>NC_091002.1:49884166-52727500 GCF_041146395.1 Eulemur rufifrons
CCCCCCGCCCCGTCTGGCCCCCGCCCTGCCAGGCTGCACCTGCTCAGGCTGCCAAAATCAGAACTCCGGACGCGCTCCTTGAGGGACCGAGAGCCGTCCACACGCGCCGTTGGGACGGCCGGGAGGCTGCGGTGTCCCCAGGGAGGGTCTTGGGCCAGTCTGGGGACGGCCCCTGGGGCGCCTGCCGTGGCGCTGGCGGACGGTGGGGGACCCGCGTGTGCAGGTTTCCGTCAGGGCCACGGACCTGCCGCTTCTGCCGCAGACCCCAGACGACACGCTTGGCTCCCTCCGCTGAGCTCCTGCCCCGCAAGTCCGAGCTCGGGTCGCTGGAAAAGAGGACACGGGACGGTCCGTTTTTACATGTCAGCTGTGCTGGGCCTCGGCTCCCAGACATGCGTCACATACTTTCCTGGCTGTTCCCGTGAGGGTGTTTGTGGGTGGGATCAACATTTAAACTGGTAGACCGTGCGCGAAACGGGTGACCCTCCGCCATGGGGTGGGCCTCGCCCCGTGGGTGGGGCCCTAATGGCACGAAGCCCGATCCCCCCGAGAGGGAAGGGATTCCGCCGCCGGCCGCCCGCGGACTCGGTCTGCACGTCTTCCCGGGGTTCGGCCTCCACCACCGCATGAGCCAATTCCTTAAAATAAATCCCCCCCCCCCGCACCCGCACACTCCCGCACCCCCCCCCCGCACCCAGCACCCCCGGCACCCCCGCCCCCGCAAGGCAGAGTGAGGTGTGAAGGAAGGAGTTTTCCGCACTAGAAAGTCAGAGAAGTCTTACAAAAGAGGCGATCTTTGACCCAAGTTTGGAAAGAGGGGTGCGATGTGCTTACCAGACTGGGGAGGAAGGTGTTGCACAGCGGGGGGCTGGGGGGCAGTTTGACCCGTGGGGGGAAGGTGGAAGAAACGGTGGAAGCTGAGTAAAAATGAGCAGAAGTTAGCCCTTGAGGAGCCTTGTCTGTAGGAGACAAAACCACCCAGTTCGCCCTGGGCTTTTCTGCTGTCAGCACCAAACCCCACGTTCAGACCCCCTGCAGTCTGCCCGGAGCCGTCCTGGTTTGAAAGCAGAGGGTTCCCCGTCCAGGGCAGCCCGTGCCTCGTCCCTGGGGTGGTCGGCCACGTCCTGCCCCGGGCCCCTGGCCCCACACGAAGTTCCTTCAGAAACTGCCTCCCAGCTTCTACCTCAAGGGCGAAGGTTGGAGGCACAAGAACCCACCTGTCCTCTGCGTCTTCATTTTGCCTCCGTGGACTCTCGTGAGGGCTTTTCTTTAAAGAATGCCGGGATTAAACGCGCGTGTCCAGACACAAACTGGCCCATAGGTGTTCACGGCAGCGCTGTTCGCAGTCGCCAAGAGGTGGAAACAGCTCCAGTGTCCACCAGCCCAGGAAGGGACGCAGGGTGGTGTAGCCACACGACAGCGTGCGGCTCAGGCGAGAAAAGGAAGGAGGTACTGGTTGCCGTGCGCGGTGGACAACCCTGACACGTTAGGGAGCCGGGGCGACAGGCCACCATCGCGTGATTCCGCGTGTAGGAAACGGCCCAACAGGCGAGTCTGTAGGGGCAGAGAAGAGATTAGCGGCTGCCCGCGCTCAGGGGCGAGAGGATTAGGGAGTGAGGGCTCATGGGTACAGGGTTTCCTTTCACGGGGATGCAAATGTCCTGGAGCTGGACAGAGGTGATGATTGCACAATAATGGGATCGTACTAAATGCCACTAATGGAAATTTTATATCATGTGTATTTTACCACCATGAAAAATAACCAAAAAAAAAAAAAAAAAAAATGAGTTTGGCCCAAGGTCCAGGGCAACTCTGAACATCCAAGGCCATTTTACATACCTCTAGATTGGGCTTCTGTGTAATTTAATTTTTAATTTCATTTTTTTTTTTACATTAAAAACCCACCTGTGAACCTCAGGCTTATTTTCCTTTGAAAATGACTAATTTCATATTTTGTATGCGCACAATGAATGCTGACAAGTCTTCATTTGTCACCAGGTACCTGTGCCTGTGACAATTGTTCCCCTAATGTGCCTTGTGCAGGAGCCAATAGGTTCACTCATCACGGGGCACACGCGGGGGGCTCTCACTCGCTCACGCCGCGTCCATGGGGCTCCCTGGCCTCGCTGAGCCGCAGGTGCGCCCGAGTGGTTTACGCGCCCATCGTCTGGTTCTCTGCTGATCTAACTGCCTGGTCATTAACGAGGACGGGAGAGTTGTGTAGACATCGGGCGCATTCCTTTCAGGATATATGGCCTCTCGGCTGCCAGTGGCTAAAATAATACAGATGCCTCATCCCATCTTGAATATTAATATCCACCCCAGACTCTCAACAACGTTATAATTTGGCAGAGCTCAGTGGTGCTTCTGCCTTTCCAGCCAAATGACATTTGTCACACTCAAGTAGGAACAATTATTAATAATTTTCATTTCATTAGAAGCACTACAATGAAATGTCAACAGCCTTAAAAGTGCATCAGAAGTGTACAAATTAATTTTGATTTTCTGAAGTGTAATTACTTTTGTAAGTGCTAGACTGTGTAATCACTTTGGGCGTTATTACTTGTGCAATCAATTATACTTAAATGCACTTATCTGTTTTCAAACATGATTTTCAGGGGTCACCTGTTGGTGTTTTTTTGAGATTATAATAGGAAGTTGCTGTAATTCACACCGAATGGGCAGCGGCCCAAAGCTGGGCAGGGTGGTGATGAAACAAATTGAAGGATAACAGTGAACATCGGTTTAGCAGGAGAAAAACTTCCTCTTTCATGTGAATTTGGGGCTTCACTAGCTCCCTTTAATTCTGTCTGGGGTACTACACACAGCGACTAAATCAAGCTTTTGCCGTGGAAGACTAAAGGAGGTTCATGTCTACTTTAGAGCGTGTATGTTCTAAACGCGGGTGCTGACGTCTGACTTTCCAACTTGCCAACTAGGTGCCACTGAGTAAACCATTCCACACCTCTAAGCTGACGTTTATCATATTTAACCCGGGGGCGATGCAGTACCTGCTTCCGGGGGGCCATGGCCTTGTTTTCATCTTGGGCTGTTTCATCTCTACTCCAGAGCCTGGTGCAGAGTAGATGCTTAATAAATATTTAGCGAATGAGTAAATAAATAAGTGTTGTCATAAAAATCCAATGATAAAACGTAGAAGTGCACACTGTTAGCAAGTGTTATTGCTGTTATAAATCATCCTACTCAATCTAGTATTAATAATGATCACTTAAATCTCAGAAAAGTCTATTGATTCTCCTTATTTTGGCCAGGAAACAGAGCCAAACTCAATAAACCCATGGGGTGAGTCTATATATTGCTTATAATTAAATAAATACAAAATAAAACATCAAATGAATACCTCTATTGCCCATAGGATAGCGAAACAAAAAAGCAACACATTTCCAAGGTGGGGAGGCGGTGGAGACGGAGGCAGTTTCCTGCATCCCTGGCAGCAGTGTAGACTGGCTTAAGCTTTCTCAGGAGCGACTTGGCCAAATGTATGAAAATTAAAAATGTACACAACTCTATGCCCAAGGAATTCTACTTTTGGTGTCTATATTACAGACATAACGATTGAGCAAAGATACACACACAAAGGATTGTTTTCAGTGTTATTTACGTGCATAACAGGAAACACCATAAATGTCTATGAATAGAAAACAGCCAGACAAGTTATGACGCACCCATGAACCAATCCTTTGTAGCCACCAAGAAGGCGAGTTTTTATGGATTGACATGTAAAATTTTCTAAGGTATAGTCTAAAGTGACAAAAGCAAGTTGCAACCCAACATATGTAGCATGTTTGTATAGAATTTTTTTCTTTAAATAATAGACTAGATTGCATAAAACCTAAGAAGAAGAAATCTGGAAAGTAAGTTATGGATCAAACTAAGTTATAGAACAACATAAGTGGATACCTCTTGGAGATTGGGGTTGAATGGATATGGTTGTTACTCCTTATTTTACATATTTTAAGTGCTGGCATTATATGTAGTTTTAATTATTTTGCCTTTGTGAGAAATTTAAAATAAGTGCACCAACTTTATTTAAAAATAGTTTTAAATGTGTGAAAATTTCTTGGCAAGTAACCAATCAAATCAATAAATGAAGGAAAACCAAATCTGTGCGCCTGTGCCCTTGTTCATCGGGGCTGAGTTCCCAGGCTTGCTGCTTGACCGGCTATGGCTGGAATTGATTAGCCAGTAAAGCAGCATAAATGGAAGCTCCCAAAAGGAGATTGGTGGATTCATGTAATTTATAGGAAGTATCTTTTCCTTAAACTTTAACATTCTCAGGAGCTTCCAGTGATATGACTTATAACTCTGATAAACAGGACTGACTTCCCAAAAACATGAACGAACTCACAAAATTATGTCCTTGTCCTCAAAACGATCTCTGTGACTGGAAGCTAAATGGCTGCCAAAAAGTTATTATACTAAAACGTTGAAGGCCTGCCTCCGTGGAGACGAAAATAATGACTCCAGCTCTCTGGAAATCAGAACTGAAGTAGTGGTTTGTTTTACTCGGTAGAATCAATTCCATTTGGTGCCCATGAGTGAGGTGCCCAGCTCACTTTTACTCTGTTGACTTTTAAGAATCACATCATATTAGTAAGTAAAATTATAATTATAAGAAAAATGATGAAATCATAAAATAAAAAAGTAAGCCCCGTTTTAAAAAAAATTAATCTACTGCTTTAAATGAAACCTTGCATTGACCTGAGAACTTGGTTAATGAGCCATTTGCCAAATTGTTTAGTTTTTATGGCTTGCCAAGTGTGTAATTACTTTGCTTGGCACTTTTAAAAAATGTTATTATGAACTCTTCTTCCAAAGAAAATTATGCAACATAATTATTAACTCTAAAATTACACACACATTTATCTGCTAGTATTTGCTTTCATGCTTCAGCTGTCGTTTAGACACCGGCCGCTTGAATTATGCACCTGTTCACAATGATGTTTTCAATGTGTTTCCACTAATTTCCCATTATATGGTAGAAAGCCAAACACTGGGAAAGATAAAACAACAAAAACTGGGCTTTAACGGAAAATCGCTTCCCGTGTAATTAGAGAGCCCGTCCCGTCCACACGGAGGGACTGCTGAGTCCCAGCCCATCGCCGTGGTGCCGTCCACAGCGTGGGTCAGTCGAATGTCTCAACCGGAACCAGCGCTGGAAACCCAGACGCACAGGGCCAGCTGGCCCGAGCCGGGTCGGATTTTGTTCTTGTTTCTCTTGAATGTTGCCTCTGAAAAGAGGACAAAGAATACCCCTCCCTATTTTTTAATAGACGCAAGGAAAATGGCCAAGGGAAAAAGCTTCATGAAAATGAAAACCTTTGTTTAAATGTGGTCTTGACTCAAGTTTCATCTTCCCATTTCCTTTATCGCAGACACCTGCTGTCTGCCCAGCAGTGAGCTCCCAGGGCTGGGTCTTACAACGGCCCAGCTCCGTCCGACCTGCACGACTCTCAGGCCTTTGAAGACGCTCAGCAATTATTAACGAATTGGCCGAATGACCACGTTCTCTGTTCACTGAAGTTCTCCAGTGAATCAGGATGGAGACCGTTGTGGACCGAACTGTGTCCTCACAGTGCAGCCGCATCTGGGCAGAGGGCCTCTAAAGGGGTGACGAAGATTAAATGAGGTCATTCGCCTGGGCCCTAATCCAATATGACTGGTGTCCTTACAAGAAGAGGAACTCAGGACAGAAACTCACCCAGAGGGACGACCATGATGCGGGGACAGGGCAGCCCTCTGCAACCCCAGGAGAGAGGCCTCAGGGGACGTCGACCCCGCTGACACCCCCGACTTGGATTCCCAGCCTCCAGAAAAGTGAGAAAATAAATTTCTGTCATTTAAGCCACCCAGTCCGTGGTTCTTTGTCACGGCAGCCCTAGCAAATGAGTATTTGGCTCTACTTTGTAGAGAACTCTGTACAAGCAACCGTGGAATAAGTCAAGCTAATTCCATTGAACCATCGTCCCACATTCCAGGACAGAGAGAAGTGAATTCAATGTGCCATCATGGTGGGGACCGTGGCATGGAAGCGCCGTCTCCCAGGATCCCAGAGATTCTGGCTCCTGGGGGGGACCGTGTCCAGGGAGAACAGGAAATGCAGGGCTGATGGGTCCATCGCCACTTTCTTTGCTCGACTGGACAACTTAGACAGTTGGATCAAGCCTCTCGAAATGTCAAACTTCCCAAGACGTCAGATGAAAGATCCCCTGGGAATTTCTGGAAATTTCCTAATTATTGTGCATTGGAGAATTCTGGAAATCTAGGCACAAATCTATGCACATTGACATTGGCCTCCCAAGCCTGGAGAAACAGCTGTTGTTATTATTTTTCTTTTTTATTTCAGCATATTACGAGGGTACAAATGTTTAGGTTACCTATATTGCCCTTGCCCCACCCGAGTCAGAGCTTCAAGCCTGTCCATCCCCCAGACAGTGCGCACCGCACCCGTTATGTGTGTATGTCTTCTTCTCGTGACGTGTCACGTTGCAGGTGTCAGGTTAGCTGCCCACCACCTGCAGAAATGCGGCAGTGGATCAAACTCCACCGTGGCCAGCAGCGCACCATGGCGAACAGAGATCTGAAGTTGAACAGGAAGCTATTTGCACAGAAACAGGTTTTATTGCATCTTTAGATGTTGAACTAGGATGTATATCACTCAAATAAATTAAAATAGGAAAGAAAATAGTGTTTAGAATTCTTGGGGCACAGTGCTGAGCTATTTTCACTTTTACTGACCCTACACTTCCTAAATCGATTGCTGCTTTTGCTTCTAATTTAGCAATAGAGTCTCATATTTATTTCTCTGGGGGGAGAAGACACAAATAGAGAAGCTTTGCAAACATAACCTTTTCTTTCCTACGAGCAGTGAGAGTTTATCAATACAGACCCACTGTGACCAGGCCCTCGAGTGTTTTCTAAGATATTCATTTGCTTTTTTGCTCACACCTCCTTAGATAATCCAAGAGAAATCACATGCAAATATGCACGGTGCATTCTTAGAAAACATTTTTAGGTCCCATTTGAAGGAAAGAGTGAGACATATTTTCACTTTTACACCTTCTGTTCCCAAATGAAAACATTGCCTTGAAAGCCAGGCTTGCAAACAGCTTTCCACTTAAACAATAAAACTGCACTGAAATCCTTCCAGCAGTACAGCAGTCATGCACCCAACATAGAAATCAGGTATTTGTAACCACACAGGATCTAGGGACATACACCAAACAAAATCAAAGGAGTGTATTGCTTTTCATACTCAAGATGGTATGGTAATGAAGAATCTCAACAATTTCTATGAGAATGTTCACTTAGCACTTACAGAAATACCAAATTAAACAGGGAAAAAAAGTCAGTTCTGCTTGTTACCCATTGGGCAACGAAGGCAGATTGATATGAGAAAAGGATACAACCGTCCTAAGGGGAATCCACATTTCTCCAGGAAGAAGTTAGCCTCCTAACTGCAGGCAAAGTTTAACGTTGGCGATGCTGGTTCCCGTGGAACATTCAGACGGAGACTCGTCCGGCCTTCTCACTAGAGATCTGACAGTGAGTGCCAGCTGTAAACCAGCCGCGTGCATTTCGCTTTGCCAAATGTATTATTTTTTCCGAGAGATTAACTGGAGAAAAAAAGACAAAGTCAGGCACATATTAATTTCTGAATTCAAATAAAGTGGTGTGACACTGTACCTGGCACAACCTCATTTTAATTTCCACTTGGTAAGACAGCATTCTCTGAGACGTGTACCTTCTTTATTGCGGCGCGAAAGTTCGCCGCATGGAGCGAGATCATGCTGCTATCAGATAGAGCTGTGCTAATGTAATCCTCGCTCTGCAAATGGAAATGTCTTGCATTAGCACTTCATAAAACTCATCAACTTTTACTAATTCAATTCAGGAACAAAAAGATGTACCATTTCCTTTGGTCCATATTTACCTTAAAACCTACTGTCTAAATTAAAACAGTGCATAAGTTATATCGTTTGCTTATAATTCTTGGAAAACTTTTTTTTTTTTTTCAAATAGAGACAGGGTCTTGCTTTGCCACCCAGGCTGGAGTGCAGTGGCCTGATCATAGCTCACTCACTGCAGCCTCCAGCTCCTGGGCTGAAGTGATCCTCCTGCCTCAGCCTCCCAAGTAGCTGAGACTATAGGCATGCCACCATACCCTTCTCATTTTTTAATTTTTTATAGAGACAGAGTCTTGCTCTGTTGCCCAGGCTAATCTTGAACTCCTGGCCTCAAGTGATCCTCCCACCCCGGCCTCCCAAAGTGCTAGGATTATAGGCATGAGCCACTATGTCCTGCCCAGGAAAATTTTTTAATCAGCATAATGTACTTGATATTATATATGAATCATAAATGGAGTTTAGGTTGCACAAGGAGCATTTCCAATTGCTTTTTCTCAAAAGCCAAATTTCCTGAAATTTTCCTGATTTCCTGAATTGTGTTGCAATCACACAATTTTCAAGTAAGATGAGAAATCTTTCTTTTAATGAAGAACTTTTCCTTTAGGAGGCACAATGCTAGGGATTAAAAATCCAGTGAGAAACTGACATTTGACCATCGCCACAGTGAGTTTATATGGTATCACAAAGGAGTAAGAAAAACAAATACTTTTCAAGGCGGTATCTTGGTGCCAGGGCTGGAGAGACGTACTTTAGCCCAAAGACAGAGGGAAAGGATGCGGGAGGGACGCACGGGTGGGGCGTGGGATGCTGAGTGTCCCCAGGTCCCCAGTGGGCATCAGAGCAATCGCCACTGCGCTGTCCCGGAGAAGGACCTGCTCGACCTCACCCTGTGTTGCTGAACCCGCCCAGTGAGGGAGTGTGGACTATCCCGCCTCCAGCGGGGCTGTACTTTCTGTGCTTTAGCTCTTTGCTCCTCAGCCTTTCAAGGCATCTGCCGTTGACACCGCGGCAGAGCTCGTGCACGGCGGGGTCTCCGGCCAGACCCAGATGGACGCAGAGGTGCAGCTTTTCACCTGCACACAAGGCGTGTAACCTCGCCCACCCCGCTTGGCAGGAAATGGACTTTCCGGCTGACGCTCACTCTGCACTTGGCAGTTTAACGAGCTGCCCTTCAGTCCCTTTCGGGAGGATCCTCCTTTGTTGTCAAAGATCGGGGTCTTCCCTCTCCCCCTCCCCGAGACAGGGTCTGGCGCCGGGTGTCTGGGGAGCGCGTGGCCGCAGGGAGAGGATGCCCTGAGTGGCCGTGGCTCCTGCGTCCCAGCCGTCTCTTGTGCTTGGCCAGGTCACTGTTCCGTCCCTGCCGGGCTCTGTGACTGCTGACGGCACAGCCAAGGAATGCAGGGCCTGCTGCTCTCAGCCCGCCAGGATCCCAGAGATCGTCCCCTGCATCCTGCCGTCCTCACGGCCCCTGTGGGCCCGGCTTGCGCATGCTCAGTCCTCGGCCGGGTGGGTCTCTTTGCACCTCTCTGCCATAGGGTCGCTGCCGAAGCGCCGCCACCTCTCCTGGGACCCCCCGAAACCCGAAACCCTCCTCTGCCGCCCCTTGCGCTCGATGACGTACTGCGGATGCGGTCACCTCTGCTGGGCCAAGGGACACTCGCAAAGTGGAGTTCTTGCAGAATGCCCTGTGGGAGTCGCATCCCTACGCCGAGGCAGCCTGGTTTGGTGGTAAAGGTCGTGGCTCCAGGTTTCTAACCGCCTGTGTTGGAATCTGGGCCACGTATGGTCTCTGAGAACTTGGCCTAACTGCTGAAATTTCTAATGCCTCAGTTTCCTGCCCTGCAAATTGAGAATGATGAAAATAGGTAACCTCTACCTCGTGTGTTAATACTCTTGCAGCACTTAGAACCGTGAATACCATGATAAGCCTCAAAAATTACTGGCCATCAGGATAATAATAATAATAATAATGTGATGCTGAGTCTATCACAGTAGATGGGAAGCTACTTGGAAAATATGTGTCTCACTGCTGAGCCAGTACGGTTCTAAAGAGACTTCTAAGATGAGGCACTTACCACCAGCAAACCCACAACTCCTTGCCACGTGCCAGATATGGTGATAAGAAAATTATAATGCCTGGAGACTGGTCTGATTTAGACCAATTTTATAGCTGGGGGAAAGGAATAGATCAGAGAAATTGTGTTACCTGCACTGGGTAGAGAAATCTCTTAATTTTAATTTGTAGTTTGACTCATTATTTCAAAGTAAGTTTGAAATAATGCATTCAATGCACATTTAGGTATTCATATTAAATATTCACATATATTCAAATAGATATATTAAATTGGCATTCTGCATTGACTATACTGATGTATAGAATACAGATGGAAGTTTTTATTTATTTATTTTTTTTTAATTATTTATTTATTGAGACAGAGTCTCACTCTGGCGCCCTGGGTAGAGTGCAGTGGTGTCATCATAGCTCACAGCAACCTCAAACTCCTGGGCTCAAACAATCCTTCTGCCTCAGCTTCCCGAGTAGCTGGGACTACAGGCATGTGCCACCATGCCTGGCTAATTTTTTTTCTATATATATATTTAGCTGTCCAGATAATTTCTTTCTATTTTTAGTAGAGACGGGGTCTCGCTCTTGCTCAGGCTGGTCTCGAACTCCTGACCTCGAGCGATCCACCAGCCTCGGCCTCCCAGAGTGCTAAGATTACAGGTGTGAGCCACCTCGCCCTGCCCAGATGGAAGTTTTTAAAATAATTTTATTTCCAAAAATAATAAATTCAATGTCATCATAAAGGGACCATGTTGACACCTGTACTAGTTACCTCTTGCTGTGTAATAAACTTGGAAGGTTTGAACAACATGCATTTGTTACCTCACCCGGCTTGGGAGGTCAGGGACCAGGAGCAGTTTGGTGAGTTGGTGGCATTCCAGATGTCAGCCATGCCGCCCTCACCTGACGCTCTCACGGGGGAACCACTTGCAAGGTTCTCACTCTTCTGGGTAAGGACAGGAGGCCTCAGCTTCTCCCCACGGGCCTCTCCACAGGTGCTCTGAGTGCCCCAGGTGATGGCAGCTGGTCTGTCCCAGACAGTGACCTGAGACAGAGCAAGGAAGGGGCAGCGGTTTGTGGTATGGTCCCTGAAGCCGCACCGTCCCGTCGGGCTTGTTCTGCCCATTAGAAGTGAGTTGGCAAGTCTGGCTCAGGCTGAAGGGGAGAAAGTCAGGCTCCGCCTCTTGAAGAGGGAGTTTGGATGAGCTTGTGGGTGTCCGAGAACCACTGTATCATCTCACACTCCAGACCCTGGCAGCCCCTCTGCCCCTCTGCACCAAAGGGTGCCGTGGTTTGCAGGTCTGCTTCTCTGGGACGCTTCGGCTGTGGCTTCAGGCAGCATGCACTGTCCCTGCGTGATGCCACCGGTAGCCACCACCAAAGGGGCACAGGCCTGGAGGGCTGCTGCAGTAGAGGCACCTGGCTTTCCCCGAGCTAGCCAATGACCCAAAACATTCATATTTTGAAATGGCTGAAAACATTAAAGGGCATAATTTATGGCGGGGCATGTAATTATTATAGAAAAGCCACATGATCCTTTGGCAGTAGAAGCCAACGCCTGTGGCTTTCAACCCATGCGGGTAGACTCCATTCCTGCTTCCTAAGTGCCTCTTCAAAGGGCTTTCCCTAAATATCTAACGCTGGTTTGGCTTTAGGTCTTTTTCCATCATCATGGTCTCCATCCTTGCAATCACCTGCGTTGGGACATTGTCTCCTCTCCTCATCCTGCAGTCCCGGCGTAAACACCTCTCAGACCAACCTACCCACAGAGAACCTGCAGTCTGTCACATGACAGGCTATGCTTCGGTTTTATTTTCCTTGACAGAACTTAACACACTTTGTAATTATATGGTCGTGTGCATGTTTGCAGTTCTGTTGTCTCTCCACCTCCCTAGACTAGAAGTGCTGTGAAGGCAGTTTTGTTCCAAATATTCCATTTTGGATGGTGTTAGTTCCCATGGATGCACACACGTGTGTGCACACGTGCACATTGCACATGTATACACATACACATGTGTGTGTTTGCAGCCATCTCTACAGAGTATAGATGAGAAAATGAGGAGTAGGGAGAAGTCTACGCAGACCTTGTTAGCTCTAATTACATTTCCCAGAACTTGTAGCTAAAAGATAATAAAATTCAGCATCTCTGTTAGCATTTAGAATTGTTAATTTATGGGCAAGCAATTTAGATGAATTTTAGATGAGAAATTGAATTTTCGGCAGCACAGCAGGAAAATCATCGCATAATGTAGTGGAGAATAGTTATCAGTGATTAGTGTCCCTGCGTTTGATGTGGTTTCATGCCGCACGGGGTGAAGTCGCCAGTTCCACAGACGAGACTTGTAACGCAGTGAAACGAGGCCACGTGTAAAAGGGTCAGCACGAATGGCATCGAGGCAGACACAAGACGCCTCTTCAACTGTGACAAAGAGAAGTGTGCTCCCTCCCGCCAAGCCTGGAAGCCACGGTCAGACACGTCCATCGGGAAACTCAGTGGTCATGGGCAGGAGACCACAGACGTGGCACATCCCATACCCAGGCTGAGCGGCACGTCTGTGGACAAATGGGCGTCTGGGTCATCTCCCCAGCTGTCTCATATTCCCTGTATAAAGCCGAGTGTACAGTTGAAAAGTAAGAATTTTGACCTATCAACATGAAAATAACTGTCTATGTATTGAAAACACATATCATTGGCATTTTGCTGAGCAACTGACTGGCGGACTGGAGTTCTCCGGTGCACGTGAGCCTGCTACACGCCAGCTGCGTGGCCCTGGACACGCAGCAAGGACATCAGCTCTGCAACCGTGGGGTTTTCTCTGGAAATGCCCCGTGGCCAGTGCTTCTATGCTGTCCACAAACTAAGCAATGCGACCTGATGCATATACCCGCGTGCCTCATACGTTCTGTGACGTAGTGTGTGGGCACGTGGATCTTCATGTAGCACCCCAGCTTTTCAGAGCCTGTGTTAATCTCTCTGGGGGATTTAGGGCCTTTGGACAAGACGCGACTCTTTGCTCTCAGAGAACGACCGTGGGAAAACGGTTCCAGAGGGAAGACGCAGTGGGCTCCTTCGGAACGGATTATTGAAGAGGAGCGTGGGCATCGATGACTCATTGACAGGGGGGTGCGTGCATTGCAACTGAGCTCTGCTCAGCGCTGCTGGAGGCATTTGGATCATCTGTTAGAAAATAAGCCCACATGGCTTCTGCAATGCTTCATAATCATCCATAAATGGCCATAAATCACTCAGTTTTATAAGCGCAGGAAACTTGGTGACTTTAAAAAATTCATCTACCACGGAAATTTATTTGGACAATTGACAGCATCTCTGTCTTATTCAATTGTGATATTTACTGTGGGATGTGACCAGGATATAAATAATTATATTTCCTATAAATTTATTTGCCTCAGTAAAATACAAGATGTAGTTTAAATATCCCAAATCTGTGATTGCTTTTAGAATATAAATATTCTCTCTGCTATGAAATAGGTATGAATCATCAGGTTTTAGTGAAAAATATCACACAGTCCTCATACAGCCTCCGAAGGTGACTGATGACTTCTTATCACAATTTCCACCGAGAGTTATCGGGCACCCGATGATTCATCCGTTATATTTCAGGGCCTGTTTGACTAACAGGGGTAGAAACATGTAAACCTTACAGCAAAGACTCCATATCAAATACACCTCACACACTTCTTCCACCTTAAGACTATTTAGGAACCAAACGTGACACAGAATGTGGGGGCTCATGTCATTACTTGTGCGCATTTTCGCGTTGACACGGCTCCCGTAAAAACCTCTCCTGTCCCTTCTGCCTGCGTGTAATTAAGCCTGCCGTCCTGCCGGCCTGCGGTATTTGACATGCTCAGCTGAGAGCAAATAACAAAAATGCTAAATGACGTTTCCACTTTCTTATTTAAAAGATTTATGATTCAGCCCTATCTGTGTGTGGCATTTCTTCACTCTCTTATAAATATTTCACCAATGTTGAGAGCTTCAAATTTAAAATACTGATTAACTAAATTAACAGCCCAAATAATTGAAGAACAGTGTACTTAAATGTCTGGTTATTTAACTTTTATTTTGGATAGTCATTAGATTTTAATTTCCTAAAATGAAGCACTGTATGCAAATCTATCTCCACAGGGATACGTAGCCGCTTTGCTGTTTAAGAGTGGCCCCAACTTGGTTGCCCGAAAAGTATCTGAAAAAATTAATTATTGAGAACTCACCACTCATCTGAATAGCAAAAACATTTTCAAAGCTGTCTTTCTCCTCTTTCCCCCCTCCCTTCATTTCCAAGATCGCTAGCTACTCCCCCCTGCTGGGAACACTCTTCCCACATATAACCACATAACTCACTTTCAACCTGTCTCCAAATATTTGCACGAATTTTCACCTTCTCTGTGTGCGCTATGGAGACTGCGCTATTGGAAGTGGTAGCGGCCTCCTCCCCTCCCCTGGCCCAGCCCTCCTGCTTTCCCTTGCCCTGCTCTGTCCTTCCTGGCCCCTCACTCTCCGACACGCGGCGTGATGAGTTTCCTTCCAGTACATCATGATTTACGGTCGTCCACCCCTCCAGGCAGGGGAGCTCCGTGAGGGCACGTGCTTTGTTCTTCACTGAGCCCCCAACCACCAGGAGGGTGCTTGTCACCAAGTAGGCATTCAGTTAATACCTTTACACTGATCACCTGGAGAATTTGCTAGAATATCCAACTTCCTTGACGTTCCGTTCTTTGAACTGTTTGTCTTACAAACATTTTTGCAATGAGAACTTGAGCATTTGGTTAGGAATAATCCACTCCTGCGATCTCCAGCCCTCAGAGAGTGTACAGCCACTTCAGAAATGTTGCTACTAACCTTTTGGTCAATAAACTCCTACTCAACACCGAAAGCTATTTAGTTACGCTAAAACGCCACATGTGAATCAAATCAGTTTTTATATTTTAGGTTATAAAACGGAATTCTGGCACTATACTCAGACCTTTTACAAAAGGGGACATTTTTTTCCCCCTCTTGTTATTGTAGGCAGATCTGGAACGAAAACTAATCATTTTCAAATTGTTCTCGTGGCACTGAAATGCAATTCTCCCTTCCAGGGCTGCCGCTCCTGCCTGCGTCCGGCGGAAAACACTGGCCCTCACTCCCTGTCCTCTCTCCACAGTTTGACCCGTAGTCCAACCTCTTAAAATGCATGAATTAACCTTGAGATACATGCGTAACGTAAAGCCAAGACAAATTCCATATAAAATGACTACCTTTAGAAATATTTAAATATGTTATTATAGAACATTCCGCTTTAAGAGATTTTTCCATTTGTAGATAAATGGGTCCATTTGAGGAACTTAAAATTATGGCTTTGCTTTCGCACAAAATTCTCTTTAATCCTGTTGCTACGCAGCTGACCTATAAAGATAGTATCCTACATCTACCTCAAACTTCTTCCATTTCTGTTTAATTCTGATTCCTTTTTCTGCAACCCAGCACTTGCAGTCTCCAGGGGGAAATAAAAGTCAATTAGTTTTTTAAACGGCCAAGCAGGCCAGAGGTGACCTGTCGGTGCTCCTCCACCAGCCGCCTCTCCTGGAGCCCCCTGGGGGTGCACCGGGACCTGGGCTGCTGGATCCTGGTGTCCGGTCTCAGTGGTGACAGGCAGCCCACCCCGGGCGCACGTGTCTGACCTGCCTTCACCGCCCCTCCTTCCAGCTGCCTCTGAGCGGCTTCTGGTCTTGCTGGCCAGACACTTTGGCCACTTTCTCCCCCATCATCTCTGACATGTTGGTGGGCATTATTTTGAGTCATAAATGGTGTTAGTTTTGTGCCATGCACAGCTCTAAGCACTTTACATGATGACCTCATTGAAGACCCAGCAAAACATCCCTTTGAGGCCAGCGCTGCAGGGAAGCCCGCCACACAGAGAGGTAAACAGACAGGGCGAGTGACTGGCCAGCCTCCCCAGCAGATCGCGGGGCCAGAGTCGAAGCCACACAGATGTTGGTCATTTTCCTGAACCTCTTGGGGACTGCTCTGGGAGAAAGACCCTGAGGCTCCTTCTTTGGGAAATTGCCCCAGACCAAATGTGGCCCGATAATTCTGGTGGATGACAGCAGAGCCAGAGAGACAGCAAGCAGGAGGGTTTGCCACGCGGCTGTTTACGTGGGACGGGCGGCAGGGCAGAGAGGCTCGCGGGCGACCCACAGCACTTCCCGTTTGTTCTCTCATTTACTCCGCCAGCCCTCTCGATGGGGAGGTGGCGTCATCGCTGTTCCCTCGCACCTGCACGAAATCAGAGGCTCGAAAGAAGTTAAGAAGTTACGCTGGGTTATATGGCTAACGCCGGGTTTCTCAGTCCTGGCATCGGTGACGGTTGAGAACAGATCATTCTTGGTGCCGTGGGCTGTCCCGTGTGGCATCTCTGGCTCCACCCAGTCTACAGGTGACAGTAGCATCCCTAGTTGTGAGAAACAGATCTCCAGACATTGACAAATGTCTTCTGGGAGGGGCAGGATTGTCCCCAGCTGAGGGCCCTCGGAGTGCCCTACCTCCACAGTGTGGGCTCCTAGCCATGGTGACACTCACGTGACCCTGGGGATGACCCTGTGACTCTGGCCTTAGTGACAGAGGCTTGAACCACCCTGGTACCCTCCCAGCCTTTGTTGAAGAAGCATACAGCCTTGTGTGAGAGACGGGGTGAACACAGAGGTAGCCATGGGCATCTTCTCACTTGGTTCCATGCCTGTCCTCGCCCACCTGCATGCCCCGGTGGGGACTGAGAATGTTAAAGGTGCAGCTTCCGTGGAGCTTCTCTGTCCTGGAGAACCAGGTGCCATTTCTTCCCTTTACCTTGGTGGGCGTGTCGTAACTGCATGTGCTCATGGGACACAGAGTGGTGCTCGGTGTGTGCACACGACGCACAGTGTTTTCAGGGGCCGTTACCTCCGGCCTTCACAATACAGCCCCCCACGCCCACCCACCCGGGGCAGCCTCTTCCCCTCCGAGGCAGGAAGGCCTTCTGCGAACCTGGGCCTGTTCCGGAACTTGCATCTCAGAAACACCCATGTGTCTCTAACAATGGGGCCGCCTGCTGGCTCCGACTGCCGGGAGGTGTTCCGACACCAACTACATATTCAAAAGATGAAACTAAATACGTGAGGATTAAGTACTTCAGTGAAACAGAAATTACAATTATAATGTATTTTTTAACAGAAGTGAACAGGTGGTGTTTTAAATCTATCTAAGATTAACCCATATTCAACACTCTAAGCACCCAGGCTGCTGTAATAAACATTGTCTAATTAGGTATTCTTGGGATTGCATTTTATGTTGGGTTTTCAAATTGGAATTTGGATCCAACTGAAGTTATCTACACAGTGCAGTTTTTGTGTATAACAAAGTAGGGATTCAAAATATTAAGTATTTTTGAGTAACTTCACTTTGAGGTCTCTGTGTAGCAGTTCTCTGGAAAGGCATGTAGCCAGGGCAGGGAGCTAGAAGAGCTTAGAGTAGGTTTTCTGCCTTTTGAAGTTCTAGTTGCATCCAAGTACGTTGTTGGGGGTTCAAGGTAGCAGTGGGATTTGTAATGCTGCGTTTTCCTCAAATTCAGCCTGTTCTCCGTGTTTGGTGACGTGACTGAACTTTCACTCTCACACTGTTGGATTCTTTCAGTTTTGATTTTATGTACAAAAGGCCATCAACATCCCTAAAGTAGAGGGGTCAGACCCTCCTCGGTTTTTGCGTCACAGCAAAGCCGCACGGTGGCACGTGGGCCCCCAGATGAGAGCAGCAGTAGAAGGGACTCCCCTTTGGTGGAGGCAGCAGGACAATGTGACATTGCACTGGTTCCTGCTCTCTTAGGAGACTCCGCTAGCTCCAGCTCAGGCCGGGTCATGCAACCATTTGAGACCCTCTCATAAGAAGAATACATGTTTCGAAGCGTTTCCATGTCATCATTTTGAGAGTCCCTTCCCTTCCCATCTTCCTAACAGTGTGTTTCCTACCATGAGCGACACAGGGCAAAATAGGAGAGGGAGATGCTTGAGATCAAGTCCAAGGTCTGACCCAGTGACTGCCCCACTCGGCCACCCCTGTTCTTGACATGTAGAGACTTGGGCTCTTGGAGTTCACTCCGGACCTCGGAAGTGCAGTTCCTCCTGGAATTTCTACAAAGTCCTGGGGGCTGACATCCTCACAGCTGATCCAACTCAGGACCATCACTTCCTTGGCACCACGGACCATCTCACTGTCCTGCACACGGGCTGGTCTAAACTTCCTCACTGATCCGGAGGCCAAAACCAGCTCCTCCCCCAAGGAAATTATTGATACTTGAGGCACTTTGTATATACAGCAGATTCTCACCATATTCAGAGGGACTGAGAAAGGAATCCAGTTACAGGAATTCACAGTCCAGCCTCTGCCCCCAAATTCAGATCGAGGCTTCTCTTGGCACAGCCAAGCCCCCCCGAGAGCTCAGAGCTGAAGAGTAGTGCTCTTGCCACACGAAAGGGATGCTACTCAGAGCGCAGTGGAAGCAACTGTCACCTTGTTTTGGACAGAAATCTCTTGTTCTGTGCATTCCTGGCCCACGAGGCGCACCGTACCCTTGCATGAGCATCAGAGCTATTTCAAATGCCGAAGGAGCTGTTCAGAAAATGGCCTTGCTGGACTCAGCACCAAGGACAGCGTCACGACCTCCCAGGTATTTGGCATCAGGAGTAAAGCAGTTTCAACGCTCTGTTCAGTTTGCAGGGCAGAGGAAGGACCGGCAGAGGCAGATAGGCTCTAAGGCCAAAGGTAACTGTGTTTGCTTCATCTATAAGGAATTTCAAGGTGTTAAAGAACTATAATGCTCTCTAATTTGATGAACAAAAGCAGAGAAATGTTATCACTTTCAGCTGCCCCCTTGGGCCAGGTTTTGGCACCTTCCCCCCCACTGCCCTGGGGACATTTCCACGCCGCTGACCCACAGGCTGGCGAAGCTCCAATGCCACTCACTGGCCCCTCTCAAATGGTGCAGCCTTTCCCAGAGTGGAACCTCTGGATTGGTGTCTGTGGTTTATTTTTAAAAATATGCACAAATACATTTGATAAATTATGTGTGAGGTGAAGTTAAATCCATTTTCTTTGTAGCAGGATTGCTCAGAGTCTCTAGCATAACAATTGCATCTGGATTCTTCAAGGAAAGACTAGAATATGCAGCATTTCTCATACTGTTTTTTATTAACACAAAAGCTTTGTGGGGGGTGCGCCACTCAAGACTAGAGTCGTAAGGACACCCTGGCGGAAATGCCGGGCTCGGAAAGAAGCACCCGTTCTTGGAGGCAAGAGTGTGCCTCCTCCCCAAGAGGGCAGAGAACGTGGCTCACCCAGGTCAGTCGTGCTACCATACAGGTCACCAGGTCACACCCACAGGCGCAGTGTCTGTGACGGCCCCAGGGTCCCCTGACATGTCCCACCTGCTCGTGTTTCTGCCCCACTCCAGGTCCTCGCTCCTGCATCTCTCCTTCATCTGTCCCTTTGGACTCAGCCGTAGCATTCCCCCCCCCCTCTCGCTTTGGGTCCTCAGCTGCTTCTCGAGGCCACATCCCGGATCCCCCAGGAATCTTCGCCTCCGCTCCAGCCAGCACGTCTCTGCGGCATGGGGTGGGGAAGTCCCTGCCCTGAGAACAGAAGTTCTCAGCAAGTGAAGCAACTCAACCTGTTCCTGGCTTCTTACAAGTGAAGGTTCAGCAGAAGAAGATGTTCTGTGGGTGGAAGAATCTCAGGCCTTGGCCAGGGCTCCTGCGGTCCGTCTGTGGCCCTTCTTAGTGGTTAAGAGCACGGATTTGGTGCCTGACGGCTCCGTGTTCACTCACGTTCAGCCCTGCTTCTTACTGTCCTTGGAGTCTTGGGTAAGTCAGGTAACTCCTCCGGGCTTCAACACCTCTTCTGGAAATCAGTGATGATGACAGTAATGATTCCGTCACTGCTTATATATTGCTGTGAGTTTTTGATGAGATGATGTGTGTAATATCCTTAGGCTCAGTGTCTGGCACATAGGAAACGGGGAATATATTAATGTATTCTCAGATACTGTTATTTTTATGAATGTCACCATTGTTGCTATGGCTATTACTGCCCCAGTTGACTCCAGCTGCACAGTCCAGAGAGTGAGAACCCTCCAGAAACTGCCAGCTCCCCTCTCGGCCCTCCCTCCCCGGGCAGGCAGCGGCAGGAGTGTGCTCCTTCCCCAAAACCAGAGTCTGCTTCTCCCCGGGAGGCTCGTGCATGGAGCTGCACCTCTCTGGATTAAATGCTGTGGCTGGCATCGAAGCACACAGATTTATTTAGTCGTCATATGTGCTGGGTTGCTGTGCTGAAAAATGATTGCTCCTAATTAACATGCCAGCACATCAATCACTTCTGGAGTCCCAGCTGCACACACTGCCCAGCTGCTGGTCATTTCTTCCCGAAGACAATCAGGGGAGACGTGATGCGCCTGCCGTTCTCCACCCCCGCCCCCGTCCACCCCGCTGTCCCCTGTGAAGGAGGCAGGCACCGCGGGGCGGGGACGGTGCCAGCGGGGAGCGGTCTGGGGGCTGGAGGGGATGACTCAGTCTTTTTGATGACAATGTTCTCACCCAGATTATAGGACTCTAATGGGGGCAGGACTGTGATTTCCTGAGACGTTCTGTCTTGAGCACAGAATTGAGTCTTTTATTACTGAGGAGCAGTTTCAAGGTAGCTAAATCACAGACTTGGCTCAAGTCTCTCTCTGTCTTCCCAAGCTCTAAGCCAAGTCCTCGGGGTGGCCGAGCAGTGCTGTCTCCACAGCCGTCGGGCCCAGCCGGCAATGCAGGAGCCCGCGAGACGAAAGTAGCCAGCCTGAGTCAGAAGGCGCGGGGCCGGGTCGTGGGACAGGGCGGTTCACCTGAGCAAAGCTGTGCTTCTGCGTGCGTCTCATAACATGCGTCCCCACATTTGACGGCCACTAGAAAGCAAAATGTGTTTGAATTCTCGTTCTTACGTTTAGATCCCTCAAGTCCTCCGGTCCCCACGAGGGACACACGTCAGGCGCACACTTGCATTTATTCTCCCCGCAATCCAGGTGCACGCTCCTGTTTTCATCATCAGCCACTTAAATTGGTGGAGAAAATCGCAAGCTGTGCAGTGCAATTGTTCCAGCTCAGACTCCACCCAGGGCTTAGCCACGTGCTGAACTGTTTACTCCCACGTTTCTGCCTCTGGGTTCTGCAGAAGGTTGTGACTTATTTTCAGTCCGTAGGGTCTACAGTGTTCAACCCGTTCAGGGATCGTCATCCTCATCAAAGTCCTGAAAGACACAACCCCAGAGGCCATAATCCCAAATGTTGAAATCCCCCAAAATTAAAATCTCCAAGGTCAAAATCCCTAAAGTCCAAAATTCCTAATGTCTAAAATCCCCAAAATCACAATCCCTGAAGATTAAAACTGCAAACGCTGAACTCCTGACAGCCAACTTCTGGGGAAGAGAACGGTGCATTTTCCATTGTACACAGCAGGGGAGTCGTGTCATGTTAGGCGGAATTATCTCCTTGTTGTCTTTATTTGTAAATTAAGTATGGTCTGGGGAGATGGGTAGGGGCGCCAAGTTGGCAAGGGGTGGACTCGTGGACCTAATGTCAGGTGCCAGCTTGACTGGATTAGGGAGTACCTAGGAACTTGGCAAAGCATTCATTATTTGGGTGTCTCCAGAGATGAGTGTGTCAGTCTGAGGGACTCCGGGAGGCAGTCAGTGTTGGTGGCACCATCCAATCTGCTGGGGGCCCAGAGAGAACAAATTCAGAAGGAGTACTGGTCTCTCTCTGAGATCCGGGGCAGACTCTTCTACTGCGCTGGACATCACAACCCCAGGCTCACCAGCCTTTGGATCCTGGGACTTAGACCAGAGGCCTTTGGCCTTGGACTGAGACTTATACCAGGGACTTCCCTGACTCTGAGATCCTTAGATTTGGACTGAGCCATGAAGCTACCAGCATCTGAGGGTCTCCAGCCTACAGACACTGTGTCATGGGACTTCTCAGCCACTGTAAGCATGTGAGCCAATTCCCCTAACAAATTCCCTCCCATATACCTATCTGCATATCCTGTTGGTCCTGTCTCTCTGGGGAACCCTGACTTGTACAGATTTGGAACTGGGGAAGCCCAATGTTCCTTCTTACTGTGCTCCTTCCAACACAGTGAAAGCTATCTGTGGAATTACTTCCTCGCAAAAAGACTGTGATAAGTGTATGATGAGGCTACTTAATACTGAAAGATAGAGTTTTAAAAGCTGATTATTACTGGTTCTGTGAAAGCAGAAACCTCTTAGCTGCACCAGCCGATAACCAGACTTTCAAATGGGCGGTGCATGCTTAGCAAAGTCAGACCAGAACGCTCTTTACACACAGGGGCAGCCAGTGTCCAAAGAGCGTAGAAGTGGAGACACAAGTGAAATGACAAGAAACCTCCCCTGCCAGATTATTTAATTGCATGTGGCCTCTGCCCCTTCTCTCTAGCACCAAGTCGCTGTGCTGTGCGTTGCGTCTTTGCGTTATTTCCAACACTGGGGATATAAATCATGTAAAGACTTTTAGAGAGCTCGGATTCATTTTATGCATTATTTTGCAAATTTGACACCACAAAAGGTCATTACAACAACATTGCATGTGTGTAAGCATCGTGCATGTACGTAAAAACATAAAACTTTCTCAATACATGAAGAGATCTTTCTATATATCTGCATTTGTGGAAGGAAATATTTTCTCAAGATCTCAGCTCTCTGGGAAACTGCACGTGGGGTGGGGACACATTGTGGGTGTTGATCATTTTCATCAGAAGACTCGGTTGTTTGTCATGGCATTGCAGTTATTACTAGAAAGCAGGGTGCACATGACTGCCAGCCACAGTGGCGTGTGTTTATACATGCGTCTTTTGACCTATATCTTTACAGTTTACCTGCTCATGACTGCTACACCTGTGTAAATGTCGTTAGCATACCTGAATGTTTATGCTTGCAAATATGCATGTTCTTATTGCCTATTTTATTGTTTAAAGTGGTCTCAGGGATCCTCAAATAATTCTCCTTTTTATAAATGTAAATAAGTGTCCTTTAAAGAATTTTTAGTTTATTTTTTTCCAGAATTATATTTTTGGGATTTTGATCTTTAGGGATTGTGATTTTCAGGATTTTAGACTTTAGGGATTTTGATCTTTCAGGACTTCAACAGTTAGGATTCTGGTGTTTAGGACTGTTTCTTTTGGGATTATGGCCCAAACCTATTAAGCTTGTATATACCTTTTCATGTGTCTATTACTTTATATCTCATTGCTATGATGAGCAAAACATCTGACGAACTTGGGCAATATCTTTACCAACCGTTACTAATGAATCGCATATCCTAGTGTAACTTTTAAACTACATTTATATTGTCCTGTATGTTTGATTGTCTGTACACATTGTTGTGTTCTATCAGAAGATACATGATACTGGGCTTCGCAATTCCTGTTACTGAAAACTCCAAGAGGTCTGGAATTATATCTGTTTTCACTCATTCCTTATTGAATCCCTGGACTTACCACAGTGGTTGGTCCATGACGGGAGACCAATATATTAGTCAAATATAATTTAATGAATAAATAAATGGATATATGTACTAAGATAGGCCTTTGAAACAGACTTTTGGTCTTAGTAGTTCATGTGCAATCTTTCATTGGTCTTTTCAACCACCAAGAGTTTCAGAACATAGGCACATGCCACCTGTAGGCCTTTCCTACCGGCCACACATGTGTGGTTAAGGCACAGCTTCAGAAGTGATTATTTTTCTTACTGCATATCTCAACCCTGGCTACACACTGCAAGCACCCAGGAAGCTCTGTGGGGTGAGGAAAATGCAATGATGGTGATGGTTACACAATTCTATAAACACATTAAAAACCATTGACTTGTATACTTAACACAGATGAACCTTATGGCATGTAAATCATACCTCAGCAAAGCTGTGAAAAAATAGCGAATCCCTCACCCAGAGATTTAAACTCGACTGGTCCCGAGTGCAGCTGGCGAAACTCCCCCAGCGATTCTATTGTGTAGCCAGCCCAGGACTCCGTGACCAACCAATTTCTGCAGACACCTGGAGCCCTGGACCCCCTACAGAGACGATTGATATTCTATCTGTATAGCCCTTGCAACCCAGGGACCCACCTCAAATGCCACATATTGTCAACAACGCCTTAACTCTCCTGTTCCCAAACCTGACCAGACAGCATACAAAACAGGGAGATTTTATAGACAATACCTTCTGTTGGCTCACCTCCAACCTGCGGAGTCGCTATCCCCTGCACCGGGGCCTGGAGATCTGAATTTGTAAAGACGCCATAGAGTCTGAGTTCTCTGACCGACACTCATGGGGCTATGTTAATGTGTTGTGTTAAACTCAGGGGTCCAAGACCCCCAGGAAACAGCAGATACTAGATTACTGGATACCAGATTTAATGTGCTCCTGCATTTGAGGGAACCATTGTACTCAAAGTCACAAAGCTATTAAAACAAACACCAGTTAACACAGTGCGGGAGGGCTGTGTTGCAGTGAGACTAGCCGGAGAGTGAGGTCAGCCTCCGCTGCTTCCTGGCTGGCCGACCGTGGGCGAGGCCTGGTCCCCAAGGCACTGCCCTGTCTCCACTCCCCCTGCTGTGGACAGGGCCCTCGCTAGGCTGAGGTCCACTTTCTTCTCTTTGTTCTGAGCCCCATGTGTTCGTGGGAAACTTGCATTCTCAGTTATACTCTCTTCTCTTCCATAACCTCAACCTCTCAGGGCCACCAGCTCTTAAACACGCTTCTCGCCCGTCTTAACAACAAATAAGCAAAAACCCCAGGACTCTGTCTCCCGGCCAGCGGTGCCCTCGTTCTTGCCTCGGTTGTGCACCGACACTTGTGTTGCTGTCACTAGCTGAAGTTGTGCGTGGCCAACACGCCCCTGCTTCTCGTGCCGTCCACGTGAACACAGTCCCCGGCGCGGACCCCACCTCTCCACCCGCCGTCCCAGTCCCTGCCTGCCTGGCTTTCCAGCTGGGCGTTCTCCAGGCTCTGTCCTTCCTCTCTGTTCCTTAATTGTCTTAGCCACTGCTTTTATTTGTCTTACTCTGACTTTTTTCCTTCCCTGGAGGTTCTCATCCACTTTGGTAACCTGAGGGCCCCCAGAAGATGGCTCTCCAGCTGATCTATTCAACCAAGTATCCAACAGGTCTACCTTTCAGATGCTTCTCAAATTCAATACACCCCAGACTGACCTCACAACCTTTCCTGCCAGATCTCTGCCTGTGGTCCCCGCCGCGGTGACTAGCGCCACTCATCGTCCTGCAAGTTGGTGCAAACCCCCGCCATTGCCATTGGCCTCACCCTTCTTCTTCCTCCTTGATCCCTGCTCCCCACATCTGAAAGGCCTTCTCACCCCAGTATTTCTCAGATGTCTTTGGTGCTCCTCATCTCTACAATCTCACGCTATCCCAAATTGTCCACCTCAAGTACAAGTGTCATCACCTCTTTCTCTTAAGGAAAACTCATGAACAGTCCTCCCTCCACGGATCACAGGATGAAACCCAAAATTCCCAGCAGCCTTGCCGAAGCCATGGACAGCTCGTCTCCCTGCCTCCCAGCGCTGGTCAGGATGCGTCTTCCGTTTCCTCCGTTCCCAGCCGCACCAGCCTGTGCCCTCCACGGAGGAAGAACGTTGTTGGTTCTTTTATGACGCCGTTTTCTCAGTGCTCAGCACAGATGCTGCCATGTTGTAGGCACTGGAAAAACATGTCAGCCAAATAAACACTGAATTCCCTGAGCCTCGGTTTGCCCGTAGAAGAGCTGGAGCTGATGACAGTGGCTGACACGTAGGATGACCTCAGGAAGATGATGCGTGATGCCACTGATGCTCAGCGCAGCGTCCAGCCGTCGTTAGGGCGCCAGACATAGACTGTGAACATGACGGTTGACGCCCGAGAACATAAACTGATCAGGTGTGTCCTGTGCCCAGGACAAAACCCAGAGATGGTCAGTGAAGGTCATTGCGAGCAGAAGCAGAATCTTACAGGGTTTGTGGCTGGAAGGTACATGTTTGGATGGGAGAAAAAAGAGGCCAGTTTTGATATGGAAAAGAACACTTCTGGCACTTAGGGGGCATCTCAGCTCTGATTCAAACTGTCTTGGTGACCCTTGGCTATGGTTGGGGCTGTGGTTAGAGCCATGGTTGGGGCTGTGGTTAAGACCATGGTTGAGGCCGTGGTTAGGGCTGTGGTTAGGGCTGTGGTTGGGGCTGTGGTTAAGACCATGGTTGGGGCCGTGGTTGGGGGCCATGGTTGGGGGCCGTGGTTGGGGCCATGGTTAAGACCATGGTTGGGGCCGTGGTTGGAGGCCATGGTTGGGGCCGTGGTTGGGGGCTGTGGTTAGGGCTGTGGTTGGGGCTGTGGTTAAGACCATGGTTGGGGCCGTGGTTGGGGGCTGTGGCTAGGGCCTGTGGTTGGGGCTGTGGTTAGGGCCATGGTTGGGGGCCATGGTTGGGGCTGTGGTTGGGGGCTGTGGTTGGGGGCCATGGTTGGGGCCGTGGTTGGGGGCCATGGTTGGGGGCCATGGTTGGAGCCGTGGTTAAGACCATGGTTGGGGCCGTGGTTTGGGGCTGTGGTTAGGGCTGTGGTTGGGGCTGTGGTTAAGACCATGGTTGGGGCCGTGGTTGGGGACTGTGGCTAGGGCCTGTGGTTGGGGCCGTGGTTGGGGGCCATGGTTGGGGGCTGTGGTTAGGGCTGTGGTTGGGGGCTGTGGTTAGGACTGTGGTTAGGGCTATGGTTGGGGCTGTGGTTAAGACCATGGTTGGGGCCATGGTTGGGGGCCATGGTTGGGGGCCATGGTTGGAGCCGTGGTTAAGACCATGGTTGGGGCCGTGGTTTGGGGCTGTGGTTAGGGCTGTGGTTAGGGCTATGGTTGGGGCTGTGGTTAAGACCATGGTTGGGGCCGTGGTTGGGGGCCATGGTTGGGGGCCATGGTTGGAGCCGTGGTTAAGACCATGGTTGGGGCCGTGGTTTGGGGCTGTGGTTAGGGCTGTGGTTAGGGCTGTGGTTGGGGCTGTGGTTAAGACCATGGTTGGGGCCGTGGTTGGGGGCTGTGGCTAGGGCCTGTGGTTGGGGCTGTGGTTGGGGCCATGGTTGGGGGCCATGGTTGGGGCTGTGGTTGGGGGCTGTGGTTGGGGGCTGTGGTTGGGGGCCATGGTTGGGGCCGTGGTTGGGGGCCATGGTTGGGGGCCATGGTTGGAGCCGTGGTTAAGACCATGGTTGGGGGCTGTGGTTAGGGCTGTGGTTAGGGCTATGGTTGGGGCTGTGGTTAAGACCATGGTTGGGGCCATGGTTGGGGGCCATCAGTCCTGCTGGACTCAGAGCAGCTCCCATGTTATGTTTCTATATTAAACTCTGGAGTGAAGAGCTCTGTGTCTACAGATTGTTTCAGTCACGATTCTCTGTGCTGCAAACAAAAGAAAGCCCAACCCCAACAGGACTCAACACGAGGAAAATATTGACTTATTTGACTTGTGCCGGCTCAGGTCCGTTTCTCCGGGGCTCTCTGGGCTTTGCCTTCTCCTGGGTGTCGCTGCCCCCAGCCTGTCTCCCCCAGGAGGCTGCAGAGCCCACCAACGCCTTACGTGCCAACGTCCCACCAGGGAAGGCTGAGGGTCTGTGGAGGAGACAGTCTCGGTGCAGGGACCCCGGATAAGCCCGAGTCACACGTCCACCCGTCCCGATGCCGCACCCCGGAGAATAGAGCTGCTGGTCCCGCAGTCTGGGGTCCACACCCCACGTTTAGGGGTGAGGACCAAACGTCACGTGGGCCGTGTGAGCTGCGCGGGAGAGGGGCGTGGTTGCTCACGGGGACGTTGGAAATGGTCCCCAGAAGGACAAGGAAATGCTGAGAGTAAAACCAAAGCCCAAACGTCCTGGTACTTGGACAACATTGAGTCCTCAGAGGAATCTCAAGTCACTGGAGCCGCCCCAGGAAAACTGCTGCCTCAGCTCCAGCTCCCGAACAAACCTCTTCCCACCCACCGGCACCTCGGCCTAGAGAATTTAGACATAAATCTCCACACCCTCGGGAAAGCCGACCAGCCTTCCCTTAACGCAAACATCACCAAGAACAGTCAGGAAATGAACAAAGCCCGGAGTGCCGGTGTCGGCAGAATTCCGACTGTCATGCCGTCCCCTCTCCGGGCTGTTTGCTCCGACTCTCATCGCCTCTGTGTTGAGGATCTTGACAAGTTTCTTCCCCACTGAAGCGGCGGCCTTGCGTCACATACTCGCTGACCTAGAATACTAGTCTTTTGTGTGCTGCCGTATCAAAAGCTCCCTTGAAGTGCAATAAACTGTAGCAGGGCTTCCTCCTGTTGACTCTGTGCTGTTCCCTTGAAAAATCCCATCAGATCGGCCAAGCGTGGTCCTCTTTGCTGAGTCCACGCTGACTACCTGTAATTAAGCCACCGCGGGCGCCGCCTCTGCTGGGCGCGTGGAATCCGTGTTCTGCTTTGACTCCTCTGAAGCCACAACAAGCCAAGCGAGCTCCGGAATGGCACGGAGACGCTTGCGGCTCTTCCTCAAAGGATCCGTGGAGGAGCCCTAGCTGCTCTTGTTCTCATGTGCGTGTTTCCCAGGCGTGAAATAAAGCGTCTTCAGGGATGGTAATTTCAGTCGAAGGGGCGGAAGAAAGCACATCGGCTTTGGAAGCTGAAGTATTCAATCCAAACCCCACCCCTGCCTTTTAGTAGCTTTGTCACCCTGGGCAAGTCTCAGCATCTCTGAGCTCAGTTTCCTGTCTGTCAAGTGGCAGTGACAATGACACCTGGTTTGGCAGGGCTGTGCACAGGATTAAATGAGTTAATGAACTTGTGCAAACCATCTGACAATCATTCGACAACTCCACGGGGCAGGTGAGCAATCTGCTAACGAACCCGCAAGGCGGGTTCCGTGTTGCTTCTGCACAGAAGCTGAGACAATCGCTGAGACACGAGGACTGCCAGGGAGGAAAGGGCTGATTTCACTGCATGCCCAACTGGGAGGGGAAGTAGGAACAGCCTCACATCCGCCTCCCCTATCCACAGGGTCGGGGGTTTTTCTGGAGGTGAAATGAACTAAGCAGGAGGGGAGTGAGCATCGTTGCGTGTTTGGGGCGGAGTGCGGGGCACGCAGCACAGTGAGGAATCACAACAGCATGGGATCATAGCTATCCCATGATCAAGACATGGCGGGTAAGTCCCTCCTAGGGTGGGGACTTTAGTAGTCTAATGAGGTGGGGGTTGACACTGGTCACTCTTCTGCCTTGTGCGCAGGTGCAGTGGGTCCGTGGGCACAGTCAGGTGGGGCGGGGCTTCTCTTGTCTCCTCCGGACAGGTGGTGCGAGGCTTTGCAGCTATCCCGTGACTGCAGGGAGGCGCCACCATTTCTGGGGAAGAAACTCCAAAGGGGATGAATGCGTCAGTGCGACAGAAAGTTACACAGGTCTGGTCAGCACAACTCGCTGGCTGGGAGCTTGAAACACAAGACAACAACAACAACAACAACAAAAGACTATAAAAAAACGTTTTCTTGCTTATGGAGCCAGTTACAAATCCACGATATCCATCTGCAAGTCGGGTACTTCCCCAGGGTGTTTCTAATCTTATTTCCTACTGTAACTTCTTTTCGCTGTGTATGACCTTAAATATCCCACCCCCTTCTCCTTTTTTCGATTCTGTTTAATAGAGAGAACATTTGTTGACAATCTTTACGCTTCCCTAGGAAGGAGCTCCCGCCAGGCTTTGGTGTCTCCCTCCCCCGCTCGTCCTGGGGAGGAACCGGGGCTCTGGCCAGTGAGTTTGCACCTGGCACACTCAGCTCAGCCCACCCCGCCTCTGGCCCCCAGGAATTGGCCTCCTTGCGTGAGAAGGTTCTGGTCCACTCTCCCTTTGCCCCGAGCACTCCCAATTTTCCGTCATGTTCCAGAGTAATCACTATCAGCACTTCTTTCACCCTCAACGTGGCCCATTTCAGCTGGTAATCTCTACAGTCCCCGCACTGTTGTCACGCACTACAAGTGTCTGCCTCTGGCACAGGGCGGCCGGGCAGGCTGCCGGACTGAGGAGTGGTGGTAACAGCCCACGGGGCCCCTGCGAGAAGGTGGCCTTTTCCGTCTCCGGCTGCCCAGCTCCCGCAGCCCCTCGTTGGTTTAGGACTCGGGTGGGAAGAGAAGGCTAACAGTGCCGCTGCCCCGTCGGGGATCCGTGGTCCCCAGTCCCCGTCTTACCGTACCCCTCCGTCAGACCAAATGAGATCCCACCCAGGACACCTCCCCGGGCGTGGCAGCATCCTCCGTGAGTGGGAATAACACCCACTTCCTCTGAACTCCCACAGGGCCTCCCCTACCTCTGCTGTGACATTTGTCCAGTTCTCCTGGTATTCGGTTGTGCTTACTCTTGTCTATAACTCGCTGCTTCAGGGCTGAGCCTGCCTCGGTCCATTTCTCTGTTCTCCACAGTCATAGTGAGTGTCTTGCTGACAGGAAACAGTGGACAAGAATGTTGTCCATGAACGAGTGAATGAATAAGGGAACGGACTGACTCGCTTTCCCGGAGCTGGGATACAGACGTGCGCATCAGTGCTGGCTCCGCCCTGGGGCTGCAGGCGGCACTGCGCTCCGGTCTGTCCAGGCTCGCACTGTGCGTACCTTAGAGACGGCACTTACGGAAGCTGGCGTTATGAGCAAATGCCATGGGCAGGGCCTGCTTAAAAGGTTACTAGCTCCGGACAATGTTCCATGTTAGTTAAGACTTTTTAGTTGTGGGTGGTCGCAGCCTGGCTCAGCATGATGCTCAGAGCGGGTGGCCGCCGAGTGCCCGCGTCACTCGGGCTTGGTAGCAGGTGGCATCTATGATATGTGATGGAGAATGGATCAAAATCCAGGTGTCCCGCCTACTGGCCTGTTGTTTCTGCTTCACTCCTCCTTCCCTTGCGAGCAACGGTGAGCGCGGCTCTGCTCCGAGGCTGCCGGTGAGGACGGGCACGGTGCCGGGACACTGCCTGACTGTGCCCTGATACCACCCACCCTCCCCCCCGCAGCCCCCATGCCCTGCCACTTGCTGAAGGACAGTCTACAGACCCCAAGACCGTACCCCTTCCTGGCCAAAGACAAATCTCAGAGTGGGTGTGCGCGGTTCCTCGCCTCACTCTGGACCAGAAACTCACACTAGCCGTGCAATACCGAGCCCTAACGATGTGGCCATGCAATTTCCATGCAGAATTGATTTAATTCTGATGAGGGTTTTCAAAAGAAGTGACTATTAATCTTGATTTTTTAGATCACACAACCAGTAACTGTCCAAGGTGGGATTTGAACACCAACATTTAATTCAAAAAATAGTGTTTTCACCAACTCCGTTATTCTGCGTCAAAAGACTGTGTCCTGGGACAATGAGCCTTTGGGTGCTGAGCGGGGCAGACTGTACTGATGAGGGAGGCCGTCCTATGCTTTGGGGCTCTCGGGCTTGAGGGGCAGCAGAGAGGCCCTGCAATGACCTCGTTAATGTGTCACCTGCCGGGAGGGAGGGGTTGGCTCGGAGTGTGGTTGAAATTGAAGTAAAAGCTGTAAAACACATAGCTGGTCTTCCCTGCACGTCCAAGTTCTTGGGCTAAGGTTCTTACTTGCTACCTCTTTCTTCTCTTAGTCAATTGAATTCTAATTTTTGCACGTGGCTGGTCAGACTCAACTTGCTACACCTAAACCAGTCTTGAATGTTCCTTTTTACCCGATGGCTCTGTCACCAAAACCTTGGAGACGCTTAGAAATTGAATCCACAGCTAAAAGATGTTTAAAATGGGTATATACTATGGCAAGGAAATTGTTTTAAAATAATACCCACAGTGATAATTTTGGAAAGTGATGAATCCAACTGTTATAAAAATGTACACCTTATAATACAAAAAGTGCAGGTTCCTAAACACACATGGAAAGTGCTTAAAAAATATATGTGTTGAATGAACAAAGGGATAAATGAATGCTTTGGATTTTCTTATTCAACTCACTCAGCCTGTGTCCCCACATCCACCAAGATTTTCATACACGTCATTTGTTCAAGTCTAATGAAGGCTTTTAAGGTGTGAGTAACTGTATCTTTGCAAAAATGAGATCTGTTGGTATTTTACATTAAAGAAGTGTGTACGCTTCCTTGAAACAAAATGACTCTACTCATTCTGAACATCCAGTGTTAATTCATCACAGCCTAGGCAGAAAAAAAAAAAAGAAAAAGAAAAAAAGAAAATATATACAGTACCAAAATCAATATTAAGGATTCTTTAGTAAATACAAACTCTACTGCTTGTGGCATTGTCATTGCTTTATGCAGGGGAGCTAGACCTTGAACTTGGAACGAGGTGCAGATGATTTATAGATTGCTGGGGTTGTTTACTGTCATGTGAGGAATTCTCCCTGCGTCCTGGGATTATTGCACTTCTTGTTGATTAAAGGTCCAAGACTTCATCTCGGAATTATAATGCTATCAGTCAGGCTGAGCTGAATTCATATAGAAATTCAGCTGCCATCGTATTTGCAATTGTAAATATTTTGGGGAGGAACTGGATGAAATGAGTGGCACTGTTTTTCATCATCTGCATGAACTAACGTGCCCCGTGTCACAGAACAAAGACGGTGGTGACAGGGGTCTAAGTGAGACACCCAGATAGTGTCTCTATCGTCCTTCCAGAAGTGTCACATGTGAGGTATTCTAGCGGTGTCCAAAAGCTGACAACTGACACCTAAGCCCACAGAATGACAGGCTGCCTTAGCCCAGAACAGGGTTTGTCAACCGTGACACCGCTGGCATTTGGGGTCAGCTAGCTGCGTCGTGGGGGTGTCCTGTGCACTGTAAGACATTAAGCAGCGTCCCTCACAAGCGGCCGGTAGCACCTGCCCTCCAGCCGGATGACCAAGAATGTCAAATGCCAAATTTGCCAATTTGGACATTGCCAAATGCCTCTGGGGGAAGAATCAGCCCCAGTTAAGAACCCCTGGTCTGGTTCCATGTCCTTGAACCCTGCCCTGGCACGCTGGACATTGGGCTCTGCATTGGCTGTCCCCAAGTCCAGCAGAGCACGTGTGTCAAACCAGCCCGAGCCAATGAGTCTCTGCTCAGCAGTTGGGGTTTTCTCTGTTCCCACTCAGAGGAAAGGGGGCCATGGAGGCATCTCCCAGTCACTGAGGTGCCCCCTCTGCCTCCCTGCCTGGGTCTGACACAGGGTCAGTCTGGTGCCGCACGTGTAGCCAGAGATCTCTCCTAGCGCAGTCCTGGCGCTGCACACACGAGGCCGCGCGTGCGCAGTGTTCACACCGGGCGGGGCTGCTCACCGCGCCTCCCGGCACCCGGCACAGACTTGGGCGCATGGCGGGTTCTCTGCAAATACGCTCTGAGTGAAAATGGTTCTAGAAAGCCAGAGCCAGCGCGGTGCGCGCTCATTCTGCTGGGGCGTCACTGCTTCCAGGCCCCTGTAGTTGGCAAAGTTAAGGATATTCTTTTTTCTTTTTGGTCATGAATTTATTCTGATACCTCCAATTTAAGTTAAACACCACAAATTCTTCCTCAATTTCCCCCATTTTATATTTTCACTTCCCTTTTCTCACAGCACAAACCCTGTTTGCAAACAACATTAATATTTTACCCATTTTCTGAATGTTATGCTACATTAAAAATAATTGTAGAATGACACTATCACACTACTACCAACATTCACCCTGCCGAGGAAAGCACAGAATGTCTGAGTCATTCTTTTTATCCTTAAAATATTTTCCACTGAGGTATCTAGTTAGAAAGCTATAACGTGCAAGAGTTACTTGCATTAATTATTTTCTGTGTGCATTACATTATCAAATAGAGTTAGATTTATTTGCTACATAAACATACACACACACACACTTAGAATATTTAAACACTAATGGTTTTTTAAATCTGTAAAATCTCTACTGAATTCAGAAGTGAAAACCAAATAGAGATGTGTATCCAAAGATGTTTTATTTATATTCTGCCTCTACCACTCACCGTTTTGATTAACTTATTCTGTTTTCCTGGGTTTTCGTTTTATACTTACACAGGTACACCTGCCACACACGTGTGTGCACAAACGCACATACCTTGTTTCTTTCTCTACTTACTACGCAGAAGCTATAATGCTATGTATGCTGTTTTACGTCTTGCTTACTTAACAACATACTCTGAAAATTCAGTTCATAGAGATCTTATGTTCCATACATTTTTAGTCTTTATTTTAATTTCTGAAACATTATTATGTTAATTTGCCTAGTACTGTGTAGTAGTGGGTATATCACAATTTATTCAGTCTGTTTCCTATGGGTGAGTATTTAGGTTATTTCTAAATACAAAATTATAAAATAATGCCATAAATACTTGGGCACGTACTGTTTTATATTTATATTTTATATAAATATATATATATATATTTTTAAATATTATATTTGTGGAGGCGTATTTCCAGGGTAAATTCCCAGAAGCAGGATAGCTGTGTCAAAAGGAAAACACACATTCCATTTTGATAGACATTGCCAAACTCCCCCTCATTGGGGTTGTCTGTGGGATGAAAAGGCGTCATTCCCTTGTGGGAGTCGTCCGGCATGTGACGTCTGTCCCCCGGTGGCAGCTCCTCCTTTGGTCTACACACGTCCTGTGCCCCCCAAGCTCACAGTTCCCAAGCGCCAGTGGGTAGGCTGACTTGGTATCGCTGGGGGAGGCTTTTGAAAAAGTGAGAATTTCTGAACCCAACCTTGAAGCATGTTTCAACAGCTTTGGAATGGGGATGTGAGAATATGTATTTTTAAAATTAAAATCCCAGGAGATTACATTTTTCTGTCGGGGTCTGGAATCACCATTGCCACGAGCAGTGATTCTCAAACTTGACTGAGCATTGGAATCACCGTGCAGGTTCCGAAAAGCCGTGGTGCCTTGATCTCACCTTGAGAGACGGGGGGCTTCGTGGGGACGCCAGCGTCCCTCTGGGCATGGCGGCCACACGGGGGAGAGGCAATCCTCGTGTGCAGTCAGACCTGAGAATCGCCGCCCAGAGAAGAGTTTCACACGGAACTTTGTGCAGAGCCGATGTCTGGTAAATTGGAATTATTTGCTCTGAATTGTGTGATGCCTCCTCTTCTGCTGATCACAGGGACCTGGCGGGCTCCTGTTTCTGTTTGATTCTGCCTAGTTAGGCTGCTGCCAGCGCTCGGCCACTCGCTCTGCAGCTGTGATTAGTGGCCGTGCGCACAGTCGGTCAGAGCTAATGAGGACCCAACCCAGACAGCGGGAGCACGCCTGCCGCTCCTCTGTCTCAAGACGCTTCTCCAGGCTAAGCATTGTTTCTCATCAAGGCCACCCCTGGCCCTTCTCTTCGTTCCTGTGTCAGTTAAATTGTATAATGTAGATGCGCAACATCAGACGAGCTATCCATCTGTATTCCTGTGTAATCCCAGTATATCCCCTTGCATTAAATATATATGACATACAATGCTATTATATAAATTACACATCTATAATTTAATGGAATGTAAGAAATTGAAATAGATGTATGTATATACACACACAGTTGTTTACATTGCTTACATTCCATTAAATTGCATACATCAGTATTATGTTAATATTTGTAGTAATAGTATTGTATTAAATTATATGTAATTTAATGGGATGTAAGGAATGTACATACATATATAGACACACACACATACTGCAGTCTGTTTCTATTACTTACCTCTAGCAATTTTTTTCATTAAAATATTTCTCCACCCACTTGTCTACCGTCCCCATTATTCCTGCCACCTGCCTTACCTGGGCACAGGTGTGGACAGGAAACAGTCAGCAACTGTGAACGACGGTTGATTCACACCGGGAGGAGTCAACGACCTCAGAGTGAAGCAGCAACTGTGGTTCATCCTGCTGACAACACAAATCCAAGCGTGGACGCTGGATAGTCGTGAAAGCTGAGGAAGGGGCATTGTCCAGTATCCTGCATGAGAAGTTAAACTGGTGCACATGTTTGGAGGACAAATCATTGATATGTTTCAGGTTCAAGTGTCCGTATGTTCCGACACAGCCAGCCGTGCAGCCACTGGGAAGCCTCCAGAAGAAGATACTCTGAGTTTTCCATAGCGAGGATTCACTAGAAAAGAAATATGGATAAGAGTGGACAATAAAGAAAGAATATATTTTATTCACTCTATTTCATGTTGCTGGGATTTTCCGTGCTGAGCATTAAGGTATTGTTATGCAGATTTAAAAATAAATAAATTCATAGAGAACTGGCCAATGGACTATTACTATTAAAAATAATTCAGAAAAGAAGAAATGCAAATTCTTCCTTAAACATCAAAAAAATCTTCAACACCACTAGTTTAAAAATATAAATTGATATGTATTTTTAAACTATTATTGATCTAAGATCAAAATATATTTATATTTTGATAAGTTAATATAGAATGTAAATATAATTAAATATGCTTATGATTTATAAATATAAATTTGAGGCACATGTGGCCGGGAGGGGCATGTTTAACAATTGTTCATGAAAATTTAATTGACAAAATATTCCTGTTTGGGCACTTAGAAATACAAATTAAAATCTTTAAAAATGTTCGTACCTTTTGGACCAGAAATTTATCTTCTAAGATTAAAGCGTAAGAAATAATTATAGAATATAACATGTACAAAGATTTATCTTGAAAGATGTTCACCACATTGTTATTTATAATAGGAACAGATTAAAACCACTGGAATGTTCTTTAGCTGATAAAATACATGATGACATCATAATATAATTAAATATATACTATAATTAAATATTATACTACAAGTCATTAGAAATAACGGGAGGTATTTATGAAGTAAGGAATGTTCATTTCATTGTAAAATGCACATGATATTTTGTTGTTCAGAAAAGAGCTATGGGGCTACATCGATAAGTAATCTATCAGTAATCTATAGTAATCACAGGGAATGGGATTATGGCTAGCTTTTATTTTACTGTTTGGGGCCTCTGTATATCCAAATATTTGTATTGAGGAGGAAAGTACAGAATTTCAGAACAAACTTGGAAGCACAAATCCACCTTCTCACTCCTCAAACCTCTCCCCGAGTGATTACACCTGTGGCAGGGTCCCCGGGGCCGGGCGGCCGGGAGAGGCTGGGTGGCCGGGAGAGGCTGGGAGGCAGGACACCCATCCGAGAGCAGATGCTGGGCCTCCTGCTTCCTCGTGGTGCGTGCGTGGAGTGGCTCGTGCTGGGAACTACGCAGTAGAATGTTTGGACCCAGCGTGGTCCATAGATAACACCGTTATGATAATCACTGTTTCCAGGTGATGCGTCCCTGGACAGCTCAGTGTGGTGCCGGATGCGAGAAAAAAGTCCGAGGTATCAGCTGTTTTGGGAAAATGTCTCCTCCAACGTGATCCATGGAACAAGTTCACGATTATTTCCTTGGGATAGTGGGAGGACTGTACTCCCAGCCTTCACTTTTTAAAATGTATTTTACAAATGTTTGTCAAAAGGCACCAAACACAGTTGTTTATATTACTGCATGATAATCTATTTTAGAAAAATAATCTAATGCTCACATAAGGCTCCTGTGCACCCGGCGCTATCCTAACGCTTCGTATACTTCACTTCAGTTATTGTCTCTGTTATTTACAGAGGCGGTAAAGCGTCCGCCCTGGCACAGAGCCACCGAGTGGCAGAACCAGGACTGGACCCAGGCGCTGCGGCCCACGACCGCCGCACTGTCTCCCACCGGGCGGCCGGGAGCAAATCCCCCCGGAGTCCAGACGGCGTTTGCCGGCTGCCCTGCCAGGGCTGCTGCCTCCCGACGGACCACTGCTCTGTGTTGTGTATTTTATCTGAATATTTCAGCATATGTTTGTGGCATTATTCAACATTTATGGTGTCTTAAATATTTATACCGTGCAAATTGGTTCCCCACAGGCCTGGGGCTGGAGGGAGGCAGTTTCATCAAAACAACGGCAATCGCGGTGACAAAAATTCTTGAGGTCCTCCAAATGTGCCTGGAACTTCTGTCGTGCAAACTTCTCAGTGAAGAGAAAGGTGCAGATTTGATTTCTAAAATATTGAAAGCAGATCAATGAATAAACAACAGGCAAGGGGAGTGGTATTTTGGGGTAGCCTAAATCCATGGCTCCCGAATATTGTGAAAAACACTGCCTGTTTGTCGAGCAGGCGTGGAGACGCAGAACGCCGCATCCCTCTCTAATTAAAGCAAAATACAGACATAGGTTTGGTCCCGTACCTCACGTGGGAATGACACTCAGCAATGTCATTCCTCATTTTAGGCAGCCATGTGTTTCAGAACAGACCCCAAATGCACTGTCCAATGAAGTATTGGGGGGCGCAAAATGCAAAATGTTAACCTGACTTTCCATTGATATATTTTATTCTCACTGACTGTAGCATAAGCAGATTCCTCTAACTTGTGTTTTGTCCTGTAGTAAAGCAGAGTGCATAAGCATCACATTTTATCATCTATTTAAGTAATTAATTCACCTTTGAGAACTTTTTTGGTGCTGTCTACTTTAATCTAAGCCCGCATTTATATTTCATGAACTCCTCTTGGTGTTCCATCAATATATTATAATTTTAAAATGTTTCATGGTCAAGTAAGTTTAGAAAATGCTGATCTAGAACTATCTACAAATGTTCTCTTGCCTAGTAAAAAAGAGGTAAAATTTTTGTTGGCTGGGAACAATTCCACCGTCTGTTTCGATGATCTCTGATTAACAGCGGCATGAGATGGCCAATAGACATATACATGATTAAGAAAAGGTCCCTCAGAGAAAGTGGTGATTTGGGTCCCAGCCGTGGGAGATCAGAAGCCGCTGAGGGTTTGGGCAGAGGAGGAACAGGAACTGACTTTGTTTTGAAAAGAACGTTCCGGCTGTGCTGGAAGGGAGCGTGGGGCGGCACCGTGCAGGCAGGAGGGAGGCAGCTACGACAATGGGGCAGGAGAGGACAACGGCTTGGTCCGGGGAGGCAGCAGGGACGCTGGTGAGAAGCGATCGGAGGACAGATCAGGTCTGCAGGGCAGCGGTGGCTGCAGATTGAGGCGGGAGAGGGACGGTGGCCTTCAGGACACCTTGCGATCGTGGGCCGAAGCACCTGGAAAGATGACGTTTCCATTTGCTGAGATGAAGAGGACCGTGGTTGAATTTTAGAATCAAAAGTTCAGCTGGAACATTCTGGGTTGCATCGTAGCCATCAGACTGCGGGGCCGAGCAGGAGCCGGGATTGTGAGGGAGAAGGACTGGCCAGAGCTGTGGGGCTGGGGTCGTGGGCACGCAGGTGCTTGGCCAGTAAACTGGATGAGATCCTGTAAGGAGCGGTTCTCACACCTGACTGCACACAGGAGCCACCTGGGAAGCTTCAGAAACACATTCACGCCCCTGCACCACCCAAGAGATTCTGGCTGAATTGATCCATGGTGCACTGGGAGTGTGCAGAGCTCCCCGAGTGATTCTGATGTGCAACCGAGGCTGCGGACCCTGCCACGGGGACTCAGCAGAACAGAGCTGAGGACAGAACTGAGCATGGAGCCCCGGACGCGCCAGGACCATGAGGTTGGGGACGTGAGAAGCCAGTGGAGGAGACTGAGGCATATCGACAAGGAGAGAGGAGGGTCCAGGAATGCTGTGTCCCAGGAGCCGAGAGAAGGGAGGACATCACACTCAGACGCTGGGGACAAAGGTATGAAACGAGGCTGGAGTCAGACCCGTGGGTTCAGCCGTGGGGAGGTGGGCAGAGTCCGCCACATGCGCTGTCTGGGGAGCGGCAGGGATGGAGGCGGGGTTGGACGGGCTCCGCGGGGAAGGGGACCAGGCACTCGATGCAAACACAGACAACTCTTTGAAGAAAATTAATAGAAAGGGGAGCAAAGAAAAGTGGGGAGAAGGAGCTGTAAGGGATGTGTCCGTTTCTTTAGATTAAGACAGGAATTACGCTACCAGTAGGTTCGCCGTTATCAGGATCCGAAGGAGTGAGGACGATTGATGAGTTGCTAGAGCCATGTTGTCCCGGGGCCTTTCGAAGGCAGAAGCCCAGGCTCAGGGTGGAGGGATGGCCGTGGGCGAGGGCGTGAGCAGGTGACCCAGAGCAGCACCAGGGAGGGCGGGGCGTGGGGTCTGGCTTTGCGGCTGGTGGGCGGGGTGGTGGCAGGACATGGTGGCAGGATGTGGAAGTCCCCTCCTGCCTGCGGCTTTGTTCCTAGGAAAAAAGGAAGCCAGACCTTCTTCTGTGCTGGAGGATGGAGCGGGGCGTGTCTGCTTCAGGGACAGGAAAGCCGCCGTGGCACGGCCACCTAGGAGGCCTGGGGAGCAAGCGTCAGAGTGTTTGCAGTGAGGCTGAGCTGGAGCGCCCCTCAGCACCACGGGCACACTGTCCTTGCCGAGCTCAGCGCGGGCTGTCTCTGCGGCAAGGGCTGCGGCAAGGGGACCGCCCCTGTGAGCCGAGCTAGGGAGCTGCAGAAACCTGCCAGGCGCACCAGGGCTCTCTTGAGGTGAACTCACGGGTTCCGGCCACATCCGGGTAGCCTGGCTGTGTTTTCCTCCAGCTGTGGATGTGCACGTGGAAGAAAGAGCTGAATCCGACCAGTGGGGTCCTGGCCAGGTGGGTACAAGGAGAAGGGACAAACCCTTTAGGAAACTTTCTTTAACAACGAAATGAAAACAGCTCACCATTCATAAGAACTCTATCAAGAAGGGCCGGGTAGTAACCATGCATTGACTTGCACACCGAGCAGCACTATTTATAGCAGATAGAAGTCAGGCCAGCACCAGCCAGTAAAATCTCTGGGAATTGCTGGGTTCTATTGGAGTTTTCTCGCACTTCCTCACCCGGGCAAAGATTATATATTTGTATGCGTATATAGATGTGCATGTGCCTATTATATAGTTTTCCATGGCACAAACATTATGGGAGAATCATATATAACCTCAAATTTACCTGTCTGAGTTTGATTTCCTCTGCGGATAAAGTGCAAATGATGATGCCACTTGCAGGGACTGCAGTGATCTGAAAGTTAGTGTCTGTGGAAGTGCTTGGAAGGTGGCGTATCCGCGCACGGTCAGGTTACCTGCTTATATTCCTGACGTCACTCTGGGTCTTGTGCCCTTGGGGTCTTAACAAGCTTGCTCAGCGGCATCGGAAGCTGGTAAACGTTTAGGACAGGGCTGCAGCTCTCCACCGGCTCCTGCTCGGCAAGCCGATGGCCACAGAAGAGAGGAGAGGAACTTCTGGGAGATACACGCTGTACATGCTGTGAAATGTACGTGTGTGTGTATATACACCTTTTGTTTACATGTATGTATACATTTCATATTTACTAGAGGTCTATCTCCAACAAATTGTGTCTAACTTGCAAATGGTCAAGACATCTCCCTAGCTTTTAGATGAGAAATGGGTACTAAATTCTACCCCAAACACGCAGTCTCTGGTAAGTTCATTCTGGAGCCTTCGGCTGTCTCCTGGTGAGGCGCCTTGACTGTCAGACAGGTGTGGTGCAGAGTCACCGCCTGACTCCTAATGAACCTCCCATAAATCTGGGCTAGTCAGGAGATGTCACCTTGATAACAGCTAAGAATGAATATCAGTGTCTCATAGGGTTCTGCGCGGAATGTGACTGTAACCACCGAATGGCTTCCTCCTTACCCTGCTTGCAGGAAAACTGGTCTTCCAATGCTCCTCATGGCTAACTTGAGAATCTGAGATGATTATTGTGCTTATCGTCAGGGAATTAAGACATAAAATCTTCTGAGGGCATAATTTATACATCACAGAACTAATTCTTGATTATTCGTTCCCTTAAATTTATACCTAAATTATTTCCCCTGAAGTCACCTTTGTGGCATTTGGTCTTGGATATGGAATGTTCAACTTGAAATACCCACGAAATCCTTCCACCTCCCCTCTGTCTCTCCCCCCATAAGACCTGAGTGCAGCATAGCACATCTCTGGCCACAGGGGTGGGGCCCGGAGTTGGGATTGGCGAGGACTCGGTGTTTTCTCTGCGAGAAGCGACTGGGAATCCCACAGCGCTTTGGAACTATTTGGGTTGGTTTATCTTTGACTGGACAAGAACAGGAGGTTCCAGGAAGACAATTGCTGAGGACAGGAGCGCACTGGGCTCTACGCCGGCCTCTTTCTCTCTGAATCAAATGCTGTCGCACCTTGTCATTTTACAGTGATCTTTTCTAACATTTTGTCTTAGTGATGCCTGTTCCTTCAAAACTCAGTTCCAAGAAGCTGCCTTGATGGAATGTCGTGTCTCTTCTCTAGTGATTGGATAGAGACATCCATGCAGAAGAGGAAAGTTGTTTTATGCAAATTGCAAACCCTACTAATAAGACTGAAGGGAAGGGGAGGCCCTTTTCAAAGGAAAGTAAAAAGAGAATTACCATATTCTTCTATTGCAAAGAACTGGCTGTGGGGATTTGCACTTATAAGCACAAGAATGATCATATTTAATCGTAACAGTTGTGGCCAATTGTTTTATTGCTTCCAATTATTCACGTCTCTCCCTGTAACAGGACTACGCTTTCCTGCCCTGTTGGCACCAGGCCTGTCCACCGGACTTGCTCTGCGTAATGAAGTGTGAGCAGAGCTGGTGGATTCCACCCTCCTGACCGGGGTGTAGAGTCCCCCGCGATGCCCCCGTCCCATGCCGGGCTCGGGTCTCACTGCACTTTTCCACCCACCCCTGGCCAGAGAGGGAAGACACACGGAACAGAGGTGCAGATGCCCACGGGTGACGTGGGCCAGGCTCAGCCTGTCATTGGTGGCCACTGGGATTCTGTTTGTCATCGTAGCAACCCCAGTAGAGCACATGCTCATGCCCAGGTGCTCCCTGCAGGCCCCTGTCTCTCCCCAGATTTCGGATCACTTGCTTTTCGATCTCAGTTCTCCAGTGGGTTCAAGAAAAGTACGAACTTGCCATGTAGCCAGCTTCTATTCTTGTAAAAATGGGAGTGACACTTATTCCAGCTCTTCACAAAGTATGTCTTTGGTCCAGAAATGTCAGTACGATGGAACTTATTTTAAGATAAGTGGACAAATGCTAAAGATATAGGTTGAAGGCCGGGCGCGGTGGCTCACGCCTGTAATCCTAGCACTCTGGGAGGCCGAGGCGGGTGGATCGCTCGAGGTCAGGAGTTCGAGACCAGCCTGAGCAAGAGTGAGACCCCCGTCTCTACTAAAAATAGAAAGAAATTATATGGACAACTAAAATATATATATACAAAAAAATTAGCCGGGCATGGTGGCTCATGCCTGTAGTCCCAGCTACTCGGGAGGCTGAGGCAGTAGGATTGCTTAAGCCCAGGAGTTTGAGGTTGCTGTGAGCTAGGCTGATGCCACGGCACTCACTCTAGCCCGGGCAACAGAGTGAGACTCTGTCTCAAAAAAAAAAAAAAAAAAAAAAGATATAGGTTGAAAGTTGATCATCAAAACTCCTTTGGGGGGGGGGGCAATATACATAACCTGAACTTTTGTACCCCCATAATAAGCTGAAACAAACAAACAAACAAAAAAAACTCCTTATAATAGGAAAGAACTAGAAACAACTTAAATGTTTGCGCATGCGAGGCTGGAGAAATAAATTGTGGTGCAGCTGTATCCGTGAAGCTCCGCGCCACCCACAGTGCTGAGCGGTGCAGTGACTGTCAACATGGATGATGCCTCCAGACCGCGCTTGTCTCACGGCCCCCACCACACGCGCCTGAGGGGCTTGTGTGTGAATTCATGCACGCGCTTGCGCGTAGCAGCTATTTGCAGAGGGTGGGAAATGCAACCGAGTCCCCTTTACCGAAATGCTAAAAACTCTTGCCAATTGATGTGGGATTTTACAGAATACATGATTTTCATGTTTTTTTAGAATATGTGTTTAGAAATGAGTGTGTTTAAAATGAATGTAAGTAGAAAAAAAGCAATTTCCATATTCAAAAGGAGGAAGGCAAAGCCGTTATTCTCATCTCAGGCGCAGCCGGCGCGGGACTTGGGCACACGGGGCAGTGCGGCGCAGACGAGCCCGTGCTGATTGCAGGAAACGCACCTCCGAGCAATTTCATAGCCTCTTGGCACCAGGTTCCAAAGCCAAGCCACGGCAGGCGAGGCCAGGCAGCACCGCTTTTGCAAACACAGGCTTAGAGTCTGCAAGACCTTGGTTCAAAATATTGGTTTCTGCTTAGCAGCCAACAGCTTTAGGTAAGTTACGTAAATTCTTGGACTTTCAGTCAGTTTTCTCATCCTTAACTAGTGGGCACAAAATTTTCCTCCTGAGATTATTGTGAAGATAACAGCCCTTAGCACGGCACCTGGCATACAGTAAGTGCTCAGCAAACGTGCAGTGAGTGCTGCGTGTCATCAGTGCAGTTTGCAAGATGATGGTGGGCTTTCCCACTAATGCACCAGTTTCCTGGCTGGATCTCTGACTTGTTCCCTTCTGAAAACTTCAGAAAACCCTCCATCAGGGCCCTTCCCTGGGCCTGTGAACGTGGCTTTGACTCTTCCACGCCTGCACAGTGGAGCATTTTCCTGCCACAGGCTCAGGGTGGGAAGTCGGGGGTACAGCCCCCTCTGTGGCCTGCACAGTGCCCCAGGTAACACCCAGCTGAAGAATAAACACCCTTAAACCTCCTTAATTTTCTCCTCTGTAGAAAGGAAGGCGTCAGATGCCAAGCCCTTCCCCAATGTATCAGTTAAACCCAACCAAACTGCTTCGGGAGGTGAACAGGTAGTGAGCAGGCTCTGGGTCGGACCCTGCAGCAAAAGCCGCTGTTGACCACGAGGGCGTTGGCAGCACAAGGCGGCTGAAAGGTGTCCTACAGAGGAGGCTCGGGGATCAGGTTTCATTGTCACGGGAATTCACAGCATCGCCACCCCTCCCTGCTCCATCTCACACGAGTGTTTCCAGGGCATTCGAGATGGGAACCATGTTCCAGAAAACAAATTAGACCAGTCAAGGTTGCAGAATATGGCTCAAATGTTGTCATTTTTTTCTTTTCCATTTGCAGCCCAAGCAGCTGGGGAGACAGCAGTGTGTGTGGTTGCTAATTTCCTCACTGCTCACAAGGTAACTGATTCTTTCTGCAGCTACACATCCATCCTTCCGGCATCGATGAAGCCCTCACTGAAGCAGGTAGGAAACACAGGCCACTTTCCTTGCCTTCTGGATTTTCTGGCCCAAAAGAGTGGATCAGATCACGCTTAGGTGACAGCTCGGCTGAGCATGAGTAGAGCTGACAGGCCTGGCATGGCTGGTAGCAATGTCACGGCAGGAGGCGGGATGTCCCCGGCCCGTAGATGCCTGCCCTGGGTAGCCGAGCGGCTGCATGGCCTGTGGCATGTTGAGCCTTGGTCCCCTCCTCTGTGAAGCACCTGCATCTTAACGTGCAGGGTGTGGCCCACGTTCCATGGATCACCTGCTCCAGTGCAGGGCCCTGCTCGGGAGGGCTTGGGCCATGCAGGGCCTCACTCTGCTGCAGCTACCTTAAGCTGGAAGCAGGTGGCATCCTGGGGGGCTCTAGGTCTGCAGGAGTTTTCCACAGGCCCTAAAGGATGTAGAGGGACATCCCATGGTGGTGGCAGTTCAGCCAGGTTGGGGCAGGGAGGCCAGACTGCCCAAGAGGCCGAGTGGTAGTGGAGCGGATGCCACCGAAGAGGCGGGTTGACGGAGGCCGTTGGATGCAGCGTAACAAGTGTGGCTCGGGGCAGGCACCAGCGGCCGGCCGGGGGCTGTTAAAGCAAATCGTGCACCAGGGATCAGGGTTGGTCCAGGAGAGTAAGAGCCAAGGCCAAGGCCACAGGGAAGCAGGAGAGGAACCTCAGTGGAAACCTCTGTGGAATGTGCAGTGACACAGAAGGAAGACTTTGCGTATAGGTTTTGTCCTAAATGCAGACACATCCAAGAGCACCGTGCCTGTCACAGAACGAGACTGTCAGCAGAGAATGGACACGTCGACTGGAGCAATGGATGACGAGGAACCGTCAGGATGCTCACGGACTCTGCTCCGAATCTCACAGCATCTAGCTGGGAAGGAAACACGACAGGAATGGGGTCATGCAAGATTTGACTTTCCACTAGTGTTTTAAACACATTCCGTCAGAGAAGTCAGAAAATCTCAAATATTTAAAAATGTTAAGTCATTTTTTTTCCCTCAATTTTCTTCCATTAATCTCTTCCAAAAGTCTGCTGTCAAAGACTCAAAAAATTATGCCTCTCTTTTAAAACTGCAGAAAGGGCAGGATCGGTCTCAGAAGCTTCTGCGGCCAAACGCCAGCACTGTCGGATCTGAGCAAATTGGTGAGTGAAAGGCTGTTCCAAGTGTCTTCCAGTTTTGATGCAAAGCCTCTTTCTGCACGATGAGCCCACCTGACTGACAAGATAGTACCTCTTTTTTTTTCTTAGAAGATGCCTTGCACCAGCATCTTAAAATCATTAGTAGAGACGGGATGAGAATGTTCATTAAAGGTGGTGAGGAAATTAGACGAGACCTAAAACCGCCGTGATGAGAAAGCACCTACTAAAAGCCGCTGCTCCCGCCAGGATGGGGCGGGAAGGGCCCTGCCCAGTGAGAGCTTGATTAGGGCTGTCAGTCACTCTAATCGCCTGTGATTCCGTGGCGTGGGCCAGCAGAGCCGGGCAGTGGCCCTGTGAAGGGCCCGGTCCCGTCGATTGTGAACTCGGGACTGGGGACGGCGAGCCTCACCGGTGATGGGCAAGTGACACCTGATGTCCGTCCCCAGCCCATTTCCATCAACACCTGCCCGAATCATCTGCTTTCTCCAAACAGCAAACGCTTCATCATCATCACACGTGGGCTGGAAGACACTTCCCAATAGCCTTTCTTTGGTTTCCATGTTTCCGAGGCGGGCGAGGGCTGCGGATTTCAATTATTGATAAGCAAAGCTCTCGTGATCAGCTGCGAGTGATTGGCTGCTGCTAAGGGTGGGAGCTTCTCGTCCCCGGGATTTCTTCAACTTCCCACGCTGGGCCGCCCACGCTCCCCCAAACTGCCCACTTGGTGTCTGCAGGCGGGTGTTTCCCTTTGAGGTCTCACAAATTTGTTTTTCCATCCAAAACCATCATTCTACCTTTTCCCAAGAAATTCCCTCATCACCATCACCTCTCGTCTCCACTGAGCTCCTTTCTTCCACATATAACCCAAGCTTGGCGGGGGTGGGTAGACCCACTTCAAATCCTTTTAGGGGACCCCTCCCTCCTGCTCCCCCTCCCCGCCCCAGCTGCCCGGGGTGCTCGCCCGGCTCACTGCACCCCCACCTGCACCCGACAGACCCTGCCGGGGCCATCTGACTCCAGCTGCGTGACCTGCTCCTCAAGGCAAATGCCTGCGCCTGCTCTGGGTCTGCGGTCCCCACGCTTTCGGTTAAAGCAGGCTATTTCAAAAATACTTTTTAAAATACAGAGTAGATGCTCAGGAAATGTTTACAGGGTCAACAGGATTGCGTATTGCTGGGCAGAATAGAGAGTCCCTGGGAGGGCTGCCGCCAGGCTCTCAAGTCGCCTGTTTGCATCTGCCTGGCTTTGATAGGTACCGAATAAGGCAATAAAAATGTTAATCTTCTCAGACCCGCCTCTGCCTTATGGAGCCTCCGAGGCAGTGACAGCAATAAGGTAGGTGGAGAAGTTAAAGGGGAAAACATAAATTAGGTCATGAGAGGATAAAGAGATGGATTTTCAATAGGCTTCAACCTTCAGAGATGGGAGGGCCTAAATTAAATGGATCATACAAAATTCAATAAACAAGGATTGTAGACGGCAGATAATTTATCCCATTATAATTTGAATTAAGCTGGAGCATCAATAACACCCCTGACCTGAAGGTTATTAAGAGACAGCCAATAACAGGAACTGAACCAGCACACGATGTAGGTTATTGCTAAGAATTTAGGGCTCAGGCATTTAAGACTGGGGGACTGATTGCCTGGGAGATAAATTGCATCCTTGGAGCAGAGCACGGGAGGATTAGCAACCAGTGGTGTCCCCCAGCCACCAGCCTGCAGCCCACTCACGTGTGACCAGCACGGCCTGACGTTCCCCCGCTTGCTGAAACTCTGGACGGGTTTCTTCCTATCAGCCCCAGACATCCCTTTTCTCAGGGCGTTTACTTTACAAAACTTGTGGTTATAAATTCTTTTTCTACCCCTTTGAGCTGTAAATCCTCTCCCAGGCTCTCGCCCACTTCACAACACAGGGATTGTCCTTCTCAAGGACCCAGGGCCGCCCCTGGGAGATGTGGGGGACGAAGGAGCTGGCACTCCTGCCTCCCGGCATCTGCAGGAGAACAGGAGCCCCCGTGACGGGCCTGCGGGCAAACACAGGCGGCCTAGTCAGGGAGAAGAACGTTTGCAAGCTCAGGGACGGCGTCTGCTGGCCACGTCCCCTGCCAGCCCCCTCCCCTGCCATCCTCCTGTCTTTCCCGCTTGCTCACTCACGCACGTACCCCCTCCTGCCTCTTTTTCCCTGGAGTTGTGTTTGGTCTCTGTCCCCTGTTGCAGGGGTCTTGAGTAAGATCTTCTTGGCTTGTTTCACTTTGTCCTGTGCAGTTTTTACTTTGCCACGCGTCTAGAGACATCTGTGGACCTGGACTAAGCCAAGGTCGCTGGGTCTCCACTCAGCTGTCCTGAGTGTATAACACGTGTGTGCGAGCCGGTTAATCCAAGGCGGCTGTTTCTGTCTGCAGCAGATGACTGTGGTCAAACATGGAAATCAGACCAAATCCATTAGCTCACCGGGCCCAGCGAATCTCAGAAAAACTGGTTTGGTGGAAGCTCAGTTCTGAGGCCACGTTCTCCGCGCAAGTCTATTTCTGCCCTTCCTAATATCTGGTTTGTATTAGTCCCCTTAGCCATTTGGTTTTATGGGACTTTTGCTGTCCAACGGCATTCAGGTGAAATACTAGCAGAGGCTGATTGCATCTTAACAACAGGGACCCATTTGCAGTCTTCTGAGCTCCTTCCTGCACTTGTTCCTTTGTTCTTACAGGAAACCCTCCTCCGCGATCATTCTCTCCCCGGGCCAGAGAAACTGCGATTGTCTCCATTCCAAGGATAAGAACGTGAGGCAGGAAGGGAGTGTCTTGTCCAAGGTCGAAGGCGTGGATGGGCCCCGAGCTGGGATTCAGATCCAAGCCGTCTGCACCATTTCACGGCAGAACGTAGCAAGGATTTAATTTTATAAATTAGGATTCCCCCGGTGAACGTAACCACAGAAAGCATATCTAGAGAACTGGCTGGGCAGCTGGATCAGAAACAGTTTCCCAATGGACCAGACGAGACTGGGGACTTGTGCTGGAAGGAGACCACCCTGGCAGAAGCAACGGAGGGAGGAACTGGGCACTGCATGTCCAGGGCGAGCAGGGCGTTGATTGTGGGGTGAGGAGGGGATGGTTTAGGGCAGGACTTTTGAACCAGCCACCTCACTGAATTCTGAAGGACTTCAAGACCCCTCTACTGTGCAACACCAAGGGGACAATGCCATCCCCTTCTAACGACAGGACATGACTTAACCTTCAATGCCCTTGAATGCCCAGCAGAGGCTCGTTGGCGACTGTGCTGGCACGGCAGCAATGCCTGGCGGAGGAGTCTTGTCTGTGGGCACAGATGAGCACCCATCCGTCTGGGACTGCAGGAGGTTCTCGCAGGACTTTCCGGGGAGCTGAAGGGAGTACACGGACCACGGGAGATTGGGCTTGTTACTGCATCTCCTTCCGTACTCAGCAGCCAGTGGGGGCGGGGAGGCCCTGGCACCTGTCCATCAGCCTGTTCACCCCCCACCTCCCCCAGAGCAGGGGGCACCCACGTCAGCTCTCTGGCTGCATCCCCCACGGGTTTCATCTGAATCTCTGCTTCCCCCCACGCTGCCTTTCCGGGCACTGGGTGGCAAAGGATCTGCCCAGAGAAGTCTTGAAATCTGCCAGGAGAATTGTGTGTGAGTCGGTGAAACTATTACCTGTTCATTTGATAAGAGAAATTGAATTATTCAGCTCCCAATAACACAAGCAGCACCCCAGCCGTAATAGCGGAGTAATTGTTTTACAATTAAGGCGTGCCTGGAATGCACAGTACCAGCTCATTTTAATAATGTGCGCATTGAGTTGCTTACTTTTTTTCCAAAGAGGCAATTCAAATAAGTAATTTAGTGGTAGAAATAAACTATGAATTTAATTTATATGTCCATTAATTGTACAATTAAGCTGAATACTAATTGACTATAGAATTATAGCTAAATGGGACACTGGACCGGGGTAATTAGTTCTTGTTCTGTTTTTCATTGTGAGCATAATTTTTGGTGGCCTCACCATACCCAGTTAGATTTTGTTTGGCTTTATTGGAGCATAAATCATTCTTCTAGCACAGAGATTTAATCCTTATGATACGACTGGTGTGTTACTCTCTTGCAGCAAAAGGTTATCTCTTTAGGAGAAAGGACATGTGACTCTAGTGGTGGGGCACTGGAGGATGCTGAGCCCTCTGTGATGTCCGCGTGTGCTCTGTGGATGGAGCGTGGAGGCCGACAGGTCAGCCGCGCAGCACCTGGATTCTGCGAACTTCCCCCGGGAGGGGCCGGGGTTCTGCGCAGAGTGTTCCCCACCTGTACGGTTTTCATTCGCAGTCAGTACCCAGCACTGCCATGTTTTAAGATGCTAGTGGGGACGAATGCCCAGGAAAAGCGCATATGCAGGGAACAAAATATGTTTTCACGGGAACAGAACAGGCCTGTAGTCCGCACACAGCTCCGTCCTGCCAGGGGCGGCTCTAACTTCATTAGCCAGAGGGTCCAGTTGCTCACGGCTAATTCCTGGTTTGATTCTAAGACACAGTTGGGCCAGTTTTGCTTTTCCCAGGTGCTCAGAAAGAACAGAATCAAACGGGAAAATGTGAAGTGCTGGCTCCCTTAGGACAGATGGAACTGACCTTCCCCCGCACCTGCAGGTGAGCCCCGCTCGCAGGCTCTGCAGGGCGGCCATCCGCACGCCTTGGGATGCACCCGAGTCTCCCAGGGTGCGGAGGAGCTTTTTAGAATTCAGCTTCCCAGGGAGAGAGGGCTCTCTTGTGACACTAAAGAAGCTTAAACCTCAGGACTCATCTTGGGCACAGTCCCCTTCCAGGTGTGGGAAATTCCAAAACTGGCCTTTGAGAGGCCAGACCAGGCATAAAGCCAGGTGTGAAACCTGGCTCCCTCCGATATCTTCTTCCTAACACAGGGCTTCTGTCCGACCACAGTTATTCCAGTCATTGCACAAATATGGAGATGTGTCCCATGGAGTGTGGCGTGCAGCCTTCAGGTGACACTCGGGGGACCCGGGAAACACGTCTGTGCCAGTGAGAACTTTCCAGGACCCCCCGCGAGTCTCCTCTGCCTGCCCCGGCACAGCTGGAGGGGAACCAAAACGGCCTCAGCCTCCCGTGGGTGCCGTGACGAATTACACCCTCTCGGTGGTTTAAAACAAAAGCAACTTAACATCTTACAGGTCTGGGGGTCAGAAGTCTGGAGGCTCCAGGGAAACACCGTTTCCTTGTCTTTTCCAGGCTCTGGAGGCCGCCTGCACACCCCGGTTCACAGCCCCTTCCTCCGTCTTCAAAGGCTGCGGTCACAGCGCTCCCACCCCTGCCTCCGCCTCCCTCTTCTCCTTGTGACGACGCCGGTTATGCGCTCACCCAGACAGCCCGGGGGCATCGGCTCAGCTCAGAATCCTTAACTGAGGCGCGTGGTGCAGAGACCTTGTTGCCCTGTAAGTTGACATTCGCAGGTTCCCAGGGCTAGGATGTGGGGTGGGGGGCCGGCACTATTCTGCCGCCCACACTCCCCGTGGGGAAAAGCTGTGAAATATCGTCTATGTCTCGGACTGTAAGAAAAGACGGTCTTTCTGGGAGGCTTTAAAACACTGTCCACTGTTCATTGCACCTGCTGATCTACTGTCAGGTGACACTAAAGTGGAAAGGGCACCTGGGCAGACTGGGAACGCCCCCAGGCAGAGGTGCTTCCTGCCGCCAGTGGGGAGGTCACGGCGGAGCAGAGGTACGGGCTCTGGCTGTTGGTTGCATGTTTAGGTCACTCAGAGGCGGACTCCCAGGGATGCGCACTGAGACGGCCATGGGAGTTAAGAGGATGAGCATAAAGGGGGTGATTTAATCCAGGGAGGGAGACATTGCTCAGAACATCATTCGCTTTGCCATAAAGGGACGAGATGTGACAGGGTCTCAAGCCAGAACGTTTCTGGAATGATGAGTCTGCATGCCATGCATGAGTGTGCACGGAACAGCCCAACAGCCAGTCGGTGCTGCTTCCTGAGGGTCAAAACCTCAAAACTGAACAAAGAACTCAAGCCTGCACCTCACAAAATCTGCTGCTGGCGTCCACCTGCTGACGCACCTGTCCCCTCTCTGCTGCTCCGAACTTTCTTCTTCTCTATTGTGTTCCTAAGCACGGGTCGCCTTTTCATACACTCTGAAACTTACTTATTTCTTTATTGTCTCTCTTCCCACGAGATCAGAAGTTTTGTCTTTTGTTCTGCATCCCAATAACTAGAAAATTTTCTGATATGTGGAAGGTGATAATTATAGAATGAACGGTGTGATTAGTATACTGTATTTATTTGGCATTAGGGAAATACTCTCTTTATTATAGTATTAAAGCTGGGTTCTTATAGCTATTTGGAGAATAAAATTTGTGAACTGTGTAAATCAAGCTGGCTTTCTTAGGACTTTCCGGACTCCCCGCAGTGAAGCCAAGCGAAGGGGGTTGAAGGCAGGGGCCGGTCAGCGTCCTTCCCCGGATCAGTCTCCCCCGGGTTTCCACTGGGTGTCTATGAAGGCACAGAGGAAAACTGAGAAGCTGTCACATAACACTAATGAAAAAGGTGAATATATGATATTATAAATGGAGAATTATACAGAAGAAAACCCTTGCTAAGAATTATAGATATTTCCAAGGAAAATATCAGAGCTACCAAAAATAAAATGAATCATTAATGACATAATTACAGAAAAATTGCTGGGACCATAATAAAGACCTGAGAATACAAGCAGAAAGAATTCACCGAATTTCAAGGAGAATCAGGAGAAACGGTCCAAATTCAGACACATTTTGGCAAGTATTTAAAATAATGAAATCAAGATAAATGCAAGACCCTAGACCATTTTTAGAAAGAGAACAATGTGGCTGCGGAAAGGCAAACACAACGTAGCGTGGTCCCAGCTTGCTCTTCAGCCACGTCCTGCGCGCAGGAAACGGCCCGGCGGCTGCAGAGATGCTGACAGGAGGCGTCCAGGGACCTCACGCCCAACAAGCGAGCGGGGCTGACAGCGCCACACCCACGTGCTCGGGACGTACACACCCGCATGTGGAAGTGTCACAAAACGTCTACCTCAGCCTCGGTAAGAGATAAACAGTAACTCAAGATATCATTGGAGTCTTTACAAAACTATGAGACAAGCACCCGCACCCGACCCCATGCACCGCACCGCTGAACGCAGAGGATGGTTCTCAAAGCCACAACCATCGCTGCGACCGGAGATGCTGACTCTGTTCTGCAGCCAGGCCCGAGAGCAGCTCTAATAGCCGACGAACGACTATTAAATGGAATAACCGTATCAGAAATTATTTTCTGTTATCTGCGGAGTGGGGAAAACGTACCATGATGCGGAGTCAACTGCATCTGCCCCGCAGAGGCTGAGGGAGCAGTTCCTCCTGCCTTGCTTGTCTTTTGCGTTTTCCAGATTTTTGAGAGACATTCTTTTCACTAAAAACAGCAACAAAAGCTTCCTGTAAAGAGAAGAGCCAAGTTTTATGGGTCACCGTGACCTGATGCCAACTCATTCTCACAGTCAGTTCTAATTAGGACAGAAAGCCCTGTATTTCTGTCTTGCCCCTACAAACGCTTTCAAAGGTGAACTTCCAAATCTTTTTTGAAACTCTTCCTCTGGGTCCCACTTGGTCAAAATAAACCTTTAATAAAAAGATTGTACGTTACTTTTTATCCACGAGACTCCCGGAAACTTTGAAAGCGAATCTGGAATTGAAGAATCAAACAGACAAAACCCTTGTACACCTGCTCAGCTCGGGGCTTCTTCGGCTCTGCCACTCCCTGAACTCACAATTCGGAGGAGGCTGCTCCACTTCCCTCGGCTTCAGTTTCCTCCGGTTTAAAATGGAGGCAACAGCAGCAACAGAAATAACATAATTTAAGGCGAGGCCAGAGTCCCTCCCCCTCGCGATACAGACGGCAGGAACAGTGGCGGCCGGCGACTGGGAGTAGGCCTTCACCTTGACGCCGTGCTAGAGGTCGCTGTGGAGTAGTTTTGCCCCTGCGTATGCCCCTTGGTGTTGGATTAACCTCACATTTCAATAAAACCATCAAACCGACAACCTGTCCTGGATCGGGAGGTCCCCAAAACCAGCCTCAGGTTTGACGATTCACTGGAAGAACCCGCAGGACTCAGAAAAGCTGTCACGCTCGGTTACGGTTTATCGCCATGAAAGGACGAGGTTAAAACCCGCCGAGGGAAGGTGTGCACGGACGGGGCAGGGTCCAAGGACACCAGGCACGAGCCTCCCATTGTCCTCCCTGGTGGAGTCACACGGACATTGCTTACTGCTCCTGCAGGGGTGTGTGACGACACGCAGGGAGAGTCGGCAGCCGGCAGCCTGAGCCTCCGTGTCAGGTGCTTGCTGGGGTCGGTCACGGCCGACCCGTTGTCCCTCCGTAGGTTGAGCTGACACTGCGTGGCCCGACCTACTCAAGTGTTCTGTAAATCTAAAACTGTATTAAAAATATAAGGTCAGAAAAATGTAAAAGACATTCTTAGTTCACAGGTCATATGAAATCAGGCAGCGGGCTGGATTTGGCTCATCACAGACCCTCGGACGAGCTGGGAGAGCAGCCCACAAGCGCATGAGGTCCCTTGCTTGGGGCAGACACAATGTCGCTGGACAGTCCCACAGGGAGTGGGGCCCAGAGAAGGATTCTGAACAGGAAACTCGGGTGGAAACTTTAAGAAGCTCAGAATTCTCCCTTCTTGATGCTGTTTGCTCAGGATCTCATTTAGAAACATGAACAGGACCCAACAGCAACCCGAGAATCCACACAGCCTGCAGGAACGATTTTGGCGTCCACCGGCCTGGGAAAAGCCAGCCCTCGCTCTCGCTCTTGCTTTGAGGAGCCGTGTTCCTTGCAGCAGGAACTTTGAAAGCCGGGTCTGCAGGGAGACAGGAATTCTGCAGATACTGTGCTGCCCTTAATGAGCTGCTCGCCCTCCCTGCTTCCTGAAGATGGAGTAGTCGATAAAGCGTCTCTCTGAACAGTGTAATCGGCACAATTCATTTGGCAAACATGTATTGAGCGCCCACTGTGTGCTCGTGGCTCTCTCCGCTCTAAGAGTTCGTGGCAATTACGAGGTGATGTCGGAAACCTCCAAGTAGGAGAAGGAACAAGTGGTGTCATATTGATCTCACAGACTGTTTGCTAATAGATTTTTAATGCAACCCAGTGCTCTGCCTGTGTGGCCGCCGAGCGCCTGGTTAGCAGTGGCCCGCGACTATTTCAGCTGTGCCTTCCTGCATGCACCAAATTATAGCACGTTACTCAGCTGTCATGTGACAAGATACTCATTTACTGCTTCTAATATCTTCATTTTGCCGGCCAAGGGCTCAGCCTAGTTCTATAAAGAAAAGCAGCGAGCCGGTGGCCCGCAGGAAGGTCGAGAATGCAGACTCCTTGGGGCCCTGCCTGGAGACGGTCAGCAGAAACCAAGTCGCATCCTGCAACACTGGTGCTGTGTTCGCAGTACTCCCTCTGCTCGGGATCCAGAGACATTCGAGACCTAACTGTAGTCTCTGCTCCACGTAGAGCGTTTACTCTGACTCTGGTCAAGAGCTCGTTGTACCTAGATGTAAATACTACGTGGGGATCTTCCGTTCCTCTCCCTCTCCGCAGCAGTGAGAATTGTTCTGTGTTCCGTGGAGGCCCCTTCCCAGGGGTGGCCTTCCGCCCGGCAGCTTAAAACAAGAACCGAGGCAGCTTTAGCAAAGGTTAGGGGCACGGAGCGCGAGGCCGTGGGGCTCCCCGATGCCTCCCCAGCTCTGCGATCTTGGCTGTGAAGTTACCTGACATCTCTGTGCCCTCATCTCCCCACCTGCCAAGTGGGAATCGCAAACACGCCCGTTTGTGACGTGCTCGGGGCGGTGCCTGACTCGAAGTGTGCCGTAGATGAGTGAGGTTGCAAAGAGCCCGGAGCGACGCCAGCTGCCCGTCCCGAGGCACCGTGGGGAAGGACAGAGGGGAGAGGATGGGAGGCATCTGCCATGGGGCTCGAGTGCGGCGTGGGGCTCTCAGCGGAAACTCACACCAGGCCTCCCTGTCACTTTTGCAACGACTGCACGCGCTGGAAACCGCGCTGCCCGCTGCTTACCGATGTGCCCGTTCCCCGCTGCCTTCAGTGAGACCTTTGCTGCCAACTGGAATATAAAGACAATCCCGACAAAGGGCTGCATTTGCCTCCTGACACTCCGAGGACACACTGACTAAGAGCCGAGCCGCTGGCCGCAGCAGCCGACTGGCGCACCTGGGCAGGTGGGCAGGTTTCCCTGTGCTGGGCCAGAGCCCACCTGCAGCCCCTCCCCGGCTGCCGGCTCCTTCCTCCCGGCCACGCAGCACCGACGGTCCATGCCTGTCGCAGGGACGGGCTCTCGGCCCCTCTCAGGCTTCATTCTGGCTCCAGTGCCACCCGCAGCTGTGGCGGTTCCTCTCTCCCAGGAGAGCAGAGGCGAAAGCTCCTAACGCAGCCTGTGGTTCGGGCTGTGCAGGGCTTGCCGCCCGCCCTGCCTCCCCTCTGCCTTCTCCACCTGCCTCAGCACTTGGCTTCCCGCACCTTCTGAGACGCCAAACAGTGCTGTGTGGTCCCAGCCCTGGGAGCCCCTCCTATCTGACGCTCAGAACCAGCTCCACCGACATCCTGTCACCCAAGCCCAGGCCCTAAATGAGGACGGGCTCCGAGCCCCACTTCCGGGCTGCAGAGCGTCTGCTGCCGTCTCTGGGAAACGAGCGCGCCAGGGCGTCGGGGGCTTCTCGGTCTCGTCTTCCTCCCCCAGGATCGCAGCTTAACCTGCCGCTGCGGCGGGTCACAAACACAAAGTACGGGTTTGTTCCTGCCTTTGAAAACATCACAGACCGTGAAAAGACACATTTCCCGGCTGAACTCTGCCTCCTGAGTACCACCAGCAACGGGAAACACATCAAGGCCATCGGCCATGGTGTTTGCAAAGCAAATTTGATCCCTGGTAGAGGAGGAGTGTCAGCAAGTCCCCAACATCGAAAGCAGCTCCTTTTAACTGAAGGTCTGTGGAGGCCGGGCATGGAGAGGTCCTGCAGGAGGGGCATCTGCAGGGGAAGGAGAAGAACAGTGATTTGAGTCCTGACATGGCGTCCAGTGCGCGGGAGCCACAGGTCCCTCCTCCTCTCACAGGCATGGACACCTAGGTCAGGTGCCCGCACTGAACCTCGACGATGGCTCGGCGAGGTTTGTGACAGGGAACCGAGAAAAGAAAGTGGGGATCAGTGGCAGCCTGCGGGGGATCCAGTCAATTCCGCTCCTGCTGCGCTGCAGGTACCGGCTCCTGGGGGCCGGAGGCAACGAAGCTGGTCAGTCCGCGCCATCCCCCAGGGGCGCCAAGTTAAACCTTGACGTCCGCTGCTGGCACCATTTATAATTTGTGGGTTCATACTGCGAAGTCAGCCTCAAGAGAAGGAGAGAGAAGAAATGCTGGAAAATACGAAAAATAATGAGAGGGAGGAGAAAAAATAGCAACAGGCCGGGGAACAACTCCCAGTCCTTCCTGCCGGGCCCCTGCGTGCACGTGGACAGAGGGCTGCCCCGAGTGCGGCCAGCTGTGGACAGAGCCCCAGGTGACTCTGTGTGAGGACATTCACATTGCACGTGTGCCATTGCCACAAAGGAACAAGCCGTCCGAGAGGCACATTCTTGGGACATTGGCTGTAAATCCACCTTCTTCTTTTGCATCGAGAACCAAATGCAGGGGATGGGCTCTGACTCCCCTTTCCCTTGTGTCCTTGAAAATGACATCTGCAATTTTGCTACTTAATTAGTGGTGCCAGCTTTTTACTATAGGCCTCAGGAAGTACATGACAAACCTACAGGTGAAACCTGGTGCTCGAAGATGCATCTCTACGATACCTCATTTTTCTATAGACTCAGAAATATTTCAGACTGTTGAGCTTCACTGCTAGAAGTGTGGGCCCAGGCTCAGCAGTGCCAGCACCCCGAGGGAGCTCCGTAGGAATGCAGATTCTCAGGCTCCCCCACCCCCCCCAGCAGGCCTGCCAAGTATCACTTGCCTTTTATTAAGATCCCTGGGTGGTTTGTGAGCGCCTTAAAGTTTGAGAAGCTCTGCTACAATGCGAGTGGATAGTAGCCACGTGCACCTCACGAGGCCTCTGGTCCACACCACGTCACTTCTAACCAAATAACTGCTGCAGCAGCGAGACACCCAGCAGGGCGCCCCGTGAGCCACTAAGTCAGAAGCCCACAAAGGCCAGTGGTTTATCGAGGCAAACAGGTAAAGCGTTGCCTCCAACGAGTCATTGGGAGCTCACTTTAGAATGTGGTTATTTTCCACTCCAATCACTAAAATGCCTCACAAAGAGCCCCTCCAAGAAAATGTCCTTTCCACAGGGAGGATGTCAGGGAGATTTGGGAGGATGTGGACCACTACAGCTTTCTCCAGCCGCTGCTCCCCCCATACCCCTCCGCTTCGCCTTCCAGTAACTAGTGTCTTAACGTTTCATAATTGCAGAATGCACTTACACTGTATTTATCGAATGCTTCTCTTTCCATACCATCTCCTGATGAAAACCATGGAGGTGTTGCAATTGCCAGAAATGGAGGAAATGAATTTGGGGTGACGTGTTTTTACTTGACATACAATACATTGTTTCATTTTACTATCAAGACATACACTTGGTTAGCCCGCCCTTTGGAATTACCAGTAATTGTGATACTTTCCATTTGACAGTTCAGGGTGTGGAGCAAGGTTGTGAGGGTGTGCGCATTAGCATTTTAAAATCAAATGCTATACAGGAGTGCAGTGCAGCGATTTGCTTTGTGCTAATGTTTACACTACCTGCAGGCAAAAAGCAGAGATCTTTTTGAAAAAGAAAACACACTTTCATTCTTTATTGAAACATGTAATCGAGTTCTTTATACATCAGAGAAGCCTATTCATTTGTATTGAATGGTCATTGAGATAGTCTGTCTATTGAAATGGTACAGCCTTCATGCAAACACAGAATAGACTCTTGTAATGCCCAGGGGAAAAAAATAATGCTTTCTGGAACAATAATTTTAACCAATTATTTTAGACGAATATTTGGACATATCCATTTCAGAAAAGATGATGGACAAAAAGTCAAAAGGAGTCTGTCTACGTTGCACTGACGTGGCTATTTTAGATTTGGGCTCTGACAGCAGGGGAGGCCCCCACTCTGTCAATACCTGTTAGAGAGACACACAAACGCATGCTCTGAAGTCGAAAAGCATATTCAATGTAAATTGTCTTTAACATTCCCAGATGATGGTTCATGATTTATTTTCAAAATAGTGTATCTGTGAAAAATTAAGAGCCACAAGGATCCAATTATCTCAATGGCAGCCTAATTTATGTGGCATGAAGTACTTTAAAAAAAATCGGGAGGTGTGTTTAGTAAGGCTAAATTGGTATCGTCTTGCTGGGTCACAGCTTGAAGTCTATCTGAACGATGCGGATCTCATTAAACACCATAAACTTAAAATCGCTTAGGTGATAAGAAAGATGAAGACATAGTCTGGGGCCCAATAGAAGTTCTTCTTTTGTTCATAAATATAGATCCCCCAGGAGCACCTCTGACCTCTTCATGCAGACAGCACCTTGGAAGACAAGCTGAGAGGACAGGTCGGGGGCTTATCCTTCAGCCTGGACACCAGGCCCCCCCCCCCAGCCTGACTGTTAAAAGGAGGTTCAGACCATCAACTCCCTCTGTCCTGAGGCTGCGGTCTTGCCTGCGTGCTGCTATTGATTTGGGGAAGCAGCTCTGAAATTGATCAATATCTGTTGGCAGCTGAAATCCTCAGATATTTCTTAAAGCACCGGATTGTCCTGTTTCCGTGGGCAGAGAGAGTGGCTGGTGCGCTGGGTTACATGATTAAATAACACCTAGTTTAGCTGTTGTTGGTAAGTGACGGGTCAACGCAGGAGCAGTGTTTACTGCGATTAAACAGGAGCGACCTGCAATGACCTGCTCCTCTGGCACCTGTAGCAATGGAGAAAATTTGTCACTTGCTAGTTTAGAAGCAGTTTCTCCCTCCTCAGGAGCTCTGCAGACAGGGGGGTTTCAAACAGACTTGCAACAACCGCCAAAAATATCAAACAACCGAAGGGGGTGGGAGACCCTCAGAACCCTGCCGTGCTCCCCAAGTGGCCTGTCCACACTCAGGAGGGTGCAGGAAACAACATCGTACACTCAGCAGGCAAGTACGTGCCGCAGCTTTGCACAGCGACCTGGAGATCCATAGAGACTGTTCTTTTTCTGTAACGTGATGCCCAGGTGTACATACAGTTCTATAGCTTCACCTAAGCAGCTCCAGCTCTTAGTGGCACACACGACTCTGCATTCAGAGTGGGCGTGCAAATGTATTTCACTAGCAAGAAAGCATTCCCAAGCAACCCCGTTTTTTTTACCATTCCATGTTCTATGGAACATATTTTGGGAAGAACCAATGAAATATTCTATCCTTGGCCATCACCCAGCTTCTGGAATTGTCGACCCATTCTGGAGTGTCTTAGAGGCTGAGGGGACGCTGCAGATTACAGAGTCACGGCTGCAGGGAGGGGAGGTGCCGTAACCAGGAGACGGCCAGGTTCCGTCCGATGATAGTCAAGTTAAGGCAAAAACCCTAAGACTCCAGAGAGCCAAGATAGACACCCAGCAGTCCTCAGATGTGACCAGAACACTTAGATTTTATGTATAGTTTTTTCGTTATTTTTTAGGGCTTCTGGAGTCTCCAAAACACAGCCCAGTGAAGAGAGAAGACGCTTGTGTTTGACCCTCCGCTGGGCCACTCAGAGGTGGGTCCCCGTGTGCGGTCTGTTCGCTTATGTGAAACAGGGAAAGTGATAACCTCTAGCTTATGGGGCCCTCGTGTAGAATAGTGGGATATACAATGTGGTATACAGTTGGTAGTTTGTCAATAAACAGTGTCGGAAACTGTGGATTCACCTAATGGGAGTGTGCTCACCACATGGCTGTATGATGTGTAATGAACACACGGCTGTTTGCATGAGCGTGTCCGTGTGTACGTGTCTGAGCCCCCTCAGAACCTAGGCGCTAAATGAAGCTTCTGTCAGATTCATAGGAAACGAATCTCCTTTCTTCCCTGACACCGACTTCCTCAGTCTGAGGCCCGCGCAGTCTGCTTACACAATTCCCGGGCCCAGGCACCTCGAGCCCACTCTGAGTCACACGTGCTTGGGGCGGCCCCTGCGGAGATGCGGCGGTTGTTACTCCTGCGGCTCCCAGATGCACCCAGCGCCTCGGTGAGTGCAGCCCAGCCTGTCACGAAGGCAGACTCTCCCCGCAAGTTCAGAACAGTTGGAGCTTGCCGATTGCAGAGGGCTCTCGCGTGCGCTACTCAGCTCGGTGGCTTCCTGCCTGGGCTCAGTGACAAAGAACCATGTCCTTCAGCTCCAAGCTCACCTTCGTGACCCACGCAGGGTCTTCCCTTCATTTATGCCAAGGACCAAAAGTCACATGGGTCAGATTTTACCTTCCCACTGGGCCAGTGTCACCGTGGGCGGAGGACAGGTGGAGTTCCCGGTAAAGCCAGACGAGGAAGGCCGGTCTCAGGGCACTGACAAGACCGTGAGGATTTGCTCCTTCCCTGCGGCCCACTGTGCGCCAGGCTCACCCTCTGGCGTGCTGGAGGGTCTGTGACATGTTCATGTGTCATGCAGAGCGGGACTATCATCACCAGGAGCATTAAATTACAGGACTATCAGGGCAGCAGAAAAAAAAAAAAAAAAAAAACCCAATAACAGCATACCACGCTTTCACCCTTAAAATAGCCTTTGAAAACACATGCATTTAGTTGGGCTAAATAATTCCATCTCTGTGCAAAGTTTCTTGACCTCAGCACTGTTAACATTTTGAGGGGGGCAGATAATTCTCCAGTGGGGGGGCTGCCCAATTATCGTAGGATGGTTAGCAGCATCCCTGCTCTCTACCCACCAGACACCAGTAGCCCCCCTCCCCACGACCCAACCAGAGACATCTCTAGACATTGCCAAGCACCTTGTGGGGCAAGATCATCCTGGTTGAGAACCGCTGTGCTGGGGTGAAGCTTCCCTCGGGTGTGCACTAGCGGGGAAGTCTACTGAATGAACCTATTCCCACCTAGACACCGGTGGGCCATATTAGTTTCCCGTGGCCACTGTAGCAAATACCACAAACTTAGTGCGCTAAATGATACAATGTTATTATCTTATGGTTCTAGAAGTTGAAAGTCCACAATGGGCCTGGCTGGGCTAACACCAAGGTGTCTACAGGGTTGGTTCCTTCTGGAGCTTCCAGGGGGACAATCTGCATCCTGGCCTTTTCCAGCTTCTAGAGGTGGCCCTCACCCCTTCACTTGTGGCCCCTTCCACCTTCAGAGTCATCATCAATGGGCTGTGACCTCCTCTCCTGCCTCCCTGTCCCACTTTGAAGGACCTGTGATGACATTAGCTCACCATCACGGTCCTGCCAAAGGACCAACCACAACATCCACACCTGGCCTGGACCTGGGGGTACTGACTGGCACCACCCAGCTCTTCTGCAGAACTGACACCCCGAGATCCGTGCACAGCATTACATGGTGGCGGGTGTTGGGCTTTCATTCATGTGACTACATGTGTGCTTGTGTCTGAGCAGAGGAAGCCAGTCAAAAAATAAAGGAGACAGAGCAAAGCCCAAAGATGTGGATATCCCAGCCCTCGACAAACAGAAAGAGGGTCTTTGGTTCCTAGTAGGACTCCAGCTGCCCTCTGGCCATCCGCCCCCACATCAGGGCTCTCTGCCACGTGTTCGCCCACGTGAGGGCATTTGAAATTGACCACAAAGTCCATATAAACATTTTCTAATTAATCAAGTGGACTCTAAGGCCACACCATATCCTAGCCCAAAACTCTACCAGAAATTTAAAATTGATTTCAAATCATTTCCAGCCTAGTTCTCCAGCATAGCTTAGTAGAGGTTATATGATAAGCCCAAATAATGCAATGAAGTTCCAAACAACATGATGAGATTCCCACGGAGAAATTTTAGCCCAAAAGTGTAATTTCTTCTCCCTCTCAAATAAATGTTCCAACGTTTTAATATTTTTTCTTTCCCAGATTGGCATATACTAGGGATCTCTGGATGCTGCAATCCACCCAGAGGAGGGATCTCGCCGGCACAATCGATTCTGCGCACCGGCAGGTAGAGCCCAGGTTTGTGGTCTTTGGTGCAAGCAAAAGGAGCACCCTGGGGAGAGAAGCGGTGTTGGAAGAATGCAAACTGACACGTAAGGCCAGGTGTCCCACCTGAGGGATGGGACAAGTCAACGGTGCAGTACTAAACGGCCTCGACTTGGCTTGGGGTGATGGTCACACAACTCTGTGAATTTACTCCATCCTGCTTACTCGTCCACTTTAGATGGGTGAATTCTGTAGCATAGAAATTATTTCATAATACACAAAATAATAAATAAATAAAATAAAAATAACTTTAAAAAATGCATTACTGAGGAGGCCACTTTTTCTCCTTCTATAATGGCTTGTGTGTTGGTTAATTTCCTCAGATGAGAACTAAGGGGCAGTTACTATAAAAAACACAGGCAGCAAAGCAAACTGAATAGCTCCAAGGAAGAGCTATCACAGGTCATCTAAACTGTCACTCCTTGCCTATATTGACCAGTGGTCCCACAGGAATGATCTACACATGCATCAGTCGTGGACTGAGCGCACGGCCTGGAGCTGAACCCAGTCTGGATCAGCTAAACTGCAACTGACCTGCAGACACACGAGTGAGAAATCAAGGCTTGCAATTTAGTTATGGGGTGGTTTGTTACACAGCATCAGTGTGGTAATCGCTGACTGATACACTCCCTTTGCAGAGCAAGGAGCCTTGTCTTTAAGATTGCCTTTAGTATCTCTGCTGAGCTCACTTGAGCAGACTTCTGCTCTTTGCCACCAGATCGAAAACTGGCATCCACAGGATGGCGAGTGTTTACCTCCCACATGCATCAGGAATCATAGCAGTGGCCTGCATGGACGGCCAACCCTCCACAGTCATTCGGACTCCACCTTCACCAAGGACATCATGTGGCATTTACAGTGAATAAGACGCAGAGATCCTTGACCCACGGGAAAATGGAATAGTCCTCCCGTAGTATATATTTGGTAATTTATTTATGAGATTTTAGCTGTGCCCAGTGTTATGTCCTTGGAGCACACTGATGACTTCAATGTGCGTGATTAAAATATGAATAAGGAATCAAAGAGAAATGTCAGGAGTCTTGTGGGTGTGCGTTATTATACATTCTCACATACCATGCAGGGGACAAGCCTCAGAGCAGAGCTGTTTTCCTCTAATGGTTAATTTTTTTTTTTTTTTGAGAGAGAGAATTCAGACCTACAGAAGAGTTACAGAAAGAAGACAGAGGACCCAAATACCCTTCCCCCAGGTTCCCTTTATGTTGCCATCTTAAGTAGCCATCGAACATTTGTCAAAACTAAGAAATTATTTTTGCCATGAGACTATTAACTAGAATATGCAACTTATTTGAATTTCCCCAATTTTCCCACTAATGTTCTTTTTCTGATCCAAGATCCATTCCAGGACTCCACCTTGTACCTGGTCCTCTCGTCCCCGTGAGCCATCTCTTACCTGGCCTGAGGTGCGCAGCTGTTCCCAGCACGAGACACGGGCTCCCTGGACCCCGCAGCTCCCTGCTCAGAGCATCCTCCCGTCCTGCTCCATGGCCGGCCTCGGCCTGCCCTGCGGGAGGGGGTGTGTGGAGAGGCCGGGCACTGGCAGGTAAGAAGAGCATGATTATGGGGCTCTTTCTACAGACCCATAGCAAGTTACAAGGTTCCCCGCCACCCCCCCCCCCCAATTCCTTACGAATGTCACAAACCCGTGCCTTGGTTTCCTCGGCTAATCTGCCATGACAATTACAGTTGCTTGGTTGGATTCTTTCTTTTTCTCTTTTTCCAACTGAACATAAGTTAAGGTCTCCAAACAGAGAAATTGATCCAAGATTTCATTTTCCTCCTCTGCTGCTTCGGTTTTATGAAGCCCCAAGTGGATACTGCAGAAACTTCTGACAGGCCCAGCAGTCTGGCAAATTAAATCTTCCAGCCCCAGCAAATCCTGACCTGGAATTCCCGCACAATCTCCTGCCTGCTCGGCCGGTCTGTCCGTCTCTTCCGTGAGAGAGGATCCGTTTACCTCCCTGTGCGTGCAGGTTAAATAATAAAAAGGCTGAAAACAAAACAAGCTTATCTTACACGCAACCTACTGCTACTATTGCTTTTTCATTATAGAGGAGAGAAACGGGACCACTAAGAAAAAAGGGATTGTGGAGGAAGAAAACAATAATTAAAAATAAAAAAAGATGGCGCGTGCGAGGGGCGGCTCCCGGCCGGCAGGTGGGCGGCCGAGCAGGTCTGCGGGGAGGAAGCTGCGGCGATGCCTTCGGTCCTCTGGGGCTGGAGAAACAAGCGCAGATGTTACATTATGGATGGGCGAACCCGCCTGAATAAAATATGTGTCTCCCATGACCTGCCCCGGACTCCAGCCTCCCCAGAACCGTCCAGCAGCCGAGCTGATTTCCCTCCAGCTTGCAGAGCACATTTCTCCTTCATTTCCATCCGCCCTGGCCACTCTCAGCGGGGCCGAGAAACAGACGGCAGCCCGAAAACGCCCCGCCCGGGCGGCCCTCTGCTGGGAGAACAATCCGGAGCTCTGTCCCGCACCTGTTCCCCACTGCACCTCGTGCTGGGGTTGCCGGGAGGTGAGGGCAGCCCTGGGCCGATGAAGCCCACGGGTCCGATTTCTCTGGCCCACGTTGTGCCACATCAGGACTTGCTTTTAACTTCTTATTAACATATTTAATAATAAGGTATTTTACATAAAAATCCATATTTCCAGGTTTTCTGGGGAAATGGTAAGATCCAGCATCGCTGGGCTCCTGTTCCCACGTGGAGGGACATGGGCGTCCCCTTTGCAGAGTGGCTTCCTGCCGCTGACCCCTGCAAGCCCCCCGTCAGTCCCTGCTCACCATCTTCCAGGTGTCTGCCTCGTCCTGCTCTTCACGCCACGCCTGGGAGGCCCTTCCCTGTGCCCTCCGCGGGAGAGGGACAGCTTGGCAAGGATGGGGTGGCACAGAGCCGTCCAGGGGGAGGGGAACGTTCTCCACCCTGCGGGTCAGCTGCTGCCAGTCATGGTTTGACGGAGATTTACTGAAGAAAGAGGAATGAGAGCAGATTCGAGGTCCTGTCTGCAGGAGCGTCACTCCAAGGTGGAAGGCACTGTAGGAGGATCCTGAGCACACAGACTCAGGCTGGACGGCTGCTGCTCCATGACACTGGGAAAGCCCCCTTTGTGTGCCTTGGTTTCCCCATCTGTAAAACAGGACAGCAATGGAACCTGTTCCGAAATTCTTCCAAAGACGGTGAACTACGTCAGCAGAACAGTGCCCAGAGCAGTCGGTTAGCATAAGCTGCTGTGGTTTTCTGACCTGTGCTTCCGAAATGCTTGTCTGAACAGGAAGAAAGGGACCGAATGACAGTGAGCTGGAGGGTCGCTCCTCATCCGAGCACGCGGGGCTGAGGGGCAGCAGCCATGCCTTGCTCACGAGTGTCTCGGAAGAGAAGAGCTCAGCCAGGCTACAGGCTCCGTTATTAACTCAAGCACTGACGCAGGGGCTGCTTTGCAGGCATTTTGCAGATGTAATTAAGTCCCTGATCTGTCCGCTGTAAGAATGAGAGATTATCCCGCACAGCTGGGGTGGGCCTGGCTGAACCAGTTGCAAGACCTTAAGAGCCAAGGTGAGGCTTAGGGCGTGGCCTGCGCCTCTGAACCCCGCCCTGCCATGGCCTCCCCTCCTCCCTGCCCCTGGAAGGCAGCTGTGCTCACCACTATACCACCAACACCCCTGCTGGCTGCCCCTGGGTTTAGCACTCACCTGGCCAGTCCCTGCAACCGAGCAGGCCTGTTCCTTGAAAATAATTTCTTTCCACAGATAGATAGATAGGCAGAGATATCATCTTCTAGTTCTATTCCTCTTCTTGAACTCTGACTAATACAAACTCCTAAATGGGTTTAAGCACAAGCCTTTTGGATGAGCTGATGGTCCTTTAGATGATTTTAACTTGTGTTCATTACATCCCAACAAGGCACACCGTAGCATCGCAGAACGGAACACCACTGAATTCAAACGCCTGACCTCTGCCTCTTCCTCCTAACATACCGTATATACCACGATGATGTATACCTTCCTGTATTATGTGTGTGTGTATTTTTTAATTTTTTAAATTTTTCCTACAACAGAAACTTTTATAAAAGCAAATGTTAGGTCCGGAAAAAGGTCGGCTGAATCTGAGATGCTGCTAGGACATGATCACCGTGATTCTTATTTAAAACGTTTGGTGAGTCTGAGTGTTGTAGGGCGCAGGGAGCTGACGCGGCCCACTCCCGGGAACCCACCACTGCAGGCAGATGTTTTTATTTACAGTCCCGCTGCCATTTGTGGGGTTACAGTCTAGAGACTCGTAAAAAGAGAAACCCCTGCCCCAGGGTGGTGGAGAAGTGATGAGAAAGGAGCGATACCATGCGGGGGGCGGGAGCGGGGGGAGCTACGGATCAGCATCATCGGCTGCTCCCATTTGACCGCGGGGGGTGGGGCGGTGGCGGGTGTCCTGGGGAGGCAAGGGCTCTGCTCGCCACTGGACAAGGCAGCAAGTCCCTGCAGCGTGGCCAGCGGGGACACTTGGCCTCGGCAGCACCCGGCTCACGTCCAGGTGACTCAAGTGTTTGCCTTTTCCTTCCCAGGCTTCTCACCTGCCCAGGGGGAGTCCGACGTCTGGGTCTGTCTTAAATCCCTGTGGAGCACGTGCCTTTGCAGTCTGAGGTCCCCCGGGGACACTTCAGATGTGACATCTCAGCTATCCAGTTCGAAATGCCTAAAACAACATTTTGCCAACTCCGATGAGACATTTTGTGGGAAAGAGTTGTGTGGCTGAACACGGCCTTGGAAAGCCCGGATCCCGGCTGCTCCTCCCGCCTCGGGTTCTCAGTGAGTAGGGACAGTAAAGTCCTGTGGTGAGACTCTGGCCTTGTTGCTTTCAACCCACTTTTCTTGGACTTTTTAGGCCAAGAAACCTCTTGAGTAGAGAACACTTTCAGCACTCCGCAGAAGAGCTGCATCGGTGAGCACGGTTTGACAAGCCTCGTGTACAGAAGAGACACCCTTCGCGTGCAGAAACTGCAAACGAGAAAGAGCACACGAAAACTTTGTTCAAATTTAAAACAATTGAGAAGTACGAGGATGCATTTGAGCTGAATTTTTAGGTTGAATAAAAGTCTAAGACATTGATGGCCACACGGCACCATTCCACCCTTCCTCCCCCCGTCCTCTCGGGGTGCAGGGTGTGAAATATTCCATCAGTCGTGAAGTTCTCTCTCTCCACTCCAGACTCTCGCTCTGCAGTGCTCGCTGCCTTCTGTAATGAGTCCCTTAGTGCTCCGTGCTGCCCCTAACTCTGCTTCTGCCAAACCGGGAGCCGACGCTGGCGGGTCTGCACATCTCAGATGCAGACCGGCACCCTGTTTATTCTGAGGAGCTGTCAGAAGACACTGCCACTCAGCTGTTTGGCATTTTAATAGGGGGGCCTGGGCGAGCCTGTTTGCATATTGCCGGCGTCTGCCCGTCGGAGCACACACCCTTTGGTGCCAGGGAAGTGGAGCTCTCTCTCCTTTCTGACTGAAAACTTTGCCCGAAGAACATCCTTCCTCCACCTGATTTACGAAAGGCAGAGCCCCCAGCCCCCCAGGGTATCTGCCAAAACTGCCCAGGGGTGGCAGATGGTGTTTCCTGATCTTACTTCCCACCTACAATATCTGCTCCTTGCCAAGCTCTGGCCACGCTGTCACTAGGAAGGAGCACCCGCCTTGGGCACAGAGACCATGCAGTGCCCTGCAAGAGGGAAGGCGGGCAGCGACATTTCCCCGTCGTGCTGTCTCTGCCGATTTACCCGAAGGCGCTGACACGGGGCCCAGGAGCCTGGCTGCTGGCCCGGCTGCCTCGCCCGAGCTTTCCCATTGGCTAGAAAGAGCAGATGTCCCCAGAGTTTACATGGCAGAGTTTTGTTCACACAACGTGGATGTAGAAGCCAGCATGTCCCCCGTTGGGCCCTCAGCGCTCTGAGCAGCAGGGCTGCAGTGAGAGGCCTTTGCTTCCCAGAGAGCGGCTCGGAGTCTCTCGGCTCCTTGAGGAGGTTTTGGTTCTGCACAAGCACAGAAGCAATCCCCTGGGAAACAGCATTTTGGAATCTCCGCACACGGATCTTCACACGGCCCCATCTCTAGCGTGGATTAGCGTAACCAAACGGTGGCTGGAAACCGTCAGGATTCCTAGGAAGCAGAGAAAGAACCTGCTGTGTTAGCAACGCCACGGCAGAAGCGAGTTACCCACAAATGTTTCCTGAGCACCTGTGATCAGTGGTGTGGGGGATGTAAAGTGTCATTCTCATCCTCAGAGTTCCGAATGTGACCCAAGAGGCATGCCTTACAAACACATGACAGCACAAGGTAGTAAAAGACAGTGTATGATCAGGGCTCCTTTGTCTGGGTGGGACCACAGAGGCCATGTGCTGCTCTTGCAGCTTTGGGGTGCTGCCCTCCCCCACTCCATTTGGCTCTCCAGGAGTCACAGGTCAGGTCACCTGGCTCCCCCTGCAGGCGGCAGCGATGACCAGGATCCAGGTGTGGTGGGTCTCAGTTGTGGTACTCACGCCCAGAGCAACAGGAACCAGTCCAAGAGGAGACCGTGTGTCCCAGCAGGGCTAGTCGGACCGTGCTGCTGGGATTGATTGACAGCCCGGGGAAGCTGGAGGACGGAGAGCTGACGGTGCGTGAATCCCACGGGCTGGGCCTCGGGAGAGAGAGGTGGGGCACCTGGGTCACAAAACAAAGGCGGTACTTAGTGTCTCACAACCCGAGAGCCGGTGCCTCCCTGAATTTGTGCCGGGGTGCCCCACTCCCCCACCCCAGCCCCGTCCTGGTCCTGGCCCCGGGACTCAAAGCCACGTCCGCCTGCGGTAGGGAGGAAGCCCCTTGGAAAAGGAGCGAAGAAGAGAAACGTCCAGAGGGAAACAGAGCAAAGACACAGAAAGAAGCGGAGCCCCAATGACATCGTGGGAGCGCCTAGATCCAGCCATGCCTGCAGCATGCCATTCCGGTCACAGTGCTTATATGTTGAGTTGACTTCCCGGTCACTGAGTGTGTCCTGGTTACAACATACACTGGCACCTTAAAGTGAAGTGATGCAAGTGACAGGGTATGAGACACACACGTGGCTGAAGCCAGGTGGCGAGGATGAGTGAGAATCCCAGGTCCCACGTCTGGGAGTGGCCACTGTGCCACCCAGCGGTGTAGCAGCACGTGAGGGCGCCACGCGCTGTGCTTGGGGAGCCAGACCTCATGCCTCTGCAGGCGGGAGAGTGAAGGGCTCAGGAAGAGGTCGGGTTGTTCGAGAGTCATCCCTGACTGCGCGGGGCGTTCGGGGACGTCCTGGGACACAGCAGGCTCGCCCGCCAGCCCGATACCGGCACGGGAACAGGAGCTTTATCTAGGGATTGTTTGTCAAGACAGGAGCTGTATGTAGCTCAGCTCCACCCGAAGACGGCTCATTCCTCATTTCTGCATTATGAAAACCAGAAACAGCTGCCAACAAATTGCCCTTTTCTTGAGCTAACTCAAGAGGAATCACATCCCCGGGCAACAAAAAAAAAGACCTCTGGTGAGGGTAGGGCGGGCTCCGCCCCCCACGCCACACACCAGGTAACAAGCTCCTGGGCTCAGGTGCGCTGAGCCTCCAACCGCCCCGGCAGACACAGGTAAGTGCGAAAGTGAAGGTGTGCTGGAGGCGTTCAGGCTCCCTTTGGTGGGGGAAGGAGGCCCTCACATGGGGCCCCTGTTCCCTCGGAATAGCTCAGTGGGGACACGGAGCCCCGAGGCAGTGTCAAAGGAGCATCTGGAGCCCGGGGCTCTGGTGCTGACAAGCCCACTCGAGCTAGCGCGAACACCTCCGCTTCCCCCCCCACCTTCCCCCCCCCCCCGCCTTCCCCCCCTCCGCCTTCCCACGGAAGGATGGGAGGGGGGCGGGGCGGGGCAGGGCAGGGCAGGACATGGAAGATACCCCTCAGGTGACTCTCCGTGAGTCACACCCGCCCCCGCCCCCAACCGAACCCTGACTTGCCCCTAACCAAGGGAATGTGGCAAAAGTGAAAGGATTTCACAGATGCAATTAAGGTCCATATTTAGTTGACTATAAATCAATGCAAACGAGATCATCCGGGTGGGTGGGTGGTGGGGAGTCCTGGAGAAGAGGCCCTCACCCTTCTCTGATGGGACAGCTGTGCTCTCCCGCTGGTCCTGAAGAAGTCAAAGCCCTGCCGTGGACAGGGCTGGCTTCCAGGAGCTGCAGGCTGGATTCTGTCGACGAGCTTGGCACAGCACACCCCGCCCACCTGAGACTGCGGCCCAGGTGGCACCTTGACCCTAGCCTGGGGAGAGCCTGGGCCCCCGAGGCACGGGGACCACGTGGGGATAAATGTGTGCTGCCCCAGTGGCTTCGTCTGCAGGAATTTGTTAGGCAACAATAGGACACGAATGCAGTGGGGGTGGAGGGGGAGAGGATTTGGGAGGTGAAGGGATGATCCTCTGTGTTGGAAAATGAACAGTCTTTTAGTCTTTTACTGTGAAATTCAAACATTAAAAGCCAGGCTTTGTTCTTCGCCTTTCCTTAATTTAAACGTGGAGAATAATCTGCACGTGGTCCCAGGCTTGTGGAGAAAGTGGGGTTGAGAGAGCGTCAGAGAACAAGCCTGGAAGGAGGAAGGTCTTTGCTGCTGTCTGTCTGCTGCAATTTCTGTGCTGAACATCCATGAGCTCATTCACACATGTGCTGTTCAGCTGCACCCTCCTGACTCGAATTTATGAAACATCCCATTTGTGCCCTGTGTCCCCAGATCTCCTCCTGCCCCTGTTTCCACCCAGCTCTCTGGGAGCCTCAGCCTGGCTACGAAACAATGTCCTCGGCTGTCTTAAGAACTGTGTCATTACATTGCAGAGTGGATGAAACGTCCTAATTCCCTTCCTCAATTAAATTATACATTCACACAAAAATCTCTCCCATCACTGCATTATTTAAGTAGAAAGAGCTAAATAAAGAAGACCTCTACTTTTCATTCCTAATTCTCAGATAATTATAAATTTACTGACTTTTCTTTCTTAATCATGGATTAACATTTATGGAGATGGTTGATTTTCTTTTTATGGAGACTTGATTTTGACTAAAGTCCTAAACTTGTCATGAAGATTATGCCCACTATATCATCCATTGTGCACACAAGGACGCCTCACCTGGGCATTTCTATAGCAACTGTCCCTGCTGAGCAACGGGCCAGGCGGCATGCGGTGAAGAAGCCCAATTTTATCCTTGACCCTAGCCATTTTGTGTGATCCAAACAGTGTTTCGGAACCCCGGAGGTGCCCTTGGTGGAAAAAGCATTTGTCATTTGAGCCAGAGATTTGCAAATGCTCACAAACTTAATTATACTAAATCCAGCTCTGGTTTCCTCATTTACTTTGAGTTTGTTTTCCCAAGTGGGTTTTCAGTGGGTGTTGAATGACCGCTAGACTTTTCCGTGATCTACTTCCTGTCCCTCAGAGACTCACTAGCAAACTGTGACAAACCAACACCAAGGGGAGCTCAGGATTCAGAGAAACAAATCTATCAGGAGACCCAGACTCATTTAAATAATGCAAATTTTCAGACCATATCATTTTTAATATAGGGAAAATACAGTATGGTATGTAAGCGCATGGACTCCAAAGTCCAGGGTTTCAATCTAGACCTTTCCACTTACTAGCTCTGTGACCTGAGGCAAGTGACTGACCGGCTTCGTGCCTCAGTTTCCTCATCTTCAAAATGGGATAATAGTGCTTAGTGCATGGGGTTGGCACAAGGATTAAATGGGTTAATGTATTAAAGCACTTAGACTGGTACTTAGCCCATGATAAACATGATATGCATTTGCTGTTATTATTAATATTATTGCCATTACCTTTATTTTTATAAGATAGCTTTTGTTGAAATGGACACCACAAATGATTTACTGATTACGTTTATTCCCTCCCTCCCTCATTCACTCACGCCGGGAGCCTCACTTCCGTGTTCTCGGGGTACCAGACGCTGCCGTGGTGAAGGTGAAAACTTCCTGCAGCCTTTGCTCATCAGTGGGGAGAAGCTGGGGCTCGCTGTCCAGGTGGAGCTGACTTATTCCTGCCAACACGGAGCCTTCTCCAGCCTGTTTCCTACAAGTGAACAGAGACTGTAATTGTTTTTCGTGGGCTCTGGATGCATCTGCAGAGAAAATGCCACACAAATGAGCTCAGTGGGAGAAAAGAAGCCAGAAATACCGGCGGTATTCTGGTGAGCTCTGATGTTTCCCACTCGCCCAGCTTTCTCGGACGTCAGCATCTTGGCAGCTCCTGGGTTTTGTGCAATAGAAACACAGGAACAACAGATTTGGGACTTTATTGTTCCTTCTGCAGCAGTATTTAGGAACATTCTGAGCACAGGTGAATGCTCGGTGGCCGACATCCAGCATGGGGAGGAAGTCCCCTCGTTCATCCCATTGGTTGCGCTAGACCTGGTTCAGCTGAGCAGACACAGGACCCGGCTGCCACGGCTGTGCCGGCTGCCATAAATGCGTCCCTCTGAAAACATCACAGCAAGAACAAGATGCAGCCAGACATCTATGCAGGCAGTGTCATTAATTTCCATCACACGACGCTGCCTTCAGCTAAACATTTATTCTTCTTTTTACTTATTGCAGCAATTCTTCCGTTTGAGAAAATAAGATTATCTATGCTATTCCCACTTGGTGCTGATAATCAAATTATGTGTTTTCTTTCTTCTTCAAATTTAATCAGGGGCAGCATCTGTCTACCCGGGACGAGACAAACTTGCTTAGTGCCACCCTTCAAGCCAAGGTGTCCTCTCCAGCTCGGGAAGGTTTGGGAACCTCCATCACTCACCTTCACCCTCCAGCCCCGGTGCCCGGGAGCGTCGGAGGAATCTCATTCGGTGGAAACAAATGGAACTCGAAGGCAGCGAACTTCTCAAGAAACCATTTTTAGACATTTTGATAACATCTCTTTGTTGGGATAAAAAAAAAAAGTAATTAAAAACTGAAATAAATAACTATCTACGATAGCATTCGGACTCGACTCATTCTAAGTCGGTGACAACCGATAAAAGCCAGCACTTCTCATCTGGGGCCAATTTGCCCCCGGGGACATCTAACACTGTTAGGAGACACGTCAGGTTGTCACCGTGTGGGAGGGGCGCTGCCGGCATCCGGGGGCAGAGGCCGGGCGCTGCCTCGTACCTCGCTGTGCACAGGGCAGCCCCCCAACAAGGAATGATCTCGCCCAAAATGTCACAGTGCCCAGGTGAGGACCCCGTTACGAGCACCGACGCAGAAAAGCAGCGGGTCAGTTTACGGACTGTAACACGTGACGTCCTAGGCTCACTGCAGCGCAGGTGCAGGTAAGGAGGATGTCTTAATGCAGTGACGGTCTGTGTGCTCGTGACTCAGCTCCCACCCGACTAAAACTGTTAAGAAATTTTCTCTAAGCAATAAAGCAGCCCTAAGACTTCATTTTTGTGTCATGCATGTAATCACCATTATTACTAATATCACCATTATTACTAATATCAGTAATAGGCATTTGTTGAGCAGTTATTACCTTCTGTAAAATGGGGATTCCGGCCTCGGAGCAGGGAGTGGTTGTGGCAACAAGTGGTCAAATGTGTGGAGAGCTCGGTGCCCTGAGTGTCCTGGCCACGCGCCTCGCAGGCAGACTCAGGCCCTGGCGAAGGGCTCTGGGTGCCGGCGCCCTCGCTGCGAACCAAGTTGCTCATTCCTCAGGTCAGACAAACCGAGTGCCGGGAAGTTAAGTCCATCCGGCTGGTGGCTGGAAAAGCTGAACGGGAAGTCGTGCTTGGTGCCTCCTTGTCTCCTTTGCAGGGAAAACGCTCCGCCCATGAGCGGAGGCCGCACAGCCGTCTCCGGCGCCCCTGGGTAGCCCAGCGCGAAGCAGGAGCAGAACCAGCCGTGGCCTCCTCCATCTCCCGCGACGTGTTCACAGTGGCAGGTGCTTCCAAGCCGCATGTGTCTGTGTCACTTGAGTGCCTGTGAGGCCCATCAAGTTCCTTTTCCAGCCATGAGACCCCAAAACCCACAAGGAAAAGGCTTCAGATCTGCCGTGTTCAGGGACACGGGCCCCACCTCACCTCCTCGTAGATGTTATGATAATTCCGAAGCCCTGGTGACTTTCTGCGGTGGCGTCCGGACTGCTGTAGCCGACGTGAGCAAGGCCAGAGAGGAAGGGGCACAGGAAGGGTCTCCAGCCCGCGGTCAGCCCACGGCCAGACTCAGGGTCCTCGCCCACCCGGCTGCGAGGCTGTGGCTCCAGCTTGCCTGAGCCCCGGCATCCTGCCCCGTTCAAATAATTGAAATGTCATGGTCAGAGCTTCCTGTTTCTTCCTCATATCTTCGGGGGCCAGGAAGGTAAATCTCGAGAGATGCGGGGAGGAGGGAAGGGGTAGGAAGGAGGGAAGGGGTGGGGAGGAGGGAAGGGGGAAGCTTGGGGTTATCGAAGTCACAGTCTTGACAGCAGCCCTCATATCCCCTGGGGTCAGGGCTGTCATCCCCCGTACAGGCCAGAAAGTGCAGGCACAGAGAGGTTAAGTGACTGACCACGGTCTTCTGACTCTTTAGTGGAGAATGCAGCCTCAGCCGTGGGTCACTGCCGCCTGGCACAAGTGCTCTGGATTGAAAGTCTGACACCCCAACCCTTACCCGGCGACGTAGTGTCGCAATGACAGTTTCTGTCTCTGAGCCTGAGTTTCCTCACCTGTAACAGTAACCTGGGAGGATCACACCTGGCATTCGGTGTGCGCACGGTGCCCGGGCCAGAAGCCAAGCACACAGCAGCAAGTGCGCAAGGGTGGTGGCGAGTCAGGCCCCCCGTCCTCATGGTGACTGGCCCGGTGCTCCACGACGTTCGCCACACCAAGGCTCAGTGTGCAGAGGACGAAACTCCAGTCCGGTATTTGATGCCACCGTGCATGGATTTAACACAGCCTCGCGGCCCGGCTACGCGGCGTCCATCCAGCACACCTCTTCCGCCTTGCTCCTCCGCAAATCCTACCCACCTCCGTGAGATTGTACAAACACACCCCACATTGCCTGCCCTGATGCATTCATGCAGTTTTCCCATGGATGGTGTTAAACAACACAACCTCTATTTCACACTTGAAGTATGATTCTTCAGCCTTTTAACGCGACCACCGTTGTGAAGATTGGGGTGCTGTCCGGCTGCCCGCAGAAAGGGCCACAGATCTCTTCCCATGAGCAGTGAATTCCCGTCTTATGTAAAAGCAGGCCGACCCAAGGCAGCCCAACTTCTTAATCATTCTAATTAACTAGTGTATAGGGTTTTATCTAAATAATCCAGAAACCAATTCAATAATGATACAGTGGGCAGTTAGCAACATGGAGCTCCCAGAAAGTTGATTGGGAAGCTGCTAGCTCTTTCTTCACTTGCCGGGGGGTGGGGGGTGGGGGGACGGCGAGACTAAAGACCACAGAGATTGCTGCACCAGAAATTCTTCCTGGTTGTGGATCTGACGAGGTCCTGGCACGGAAGAGTCTGTACTTTAGCTGAGGCAGGACGTGGAAGTGAACACGCCAGATGAGAGAGGAGCGCTTGGCAGCCCCTCCCCACACAGCTTGGGGCTCTCCAGTTGACGTCCTGTATTAATAGCTCTGCAGAAGCCAGAGGACATACTGGGAAGCTGAGGACAGTGTAGACACAGGGTCAGGCCACCAGGTCTGATTCCTGGCCTAACGCCATTGACTTCACCAATCTTGGCCTCAGCTCTTGCGTAGCAGGGAAGGAGAGAAAGAGCATCTCTGAGTTCGTTCTGAACGTCGAATGAGACGGTGCTTGTCAGGCACGTGGCACACGGTGAGCAACTGTGATTGTAGCTTGTGTTATTATAATCAAAACCGCCTTGATGACTTTCTTTGTAACAGCTGTCTTTAAAGAAATAGTCAAATGCTACAATGGCTGATAAAAATGAAGCGCAAATGAAGTAGTTCGAAAATGCAAGGCTTTCGGAGAATTTCAGACTTCACAAATTCTCAGTATTATAAAACCAAGGTCTGTTGTGTTGTATCGGGCCTGGCTGTGCTGGAATAACAACAAATGCAAAGGCACTCTGAGCTGAAAAGCAACGGGATCCGTTATTTCTACAGTCACAAGTGTTCTGTGCGTGCATTCTCTGGTTCCCAGGGAAAAGGCCACCACAAGGAGTTGAAGTGCCGTGTCATAAAGTGGGACAGGCACCCGTTCTGGCCCCATGGCAGCCATTCGAGCCACGTGAGCTGCGCAAGCCCCGGTCTCCTCATCCACAGGGTGGGGACGATGCTGTCCGCTCTGCAGCGTGTTAGGACTGCAGGGATGCACGACTCCGAGATGCCTCCTGTACTTGCTGGCTGCACACATGTCCTGTTTCCTCTTTGCCAGCAGGAAACGTGTCCCTCTGCTGTCTGGGGACAGTGAGGCAAGGCAGGGGCACCATACGAAGAAGTCCTGATACTGCAGCTCAGCGGCTGTTGCTCCCAGTTACCGATTTCCCTTTCTGGGCGAGGCTTTAAGTAGGAATCGTGCCCCTCACGTGGAAAACGCCCGTGCTCATCCTTACGTGATTCTTTAATTTGTTCTGCTTACCATTTAAAATATTAACTCCAGCTTTGCTCACCACGAGGAGAGAGTACGCAGCGTGGTTTTAGTGATGACACAGTGACTCCCTTCTCTCACTGTGTCGTCGCGCGCCGAGCGCTTTCCTGGTTTTGTGTGCGTGATGGGACCGAGCGCAGCTTGATGACAGCAGCCGGCAGGGCACCGAGCAATCCTTCTTGTCTCTGATTTCAATCACTTTGAAGTAGCGATAGGTGAACTGGGAAAGAATAAGAAAAAACAAATATGGGTAAATAAATGTAGAATATAAGCACCCAAGAGAGAATACAGGTTATTTATATTGTGCCCTTTTGTCTCAGTGCACCATTAGAGGGAAAAAAAGTGCTGCACTTTGAAAAACGGATTTGAAGGCTCCACGTCCTGTGGCTAAATAGCAAGTATATGAAATACAAAAGCTACAACTGATGCCCTGAGCATGCCCTGTCCAGCACGTGAGCGTGTGCCACACTTTCCTGCGTGCCGTTTTGGTTTTCTTCGAAGTGAGTCAGTCTGTTCAGGGTCATCAACTCTTTCATAGATGACAGTTCTGACACTCTGCCAGGTGGCAGGCCGGCTGTAACCTAGACATTTCCACTCAAATCCTGTGTCCTCTCCAAGACCCACAACTCCGTTCCAAATGCCGTGCCAGCCATCCTCACTCTCCAGGATTTTAGGATGAGCCTGATATTAGGGCCCCGCGTCGTGGGGACATGTACGATAGAGGCTTATCCCTCTGGTCTGTGGCTCCTTATTCCAGGGGCTCCACAACCCCAACACCATGGACACTGGCTGGTATTGGGCTGGATGATTCCTTGTTGTGAGGAGCTGTTCTGTGCATTGCGGGGTGTTCAGCAACATCCCTGGTCTCTGCCCACTGGACGCCATTCCTGTTCCCCACCCCTGTGACAACCAAAAATACCTTCAAACATTGCCACAGGTCTCCTATGTCACAGAACTGCCTTAGCTGACAGCCATTGCCTTATCCCTGTGCAGAACACAGCTTATAATTACACATCGTAATTGTTTACTATTTAAGTATTTGTTTTATTGTTTATGGAAAAATTGAGAACTTTCGTGCAATCTCAAAGTCTTCGCTCCAGTTTCAAGGGAAGGGAGAACACAAAACTTTTGCAAACCTGGCAGACCAAAACAAATAACCATTACGCCATATGGGTGTACGTCTGGGTACAGGATTTTTACAAATATACTTCAGATTCAAATGTTCAAAAATATCTGCCTAATGATATGTAGTTTCAGAGTAAACAGTTCATTTTTCTTCTAAATGAGCATTCAGTTTATAGAAATGGAAAACTAATGTATTTTCTGCTGCCAGAAACAATCTCCATGGTATTTAGAGACCTTTGTTGATTACTTTTTAGCTACATAATGTTTACATTATTGAAAACAAAAGTACCAAAATGATGGGTGTGTGGATCATCTTGGATCCGCTCCCTTGTCCAGCTTTAAAATCCAGTTGCGTGAATAATCCTGAGATAAAAGGAGGGGCATCGTGATAAAATGGAGAACTGATCATAGGTATCTTGTCTCACCAGCCAAACTCCTACTGAAAGGAGCAAAGAAATCTAAAATTGCAACAATAAAAAGGAAAAGTATCTCTCCATGGCACAAAACGAAGGACTTTCTGCTGGATGCTATGCACGTGAGACCAACATAGAGGAAGACATTGAGGGGCCAGGTCACAGCCCAGTAACTAGAGATGGCAGCACAACCCACGGGGTGGAAAGGGAGAGGTGCCCCTCACCTGGGAGACGGACGCTCTGGAGGGGGTGGAAAGAGGAGAGGTGCCCCTCACCTGGGAGACGGATGCTCTGGAGGGGGTGGAAAGAGGAGAGGTGCCCCTCACCTGGGAGACGGATGCTCTGGAGGGAGTGGAAAGAGGAGAGGTGCCCCTCACCTGGGAGACAGATGCTCTGGAGGGAGTGGAAAGAGGAGAGGTGCCCCTCACCTGGGAGACGGACGCTCTGGAGGGAGTGGAAAGAGGAGAGGTGCCCCTCACCTGGGAGAGAGGAGCTCTGGAGGGGGTGGAAAGAGGAGAGGTGCCCCTCACCTGGGAGACGGACGCTCTGGAGGGGATGGAAAGAGGAGAGGTGCCCCTCACCTGGGAGAGAGGAGCTCTGGAGGGGGTGGAAAGAGGAGAGGTGCCCCTCACCTGGGAGAGGGGCGCTCCGGAGGGATGTTCCAGCCGAGCTGTCTGGGAGGGAAGAGCAGCGTCATCTCCTGACTGTAGGGGCTGCAGCTCCAAGAAGGAGGTGGCACCTGCTCATGGGCCAGGGACAAAGATCCTCCAACCAGAAAGTGGAACAAGAGCAGCTACCGCTGGAAGAGCATGTTCAGTAAATGCAGAGAAGTGATCACACCCAGGAACCTTCTTGTCTCCTGTCCTCTCAGCCTTTTGTGTCACCCTGGTCTGAGACCAGGAGGCAGCCCCAGTGAAATTCAGGATGATAGTGAAAAAATGTGAAGAAATTCAGCTATCAACACAGTCCGGAGGAAAATATCCTAGATCAAAAGAGAACACCCTCTTACTTAAGATGTATAAATATAAACAATGACCCACGTCGGAGTTCTCAGCACGGCTCCCTTAACACTGTCAGGAAAACTCCAGTTCATGCAATGATTGACTAGACTGATAGCTCCACTGATCTGCCTATTCTGAAAAGCCAAGAAAGTCAGCTGAAAACATAAGGGAAACAAGGAATATCAGTACGATGGCTTTATTTACAAATACCATTTACAACACAACAAAAACCATTTAATATTAACTACATACCAGGCACTGTGCTAAATATCTTATTTATCTCCTTTAATTACATTGCACTTCTAGATAGCTGTGCAAACTTATGCAATTTATTTGACTTCTCTGGGTCAGGATCCTCATTGATTCTTTGCAATTTGTTAAAACTTGCTTTCTGACTTCGAATAAACTCAGTTTTCTTTAATATTTTCAGTATGCTTGAAAAGAGTATATATTCTCCACTTATTAATCTCAGTAATACGCAGTTTCCACTAGGTTGTGATTGGCACATTTCCGCATCCTTTCTGTGTGTTTTCATTGCGTTAGTGATCGTTTGCTGAAATGTGTGTCACTTTTATCAGTGTTATCGTAGACTTGTCATTGTCTCTTTTCCATCACTATTTGTTTTATCTATTCTGAAGCTGCGCCATTTGGTGCACACACGTTCAGAACTTTTCATGTTCCTGGTGAATTATCTCCTATCCCGTGATGTAAGAACCTCGTCATCCTTAAAAATACCTTTTGCTCCAAAATCCATTGTGTCTGATTCACATAATTGCCTTAGTTTCCTTTTCGTCAGTGTGTGTTTAGTATATCTATTTAAATCCTTTCATTTTCAATCATTTGGGACCTTATGCTTTAAATTTATCCTTTGTAAACAACACATTGTTGCAGTTTTTGAAATCCAATCTGAAAATTTCTTATTGAACAATTCAATCTATTTTCACTTATTGTGATTTGTAAACTATTTGGATTTGTTTGCACAAACTTAACATCTTAATTTCTCCTTCCCACAGAATGTTAAATTAGGTGAGTAGCCTTTATTTCTCTCATCGTTTTCTTCGTTTTTTTCCAGCCTCAAGTCAGATTTGGAAGTTCTGTCTCCTATCTCTGTCCCTCTATTGGTAGCACTTAAAAATTTAACAGTAGATATTTAACTTTCAAAGTCTAAAATTAATAAATATCTATAGTCTCCTTTCAAAGAACATGCAGACCTTAGAACTCTCCAGCTCTGATCCTCCCCTCTCAAATCTGCCCTGTTCATGTCATCCAGGGTTTAATTTCTGCCTCCTTCCTAAGCTGCCCACACCAGCGCTCCCGGACGCACCGCAGGGATTCGCAGGGATGAGAAACACAGAGCACAAGTTATGAGGCCAGGACAGTAAAATGAGAAGGTTCAGAAATACATGGCATGATAATTAAAAGAATGAAGGAGACACGATAATTGGAGAGAGAATGCTCCAGAAATTTCCGGAAATGAAGGGTAAGAAGCACAATGAGCCCCGAACAGCATAAATAATATAAATTCTAATTAATCTTTCATTGAAACTGCAGGCTATCAAAGATACCAAGGAAATATCAAAGGCAATCATAGGAAATAAATAGGTCATTTAAAAAGAAATAACAATTGTAAGAGATTTTTTTTAAATCAAGCACAAGACAAGCTAGAAGAAAAGAGTGAAACCTTAGATGGATTAACAACAAATTTCTGTCAGTCTATCCCCAGATAAACTATTAATCAAGAGTGAGATGAATAAACTACCTTTCAGATAGAGAGAAACTAAGAGTTTCACATTTGCAGATTATCATGGAAAGAATGAGGGATTAGGTTTTTCCATATAATCTGTGTATCACTGTGGTTACAAATTAAATCTGGAACCTCGGTGGCTTAAAAAAACAAAGGTTTCTGCTCTTGGCTTGACTGCACGGGCGGGAACAGAGCAGACAGGCGGGGCTTTCCTGCTCACGTCACGCCTGCTGCAGGCTGGGAGACGCTCTCTGTTGCTCGCAGAAGAGAGACTCACATGTGTTATTATTCAAGTGAGTAATCTCTAAACACATACCCTGGTGAGCACCACACACGTACACAAGGAGAAAGAGTACAAGTGTATTTATTGTTGCATTTTTGTAATATCAAAAAATTGAAAGCAATTTTAAAAACTCAACTAGGAAATGGATACGAATTATGGCACACGATGAAACACTTACTATAGAGCAGGGATCAGCAGACACCAGTGTTTACTCTCTGGTCCTTTAAGAGGAAGTTGGCCAAGCCCTGCCGCAGAGCACTTGAAATGTATCCGTGAAGCCGGATCTGAAAAATAGACAAATTGTGATGTGGTGTGGAAGGAAAAGCAAGATTCAGAAGGACACGTGCAGTGTAAGACACTATGTCTTAATGAATATGGAACACACAAAGCAATGACGTGGATGCACACATGTAAGAGAAGAGGAAGGAGAAGGAAGCAGCCTACAGAGGAAAGGACGTGTAGACCCCGGAGCCCTGGTTCCCTCCGCAGAGCGCAGGGCAGGGCATGGGGACGGAGGGTGGGAGCATGAGTGACATATTTGTTGACACTGATTGCCCTCCCAAATCTTAAGTGTTAGCATTTGTTAAAACTCTCTATGTCTTTTTTTAATATTTGAGCTAGTCTATAATTTAGAATTAAAATATTATAAAATAAAACAGTCATAGAAAAGGAATTGCCCCAATAGGAAAACAGGCTAAGACTACGAGCAAAGCTAAACAAATGCAGGGGGAAGTACGTTCTGAGCAGTGACCATACACAATTAATTTTAGAAAGGGGTATAATTTCCAGTTGTGAATTGTATTTTAAGATAGCACCTGTTACTGTCAAGATGTGGGGATGTGACCACTTCAGGGCTCTGTGTTCGCCTTGTGTTAATGTCACGGTGTGTGTCTATATGTCCCCGTCTCCCAGCGCTGCTCCCCCCACACCTGAGCCAGATTGTAAACTCCTCGAAGGCAAGACCAGTGTCTTTGTCTACACTGCATCCCAGCACGTGTCACTGTACCTAGGACAAACTGGCTACTTGTCATACCTGTGTGGGAATAAATGCAAGACTCTATGTTCTCTGGGTTGGGCTAAATATATTGATTTTTAAAATGTCGGCTGTGCGGGGGCCGGGGGTGGGGAGCATTCCAATCATCTGGTGTTTTCCATCCCCAAAGTTCAGAACTCCGATGAACTCTCAAAACAGACTGGAGTAGAAGAATAGAAACAAGACCTTCCTTTCCCAATACGGCAGCAAGTGTTAGGAGACATTTTAATGCCAAACAGGTCAATCAGGATATAATTGCCTCTGATAGACACTCTAGAAATCAGAAACATTCTTTACCCGGAGCGGAGTGCCACTTGAGAAGATGACAGCCTTCCTCGCCTTTGAAAACATCAAAGACAATCAAAGCATCGACTCCGACCCGATCCTCACAATCCAACACCCCAAGTGCGAGAGAGGAATGAAGCCGTGTTACATAAATGGAAGTCACAGAAAGAGCAAAGCCCCTGCGTCTCGCAAGGTCCTCGGTGAGGTGACCGTCTAGCTGGAGTGGGTCCAGCGAGGCCAACTGTCCACGCAGGTGGGGCCTGCGGTTCAGGCTGCCGTCTCTGGGGCTTCGAGAGGCATTAAAGACACGACCTTTCCGCATCCTCGCTGCTCCACGAAAATGCTCCTTTGGGTTGACTTTAAACTTCACAATGAAATGCAAACAGTACCTGGGAGAGAAAACTTGTCTTTTTCAGATCAAACATTAACACCTAATTTGAATTAACGTTAGCAGTTCCTTGGCCCAGAGCAGAGCTGAGCAGTGGGACCATCACGAGATAATTTTGTGTCTCTGCTTCAAGCTGGTTATTCCTCCTAAGCACAGGTCTGAGAAGGTGCTACCGCAGGGGAGGGCGCGGCGCTTCCTGCAAGACCAAGCTGTCCGTGTGGCCTCTTCATTGTTGTCTGTTCGGAAAACGTGCTGACTCCTTTTAGAAAGCAATTTGCCAATGCATTTTTAAGATAACTTTATTTTGAGATAATTGTGGGTTCACATAGAGCTGTAAGAAAGAATACAGAGGGATCCTAACACTCTGTAACCAGCTTTCCCCAGTGAGAGCACCTTGGACAATTACAGTACAAAACCGAAATCAGATCATTGCCATTGACACAGTCAAGGGACAGAACACAGTCCTTCCTCAGCACAGGGACCCGTCACACTGTCCTTCTACAGCCACATCCCCTCCTCCCTCTCCTCGTCCCTGGCAACGGCGAATCTGCTCTCCATCCTGAACGCTGTCATTGTAAGAATAGTTCATAAACGGAAATATGTGGGGATTGGTTTCTTCACACAACACGGTTCCTCTAGATCCATCTAAACCCTTGGGTGCATCAGCTGCTTGTTCATTTTTATCTCTGAGTAATATTCCCTGCTGTGGACATACCACAGTTTGTTCACACTTTCATCCATTGCAGGAAATCCAGGTTGTTTCTACTTTTTGGCTACTGCAAATAAAGCAGTTATGAACATTCACATTCGGGATTTTATGTGAACTCACATTTTTGCTTTTCCAGGATAAATGCCCGAGTGGGACTGCTGTTCTGTATGGTAGTTGCATGTTCCATTTTATAGGAAATTGCCAAACAGCTTTCCAGAGTTGTGGTACCATTTTCTATTCCCACGTGTGATATATGAGTGTGTCCAAGTATTTTATGGAATATTTAGAGCTTCATCCCCTTCAACCTAGTGACTCCCCTTTAGGGAATCTGTCCTCCCAGGACAGCTCAGAATATGGAAAACTAAAAAATAAAAAGGTTTTGTGTGGTCTATTGCTTTGACTCTATGGAAAGGCATTAGGCAAGTTAGACGGTTATTTTCTATTTAAGTTAAAATTATATTTATGGGAAAGTATAATCGAGTGGAAAACCACACTGGCCTATGTTTCTCAGGCAATGACGCTTCTACTATGCCTGTTTGTTGTGCATATGGTCACACCACTGTGCACACATGCTCTCTGGGGAGAAAAATAAGCCTGGAATATTGGGTGTGAAAACCTTACCCAATAGAAAGTTAATTGGGTGGGAAGGGTAGGAGCAGGAAACCATCCGGGCCTGAGAAATTCCTTAGACTGGTATCCTGGGTTGGGGTCACCGCAGGGCTCCTGCACGTGTCTCCAGGGAAGGTCAGCACGGGGAAGGACGGTGACCTCAGCAAGAACAATGGGGCGGGGGCTGGGGAGACCCCTTGGCTCACTTCCCAGCACACGGGAGCACCCGCCGAGGTCCAGAACTATCGTAGCAACCTCCCTGTCCCCAGGCGAAACCCACACCATAACAAGGCCTTTCTCAGAAATTACATTTTCAAAGACTACTTGAAATAATATTATATGTGGGTGATTTTTTTTTAAAGAGAAAACAGTAACCTCACTAACATAAAGGGGGAAAGATCTTAATAACATTTCCTGTATCTGTAGGGTCTTTGGAGTTTCTTGCTGCTGTGATTCCAAGAAACCCAATATACAAAGAGATCAATCCAGTGAAGGCCTGGGTTTTGCACCATGTGTCTGGGGAACCGTGTTGCCAAAGTGTCAATCAAACCTTAACACAGAATTTAGCTCTTTTTAAAAGATTACAAATATGAAATGATTCCTCAATTAAATCTGTTTCCCACAGGAAATTAAACACAAAGCAGCCCATGCAGTTCAGCGTACATCAGGGAATCGGGGAACACAGAACATGCCTTTCCCGGACGTGCCGGTGGAGGGAGACGGGGAGACTCTTCCAGACACGTCCTCGGAGCCAGGGACAACAGGAACCCCGTGGGCTCTTCACAGAAAGGGAAGGAGACACAAAGGCAACTTAAGGCTTTGGAAATCCTGAGAATCTGTGACATTTATTCAACATCTTCTCTCTCTAGGTGGAGAAGGAAAAGCTACGAGGTCACATTTTGGAATTAAACGTACCCAGATTCCAATCCTGCTTTGCTATGTGGCCGTGGGAAGCCACATGCAACTAGCTCATGAGCCTGTCACTTAACCTTGCTGGCCCCGTGTGGCCCCTGGAAGCCCGTTTGGAGACTTGTCCCTGTTTGCAGGCATGGGGACTGTGTAAATGACAATGTGACTCACCAGCTTGCGGCACGGACGACACGGCCGCTGTCCCGCTGGTGGTGGTGACGAGCGTGGCTGTTCCCTCCGTGGCTGGGGCTTGCACGTCGGAGAGTCCACGGGCCCCTTTTCTCTAAGATCCATTCGCTGATTCGGTGAGTGTCTGTTGAGAGTCTGCTGAGCACACCCGGGCGCTGCGGGGACAGCAAGGACCCGCGGGAGCCAGGCCGCCAAGGAGCTCACGCTCTGGAAGGGGAGAGTGTACACGATTAACACTGTGCCGGGGAATTAAGAAGGAAAGCCAAGTGTGGTGCGGGGCCTGCGAGCGGGTGGGAAGGACACCCCGCCCGTGGGCTTGTCAGGAGGGAGAGGCCTCTGTGAAGGGTGCGATGTCGGCGGGAACCACAGGGATGGCAGGTGACAGCTACGTGACCGGCCAAGCACACCGTTTCTGAGACCCTCCTGCATCCGCTCCCGACTGTTCCCGCTGCGGAACTGGCGTGTGGGGGACGGCGTCATCATGCTCCAGGCGGGCTCTGTGCTTTCCTGTTCTGCTGTTAGTTAGGAGGCCTCAGACTCTACCTCTGGATCCGGTGGCTGTCGCGGCTCGTCCCTGGCAGTGCGCACGCCCTGCGTCTCCGCCCCTCCTGCCCACACCGCTGGCAGAACTCACGCCAGGCATGGCTCGCGACTGCCGGCTGTCACCTCCTCCACCTCCAGGAAGGCCTTGCGGGTGGGACTTGACCGTTGCTGTCTCCTCTCCTCTGGTGTCGGGCGTAGCGTTTATTCAGAGTAGATCCTTGCTCAACAAATGTTAGGTGAGTCACTAGGTTAGGTGAGAAATCGGAAGTGAGCTTTGTGGCCGATTGTACACCTGGCGTGTCCTTCTTCCTCCTCAGCATTTTCTCAAGGCCACTGACCCCACTCAGCCGTCCCCACTTTCTCATCAGAGGACTGAAAAATGAGGATTTTGCTGAACATTCCAGCTGCAGGACAGCGTTGGTGACTTCCATACCTTGCGACGGAGCACATTCCTGTGTGTGTCGGTCTCTCAGCTGACTTTTCTCGTCTGTACGCTGGGGAAGTAATAATGATGATAATAAGAAGAAGAATGGTGATCTGATGATATACGCTTCACACGGCTGCTGTGAGGACTAAAGGAAGTGACGTGAGCAAAGAGATCCACACGGTGCCTGGAAAACAACGCGGCTGCCACTTCTACACACACCGTCGCCCACCGTTGCCGTCACCCTGAGCCCGGCAACAGCAGCTTCGCGACAGCATGACCATCCCCCCTCCCTCCCGCCAGGCAGCTCTGACTGCGGCTGCAGAGCCTCGCTGTGCTTTCCAGCCTGGGCACACAAGGCCCAGCCAGCTCCGTTTCCATTATTTGAGAGGCAGGGTGAGAAAAGGACAAGTACCAAAAAAAAACCATGAAAAAAAGTTGATTTATGCCACAGTCACACACAGTCAACTTTCACACCGTGCCCATCAGCTTGTGAAATCCGCTGTGCTCCTCCAGACACAGCCCTGAGCCCTGCGCAGACCCCAGCTCACCTTGCGGGGGGAACGCGAAGTCGACCCAGAGGAAGGACGTTCTGCAGGAAGCGCGGACGCGGACGCGGACACGGACGTTGTTTGCGTGATTGGACGTGCGAGCCCCTTACAAATGACAATCGGGTGGAGTTTTAAACAAGCATTTTCTAGGATGTTGATTTACTGGAGGAGGAAAAAAAAAATTGTTGTATCCTGGCCAATGATTGCAGCACCTATAAAATGGTAAGGTCATTTTTCTGCTGAAATGTCACAGTGAGATTTTTTTAAATAGATTCTTGGTGCAGTTTTAATAATGTCGAGGTTAAAGATAAGGGAAAAAAAGTATTTAGCAATGAAAGTGAAGCAAAAATATTGCTGTTTAAAGAGGATTTTAGGAAGAGCCTTTTATTACATCAGTGCAAAATATAACCTTGTATACTGCTAATATTTTTATAATTGTTTTATTCATAATTAACAACAATCAGCTCAGCAGCTCCAAGCTGGTGGACCCTGCTCTGAATCTCCTGTTGAACACAAGAAAGCAGTCCCCAGGGTGGCCTGGAGGAGGGAAAAGCAGCAGGCAATGTGTGAAGTCCCGCAAGTTATTCAAAATAAAAATCTCCAGGTGTGGTCTGCAGCAGACACTCCTTCGAGTGTCCACCCAACTGTCTTCTCCAGAACTGACCTCCACGACTCAAGCCCCAGCAGCTGGGATTGTATCACGTGGCCCAGACTCGTCCGCTATTGGAGATTAGTGCTGGAACCGTGACCCACGCTGGGGCAGGTCCTTCGTCCCTAGAATTTGTGTTGAGGAGATGAGCCCAGGAGAAGGGGTCTGAGGACACTTTTGGCAGAGCATCCACTCACTGCTCCGTGGAGGTCTCCTGTTGCTCAACGCTTCCTGGGGTCTGTGGGTAGCTCAGTAACTTCCTAGTAAATTCCCTTTTTGACTGAAAGTGAGTGTATTCATTACGACGCTTCTTCACAAGAGAAACAACCAATAGAGAGGTTTATTTCTCCTCCTTACGACGTGTGGAAGGAAGGAGCCAGCGTCAGTGGAGGAGCTGTGTGCACTCCCTGCCACCTCTTCCTTTCTCCTGAACGTCACACGAGCTTACCTGGACAGGGGCCAGGAGCTGCAGCAGCTGTCTCTCCAGCCAGGGCAGCCGGAGACGTGTTCCTTCCCTGCCTGCTTTCCCTCCCGCTCTCCTGCCTGTCTCCCACGGACCAGTCATCGTCCTCCTCGGCCAGTTCCGCATCCTCAAGCCACCCCTAGCTGCAAGGGAAACTGGGAAAGCACTTTGTTTGTTTGTTGCCATAGTGGGAGACATACAAGGAGAGGGAACTGGGAAGGGGGTGGGTTCGCAGCCAGCAGCGTCTGCCCCACTGGCTTGAGTGGCCGAGAGTACAGACGTGACACTGTGGGCTAAGAGCCCGGGTGTCCAGGTCGTGGGCTCACTTCCTGACATCCGCACCGCTCAGGCCTACAGGGAGGAGGAAGCTGCGACTCAGCCTCAAATCTTCCTTCCCGTGAGACCACACCGGCAGCTTGAAGTGCTGCAGAAGACACTACATGGTCACACACACCCGCCCCGTATGCCAGGTCTTGGCTTTGCTATCTTTTTTCCTATTTGGAGATTTTCTTCCATCCTTCCTGTCTTCCCCCCCCCCTCTCTCTCTCCCTCCTTCCCTCCCTTTTTCCCTGGAGGCCATGGCTGTCAGATTGGAGTATCATGCCTGTGCATGGTTTTTAAATACATTTTCTATACACGTAAGTGTTCATAGCAATATATAGCATTACATTTTATATAACTCTAAAATATTACACATATGGTATCATATTGTATATATGATCCAGCAACTTTCTTTTTTTCCACTTGGCATTAACTTTTTGAGATGTATCTATCTTGGGAAACGTGTGTAGCTCCTGTTCATTTATATCAACTACCATGTTCTTTCTTACTGTCTGAATCAACCATCATTTATGTGTCTCCCTACTCATGGACTATTAGATTGTTTCCACCGTGTCGTGTCACAAACAGTGCCAGCAGGTGCGTGCGTCTTCTCAGGTGGAGCAGCCAGCACTGTTGTCTGAATACCTGCCTAGGAGTTGAGTTTATGGAACAAGACACATCAATGTACTGGTATCTTTTACCAGATTTTGCCAAACTGCTCTCTGCCTCCAACTGCAGTCCCACCAGCAGAGTACACAAGTTCCACGTCTTCAGCCATCCTTTGCATGAAACATTTAGATGTTTTTGCCATTCTCATGGATGAGTGAGAAAGGATACCTTTTGTGGCTTTGATTTGTACTTTCTTAAGTACTGAGGAGTTTGCGCATCTTACTCTGTTCAGGGCTCACCTGAGTTTTCCTTCTATGAATTGCTGGTTCATATCTTGTGTTTGTCCTTCTTGCTGCGTGGAGGGACCCTGGTCTATACACTCTCAGTAACTCATCCGTGGTCAGCTATGTGCACTGTCAACATGCAGTCCCAGTATGTGGCTGGCTTTTTGGCTTTAAGGTTTCTTGTATGTTACAGATTTCTTAGACTTAAATAGAATAAGTTTAACAGTCGTTTCCTTTGTGGTTTGTACCTTTTAAGTCTCAATTCAAGACACTTTTCTCTATTCAGAACCATCCAATAGTCCCTTATAATCAAGTTTGTAGTCAACTTTGAGTTTACTTTTTTGTATAAAGCAAAGCGGATGCAAGGTGCACATTCCCAGCGTGTGGGCAGGGTCCTGGCACCAGCCATAGAATGTCCCTTCACTTCTCCACGTCCGTGCAGGGCACTTCCGTCACACTTCCGGGCCCCACGCGCGTGGGCTCTTTCTGGGCTTCTTATTTTATTCCAGCAACCTGTTTGTTTATCCCTGATCTAATTCCCATTGGGCTTTTATTTTTATCTAATAATCAGGGTGTTTTGTCTTGATGTTGACTATAACCATTTCAAAACTATATGTGATATCTGCTTAGTGGTTTTATCATGCTAAGAAAGTTCCCTTTTATTCCTAATTTGCTAAGATAATATTTTTAATTATTATCTTTGAATATGGAATTAATTACATAATTTTGTGTATCTACTGATATGACTATTCTTTAACATATTAGTATGCTGAATCGCAGCCGTAGACCTCTCAGTGTCAAAATAGCAAACGGTAAGTGCGTGATGCTTGTGTGATTCGATTGTGTGCATGATGTGCGCACATTCAGCTTGCTGCTGCTTAACTGAGGCTCTGTATCTAAGCTCACCAGTGAGAGAATGTATCTCTGGTCAGTGCTACAAAGAATTCCACTGTTTACTTTTAATCCTTTTGTGTTATGAAGTTAATTTTTCTTGAGGGGGTGGTTATCCCATCGGAGAATATCTGTCTTTTCAAAATGGTTATGACATCTATGTAGAACTAGGTGAGGTTTTTCTGGGGCTTATTTCTACCCTCTCAATTCTGTTGTTGGTTTTATTCACCAGGTACAACTAACACTCAGTTTGTTGTTGAGCTGAGGTGTGTCACTCGAAGTGGCACCCACCATACCACCAATGGACAAGCCTCCCCTTTAAGCAGAAGCCAGCCTGTCCCCAGTACCGATTCTACTAAAAGTGTTCTCATATATTCCATCAAATGTGCATCCGACGCTAGAACTGACCAGTAGCTTCAAGTGGGGCAGTTGTCCTTCCTGAAGCTCAAAATTACATTTGCACAGTCTGAGCCAAGCAGATGTAAATGTATTCCAGACTCAGACCTTCAGGCAGGATTTTTAAACACTGTACAAAGGAAAAAAAAAGAAATGACTGACAAAACCTATTCAAATATCCTTAGAAAACACAGTTAAAATTTGGCCAAAAGATCTAAAAGAAAAGATGGTCTCAGCAAGTCTTGTCTCAACATTGGATGGCCTCGCAGAGATTGTAAACGCTCTTAGCGATTTCTTAGCCTTGATCATATGGTAAAGGGAGGCTTATCCTGGCAATATTTTGCAAACAGTACGTTAACTTTATTTAAATTCTAATTCTAGGATACACACAGAGAGACACAGTGAAGTTAGGTACGCAGAAGGAAGCTGAGTCGGTAATTTGAATAAAAGGTATGGCTGTAAACTTATAATTCTGATTTGTCTAATATGATTTATAAATAGTTCTAAGGATAATTCCAAAGTGATCTGGAATAGTTGGAAAACATTCCAACATCACTCATTCATATGTGCATTTTGGCAGGATCTTTTTTTTAAAAAAAATTTTTATTCCATTTTTTATAATTATAGCCTATGACTGCAAGCCAGTTGGGAACGTGCTCAAAAGAGAATTAGAACGTTTCCAGAAGAAATTAAGTCTCACTGAAATCTGAGGTACAGTCCCTAACTATGGCAGCCTGTTCTGTGGCAAGATAAGGTTGCCAGTCTGGTCTGGGATTTGGTTGAATGATGGTCCCAAAAAGATATGTCCACCTCGTAACCCTTGGAACCTGTAAATTCTGCCTTATTTTGGAAAAAGGGTCTTTGCAGATGCAATCAAGTTAAGGACCTCAAAGTGCGATCACAGGGATCATCTGAGTGGGCTCTAAATGCAATGACAAGTGTCCTCATAAGTGACCCAAGCAGAGAGGACTCAGGCTGACAGAGAAGAGGAGAAGACCCATGATGATAGGGGCAGAAAGGGGTTGGAGTGATGAAGCCACAACCCCCAAAACGCCTGGAGCCACCAGGAGCTGGGGGTGGCAAAGAAAGACCCTTCCCCAGAGGCGTCAGAGGGAGCGCAGCCCCGCCCTGGCCTCGATTTCCAACTCCTGCCCTGCAGAGCGACAGCAAGCAAACCTCTGCTGTGTGAAGCCACCGGTCGGCCGTGGTTTACTGTGGCAGCCCCAGGAAACTCACACCTTGCTCCCCACTGTCACCCATGCACAGCAGCGATGACTTTGTTGATCATGATCAGAAACGATATAGAACAAAACAAGACAACCGCAGCCTAATTTGCTGGGATGACCTTAACAAGGAGGCTTATTAACGGCGTGTGAAATGGTAGCCCAGAGCTGATGTGAGGAAGCCAGGTGAGCACAGACAGCAACGGTGAAAACCTGTCGCGGGTAACTTTGAAGCAAAAGTAACGCGAACTTGTAAGAGGGGCTACTGCAAAGGCTTGTGTAGCACCGAGGGACTTTAATACTCGTGGAGCTCCCGGAACGGGGGTCACCTGCAAGCTCTGGCCGCACAACGAGTTCTCTGCTTGTCCTTGCAGCCACACTTCAAGAAGGACACGGTGGAGGTGGGAAAAACAGTGCCCGGGATGGAAAATTGACTCAAATCCTGCCAAAGGAAGATGCTAACAGAGTATGAGAAATCCCTTCAGAGACCCAGAAGCTACGGAACGTGTTGATCTCACCTGTGAGCTGCCAGAGGGAGACTCTGCAGCCAGCAGTGTCCAATGGGATCACTGCTTTATGACAAGAGGAAGAGGAGGAAGAGGAAGAGGTCTTACCTGCCCTGGCCGGGAAATGATGACATCACTGGTCACTTGCTCAGCTGCCAAAGAGGTGGGTGAAGGTTTGGGTCACAACATCCTTCTTGTTCCCTTAAATCCCACCCCAGCCATGATCTCCACCCTCCACCCTTACCCTTCGTTGCCACTGACTCCCTGGTCACTCCCGGTCACTCCCTGGCACCTGGGTTAGCTCCCAGAAGGTGCCACTTCAAACCATTCCCTTGACATCACCGAGAGCCTCCCGTGTCACGGCACCCTCATTTGGGGTCCTCCCTCACTTTCCCAGCTGCCTGTCCCTCCCTGCAGTATTTGGTGTCCCCTCCGTCCTTCTCAGAGTCTCTTGAGCCCCTGAAATTCACGACAGCACCCCGGGCCGACCTGGTCTTCCCCTTGTCCTGTCTCCAGATTCTATTTCACTTCTTGTTCCTGACCCCTAAATACAGTTCTTTAAATTTACAAACTAGGCTTTCTCCTCTCATATTTTTAGGGGCCCCATCCAGTTTGAGAGCTTCAGTTATTATGTCTCTGAATATAATTCCTAGATGGGAATATTTAGCCCCAATCCTACCTCAGAACTTCCTACAGAAATGCACGACCATCTGGTCTCTGGACAGGTCCACCCCCTTGATGTCCCTGTCCAAGACGGTTACATGACTTCAGTCCCACCAAGCAGCTCACCCACGGCTGTGTCCACGTGGCTTTGGGCACTGTAGGCGGCCGCCTCTCTCCCAGGCTGCCCATGTCTCCCGGCCACCTCTGTCCTCGGCAATCTCGCTCCAATTCCGGGAGACTCACTGCACTGTTTAGGTTTCGGTGAATTTTGGCTGGATTGTAAATAAATCCTCCTTCCCAGTTCTTCCTTCAGGATCTTTCATTTTCCTGCTGTTCCCTGCGGTGCTGGATTCGTTTCCTTAAACTGCTACCAAAGAAAAATTGCACGAGGTGGTTACACAGGCAAGGAAGACTTTGTCCAAGACCACTGCGACAGGGGAGAGGGGTTGAATTCAACTCCTCTGAAACAAATGCAGGAGAATTTGTAAGTGCTGGTGGGACCTGGTGGGGACGTCCTGAAGGTGTTAGGGCAGAGGTCGGTCAACCTCATTAGGCCATGGGACTTCCTAACTGGTGCTTACCAAAGTCTATGTCCTCCCCTCCAGTGGAGACTGAGAGAATGTGCCCTATCTTCTAGGTGATTACAGATGGACGCTCCTGGGTCCTTGAGAAAGACATTTCTGGCTGTAAAACTGGCAAGAGTCAGGGGGAAGATTTACATCTCAAATGGGAAAAGAATTTACAATTTCAAGTTTTTCTAACTTAAATGCCCTGAGCCAAGGGAGGTCAGGAAGAAGCCCGTCCAGACGTGAGCCAAGCAGAGGGGCACATTAAGGCCACTCGGTCACCACGGGGCTGACCTGGCCACTAGACAGCCCAGTCCCTGCAGGGGCCTCCCCGCTGGCCAGTGGCCGTGCAGCTCCCCGGCCGGGGCCGCGGGCGCCCACGCTTGGGCTCCACCTTGGCTCTCAGCCATGAACGAGGTGCCATTTCTACTCCTGATCACACCCCACAGGATCCGTCCTAAATGTGGGTGTCCCCAGGTGCTCCTCTCCAGCTCCGATCACTGGAGTTTCAGACATCCTTCAAGGCCCAAACCAAACTCGAGTTTTCCACAAAATTTCCCCAAATGTCACCCTCCAGCCTGCACCAGGAAGCATTAGTTTTCCATTGTCTTTGTCCGCAGGGTCTGACTAAATGAATGGGTGGTGAAGAACAAATGAAGGCGTGAAATGCTTGTGTGATTGGGGGGACTCTCCCGCAGAGCTCTGCGTTTTAACTCCAAAGTCAGATTTAAGGTGTCGATATCAGTTTCAGACTGTGGAGTTTACACATGTTAAAATATCAAAGATGTGCCAGTTCAAGTCATCTTCCTCCGAAGCAAGATGTGTTGCTACCTGGCTCTCACTTCAAAATCCCCAAACTCGGTGTCTGCTTGTTCGCTAACTCAGAGTCTCTGGCAGCAAGTGGGAGGAGGATTACCTCTGGCCGAGTGTGGGCGAGGCCTTTGCACAGCAGAGGGGCAGCGTTTTCTGTGACACCTGCACGTCCCTCCTGCATCCAGAACATACCTAGGCAAGGTCTTACAGCTCAGGAATTTGCAAAGTGGAATTTCTTTCATGAATGACATTACCTTATAGAAAAGCAGTGTCAGCAGAACGAAAGAACACGTGTGACGACTTTTTGCAACATGCACGTGGATTTTTATGGCCAACAATGCGTGAAGGCTAACGGAAATGCAAACTTCAAAATAGAAAACAGTAGCACCTGCCTCCTGGACAGCAGGAGCTGAGTGCGTTCGGATTTTGCATCTATATTAGCAGAGAAGTGAGTGCCTTGTTAGCCCTGGCTCAGTGGTGACACAGTAGTTTTTCTTCCCCTACCCTCTTCCAGGCTAGGGTGAAGATGATGAATGCGTTGCCAACGGAATCCTACGGTAAGCTTTTCTGATCAGAGTATTTCTTGAGCTAACCACATAACAAATCACGGCTGCACAACCCAGGATATTGATGAATAGTTTTATGACTCATTTGGGCAGATCCATGAAGCCAATTACTTCACGAGGTGGCATTTCATCACCGTTGCCTTCAGTCGTCTCTGGCTGGCTCATTGATTAGAGTTTGCCAAAGAAAGCGAGTGTAACATTCTGGGACCCGAAACTGCTGACGGTTGTATCTGGACCTCAGCATGGGGGTTCCAGCACTGTGCTGTGGTTGCTTAGGCTGGCTTAATCGTTCTATCGTTACAGGAGGTTTAGAAACTTCACATAAAGTGGAAGAAAATCCACAGCAATATTAGACAGACTCTGTAATTCTTAGCTTCTGATTGGACTCTTCTGGAACTGCATTCCCACTCACCCTCCCTTTTTATTGTAGAATTTGAACATTGAATATAGACACACATTCAGGCACCATTTGCTCAGTTTGGAGGAGTCAGTTAAATTAAAATTTCAAGCTGGAGAAAAGTACACATTAGTAGTTAATTCTGATTTTTCTAGCTTAAATACAATAGAATTATATTTGAGTACAGTTTCATTGATGCACTCTGCTATTAGCAAGGGGAACAATTTGCAGCTAGCAAATGGTATGGGAATCCATGCACATGCATAATTGGAAAATTAGGTGCAAATAAAACATTTCTTCAAATGATGTATTTTTGCACAGTTTGCTCTCCTTCAACCTCGTGCTGATGCATAATTAATAGAGAGATGTATTCACTTAACTACCGACTTCTGGAGACTGCCCGCGGCCATCTATTCCATCTCAGAGACCCAATGCAGTGTGACATCCAGTGACATTTCCACCATCGGAATGCAGAGTAGTTAATGCTGAGAAAGAAGCTACTTTTCAAGGAAAAGTAGGAGGCAGGCGGTCATCTCCTCTAGTCGAGGGACATGGAAGTTCCTTAGAATCACTCACTGCCTTTCAGTTGGACAGCAGAAGACAGCTCGGGGAAGTTCAGAGCCGGTGTGCCTTTTTAGAAACAAACTTTTTACTTCTTTAAGAGTTTCAGAATTACAAGAAGAAATGTGAAGGTGGGACAGCTACCATATAGCCTACAGCCAGTGTCCTCTATTGTTGTTAACCACTTTATTGAAATGTAATTTATGGACCACAAAATTCACCCATATGGAACGTGCAATCTAGTGATTCTTAGTGTATTCAGAGTTGTACAACCATCATCATGACTAATTTTAGAACATTTTCATTACCCCAAAAAGAAACTCGGTACCTAATGCCAGTCACATCTTTTGCTCCCAAACCCCTCAGGCCTAGAAAACCACTAATCTATACAAATCTGTTACAGCGTTTAGAACTGAGGGGAAGAATCTCTTGCTCTGATGGGGCTTCTATTCTAGGCTGTTTGCCACGGGATTCTTGCAGAAGCCCTTTTCTGTCATTCTAGCTGTGCTGTTCTGTATTTTAAGGCCTATGAGTCATAATAAAGATGTTTCATTAGAAGGGTTGACAATTCCAATCTTTGATTAGAACAAGTTGCATTTATTAAATAAAAAATTTACAATGCACACACCGTGGAGCACTGATTCCACACGATGTTGATGTGTACGATGCAAAGTGTGCTAAAGATCAAATAACCTGTGGCGCTTTGTGTTTAAGAAAGTGAAACACACTCCTTAATGAAAGCACTTAGCACCTTTGCTGTGCTGTGACGGTGTAACCTGTGTGCTTGCACGTGAGGAAGGTGTCTGCAGAGTTTACTAAATTGGTTTTTCAGGGCATATCTCATAAATGTGATGTTTCATAAGTCACATTCGGGCAAATGCATTTCTCTTCTCTGTGGACATAAGAAATGCCAATGTACCCAGATAAGAAATTTGTAAATGTGCCAATTTTAGAAGCTCCCAAACTGAGGGGGGGAAAAAAAAAAAAAAAAAACTTCAGGGGAAAAAAATGCCAGCGTTACAATTCTGAATGATTTGAATGTTACAGATGCTTTACGTATTCAAAAATAAGTAAACAACAACATCAAAAAAATAAAATCCCCAAAGTGAAAACAAGCTGAAACAAATGGATCTAATTTTATAACAAAGTGGTAACATAATAACAGAGAAAAATTATTTCTGGTAGTCTTTGAAAACAGCAACCTGACTCTAAATCCTTGGTGTTTATATTTGGAAGATAAAAAGAACTGAAGAGAAATCTTAAAATTCACTCAATTTATTGTTAGTGGTAATTTGGGTATCATAACTTTGACACCATTTAATGTGTCTTCTAGAATAAATAACTGTTAATGTTACTAGTGCAAATATACACACATATAAAACCAAAAAAGATAAGAAAATAAACTTTGCTTTGATCAATTGGTCTAGGAAATAGGAATAAAAAGTCATGCTTTAGCGCGCACACACACACACATATACACACCCCAGCTCTCTCTACGGAGAGTGTTTAAAAGCAGGCACTTCTCAGGGGCAAGGGCACCTGAGCTCAGACCTTGGTTTCTAAATACCACTGCCCGTTGCAAGGAAGCAGGGCTCAAAACAATAGCGTCAAAAGTGATTCCATTGGCAAAATGTGGGATGATCTAAGCACCCTCCCCCAGAAAAACACCCACGACGTTTTCAATTGTAAGTGCATCAGCCCATATTAAAATACAAAACAAAATGAAGCAAACACAAAATAGGGAGCCCAGCACAGAGAATGTGCCAGAGGAGATGCACCCACCGGATTCCCCTAGAGCAACGCAGCTAGCTGCAAGGAGGGTGCCTGCAGAAGGCGCCCAGCCGTCAGCTCCGTCCTCGGGCTCTGCCTGCAGTCCAGGGAGCTGTCTCGCTCAAGCCCATGCTCTCCACAGGGGCAGGAGGGCCCAGTGAGCAGGGGGACAAAAACCTGGCCCAGTCAACCCAACACGAGGCGATTCTGGACACGCCTGATCCTGCAGGGTGGAGCTGCGCCAGGCTCCCCTCCAGCCTGGCTGTGGCTTCCTCCACCTGCGCCCAGTTTGACTGCCCTCCCTGCCCATCCCGCCCCCTTCCTGCACAGGCGAGGGCTCCAACAACATCCTACACCCCAAACGCCGCTGGCATTAGATGGTGGGGAACCCAACCTGTGACAAGGAAAAAGGAAAAGGAAACTCATTTGCTACTTTTGAAAGTGACAATTGCAGCCATTTCTTACCCTGAAAATTGGCCACTGATGAGAAAGCATTAAGCTTTTACCCAGAACCAGTTCATCCTCTGTTAATAAGAAAAACTGTTCTTTACAGAAAAGTGCCAAGTAATAAATGAGGAAGGAATGATCAGATTAGCAAACTTCCCCCTTGCAATCTCCAAAGAAATAATGGATCCAGGCAGGCAAAGATGATCAAGGGGAAATTATTGGGAAAGGGTGTTGCGGGTTCTGAAGTGCACGCCCACACTCCACTTGCTATGTGCAGAAGGAGAAACGCCCACGTACACGTATGAATCTTGAGGTCACAAGCTTAACCAAGTGGCAAAACTTAGCACGATCATTTGTGGGGCTGTCCCCTAGTGCATGCTTCCTGATGAAAATCAGTAAGAAGTGGCATTACTTATGAAGTGTTCTTGTTGAAAAATTCTTAATCTAACATTAATCAAAACTTTGGACCCTACAGTTGGTTTAAAGGGGATCTAAGGATAAAGGATTAGATGTCACTACACAGATACCATCAAATCTTCCAAAAAGTGGGACACTCTACAAGATATCTGACATAGTCTCTTCAAAGTCATTATCTGAAAAAAAGACAGTGAGGATGGCTGCTTATGCCCCTGGAGCGGGCTGGGAGTAGAGATTTCTCAAGGGACGCTTGCTACGGTGGCTGTCCCACTGCATCCATTTTCCCTCCCTGGGGCAACGGGATCTCAGTTCTCATTTGCTGAATCATTCATGTCCCATTCAACATCCCTGGGTTTGGGTGGAGGTAGCCACAAGCCACCCACGAGAATGGTGTTGCTGGCACCTGGCTGCTCAGACTCAGTGATTGGACAGAGGCAGTCACATGACTTCTGAACTACGGGAAAAAGTTTGACCTGTCTAAAAAGATTAGTAAGTGAGTAGCCTGTCAGCCTGGAGCCCATCTATTCCACAACAGGGTAGGGGACCTGACCGGGGATGAAGCAAATGCAATGCAAATGAAGCCCGAGAAGGAGGAAGACAACATCATTTAGGCCCCTAGATCCAACCGTACCTGAAGGGGATGCTCAGGACTTTCCAGAAATCTGAGCCAGCAAGCTCCCTGTTTGGCTCAAGTCAGTTTATATTTCTTTCCCTTGCAACTGAGAAAACGCTGAGTATAATAGATATGATAGTCAAAAATGTGGACAAATTTAGGTGTGTGTGGGGGGGGAATCATTTTTAAAAATGTAGTAGGAAAAATGACATGTGAATTTTTATTTTTAAATTTTAATTATGAAACATTTTGAATAAGCATAGAAGCACAGAATACAATAGAACAAATTACTCACGTACCCACCTCTGAACAGGTATTAACATTTTGCCATTTGCTTCAGAGTTCTTTGCTGAAGCCTCCGTGTGGTTCAATGCAAGGAGGGCTGGGCTCATGGCTTTCTCTCTGTCCCGTCTCCCAGTTCTTTCCTCTACGGGGTTGGCGGATTTCAGTGCATGTTCTCAGAAATATTCAAACATACATTGGGTATTCATTTTGTAACAAATAATAACTTTATAAACTTTGACTTACCCTTTGCTTTTTCCAAATAATATATATTGGAGATTGTTTCTGATCAGTACATATAGAGCTGCCTCAGTTTTGAACAGCTGTGAAGTAGTCCATGGATACAGACCCATTGATTTATGTTCAGATTGTGTGCAGTGTTGCTGTTGTGCACAGTGCTGCAAAACTGACTTGTATCCAGGTCTGTTTTCACACTTACGTGGGTCCATTTAGCATATATTTTTAGGAGCAAAACATCTAAGTCAAAGATTTTGCATCATTGTAATTTTTATAGATTTTTTTTTTTTTTTTTTTGAGACACTGTCTCTGTTGCCTCAGCTACAGTGTAGTGACATCATCACAGGTCACTGCAGCCTCAAACTCCTGGCCTCAGCCTCCCGAGTTGCAGGAACTACAGGTGCGCACTACTGTGCCTGGGTAATTTTTTAATTTTGATGGATTTTATCAGATGTCCAACATAGAAGTAATATCAAGTCATATTGCCACTAGTGATATACGAAAAAATCTGTTCCACAAGTGCTGGTCAAGTTTGAATTATCAAATTTTTTCCAACGTGATCAATGAAAAATTGATATTTCAATGTTATTTAAAATTGCATTTCAGGGCCGGGCGCGGTGGCTCACGCCTGTAATCCTAGCACTCTGGGAGGCCGAGGCGGGTGGATCGCTCGAGGTCAGGAGTTCGAGACCAGCCTGAGCAAGAGTGAGACCCCGTCTCTACTAAAAATAGAAAGAAATTATATGGACAACTAAAATATATATATACAAAAAATTAGCCGGGCATGGTGGCGCATGTCTGTAGTCCCAGCTACTCGGGAGGCTGAGGCAGTAGGATCGCTTAAGCCCAGGAGTTTGAGGTTGCTGTGAGCTAGGCTGACGCCACGGCACTCACTCTAGCCCGGGCAAGAGAGTGAGACTCTGTCTCAAAAAAAAAAAAAATAAAAAAATAAAAAAATAAATAAATAAAATTGCATTTCATGTTGCACACCGTTTCATGTATTTAAGGGCCACTTTATTTCGTTTTCTCTGAACTCCCTGCATTTTGTGCCCATTTTTATATTGAACATTTTTTCAATTCATCAAAAGAAAAATACACACACACGTATGTGTAGCCATTTGTGGCGAAATAGCTAATGTGTTTACCGGTTCCCGCGGCCTTTTTACTTTTCATTATGGGCAATTTGTATCATGTATAATTTTTAAAATTTAGCTTCACGTAGTTGAACGTAATCTATTTTCAAGTTTTGTGTCACCTTTAGAAAGATGTTAAGGGCTGAGTGTGTCCCCAGTTCACCCGTTGAAGCCCCAAACCCCAGGACCTGAGAATGTGGCTGCTTGAGGAGACGGGAGCTGTAACCTGTACCAGGTGATTAAGCTAAAATGAGACTGTGGTGGGGAGCCCGAATCTGACAGCACTGGTGTCTTTATGAGAAGGGGAGGTTAGGACACACAGACATGCACGAAGGGACGACCTGTGAGACTACAGGGAGAAGACGGTCCACAAGCCACAGAGAAAGGGCTGGGACAGACCCTGCCATTGCCAGAAACCAACCCTGGTGACACCTGGATCTGGGACCTCCAGACTTCAGGGCTGTGGAAGACAGACGTCTGCTGATTAAGCCCCTGTCTGTGCGACGTTGCTCCTGCAGCCTGTGCAGACTGGAGCGATGATTTCTCAAGCGAGATTTTTAGCAAGCAAAGCGTCCCGTCATCCTCTGGGCACGGAGGTTGTTCTACCATTAAAGTTTCTGTGTATTTCTTTCCCTCTGTCTCCTGTCCAGTAGGGAAACCCCATATCAGAGGGATGCTGCCACTTCTAAAAGAAGGGCCAGGAGAGGAGGCCCCAGCGCCGGGTGGACAACTGGCTCCCCTGGAGGGTGCCCACTCCCTCCCCCACCTCTGCCACCTCCCTCCATGGGGGCGCTGACCCCTGACCCCTGGGAAGAGGGATGGTGGCGACCATTAGTACAGTGGGCACTTGGCTTTCCCTGAGAGAAAAGAAAGGGGTTGGAGGTATGTTCACTCAGTTCAACCATCATAAAATAATGTCCAGTAACGACAATCTCCCAGACATCCCCAAATAACCCTCTTCCTCCACCGAGCAGCTTGTCTACCTGCGCCCGGGACCGTGGCCAGCAGTACCCGGAGCCGCGGACACCCCAGCAGACCGTCCTCGGGTGCTGGGGCAGCAGCGAAGCCTCAGTGTCTGACGTCTCGCCCACAGGCCGGGCTTCCTGCCCCCAGGAGAGACCCAGTTAGAAAAACTCATTTGGAAGAGAATTGTGCTCACAGCTCTGGCTGGTGTAGGTCTGGTTTTGTTTTCTAATCAAGTTCCTGGATTGAATATTTATTCGCTTCCTCCTGCTCATACACTCATCGTGTAGCTTTTAAGTGGGGGAAAATGTCCCTTTTCATTGTGAGTTGATACTGAAAGTGTTTGATAAAAGGGCCAATTTGTCCTTTTCCCCACTGGATTCAGATTTGAGTTAACAAAAAGTCAACACTGAAGTAGTTGGTCATACATCAAAGAGTTTAGATCTAATGGGCCTTTGAAGAGATAGTGTAAACATGTGGGAATAGTGTTCTAAGGAAGTGATGTTGCTTTAGAGCACCATGAGGCTTTTATGACTATGAACAGTGTTTAAATTTTAAATGGCTCTTAAAGAGGTTGTTTCAACTTCTCCCTTTCTTTTCTCTTGCTGCGATTAGACTGGGGACGGCCAGTCGGGCTGTGCAGAGCGCGGGAACTGAGCCACCGGGGAGGCAGAAGACACGTCTGACTTCCCCGCCACACGCTTCTGCCATAGAAACAGGACTTTTCCCTATTGGCCACAGATCCCTCAACACTTCCAGGGCTCTCCTCACAGTGTCACACTGGTGGGTTCTGTGTGCCATGAAGGTATGTTCCGGATCCCTTTTCCGTGTGCTCTTGCAGAACTGCTCCTTCCCTCTCTGACTCACCGTTGGATCTACAGCATGTGTTATACCACAGTGCCTGGCACACAGGAAGCCTCGACAGATAGGCAGATATTTATTTAGTGAATAAATATTAATAAGTAATCTTTTTAAATATAGTGCACTGAGTAGGTAAGACCAACCTTCAAAATGAGAACAGCAAGAAAAGTCATACAACATCGCAACAATTCTGCGAGAATGCAATAGGAAGCAAACAAGACAGTGAATGCCTGGGTCAGGTGCAGGGAAGGGAGCCGACATCAAGGGCTGCTTCTCGTCTGCAGTTGTCGGGGGAAACCGGAAGCAGACAGGCCATTGCAGGGTCCGCAGCTCGGCTTCTAACTACTCAGTCATGGAAATTGGGTTGAGGTGAACCCAGATTGCTGACATCAACAGCATCAGCTGGGCCCTGAGTCATTTCTACAAACAATTTCAAAAACACACTATATAATATAGCCAGGCCCATGATGGCAAGACAACTATATAAAAAACAGTAGAAAACACAGGTAACAGGAATAGAGTCAAAGGAGATCCAAAAAATAGAGTTGTTGAACCTAAAAAAAAAAAAAAGCCTCAACAACTATGATTACCATTCATATGCAAGGAAGTAGAAGCCATTGAAAATTTCTACAAGGAAACCAGAAACTATTAAAAAAGAGTCTCAATTAAAAATCCTAGAACAGAACCTTACATGAACAAATATTAAAACTCAGCTGATGGGTTTAACATACATTGGATGCAGAAAGAATTAGTAAAGTGGAAGATAGGTCAGATGTCAATGTCAAGAATAAATCACAGAGTGACAAATTACGCAAAGTACAAGATGGAGCACAAGAGATACCGAGAAAAGGACCAACACGTGTGTCATCGGAATTCCAGGGCAGAGGGGAGAGAAAATTGAAGAGAAACAATATAATATTGGCAGATAGCTTTTCAAAACTAATAAAAGACAAAAGTTACAAATCTAAGCTATATAAACCCAAACATAGTAAATAAATACACACAAACACATGAAGGTACATTATAGTAAAACTTCTGAAAACCAAAGGCAAAGAGAATTTTAAACTTTCTCCAACATTGCCAGAAGAAAGAGGCCAGTTTCTTCAAGAGAGCAATGGGAACTGAAATTGACAACTCTCATCTCAAGAGAAGAAATAGAAAAGCCCAAAGACAGTGAGACAGAAAAAAAAAAAAAGGAAACCACCCACAAGTTTTAAAGGACTGAAAGAAAATAACTGCCAAGCTTAAATTCTGTCCAGCTCAGTAATAACGTTTAGTAATGTAGAGGAAATAGATACATTTTCAGACAAATATAAATGGAGCGATTTCAGCATCACCACGCCAGCACTAAAGGAAATACGAGGTTGCTCATCAACCAGAAGGGTCCTATTTCGGATGGAAGGGCAGAGAAAGTGATGAGGAGGAAGACTATGGTGAAGATGAAGGCAAACCTAAGCAATGCAGACTGTATGCATCACCGTAATATTCATAAATCTCTCTAAATACTGTATCATACCTAAGGAGTTGTTCCTAGTTCAATCTTGGAGCCTTTTGCCCTACACATACATATTTTGGTCTCAGCCAAATATTCAAGGGGACCCCTGTGCAGATTTCTGGAGCTATTCCGTGTAGCTCCCGTCTCCCAGGTCCTCTGCACCTCAAATTCTAGCCAGTGAGGTCTCATGAGCTCTGTCTCTGCAGCTCAGGAAAATCACCAGGCTGGGTTTGAGCCCCCTTCCCCCTCACCCCCACACTGTCATCTGGACTTTGCTTCTGGGCAGACAGCCTGGGCAATCGTAGGGCTCATCTTGCTAATATTTCTTCTTTTGGGCTCATTTTCCTACCCTGGCTATTGCACAATATCCAGTTTTCTATCTATTAACTCAGAAGTCATAGGCACCATCCTTCATTCACTTAAATAAAATAAGTTTACTATCACACGTACGCCCTCCTCCCAGCTAATGTAAAACCTCATAACTCATTATCACTAGTTATCTCTCCTCTGATTCATATATAGTCTGTCTATATTTTAAACTTTAATAATCTAAAGTGACGAACACTGATAATTATGGGACATCTAAAGGAGCAGACAAGGTGGCCCATACCCAGGAGAAAGTCAGTCAATAGCAACAGACCCCAAAATGACGGTGATGATAGGAATTGCATACAAGGAGGAAATAAAACTATTATAAACATGTTCCAGTTGCTCAAAGAGGTAAGAAAAATATAATGAAGAGAGAAATGGTCGATATGAAAAAACCAAAACTTGATAAGGACAGACAAGCCACTGTATACAACAGAGAGTCCAGGAAGCGCCCACATGGAGAGACACTGATTTACAGCAAAGGCAGCGTGACGGAGCTGAGTCTTCCCAAATCAAGAAAGGTGGGTAAGTTGTATGTTTATGTGAGACAAAAGGAAACATGATTCCTGTATCATTCTCTGCTAAAAATTAGCCCAAGTGGGTTAGAGAACTAAATATGAAGGGTAGAACAATGAAACTTCTCAAAGGTATGAAGGAGAATATCTTCATGACCTCAGAAGTCATGAAAAGGTTTTTTTAAAAAACCCAGAATATTAACAAGCACTAATCATAAAGGAAAAGATTTCTAAATTTGATTATATTAAAATTAAGTACTTCATTGCCTCCAAAGACACACATAAATAAAGCTGCAAGGTAGAAAAGTATGTTTATAATAAATCTAGCCTGGGCAGGGCCCCATGTCAGAAGAGAGCCCTTCCCTAACAGACGACCTAGCAGAAAAGCAGACAACAGCCTCGAATGAGCTCCCCCAAGGAGAGAGTCAAAGAGCTAATAAATTTATAAAAATGTCTAACCATATTATTAATCAAGAAAATGCAAAATAAAACCAAAATGAGGTACTTCTTAAACTCACTGCAATGGCTAAAATGAAAAAGACGAGCAGTACCAGGCGTCGGCGGGGTGCGGGGTTGGGGGGACTCTCAGGCACTGCTGGCGGGAAGGGGCGTTGAAACAACCTCCTTGTGAAAGTGTGTAGTGTTTGAAGCTGCACCTATATTATGACCATGCTATTTCACGCTTCCTCAATATATATCATTTACATATAAAATAAAAATGAATGAACTATAGCCGTTTGCCACACAAGGATATAGGATAGCTTGGGTTCTTTTGCTCAGTGTTCATGGATGAATTTCACCCATGAACACTGAGCAAAAGAACCCAAGCTATCCTATTCTTTTTATCTAGTATTTAAAAAACTAAACTGTAATATTTATAGTTGTATATGTGTGCTAAAACTTCAAAGAAACGGATTAATACAAAGTATGGAAAGCAGATTACCCCTGGAGTGAAGAGACAGTTATCTGGTGGGGCAGGAGGGAGACCTCTGGGGGCAGAAGTATCCGACTTCTCAATCCTGGGTGCTCATTTTGCGACCAGTCGCTGAGATGTACATTTAAAAGTTTTACTCTTTTCTGTATGTGTCATATTCATAATAGCAGAAATGTTATAAAAAGAAAAGAAAAGAAAAAGCAACTCAGGATTTTAGCTAGTTATCTTTTCAGGCAAATAGCTCCATCAAGAAAAAGTCTTAGACAAGACCAAGGAAGACATGGAGTGTGTGTCACAAGATGGCAAAGAAGAGCACAAATATAGTAGTTCCCATTATGTGCCCAGAACAGAGTCAGGATGTGGAATATGCTAGAATGTGCTGCTGGCAGAGAATCTGATTAGAGCTCCTTGCAGTGTGTGTGTAGAGGGGGAGGGGGTTAGTGAGGGGAGGAAACAGAGAGAGAGAGAGAGAGAGATTAAACACATTTTGAAAACAATACATGTTCATTAAATCTTTTTAAAAAGGAAACACAGCTTATCAAATGACAGAGATAAACACTTACAGTCCCACCATTTAGAAATAACCATTCGACACTGTGGTAGATACTTTGTGTCTCTACATCTGTGTCAAGATGTTTACCTATCTATATTAACACAATGCGAGGTATGTGGAGAGTGTTCTATAAGTGCTGTTTTCTCTCTTACCTTCATCATAGGAAATCGCTTTCATTATTCCATTTGAAACCTGTGATTCTGATCCAATGCTGTAATATAAAGGAAGAACAAGGTTTTTTTAATTCTAAAACTTTGACATTATGGAATTCAATAGCTGCTGGTTTTCTATGCCATGCTGTTCTGGTGATGCATATAATTATCATCATCTAACATTTATTGAGCACCCACTGAGGAAAAAAATATTGCCCTAGATACAGCATGAACAATATTTAAAAGAAAAAGGCAACTATAGAAACCTGCAGAAAAAGAATAATTGATTTTTTAAAAAGCAATTCAACTTTCTTTGGGAAATATTTAATTACATATAGGCATATTTGCACATTTGCTTTGTGACATGCTTACTTAAAAAGCAAGGAAAGATGTCTTAAGGTATCTCAGGCTAGTGGGAGACTAAGAAATTCAGTTATTTCTACTTTAAGGGAAAATACAAAAGTGAAAATACTATTCTTTACTCTTTTTCTACCCATCTCTCCCTGTTTCATCACAGAAGGCCCACTGATTCTCACATTTATATCTTAAGGAATATCTGTCTTTTAAACTCATAACACTTACTTTTAACTGACCACTGACCACCTGTGTCTGGACCTCCCACAGGAAGCTCCAAAGCATCTGTGGAAACCCAAACTCCTCATCCATCCTCCCCTCATCCTCTAGCAAGCCCCTCTGCTATTTCCCAGCTCATACTGCAGCCATCACCAATTTTTCCAGATTGAGTCATCAGAGAAATCCTTGACATTTCACAAATTCTTCTCACCCACACGGCATGAGTCAACAAGCCCTGCTGATGCCACCTCCTCCGTCTCTCAGTTCCATCTCTCCCCACCAACACTCTACTCACCGACTCAGCATCCTTCACCCTCGCTAAAATGTCTTGTGCCCATCATCTGATTCTCTATTCTCTGCTATAGTCATTTATCTTTTTGACACTGATCATAGCATGTTACATGTAAGATCAAAGACCTTTATGATTCTCCAGTACCTACAGGACAAGGTCAACATTTCCAAACAAGAGAGCCTAGCCCTCTCAGTACCTCCCCCAGTCCAGACTAACACCAGCTCCTCCCTTGTAGTAACCAGGAATCCTTAATAATCCCCTTACACATCACGGAATTTCACATCTCCATGTCTTTATTTACAGCATCCCTATTTGCCTGAAATAGATGCCTTTTTCCTTTCAGTTACAGCAAACTTCTATAAGGTCTAACACAAGGTTTATACTTGGTTCCTCTCCCTGTCTCAAAACTAATTTGTTTTTGTCTGATGATCCTAAGCAGGACCTACTCTACTTAGTCGCTTTCATTTATCATTGCTTCATGCAGTGCTCATTCGTTCTTTCAATAAGTCGGTGAGTACTTACCAGTTGTTTCTGCCACACCAGGCACCACTCCAGGCACTGGGCACAGGAGGTAAATAAGACAGGCTTGAGTTTGACTCTGTGGATCTTACATTCTAGTGGGGGGAGAGAGAAGAACAGAAGGTAAATGGATAAATGAGACCATTTCAGAACATTGGTATTATAAAGAAAGTAAAACAGGGTAATGGGATAGAAAATGACCAGGTGGGATCTATTTAGATAGTCTGGAAAGTCATTTCTAATGAGATGACATGTGATAACATATCTGAATTAGGAGAAGGAAGTAGGCATGTGAACAGGCAAGAAAGCTTGTTCCAGGTAAAGGGAACAGTGTTGGCTAAGACTTGAGTTAGGAGCACACTGGTGGTGTCCACAAAAAAGAAGACAAGTGCAACTGGGCCATGAACAGCAAGGAGAGAGTGACATGAGATGAGTCCAGGGCTAGATCACATAGGCTTTCTTTTATAACACTTTTTTAAAAAGTTTTAATGGTTGCCATAAGGGTTACAATATACACCTTTGATTAATTAAAGTCTACCTTCTCATAATGTTATAATGCTTCACATGTAAAGCAGTATCGTTATAAAACTATCCTAGATATAGAATTTGGGTTGACAATTTTTGCCAGCTTTTTAAAGATTTTCCTCCATTGTCTTCTGACTTGGATAGTTTCCAGTGAAAAGTCTTCTGTTATTCTTATCATTTTCCCTCTATATAAAGTACCTTTATTTCTTTGGATTTCTCGAATATTTTCTGTTTATCTTTGGTTTTCAGTAGTTTGAGTACAATATGGCTAAGTATTTCCTTTTCATAATTTTTATTCTTTTCTAGTATTTAACATGGTTGAGTTTCTTGACTCTGTAGTCTTATGTTTTTAATTATGTTCAGAAGATTATAATTCATTATTTCTTCAAGTATTTCTTGTGCCACATTCTCTCTTTTCCTTCTGGAATTCAGTTTATCCATGTTAGATCATTTGATGGTGCCCATCTCTGGAGTGTTTTATCCTATTGCTTTTTTATCTTTGTGTTTCGGTTTAGGCAGATTCTATTGACCTGTACCCAAATTCACTAATTTTGTTCCTCTGACACATATTGAGTCTACTGGAAAGTTCATCCCAGGAGTTCTTTATCTCAGTTGCCAAGATTTTTATTTCTAGTTTCCCTACTGAAATCTACCATATATTCCTGCATGTTGTCTCCCTTTTCCAGCAAAACCTCTGATCTATTAATCATGGTCATGTTAAATCTCTTTTATGATATTTCCAATGTTTGAGTCATTCATGAGACTATTTCAGTTGATTGTTTTTTTTCTTGGCAGTGATTTTTGTGTGTCTCAACTTTTGTTTTATACCTAAATGTTGTTTTCCCATAAATGCCATGTGGAGGGCTGTAGAGGCTGATGGGAATGGTGTTTGTGTCTGGAGGAGGGCGTGTGCCTTCTGCAAGGCTGTTGGGGGGAGGAGATTGAGCCAATCTAGCCAGGAATTGAGCTAGGTTTAAGTTTTGTTGTTGCTATGTTTACTGGTTTCAAACAGCACTGGTATTTCCTGCGATTCAGGTGGGGGCTGGTTTACTGAGGGCTTTTCTTAAAGATGCTACTCCACTCTCAGCTTTAGGACTTCCCTGGGTGCCTGCACCTCAGAAAGTGTCTCCTCCATCCTCTTACTCCTCCCCCAGGGTAGATTTCTATTGCTCATTTCTCTGTGCTTGCTAGCCATGGATAAGAGAATGCTCTGCTGTCCTGGTCCACCCTTAGTCTCAGAAAGGCCGTGTATCCCTGGGTTTTGGGGGTGGGGCTTTCTCAGAGAGCCTACCTAACCCATACTACTAGGAGATCTATTATTGTCTGTGCCTAGGATGGATTCCTGCCACTTCCCCAGGGGTAAAAAGCTTCTTATTTTCCCTTTCTCCCAACCACAATGGGTCTCCACCTACACCCAAGAGACAATAGGATTTGCTGCCTCTCCTCATCATTTTAAGGCCTCTGTTGTTTAGAGGAGGAAGGTTCAGGCAGGACCCCATGGTGGCCATTCCACACCAGTGCTGACCCTTAGTCTTTCTCCTGAGCTCCTGGTGGAGAACAATGGAAGGGAGTCTGCGAGTGGGGGCAGACCATTGTGTTCACAGTCCCCAGGGGTCCTGTGCCCTCGTGATATTCCACACTGGACTCTTAGCAATTCACTAAACAGTGTGGGCTCAGTTCTGCTCACCTGTTTGTATGGCAGCCCCATCTCATGCCTGTGGTCTGTCACAGGTAAGCCAGTGCTCACGTCCCATCATCCCTTGGACTTAGGCTACTTGACTGCCCTGCAGTCTCAGTTCTCTGATGGATTCAAGCAAAGTTATGGCTTTGCTGACTGTTAGGTTTTTATTTCTTGTGAATTCCATGTGAGCAACCTTCTTCCCAGATTTCTGCTGGAAGAGCTGTAGAGTCTATCAAGCTGTGTGGCAAGAAGTGTGCTTGGCACATAGTCAATGCTCTGGAAAATTTGTGAATTCAACTCATGATTCAGAAATGTGATGTTATGCCATGAGTGGGTTATATTGATTCATATAGTCTATTTTCCAAACTCAGCCAGAGTGAGCCTTTTTAAAACACAAACACTCCAAAGGCTTCCATTGCTCTTAAAATAAAACATAAACCTCATTGTTTAACCACTTGGCTTACGTATCTGAGCCCCCACCACTCTTCCCCTTGTGCATTGTGCTGTAATGACACTGATCTTATTCCTCAAATATAACAAATTGTTTCCTATCTCATGGTCTTGATCTTATTGTTCCCTCTGTCTGGAACAACCTCCACACCCTGTGTTTGCAAGGCTTGTTTCTTCTCTTCTCCTCTCAATGTGACTTGTGCGGTGAGGTCTTCCCTTAAATAGAATCTCCGTGCCTTAATACACCCTCTGGGATTTATTCTTCTTCCTCACACTGATATAGGCTCACATGTGCCTCTAGCACTTAAAGCATGTGTTTGTGACTTTCATCCTAATGAAATGTTAGTTCCCTGGAATGATGACCTTAGTTCATCTCCCTGCTGTGCCTCAGTACCTAGCACTTCTCAGGAGCTCGATACATCAAGAGCAACTAGATCAATGAGAATCTGCATTAACCACTGTTGAGTAAATACCCTCTGCTGCTCATCCTAAAACACACTGTGGAATTGCCCAACTGAGCAGCAGCTCAACTGCAAGTCACCATCTACCACAAGGAATGTCTGGGCTCTCACTTGTATAAACCCACCTTTACACATGTCCACAGTGGTTTAGCTTGCGGGGCTTATTTCCCCCATCAGCAGGGACCAGCCTTTCACTCCACTTCACTCTCACCTTTGCCACAGCAGAGGCCAGTGAACTGTCTGTAAACAGCTAGTGAGTAAATATTTTTGGCTTTGAGTGCCACATGGCCATGGTGTCATAACAACTCAACTCTGCAAAGTAGCACAAATCAGCCATGGACAATGTGCAAATGAATGAGCATGGCTATGTTTCAATAAAACTTTATTTACAAAGACAGGCATTAAGCCATGTTTGGTCCACAGGCTGTAGTTTGCAAATCCCTGCTCTATAGGATTAACACCTCCCTCCTTTAGGTGCTATCTCAGAGGTCTGCATTTTTACCCATATCCCTCACATGGCATATATTTAAACTCAGACTATTCCAAATATGCATCTGAAATTTTGTGAAAAGTGGTTTAGCTATACTTGCATGACAGGTTATCAGATGAAAATAAACCTTAATCTCATTATTATTTAAATGCAGTTTATTGAATTCTTACTACATGCCAGGCACTGTGTGGTGCAGTTTGCATGCACTGTCTCCCTTGGTTCCACTCCCAACAGCATCCTGCATGGGCATCACTGTTCGTATTTGACAGTGAAAGAACCAGTCTCAGCAAGTCATTGCAGCTAGTTATGACACTTAGAGTGGACCAGGTGAGCTCACCATTGGTTCTTTACATTTCTGTCTCTCATATTGGCTGGCACCGAGCTTATTCCTCCACACATGCTGAATGAGTCCTACTGAATCTAACTGAAGTGGATAGTTATGCATTGACATAAATGGCACAGTTCTCTGTCATTCAAAATGGATGCCTTTCTGGAGCCACCAATCCTAGAGCTAGCACTTCTCCAATCTTCCTGCTTCTGAGACCTCAAGGAAAGTCCACTCACAGAAAGGAAAGGCACTCCATAAGTACCCCGGTCTGAGGAGTGTCTATCCAAGGAGAGGTTCTTGTTTTTATACAAAAGATAATCGCATAGAAGGCATCAACCCAACCAATTCTGAGGTTGAGCCAAACAGTTACTGAATTGTCCAGTTGGTTTAGTTACAATGGCAAATCTCATCAGGCCATGTAGACAAGAGATTGGAAAAATAGCTTTTTTTCTCTCTCTAAAAGAAGGGGCACAGATTAATGTGAGAACTATCATCAAATTTCTGAATGGCACCATGTGTAAAAGTGTGCATTTTTTCCATGTAAGTGCCAGATTAAAAATGCACCCAATGGGTAGAAGCTATCATAGGCACCATCTTCATTCATCACATTCATTTTTAATTTATTACAGAGCTATTAATATTTGAGCATTGGCTGGGTACAGGATGAAGTTATGGCTGCCAGTATTCAAGGACATTCAAGGTGACCACCCCCTGAAGATATTCCAGGGAACAGTGTGATGACGCTTAGAGAGTGGATTTAAATTCCTTTAGTTTCCCTTCCCTGTGTGAGGACATAATATTCTGCTTGGGCCATGACTTTAATTGCAGAGAAATATCCCCCATTAAAAAAATAAAAGATGCCTGTTGAAAGAGGACAGCTGTCAGGAAGAGACACCTGTCCAATTAGCAGCAGCCCAGCTGCTCCCCTCCTAGGTGCTTCAGCTCCCTGCACCGACCTTGGGAACCTTTATTTATGGCTGTAATCGTGTTCCCCATTGTTTTCTACAAAGTGAGGCATGTCTTGAGAGACAGCTGGGACAAGACATCGTACATGTACAAACAATACCTTTGCTGTTCCAGTCCGCTGTGGCATTGTTCCGTCCCTGGTTGAATACATTATGTTTGAAGGCACAGGAATTGCAAACGTAGGACCATCCATCCTTCAGCTAGTGGGAGGTTGAGTAATTAGCAACAACTCAAGCTGCCATGTCTGGAGGTTGGAAGAAGATCTGGAGAAGAGCCTCTCACTCTTGACAGGTTTCATTTACTGATCAAAATGTCGGACGGGGAAAGAACCCTAGTCTGGTCTTCTCATCTTGTAGGGGGGAAAACAGAGGCTGGACCAGTGTAGGTGGCAAGGCAAGAACTCATGACTCACTTTCCTTCTCCAAGAACAATATTACTCCATTTATGCTGCACAGGAGCAGACTGAACACCTGGGCGGAGAGAATGGCTTTCCTCTGGTTGCAGTTCTTGAGGAATCAATTTCTGCGCTGTGCATAGGCCTGCTGGGATTTTATCCCATTCTTCCAACCGGCCAGTCTTCACAAATGCTTGCCCCACGACTGGAGGAGCAGCAGCACCTTAACCTGCTTTCAGACTCTACACAGAAGGCAGGTTGACGGACGGCTGTGCTGAGCACAAAAGTGCTCAACAAAATAAGAGCATATATCTGAGAACCCTGGAAGCCATTCTCGCTGCTTCTGAATTAGATCCACGGGATTATGAGCTTTCTGCTGTGTTGGAATTGGTCCCCAAACAGCTCTGAAAACATGCCTCTTTATCTTCCTGTCCTAAATTGGAAGCAGGATTTGAAAAGGCATATTAACTAGAAGAATAAAAACATTTTCAAACGGATGTGGTTTGAGGGATGAGTTCATACCATTTTAAAGCCATCTAATAAATATTTATTACATAGGGCCCTGGATTGCTCTTGGTATTTCCTAAAATAGCTCCTATTTCAAGCATTCTGTCTCATCTCGTTGCCCGTGTAAGTAGACTTACACACACAGGAACGTGTTTCCTGATGTTGATTTCTGGAACGTGATCCCTGTTACTTTAAAAAGTATGAAGGCATTAAATCTAAGTCTTTGTCCTCAAGAAGTTTCATGTCTAGCTGAAGGGACTTTCGTTCCTTCACATCCGTGAAGAATGTGTCGAATATATTATAAAAGAGATGTTTTCCTGTAGAGCAGGATCCAGTGGGACAGGAGAGGAACGGTGGGAAGAGTCCTCAATTGCTGTTTCTTGTTGCTTGTTTTGCATTTGAAGAAAGAGTGTGCCCCTTTGTCTCCTGGGACAGAGAATGGCCTGCTCAGCTTGGCGACAGTTCGTTGCAGGTTAAAGTGGCTCTGTCTGTCCACATAAGACTAGCAACGTGAAAGAGCTTGGATTTATCTTGTTTTACTGGCACCATATTGGCATTTTATATGCTTATGCTCATTGACTGCTAAGGGAAGAGTCCATTTCAAATATTGCAGCTGAAAGACTAATTTGCTTCCTAGAGGAAAATAGTGAAATAAATCCTCAACTCCTGAACCTTCCAATTTAATTCTTGGTGCCTTGCCTGGTGCCCGACTTGTGGTTGGTACATACGTTAAGGCCTTTATCCATTTTCACTGAGGGCTGTGTTCACGCCCGTGTTGCACATCCCCACGCTATTCCATAATAAGCATCACGCCATTTTATGCTTCTGCTTAGCAGGGTTGCCTACATCCATTCTTGCTGGGGTGGAATCTTCCTGCTCCCAGACACACTACAATTCAGCTTCCTCTCGGTCATATCCTCTAGAGCTTCAACTGTTTATCATTTTGCTGTGCCTGATATTAATCACTGAAGCACATAAATCAGGCTGAGACACCCAGAGCTGCACAAAGCACTCAGTCCCTCCCTCCACGGGTAAACAAGAGGAACAACACAGAGTAGCTCACCTTCTCGAAGTCCAGGGGCTGCAGCTTTTCCTATAATTTTAGAGTGATTGTATTTGCCATTGACATCTCCAGCATGTTCTACTCGAAATTCCTGGGACCACATAGAACGCTCTGCCATGGCTTCCTGAAGTGCAAGGACAACCCCTCAACAATGGTGGCTGTCATCCGTAGTGTGGGCACCCGTCACGGCACTCCACATTGTTTTTCTTTTACATTCTTTACTGTAAAAGAATGATAGAATGAGTTTTATTATTATTGTCAATCTAAAGACCAGCAGAGCGCACCTTTGGAAGGTCAAACAATATGCCCGACTCTGCCAGTTGGTGACAGAGCGAGCTGGGATCGAGGCCAGGACCATCGGGTATAAACCCCTTCCTTTCGCCACCATGTGACAAAGCATCCCGTCACCCTGCATACTCTTTGCTGTGTTCCTGAAAAGAGGCTATCTCACCTCACCTGGACACCTGCCACTGTCGGAAACCCACTGTGTCCTGAAGCCCCCGTTGCTCCATGAGCAAGGTTTGGAATCACTCTCACAACGTGTTGTGTGGACCACTGGTTCTTTGGGATATTAATAGAGGTTCCTTAAAAATGAGATCTGTTAAGCGTTCAAATATGATTGAACAAGATCAAATTTTTAAAAATATTAAACATGTACCTCACTAGGAACTTCTCACAGCCTCTAATATGCTGATGTGGGCTGTAAATCTTCTGCGAGGAGGTGAGTGATGCAGAATTGGCCGCGGTGTTTCAGTATCGGACTGCTGTTTGTGTGTTTGTTGTAAAGTACCTGGTAGGACTAGAGTAGATTTCAGCACTGCAGGAAATGCTGAAAAGCAAAAGAACATACAGTTGATCCGCATTGCTCAGGTCATTACCTTCTATAAAGTCTCCTCAAATCAGAGAGTGCCAAGCAATTGCTACCAAGGGATTATACATAGATATTCTGTCTGTGTAAATATATGTGTATACATACACACACATATATGTATAAAATCATCTTACCTCTTAAAAACAACTTGTCCTGGTAGATTCTACTTTCTTTATTTTACAGAATAGAAAATATTCTCCACTCCATTCCTGGGTGTCAGGGTTGAGGGCTTGAGACTCAGAGCCACCTGGTCCCAGAGCTGGAGCCTCCTGTGCTATTCTGGAAGGTCCCTGCCCACCTCTGTCCCCTGGTCATCTTTGTGTGAGAGCATCACCTTGGTCTTCCGCTGGGAGCATTCACCAATCTGTACGTGTCTGTGAGCAACTCCTGGAACCCTGGGAACATTGATTTGGAGGCTACCAGAAAATTTTAGGGAGTAGGCAAGCTCACAAACACAGAACCGGTGAATAATGAGGATTGATTGTAATCCACCACCCTGTCTGCAAGCAACTTCGTTCTTGGGCAAAACAGCATTCGTGCACCTGTGCCCATCTCCAGCTTAATTTGCTCCGGATAAAGGAAGTATTGAGTGAAAGGACTTGTGTCGTTTATTTTAGTGAGGAATATTTTAATTTGTTCTGAGACCTCCAAAAGTTACACTCATTTTTCACACACGTGTTCAAAATAAGTAAAAGAAATATGTATTTATGAAAAAGAAAATATTAAAGAGCACATATCTTGTTAAAACAGCAGTCATTTATTCATGCAATTATTGTTAGTTTGGTGGAAATAAAAGTTTGTGCAACCCAAAAATATTTGACAGAAATTTGCTGAATGCCTTGTCTGTCTGTAAAATCTACTTGCTAACACTGGCCCTGGCACGGTGACGGCTTGGAGAAGGGGAGATGAATCGTGCTGGAGAGCTTTCTTAACACAGGACTCCCTAAACACAAATCCCCAGGAAGCGCCAGGTGGCCCCGGCTACCTACTCAAAGTGTGGTCTGTGGACTAACAGCATCAGCGCCACCTGCCGATGGTGAGAAACACGACCCCAGGCTCCACCCCAGGCCTGGGGGCCAGATCCCAGGTCCCACCAAGGTCCCCGTGGGATTTCACTGGTGCAGTGAGGATTAGGAAGCACTCGCTGTGGGTGGCACTGAGAACAAGGCTCTTTGTCCCCCAGGGGAGCAAAGCAGTGCAGACTGGGGGTCAGGGTGTGGCTTCTCCCGTACCAACACAAAAGCTGATTTGTTGACAGCAAAAATGGCATCAATTTTTCTAAGGTGGTGTTACAGAAAGAATGCATTAATGAAGCCATTCTTTTGTCGAGAGACTTCCAGGTATGTAAACACACAGGCACCCACCTCCTATGCGGCAGAGTATGGCGCATTTAGGCTCATTCTCAATCCCCACGGCTCGGTAGGAACTTTGGAAAATGAGGACAGCCAGGCCCTGCCCAAGGGCAATGAGCTCAGTCTCCAGCAGTGAGGCCCAGGCGTGGCGTGTTTTTCAAATTCCCCCCAGGAGTGTAACGTGCGGTCAGTGTCGAGCCCTGCTGGTCGAGGTCAGGTTTCAGGAGGATGTTAATCCAGGGGTATTTGAGAGGAGGAGGCTGACTTTTCTAAACCTTCAAACGGACCAAGGCCATTCGTAATAGTGTGGTTTGCATCAGAGTTCTGGGTAGCGACGGCAACGAGAGGGAGCTGAGCATTCGAATGCCGTGACTCTCTCCCTGGGACCCACACGTGTGTGCATGTGCGTGTGATCATGTGTGTACGTGTGAGTGTGTGTGTGTTTGTGTGGACAGAGAGGTTGAGATATGAAATCTCAATCTCCACCCCAGAACTTAACCTTTTTTCCCTTCACTTTAAGGACACAGTACAATTATGTAAGTTACCTGAACTGGGCCACCTAAAAATTAAAATATTCATGAATGATTGACTGACTGATTCCATTAAAGCATTTTTTTAGAACTCTGTTATGCACACTTAATTTTAAAACACATGCATATTTAATTTCTCTTCATGGGAATATATTTATAAAAATAATAATAAGCAACATCCTCGGAGGACAGAGAAAATAAGACAGACGGGCAGGGAACACTACAACTGCCCACTGTCGGAGGGGACACCCTGTGGTGTGTCCATGACTGCTGCCAAGGGTTTCTCCACCGGAATGTGGGGACCCTGCATCCCCCCCATGGAGTTTACCAACACCCAGCCCCGAGGTCGCATTTCCATGGCGAGGAGCCTTCTCAACACACCAACAGGAAACTCCCGGGAAACACTGCCCTCGTGCAGGGTGTGGAGTAAAAGTACTGAGTCCACAGTCATCTGGGCAGAATGGCTCCTACTAGCCCACTAGGGTGTGGCAGACATGTCACTTTGCTTTTTCTTCTCTTTAGCCAGTTAACCCTAACACCAACCTACGAAGGCCCCAGGTTGGTAGGGAAATCAGTGGCACTAACAGTGGGCTCTGCTCCCCCGCCACCTAGTACAGAGTCGTGCAAAAGTCCAACTGATGGAGAGGTTGTTGCAATTTTGGGCTACTGATGTCGCAGTTTGGAGTATCACGGAGCCACCCCTTGCCCCGGCTGTGTGGGTGTGTGAAGGGCAGTGGCTTCTCTGATCTACTAGGCGTGTATCACAGTGGCTCTTGCCAGAGCTGGGAGGGCCTTGCCTGGGTCTCCCTGGCTGCCCCACATGACCACCCCGTGGCTCGCCACTGCCCTTCTGTAGCAGGACCTGGGTCTTCCCAAGAGCCACCTCCCTCTTCTCACTTCCCAGGTGTCAATGAGTGCTCCCCTTCTCCCCTGTTCTCTCTCCATCTCTGGAAATCACTCTGCAAGATTAGCCTCTCCACTTCCTGGAGGACACCTGGAAATTTCAGGCCTTCAGAAAAAAGAAGCCGAGGGCTTATCCTCAAGCAGCTGCTGCATGTAGTTCTGCAAAAGCCCTCGGGCCACTCAAGCATGTGGGGAATTGGGAGGGAGGACGGACGAACAGTAGAGTTGCCAGGGTGTGAACCAGCATCCCCATCCCGAAGTGAATCAGCTACAGGTCTGGAAAGTACCTTCTAGAGCATTTATCTCAGGGCTGGAAGGAGCCAGCTTCTCCCTGCAGGTCAGTTAGAGGACATGGGATTTGGTCACAGAGACACTGTGCCTTCAGCCCTCCCGGGTTTTGCTTCTCAGCTGCTCCTGCACGACTTCAGTGACATGGCCTTCCTGGTCACTATGGGGCTCCCACCGTGTCAGTGGCCCCCAAGTGGGTCGCTATGGACTGAACAAAAAGTGATCCGGTGACACACAGAGCCTGGTGTGTCTGGAGAACTATCCTGGCTGTCCTTGGTCGACAGGAAAAACCAAGTAGAAGCAAAATTCCTGGGAGAAGCTGGTCTGACAGCCTCACAGCTCATCACTGCAGCCAGCCACGTGTGTGACGGTGGCCAGGAGCTGCACAGGGTGGACCTCAACTTGTCCATGCTGTGCAGGAGTGTGACATGAATGTTCACATTCAGGACATTGCAAAATCCCAGAGGATTGTTAAAATAAACTTTTAAGAGAGTAGTATATTCAAAGAAAAGCGCTCACAGAGGCACAGGTGACTCACCGAGTGAGCAGACCTCTGTATCTGGCAGTTGTGTCAATAGCAAGGTGTCACCCGCATGCTAGCGTGCCCCACCCACCCATCTCAGCCCCTCCAAGAAATCCTTATCCAGACTTTCAGTATCACAGGTTAGCACCAGCTGTTTGTGGCCTTGGTAAGAATGGGTCCAGCAGGTCACTTACCTTTCCTGCTTGACAGCTTTCATTCAGCGTAAGCTTCGTCCACGTGGTTGTGTTTGCTGTAATTTGTTCGTTCTCATTAACGCATAACATTTTCTCGTGTGAAGGTGATGTTCTTTGTTTATTCATTCTACTGCCAATGGGTTGTCTTCCCCTTAGCTCCATTCCAAGTAAAGCTGATATGCACATTTTGTACCTACATTTTGAGATGCGTATGCATGTATTTCTTTACAAATGCATTTCTCTCCAGTGCAGACCTAGGAGTGGAATTGTTGGGTCAGTTTTGGAAGCTATAACCATTTTCCAAAGCAATTATGATAACTCACACTCCTACCCCAACATGTGAGAGTGTCAGAGGTTCCACATCCTAGCCAACACTAGGTAGTGACAATCTTTTTAATCTTAGCCATTACGGTGAATGTAAATGTTAAATTAATGTGAGTGGAATGTACCTTTTCCTGTTGATTAATGATACTGAATGCCTTTTCATATGTTGGTTGTCAAAGTGAATAGACTGTCTAGTTAAGTACCGTTCTGGTATTTTGCTCATCTAAATTTATTTTTTCTGTGTTTTTTTACTGAATTGTAGTTCTTTATATGCTCATATATATTATCAGCTGTCAACATTTCAGATAGCTCCTACTCTGTAGCTTACCACTCTCTTAATGGTATTTTTTGATAAGCAGAAGTTCTTAATCCTAATGAAGTCAAGTTTATCTTTTAATATTTTTATACTTCAGGGTGTGTGTGTGTGTGTGTGTGTGTGTCCTGTGTAAAATCCCAGGGCTCCCCAAAGCCTGTGGAATGCTCTCGTGTTATCTTTTACACGCCTGTGTTTATTTCTACATCCGTGTCTACAATCCAGGTGGATTTGATTTTTTGCATATGTGAGATGGGTTGTCAAGATTGAACTTCCTAAAGCCAAATTTATTAAGGAATGATATATATTATATATAAACACAGTAAAATTTACCTCTTTTAGGTACACAGTTTGATGGATTTCGGCAAATACATGCAGTTGTATAATTATAAGCAAATCGAGATATTTAGAATATTTCCGTCACCCAGAAAGCTTCCGTGTGCACCGTGGCAACCAATTCCCTGCTGCCACACCCTGGCCTCCAGGAAGCATCACCCGATTTCTCTCCGGAATGTATTAATAATTCACATGGAATCATACAGGATGTCGCATTTTGAGTCCAGAATTTTTCCACTTAGCAGAGTACTTTTGAAATTCATTTCTTTGTATTGCCAAGCAGTATTCCATTGCATGGCTACGTGAGCATTAGTGTATCCATTTGTGGGTCACAAGAATGCGGGTTGTTTCCAGTTTGGGGAGATGATAAATAAAGTTGCTATAAAATGATCATAAACTAATCTTTGTGTGGACGTAGTTTTAATCTTTCAAGAACAAATACCTAGGAGAGAGATTGCTGGGTTTTATGGTAAGTGTATGTTTAACTTTATTAGAAAAAGAAAACCTGCCAAAATATTTTCCAAGATATCTGTGCCATTTGATTTCTCACCAGCAGTGTGTGAAAGTTCCGTTACTCCGCACTCAGGGCATCTCCTGGTGTTGCCATTTCTGGTTTTGTCCCTGTGCCAGGTGTACAGTAGCATCTCACTGTGGTATTAATCTACATTTCTTTAATCACTGATGACGTTAAGATCCATATCTTTTATTTGGTACAGTGTCTGTTCAAATATTTTGTACATTTTTCCATTTGCTTTTTTTTTTTTTTTTAAGCTGTGAGGGTTTATATATTCTGGATAAATATCTTTCATCAGATATGCATTGTAAATATTTTCTACCAGTCCGTAGTAGAAAACTTTCACTTTCTACTTTTTAACAGTGTTTTATGAAGAGCAAAAGTTTGTAAATTTGATGAAGTCCAGTTCACTGATGTCTTTGTGTGTGGTTTGTGCTTTTTGAGTACTAAGAAATCTTAGAGAGCCAAATTCTTTTTCAAAAAGATTTCACCTTACATTTTACTTGAGAACTTTTATATTTGTAGGTTTTACATTTATGCCCAAGATCCATTTCAAGGTAATTTTTTATATAAGCTGCAAGGTAAGGCTCAAGCTTCATATTTTGAATATTGATGTACAATTGTTCAAGCATCATTTGTTTATTGAAATATCTCACTATTTTTTCTCCATTGAATTATTGATATTTTTGTTGACAGTCAATGGACCATATATGGGCTCTACTTATGGACTGTGTTTATGTTTCTATTTATGGACTCTATTTCTACCTGTTGATATATATGTCTGTCCTTATGTCAGTACTAAAACGTCTCTTTAAAAAACTTTTATCAAGATATATTTTACATGATTTCACATACCATAAAATCCACCAGTTTAAAGTATACAGTTTAGTGGCTTTTTGGTTTATTCACATTCACATTGCTTCTTTTACTTAATATATTGTTTGCAAGATTCATCCATTTTGCAGCATATGTTAGTACATTATGACTGACTAATATCCATTCATCAGTTCTTAGACAGGGGGTTGTTTCCCATTTTCGGCTATTATGAATAGCACTGTTATGAACATTTCTCACAAGTTTTGGTGTGGAAGTGCTCTTATTTCTCCTAGGTATGTACCGAGGAGCAGAATTTCTGGGACATTTACACACTTAGCCAAGCCGTTTTCCAAAGTGACTCTAATATTTTACATTCCCACCAACAATATATAAGGATTTGGGTTTTTCCCCATCCTTGCCAACACTTGTTATTATCTGTTCTTTCTCCCTTAAATATGATTTTAGCTTTGGTTTTCTTTGTTTGTTTGATTTTGTTTTTCCTAGGTGCCTTTCATCAAATTGGGGAAGTTTCTTTCTATTCTTGTCAAGTGCTTTCACCATTAAGCATTGTTGAATTTTGCCAAAAGCTTTCCCTGCATCCATGAAAGTGATAATGTGACTGTTGTCCTTTGTTCTCTTACTATAGTGTACCGCATTGACTTTCAAATGTTAAACCGATCTTGCATTCCTGGGATAAATCCCATCCGGTGGTGGCCTATAATCCTTTTTTCATGTTGCTGGATTCATGTTGCTAGTGTTTTGTTGAGGCTATTTCTGTATATATTTGTAAGAAATATTGGTCTGTAATTTTCTTTTCCTGGGATGTTTTTATCATCAGAGTGATACTCATCTCACAGAATGAGTTGGAAAGTGCTTTTAGTCCTCACCTGTTTGGGGGAAGAATTTGTGAACACTTCATTCTTTTTTAAATGTTTGGTAGAATTTACCAGCGAAGCCATCTGCGCCTAGCCTTCTCTTTGTTGGAAGATTTTTAAATTAATTTTTTATATATATTTAGTTCATACAACATGATGCTTTGACAAACATACACATAGTGTAATGATTACTATGTCAGGTGAATTAACACACCCATCTTCTCATATAGTTATCTTCATTTTTGTGGTAAGAACACCTGAAATCTATTCTCCTAGCTAATTTCCAGTATTCAGTACAATATTATTAACCATGGTCACTACACTCTACATCAGATTTTTAATTTTTCATTCAATCTCTGGGCTTATTTCAAGCCTGCTCAGACTAAATGTTTCCCCTTAAGTCAGCTTCTGAAGTTTGTGTCTTTCCAGGAATTGTCCATTTCACCTAAGTTATCTAATGTTTTGGCACACAGTTGTTTGTAATGTTTTCTTATTATCCTTTGTATTTCTTTAACATTATTAGTAATAGTCCCCTCTTTCATGCCTGATTTTAGAAACTTGAATCTACTCTCTTTTTTCCTGTGTCAGTGTAGCTAAATATTTATCCATATTATTGATATTTTCAAATAATCAATGCTGGGCTTATTTACTTTTTATTTTGCTATTCTATATTTAATTTATTCACTATAATTCTAAATTATTTTCTTCTTTCTTCTTGCATTGGGTTTAGTTTTCCTCTTCTTTTTCTATTTTCTTACAGTGCAAACTCAAGTTAATAATTTAAGATCTTTCTTTTTAAAAATTGGCATTTACAGGTATACATCTTCCTCTAAGGCCTGCTTTGGCTATATCCCATACGTTTCCGTATGCTGTTCTTCTGTTTTCATTCATCTCAAAGCATTTTAAAACTCTTCTTATTATTTACTTGACCGTCCTGGTTATTTGGAGTGTGCAGTTTAATTTTCACAGACTTGTGATTTTTTTCAAATTGTCTTCTATTGTTGATTTCTAATTCAATCCCATTAGTATCAGAGATATTCTTTGTATAATTGCAGTCTTTTTAAATTTATTGAGGCTTACTTTATTACCTAGCATACGGCCTATCCTGAAAAATATCTCATGTGTACTTGAGTTGGCTAGGTGTCCTACTGCTGTGGGGTGTGGTCTCAGTGACAGCTATGGGGAGCAGCAACACGGCACTCCGACCACTCATACCAGAAACGCACCAGAGGAGGGTGAGTAGCCAGAACTTCCACACTGCACAGCAGCAACTACGGCTCCTCCCTCCCAGTGTCAACAGAGGCCGAGTGGAGAACCCGGAGTCCTACCAGCTCTTGGTAGTAACAAGACAATATCCTCCCTTCACCATTAAAGAGCAGCGATAGAGAAAGACAAATAAAACAAGAAGTTTAAATAAGATCCAAAGTCTTTTACCATAGTACCCATAATGACCAGTTTTCAACAGAAAATCACTCATTATACCAAAACCCAGAAAGATTTAAAAAGCTTCTGCACAGCTGAGGAAACAGTCATTAGAGTGAATAGACAACTACAGAATGGGAGAAAATATTTGCATGCTGTACATCTTATAAAGGGCTGATAACTAGAATCTACACAGAACTCAGGAAAATCAGCAAGAAAAAAAATCAAACAACCCCATTAAAAACTGGGCAAAGGATATGAACAGAAACTTTTCAAAAGAAGATAGTCTAATGGCCAAGAAACATATGAAAAAATGCTCAACATCTCTAATTATCAGGGAAATGCAAATCAAAACCACAATGAGATATCATTTAACTGCAGTGAGAATGTCTTTTATCAAAAAGTCCCAAAACAACAAATGTTGGTGTAGATGCAGAGAGATAGGAGCACTCATACACTGCTGGTGGGACTGCAAACTAGTACAACCTCTATGGAAAGTAATATGGAGAAACCTCAAAGAGCTAAAAGTAGAACTACCATTTGATCCAGCAATCCCAACTACTAGATATTTACCCAAAGGAAAAAAAAAAACATTCTATAAAAAAGACATCTGCACTAAAATGTTTATAGCAACACAATTCACAATTGCAAAGATGTGGAAACAACCCAAGTGCCCATCAATACATGAGTGGATTAATAAAATGTGGTACATGTATCCTATGGAGTAATACTCAGCCATAAAAAAATGGTGAACTAGCACCTCTTGTATTATCCTGGATGCAACTGGAGCCCATTCTTCTAAGTGAAGTAACACAAGATTAGAAAAATAAATACCACCTGTACTCACCATTAAATTGGTACTAGTCGATCAAAACTTACACACACACATGGAAGAAACATTCATCGGGTGTCTGGCAGGTGGGAGGGGTGAGGAGAGGATGGGTAAACTCACACCTAACGGGTGTGGTGTGCGCTGTCTAGGGGATGGGCACACTTGTAGCTCTGACTTGGGTGGTGCAAAGGCAATTTATGAAACCAAAGCATTTGTACCCCTGTAATAGTCTGAAATAAAGAAAAAAAAAAAGAACAAAGCTAGATGAAAAAAGACAATGAATAGTTGCCCACATCAAGACAGAAGAGATATTAGAATTATCTGACAAAATTTTAAAGCAATCATGGTAAACATGCTTCAGTGAGCAATTTAAAATAAGTGGAAAAAATAGAGGGTCTTGGCAAAAAGTAGAAGATATGAAGAAAAACCAAAGGGAATCTTAGATCTGAAAAATGCAATGAATAAAATCAATAACTCCATGGATGAACTCACCAGCAGAACTGAGAAGTTAAAGGAAATGCAGTCATGTGCTGTATAACAACATTTCGGTCACCAGCAGACAACATATATGACGGTCATCCTGTCATTATAAAGGAGCTGAGAAATTCCTATTGCTTAACGACACTGTAGTTGTCAAAATTTCATAGCACAATACACTATTCACTTGTTTGTTGGAAGCTGGTGTAAACCTACTACACTGAAAGTCCTATAAAAGTATAGTGCATACAATTACGTACAGTACATGATACTTGGTAATGATAATTAGCAACTGTGTTACTGTTTTATGCATATACTATACTCTGTTTTTATCATTATCGTTATTTTAGAGTGTACTCCTACTTGTTAAAAAAAGTTAACTGCAAAACATCCTCAGGCAGGTCCTTCAGGAGGTGCACAGAGAAGGCACTGTGGTCACAGGAGGTGACAGCACTGTGTGTAGTACCACCCTTGAAGACCTTCCAGTGGGACAAGATGTGGGGGTGGAAGACAGTGATATTGATGATCCTGACCCCGTGTAGGCCTAGGCTAATGTGTGTGTTTGTGTCTCAGTTTTTAACAAAAAACCTTAAAAAGTAAAAAACTAAAAAATTAAATAGAAAAAGCTTATAGAATAAGGACATAAAGAAAGAAAATATTTTTGTACAACTGTACATGTGTTTGTGTTTTAAGCTAAGTGTTACTACAAAAGAGTCAAAAAGTTCAAAAAAAAATGAGAGTTTATAAAGTTTAAAAAGTTACAGTAAGCTAAGGTTAATTTGTTATTGAGAAAAGAAAAAAATGTATACATTTAGTTTAACCTAAGGATACATTGTTTACAATGTGTACAGTAGTAATGTCCGAGGCCTCCACAGGCACTCACCACTCACCCACGGGTTCACCGGAGGAGCCCCAGTCCTGCCAGCTCCACCCGAGGTAAGGGCCCGCACAGGTGTGCCGTTTTTTAATCTTTCATGTTGAATCTTTACTGTGCCTTTCCTGTGTTCAGGTAAGTTTAGATATGCAAATACTTACCACTGTGTCACAGTTACCTGCAGTATCCGGCAGTTACAAGTTCTACAGGTTTGCAGCCCAGGACTAAGTCTGCCTGCAGCTCAGGTGTGTGGCGGGCGCACCAGGCAGGTGTGTGAGAGGGCACTCACTCTGTGACATTCACATGACGACAAAATTGCCCGATGATGCATTTCTCAGAACACATTCCTGTCACTAAGTGACACATGACTGTAATGGGTCAACTGGACCACGGAAAAGAAATCGACCAAACTGAACAACAGACAGAAAACACATTGGGAAAAAAATGAACAGAGCCTCCCAAACCTGTGGGACTGTAACAAAGGAAGTCTAATGTCATGTCATCGAGTTTGAGGAGAGGAGAAAGAGTTAAACTCATGTTTTAATGTTTCCTGTGGTCAGAGTTTGTTTACATTTGCGCCTCTATTTGTGACTTTCTCTTTATTTTTTGCTTCCATTTTAGACCTTCCGTCTGGGACCACTTCACTTCTGTCTGAATTTCAGCCCCTCGGTGTGTGCCTGTGGCGATATCGTTACTTATCCTTCCTTCTGGAAACGCAGTCTTGCCTTCCTCAATCTGGAGAATTCTGATAAAGGGACATTTTAACCCTGACTTGCTACTTGATGGGGCTCAGATTTCTCTGGAGAAAAACCAGCCAACATTTCTGGACACTTCTCAGCTCTGGCTGGGACCCCAAAGATGTAAATGCAGAAACAGGAGACTCCATCCCTCAGGCCGCAGCTTTGGGGGTGACCGAGACCCGGACAGAGCCAAAGATGTTTTGGACAGAGGTGAAAGAAACCCGGTCCAAGTAGTCGAAGGCATCGAGCGACGTCCTGACTGGAAAGACACAGGAGACCCCACTGCAGCCAAGGGCAGGCTGTGCCCCTGCATTCAGCTGCCAGGTGGGCTCCAGGGTCTCCGGCCAGCTTTGCTGGGCTCCTGCTCCATGCACCTGTCTCTGTCACTGTCCCTCTCTGTCCCTTGGTGTGTCTCTCTGTGCTTGTCTCCGTGTCTCTGTGGTTTGGGTTTGCAGGGGTGTGGCACCTCCGTATCCCTGCACATCTCTGTTCTCTCAGCCTCTCTGTCTCGGTGCTCACCTCTGTCTGCTTCCCCTGCCCTCTGCTTCCTTCTCCTCCTTCCGCCTGCCTGCAGGTGGCTGAGCCAACACAGCAGCCTCAGGCCTGAAAGGCTGAACCTCCTCCGGGTTGGATGCTCTGCAGTGACTCACTCCAACCCGGGGGGACCAGTGAGCGTCAGTCATCCGCTTGGTCCAGTCCGCAATCGCCAGCGGGAGGGATGGAGGCTTCTCCCACGACTGCAGGGGCAGCCTCTGTGGGGAACGGGGATTCCCTGTGGGCAGCAGGGTGCAGGCAGGACAGAAACTCCAACGGAAAGGTCGCTGGTGGCAGTACAGGAACTAAAGGATGCGATGTGACCAGTGTGAAAACAGCGAGCCCTTGATTTAGTTCTTGGTCATGCGATTTCTCCTGTGCAGGTGTTTATCCAGCAACTGTACCGGAGAGATGTCCCCCAAGGGAAAATTGCAGTGGTGGCAGACACATTCCAGTCCGTTCCGTTTGCGAGCTCTCCGGCACTTTCCTTCTTCTGTCCCCAAACCACAGGAGACAAAGAGAAAGACAACAGACAACCTGGCCAGAAGCATTTGAGCTCTGAGTCTGCAGGGTGCTGATGAGAGCATCTTTAGACGCTGGGGGACGCTGGGGAGGACCCAGCTCCCATGGCTGCCACCTGTGCCTCCTCCGTGCCCGGCCACCCTCCCGCCCGGGACTGGGGGTGATTGTTTCTCAAGGTTGGTGGTTATTGTGTGAGCAGATGGCTGCTTAGTGCATGTGAAACAGAATATGTTTAAAATAATATTTAACAGAAGGGAAGGAGGAGGCCTCACCACAGTCAAACCACCTTCCTAGAACAATTCAGCTCACCCTCCCGCAGTGTGAATGCTGCCCCCCCACACTCTCTCCTTACAAGTGAGGGGTGCGCTGTGTGTTGCCAAACTCAGAGACAGGAGAGCCGGCACGTCTTCAGAGGTGTGAGCACAGCCTCCTCCACGCCCCTTCTGTCCGGACCCCCTGCCTCTCGCGGGTCCCTCCCCGCCCTTTCACTCTCACTTTCAAATTTTCCATCGTTCCACTCTTTGGACCATTTCCTCTCTGTGGGTTCTTATTCTCTCTGATGTTGAGCCTGACTCTTTAGAGGCTAAATTCCTCACGCAAGATGCCATTTACCCCTCTCAGTACCCCCCTTTCCCGCGCTCGGAACCCCCCTGTTGCTGAGTCCTTGCTCACTCTGGGCGCTGGGTGGAAGGAAGTATCTGAATTTCCAAGTGAGTTGTTTCCATGACGAACAGGTAGCACCTTCCTGTATGTTTTATCTTCTGTTGACCTTTCTAGAATCAGAGAAGACAGACAGACAACTTCCACATAGAACTTCCCCAAATTCAGCCAATGATTTAATTTTTTTCTTTAAACGAATAACCTTCACATTCTAAAAAAAAAAAACGCTGTCAGAAAGAGACTACATATCACCACCATACGTGGCAGAGCAGTGTCCCTTGGCCACGAGGCGAAAGTGGACCCACAGCTAAATCCCACGGATGCGAGCGTTCCCGTGATTAAAGTCCAGCCCCATGCGGAGACTTCAAGAAGCCTCTCAGCCCAGAGCCTCTGGGCCGCTGGTTCAAAGGAGGAATTATCGAGTGCTAAAAAGCTTTGAAACCACACAGACACCAGACTGGAACTTTCTTCCTGTGGTAATCACAGTCCTTTCTCAAGTGTGATTTATTTGCTATTTCACGCCTCGTCTGTGTACACTGAAGGCCTCTCTGGCCTGCCTTCTTCCTCTGAGACCCGCCGGGATCTGACCCTGAATCATGGACTTTTATTTCTGGAAAGGTCTTCAGCCACCCCCTAATCCCTTCATTTCATGCCTGCAGCAACCAAGGCTCAGAGGGGTGAAGTGTCTTTTTGGAGGTGTCACAGCTGGTGTTAGGGGCGGACCTGCAGCGGAGGCGCAGGTCTCTCAACCCAGACGCCCTATGAGCAAATGACAGCAGGTGGTTTGCACTTCGCTCCAGGGCTGTAGGGCCCTACTGGAGCAGCACGTTAGGGTCTAGTTTTCAAAGGGCTGAGCTTTCAGTACTGCCTGTCACTCTCACCCAGTGTGAGAGCAGCAGTCATGCAAAACCAGGTCTTGTGTTCTGAATGTAAACACACACGGGCAAGACAAACCTCCACCTGCAGATCCAGACGCCACCGGCTGAGGTTTGGAGGTTCCACGGGGTTTCCTGGGTGCTCTTGGCCAGCTTATCTCTCATTTCATGAGGACGAAAGAGGAACTGAAGCCCATCACATCCACATTATTCAAAGTTGCACTGGCCCCAGACCCGAGCAACCCGGTGATATTGAAAATGAAAACCGAGCAATTTGTGAACTGCCAAGCTTCATACATGGTCTTTGTGCTAATGGGATCGGATTGACTCAACTATTATCAGAAGAAAAGGTTGACGGAGTGCTAGAAGGAAATAAAGACATAACACGTCTTCCGGGTACATCTCCCAGGCCCTGTAACTTTGGCTATAGAATTGGAAGCAGCAGTTCACCGGCCATGACCGCAGCTCGCCACGGCAATGTCCAGCTATTGTGCAGCGTGCGCTGTGAGGACGAACAAGAGGCTTGGTATCCTGGCACGGGCAGGGAACACGAGTGTGCACAGCCTGTGTTCTTTCCACACCTGTTCCCACAGGCGGGCTGTGCGTAGGAGCCAATCACACTGGCTGGTGTGGGTCTTCCTTCCTTCCTCCTCTTCCTCCTCCTCCTCCTCTTCCTCCTCCTCCAACAGCTCCCTGCCTGCCCAGCGGCACTGGCTCTGCCTTCACACGGGAAAAGCCGATTCTGGCTTCCCTGAACCCTCAGGAAGCCACAGGCCTAGGTGACCTGGTTCCTGCACGACATGTCCAAGGAGGTGACATGTCCAGGGCATCCTGTTCCTTTCCTGACACGGAGGCACCAGGTCTGGCACCATCCTGTCTCCCCTTCTCAGGTCTGAGGTGCAGACACCGTGCCGTGGTGATGGCATGTTCCCATGTTGATGGAAAGGCCACCAGAACCACTGGGCATCCAGTCGGACACCTGCAAGTCCTGGGACCTTCCCCGGCAGCTGCCTCCCTTCAGACGCCTTAGTGAGATAAATAAATTCCCATCCGATGACGCCTTTTGATCAACTAAGCACAGTTCTTGTCACTCACATCCTAAGCATGGCCGGCCGACACTCGGGCAGACCTCGCTGGCAGCAGCGGTCAGTGCTGCATTGTCAGTCCCCGTCACCCACATCTCTGCTGGCCGGGACATGCGTTCCACACCAGAGCTGACTTCAGCTACATCTTCTGCCTCAGTTTCCCCATCCCCCTAGAAGGGACACGGATGTGCTTCAGTGCCCACTTACTACTGGCCTTGGACCTAGAATTCTGTCACTGAAATGCCACATCGTATTGCAAGAAAACTGCGAGCTCAGGAAGGAAGCCTGGGCTGCTGGCCACTTGCACAGACCCCGCTGCCCCCGGGTCCCTCCCCCTCGGCAGGGCAGGGAGCACATCTCTGGACCCTGGGGGAGTGGCCTGCGATGGCATCCCCTCCTGGTTAGCGCTAGGAGTCCACTCATCTCCCGTCAGCCGGGCAGCAAGATGGGGCAACAGGGCCGTGGCAGTCCGGAAGGAGCCCTGCCCTGTGTCCGTGACGGCCCTGCTGGGTGGGCCCCTGTCTGCGGAGGAAGGGGAGGGGTGGGAGGGGTCTGCTGTGGGAAAACGACCTAGAACTATCTCATGGCTTAGTTTGCAGTGCTGATGGAGACTAAGAACCAGCCCAACAGTCCCTCTCTGGGAAATTTCCTTTTCTTACTGATTCCAGAAATACCAGGGCCAAAAAGCCTATAATTAGAAAATATTATAAAATATTAAAACCATATTTTACAAAGTATGAAGGATAATACGAGGAACACCCAGGCACCCAGAACAGGCCCAGGCACCGGAAATCCTCCCCCCCACCCCAGCTCCCCCGCACACACATCCCTCCCCTGACACGACGCCCACGGTTCCATGTGCTCTGTGTGCTTACGTAGTTGTGTGTTCCCAAGGATCACATGGTGTCACCCTGCCTGCCTCACATTTAACATACATGCCATACTGTACAAAAATTATGGATTTTCTTACTCAACATTGTAGTTGTGAAAGTCATCCGTGTTGATATTTGTAGCTACATTGCATGAATGTTCTTGCCAGGGTTGGGGGGCATGAAAGCTGTCCAGGAAGGGCAGGTGAAGGCAGTGGTCTCATAGAGCTTTTTCTAGCACGTGTCACATCTTGAAGCCTCACTGACCCCAGGAGGACAGCAAGAATCCTGACATTGGGGTCAAAATCCTAACCTCCTATTGGCTACCCCAGAGTCTAACAATTTTGGTTGGCAAAAAGAGAAAGGGTTAGAAATTAATTTTTATTATGGAAAATTTTTCAGTGTGTGTGGATTTGATCGGGGATTAAACTTTGTTCCCTTTTTCATGTCACAGATTCCTAGTGGATCAGCAGTCTACACTGCATGCTTGGTTTTTCCCATCAGCCGAGTTGGGCATCTTCCCTGTGACCATGTGGCTGGAACCTCACACCCCCCCAGGTGGCCTGTCTCTCCTCCGTCCTCCTGTGGAGTTGGCAGCTCCATCCCAAAGGGCTGCAGAGCCTGTGGCTTCCAATTGTTCTCTCTCCTTGGCTCCGGGTCACAGCCATCAAATCCCTGCAGCTAGCACACTGGACTAGCCACTTTTTGGAGAGGGTAAATCAGAAAATCATTTACTAAGAGACGGTGCATCATCTCTATAACAATTTTCAGTATCTTGACAAAAGTGAGAAGTCATTCCCAAAGATAAAGATAGTTTTGTAAGCTATTTTTCCCCCAAATTCTAAATGTAATATTTTATGTTTAGAAAACTGGTCGATAAGCACTAATTCTGGTAAAAGAAAACGCATGCTACACAATTCATCGAACCCCACAGGCTTTCTGCACACCCCGCCAATTCGGAAACGTGTTAATGTGCCCGGAAAACGATTTGCAGCGTCATTCAGAAAATGAATTGTGGCTGTGGCTGCAGGACCAAGATCCACAAACTTCTTTCCAGCCACTTCCTACCTGATTATTGTTTTCTCCTCACATGTTCCATGGGAGGGGAGGTGTGGCACAGAGGGAGAGGGAGAAGCCAGCCTGGGACACCCCAAAAGATCCCAACATTTAGAGAAGGCGGATGAGCCTCAAGCCACCTGGCAAGATTTTGACTTTCTTCTGCTTCTAGAAACAGTGCCCATTTTTTTTTTTTTTTTGGTGGATGTTATTGTGTTTTGGGTAATTCTTCAAGTAGTCAATGAGGCAGCTTCTAGAAAATGGAGCCCCTATTTCTGACTGGCTCCTTGCTTTGCCTGCTGCGCATGGTGAGATGAAGAAGCACCAGTGGTTTCATGGCAGTCTTGGAAATGAACTGAACTGGACGATGTTGGACACTGAGGCATCTGAGTGCTGCTACAGAAAGAGGGACCGTCCTCCCTTGAAAAATAACAAGCATGCATAAGGCTTCACACATTACCATGGCAGTACAGCATTTTGGGGAGAGAGAAAAATTAGAAATATTTTAGTCTTCATTAGCATATATGTACACACATATACATGTAAACATAGTATTTCATTTATGGATGAAATAATATATAGGAAATAAATAAATTTGCTATATACACATAAACTAACAAATCTCAAACACACAGGGGTGTAGTGGTGAGTGAAAAACACGTTTTAGGAGATCTTATAAAAAATGATACAAATTATAAATTTTTTAAACACAAGATAATACATCGTTACTGGTCACATGTATATGTAGTGAAAATATGAACACATGCACCAAAGGATACCATCACATTTGAGAGACGGAAAGTAGGAAGGGCACAGATCTGAGATGTTTTCCAAAAAGAATTTTTCTGTCTCTGTACCATTCTATTTCCTGAAAAATATCCAAAGCAAAATGGAAAATGTAATATTTGCTAAGTTGTGGTTTTAGGTCCGTGGAGTTTTTGATGTTATTCTCCATACTTTTCTTTATGTTAACTTTGCATATAATCAATGGTGCAAATTTTTGTCTAAGGAAGAAGGGATCTAGTTGACCTTTATTTAACTCTTTGAAATAAAAATACAAAGCTGATCCAACCTGTAAGAATTTTAATCAATTCCCATCTCAGATTCCTCATCACAAAGGTCTAAAGACCATGGGAATGGGGAGAAGGTTACACAAAAGGACAAGATTTGTGCACTTAATACATCTGTCCTTTGATAGTTCATTAAAATCAGGAGCACAAGTAAAATTTTTTTAAAGTTTTGTTTTAATTTCAACTACTTTTTCAGTGTGTGAATGTTCCATACAAAATGTTTTTTGTAGTAGACATTGTTTGGGGGGTTTTTAAATTGTATATATTTAATACATAGAAGGTGATGTTTTGAGATATATTTATATGTAAATATATGTGTGCATACATATTTCACTATATACTTATTTATATAGTGAAACGATTATCACAGCCAAGCAAATTAACAAACCTATCATGTCATATAGTTACCTTTCTGTGTCAGGGGGGCATGTAAGAGCATCTAAAATCTCCTTTCTTAGCAAATTTTCAGCATGAAACACATTATTATTAACTATAGTCCTCATGCTGTGCATTAGATATCTAGACTTATTCATCCTACATAATTGCAACTTTGTACCCTTTGACCTATATCACCTCATCCCCCCCACCCCACCCCAGTAACCACCATTTTACTTTCTGTTTCAACGTATTTGACTATTTTTCATTCCACACATAAGTAAATTCATGCAGTATTTTTCTTTCTATGCCTGGCTTATTTCACTTAGGAAAATATTCTATGTATTCACCTATGTTGTCACAAATGGCAGAATCTCCTTATATAAACTTGAATATTTCTGTGTGTGTATGTGTGTGTGTGTGTGTGTATGTGTGTACATGCCACAATTTCCTCATCCCTTCATCCACTGACAGACACTTAGGCTGTTTCCGTATCTCACCTCCTGTCAATCATGCACTGTGAGCACGAGCACAGCACTCTCTAGAAGGTGCTCATTCCATTTCCTTCCGGTCTATATGCAGAAGAGGGATTGTTGGGTTAGATGGAAGTTCTGTCTTTAATTTTTTGAGGAACCTCCATACTGGTTTTCATAATGACTGTACGAATTTACAGTCCCACCAATGGTGTACTTGAAGAATTACCCAAAGCACAATAAAACCCACCAAAAAAAAAAAAAAAAAAGCACTGTTTCTAGAAGCAGAAGAAAGTCAAAACCTCACCAGGTGGACTGAGGCTTGTCCACCTTCTCTAAACACTGGGATCTTTGGGGTGCTGTATAACAAATGATCCTAAAATGTAATGGCTACAAACAGCATCTATCACCTCACAGTTGCCGTGGATCAGGAATTACGAAGCCCTCCATGTTTCAGGTGCAGGGATGGCGACAAGGTTGGGATCAGATGCAGGCCAGGGCTGCAGCCAGGCAGAGACGGGGCTGGGACAGAGCTTCGCTTCCAGGCTCAGGCTCACGCTGTTGGCTGGAGGCTTTGGCTCCTCACCCAGCGGGCCTCCCCACGGGGCTGCTGGGGGCATGCGTCCCTAGAAGGAGTGACCCAGGAGCAAGGAAGAAAGACAAAGCTAGAAACCACAGTGTCTCTTGCAACCTGATCTCAGGGGTGACACAGCACACTTCTGCATCCTGGTGGTCACACAGACCAGCCCTGGTGCCGCATGGAAGGAGATTACACAAGGCTGTGAAGCCAGGAATGAGGTGTCCCTGGGGGCGTTTGGATGGTAGAAGCCACAGGTGCTTCACAGGTAGTCATGGTGACGGTGAGGCAGCAGCTACTTTCACGGAAGAAAAAAACTGATAGCCTCCCCCCCCACCCCGCCCCCGACATGCACACACACGTGCATGAGCAGAGAAGAGCCTCCATCTCTGCTTCTCCGTCAGGGTTCTACTTTTGTCCCTGTAGCCACTGCTAACCCTGCACGAGAGAGATGTTATTTGTTTTTGTTGCTGGAAAGATCTTAAGCAAAGTAAGCCTCTCCTCCACCCCACCAGAGCAGTTGAGAGCGGCTGGTGTTTGCCAAAGACCATCTCACAGAGTAACAAGACTTCTAAGGCATAACTACGGAAAACAGCCAGCAGTCCCAAAACGTGGCCTTCGATGCCCACACTTCTTCCCTTAACCACCCCCCGCACCGGGAAGGTGTCACGTTGTTCCCACATAGTGCTGGGCTCAGCAGTCACCATTGTCGTGCCATGTCGTCCTTGTCATGGCCACCATTGTGAAAGGCATCAACCCTCTCGTGGAGGATAATATGGAGCTTTCCTGGCCACTGACTGGGATGTGACAACCCGTCTCATTGGAGAACCACGACTTCCCTCCCGGATCCGGTTTCGTTCTGGGTTTTCGTCCATATGCTGTTTGCCAGGAAAGAGGCCCGTGATCTGCACACAAGGCTGCAGCTCAGGGAAAACCACGGGGCTGGAACACGTGGGCAGGACGGAGGCCTCTGCCGCAGCTGGCATGTCAGCCTGAGCCACCGGCTTTGATTCTGAGGTTGTGTCTACCAGCAAGCGGGAAAGTGGGGCGTGAGATGGGCCACGTATTCGGAAAGGGGAACTCTGGGAGATTCAGGGCACGTGGGCCTGGCAGGGTCTTGGATGAGCTAAGATGCTTCCTCGGGTGGGGCTGGAAGGCATCGCACTCAGGCTACGTGTGTACCGACACTCGAGAGCACAGCCATGGGCCTAGGGAGATGACACTGGAACATCATGTAGGATGTTGCTCCCGACTCACCAACACCTCCCATCGCCTCGGGATAAAAACCAAAACCCTCCCTGGCTTGTGAGGTCCGTGGCTGCGCCGAGCAGCTCACAGGGTCCTCCTCTGGGAGTGTCTGCGCCTGCCCTTCTCTTTGCCTGGGGCCTCTGCCCACCTCCCCACACGGCCTCCCTGGTTAACAGCCAGGCAGCCTGTAGACTCGTGGTTCCCACCAAGGGCGAGTTTGCCCCAGGAGACATCTGGCAATGTCTGGAGACAGTTTCGGTTGTTAGAACTAAGCAGCTGCCACTGGCATCTGGCGGGTGGGGGACGGGGGCGCTGCTGGACACCTACGGCGCCCAGAACGCCCTGCCCTACCCGAGCTCACCCGCACAGAGAATGATCAAAGCTGGAAAACCTCAATTTAGATGCCGGCTCCAATGTCCCCTCCTCAGACAAACTGTCATCGACTTTTCTGACCAGTATAGACCCTTTGTGTCGGCGCTCAAACGTCTCTCCCTGGTGGCGTTTGTTTCCCTCATGATCCTACACGTACACGTGTAAACAAGTGATGGCGTCTGTCTCCCCTCGAGTTCTGTGGGGGCGAGAGCTGTGGTCTCCTCCCCACAACGCCTATGCCACGGGCTCACCAAATATTTGCTGACTAGAGGTTAATAAACAGGACTGCAGGTTCCATGGCTTTGCATGGAGCCCGTGTAACCACCCTTATTTGGGAATTATGGGATGTGTTTTCAACCCAAATCACTTGGCACAAATGGGCAGAGCCTGGAGTCTGTGCAGAAGGTGCCCTGAGCAGCTCTGCAGTGACAGTGGGGACCCAGGAGTCATTCCACAGGAGCAGGGGTTGTGCAGAACACGGGGCTGGGGACCCTGGGGTGTGTAGGGGGTGCTCAGCATGGCCCCCCAGGGGGCTGCCCGCTGGCAGTAAAGGGGGAGTGGCTCTCTCTCAGGGTGGGGCTGCCCCCACCCCACACACAAGCATGCGCGATGCCGGGAACCTGGCTAGGGGAGCTTCATCAAGGTCGTCCGCGTTTTGCTACAGCCTAATAAAAGCTGTAATCTTCCCCAAGGAGGGTTATTAAAGGGAGCAGCAGCAGCCCGAGGACAAGTCATCAATTACAGCAATTACAGCGGCATCCGTAACCTTCCCAGGGCGGGTGGCGGGATGCGCTCTGCCTGCAGGAGGGTGCGGAAGGATTAGCGAGCTTAAGTTCTCCTCTGCTTCACCACAGTCATCCATCTCTGCCCAGTGCCCGGGTACTGAATTAACCCAGACGTGGTTCAGAATCAAAGCATGGAAAGCCAGGGGGCTCCCCCAGTTATCAATATCAGTGGGAAACATGTGTAGCTGCGAGTAACAGAAATCCCAAGGAATAATGGCTAAAACAAACACCAGTTTGTTGTCTCACATAAGTTGTCAAGAGGTGGTTGATCGTTAGTTTAAATGCACTGCCTCACAGATGCCACCAAATACCCAGGTTTGTTAGATCTTACCGCACTGCTATCCCTTCCTTGTGGACTGACTTTGTCACATTTGCTAAGCACTGTCACAGGGGAATGCCACAACCCTGCCCATCATGCCGACACTCAGGGAGAGGGTAGCGCCAATGAGGCACCTACACCTTGTACAAAAGGTAAAACTCTCCTGGAATCCCTGTGGCAGAGCTACGCTGACTTCTTACTTGCCAGGACACGGTCAGCTCTTGACGTAGGCGGGTGAGAGAATAAATATTTTATCTTCAAGTTTTTACAGCGGACGGCATCAAGGAAGAGAAGGAGTGGGGAAGACTGCTTTATCAGCCAGCCGACATTTTCTGCTGCACTGGCCAACTCAGTAATTTACAATGCCCTATTTTTTTTTATTTTTTGCAAAGCAAAAATGGCAACTTACACTGGAACCCTAAGGGTGCAACAACCCCATTCCTGCTTTCATTCATTCGCTCAGGCTCACCTTCCTTCCTTCATTGATCCCTGTTACAATGTCTGTTGGGGGCCTCCTGTGGGGCGTCGGGGTGGCGGGGCAGTGGGGCAGTGTGACATGCAAGTGGGACACAGCCCCTCCTGCTCGCAGGTGGCCGTCCACACGGAGATGCTGGCTGTTGCCAAGGTGATGGGTGCTGGAGAGGAGATGCGGAGGAGGCTCACTATTTGGAGGAAGCTGGGCAAACTCAGGTGGTTGAGTCGTGTTAGATTTTCTCAAAGGAAGAGAGGTTTAAGCCGAGACCTAAGGCACAAGAGGCCCAATAGGACAGTGTGGAAAGAGAGCCCCGGCCCGCTGCAGGGACAGCAGCTGGGGATGAAGGAGACAGCGGGACAATTCCCAAGGACTCGGAGTCCAGTGGGGCTGCAGTCCAGGGCCTGAGAGCAGAATGTCACGCCATCCCCACCCTCACACCTGCCGAGCCTCGGTGACAAGACATTTCTGAGAGCACCTGTACCCACCGCAGCCTCCGGAACACGGCAGACACTCGATATGTGAGGAACGAACGACTGGGACTCGGAGGGCTCTCCATTAATCCCGGACTCCTGTCTGCATCTGAGGGCGAGCTGGGAAAACCACTTTCTTCCCTGAGGCCGACACAAAGCAGCCGCTCATTCGTGTTTGTGGGATTGGTTTGCGCTGCGTGCGAACCCCCTTAGAAAAGGATGCACATCTTATTATCGTACTGACCCGTGCGTCCTCCCTCCCTCAGTGCAGAGTCCCGCGCTCCACGCGCGCCGCGAGTGAGAAGAGCGAGGGAACCACGCGGACCTGTTCACACGCTTCCGCCTCCAGGCTGCAGCCACCACCGATGCGGAGGACAGGGCAGCCCTGCTTCCCCCTGAAGCCCGTGCTTATTTATAGCCGGATTCATGATACGGACCCTTCCGTAGAACCCATTGAAAGGAGTTCTGATTAATGAATACATGCCATGTAGCAGAAACATCCCCCACTATTTCAAATTCCCTGCCAAAACATGCCAATACACTGGAAGCCAATTTATTCTAAATAACGAACTACAAACTGCAATTAATGAAAAGGCTATTTCTGAGGATGCGTGTGTGCACATCGATATATTCAGAAGCAAATTACACCCGTAATGCTGTATACGCATTGGTATTTCACACAACTTCCTTACAGCCCACAGGGGAAGGTATTTGGGTGAACGGCGGACAGGGGCAGCTGTGAGGGACATGGCAGGAGGCCTCTGAGACGGGGAGTCCTGCTAACATTGCTCTGTCCGCCGAGAGAGAGGGGCTGAGGTCCGGGGAGCAGGCCCACACCCATCTCCTCCTTGTCTTCTCCCTGTCCCTCTCTCACTCTGACGGTCCAGAGACTGAGGCCTGCATGGGGCCCCCGGGGACAGGTGGATGTGGTGGGCTCTGGAAGGCCCAGAGGAGCCCTGGTGGGGTTAGGTTGTTCTCAGACCTGTCTCCTTTCCGGGTCCAGCTCTCCCCTCTGAAAGCCCCAGGCGGACATGCGAGGCTGCCCTGGGCGTTGCCTGGGGGCCACAGAAGGAAGGGACAAGCACACGCAGGCCACAGCCAGGAGCACCCAGCCCTGGTCCCACCCTGTGGCGGGCCACCCTCTTTCCCAAGACCTCGTCCTCGTCGGCTTCTGCTCTCCTCCTCCTGGTCCCGCGGCCCAGAGCCTCAGGCGTCACCTCCATGCTCACACACACTCACACGCACACACCCTGCTCTCTTGCGAGCACGGACACACGTGCCCACCTTCACATACACTCACACCCCGCCTTAGCACGGGCACACAGGGTCCACCACCTCCCCTTCATCAGCGGCAAATCCAGGTTTCGTGGGGCCTAAAGTTTATAATACAACTTCTGGAGGCTTCTTTAAAAAGAAAATTAGGTAGGAAAATGAATATTAATATAAAGTCAGAAAATAGATGGCAATAAATAATTGCAGCCCTTAGAGTCCAGCCCTTTCTCCTAAGGGTTCCTGGGTGGTGGAATTATGGATGTGACCCCTGAGTGCAGCCTGGCTTCCTCTCTCTCACCAGCTAGAACATTCTATGGCTCCCAGCAGCTCTAGCCCTCCCCAGGGCCCAGGCGAGCAACAGGCCCCGATGCTTCAGCTGCACTAGCTTTGAGAGACATCCCGCTCCGCCCTCCCCTCCCTGGAGCGGATCTCGCTTGGAGGAGATTATCCTTGGCAGACATTGAGTGACCCGCTGAGAGGACGGCACAGCACGATAGAGGGAGTAATCCTCACACACACACACATACCCCTAAACATGGCTCTATACACATGCACACACCCCTATACCCACACACCTACAAACGCACGTCCCTATACATACCTAAACACACTCCTGCATACACACATCCTCACATACACACACCCCTAAACATGCCTCGACACACCTGCACATACCCCTGCACATACCCCTGCACACACCTGAACACACCCCTACCCACACACCCCTACATAAACATACACACACATGTCAGAATGGGGTCAAGCCTCCAGACCTAATTTCCAGTTGACCAATTTGCAGGAAATACCGAGGATACAGAAACTATGTTAAATGACATCATGGGGACTTAATCTGCAAAATACAGAATGCAGGAACTTCTGCAGGACAAATGACCCAGATTCTCCAATAAAACCATGTCAGGGGCTGAAGGGGAGGGAGGGAAGGATGCAATGGGAGAGAGGGGTTTGAGGGAGGGAGCATGGATGCTGGGTCTTGATTCAAACAAGTTAAACACAAACACATAGTTTTGAGGCAACAGGAAATTTGAGCATTTAATAAATACGTGATAGGAAGTTACTAATAGTTTTATGTGTGATATTGTTTTTAGGTTATGTTAAAAAAAAAAAAGAGGTTTAATCTTTAGAGATGTGGACTGAAGGATCCAAGATAATGATATGTGGGATTGAAATAATCCAGGGGGGTGGAGATAGAAAGTGAAGGGAAATGGGACCAAGGCTGACACAAGACTTGTCCATATGTTCATGGTGACACCGGGCAGTGGGTGCAGGAGAGTTTATTGTGTCTGTTTGAAAATTTCTGTATTAAAAATAAATAAAACGACTTATGAATTGATGGGCACTTGGGTTGATTCCACATCTTTGTGATTGTGAATTGGGCTGCTATAAACATTCCAGTGCAAGTGTCTTTTTGATAAAATGACTTTTTTTCCTTTGGGTAAATAGCCAGTAGTGGGATTCAAATGGTAGGTCTACTTTTAGTTCTCCATAGAGAGAATCTCCATACTATTTTTCCATAGAGGTTGAACTAGTTTGCAGTCCCACCAACAGTGTATAAGTGTTCCTTTCTCTCAGCATCTACACCAGCATCTATTGTCTTAGGACTTTTTGATAAAAGCCACTCTCACTGGGATTAGGTGATATCTCATTGTGGTTTTGATTTGCATTTCTCTGATGATTAGGGACATTGAGCATTCTTTCATATGTTTAATGGCCATTAGTCTATTTTCTTTTGAAAAGCTTCCGTTCATGTTTTTGCCTACTATTTAATGGGGTTGATTTTTTTCTTGCTGATTTGCTTGAGTTCTTTACAGATTCTGGTTATTAGCTCTTTATTGGATATATAGAATTTGAATATTTTCTCCCATTCTTTAAGTTGTCTATTTACTCTGTTGATTGTTTCCTTGGCTGTCCATAAGCTTTTAATTTAATCAAGTCCCATTTATTTATTTTTGTTGTTGCTGTGATTGCACTTGAGGTCTTCTTCATAAATTTTTTGCTTGGGCTGATATCTAGAAGAGTTTTTCCAATATTTTCTTCTAGAATTCTTAGGGTTTCATGTCTTAGATTTAAGTATGTTGTCCATCTTGAATTAATTTTTGTGTGGTAAGAGATATGGATCCTGTTTCAATCTTCTGCATGCGGCTATCCAATTTTCCCAGCACCATTCACTGAATAGAAATTCTTTTGCCCGCTATATATTGCTGTCTACTTTGTCGAAGATCAGATGGCAATATTGGATGACTTTATATCTGGGTTCTCCATTCTGTTCCATTGGTCTATGTCTCTATTTTTTTGCCAGTACCATGCTGTTCTAGTTACTATAGCCTTGTAGCATAGCTTGAAGTCTGATAGAGTGATGCCTCCAGATATGTTTCTTTTGCTTAAGGTTGCTTGGGCTATTCCACCTCTTTTCTGGTTCCAAACAAAGTGTAGAATTATTTTTTCTAGATCTGTGAAAAAGGACATTGGTATTTTGTTGGGGATTACATTGAAACTGGAAATCACTTTGGGTAGAATACAGATTTTAACAATGTTGATTTTACTGATCCATGAGCCTGGAATGTTTTTCCATTTGTTTACATCATCTGCAATTTCCTTCCTCAGTGATTTGTAGTTCACTTTGTTGAGACCCTTCACCTCCTTGGTTAAATATATTCCTAGGTGTTTTATTTTCTTTGCAGCTATTGTGAAAGGTATTGAGTCTTTGATTTGATTCTCAGTTTGACTGTTGTTGATGTGTAGGAATGCTACTGATTTGTGCACATTGATTTTGTAGCCATGTGGTATATGTACACCATGGAATATTATTCAGCCATAAAAAATGAATTAATACTTTTTGTAATAATCTGGATGGAACTGGAAACCATTCTCCTAAGGAAATTATCACAAGAATGTAAAAACAAACATCACATGTACTCACTATTAAATTGGAACTAACTGATCATCACTCATGTGCACAGATGGAAGTAAAACTTAACGAAAATCACACAGGTGGGAGGGGGAAGGATGGGATGGGTGAAATCATACCTAACAGGTACAGTGTACACTGGGTGATGGACACACTTATAACTTTGACTCAAGCAGTATAAAAGCATTCCATGTAACCAAAACATTTGTACTCCCATAATATTCTGAAATAAAAAAAGGAAATAATAAATAAATAAAATGAAAGTGAGTAGTATAGCCTCAGTTCCCCCCAAAGCAGAGGCTGAGACAACGGCTTGTGTGGGAGGAACAGGGCTGCAGAGAACTGTGCTAAGGGACAAAGGAAGGGACCCCAAGGGAACGTGTCATCTACCATGCTTGGGGCTCCCTTGTAGGTTTTAGGGGACCTTGTTTGGAGCTTAATCAAATGCATCTCACAACTGCTTGCTTAGGAGAAATATTTATTCTTCAGCTCCCAACCCGTATCGGTCAAAGGTGGCCCCATGGATGTTGACCCCCCAACATTTCTAGATCATGCCTGCGTGAGTCCCTAGGTGTGTGCAGGTATCCCACAGTTCTGAAGCCCTGAGGCAAGAAGCAAGGGGTACAGATATGGATCCAAAGCAGGGAGTGGACACCCAGGTGAGGATATTCAAGTTGCACCTGCAGGAAACTGCTCAGAGCCGGAGAGGGCTGGTCTCTGCAGCAGGGCTGGGGTAAGGCGTGGTGCAGAGGAGACATGCAGAGGTAAAGAGATGTGTCCAACACAGGGAGCGTGCAAGAAAGGGGCTGTGGGTTAGAGCTGTAAACACAGGAGTGATGCAGGAACGAGGAACAGGACTCAGAGCTCTCTCGCACAAGGATGGATGCAGGGACGTGCCCAGGGATTAGAGCTCTTTGCTTGCAAGTAACAGAGTCAGAATGTGGCTAAACTAAGCAAAAAACGGAATTCCCCAAGGGCAATGGAACACTGAGAGAAAGAAAGGAATGGTGAGGACTTGGACTTGGTCGGGACTAGAGCTGCTCCAGCCACCGAGAGGTGGGAAGCTCTGGCCAGACTCCTGGAGCATCTTAAAGGATAGGGCTGCACTAACCAGTCCTTATCCTGGGTCGTTCTGAGCTAGGTTCACCTTTCTGGGGGCCAAAGCCCGGGTTGTAGGACCCAGAACTAGGCCGGGACAGGCAGGGAGGGGCTCATTTGCCAAAGGGGATGCCAGCGCTGTAATTAGAGAAAGGGAATGGGTGCCAGGCAGCATCCCAGATTACCCTGGTATATTTGAAAAGCATCAATTGTTAACACAGATGAACCTCTAGTTGATGCAGTTGTATGGAGAGATACTTTTCAATAATGGATCTGCAGTCACTCTTGTTTTATTTTTGTATTTTTTAAATTTATGATCCATTTGATAAAACTTCAGAAGGCAGTGTGATAGAGACCTATGTCACCAAGATTAAAAGAGATAAATGCCGTTATTTTACCATTTCAAAGAAAAAAACAAAATAGGATAAAGAGCTGAAGCCAGTGTCTGACTCCTTTCCCCAGCTCTGTCCATGGGAATAACCACTCTTCCCACGGCCTCGTTCATCATTCCTGGGTTAACAGCTGACAGCACATACACACACACACACACACACACACACACACTTAACAGCAGCTGGTTTTCCTGTTTGTGTTATTACCTAGGTAAAATCATATATTTTTGCAACATGCTGTTTTGCACACTATGTCTGATACATATTATTGATACTTATTGATACCATATATTTTCATTTCTGCTCAACATCCTACTGTAAATAAATCCACTGTTTTGTTTATACATGCCTTTCCTGAAAGCCAATTTCTTTCTTTCCCTTTTTTGCTTCTTCAAATGCTTCCTCCAGAAATACTCCTGTGCATGTCTACGTGAGAGTATCTCGAAGACAATTAGAATTGGCATTGTGGGTGACAGGGGATGCACACTTTCAGTGCCATGGGGTGTTGACAAATTATTCTCAGAAGACTCTGCACTCCCTTGCAAGGTATGGGAGCTCCTGTGGGCCCACGTCCTCGGCACAGCTTGTGTGGTTGGTGGGACAACCCAACTCCTAATCCCTGGAACTTCCGAACCCCAGCTTATATGACAAAGGGACCTTACAGATGTGACAGTTAAGGATCTTGAGTAGAGAGAGGATATGGGTTATCCAGAGGGGTCTGATGCAATCTCAGGGGCCCTTAAAGGAGAGAGGCAGGAGATCAGAGGCACAGGAGGTGACACGGCCATGGGAGCAGAGTAGAGAGGAGGAGATGCTACGCTGCTGGCTTGGAAGGTGTGGGAAGGGCTTTGAGCCAAGCAATGTGAGAAAGGCAGCTCGAGCTGCCAGCAACAGCAAGAGCAAGAAGTCCTCCTTCCAGCCTTGGGAAGGAACCGGCGCTGCAACACCTTAACTTTAGCTCAGTGAAACTGATTTCCAGCTCCTGAGCTCTAGAACTATAAGGGAATAAATGTGCTCTGTTTTAAGCTACAAAACGTGCGGCAATGTGTTACTGCAACAACAGGAAAAACAACGGCTGGCAGCATCCTCACTCCTCTTGCCTGCCTGGTGGGAAGTGCCGTGCTGATGGTTTGTGCGGCGTCTCCCTGCTTGCTCACTGGGCCAAGCCTTTTCCTATCATATGTTTTTGCACATTTAGGTTTCTCCCCCTGCAGATCTCTTGTTAAAATATTTTTGCTGTTTTTCCCCTTATCATTTCTAAAATTATTTTTTTATTCTGACTATTCCAGATATCAAACCTTATCCCTGGTGCATGTTACAAATACTTTCTCCCAATTTGTGAAGTTGACTTTCATCACTCAAATATTTTAAATTTTGTTGTGCTCAAATTTATCACTTGTTTTCCTGGGGAAATTCTTTACTCTCCCAGTAGGATGAAGATATTATCCTATATTTTCTTTTTAAACAGTTGCCTTTCACATGTAGGCCTTTAATCCAACTGGAATATACTCTTGTATGTGGTGTTATGTAGGGATCTAAATATATCTCTTTCCATATGTCCAGCCAGTTGTCTCTGCACCGCTTGTTAGCGAGTCCATCCTTCCCCATTGATTTAAGGTGCCACTTCTCTCGCACACAAATCTCCCACAGCTGTCGCAATTTCTGCGGAGGGCAACCCGGCTTGCTTTCTCACGTCGTCTTATCCATCTCTGGCCCTTTGCTCTGGTACATGATTTTTAGAATCAGCTGTCAAGCTCTGTTAACTTCTGAGAGTTTGTCTGGGATTGCATTAAATCTGCATTTATCAGGGGAAAATTCTCATCTTCCTAGTCTGACTTCCTCACTCTCCTTTTCAGACTCTGGCCGGTTTTCTCTCTTCTCCACGTCCTGCCCTCTGAGCTGCAGCAGGTCCAAGGGCTCCGTGCCTGGAGCAACCGTCTTCTCCACCCACACAGAGTCTCTGGAGCCGCAGTGTGCAGACGCCGGCATGTTCCATGGCACCTGAGCTCCTGTCAAACACAGATCACAGTCCCCACCCCTGAAGTTTCTAACTCAGGTCTGAGGTTGGGCCCAGTAATTTTCGTTTGGAGCTCAAAGTTGGTGCTTCTGGTCCTAGGACCACCCTTTGAGAAGAGCCGCCTTATATCTCATGGAAACACTTTTTATAATAAAATACCATCCCTATATTGATAAGTTTGTATGTTTATCCTAAACTTTACTCAGCTCCCTCTGAACTCCAAAATTTCATATGCAACGAACAAGATAATAACTCTAAAGACCACCTGAGACTTTGTAGATTCCAAAACAAATTCCTCGCACCCTACTTCCTACACCAGCATGTTCCATGGTCTTCTCCATCTCAGGGAATAGAAACACTCCCCTTTCAGTGGTCCTGGCCAAAACCTGAAGTTTTCCTCGACTATAGTCTTTCTCTCATACTCCATATACAATTGATCAGCACATTTTACTGGCTCTGCTGTCAAAACGCATCCAGAATTTGAGGAGTTCTCACCACTACTCCATGACTGCCTTGGGTGCTGCTCCTTGGGTTATAGCAACAGCCTCAAATTTGTAGTCCATTTTCCCTGGCTTCCTTTTGACTTCTGGACACATGGATACTGGGAGAGCCATTTAAAATCTAAGTTAGATAATGTCACTCCTTTGTTTAAAAATTACCCAGTGCAGATGGGTTTGATTATCTACATAGCAAATCAAAAGAATCAACAAAGAAACTTTCGAAACTAACACAAAAGTTAAACGAGGTAGACAGATACGAGAACAATGAACAAAAGTTAGTTGTATTCCTAAACAGCAGAAAATACAATTACACCATAAAACATTTCAGAATGATATTCACAAGACCAAAAACCCTAAAGGTAGTTATGAATAAATCTATCAGAAGATAAAGAAGTATTTTATAGAAAAAAATAATAAAATTTGAGTAAGGAAATAAAAGACCCAAATATATGATGAAGTGTACCACGGACAGAGTGTACCACAGACAAAAGATTCACTATGTTAATGAATTCAACAAATATATGTTTCGCAACCTTCTAGGGTCAGGCAGTATTCTGAGAACAGAGAATCTGTTCTCAGAGAATCATGATAACGATGAAACCCCAGCTCCTTGCAGTAGCCAGTGAGGCACTGCCTGAGCTGCACCTGCTATTTCTGCCTTGAATTCCACCACACACACTCCCCACTCCAGCTATACCTGGGTCCTGTTTGATTCTCTGCAGCACACCAAACACGCCTCTCCTCAGGGGGCACTGATATCAATTTGTCCTCTGCTTGGAACAATTTCCCTCCAATATCCTGCTGGCCCATGCCCTCAATTCCTGCTCACAGTTCACACCCCAGGATTCACTATCCCTGGTGCCCTACATAAATAGGAATCTCCTCCACTCCCGCATTGCCGAGCTCCCTGACTTTGCTGCATCTTTTTCTCCACAGGATTTATCAACATCTCATGTACTATGCATAACACTATAAGCTACATTAAGTAGGAAATTTGTTCTCAAAATACCACCTCACCCCCGAAGGTTGCCAAATATGTATTTGTTAAATTCATTGGAATGTTATGCCTTTTGTTTGTTGCTATTGTGAAGGGTATTGAGTCTTTGATTTGGTTCTCAGTCTGACTGTTATTGGCGTATATGAATGCCTCTGATTTGTGTGTATTGATTTTGTAGCCTGAGACTTCACTGAATTCATTTATCAATTCCAGGAGTCTCTTGGTTGAATCCTTGGGGTTTTCTAGATATAATATCATATCATCAGCAAAGAGTGAGAGTTTCATCTCTTTCCCCCCCATTTAGATGCCCTTAATTCCGCTCTCTTGTCTAATTGCTGTAGCAAGGACTTCTAGCACTATGTTGAATAGAAGTGGAGATAGTGGCCAACCTTGTCTGGTTCCGGTTCTAAGTGGGAATGCTTTCAATTTTTTCCCCATTCAGTATGATGTTGGCTGTGGGTTTGTCATATACGGCTTGTATAATTTTTAGGTAAGTCCTGTCTATGCCTATTTTGTTAAGCGTTCTTATCATAAAACGATGTTGAATTTTGTCAAATGCTTTTTCTGCATCTATTGAGAGGATCATATGGTCATTGTTTTTGCTTCTATTTATGTGGTGAATTACATATGTTATGTTGAACCATCCCTGCATCTCTGGGATGAAGCCCACTTGATCATGATGGATTATTTTCTTGATAAGCACCTGGATTCGGTTTGCTAGGATTTTGTTGAGAATTTTTGCATCTATATTCATAAAGGATATTGGTCTGTAGTTTTCTTTTTTTGTTGCGTCCTTTCCTGGCTTTTGTCCATGAACATGGCACACCTCATCATACATTGGGATCTTTTATTTCCTTACTCAACTTTTATTATTTTCTGCATAAAAGACTTCTTTATCATTTACTAAATTTATTCTTAACTGCCTTTAGGGTTTTTGGTGTTGTGAATACCATTTTGAAATACATTATGGTGTAATTGTATTTTCTGCTGTTTAGGAATACAACTAATTTTTGTTAATTGTTCTCGTATCTGCCTACCTTGTTTAACTTTTGTGTTGCTTCCCACAGTTTCTCTGTTGATCCTTTGCTGTGCAGACAATCATACCATCTGCAGTTGATGATTATAGATTTCTTCCTTTCCAATCCATTCTATTCATTTTCCTTGTCTTGTAGCATTGATTATGGCATCTGAATAATGCTGAATAATGTCATGATTATCAGCATCCTTGGTTTGCTTCTGACTTTAATATGGGAATACCCAATATTCCAAATAAAACTGGCTGCATATTAGAATTGCTTTGGGGAACTTACAGAAAAATACTGGTGGCTGAGCCCCATTCACACGGGTAATTAATAGGTCTGGAGTGAGACTGGGTGTGAATGTGGTTTAATGTCTCCCCAGGTGACTCTTATTTGTAGGTAGAATTAAGAACCTCTGCCCTAGATTATTGAGATCATCACCCTTCCCACTTTCTTAGACCCAGAAGTCACACAGCTTAGTTATGTAGCCTGATTTCTAGTTCTCTCTGTTTTTATTTCACCTGGGGACTTTACTGTTTTTCTTGCAAGATCAACTTTACATTTGAAAGCACAGCACATTTGTTATATTTAATATATCCTTTCTTGATTTGGCAGTATAAAGGTGTGAGGATGTCTCTGCTATCAGATATTGCAAATCAAAAATCTCTTCACAAACTCCTCTGCATACTCTGTGCCGTGACAGGTAGTGCTCTGGGCTGCCGTCTTCTTAAGCAATTATAAAAAACCACCTGGGACACTTGCTGCTCTCACAGCAGTAGGCTCTCAAACTCCTCCACACATTACAATCACCCAGAGAACTGTTCGCATCCCCCTGGCCAGGCCATGGCCCAAACCAATTTAATTAGAATCCCTGATGGTGGGGCTTAGGGATCAGTAGTTTTTTAGGCTTCCCAAGAGGTACCAATATGTGGCCACGTTTGAGAGCCTGAGATATGAGCATCCCAGCAGACTCACTCCAGCCACATGTGCAGGGGAGGCTTTGGGAATCATGTCTTATAAGCACATCAGGGGACTGTCATGACAAGCAGAGCTCAGGGCAGTCTCTGTGCTTCCCTGGACCACTGTCTCCCTGCCAGGCTTTCTGGGAACAAGAACCAGCATTGCAGAAAAAAATGCACTCTCATCGCAGCTGAAGCATGCCAGGTCATTCCTTGGCTGCTGGATCAAACAACTGGAAAACAAGGGATTCATTCATTTTTCCTGTGCCCATTTGTCCATTCTGTCACTCATCGGACTGTCACTGAGCTCCTGCTCGGTGAACTAATCTGCTCCCTTATTTTCTTTTCAGAGAACTTGTCTCACCTCCAAATACCGGAATTATTCATCTGTTGGCTTTCTCTGTCTGAAGGCTTCATATTTATAGCAGAAAACAAAACTAGTTCAATTTCAAGCCAAACTGGAACTTTTCAAATATATATAGTAAAAAGAAAAAAAAGGGGGGGCCAAGAACCCATTCCCCTGTTTTACATGGCGATGCCTTCTGATTTTAACCCAACAAACGACACTGTCTTTTCTGGATCTCACCACCTGCACACGGGGCAGGGTAAAAGGTAAATGGTCCTTACAAATCAAGCAGCAGCCCCCCAGGTGATGGACCAGCTACCACTTTGACATGCAACACTTCCCTCTGTACACAGCTGCTCCGAGCACCTGTTTTCACTGACTAAATTCCCAGAGTCTGACGCTTCCAAAGGAGAGCACAGCATTCCCTTGTCCTTTCATATTCCAGAAGATGTCTGGAAATTCTCGCCCACTGCCTCTTGTCACACAGGGTTGCGGCATTCCGCAGCGGGCACCTCGAGCACTCGTCCACTGTGGGGCAGAAGCAGCTGAGTCCCAGAGAGGGAGGAGAACGTGCTGCAGTCACAGTGTGACCACAAGCCAAGCGGGACATGGCCAAGATGGCCTGTTCACCCCTCCGCCCCACCGTCAGCCAAACGCTGAGGACAACGCTGGTGCCACCTGCAAGGCAGCTCTTGCAACTCCTACCCACACCTCCCAGTTCAAATCAGTGTGGTGAAAAGGCAAATAAAAGCCGTTTGAGTCCAGCCCGAAACCTTATCATGTGAGCTGGGAAGCTGTAGAGCATGCACCACGAGAAGATACTCTTAGTTTTGATACATGATCCAGGGCAGTTGAGTTCACAGAGTACTTAATGACCAAAATTCCTGTTTCAAGATGAAGAACTCATCATATACTCTTACCTTCCTTCATATATCAATTTTTAATGAAAATATACTTTTAAATAGAGAAATATCTATATCAGAGAAGGGTGCATTCCACTTATCTGAAATGTTAAGAAATTTATGTAGCTATAGGGCAAGAAAGACCAGATCAACTGGGTAAATCACTAAAAGAGACAGAAACTCCTGATGGGAAAATGAGACACGGGGCCACATGCAGCACCCGGACGGGAACAGCACTCACGTAGCAAAGGCAGGTGGCCTTGAAGGCTGGGTGCTGGTGAGAGGCAGCACACCTGACACGGGAATTCCAGAGCTGGCCGGGACCCCAGGGAGCATCGCCTCTCCGCGCTGCGGCTGGCAGACAAAACAGTAGCTTCCTGGGAGCTGGGGAATCCCATCTGCAGGACGCATCCCCCAGGGCTCGGGCTCACAGAGGATGATCTTACACCTGTCCCAAACTAAGGGTTTTGACAACAGAAACATCATTCCTCAACTTGAGCAACACTCAGTGAGGCCCCGCCTTGCACCCAGCCCCGTCTGGGCATGCCTGGCCGCAGGCTCCCTCCGGAAGTGCTCTCGGCCTGGTCAAGGAGCTGGAGAAACACGAGGAACTGTGGCGCAGTGGTCGGTGCAGCCAGACAGCTCAGGAACATGCAGGGAGGAGCCCCGTTGCATTTTACGGGGTCAGGGGTGGCTTTTCTCTGGAGAGCCCTCTAGATAGAGATGTGAGGGTGGTGTAGGTGTTCTCCAGACTCAGGGCGAGCTGCAGAGGACGTGGAGCTGCAGGTGTGAGACAATCCCGGCGAGACAGTCGATCGTGACATTCTCGCCGCCCTCTGAGCCTGCCGGAGGGCAGAAGAGCGACACGTGACCCGGGAGGAGACACCTGGAGAAATTGCTACATAAATTCCAAGATTCTACATGTTGCATCATCCTCATTTCATTATTTACTTAGCTCACTTTATCACTAGAAAATCCAATGAGGACTTTTATGAAGACACACACATAATTAATGGTGATAACTCATTAATTTACAAGCCAGCTAATCAATAAGCGGGTTAATCTACTCAGGCATCTGCAGGATTGCGGGGCACCTCTCTGTTTACGCTGCTGTTTACTCTTGTTCCACATCACCGGCTTTTGGAGGCGATTAAGCTGACAGTGTTGGTCACCACGAAGAAAGCTGATAGATTAATCTCTGCTCACACAATGTTCTTCCAGGATACGAGTGGCATATTAATGGCCCACAGCCAGATGACGGCATTCCCCATCAGGAAGAAAAATACATTTCCTCTCTATTTCAAAATTTCAAATCAATCTTTCTTTTACTCTACACATCTGTTTAATGTTCTGGCTCGGTTTTATGTGTCTCGAACATAAGGAGAAAACTAAAAACTCGGTTTTGTCAAAAATAGCTACATCATTCAGAGAGGCTTTTTGGTTCATGAAGAAAAAAATAAAGCAGGGAGAGAGGATTAGCTGTCTGGAGGTTCTGGTGACTGTTACGTCGAGGGTCCTGTACATGTGAGTGATTTTAAATCTGACCCAACTCAAGGGCCAGTGCAAACCAAGCAGGTCGAGAAGCGAACGCATCAGGCCAGGGGGGGTCAGTGGCCAGCACTGAGCTGGTCTTGAGGGGGCCACCTCCGTGTGGCTTGTGGCTGTTGCTTTGTGAAAATCCCTTCTGGCTTTTAAAGATTTTCAGTTTTTTAAGAGGAGCCAAACATCTGATTTTGGTAAGTCTATCAGACAGAGTTTTTAGTTAGAGGTAATGAAATCCGGTGGAGCTAGTTTAGGCAGAAATGAATTTATTATAGAACCTTAGGTAGTGCATGGCATTTCCAAGAAGGCCAAGGAACCACGCTGGGATGCCACGCAGCCGGCCAGGGCAATGCCACCGTGGGAACTCAACACACTAGGGCTGGGCTAGTCCCGTGCTGCCCTGGCACCTCGAAGCCCTGGGGACACAGGGGCCAAACTCAGAATGTAGACCACAACCCCTGCCAAGCTTTGTGGTTCTGTCACCCCTGCTGGTGTCCCCACACGGCTCCACCCTGAGTCCCTCCCGCCTCCAGGACTGGGAGACTGTCTTGCTAGCACCAAGGTCACCCGCAGCACCAACTGCACAGAGTCTGGGAAACACGTGTTCACCTGCCAGGCTCCGTAGTGCTGAAAAGCAGGTTCAAAAGAGGTTACAGTTGGGTTGAGTGAGACAACATCCAGTACTTGTCTCAACTACTAACAAACAGAAACACAAAATCAAGACTGTGCAGTTGAAAGGAGACTGCTCCATGGGCCACGCTTGGCCAGGGGGTCAGCAGTCAGATGCTTGTTCCATAAATAATTTGTAAGCGGGGGCCTTACTTCCTGCCCCCTGGTGCCCTGCACAAACCCTCGTCTGGGGCTCGGCACTCGGAGGGCACACAGGAGGTCCGGGGCACAGCCACGGGCCACCATGAGGAGGTGCTTTTCTCCCTGCCTTGTCTCCTGTGGGTCCAACATACCCCTTCACCCCAGACAAGCAGAGCTGCTCCCCGGCTCACACACAGCCTGAGGTTTGCCCAGACGTTTCCTCCAGAACTTACCCACACTCACAGAAATAGTCTTTATCTGAAAAGAACAAGTTTAAACAGAGCTGACTCATTTTAAGAGCTGTTTAGAAAAGAGCCTTGTGTTTATTAATTATAGACTCGCAGGCATTGGAAGCAGGAAGGACTGACGTCGCCTGGTGTTCGGCCAGGAGAGCCAAGCCTGGGTGCACCCAGGTCTTCCTCCGACTCCAGCCTGGAGAGGTTTCTACTCATTTTGCACTTCCGGGAAGTATCCTGGTGTCTCGGAAATGCTGGGAACTCAGTCAGCGTTTGATAGGTAAGTGACGAACACAGAGTGACCAAGTGAATTAGTGGACGGTGCTGACTGGCCTCCCCTTCACTTCTCCAGAGTTTTCCCAGGGGGACTCCCAGTCTCTCTCTCTCTCTTCATCTCAGGTTTAATCAAATAACAAGGTTGCAAGTTGACACTCAGTCCACACAGCTCAGGTGTAGGTGAACACACCTTGCCTTGTTATTAACTGACCCAATTTCTGTGTCTAGACCCCAATTTTGTAGGTGGTGGAAGCTAAAACTCTCTTGGTTCAGGGTCCCCTGTTCTCCCCAGACCCACCTCTGCTCTGCGGGCTTCGCACAGAGCCACAGCAGGGAGGGAGAGGGAGAACTTGTTCTTGGCTGTCATCCCACCGCCCTCCCATCCCAACCCGAGGCTCAGCTCCCTTTTCACCTCCAGGGGCCTCCCACCGTGACACCTTGGCTCCCCAGCATGGAGGCCAGTTGGGGTCTGACGTTCTCACAAGTCCACGCACTGAGGGCATGTGGGAATCCCAGGGTTACTGGAGCCCACTGGCCTCCACCGTGTCCAAGCCCTTTCTGGGCCACAAGGTAAGTGGGGGATGCCAGGTAACTGGGGGCTGTGCCGTGGCCATACCCATTTCCTAAGTCCCACCTAGAGTTGGTGCAGGGTCCTCTGCACATCACGGATAGAACTATTCTGTGATTTCTGTAATTCTCAACCCAGGGCAGGGTCCAGGACTTCCCGCCTTGGGAAACTCAATCTCCTCCTTCCTGGCTTCCTCTCCTCTGTCCCCGATGCCAGAGCTGGGCCCCTTCATTGTCTGGAGGGAGGAAAGTCTTGTTCTGGCTATTAACATATCCTACGCTGTGTCCCACGTCACCTCATTAATCCATTCAATACGGTGTATGGAGGGGCTGCCCTATAGGTGCCAGGTGCTGGGGACAGGCAGGACTGTGATGATGACATAGACGCGGGGCCCACACTCACACACACGCAAATTAAGGCCCAGGGAACCCATCAGCCAGATCACGTAAGTCACGTGCTGGGGTCGCGTTAGCTTGGGTGGTGAGGGAAGGATTGATTGTCTTCGGAAAAGACCCTCGAATTCAAGAAGGTCAGAGCGACTGGGTACACTGAGGAGAACAGGGAGTGAGATAAAAGCTGGACCTACAGAGTTCTGAGGGGCTGGGTGGACTTTCAAATATGAGAGGAAGCCATTTCAGAATGGGAGGCTGGGTGTGGCATGGATTGAGCTACTTAAATCCAACGTTATGAGATATCTTTGCATAAAATACAATGCATGGATCTCAAGAGTTCAGTTTAATGAGATTTGGCAAGTGTATGTGCCAGTGTAACCACCACTCCAATTAAGACACAGCAATGCCCCTCACTCCGGAATGTTCTCTCACACCTTTCGCAGTCAGCACCTGACCTGTTCACCCTGAGTGACCATCGATCTGCTTTTACCTCCACAGACTGATTCTACCTGTGCTGGAACTTCATACGGACGGAATCCTACAGCATGCAGTTATGAGTCTAGCTGCTTCACTCAACATAATGCTTTGGGGATTCGTCCAGTTCGTGCACAGATCAATAGTTCATTCTTTGCACACGCGAGGAGATTTTCACTGAGTGAATACACCAGAACTTAATGCCTGGTGCTGGAGATTTGTTTTCTTAGGTTTTAGATTATTAAAAATAAAGATGTGGATATTTGTGCACAAGTCTTTGTGTGGTTAGATACTTTTATGTTACTTGCAGAAACATCTGGGACAGGAACTGCTGAGGCCAAGAATAGGATGTGTTTAACTTAAGAACTTGCCAACCGGCTTTCCCAAGTGGGGGCACCACCTTCTACCCCGCCAGCAATGTGCGAGGGTTTTGGGTGCTGCCCGGCCTTGCCTGGGCTGGGTGTTGTAGGCTGTGCCAGCGGCTGTCGGACAGAGTCACCGTCGCGGGTCCAAGACGACACCGGGGACTTTACGTTTGTCCTGCTCCATCAGCGCTGTGGCTGCTCTTCTCCCAGCGTTTCCCAAAGCCTGGGCTGTGCACTACTGTCCTGTCCAAAAATGATCTAATTTGCTGCACAGAAATGGCAGGAAGTACATGGACTCGCTCTGCGAGGAACTTATTCCCTTCTCAGTTGTTTTTTTTTTTTTTAATGCTCCCGACGCAATCAAGGAGACGTTCTCCTTAACGTCTCTGCACCACTGGCTAATCTCCTCTTTAAAATCATACCTTTTATTTTGAAGTAGTCTTCAATTCACACATAGTTCTAAGAAATAATACAGAAAGGTTCCATGAACCCTTCACCCAGTTTCCCCCAATGGCAACATTTTGCAAAACTATCGGGCAAAATTATAACCTAATCTTCTTTTATAACAAAAAGAGAGTCCACCCCCAAGCTCAGAGCCTTCCGTCTGTAGCAGCACTACGTAAGTGTCTTATTATGTTTAGTTTCAAGGGTTACGTCCTATTTATAACAAATGATACTGGGTTTCCATTTACAATAATGAGAAAAGTTTTATTACTGAATAAATTGATTTATGTTTTCAAAATGAGTTATTTTAAAGAATATATTATATAAAGGATTGTGCTGGCTGTGTGCAGGTATGGAAAATCATGAAAGTGAATGATGCATAATTAAAGTTAGGGAAATACTGAAACTATACTATTTAATATCAAACAGAATGTTTTCCAGGCCCTACTTTTTCTACACTGAGCAACTGTTACGAATCCCACACATCATGAATAGACCCTACTGCCACAGATATTCATTGAGAGCCATATGAATGCAAAGATTTTCCTGGGCCTTCTTAGTCACCCGAGATAAGGCGTATCCTAGACTCAAATGACCTGTAGCACTGCAAGGAGACGTCCATTCATTCCATATTCATGAGCACCTGGCAGGTGCCAGGTGGTGTTCTCAAAGTGAAGAGGCAGAAACAAAGACCAGAGGGGCTCTCTACTTTTGGAGTTGCATCTAATTGATAAGACAAGTGAGGAACACTCTCTGTGAAGGTGACAAAACTTCATGGGAGAGAGCAGGCAGGGATGAGGTGTGGGGAGGCCCTACTACACAGACGCGTAGGCAAGGGCCTAGCGGCGGAGGGGGCTTGGTGCTGAGGCCAGACATGGAAAGTCGTGGAGGGAAAGTCCTCCGGACAGAGGGAACAGCACGTTCAAAGGCCGGGAGATGGGCATGAGGTGTGTACACGGCACATAGTGCACGCGCCGCGTGATCCTTACACAGTAGCCGTAACTCAGAGGGAGGAAGCGCCGAGTGTCTGGATGATTCCAAGGTTGGATGTGGACAAGAGGAGTAAAGCTGGACACAGTCTGAGCCCACAGGAGCTGCAAACCTGCGGTGCAGCCATGGATGGGGCTACAGGAGATGGGACAGAGGCTTGAGCTTAGAAAACAGAGAGGATGTGCAAAGACCTATTTGCAAAATGCCGCAGGCACAAATGCCATTTCCTGAACATAACACCCTACAGTGGGTTGAGTTTTATGTCCCCAAATATTATTCTCAAGTTCTAACCCTCAGTTTCTGTAAATGTGACCTTACTTGGGAAAAAGCTCTTTGCAGATGTCATCATGCTGGTTGAGGGCAGGCCAATGACTAATGTCCTTTAAAAAGAGCTGGACACACACACACAAAGGAGAATGCCAGCTGACAACAGAGGCAGAGCGCGGAGTGACGTGTTTAGAACAAGCTGGGAAAGAGGCCTGGAACCAATTCTTCCTGGAAGGTCCCGGAAGGAACCAACCCCGCAGACACCTTGACTTTAGACTTCCGGCCTCCCGAACTGTAAAGAACGAATTTCTCTGGTTTAACCCCGTCTGTGGTAACTTGGCACAGCAGCCCCAGGATGCTAACGCGGCCCCATTCCCTCTGCACAGGGACCCTGATGCCCGAGAGTGAGACATTAGCTCTTCCTGCCCCAGGTGCCAATGGTTGTCTCTGATTAATTGCAGGTCTGAAATTGTGAGCACCCCCCCATTTGTCCAACGATGCTTCCCCAGTCAAGGCCGGCGATGTTTACGGGTTCGCTGGGAGAAGACCTGCACTGGCTGTGTGAAGTATCAGCTTCCCCAGTTGCCACCTGTGGCTTGTACTTTCCTAGCACACTTTAAAAAATAGGCTATTGAACTTGTTGACATAATAAGATGATCCAGTAATCACTTGACCCAAATAAACAAATGCCAGTTAGCTACCCACGGCGGTGGGCAGCAGGCTGCAGGGTGGTCCCAGTGATCCAGTCCCTGGGATTCACAACCTGCAGTGATCTCCTCCTGAGTCTCAACTGATCTGGTGAACAGACTATGCACAAAGGGAAGGACACTACTTCCAATGTTGGGTCATAAAAAGACTGTGACTTTCACCTTGGGCACTTTCTCACGCCCTCTCTGGAGGATGCCAGCTGCTGCGTCCAGAGGCAGCTTCCCAGACAGGCCCAATGGCCAGGACCTGTGGTCCGCCCACAGCCAGGTGCGTGAGCTTGCAGACTGCATCACAGCCAGTCTTGAGATGACTCAGGCCCAGAGATACCTGGACGCAGCCTCAAGAGAGACCCTGAGCTAGAAGCACCCAGCTCAGCCCCACCCATTTTCCCAACCCACAGAAACCGCAAGATATTAATAGGAAACGCTGCTTGTGTTCAGCCACTATGTTCTGGGGATAATTAGATACTCAGCAATAGATACCCAGCATACCCACTGTGGGGCTGTCCCATGCTTTGAAAACCAAAATGTTTATCAGAGAGATAAATTATCTTGGCTGGGCATAGATCAGATAGGGTCAGATAGAGTGCTACCATTCATTCATTAATACACTTGGCTACCCTTCATTCATGCACGCACTTAGCTACCCTTCATTCATGCACGCACTCAGCTACCCTTCATTCATTCACGCACTTAGCTACCCTTCATTGGTTCACACCCTTGGCTACCCTTCATTCATGCATGCACTTAGCTACACTTCATTCGTTCATGCACTTAGTTACCCTTCATTCATGCATGCACTTAGCCAATCAGCCACACTCTTTCCTTTTTCACACTGCAATGTGCCAGGTATCCTGTGAGACACTGGGGTATCAAAACAAATAACAGCCCCCGTCCATGATGAAGTCACAGCAACCAATTCTCCAGCCAAACTTCAGTGTAATTTAGCAAAGGCCTGTCCCTGTCCTCAAGGGAATCTGCCCAGGCTAAGATGAGGCAATTGAAGTTTGAGGGAAGAGCCCCACATATGAACAGGAACAACAGGACATTCACACTCAGTCCCAGAAAAACTAGTGCTCAAAATTGCCGAGGAAGCAAAGCCTCTCTCACGGCACCCTGTTCCCCTCTCCTTTCGCCCACCACCTTCAGGAGCAGCAGCCCGAAGTCTGCAGCTGACACCAGTTCTGCAGGCTCCAGCTGGGTGAAGCCTCATTTTCTTGCTCTGGTTTTCCTGCTTTCTCTTCCCTGGAACTTGATTTCCCAATAGACCGTTGGCTCCCTGAGGGCAGTCGTCGTGTCTCATCATCACGGTGCTCTCGGGTGACTCTGCTAGACAGGCGCTAAGTACCCCACTACCCAGTGGCGGCTTCAGGACCACCTGCCCCTGTGCACAGACAGAACCAGAGACCATCTGCAAATAACGAGGGAACACAGAAAGGCCCCCAAACCCACTGGTATATCTCACCCCACATAACCATAACTTTATCCATTTCTCATTTCTAAAAATATCACATGGAATTGCAAGCGAGTGCTATCAAACCTCCGAGAAGCATATAATTTCTTTGTTCATGAAAATTCAAAATATACAAACATATTTCCAATTAATTTTGCAAGGTTAGAACAACGCTGAAACTAAAACAGGATAATGATAGAGCAAGAAAAGGGAAATTTGGTGGAATCTCACTTATGCATAAAAATGCAAAATACATTTACAAAATATCCATTAGTTCCATTAAGTATTAAAATGTGTGAAATACACATTGACCACTTTCAGATATGGAATCATATCTATGAGAATTGTACTGATACAAATCGTTAAAGCCTAGAGGAGAGCAGAGCTGGAATTGTGATAAATTGAAAAAAAGACAACAAAATCAGATATGCATTTCTGATGACAGTATTCAGTAAAACAGCAATAGAAATAGACTTCTGCAATTTGTTAAAAACATCTACCTCAAAATACAGTCTAGAATTGCACCTACCATTCAGGAACTGTCAGGTTGGGTAATGCCAGGAAGAACACAGGGATCTCTCTGTCCATACTATGATATCACCTATGCCTGGTGATGCTGGTTAGCACATTAAACAAGAAAAATGCCAAAGGTATAAATACCAGAGATATGTAGATAAGTTTACTTTATTATAAAATGAATCCTAAAACTAGGGCAATCATTAACTGAGCATTTAGGAAGGTAGGCATGAACTTTGTGTGCATGTGTCAACAGTCATTCCTTATACCAGTATTAACCAATCAGATAACACAATGGAAAAAGATCATACTGACAAGAGGATAAAATAATACAATTAACAGCAATATCTATAAGAAATAGTGAGAGCAAACACTGTGCCTCACCTGAACACTGGGAGGCTCTGGATTGGCAAATCCACTTGGCAATGAGATCCCCCTTGCTGGTGATTAGCCTGTCTGCAACGCTGACTAAAGCCCACGGACCTTAGACATACAGCCAGCAGATGAAAACTGAGTCCAGGCCTTAGTTCCTGGATGGCATTTCTGGACCCAGCCTGGGCCAGAAGAAAACATGCTGCCCTGAAGAGAAGAACCCAATCCTGGCATAATTCATCATGTTCTGACTAAAGAAACCTTGGGCTTTGAATAAACATCAGAGGTAGCCAGGCAACAGGCACCATGGGCTTTGGGTAAGACTGAGCTGGCTTTGGATGTGACCCGGCGCTGGTGGCCAGGAGGGGCCACATCAGTCCTCACCCAACTCCATCCCAGCACAGAGAGTGAGAGACTTTGCCTGGTATTCCAAGAAATTCTCCCATATCTTACCCAAGTCCACTAATGCAGTACCACCAGGAGGCTGCAGTGACCAAAGACTTAGATCACAACACTCAATTCCCTTTGAATATCTGGAAAGCCTCCTTAAGAAGGATGAGCTCAAACAAGCCCAAACTGTGATGATTAAAATAAATACCTAACTCTTCAATTCCCGACATTGACAAACAGCCGTAAGCATCAAGAACATTCAGGAAAACATGACCTCACCAAATAAACTAAATAAGGCCTCAATGACCAATGCTGGAGTGATGGAGCTATGTGGCCCTTCAGGCAAAGAATTCAAAATAGCTGTCCTGAAGAAGCTCTGTGAACTTCAAGACAACACAGAGAATGAATCCAAAAGCCTGTCAGAGAAATTTAACGAAGAGATTGAAATAATAAAAACAAATCAAGCAGAAATTCTAGAGCTCAAGAATTCAGTTGACAAACTGAGAAATGCATCAGAGTCTCTCAACAGCAGAATTGACCAAGCAGAAGAAGGAATTAGTGAGCTTGAAGATAGACTATTTGAAAACACATGGTCAGGAAAGAAAAAAAAGAATAAATAGCACCTACAAGATCTAGAAAATAGCCTCAAAAGGGCAAATCTAAGAGTTGTCCTTAAAGAGGAGGTATAGAGAGAGATTAGGGTAGATAGTTTATTCAAAGAAGTGATATCACAGAACTTGCCAAACCTAGAGAAAGACATCAATATTCAGGCACAAAAGGTCATAGAACACCAAGCAGATTTAACCCAAACAAGGCTACCTCCAGGCATTTAATAACCAGGCTCCCAAACATCACTGATAAAGAAAATGTCCTAAAAGAAGCAAGAAAAAAGAAAAAAAAAATAACATATAAAGGAGCTCCAATATGTGGGGCAGCAGACTTCTCAGTGGAAACCTTACAGGCCAGTAGAGAGTGGCATGACACATCCAAAGTGCAGAGGGGAAAAAAACCTTAAACCTAGATAGTATATCCTGCAAAAATATCCTTCAAACATGAAGGAGAAATAAAGACTTCCCCAGACAAACAAAGGCTGAGGGATTTCATCAACACCAGACTTGTGCTACAAGAAATGCTGAAAGGGGTTCCTTAATCTGAAAGAAAAGGACATTAATGAAAAGTAAGAAATCATCTGAAGTTATATAACTCAGTGGTAACAGTAAGGACATCAATACAGAATACTCTATTGCTATAATTGTGGTGTATACACAACTTATATCTTGAGTAGGTAGACTAAAAGGCAAACATATCAAAAATAACTACAATAAGCTTTTGAGATAGAAAGATATAGATGGAAACAACAAAAGTCAAAAAGCAGCGGAGGGGAGAGATGAAGTAAAAGTGTTAGAATGCTAGATTTCTCTTTCCTTGTTTATTTGTTTTAAGTAGAGTTGTCATTTGTTTAAAATAATTGGTTATAAAATGTTTTTTGCAAGCCTCATGGTAACCTCAAATCAAAAAACCTATAACATATAGACAAAAAATACAAGTCAAGAAATTAAAACACACTACCAGGAAAATCATGTTTAACAAAGGAAGATAGAAAGGAAGAAAGAAAGAGAGGACCACAAAACAACCTTAAATCAAATAATAACATAGCAGTAGTAAGTCTTTACCTATCAATAACAATACTGAATGTGAATGGACTAAACTCTCCAATCAAAAGAGTGGCTGAATGGATAAAAAACAAGAGCCAACTATATGGTGTCTGGAGGAAACCCACTTCACCTATAAGGACACACATAAACTGAAAATAAGGGATGGAAAAAGATATTCCATGCAAATGAAAACCAAAAAGAGCAGGAGTAGCTATACTTGTATCAGATAAAATACATTTCAAGACAAAAACTGGAATAAGAGGCAAAGAAGGTCATTATATAACGATAAAGGGGTAAATTCAGCAAGAGGATGTAATGTTTCTAAATATATATGCACTCAACACTAGAGGACCCAGATATAAAAAGCAAATATTATCAGAGGCAAACAGAGAGATAGATCCCAATACAATAGTCACTGGACACCAAAACACTCCACTTTCAGCAGTGGACACATCATCCAGAGAGAAAATCAACAAAGAAACATTGGACTTAACCTGCACTATAGACCAAATGGACCTAATAGATATTTACAGAACGTTTCATCCAACAGCTGCAGAATTCATTTTCTTCTGCTCAGCTCATGGATTATTCTCAAGGATAGATGATATGTCAAGCCACAAAACAAGTTTTTGAAAATTCAAAAAAATTGAATCATATCAAGTATTTTCTCTGACCATGATGGAATAAAACTAGAAATCAATAACAACAGAAAAATTGGAAACTACACAAACACATGGAAATTTAAGAATATGCTCCTGAATGACCAAAGGGTCAATGCAGAGATTAAGAAGGAAATTTTAAAATTTCTCAAAACAAATGAAAATGAAAACACAATATATCAAAACTTACAGGATACAGCAAAAGCAGTAATAAGAGGAAAATTTATAGTAATAAGTGCTTACATCTGAGAAGTAGAAAAGTTTCAAATAAATAACCTAATGATGCAGCTCTCAAAACTAGAAAAACAAGAGCAAACCAATCCCAAAATTAGGAGAAAAGAAATAATAAAGATCAGATCAGAAATAAAATTGAAACAAAAAAAAATCAATGAAAAAAAGTTGCTTTTTTGAAAAGATAAACAAAATTGACACATCTTTAGCTAGACTAAGGAAAAAAGAGAGAAAATCCAAATAAATAAAATCAGATATGAGAAAGGAGACATCACAACTGATACTGCAGAAAATCAAGGATCATTCACGACTACCATGAGCATATGTATGCCAATAAATTGGAAAACCTAGAAGAAACAGATAAATTTCTATTTAATAAAACTATTAGAACTGATAAATACAACCTACCAAGACTGAACCAGGAAGACATTCAAAACCTGAGAAACCAATAACAAGTAACAAGATTGAAGCAGTAATAAAAAGTCTCCCATCAAAGAAAAACCCAGGACCCAATGGCTTCACTGCTGAATTCTACCAGGCATTCAAAGAAGATCTAATACCAATCCTACCTAAACTATACCAAAAAAATCAAGGAGGAGGAAATACTCTGAAACTAATCCTATGAGGCCTGTGTCACCCTGATACTAAAACCAGACAAAGACATAACAAAAAAGGAAAACTATAAGCCAATATCTCTGATGAACATAGATGCAAAAATCCTCACTAAAATTCTATCAAACCAAATTAACAACACATTAAAAAGATTATTCATCATGATCAAGCGAGATTCATCCCAGGGATGCAAGGATTGTCCAACATACGCAAATCAATGTGTTACATCATCTCTATCAACAGAATAAAGGACAAAAACCATATGATCATTTCAATTGATGTGAAAAAGCATTGATAAAATTCAACATCCCTTCATGATAAAAACTCTCAAGAAACTGGCTACAGAGGAACTTACCTTAACACAATAAAAGCCATGTATGACAGACCCACAGCAAGTATCATCCTGAATGTGGAAAAACTGAAACCTTTCCTCTAAGATCTGGAACAAGACAAGGATGCCCACTTTCACCACTGTTGTTCAAAATAGTACTGGAAATTCTAGCTAGAGAAATCAGACAAAAGAATGAAATAAAAGGCATCCAGATTGTAAAGGAAGAAGTCAAATTATCGTTGTTTACAGACAATATGATCTTATATCTAGAGAACCCTAAACACTCCACATAAAAGAAAAAAACTATTAGAATGGATAAACAAATTCAGTAAAGTTGTAGGATACAAAATCAACATACAAAAATCACTAGTATTTCTATATGCCAACAGTAAACAATCTAAAAAAGAAACCAAGAAAGTAATCTCATTTACAATAGCTACAAATAAAATAATATACCTAAGAATAAACTTAACCAAAGAAGTGAAATATCTCTATAATGAAAACTATAAAACATTGATGAAAGAAATTGAAGAAGATACCTTTCCATCCAAAAGAATGGAAAGGTATTCCATGCTTATGGATTGGAAAAATCAATATTATTTAAATGTCCATAGTACCCAAAACAATCTACAGATTCAATGCAGTCCCCATCAAAATACTAATGATATTCTTCACAGAAATAGAAAAAACAATCCTAAAATTTGTATGGAACCACAAAATACCCAGAATAGCCAAAGCCATTCTTAGCAAAAAGAAAAAATTGGAGGAATCACATTACCTGACTTCAAGTTATACTACAGAGCTGTAGCAACCAAAACAACATGGTACAGGCATAAAAACAGACACATAGACCAATAGAACAAATTAGAGAATACAGAAACGAATCCACACATCTGTAGTGAATTTCTCTTTGACAAAGGGGCCACAAACATATAGTGGGGAAACAACAGTCTCTTCAATAAATGGTGCTGGAAAAACTGCATATCCATGTGCAGAAGAATGAAACTAGCCCCTTATCTCTTGCCATATGCAAAAATCAAATCAAAATAAATCTAAGAACTGAATCTAAGACCTGAAACTATGAAACTAAAAGAAAACATTGGGGAAACACTTCAGGACATTGGTCTGGGCAATGATTTCTTGAGTAATAGCCCCCAGAACACAGGAAACCAAAGCAAAAGTGGACACATGGGATCACATCAAGGTAATAAGCTTCTGCACAACAAAGGAACCAATCAACAAAGTGAAGAGACAACCCACAGAATGGGAGAAAATATTTGCAAATTACCCATCTGACAATGGATTAATAACTAGAATATATAAGGAGCTCCAACAACTCAACAGGGAAAAATCAAATAATCCAATTTAACAAAGGACAAATGATCTGAATAGACATTTCTCAAAAGAAGACATACAAATGGCCAACAGGTATATGATAAAGTGCTCAACATCCTTAGTCATCTGAGAAATGCAACTCAAAACTACAATGAGATATCATCTCACCCCAGTTAAAATGGCTTTTATCAAAACAACAGAGAGTAATGACTGCTGATGAGGATGTGGAGAAAGGGGAATGCTAGTACACTGTTGGTGGGAATGTAAATTAGTGCAGCCACTATGGAGAACAGGATGGAGGATCCTCAAAAAACTGAAAATAGAACTACCATCTGACCCAGTAATCCTACTGCTAGGTGTATATCCAAAGGAGGGGAAATCAGTATATTGAAAGGTTATCTGTACCCCGGTGTTTATTGCAGCACTATTCACAGTAGCCTAGATATGGAATCAACCTAAGTGTCCATCCATGGATGAATGGATAAAGAAATTGTGGTACATATAAACAACAGCATATATATAGCCACAAAAAGAATGAAATCCTGCCATTTGCAACAACATGGATGGAACTGGAGAACATTCCATTAAGTGAAATAAGTCAAGCACAGAAAGACAAATTTTGCATGTTCTCACTCATGTGGGAGCTAAATATTGCAGTAACTGATCTCGTGGGGATAGAGAGTAGAATGATGGTTACCAGAGGCTGGGAAGGGTAGTGGGGTCTGGGGGATAAAGTGGGGATGGTTAATGGGTACAAAAATAGTTGGATAGTTGGACAGAATGAACAATATTTGATAGCACAACACAGTGACTATAATCAACAATAAGTTAGGGTAGACTTTAAAGTAACTAAAAGAGTGGAATTGGAATGTTCCTAACACAAAGCAATGATAAATGCCTGAGGTGACAGATACTCTGGTTACCCTGATTTGATTAATTCACATTATATGCCTGTATCAAAATATCACATGGGCCATATAAAGATACACAACTATTATGTACCCATAATACTTTTTAAAAAAAATAAGAAAAAAAGAACTGCACACTCTAACAATCACAGTAACAACAAAAAAGAGCTTTCTCATATTAAACAGCTACTGTGGGCCAGGCACAGCACTAGGCCATTTGTAGGCTTGGATTCATTTCATCTCCATCGTAGCCCACAGAGGTAGATTCTGTTCATAATTGCACTTTACAGATGAGGAAATCCAAACCAAGGCAGCCTGGCTCCTCAGCCATAATACAACAGAATGTATCAGAGATTTCTAGCATGGCATAGACGAAAAAACAGTTATATGGGATATATTGAGAGTGGAAAAGTCATTTGGATAAAGCTAGTCAGCTATTTTGATCACCAAAACACCTGGATAAAAAGGGGGAAAGGGGGTGAAGGCCTGCCACCTGGACCCCCACTGATGCTCATCCTGACACCTGCATGTGGTATAGGTGTGCATGGCTGCCAGGTGCTGTGGAGATGCAGCTCCCACCAGGAGAGATTCATGAGCACCCACCTTTCTCATCTGGACCCACAAAACAGCACCACAGGGACCAGCTCGCCAAGGCCAGTCACCATGGGGACAGTTAGGGACTTGCCCTTAGACATCACTCGTAATGTTTATGGTGGTTCTTAGTTTTCTAAGTTGATCATGAATTAAAGTTTCTCAGCTTTATAGACATTTTAAGAAGAGTTTTGGAAAGTCAGGTGCGGGGGTTGAAATTTGACTCGTAAGAAACAAAAATCGTCCCTATAGGAGTTTAATGAGAAATCAATTATTCTAACCAGGGAACTGCGAGTCCTGACACGTCTCAGCATCACCGATTGTTATGTGATATTTTTACAGACATTGAATCTAAAGGCTGGAAGGAGTTTGAACATTGAACTATTCATCTACAAAGATCAAACTGATTTCTTCTGACTTTTCATTGAGGTGCTCCTGAAACATGATTTATCAGGCTGTCAGTTTTGTTATTTCTGGAAGGCATTTCAAAACAGTCTACAAGGATCTGAATTAATTTTGTAATAATGAGATCACATCAGAATATATATCTGATACTTTAGATAACACTGCCCAGTACTTATGGTTGTATATTGTGGCGAATATTAGCATCCATTAGTGAGCTCATAATGTCACTACATTTCACAGAAACACACACTCTGTCCTGATCCTCCAGCTTGGAATAATTTTCATTTCAGTGGGATATTGGCCGTGACTTTGATTCCAAAACAAGTAGTAAGATTAAAACCTATTTCTCTTCCCTTCCTATTTTACCTTTTTATTTTTTCTTTGCTGGAAATACTGCTTAAATCTTTTTTTTTTTTTTTTTTTTTTGAAACACTTTTCCCAAGAGATCTCATTTACTAGTAAGAAAATTTAACTTAGTTTCAGAGCTGAAGGAAATGTCAACACAAAAAAGATTTTAATGATCACCTGGTTACATTTAACATTCACAAAAAAAAAAAAAAAGTCGCTTGTTTGGGAAACTGACAATAATTGAAAATATATAGTTTTTAAATTATGTATGTGCTTCTGACACTGGTGCTGTGAGCATAAAAAGCAACCACTGAAAGGCAGTTCATCCTATGCTGAACCTGGAAACATTTGAGTTTCTAGACAACCACGGAACGGTCGTGTGGACCCTGTGCATCAGTAGTCGTGCGTCATGCTGCAGTTGGTGGGGCCGAGCCCCCGCCACGGGGAGGGTGCTCAGCAACACCCTGTGTGTCTCTTGAGATGAAGGGGTCTCTGGCATCGTCTGCTCTACCCTGCAAACATCCTTCCAGCAGGACCAGGAACAGTCAAAACCATCTCCAACAATGCCTGCAAGACGGGATCACTGCGAAATTTCCAAAACAGACTTGTGATCCCAACTCTTGGCTTCCAGCATCATCCCGGGTGGTGGCCATGTGCTCAATATCCATGAGTCTATGACTCTCATCAGCAAAAGGGACACAACAGCTAATTCTCTGGCCCCAGTGGTTCATGAGATGATGTGTGCTTACACATTTGCAAAGCAGTCCATAATAATGAGAGCAATTATAACTAGTAATAACAATAAACAATAATAATCATCAGCTTTATTCACATCCACCGTCATTTACTGTGTGCCCGGCATTGTGCCAAGTGCTTTATCCGGAATCTCTCGTTCCATCCCATGCGGCCCCTGAGAGGCTGAAATATCATGTTGGTCTTGCAGGGTAAAAGCTGGGAGCTGAGGGATGCTGGGTGGGCGCGACAAGAGCTGCCGGCTCACCTTCCTGAGAACTGCTGGGCGCTGCGGCAGGTGGGCCGTCAGCCCTGCAAAGACCACCTCAGACTCAGGGAGCTTCCTGGGCCACACGCCCTCCTGGGCAGCCCAAACTAACGACAGGTGGATGCAGAGGTGTAAAGGCCCCGCCCTCTCAGCTACTGTAGGGGACTTTAGCTCCAGAGCACCCATGAGCAGCAGGGGCTGCTGGACAGGCCTTCAGTGCAGCACGACTCCTCCTCCTCCTCCTCCTCCCCCCCGTCGTGTGCAGGTGTGGATCCCAAGAGCACACCCTAATCATCACCCCACCGCGTGCCAAACTCATCAGCATCTCCTCCTCCAAACTCAAAGGCTGACAGTGCTTAGGAAACGGGACCAAGCTCACAGCGCCAGCGGTGGGGCTGAGATCTGCATCCATGTCTGGCAGAACTTACTGGCAATCCTCATTGTTCTCTTCCTCCCTTCTCCTCCTCTTCCTCCCTAAAACCTTCTGAGAACTCAAAGTTCATCTTCACATGAGTCATGCTCGTGACAACTGTCGGGGCTTTTTCCAGAATCAGCTGCCACCGCAAGTCTAAAATTATAGAATTGTTTGAAGGAAAAGTGTCCATGCAATGAAACTTCATGAAATTAGGAGACCATCAGTGGTAATTGGCAAAAACTCCACATGATAAAAGGCTTTTAGACACATGTTATTCTATTCTTTTTGAGTGAATATGTCAGACTCACACGGCGACTGAGGAAAGGAGCTGAAACAGGGCTGTGTTTGTCCCCTGCGACCTGCCCGTGCGTGAACATGGTAACCTTATAGCAATCTGTTCTCCTCCAGAAGTCAGCACAGATTTTCCACCATCGTCTCGGACCCACAGTTCATCTGCTCAACAATCTCTAACAAGCAAAAAGAAACCTTCCTGCTGACCCGAGTCTGAACGCTCACGGATTTCAGGTGACTGGAATCAGAATTAACTGACTCCTCCAGTCGCTGTTTTTTCTTTCCTTTCAGTTTTTTCTTTCCTCCACAGTGAAAAAGAAAACACTTTCCGTGATGTGTCGATCTGTCTAACCATCACCTCATCTTTTCAAAGCCCTGGAGAGCCCCAGTCACTCTGGGAAAAGAAGGAACCTCGTATCAACCTGAGCTATTTTAGAGACAACACGTCTGAGTGTTTTACGACAGACACCATCAGAGCCAACTAATTCCTTCAGCTCTTCATGTGCAAACACTTCGTCTTCAGAATATCGTCTGGGTGCCCTGGGGACGCCCACATATTCCTGGGGGCATAGGCCCCAGCCCCCGGGAGGTGCCTCCCCCAGGAAGAAGCCGGATTCTCTAGTCAGCTTTCCCACCTGCTCAGCCTTCCCTCACGGCGCAGCTCCACCAACACAGTTTTAATTAATCTCTTTCGTATATTTTATTTTTGACGGGATGAATAGAAATTATAATTCATTATGATGGTATGTATGGAACATGGAATCCTGCTACGGGCCCGTTTGTCTAGGTCTAACGGGTGATGGAAACCAAAGTCAGGACGTCTGGCTCTGGCCAGCGAGGGGGCCCTGATCCCCCTGGGAGGAGTCGTACCCACTGCTGTAAGTGCTGGGGAGCCCGAGGGGCTTTCCCTGAGTAGCGACTTCACTGAAGCCACTTGAGGGAGGTGATATGGGAAGCTGAGCTCTGCACGGCCTGGAGGAAGGGCGGCCTGCAGACTGTGCTGAGTGACAACGCCTCACCTGCCCTAGACCTCTGTGTCGCAAGCCGCAGAAACACAGCTCACACCGGCTTATGGAGGAAACCAAGTGCCGGCTCCCATCCCTGGCAGAACCCAGGTGTCTGGAAGGTGCAGGTCGGAATCCGTCTCTACTCATGTTCGAGCTCTGCTGCCCTCGGGGTCAGCTTCACCTTCAGGTGTCGTCACACAGAGGGTGCCAACAGCACCAAGGTGTATCCCAAGACCTCCACATGCCCCGTGGAACAAGCGGCTCAAACAATTGCTCCAACAGAAGTTCCAGGCAAGGCCCGCGCTGGACAGGCTTGGCCGACCCCCAGAGCCAAGGGGACCGTGGCCCAGTGGGTCAGGCCTGAGCCAGCGTGCCTGTTCTGAGCTGGGCATGGGTTAAACTTCATCTAGCCCACGTAGACTGCGAGTGTGGGATGGGGTGACCCCCCCAGCAGGGGTGCTATTGAGATGAGGGGAGGTGTTACTGCCAACACGGAAGGCTGTTTCTGAGCGTACAGAAAGGGCGGCTCCGGGAGTGTGGAAGGAGGTTGCTGAGCGCACAGAAAGGTGACACTATAAGTGTGGAAAGTTACTGAGAGTGTGAAACAAATACCCCCAAACATGGTGGCTTCAGGCAACACAAATTCATTATCTCACAGTTCTGGAGGTCAGAAGTCCAAAGTGGGTCTTACTGGGCTAAAAGTCACGGCATTGGCAGGGCTGCACTCCTCCTGCAGGCCCGGGACAGAAGCCCTTCCCTGCCCTCATCCAGCTTCCCGAACCCGCCACGTCCCTGGGCTCGCGGCCCCTTCCCTGTCAGAGCTGCAGCAGCGGCTGAGCCCCGTTCACGCCACGTCCCTGACGCTGACCCTCTTACCTCCCTCTCCCGAGGACCCCGAGACTGCCGGGAACCCACTTGGGTAAGCCCCAGTACTCTCCTCGTCTCCAGATACCTACTTTAATCTCATCTGCAAAGTCCCTTTTGCCACAGAAGGTGACGTATTCCCAGGCTCTGGGAACTACAGTGTCACATCCTTAGGGGCCGTTATCCTGCCTACCACAGAGGGCCACTGGTCTGTTGTCCACTCAAGGACAGCACCCATCCTCCTGAGTTGGAGCAGAAATGGCCCCACACTGATTTGGAGTCATCACGCAGACGCAGAGAGGATGCGTGGCACGAAGCCCGTGTTGGGAAAGAACCGGACTTCTCACCTCGCGGCTCGCAGCACGTGGAGGATCACGACTGAGCCGTTCTCACGGACTCCACCCACCCGTGCACACCTCCAGCGTGTGGCGCCGGCGCCTGGATGTCAGCCCCTCGCTCTGGCCAGCGCACACAGCGGACCTAGCTTCCTCTGGCCTCCAGCGCCTGACACATCTGAGCACACTGTAAGTACCTCCTGACTGCTTGGAACTCAGTTTCTCCATCAATCCCCGTGACAAAGAGCGTTGCTAAAGGGCAAGAACGTTCTTAGTTAATTTTTCATGAGGGCAAACATAAAAAATTCAAGCTGATACAAGCTGAAGTGAGCATCCCGGCACCAGCAGGCCCTGACACCTGCCGCTCAAACCAGCCCCGCTGCTTCCCGAGTCCACCCCCGACACTGCTTTGGCCCTAATTGGAGCCAGCAGTGCTACGGCCAGCGAACCCGGGGACGTCAGGGGCAAGGCACACGTGTCCCCTGTATGGGGACTCCCGGGTCCAGGCATTTGTTTATCAGAAGGTCACTGCTTAATGGCTCAAATTTAAATTTTTTATGTTTTTCTTCATGAAAAGTTTAAAAACTTTGTATTAGGGGTCACATTAAAGAAATTCAGAAGATTAAGGAACAGCCCCGTCCAGCCTTGAGAGCCCAGCCGTTGTCCGTGGCACTCCTCTCTGCGCCACAGCGTCCGACTGCAGGCAGTCTGCTCCACGCCGTCCTGGGAGGGCTGCCACGCGCTCGCTCAACCGGCCGCTGCCCGGGACAGGGGGGCGGGCGGCTCTGCGTGCCTCCTTAACGGGTCTTGCCGGGCTGAGTGCTCTGTCTTCACCTCCCAGAGGCCCCGTCCCTCTGAGCTGCCACACAGCCTCCACGCCCAGGGCTGGTGCAGTCACACTCCGCAGACCGATGGCTGGCTGGGGCCCTCACCTGGGAGTCAGGTGGCTGTGTCAGGCTCCAGGCCAGTCAAGATGTTGGTTCCACTTGAAGAGGCTACGCTGACAGCAAACCAGTTGGGCTTTAGAAGGATGGTCTTTTGAGATGCCCTCATGGAGATGGCTGGCATGGCGGGCTGGTGCCTCAAAATCAGAACGCCCTGGAAAGGTGACGCCAGGCAGGCCTTGAGAGTGGCAGCAACCAGGTCACAGGCAGTGACAACCTCACAGTTATGTCAACACACTTATTCTTCAGCGGGTAGGTTCACAGCCTTTCTGTCATTGCACTCTCTCACTGAGCAAATAACCCGGGACCCTGGCTTTGGGTCATGCGCTGGGCTGGGCTCTGGGGGCACAAGAGTGAGGAGGACAGCCCCTTTCTGTCAAGGCTCCAGGCAGGTGATGCGGATCGCGCCCCAGGACGCAGTGCTGCAGAGCCACCTGGCTCAGGTGTGGGCTCGTGTGGGAGTCAGCTTCCCAGAGGACGGGGTGTCAGGGCAGAAACCCGAGGCCGACTCCAGGACAGCCAGACAGGGAGAAGACAGAAGATTGTTCAGGCAGAGGCAAAACGCTCTTTCAATGGCCCAAAAGGGGGACTGAGCTCAGGTTGTGCTGGGAACTGTCTGTGTATAGAAGGAGCTGGGGAGACGCAGGAGAAGTGCCTGCAAGTCGTGGCAGGGGCAGTGCGGGAGGCCGTGTGGACGTGTGGATGGATCTGGTGTTCCATTCTAAGAGGAAGGGGAGTTCTAGAGGTTTGTTTTTTTTTCACATGCAGTAAAAATGCACCCATTTGAATTGTGCATTTCACCTAATTTTGACAAAAATACACACCTTGTGACCACCACCACAATCGAACCACAGACACGTCCACTGCCCCCGAAAGCCCCCGGGCTCCCCTTTCCATGCCATCCACCCCCGAGGTCCAGGCATCACTGATCTGCTCCTGTCTCTGCAGACCGGATTTGGCATTTCTAGAACTTCAAAGGCAGGGAACGCAGTGCGCACGCCTCGTGACAGGCCGCTGTCCCTCAACCTCACAGTCAGACTCAATCCCGTCATCGCAGCATCCACGGAGTCTCACTGCCCTGTGGCTGTGCCACAGCTCTCGACCCACCACCCGTTTGTGGACACGCAGGCTGTTTCTATCTGGGGCTGCGATGACCAAGGCTGGTGGGACGTTGTGCACAGGTCTCTGCACAGACACACGTCTTGTGTTTCTGCTGGCCGGGAGGAAGGCTGGGTCGTGTGCTACAGGTATGTTTCCCGGCATGAGAAGCTAACACTGCCCAGCGGCTCTTAGGCAGAGGCTCACAGGGATATTTCAGAAGGGTTCTGACCGCAGGGTGGAGACAGACTTGGTGAGGAGAGAACGTGGCCTGTGACAGTGCAGCCATGAGACTGTAACTCGCCGCTGGGAAAACGCCTGGATCTGACGACAGAGGGCAGGGCAGTGAGAGGCAGAAGGAGGTGAGAGCTCAGAGGGTTAAGGTTGGCAGGGCCAGGTGGCTGGCTGGAAGTGGTTAGCGGGATGGGGCAAGATGCTTCTGGCTGCGGTGACCTTGAGAGGGCTGGGTCGTCCGCCAGTTTAGAGGAAGCAGGAGGAGTGTGTTTGGGAAGATGGAGAGTTCAGCTTGGGACGTGGTGAATGAAGCAGGCAACAGAAATTCCAGAATAGCTGGGCATCCCCGTGGTGACTCACGGGAGCTCCAGGCAGCAGAGACGGGCTCCTGAGTCATCAACACTCAGCTGGCACTGAGGCTGCTGAGGAAATACGCACCCAGTTCATCCTTAGTAGAACAGCTGCCGGAGAGTTCCAGGAGAGACCAGAACAAGGTCTGGCAATTCTGCCGTGAGTTTGATCCTCTAGAGACAGGAAGGAATGCTGTGAGCATTTGAGCATGACCCTCAGGAGTGAGCTGGGTGGCGTACAAGTATCAGTTAGCACAGAAAGGCCACATGCATAGCTCGCTGTGTAATGGGATTGACTCAAACACCACGGCCACCGGGAAGGTTACTCCAGCATCCCTGCCTTCTCCCGAGGGTGCTGGCAGTGGTGGTGCTGAGCAGCTGATGGGGAAGAGAAGTGCGCCCCTCACCCCACAGATGTGGGACACACAAGGGCTTTCCTTGCTCTGCTTGATCAGTCTCCTAGTAACCACGGTTTTGCTTGTTGCATGGCGCTGTAGTTAAGCTCAGAGAACGCCCTTCTCATTCTGCTACTTATCCAAATTCCCGAGGGAAGAAATATTTGAAAGGGTGTTGAAAATTGCCCCCCACAAAACGATAGGACCTTGTAGCTCATGCGAGCCCTGGAGCAGCTACTCCGGGTGGGAGGAACGCTGTGTGCGGAGAGGGAGGTGAGCGTGATTTATTTATTGGAAGACAGTGAGGAAGCATACGGCTGAGGGGGAAGATAGGCAAGACCCACATGCACGTCAAAGACGGAAACTTCCAGGGCCAAGGGTGGAAAACAGTGACGCGACAACAACAACAACAGAACCATATGTGTGTCCACCGAGAGGGGCTCAGCTCGAGGACTGGAAAGTTGCACGATGAGATAAAGCCTGGAAAGGAGTGACTTAGAGCTGCGTGTACTAACATGTCATCTGTAAACACATTATGAGATATTTCAGGCACAAGAAGAGCAGGAAGATCAATGTAGTGAGTATCTGTGTCCCACACCCGGCGTACAGGTGAAACTCCACAGCGCATTTGAGAGCCCCTCATCCGTGCGTTTTCCCTAGAAGCTACATGGGTACAAGTAGATGGGGACTTTGCAATCCATCCTCAGTTTCCCTTCTTCCACTGGGTTCTTCTTGATGGTGACGAGCTCAAGCACATTGCCCCCTGCCTTTCCTCCTCCTGGGCAGTCCCAGGCCCCAAACCCAGAGGGTCTATACTAGGTCTGATGCTTTCCTGTCACCAGCCTGAAATTCTTACTAATGCTTAGGGAAAGGACCTCACATGTCACTCTGCAGGGGTCTATGAATCATGCAGCTCGTCTGTCCAGCTGCACATCAGGTCCTGCCCCAACCAAGGCCAACACAGTTGTCACTAATAGACTCCAAGGTTGTTTCCTATTCTGGGTTGAGTGTGTCCCCAGCCAAATTCATACTCCCAGTACCTCAGAATGTGACCTTATTTGGAGATGGGGTCATGGCAGGTGCAGTTACTCATACTGACGTAAGATGGGGCTCTAATCCAATGACTGGGGTCCTTACAAAAGCAGCAAAGGTGGACACAGGTGTACTCGCAGAGATATGCCTTGTGCAGGTGAAGACGCAGAGCAGGGCAGTGTGTCTGTGAGCGGAGCAATGCCGAAGATGGCCGGCACCCTGGGGGATGCTGGGGACGGGCAGGGACAGGTCCTTCCCTCCCACTCTCAGAGGGAGTGCAGACCCGTGACACCTTCATCTCCGACTTCTGGCCTCTGGAACTGTGAAATAATCCAGTTCTGTGGGTTGCCCGCAGGTGGAGGCACGTTAGGGCAGCCCCAGGACACACACCCTGCCTTCCACTCTCCACTGGCGCCGACTCTTCCTCTCCAGCACTCAGGGCTCTGCCAGCAAAGGTGACAGTCAAGAGAGTCTGGGAAAACCGTGAGGTTCTGAGGACACCTCCAGACCTTCATATAGTTGTACCGAGTTCACAGCATGTGCCTTTATGGCAGTGGGCATCACTCACATGCAGGAAGAGTGTGGGCCCTGAAAGGATGGCCCACCACACAGGCCCCTGGCATGAATCCAGACCTCGGCCAGTGACCTCACATGCTCTGCCCTCAAATCTAGCCCTTGTCCATAGTTCTCACTTCCCCAGTGCTCAGGCTCTCATCCCTTGCTCTGTTAACCAGGTTTCTGTCCCCAAGTTCATTTCATGGATTAGGTTTTGGCATCCTACCTTCTTTATCCGTCTCCCCCAGGGTTGCCCCACAGCCACTTCTGTTCCTGGCTGATCTACTCATCACCTTGCTGATGGCTCCCAGGGGCATCATTCCACCACAGGGACTGAGATGAGACCTGCTGGCCGGGTCTTCTGGGTAATCTGACATTCCAGGTTGCACGTCAGAGTGTGCCCTGGGACTTCAGGGAGGCAATTTCTCACTGTGACTTCTTCTCCAAACAAGTGGCTCCTGTGGAGTAGACCTGGTGCCAGGAGCTGCCCAGGCAGAAGAGGGAGCTTGGCGGGAAGGTTGTCCTCAGACAGCAGTGCTGATGTGCAGAGTCTGGCCCAGATCGGAACCAGAGGAGCGTTTGCCAAGGGCAACTTGAGGGAGAATAACAATTAGCCAATGGTGGGCAGGAACATCATGGAGACAGAAAGCAGAAAAGGGAGTCAAACAGATCAGCCTGGCATCTGATCAAGACAGGATCAGAGAAAGTGGGTCAGTTCCTGAGAAGGTTCCCAAAGCTGGATTTCACAAGGAGACAGCTGCAGGACATGCAGAGATCCCCCCCATGGGACCCATGCCACACAGGCCAGAGAGTAAGAGTTGGGGGCTAGGTGGGCTGTGGACTCCTTCCTCCCACTCCCAGTTACTGTGGGAAGCCAGCCTCGACCTCCAGCCGTGCTCTGCCTGTCCCCTTCAGCTACAGGATTCCTTCCTTTCTTGTAGGGAACGTCCCTAATCCAGAGCATGGCTGGCCCAGTGCTTGCCAACAGCAAATTCTTTTTGATGTCAACGACAAAAGTTGGGAGGTAGGGCAGACTTCCAGGGGCACTTGGAGAGATAGAGGGAAACTCCTTTGCCTACCCATAATAAATATCATGTTTTGAATCATTAAAAGGATTCTAGAATCATAATCTTAGATCATGTTTCCCTCTAGTTATTGCAATTAAGCCTATGATTAAATTGAAAACCTGATCATCTTAAAGAAATATTCAAAGTTCATGTAGCTATGTGTTCATTATCTTAATCCCTATCTCTTCTCTCCACTGAGCTTCGGTACCCCCCATTGAAGGAAGACACGTGCGCCTGTGGCTCCTCGTGACTTTAAAGTATATTCATAATAACTCCGGATTATAGAAGGATTTTAAGGACCAAATGCTAAACCAAATACATAGTTACTCTTAATCAAAGTAAATAGAACTAGATCCACAATGAATATACCAAAGGAACTCATTTTAAAATAGATTTGCTTACCTACCTCTTAGAATGACTAGAATAAAAAACCAATATCAATTGTTGGTGAGGATACGGAACAACAGGAACACTCATTCCTTCCTGTTAGGGACACAAAATGGTCCAGCCACATTGAAAGACCATTTGACAATTCCCTACAAAGGTAAATGTAGTCTTGCCATAAGATCCAGCAACCATGCTCTTAGGTATTTACACAACTGATTTGAAACTTATGTTCGCATAAAAACCTGCAGGTAAGTGCTTACAGCAACTTTATTCATATCACCATCCGGAATCAGCCAAAACATCCACCAATAGGTGAATGGGTAGGCAAACTGTGGCACATCCATTAAATGGAACACTCTGCTGTGATAAAGAATGAGATATCTAGCCACAAAAAGACTTGGATGAAGTTGAACGCAAGTTGCTAAGTGGAAAAAGTATCAAAGGCTACAAACTTTATGATTCCAATTACATGACATTCTGGAAAAGGCAAAAGTACAGAGGTGATGAACAGATCTGTGGTTGCCAGGAGTTGAGGGGGAATGGTGAAATCGGTAAACCTGGGGAAATTTTTTAGAGTAGTGAAACTAACTATATGATATTATAATGACACTATGCATTTATCAAAACCCACATTACTTTACAGCACTGTAGTGTACCTTACTATATGCAAATTAAAAAATAATAGGAGACTGAAGGATATTAGGATAGAATGCAGAATGTGACAAAAGAATATAACTGCACTGCAAGTGTATGACACAACCACACGGAAGATGCTGGGAGAAAAATGTGACGTAAGTGACTTGGAAACGAGTATAGTTTGGAAGACTGGAGGTGAAAGAAACTGCACATGGTGCTGTACCCTAGTTGTTAAAGTCGTTTCTCTCAGGGGTGTGGGTTGACAATTCCGACACTGCTGAACCTGTACACCAGAGTTGAATAATTTCTTATTTAATAATTTCTCATTGTTGGATTGAAAAATTATAAGAAAGCAAGTGGAGGAGGCTAGAATGATCCATGTGGTAATGAATTAGAGTTGCAGACATCACTATGAACGCATGTTGAGGTTAATATAAATAAAGATGATTATATATAAAAAGATCTGTATATATGTGTACACACAGGGTTAGCGTATACACACATATTTCCTGTCAGTCAAGAGGTCCTTGAAGCATAATACTCCAGTACAATGAGCATACCTGGGACCTAGATCTTGATTTCTAATACCACTCCCCAAAAAAGGATTAGATAAGTAAATAAATAGAGGAGAATACATAAATTGCCTAGGCAGAAAAATTCCAAAGAATTTATGTAGATACTTCATCCTTAAGGATGTGGGATATAACTTCCTACTCCTTATGTACAGGCTGCACAACAAAGAGTACAGGATGGAAAGACGAAGAAAAAAGAAAAACATTGCAGTGCAGAGACCCAACAAACACCACCTCAACCACTCCATCCAGCTCAGCACCAACAGGGACGAGTCACGTTGAGAGTGTGCGTTCTTGATAAGATGTGACGAAAATGGCACTTTACCTCTGTGATCTTCCTCCCCCAAACCCAGGACCACAGTCTAGTCACAAAACAAAACAAATAAACAAACAAAACAGACAAATTCCAGTTGAGGGACATTCTAGGTCACCAAGACTGTCTTCTCAAAACTGTCAAAGTCAACAAAAACAAGGAAAGTCCCAGACACTCCGACGGCCAGAAGGAGCCTAAGGAGTCATGACATTGGCTGTGACTTGAAATATGTCCTTCCCAAAATTCACATCCTGGAGCCCTAATCCCCAACGTGATTGTATTTAGTGACAGGTCCTCGCAGAAGTACTTGCAGACAAACGTGGGCATGAAGATAGGGCCCTGACCAGAGCGGATTAACATCCTTATAGGGGATACAGAGAGCTTGCCAGGTGAGGACACACAAAGAAGGTGTCACCTCCAAGCCGGGAAGAGAGCCTTCACCAGAAACAGACCCTGCCAGACCTGATTTGGGCCTGTGAGCCTCCAGAACCACGAGAAATTAAACTTTTGTTGTTCAAGCCACACAATCATGCTATTTTGTCATGACAGCCTGAGATGACTAAGCCAGTATCTGCATGGAATGTGTACCCTGGCCAAGATTTGGAGACAGAAAAAAGAACGTTAAGTAAGAATTTAAAAATCTAAAAAAGCATGGACTTTAATTAAAAATAATGTGTCCATATTGATTATTGATGGTAACAAACCATATTTAATATAGGATGTTAATAATTGGGGAGACAGCTTGGGATATGAGGGAACTCTTTGTACTATCTTCATAATTTTTTCTACAAATCTAAAACTGTCCTAAAATAGAAAGTTTATTAAAACATAGATTCGAGGCTATAATATACATAAAGATATATGTAAAAAATCTGATTTTACCAGGGGGTTTAAATACAGCTTAAAAATACTTAGGTAACTCTATTGAAAATAATAAGTCCTTCCACTGTTTAGTACGTCTAGACACTCACTTTTTTTTTTTTTTTGAGATAGGGTCTTGCTCTGTCCCCCACACTGGAGTGCAGTGGCATCGTCATAACTCACTGTAACCTTGGACTCCTGGGCTCAAGCAGTCCCCCTGCCTCAGCCTCCCAAGTAGCTGGGACGACAGGCAGGCACCACTTGTGTGCCACCATGCCTGGCTAATTTTTGTATTTTTTGTAGAGATGGGATCTTGCTGTGTTGCCCAGGCTGATCTCAAAACTTCTGGCCTCAAGTAAGTGATCCTCCCACCTTGGCCTCCCAAAGTGCTAGGATCACAGTAGATACTCACTTCTTCGATGAAACTGAGCCAGTGATTTGACAGCCCTCTTCTCCAGGTATCTGCGAGCTCTCATAGCAGGACTCACAGAAACTCTGCCCCCTGGTATGTTTTTGGTGTGGACCGTTTCCTGGTGGAAATTTCTCGGAGGCCTCCATTTTCGCCATGCTGGTGCCATGTTGACACAGAAGTCCTGGACGTGCTCAGCTCCTTGCTGGGGTTTTCAACGCTGTGTCCCTAGTTGTCATAGCATAATGTTACCTCAAAGTTCTTCATTTTTTCTAAGTTCTTTATGCCTTGATGCACTTGTTCCAATATCAGACTCTCAGACTTGAATTTTCTAGACCACATGATCTATTTCTTTTGCATTGCTCCTCTATCCTTTATTCCAGAGCTCCTGTGCCCTCCTGACGTTCAGTAAAGATAAATGTTGTGTCTACTATGGGGCAGGCCTGGGTCAGAGACACAGGGCCCTCACCGTCTGCAGAATGGACTTCGGCTTGCTGACGTGCTCCTGGCCTGTTTTACTCTATTAAGCTCCTCAATATTTATATAATTAATTAACTTAAAGAAACACTCAGGTTATTGTCACCAAAAACAAAGTCAGAGCAGGATTAAGGCTACTGAATAAAATATAACCTTCTGAAGCCTGACAAGGCCCCTCGGATCTGATGACACCTCCTCCTTCCGTACCTTGTGTGATCCCACCGACAGGGAAATAGTAATACTTCCGCTTTCTCCAAGCTGCCCCATTCTTTCTCACCCACTGGCCACTGCCCTGGCCGTTCCTGCATCCAAATCTGCCCTTCCCGTCTGCTCCTGCACAACCTGCCCCAACCTCACTTCTCAGGCATGAGGCCCCGCTCCATTCCAGAAGATTCCGGCACATTTCTCACAGCATGGTTAGCCATCCTTTGTCTTGCGTGTTTTCAGGCAGATGCTTTCTTCTTCCCCGCTGGGCTGTGATCTTCTTGAGAGCAGGGTTTCAGTGCATTCCCGAGTCACCTTTGCATTCCCGAAAAAATCTGGAATGCCGCCTTGTATACCATAGAAACCCAACAAATGCCCGACGGAGGGAGGAGTGAGTAGATGAACAAAGGAGGGATTATTTTGGGAGCAGATCAGTTATTTTCATTGGCCTGATAACCTCTCTTGTCCTCTGTCTGCCATCACCAACCAGAATAACTACAAAGAGCATGAAGACATTCTTCACTTCTCTCTCTGTATATATTTTTGAACAGTTGTTAAAACTTGGAGTGGTTTCCAGCCCAGGCTGCTGGGGGAAAGGCACCACGATCTCTTTCCCGTGGCAGAAGACACTGTCGGCTGACCCTGTGGTTTACCTGAGCCCAGGTGTTTGTGTGATGCTTGGAGATTATTTTCTGTTTGGGATCCACGGTGCTCAGGGATCCTGGAGCCTGGCGTGGGGAGGACGCAGGGTCGGGGGACGCCGAGTCCAGGGTAAGACCTAGTTATTGTCACGACAGCTTCCATGAGGTTCAAAGTTTTGCTTTTAAAACCAGCCGTTCCTGCTCAGTGAATTTGTGCTTAACTTGTGCTGTCGCTTGTTTTCTGCCAGGCCTGGGACCCATCGCCTCATGCCTCAGTGGTCCCGTATGTAAAATTAGGGCAGTAATGGTGACCACCACTTCCGGTTGCTCGGGGATTAAATGAGTTAATAATGTAAGGACTGAGAACAGAGGTTGACTCCTAGTAAGTGCACAAGAATCGCAGATAAGATGACGACCATTATCCCCAGTGCAGGAGTGACGGTGCCGGGCCTGCCCCCTGGGGCCCTCAGGGCTCTTTGTTGAACAAGAGGCTATTTACTGAGTAGGGCGCAGACTCCACAGCACGTGCGGTGCTGGTCGTGGTGCGGTGGTGGCGGAGGTGGCAGCACTGAGGGAGGCGTGGAAGGCAGGTGGACACCGCTCCCTACGTTGTCCTTTCGCCTGTTGGAACACTGCCAGCTTCCTAGCATCCCAGCATCTCGGTGTCCTACACCCTGAACCAAGACCAGGCAAAGCTGGTGGGGCAGGCCACAGGTGAAAGGGCCACAGGTGAATCTCGCAGCTTCCGAATCCCTCCAAACCCACCACGGGCCCACCTGGCCTTCACTCACCAGCCCCACTTTGGGAGACCCCACTCTTATCCACAAGCCGTGGGCTGTGGTAGTCACTGGCTCAACCCCCAGAGAAGCCTGCTTTGTGAGGGCTCTTGGGGACCAGAGCCAATGGGCGGCTCTTAAAGGATTTGCTATGAGGATTTAGTGAGTTTCATGAGACTCAAGTGCCTGGAAACAGCAGAGCCAAGACTCTGGACAGGGCAGGGGCCGGCACCGTGAGGACGTTTCTCATTTCGCTGCTCTTCACTCAGGTGCTTCTTTCTGTCCCTGGACACGAGCTCCTGCTTGTACGTGTTTATTTCTTCTCGGGCTCTGAGAGTATCTCATTACCTTCCACTCCACACTGCAAACTCCCGAAGGTGGGAATGCTATTCAGCCCAGTTGTGTTTTGATGTCTTCACCAATCTGGTCCTCCGTGGCCTCTGAAGGCTCATGCTATGGGTCAGGAAGGAAGAGGATCATTTTCTTTAAGCGGTAACTTCCCAAAATATGGCTTTTCCATCAACAGAGGGTACAGGAGGGAGCCCAGCTGTGCCACAGGATGTTTAAGTCCTCCTGTCGTCGGGCTTCATCTGTGCTTCCAGTCGTCTCGCTGGGACTGTATCGCTCAGCAGCCTCTGGGAGTCCCCCTGCTCAGCAGCACCTGGGAGTCCCCCTGCTCAGCAGCACCTGGGAGTCCCCCGGCAGAGATAAATCCACCCCATTCCAAGTCAGGACAGATGCTGAAGACACACTATTCCTGGGAAGGCGCATGTTCCGCTGGCTGATTATGGGACACCTGGAGGAGAAACAGCAGCGGAGCAGGTACAACTCCAGGCCGCACCTGTCCCCTCCACCCGGCTGATGGGAGCAGCCAGCGCTGCCTGCGCAGATTTATTGTTCCGCATCCCTGGGCCTAAAAGTTGGTTTTGTACTTGCAAATCCTGATCCCACTGTCACATTGCAGAAGCCTCCCCGGAAACCTTGAATGACGACGAGATCAATAAACCTCGTCTGACGTGGCGCCAGCTCGGGCACTGTGCTCTGCCCCCCGCGTGAGGACAACGTGGTCTCCAGATTCAGACATGGGCGCTCAGGAACTTGGCCACAGCATCCTGGGACTCAGCAGCCCTGGCGAGCGAGAGGGGTGAGGGCCGCGTGCAGACCGGGGTGCTTGGCTTCAGCGGGACCGACCCACAGACGGCAGCAACGCTTCTCCAGCATCAGGAAACGCCACGTTGTGCATTTTAAGGGAGGGGTGTTAAAGAGAGACTGATTTAAATAATTTAAATTTGGAGCTCTGTATGACTCCGAGATGAGTGGTCATTTATTTTAAAAGATAAGAACGATGCCTGTCCCCACTACCAAGAGCCGTCTGGATTCCCTCCCTGGACGGCCGGCTCTGCCTCCCGCCCTCCCAGCCGAGCTGAGCGAACGCACCACACGGGGAGGGAAAATGCACAGAGAAAGAGGATGGTCTCTATTTCTTTTGTAGTTTTCTGGGGGTAAAACAAATTACATTGCCATGGAAACTTCATTTTCTATATATTTTTCAAGAAGTTTCTCAGCGGATTCAGAAACCGTACAAAGATAGGAGCAGACACAGGAGCACAATTTAAACAGAGTTAAACAGAATCTGATTTATAATTGTGATCCCAGAGACCAGAGTATGTATTAATAAGCCATCTCTGGGGGAAACCTGCGCTAACATTCCAAAACTTATCCCAGGTTGCATCTCCCACCATGTATCACTGGACATTAAAATTCCCCACAGCACCTGGAACTGCAAATTTGCTTTGCAGAAAGTCGGATAATATCAAGTCTGCAGCCTCATTTCCCAGCGAGTGGAAACGCAGACACTAGAGACGTCTCCGGGCGGAAACCAACAGCGAGACGTGCCGCTGGGCCTGTGCTGGTGTTGGCTGAAGACCTGGCAGGGGTTATCGCGCCTCCTCCCCTGCAGCAAGGACGGGCGTCTGTGAGAATGCACGCACGTATGCTCGGACGCCTCCCTTCAGACAGCCTTCCCTCATGCACACGGTCACGACGCACGGGTAATTCATGCAATTGCTCAACATTGTCATTCCCAGATATTGAATCTAGTTTTCTAATAGCTCAGTAAGACATGACATAAAGAACAATGTCCGATTCCCACAATCATGCAGTCGGCCCCACCATGCTTGCTAATTGTCTCATTGCCACAAAACATAACGTGATTTCCAATCTCGCCTGCTGCTGCTGGAGGGCCTGAGAAATGCTGCACGGCACAGGCGGGAACACACGTGACGAGGAGAGGCGTGCTCCTCGTCCCGTGTAGGATGCCTCTCCACCTCCTTCAGCAGAGATGACTATTTCAATGATCTTGGAGCCAACAGTGTGAGTGGAACCGACCCCTCCCTTCTCAGATAGCACAAGTGGCTTTGAGCAGGTCACTTGACCTCTGCAAGCCTCAGCTCTGACATCTGTCATGAGGAGAGCATAATAATAAAAAAGTTCCAAGAAGAACGGCTGTGAAGACCTAGCCATGAATGTCCATAAAAGTCATCTTCCCAGCTCCCCTCACCTCAGAATGGGCATGATCGCAAAATAAAATTCAGTCATTTAACGTAAATATATTTCTCTTAGGCTAACCTAATAACATGGCTCAAAACTTAACACGTTGTGTTTTTTTAATGAGCTATTTTAGAATAGTTTTAGGTTAACAGACATCATGAAGATAGTATAATACAAAGAATTCCCATATACCATACACCCTATTACCTCTATCATTAACATCTTTACATTAGGATGGTACATCAGTCAGTAAACCAATCAATAAACCAACATCGATACATTATTACTAACTGAAGCCCATACTTTATTCAAATTTCCTTAGTGTTACCTAATTTATTTTTTCTTTTCCAGGTTCCAGCCAGGACACTAAACATCACATTAGCTGTCATGTTTCCTGAGGCTCTTCTTGGCTGTGAAAATTTCTCAGACTTTCCTTGATTCTGATGACTTTGACAGTTTTGAGAAGTACTGGTCAGATACTTTATGGAACGTCCCCCAAGTGGGATTTGTCTTGTGTTTTTGTCATGGTTTAGCTGAGTTATTGGTTTGGGGGAGGGAGACCACAGAGGTGAGGTGTCTTCTCATCTCATCGTATCAAGAGCACGCGGTGTCAGTCTGACTTAGCGCTTTTTATATTGATCTCACCCACCTGGCATAAGGTGGCACCTGTCAGGTTCTCCATGGAGCACACACATTTTTTTCCCTTTTCCATACCTTACTCTTTGCCCACACTTAGAGTTGGAAGCTGTGCTCCACCTCATTGAGAGTGGATTACCTAAATAAATCCTTTGGAATTCTTATGCACAAGAGATTTGTCTACCTCCCCACTCATTTGTTGACCTGATATTTATTTATATCAGTATGGACAGGTGAATATTCATTTTATATTTTGGGTTGTAATTCAATACTACTTTACTTATTTTGTTGCTGGAATTATTCAGCCGTTGGGTGATCATTCAGTTGGCTCCTGTGTCCTTTGCCATAACCGTATCATCATCGAAATGCAAGGTCTTGGTGTTATTTCACTGTTGTTCTGAGTGTATTTTAACTTGCAAGCCCTGCAAGGTGCTCCAGGAATGCTCATCTTGTTTATTTCTTGCCCCGGTCCCAGAATCAGACATTTCTCCAAGAACCCCTAGAGAATAGCAGTAGAAATGTTTGGAGAATGATATTAGAATCCAAGTTGTGCTTTATCCTGGGAAAAACTTCCCAATCTCCAGCCTCTGGACCATACGGTATTTTGGTTGATTCTCATTGAATTTTAGAAAGTCAGCACTCTCACTATGCCCAGGTGACAGACAAAACGTGTACAGTGGTCTGCTCTCTGCCCCCAACAATCTAGATGTCCTCTCATTGCATCCACTCGGGGCTGCACATGCAGTCTGCTGGGATGGGGACCCCAGCACGGTGCTGGAACACGCATCAGAGCCTCTGCTGTGTCGGTGTGACTGTCGTGCTGCTGGTCATCACGGTTTGCAGGTGGTGGTGAAGGTCAGTGACCAACACCTGGCCCTGGTTAACTTGGTTACCGTGAACTCACGCATGCTGGGGCACGCTGCCTAGCCTACGTTGGCTATGCTCTTTGAAGACACTACGTCACAGTAAGAGCTGTCACCATTACTTACTGTGCAGTCGGTCTACCTTTCACCCTGCAGACCTTCCTGGCTGCTGGGACAATGGCCCCTGCAGAAGAAACCCTCACCTGATTTCTACCTTTTTTTCCCATGTTCAGTTAAATTAACTCAACTGACAACAGGGGGTGGGTACTTTATATGCAGAGAGGCTGGATTAGAGTCATTTACATTAGCCCTAAATGAGGCCCTAAAGGAAAATTTAATGCACATCCCAAACCACCTACGTTCTGAACTCAGAGGTGCTATTCAAGAGAAAGGTGAGATGTGGTGGTTTAAAAATAGGTCCACTTCCTCCTGAGAGAAGACACTGGTCTTAATCGTTCACTTTGAAGATATTCTATCACCATGTTTGTGTGGGGTTAGCTGTTTCAACTTAAACAAACAAACAAAAAAAATAGTAAGAGTTTCAAAACATCCCTGAAGCCCTAATACGAGGGCTGTCTGGAAAGTATCCAGCCATGTAACATGAACAATGTATCAGCAATGGCTGGGTACTTTCCGGACAGCCCTCATGTTCGTGCAGAGGCTCCACCTTTCCAGGACTCCTTGCTTGGACGTGAGGACACCATGCTCCACCAAGGAAGGGCTCCTCACTCCGGTCGCTGGGTCTCTCTTACTCACACACTGCTTTGCACAGGTGCTTTGTCATCAACTTGCATCACAAGGGGGCGGGATGTTCCCTGGAACCACGCAGTCATGCACAGGCTGAGAGAGAAGGTGCCTAATGACGTGTTGTGGGGAAAATAGCTAACATGTGCCTTGGAGTATCTCATTTCTTATGAAATGGAGCTATTTCTTTCTTTGTTGCCTCTGTTGAAATAAAAGAATAAAGGGGCCCTGGAATTGCCAAGGGAAGGGCAGAGCGAGCTGTGCAACACTCAGTTTGTGTAAATAGCTTCCCTTATGGCACATGCATCACTGGGGATTATTTTTAAGACAATAAATAGAAGGTAGTTCACATTGTTTTTCTGTTGTTTGCTCATATTGAAGGAAGAATTTAGAATCGAGAAAGGGAAATGGACAAATAGGAAGAAGATACAACAGAACTGGAGAAGACAGAGATAAAACACAGCAAGCAGGAACGTCACGTGTTCGTCACTGGAATAGCTATAGCAATTGCATGAGCACCAAGGTGTGTAGCATCAGCCAGGATCGCAAAACCTCCACACTGGGAAGATCAACGCGGGAACAAGCAGGCCACCCATACGCGGTAACGACGGATTGCTGTGCTGTCCCTCCGGACCTGATGGGCAAAGGCATCGGGACTGATGGCTGACCAGCGTGGATGGAAAAGCTCAAGCAGGCAGAGGGCCTTAAATAAACACTTACTTCTTTTTATATTCAGTTCCTATCATGTAGTTTTCCCAGTGGGAGAGCTTACAGGCCCCCAGTTTAGACAACCCAAAAGCTGAGTCCTTCACAGCAAAGCCAGGGACACAGGTTTCCTAAAGGAGACTCGGACCTGGAGCCCAGCGAGCTGGGAATAAAGTTCCAAGCGGCAGAGACGAGACGGCCCTCGCGCTGCTCACGCTTTCCAACGGGGAAGAGCAGCAGCACCATACTGGCTCTCCACGCTGCAGGACAAGTGGCCACAAAGCCCGTGGCTTAAAACAACACCTGTTTATTCCCCCACAGCTCCTGTGGGTCACAGGTTCAAGCATGGCTTACCTGGGTCCTTTCCTTAGAGTCACACGAGGTAGGAATCACGATGTGGGCTGGGGCCGTCTCACCTGGGGCCCAGGACCCGACTCCAAGCTCAGGCAGGGTCATCTCCCTGTGGCTGTGGGAGTCATGGCAGTTTGCTCCTTCAAGAGCAGCAGGAGGAAAAGCCTCTGATGCTGTGAGCCTCTTTGATTTTGTGCATCTCTTACCTCTACACCTTTTTAACAGGTCCATCTGATTAGATCAGGCCTTTCTAGGATAAGCTGCCTTTGATTAGCTCAAAGTCCCTTGATTAGGAACTTTAACTCCATCATCCGAAAAATTCCTTCACCTTTGCTGCTTAAAACAGCTTCATCCCAGGAGCAACATCTCACCACATTCACAGTCCCACCCTCACTCCAACGCAGGGCATCACCCAGGGCGTGTCCGCCAGGGCTAGGAATGCTGGTGGCCATCGTGGAAGTCTGCCAGGACAGCTACCCATGCAAGACCAGCTTCTCAGGCTGTTGCTAAAAGCATAAATATTCATTTCTTGAGAGAAAGCACAAATAGTGCAGCTATTACCTAAGGACGAGGACCACAGCGATTCGTGCGTGCAGTTTTACAAATGGGGCCGCTATGGGGCTCCATTCTTCACCACGCACCAGTCCTGAGTTGTTAATGGGCTGTAAGTACCCTTGGGCAGGGAGGACGGCTCTCTAGGAACAAGAGGGAAATTCATTAAGTCACATTCTCTCCAGGTGCTTTGGCTTCTAGACTTTTCTTCGTAATTTTCCCCCCTTTTTAAACACAGAATGCATATTAGAGTCCCTTGACAGTTTTCAGACGTCCTGGTGGGAGTCTAAAAGGAGGCCTTACTGAGATTCTGTTTTCCCTCTTTGTGCTCTTAAGCAAAGAAAGCCATTTAAGGGGCCCGGGGCAGTTTCGTGCAGTTACCAGACAGTGAAATGAAGAGATCACTTAAAGCCCGTGACGATCAGAGATGGGAGGCGTCTTCTGTGCCCAGACCTCTCTGCTGATAACAGAGTGAGAGCGTTTGCACTAAAACTGCGGCAGCCAAGAACTCGATAAAGAAAAGCCTCAATTAAAGTGTTTTCTCTTACGACATTCCACACGTGGGAGAATTCTGGTGACCGCTGACACAAATAGCCTCAACTAGTCCTGCCACTAAGCCGTGGCAGAAACTGGCTGTCACCGTGGTGGGTCCTGTGTAACCCACTGCACAAGCACACATGGAAACTCAAAAGCAGGGACCCTGCCAGCTGCTTCCCTTTAACCCTCTGAAAACAGCCAAGAAGAAGACATGCACTGTTCTGCTTTACTGTGTTTATTTTTTAAATTCTTATTATAATAGCAGAAGTCATCCATCTTTATTTTAGGTAAAGTAGAACATTTATCTATGCAAAAAGAAAATAAAAATCACTTGCAATCCTACTGTGTGGAGATATTCAGTCAACCACTTGTAATCTCTCCCTTCAAAACCTTTATGCTTGTGTGCGTGTGTGTGTGTGTGTGTGTGTGTGTGTGTGTGTGTGTAGAGGGGGAGAGAGAGGACACATTTTTAGAATGATGGGGTAATAACCTGTAGAGTGTTTTGTAATCTCTTATTTTTTTTATTTGACCAGGAACTGTTCTGAATAAAGACTGTGTCTTAACTGTTGTTGTGTTTCCAGGGCAAAGCATAACACTGGCACGTAGCAAGTCCTCAGTAATGTCTGTAGGACACCCTGTCCCTGTTAGTGAACATGGAAGCCAGCATCCTGTCGACAGCTGCATAGTGGCACATTGGATGATGCCATGATTCAGTAATCCCCCAATTGTGATATTGTACTACTGAGAATCTGAGGTAGTATATGGATAAAAGTGTCTTTATCTTAATCATAATTTATTTTACTTTGCCCTTCAAAAACTACAATACATAGCATATCAACCCTGTGATTTCACAGATTTTTTTTTTTTTAGAATTAGGCATAAGTACTATTTAAGTTTTACAAAAGAAAGGAAAAACTCTTAAGTAAATAAGAATTCAAGAAGTTCTCAGATTTGACAAAAATGATAAAAGATGGCACCTCGAATGATAAAAGTTTAGAATACTGAGACCTGATTTATTTAACCATTTCTCTCCTACCACACTCATCGATCATTTCCTTCATTTTTTCTATTATAAAAATGCTGTAACATATTCCTACATATACTGTCATATGTTGACTTGATTATTTCCCAAAAGTAAAATTCCTAGAAATGAAAATGTTGCACGGTTGGAATGTTTTAAAGCCATTGATATATAATGACAAAACCCATCCAACTGGAATCTGAGCTTGTGCCCTGTACCCGTCCCCAGTCGTGCATGGGGAGGAGAGTGGCTCTGCCTTTCTAGAAACTCTCTGTACCATCGAAGTGAAAAGGCATGAAGGTTTTGCACCGGGGGAGACGAGCTCACGTGAGTCTGCCCCCTGCCCAGGGCCCCTTCCCGTCCGGTCTTCACGTCCTCTGTGTCCCGGTCTCTCTGGCTCACCCCTCTGCCTTGGACGTACTCCTCTCTCTGTCTGTCTGTCTCCATCCCTGTTTCCCCTCCCTTCCTTTCTACCCCCAAGAGAGAGCTGTGTGTAAATTTTCAGTTTAGATAATAATGCAGTGTTTGATAGTTCGGTATTTGTCATTCAAAATAAGAGAAAGCTGATATTTATATTACTAATGAGGTATGCCAAGCGTTTGCCCTTTAGTCTGGAGACTGCCACTAGGAAGTAGGAGCCGCCTGCACCTGAGACAGGTGGTTCTCAGTGAACAGTCCCCAGCAGACTCCCGGGCCTTCCCTTGGCCACCGGCATTCAGGCCCCCGACTGCTTTGTTTTTGAGGGGAGGCGGCACTGCTCCCACACAGCCTCATGGTCCTCTGCGGGCAGTGTTGCCCTCACCTTGCAACATCCTGCCCACCTTGGCCACAGGTGACCAGCCCTGGGCCACAGCTGCCATTCTCCTTGTGGATGGAGCCACACAGACACCCGGAATGATTCCCTCAAAGCCTGAGTCAGGACACCTGTCTCCAATGCTGAGCCTGGAATAAGGATTGAAACAAAACTGGACATGATGGAACAGTGGCTTCTACATTAGATATTTGCCTATTATAGCCACAAAACATTATTTAATTAACTCTTTCCAATTGACAAAGTTGCTTTTATCATTTATAAAATTTGCTTCAAATGAAGCCTTTATAACTCCTATAAATGAAAAACCATTACCACTCATAATAAGGTTACCATATAAATAAAAACAGGGAAGACAAAGAAGTATTCCTACAGTCTCACTTGATACTAAAGCCTTTTGGAGACCCAAGCCTGCAGCCCTCCTGTAGTTCTTCAGGGAGCTCAGCGAGACCAGAGAGCCGCTAAAGGCAGGCCAGGGCTGCAGTGAGGCTCTCCCCCTAACTCTGCAGGAGGCGTGAAGCCAAGAGACCCCTCTGTCCTTCAACTAAACAGCACTGGCCAGTTCCCTGTCCCTGCATCAGCACAAATACCACCCTTACTTTGTGAAACCCTGAAATTGTGATGGTCTTTTTTGGTGACAACTGATGATAAACACACAAACACAGAGCACACCAAAATAATGTGCAAGATGGTTCCACAGACAAAAATGCATCAGTGTAGCACATCACATTCACAGAATGAAGGACACAACCACATGATCGTCTCAGTGGATTCAGAAAGCATTTGACAGAATTCAATTCATGCATGATAAAAAAAATACACTCATCAAACTAGGAATGGCGGTCAACTACCTCAACGTAATAAAGCCATATAGGAAAAGGCCACAGCAAATATCGTACTCAAAGGTGAAAAAGCTTTTCCTCTGAGACCAAAAACAAGACAAGGATGCCTACTCCACCACTTCGAAGTGCTAGCCAGAACAATTAGGCAAAAAAATAAAAATAAATAAAAGGCACCCAGACTGGAAAGGAAGAAGTAAAATGGTCTGTGTTCATAGGTGATACAATCTTACTGTATGCGGAAAGCCCTAAAGAGGCCCCCCACACCCGAGAAATCCGTTACAGCTAAGAATTCAACAAAGTATCGAAATACAAAGTCAACACACAAAAATCAGTTGCATTTCTATATACTAACAATGATCACTATGAAAAGAAAATGACATAACCAATTCCACTTACAATAGCAGCAAAAATAATAAAACACTTATGAATTAACTTAACCAAAGATATGAAAGACTTGTATAATGATTATAAAACATTGCTGAAACGTTTACTTGTGAAAAAATACATATAATATAAAATTTAGATCTTAATTATTTTTAAGCATACCCTTCAATAGTGTTAAGTATGTTTACATTGTTGCCCAACGAATATCCATAACGTTTCATCTTCCCAAACTGAAACTGTGCATTCATTCGCCCTTCCCCCAGCCCCCAGCAACCACCATTCTACTCTCTTTCTCTACGAAACTAACTACCCCAGCTACCTGATACATGTGGAATCATACAGTATTCATCTTTGTGTGTCTGGCGTATTTCACTTATTAATAGTGTAACATCCTCAAGGTTCACCTGTGTTGCAGCATGTGTCAGAATTTCCTTCCTTTTTAAGGCAGAATATTACTCCGCTGTGTATTTATGCCACCTGTGTCGATCCATCCATCCATCAATGGACACTTGGGCTGTTTCCACCTGTGAATATTGCTGCTCTGCACATGAGCCTGCCAACATCTTCTCATGTCCCTGCTTTCAATTCCTTTGGACATACACCCAGAAGTGGGATTGCTGGATCATACAGTAATTCTATTTTTAATTTGTTGAGGAACTTCCAGGCTGTTTCCACAGTGGCTGCACCATTTTACACTCAGGGCTCTGGTTTTTTAAGTGGGCAGGACTGAGAGTATGAACCAGACTGAAAGTGACACGAGGGAGTTCCTGTTATCTGAGAACGTCAGAAGGAAGTGCTGGTCCTTCCTCCTAGGTGTACCCATCAGGTTTAAAAGGGACAGTGGAATAAAGAAACAGCTGCTCCTGCCTGCTCACACGCTTGGGACCCCCAGGTGCACAAGCAAACCAGCAAGCCCAGCTCACGCCAGCACCTGGCCCCACCTCCCAGGCCCCCTCACACACAAACCCTCTGAGCCCAGGTGCTGGGCCGCCTCCAAGCTCTGTGAACACACCCCGTCCTGCCTTGCACTCTGGTCTCCGCTCCACCGCCACCTCCGTCCCAGGACGCCAGCCCTCCCAGCAGGCTCAGCCCAGCCCTAGTCCAAGGGGCCAGGTGGTCTCCCCATATCTCAGCCTCTGTGGTGCATGACTGCCCCACTCCCGGGTCAGACCTACACCGGAACCTGGGTTTTCTCACCTGTGGAATAAAAGCACAAAGAGCCCCTTATGTAACAGCTGCCGTTCACGCTGTTCCCAAGAGTAAGCCGGATGATGCACATCAAAGGCTGCATGTACTAAGGACATAATGAATTTTCCTCCTCCTGGTTTTTATGACGCAACACCTTTAGGGAGCATCCGGGTTGGGGGGCTCCTCCTTATCTCCTGCTGTTTCCCCTTTCATTAGCCCAGGCGGCCTGTGAGCAGGTAAGACAGAGGGGGACTTTTTCATCACACCAGTTTTATAAGTCAGGCCAGCCCAGCCTTCTGCCTGACCACCTTTCTGCTCCAGCAGAGCCGCTGTGCCCTCACCTTGTCAGACCCTCCCGATCGTGTTCCCCATTTGGAAGGCTCTTCACCCCCCTCACTTCTGCACCCCTCAGACCAGGGACTACCTGCTCATCTTCCCCTCCACTCTAGCATCGCTGCCTCTGGACACGACCTCCTGTAACCCTCTCTCAACACACCAGGGACGTCGGCTTCCCAGCACGTGCCACCACGGTTTATATGACGTTGCCTCTGTGGGTGCCTTGTCAATGACTAAGCCACCTTCCTGTCCTGTGCCTTGCCAATGACTATGTCACCTTCCTGTTGTGTCTTGTCCATGACTAAGCCGCCAGAAGGACCAGAATCCTGGCGGATTTGCTCGTGTTCCACTGAGACACTCCGAGAACACTGTTGAAGGGATGAGGCTTCCATGGCTTGGTCAAGTCTTACCAGGGTGGCAGCACAGGGGCTCCGGCACAGACCTGGGAAAGTCCGGATCTGCCCTGTCACTGAGTCAAGTGTCCTGGACACACTATTTCCCGTGGCTGGATTCTCTGACTCAGCAAATGCACGAATTAATAAAAACATGGACTTTGAAGCTACTCACATGTGGTAAAATCCATGATCCCTGCTCCAACAATGTTTGCATTTTCTGTGCCCCAGAGGGCCTCCCTTCCTTCCTCACCTAGAAATACTCCTCAGGGCTTGAACTTCCACTTCACTGGGGAAGCCGTGCCTTGGATTACCTGCTGGCTGCAATTCCATGTGACATGTTCACACAGGGCCACGCCCTCCCCTCTGGGCACCCCTGTAGGTTGGATTTTAGATATTGGTCTGGTCACTTGGGGAACGTCTGCACCGCTGACAACAGCCTGCTTCAGGCCTTAACACACGCCAGGCCCGGAGCACAGCTGGGTGCGGACACGCTAAGTCAGTGGAGAAATGAATCACGTCAAACCCATCCCTGCTGTCGGTGTACCACAGGTGCGTTTGGACTGTGTGGCTGCGGAGAAAGCTAACACTTGTGATCCTTCTGGTTTTTCTTTCTAAAGCAGAATGCACGACCAAGAGTGGAAAATAGCCAGGTTCAAGGAAAGCCATCAATCCTCACGAATAATTGCTGATTCCAGCTGCTGCATCGCATTTCTGGGTAGAAACCCCAACTCCCAGTGCTGGCTGGGATCCTCCAAACACCGCGCCTGACCAGCCGCTATTTCTCCTAGGTCTTGTTGAATGATTCATCGCGACTCCCAGCAGACTGTCGCTGCTACCAATGCAAGGGAATCAACAAACAGAGCTTGGAGAGAGACTTTGTCCATGCATCATAGCTCAAACTAGAGAAAGATGAACTCATTATTAGTCTACCTCGGGCTGTGCAATAAAGAACCGATGCATCAGGTGAAACCTTCAGGGAATGATTAACAAAATCAAATTCTGGCTCATTCATGTCATTTTTCCTTAAAGTTTCCTGGGAAGAAGAACAGTGGCCTCCGATGATCAAATTATCTGATCTCGTGCTCCTCAGCCATATGAAAATGCTCTTCCCTGCATCAAGCCATGTCGCTGTGGGGAGTGCACAAGTCAGAAGCTACACTCAGGAAAACAAAGAAATTCGCTGCAGCCGGAAATAACATGGAGATTTTTTTTTACAAGAAAATATACGTTTATTTTAAACATGTATGTGTATGTGTGGTTTCCATGTGCAAAGTTTTAATTTGTATGCAAAGCTATTCTACCTGGAAGGTAATGTAGAAATGAAAAACAAGAACAAAAATAGAATAATTTTCATTTTCCTGTTGTCCTCATGAATATAAAATTCTCCTCTTCATCATGAGAAAATTAATTAGAAACTGTCTCAGCAGACCTGAATTCTAAAGCCTGGTTCTATTTCTAAATAGCTGTTTGGCCTTAAGCAAGTCACTTAACTGTTTGAATTTTTGTTAAATAAGTACAGAACAACTTATTGTTTTTAATATATGGATCAAAATAGTCTTGCTACTGTTTAACTTAGAATGAAAATGTGTTTACCGAGTCACATGAAAAACTGTTTTATTACATTCTCAGAGTAACTACTTTAAACATTAAAAATGGTAATAAGAAAGTAAGTACTTCTCTCTGGATCCTAAAAGGTTAATATCTAGTCAATATTGCTCATAGCACAAAATATGTCTAATATTTATTCCTGAAAATTGACGTTGAGCCTTAGCAAGCAGGTTGGAGGCTGCCCGCGGCCTGTGGCCCAAGATCTGACCTTGCTGAAGGGAAGAACTCCACACACCTTAAGTCCACGTGTCTTTGATTTGCAGTGTCTGGGTCTGTCCGGGAAACGTGACTGCCTGACCTGCTGTTAGGCTTTAGAAATAGTCTCTTGCTGTCAATAACGATCATTCACTTCAAGTTAACTCGCCCTAAATCTGGACCTGATTGTGGACGGTAACAGGTCTTGCACTGAAAGCAGAGAAGGCAACACGTTATTAACGGGCAGTCTGTGCCACACACCCACACTCCAAAGGACAGATAAAGAATTCAAACCTCCTCCAGTTTCCAAACAGAAACCACTGCCTTACTCCTCTGTGATCCTGAGACTTTTCATTTATTCATGATCAAACATCAGGTGAGGGAGTCCCTCTCCCAAACGGTTGCTTGTTTTCAAGAGATCCGATGCACAGCACTGATGTCTCCTCTCCATGGCAGTGAGATGGAATGAAAGCAGAAGGGAAGAGGCACGACTTGCTAGAATATTTATGTCGCTAGAGATAACCTCAAGACTCTTGAAGACCCTGGGACGTGACCCACCTTCCCCTCAGAACAGGAAGCAGCGAGGCCCTTTGCAGGGAGGACTGTGAGAGCGGAGCTACCTGCTAGGATCAGAGCTACACAAGGCCCTCTTTTCCCTGCTTCTGCTGAAGGCCGCACTTCCTTTCCCTCCTGCCTCCCGCCCCCTCCTGGCTGAGCCTCAGCATCAAAAATTCTGTTTAGTGTTTGATTCCAGGAGAACAGAGGACATTCGTGGTCTCTCACTGGCATTCCTCATGTTCTTTGCAACTTTACAGGATACAAAATAGTGCATGCAAAACCCCTATAACTATTATATGATTACCACTTGGGAGAGGAACAAAAGAAAACAAAATACAAAATCTTACTCAAATCTATCTCTATTTTTTAAAAATACATTTACAGAAAACTTTTACCCCTCTCCCTATGTGCTTGTTAATCCAAAAGGAAGTCACTTTTCTCTTCTATCATCCCCCTAGAATATCAACCTACTATTTATTATTTTTAGAGCAGACTTGTGAAAGTTTCCCATATGTTTCCAGGAATCGTCACTCCCTTAGGGAAGGTCTGCAGTACAAGCAGGTGGTCACCCTTGGTGGCTAATTAAGTTTTTCCCATTTGCAGAGGGGATTCTAGTCCAGGAAATGTGTGACCAGGAAGAGAGGGAGGGCTCTGCAGCCGTACAGGATGACCCAAACTGTCCCTTGTTTGGAACGTGAGTCCTGCCACCTGGGTTCAAATGCCCAGAGAGGTGTGCAGGCATCTTCAGTTCACCCAGACGCTGTTCCTGCCTGAACTGTGATTTCATCCCTCCCCTGTTCCCGCTCCTGGCTCTAGTCACTTGGCATTTATTCCATAAGCATCTGTTGAGTGTCTCCTACGTGCCAGAGATGGAGCTGGGCCCTGGACAGGCAAGGAAAGATAAAACATGGGCCTCGCTCTCCAGAGACTCACAGATGGGTAGGCAGGAATCGAAACGTAGAGCCCCTTGTTGTAGGAATCACGGTCACCATAACAACAGCCACCAGCACGCATTGAGCACTTCCTGCATGCCCAGCCTGACTCGGGGAACTTCACCTGTATTCATTCACCTGGGTCCACAGCAACCCCACGAGGACCCTCAGGGACAGGGGCAGCGACGTGAAGAGGCTTTCCCAAATTCGCCCAAAGAACCCGGCAAGAGAGCCCAATCTTGAAGCCTGATCTGCCTAATTTTAGACCCAGACTTGACCCTGGACTGTCCTGCCCACAACCTGTGCTGCACTGGGGGAAACATGAGGAGACAAGGACTTTCAACCCTCTCGATCTACGTTTCATCTCGATTAGCCACGTTGCCCTGCCATTTTTTTCTAAATAAAAACAACTATGAAATTGCCTACCATGAGACAGACTGTTGTGAATCCACAGAAGTAAAAGTGCACACCCTTAAATGTAGGTGTGAAGCTCTATAGAGAGGGAAACCTCTCTGCTGTCCATAAGACATTTACGACATAAAAGTGTGGCAGACGTAATCGTTTCACTATGTCTTATGTATTTATCGTGATAAATTAACTATCTGTAGTATCTGCATAATTCTGTGATCTCAGACCCGTGGTTCTCAGTAGAGAGGAACTGTGTCTTAGGGGAAATTTGTCAATGACTCCAGACATTTTTGGTTGTCATTACTGGGAGGTTGGGGGGCACGTAGGGGTAGGCACCAGGGATGTTGCCAAACATTCTGCAAAGCCCAGAGCAGCCCCCACACAGCAAAGAATTATCCAGCCCACACACCAATAGTGCTGAGGTTCAGAAACCGTACTTTAGACATATATCCAAACCAGACAGGCATTTGCTTGTTCATTTTTGGATGGAGATCATTAGATATCATCACAATATAACAGAACTGAACAGAGCTGCAAATACACCTCTATGCTATGTGTAATTTAACATTGACTAGACATGCTTGGTCTTTCCTGTTTTGCATAACATCTTTCCCTCTCAAACTCGAGATCAAATGAGCAAATCGGCTATTTGTACCCTCACACTTTAAAGTTTAGTTTCGATGTACAACGTACAACTCTTGCAGTGTCCTTACAAAAGCTCTCTCCCCTCCCTCGCCCCTAGACTCCAGGTGCCCTGCCCACTGATGCAGAGCCAAACAGATACATTTGCCCAAGTACAATTAAAGAGATTGACTGCCTATTAGTAGAAGGCACCCTGGTATCAGCTAATCTGAAATTAAGTGGGAGATATTCTGTTAGGGCTGTGTTTTGTTAAGCAAGCAAAATGTAAAACCGTCACATCTTTAGTGATTGATTAATGACCTTTTAAAGGACCCTGCTAAATGGGAAAATTGAAGAATGTGAGAGCAATTAAGGAGCTCTTGCAAGGCAGTTCACTTATCAAAATGACTTGGACAAGATTTCAGCTGGATCATTGGCCCTTGTACCTTAACTGCTGTGGAATTGTATCCAACAGCCCCAAGAAGACTATTTTAGGCATATCAGCCAAATGCCACCCCGAACCTTTAGCAGCAATTACAGCTTAACAGACATTGGCCACACAGAGATTTGGGCTGAACATCTCGGTGAGCTTCGATCTGCACAGCCCAGATGCCCAGCCGATCCCGCGCCCGCCTTCTCTTGCAGGTATGTGCTGTTTCCATTAGCATCCTCCAGATAAAAGCCCTGTCTGCAAAGGGTAAAAGCTAAGCTAGTTCAAGTGACGCGGCACTTTGTTCCAGTGAGGCTTCCTTTGAAATAGCAATTACTAATGTGCACCAGGTAATTTAGGGAAACAGAGCTAAAACTACCCAAGAGCTTTGAACAGAAATATGATCCCAAAGCATTTCCTTTCCTTTCCCTTTTCTTCCTCGGGCTTTTCTGTTTGATGAAAATGAGCTTGTTTCTCTTGAGATCGCCTCAGCCCTTGCCGTTGTTGAGGAGGGCTCTCCGGGCGCTAAACGTCAAGGATGTTTGCTGAGCGTCTTGCTTGCATCCAGACAGAGCAGTTGTCCCGTGCTTGGGGCTCTTCTTGGATAGAAACATCTTTTTTTTTTTTTTTTTTTTCCCCTGGGCCCAACCCTGGCTCCTTGGCCCACAGTGGGGGAAAGAGAAGATTAAACACTCACTCAGACATATTTGCCTTGGAGGTCCGTTTTTAAAAGCACCACATGCCAAGGACATCACCAAATTTAATCTCTCTCCTGGGTGTGATAAAAGTGAGTGAACCGACTTCTGATTGCTTACCATGCCAAGGTTTTCATTTTTTTTTTTTTTAATTCATGGACCGCTTGGGAGGGTTGAGAATCAGGCTCTATCCGGTTTTTATCTCCACGGATGGCCGCGAGTCTGATCATCAGATAGGAACTGTGCATGCCTGTCCTCCTCCTCTGGCCCCAAATCCAGGGCCGGCCTCTGCTCCAGGTTAAGCAGACTGACGCCTGCATCGAAGCACTGACTTTCTTTCAGGGGAACTTCTCAGTAGCAAATGTAGGCAGTGGGGATGGGCACTTTGTCTGTCCCCACCTTTGCCACCCAGAGCGTGCCAATCCCACGTGACTCTTCCCAAATTTTATAGCTTCCCAAGTCCTTAGATAACCAGGATCTTTTAAAAGTGGCCTTGGCTCCCTTTTTTTTTTTTTCCTTTTCTTTTTAATTATATATATATATTTTTTTATTTCAGCTCATTATTTGTATGGTGGGGATAATAATATCAACCTCATGTAGTTGTGAGACTTAAATAAAACAGCAAAGCTCTTGCAAATGGCTCTGGGATTCTATGCAATAATTTGGGGCGAGAATCTGGAGGGATGGAGGGAAGGAGTGAGGAAGAGGGTTTGCCTGAAAGCGGCCACCACAAAGCAAACGTATTATTTATTTTGCAAGATTTGAGCCACACATTTGTTGGGATAGCACTGTGGCTAATGATGTTTCTATTTGCATTCTACATAAGGTTAAAAAATATGATTGTACATATCAAAGACTGTTATTATTACTAATTTACTCAGAGTAGCTAGGAATAAATGATAAGAATTATGAGATCAGCAATCCCACGCCCCATCCAGAGTCACTCCTTGGTCCTGCCTCTGAAAAAGGCTGAGTTTTTTTTTATTGTTGTTTTACATATTTAGTTTGAATCATTTTAGATTTACACAACAGTTGCAAAGACATTACAGAGTACACCCTTTACCATGCATACTTAATCAGCTTCCATTAATGGAGACTTCTGACAACTGTGGTGCATTTATCCCAACTAAGAATTAACATCGAGCGGCACCAAGCTATTAACTAAACCACACGCTATTCCATCTCACCAGTTTTTCCATTAATTCTCTCTTCCTGTACCAGAATCCCATCCAAGATATGCTGGTGTCATTGTGTCATATTTAGTCATTGTGTCTCCTTAGTCAGCTCTGGTCTGTGATACTTTCTCAGACATTTCTTATTTTTTATGTATCCCAAATTGGGTTTATCTAATGTTTTCTCATGATGGGAATGGGATTATGGATTTGGGGGAAGAAGAGCCCAGAGATGAAGCACCCTTCTTGCTTATTACCTCATATTGGGGGGTCCATGGTGTCCCTGGAGACACTAAGTTCAATACTTGATCAGGTGGTGTCTGTGCAGCTCCTTCTCTGTGAAGTTCCTGGCATCCCCTCTCCAGACTCTATGCCAGGGATCTGCAAACGTTTTCTCAAAGGGCTGGATAGGAGGCAGGAGAATGGCGGGAGCCCAGCGGTTTGAGGATGTTGTGAGCTAGGCTGATGCCACCGCACTCCACCCAGGGCAACGGAGTGATATTCTGTCTCAAATAAAAAAAAATTTAAAAAAATGTTTCTACTGATTTATCTTCAGACTCTTTGATTCTTGTCTTGGCCACGCCCAGGCTACTGATGAGCCCATCAAAAGCATTCTCTACTTCTGTTATAGTGACTTTGATTCCTAGAATTTCCTTTTTTTATAATGTCTTTCAGTTTTTAGTTGTTTCTACAGCTGTAGATGCCAGAGGTGTCAAATTCTTCAAATGCCCTTGTTTTTGTCTCTGCTGGTGACTCTCTCTTCCCTTATGTACTTGTGCTTAGAGAGACTCTGCACCTTGCATCTCTTCCAGCTTCAATTCTCTTACATGCAGCCCTGATGGTGGCGCAAGGTGGGAAGCATTCTGTAACCGAACGATGAACTCAGCTTTCCTGCTGAAACGGGAAGCTTCTGAAGTCCTTGATTCTTAAAAATTGAACTAGCCTTGCGTTCCTAGGATTAAACCAAACTGTATCATACTCTGTGTGTGTGTGTGTGTGTGTGTGTATGTGTGTATCCTGTGTGCTCCACTTTGGGGCTAGTCTAGGGTACAATCTATGCTAGTGGTTTATAGCAGAGATAAGTTCTTTGCTATGTTGCTTTAGATGTTGGCTGCGTATGTGCTGCTTGAGAATAAGCCTGGGACATGTGTTGGTTTATATCATATTTACAAATCTCCCCCAGTCCTTTTCTCTCCAGGATTCCCCCTCTACTCTCCAGCCTCCAACCGACCCTTTTCCCAGTTCTCTGCTAAAAACAGTGGTGGTGCTGCTGGAAAGTCTTCAATGTTTTAACTTTCCGTGCTTCTAAAACACAGTTCCATGACTGTGGTGATCCTTGAAGCAGAGCTGGGGAGATGGAGGAGGAGGAGGCGGCGGCGGCGGCAGCACAGCAGGAGAAAAACCTTCTCATATCTCTGCCTGGCCAGCACTATGGGGTTTTGCTTGGAGAGTCTGGTGCCACCTCTGGTGTGTGGCTGGGCACCAGGGGCCACTCTGGAGCCAACACGGGGAGGTAAAACATGAACAGTAAGCAGCAGGTTGTTTTTCACGGTTTGCCCTCCCTCCCCAGTCAACCTGCTATTGGTTATGTTTAGATCCTTGGGTAGTAGTTACGTAAACTTTTTACAGAATTTTAAATTTAACCACTGGGAGGGTGGCTATAACATGCTTACTCTGCGAAACTCTCCCTTCCCTAACTCAGGTCTTTTACATTGTAACACAGAGTTATTTTAACACCCAAGACCTACACCATTAATATGTTAGTTATCTGCTTCCAGGGTTAGAAGTGATAAAGAAAACTCAATAAATACAATTGGGTGAGAACTGTATTTTTTTTTATTGAGGAGTGTTAAAGAGGCATTAGCTGGCTCTGTCTTTCGGAGGAATGCTAACAAGATCATGTCAGTTATAAATGCAGAGAAAACATCTATCCCTAAATTTGTCTTCAGGGATGAACTCTAGGTCACTAGAGATTCCACCTCGTTCCCAGTAAAATATGCATTAAAGGGAAGATGCATAATTAATATGTAAGACATAGCTTGTATGCTGCCAATACATCACTCAATTTAAAATGTCTTTTCAAAGTGACAAAATTGCCCTGAAGACATGTGGAGGTAATGTTATAAGAAAACATAATAAATCTGGAAGTGTACTGAAGGCTGTTGGGTTTGGAACTAGAAAAATGTATGCTTCAAAGCCCAAGTTTACAAATGCTTCCTTGTTACCAGTGGATCAATTACTGCTGGATACAAAACACACACACACACACACACACACACACACACACTTGTAAAATCCATTCAATACAGAACATTTCTAAATAAATTGTTAATAAAAAACAGAATATGGTGGATTGTGCACCTAATTATACCATTCAGCAGATAATAAAAAGCAATTAACCAACAGAGACAAATAAGCCAGCAATGAGAGGATCCTGCCTCCTCTGCCCCAGGCTAGAGACAGTGCAAAGCTAAGACTGGACAGACAGGATTGACGAATGAAACAGACCTCAGCAAAGTTTAAACCAGACCTTTTCCATCTCTGCTGCCCTTTGAACTCTCCCTGAGCCCCAGGGGTGGATCCCCTGGCCCCAAGGAAAGCCCGGACAATGGCTGTGCTCTGGAGGCCAAACAACTGGCGCATTTAAATGTTTTCTTGGGACACTAGAAAAACGCAAATACGGTACACACACACACACACACACACACACCCCACACAGAGCGGGAATCAGCATTCCATAGCAAATATTAAAAGTTAAGTTGCTAGTTTGTAAAACAAATCTCATCCTTTCTGAGATTTTAAACCTGTATTTATCAAATTGTTCTATTTTAAGTAAAGCATATGGTCTACAACATCCGATAAGTTTTAAGAAAATAGATTCTGATAGCTAAGAGTGAGATCTACCCCCCTCCTCACCTGGATTTTGGAAATTTGGGGCAGAAAAGTGCTGGTCAGCGGTGACACGAGGGACCAGCCAATAAGCTGCCCCTTGAATGTGCTAATAAGGCTCAGGGACTGGCTGGAGAATTGACATCCCTGGAGAGTCAGGTTCGCTCTCCCAGCTTCAACTCTCTGACCTTTTAAAGCCTTTTACTTAAGCTGCTCAGAAGAAGAAAAATGATCTAATTCTCATTTTTTTCTTTATTCAAACAGTTCATTGTTCCAGCAGTAAAAACACATAAAGAACCTTCTACGGGTTTAGTACAAGGGATTCAACAACAGCACAAAGAATCTCTGTGCTGATAGATCTAAGAGAGGAGAGACAGATATTTAAAAATAATTACACAATAATTATCTGATTATGGAAGTAAGACAGAGCCATGAAAAGAATGTATTGTGGGAACAGAAGCTATTTAAGAGGGGATGCAACCCAGTTCAGGGGTCAGGAAGTCTTCCTTGAAGATTTTTAGGCCAACAAAAGGGTGTGTGGACACACCTGCTCCGAGGGTGGGGGAAGAGGAGTGTGGAGTATTGGCTGCTCCTGGGAGGGGGGCTGCGCACACGGGAGGGCCAACGGCTGGACACGCTCAGGGACCACTTGGAACTTTCAAGACACATCCACAGGAACATAGTTACTTTTTCATTCATTTGTTTTAATTAGCTTTATTTTTTTTAAAAAAAAAAAAATGTTCAGTAACTTCTGTTTGCCAGGCACTATTCTGGGTCCTATAGACGTCGGGAGACAGTGGCCACCCCTTACCTGAGGACCTTCGGTAGGTACGTTTACCTTTCTGACCTCCTGCTCCGTGGCCTGTACAGAGGGGATAAGTGATTCCCAGGTTGGCGAAAGGAATCAGAAGAACATTTTCGCCTTGCCCACCACATCTCCCCAGCGACCTAGATGACCACCTGGTCCTCGTCCTCTGCCCTCCCTCCAGGTGCCACCAACACCACCGTGTCCAAGGCCACTCTCTCCAACAAAGCACCAGTCTCATACTTTTCCACCCACCCAAGGTCGTGATTCTAGCATTGGCCCCTCCCGTGACAGTTTTCCTTCTCTGTGAAATTCTTCCCATTATTTTTGAGATTAAAGACCCTCCTTTCATCCCCTATCCCTCCTGGGGACCTCTCGTCCTTGTCTCTCTTTAGGTAACAGCCCGGGACAGTGGAAGCTGTCCCCATCTCCCCTCTTCCCAAAACAAACACCCCCATCGCCAGGAGCAAATCCAGCTTTTGTGGGAATTGAAACTTTTACAGTCTGGGGAGAAGTGCTTTTTACAATCAACAATATAAAATTATAAATACAAAATTAAAATTAGGTATAAAAGTAAATATTTTTTTAAATAATTCATAACTTTCAATGATTAAAATGCTGGCAAATACCATAATCATCACAAAATCCAGAAAAGTAACATTCAGTTTTACTATTCACTTGCCAGACACATCTGTAATGGTTTTATCGCGGCATCTTTTCATTGTGTAATCTTTGATTACCACTTTATAGGACACGGACATTTTAATATAATTTTCTTCGGAGAGAATAGAAAGAAAATTCAGTCTTTCATTTATCATGACTAATCAAAATCTATTTTTAATTATTAAGAGTCTAGAAAAGTATCTTTTCAATTCACAACTTTTTGTTGGTAATAGCATGTAAATTTTTAGGATGATCGTCAAATTTGAGACAGCCCGTAACAAGCTCATTCATATGTGAATTCTAAGATTTGGAAGACTTGTCCATAGATAAATCCTTTTCCTCCTCCACTACCCTATGCCTCTGTGTGGGCACCTTAGGAGATGTTTGTGCCATGAGATGACCTCTCATCTGGCCCCTCGGACAAGACACCTAGCAAGTGGGCACAGTGGGAGAAGAACATTCCTGAATGCCACGCCTGCCCTGGAGCCCCAGCAAAAGCTTCACTGCACAGAGTGACTTGATCATATGACTATATTCCACTCAGCTGCAGCTAAATGTGTTCCCAAGTCAACCTCCCTGCAGCCCCATGGCCCTGCTCAAATACCCGCAACAAAGTCAAATGGGAAGAAGCTGAAGTCTTCACTGATTGTGCTTAAAATATCTTCATTTTGCAAATAGAACAAAATGTGTGAACGTGTCATTAGGGCCCCTCCCAGTGCCTTACAAGGACCCCCCACCCGTGAGAGGCCTGACACTTACATCTGTTGTAGATTCTCAGAGCACCAGCCTCTGCCCACCGCGCCACGTAAACGCGGGACCAAGACGGCCCTGGGCTGCCAGGCGCTCTCAGCCGCGTGCCGGCCAGTGGGCCCAGCACCGTGAGCTCTCACTTGCTGCCCCGGGATGTGGCTCTCTTGGCTCTCCTGGTACCTCCCTCGTCCCTCTCCCCCAGTCTCTACGCCTCTCACACGGCCACGGCAGGGATTGGCTCTCCTCTCCGTCCACACTGACTCCCCAGTGAACATCCTGTCAAGTGCCTTAAATACCACCTGCACCACGATGACCCTAAACCTTCATTACCAGCGAGGCCTGCTCCCTGACTCCGTGGTCCGACATCTGAGAATCTACTTCCTCTCTTCCCTTGAAGGCTACCCTGCATTTAGAAACCACCATGCCCCAAATCGGATCCCCACTTGCCCCATACCTGTGGCTCCTGTCCTCTCCCCCAGGAAACAAATCCCTTCCTCCAGACGCCCAAGCCGAGGACCCTGGTGTCCCGTACCTCCTCTGTCTGCAGCCATCCACAAAGTCGGCCGCCTCTTTACGAGTCCAGAGTCCCGCCCAGTCTCTCCACCTCTCTGCTGTCGCCAGGGTCTGTATCTCCATGACACACTCATCACGGACAGCTGCACATCCCTGGACAGGTCTCCTGCGTCCACCCCAGCCCACCCCACAGCAGAGGGGTCTTGTTAGGACAAAACTCAGGTCATTCCTACCTTTGCCTGAACCTCCAGGCTCTCCAAGTGTCCTCAGAGGGAAAGCCGGGTGCCCCCCAGGGTCCCACAGGCCCTGCTGCACTGTCTGACCTCGTCCCCATCCCCAGCCTCTGACGCACCTCCGACCATTCCCCCTTCCTCCTCGCCCTCGCCCTCTGCCTCCCTAACCGTGAGCACCATGGGCTCCTCTCATTCCCTAATGTAACAGCTGCACGGCCACGCCTGGCACAGGGAGACACTTGGCCATCTCTGTGCAATGCCCAGCACGTGGTATGTGGTACGGATTCACTCGGTGTTTCTTAATATTGTCGTTTTTATTGTTCCCAACATCCCTGGCAAAAAGAAGATTGGAAACGAGAAGAAGAAAAGAGCGCCGTTGGCTCTGGAGGGGGCTGCCTCCTTCCTCCCCGCCCCCCCCACACCCCAAGAAAATGGCAGGATGTTCACAAAGCGGGTTCAGGTGGGTGAAGCTAAGAGCAAGTCTTTGAGGACTCCGAGGGTGTCGAGCTGTAGTTCCTCAGCAGGCTACTGACTAAATAATATGTTGGCCCCTCGGCAAATATTCAAACTAAAATTCCTTCAGCAGGACGCCCTTGTATTCCCAATCTCATCTTATCTCGGCAGAAGGAGTGTTACAATTAGCAATTCAGAAACTCTTTTACATCTTAGTAACCATGCATAAAAATTAATTCAAGCAAAACCTAATTTAGAATAATAATAACATGCTTTCCTAATGTTTCCTACATTAATCATGGTTAAGACAGTTACTATAGCAGCACTGTTGGAATTTATTGAAAATAACGTCATTCCTTGTATCCAAGTTCTCTTCTGAGAATGCTACTGTTTGTTTAAGCAAGAGGGAAAGAAATAGGGAAGCAGCCTCTGTTTCCTTTGAACTAATTTAAGGTTCAATAACAGACACAGACAAAAGTAATAAAGTGCTGTTTGCTCTGAGGGGAGGTGGCGGTGACCTTTGTTTTTTGTGATTATATTAGCTTTAAGTTTATACTCTCCGTCTTGTCTTTTTGCTCATATGCAGGAAAAAAATATGGGTGATGGCGTCAGGTCGAAAGAGGAGGGTAAAAAGCATGGACTGTGGCTGAGCCGCGCCCTCCCTTGGCACCAGAATGAAGTCAACCCTCATTTCTGCCCCGAAGTCTCCAGAGAAGAGCCCAAGCCTGTCTGAAGGGTCACAGGGAAGGGTCAGTGGCCAGCAAGTCAATGACAACAGCATCAGAAGCTGGGAAAAGTCTAGAAAAGCATAAATAATGTGAGATTACACAAGAGCTTCCCCATGCATTCAGCTAGAAGCCCTCGGATTCTGAGGCTCACGGTAACAACTGGCCCCCTCTGATATCCCAGTGCTCTGCACATGGCTAACAGGTGCCATCTAGGAAGCCAACTGCTAAAGGTTGTCATGGAAGTACTAAAGTCGCTGCTGTTGCTGTGGATCCCACTTAGTAGGACACAGTGAGACAGTGCGGTCAGACAGACCTGGGTTCACATCTCTGCCACACCACAGACTAACCACCTCACCTCTAGCAAATAACTTGGCTTTGCAATGCATACGTTGGCAAAAATAATACAGGTTGTGATGTATCTTCTTAAAAAGTAATAACTTAATTTCTCAGCAGCTGTTTCTTCTACAGTAACAGGATTTCTCAGCCTTGACCCTGTTGGCATTGTGAGCTAGATAATTCTCTGCCGTGGGGCTGTCCTGTGCATTGTGGGCTGTGTGGCCACATTCCCGGCCTTCCCTATAGATCCCAGCAGCACACCTGCAGCCGGGCAATCGAAAATATCCACAGACTTTGCCACATCTCCGCAGGAGGACAAAATCACCACAGTTGAGAACCACTGAACTGTAACATTGAGATAATCAGAGGAGCTCTTTGTTTCAAAAATGAGAAGACGTAAGCTGTCCTGGATGGCCCAGGAGCCCAGGAGGGCAGACAACGTCATGTCAGACGTCCTTGTGGAATGAACGGATTTAGGAAAAGCCCTCAGGTGTGGAGTCAATACTCTGATATGGTTGTTACAAAAACCTCCTCATTGACTGATGAGAGAAAATTGTTCTTTTCCCCCAAAATACGTAAACACCATAATGCCTTAGTTAATAGAAGAGCTTGGTCTCAGAACCCTCAGCACCATTTTCACAACCAATGAGAGAACGTGGGTCCAGGTGACATGAAGAACGATGCTTTAGGTCAAACTCTCTTGACACGAGCAAGACAAACTGGGTTTATTCATCTCGTTCAAATGCATCTGAGTCAACACATCCCTAAAGGGCTCTTTCCATAAGATATTTTTACTTTCATTTTTATTCTCACTTGGTAGACAACCCTTTCCACTTTCTTGAATTTCCTTTTACTTTTTTTCTCTTTGTAAGTCCCAGAGCCATTTCAAAGGCAGAATTTGCATTCTCCAGTTCACTGAAGATATATTTATTTTAGTCTAGCAAGTGGTGCAAATTTCAGATGTTGATTGGTCACATGAAAAAACCAAATTTGATCTCCTCTTGGGTTCTGTTACTGAAAATGCTCTGCCTACACTTAATCCAAATGGGGTTGGGGTTCAGAAATGTTCTTCATATCTGCTATGTAAATACTCATTCTCAGTGAATGTTTTTAGAAATTAAGTATTTTATTTTGATACCACTATGTGTTTTATTTTGACACAATTATAAATTCACATGCAGTTGTAAAAAAAAAAAAAAAAATAACAGAGGGCTCCCCTGGACTCCTGCTTCCTGCCTATATAGAAGTATCTTTCAAAAACATGACACAACATCACAAGCAGGATGCTGACACTGGAACAGTCAAAACCAGGAGCATCCACATCACTGCAAGAATCCCTCATGTTGCCCTTTATGGACAGACCACCTGCCCCCACCCCAATCCTGCCTTGACCCCCTACAACCGCTAACCAATTCTCCATTTCTATAATCTTTTGTTATTTCAAGAACTGTGACGGTGAACTTTATGTGTCAACCTGGCTGGACCACTAAGTGCCCAAGTAGTTGGTTAAACAGCACTTCTCGGTGTGTCTGTGAGAGTTTCCGAGTGAAAATAGCATCTGAATTGCAGACCGAGCAAAGCAGATTGACCCCAGTGTGGGGGCCTCATCCAAGCCCTGGACGGACTGAATAGAACAGAAAGGAAAAGGAAGGGACAGTGCACTCTTTTTCCTGACTCCATGAGCTGGAATGGGGTCTCCCCTGCCTTGGGACTGGGGTTTAGAGTCATTTCTCCCGGCCCCCAGGCCTTGGATTGGGGCTCTACTGGTTCTCAGGCCTCTGCACTCAGCCTGGAACTCACCCCTTTGGCTCTCCCGGGTCTCAGGCCTTATAAACTGGGACAAGAACTTCCACCCTCCTTTTTCCTGGTTCTCCTGCCACAGATCTCAGGCTGGAACTGCACCTCCCGACCTCCAGCTCGCACAGGCGGCTCATGGGTCTCCCCAGCCTCTGTGACTGCACAGTCAACTCCTTGTAATATCCTGCCCCCGGCCCTCTCTCTCTCTCCCCCGCCCCGCCTCTGTGCTCCTCTCTGGAGAACCTGACTAATACAAGAAGCATCTATAAATAGAATCATTTGATATGCAAACTTTAGGGCTAAGTTTCTTTGACTCAGCATAATTCTCTGGAGATTGACCTGTTGCTACTTGGATGAAAGTTCATCTTTATTGTTAAATAATGTTCCATGCTATGGATGAACTATAGTTTGTTTAACCGTTCACCCATTAAAAGACATGTTTTTTTTTTTTCCAGTTTTTCATTATTGTGAATAAAACTCTTATGAATAATCATACACGAGTTTGTGCATGAACATAAGTTTTCATGTCCCTGGGATAAATGCTTACAGTGCAACTACTGGGTCATGCAGCACTTGTACACACAGTGTTGCCAGAAACTGCTGACTGTTTCCAACGTGTGTGAGTCATCTTATTTTCCCACCAGCAACCATGAGTGATCCAGTTTCTCCATATCCTCTTCTAACAGGTGTGTGATGATATCTCATCGTGGTTTCATTTGATATTTTGCATTTTCCTAATACCTAAGGATGCTGAACATTTTTTCATGTGTTTCTTTGACTTCTGTAAGTTCTCTTTGCCTAAATGTCCTCTCATGTCTTTTGCCCATTTTCTATCACATTGTAATTTTTTATTTATTTGTTTTTTTGTTTTTTACAGTTGAGTTTTGAGAGTTTTTATATAGTCGTTCGTCAGATATGTGATTTGCAAACATTTTCTCTCACTCTGTAACATGCCTTTTCATTTTCTTTACAGGGAAACTTCTTCCCAGCAAAACTTTTTACTTTGAAGAAGTCCAGTTTACCATTTTTTCCTTTTACAAAACACGCTTTTGGTGTCAAGTCTAAGAAATTTATGCCTACCCCTAAATTTGAAGATTTTCTCCTATGATTTTTGTTATGGAAGTTTTATAATTTTGTACTATACCTTTAAGTTCTTGGCCCATTTTTAGTCAAATTTTATGAGATTTAAAATTAGTTTTAAAATAGTTTCAATTTAAAATGGTTAAGTTTAAAAGGTGTGAGACTCATGTTGAGACTCGATCTTTTTGCCTATGGGTGTTCAATTTCTCTGAAAACTACCTTTTCTCCTTTAAATTGCATTTGTACCTAAGTCAAAAAATCCGTTGATCGTGTTCATGATGATCTATTTCTGGGGTCTCTAGTCTGACCTGTGTGTCTGTCTTTCCATGGATACTGCATTGTTTGCTTAGTGTAGCTTCACACAACATCTTGAAATCAGATATACTGATTCCTCCCACTACATTTTAAAGATTGTTTTAGTTATTCTATTTCCTTTGCCTTTCCACATACAAATTTTAATGATCTTGTTTATGTGGACATAAATCTTGCCATAATGTTACAGGAATTGTGGTAAACCTACGTATCAATTAGGGGAGAATTTGCCCCTTTACCACATTGAGTCAATCCATGAACATGATATGTCTTTCCATTTTTTAAATCTTCACGTTTTTTCATCAGTGTTTTACAATGTTCAGCATACAAATTTTGTATGCGTATTTTTTTATTTATACCTATTTTAGCAATTGCAAATGATATTATGCTTTAATTTTTATGTCCACATATGCATTGCTTATATTGAATTCTCTGTGATATAAAGAAATGAAATTAATTTTTGTATGTGTGACGTGTATCCTGCAGCCTTGATTCACTCACTTAAGGTTTCAGGAATTTTTTAATAGACTGCTTTGGGATTTTCTAAGTGGACAATCATGTCTTCTGCAAATAGATGCAGTTTGATTTCTTTGTTTCATATTTGCATGCATTTTATTTCTTTTTCTTGCCTTATTACACTGGCTATACCATTCAACAATGTGTTGAAGAAGAGAATGGTGAGACCAGCTATGTTTGTCTTGTTCCAAATGTTAGATAAAAAGCATTCAGGTTTTTATTGTCAAATATCATGTTTGTTGTCGGATTTTGTTTTCTCGGTTTTGTTTCTGTAGATGACCTTTATCATGGTGACGTTCACCTCCCTCTATTCCTAGATTTAAGGTATGTTTTTATCATGAAGGGGTATTGGATTTTGTCAAATGTTTTTTCTATATCAATAATTATTATCGTGTGATTTTTCTTTTTCCTGTCAATATAGTGGATTACACGGAGTGATTTTCAAATGTTAAACCAGCCTTGGATCCCTTAATAAACCCTAATTGCTCATGTGTAAATATTTTTATGTTTCTGAATGCTATTTGCTAATATTAATAATTTTTACATCTCATGAAAAATGTAGATTTTGTGTTTATTTGGTTGGCTGTGAGTTTTGTTTGTCTGGTTTTGGAGTCAGAGTACTAATATAAAATGAATGGGAAAGTGTTTCCTCCTCTTCTATTTTCTGGAAGAGATTTGTAGAATTGGTGTTAATTCTTCTTTAAAGGTTTGATAGATTTCTCCAAGGAAACTGCTTGAGCCTGCAGTGTTATGATTTTTGTTTTAATTGTCAGACATTTAGAATAGATAAGAGGATAAGGAAAGTCTAGCGCTAGGATGTGGGTGTGGTTGGTCCCCAACAAAGCTCATGTTGAAATCTGGTTGCCACTGTGATGGATTGAGAGGCAGTGGGACCATCAAGCGGCGTTTGGACCATGTGGGCTCTGCCCTCACAGAGGTGTTAATAATGTTCTCATAGGAGGGACCGAGAGTGGGTATTTTTATACAACAAGTTCAGCTTCCTTGGCTCCCCTTACTTCTTGTCTCACCATTGTGACACCTTCTGCCACCTTATGACGTGACCCTTGGATGTTTCAGCCTCCAGAATTGTGAGCCAAAATAAACTTCTTTCCTTTATAAATTACCCAGCCTGTGGTACTCTGTTACAGCAACACATAATGGACTGAGACGTAACCCAATTTTTACTTAATGTTTTCTGTCTTCCTGATGTTTCAAGATTCCTTATTTGTTTCTTTTCTGTTTAGAAAGCTTCTTGTCATCATTCTTTTATAGATCTGTTGGTGACAAATTCTTTTAGGCTCCCTTTATTCCTGAAAGATATTTTCTCCAGATATATGATTTTGGATGGACTGCCCTTCCCGTTCAGCACTTGAAAAACATTGTGCCACTTCTTCGTGGCCTCCATGGGTTCAGATGAAAAATCTGCTGTCATTCTAATAGTTTCTTCCCTGAGGGCTCAGTTGCTGTCTTTCCTCTGACTGCTTTCGTTTCTCCTTGTGTTTAATTCCCAAAAGTTTAATTTTGACATAAATTTCTTCAGATTTATCCTATTTAGGGTTCACTCAGCTTCTTAAATCTATAAGTTTATGTCTCTTGCCAGATTGGAATGGTTTTAGTCATTATTTCCCCAAGTATATTTTTAGTTCTGCCCTCTCTCTCCTCTCCTGTCCTTCAATGACTCCAACAACACAAATGTCACATGTATTTTTTTTTAATAGTTCCACAGGTACCTCAGGCTCTGTTCTTGTTTTGGGTTTTGTTTTGTTTTTTTCAATTTATTTTCTCCCTGTTGTTCTTTTGTACTGATTTTTTTCTCCTCTGTCCCCTCCAATCTGTTCTTCAGACTATACATTGAGGTTTTTATTTGGCTTATTGCATTTTTCAATTCTAAAATTTCCAATTGATCCCTATTTATGTCTTCTATTTCTTTGATGAGACATTTTATTTCTTTTCTAAGGCACTCTTTTTTCCACGTTCCAAGCATGTTTATATTTGCTCACTGAAGCACTATATTACAGCTTCTTTAAAGCCTTTGTCAGATAACCCTAACCCTTTGTCATCTCAGTGCTGACATTAATCAATTCCCTTTTATCATGCAGTTTGAGATCTTTCTATCTTCCTGATTCTTGGTATGACAAGATTTTCTGTTGAGACCTGGACCTTCTGCATATGACATTATGAGACTCTCGATCTTATTTAAACCTTCTGTGTTAAGTGGCTTTCTGTGACACCACTGCAACAGGGAAAACAGGGGCACTGCCTTATTCCCGGCAGGTTGGAATAAAAGCCCAGATTCCCCAGTTGGCCTCCACTGACACTGTGGGGGGGTGGGGGGTGCAGCTCCCACTAGGTGTGCACAGGTGCTTCCCTGGCTGAGAGGGCCAGCAGGGCCTCCCCACTGCCCCAACACTGCACCACGGCCTCATCACCGCACTGCCTCTGAGGGGACTTCATCACCACTAGGAAGTGGTAAAAGTCCTGACACCCCACTAACCTCTCCTGACACCCCCTGGGCACTAAGAGGAGGGAAATCTGTCACTGGGAGAGGTGGGGGGCAGCTCCATGGGTCTCAGCTGGCACTGCACATGTGTGGGGGCAGTTAATGCCCAGGGGGTATTAACCACACAGACTGAGGATGGGTCCCCATCAGGCCTGGCCCCCTTGACAGCACAGATGGGAGAACAACCAAGGAAGCAGGAGAATCCTCTCCAGCCAAGTGTTGTAGATAAGTAAACCTCTCTGCATTGTAGATAAGTAAAGCAGAAAACAAGACCCTCTGCCCCTGCTCCAGAACAGGGCAAGGGACTGGCATCCATGCTCAGAACACCAAGCTCAGGGATGGTGCCGTTCCAGGAGGGAGGAGGCTAAGTTCCTCGTACAGAGAAGACAGCTGGAACCCACCCAGGGGGAGAAAAAATGCTCTCCCTTTCCAGGAGGGAGAAGGTGTTTGGGGCTCATTAAATGGAAGAAGCAGCAGGCCTCAGTGTCCCCAGCAGTCAGAGAGTCTGCAGCCAGTCCTGATGAATCCTTCCTCTGAGATGCGGGTGACGGGGGTAGCCAAGGGAACAAAGTATTAGAAGCCAACTGTGCTTTCCTGCCTGGCTGCAAACCAGCAGCCGTGTGAAGACCAGGACAGGATTACTAGGAACCTGCTAGTTCCAGCGTGAGACACCAGTTTTCTTTCTTTAATAAGGAATACAAAGGCATTGGCCATACGATATGAAAATAACACATCGGAGAAAGAACACGCATAGAAAACAGGTCTTAGAGATAAATAAGATGTTTGAATCCAGCCACTCCCCCTGAATTTCCTCCTCCACCTGTTAACCCCAGCACCGCACCTGCCCATGTTGGGTACCAGCACCTGCCAACACCCCGCCGTGTGGCGCGTCTGCAGACCAGGCGGAAACCCGCCCAGAGAGCCTGCTTTGGTTTACAAGCGCAACTCCGCCCAACAGTGTCACGTTTGGTTTGAACCATTTGTAAGTTTGAACCGAAAATAACATTGTCAACTAAGTATTCGTAACACAGAAAGTTCATACGGTTCAGGGAAATAACAGAGTAGAATAGGGTTAGGAAAATGGATTCCCAGAGTTGGGGTACGCCGTTACTTCCTCATGTGTCAGGCTCTTTCAAAGGCTCTGAGTTTAAGGAAACAAAGAAGAGTACAAAAAACAAAAGTTGAACTGGGGAGAAAAACCAGGAGGAAAAAAGAGAAACACATCTCCAAGATGTCCTTTTTCTTGATTTTGTGTCTTGATTTTATTTTCCTGGTTTTATCCATTTCCTAATATATATGTATTTCTAAATTAATAATTGAACAAGAAAAGTGCCACGCAAGGAACCTCTTTAAATGTTTTCCTCTAAAGAAGCAATGGTCTCCCCTTTAGCAAAAATTATGTGTTCTCAAATGTGTTTTTTTTTTTTCTTTCCGTTTTTCCTTATTTTTACCTGTAAGGAGTGCCCTTTCCATTATTTTCCATGTTTGGGTTTATTAGAAGAAACAGCTCATTCCGAGGGGGTCTGTTCACGGCTCCTTCCTTGCATACTCAGGCTGACACGTCAGGAATTATTCTTTGTAACATTTCCAACACGGGCTGCTGTGCTTGTGAACTGCAGAGCAATTTATTTAGGGTCCCAGGAAATGGCTTCACTCCTCGACGTGGCCTGGCAATCTGTCCACCTTCTCCCTCTGCTGTTATTAATACGATCGCTGTGTCATTAGAGCATTAAAGAGATATTACTTTTGGACTTGAACAACAGCATCGCAGTAATTATTTTCAGTGGTGAAAATACTATATATTTGGCCAAGAGAAGAGAAACCCTGTAGGAATATCCCCCTCCCTGATGGAAAGTCTCTGCACGCACGTGAGTAAACCGACACTCGGACACCATGGAGTGCGGATGAGAGCACCGCCGTGCAGAGCAAGGCAGGAAGCAGTGGGCAGCCCACGCGTGGACAAGACTGACCCACCGACCTTGGCTCTGGCCAGTTTTCAGGGCTGCTGGAAATGGGGCAGGGCTTGGGGCGCCACACACGCATCAAAGCTGCGGGTCCCTAGAATTCCCCTGCCATACTGGGAGTAGCTTTATCTGAGTTACAACAGGTAGAACAAACAAAATCTCCCCCAAGAACTATCTTGCAGGTGTTGGAACAGGATCTTTGGGCTCAGACACACCTAGATTCAAGTTCTGGCTCCCAAACCTATGAATATGTGTGAGTGTGAGCGAGTCACTTTTTAAAACCTATTTCCCCACCTGTTAAATGACATGGTGCCGATTTCCACGTGCCCAGCCTCCTGCCCTCTCCACTGGATGAAGACATGAGCTTCTGGCTGGGAAACCACTGCTTCAGTTCCACAAGGGCCTGGTCAGCGGAGAGCCACGACAGCTCAGATTCCAGATTGGAGGGGAGGGATACTGAATGCTATTTAGCATGATTGGGTTTAGGAAATTAAGAGCCAGAGTAACATCCCAGACTAGTCTTGAGCTATGAAACTCCCTTTCATTAATTTTAAAAGAATCAGCATAGAGCCTATCCCAGAACGCTGTTGCCCTTAATTGTGGCATGTAAGACATGCTCAGATATCCAAATATCTAACAGGCCCCATGTGTTTCAACATAGTGGTGACATTTGGTACTAAATACGGCCTGGATAGGATGAGATATCTAGTCTTTCTCTAGGTCTTACCACAATAGCCCAGCCTCTTTTACTGAGCCTACACCGCAGTCACTTGAAACTTCATTGGTAGGCACGTGTCAGCCTCAAAGACACCACGGCCCTCAAGGGTAAGAGCTTCTGCTAAATATAACCAAAAGCCATTTGTATACAGCAACCAGGACTCTTCTGGGATCGGGTGCTGCACATTTCAAGGCTCTGGCAAATGTTCTATTAAAGGTGACACATTCGTTATCACACTTTTATTTACACGCAGAAGAAATATTTTTTTGCTCCTTACTCTTCAAAATAACTGCCTTTCAGATGTTTGCTGAAAGGGTGAATAATCTAAGATTTATTTTGAGCATGATATGCAACAATTTCAACTCTTGTCTACCAAATCACCTCTCTCTATTGACAAACTGCAATCAGCCTCCAGAATAAGTAAGGGCACACCTGGAACAATGGCGTGCAATCCAAAGCCTTAATTTCCCACAGTGTGTGGGGAATGAAATCCCTCTCAGGTATGAATAGGCAAAACAGCAGGGCCATTTAAATGTGCATTTTTAGCTTGGAGGAATCTAGGGAAATTTTCATGTGAGATAGACCCCCTCTCCCTCCATCTGCCACCTGCATTCCTGAGTCACTTTTCCATTAATGGTAAAGAAAAAATATTAATAAGTAACCATGTTTCTGCAATCTGCACAGAAAGTTCTGAAATCCCCCAAATTTACTTATAGAGCACCCAGCCCTAGACACGTGAGCATCAGAAGTACCAGGATGGCACCTGCTCTATCAGAGGGAAAGCACCAGAAACAGGGCTCGTGTGGCCAGGAGCGAGCGTGTCCCCCAAGGAGAGAAAGACTCCAGGATGCTGCCTTCCTGCTCCCTCCACCATGGGGCTGCCGCTGAAACCGCCTGTCAATAACGGGCACAAGGCGAGAACTGTGGCAAAGGCCTAGCTAAAAATAATGATAATAATTAGTCGCTGTCCCCCTGCTTACTTCTCTATAATTGCCACCGAAGCCAGGCAGCAAGTGTCCATAAAGATTCTTAACTTCTCCCCATAGCTGGTGTCCATAAACATTCTTTCTCCATAGATAATATCCCCTTCTTGAAACCTAGGGGTAGTTTCTGAGCTACCTCCCAGGTCCTGCACCCTGGTGGAACAGCTGACCCACCCAGACCGGCGGCCCACACCAAGAAACCAACTCGACCCTGCTCAAGAACTGTCAGTAAAGAAGACAATTTGTTCAACCCTGTGGGTCCTCCCCAAACCCAGCTGATTAGCAGACTCAATTGCCTCCAGACTTTCTTTAAAAACCTTGTCTCCCAAATTCTCAGGGAGGTGAATTTGAGGAATTTCTCCCATCTCCCTGCTCAGCGCTATGTAGCATAAAGACTCTTTTTCCGCCGTCAAACCTGCTGACTCGGCGTACTGGCTCCTTCTTGGGCAGCCGGCAAATGACGCTGGTTGGGCGGCAACACAACCACGGTGGGTGTAGGAGGAGCCCTGTCTGCTCAGCTCCATCCTTCCCGTCCTTCCGATCATTCTCACATTACAAATCCTCTCCGAAGAAGTGTATCTCCCAGGATCTGTCGTTCTTGGTGGAAAACAATCAGAGACTGCAAACTCTCTGCGAATAATCATCCTTCAAAGGATCCATGGCGAATCAGGCAAACCCTGCGGTCACAGGGCTGTGTTGATTCCCCCTCTCTGCACGGACTGGTGGGGATGTGAGCACATTACGTGACCTTTGCCGACCTCAGCTTCCTTGTTGGGAAATCCAGGATCATATTCCTACGGAGTGATGGGGTCACCTCGGGGTTGAGCTAAGACATGCGTGTAAATCACTGGGCCCAGTGGGTGTTTGTTGTCACTCTCAGTGCCCTTTGACACCTTTTCCTGTACAAGAGCCCATCAAGATTTGGGGGGATTTACTTTGCCAGAAAACACTGGCTTCCATTCCAAAGCAAGACCTCAAAACAAAATACGCCACTTCCAGGCCCACCAACCTGACCTTCACAGGCCCTTTCGTGTATTTGTTCTTTAACTTACAGTCATTTTGTTTTCAACAAAGAAAGGTCACGTCCACGTAAACAGTATGTGCAGGTGCCACGGAATGAAGGGTCTGGCCAAGAGGGAGATGGGCCTTTGCGGGCACTGCCCTGCAAGGTAACGAGGAACATTAAAAATGCATTTGGCCCTGATAGGTTGAATTCATTTTAACTGGCATAAATAGGACAGATGAGCTATTCACACGTCTGAAGAGCACCATGTAATGAAATATTGATCGTGTCCTCATGGCTCTGGCCGGAGGGGCCCATGGTTTGTTTGCTCCTGGCGTCAGTGTTGGGTGGCCCCAGTAATGAATTATGAATCGCAAGCTCACACCCCACGCCCAGTTTTACTCACCTGCACAGTCTGAAACTTCGTTCATCAAAGTGTAGAAGGGGAATACTATAGCTTAGATTCATCGTCTTTAAAGAATCTTGAATGGATAATATGTACACTCTTTGGGTATTGGGGATTTGGAACCTATTTTTAAAAGTCTGCCAGGATTATCCAATCGCAGTAACTGTTTGTTAGTAGCACCTTCTGTGTTTAAACTCCAAGATCTAGGCGGCTTCTACGGTTTACCTTTATAATAAAAAGCGGAGCATGAGACCCCCTAGCTGGAGGGTATTGTGGGTGAGCCCCGACTGCAGGGAAATGCAGCAGCCCTCGTGTGGAGGAGTCACTGTGGATTCTGCTCCATGACATTCCTTGGGAAACCCCGTATCAGTGGTTTTTTCCTTTACTTCAAAGGAAACTCATCCTTGGAGGACAGACCCTCCGGATCTCCAAACTGAGATGTGTGGATGCAGATGGGTTTGCTATTTTCCTCTCCACGCTCTTTCTCTCACACTCTCGGTTCTCAATTCACGTGAAGGTGAATTCTTAGGTAACAGCATTGAAATCCCACCCAGGCACTGTGACCTCCACTCCTCCCCTGCTCCCCTGCCAGCTCCCCTGATGTCTAGGGCAACCTCCGAGCAGCCCTCAGTGGCCTTGTCCTCTGCACCACGCACACTGCGGGCCCGAGTCTGTACGGACGGCACGTCACACATCACATGCACACGCGGCTCTGGGACTTGCCTGCTTCCCCGACTAGGGGAAGAGTTAGGTGTTTTTGAGCCCACAGGTGTCATGTAGAAGTCCTGGGTCAATATTGCAACATCAACTTCCAAGTCAGCTTTCCTCCCAGCGACGTTTGCAAGAGAGAAAAACACCAGCGTGGTGTGTTGGTTTTCAGCATGTACAGAAAACATAAATAGCTTTCTCTCGTCATCTGTGCCTGTTCCCCACCCATGAGAACCTCATGTTCCCTCCCTCCTGAGAATGCCTCTTCGAACAGTCCACTTTTTCTGCACCGCGGCACCTGCATGCCAGGCCACCAGCCTCGCCCACTGCTGCCGTCCTCATCTCCAACCTGACCCACTGGAAACACTGCACAGGAGCCTGACTAAGGTCTGTGCACCATTTGGGGTTCTTCCAACCCATTCTTTCTCTTCTAACCAGAATGATCTTTTGTAATCGTCAATCTGATATAAACATTGCCCTAAAAATCCCCTAATGGCTTCCCCAAAAGTTTTGAATTTTTAGTATAGCACCAAGACCTGCCTGTCCACTTGATCAATATTTATTCTCCCCTTTGGGTTGGAAACCCCACGAGGTCAGGTGCAGCGCCTCCCTGTTCCAAGCTGCACTGTCTATGCTAGTGGCAGTAATGGCACATAATATATCATAATATATGTTCAGGGCACATTCAGTCAAATGTAATAAATACACTCACTTCCCATGGACCTCTGCCTATTCCAGCTCTAGTAAGACACCCTCAGAAGAATCTTCAGGCTCCAGCTAAAATTCTGCAGTGGGCCCACACTCTCAGTCACCATGAGATGCTGTCTCAGCCACTCAACCAACAGAAAGTTTGGTCCAACAATTCACATAGAACACAGATTAGCAGCCAGTTATCTTCAAGAAAACACCTAGGGTGGCTTAGAGGTTTAGAAATAAAACTTTGGCCACAATGCCTAGCATACAGTGGGTGTCCAATTTGACAGTGGTCGTTATCATTGTCCAAATCAAGGGTTTTGTTTTATTTTATTTTATTTTTAAGACAGAGTCTCACTCTGTTGCCCGGGCTAGAGTGCTGTGGCGTCAGCCTGGCTCACAGCAACCTCAAACTTCTGGGCTCAAGCAATCCTGCCTCAGCCTCCCAAGTAGCTGGGACTACAGGCATGCACCACCATGCCCAGCTAATTTTTTATATATATATTTTTAGTTGTCCAGCTAATTTCTTTCCTTTTTTTTTTTTTTTTTTTTTTTAGCAGAGACAGGGTCTCGCTCTTGCTCAGGCTGGTCTGGAACTCCTGAGCTCAAACGATCCTCCTGCCTCGACCTCCCAGAGAGCTAGGATTACAGGTGTAAGCCACCATGCCCGGCCCCAAATCAAGGATTTTAAAGACATGCTTGGTAAAGTGCAGTGATCTGATTGAGACGGCAGCGTCAGGACAGGAAGTTATCACTCCCTAACATGGTAGGAAACGTCTGCAGGGAATGAGCTTCCTCAGGAGGCAGGGGCTTTCCCAATGGGGGAGCTCTTCAGAACTCAAGCCATCCCATTCCTGCAGACCCAAACCCACCCCGACACAGAGGAGAGGAAGGTGGGCCAAGTGACCCCAGTGACCAGCCTGCACAAGGTCGACCCCCTAGGGAGTCAGGACTCATCTCGGAAGGTTCTACATATCATTTCCAATGTAGATATTCATGATTTAATACAAAAAAAGACATTTCAGATCTTAAAAATACACAGATCAAAACAAAACCACCCAAATGACCTATTAATAAAACATGCAGGTCTGGCATTTTCTTTTACTTGTGTAAATAATCCTGACTGGTCTTTCCCCACTGATGGGGCAGTCCTGGCTTCTCTCTGCATGAGGCTGGCGGAGCAGAGGAGAGTGATCGAAGCCCCTCCCAGGTCACCTATGGGTGGGAACACTTGTCCGATATTGGCACCTTTCAATTCAGAAAGAGCAAACCCACTTAGCCTGCTGTAGGCGACGTGTTTTCCAAGCTCACTTAGGCTTGCCGAGATACCAGACTGGGTGAAAGAGCTTTGGCTGTCTTCCCGTTTCTGCACAAGCAAGATCAGATGCCATGTCTGGGTCAGAAAGTTCAGGGCCTCTTTTTCCATAAAACTGATTCATTATTAAGACTAAGAAGCTGAAGTACCTGTTCAGAAGCCACCAAGGTAATAATTAGAACGTGGCTGTTTGCTCAGGTTTTACTTGGACAATATGAGAGGAGATGCAAGTTGGTAAAAGGCTGTTTGATATTTTAATAGAAGGCTTGAATACACATCTCAGTCCTTCATGCTGTTTTCGTCTTGTTTATGTAGGCCGTGTGAGTGTACAAACATTAATAAAACATGGAACAAACTAATGGCTCATAAAAAATATAGTTTGCTTCTTGTAAGACAAGAGACAAATCCCTATCTTCACTTAAATTGGTGCTCTCAAAGTATCTCACGTGTTTTATTCTTTCTTTCGAAAGAGGTTTCCATCAGCTGGGGGAGGGGCACTTAGCTATTCATTTAAAAAAGAAAGTATATTCCTTTAAAAGAAAACGTGTTTCTTCCATTCTTTGGTTCGCATTTGAGGATTGGGTCTTCTAAGGCAAGGAGGTTGGTGGTGGCTGCTCTGGCAGGTGGCTGTGCCTTTGTGCACACCACGTGGCACATTCTGTTGTCATCTGGCGGTGTCACCTGTCCCCTAAGTGAGCTATCCAGGGTGAGGCGGCACTTGTTCCCAAGCAAAAGGGCGAACGTGGACCAGTATTCAGCCAGAGTCCCAGTAGATGGCACTGTTCCCTCTGACTTCACACCCACCCGGAGAGGGGTACCTGGGCGGGAGGGGAGTGGATTTCTGGGGGTCCCCCTGGGATGTGGCAGCCCTGAGCTCGGATAGAAGAAAGGAGGAGGCATGCAAACTGCACAGGACGCAGAGCTGGGAATGGGACATACTCGCCATTGTGATTCTTGCCGGTTATTTGCCAACAAATAAGATCAGAAATGTTGCCCAAGGGCAAAAAGAGAAGTTTCAGCAAAGCCTTCATTTAAGACCACGATTTTCTGGAGGAGCATCCCTTGCCAAGGTGAAGTCTGACCCTTTGCAGTCACACTCGCCAGAATTCTAATCCTGCCTAGGTGCGCCACGTGACCTCTGGCCTCAGCCTCTAGAGTGGAGACGTAAATGAAGCCCATCTCCTAGCAACTTCCCGATAACAGCACACACATCATTTTGTCACTGTTGTTATTATGTCTACTCTGTTCCTTCATGCAAATGCAACCTGATTTGTTGCCAGGTGCCAGGACCTAAAATCAGCACAAGGAAATCAGACACGTGTGACATATCCGCCCTCTTCTGAAAACACGCAAATAACTTTCTTAGCAGAAGACAACATAACCAAACATCACGATGGCATGAGGAGGTTATGGACAAATGCCGGTGACGTTAGCATGGGGGTTAAGGCAGGGAAGGGCAGGGAAGGGCAGAGAACCTAAAGTACCTGAGAATCAGAAGGGGGAGAATTTATCTGAGGTTTACGGAGAGAAGTAAGAAGGGCACTTGCGACTTAAGGGGCAGGTGGGCACAGGCAGGGAGGTAACCAGGCCAAACTTAGAAGAGCCAGGTTGGAAAAACACCTTGCAGCTGGCGGAGGAGGGATGTGGGCAGCCCCAAGGCTCCAAGTTCTGCTGGGGCTGGTGACTTTCCTGGGGACTTCTGCACCCCCAGAGCCAGCGGGGCTAGAGAGAAACTCAGCCCCGTCCCCTGCAGAGTGGACCCAACTTTCAGAAGCATCCGTGGGCACCAGCGAAGACCAACTCCACCACAATTTCACACCAACCCTGTGGGAGGGGCGCACAGGGGTGAGGGCCCCATCTCCCAAATGGGACAGGGACTTACCTGTCCAAGGCTGGACAGGAATGGGCCAGAGTTGAGTCTGAAGCCAACAGCTGTTTCACTTCCTTGTCTCTCTCCTAATGAGCAAGTGCAATTTAATCCTCGGGTCATGAGAAGCCACGGAGAGCTCCTGGGCTCAGGGATAAGGCGCTGTGCAGACAGGTGAGAGGGGCGGGAAGCAGGGAGCTCAGGAGGCCACGAGAAAGCCACGCACTGATGCCGTCATGCAGAGGCCCTGACTAAAGCCCCTGATGGAAGGGGGATAGCCCAATGGAGCAGAAGAAAGATGTCCAGGGAGTGTGAAGTGCAAGTGGAGTCTGGGTCACTGACTGGGTCAGAGTTCAAAGATCATTCAGAACCCTATAACCTGGCGCTTCACAGCGCGGTCTGTCTATTAAGACCTAATCCATGGCTTAGAGTTTACTTGCAAATGCTGACCTCTAACAGCACAGAGGGCAGCTGGAGGGTCCCACTGGCCAGAATGGTGTGAGATCTCTGCAAGACAGTCTTCCCAGCGGTGCACACCCACTTCACACTGCCCCACGCCCGTGCCAGACGAACGCTTACCTACTGATACTATTTCTTCAAGTCAATCTTACATTGACTATTTTTTGAAAATATAACTTTTTCCTATTTAATGATACACATACAATCATGGATTGGGTAATAATAAGCAACTTTTTTGTAATACACATTATAATTTATATATGACTCTTCATTAAAAAATTGTTTTATCACGTCCCACACTCCCCTGCAAAATATCCTCCACAGAAACAAGCAAAAAAAAAAAAAAAAAAAAAAAAAAAGAACCACTAACAATGCTTATCCTAGACTTAGGAGACAGTTCAGCAAACAAGAGCCAGAGTTCAACTTTTTTTTTTAGCGTCTCCTGGGATGAAGAGGAAAAGTCAGATGTCTGCATTCCTGCAGAGCAAACCACACCTCACCTTGTGCTTTTACCACTTCTTGAGATGACTTTGTTTACCGGCCTGTTTCCAACGCTGGCACATCCTGAACTGCTGCGTGTTATTTTTCTCTTGACCTCATCATTCCCAGGCCTCCGGACCCAAGCGTCCTTCTTCGGACAGCCCTGACCCGGGGTGCCCCCGGCCGAGCAACGGCAGCGCGTGAACTCTGCCTGCCGCTGTGGTCCGCAGTGCCCAAGGCCGGCAGCAGGGCCCAGGGGGCATCCCCCGCGAGAAGACAGCAGGATTTCTTGAGTTCCTGCCTGGAATACCATCCCAACACAGACAACTCCCACTCTTCCCGGGTAACTCTACACAGAGTAAGTGCCTCCCCTAAACTAAAAATATTTTTAAAGTAACATTTGTAGAGAGAACCTTCAGGCTGGGAAGAAACGTAGAGCTCATCTCAAACAACCTCCTCGTACGTTCCAGGGAGCTGAGTCCGGGTACGTTCGCACGACTCGCTGTCACGCTCGAAGCTTTCCACCCCATCCTGCCTTGAAGTTATTTTAATTCTAAACAGTGGAATTTAAAGCCATTATAGTTTTTAAAATAGATTATATTTAAATATAAAGTGATACCACCCAATCCTACACAGGTTTCATTGAAAGCAGTTTATTCCTTCACTACAGACATAGAAAAAGTCCTTTGGAAAGAGATGGATGCTCCAAATCAAGGACTGTCAGGATTATCAGAACCTGTGACACAAAAATGCTACCGCTTGATAATCGAGCTCAATAGATAGTTCAATAGAACCATGAAAGAAGGTACATATACAAAATCATTGACTGTAGCATTGTCCTTAAAAGTAAAAATCACAAATCACTGAAATTATTAGGGAAATACCTTCAGAAATTACATACATCAAAATGAAAGAATGTTATCTATCCATTAACATGATAGTTATAAAAGCTCTAAGAAAAAAGTAAAAATGCAGGATGCAAGACGACACACCCATAAAAACTGCAGTGCAAAAGCCCGCGGGCACGGCTTGCGACAGAGTCGGAACTGGAAGCCAAGTGTCCGACAACAGAGGCCCAGTTCAGAGAACGGAGCTCCATCCACTGGATGGGCAACCGGGCGCCTGTGAGAACCACGTAACAGTACTGATTGGCGGGCCGATCGCTTTGTTACATATCACCAATGAAATGAAACAGGCCACAAAACAGGGTGCACACCCAGTGTGTGGGTGCACACATGCTATACACACACACACACACACACACACACAGTGGTACTCCAAGTCCCAGAGACAAGAATTGTTAACATCCTGTGGGTATGTTTCCTTTTTTTCATGTGTGTGTGTGTGTGTGTGGTGTGTGTCTGTTATTTTCTGTGTTCAATTATCTCTGCATCAAGCCCATAATTATAAAAAATATTATTAAAATAAGCTGCCATGATAAAATTTTGATTCCTATTTATAATTTTGAATATGTATGCACATAAATACCAAGATTGGAAATGAAAATATTTGTGCTAATGTAATTTTTTAAAATTGGGAATAGGGATTTAATATTGCTTTTTAACTTGCATTTTTAATTAAAAATTAAAAAAATAGATTATATGCATTTTCTTCCCTCTTAAAAGGAAAGCCTTCCTAGAGGTTCAGATTATGCACAAACATTGTATTAGTATGTGTGTACATGTGAGGCGGAGATAATTTTATTTGAATTAATGTAGTTAGGGAGTTTCTTTCGAGAACAGCTATCACACCATAGTGAAACATTCAGAGCAGCAATGGTATAAATAAGCAAAATGAATAAAAAATTATTGTACTGTTTACCAACAGATCTATAATTACAAAATAAATTAACCATGAAATGAAACACTTTGGGTTTTCTGCAGTATTGTTATGAGAGATTGGGTGATTCTTTTTTTCAAATTAATTCTGGGAAAGATTGAAAGTGAAATATTGCAAAGAGCATTATGATGTTTTAAAGAGTATCAGTACATATCGGTGCGATTCAGAGACGCAGCTTCATTTGCAAAGTCAAGGTTACCAGCCAGGCGGTCACTTTGAAGCCAAGGCCAGTAATGCAGGAAAGAGGAGCGTTTCTGCAAAAGGAGCGTCCTGCTGTCTGCAGATGACAGATCTAGGATTGAAGGATGACACTTCCTTTATTCTCCTGTGAAGCCAGAACCTTAAAATCTCACCTCAATACCATGGAAACAAGAGGAAGAAAGACTGACCTGCACCCCTTTCCAACAGAGAGTTCCAGGGTCCAGTGAACTGACGTCGAGATGGCCTCGCAGGGCAGGTGCACTGGGTGAGTCTGCGAGACACAGGTGGAAGGTACTGACTGGAGCCTTGTATGTTCGGGGACACCGCCCCCCATCTCCCCTAGAGGGGTGGCAGTGGGCACGATCTGCTCCAGTAAAAACTCAGAGTGCTCATGACATAAATGTCCCCGTGGAAAAATGTGGTTCCTGGTTTGCTTCTAAGAAGACAGTAGATAAAAACAAAATCTTATGGAGAAAAAATATTCCAACTTCATCTTTGAAAGCTCGCAGTGCACGCCACACAATTTATCACTTTATTCCTGTGGTTGTGTGCCTTTTTCTCCCCTTTTCCTACTTAGGTTTCACTTTTTATTTGGTGTTAAGCTTTCGGCTTATTAGGTGCACGGTCTGTATTATGAGCAGGATGCGTGTGAACCCCAATTGTAACACTATTAGGGAGAAATTGATCGTGGGTGACAGGGCTGAATGCAGACTCAGAGGCTGCTCTCAGTTACCAAGGAAGCAGCAACCCCGCAGCTCGAGCTCCCTTCCAAGGAAGCCCCATCGCTTTCAGAAAGGGCTTGAAGGAGCCTGCCACACACACACAGGCGTCTGTGGATAACAGCGACAGTGCGGATTCTTAAGTGCTCACTGTCTGCCAGGCGCTGGGCTAAGTGCTTCTCCTGCATTATCTTATTTAAAGCTCCTACAGCGCAGAGACAGGGGCACTACCCCGCGCCAGTCCTCTTACCAGGCTCCATAAGGAACAGCTGCCAGTAGGCTAATTGAAAAAGTCAGTTAAAATGGGAAATCATTAAGAGTTACACGTGCAATCTAAAAATCTGAATCATGCAAATGCATTTACTATCCAATATTTTAAAATTATACCCAAGCCTTTTCTTTAAGTACAGCACTCCTGTTTATAGTCCTGAGTGTGTTTCTTTCATAAACCTCTGGCTCCCATGGCCATGCCTTGACAACGTGTCGCAGTTCCAGTTTCTTTACACCAGAGCCACAACCTGAAACCATATGCAAACCACCCAGAGTGCACAATCGTCTCAAGGACATGTCCCCCAAGCTTTGACAGCTTTTGCTTCCATGCCTAATCTGACAGCACTTTCTTTTTGGCAACCCACCTTCCAAGACATTTCACTTAGTTTTCATAAAATGAACCCTCTTTTTGCACTCCCATTTCATTGGTTTATACAGTATTTAGTCAAATTACATAATTATGATAAGATGTACAATTGCATAAATTAAGAACAAACTAACAAATTAAGATTCAGTTGGGAACAAACACAACTGAATCTCTTTAAGCTGACACTTTCGCTGGAGGCATCAGAATTGCCTGGGAAGCTAATGTGTGGGCTGCAGGCAGCAGGCTGCAGGCTGTGGGGGTCCCCATCGCATGTTGATAGAGAGAATTTAGAGTTGTGGTCACCCGGGAAACAAAGTAGGAGAATCACAGCTTCAGCTGCACCTGTGCTTACCACAAGCATTAGCACGGTTGAGACCACAGATCCCAAAGCCCCCTGTGACCCCTCCCCCTGGGCTCGCTGCTTGCTGGCCTTGGGGCATCTTGCGTTCCTGCCTTATTCCAGGTTACCTGGCACCTCCGTCCTCCACCACAGCCAGTTCTTGAGGTCCCGTAACGCACTTGTGCTATCACAGCATCGAGCACAGCTTTGGGCAGCAAGAGATTCTGAACTGCAAATTACCATCTTGTCGTTTGCTGCCTCAGCCCTGACCCTTTGCTGTGGGCTGAACTGCGTCCCACCCCAAATTCACAGGGTGAAGCCCTGATGGCCAGCACCTCAAGATGTGACTGTGTTTGGAGATGAAGCCTTGGAAGGGGTGAGAAAGTTAAGATGAGCCCTTTCGGCAGGCTCCACAACAACTGGGTCCTCGTAAGACGATGTTAGGACACACAGGGAGACACCAGGGCTGTGTGCACAAAGGAAACACCGCGTGAGAACACAGACACGGTGGCCCTGCAAGCCAACGAGAGAGGCCGCAGAAGAAACCAGCCCTGCCAACGCCTTGATCTTGGACTTCTGGCCTCCAAAACTGTGAGAACATCAATTTCTGTGGCTTAAGCCCCCGGTCTGTGGTGTTCTGACATAGCAGCACTAGCAAACTGATACATCTTTCCAACCCATATTCCAACCACAGTCTCCAGAGCTCACATTGGACACAGAAAACAAGTGTGCTGCCTGCACAGTCCTGACGGCCTCCTCAGTGGGGTTCCCTGGGCTGCGGGTGGAAATGCAGGTTCCTGGGCTCCACCCTGACTTCCTAGATGGGATCTCTAGGGGAGATATTCAGGAATGTTCACTGTTAAGAAGCTCACTGAGTGACTACTATACACACTAATTTTTTATCGATTCATAGTTGTACATATCTATGGGGCACATGTAATATTGTGTTACATGCATAGATCGTGTGATGATCAAGTCAGGGTTTGAGAACTGAATCAACACCTTAAATACAAGCTCCTTCTGCCTGATGACGGATCCCTGGGGTCAGGTGTCTTAGTTTGCGTGGGCCTCAGTCGCTATTTCCACTGAGCCACTGGGACCGGTTGTAAGTGGCAGCACTGACCTGTTTAAGAAAGTTAAAACTGCACTGATAAAACACTTCTTAGACCTACAGGGCCCCAGTTCCAGTTAACGACGGTAAAGAGGAAGGAGCAGGCCTAACGGTTAGGACAAATGGTTAGGGTCTGTGTTATAACGATGAGGACATAATGGGGAGGGTCTTGAGCTCACACCTATCACAGCTGCGCCTGCACCTGCCGTGACTTCCCTGCCAGGTGACCTTCGCGAGTTACGTAGCCTTCCTGAGTCGCACTTTTCTAATTTGTTTTTTTAAAAAAAGATAATATCGACTTCATGTGAAAATTGGAAATACTAAACGTGAGAAGCCTAGCACTTTGTATTACTAGATGCCTGAAATAACAGATGCGATTGGATTATATGTTACAAACCTACGACGGCTGCAGCAGTTGATACTGACACAAGGAGATTAGAGTAGTATGTAGACAGCACATGAGTAGAAACTAATAATACATACAAATCTTATTTGAAAAAGTAACTGCAAATCTGTGGGGACAAGGATGGTCTGGAACAAAAGCTAAGAGTAGGGCAAAACGCAGCATGTCTTCACTGACACTGAAGATAGCACAGGAGAAGTAAAATGTAAAGACAGAAACCGTTGGAAAACTAAAGAGATTACAAGGAGTGATCGTCTGTTTGGGCCTTAACAGAACAGACTAACTCTCTCACTGACAGCAACTGTAAATGCTGACTCAGGTTTTAAAAAGGAGGGAGGGAGGGAGAAGAGGAAAAAACTCTTTGGAGGCAACAAACAATTAGGACAACCAGGATTCACATCCCCAAGAAGCCTGGGGGTGCTGCGAGCAGCCCCGCATTGGCATCTGCTGTTCCCCTGGGGGACTTGCTGGTGTTTGGGGAAACCCTGGCTGAGTAGGAGCCCTGGCCTGGGAGTGCGGCAGCTCCCTGCACTGGGAGCCGAGGTTGAAGGTTGATGTTCTCACGTCAGCTGCAACTTGAGGGGCCAACACTCTGGAGAAGAGAGAACCACCAAACAGTGAGCCTGGAAAATTCTGCAGTTTCCCTCAAGATGTCCACCAGTTTCTTCTAGAAACAGGAGCTGACACACCTCAGAGGCAAAAGAAGAGCGAAAGCTGGGTGGTTGAAGAACTGAGCAGAGTTTGACAGTCCCACAGCTCTGAGAAGACAGAGGCAGAAGTTCAGGACCCACCCTGGTCTGGAGACCCTGCTGGACTCTGTCAAGCACATACATGGGACATATGTGACACCTCTACACGAATATACGTGTGATATATGCATATATGTGTGTACACACACACACACACACACACACACACAGAGTCAGACCAAGACCTAACGAAATTGTCTGATAGAGACACAGTGAGTCACTTGCAGACTTGTTTATCCCTCACAGAGACAGCACAGGGAGATGACCCCAGTGGTGCAGCTCCCTGTGGACTCTCTGTCACCTGCTAACGCAGATGCCAGCAGAAGAAAAAGGGTCAGAAGGCCTGTACAATATCCCGTTGTTGGTGAAAATTGAGCTAAAAAATCAATAACAAAAAGGTAACTAGAAAATGCCCAAATATTTGAAAAATAGCAATGAATTCCTTAAGTCAGCCATGGATTAAAGGAGACATCACAAGGGAAATTACAACATATTTTCATCTGAATAATGGTGAAAATACAGCATAGCAAATGAGAAATGCAACTCAAGGCTTGTGCAGAGGAAAATTTGTAGCCTTGGATGTAGGCATTAGAGAAAAGAAGAAAGGCTGAAAATGAAGTATTTACTTTTCTATATGAAAAAGCTAGGAAAAAAATTCAAAATAAAGTAGAAAAATAAAAAGTGAAAGTAGGACCTACTATCAATGGAATAGAAAGCAAAGTTAGAGAAAATCAATAGAGCCAAAAAGATTAGTAAAACTGATATATCATTACCAAGACAGTTCAAAAGAAATAGGATAATCAGATTTTTAAAATGAGACATCTTTAGAAAATCTATAGACATTAATGAAATAAGAGTGTATGAATAATTGCTTAATAAATTTGAAAAAATATAAAAATTCTTTAGAAGGCATCTTCCCAAAATTGATGCAAGAAGAAATAGAGAATATGAATAGTCCTCAACACATTAAATAAATGTAATCTATAATTTAAAATCCGCCCTAAAGAAACTCTACAACCAAATGGCTTCACCAGTTAATTCTTACAAATATGTAAGGGAGAAATAATACCAATAATATGTAACTCGATAGTTCGTTATGAAGTGGCCTAAACTTGATTCAAAAACTGACAAGGGTGTTACCACAAAGAAAAATGACAGACTAGTTAATTTTATGAACACAAAGGCAACACTAAACAAATCATGAGCAATTGGATCCAGGGTTTATTTCAGAAATGAAAAGATCGGTTTATCATTCAAAGATCATTAGCTGCACTAGTAGAATATGGGCGGGCCTGGTGGGAGAACTACGTTGTTCAAAAAAATTCATGACCCATTTATAATGAAACTTTCAGTAAACCAGGAAGAGATGTGAATTCCTTAATCTGATAAAAGGTATCTTCTTTAAAAGTACATAAAATTTATATTTGGTGGTGACATACCAAAATCATGAACAAGATAAATATATCCATTAATACCATTATTACTCACACTGCACCGAGGGTTCTAGTGGTGTAATAAGGAATGGGTATGAACTGGTGCAACCCCTTGGAAAACGGGCCTTGTCCACTAAAGCCGAGCATAGGCAGATCAGTCTGGGTGCCCAACCAGCATCAGTAAGTGTCCATGCAACGGCAGCTACAAATAAGGATGCTCAAGTTAGTGCTACGTACGATAGTCAAATACTGGGACCATCAAAATGACTGTCATGCAATATGGTGTAGTCTACTCACAGGGCGGAACGGGATGGGGCAGGGGTCAACAAACTGCTTCTGTAAATGACCAGACAGTGAATATTTTAAGTTTTGTAAATCCAGGGGCAAAACCAAGGAAGGATATTACATAGGTACCAACGTAACCATTTAATGGTATAAAAACCACTGTTAGCTCGTGAGGCTGCACGGAAACGGTGGTGGGCCACGTTTGCCCCCAGATTTTGCCAAACTCGGCTACCTAAGAATGAAACAGAACAACTGCTGTTACATACGACAGCCTGGATGAGTCGCACAGGTGTACTCAAGGGAAAGATACCAGATACAAGAGAGTGTACGCAGGACTCCACTTATGTGTCGCTAACAGCCACATGGTCTGTGGTGGCGGCAGCGGCAGGCAGAGGGGATACCTCGAGGGGTTATCTGTTGTCAGGGACACGAGATGGGCTTCCCGGTAACAGCAGCAGCTTCCCCTCTGGTCTGAGTGGTGGTGCCACATGTGTGTCCATTTGCACACATCCATCAAACTGCAAATGTAAAGTTTATGCATTTTGGTTGAAACATTCACCAAAAAAAAATTGCAGGTGAATATTGCTTAGTTTGTGTATTAGGAACACGCCTCATATGCACAGAGGAAAAGGGAGAAACCACACAACCCTCATCGGGACAAATTTCAAAAACTGGAAGCAATTTAAATGTCTCAAAACTTGAGTATTCAATAAATTGTGGTATATACATTTGGTGGAATATTGTGCTTCTTTTAAAAAACAATATTATTAAAGAAGATTTAGCCACATGGGAAAATTCCCACAATATTGTGGGACTGGAAAGTACAAAATCAGTACATGAAATACATGCAGACACACATAGACATACAGACACATATACACAGGCACACACGGACACAGACACACAGACACACAGACACACTGACACACACAGACACAGACACACATAGACACACAGAGACACACATAGACATAAGGACACACACACAGACACACACACACATAGACACACAGACATACACATAGATATAAGGACAAGGACACACACACATAGACACACAGACACAAACACACACACAGACACACACTGACATAGACACACACTGACACACACAGACACACACACACATAGACACAGACACACATACACACACAGACAGACACACAGACATACAGACACACACATAGACATAAAGACACACACAGACACACAGATACACATAGACATACAGACACACACATAGACAGACACACACACACACAGACACACAGACATAAATACACACACAGACACACACACACATAGACATAAGGACACAGACACACAGACACATAAACACACACACAGACATAGACACACACAGACACACACACACTGACAGACACAGACACACATAGACACACATAGACATACACAGAGACACACGTAGACACACAGACACACATAGACATAAGGACACACACACAGACACATAAACACACACACATAGACACACACACACACTGACAGACACAGACACACATAGACAGACACACACTGACAGACACACACAGACACACATAGACACAAGACACACACACATAGACACAGACACACACATAAAGACACAGACACACAGACATAAAGACATGCACACAGACATAGACACACACAGACACTGACACACAGACACACAGACACACACACATAAACACACACGCAGACAGACACACGCACACACAGACACACAGATAGACACAGATACACACAGACATAAACACAGACACACATAAACACACAGACACACACACACACAGACATACACTGACATACACAGACACAGACACACACAAACACACACAGACACACCCAGACACACCCAGACACACCGACACAGACACACACACAGACACGCATACATGGACCCAGACAAACACACAGACACACATAGACACACACACAGACACACATGGACACACAAAGACACAGATGCACACAGACACACACACGTTAGAAAAATGCCAAAATTTCAACTGTGGTTATTTTTGAGTTGTAGACTTATAGATAATATATTTTTTTCATTTAAATAATCTTGCTTTTTTTCCAAATTTCTAAAATGGCATTGCATCTATAATCAGGAAAAAATACTTTTAAAGAGACTAGATTAGGGCAAAAAAGAGTGTTAAAATTATTCTGATTTGTGAGCTTTACCTTGCGAAGTAAAATGTCTTCATAACCTGAAAGAAAAATGCAACCATCTCAACTTCTTTTTAAAGAAATGAATTTCAGAAATAAACTTTGAACAGCCTCATACACAGGACGATGCTTCTTACCACCATCCCGTGGCGGAGGCCATGTGAGACTGGAGAGCGTCGGTGGCAACATTCATGGTGATGAGATGCTTCTGCTGATGAAGACGTTTGCAACAGACACGGCTTCAATACTATGTACTTGTCACCTACCCTGTGCCCGGCGCTCACGGGCAGCAGGAACGCAGCTAGTGGGGGAGGCACGCCCTGGAGGGTGGTACAGACTACTAGAATATAAACAGCATCAGAAGGCCACAGAAGTAAAACTGAAACTCCAACTCTGATACATGCCGCAAATGAGAAGAACATAATTCTGCGAGAACAAATACCAGGCTTCCAGCCATTTACCTAAATCCACAAAGCTGTCTTTGAAGTGCCGCGCACACCTGCTTCCTTCCCAGTAAACCTGACATATGCTGTGCACCTGGCCAGTCCGATTTTCTAGCTGCTCTGGGTGGGGAACGGATTTGTTTACGTGAGTTTAGAACCACTGGAACCCAACCCAGTGCTCGGCACCTGCTGGGGCGCGTGAAGGAAGGATTATCCAGAGTGTCCTCTGTCAGAGGAAAACGAGGGTCCAGTTGTCTCCCTCTGCCTGGCAGGAGAGTGCTGGACAGAGAAAGCGACCGGCTGAGCCGCAGTGTCAGAGAACTGCCCGGGCCAGCAAATGTTATTGATGCCTACCGCGGGTCAAGTCAGTAGACAGAAGGATGAGCTCGATTTAATTAATTCATTAATTAAAATACACCAGGCATAGCGCTAGAGGACAGTTTGTAACACGGAGGAGAAAGAACTTAGAGCCATAGCACGATGCCAAGATGCATACGTGAGAGCACGTGTTGGTGCTGCAGGAGAGCTGGGGACCTCAGAGCCGGGTCAGAGGGGAAAGGTCGCGGGAGGGGCTGCGGGCGGCAAGTCCAGGGCAGCATGGAGACAGCAGCTGCCACCACCTCCTGGACACCTGCTGGGAAACCAGGCTGGACCACCAGCCTCAGGGCTTGAGGCAAGGACAGTTCACCGTGTTCTCTTGTGATGGTGGCGTAGGGTGGAGGAGAGGGGAAGTTTCAGAAGCCGAGGGGCCGTGGAGAAGTGAGCGGTGCAGCCCCTGACCGTGGGCGATGCATGGGAGAAACGTCGTCCTGAAGTCTTTGAACTTTGCACTTTGAACCAGCACTGTCCTGGAGGCCTGGCCTGGCCCCGTCACAGCTATGGCCTCCCTGGGCATTTCTTCCTGAATCTCTCTCCGGTCATGGACAAACCTGTACCACTTTTGTCCTGCAGTGGCCATCCTGCTCTGCTTGATCCCATCACCTCGGTGACGTGCAGCAGAAGTGCCAGCCCCAGGCCCACCCTGCGTCTGGATGCGCAGGCGACTCCCGCACCCCTGCAGCAGGCGAGAGGAAGGCCATGAAGGATCGCCCCAGGCTGGGACTTCCACGCCAGCCACTCTGAACTTCCACATGCACAGACAAGGAAGGTGACAACATGCCACGCTCCCAGGGAGCCTCCTCTTCAGTCACAGAGAACACAAGGCGACAAAATTGGAGGTAAATTATTCAGTCTCTTCTCTCGGCCTCTGAGAGATTCTGTGCCACGCAGAGGCTCATTGCATTTGTCCTGCATCCCTGGCCTGAGGCCACCACCGCAGGCTGAGTGACAGCTGTCTGACAGAGCCCTGATCTGCAGGAATAGGCTGCACCGAGCCGGTGTCTGTCGACAGGCGAACTTTGATTCCAGTTCAGCTGACATGCTCTGAGCCTGCTCGAGTGCCAGACGGGGCCGAGCCCTTCCCTGATGGGGGGGGGGGGAGTGGAATCTGCCTCTCTCCCGTGCCCCACCAACCCAGCCCCAACGTGTGAAGACATTTTCAATGAAGACAGTATCTTCCTCCAGAACAAACGTCCCCAATGCAGGCCTCAACCTGATCTCTAATAACATCAATGTTCTCCTCTGCTGGAGACTAGAGACACATTCCTCTGTCATTGTCCCTGATGGAGGTGTCTCCTGGGATTGGCAAGCGCCCAAGTTTGGGGAGCAGGTGTGAAATCTGTCCTGTTGAAGATTCTGAAGCTGTGGTATAGACCCCCATCTGGAAGATTCTCTCATATAAAAACTGTGAATGTGATGGGAGGTGGAAACAGACTCAGGATCCTTGCATGACGGCCCGCAGTCTCCAGGACCAACTTGCACCTCACGCGTGTGCAGGGAAGCAGAAGACACAGAGCCCAGTGCCCGGGAGGGGCCTGGTGGCAGCTTTACGTTTTTCATGCCTGTTACATTCCTAAACACGGATGCTGGCTGCCGATGGCTGAGGGAAGGCTTGTGATAAGCAGGTTGGCAGGCTACTGTCACTTGGGCCTTTTAAAAAATATATATTCCATTTTTTCCTCCTAAGCTCTCTGCATACAAACACCAAAGCCCGTGTGTTTAACTGGGACGCCCCCCTTGCCAATCCCGGCTTTGTGAGCCGGGCAGGAGCTCATCTGCTCTAGAGAGGTCACTATAGAAACCTCAGGAAAGAGTCACTCCAAAGGATTTTCACCGCATGGACATTCACTTTATTTCTCCTCCTCAGCTGGGCTCGTATGTTTGTAGAACAGCCCTTGGGTAGAAGCCCAGGTTGGTTTCCCTGGAAGAACAGGTTCTAGAGACAGTGGGAGGGGAAGGCTGACGAAGAGGAGACAGGTCCCCCGGCAGCTCCACCTGCACAAACGTTCTCCCTGGGGGCTTGTTAGGGAACCTGATGACACCCAGCAAGAACCATAGTTCCAGGCAAATGTCCCCAAGTTTACTGTCACAGCAACAGAAAGCAAGGCCCTAAGGAAGGTGTGCTTGTCAGGAGCAGCTATAGGAGACAGTCGTCACATCCACATGGGCAGCTAATCTGCAGCCCAGCGTCAGAGTCACCGAGCTCCCCAGAGCACCAGGAGAGCTAACGCCCATGCAAGCAGCTCTCACTGCTCAGCAGCTCTGTGCTAGGCTTGGCATTCTTTAACTTACCTAATCTGCACGCCCGCGGGTACTCACACGCCCGCATGCAGGCCCTGATACTATCTGCATTTTCTAGATAAGGACATGGAGGCTCAGAGATACTCAGGTTCTGGGCCAAGGAGTTTGAGCCAGGTGCCCTTGACACCAAAGCCTGGGGACATCACGATGCTATGATGCCCCTGAAAGTAAGCAGGGCACACTCAGTGGGGAGCATTGAAGATAAATTTTATCAACCTCAAATTTATGCAAAGTGACTGTGAGCTACAGATTGTAAGCGCAGCTCTGGGCTGAAATACACCCTGCCATCACGGGGCCAGGTGTTCTAATGTTCGGTCTAAAAAATATGATGAACATAAAAATTCTTTCCTAGACAAGACATTCCTTAATCTAAGAAGCCAAGTGCCAACAGCAGGGAGCAGAATGGCCCAGTGTAATCTGAGGTCCCACAGACTCTTCAGAAATTGCAGCCCCTGTGCCTGCTTCTCCATTAGGATAGCTCTGTTCCTTTGAGGCTCGAAGATGCTCCTATAGAATTATAATTGGCCCATGGATGGGCCCCTTATTAACTCCGATTGGTTAACAAGATCAGTTAAATGTCTTAGGGAAGCTGACAAGGCCAGGTTCTCAAGTGTCATTGGTTTGTCCTTACTGGAGACCCCAAACATCCTTGATGTGGTCCCCACCCTTCTCTTGGAACCCACCACAATACCGTCCTCTGCACGCCCTGTGGGCTCACAGATACTCGGCACCCTTTCTTTCTTAGAGTGTGCGTTTGTGTCCTGTGGCTGCTGTAACAAACTTAACACAAATCTATTATCGCACTGCTCTGGAGTGTAGACATTGACTCACTCTGCCCTTCCACTGCTTATCAGGATCCCTGTGACTGCAGCGGGCCCCCCTGAGTAATCCAGGGTCATCTCCCCGTCTCAAGGACCTTAACTCAATCACCTCTGCAAAGTCCCTTTGGCCATGCGAGGTCACATCCTCACAGCTGCAGGAATCAGGACAGGGACACCCGGGGTCCGTCCTCCTGCCTCCCACGGGGCATTGTGCAGTCTGTGTGTGTGGCACGGAGGCTCTGGCGTGTTCTTCGCCTCCTGCATGTTTATTGTGAGAACTTATGTGATCCTGGAGCTCCTGGTGCCACACACTAAGAAAAATTCTCATGTTCTGAACTGTAACCATTGGGCCAAGAAGTTGGGAGACCCTGTGTTGGACAGGGCCTGCAGCCTCCTGTTAGCTTTGCAGGACGACCTGCCACAGCCAGGCCTGCAGCATCACGGATGGCATAGCCTGGATTAGTGTGAAGTCTGTGTGTGCAGACTTGCATCTCTGATTTACGCCCCTGGACTAGCCCCACTGTTGCTCACACGTCATCACAGTGTGACGCTGAGCTCAGAGAAATGTGACCAGAGGCTGCCGTGCGGCTAGGACTGTAAATCTCCCAGCCCTTCCCTTGAGAGCGTGTCTGAGCAACCTCCGTGTTATGAGTGCACAGTCTGAGGGCACAATTCCCAGATTCTAGAACACACAAAGCGGAGTCCTGTCCTGGTGAAGCCATTGTGGGGAGCCCAGCGAGGCCGTGGAAGGCCACAGCAGACACCCTGACATTCAGCAGCGAGTGGCAGGGGTGGAACACAGACGTGTCCACGGGGTAGACAGGGAGGGGGCAGAAGGACAGGCACAGAGGAGGGCAAGCAAGGATATTTGCAAGGGGGAGCCCTCCGTTCAGTAACCGTGGCAAGACCTCATCCTCACAAACCTGCCTAGGGCACGGCCAGCAGCTTCCCAGATGGGCCTCTGCCCCAGAAGTACAGGGCGGCAGGTGGAGCCCTGCTGCTCCCTGAGGCTACCGGCACTGCCTGGCTCTCCTTCCGAGCTCTGTGCTTTTCAACCCCAGGCACTTGCGGCAGAGCCTCCCCACTGTTTGGGGAAGGTGCTGAGAGCCCCTGTGCACGCTTCAGCCAGCCAGCCAGACACTCAGTCACTAAACAAACATTTATTGAACAAATTCTAGAGCCAGAGATCGTGCTAGTTGCCGTGGAAATAAATTTGCATGACATGGTTGCTGCTCTCTAAGCACTTGCAATAATTTTCACTCCTGATGTCACTAAATGTCTCTCTCTTTTTAAAATATTTTTATAACACTTATTGTGACTTAAGGAGCTTCTTTTGTGTTATTTCTCATGATTGTTTTGGGTATTTTATTGCTTTTATACTTAAGCATATTGTTCAATGTTTCCAGTTGGAATTATTGTTTAGCTCATTGTGGACGGAGAAAACAATAATAAAACAGTTTGAAGAGCTTGTTCTTTTTTGAACTTTCTTTTCTTTATAAGAATGCATTGTTATAGTTTCATAAGGATTAAGTGAAGACCATATTTTATGTTGTTAGAGAATTTGCATTTAAGTCATTAAAATGGAGTTTGTCAATATCCCCGAGGCCTGAAGATTCCATAAAAAATTCAGCTGTTTAATTCTGAGAGTATGAAAAAGAGTGAGGATGATTTTCAATTTTTCAAGATAGTCATTCAAAAAATTTTAACAGACCTGAGATTTCTAAGAGTCCCACAAGGAAATATTGTTAAACATATTGCTGATTCAATACAAATTCTAACTAACCAGTATCATTTGCATAACTCCGTTAAAATATTAATTTTAAATAATGCTTTGGCAATGGGAATTCTGACGTGCCATTGTGTCCAGCTGCTTCAGTTCAAAGTCGTAGCAGTCGGACCTGAGGGGCTGGGGGCTGCGGCGTGGGTGTCGCAGACGTGAACGAGCACCGTGGCCCTGACTCCGGTCTGAGGACGTTCTACAAGGCAGGGCTGAGGGCTGTGACGCCGGCAACCCTTCCTGGGAACGAGAAGATCCATTTATACCTTCCCTGGCTAATTTTCAGAGGCAGGATCTGTGCATAAGACGTGACAGCTTCCAATCTTCACAATTACTTTCCTAAAACCAAGAGTGTTCTCCACTTTCATCACATGAATATTTTTCACTCTTTCTGAAAATGAGTCTCCAAATCAGAGACATACATTTAAAAAGCTAGTTGAAATATTTCAACAATGAAATTAAATAGTCTGGGATGGGCCTGGCCCGTGACCTGCTTGCTGATCCTCATTCTGCAAGGAAAAAAATGACTCCTCCATAGACCGGGGCTTTGCACCTGCCATCTCGTTCTCAGCCGGTCAGCAGTGACCCTTCCCCTGTCCTGTGCCCACCAGCTCTCAGGCCACGTGTCCCCCTCGCAACCGGGGCCTGTGGCCAGCTGCAGGCTCCCTCTGTGTGCCACCACACCCCACCCCTGCCGGTAGCCAGCCCTCCGCAGGCCTAGGTAAAGCCCACCACCTCCGTCCCCCGATCCTGGCCCGGGGTGCTCTGCTGCCGTGGAGAAAATGATGTAACAGAGCCAGGTGCCATCCTGCCATGATCACGCTGCCAACCCCAGCTCAGGGGCCCCATCCGTGCCCTCAGCAGCTCCTGCAAATGTCTCCATTTCCATTCTCTGGAAGCCACCCCTGGCCCAGCATTCTCTGGGTAGGCCTGTGCCGTCCTCTGCATGAGAATCACCTGCAAAGCTCATTAAAAAACAGATTCTTGGGCCTCAAGCTCAGAAACCCTGCACTGGTGGGTCTAACGTCGGCCTGAGGATGCTTATTTCTAATAAGCTCCCAGGTGGCTGCTTCAGCACAGACCAGAGTCAGCGCAGCACTGGTGGAGAGCGGTCCGCGCTGCCTCGGTTTTAATGGCCGTGAGAGTCACGTGAGGACTCTGTCACACGCAGAGTCTGCTCCGGGGTGTCGGGTGAGCCCCAGCTTCTGCACTCGCACCAGCGCCCAGGACGCTGCTTCTCAGCCCGGCCTCACTTTGAAGATCAAGAGAGGGGAGGCCCTCCCCTCCCCACACACCGCTTCTCATCTCGACATTTCAATCTATTTATAGCAACTGCTTTCGCCTCTTCTCAAACTGATTCCATTACGATATGTTGGCTTCGCACAGCACAAGGCAGGCGCTTGCGGGACGCGCAAGACGTCTTCCCCTCCCACGTCCGCGGCAGCCGCGCTAATCCCCTTGGTACTGTTCTGTCGGAGACATAATCCTTCTCGCGGTGGGGTGCCAGCATCCCTGCGGTCTCCCCGCCCCACACGCGCCTTCGCTCGGGATGGCGCTCGGCCGGGCTGTGGCGATCTCTCCATGCCTTTATTCTTCCTGGCGGACCACAGTGTGGGTAAAGCGAGACACATGCTGTGTCGTTCCGCGGTTAGAACCCTGACCGCTGTGCCAGTGCTTCCCAACCCACCGCTCTCCCTCACTGTCTGGGTAGCAGGTTGTGTGTATGGCAACGACACGCATCACATCTTGGCTGTGCTATAGCATGTAGGTGTACACATGTGGATCCACAGCTCATCTCCACACGACAGCACATATAACTGGATGTCAACAGCAATGCCCTAGTCCCCATTCTGCGACCCGTACTGACCAGCTCAGTGTCCCCATGGGAGCCACGACATCAGCCTGGTCTCAGAATCATGTACAACTGAGGGCCACAGCCAAACCACAATCTCCAACATGTACTTAGAGAAATCACATAGCCATTGTTTGGGGACCATTTGTTACTGCAGTAAATGAACTAATACAGCCCATGGTCTCCTTAGGGCTCAGGAAGGCTCAAGGGAAGCCACACCTTCCCACTGCCCGTGAGAAGGTCACAGAGAGTCCAGGGAGGCTGAGAGAGCCACCATTGGCTGGCGGTTTCCACAGGGAGGGTGCACAGTCACCCGCTGCGCCCACTGACAGGTGCCTTGGCAGCAGAGCCACACACAGTGCGGCAGGAGGGACAGAGGCCAGGAAAAGCTGAGAACTTTAATGGGACGGGTCCCATTTGGAAGGAGAAGCTGCAAAGAGCAAACACAGAACAAGCCCAGGAAGCTACGTGGAATCCATTCCACACTCCTCAGGAAAATAAATTCACCCCAGAAGGAAGGAGAGAGAACAACTTAAGGAGGACGGTAATAACCTTGAAGGTGACTAAATTTTCAACCTGAATTAACTAAGACATCGCAGTATTGGATAGAACCACTTACAAATGACTTTACTAATTTTCCGTTATTAGAGGAAAATGTGGGCTTTTGATAGGCATAAATCGAGTTAAGGGAAATGTAACAAAGTGATGCTTTTGCACACTCACATTTTACAAGGTTTTCTGACTGTGAGTAAAATTCATATTCATGACACACACAGACTGGCATATTTTTCACAAGCCCTTGGCCTGAGGTATCTGACAATTCGAGGGCTACAGAGAAGCGAAGACATCCCCCCTGGGAAATTGACACAACATATTAGAGATAAAAATCAAAGCGGTTTTCTTTGAGCCCGAGTCTCCCCAGGAAATAGGTGCAAGTGCTTCACCTCGGAGGGAGCAGCTGCCAAGCAGCTGAAGGTGCTGAGTCTCCTTTTTCTGGAAGTTACACTGATGCTGACAAACGCTCTTTTCAAATGATTGATTCCTCGACATGTGAGAATCTGAGTTAAATCTGAACCTCCGAGCACAAGTTCAGAACCTGAGATAAAAAGCTTACACTCCCTTTCCCTCCTGGCCTCCTGCCTGGGTGAGAAAGGGCTCTAGTTTGCAGAGCCGACTCTGTGGACACAGGGAAGCAGAGGCAGATCTTTTTTTGGCAGTTCAAACAGCAGCAATGGGTCCTGTAGCCATTAAGATAAATGATGTTTACAAGCCATTTTAGCCTCACCATCCAAGTTTCCGACATGGCAGCCCATGCACTGGAGAACAACCCACCGGGAGGTCGGGGCAGGACCACAGCCCTAACCAAGGACGGCATCTTACCCGAAATGAAGCCGTCACTCAGGGATGTCTCCAAAGAACCACTTGATTGGCTCAAATCCAAATGTTTTCGACGAACTTTTATGATTTGAAGTATTTAATGTCTTATTTCAGTGGCAATGAACACTCTCTGAGCCTGGGTGTTGAAGGGAATCATTTTAAATTGGATTGTGTAAGGCAACCGAAGGTCTCCTAAGGGACACAGGCAGGGCAAGGCTGCCACCATTGCGGCGACTCTGTGTCCAGAGTTGGGTGAGCTGACCAAGGCCTTCGTCTCCCTGCTTCTCCCGCTTTCATCTGGATGCTCTGGTTTATAAAGTAAAGCGCAGCATTTACACAAGGAGCAGAAATGTTATTAATCAATTGAGCTAATGGAAAATGAAGAAAGGTGGCATGCATTTGGAACTGGAGAAATGTTCTGAGACTGGACTCGTAAACACCACTGCAAGGTTTTGTAATGTTGATGGCAACACAGAGAGACAGAGCTGGATGTTTAAGATCTTGGAGGGAATTATCACAAAACCAGAACGCTCGCACTGGGCCCACTGAGTTCTCCTGGAGACTGACACAGAACCAGCCGAGATGTCTGGCGGTTTGTCCCCTGTGAGCATCACAGGGTGTGTTGTCCAATCACTTGGGACTTTTCTTGAGCAATGAGCAGGTTGTGGAGGAAAGCTCCGCCCTAAAGAGGAGGAATATGAAATACTGTCCCATGCTGTCATGACTGACCCTGCCTGTGGCATCTCTAGCCACAGGGAATAATTTGGGTTGCTTCCCCTCCCTCCTTGCCCAATCTTTCCTACCTGTATCTTTGTATCGTCAACATTTTGTAGGGTTAGAGCAAACGTAGCCTGTAACCATGAGATAGTGCAGGTTAACCCAGAAGTTAACCCACCCATCTTGGACTTGGCAACCCTCTGCCCTGCCCAGCTCAGGGGACCCCATGGAGGACGAGCCTTCCTGTCCTACGTGCACACAGGTTAGAGGCAAGGCTGTGCCCGTGGGACTTGCGGAACCCGTACACATTCCTCCACTGAAGAACACAAGCCCACGTGGTGGCGTGGCTTCCAGAAGCTGTGCGGATTTGAAGCAGTGGGACTCTTACACGGAGCAGTGAGGTTCCAGGGACCCAATTCATAACGAAAGGCAGGGAGGCGTCTGTGATGCCGTAAAAACCAGGCCGCCATCCCTGCTTTAGGGAAAGTAGTTTCGCTAACCAAGGCGGGTGTTAAGGACCTGCAGAGTTCAAGTCCAGGAGCCCAGGGTCAGGAGGGCCACATCTGACCAACTGCAGGGTTGTGACCAATAAGGACATGGTGACAAGTGGTTGTGAACACGCACGCCAGAGCGCCCCCTCCTTTCAGATAGGATGAGACCCTCAGCCCCTCTCAAAGCCCTCACTGTCATTAAACAGCTTGACTGTCAGGAAATCCTTCTCCAAATGGAACAAAAATATAAACATGCAAAGGGCAAAGGGTGAGTCAATCTCATTTCTTTTAAACAGAAACTGAAAATAAAGTACAAGTGATAACACAGAGCGGTATTTCCACCGACTTGCTAGGTTTCTCCACGTGGGTGTCCTGAGGAAAATGGAATCTAGGAGACCCTCAGGTTAATAAACACATTTCAGAAGGGAAAAAAAGGAAGAGAAGAATGAAGGGGAGGAGAGAAGAATGAAAAATGAAGAAAAACAATGAAAGAAGCTCACAGCTAGCAGTACACAGCCCTAAAAGTGACCCGTGAGCGGGCATGTCCCTTCCAGGCTATTTCTGTTTATGGATATGTGTTTGGTTTGGTTTAACCACAGCTGTAATCAGAATGGAGAGACAGCTTTGCAACAGGTTACTTCCATTAACATATTGCAAGTTGTTATGCTCCATAAATATTATTTTAATACATTCTATTTTTTCATTATTATGCCCATAATTGCTTATTAACTCTACGGAAAGTAGGAAAAATGTTACGTGAAAGGAAAAATAAAATTGAGTTACAATCCCAACACTTAAAATAGGCACTATTGTCATTCGTGCTGCATTCATTCAGTGTGCGCAGAAGAGCTAATGCACAGATACAGACACAGCCACAGATGGGGATGTGGGTACCCCCCCGCCCCCGCACGCATGTGCTACACAAAGTGGAGTCATAAGCCCTACACTAGCTCCATCTTATTAAAATGCCATTAAGTGTTGATTTTGTTTAATGGCCATATTTAATTCCATTTCTATGAGGGAAAAACAAAATAAATAAATGAATGAGTGATTAGGCAGTAGCCCCTTTGCTCCATCTATTTAAATTCTTGCAGGCTCCGGGGTTTTCATTTTAAATATCAGTTTTCTTCTACCTAGGGCTAGAGGCGACAGAGAGAGTTTCTGCCTCCTGTTTGGAGCTCCCATCTGTCTGTGTGTCAGTTCTTTACTGACCCACCTCCCACCCCCACCCTGGGGGACGGATGTGAAAGCTGGGTCCGTGTAGGTGGGCGCCCTGCCCCGAGTCCCACCACCGGGTACAGGCTGAGCTCGAATTGATTAAAAAACCAAAGGGCCCATTTGCCTTTCAAACCCTCTTTCACTATGAATCTACTCTGCTTCTCCACTTATTGCAATATTTCACTGGGTTTGCTCACTGAAGGAAAGGTGTGTAGAGTGCGTGTTCTACATTGCACACTCAGAAGATGAAACCTAAGACTACCTGGCCTTCAGGTCTTGCCTCTAAGTGACTTTTATTTTACCACTTGATCAGTATACACAGTTCCCGACTCATTGTGGCTCTACTTACGATACTTTCAACTTACGATGGGTTTATTGGGACACAATCCCATTGGAAGCGGAGGAACACTTACAAATAACTGACCTTGAAATTTACAATGTAAATAAATGACAAAGTATTAACATCTAGAATATTTAGCAAATCAGCAAGAAAAAGGAAAAGTAGCCAATAAAGAAATGGATAAAAGTTATGTAATGAATTATAATGAAGAATAAATCCTGGCTAGTAAGAATTGAAGAGCTGTAGACCCACTACTACAGAAATAAATATTGAAAAAGCATGAGGTAAAATTTTATATACAATCAGCAGAAATTTAAAAGTCACGTGATAGTAAGGGGTATGGAAGAAATGTCTCAACTTCTGGTGGAAATCAAAATTATTGTGGATTTAATTTGCATTTTCCTGATGATTAGTGATGTTATTTTTTCATATGTTTATTGGCTATTTGTATATCTTCTTTCAATACAGATCTGTTCATGTCTTTTCCCTACTTTTTAATGGGGTTATTTGTTTTTTACTTGCTGATATGTTTGAGTTCCTTGTAGATTCTGGATAGTAGTCCTTTGTCAGATACACAGTTTTCTCCCATTCTGCATGTTGTCTATTTATTCTGCTGATTATTTCTTTTGCTATGCAGAAAATTTCTAGTTTAATTAAGTCCCATTTATTTATTTTTATTTTTGTGTATTTGTTTTTGGGATCTTAGTCATAAATTCTTTGCCTAGGCCAAAGTCCAGAAGAGAGCAACTGGGAAACATCTGGTGACACACAGAACCTAGAATTTCAGTCCCATGTGTGCTTTCACAGAAAAAGAAACTGTCAAAGATACAAACACAAATAAATAGACACAAGGATGTTGATCACAGTGTAAGTTTGATAATAGAGTTAGAAACAATCTAAGTGAGCATTAGCAAAGGAGGGGATAAATAAAGTGTGGAATATACAAACAATTGGACACTCTGTATCCATTAAAAAATGAGTAGGAAGTATGACTTGATACAATGTATCTCAAAGACACCTTAAGTGAAAACAGGAGAAGCAGAATGAAATACATGACAAGATACATTTTTATGGTATTTAAACACATAAGAGGGGGAGCCTCTTGGGAAGAAAGCTGAAATTGAGGGTGGGAAATAAAGAAATAAAAATAAATAGAAACGGTGCATGATGGCAGTATTGTGCTCTAAAGTGAGGACTATAATCACTCCAGCTCTTCACACCTAAGGATCAAGGGGAAGGAGATAAATATTTGATATAAATATGTTGCATCTTTCCTGGCCTCGAGCTGCTAAAACCCAGTGCTTTGGGGATGGGGATGGGGGACACCAATCCATTGCATGTTTCTGGGGATTAATTCTACTCAACTGACATTGTTCTGCTTTTCTCAAAGATCACATTTGGAGTTTGGACTTAACCTCCTTTGTCTCCAAAAGAACCAAAAGGCATAATAGATGGCAGACTAAATTGCAAGTAGCTTCCCCAGCTTACGTCTGGGTACTTGTTGCAAAGACTTTGAGGCATCCATTTGGAAAGAGTACCAGGAACTAATGACTATGATTTGGTCCTGCCTTTTCAGGACCTTGTTATTGGAAGGATTCATCATGCATAGAAATTATTTGTTCCTTAGCTGGAGGCCAAATGCTCTGTACTCAGCATTCAGCAAGAAGCACACAGCCACCATTTCTACTCACTTACACAGGAAATAAATGACAGCTTTACTGGGACAGATGCAGTCTGTTTGCTGGCTTCCATCTGGTTTTTAAATCACTCAAAGAAAGCTCCAAAGATATGTTTTTATGCTGCATAAAATACACAGAGGAGAAGAAGGGCCTGGGCCTCACACATTTGTTATTTCATTGTCTGTGTTGCCTTTATACAAGAAAAATCATGAAGTCATTTCCCCAATTCTTTTGACCTCTGAACATTCATTCCAACCTCTTAAATTTGATGTCTTCTTCCTAAATGTCCTCTCTGAAATTGCCCAATAATTCACTCTTTATGCACCTCTGACAGGGAATGAGAACATTTCTGCTCTAAACAGCTCAGGGCACCTGAGGAGGGGACTCTTGAGCACATACGCTGAATCAATTTGGAGAAGAAAATGCGGGGGTCCTGGCCGGCACTGCCCAGCCCACAGTTGCTCTCTCCTCTGACCAAGAACAGGACAGTGGTCACTGAGCCCTGCATTCTTGCCCCATGTGCCCAATGGCTCCACGACCTTCCTCTATCCAGGCTCTGCCCTTAAACTCAAGTGCCCTTCCTTCTGCCTGCCTCCCCCACCTTGCCAGCTCAGAGTCGTGACTGACCAAGTCCTTGAACAAAGATGTGCTGAGTCCCTGCTCCATGTGGAGCCAGCTCTCAGCTAACAAAGAAGCCACCCAGGGCTCCACTCTCATGGAGTCGATCTTCTACAGAGGGAGAGACAAGGCAGAAAAAAACAAACTAACGAACAAGATAGTCGGCCTCAGTAATACATGATATGGAGAATAAAGAAGGCCACATGGCCAGCAGTGGCAGCTGGGGAGAGGAGAAGGATGGATGAAGTGAAGGTATTTGTGATTTGCAGGCAGGCAGGCCATCCTCAGCAAGGGCTGTTTGAACTAGGACTTGAAAGATGATAAAAATCCAGACATGTACAAACATGGGGGAAAGTGGATTCAGGCAGAACAAACAGCAGATGCAAAGGCCCTGAGGTGGGAACCAGCTTGGCAAGTTCAAGAAGCAAGAAGTCCCAAGTGGCTGAGGTGTACAGAGCACAGGCTATCTCCACATGGCTGCAGCCCCTCCCGGAGACCTCCCATGTTCCAAGCGCAAGCACATGGCCCTACCTCACACTCCCATGGCATGTTGTATGTCTTTGTCACAACTGTCATGTTTTAGCAAAGATTTTGAGCTCCACAGGGACCGAAGACGCCTTTGTCTTTAGAGCTGTATTTCTAATTCCTAACACAGGACTTGGCACAAAGCAGGCACTTTGTGCATGATGAACGGGTGAATGAATGAATGAAGAAATGCACCGTACAGTGTCCATCAGGGTGACCACCACGGTAGAAGGCACAGCTGTAAGGGCAGCCTATGGAACGGGGGCAGTCTTCTCGCCAAGTGTCTTGGACTTCTCCATATCAAAAGGGTCTCGTATACTCTCCTGACTCCTTCCAGCACTGGGGTTTGCTGAGAATAATAAATGCAGCTAATGCTTACAGAGCGGTAACTATGCACCAGCCAGCACGCCCTCGACATACACGTCTGAATTAATCCTCACTCTCAGCACCCTGCAAAAGAGGAACGAAAGCCAGGCAAGGCAAGCAAATGGCCCATGTTGTGCAATCAATGAAGGCTGGAGCCTGGGTGTGAATCCGAATGTTCCTGATTCCTAAGCCACGTGCTTAACTCCCAGACTCTGCTCTCAAAGGCAGCCAGTGCCTGAGTGTGAAGAAAAGATCAGGAGTGGGGCCGGGAGGCCAGCAAGCACCTGGGCCAACTGGGTGAACAGAAGAAAGGACGAGAACCTGCTTCTCCGCATCTGCATCCCGCAAGCTCGAACTCGGCTGTTCCAAAGGACCTGTATCTTGTGTGAGGTTAGCACTAAGAAACTCTGAGCCCCAAGCCCTTCGGGGGAACTGGGGACAGACATGTCCTTCAGGGAAAAGCCTGATGCCTTTCATCTTGGTGGCAGCCGAGCGTGTTCCTGGGGATAAGTACCAGTTTACTCTCCATGCAGAGGGCTTTGCTCTGTGGGGTCTCAAGCAAATCACGTCAGGAGCTAACATCAACTTTCCTATCATCTGTCTTTCCCTCTCTGCTCTCTCTTCCCCTCTCCATCTTCCCTTCTTTCCTTCCTCCTCAATCTCCCTTAGTACCTGGCCTTAGAGTGTAGGCAGGATCAATAGGAAACTCTTCCAAACCTGACCCCAAACAACCTGCAGTGTGATACCTTTTTTCTCCTTTCCCACTGAAGAATCTGAGACCCTACAGCAGGGGTCAGCATTTTTCCTATTTGTTTTTGTGTTTGTCGTTTGTTTTGTTTTCTGTAAAAAGCCAAATAGTAAACATTTTAGACTTTGCAGGCATTCAGCCTCTACTGCAACTGCTCAACTCTCCTGCTGCACCATGAAAGCAGCCATAGGCAATACGTAAGTGAACGAGCATGGCTGTGGGCCAATAAAACTTTATTTACAAAAAACAAGCTGTGGGCAGGATTTGGCCAGCAGGTCACAGTTGCCAATCCCTGCCCTATAGGAGCTGGGGCCCTAAGCCAGAAGGATCCTGGATGCCTGAGTCACCATGTGGAATTTCACCTTCCAAATGCCTGCATGGTGGGAAATCACTTTTTTGGATTAAGACACTGAACATTGGTATTTACTATGGAACACAGTCTATCCTGGCTAGAATTGTCACTCTTTCATGCCCCTTTGTACTGTTTGTAGCTCTTTATTTTTATTTTTTTTTTTTACATGTACACTTTTACTATCTTCATTCTGTGGGATCTGTTTGCCTAAAGAGTGGTTTCCACTTTAGATGGGTGCCTTATTAGGAAACCCTGGATCACCAGGACTTCTTGAAACTTAGAAACCAGTCTGTACAGTCCATCTGCATCAGCCAATGCCATCCCATAAATTCCTTCCTCTAAAACTAACCACATGTTTTCTGTGTTACCGGATACGGCAACATTATTATAATTAGGACCAAAGAGTAAGAAACATTGCTCCAACTTTAATTAAATTTGAATTAAATTAGTTTGGTTTCTGCTGAACTGTTCATTTCTGCAAAGGGTGGGAGAGTTTCTGATATACCAAACTAATGAGCGTCCAGGGAGTCAGCAGGGAAGATCCTCCGATGATGTGGGACTGTTTGCACCAATGTAAATATGTCTCCGAGCTCAAGAAGAAACTGATAGCCCCCCCGGGGACCCCTAGTGTGCCTCAGGTGGGAAATGTGCTTCCATAAGCAAAAATCAACCCAACTTCAGATCTATCATATTCCTCATTTTCCAGTCCAGCCCTCGGAAGAGAACTATGCAATTTATGCTCACCCAAATGCCGGGACGCAGAGGGACACAGGGAGAAAATGAGAAGCTGAGCAGAGTAACGCAGTATGGAGGCTTGCAGGAAATGATTCATGTGTTCTCCTTCGTGGATTTGCTCTAAATGTGGCCCCTGAGACCAGGACCTCAGGGATTCCTGTTTTCCAGCCCCTCCCAATCTATCTCCACAGAACCAGGGCAGGCCCAGAGTCAACCTCACTCAGCATTTACGTGGTCAAAGACCTGCAGCTCTGCGTTTCAGATTATCTTAAATCTTTTGCAGAGCATAGAGCTATAGCCTCACAGTAGCCTCCCTCTGCTTTTCACTTCCATCTGCAGTGGATTGGATGATGGCCCCCCAAAAGATATGACCACACCCCAATCCCTGAAACTTGTGAGTATTACCACAGATAGCAAAATATGTAACTAGGTGAGGGATATTAGAGGAGGAGGTTGTCCTGAATTGTACGGGTGGGCCCTGAATAGAACCACGTATGTCCCTGTAAGACAGACACACATAGGAGGGGACGATGTGCACACGGAGGCAGGGCTTGCAGTGATGCAGGCGCAAGCCAGGGAACACCTGGAGCCACTAGAAAAGAGGAGAGGCACAAGGACCCTCCTCGGAGCCTCTGGAGGGAGCGTGGTCCTGCCCACACCATGATTGCAGACTCCGGGGCTCCAGAGCTATAAAAGAATAAATTTCTGTTGCTTAAAGCCACCCAGTTTGTGCTCATTTGTTACAGCGGCAGGAAACTCATAGATATCCTCCACCCCCCCCCAAAAAAAGATCAAACTCATGATAATTCAATCAATAAATGCACTGATGCCGCTGTGCTTTATGAGCCCTGACTCCAGGCTGAACACTGCCCCACACACTTCTGCACATGGCACTGAGCCCTCTCAATGTCATCACTGCTACCGCCCTTCACAGTCGAGGAAACTGAGGCTGGAAAGGAGTGGATCACTTGCTCAGGGTCACATAGCAAAGGGCAAAATCTGGACTCAGATCTAAGTCAGCCTCGCTCCAGAGCCTTCACCTTACCCACTCTCCTGGCACTGCACATCCATGCTAGGTCCTGGCAGCTCCCAGCACAGGGTTTGGGAGACCCTGTACTCGGTCGGGGGAGGCTGCATCCAGGGTGCCCCCTGAGCCTGTCCCTCTATCTCCGGAGTGTGTGTCACCTGGCTCAAAGGGCTAATACAGAGCCTGGTGAACCAATGAGGCCAGAACACTCTAGGAACATCTGATAAGGACATGGGAGAGGATATGAACTATCAGTTGTTTCTCCCTTCTATTCTTATCGATTGTCACCTTTCTTGCCTGGCCAAGAGTCCTGTTAGAGAGAAGGACTCAATAACAGCTTAAATAATCCCATAGATGTCTTGGGATACTGCAAGACTAAACACTCAGTAGGGTTCTAGCATTCACTGGTCCAGTCCTTCCTATGATCTGGGGTCCCCTCTGGATGTGGTGAGGAAAGGGCAGGCTGGGGCTCTGGGGGCAGGAAGCACAGGAGACCCCCAGATCCACCCGACTGGCTGTGTGATCTCCTAACCCCTGTCAGTCTGCACAAATTAGGAGGAATAATAATGTCCTCTGCACAGAACTGTAGTGTGCATTTCAAGACATAATATGTGAAAAGAGTCCGTAAAATTTCAGGCACGGTGTCTAGTCAAGAAGCATCCCTTTCTTTTCTCTGCTAAGCTTCCAGATAATTTTTAATTTACATTTACATTTTTATTTAACTTTAAGGGACTGGATCCATTAAAAAGTGCCTGACTAGCTCTTATTCCCAAAATCGTGTGTGAAATCTCATGGGAACACAGACCCCATGGTCCCTTGATCGTTGATTCTCATCCAGTTGCCATGGCAATCTAGAGTCTCACGGCCCCCTCCAGAGATGCACCAGCAAACTTTGGTGAATATGAAAAATTAACCAGGTGCACTTTGTTGGAGCAATACCCGTGGGAGCAGTATCGAGCCGAAGGGTCAGGCTACACCTGCAGAGCGGTTCTCAAATTGCTGTGAGCAAGTGATAATTGCAAGAGAACAGTTAAGCAGAACTCAGAGAAAAATCACGGAAATTTACTACAACATGGAAAAGTTTGCCTGATGAGTACATAAAAGAGCAAATTTGGGGCAGGTAATAATTCTGTTGAAACAGCCATGATACTGAAGGGCGGTCCAAAGCTCAGTGCTGGGTTGTCATTGTCACTGTCATGAAGGAGACCCCACTTAATGCTCCTTGACTTCTTCAGTGATGCTTTGAGACTTCCATTTTCCAGCTGAAGATACCAAAGCCTTCTAGCCCTCAAAAGTTGTGCCCAAGAGGAACCCCTTTGCAAAGCTCCAGCCAGGACCGTGCACCGTCTGGGCCGAGGGATGTTTTACCCTGGCCACATGCTGGCAAGTCACGTAAGAACACTTCACACATGGCTTCTGAGATGGGGACGTGGATAGCTGATCTGCGTGGAAGTACTAAATGCGCTACTTCAAAAATTAATAGACTGTTGAATTAAACTTTCACTTGTTCATTCAAAAGCAACTCCTGGCATGGGATGGGGACTCTGGTGAGAGTTTATAAATAAGGGGCAGGATGCCTAGACTCGGGAAGCCCCTCCAAACCACATAGTTAGAAGGACTTTGACATCCAGCTTTAGAGAATTCACCACATAATGGCATGAACACAATTTCCTTACAATTTTTGTGTCAGACCTAGAAACTAAACCTCACAGTCCTGAAGAGGATATTCTCATCTACTTAGAGCAGCTAAGTAGGACCAGTAATGAAAGCGAACAAATACTATAAAAAAGAAAGAACAACATTCCAAAAGAGCTGGAGGAGTTTCCCAAGTGAGAAGAATAGCACTGAGCTCTAAGAACATGCGAACCCTACTTGCCACCGCGGCTCTCACTGAGCACAGTGATGGTAATCGTGGTGAAGGTGATGATGATGGTGGTGGTGACACTGATGATGATGATGATGTGATGATGATCATGATGATGATGGCGATGGCAGTGGTGATGCTGCTGCTGCTATGGTGATGTGATGACAATGATGATGTGATGATCATGATGATGATGAAGATAACAATGATGATGAAGATAATGGTGATGAAGATGATGTAAAGCTCAAGTTCACTGAAGCCTGCCTACATAGCAAAGGTTGGCAAACTGTGGCTCACAGGCCCAATCTGGCCCACTTTCTGTTCTTGTGAATAAAATGTGATTATCTCACATCCATACCCATTTGTTTGCACATTTCTCTACCTTCACACGAAAACAGCAGAGTTCAGTAACTGCAAAACAGACTGTCTGGACCCCAAAGCCCAAAATTTTTATTACTTGATCCTTTGCAGGGAAAGTTTGAGTACCCCTGCTGTGGGAGAAGGAGGGGTAGACCCCTGTATCCGCCAGTCAGTCTCCCCGAGCTTTAGTGCATATAAGGACCCCCCAGGGGGTGTGGCATTGCGATTTGTGGTAGGAAATGGATATTTTGGTTCTTTATCTCTGGGTCCTGGCACAAAGCTCCTAAAACCCTTGTACCTACCCAAGTGACAAGGACGCTAGGTGCTTCTTTTGTTCTAATATTTAGTCTTTTCCCCCAGTTCCTGACACTGAGTTCCTAATCCCTTGGACTGTCCTGGGTGATAAGAGTGTCTTTTGTTCTAACGAGGGGATTCTTAGTGGGCTTCTGGATGGGGTCTGGTCACTAGAAAGACCAAGCCATGATTAGAAGCCTGGAACCGTCAGCCCATTCCCCATCCTCTGTGAAGGAGAAGAGGCCAGAGATTGAGTGGATAATGGATCATGCTTATGTGATGAAACCTCCATAAAAATCCCTGAACTACAGGGTCAGAGGGCTTTCAGGTTGGCGAACACATCCATGTGCAAGGAGGGTTGTGCACCCCAACTCTACAGGGACCCCTCTGGACCTCACCCCACATACCTCTTCATCTGGACATTCCTCTGCAGCCTTTACCATGTCCTTTATTCTACAACAAACCGATAACTGTCCTCTTGAGTTCTGTGAGTCAGTCTAGCAAATCATCAAACCTGAGCAGGGGCTGTGGAGTCCCTGGTGACAGCTGGTTAACTAGAAGTGGAGGGTGACAGCCTGAGACTTCCAGTTGGTGACTGAAGCAGGGGCTGTCTCGTGGGGCTGAGCCTTCGCCTGCGGGATCTGCACTAAGTCTGGCCAGTGCCAGAGCTGGAGTGAATCACATGACTCCCAGCCAGTGTCGGAGAATTGGTTGCTGGTAATGGAAAAGCCCCACACATCTGGTGCCCAGACGTGACGTGTGCGAGTACAGAGAGAAAACCGTCGTTTCTCCCTGCCTGTGATCAGACTTCTAGACAGTGGTGTATGGACACTGGACGGGGTCCAGCCATGTGGTTTTACAACAGCACTAAGTGTCTCTAATCCTCTAGTCTATTAAGTGAGGCTTACATTTGATCTAGAGTGTTGGAAAAGTAAACTGATGAAAAGTTTAAAAATTCAACATTACATAAATTCAAGTAGAATTAAGCCAGTTCAGTCCTCCTTAACAAATAAACATCGTCAAGCTTCCTGCACAGACCAGGATATAGAATTTGAAGTTTGTCAGTCGTTAAGTATACCCACCGGAGAAAATTTTACTTTGCCTTTAAATGATTTATTGCTGCGATTTCGAGGGGAGCTTAAGTACTCACCATTGTCTCGAGGCAGTTAATTCTCCGATTGTGAAACACATTCTCTCAAGAAACCACTATTTTCCGTTTGTGATTTTTTTTTCTGGGATTTTTCTAAGAAGGTATAGTTAAATTAAATTCTTCTTCATATCACCAAACATGAGTTATGGTCTCAGTCTCATTTAGCAACTTTCCCAATTTATCACCATTAAAAATGGTGTAAAAGGGCTTAATTTAGGTAATAGATTTCTTGCTTCAGAATCTGCTCCCTTCTGAGTTAAGCTGCTGCTTCTGCTGCCACAGAAAGACAGAGTCTCTCTCTCTGAAACAGATATTACCGATTCCCAAGTAGCTTGCTGAAGGCTGAGCTGACTTTTCGTGAAGAGAGACAGATGCATGGAGCTCACATCAGCCACCTGCTGTGTCTTCAGCTTGGCATCGTCAATGAGCGGGGAAGACAGTAGGCAGAAACCCCCAGCCATTCTCTGAGAAAGGAATTTTGCTCAAAAGAGCTATAAGGATTCTCCTCTTTCTGGCTTCCAATGCCACTGAGTCCACAGGCAAAGGGGAGATGCCATTCTCGGATTAGTCAACTGTAGAGGCAGTGCTAATGCGACTTCCGTGGACCAGGAAAGGTTGGTGTGGACCCTCTATCGGGGCTGACAGGTGCTGAAAAGTGGCAGATGTGCTTGGAGAAAACATTCCTCCGTGTGATAAGGAGCTTTGTGGAAAACAACTTCAGTACTTGGGCTGAAGGGAGATATCGTACAGCTTATGAGAAATGGGGCTTCCAGAATGTTCACTGCTCTGTTTCCTGATAAAATGCCATCTGAGTGTCTTCTTGCTACCACATTTTCTAATAATATTTAAACACTTATTTCCATTTAAAAGACCTGCTGTTTCTGTACATAAAACTAATGTATGTTTATTGTGTGTGTTCAAAGGATAGCGAAAGTTATGAAAAAGAAAGTAAAGATATCCGCACGCCCTGAAACGCACATATAACCCTGTGAACATTTCACTTTTTATGCTCTTTTTGGTTGTTTCCTATGTACAATGAAATATCTCACAGGGATATAGACTGATCACAAAATTAGAACTTGTGCTTCTTGGCAACTGGCTTTTTATCTGAACCACGTTTCATGGAAACATTTTCCCATCACTAAGTATAGACTGTCATTACCAATTTTTAATGGCGGCACGATACCCTATCGCATGAACCAAACACAATTTACATGATCAGTTGCCTATTTGGGACATTTAAGATGTTCCCAAGTTTTTATTTTTTTTAATTTTGTAAGTCGAGCACTGATGAGCCACGAGATATGCACCTGTGGGAAGCTTCACCTAACCCAGTACTCATGATAAACACGTGCCAGGGTAGGACCCCACGCTATCTGCACACACTCCCCCTTCCAGCCCGGCCCTGCAGCGCTGGCTGCTGCCTCCATGCAGTGAGGAAAAGCCCAAACAGGCCCATCCCACGTCCCTCTCAGCAAGTCTGTGTCTGCCGCCCGTACCCCTCATCCAGGGCACACTGGGAGTTTGTCCATGCTCCCCCACCGTCTCCTCCTGCATCACCCTGCACCCAGCCCGGAACTCTCCTTCTATTTAATCCAGTCTGCAAATTTCAGGACAAATGTCTCAAGCTTAATAGCACAAGCTTGCCCCCTGCAACTCTGTGGGACAAGCAGGGCCTCCCTTCCTGCAAGGGAAGGATTACGCAGCTTCCTTATAGTCACACCTTTAGGCCAGGCCAGCGGCTCACGCCAGTAATCCCAGCACTTTGGGAGGCCAAGAGGGGAGGATTGCTTGAGGCCAGGACTTCAAGACCAGCCTGAGCAACATAGTGAGATCCCATCTCTACAAAATACAGAAAAGTTGACCAAGCGTGGAGGCATGCACCTATAGTCCCAGGTACTCGGGAGGCTGAGGCAGGAGGATCACTTGAGCCCAGGAGTTTGAGGTTGCAGTGAGCTATGATGACACCACTGCATTCTAGCCTGGGAGACAGAGTGAGACCATGTCTCAAAAAAAAAAAAAGTCATACATTTAACAGGTAAATCAGAGTCCTGGGTGTGTGAGCTTGTCCCTCGGTTCCCGAAGGCCTGCTGAGCGGGCCATAAACTCTCCTGCAGGAGAGAAGGAGCAGGTACGGCACAGGATCGGGGCTTCCCTCCCCTCGTCACCAGGCCTGGGCTCTGCTCACTCAAAGATGTTCTTTGGCCTCCAGGGAGATGCCAGGGACCACCCTAGGGTGGCAATTTTCCTTTGGTTTTCAGCTTTAGAGATTAAGGCATGAATGATGGACATTTAGACATTAGACAGGGACATCAGTTCATATGTAGGGAAAACACACAGGCCTCTACACAGAGTAAGTGGACAGCAATTTCGGAAGACCCGCTTTTACGAGGCAAGCTGAGAACGTTAAAATGAAGTCTATAAAAGTGACCCAAATGCAATCACTGGACCAGGGTGGTAGGTACACGGGGCTTATTTACTATTTGCTCTACTTTTTCGTATGTTTGAAAAATTCCATAGTAAAAAGTTAGCCAAAAAGTAGTCCATATAAACTTAATGATGAGAATGCAAGTGCCCTCATGGATTTAAAACAATTATACTTAAAACACACCTCAAGCTTCAAATTGCATCTTAACTACATGAGCCTTAATTTCTGTTCCCCGTTCCATCACAAATTATTTAAAAGTTTGCACTGTAAATTCCATTTCTTTTTCCTTCTGGCATGTGCCACTCTGTGGAGAGAAGCATGTTCAGACACTGGCCCAGGGACAGAGAATCCTCCAGTAGGTCGTGTTTCTTGAGGGGGAGAGAAAACACATTTTCTTTCATGTCTCAGACAAAGCCAAGGAGCAGGAAAGAAGGATGGAGGAGAAGAAGGTGGATGCAGGGTACAGCCAGGAGCACAGATGTCACCTCTGCAGGTGCCCCAGACGCAGCTGGCACCTTCCTCCTCCCCTGTAAACTGTCCTCACACCCTGAGGTCATGAAAGTGCTCCAGATTTAGTGAAGGTTCATGGTGACTTTACTGGGCTCTCACGAAGAGTTATTGCCGCGATGGTCTGAGCAAAGCGAGGTTGGAGAAACCACATGGCCGGGCCCTCCACAAGCTGTTGCTCCCTCCAGTTCCTAGTTCCGTCGCTCCTGGAAGATGGATTTCAGCAGGGACTGCGGATTCCCAGAGGGATCCAGAGTGGCTCCGGCCAAGGCGGCTGCATTCCAGAGCTGCACTGTGAGATAACAAACGTCTGCACATCCGGACACCCTCACCACTGCTAAGGTGGAAACCAGGCAGGTGCAGGCTCCCACACAGCTGTCCCTCCCCTGTCTACCGCAGCCTCCCCTCTGTCGGTCCGGCTTTCCTGAGGCACACAGTATTGTTCACTCACCTCAGAGGCTCCCTTCCCAGATTCCATGCTGGGAACACAGCACTGAGCCAAGCCCCAGTTGTTCAAAAGGTGGTCTTCAAACGTGCACCTGCATTGTGTGCAGGGAAGGCAGGCAAGAGGTGTGCGGGGAAGGGGGGATCGGCTTCCCCCGTGTGTGTGCAATGAGTCATTTTCATCCAAAAGAAAGATGGATGTCACCCAGGCACCAGCATCTGACATGCAATTATGTCAACGCACCTGCAGCTCGCCCCATATGCAAAATCCACAGGTGCAAACCTTGAGTCCAAAGACGACCCTTTAAATCATACTCCTCCAACCACTATGCTGCGGCTCCTGCTGGAGCAGGGAGGCTGCTGGGACAAGAGACGGCCTGGGAAGCACAGTCGTGACCTTTTTCTCGCACTCGACTGTGCTTTCTGCATCCAGGGCAGACCATTCAGTGCTGAGAAATTACAAGCTGTTTTTCAGGCCGTTTATGCTGCTTGTGTGCTTTTCCTGTGCGCACATATGTATGGGGAGGAATGTTTGTTTTGTGGGCTGGTTTTGAACATCTGGCTCCAAAGAGAGAAGTTGCCCCGCTTCATCAGTCTCCCCAGGTATCGCTCTGATGCTCTGTGCCCCGTTTCAGGTAGAATCTCACTCCTCCTCGCACGCCTTCATGTGCGTTAATGAGAGGTGCTTCAAAGCACAGACACCCACTGTCCGTTCCCACCCATGCCTTCCTGTAGACATCCTCACCCCACCCAGGGGCAGCATACACACATCCCAGCCTAGAGGACCTTCCTGCCACCCTTCCCAGAGTGGCACATCCCCCCTCTCCTGCTTTCACACCCTCACGCTCTCCCTGTCTCTGTCCCTTCTCCAAGCCCCAATCTACTTTGTCCGTCTTTGTCTTTTTTCTCAGGTTACCATATACTGTGGTTCATCGTGCGTGTCTCTGACCACGTCAGTAACAGTTAAATCAGTAGGGTGAGCCCCTAACGTGTGCCGCTGTGCCAGCAGTCCTCGGGGCCTAAGCTAATTCTCAGGATGGCTGATCCTGGTTCAGGCACCAGACATCCAATAAGTGAACGGAACAGTCGGAAACACCCCCCTCAGGACTAGTGTGGTTTAGTTGGAGGAGAAAGCTATACATGAGGAAGCAAATGACCAAGATGATTTGGGGTGATAATAAGCGTTAAGAAGTTAATAAAGCACACAGGGCAACAGAGCATCACTGGGTGGGGTGGGGCCAGCAGGGAGGGCAACCTTTGAGCCGAGGTCAGAGGGATGAGAATAAGCTATTGAACCTCAACAGGGTTCAAATCTAAAATCACAGTGCCAAAAAAAAAAAAAAAAAAAAGATTGCTAGGAAAGCACTCCAGGGAGAGGGTGGCGCAGACATGAAAGATCAGAGAAAACCAAGTCCAGGGAAGTGAAGTCGCAAAAATGGCAGAGTCCTTAGAACTCTTCACCCAGCTTTCCCAAATGGTGACATCGTATCCAATTGTAGCACAACATCAAAACCAAGTAATTGACATTAGTACAATACTATTAAGTACATTACAGCTTTTCTTCTATTCAATTGTCACCAGTTATTGCATATACTCTGACTGGCTTTTTAGTCTTTGTCATAACCCTATAATGGAAGCAGATTCCGTTCGATTACCTCAATTTGTGCTTGAAGAACACAAGGACCCAAAAGGACTCAAAGAGCTCAGCACAGAGAGCCAACGCTCAGTTTCCTCGGATGTAGCTAAAACACTCAGTTTGTCTGCAGAAATAGTTACACAGAGGAGAAGCTGGGCCAGCGAGATGGCACCCGCCAAGGCAGCTGGCTGAAGACGACCCTTCCAGCAGGGTGAGGGCATGATCAGGTCCTACAAGTAGCTCACACCCAGCCCGGCTTCCGGGGAGAATTTTCACCCTCCACCTTCTGTGCTACTCTGGAGATACTGGCTCTGTGCCCCTGTGCTTCCCAAATGCAAATAACTGGCAATACCCCCAAAACATTTCTGAGTACTTCCTGCAACTGGGACAGTGGAAGGTCAGCCTTACAGGTGCTCCCACCCGCTGCAGGACCAGGCCATAAGCCCATTTCTGGTCTATCAGCATAAGAACAGCATGATGCGCGAAGATGGTGCTTCTCACACTGCAGTTGCTCTCGAATCACCTGGTCAGGGTGTCGGAATGCAGGTCCTGATTCTGTAGGTCTGGGGTGGGGCCTGAGACTCAGCATTTCCACCAAACTCTCACGTAATGCTGACATACTGGTTCAGGGATCACGCTTTGAGTATCAAGGGCCTAGATCATACTATTATAGCTGTTGTCACTGGCCTCTCTACCAAAATGTAGGCCAAGTGAGATGAGGGTATTCAAACTCAGACATGAATTAAATTCATTTCTTACCCAGTAGATCTAAGGAAATAGTAATAAAGAAACTAAGCTCCTTATATAACCATGGACAAGTCACTTCACCTTTCTGTGCCTCAGTGTTCTCATCTATAAAATGGGAACAACAATAGCATTTGCCTTGCGTCATGATTATGAGGTTTAAATGGCATAATACATGTAATCCCTGAGCAGAATGTAATAGAATAAGCACAGTGTGACTTCTAGATGACAGGATGACTGTTCATGAAAAAGATTCTGGGGCAGTAGTAGGGACAATGACAGCGATGATGATGATGATGGTGATGATGATGTGGTGATGGTGAAGATGATGATGATGTGGTGATGGTGAAGATGATGTGATGACAATGAAGGTGATGGTGAGACGACAGTGATGATGAGGGTGATCACAGTGGTGGTTATGATGGTGGGGAGGATGAGGATGGTTCTGGTCATGGTAACAATGATTTTCCATATATTTAGTCAAAAATATTGTGACCATAGAGAAGTGAGTGATTCTATCACTTGCATCAAAGAATAGGCAATGAGTGGACTGGCCTGGAAGGTAATACACACCAATAGTCCCCAACCTGTTTGGCACCAGAGACCAATTTCATGGAAGATAATTTTTCCACAGTCCAGTACCGGTCTGCAGCTCGGGGATGGGGACCGCAGATATACAGCACACCAGGCAAAGAAAGGAAATAAAGGAATCACTCCAAGCAGAGAGAAGGGTGTCTGAAAACATGCAGATTTGTCACAGGCCAGTGTTTTGGTGGCACATCTGGAGCTTCCAATTCTCGAGGAGACACTGCTACAGGCCCAAGCACCCTCAGCTGGTTGGGAGGACATGAGGCAGGCTGACCTTTCATTTCCACCAGGCCTGTAATTGGTGTCCTTGCCGTAGCCACCGTGCAAGGGAGCTGCTGCCAGAGCTTCAGAGGACGAAGGGGACAAGCTTGCAGACTCTCTGCAGACCTGCGGGCGTGATTTATTGGCTCAGCCTGTGCACAGGCTTCTCGGAGTTGATTTATTGAAGGTTATTTGTTCTTATTTGTCATAGCAGCCACCTCACAGCGCGACTTCCTTCCAAGTCAGGTGGGACCTTCCAGGATTCCCTGTCACATTTGACCGGGAAGAAATGATCCTCCCAGCATTAAACAGCATGTGTGGTGCTTTAAAAAAATTTCTGCTCCTCTTTGTTGTAACCAAGTAAACTTTTGAATCCAAAAAGTAAAGGCATTTCTTTTATGAAAAAGAAAATTGAGGGGACAGCACAAAATTACTATAAGACTAGAAAAACAAAAAACTTATCACCCAAGCATCATAACAAGATGAGCTTAATATGTTATTGCAACTATTTAATCACATTGATGACAAAATATTGCTTGAAACATAGCAATGTTTAGAGAGAGGAAAAAATGGGATAAAGTGTATCAAAAGGAAAATTACTGAATTAAACCTAATCCACTTTTTTCTATGGAATATATGCAATTTATAAACAAAGAACAACCTCTATCAGCATGAACAGATCTCTAAACATCCTGCAGAGCAAAAGGGAGAAGATTTTTCAGATTTATACCAATCGATGGAGGTATTCATTTTCTACAGGAACACACAGGTGTATAAAAGGCATTTTTTAAAGCTTCGCAAAATGTAGAGAGATTTTAGTTGTATTTGGAAGTTTTCTCTCTTTTAAGAGAACTTACTCATCTCTTACTTGTGTAATTAATTTATAGAGACCAAACTTGAAAGCTGAGAGAAGTATCCTAGAAAATCATCCTTTCTGTACCTTGGCGGTAAGGAGTCACGCTGCCGATTCGAGCCCACAGTGTGGCTTAGTGACTCGGCTACTTGCCACCCTGGGGTAAAATGCGGGAAATGGTGGGTGTCTCACCATGCTCCCCCCCCAGGCAGAGCCCACAGGCCACTTGGTTCCACTCCCAAACTCCGCTGCTGCCACCACGTCCATTCTAAAGGAGTCTCTCTTTCTCAAAGATAAATAACACAAGCGTTTTATCAGATGTATTCCAATGTAATGTAAACTTTGTGGCAGAGCCTTTGTGAGATGGAAAGAGTGTGGAAATGGATGATGGTGGTAGCTGCACAATGCGAAGGTACTTAATGACACTGAGGTACACTTACGACGGTTAAGACGGTAAATTTTGTGTTATGTGTATTTTACCACAATATATAAAAGTTGCAGCAAAGTTATAAAAATAAAAATATAGCATATTTTCCCAGCATATCAGAAGAGTTAAACACTGTATATGGTTCTGCTGTCATGTTAAAGGAGGGAGGAATCATTACATAAATGGTGATGAGATTACTCAAGCATTTGAGAAAAAAGAAAATTATTTAAAATCTCATTGCCTACATCAAATAAATCCAGATGCACTAAAACTTAAATGTAAAAAAGAACTATCGAAGTGATAGAAGAAATTTAGTGGCCTGGTATACAATATTGCTGAAAGGGGACATTTTTCTAAGCACAACAACAGAAATACTAAACACAAAATATTGATAGATTTGACAAAATAAGAATAAAATCTCATATCACACACACAAAACTACACAAGGTAAAAGTTAAATTGGGAATATATTTGCAAAGCGTGTGATGCAGTATTAACATTCTTAGCGTATAAATATCCTTAACATACGCTGTCCAATAGAAAAACAAAAATGAACTCAAACATTTGTTTTACAAAAGAGGAAATAAATTTAACCTGTCAATCAAAACCAATTAAGGAAATGTAACTTCAAATAAAGTAAGGGAACTGTTTTCATTCATCAGATTAGAAAAATTAAAACTGAAAGGAAATAACAAGCTGGAAACATTCCTGGAATGTGGTTTTGTGATATGTTATCAAAACTTAAAACATGCCTGTATTTAAATATGGTAGTTACACTGTCTGTGGTCATGGATAGGTACAAAAATGCATGAATGTTAAGAGTGAAGAATGGAAACAGCTCAAAGGAACATGTGGCATCTTGATCCCCAGTTTGTGAAGACATTGAAGAATTTTTGCCGTGAGAACATTCCTTTCCTGCGTGCGGCTTGTCTCCACAAACACATGCTTGCTCTCTGGACACATGCCTGAGGAACAGGAAGATCCGTTTTGTGCTTCTTTTTGAAGTGATTGCTTTTAGGGCCACAAAGTCTCTGAGAGCTTCCCTGTGCACAATCTCCCCTTCCTACCACAGTCCTAGAGCCTGATTTCCATGGAACTACCCTAAATCACACATTGCATCATTACTTTAGGATTCTGAGTAATCTCTCAGTTTTGGTTTTGTTGATTTTCTTTGTTGTTTTCTTATTCTCTATTTATTTCTGCTCTGGCCTTCACTAGTCCACTCCTTCTGCTTGCTGTGGGCTCACGGTGCTCCTCTTTTTCCAGTTTCTTACGGTGGAAGGTTAGGTTATTGGTCAAAGGTCTTTTAAAAAATATCATAGATGTTTACAGCTTAAATTTTGTTTTAAGCACTGCTTCAGCTATATTCTATAGTTTTGGCATGTTGTATTTGTGTTTCTGTTTTTTTCAAAGTTACTTTCTAATTTTTCTTGTGATTTTCTTTTATTCATTGATTATATAGAAGTGTATTGTTTAATTTCCACATATGTGTAATTTCCCAGATTTCTTTTTTCGCTGATGGCTCCCTTAAACCCATTGTGGTCAGAGGACCTACTCTGAATGACCTCAATGCTTTCCAGTTTACTAAATCTTGCCGTATGACATACCATATACAGCTTATCCTGCAGAGGGCTCCATGGTGCTCAGACAGGATGTGCCTTCTGCCGTGGCCAGAGTGCTCGTGGATTTATGTTAGGTCTACTCAATTCAAGGCGCTGGTCAAGTTTTCTATTTCCATACTATTCTTCTGTCTACGTGGTCTATCCATTATCAAAAGTGGGGTGTTAGCGTCCCAGCTACTGTTGAGCTATTTCTGCTTCAGTTCTGTCCATCCTTTAGGCATTTTGGGACTCTATGGTCAGGTGGCTATATGTTTATAATCATCATGTCTTTCCAGTGGATTGACCCTTTTAGCATCATAAATGTACCTCCTTGCCTGCAGTGACAATTTTTTCTTGATATTAGCAAAGCCATTCTCGCCCTCTTTAGATCATTATTTGCATATTATTTGCCATCCTTCTACTTTCAATGTTTTAATCTCCTTGAATCTAAAGTGTCTCTTGCGGACACAGTATATTGGATCGTATTTCTTATCCACTTTAGCCATTCTGCCTTTTTATTTGGATTAGAGTGTTTGATTCATTGAAATTTAAAGCAATTACTGATAAAGTAGAACTTACACCTGCCATTTTGCTTTTTGTGTTCTATTTCTCTTACGTCTATTTTTCATCCATTGTTGCTTCATCACTGCCTTCTTTAGAGTGAACAGATATTTCCTAGTGCAGTATTTTAATCCCCTTATTGTTTCTTCAGCTATATTTTTGAGCTATTTTCTTAGTAGTTTCCTTGGGTATTATAATCAGCATCTTAACGCAATCTAGTCTGCATTAATACCAAGTTCATTTCAATTGTGCACAGAAACTTTGTTCCAATGTGGCTTTGTTCCCTTTCCATTCCTCTGCGCTGCTGTCACACAAGCTACATCTCCATACATTATAAACCCATCAACACAGTGGTACCATTTTTACTTTTTTCAGTTGTCTTTCAAATCAGATAGGAGAAGAAAAGAGTTCAAAAATGCATTTATCCTGCCTTTCCTACCTGCCTGTGCAGTTACCTGCCTGTGCAGGGCTAGTCAGCTCTTCACGGGGACTCAAGCTACTGACTACTGCCCTTTTCCTCCAGCCTGACGGACCACCGGTAGTATTTTTGAATTAAAGTTTTATTTTGTTTTTACTTGACACATAATAATTGTACATATTTACAGGGTAGACTGTGATGTTTCAGTGTATGTGTGCATTGTGTAATGATCAAATCAAGGTCATCGACATACCCATCACCTCACACGTTAATCATTTCTTTGTGGTGAAAACATTCAATTCTCTCTTCTGGCTATTTCAAACTACACAGCACATTCCTGGTATCCACCGTCACCCTACTGTGCACCGGAACACCAGAACTCCAGTCTAACCGTAACTTTGCTCCTGTCCATCAACCTCTCCAAATCCCCCTCCCCACGTCCCTCCCCAGGGTCTGGTAACCACTGTTCTATTCTCTACTTCTATGAGATCAACTTTTTCAGATTCAACATATGAGTGAGATCATGTGGGAGTTGTCCTCCTGTGCCTGGCCTGCTTCTCTTAACATAATGTCCTCTGGGTTCATTCATGTGTATGTGCCACATGTTCTGTATCCAGGCATCTGCTGGTGGACACTCAGGTTGATTCCGTGTCTTGGCTACTGTGAAAGTGCTGCAATGGACATGGACATGCAGACATCTCTTTGACATACAGGTCCCATTTCCTGTGGCCATATGCCCAGCAGTGGGATTGCTGGATCATATGGTAGTTCTAGTCTTCATTTCCTGAGCAACCTCCATACTGTTCCAACATGCTAATTTACATTCCCACCAACAGTGTATAAAAGTTCTCCTTCCTCCACATCCTCACCAGCATTTGTTATCTTTTGTCTTTTATGTAAAGGAATTGTATGACATCCATTTAAATTTTGGTTTAAAAAAAATCACACCCCCTGTGACCAAGGATCCTCATTTCTATTTACCTTATAGGTATGAAAACATCATAAAAATTATAATACATGAGATGTTTATTACAGAATTATTTATAGTGATCAAAGAATTGGAAACAACTTAAAAGAATGGTTTAAAACATATCATGAGATATCACACAGGTGTTACAATGAGTCCTATAATTCTTAGATTAGAGAGCTGCCAATAATAGACTTGCTGAGTATGAAAAGCAGGTTGTAGACATGAGTAAGATAATATTCACTAAAAACAATTAATAAAACCCTATTATGCGTATCTGTTTTGTATACGAATGCTTGTTCACTGAGAAAGTCATGTAAGGATATTTGAAGCACTGGCTATTACCCAGGGGTGGTAGAAGAGAGTAGAGTAGCTTAAAATACTCCAAGGAACTGGAGAAATAAGCATGGTACTGCTAAAGGAAATGTGCAATATAAAAGTTACCTATTAAACTACCATGGATATATTAAAAAATTAAATTGTCACATTCACTCATTCATTTATCTGTTCATCAAATGAGTCCACTCTGAGAACCTGTGTGCCAGGCACTTCTAGACGTGGATTTGCAGTGAGTAAAATGGGCAGTCTTACACTTTGTGAAGCTCATATTCTAGACAAACATCAAAGGCCACAGACTGGAAATTTGCTAGATATATAATAACATAGGAAATGAGATTGTAATATGTTTGCTTACATTTTTATTACCATGTAAGAGTAGAACTGTCCTAAACTAGGAAAGGTAACATCTTATTGTCAGCTGTGGACAATGTAGCCTGAGGAAGTGTCTGTCCCCTTTCTGAACACCTGAGCAAGGCGCGGTTGAGAAGGCAGGACAGAGGAGTTGCAGAGGAAACAGCCTAGGCAGGGGGCTGAGGGCAGAGGGAGACTGGAGCAACTCCTCCTCCAGGTCCCACCTGGACTTACCTTCCCACACCTGTGCCCTTCAAAACAGGCCACCTGGCTCAGGAAACTCAGATGCCCAAAATGATTTGGCCACCACCACCCAGGACCTCCCTTTTGTGGATGAGCCCTGGTCCCAGTGTTCTACAGAAAGTAGAGATGAAAGCTCAGGAATGCTGCCGGGAGCCATAGAAATGTTTCCACCAAGAGAAGATCAGCCTACAACTATTAAAAATGCCTTGTTCACAAAATGCTACAAAATTGCTCTTTATCTAAAAATTGCCATGGCAAATATCACCCCAGTGAATTAGGTGTTTGTGTGTTTTGCCGAAATGGTATCTTTTCTAAAAGATTGCTACCTAAATAAAAATGCTCTGGAGATCCTAATATGGAAATAAAAGGATGATTCTGTCAACTTTGGTGTCTCTTTTAAGGAAGAGAAATGTGATGTTCTGTGCTGCTTCTCTCTCTCTCTGCTCTGCCTCCTTCCCTCTCCCCCACCCCCAACTTTCTCTCTCTCATTGTTTCCAGTGCTCAAACTGTCAGAAAGTCCTCAAATCTGAGCAATCAGCCCAGAGAGCCCCAGGCTGTGCATTCCACAGAGAGGCAGTGACATATTTACATATTTTAAAGGAAATGAGCCACAAGTGTTCTCAGTGGGGACATGGTGGGGTTTTTAGCTTTCTCAGGCAACATCACTTATTCCTGGAAACAATTAGAGTACTTCACAGCAGCCCCCCATGCAAACTCCAGCGACAAGAACATGAAAGAGAGGGAACGGTGGCTTTGTACAGACAGCTCTTACTGCTGACAGCGAGGGAAGGTGGAAAAACCACCGTCGAGAGCACCTCCGAGGGTCCTGCCAGCCTTCTGCTGTACAAGACGGACAGAGCCCTAGGACGGCAGGGTTGTGTGATGGGCTTTGTATATTAATTACACGGTGTTCGAGAAGCCAGACCAGCTTGACCTGCCACTTCCCATGCAGGGGCTGCACTGAATTCAGTGCAGCAGGTTAGACAACAATGGTTTGTTTTTTTGTTTGTTTTGTTTTTCTGTTTTTTGGAGGCAGATACATTCTGTGAGCACTACCCGTGAAATAAAATCAAAATAATACTTCCCTCTTGCACAGTTCCCAGAGAAGGTGCCATATGTTGTAGTTTCAACAAGACGGGCTGGAGGGTTTGGGAAGCTGATGCCCCTTCCCTAGTTCTCAGACTCACCCACTTGCTGGGTGACATCTAGGTGCCAAGCCCTGTGCCAGATCCTTTGTGGGCATTAATAATTGTTCTTTGAACAATGCAACAGGTTAGATGCTGATGAGACTGAATCTGGAGGAGCCATTTCTTTTTAACTTGTCAGTGTCTGTATTATTTTTATATCCTTTGTCAAGACCATACGGCTTGTGGGTGGTGGAGCTGAGAGGGGGCCTGTCTCCCACAGGCTCCGCCCACAATAAAGCAGGGTGGCAAGCAGGGGCACCCACCGCGCCAGCTCTGCAGGTGCAGGCATCCTGTGGAACCCCGCGTCATGCAAGAGTGTCCCCAGCCCATTAACAGGCTCTCAAAGAATGTGAAGCAAGCGAATGAATAAATTATTCTGCCTGTGTCAGAAACTGAGAGCTCATAGTGGGCTGTTGATTGCAGACTCCTAGGGTCTGCATTTCATCTGCAAGGTGGATGCTACTCCTTTAGAAGTGGAGTAAAAACGCCTTTCGGAGCTGTCTGGGCTGTTGGCTTCCCGGAGCTCTCCGAGGTGCTGAACCTCAGGCTGCTGCTGGGAGTTCTGAGGAGGTAACAGGACGGTCCCTGTCATTGAGCTTCTGCTTGCCCTGAACGTTGCTCTCTGGCTGCAGCTTCACAAAGCTGGCCAGATCCTGACTAATGGCATAAACCACATATTGGGTCCTGCCATCCGCCCCGGCCCTGCCCCAGTTCTGACCCACCCTCCAGATACCATTTTCTGCCCCCAACTCGGTGCCACACACAGGCTTCTTTGACAGTGGAAACCCTACAGGGGCTGCTGCAAAGAATTACTTCACACGATAGTTTGAATACATCCAAGCACGCCTCAGTGCTGCCGCCACACGCATGTACTCAACTCGGCGCTGGGGCGGACGGCGGGGTGCCCAGAAGCCTGGAGTTTTCACCTCCAGGGTAAAGAGGACTTGAAACCTCGATGGGGATTTTCAGAGAAGGCTTCACCAAAGAGGTGTCATTTAAGCCAAAGCCAAAAGAGTGAGAAGGACCTGGCTGGGTGTGACGGTGATTCCAGGCAGAGAAAATTATTACAATGAAGACAGGGAGGGTGGTGAGGCAGCGCGGAGCACTCAGGACTGAGGGGAGGTCGAGGCAGAGCTGGATCCCAGTGACTAGGGAGAAAAGCAGATGGGGATGAGGTTTAAGGATCGACCGGGGACATGCAGTGACCAGCCAGGGAAGGGAAAATGCTCACAGAGAGAAGTTGTTTAGCCAAAGACACTAAGTTAGTGGTCACAGGACGATGCCTGATATCATTAGCAACATATATAACTATTTTAAATACCCATTTATTTGCCTATTTGTTCCTTTTCCATCCTCCCCAGAAGACTGCAATCTGCACGAAGGCAAGGACGATGTCCCCCACGCACCACCTCACCAGAGCAGCACTGGCACATGGTCCACCTCAATGAATATTTACTGAATGTAGAAAAAGAGCAAGTTATCTGAACACACATAGAAGACAAAATCCTTTCTGGTATACAGGTCAATCACGAAATGGAGCCACGTGAGCTAATCAATGCGGGATGCTGGGGGCAGTGAGGACTACACCAGAGCAAAACTTCCCCCATCCCACTTCTTCCCCTTCAGCTACAGCCCGTTCTTGATTAGAAGAGCAGGAAAAGTTAATTTGTGTGGATTTTTCCTCCTCCCCATCCCTACCTCTATGAGCATTGTTAATAATTTAGCACAGTCTTTCTTCTTATTAGGGCAAGTTATTTATAACAGAGTAATTTTCCAAATAATTCACTACATTTGGGGCCATGGCACATGCTGAATACCTAATTCTCCTTCCATGGAAATTACTTGCATTCGAATCATTACAAAGCACTTGTTCTCTGTAACTCTCGGTGGTTATCACACTTGCCCATGAGTGGTGCCAAAGATTTGCATGTTGCCCCATAAGCTGGGAATTTGAGGCTATCTTCAACGTCTTCTGGCCATGGGTCCTGCCCTAGCACAGTGCTAGATACAGAATGGAGGTTTAATAATAATTTGGTAAATGAAAGAGGGGATTTATTAATTAAACACATGCTTTTTTGCCAGGCATTGTCCTAGCCTTTGGGACTATGAGCCGAACATGCCCCAGTGGAGTTGCCAATATGAGCACCGTGTAGCAGGGGAGGGAAAGACAAATGCAGCACAAGCACCTGGCAGGACAACCTGCGCGTCACAGGAGAGGTCAGAGCAGAGCACAAAGGAGAGATCCTGAGCGTGGCAGGAACCCGGCCCCACGGTTGCCTGTTCTAATCTCAGGGCTGGGAATAGGGTGCGGCACGTTGGCAGGCATTCAATAATGCTAGATATGCAAATAATCACCACAATCTACATGCATCAAAAAATCTACCTGGAATTTGAGCAATGCCTATTCCTAAGTATTGCAAATTGAGAACACCTTTTTAAAAATATATAACAGCCTTTATTTTTAAGACAGTCTTAGATATATGGAAAAATTTAGCAGATAGAACAGAAAGTTCCCATATACCCCATGCCCAATTTTTTGTATTAACTTTTTACATGAATATGGTACAAAGCTGGACCAAAGTGGTCAAAAAAATAAATAAAAATGTTTTGAATTATAACCAAACTTATAAAATAAATGCCATGAATCCATTTTCATATAAATTAATGATTAAATAAATGGTCACACAATTAATGACCAGTATTGATACATCATTGACTAAAATATATACCATTTTTAGATCCCTTTAGTTTTTACCTGATGTCCGTTTTTCTGTTGCTGGTTCCCATCCAGAATGCCACATGGCACTTAGTCCCCATGTCCCCTGAGGCTCCCCGTGGCTGTGAGTTTCTCTAACTTTCCCTATTTTTGATGACCTGGAAAGGTTTGAGAACTACTGGCGGGGCCATTTTGCAGGATGCCCCATGTGGGGATTTGTCTGACATCTTCTCACAGTGAGGCTGGGGTTGTGGGATTGGGAGGAGGGACACAGAGGGAAAGTGCACGCCGTCCCCACCACAGCACCCCAGGGCACCCAGGACCTGCAGGCTCCCTGCTGTCTCTGTCGGCCTCAGTCACTGGCTGAGCAGTGACTGTCGGGTTTCTCTGCTGTAAAGTCACTCTTTTCTCCCTTCCCACCCAGTACTCCTCGGAAGGACATCCCTGCACAGCTGACACCCACAGAGGGGGAGTTAGGCTCCCACTCAAGGGGGCAGCGTGTCTACGAGAGTTATTTGAAATTTTTCTTCACAGGAGATTTGTCTTTATGTATTCATTTATTTATTTAATCATTAATTTATACGAAAATGGATTCATGGCATTTATTTTATAAGTTTGGTTATAATCCAATATATTTTTATTTATTTTTTTTGACCACTTTAGTCCAGCTTTGGCCATTAAGAGGTTTTTTGTTAATTCTATGCTATTTGACACCCCCCTGTCAATGTGTGTGCTGTTTTATGGCTGATCTGTTTGCTTTGAGCACATCCCTACTTGCTGACGCCACAAGATGTTCCAGGCCCATCTGGTATATCACCTGCTACAGCCCCAGAGTGAGCCATTTTCTAAGAGGAGCCCTGGTTACTTTCATTGGAGATGGTATCAGAAATCCAGATGTGGGTACCAGGTGTGTTCATTGCTTCTGAGCTGCCATTGTCCCCAGGCCTTCTCAGCTGACAAAGCAAGCATGCACTAACTCACGTACATACACATGGCCGTAAACATTTTAAGTGCATTCACCTGTATCTATATAAAGCCAAACACGAGTTCACACTGAGGTCTCTAACTCGAAACCATTATCATGCGGATCCTTCTAGGCCCCTTCCTTGTCTGTAATCTCGACTCCAGCAGTGAGCAACTTGGCTCCCCCCTCCTCCAACAGTCCTTCAGCTAATTATTCAATTCCAGCATCCATGGAGAGTGGCATCAGAGTTACCACCCCACACGCCATGGAAAATAACCTAATCAACTGGAGTCAGAGCTTATGTGCAAATCCTTTGCCTTTGGCATTACAGACTGCAGTGACGCAGGTGAACACCTTTTCCCCACCGGTTGTGTCATACGATTTTAATACAGATTGCTTTCTCACAGGGGTCCTCCCTGGGATATCCAACCCCTTTAATGATCCTTAAAACATTTGTATTTTAAGGATCTGTTTAAAGGATCAGAATAAATTGTTTGTTCTGTTATGTTCTATGGGTTATAAAAAATTCATAATGTCATGTATCCGACATTACAGTATCACACAGAATACAGTCGTTCTCACCTATCACACCACTCTCCTCCTGAACACATGGCAACCACTGACAAATTTACTATCAATATAGTTTCGCTTTATCTCAGAACATCATGTGTTTGGCATCATACGCTATGTGACCTTTTCAGACTGGCTTCTTTCACCACGCATTTGAATTTAAGGTTCTTCCAAGTTTTTTCCTGGCTTGATAGCTAATTTTTTTTTTAATTGAATGGTATCCCACAGTTTGTTTATCTACCCACCCATCTACTCACCTACTGAAGGACGCCTTGGTTACCTCCAAGTTTGATTGGCTATGCAGAAAGCCACTACGAACATTCATGTGCAGGTTTTTGTACGGACATAAGTTTTCAAATCAATTAAGTAAATATCTAGGCGTACAATTGCTGGATCATATGGTAAGACTGTCTTTGGCTCCGTAAGAAACCAGCAAACTGCCTTCCAAAGTAGCTGCACCATGTGGCAGTCCCCAGAGCAGTGAATACGCGTCCCCGCTGCCCTGTGTCCTCATTAGCATTTGCTGTTAGTGTTTTGGATTTTAGTCATTCTAATAGGTGAGTAATGGTATCTCATTTTAATTTACAATTTTCTGATGAAAAATGATGTTGATCACCTTTTTATATGTTTATTCACTATCTATATATCTAAGTGGGGTGTCTATGATGCTGTTTTGCCTACTTTTAATTTGGTTTTGTTCTTATTGAGTTTTAAGGGTTCCTATATATTTTAGATACAAGTTCTTTATCAGATATGTGGTTTGCAAATATTTTTCCCCATTTGTAGCTTGTGTTTTAATTATCTTAACTGTGGCTTTTATAGAGCAAGAAGTTTTTAATTTTAGTATAGTCTAATTTATCAATTTTTTCATAAATGATGCTTTTGGGGGCTGTATCAAAAACACAATGCCCAACTTAAGGTCACCTAAATTTTCTCCTATGTTTTCTTCTATAATTTTGTTAGTAATTCATACATTTTGAGTTAGTTTTTGTGAAAGATTTAAGGTCTGTGTCTGGATTCCCTTTTTTTTCCCTGCATATGTATATCCAACATTCCGTTGTTCCAGCACCATTTGCTGAAAATATTATCTGTTCGCTATTAAATTGCTTTTGCTCCTTTGTGGAAGACCAGCTGACTACCTTTGTGTGGGTGTGTTTCTGGGCTCTCTGTGCTGACCCATCGCTCTGTACATCTGACTGCAGTTCTGTGCGTCTCGCAGGGCCCTGCAGTCAGTGCCCCCCCTTCGTTATTTTTCACTATTATATTGGCTATTCTCGGTCTTTTGCTTTCCATACAAATTTCAAAATTGGTTTGTCAATTTCTACAAAATAAATAAGTATAAATTAACGATTGAACAAATAAATACATAAATAGGGAGAAGAGGTAAATCTGTGCAGAAGATTTAAGAAATACATTTGTAAACATTCCATCCTCAAGGAGGTGGAACAAAGCCCTGCACGCCTTGGGTGTGAGCCAGGCATACGGATTTGCTCCCAAAGGTGTATAAAGTGGATGGAGAATAATTTTCAGTGTCAAACCCTGGAAAGTGCTACCTCCACCGGGATCAAGGTTAAGACGGACAGTGATAAGTCAGGTTGATAACAGGTGCACTGGCATAATGTGATGAGAATGGCATTTTATTTCTGAGATCTTCCTTCCAAAACCCACAACCCTAAAGTAACCTCAAGGAAACCAAAATATCCGACAAGCCCAAATTACAAGGCATTCTAAAAAAATACCTGACCAGTACTGCTCAAAATTGTCAACGTCATCAAAAACAAAAAAGTCTGAGAAACCGTCTAAGACTAGAGGACCCTAAGAGAGCCGCGGTGACCAGTATGATTTCCTGGGTGGGCTCCTGGGACACAAAGACACTGGTAAAAACTAAGGAATCCTCAATTAAGTGTGGATTTTGGTTAATAATGATACTAATACATCGACATTGGTCCATTCGTTGTAGCAAACGTAGCCTGCTAGTGTTAAGATGTTAACAAAACAGAAACCAGGCGTGGGATATATGAGAACTCTCTGTGTTATCTTTGCAACTTTTCTATAAATCTAAAATTATTATAAAATGAAGAGCTTATTTAAAAATAAACGTGTTACCAGCTGGGACTCAACTGCACTGCAAACTCAGGGCCACCTCTCTGAGGGGCCTGGAAGCTGGGCATTTTACCCACCAGTTCGCACGCATCTGGGCTGTCCCAGGACACTAATTCCCCAGCATGTCCCGCCTGCTCCACACGTGGGCTAAAGAGAACACAGTCCTCCCCTGTGAGTGCCACAGGCTGGTCTTGTGGTCAACATCCCAACACACCCTTGCCAGGAAGGTGCCCTGGCCACTCCGTCCCTCCTCCTTTTCCAGGTAAGGGGCAGCCTTGCTGTTTCTTAAATCTCTAAAGGGAAAAAAATTCTGAAGATAACTGGGCTTTATTTCCTATAACCAGCACACCCATTTAGAAAAGGTGACCCAAATTACCTCTGGCTCATACCTGTAGAAAGCTTATTATGTTGGGTTCAAACTTGTGCTGTATTTCTCCTGGGAGCTGGCAATGACCCTGTGGCCCCCTAAGCAGACAACTGGCCTTCAGGAGGGGGGGCTGCCCAGCCCACAGGCACGTCCTTGCAAGGCCTGGGTTCCTGCCCCTGGCCACCTGACCTATTTACCTGCTCTAGCAAAGACGGCGGCGAGGCTTCCCACACTAATCACCACTCGGTTCTCCAGCGCACATTACAGCGTGTAGAACAGGGATGCGTCACTCGGGCTGTTGTCTTACACGGCGGCACTGACAGGCTTGCGGCAGAACAAACCACAGCAACTCCTGGTTCAAAGGGCACCTTTCTGCCCTTTAGGGCACACAGTTGTGATGGAAGAACAGCCTCCTTCTCAGGAAATGTCAAATGAGTATTTTAAAGAGAAAATGGAAGCGAATTTTAATTCTCAGGAAAATGGGTAATTTTGGGAAATGCCATGTTTTCCAGAGTAGATGATCTTTCCCTCCAAAGCTCCCTCCATGGCCCACGTACGGAAGCCCAGGGAAGCCCAAGCCTGGTGCTCCAGCCACCCAAGCCTCTCTCCCTCAAGCCATCCCTTGCTGACCTCTTTTAGTCTTTCTAACTTGGTTTCTCTTCACAAAACATGTTCACGATTTATGCTCCAAGGACCCCAGATTTCTACTCACCTGGCTCCTCCTTCAATCTACCACATTCGTCTCAAAATTGTACCTTCTTGCTTAACTTGGCTACTTACTAAGAGCTATGTCAGTTGGTGCATGTATCCTTCTGACATACTCCCACCAATGTGGGTTTTGGTTTTTTGGGGTTTTCTTTAATTTTTTAAGTTTGATTTTTTGAGTACTTCTTTGCTTTCTGGCACTAGAAGTTACTCCAGAGTCACCTTTTACCTTCCCTGCCCCCGTCTCTGAATCAGCCATTTCTTCCAAGAGCCCTTGGAGAACGGCATTAGAAAGCAACAACTGGGCTCGAGCTGTGCTCATTGTCCCTGGGGTGTCATTGCTCTGGACCCTCCCAGCTGACAGGGTAAGGGGGCTTTGGTGTGTGTGATAACCTACGCATATACACCCATACTGGCCTTTGTATACATACCCATACTAGCCTGTGTGTGTGCACCTGTATTAGCCTACGTGTGTGCACCTGTACCAGCCTGTGTATGCACCTATCTTAAACATTTCTATGTGTAACCACTCACATCTATATTACGCTAAACACAATTACACAGTTTCAGTGTTTCCGTCATCTCCCAAATAACCTATTTGCATTCACATCCTCATCTCAGGGTCTGCCTCCAGGGAATCCCACCTTAGGACAGCATCTCTCTGAACCTGGGATAATTTCCAGGCCATCATCCCATTCTTGAGGATGATGCAAAGTTCCATCTCGATCCTGTTCCTGACTTCACAGTCAGGCCTTCCCTGCCCCCACAGGCTGGCTGGGGCAGGGCTGGGGCAGGGCTCCCAGGTCCGCAGGCTGCAGCTTGCAGCTGCATCCTCCACTTGCCCTGGTTATGCTCCAGCAGCATCCTTCAGTGATGCTCTTTCTTCCCGTGGACATACATCCTCCTCCAAAGCACCACTGGCATCACACAGCACATGCTCAACAGCCCCACAGAGGCTCCTGACTTCCTGATCATGCCTTGGCTCTTCTGCAGAGCACCCCACATCACCCTCACCAGGCCCAGCTTCTCAGCCTGTCTGGCTGTGTGGCACGATCTCTGGCATGCCCAAACTTCTCTACCGGCTCCTGCGTGCCCCTTTCTCCTTCTTCACTTGAAGACTGTGCTCACATTATTCCTCCCACGGCCGCCCTCCCACTCTCCAGACCCACCTGCCATTCCTCTGGGCTCAGCTGGAGCCGTCCCCAGCAGCTGCCCTCCCTGCCATGACTCTCACCCACAAGCCTCTGCAGAATGGACGCGGCACGAGAAGTCTCGGTCCCCAACAATCATAATTCGTGAATGGGAAACAGGCTTTTGTCTCCCAAGCTCACTTTGATCTCAGATAACCTTTGAGCTTGTCAGCGTCCGCCACTTGGTGAGCCTAAATGGAAGGTATCCGATGTCCCTGCCCAAATTCTTTGCTGTGCCATTTAATCTCGACTCTCTCATTAAACCATAAGCCCCCCAAGTTGGTCATTCTGTGGTGCAAATGTCTTCCTTCTTTATGCCTCTCTGCTCATGTATCTAGACTTAGATTCATTAATCTGAACTTAAAGCTGAATTATGAGGTTTAAATTCACATGTATTTTTGGTAGTGCCTGAAGCAATACCACCGTATACACTTGATCAGCGAAAAATGTGTCTGCGTCAGCCGGTAGCTTAGGGGTAGTTACGCGAACAGTCAAGTGCACGGGATTTTGAACCATTTCCCATTCTGGTGTTTGAGTGCTCTGTTGTGCAGATCTTCCTCCTGTGCCACATCCTATTCCATCACGAAGCTGCTAGCCAGCGTCTCTCAAATCACAGAATAAATGGAGAGGGAATGAGCGTGGGCACTTGATTCTGATGGGATGTAATTTGAGCTGTTCTGGTAACACATAAATCTAAGTTGTCCTTTGTGCACTGGACTAAGTCCAGCAACATCAGTGGTCACTGGGATTTGATTTGTTTTTTTGTACCGTAGAACAAAATGCAACTGATTCCATGCTTTCTTTAAAGGGAGGTTTTAGTGGAAGAAAAATAATAATAATCAGGTGACACAGTCCAGAGCCTTTCCTGAACTTCCATTGCAGTTTGTGAAAATGTGATTCATGACGATGTATTAAATATTAACGCCCACGTAAGATTTAATCCAAATTTGTAGGGCAGCTTTGCTTAATTTACTGTCTATCGCACAATTTCCTTTACCGATAACTTCAGCCTGCTGCATAAATAATAAAACAGCGCCCACATCCTTCAATTGTTTTACCGCAGCCCAGTGTTAAAATTGAACTTGCCGACATTTAATTCTCTCTAGAATTTGTGTCCCTTGCTCTTCTCTCTTTCTTGTTCTCTTAACTGGGCTACATTATCATTCTATCGTGACCGTACAGGTTCGAGTTTGGAAGCTGGAAGCCAGAGTCAGCAGCCGTGTTTGACGTGACCTTGAACACTTTCTTGGTGGCAAAAGGGTAAGTGCTCAGAGGGACATGTCCCTACAAATACTCAAATTAAAGGTGTCGGGATAACGAGGATTCAGCCCCTTTCCTCAGGTCTCTTCAGAAACCCTGCCTCTGTTAATGAACCATATTGCTCCTAAATTCAGTTTCATTTTAAATTTTCCACATCGTAGGTCCATCCCTCACATTCCCAGGGGGGTGACGAGAGGCTACTGCACAGAGTTCTCTCTGCCAGGGAATTTACTGACAGTGCTCACTTGAAATTTTCCTCTTATTAGGAAGGTTGTAAAGCACTGAAAAGCCAGGTGGTCTCCCTGGCTGGGGTTTTCAGCCAAGGAGACATTCTCATCAGCTCAGGGGACGTGACTGCAGCTGCCCTCGGAGTTGCCAAGGGGAACTGGGTGGCTGCAGGGCTGTGACTCCCCAGCAAGCCCCAGGTGAGCACGACTTCCCTGAACTTCCCAGTGACAGGAGGCGTTTCCAGCCAGCCGGGGAGAGGCTGCGGGGCCCAGGTGTAGGAGAGGGCGCTGTCTCCCTCATCCCTGCAGCCTCCATGCTCAGCGCAGCACCCAGCAAATGCCACGCTCTGGGTAGATTTTCGCTGAATGGATAAAGAGAAGACGACCAAAGCACGGATGGAAAAAGACCAACTCCTTGCCATCTTCCACGGGTCCCAGGAGGAGTCGGAGCATGCAGCAGGGAGCGGGGTTGGCAGGGGAGACTGGAGGAACCAGAGACTGCTCACCCACACGGCGGGGACGGGGGACACACCACCTTGGCTCCTTAGGATCACCCGGGGAACTTTAAAAGTAAATAACACAACTGGGTCCACCTCGGAATAATTAAACCAGACTCCTCCGGAAGGGTGAGAAAAACAAGGGTGGGAAGGTAGTAGAATCTGGGTCACCTGCTGTCAAGAGCACCGTGGGCGGCCGAGCAACACCGTGGGCTTTGTGCGACGATGGAACCACCAGAGCAGACAGAGGGGATCTCGGCCCCCGAATCTCAAGGGCAGGCAAAGAGCAGAATTTCAACCTTCCCCACGACTGCGTCCCTGCAGAGGACTGGGGGCGATGACACTGGTTGTTCCAACCGGCACTGGGCTCCGGTCCCCCCTTCATTCATTCGTTCTCAATGGCATTTCCTGAGCATCCACTGTGCCCCAAGCATTGCAGGGCACTGGGGACGTTAGTGACCATGCCAGTCTTGGGGCTGCCTAGCTTGCTGGAGAAACAGATAGAGGGTAATTGACCACACATTGGAGGCGTGTTTCCAGAGTGAGCAACACAGGGCTTGGCCTCCACGCCCGCTCCGGCTAGACCCAGTGTGGGGGTCCAGGTGTCCATGAGGCTGCAGCTGTCGGGGGAGGAGGGCTCAGCATGGCCTTGAATGCCGAGCTGAGGAATCTGCTAACTTGAGAGCCGTGGGGAGCGGCCAGGGCAGGCCCCTTGGGTGCAGCGGTGCAGTAGGAGAGTGAACAGGAAGCAGATGAGGGGGGCCCTAGGAGCGGAGCAAGAGGGAGGAGGGCTACTGGGGGGAGGCTGAGCCCCTCCTCAAGCCTGAGGCAGGAAGAGGCTGAATTCATCCTGGCAACGCCTCACCCAGGCCCACCTCTGCAGCAGGTGGGCACTCCCCAGACCTGCTCAGCTTCGAGTCCTCCCCTCTCTGCTCCCCCCGACTTTCTGCCCGGCCGCCTCCCAGATGCTCCACTTGCTCTGTGGGAGGGGCTCGCCTGACCCAGAATTTAAGCCTCAGAGGCCAAGACTTGGTGCCGGTGAGTAGCTGGCTCCTTCCAGGAGCCCGAAAATGCCATTTGTTTTATGCGTTGATTTGCTTTTTCTTGGTTTTGTCTCTCTTAAGAGAGTAATGCTGTTCTAGGAACACTTGTCTTTCTGCAGTTGCAGTACAGCGTGGTGACCACAGACAGCCCCGAGCATGGTCCTACCCCAGCTTTGCCACTAGCTAGCTGCGCCCTCGGGTGAGCCGCTCAATGTCAGGTTTCCCTGTCCTACGCCAGGGGTCAGAGGGATTCCTACTCCATAAGGGTATCAGGAGAGTTAAAAGAGTGAACCTATACAGAACTTAAAATAGTGCCTGGCACATAGTTAGTGAGGTAGAAACATTTGCAGTGGTTATTTTCATGACAGCAATGGTCCCAGCTCTGAGGTCTACACATTAACCATGACATCTTGCAACTACAATCCACGCCTGCTGCATGCAGCAGCACGTCAGTGCAAGACACGGCAGACAGGGGATGAGACACCACCCTGCACCCCAAAGACAACGCTCCTGCCAGAGGAGATGACACCAGGGGCTCTGGGAGTGCGGTTCTGATGGGGGCACCATGGCAATGGATCAGGTGAACATTCCAGAGTCACTGAAGAAGCAAACCATGACCAAACCTCTTGCTGTCTCCTCCCTGGTTCCACAAATAATCATCTCCTCCTCCTCTTCCTCCTCTTCGTCCGCTTCCTTTTCTTCTTCTTCCTCTTCCTGTTCTTCTCCTTCTTTCTCATAACTCCTTCTGCAACAGCACGGGGGACGGCTGCCCACCATCTGCGTATATCTGGGGCTGCCTGAGAACGAGCTGTGTGGACACAGCGCTGCTTTGGTTTTCTGTCTTTAATCAGCTTGTCCTTCTTGCCCCTGTCCCCAAAAGGACTGCGGATTATGAGGCTCCTGATGGAACAGGGCATCCTTCAGTGTTGACACAAAGGAGACATGAGAATTGAAGTGTTCCGATTCAAGAGATCAAGGGCAGGGAGGGAGCAGCAGGTGCAGGAGGGATGTTCCCAGTTCCCTGCCGCGTGGCCCTCATTCCTGCAGCCCAGTCCCCGCGCCAATCCAAGTTCCGCTCCGCTTTCACAGACAGCCCTTGACAATGGCGATTCATGCTCTGCTGGGGCTCGCAAGTCCCTACGTCCTCACGGTACAACCTAGGAGAGGCTGGCCAGGTTTAAGGTTCTTCAGTGTCCTGAAGACAGGGACTTATTTTAAATTGTCACAAGTGGATTTAACATCTGCAGTTTCATGGAGATGGCCCTTCCGAGGGCTTTCCCTAACTTTATACTCATAATTTTGTATCATTTTTCTTAAGTACTAAGAAAATCCCCAAATTTGTGTAGGACTCAGGTCTCTAAAAACCTAGATCTTCCCATGCAGCTCATAGGGATTTCTGCACCCAGGAAGGGAGCATGAGGGGCACCTGGGGAGCTGCTGAAAAGTACAGATTCCCAGGACCTGTGTGCTCCCCACCTCACCTTCCAAGACTTTGACTCTCTAGGTCTGGAGTAGAATTGTTTACGTGCCGCCCCGTGAGGTCCTAACGCTTGACTGCTGCACGTAGTACAGAGAGAGGAGCTCTGGGGATCTGCGCTTCCACTGGAGCTATGCAGACGACTATTCAGCGGGACATCACTCCTTCACGGTGCCACTGGCATCCATCTGAAAAGCAGTGCACAGAACTGGGGAGGGGGACAGAGAAGACACCTGGGATGCCTTTTAGCCTTATTCATTTAACAGATAGCCACGCATGACTTCCCAGGCCCAGGCACAGGGCAGGGTACGGGGTACAGAATGGGAGAGGGATGATACCCTGGTCCCCTAATTACTCCTGTTTTCCCCACTTCACACAAGCATTTTGAAATTCCACCTACTGGGGACCTCCGGTCAAGTGGCCGCCCCACTCTGGTCACAGCCCGGAGAAGCCTCTTCTCCATCCTCTTAATCCTCTCATTCTTTGGTGACAGTGAAGCCTAGTGGTCAGGAATGTGAGCTCAGGACCCCAATGGCGACTTGGGTTAACCGCCCCCTACCTCTCCCCAGCTGTGCAGTCATGAGAAAGCCGCCGAACATCTTTGTGTCCCAGATGGCTCATCTGTGAAACGGACAACAAAGCCTCCTGCCCCATGGGGAGGCCACGAGTATCAAATGGCCTCAGGCAGTGTGTGGGGCTCAGCGTGATGGGCGTGGTGTCAGGGGTCAGTAATCCTCCATCATTCACATCAGCTACGCTTTTGCTGGGTCCTCCGGGCCCCGGGCACTGGGTGGTAGGAGCGGGGTCCGAAGACACGAAGCGGAACAAGCCACAGCGCCTGCCTAGGGATTGCCGTGGCCCCTGGAGGAGGCGGCTCTCGGGTAACTATGAGGAGGGGCTGCACCAAACGGCATCTGGAGGACCCAGGACAGGAGTCTTGGGTGGGGTGAGCCAGACAAGGGGCAACCGAGGCGGCTTCCCAGGTCGTAGGCTGCTGGAGCCAAGGCAGGCAGAGGTGAGCATGGGATCCACACAGGGCTGAGCATAGCGTGCGAGTGGGGCCACGTACCTGCTCTGCCGTGTCTCCTGCTCCATCCCATTCCCCTACCCCTCTTCTCCAGAGCACCCTCCCCCAGTAAATCTCTCATTCGTTGGTCCGTTGCTGGAGGACAAGGTCAAAGATACGTGAACCTGAAGTCTGGTTCCTGTTTCCAACGTTCTGTGGCTCTCGGGTGGGTCTGTCGCGCCCGGGAGCCTTCCTCGTTTCCTGTTCGCACAGTACTTTGTAGTCTCCAAACTGCTAACATCTGTACACAGCCTGGCTCTCCTGGCCATCACAGTCACCCTGAGCAGGTGTTGCAGCATCCGAACACAGAAAGGCCACGTGGCAACAGCCCAAGGCTTCGAGCTCTGGGATGCAGAGCCAGGTCCCTGACTCCCCTCCACCTCTCCGTCCTGGTCCGGTGATGTGCGGGTCAGGGACGGCCAAGTTGCATACGTGAAAGCACAGTACGTATCGGGGATGCTGGTGTAATATTTTGAATACACAGTAACAAGGGCAGAGGCAAAAATGTAAGCTGGGACGACAATGCTCTAGAGAAGCCTTCTCGGCAGGAGGGAACCAGAACCCTGGGCTCTGTCTGCTGCATTCCCCACCCACCCCGAGAATCTCCATGGACATGATCTCACAGAGGAAAGGATGCTGTTGAAAATTATATAAAAGATCAGCTTTGCAATGGTAGAAATGTCTTTGGCACCTGTTTCTCTCCTAAGCTCCCTGAAAAGAAAATACCTTAAAGCAAAGAGACACAAATTTGGGTAATTATCCAAGAAGCCAAAGGGTGTCCTCTGGCACATCTGCCTCCGACTTTTAGAGGAGGCCGAGGAGCCCATCAGGACCACTCTGTCCCCTGATAACTTCCTCTCTGGGCACTTCCATACTGCTGTGTTTCCTGTTGTTCCCGTCAGGCCTGGCCCCAACTCAGTTGGGTAAGAACACAGCTCTAATGAGGCCAGAGACAGACAGCTAATTCCTGGGCATCTTGGTTAGCATCTGAGTGAGCAAACCTTGTCACTAAATCATCCCTTCCTCTGCTCTGTCCTCCCCCTGCCCTCCTCCCCCCTTCTCCCCCTCCCCTCCTCTCCTTCCTCCCCTCCCCTCCTCTTCCTCTGCCCCTTCTCCCTGCCCCCACCTCCCCCTCCTCCTCCAGCATCACCATCTCCCTCTGCATCCTCATTGCCATCATCCCGTTATTCTATTTTCACAAAGGGCCATATATGTTCATTCCAATCACCCTTTATTGTTAATTTAATTACACCCTTTGTGCAGATGATCTGCTATTCAGAGAGTGATGTAGCTTGTCCAAGGTCACACAACGACTCGGTGGATGAGTCTAAATTCAAGCTTGATCCCCAAATCCACCCAGATGCACAATCCTGCAAATCCTGGAAGCCACCGCCCGAGATGGGAGAACCGGCCCTGGCATGATCCCAGGGAAGGGAAACCGCTCACGACGCAGCCTTGCAGGGGGAGGGGCTTGTCCCAGGTGTGTTTTTACGACACTGGTCCACACGAATCCTTTGAGCCAATGAGCCCTTGCGAGGACGTTATGCCGGCAACGGTGCAGGGGGGTTCCCAACGGCATCATATATGGTGGCAACACACTGAATAGCACCAGAGAGCCTGCCAGTAAGGAACGGAGAAACAAGCGCTTTGCGGCACGAGGAGGGCCAGGAGGCCTAAGGGGCTGACACGAGGGGCTCCCAGGCAAGGTTCCCAGCCAGGGTGTAGAATGAACCCTGGAATAAATGGAAATAGGTTTAGGTACATAGGCACCATAGACTAGCGCGCGTTTCTGGAGGGAGTGACTAAGAAACAAAAAGCCACACTCCTGGTGAGGGTGTTATTTGGGGGGAGGGTCTCAGGCAAGGAGAGACCTTTGTCTCTGCATTTGTCTTTTCTGGCCAGGAATTTCCTGTTTAATTTTGCCACTGCGACACCCGGGACAACAGGATTATGAGCTATATATTGTCTCTTTCTTAGGTCACAATAAAACAATATAGTAAAATAAACTAAAAAAATCATTTTCCTCATTTTGACTTTTAAACAATGCTCTCTCCGGGCTGCCGACTTCAGCCTGGAGCTCCAGGATTGGACCCCGTGCACCACAGACACCCCGAGACACCTAATCCGCCAGCCCCCTCCCTACCTCAGGACCTTTGCACATACCAGCCCAGCCACAAGGACGCTCTTTGCCTCATAGAATCCCCACCCTGCAGAGACACCTGCTGACTCTGGAGGCCTTCCCTGTCCACTGACCTGACTGCCTGTCTCCTCGCTGTCCCCGCCTCCGCCCCTTCAGACTTCTCCCCAAATTTGCAACTTCACGGGCAGCTGTTTGCTGACTGTTCATGACGTTTCCTTCCACCCTGTCGGGGCTCCCCGAGGGCAGAGACCACATTTGTTCCACCCATCGGTATGTAGCCAGCGCCTGGCTTGGCATGGGCACCTGGGAGGTAATCTACAAACATTCCTAACGTTAGTGAATTAAGGGATAGAAGAAAGGACCCCATACAACTCTGATGTGTTTAAATAGTCAGCTCTGTGGCTTCTCCTTGTTCTGGGTGCTCTGGCTTGGCCTGCCTTTGCTTTTAATTCCGGCTCCAGGACACACAGGACACGAAGCCCTGGGCTAACTCCTGCCCCGCAGCTGAGCAGGAAGAGCTCACAGGCTTTGTACAGTGGAGAGTCCATGTTCGCATCTTCGTGCTGCCGCCTGTCACCCTGGGTGCCACCCCCCGCATAGCACTAGATCCCCCTGTGTCCCTGGACTCCAGTTTGTCTCCTGCCAGAGGGTCCCGGCACATTCTCTCAGCTTGTTCTAAGTGTGGTGTGGGCAGAGCTTTACGGGTGTGGCCCAGTCGCATTGCGTGGGGAGTCGAATAGACAGTCTGTCGAAGTGCTCAGGCTGACGGTATCTCACAAATATGACTTAACTGTCCACAGGGGATATCGCTCATAAAAAGGAAAAAAATTAAGAAAGTAGATCGTCCCCGTAACATTCCTAGGAAAAGACAAAAGAAAGCAAGTGCCGAGCGTGGCAGTGTTGATCACTGAGCTTGCAGAACTCTTTGGAGGCCGTTGGCCAGCCTTGGGGCCAACAAAGTCACCCCGAGAAAGGACTGGGTGACCGAGAGCAGCTAAGACCGTGCACTCCTAAAATGGCAGAGTCGAGACGGGGTGGGTCTGTGAGGTTCCCCCAAGGGACTCGTGCTGGAGAGACTGGACAGGGCAGGAGAAGTGCTGCTGGCTCTGCCCACTTCCTGGCGCAGGATCTGACCCCACCAAACGCGGTGGACCCCGGGCAGCCGGCAGCCCCTGCTGGGCAAAAGCTGGTGGGCGAATGTCCCTCGCTTTTGCCCCTTGGTGAGACACACTCCTCGGTGATTCCAGAGTCCCCAGTGCGGTAGAGTCCTGCTCCCTGACCCACCTGGGCTGGCTCGGCCCCTCCCTGCGTCACCTCCGCTGGCCCCACTGCTCCTGGGACCACCTCCCACGCAGCCACCCGCCCTCCAGTCCTCATCTCAGGGTCTGTTTCTGGAAGGGCCCAACTTAGCACTCGCTTGGCTGCCACAGAAGCCGCTTCCCCTGTGAATCCAAGAGAGTCCCTGGCAGCAATGGCCCCGTGTCCATATGTCCACACTGCAGCTGGCCCGAGTTGCTGGAGGGACACCTGGCACCCACCCCTCGTGAGGCAGCGGGAGGGGAGCTGGAAGGGGGTCTCCTGCTCGGTGGCACCCAGCCACCTCTGCCCAGCACGATCATGTCTGCTCAGAGACAGGGCGCGGCCAGGGACCGCAGTAGGTGCTCAATTCTATCAGTAAGCTACCCAAAGCCACTGGGTGGGAGGGGGTACCAGTGAGTCCTGATCTCGACTCAGAGACCACTTCTGCCGTGGAGACCCCAGGGCAAGACGCTGGCGCTTTCACACCGAGAGGCTGAATTCTTCGCTGTGTGAACGTCACGTCTCCAAATGATTCACATTTCTAGGACAAGAAGCCTTTTTAACCATGTCCAGAAGTTCAATATAAATCCAATTTTACATTCATCGTGATGGTAAAAATAATTTTTCAGACAATTTTAGTGTCAACTGCAAAGTGGAAGCCTCTGCAAATGTGCAATGAGAAAAGAAAAATCTTTAAAGAAAGAGGAGGAGTAAAAAAAGGCATAGCGCTCAGGAGAAGGAGGTTCACTGAGTCTCCATCCATCATGTCCAGAACGTGGCTTCCACGAGGCTCAAGTTCTCTGAGCACGTCTGTGACACGCGTGCTGTGGCAGGCGCTGCATTGAGTCCCCAGGACAGCCACAGGGATCTTCAGAGGACACGACTGTTCCTGGGAAGGGGTGTGCGCCATCGTAGGGCCTCCTCATCCTTTAATTTACGGATTAAAACACAGCCCCTAAATTAAATACGCTTGGTAGCTGAAAGTGTCGATCGAGAGACATTTCTTAATTAAAAATTGACTGACTGGCTCCATGTCAAGCACAGCTTCATCTGATAATCCCGGGCCACGGGAAAGGTTTTCTTCCCTCGCATGGAGTTACCCATCCTGGTCTTGTCAGGGTCTTGAAATTCTGAAAGGTACAGTGTGACGAGATAAGGGATTGTGTGTTTAAATTCACGGAGACTGGAGACCACGAGCCAGGAAGGATAAGGGACCGGAGACTGGCTTTGCAGGTTGAGAAGCTTGGATGCTTTGGGAAAATAAACATCACTGTAGGTATTTTCCGCCCTGCAGATGAACCGACAGGCTGCAGGCCACCATTTTTTTTCTGCTCAGGCCCCTGCTCGGCAGGCAGCCCTACCCCTGCCAGGCGAGCGGCTCCTCCCCCCGTCTCCTGCCAGTCTGGGCTCCAAGCCCACAGAGCCCTGCTCAGCCGCAGGCCTTCAGGATGACCTTCCTAGGGGCGCCGTCCCCTGCACCTGCACCAGGGCCCACCCCCACCCCGTACTACCCGGCATGTCTCTTCCGGAATGCTTCCCTATCCCTGCAGACCAGAGCAGAGCCCACGTGTGCTGCTCCTTTGTGGCACAAAAGAGGACTGTGACTGGATACTGGTCTGGACCATGAAGGTCTGACTGCCAGGTGGTTGGCAAGCGCCACCAAGTCAGGAACCTGTCCAACCTGCAGGTCAGGATCCCTAGTGCCTGGCACGTAGGTGCTCAATTGTGAGTAGTCAGGGATAGATATGGATACAGATAAGATGTGCAAGTGACACGGATGTGGACGTGACAGGGACGTGGACGTAGACATGGGTGCCATGGATATGGGACAACACGGTATGAGGACAGACAGACAGTGACGTGGACACAGACACGGGTGCAGGTGCAGATGCATATGCAGGTACAGCTACGGTCCTAGATCTAGGCACGGATGTGCGTGTGGTGTAGACACACACAGACACTGACGTGGACACAGACACAGACGAGAGGACACTCCCTAGACTGCACCTGCCTCACCCTTCCTCCAGGTCCATCCTAGTCAGTGTCCCTTGGACAAGTGACCCTCCACAAATCCCGTTTCCTCCTCTCTGAAATGGGGGTGCTAGCCCCCTACTCAGAGGTAGATGTGCAGAGTAGCAGGGAAAGCATAGGAAATACATCAGCTGATACTATTATTCACCTCTTCCCTAAGCCTGTCTAATCCTAAGAACCCCCTAAAGATGCCCAACAAATTGCAGGCTCCAGGCCCCACCCCAGCCCCACTGAGTCGGAGGGGCCCATGATAAGTACATTTGACCTACGCCCCAAGCAACTCCCATGACAGAGCCAGCCCGGGCTGCGCCGGCCTGGCTTTGCAGAGCACAAACCCACTTGGACACTGGGTTTCAGACCGAGGCGCTGCCCGCATGGGGTGGTCCTTGCAACTTCCCTGTCAGTGAGCTCTTCATGTACCTCAGGGGACAGAGGGAAGGAGGCAGCCAGAATGAATAAAAATGAGGATATTTTGGAATGGAACTGAGCTGCTCAGAACCTCCCCTTTCCTTCCCAATTAAACATCACTACGTGCAGCTGCCGGATCACCAAGCACCGGAATGAGACGGGGCAGAAGTTGGCTGCCCGGCAAATTGCTGCCCGCACCTTGGTGATCGTACCTTCCCTCTAGCACTGGCCAGCTCAACTGCAAAAATCATTAAATTCAAACTCTCTGTACACACATATATACTGTACCTATTGATAGCTGCAGGCAGAGCTAATCAAATGCACTGCACATTTCATGCAATTTCACACAATTATGACTCTCACAAGGATGCAAATAAAGAGAAAGCCAGGAGCCAAGGTGGGTGTCTTATGGGGGGGCATGAGAGGGCCAAGAGGTCTCTGGTTCTTCCTAAGCTCCTTTAAATTGCCAGAAACCTGCCAAAGGCCCTCGGCTGTCGCCTCTGCCCACTTGACATGTGCACCCAGAGAGATCGCTGGGGTGCGTTTGGAACCCAAGTGAACCAGGGTCCAGAAGCGTCTTGGGGAGGCACCAAATTCCTGCTTATTCTCCAAGACCCTGCAAAGTGACCCTCCCCCAAGTGTCACTGAGCACTAACGGGGCCACGGAGGGGAGGGCAAATCTGTCTTTGTGAGGAGGCTCGCCGCTGTCTAAATCAGAGTTGGCAAAGGGCCCGATGATAAATATTTTAGGATCTCCTGGCCAGATGTTTCTGTCATAGCTACATAACTCTGCCATGCAGCCACAGATAAACAAACAGGCACGCACGTGTGCCAATAAAATTTTATTGACACAGACAGGTGTTGGGTGGATTTGGCCTGAGGACCTTGGTTTGCCAACCCCTGGTCTACGGTATCATTGGAAACGTGTTTTAGAAATACCTGCCTGAGTTATCTGGGGAGATGTGGAGTCAAACGTGGTAAGAACGTGACCTCTCAAAGCCGACCTCAGCAGATCAGCGGGCTGGTTAGGAGACTCATTCCTCAGATGAAGGCCACCCTGTAAGGGCAGACGCAGGGAATCTCTGAAGTGGCCTCTGCACAAATGGAGAAGGCCACACGGGTGGTGGCTTCAGCTACTGGGATGTTTCTGTGCAAGTGGGAAGGCTGGGTGTCCCCGAGGGCAAGTCTCAGACACACCCAGCACCTGCATTCTCTTCTCATGCACGTCTCGGTTGTGAACTTCTGGAACACAGGTTAATTGTGCAACTACAGGATTACCCTTGTTACCCAGTGTCACTGAAGCCATCTAGAAATGCCCCTGCCTTACTCCTCCACAGACCCACCACACAAAGCTTTCAGGGTAACACCAGAGCAGCAGCCAGGTGTCTGAACAGAGGCTGGGAACTAACAGCACACGGGAGCCATCGACACAGACGGCAATTGTTGCTGTGACTGCCTGTGAGAGCCTGCAGGACGGCACGGACCACAGGACAGCGGAAGGAGCTTCCACACATCTCACTAGTGGAGCTCAGAACAAGAGGCCAGCGTTTTGCTTTTCACTCATGGCCCTGATGTTACAAGTTTCTCAGCTACACAGCCTGGGAAACCATCGGCGACAGGTTGGCTTCAAGAGATAAAAACCCAGCCATGGACTTGTCCGCGCCACCCCACATGGAGGGACTGCTGGGGACGTGGTCTTTGCACAGACCACGGATTTAGTCTTGGCAAATAGATTTCGTTTCCACAACCAGCTGGAAGAAGTTCTATTTCTGTTGCAATCTAATCAATGCACATATGGATTGTTTGCTCAATAGAAGAAACTAAGTAGAAGATATTCAAGGGACTTGAGAAGTGCTCAAAAATCTAAAGCAAAAATGATTTCACTGCAGACACACTGGTGCATAGTTCCTAAGACACGCAATTAAGGGAAAATTCTATAGTAAGTATGTCGATTAATAAGAGTCCTGTGTTGATCCTCTTCGTTGGAAAATCCTGGGGATTCTTCTTCTTTTCTTGCTGAACATCTCAAAGATTCGCCTGATGAAATGCTAGAAATGTCCAGCTGGAGTGATGTCTGCCTATTCGCAAAACCTGACTGGAAACACTTCATCTAGCAGGTGCATTTGCCAGGCTGACCACAGTGATCTCAGCCAGGCTGTTGCCAAAGCAGGTGCAGGGCTTAAACAGTATAGATCCTGGTCCGTCCCCGACTGGCTCCCTGCTTCACGAGACACGGCCTCCATCACGGGTCCTCCCTGGCTCCTGCCAGCCCACCATCGTGCTGCTACTGGCGTCAGCCTCTGCCCTGGCCAGCCTGGTCTCCCACTCCACACCCTGTATGCGCCATTGCTCAGACCGTCCCTCCTGTCCCAGGTTCCCTCTTGCTGCCTCTCTGCCAGCCTCACTTCCATTCACCTTTACGTTCCCAGTTCAAGGCCAGGTGACCCTGGCAACCTCCATAGAACTCTATCTCCTGGTCACACTTCTTATTGGTGCCCATTTTCAATAGTTAGTGTCAGAGTTTGTTTTAATTTTCTCTTTCAATGCTTTGATTTGGGTTTTCCGAACCAAATATAGGACCCAATTGGCAGGGGCTACATTTTATATTTATTCAACAAGCATTAATTAAGGAACATCAGCTTTTCATTATTTGTAACTTAATATGCAATCCACTGCTACGATTGTGCACAAACAGCAGTGATCGTGTCCTGACTGCTGACTTTACGTGCAGCGTGGGGACCGGGTGGAAGGTGAGCACCACCGGGGCCTCTGCGTGGGAGGCACCGGCCACACCACTGCCAATTACCTTACAAGGACCGGACTCGGCCCTTCCTCTGGAATTTGGAGGAAGCACCAGACGCAGTGTTGGAAGACCACATTTCTGCCTGTAGCCCAGTCTGTTTTATTAGGCTGTGGAATTTTTCTTATACTGTCTTTTTCCCTTAGTGAAACCTTAGGAGGCACTTCAGTATGTAAACAAATAAAAGCAGCCAAACGGACATCTAAATAGACTCTTCACCAGAGAATATCCACGAAGGAAAAATAAGCACGTAAAGACGCTCGACATCACTACTCACTAGGGAAGCACAAATTAAAGCCACAGTGAGGCACCGCCACAGCCTATTAGTGGGGCTGAATTAAAAAAACAAAAAAAAAACTGGCAACACCAAGTGCCGGCGAGAATGTGAAAGAACAGGAGTCCTCATTCGCTGCAGACGGGGGGCGTGGCAGTCACGGCACAGCCTTTGTGAGAGTTTCTGACAAAGCCAGACTTGACCACGCAGCCCGCAACGCCAGCCCCAGGACTGCACCAGAGTAAAACGAAAATCTTTGTTCCTGTAAGATCTGCTTGCAAACATTCATGGCAACTTTGTTAAAAACCACCCCAAACTGGCAACAACCCACACGTCTCCTAGCTGCGGGACTGATGGATGAACCGCTGACTTGCGGTAAAAGTTGGCCGTGAAGAAGCTCCTGATCCAACACGGACGGGCCCCAGGCGCGTTGTTCTCCCTGTGAGAAGCCAGACTCTGAACACCCCACACTGCACGAGCCCATCCAAGTGTCATTCTAGACCAGTCAGGACAGTAGGAACGGAAAACAGCCCAGCGGGGGCAGGGGGCTGGGGCAGAGGGATCTGTATCTCGATTGTGGTGGTGGTTACATGACTGCACACATTTGTCAAGACTCACAGAACTGCATACTAAAATGGTTGGATTTTTCTGTATCTAAATTATATCTTAAGAAAAAAATATTTATTTTAAAGCCAGCAGGTCTGACTTTAGTCAAGATTTGGAACTCGACCTGCCCAGGCTTCCCGAGCTGCTGGCGGCAGGTTCTGAGGCACCCCGAGGTCCCTGGGAACACAGTTTGGAGACCCCTGGAGGAGCCCGTCACCAGAGTGATTCTGGATCTCCAATTCTCTGTCGTCTTTCACCTGGGACCCTCCGGCCAGGCAGAGGCAGCAGATTCTCTGAGTTCTGCTTTTGAATCCTGTCGTTTTTATCATCCTGTCATTTCATCATTTCCTGATTGTCGCTATGTCCACCAACCACCTGGGCACCCTCCCAGGACGATCTCTGTCTCCTCCGGGCTGCAAAGGGCTGTCAGCCTCCAGGCCAGAGGAGGGGAATCACACGGGCTGGGCCTCCTGCCTCCTGTCCCCTCGGGAGCAGGGACAGCATTCCAGGTGCGTCACCCTGGCGCTGTGCTCTCCCTAGAAGCCAGGCTCAGGTGTGTCGGTTCACCACGGAGTCGCCTCCAAATGAAAACAAATCCCAAGCACAAGACAGAAAGCCAAATTCGTATGGTGCCTCAGAATAGGTTGGTTTGGGGGGTTTTGTTGTTTTTCTTTTTTAGATTTTCTTTTCTTTTGAATAAAGGATAGTTTTGTCTTTAAAGTAAACAGCTGATATTGCTGAATCACTGTCTTTCTGGGCAGCACACGAAAAACAGTCCTACCTGAGGGGGGAGGAGCAGTTTCCATGGAGACGCAATGCAAAGGTCTTCGTGTCTCACGCGCCGATGGGCCCAGAAGGAACAATTGCTGCCTCGTGTTGGTGAGAGGCAGCTAATGAGACAGCCTGTACCTGACCCTGGGTGTCCCTGAAACACCTTTAGCTGGGACCTCACCGGTTCCCGGCAGGAATTCAGTAGCGTCGTTATGGTCCTGGGCCTCGGAGCAGGACGGCCTGGATTTGACTCCTGACTCCCTCATCTGCAGCTGCGGGACACTGGACAGGCACTTAACTTCTCTGAGCTCTTCTCTGTGAAATGTGGGTTGTGGCACTTACCCCTTAAATGTGCTGGAATGATACACCAAATGTGAGTCCTACACTCGGTACCCTCCAGGCTGACACCGAGAACATGGTCAATTATAGCTCTGATTAATTTCACACCAAAGCCCTCCAGGTCTGTTCAAACCCCAGGCCCCACCGGTGGGGCTGGGCTGCACGCCACCCCGCCTTCACCAGCACACAGCAGCCCCTGGCCGTCAGACAGCAGATGACGCGCTGGTGAGGCCCAGAGCAGGGCCATGCAGGCTGCAACCACACAGCACCCAGTGGGAGCTGGAGCCATCAGGACCGGCTCTGTGTTCCGCCCTCCCCTTCCTCAGGCCTGGCCACCACGCCCGTATCCCCCAGCCTCACTCATGGACTCTGTTCCTCAGAGGGGTCTCGATCTTTCCTGAGCAGGCCTTTGCTCTCCCTGGTGCATCTCCCAGGCAGGCTTGTCTCTGGCACCCCGTGACTGGCTCCAGGCCATGACTCAGGTCTTGGTTGCCACTGCACCGGTCAAAGAGGCCCTCTCTCACCATGTGCTCACCATGTCACACTAGTCACTTCCTGAAGTCACTTTATTGTTTACTTGCATGTTGTTTGTCTCCTTCAACTAGAATGAAAGCTCCATGAAGGTGGGATTTTAACAGTTGAGTTCATCACTGATTTCCCAGTACCCATAACATGCCTGAGCTATACTAACCATAGGTGTTGGATGGAGGGAAGAAAGGAGGGAAGGAAAGAAAGGAGAGAGGGAGAAAAGGAAGGATGTATGGATATTCGGATGGGTGGATATATGGATGAACGAACGAATGCATACATGTTTGGATGGATGGATGCCTGCATGCCTGCATGCACACATACATATTTGCATTGATGGATGAGGGCTGCATAGATGTGTAGATGGATGGATGGATAGACAGACAAATGGGTGGATGTGTGGATGGATGGATGGATGGACAAATGGATGGGTGGGTAGATGAGTGCATGTTTGGATGGATGCATGGGTGAGTGGATGGATGATGGATAGACGGATGGATGATGGGTGAACAGGTGGGTGGGTGGCTGGGTGGGTAAATGGATCAATAGATGAATGGATGGATAGGCTGATGGATAGACTAATGGTTGGAATGATGACTAGTCAGCCAGTAGGAGGCAAATGTTCACCTAGAGCTTTTGTCTTCCAGGCAAGATGCTCCACCACTCCTGCACTGATGCAGGTCCTCACAGTGAGTGCAGAGTCATTTTATACCATGTAAATAATGTCACCTGTATGGGAAAAAGGCCATCCTGGGCTTCACTAACAAAAATACTCCAGACAGGTTTCCCAGAACCTCATTCCATGCCTTCAGTTCAATCAGGCCCTTGGCGCTGAGTGGTGAGAGCAGCCCACAAGCACTGCGGTTATTTTCAACGTCTTCTCTCCCTGCACTGCCCATCGAACTTTATCTTTGTAATTACACCGGGACACACTTCTCATTACAGACGCCAGGGAAACCACCAGCAAGCTCGCAGCTGGTCAGGCAAGAAAGAGCAAAGCAAAGGTTGACCTAGTTTGGATAAAGTGGGATCTTACCTGAACCCTCCCCAGATGGAAATGGCACTAAATCAGACTCACACACACATAGCATTTTCCTTCGCTGTTTCTTTTATTGCAGTGATTTTATAGGTTTTGCTCTTTTTGCATTGAGTGTAATTACAAAGGGTGCATCTGAATGTCCGGCACAAGCAAAGCCCAGGGTGCTCAGCACTGCCTGCAGCCTCCACCCGTACGTGTAGGTCTGAATCCGACAGACGCAAGTTCCAGGAGTTCAGATTAATAGATGCACTGGATGCACGATGGGGCCGAGGGTTTGGCGATGGCTGGCGGGGCGGGGTTGGGGCACATACCCAGAGAGCTGCTTTTGTTTCAAGTGATGGAAGGGTGGTCATGGTTACCCGTGCAGGGTCCCCAGATGGAGAGGCCAGACTGGAGTAGTGAGCAGCTCAAACACCAGCAGGAAACATTGCAAGGACTGAGAGTGATATGCCTATAGGAAAGCAACTTGGTGACAAGGACTCATGTTCATTTACTTGAAGAACTGTAACATGGAAGAGTACAGTTCTGTACAACTTTAGAGGATAGAGCTCAGGCTAATCGATAAAAATTTCACAGACAAACAGATGCACATTTTTTAAAATAAAGCCCACACTTACTGTTGTGGCATGCCCAGCCCTGTGCAGAATGGGCCTGCCAGTCTCGTTTGGACTCCCCTCCTGACACTCTCCTCCTTGTCCCTCCGCCTCAGTCAGACTTACAGAACTTTCTCCAATGCACCATGTCCTTAGTGCCCCAGGACATTTGCACTTGCTGTCCTGTCTTTCTAAAATGAGATGCCTTTTCCCTTACTAGGGCTGGACCCCATTTAAATATCATTTACTCAGAGAAGTCCTCCCTGGTCATCCTGGCTGCTGTTGGCCCCAGAGTCACTCTCTGATGTGGTAAGCACCTGGGTTTATTTGATTTTCAGCACTTATAACTCTCTGAAATAAAGTTGTGTATTTGCTTATTTCTTTATTACCTTGCTGAAGACATATGAAGACAGGGGTTGCATCTCTCATGTTTGCCCCATATGCCCAACTCCTAGGAGAGTGTCTGATGCATACAGAAGGGGCTCAGCCATTGCTGATTAAGTGGCTGCACGAATGTGCAAGAGGACAAAATACTCTGGGTCACGGCAAATGTCTCCACCACCAAGAAGTCAAAGGGCCAGCGGTTTCACCTGGGACTGCCTCTGTCCCAGCGGCGCAAATGGCAACGCAGCAGAAAAGGCAAATAGTGCCTTAGTGTGACTGTGACAACAGTTTTGACTTTGTAGACCCCTCGAAAGAGATGAGGGTTCCCCTAGAGGCCCATGGGGTACACTGTGGGAGCTACTGTTGTAAAGGTACGATCTTAGCTTCCTCCTTATCAATTTAGCCGTAACTCTTCAGGGCTCTCAGAGAGAATCAGGATTAACCGGCTGTAGCCCCACTGGTCTTCTCCAAGACCCTGCGGACTCTCCTCAGCCCGACTCCGCCCCAGCTTCCCCCATATCGGTGCCACACCTTCTCGTGCCAGGGCAACGGGTGGCTGTTGGAGGAGTCAATACCTCCCCTAGGACCAAGTCGGGAAACCCCATGTCTTCCTCTTGGTTCCTTTTTATATTCATTGCTTCCCAGATTTTGAAAATGTATCTACCTTGTTATTCATCAATTCATCAAACATTTTCTAGGCACCCCAATGCAGTGCTCCCTGGATGAGCTGTCTTTGAGCCCTGTTCTTTAGAACGGACAAGATGCACTCAGGCTTCCCAGGCAAACAAAAATTAACTCTTTCCCCTGAGTCTCACAAACTTTATTTTAACCAGAGTTTAATTATTAGCATATATAAGCCTAATTATTAATTACATTTTTCTAATGAAGGAAGTTTTCCACTGAAATTTCTAGGCAGTTTCCTAAGAATTTCACTAAGAACCCAGGCAGAAGTTTTAAAAATGCAGGTAGCTCAATAGGGAAAAAGAATTTCCCCAGGAAGTGGGAAAGCCGAGTTTTCTCCCTTTGCTCTCCCACCTGGGCTCTCTCTTCTGCCCTCTTGGATCCTGGTTGTGGATGGAAACAGGCCAGCTCTGAAGGGGTCTCAGCCACATCTCTCTGGCTGTCAACATAGAAGTGTGTCCAGGGCACACAGGAGATACTACCAAGAAGAAAGGGCTGCCTGGTTAAAGAGCAGAGCTTGGTTGTGTGACTCTATTAGGGGAGATTCAGCTGCAGGAAACAGAATCACAGCTAAGAGTGCATTGAAACACAAAGACATGTAATTATCTCCTGTCACAAGGAGTTTGGTGGGAGAGAACCTTAGGCATGATGCAGTGGCCCAGGCTCTTCCTCTCCTCCTTCTCTGCCCTCTCCTGTGTGGATGGTTAGTCCTGGGCTTGCTGTCCTGCGTTGGCACAGCTTCGAGTGCCCCACCCACCCATGTCCACACTCACATGGGGAGAAGAGAGGAGTGGCTCCTCCTTCCCTCTGCCCTCAGGGAGCAGACCCCTGTGGGTCTCCAGCAGTCTCCTCCGCATGTGCCAGTGGCCAGCAGTCGGTGCACACGACCCCTCAACCTGTCCCGTGGCAAGTGAGGGACTGCTCACAGAGCTGAGGGCCCACCCTCCCTCAGCATGCAGCTGCCTGAACAGGAGTGGGGTTTTCCGAGCTGAGAAGGACAGCGGCGGTTGCCGCAGGAAGGCTCTCAGTGTGTGGCATCTCCTGAGTCAGGAGGCCACGCGGTTCCCATCACGGCAGCCTACCGTTGCGGTCACTGCTTGGGAGTTAGCAATCACCCACACCCACCGAGAGCAAAGGAGGGCCACTCCCAGCCCCACCGCACAGACGACGGCGTCCCTGAGTGGCAAAGCGCCTTTCCTAAGATCAAACCCAGGTCCTCCTGAAACCAGCCTCCACGCTTTTAGCCCTTCCTCCTCATTGAGAAAGTTACGGAGAAAGTGAAAGAATCAGCTACACGGACCTTGGACTGGAGGTCCCTTAAATGGATCCATTGTATCCCTGAAATTATATTACTGTAACCAACCACCACGATACAAAAATGGAATGCACTTGTTCCCTGCCACTATTAGGTACACAAATGAATATGTAGACACAGATGGCTCTGAGTATTTTGAAGAGAAACACAATGTACAGAAAAGAAGCTAAAGCCCTGTACTTACAGTATTCAATAGTTCAAGCACTGAATTTGTTGAGCAGAACACAGCCTTTTGCCTAGAAGTGGCAATCTTTGAGCAACATTAGTTAAAAGGTAAAATCTCTCCACAGAGGAGAAAATTTCTCACTGAGATCTTTATATAGTAACAGAATGCTTTATAAGGTGAAAAGCCAGAGAGATGATAGATTAAATCAGATGGATGGATGGAGAGGTGGCTCCACATAGACACAGGGAACATTCATGTCATTTCGTATTCACCCTCCCACAAACCTGAGCACGAATAACCCTCAGAAGGAAAGCGGATGCTCTCAGGGGACCCGAGGGTATCAAAACTTTTCCACGTCCCTGAAGCCAACTCACCGTGAGGGGTTTTCTTGGGTCAGCTCATTAGCAAGATTCTTGGTCATTTCAACAGTCTCCAGCCAGGTTTGGGATAGCGAGAGTAACGAGAAAGAAGGTGAGCGGACATTCTAATCTGTGCATCTGAGGGTAACTCAACAGCCTCACGGGAAACTGCAACCTGTGAAGAAGCCTCATCGGGATGCCGGGGTCCATCAAACGCACGGCTCGCGTTTGAAAATCAACCGTGCCCCCCAGAGGCGCCCACACCTGGGGTGGACTTCAATTCACTAACTCCTCCAGGAGAGACATAAACAGTGCTTACTATTTTAGTAAATCTCTGCCTACGAAGGGCAGAGACAGAAAGTAGAATCGGTGACTTTAGGTCCTTGTCACTTCAGAAATCACTCAGGAGACTAGAAACTTTCTTAGCGTATTGCAAGAATAATAATTCCCGGGGTCTGGCTTATGCAGAAATGGGAGGGTAGGGGAGAGGAAGGTTGCTTCCTATCAATCTTTTATTTTCCCACCTCATGCATTGCTTTTATCAAGCATTCACACTTTGCCTCAAACGAAGAATTATTTGATGAATGCTTCTTTTGTTTTCTTTATGACACCACCCGCCCTGCAGGGCAGGGAAGTGGGGGCCTCTGCACGGCCTGGTCCCACTTCCTCATCATACATTAATAAATAAAGAAGCTGTAGCTCAAAGAGGGATGGGGCTGGTCTCCTAACTCTCACCTAACAAGGGATTTCAAACCAAACCAAGCGTCTCTCATATTCAGCCAGCCTGTGTATCTCTAGGTTGTTTCAGAGGTCTCCAAGGACATGTTCTCACTGGCCGTCACTACAGAGTTGCCAGGGACTCCCACTTCCAGAAGGTCTGACTGCCTGCTCCACCCAGAGCCCACGGAGCCTGGGCGTAGGACCCGAGTAGCTGTGCTGGCTCCGGCCACGGCACGTCTGTGCGGCTTCCCCACGCCCCTCCCAGAACAGCAGGGCGGGAGTCACCTGTCTGAAGTCACCTCCTCTGCTTCTCCATGGGAACCAGCTGGAGACCTTCCTAGGGTCCCTAATGAAGCAGCTATTTCCATAATAAGGAGGTTCTTGGGAGCTGGTTCCAGGAGGGTGCTCTAAAGGAAAGACCAGAGTGGGATTCTGGCAAAGTAGCCGAAGTCTCGCCTGCAGTGTGAGGACTGAAGCCAATTAGTGCCGAGCAGCTCAGGGGCTGAGACACCGGCCCCAAACTGAAACATCAGCAAATTCTGTGTAACTTGTTAAGATAAAGGATCTCATTTAAGGCTAGAGAGGACTTTTTTCTCTCTTGTCTCCACAGATAGAACCATTTTCAGAAAGCCAGTAACAAGAAAAAATTTTCTGTGGTTCTCCCATTCCAGAAATGCACACAGTGACTCAATATTTTTTTTAAAAAAGACATTTTTAAGATATAATAAGGAGCTCCAAATATTTTTAGATATCATGCAATGCTGGAGAAAGCGGGAGTGTGAGGAAAGCAAGTGTCTCATGCTGAACCCCATGAAAAACACCCTTATGATAAGAAGGCAAGCGAGATTGTTGCCATGATCAAATAGGTACCAAGGCATCAGGAGAAGTGTACAGTTTAACTTATCTGTAGAGTGCATATTCAAAATTTCCATCCCAAAAGTCATTTAGCACCAGATTCATATGTTTTTGTTTAAATTCTTCTGAAAAAGCTAAAATCTGTTTTACCCATTTGGTCTCTTATCCTCCCAAATTTGTTGGGCATGTGAAAAATTTCTACCCAGTTCCAGAAATGTGTTTGGATTCCAGTCTTCAGAAGAAAGAGAAAATTGCCCTTTTTTGAGGAACTTTCCCCTGTGAAGACATTTATTACAGAATTAAAATATGCCCACTGCATTTTCATTGCTAAGCAAGGCACACAGACTCCTAAGTACTATTTACACTGCTGAAAATAGGTTGTGCAATTCCCAGGCATGTTATGGTCTGCCTTGTGTATGTAGGAGGTTTGCTGTTGTGATTTTTAAATGTTAGAAAATTTTCTTTAAAAAAAATGTAGCTCTTCTCCATCCAGTTTCAAAACACACTCACACACACACACAACAGAGCAGTCTAGTATTCTTCTTTCACGATTCTGATTTTGTGCAATACAATGTGCAGACACCAACATCTCCAATTCCTCGCGAGCATTTCTGAAAGTTGCTTTTCATTTCAAAGCACAATTTATAAAATGCTCACTTGGCTCCAGTTTTCTGCACAGTGGTTAATTATCAGCAGAGGAAACCTGGAGAAAATCCTCATAATCTTTTCCCTGGTCCTCGTGGAAGGATTAGAAAATGTGGTGTTAGCTCCCGTGGTTTTCCGGTAACCATTTGGCGCGACCTCTCATTATCGCGTTATCTGAAAGAACACAGTGTTCTTTGGGGAGGCCCAGATGTGGCTTCTGCACACATATCATACTAGAAGGTTAAACCGATAATGCTGAATTTCTTTAAAGATGAATTTATTTTACCAGTGCAGAGATGCAATTGAGAAATGGGGATTTAGAATAATCTTTCTGCGAAACAAACACAAACGCGGCGCAAACAGAGACAGGTGACATTAGCCCTCTGCCAGCCCACCTCCTAGCTGCTCCATTCCTCCCGACTCCTCTTCATCCTGCCAACAGCTGTTGCCCACTTCCAGAGCCCATTTGAATGTGGCAATGATGTTTCACTCCAAGGCAGCTACAGCAGGTCTTTTGTCTTCTTGTCATTCTCTCTGCCATTAAAATATTGATACACATTCTCTGAAGGAATAGTGGATGAAGTATAGATTCTGAGATGAAATGGGTATTTCTTATGACTTCAAAAATGACTGACTGATCCTGGGTTATAGCTACCACTTGATTGATTTGCTAAGGTTCTAGAAAAATAAGTATGAATTCTAATTGATAATGGGGATGAAATAGGGCCCGGGGAAAAGCACGACTACAAATCATTAAGCAAAATAAAAGTCGCAGTTTTCAGAGTCTCCAGTTAGTTGTGCTTGAAATGTGCATGGTGGGGGGGCTTTGGTTCAAGGCTCTGAATCTGAACATCCTAATTCGCCATGTTTGGACAGAAGGCTTACTGTTAACACTGACTACTGGTTAACTTCTTTGGTTGCAGCGACAGAAACTAAACTCACACCAGTGGAGGCACAGCAGGGCCTCATCGGCTCACACAGCTCTCAGTCTAGGGATGGAGCCATTTCGAGGGGTGACTGGACCCAGGGACTCCAAGGATGGCATGCTGTCCTCTGCGCATCTCGCAGCTCTCTGAGTCTGGGCGCGACACGTCCTTATCCAGCAGGCCCCCAGGCTTCCTGCACGTGGGAAACAGTGTGCAACAGCGGCCCAAGCTCACGATTCCCCCTAAGCCTTTAGCAGCCCCAGCAGGAAGGGCAGCTTCAGCTTCCCAGCTTAGGAAAGGTGCCTGCACGGAGGTCCTCAGGGAATGTCGTGTCTTTGGTCTCAGGATAACTGGAGGGTGCTTCCGGCATTGGGAAGGCAGTGGGAGAGTCAGGAATGCCAGACCTCCTTGTGCAGTTAGGAACTGTGCCACCCCCCTGCCCCCGCTGTCTGCATGTCCAGCCAGAGATTCAGGATGGAAGGCGCTTGTCACTAATCATCCGAGCCCAGGAGCTAGCTACTCTGGTTTGCGATCAACTCAGAGCACGTGTAACACACACCAGATTTTCCAGAAACATTTCTCTATGTGACTCTTATTTTTTTAGGTGGGGAGGACTTCATCCGGAGCTGGTCTCCGTTTTGGAGCCCTCTCTCCGGCGGCGACACCGCGGGTGGGTGGGGGCTGCCGAATAGCGCGTTGCATCGGCTCTGCCTGTGCGAGCACCACGCTCGCCCACTGGAGGAGCCAGCGACTGTTCCCGTGTCTTCAGGGTGCTTGTTCCTGAGCATTTACATTTGGAAAAATGTATTTTATTATAAATTGCTTTCCTTTCTAGTGACCTTTATATTACAGCTAGGGCATAAAATTGATTTCTTATTAAATTATGTGTGTAGGTGGGTTATATTACTTCATTCCAGGAGTAACACACAGACCCTTGACTAATCACCATGCCACAGTGCAGACGGGGTGAGGACGTGTGGATGGGGGGCGACGGGATCTCCCGCAGACGGGGTCCTGGCTCCCAAAACGGAAAACAGAAGCCACACCCACTACCCATGCTCAGAGAGAAAGCACAAGGAAAAAACTAGAGGCATATGCAGAAATAAACGTGGATCTAAACACCAGTACATGTATATTAGGCTCCTCCCTAGAAAGAAAGCCAATAGGATGTACGTGTTTGTTTATTCACGGGAATCGGCTCACGTGATTACAGAGGCCGGCAAGTCCCCAGGTCTGTGGTCCACAAACTGGGGACCCAGGACAGCCAATGTTTAGTTCCAGTCCGAGGGCAGACCTGTTCCAGCCCAAAGATGAGCTGATGTTTTGGCTCGAGTCCAAAGTCAGAGAAAGACCGATGTCCCAGTTCTAGGCCGTCACACAGGGACTCTCCCTCTTGCTGGAGGGAGGTCAGACTCTGTGTTGTATGGAAGCCCCCAAGTGACTGGATGAAGCCCCCCAACACTGGGGAGGGCCGCTGGCTTCACTTCCGTCTAGACATTCAAATGTGAATCTCACAGACACACCACGACCCCACCCGGCATGAGGCGGCTCGGCTCCCTAAACCCACCCTGCAGTGTTCCCAAGAGCAGAATTTGATGGATGCTCACACGTAGCACATGAGAGATTTAAGACTCATGATGGAATCAGATCGTATTAAAAGATTAATATAAAATTAGATTCAAAAATAGCTTTGAAGGACCTTTACATTCAAAGAGCTCAGCAGAGACTTAGAAGCAGAATTGGCTCCAAGGCACAGCCCTAGGTCTCTGCTTCTTCCCGGCCTCAGCACAGGCAGACAGAACCTTCTCTAAACACGGCTGTGTTCTCAGAGAAGGTACCAGTAGATAAAACAGAGCAGAAGGACTTGTGTCCCCTGGGTGCTTGGGAGAGTCCTCGTGAAAAGACGTACCCACTCCACTGACGAGGACCCCAAAGGCTCCCGGGGGGCTGGCTCTCTCTGTTTTACATGTTCTTCTGCTCAGACTCAAGAGGCTTCATGGAACGTGGGGCCTGAGTGTGAACACTGTGGCCTCCTGAGCTCTGTTTGCCGGGTCCTCGGCTCAAACCTTTATTTAGGCCACTTTGGTCAATGCTCTGAGGAAACCCGGAAGGAAGGTGTGGTCCTTGACCCGAGCCCGCACAGCTGGGGGTGATGGAGCTGATTCCCACCGTGGCAGGTGGGCCCGGCCCCAGGAGCACGCCCGTGCCCTGTGCTGGGCTAACTCGCGCCACCTGACCCCCTCGCCACGCCACAATCCAGGAGGGTCTCCCCAGCCCAGGAGGCCCATTTTTTCTACATCAGTTTGTGCCCAAAAGGTCCAAAGACCAGACCTTGAATCTCACCCAGAGAAGCTCGCGAGCTTCACCGGCTCTCTCACCCTCTGCGGTCTGAGCGCCGCGCTTCCCCTTTGCCTCTCAAATAGAAACCAGGCTCTGCTCAGAGCTCCGCAGCGGCTTCAAATACACACCTGCATGGCATGAAATCCACGACCTTCACTCCCACGAGAAGCCAGGAAATGAATAAGTGAAACCCCAAGTAATTAGAAAAAAGGGAATAAAAAGGGTAAGAGTGGAAATCAATGAAATAGAAAGTAAACATTAAAGAAAATTAAAAAGGCAAGAAATATTTCAAAAGGCTAAAAAATTAATAAACAACTAGCTAGACAGATGAAGGAAAAAAGACAGAAATTAAAAATTACCAATTTAGGAATAAAAGAAAGGTCTTCAGTGAGGTAATGAAGTTGTGAAATAAGGGAATATTATTAATAAATTAATGCCAATAAATTTCAAAAATAGACGAAATCACAAATTCTTAAAATAGATAATTATCAAAACTTACACAATAAGAAACACAAAGACCGACTTAAGAAGAAATATATAATCTAAATGTCCTATACCTTCTAAGGAAGTTGAATCTGTTACCAAAAAGTTTCCCACAAAGAAACTCCAGGCTGGGTGTCGCCCCTTCTCTCACCGGAGCGCTCCCTTCGCTGGCCTCCACTGGTGAGTTCAAACACTGGCATTGCCACATGTCAGGGCTGCCACTGCCACGCCCGAGACACACGGTGCCTTCTCATAGCCACACCGAGGGTCAACAGCTGCGCGTCCAAATCCTACTGCAGAGTCAGCCTCCTTGGACCACTACCGGTATCGGCTGTCACAGTCAGCGTCCTTTCCTGGGTGGGAAATGCCCTCAGGAGAGGTATTGGGAGCTTCTCTCAAAGTTAACAGCATGAGAAAGCGAAGGAACCAGGATTAGACAGACGGAAGTTGAACCGGACGCAGCCACCCAGGCTTGGGCAAGCCCACCACGGCCCTGGAGCAGTGAGGGCCCCGCAAAGCCACCCGGTCCCAGCGCAAGCAGACCACACTCCTGCGCTGACCGGTCGGTCACTGGATGCAGGCCACCTGAGGGAGGAGGAGCAGCCCTGGGCAGGACGGCACCCTTTCGCAAGAGGCGGTGACCTGACCCAAGAGGGACTCTCGGAAACGCATCGGCCAGAGGCCACAAGCACTGCACGCACCTGCCGGAGTGCCTGCCTCAGTCCTGGCAGGGAGGATCTAGAGGTAGCACCTCCTACACCTCTGCATCCACTGCCACCAACACACAGAAGTCTACATCTCAGCAACAAACCATGGATTACAAAATATTCAAAAATACCCTTTATAATAGCATTGGAAAACATGAAGTACTCAGGCATAAATTTAATTTAGTGTGCAAGACCTCTATCCCCCAAACTAGAAAACATTGTAGAGAGAAATTACTGCAGACCTAAGTAAATGGAGAAATATGCCATGTTCAGGGAGAGGACTCAATATTTTTCAGATGCTAATTTTTCTCTAAATTGATTTATATAGCCCCATGCAATCCCCGTAAAAGCCCTGGTACACCTTTTCATAAAATTGATAATCTGATTCTAAAATTTATGTGGAAATGCAAAGAACATAGAGTATCCAAAGCATTCTTTTAAAAAAGAAAGAAAAAGGGGAAAAAGTTGGGTAGACTTAGTCTATACAACTTCACGATTTACTGTCCTGCAATTATCAAGGCAGTATGGTATTCACACAGGACGGACAGACTGATCAATGGAAGAGAACACAGACCACCCAAATATAGACAGCTTTTTTTTTTTCTTTTTTTACAAAAATGTCAATGTAATTCATTGGGGAATGAATTATTGTTTCCATTTCCAGTGCCAGAATAATTAGATATCCCAACTGGTTAAAATAATAATAATCTCAATCCCTGCTTCACAACATACACAAAAGTGAATGTGAGGTGGGTCATAGACCTAATCGTAAAAGGTGAAACTATAAAACGTCTAGAAGCAAACAGAGGAGAGTAACTTTGTCGACTTGGGAGAAGTAAAGATCTCCTCAAGAGCACCAGAAGCACTCATGCTGAATTGGACCTCAGGATTAAAAACACCTGCTCCTTCAAAGACATTGTTAACAAAATGAAAAGGCAAACCCCCGACTCGTTCAGAGATATTCATGGTACACATGTCTGAAAAAAAATCCTACACAGAACATGCATTAAAATCTCCTATAAATCAACAAGGAAAAGACAGCTCACTTTTCGAAAATACGTAAAAGACTGAAATACACATCTTACAAACAAATATGTACAAAATGGCCAATAAATACATGCAGTGGTGCTCGACGCCATCGGTTCAGGGACAGACACGTGAACTCTACAAGCAAACACCGTATCACACCACGGGCACAGCGGCCTTTGCCTTGGCAAGCATGCGGGGCAACCAGGCCTCTCATGCACCGAGGACGGGAATATAAAATGGAAAACCGTTTGGCAGTTTCTTAGGACGTTGAAAAGACTCACCTTTCCCAGTGGAAATGTTGGGTGACACGAGACCATTCAGGTGGAAAACACTTTCCTGTAGAGAAGATTCATGGAGACTGTTTTCTTCCCCTCTCTGTCTCTGGAAGCGTCTCCCAAACTCCATCCGGACGCCGGGCTTGATGGGCGTGGTGCTCTCACGGCATCTCGTGGTACTTCATGGTGGTTTCTCGTGCCCAGCGCAGAGGAAGCTGGGCGTGCTGGGCGTCTCCTGCGGGGGCACGTGAGCGCCAGGCACCGTGCAGCCCGTGCCTCCCAGCGTGCGGGGGATGGTTTGAGAGCCCTTGAGCAGTTACCGTGTTTTTCCCTAACAAGGAAACAACTCTTTACATGTATATCAGAAAAAGATCTCTAACAAATCAAATGCTTAATTTTATCGCTGTTACAGTGTAGGATGAGGTTACATACATTCAAGTTAAAAAAATCAAATTGGTTGGAGGAAAACTGTTAGTAAGTAATGAAATACATATTAATGGATAAGGCAAAGACGGTCCCTGAGCAGCTGTGATTTGGAAGCGCTGATCCGGGCCACACCTCACTTGATGGAAGGATCCCCAGGTGCGTAGCTTTCCTGAGCCACCCAGCTGGCTGCCAGCAGCATCGAGGCTAAAGCTCAGGTCACCTCACGTGAATGACCGCAAGTTCATGGCTACTGAACTGCAGATAACCCCGAGGTCATTACTATTCCTTTGAATCCTGCTAATGTTCAATTAGAATGACAACCCGTAGGAGAACCAACGTTGAGCAGGAGCATAGGGTGGGCTCGGTGCTGCCGAAGGTGCCTTACAGGTATTAACTCATTGGCTCCTGCAAGCAGCTCTCTCTGAAGTGGGTATCACCACCACACCCACTTCACAGATGAGGACACTGAGGCAGGGAGCAGCTGAGTGACTCGCCCACAGTTTTCCAGCTGGGTAAGAGCCCAGGCTCTAGGGTGTATATCCTCCACAGCCAGAAGCTACCATGTCCTGCTTTTGATCGGTGCTGGCCTTGAATCACACACACAGCTGGAGTCAGAAGCGCTGGCGGCTGCCTGTGTGCAGAGATGCGGGAGGGGCGCTGCCTGGGCAGAGGCAGCCACCTCAGCACTCCCGCTGGGTTGGAGGGACAGCAGCCTGTGTGGCAGGGGTCAGTGAGGGCTGGGGATGTAGATAAAGGGAGGTCACGTGAGAGCCTCAAGTTCACTTTTGAAGTGTCCAGTTCACGCTCATTATTCATGGATTCCATATTTGCAAAATCACCTGATTACTAAAATTAGTTAATTTCTTTTTTACTCCTCCTGGTCCCCCAAATGTGAAACTGGTCCCAGCCTCAGTGAACACTGCTGGGTACAGGCGGTGGCTGCATTCTGCCAAAGCAGGGCTGTCGGCGGTTAAAACTGTGCTAGACCTGGTACCTCCTAAATCTGCTTTCCTCAGCTAGCAAACAGGCGCAGGTCCCAGCTGGCTCCTAAGAGCCCACTGGCCCTGGGACGTGAGGATGTCACCAGGGCACAGATGCTGATGAACAGAGGCCCCAGTGCCCACGCGGCTTGTCTGAGCAAAAGGCAGCCACCCTCCCCCCACTTGGATCTTTGATTTGTGGCTTTTCCAAAGGTAACTGAGGTGTGCAACAGCTGTTTGTGTTGGAAGCACAGACAGGAACAGAACGACACCTTTCCAAACGTTTGCTGCCTTCTCTCGTACAATCTGCATCAAAGCGTGGCATTAGCAGAGCTTTTAAAATAAGGAACAATGAGGAGGCAGCTGCCAAAAGACACTTCTCTTCACCACCGGTTCCTTGTCGAAAGAAACGTCCTGGAAGACGCCTTCCCCCTTTTCAAAGCCAGGAACGGAGCCCAGGCTCGTTGCAGGATGGGAGGTTCTCTGCTGCAACTCCTGCCTGCCCCGTGTCACCCACTCCGCCTGGGAGATTTACCTCCCCCTTCCTGATCGAAGTCCCTGCCCCTGGGCCTGTCTTTCCAGGGAGAGCTTCTCTCACCTAGAAGGGACGCCTGGGGGCCCAGCTGACCAGGGAGTGCTGTGTCCTGGATGCACAACGAGGGAGGGAGAGAAGACGGGTAACAGCCCGTGTGTGCACAGCCGTGGGACTCAGGGACCAGCCCACCGGAACAGTGCAGAACACTGGGGTCTTCCATGCCCCTGCTGCATTCAGCCGTGGGGCTCAGCGATGGCTACAGGTCCTGGGGGAGTTCAGGGCAGCGGGGGTGGGGGCTGAGCATGTGGGCGGCTCGGAAAAAGGCTGTCTTCCAGAGACACAAAGCTGTTTAGATCCTAGGAGTTAGTGTAAAGATGGCCAAGAAGCAGTGGGGCGGGGCTGGGAACACGAACAGACACCCACTGGGGCATCTGTCCTGCTCCAGCCTGCTGTCCCCCAGGAGGGCACACTGCTGGCTACAGCCTGGTGTCATCGGCCTTTTTAGGAGTGCCCAGCAGCCCCCAGAGGTTGTGGACTGAGCCTGCGTTTCGGGCCACAGAGAACTCCCCGGGACGCCAGGGACCCACACCGGGCCAGTAGAGTCCTGGCCTGACATGGCACACTGGTCCTGGAAGAGAAAGTGCTGCCTTTCTTCTGAGGTCACAGACAGAGGCAGCGGCAGCCTGGGGTGCTCTGTGGACAGGCCTCGCTTGTGGAGGAGGGTCCTGCACAGCGCTGGTGGGTTTGACTCTCTGGGGTCCCTTCTGTGTCTTTCAGGAAGGGTCAGCAGCGGCTGACCTGCGTGCATGGTGTCTGTGGTTCTGGTGCAGAGCTGAGCACACGTGTCACCCGGCTTCTCCAGGTCCGGGGACCAACACCTGTTCTAGGCCCAGGCACCTGGAGCACTGTGGCCCCTTTGGTTCAAAGGAACTTTTACTGGGAGTAAATCCCAGAAGGAAGGTTAGCTGTCCTTCACACTGCCCGCTGCTCTGGATGAAGTCAGCCTGTTGCCCCAGGGGGTTGTCTCTGTCACCCCAAGAAGAGAGCTGGAGTGGGGGACGACACCACCCGATAGCAAACAGAGCTCAGAGACAGAGTGAGTGACATCTCTGAGCCCAAGGTGCATCCAGGGAAGAAGCTTTTCGGTTTAGACTTTTCAGTTTTGTGAGCCTACAAATTCCTGTAATTCTCCTCGTCACCCCTGTCACTCATGTCACTTGACACTGAAAGAGTCCTGTCTGGTTCAATCACCGAGAACACCGACACCTTCGGGCCTGGCTGTCCTACAGGTTTGTACTAAATAGTGTCGCCATGCCAGCCTGCCAGCTCTCTGCCCAGCAGAGGAGAGGACATGAATTTCAGTGGTCTGGGCACAGCCTACACAGGGACACAATCGAGTCAGCAGAGCAGCAGCCCTAGAGGAAAGTGCCCGAGACCAGGGCAGGTGGGCAGCACCCCGGGCAGGGGGACAGCACCCAGGACAGGGGGACAGCACCCAGGGCAGGGGGACAGCACCCAGGACAGGGGGACAGCACCCAGGGCAGAGGGACAGCACCCAAGGCAGGGGGACAGCACCAAGGGGAGGCAGAAAGTGCCCAGGGCAGGCAGGCAGCATGCCCCTGTTGTTCCAAACTCACTGGGGTGGGCTCTGCTGCTCGCTCCAGGGAATGGACGTGGGTACGAGGGGAGGCAAAAACAGCTGCTGCACTAACGGCCACCAAATGACACTTGATTGCCTGCTACTATGTACCCTTCTCCAGCTATATCCGATGACCATCTGGGAACCCGGCAACAATTAGACATTGTTTAGCCAGATCCTGCCAGAAATCAAGCGCCTCCATCACGTGATAAACAACCCGGGCTGGGTCTAGAAAACACAGACTCGTGCAGACGCCACACGGGTGGGTGCAGTGCGGTCTGATGCTCTGAGCGCTGACGGAGCTGACCTTGGCAGGAAGGAGTGGAAATTCTGCACCAAACCAACCCTTCCTTCTGCCGCTGTCTTGTCATCGGGTCCGCCTGGCACTCTGCTTCCCAGGAAATGTCACCCAAGAACACTGTAGAAAAGCAACACTGGGTTTTATTCATTTCCTGGGAGCATTCTCTGAATCAGCAGTGAACTGAAAAGAGCCACCAGGCCTCATCGTTGAAGGAAGCGAATCGCCCAGGAGAACCAAACAGGGTTGTTGGGTGTTTCCTCTTAAATGATCATACCGAGATATATTTTACACCATGTAACATTCGCCCATTTCCGGTGTGCAAGTCGATGGTTTTAGTAACCTCGCCAAGTGGCGCAGCCATCGCCATAAACCAGCTTCAGCCGTTTCCGTCTCCCCAGCAAGACCCTCACACCTGTGCACAGTCCCGCCCCTGCCACCCCCAGCCCCACTAACCTACTTCCTATCTCTATAAATTTGCCTTTTTAAGACATTTCACATAAATGGAATCATATAGCAGGTGGTCTTTTGTGCCTTAGCATGTTTCCAAGGTCAATCCATGTTGTAGCGTGTGTCAGGGCTCTGCTCCTTCTTACGGCAGAAGAACATTCCACGTCTGGATCTAGAGCATTTGGCTACCCACTCGCCAGCTGGCAGGCAGAGTTGTGTCCAGTGCGGGGCTATCGCAGGTCTGTGAACACGTCTGTGCGGCCACAAGCCCTTGCTTCTCTTGAGCAGATACCCAGGAGTGAACCGCTGTCTCATAGAAACCAGGCTTGCTCTGCGGCTGCAAAACTTACTGGACTCTGAGCTCGTCAGATTCTCCAGCGGGGGCCGCAGGGCACGGAATCGGTGTCGGGGTCCTGGCTTGGCCACTTTTGAGCAAGCGTTGGCTCCTGATGCTCCTTAAGCCTTCAGAACCCCCGTCCTCCTCTGCAGAGTGGGGGTAATGCCAAGCCCAGCAGTCACATGACCCCTCCCAGTGGGAACTCTCGGAGGGCAGCCGGCCCCCTTCTGTGGTCTCAGCAGGCTTGCGTTCCCGCTTTGCTCGTCCCTGGCTGAGAGACCTTGTGTCTGGGGACACGTCCCGTCATCACTTGCCGCCCGTCCCGGGCACCTGTGTGAGTGACACAGTGCCTGGCTGAGTGACACGTGCCGCCCCGGCCAGCTTCCCCATACGCCTCCTCCGACCAAGGCAGCTGCGGCCTGAGGTTCCCCCTGGTCCTCCACCAGGAGCTGCTGTGTCGGTCCTCGTGCTGCTGCCGTTGCTGTGCTCATGTCCGTCTTGTGTTGCGTATGACGCACTAAAAAGAAATCCTGATTCTTGTTCCAGCTGTTTTTCCTGCTGTCCTTCCACCTTTTGCCAGAGAATATGTGACTTTCTATTTTTATGTAAAAGTAACTGAAGTTCAACCTATATCTAGTGTCAAAAACCATACTTGGCAATAAATAAATAAATATACTTAGATCTTTAAAGTTAACTTCCCAACATACTTGATGGAACCGACCTACAAACACCAGGAACAAGCAACTGATGAAAGGGAATGTTGAATTTAGAAGCTTTCTTTGACCCTGGACTCCTGAATTCTTAGACACATGCTAAAAAAGGGGGGTTTATCCTGAAATAAATCAGAAGCCGTTCAGATAGCAAACACAACAACGAAATCTGTCCCTGAGCTCGTGCTGTTCTGAACTCTACTTTCACATTTCATTCTACAATGACCCCATAAGTGTCATAATTATCCTCATTTTACAGATGAGGAAACTGAGGCCTGGAGACCAAAGAATTTGCCCAGAGTCACACAGCAGCACAGCAGAGAAACCCACCACGAGCATCACTCCACCCCCAGGTAGTGATTGCATAGACGCTGCACGTCTCTCCACCGCCCGGAGTTCGGTAAACACTCCAAAAACCCACAGGCAGATCTCGCTCCCCACCAAACGCAAACGGTGATCTTTTACCAGAAAGTCGTTTCTTTTACAACCGTTTTTCACTTGGGTTCTTTTCTCATCTTGATTAAAAACACACATATGAAATAAACAGCACACTGGATAGACCAAACACCACCACACAATGCATGTGTATTCGCTCAGAAAATACAATTTCACACATAAATTAATTTCAGAAAGCTTAAAGCATAGCTGGTAACTCCAGCTTTGATCTGAATCACACGCCATTTCCTGGGCCATTCTTCCCTCGAATTGATCATAGCAGCCGGTGTTTACCGAGAGGTTTCCGTGTGCCAGGCACTACTTTGTGTTTCCTGTTTCTCGTATCAGCCCTAGGAAATCACTGCTGTTATTAGCACCCCTCATGTAAAGAGGAAAATTGAAAATTGATAAGCTAAAAACTATCCCCACATCACACAGCTCCTCAGTGGAGCAGCTGGGTGTGAACCAGCCACTTCGTTCACCGCCTGACCGCTCCGTAGGGGCCTGTCGCCTCTCGCCCCTCCACTACCCAACAGTGATGAGGGGTTGCTCTGACTTGTGTGAACCCGGGGGCACAGTGAGTCCTTGGCGATGAGTGTGAGACCCCACATTGCTGTAAGATAATATCCAGCTGTAAGAGGATTTAAAATGCTCCCTGTTATAAGGGTCAGGTTTATCTTTAGCTTTCCCAGGTTATCCTGGGTTCTGAGGAGACAGGAAAATAGTAACTGCAATTAGTTGTTAATCAGTTATGATGAGCTAGGAACTACATTAAGGGTTTTATACATAGTAATTTATATAGTTCATAAAGCAACCTCATGAGGTAGAAACTCTTTTTATACCCACTTGACAGATGAGAAAACTGAGGCTCAGAGAAGTCACGTGTCCATGAGTCAATTGGTGAGAAGGTGGTAGGACTTGAGATGGAAGCTCTGCTCCCTGGCAGCTCCTGTCCTCCTATGCCTGAGCCCACTGCTGTCACCTCTGGGACCGAGTCTCAGGTTGACTTATGCAGTTGTCCACTCATTCCTTCCACAAATAGTTACTGTGCTCCCAGGATGCTCCAGGTGCAAAAGTAAACAAGCCTGCTGTGGACTGAGTACTTATGTGCCCACAAAACCCCTCTGTTGAAATCCTCACCCTAAAGTGGTGGTTTCAGGGGATGGGGTCTTTGGGAGGTGATCAGATCATGAGGGTGGAGCCCTCATGACTAGGGCTAGTGCCCTCATAAAAGAAGTCCAGAGAGCTCCCTCGCCCTGTCCACCGTAGGAGGGCACAGCGGGAAAACGGTTATCTGTGCCGCGGAAAGGGGGCCCTCACCAGACAGCAAATTTCCCAGCACCTTGACCTCGGACTTCCCGGCCACTTGAACTGTGAGAAATAATTTCTGCTGTTTATAAGCCAGCCAGCTTATGATATTCTGTTATAGGAGCCCGAATGAACTAAGACAGACCTGACAAAATTTCCTGTCCTCTCGGAACGCCTAGTTTCATAGGAGTTGACAAGAAACCAAATAAGCAAGTGAAATACACAGTGCAGAGAAATGAACCACACAGAGAGAACTTGAGCAGGGAATAGGTGAGCAGTTCCGAGTGGGAAGGGTAGGCCTCGCCGCGGAGGTCAGAGTGTATTAGATGTGATTTTTTTTTCCTACACCAGATAATTTCAAACAAGATCTAACTGGGCTACTGGGGAGGGCAATGTATCAAAAATGCTAAACATTCCTTCAAAGGTTTCTTGAGCATCTGCCGTGCAACAAAGCAAGATGCCCATGACCCAGGCCTCCCCTCTGGTGCAGAGCCCTGCAGTGGGCAGCAGACAGATGACTGGTAAGTGGACCCTTGGGACACTCTGAGGACAAGAAGCTGGTGTAGAAAGAATCAAACTCGGTGGATTGCTTGGGGGCAGCAGGAGGAAATGTTCTAAGGGGTGGGCAAGGCCCCTTTTAGAAGACAATAGCTGAGCCAAGGCAAAGAAGGAAGGGGGCATGTGGACATCAGGGGAAGGTCTCAAAGCGGGCTCGTGCCCGGTGTGTCTGTGGAGTGATGCGAGCTGGTGAGATTGGGTCACAGTGAGGGGCCAGGCGGACCAGAGAGGAGGATGGAGCCATATTTGTTCAACAAACACACCAGGTGCTGGAACCTTCCCACTAACCTCTAGAGAGTGCTTCAAGTGTACCCGGGACCGTCATCTTAAAAGTAGAGTAATTATTGGACCCATTTTACAGTTGAGGAAATCGAGACGGGTTAAAAGTGAGCTGTCCAAGGTTTCACAGAATACAGCCAATGCCAGGCAGAAATGAAGCTCCCGCAGTCACTCAGGGGGTGCCTTGAATGCTTGGAGACTGCATCCCTGGGCACCCAGGAGACAGCAGGGAGCAGAGTCCACGTGGTCCTTCCCAGGGCTCCCAGAGCAGCTGAGCAGGCAGCACTGGGTGTGACGGGGCAGCAGGACATCAGCCCCGGGGGCCAGGCAGCTGGCTTGAGACCCAGGGGAAGGACACGGTGCAGACAGGGTGGGCATTTGCTTCTTCCTTCCCGACAGGAAGCGCCTACACCTGCCCCGAGGAGGATGTTACCAAGGATACCCTGACTCCGCACCCCCGGCAGGGGGCACGGAGAGAGGGGGTGAGGATAGGCCCCTGACGAGGGGCCAGCCTGTTAGCCCACTGCTGCTAGAGGAGCTTTATCTCTAAAATATAGTGTTCCCATGCGAAGGTACACATTTTCACATCTATTAAATTGCTTTGCATGAAAGTGTACTTTCCTGATACCATAGCAACCATGCTTCCTAATCTGATTTAAATTTTCTGCCTGGTGCTGCAAAAGCTAATGCCACACTTTCTGAAGTCAGTGGCTGTGCCATGCACATGATGGACATTTTTTTAGAAAAAAAATAATAATGATAACATCTTAAGCTAAAAACCACCAGTACCACCCCTGCCCCTCGGGTGGCTGCTCTGTGCCAATGGCTACAGACAGTGGTGCCAGCTTCTTCCCTACCTCCCGGCTGGCGGCGCTCATGGGTGCATTGAGCCCCTCTGAGCCTCAGTTTCTTCATCTGGAAATCAGAGATTATCTTAGTCTCACCTCGCAGGGCTGCTGGAAGGATTAAGTGACACACAGCACACTGAGAGTTTCGTTCTGCATCTGACATTTATGCAGGGCTAAGTAAACAGAAACTCGGATCCTGTCTTACACAACCCGTCTCCTTTATTAATAGTGGTGATAATTGACTCCTGGCGACATTACAGGCTGGATCTGAAATCTATTACTCTCTGTGGCTGCTGCAATGCGACTTTCCATTTCCCGCTTGTCTTCTCCACTGGAACATTCCGAGGAGGAGCTCAGCAGCTATCTGAGGAAGGATGAAAGGCAAGACTGCCTTCCCAGATCCCGCTGTGCTGTTTCCGTGTGTCGGGAAACAGAAAAATCCACCGCATGGACGGGTCCAGCTTCCTTTCAACAACATGGTGTTCAGTACTGAGGCCCCGGGGAGGCACACGCTGCGGTCTTCACTCCTGGGGGGCTGCAGCCCCGCCTCAGGCAGGGCAACATGTGAGCAAAATGCAGCATCATTACTGGGAGGACCGGGGAGGTGGCAGGCACCCTGGCCCCATCTGACAGCTGACAGCCAGGTCCTTAGACTCAAAAAGGACAAGCACCTTAGTGCCACACAGCCACACGGGGCTGGACTCCATCCCAGTCCTAGGATGGGGGAGTCCACCCACGACGGCAGAGAGGAAGGGATTCTTGCATCCACACATTCAGGGTTTGTAAACTGAGTCACGGTGGGGCATAGTAAAATGCTTATTCCCGGTATCATGCCAGAATCACAAACTCGGTGGGTCCCGCACAGGGCCCTGGTGTCAGCGTCTGTGTCCTCGCCCTGTGATTCTCACGCAGATGTCTGGATGGGCACACCAAGCACCCATCTCAGTTGGCTGGCACAGTGCACCTGCAGAGCTGGCACCACATGGATGCCACCACGGTTTGCCACTTGTCACGTCTGCAGCTGAGGCCTGAGCCACACCTGGGCCTGCTAGAGCCACCGCTGGGGTGTCTGAGGAATGCCGCACCAGGACGTATGAGCAGAAACTCGGGGCGGCTCTGGGCATCAAGCCCCAAAGCCCCACGGGTGCCTTGGGCCCCACCCTTGAAACTTCTTCCCTCAAGGCCCTGGCCCTCTGGGTGGTGACGGGTGCAGCAGCCCCTGAGAGCCCCGAAACGCCTTCGCCTTCGAAGTCATTTTCCCGTTGTCTTTGATGAGTAGCACCTGTCTTCCTTCCCGCCATACTAGGCCCCTTAATAAGGAGGAGAGTGTCAAGGGCGGGGCTCGGCCACACCCTTGGTTTTCTCTCTCAAACACACTTTTTTATTTTTAACACAGCCAGGCTGAGAATCTTCCAAATCTTTAAGTTCTGCTCCCCTTTTAATTGTAAACTCCATCTGCAGTTCTCACATCTTACCATGAGCAGTCAAGGGAAGCCATACAGCGCCCTCAGCACTGTGCTCAGAGATTTCTTTTGCCACTTATCCTCGCTAATCATTCTCAGGCTCCACCTTCCCTGGGGCCCAGGACATGGACACAATTCAGGCAAGTTCTTTGCTACTTTATGACAGGGACGGGCTCTCCTCCAGTTTCCAATACCTTGTCTTCATCTCTGTCTGAGACCTCACCAGAATGGCTTTTACCGTCCACGTTTCTACCAACATTCTGTTCACAACTACTTAGTTCACTTCCAAGAAGACAAAGTCTCTCTCTATAGCTCTCTTCTTCTGCAACCTCACCAGAGTCACCCGTAACCCTCTGTTTGTGGCAATACAGGCTTTTTATAGCATGTGCTTCAGAGCTGTTCCAGCCTCTACCCATCTCCCAGTTCCAAAGCTGTTTCCACGTTTTCAGGTACTTGTTGTAGCAACACCCCACTTCCAGCTGTCAGTCTGCTCCTGCTGCTCTAACAAAACACCTGAGACTGGGTAATTTGCAAGCAGCATGATTGTGTTGCTCACAGTGGTGGAGGCTGGACGTCCAAGGTCAAAGGTGCCGGCAGGGTGGGTGTCTGGCAAGTGCTTGTTTCTGCCTCCACAGTGGTGCCAAGTCCTCCCAGGGTGAAAAGAGGCGGAGCCCTCCGGGGCCTCGTTCATGCAGGCACCAATCTCATTCCCGAGGGTGGGGCCTCCTCACCTCCCGGAGAACTTAGCTTCTATTAATAACATTATCTCCTTGGTAGTTAGGTTTCAACATATGATTTTGGAGGGACACAAACATTCAGACCACAGCAACATCTGTAGAGACGAGATGCTATTACACTTATTTTAGAAAGTGTCCTTTATTTTTGAAGTATTTAGAGGAAAAATGTCATGGTGTTTGTAATGTACATCAATGTATGTTAGAAGGCCAAAAAAAAAAAAGCAAAGTAAATATAGGAACATGTTAATGACCATTTGGGGAGTTGCGTGTGGCAGTTCATGATCCTATTCCATCTACTTTTCTGTATGTTTGAAGTTTTTCATAATATAGAGAGTTTTTTAATGCAATGATAAGTTAATGATCTAAGAAACTCTGAAATTCCTCTAGTTCTTCCCAGCCTTCAACTCCAGCCAGAAAATCTGGGGCATTTAAATATTGGTATTTTATACATGAAGAAAATTCAGTTTCTAAAAAGTCTTCCTTTTTCTAAACTTGAGCAGCTGTGGAATGATTTGCTTTTCCTTCCCTTTGTTTCTTTTTTTCTGGCTGACACAGTGGGTCATGTCATCGCTGGGGGACGGAGCCCCGTAATGAGACATGACTGATGCAGCTCGACATCACACGCCCCGATGTGCTTCTGCAGCAAACTCTGGGTTTTTTTCTTCCTTCCCGTGCTGTAAGCTGTGGTTTCCATCACCTCGGGGAGAACGTGAAAGGAGGAAAACAGCTTTCCCTAACTAGCGTGAAAGATGCAAAGCCCATGCAGTGGCTGCTCCCCCTCCTCCCACACCACACACGCTGCAGGGGACTGTTGCCGTGAGGTCTGGAGCCAGAGCACTCGTGACCACAGGGTCCGGGGTGGCAGAGGGAGGCACAGACGGCATCTCCCAGACTGTCCTGCGCCTCCTCCGCTGACCACACACAGGGTGACTCAGCCTCTCTGTAAAGTTCTCCAAAAATGGAAAGAAAGCAAAATGAAGTGCGAGTCCAATTAATGCCTAAGGATTTAAGGTATATGTGGGGAGGCACAGGAATGAGATGGGTGGGCTCCAGGCAGCCGGGACCCAAACCTACATGACCTTGAATAAGTTCCTTTATATCCTTAAACCTCAGTTCCCTCATGTGTGAAATGGGGGGATGATAATTTTAGGGCTACTTTGGGGAAGACTGAATGAGAAAATTCACGTAAAGCATTAGCCTGGTGTATAATTAGCGTCTGATAAACACATTAATTACTTTTGTATATTCATGCACACGCACACACAGAATCACAAACGTTGAAGCACCTTCAGACTTCCCTCTCCACTGTACACATCTTCGGGTAACGCAATCCCCTCTGCACAAATCCAGAGAACCACTCGAGCCACTCAGCACCAAATGAAATGAAGAACGTGTCCACGGAGACTGAGAGCTGGGATCTCAGCGCTGAGAGGGACCTTCCGAACACAAGATGCCGTCCCCATCCTCCACCCACACACTCCATGTCTTATAAGCTTCCTCCCTGCCCTTAGCATAATCCCAGCCCCCGTCTGCAAGACCCTGTGGAATCTGGCCCTGCCCACTCCTGGCCCCCAGGTGAACCTCAATCCCGCCCCTTCACTGTGTCCAGCTTCGCTGGTCTCCAGTTCCTCCAGCAGGCCCGGGAGGGTGGGCTCTGTGCTGCTGGCCCTGCTGGGAGGGCGGCCTGCCTCCCCCACCCCCCTGCCAGGAGCCCACAGGTCACCTCCTCTGCAAGCTCTTCCCAGACCACCCCTCCGGAAGTAACCCAAGGAGATAATCACATCACCCTTTGCACCTTCCAGACCTGTCCTCACACATCATTTGTTTGCCTGCTGGATGTCTTGTTAGAGATGCCACCAGGCAGAGAGCTCCCAGATCCCAGCGAGGGTTGACTATGCTCATCACCTCCCCCAGTGCACAGTCATCTCCCACACATGTGGAGGGGCAAGGGATCAGTGACCACTTCGCTCAGGTTGACCCGAGGCGGCGAGCCCGACAGAGAGGACCTGTGCCCAGAGCTCCCAGAGGCCGGCAGTCGGGGAGGCTCGGCCGCCTGACTCTCCCCAGTGCTCCTTGGGCCCTGCCAGTCTGCAGGAGGGAGGCCAGTGAGACCTCCCCCAGCCCGGGAGACTTCCAGGGGTCACCTCACGAGCAAAGTTGGCCCCTTGCTGTGTCACTTCAGCAGAGTGCAGGACATGGTCCTGGCCTAAGACGTCCCCCTGCTGGCCTGTCCTGGTCTCGGATTCTGCCATCAGACATGCATCTCTGAGGAAGACAACCTGTACACGAGTCAGGACACTCTCCGTGGTGGTGACAGAGATCACATTTGAACCACGAGACAAAGGGAGGTAGCTGCTCAGAGCCTCGGAGAGTGGTGGGGCGTGTGCCCTGCCATCCTGCAGCCCTGTCTGCCACACCACCTGTCTGTCCCCGGTCTCCTTCTCAGGCTCCTGAGTACGTGGCTTCGGCAAGACAGCTGCAGCAGGTCTGGCCCTCGTAGCTTGGCATCCCTCTGGCAGGCTGGTGGAAGTCCCCGGGGGGTGGTTAGTCAGGGTCCCATCTTCAGCCCAAACCCATGGCTTGGTGTTCTCCTTGGCCAGGGCCAGGTCCTGTGACTCCCCTGGGATCGCCTCAGATCTGCCCCAGTGCAACCTCCGAGAAGAGAGGGGCTGGAGTGCTCCCCCTGAGACAGCCGGGTGCTCTCCGAGAGGACAGGAAGGTGCTGCCGGCACGGCCCAACAACAGACTTCCACCACATAGGGTGGCTTCCAAAGGACTTGTGAGACGATTTATATCTCCTGGGTTTTGTGTATCCTCAAACCTGGGGGACATTTCTCCTGTGGGTGGCAGTAATCTCTCCCAGAGGAGGGGTGAGGGGACCCCCTCGAGTCCACCTCTACGGCCAGAGCAGAGTGTGGGGCGAGGAACCTGTGTTCTCAGCCTTCCCTGCAATCGCACTCCCCACCCAGTGTGCGAGGAGAGGTGGGTTTCACCTGTGTGGCTGCAGGTCACATGAAAACACCTGCTGGACAAAACTACCCTGGACAACCACTCAACAGTTCACAACACACAACCGGAGTACAGGGCCCCGTGCAGAGATTCTCACGTGTGTGAGGCTCTAAGAACCACTCGCCCCGGCTCAAGAAAGGGAAACCAGAACCGCCTACGAGCAGAGGCCGGGACACTCAAAACATCCGGCCCAGAGCCGGTTCCAGCGCCCTCACGGAGAGCTTGGAATGGCCCAAGCTGCCTGCAGAGCCCTCTCCTTCCTGTTTGATTGTTAGTGTCTTTATCCTTAGAACCCCAGTGGACACGTCTGCTGTGAAAATAGTGGTTATTCACGTGCAGAAGCCACTGCCACAGCATCCTGGCACTGGTTACCTGTTGCCGTGATAATGCTGCATTAATCACCCTCCCGGAGACTCGGAAGCTGAAAGTAACGTGCGGGAACTGGCTGGCGCATCGGTGCTGTGTGTCAGCCGACAGAGGCTGCTTCAGCCAGGACGACGGAGCGACCGGGGCCCTCCCGGGGCAGGCGGGCTCTCCGGCAGGCACAGGGAAGCCACAGCAAGCCACCCCATCCCAGACGCACCTTCCCAGCTTCCGCTGTGTCGCCTGTGCTCACACCCCACTGGCCCACGCAACGCACACAATTGCTTTTGGATGCTACCAAGTTACCTGTCCAAGGTGGGGTTCAGGACCCCCCACTGTGACACACGTGGGCACCGGATAAAAATGTGTTGACTTAGGACCTGAAAGGCACCGATCATTCCCGTCTTAACGGCAACCTAAATGCCCACCTTCCTCCCAAGAGGTAAATCCTAGAGGGCTCGGCGCACGCACATCTTGTTCATCTTCCTTTGCTTGGTGAGGAGAACAGAGATCAATAGATACCTGTCGACAGACCAAAGGATGGCTGGACGCCACTGTCTCTGCAGCACCTACACTGTGAGGCCCTGGGCTAGCAACCTCACCTAGAACAAACACCATTTTCTAACGTTTCACTGTCAAAGTGTTAACAAACACTAATGAAAAGAAACCAGCATAAACTCCCATAGACTGCCTTGGTTTAATGATTACTAATATTTAGCCACGTTGGCTTCCAGTGTTTTTTACTTAAGCATTTTCAAAACAAATCACTGACAATATGTTATTTCATTTCTAGTTTAATAATTCAGTATGTATCTCTTAAAGAAAAAGATACTTACTTATAAACCACAATACCATTATTAGACTTAACAAAATTAATGTTCTTCCTTACCATCATCTAATAGCACGTCCATATTCAAATTTCCCCCACTGCTCTCAAAATGTCCTTTTAAAATTGCTTTGTTTAAACCAATCCAGAAGACAGGCACACATCACATTAGGTTGTTATGTCCCTGAATTATCTTTTAATGAAGAAAAGCCTGTGTCTTTATGTCGTTGACTTATTGGGGGGCTATATCTCATTTGACCTGCACAATAACCCTGCAATGTCACTGTCCCCATTTTCCAAGGAGAAAACTGACACTCGAAGACCTGACAGAGCCCCAAGTGGCTGCCCGTAGTCACAGAGTCACTGGCATTAAAACCGAGATTTGTTTTCACCTCAACGCCACACTCTTGCCGCCATTCCATGTCCACACTAGGAGAGGAGGACTAAAGATAGTAACATTTTCACTTTAAATTTTAGAAAGCAACTCACCTTTAGCACTGGTTCCCGGCACAGGGCACGTTTTGACAGAGCTTGGCTGTCTCTGGGACAGAAAGGGGACTGGTGACAGGGTGACGACTCTGCCCTAAGGGAGGGGTCTTACCCTCCCCCACCATTGTGTGCTGGGCAGAAAATCTTAGCAAATATGTACATAACACTGAGGCTTTTATCTTAAAAGCTTAAGGGTTTTCAGACTGTACAAAGAGCCAAAACCAAAGATCGGATTGTCAGGACTATTTACAAACCCACCGTCTAATAAGTGATCTGCAAAGAGGAAGCAGCTCCCCATGGCCCAGCCCCCGATATAAAATGTGGATTCCTGCTCCTCCCGGGCCTGCTCCTTCCAAGGGCCGTGAGATGGAAAACTCCCTAATAAAACTGGGGGAAAATATCATGGAAATCTCCACCAGGTGAATTAAGGTTTACAAGGGCTCTTGTTCCTTCAAGTTCTTTCAAGCGAGGCTGCTTTGCCGAGGGAGATTGGTAGAGCAGTTCCTCTAAAAGCGAGCGCTGGCTGATAAAAGCTCAACAGCTCTGAGAATTGGGTTACAGGCGCTTCTCGTCTGCACGCGCCAGGAGTGCGATTGAGTTTCAAAATTCCATTTCTTCCGTATTGCTGTAACTTAGGAATTCACTTTTGAAACCCCGATGCCTGATGAATGAATTTTTAAAATTTATGTCCCCAGAATATCCTGTGGGTATTTAATAGTAGATATGAAAAACTCCAAATATCCGAACTTTTTGTTTTAGATCTGGCGGACTCTTGGGATGAGTTCAGCGAGCCCACCCATAAGGGGCTGTGCAGATCTACCTGCCAGAGAAGCGGCGGAGGACAGGATAGGATGCGCCCGCTAGCGAGGGAGGCTGCCGTGGGCTCCGCGCAGGCAATGTGGACTCCATAAATGTGGAGTCACACGCTGAGAACCAGGATGAAATGCCAAAAATCCCTGCTCAAAACATTTTTTTTTTTAATTCTTCAGTCTTTACTTCAAAATTCTTCCAGTGAACAAGGTTTTCTCTTATAAGTAGAAACCAGAAAATAGCATGAAAATCTGTTTAATAAAAATATACGAGATAGAGAAAAAAAAAATTTGGAAGCCGATGCAAGTCGGATACGCAAGCACGGTTGTGGGTGTGAGGGTTTGGTGAGCGCAGCAGGCTAGGATCGCCAGGCTGCTTTTTCCTACTATGAGAGATTCATTTTGACTGATGATGGTGTAAGGGTGCACCCGTAAGTCGTAAGATGAGACACAATTTCAACTTCTTAAGTCTCTGTTGTAGTTGGCAGATCTGTTTCATTCTCCTCCAATTTTACACATTTCCAAAGAGAATGCAAAGATTCATGCCCCCTGAAAAGAGTCTAAGAATTCCAACCAAGATATTTTTCAAGGCCAGAATCCTGCAAAAGCTGGATCAACCCTTTTGTTTCCCTGGGGCTATTCCAATTTTCACCAACACCCAATCTACGTAGTACAGAATGTTTATATGTTAGAATTTTTCACTGAAGGGACCTTGGTTTGCAAGAGGGTAAGTTTAGGCAAAATCAATAATAATTGTGAGTACTTTGGGTGCTGTCTTTCCTCGGTGTCCACAGACTTCTAAAATCATGGATGACACATCACAACAGGATCTTGCTCTTGGATAGGACCAGACTTCTCTAGCCCCTCACAAACTCCTCTTCCACCTCCTTCGCACCAGGATATCACACCAGCGGAACTCACTCAGCGCTGATAGTGAGCTTTCCAGCACAAACAGGGAGCCACCCCTCGGGTCTCTCAATATCGGCAACACTTTCCCTTTGCCCCGAGTTCCCACTCCGAAGACCCACCACTGAAAATGCAGCTGGGATCCATCCGTGGGGAAATCAATAACAGATCAGGCAGCTATTCACCCAGATTTATTGGCATAACCAGGTGAGGCAGCCCAAAATCTCCAAGAGTGCATTGTTGATTACGAGTCTGGCAGTTGGAAACAAGCTCTTGCTGGATTCCACGCTGATGTGATAAATTCAGCGGCAGCCACGGATCAGACAAGTGGTAACTCAAACGGATGCTCCCTCAAAATGCAAACGCATACTTCATTCCACTTACAGCTTGATGCAGCTAATCAGTCTTAATCTCAGCCCAACTTGTGAGGCCAGGAGAGTCTTCTGGAAGGTGCAGGTATGATGCTGGTTTTGAACAGGCTCGTAATTTCTGCTAAAATCCTTTGGGGAATTTCCTTTGAGTTATGGATCTGAGAAGCGGTTTGTTTCCAGGACAGTTTTATGGAATCTCCTAATGATACCCAGCAATCGACATGCAGGTTGCTCTCACTGAAGCTCTGGGTGCTTAGTGGAGCTGAATTATTATGCAGAACGGGGCTGGGGTTTAGATTCTCGATAATTCTGAAATTGGAAAACAGGCTTGATGTGAGCTGACAACGTGATACCTTTAAAAATGCTAACACTTATTTTAAAACCCAAAGCCTAATTTAAAAAAAAAAAAAGCATGGAAATAAAGACAATTAAATAATTTTCTTTCCTTTCCCTAAGAGTCTGCATTCTATGGCCAGCAGTGTCTCAGTGGCACTTGGAGTTTTATCATCTAGTTTAGAAGAAATGTCAGCTGGTACATTGACACTCCTTTTAAATCCCCACTGTGTCACTGAGAAAAAAACTATCTTGCTGCTCAGAGGTTTCCCATTTCCCTAACCACTTCTACAGCTGCATTTATTTATAAAAAAATAATTGCAAATGACAGATGGAAGTTGAACTTAAGGCTCATGCGACTCTGTGGACTTCCCTGTCGGATGACGTAAATCAGAACATTCAAGAGCACGTTTCTGGTGAATGTCCAAATGCTGTCAACACAATGCATGTTTCAGGGAGCAATCTAAGGAACCTGAATTGTCCCTGATTCAGAGAAAAATAGGTTCTAATTCCAAACATCTGCTTCTTACAAATAACGCCACTTAAATGAAAAGCACAGAGTTCATGTTCTGAAGACGCAGTCTGATGTTTTTGCCTCCAATAATTGCTCTACAGGGAAGACAGTCGTCAGTGGGTAGGACCATCGGTTTGCACCCTTGGGAGTGGAACAGGCTGGGATCCGGGGTGAACGATGGAGGGGCCGAGTGCCTGTGGCAGAGAGATGTCCAGTGGGAGACGTTTGCACAAATGGCTCCACCATTAGTGACACCCTTTGCAACGTGAATTTGCACTTCCTCCCATGGAGAGATGATATCAAAACTGCAAGCGGACTTTGGCCTGGGTCCCATTACTCACCACACAGACAGCCAATTGTTGGGACAACAAGGATTGCCAAGGAAATTTTAATATGGAAGACATCTTGTCAAGAGAACAAACGGGAGACGCAGCCTCAAATCCATCTCTGGACTGAAGGAGAGTCCGGGTTTTTTAAAGACCGGAAATTAACAAAGGGCTACTGTGCATTTTGGCAGGTTTTGTTCAAATTAATAAGGTAAATTAACAAGGATCTACATGCACGGGGCAGGTTAATAAGAGATGGTGAATTGTGGTCCCAGAAAAGCAGTCCAGGGGACTCTGGAATCTCAACTCCTTTGTCTTGCAGAAAATCCACCATTTCTGGGAAACAACTCAAAAGATCAAGTACTTAGTTCAGTACTTGAGAACTAATGAAAAAAACATATGTGGGGTCATAGAAATTTGTTCATAGAGCCGGTCACAGAGGTGGAACTGAGTCCTCCGCCCTTGAACACGCACTGGGCTTGCACCTTGCCGGCGCCAGCAGCAGTTTCACGCTCACGTCTTCAGGAGCCTCAGGAAGCCTCAAAGACACTCTGAGCTGCAAGAGCGAGCGACGCGGCCCGCAGGAGGAGGAGGGACCCTGTGGAGGAGAACTGAGGTACCCTGGCCAACACCAGCTGCTACAGCTTGGATATTTGACCCTCCAGATCTCCCGTTGAAATGTGATCCCCAGTGTTGGAGGGGGTGCCTAATTGGGAGGTGTCTGGGTCATGGCGGGGATCCCTCATGCATGGCTCGGTGCCTCTTCCTGGTAGTGAGTGAGTTCTCACCCTACTAGTTCCTGCCAGAGCTGGTGGTAAAAAGAGCCTGGCACCTTCCCCCCTTCTCTCCCCTTCACCTTCCACCAGGAGGGCAAACAGCCGGAAGCGGCCTCCTCAGGAGGAGGGGCTGGACCACGCTTCTTGTACAGCCTGCAGAACTGTGCGCCAAATAAACTTCTTTTCTTTACAAATTATCCAGCCTCAGGTGTTCCTTTGTAGCAACACAAACAGACTAAGACACCAGCAAACCCCTAGAAGCAGAGTTGCTTAAGCAACCACAGTGGACGGCAGAAAAAAGAGCCCAGTAGAGACCACATGAGCCATTTGACTGAGCCCGGCCCAAATTGCCACGACTCAGAATCAAGAATTAGAGAGTTTGAGGCCTCTGAGACAATGGTTTTAATCCATTAAGCTTTAGAGTGGTTTGTCATGGGGTCTACCTGGTTCAGACCCCACAATGGCATCTCTTTCTCACCTCTCTCTCTCATCTCTGTCTCTCCATCTCTCTCCCTGTCTCCATCTCTCTCCCCACAGTCTCATAAATCCAGCCAAGGAGCCCCTGGTCCACTGCAGCACTTTCAGGGAGAGAAGGGGTCTTCTCTGGGCATGAACGTGGGGGACATGGCTCAGATCATGCTTCCCAAGCCAGAAGGTCTCAGAACCATTTCACCCTTAAGATTAGTGAGAACCCCAAAGAGTTTCTGCTTATGTGGGTAAGAACATTTTAAAACCCCAGAAAATGCAAGTACACACGCCTTTAACCACGAGAGCAATGACGTCATCCCAGTTCACCTGGCCATGGGGACACTCCACTGTGCTCATTAAAAACGAGAGTAAGAAATGCATCCAGCCCTTATTATAACCCTTCTTATTATGAAAATAATTTTGCCCTCCTGCACCCCTGAGAACCTCTGACTTAGACTGAAACAAAAGGGTCAGCTGGACCGTGGTTGCAGCTATTCCCAAGCTCACACGCTGTTTCCCAGCTCTGTCTGCAAGATCCTGCCTACAACAATAGCAATCAGAGTATAAACACTGGACGGCTTGCTCATTAGCAGGCTCAGGACTTTACTACACAATGGCAAAATGCATACGGCTAATAAGCATTCAGATAGAATAAACACTCTAAAATTATTATCATCATTGCATCTCCATGGTAATATTTATTTATAATGAGTTACGTGCGTACATGGGAATATTGAGCTAAGTGGTGAACTAATTATGGAAGCCTGTTCAGATCTTAAATGAAGTAGTTTCTGCTTTGTCTTGGTGGTTGTTGTTTGAAGAGCTTCTGTTATTTATTTAAGGTGCAATTCCTGGTCCCCGCACCCCAGGAAGCCCATAGAGTCCTTCCGTGTTCACCTCTGCACGTCTCTGAGGAATCAAACCTCCTCCCACTGCTGCCTCACACCCAGTGAGCACCTTCTGTGTTCTACGTCCTTTTTCATAGGTTGTGACATTGATTCTCTGCCACACCTGGGATTTAGGGATATTGTCTCAGTTCTACAGATGATGAAACTACCCATCGACTTTGAGCAACCTGCTCAAAGACAAAGAATTGAAAAGAAAAAAGAAGATATTCTTCACTCATTTATTCAAGTATTTGTTCACTGTCAAAAATGTTTTGTTTACCTGCTCTGTCAGGTGCTGTGCTGGTAAGTGGAGACTTAAAGATGAATTGATTATTTGTAAATCCTGAAATAAACTGTCTTAGTCCTGGGGTGGGTTGGACAGGAGCGAGGAAGTGACCTGCAGAGCTGATTTGGCAGATGTCACACAAAAACGTGCCCTGGGCCTCCTGGGAGCACAGAGGGATGTGGTCACCAGGCTGCGGGGGTGGGTGAACCTTCCTGGAGGCATGTGGCAGATGACACTTGCCAAAAATGTCTGCAATGATTTCTGCACAGGCTCTTCTTACAGGTGGATTTGAGGCTCCTCCCAGCCATGGGTGGGCCGGCAATCCCCGCCGTGGCATCTGGGTAGACTGCTAACAACAGAGCACTCCAGGGGCCAGGCCAGAGAAGGGGATGACACCTCCACCCACTTCTCTTGAGACACCCCTCTTGGAGCCCAGCTGCCATACTGTGAGGAAGCCCAAGCCACCTGTGGGTAACCCCAGTGGTGGAACCAGCAGCCAGCACCGGCTCACCTGCGTGTGCCTGGGCCGTCCTGGAAGTGCATCCTCCAGCTGATGCCATCTGGAGCAGGGATGAGCTGTCCATCCTCTTCAAGTCCTTCCCAAATAGTATTAATAGATTCAGGAGCAAAATAAATGATTGGCATCACCCACAGCCGTAAAGACAGAGCAGTTTGCTACACAGCAATAATGACAGGGAAATGAGGTGCTGCTTGGACTGAATCTTAGAGGATGTGGAAGAGGAGCCAGGTGTGGGGTTGGAGGCTTTTGCAGGAGTAAACCGCCACCCTCAGGAAGACACAGAGACAGGCGATGGTAGGGGGCAGACTGCAGGACCACGGTCCCAGTTAAAGCAAGGAGAGGCGGAATTGTGGCAGGTGAGTCAAGAGGGTGAGGTTAGAAATATCTCGGGTTTCATTTCATAGCTTGGACTTTATCCTTCTAGGTCAGCAGTTCTCAAAGATGCTTCTCAAATGTGATGCACAGACCCCAGAGTCGAATCTATTTGCATAGCTGCTGTTATTAAGATTTTATTTACTTGTCCTCTCGTTGTATTGGTGTCTGCACTGATAATGAAGCTGCTGGCCCCCAGCACACCTCTGCAAGTGCACCCAGTGTGTCTAAAAAGAAAGGCCAGTGTCGCTTTCACACGTCTCTGATGAAAGTAACTAATGTTAATTTTATTACATCTCAACCCTTGAGCACATGTCTTCATTTTGTTTTGTCTTGGAAATTAAGCCTGTATTTTCATGGAAAAAAAAAATGTTATTTAGGTTAACCGGTATAGGGTTTTTCATTTTTATTTTCAAATAAATAAATATTTTCAAAAGTCACAGTTTTAATTTATAATGTGATATATATCAAAATATATAACCCAGCCAGGCACAGTGGCCCACACCTGTAATCCCACCTGTAATCCCAGCGCTTTGGGAGGCTGAGGTAGGGGGATCGCTTGAGGACAGGAATTCAAGATCAGCCTGGGCAACATAGTGAGACCCTATCTCTACAAAACATTTAAAAATTAGCCAGGCATGGTGGCACATGCCTGTAGTCCCAGCTACATTGTAACACGGGCATGAGATAACATACCCCGTAAGACTGTTTTGATATTATGTAAGATTCCTTACGGATAGCGCTCAGGGCTTAGTAAGTGCTCAAGACAGGGTGCAGGTAGACACGCATCATCATCATTTAATTTTTCTCCTGGGAAAACATATTATATTTTAGGATTTTGTCCACAGAGAAAAGCATTGTCCTTGGAATAACAGGGACTGAGTGGCCCTCGCATGTCTCTGTGTGCCTGGCATTACTGGTGTTAACAACTTTGCTGAGTTGGCTGAGACAATAAATTTGGGCACTAATGCTACAGTGAAGAGAATCCACTTTCATGGTGGCTCTACATCCAGGATGAAAGGTTCATGGTTCCACATTTCCGTTAGTTATAGCTCCGAATAATTTGGATGTTAGAAATCCATTCATACCATTAGCTTTTATGGTGGATTTTTATTTTTTTTCCCTCTCAGTCCTCATTTCAATTAAGAAATTTCAACTTTTATAATAGATCAATGGGTGGGCACCACATCATTAATTTAATGAGAAACTTTATATGAGTGTTCAATTCCATTGCCAATTGCCTTTCCCTTAATTGGTAAAATTATCAGAAAAAAGTTACACTCAAATAGAGATAGAATATTTAAAAATATAAAGAATTAAACTGCATAGAACTAAACACACACACACAGATGGGTGAGGACAATAACACTGTGGCAATCTAAGAGACTGCAGTGTGTCCACGCTGCTGTCCTGGGTGTGACCTTATGCCACAGTCATGTGAGTTGTTACCACCGGGGGAAGGGCACCTTGGATCTCACTGTGTAATTTTACAACTACATATAAATGCATTTTTAAATATACATGTAAAAGAGTGCACTTTTTGGCAAAATGTCAACGCTTCAATAAGGTAACACTAATAATATAACAACTCTAAAATTTGGGGAAATGCAGCCATTCTTTCCTCACATGAGCTAAGCGGGATGGCCACACAGCCCACAAACTGCCCTCTACCCTCCACTTTCCTTTGATGGTAGGGAGCTAGGCCTCGTGGTTTTCTTCCTAACTTGTCCTCTACGCGTTTCCTCTGTCTGTGAAAAGCATCGCTGCTCTTCCTGTAAGTCAGAAACCCAAAGTCATCCCAACTTCTCCTTCCCTCCCTCCCTCGACAGCACTGCCTCCTGGGCGTCCCCACACCCATCCCCGTTGGTCTCTCTCTGGCAGCGCCCGTGCAAAACCCATCACCTCTCATGTGGGCAACTCAGGACCCCTCCTCACCGAGGGGTTCCCTGTCTCCACTCGACCCTTCCAGCATTGGTCTCTCAGTGGCCAGGATCTTTCAAAAACACAGATTTCACCACACCTTTCTTATGCCTTCCCTCTGCTCCTAAGAAAAGGATCGTCACCAAGACCCTATACAAAGCCAGCCCAGCTGGCGTCTTTCACACCCGCAACACACCAGTGCTTCCCCGGCTAGGACGTAAGACTTGTTATTCCTTCTGCTTGGAACCCCCACCCCACTTCTCTAAGTTAACGCCTAACTTTCCCGTACATCTCGGCACAGACCTCATCTGCTCGGGGCACACAGGGCTAGACTCCTCTGCTAGGGACCTCACAGGTCTTGTCCCTTTCCTCAAACTTTGCAAGTGTGCACTCACTTATGTGACTATTATTTTAATTGAAGTATAATTTACATGCATTAACATGTTCAGGTCTTAAGTATTCAGTTCAATACCTTTGACAACAGCCTATGCCCGTAAAGCCACCCCCGCAAACACACCACAAAATACGTTCATCACCCAGAAAGTCCCCGCATGCCTCTTTCCTGGCAAGCACCACCCTTAGAAGCAGCTACTACTAGTCTGATATCTGTCACCATAGATCAGTTTTGTCTATTTTTGAATTTCACATAAACAGAATCACACAAGCACACGTTCTTTCATGTCTGGCTTTATCAATGTTGCTGCACGCACTCGGAGAGTCCTTTGATTGTGGGTAGCACCCACCATATGAACACCGCAGAATCCATGTCTTCGTTCTCCAAACAATGAACATTCAGTCATTTCCAGTTCCTGCTGTTATAATAAGACTGCTGTGGAAACTGTCATAGAGGTTATCGTGTGGACGTAAGGTTTCACTCTTCTTGGGTAAAAACCCAAAAGTGGAATTGCTGTGTCATGGGGTAGACATGTATCTAACTTTACCAGAAACACCTCTCAGGGCAAAGACGTCATTCTTCCTGGCACCCAAGGACTTCCCTCACTTCCCAGCAATACCACTACCCACTACACACTGAAGACTTTTTTTTAATATAAAACTATTTTCTTTAATTTTTCCTAACACCTTTTTCATGCTAGTAAAAGCTTTTCATCATTTAAAAAACATGAAATGCAGAGCCTAGAATAGCTAAAACAATCTTGAAAAAGAAGAACAAAGTGGGAGGAATCACTCTCCCTGACTCTCAGACTTACTACGAAGCTACGGTAATGACGACAGTGTGGTTTGAGGGAGCGGCAGACACATACATCAACGGAACCGAATGGAGAAGCTGGAAATAGACCCCCCCAAATATGCCCGAGGGGGTTTGGGAAAAGGCACAAGAATAATTCCATGGAGGAAGGACCTTTCTGACAAATGGCGCCAGAACAATTGGACTCCACAGACAAAAAGTAAACCTCGACCCAAGCCCCACACCTTATACAAAAATTAACAAAATGGATCTAAAACTCTAAGACTTTTAGAATGGGGGAAAAAAAAAAACACAGAAGAAAATCTTCAGGATATAGGCTGGGTGAACAGTTTTTAGACTGGACACCAAGAGCAATGTCTAGGAAAGGACATGTTGGGTCTCAACAGAAGTTAAAACTTGTGCTGTGAGAAAGACTCTGTTAGGAGGATGAGAGGCCAAGCTACGGACTGGGAGACATCTCTCCAAACCACATGTCTAACAAAGGCATCATATCTAGAACATGCAAATAACTCTCAAAACTCAAGAGTAAAAAGAAAAGTCCAGTAGAAAATGGTCAAAGGCACAAAGGGACATTTCACTGGAGGGGACGTTCAGGTGACTGAGGAGCCCGTGAAACGATGTTCGACCTCATCAGCTGCCAGAGAAACGCCACAATAAGATGCTACCGCGTATCTGTCAGGGGGCTGAGATTTTAAAAAATGTAACGATAGCATCAAATGCTGGGGAGGGTGTGGAGAAGCGGGATCACCGATACACTGCTGGTGGGAATGTGAAACGGCAAAGCCACGCTCAAAACCGATTTTTCATTTTGTGTGACAGTGAGTATGCGCAGGAGTATGACCCAGCAGTGACACTCTCAGGTGCTCATGACTCAGCGAATGAAAACTTAGCATCCACACAAAAGCCTGCCCATCAGTGTTCAAAGAGGCTTTAGTCATAGTCGTTCCAAACTGAAGACAACCCAAATGCCCTTCCCGGGGTGAAGGGTCAAACAAAGTGTGAGCACGTGGCCCCACACTGTGGAGAACGTCACTGCAGTGCAAAGGGACACGTTAGTGACACGTGTCACAACGGCTGGATGGACCTCAAGGCATTTAGGCTGAGTGAAGAGGGAAGGTCCCAAAGGGTTGCATACTTATGATTCTACATATATGTAAAGCATTCTTGAAATGACACAATTGGAGATGAAGACCAGATTAGTGGTTGCCAGGGAAGAGGGAGGGAGGGAGGTGGGCCTGGCCCTAAAAGAGCAGCACAGGAGATCATGGTTGCCCTGTGTCTTCCCCCTGTGTGGCCAAAGGAACCTATACCTGTGATGGGACCACACAGAAGTCAGCACAGCCCCACACACAAACGAGTGCGAGAGAAACCGGGGACATCTGAATCCCAGCGATACCACAGCACGATTTTGAAAGATGCTGCCACTGGGAGAAACCAGGTGATGGGCACGTGGGATCCGGCTGCATTATGTCTCACAACTGCTGTGAGTCTGTGATTACCTCAGAATGACATGTTAAAAGGCAAACGTGAAATGTCACCTGGAAGAGTATGTTATCGACATTTCGTGTGCTTCTCCCCATCTCTCAGATAGATAGATAAATATTTTTAAATTAAATAAAGGCATATTGCACGTACTATTTTGGAACGGTGGGGTGGCGGCACCCTGCACCGACCCGGCGCACTCTGTTGGACCCACCTGTTGTGTCCTGCCGGCCTCACTGCGGGCAGCGCTGCAGGTCGGCCCGGCGGCACACGATGGCGCATCTGCGGATGAAGTGCCGGTCTATTCTTGTCAGAGTGTTTGCTCTCAGGGAGGAGTGTGCTCCCAAGGAGCAGAGTCTCAAGTAAACAAGGCACATCGTGGCACGTGCAGGAACGGCCCGCTTGCGGGTGTTTAGGCCTTTTCGTCACAGGTGTTGTGCAGACTCACGGACCAGCGCTGTGGATGAGGCCCTCGGCAGGTGCCTGCTCTGATAAACGGGCCTCAAATGGGTCCCCTTGGCCCAATCAATTTCCAATATCCACTTGGAGGCTCTGGAGAGACAGACACAGAGGGAAAAACAAAACATAGAATTAGCAAGAAATTTATAGTTTCTTTAAACAAACTATGAATCACTTCTCAAATCGGGCACCGGGAACAGAGAAGCCAAGCTATGTCCCTTCTCTCATGACTAACTCAGGAGCACAGAGACCCCCACCCTGGAGTGTGGGATGGTCACACGGAGGCCACAACATCCTTCCCAGGCTCCCTGGGAAAATTTCTGTTCAAATGTCCGCAGAAGAGACGAGAAGTGAGTGGAAGGGAGGGTTGGAGGAATGAAAGGTCTCACCTCCCAGCTGCCTTATGATGGTTTCCCCTAGATAATATACACTTTTTAATAACTTAAAACTTGCTTATATTCATCACATAATGTTTATTTCAGACTTTATCAAAGTAAACTGATTTTTAAATGAAATTAAGAATAAAATAGGATATTTTTGCTAGCATCTTTGCAATCTTTCTGAGGCACTAAAAACAAGAAATCTGAGTCACAATCACTGGAAACACACACAGCAGAAACCCCCTCTGCCATCAAACTCGCCCGGCCTGCATCTGAGTCCTTAACCTGAACTTGACTGGTCTCAGTCAATGCTCAAAACAGTGCTCTGACGTCCTATTAGTGCATTTACAGACAGGGGAACAGGCAGAAAAATAACTGGGACAAAAGACCAGAGAGGAGCAAAGCAGTTTGCTTGGAGGAGAGTGGACAGCTGGGTTCTCCAGCTTCCAGGGACTTCTTTCGTGGGCTTGTGTGTGCAGCTGGGGGGCCTCGGAATCGGTTCCCCAGTGGGAAATAAAGAAGGGGTTCCAGGCGACCAAACCTGGGACCCTCCCAGCGGGGAGGAAGGAGTCTGTCCTCTAACAGCAGAGTGGCTCCATGGGCGTTTTGTCAGCTCTCCTGTCAGACCAGAATTGCAGGAGCCAGTGGCCGCTGTCCACACGAAGCTCCCACCTGGTGCGAGTCCCTGAGGCCCCCCAACAGGCCAGCGAGAGCCCACGTCCCAGACCAGGAGCCAGGGGACTGGCATTCAGGGATCTGCAGTCAGGCCCCTGGGAGCAGAGACTAAAGCCCAGAGCTCTGAAGACGCATCTCGAGGCTTCTTGGCGTCAGACCCGGATTGTAGGGCTGGCGGATGACACACAGCGACTAGGGGAGGTGGAGGTGCAACCGGTGACACACCAGAAAGGAGCAGGGTGTGCTGTGTGTCTGGTGCCTCTCTCTGCCTTGGTCCCATCCCCACCGACGGGCGCACAGGCACCCACCAGGACACCACAGGAGTGACCAGGGCTCCACCTCCAAAGTGGGACATTCCCATGAGCACTCTGTCCTCAGTGTAGTGACATCAGACACCCCCCCCCATGTTTACTCTGTATGTCACCTCCAGCTTTGCTTTAAATTCCCGGAAAACACCACGTGATATGAGGCGCCCACTCTCAGAGGCTGCCGTTTTAGTTACTGGCCCACGCTAGGCTACCTGGCTTTCTTTTTCTTTTCCTCTCCTTTTCCATTTTCTAAAATAATTTAACCTTCCACTCTCAGCACTCCTCGTCTTCCCGAGAAGCCCCCTAACAAGGAATGGCAGCATTTCATCCTTTCGTCTGCACTGAAACGCTGTGACCGTTACCTGGGAGGGGCTCTCCATCCGCCACTGTCGCCTGCGCACAGGGAGAACAGCCCACGGAGGCCCTGGAGCTGCGGCACCGTCGGGGGAGCCCCCTGCACCCGCCCCCCGGTCAGGTCGCCCGTGCTCCCCGCGCCTGCAGCCCACCGCGCTCGCACACGCTTCAGCCCCGCCGGCCTCTCACCTCTGACGTCTGGGTGCCTCGGTGCCCTGGCTTCGGCTTTGCAAACGCAGGGGTGCAATTCCTTCCCTAGTGGCCCCCACGGCCACCCTGTACCTCCGCGAGGATGACGATGACAATAGGCGGTGGTGTCAGTGTCGCTGGGGATGGCGTTTGTTCCGTGTGCATTCCTGGGCCGGGTCCCCATGCTGTCCCACGGCTCCTGGGCCTAGTCCCCATGCTGTCCCATGGCTCCTGGGCCTGGTCCCCATGCTGTTCCATGTGCATTCCTGGGCCCGGTCCCCACGCTGTCCCACAGCTCCTGGGCCTGGTCCCCATGCTGTCCCACGGCTCCTGGGCCTAGTCCCCATGCTGTTCCATGTGCATTCCTGGGCCCGGTCCCCATGCTGTCCCACAGCTCCTGGGCCTGGTCCCCATGCTGTCCCACGGCTCCTGGGCCCAGTCCCCATGCTGTCCCACGGCTCCTGGGCCTGGTCCCCATGCTGTTCCGTGTGCATTCCTGGGCCGGGTCCCCATGCTGTCCCACGGCTCCTGGGCCCGGTCCCCACGCTGTCCCATGGCTCCTGGGCCTGGTCCCCATGCTGTCCCGCGGCTCCTGGGCCCGGTCCCCAGGCGGTCCCACGACCCCAGCAGGCCCCAGGTGGGCGCGGGGTCACGTGGAGGGAGGTGGGCAGCTGGCCGCTGAATCCCTTGAGCTACTCGGGCCGAAGCCGCGCTGACCGCCCCTGTCTAGTCTGTTTGTGCCACTAAAGAGGACGTTTCCTCGCTGCCGCTTACTGACGTGTCCTGGTAAATATTCCCCCCGGCGCCTGCTGTGGATCAAGCCGGGCAGCGTGGAAAGGTCATAGTCAAGGCCACGACGCTGCGCTGGCCCTGGGGACAGTCACGTGGGCCCGTACACAGGAGCACCACACTCGCTGACACAAACTTCGGGGCGGACCGGGGCTCAGCGGCCAGCGGGTCCGCCCCGAGCCTCCCCCGCCGGCTGTGGCACCTTTGCGGGTGGTGAACCTCCCTGAGCCTCGGTTTGCTCCTGTGGGAAATGGGTATTATGACACATCTGCCTCCCGGGCTTCCTGTAGTGGCAATGACACGAGGCAGCAGTCTCAGGGCACTGGCACAGTGTGACTTGGCATCGGTCGATGTGATGTCCTCAGCCTCACAGCACAGATGGGGCTGGGGACCCAAGAACCCCCAAGTCGCAGGGCCCTTTCTGCAGGCCCCTAGGTGCCGTGTGGTGCCCGGCGTTCGCCAGGCAGAGAGCTCAGATGCGCTCCCAGGTGCCCGTCCGCCCTGGGGTCCCGGGTGGGCTCTGAGGGCCCGGATGTGCTCTGAGGCCCCAGATGTGCTCTGAGGCCCCGGATGTGCTCTGAGGCCCCGGATGTGCTCTAAGGGCCCGGATTTGCTCTGAGGTGAGGCCCCAGGTGTGCTCTGAGGTAAAGTCCCAGGTGTTCTCTGAGGTGAGGCCCCAGGTGTGCTCTGAGGTGAGGTCCCAGGTGTGCTCTGAGGCCCCGGATGTGCTCTGAGGGCCCGGATGTGCTCTGAGGCGAGGCCCCAGGTGTGCTCTGAGGGCCCGGATGTGCTCTGAGGGCCCAGATGTGCTCTGAGGCGAGGCCCCAGGTGTGCTCTGAGGGCCCGGATGTGCTCTGAGGCGAGGCCCCAGGTGTGCTCTGAGGGCCTGGATGTGCTCTGAGGCGAGGCCCCAGGTGTGCTCTGAGGGCCCGGATGTGCTCTGAGGCGAGGTCCCAGGTGTGCTCTGAGGCCCCGGATGTGCTCTGAAGCGAGGCCCCAGGTGTGCTCTGAGGTGAGGTCCCAGGTGCGCTCTGAGGTCCCGGATGTGCGCTGAGCCATTTGCGGCTCCGGGCTGGAGGCCGTGGTGTTCAGGAGACCTCACATCCCAGAGCCACACACAGCTTCGAGAAGGGACGCAGGGACCTTCCCCTGCGGGGGCTGGAGGAGCCCCCGCCCTGCCGCCCACACCACCCCGGGGACTGCGGGGGGCTGGGACGCAATGGTGGAGCCGGTGTCGCCTCCCTTCTCTGCGTTTCCCCGGCTCGGACTCTGCCCTTCAGCACCATCCGAGGCAAGCAGCACAGCCGCGCAGAGGGAAGACAGAGTCTGAGGAATCACGACAGGCGACCTCCGCTCGAGGCCCCCTCCCCGCCGCCAGGCCCAGCTGACCCCGGCTCCGCACCCGCTGGGCGAAACCAGAGGGCGGCGGGCTGGGTTCCCGCGGGGCGAGGGGCTCCCGGCTGCACCCGGACGGGAAGTTGTGCGGAGCCGGCAGGACAGGCGGCCGGTCGCGTCCTGCTCGTCTCCTGCCACCCTGTGCAGGCGGCCTGAGCATCACAGCCACCGGCGCAGGCCTGAGACAGTACAAGGGTGTCCTCCGCGGCGCCAGAGGTCAAGTCCAGAGTCGGAGTGCGGGCAGGGCCACGCTGCCTCTGAGGCCGCGGTGGGGTCTCCTCGCCCCCCAGCTCCCGCGGGCTGCCGCAGTCCTCGGCGATCCTCGCCTCAGGGCGCGTCCCTTGGTCCCCCCTCCCCCCTCCCCTTCCCCCTCCCCCTCCCCCTCCCCCTCCCCCTTCGCAGGGCCCAGCACGGGCTTCCCTGTGATCCAGCCTCCTTTCCGTTGGGATCCTTAATTCCACCTGCAAAGATCTCTCTTGCAAATAGGGTCACAGTCACAGGTTCAAGTTGAACTTACCTTTTGAGGGGGCGGCCACCACTCGGGGGGGCTCCACCACTCTGAGCCTCAGTTTCCTCATTTCCAGAATGGGACGACTGGGGGACACTCCCCGGGAGCTCATGGGTTTACAGGCAACATTGTTCATAAGCCCTAGAACGCTCTGCCTCCCCTGGGAGCTTGTCAAGGGCCCAGCCTCTCAGCCGGCCCACACGGGCCGCACCGGAACCTGCATTTTATTTTTTTTTTTATTTTTTTATTGATACATAATAATTGTAAACACAGTCTGCAGGTGCCAGGCCCCTGCCCCAGGGTGGCTGCCCGGAACCTGCTGAGCACCAGGCTGGTCACCTGCCACTGTCCGAAGACAGTTCCCCTCCGGATTCCAGTCATCGCCTGGGAGTCTCAACCTGTCCACCGTCCCGGCACGAAGCTCACAGAATGGATTTTTCACACTACAATTTTCATTTATTTTTGTGGTAACAAACTCAACTACTTTTAAAATTTCCACTTTAAAAGGAATTTCTTCTGAGTTACCACATTTATAAGGCTCAAAAAGAGAAGTTATGCTTTTATTTCTTGTTAAATACTCTCCAAAGTGGAAATATCTTCTCAGTAATGGTGCTATTGCCTGGCGTTAGATTTCTCTCCCCAGGGGAGTTATTTTTGAGGAAAGGAAATCTTAATTCCCCTGGTGAGTGCTGGTTTGGGCCACTGTCCGGCAGGTGACACGCCGTGGGCTCATGAGTCTAGCACACCTGGGAAAGGTGACTTTCCGAGAGGCCTGGGATAAACGGACTCCCACTCGAAGCCAATCATCTGTGCAGCCTGCTTAAATAAGAACGTTCTACAATAATCAGTTCCTTATATTTAACCCTTCCAACCGCTTCCATCATTCACCTGTTTTATGCAAGCCTCATGCTATTTAAGCATCTGGTTCCTGTTGGAATGCTTTCTACCTTCAATAATAAAGGGCTGAGATTTTCACTACCTCCATTATTTGTCTCTTGATAAAAATTCCCAGCCTTTATCTCCTCCTCAAAGGAACATAATTTAAATATGAATAATGAAAAATACTTCCAGAAACGTAAACCCAATAATGCTTTCCGAATTGCAAACTGCTTAATGTGAAAGTTGGATGTGACACAAAAGAACTGAATGTTAGCAAATTACGCTTTCCTCGGCGTGTGATGGAACTGCCAAGGGGCCGGGCGCCCGTGGTGGGAGGGTGGTGGAGAGGAGGGAGCCGTGTTTTCCAGGCTGGCCGTGAGGCCGAGCCGGGCGAGCGGCCCTGGCAGGCCTTCCGATGACAGTGGCAGCTCCGAACACCTTTTAGTCACATGTTTTAATATTATACACACCCTTCCTCTTTTATGGAGATGAATTTTCAGGGAGAACTGATGTGTTAAAAAGCTGAAGTGTGAATTTATTCCTTTGCTATAAAAAAGCATAGCTTGCATGTAAGTTATTTATGGGGAGATAAAGCAATTCTAATCTAGGCTAGGTCTTTGGATGTCAGCTGACCTCTCTCCTGTTCCCCTCAACCAAATAATAAACACGCCACTTAATTCCACATAGAACTGAGTAAGTGGAATGCTTCATGAGGTCTGTCGTTTCCTTCGTCATCGGTGTCACAACACATGTGTGACAGAAACCTGCAGGAGGCCTCACTCACAGACAGCACCGCGGCGACTCACCGGGCATCTCCCAAACTCACTGTGACACCCAGTCTCCCGTGTCCTGTCTCATTTTCACACTATAGACAAAGTAAGCTAAGATTTGACCCCAGCATAGTAAATCCACCTGTCAACACATGTTCCTCATCGTTGTTTTCTGAATTCAAGCAAGAAGAAAACTCATGCTCAAACACGAGGAGCACTGTCCGTGGGAGCCGCTGAGCAGAAACTCTAAACGCTCTGTGTTAACCAAATCCCTGTGCTCCTTCCCCGGCTCTTCCTCAGCTCTTTCTGTGTCCCTGGTTATATTTAATCACATTGTTTATGGTAACAGCTCCTAGAAAGAGGGTTTGTTGAGTGCTAAGCGTTTCACACCTTAGGTAAGGCAGTTCGTGCTCAAATTCTATTTGGGGCTTTATTTATGAATGTGCAGTTTTCCGAGCATTTGAGGGTATGAGAGCCAGCTGTGTGCCTCTCTCTAAAAAGGCAAGTCTCTCATCAACAGGAAAGGTTTATTGAACACACATTGATTGACTGTTTTCCTTTTGTATTAAGAGTAGCGCAACTACCCGCACTCCAAGCAACACACAGACATTTTCAGCTGGTACAAAACGTTTGCTCAGAAGATGGATTAATGTGAGATTTAATGACTGAGTCAAAACAGTTTCAACAGGTTGGGAAAGAGTCCAATCTTTCTCATTCTGCAAAAGCCAGCATTTCTTCTCTGAAAGACGGCAGCCGTTTGGACCACCTGGCCGATCACCTGCAGGGCTCTGCCAGGGACCATGCTGGCAGCAGCGCATCGTGCAGTTGCAAACTCAGATGTGCACGAAACGTAACCAGAGCAAAGCTCAGCCATCTCGAGGCCTCTCTCCAACCCAAAGGTCTGACGAAGATTGCAGCGATCCTATGGAAAGCAGAGCAATGGGACAGACGCCCTGGTCTTCAGTCTTTGCTGACATAGTCTCTGTCCAACCAGCAGAAGCAATCCCAGTACTGCTGCCTCTGTGCCACACAGGGGACACAGGGGTAACGTCGGCCCAGGATGGGACCCCTGATGCCAGGACCTCCCTCCTACCCCAGAGGTCCAGCTGCCACCACAGCCTTCGGCTCACAGCCCTCCGGTCCTTTCCCAGGGTTAGGAGAATATTCATTCTCCACCCCCCCCACTCTTTCTCTCTCTCTTCCCTCCATTTCTCCTCCTCTTAAATCATCTCCTTCTCCCCCCATCTCTGGGCCACCACACAGCATCTAACCAGCCACTCAGGTTTGATGCTGAACCGGAAGCTAAATTACTCCTTAGACCGTTTCTGTTTCAGCCCTGCAGATGCCTCTGGAAAAGGAGACACAATGGGCTCGGCCGCCTTCTTGAGCCTGTCCGTGCCACCGTTGGCAGGAAGTCCATGACCCCGGCCTGGGCCCTGCACACACAGCAGGGGGGCACGTGGGTTCCTCACGTGCTGCTGGGAACACGCCACAGAGCAGCACGGGGCAGCTCAGCAGGAGAACACTACAAAGAGCCCGTGGAAGAGGGGCTTGGGCTGGGGCTCGCCCAACACATTCGCACACACACTCACACACAAACGTGCACACACGAGCATGCACACGCACACAGGTAAGGCAGGACCCCGGCTCATGAACTGCCAGCCCCCCAGGAGGAAGGGGCCCCCAGTCTGAGATTGCAGGGACCAAGGGACCCCTCTCTAGACCGTTCTGTTGAAAATGCCAATAAGTTCCTCCTTGTTCTTCTTGTTTTCACCTCAAATGTTTCTGTCACCCGCAGCTAGAGACCACCGGCTGCACCCTCCTGAGTACAAACCACAGCGTTTGGAAAGCTGGGGCCATTGAGCCTTCTGGTCGTAACGTGAGGAAAGACTCACGCATGGCTTGGTTATTGGCTCGGCCTCATCCAGGTAGTTCCACCTTCGGATCACAGGCTTCCCGGTGGGGAAGGGGAGAGGGATTTCAGCCAGCTCCATGTGGTCCGGGAGGAAGCCGCTCTCCCAACTCCTGATCCGTAAGCGAGTATTGGAAAAGAAGGGAGATCTATACTCAGTATCAATCGCGTCCCGGTGGCTGTTTCCTGACACGCTGGGCTGACGACATATAGATCTCGTCCAGGCGTCAGGGGACCACACGCCACGGCCCCTGCCAGACGCACACTCCTCCCCGCTTGGACACAGAGAGCCGTCCCTCCCAACTCAGTGGGAAACGCTGTCTTTGTTCCCTGCGCTTCCAAACTACAGGCCTGGAAAATTCCAAACCAAGGCCTACACTTAGATGTTTAATTCAATCCATGTTTTGTTTTGTTTCCATCACAGGGATAGAATAATAACTATTAAAACAATAAGGAATAGCACAGAATTACTATGGTAGGAATGAAGTTAATCAATCTGCGTTGACTTTTTTTTTATCTTCCGCTCACTGTGAGCACACCAAGTGCCAAAGGCGTTTAATAAATATTTAACGAATGGGAGGGTGGGAGTAACACCTTGGAGAAAGTATTTTAGGGTTTAGGACAGTGTGTGAGCTTTATCCATGTGATAATTAAACACAAACTTGCCCAAGACCTGTCGTTTTCCATTAAAGTCGGTGAGTTTTGAGACTTAACTTATGACTTTGATTTTCTGTCTCACACCCGTAGCCTTTGATTTTGTCTCCTCTACAAAGGTGACCCGTTTCTTCTCTGGGTTTCATTCCAACCTCAAGTGCTTTTGCTCCTGACTTTACTTCCCCATGTTCTGTTTTCAAAATGTGACTGGTAGTAAGATTTGCCGTCGGCCGAGCATGTCCTAGCCCAGGGAGGCCACAACTCACGTGGCTGTTTCCTGTCACGTGGCACAGCCCTTCCCCGTGGGACCCAGGAGCAGGGCTGCCTGGGTGCAGAGCCTGGCTCCTTCCTCTCTGGCAGCAACGTGGGCAAGTGACTCATCTCTGCAGACCTCACTCTCCTCATCCGAATGGAAAACAGGGACAACAGACGAGGCTCCAACCCAGGGCCCGTGGGAGGATTAAATGAACCAGCTCAGAAGAGCTTTGTCCCAGTCTGAGTTCGCCGCAGCACTCAGGGACACTCGCTGTTGTTACTCCAGCTGACCCCAGAGCTACAGTCACGACGTTACTGCCGAGGGCTCCTGTGAGCTTGGGGACCCCGGAGTCCCTAAACCCTCCCAGTCACCCGACCCGAAATTCCTGGAGGTGGTCCCTGGTCTGAATGCCGAACAGCTCCACAGGGAACGCTGGTGCCCAGCTCTCTGTGGGAGCACTTGCCTAATCAAGCACTGCGGTTGACACTGGAGGGACATGAGGCCCAGAGGTGTGAAGTGGCTGCCAGGATGACACAGACACTGCAAGTGGCAAAGTGACCCCAGAACTCAGGTCATCCAATGCATCTCAGGGCACCTTACACAGTGCAGCTTGTTGTGCTTGCCAGGCACACATGAGCACACATGCACACATACACATAATATGCCAACATACATGCTCACATGTACATGCATGCACATGTGTGTGCTCACATGTAGCTTAAGCTTCAATTTAAGTCCTCATGGTAGTAAAGTGATGTTGCTATTTAATCTTAAAGCATCAGTCAATCTTGTTTTTTTCTTAGGAAAATAAACTACATTTTAAAAATTCCGCATGACCGTTTCTCAGCAACAGCAGTGTCAACACGGTGACAACGACGTGTCAGGGCACCTGCCTGCTTCGTGAGCAGTGCTTTACCAGTATCCCGTCTCAAGCAGAAGGACCCTGGGGCACAGAGAGGGCAGGCAGCTTGCCCAGGGCCACAGAGCTTGTGAGGACAGAGCAGGGATCCGGACCAGGCTCCAGCACATACCTGGTCGCATTCGACCCTCTGTGCCGCCCACCTGTTGCTGCCATTCGAGGCCACTGGTCGCTCCACGCAGCACGATGAACAGGCCACTGGTTTTTCCAGGACCCTGCGTCCTGAGTGAGCCCGGCCCCTGGCCTCAGCCTGCAGGTCCTGCCCATGGACTTGACCCTCACCGTGTCTTCAGGGCCATCATCCCTCCCCAGTCAGAAAGAGGAGCAGACGCCTCGCTTGGTCCAAATGCATTTTCACCTGAGCTGCATCTTTTGCTCCCTCTTAAGAAAGGGGACAGAGGGCTTTGAGCCCTGGAGTCAGGAGATGCAGGCCGGGCTGGTGCCCTTGTGCCCCTGTCCCTCCACGACCAGGACCCTGTGATGGCTACTGTGAAATTTCCAGGGCACGTTTTCAGACTCTACCTTTGACCTTCAGGGCCTCCTCGCATAAACCCAGCCACCATCTCACCTGCTCTGCACGCAGACCCCGCAGCCCCGCAGGAGGCACCGTCATTTCCCTGGAAGCGTCCGTGCCCACTGCCCTGCCCAGCTGTGGCCGCGTGGTCCAGGGACCTGAGCCCGCGCAGCACGGGAGGCACGGCACGCTGCCCAGGTGAGCGAGCGTGCACAGAGCTTCAGTTTGGCGTCCTCTGTTGCAAACACTGGGATTGAACTGCAAGGTTGTTTGTTTAAACCCAGCCGGGAAAGAGGCCAAATCAGAGTTGATTTATTCTCCGATAATAAGAGACTGCACTGAGCCGGCGCATTCATATGTACATATTCCTTCCCCTGTGGCAGGCTCCAGGCCAATAAAACAGCCTGAAATCCGAAAAGGAAAATGTATGTGCTCACGGACGTGCGGCGGGGCTGCAGCCCCTGCCTCTGCCTGGCTGCGTCCCAGTGATCCCAGCCCAGCCAGAACAAGCCGGTCTCCACGTCTCTGCCCTCGGACGTCCCTGCAAAGCCTGCCTCAGTGCTGGCCGGGACACAGCTTTTACACCTTCCGGAAAGAATCCTTCCCATCCTCACCGTGGCAGGCCAGGCTGCAGCCTCCCATGGCAGCCGGTCACGCCACGTCCAGTCAGGGGGCGGCCGCCCTCCTGAGCGACAGCCTCCCTGGTGAGGTGGGCACCTGGCACCGAGGGTCAGGACACCGTGGTGCCGAGAGGGGAGGAGGAGGTCCAGGTCCCGTTGCTGGGCAAGTGGACTGTGCACGCAACACACATGGTGACACACCCCGTGTAACCGAGCACTGCATGTGTGGCTGGAGCTTTCTCTGGCACTGCTCCACGTGTGACCAGGGACAGCGACTCCCCCCCCCCCCACACACACACACACTCACGTGCTTCCAGTCAGCAGCCAGAGCCTGAACTACCTCCGTGCGCTCGTGCCAGGACTAGACGTGACGATTCACACGGTGCAGTTGGGGGCTGAACTGTGTCCCGGAATCCACATGCTGAAGTCCAACCCCGCCCCCTCAGACCCACGGCATTTGGAGATGGGCCCTTAACGAGGTGATTAAGGCAAAATGAGGTCACTGGGGTAGACTCTAACCTGGTCGGGCTGGGGTCCTTCTCAGAAGGGGAGAGGACACAGACACACACAGGGGGACCACCCCTGAAGACGCAGCAAGAAGACACTGTCTACAGGTCAAGGAGAGAGGCCAGGACAATTAACCCTGCCCACACCTTGATCTCAGACTTCCAACCTCCAGAACTGTGAGAAATAAAAGTAAATCTCTGTTGTTTAAGGCCCCCAGTCTGTGGCTCTTGGCTACGGCAGCCCAAGAAAACTAATACAGGTGCTTGGCACAGTGTCTGGTCCAGAATGTTCCTTCTACAGATTGTGGCTCTGACCCCACATCCACTGACCAGCCACTCTGGACAAGGTCACGTGGCAGGTTCTCGACGTCACAGGATTGATCTCCTGTGATAGACTCATTCATGTCATTAATTCCAGAAATATTTACCGAGCACTTTCCCGACATCAGGATACTCACCGCCGTGTCTGAAACTGACCGTTTGCTGATGAAATGGACAAAGCCCCGGATGGCTCTGTCTGGCCAGGTAAGGCTGAAAGGGTCACCGCTGACAGCAGCCTGCAGGCAGGTGCCCACCTGCTGGGGATTCTGGGCTCCCCGATACCACGCTAATCCTACGCTATCAGAAGCAGCCCTCCTTGTGAGTTTAATTCCCAGGAGCACTTAGTCTCCACAAATGCCTTCTCGTGTCTGAAAACAAAAGCCATGTGCACTGTAGCTGCCAGAGGCTTAGGCCACATCTGTTCTCTAAACGCTGTCGTCTGTGCAGTTCGGGTGCCGCCTGCACCCACTCCTGTCCCCGCGCAGCCTCTGCCAGGCGGTGACTTTCCTTGCACCGGGCTTTCCAGGGGTCCTCTGCTCCAGGCCTTTCAGAAGGGGATAGGGCGTGTAAATTGCATGTGACTCACACCCTAGGTCCCCAGGGCTGTGTCAGGGTGGTGTCTGCTTGTAGCCACGGGGCCTGCCCACCCTCGAGGGGACTTCCCAGGGAGTACACGGCCTTGATCTGCTGGACCAAGGATTCCAGGTGGGCGTCCACAGGGGAACACACCTGTGTGGCAGTGCTTCAGGAGACGGAGCTGGGGAGAGGAGCGGTTGTGTGTCTCTCCTGTCGCACCACAAGCCCGAGAGTTAGGAGAGCACACCTAAACCTCCAGCCCCAAGCAGAGGCAGAGCCCACGGTTAATATTTTTAAAAGGTTTGTTTAAGAAAGAATGGAAAGAAGAGAGGGCAGGGAGGACAGTCCGCACTGCAGCTGGAACGGCTGCGATATTCTCCGCCCCACAGTACTTCTCCGTACGCGTGAGGTCAGCGGGAATTCTGTCAGAGATTCCCAAGGCCTCTTTTCCATGCCGGAGAACATCCTAGAAGAGGCTTCCTCAGCGGATGGGGCTGGCTGTACGTGAATGTTTTTCAGCAGAGCTCTGGCACGCAGCTTTCTGTCCCCGGAGAGCCTTGGCAATTTAAAGAGGCAATTGCTTCTTGGGCTCACCCTGCAAAATTGGAACTAATAGAGCCACAGACTCCATCACAGGCGCTCTGGGGAACTGGATATAATCCAAGAAAGACTTATTCTGGACAACATCAATATTTGTCCCATTAAAAAGTGCAGTATAAAAATCAGTTACATTGTTGACAGTGCCATTCTCGTCCTCGTGGGCTAATCCTCCTTGTGAAACGTGGTCACTCCCTCTCCGGCAAACCTTGCTGCAAAGAGCTTTGCAGAGGAGCCCGCGCACCCGCCCGTGGGCGCCCTCTGCAGTTCCGCCGGCGATGGCATCTCGGGTTGACCCCATTCCGCGGATTCTTTCCCCCTCGCTAGCGACGTCTTCCTAGCACACTCGCCAATGCAAATCACCCACTTATGTTCTCACACAAAATTCAATTGCCAATTTGTCTTTTTATTTCTTACACTTAAAGTGATTTGCCTTCAAATAATCTACGATGAATTGTTCATTTTACTACCGCAGGAAGCGACTGGTTCATCATGGGAGCCACTAAGTTTACAAGCACTGTCAAAGAACTCACACTTTTCCCGCTTCCCGGCTTGGCAGCCAAGAGGATTCCCCGGAGGCTGCTCGCCCGGCTGCACAGTGGTTTTCCTGGTCCCCGCGCCCCACCCGCCGTGCAGGCCAGGGCCAGCCCATCCTCCGTGCCCCTGAGCCAGGCAGTGCCAGCGTCCTGGGAACGCAGGTCCTCCCCAGGCAGTCATGGATGAGCCTCCACCACCTCCCTGCGTGGGCGCTGGCCATACTGGAGATGGATTTGGGCTTCGTAGTCCCTGGTGCAGATGTGAGTACTGGAGGAGGGCGGCTGGCCCAGGAGAGTGAGCTCTCTGCCCTGGTCTCTGACGTCCCCACGTCCGCCTCCATCTGCCCCGTGGCCCCCAGCGCAGGCCTAGCTCCCACCCTCTGAGCACCTCTTGGCAAGGAAACTCCTTCCCGCAGATGGGGCTCAGCTCCCGAGGACCGTCTCCCGGACGTCACGGACCTCCATCTCCTCCTTCGCAATAGACTCAGACGTTGGTTTTCCAGGCCCGGCAATCCGAGACACCCAAGACTCAGAAGCAGAAGCAAACCTGGCCTCGAGCCGCAGTGGGGCTGGCCAGGCTCCGAGCGGAGAGGAAACCTGGCCCGGCAGGGACAAGGAAACAGGTGTGCGGCGCACTTCCTTCCTCTTCTCATTCATCCTTCATCTTTTCAGAAAAGCTGTGGGGTATGATACTTGCTCTTCCGCCAACTGCAGCTCCCCCTTTTCAAGGGGGACGTAGGCAAGGAGGCAGCGAGGGATTGGGAGGTAGAAACAGTGTGAGGAGCTCTGGCCAAGGCGTGGGCCCCGCTCACCTGCTGACAGAGGTCCCCATGCTGAGAGGGGCTATGGTCAGAGAAAACACACTGTGGAATTTAATTGGCAATTAGGGATGGTGGTTTCCAGCCGGCCACCTTGATGCCATCTTTCAGCGAGAGAACATTGCCGGTGGCTCTGGAAGCGTGTGCCCAGGAGGAGCGGGACCCGCCAGGAACCACGCGGCCAGGAGCCAGCGCGGGTCGCGCAGACGCAGGCACACTCACTCAGAAGGCACGATGCATTATTTATTGTCATAAAAGGAGAGACTGAAGTTTTATCATAAAATGTATGTGTGCATAAAAGAACCTGACAAGGCAAATCAATAAACAAGGGAATTGCTGGTCTGAAACGGCCTTTTTTATTGTTTTTGTTTTTGTATCACAATAATGCTCAAAGAAAGAGAGATGACTTCCTTGTCAGGCAGGTCAGAGCAGGCGGTCCAGGAGCAGAGGGAGGTGTGGAGCGGGGATGGCTCACCAGATCAGAAAACAGAGAGTGAGTGCTCTGCCCTGCCCCTCAGCCGCAGGGAGGAAGCCACCGTGGCTTCCTGTGGCCGTTGCGGACAGACGCTGCCGGGTGCGTGCGGGCCTGCGGATGTGCCGAGGAACAGGGACTTCCAACCCCGAAGTCTGCAGAAACGCAAACAAAACAATACACACATATGCACTTTCGTAAGAACTACCTTGGACGCTGTCCTCGGCTTGATTCCCGGGATTTTCACATCATCATGTCGTTGAATCCTCATAGAAAATTCTATGAGATGAGAGTACAACACCCATTTGACAAGTAGCAAACCTGAGACCATGTGTTCACCCAGGAAACCTCCTCTACCCCCTGCCTGTGGACGCCAGAGGGGAGACACTGCAGGAGCAATCCCTTCTCAGCCCGGGACGTCCTGGACAGGGCATTTGATGAAGAACCTGAGATCCTCCCCGAGCTCGGCCCTCAGTTAGGCAGTCTTGCTTTGGGGCCTTCCTCCTCCCACGACTGGCTGGGTCCCTGCGACCTACTCACCTTCAGATTCCTACTTTAGAGCATGGAGACTCCACAGGGTCGTAGGGCGTAGCCAAGGAGATGAAGGCTGGCAGGCATCCGATGGCGCCAGGCACACAATCAACGCTCTGCTTGTCACTGGTGTTGCTGTGGGTCTCCCGGGTCCTCAAGAATTCTCCAGACTCGTCTCCCTCAGCCCGGCCTGCTGCCCACTTCTCAGGCAGACTCTCACCAACCACCTAGGTGGAGTGTCCAGGCCCCAGCCCTCAGGTGTGACCCAACTCCCCGCCCTGTCTTCTGTTTCATACTTGTCACAAGTATGTTTATTTTCTAGTTGTCCATTGTCTGTCATCCACACTCGATTTCAATTTTTATAAAGAAGGAACCTGGCAGAACCTAACAGTGTGTTCAATATCCTTTGTTGGATAGGTGGATGGATGGAGGGAGGGATGGTGGATAGGTGGATGGATGGAGGGATGGGTGGATGGATGGAGGGATGGAGGGATGGGTGGAGGCATGGAGGGATGGTGGGATGGGTGGATGGATGGAGGGATGGAGGGATGGGTGGATGGATGGAGGGATGGGTGGATGGATGGAGGGATGGAGGGATGGAGGGATGGTGGGATGGGTGGATGGATGGAGGGATGGGTGGAGGGATGGAGGGATGGAGGGATGGGTGGAGGGATGGAGGGATGGTGGGATGGGTGGATGGATGGAGGGATGGAGGGATGGGTGGATGGATGGAGGGATGGGTGGATGGATGGAGTGATGGAGGGATGGAGGGATGGTGGGATGGGTGGATGGATGGAGGGATGGGTGGATGGATGGAGGGATGGAGGGATGGGTGGAGGGATGGAGGGATGGTGGGATGGGTGGATGGATGGAGGGATGGAGGGATGGGTGGATGGATGGAGAGATGGAGGGATGGAGGGATGGTGGGATGGGTGGATGGATGGAGGGATGGAGGGATGGAGGGATGGGTGGATGGGTGGAGGAATGGAGGGATGGCTGGATGGGTGGATGAGTGGATGGATGGAGGGAGGGATGGATGGATGGGTGGATGGATGGAGGGATGGAGGGATGGATGGAGGGATGGGTGGATAGGTGGATGGATGGATGGAGGGAGGGATGGGTGGATGGGTGGATGGATGGAGGGATGGAGGGATGGATGGATAGATGGATGGATGGATGGAGGGAGGGATGGGTGGATGGGTGGATGGATGGAGGGATGGAGGGATGGGTGGATGGATGGAGGGATGGGTGGATGGATGGAGGGATGGGTGGATGGGTGGAGGGATGGAGGGATGGTGGGAAGGGTGGATGGATGGAGGGATGGGTGGAGGGATGGAGGGATGGGTGGATGGGTGGATGGGTGGATGAGTGGATGGATGGACGGAGGGATGCCTACATCATGTGAGACCCATGCTGGGGATACAGCTAGAAGGAAAGTAGGCAAACCTATAAACATGGTGCATGTGACAAAATTGACTTTCCAGATATGATCAGAGTACACGGGGTGGGGATAGGACTAACCCAATCTGCACAGCTCAGAACATTGAGCTCTGGGTGTCCTGACACAGAGGGAACAGGTGGGGAGGATGATCTGATGCCGATGTGGCCAGCGGGGCACATGGGCGAGCTCTGGCCACTCTCTGCTCTGTGGAGACGAGCGACAGCATCTCCCTGACACATCCAACAGGTCGCTCTAAACGAGACTGAGCAGAGAACCCTCTTGCATCTCATCTCTCCAGTGCACAGCCGCCGACAGCTTTAGCACAGCCACAAAGACCCAGACACCGCAGCGGAAGTGAGCTCCGAGGATCAGTGCCAGGTATCGTGACGGTCCACGGCATCTTCAGCCTGAAGAGGCACCAGCCCGAAACCCTGAGTGGTCCTAATGATCGTTTAATACTGTTTGGTACCAGTTTTGTGTACACACTTCCAAACAGAGCGAATTGCATGTGGGTGTTTACATTTAAGGAGAGCTTCTATGTTGTAATTGATAGAGATTTAATTTCCATGTGGTTTCAACAGCAAACACTCAAACGGCTTTTTTCAGCATTACCAGGCCTTAGTTATTTTTAGGGACACAAAATGTTTTACCATGGCCCCCAGAGGGACTGGAATGAAAAGCAAATCCAGATGGGACCGGGATTTGAGAAACAGGGACGTGGAAGGACCCGGCTTGGATCTCCCAGCCTCCTCCCCCTGCCGCCCCGGCTCCTGGTGCCCTGGCCCATGGCCAGAGCTGGCACGGGGCAGCCTCTGCGGCTGGCCTTTGCATCCTGGCATCAGTGTGAGCATCCATGCTAAATCACAGTGTGCGTGGTCACTACCGGGAAGCGGTGAGATTCGTTCCTACAGTAGGAACTTGAGGCATCTCCCTGGGGAGAAAAAATATTGAGGGCGGAAGAGGAGGCAGAACTTTCCCCACACCTCCGAATGTGCCCAGAGGAGAGGCACTTGGTGCAGCAAGAGCTGCTTCTGCACATGCTGCTGGGACTCAGGGGCCCTGACTTCTGTGGGATTTGGTTACCTGGGCTCCAGCCCGATTCTGTACGGCAGGGGGTGGGGGCGGAAGCCCTAAGCGCTGCTGTTGACTGTGGCAAGAGGGAAAGGAGCTGATGACGTGGGCCACCCAGACCAGGGCTTCTCCCTGGGCGAAAGTTTACCTCCCAGAAGACAGGTGGCAATACCTAGAGATGTTTGTGATTGTCACATGGGGTGGGTGCTGCCGGGGACCAGTCTGCAGAGGCCAGGATGCTGCTGAACACCCTGCACTACAAACAGGACCTCCCTGCCCCCGTCAACAGCGCCCAGGGCGAGAACCCTGCCCCAGAGAGCCCCGAAGTGGATGTCACCTGGGCCAGCATGTGGTCTGCTGGGCCCTCAAGGCGGCCAGACAGGAAGGGGCTGTCCGAGCTCCCCGGCTGTGCACGGCGGCCTCCGGTGTCTCAGCCATTCAATTCTCTGAAGACAAATGTCGTCACGGTCTGTAGGTACCTCGGTGTGGAAGAGCCGGAGGCCCAGCTCCAGGACACAGGAAACAAGCTAAACTTAGCTAGCTGTTCCCACGAATCCTACTAACGTCGTTACTACAGGGGTGTGTGACACTAACGTCTCACTGTGCGACACCTGGGCAGCTCCGATCCCACCTTATCCTCCCTGCATCCCTTCCAGGTGAGGGCAATGACCGTCCTCACCCCACAGGAGGGGACACTGATGCTCAGGTGGTCCCCTCTGAGCAGGGTCACACGGGCACGCAGGGTGCACTAACCCCGATTTGCACCTGTGCCCGGCTCAGTCCGAGCTCAGCCACTGCGAGGAGCTGCCTTTAGCTTACGGACGAGCCCTGACCCACCAGAGACATGAAGAAAGTGGTTTCCCCTGCGTCTTGCAGAGGAAGAGGCCGAAGGACCCTCCTGCCCACCTGTTTCTCACGCTCGCAGAGGCTGTCGACAGAGCTCTGACGGCCCCACAAGGCAGGGCTGGGCCCCTGTGGGCCTGGCAGAGCCTCTCTCGTCCTCGTTGTGCCGAGCTGGGCAACTCGGAGCTGGGGAGGGGAGGGCCGACCCCTCTGAGGGCTCTTCCCCAGCCAAGCTCGCCCAGCCAGAGCCCGCCTGCAGAGACAGACCCTGGGCCCCCCACAAGGGTTCCTGGCAGGACAAGCAGGTTTACAGCTCAGCAAACACAGAAGACACCGCAGGGCCCAAACGGAGCTATGTCTCCAGGGAGAGTTTGCCACAGAACCACCAGCTCCCACGGAGCCTGGGGACACAGCAGGCTGGCCCTCCACTCCGCAGGGAGGCAGGAGGCCCCAGGGACCATGTCGGACACAAAGTCCCCCGTGGCAGCGAGCTGGTAAGGGATGAGCAGAGGTCCAGATGCAACAGGCTGGGGGACACCCCGGGGGCCTCTCAGGGTCTGCAGAAGTGGGGGCTCCAAGCACCCAGAGCCGTCCTGCTCTCCAGCAGTCCCCAGCGGCTGCCTTTGCTTTCTTTTCCAGGGATTGGACCCCATTCTCCACCCACTGTGAGGACGGCCCCCAACAGCCCAGTCTGCATCCCTGCCCGACCACCTCCGATCCAATAAACGGTGCAGGGGGCCTCTAGGTGACTCCGTCTGTGGCCGGCCGACTGTCCCTGGAGGGCTGTGGGCAGTGACCCGGCGTTTCTCAGAGGCCGAGGGGTGCTGGCCACAGAGAGAGGACGGAGCGCAGATGGCCAGCCCTGAACTCCCTTCCCCAAGTCCACTCCAGGGAGCACAGCAGGGAGCCTGGGGAGGCAGGAACCCCTGACGAGTTTGTGGGGTGATTAACACATAGCCTTCGCTCTCTCTCAGCACCTGGATAAAGAAAGAAAAATGAAAAAAGGACAAAGTCGAGCCCAGAGACTCACAGCTCTGCCACTCACCTGCAGGCGCATGGGCAGGAGAGGGTGACCCAGCACCACCCTGGGGAGCTTGGACGTAGTTGGAATGCAGGAAAACACAGATAAACTGGGCTCATCCATGAGGCCATCTGCAATGTCACATTTCTAAAAATCAGAGGAGAACAGGCTTGGGGTCAGACACCCTCCCGTGGATGCTGAGAGCTGGGAGCCGGCGCTTCATCTCCTCAGCCTGCAAGTCCCTACCCGTGCAGTGGGGTCATGACACTCACAGAATCACCGTCCCTACCCGTGCAGTGGGGTCATGACACCCACAGAATCACCGTCCCTACCCGTGCAGTGGGGTCGTGACACTCACGGAATCACCGTCCCTACCTGTGCAGTGGGGGTCGTGACACCCACAGAATCACCATCCCTACCTGTGCAGTGGGGCCGTGACACCCACAGAATCACCGTCCCTAACTGTGCAGTGGGGCCGTGACACTCACAGAATCACCGTCCCTACCTGTGCAGTGGGGCCGTGACACTCACAGAATCACCATCCCTACCTGTGCAGTGGGGTCGTGACACTCACAGAATCACCGTCCCTACCTGTGCAGTGGGGGCCGTGACACTCACAGAATCACCGTCCCTAACTGTGCAGTGGGGCCGTGACACTCACAGAATCACCGTCCCTACCTGTGCAGTGGGGCCGTGACACTCACAGAATCACCGTCCCTAACTGTGCAGTGGGGCCGTGACACTCACAGAATCACCGTCCCTACCTGTGCAGTGGGGGCCGTGACACTCACAGAATCACCATCCCTACCTGTGCAGTGGGGCCGTGACACTCACAGAATCACCGTCCCTACCTGTGCAGTGGGGTCGTGACACTCACAGAATCACCGTCCCTACCTGTGCAGTGGGGCCGTGACACTCACAGAATCACCATCCCTACCCGTGCAGTGGGGTCCTGACACCCACAGAATCACCGTCCCTACCCGTGCAGTGGGGTCGTGACACTCACAGAATCACCGTCCCTACCTGTGCAGTGGGGTCGTGACACTCACGGAATCACCGTCCCTACCTGTGCAGTGGGGGTCGTGACACTCACAGAATCACCGTCCCTACCTGTGCAGTGGGGTCGTGACACTCACGGAATCACCGTCCCTACCTGTGCAGTGGGGCCGTGACACCCACAGAATCACCATCCCTACCTGTGCAGTGGGGGTCGTGACACCCACAGAATCACCGTCCCTACCTGTGCAGTGGGGCCGTGACACTCACAGAATCACCGTCCCTACCTGTGCAGTGGGGGTCGTGACACCCACAGAATCACCGTCCCTACCTATGCAGTGGGGTCGTGACACCCACAGAATCACCGTCCCTACCTGTGCAGTGGGGTCGTGACACTCACAGAATCACCGTCCCTACCTGTGCAGTGGGGCCGTGACACTCACAGAATCACCATCCCTACCTGTGCAGTGGGGTCGTGACACTCACAGAATCACCGTCCCTACCTGTGCAGTGGGGTCGTGACACTCACAGAATCACCGTCCCTACCTGTGCAGTGGGGGTCGTGACACTCACAGAATCACCGTCCCTACCTGTGCAGTGGGGTCGTGACACTCACAGAATCACCGTCCCTACCTGTGCAGTGGGGTCGTGACACCCACAGAATCACCGTCCCTACCTGTGCAGTGGGGTCGTGACACTCACAGAATCACCGTCCCTACCTGTGCAGTGGGGCCGTGACACCCACAGAATCACCGTCCCTAACTGTGCAGTGGGGCCGTGACACTCACAGAATCACCGTCCCTACCTGTGCAGTGGGGCCGTGACACTCACAGAATCACCGTCCCTACCTGTGCAGTGGGGCCGTGACACTCACAGAATCACCGTCCCTACCTGTGCAGTGGGGCCGTGACACTCACAGAATCACCGTCCCTACCTGTGCAGTGGGGTCGTGACACCCACAGAATCACCGTCCCTACCTGTGCAGTGGGGTCGTGACACCCACAGAATCACCGTCCCTACCTGTGCAGTGGGGCCGTGACACCCACAGAATCACCGTCCCTACCTGTGCAGTGGGGCCGTGACACTCACAGAATCACCGTCCCTACCTGTGCAGTGGGGCCGTGACACTCACAGAATCACCGTCCCTACCTGTGCAGTGGGGTCGTGACACCCACAGAATCACCGTCCCTACCTGTGCAGTGGGGTCGTGACACCCACAGAATCACCGTCCCTACCTGTGCAGTGGGGCCGTGACACCCACAGAATCACCGTCCCTACCTGTGCAGTGGGGCCGTGACAGTCACAGAATCACCGTCCCTACCTGTGCAGTGGGGCCGTGACACTCACAGAATCATCGTCCCTAGCTGTGCAGTGGGGTCGTGACACCCACAGAATCACCGTCCCTACCTGTGCAGTGGGGTCGTGACACTCACAGAATCACCGTCCCTACCTGTGCAGTGGGGCCGTGACACTCACAGAATCACCGTCCCTAACTGTGCAGTGGGGCCGTGACACCCACAGAATCACCGTCCCTACCTGTGCAGTGGGGTCGTGACACTCACAGAATCACCGTCCCTACCTGTGCAGTGGGGCCGTGACACTCACAGAATCACCGTCCCTACCTGTGCAGTGGGGTCGTGACACTCACAGAATCACCGTCCCTACCTGTGCAGTGGGGCCGTGACACTCACAGAATCACCATCCCTACCCGTGCAGTGGGGCCGTGACACTCACAGAATCACCATCCCTACCCGTGCAGTGGGGTCCTGACACCCACAGAATCACCGTCCCTACCCGTGCAGTGGGGTCGTGACACTCACAGAATCACCGTCCCTACCTGTGCAGTGGGGTCGTGACACTCACGGAATCACCGTCCCTACCTGTGCAGTGGGGGTCGTGACACTCACAGAATCACCGTCCCTACCTGTGCAGTGGGGTCGTGACACTCACGGAATCACCGTCCCTACCTGTGCAGTGGGGTCGTGACACTCACAGAATCACCATCCCTACCTGTGCAGTGGGGCCGTGACACCCACAGAATCACCATCCCTACCTGTGCAGTGGGGGTCGTGACACCCACAGAATCACCGTCCCTACCTGTGCAGTGGGGCCGTGACACTCACAGAATCACCGTCCCTACCTGTGCAGTGGGGGTCGTGACACCCACAGAATCACCGTCCCTACCTGTGCAGTGGGGTCGTGACACTCAGAGAATCACCGTCCCTACCTGTACAGTGGGGTCGTGACACTCACAGAATCACCGTCCCTACCTGTGCAGTGGGGTCGTGACACCCACAGAATCACCGTCCCTACCTGTGCAGTGGGGTCGTGACACTCACAGAATCACCGTCCCTACCTGTGCAGTGGGGCCGTGACACTCACAGAATCACCATCCCTACCTGTGCAGTGGGGTCGTGACACTCACAGAATCACCGTCCCTACCTGTGCAGTGGGGGTCGTGACACTCACAGAATCACCGTCCCTACCTGTGCAGTGGGGTCGTGACACTCACAGAATCACCGTCCCTACCTGTGCAGTGGGGGCCGTGACACTCACAGAATCACCATCCCTACCTGTGCAGTGGGGTCGTGACACTCACAGAATCACCGTCCCTACCTGTGCAGTGGGGGTCGTGACACTCACAGAATCACCGTCCCTACCTGTGCAGTGGGGTCGTGACACTCACAGAATCACCGTCCCTAACTGTGCAGTGGGGTCGTGACACTCACAGAATCACCGTCCCTACCTGTGCAGTGGGGTCGTGACACTCACAGAATCACTGTCCCTACCTGTGCAGTGGGGTCGTGACACTCACAGAATCACCGTCCCTACCTGTGCAGTGGGGTCGTGACACTCACGGAATCACCGTCCCTACCTGTGCAGTGGGGGTCGTGACACTCACAGAATCACCGTCCCTACCTGTGCAGTGGGGGTCGTGACACTCCCAGAATCACCGTCCCTACCTGTGCAGTGGGGGTCATGACACTCACAGAATCACCGTCCCTACCTGTGCAGTGAGGTCGTGACACTCACAGAATCACCGTCCCTACCTGTGCAGTGGGGCCGTGACACTCACAGAATCACCGTCCCTACCTGTGCAGTGGGGTCGTGACACCCACAGAATCACCGTCCCTACCTGTGCAGTGGGGTCGTGACACCCACAGAATCACCGTCCCTACCTGTGCAGTGGGGGTCGTGACACTCACAGAATCACCATCCCTACCTGTGCAGTGGGGTCGTGACACCCACAGAATCACCGTCCCTACCTGTGCAGTGGGGGTCGTGACACTCACAGAATCACCGTCCCTACCTGTGCAGTGGGGGCCGTGACACTCACAGAATCACCGTCCCTACCTGTGCAGTGGGGCCGTGACACTCACAGAATCACCGTCCCTACCTGTGCAGTGGGGCCGTGACACTCACAGAATCACCGTCCCTACCTGTGCAGTGGGGCCGTGACACTCACAGAATCACCGTCCCTACCTGTGCAGTGGGGGTCGTGACACTCACAGAATCACCGTCCCTACCTGTGCAGTGGGGCCGTGACACTCACAGAATCACCGTCCCTACCTGTGCAGTGGGGCCGTGACACTCACAGAATCACCGTCCCTACCTGTGCAGTGGGGCCGTGACACTCACAGAATCACCGTCCCTACCTGTGCAGTGGGGCCGTGACACTCACAGAATCACCGTCCCTACCTGTGCAGTGGGATCATGACACTCACAGAATCACCGTCCCTACCTGTGCAGTGGGGGCCGTGACACTCACAGAATCACCGTCCCTACCTGTGCAGTGGGGTCGTGACACTCACAGAATCACCGTCCCTACCTGTGCAGTGGGGTCGTGACACTCACGGAATCACCGTCCCTACCTGTGCAGTGGGGTCGTGACAGTCACGGAATCACCGTCCCTACCTGTGCAGTGGGGCCGTGACACTCACGGAATCACCGTCCCTAACTGTGCAGTGGGGTCGTGACACTCACAGAATCACCGTCCCTACCTGTGCAGTGGGGCCGTGACACTCACAGAATCACCGTCCCTACCTGTGCAGTGGGGGCCGTGACACTCACGGAATCGCCGGGCAGGACACAAGCCCATCTCTTCCCATCGTGGAAAACGTTGAGGACGCGAAGGGGGTCGTGGACTGTGGTGTCGGAGGAGGCAGAAGCAGACGGGGTTGGGGTGTCTGTTGGGTTTTAGTCCCCAAAGCCCCGCCTGGGGCGAGCGTCCAGGAGACGTGTCCCAGGACACAGCAGAGCCCTCCACTCCCAGCAGGAGGTTTCCCGGGGCTGCAGGGAGGAGAGGCAGAGAAGATTCCTGAAAACCCATGTGAGACTTAAATTTTCTAGTAGCCATATTAAAACAAGGAGAAAGAAACGGGTGAAATTAATTGCAATAATGTGTTTTATTTAACCCAAATATCCAAAATATTATCACTTTAATTACAATTTTATGGCTCAATATAAAAATATTAGCGAGATATTAAACACTTTTTTAATATCAGTGGCCAGCACCGGTGTGCAAAAGGCCCTGGGCCCTGCCGGCCGGCAAGTCCCCAGAGAGGGCCTGGGGTTGAGTGTGGGCTGGGGGGCGGGGGGCAGGGTGGCGGGGGGGCTCTGGCCCCAGAATCCACTTCCTGAGCCTCAGCCGCCCCCAGTGCCGGGACCATGACCCAAGACTGTGTCTCCGCTCTCATTTCAGCTTGGGGCCTGGGGGGGACGTCTCCAATGCCCTTGTCCTCAACGGCAAGAGTCATATAAAGTGGTTAAAACTTTCTGTGCAACATTTAAAGTTTTTAACATATCTGCAGTGAACTTTAATGGGATTCCATAAAAATTGAACAGACCTCAGAACTAGCTGGAACAGTCAGCAGTTGACCTTGGTGGTTTTAATTAAATTCGAAGTGCAGATTCAGGAATTTGGGAGTTTTCTGTGGCAGCTGCTCAGAGGAGTCAGGAGCATCCGAGACGGGATGAGGGGATGAATGGACCCCTCTTCCCATCCAGCCGACTCTGGGGCTGATCCGGACCAGGCCTTCCCCGGTGTGGGGTCCAGGAGGTGATATCTCAGGGTGTGAGTCCCTCGTAAAGCGTTTTCCAGAAGGGCAGAGAGCACTTCTGCGGACTCCTACTCCAGCTTTACTGCTTGCCTGGGGTCTTCCTCGCCCGTGATGGCAAAGCCCACGCACGTCACGAAAATCTCTTGTTGCCGCCTCTGTTTCCTGTGCGGTGGTGGATCAGGGAAGCTGGAGGTGAGTGTGTTGGGGTGGGTGGTGCTTAGCCTGGGGCCGGCTGGAAGTCAGTTGTCAAATTTGTGAGTGACTTTTAAGTACAGATCCCAGCCTGAGTTCTCAAAGGTGGCAAACTGCTTCACTCACTCCTCTCTGTAATAACTCCGTCATCAGCGTCGGGCACGAAGTCCCAGCCAAGTGCAGCCCCAGCTCCGCCCACTCAGGCGCCTGCCTTGAGCATCCCTGCCCCGGCCTCTTGCAGCACCTCTTCCCAGTCACCTGCGGCCACTTACCACAAGCACCACGTGTGATAATGACGTGTGCACGTGTTTCTCCCCTGCTAGATCAGACGAGTTTAAACACGGGGGCTGGCTCACTGCCTTCCTATCTTCCAATAGTGCCCCACACCAAGGCCTAAGCAAAGGAGAAATTCAGAAGCATTTGTTGAAAGAATTAATCAAGGCGTTTGGGCTCCTGCTGCCCCTGACGTCGCCCCGTGGCCTCTGGTCTCTTGGCCTGACTTGGCTCTGGGCTGAGCCCTCGTCCTCTTTCTCCCCTTTTCTCTCCTTTCGAGCTTTGCAAGCGCCACAGTGGAAAGTCTCAATTAGCTGCTGGGCGTGGGGGGAGATGTCCTAGTTAACTAAGTGAATGAATGATTAAAGCTAACTAAAGAGTAATCAGCAGCATTTTCTGGTTGCTATGAAAATCCTCATTGTTGAACATATTTCTAAACATAGACGTGCCCATCTGCCTTGGAACAGTAACGCAGTGAGCATAACTGAGCTGCTGCCGTGGCTGAGGCTGGTTACGTGGTCATCATTTCTCGGCACAGGTGGTTGTCCAGGCCGCCCGCCCCACACGAGCCGTCCGGGCCCCCCTCCCGCGCACCTCTTCTCATCGGGATAAGACAGCCGTCAGGTCCACCTGATCCCAGGTATAAGCCAACAGCTCGCGCTCTCATTTCAATCCAAGCTCTACGAGAAGGTGGAGACGAGGGCACCAAACCAGGAGCCAAAAAACTTGTATGACATGAGCTTTGTAAAAACCACAGAAGAGGTTGGAACATACCGTCCACCCAAACCTGCCGTCGCCCCTCCCTCTTCTCTTAGAGAACAAACACCCATTTTGTTCATGCAACAGATGGCATGTGATTTACAGGAGCCGGGGTAGTAAGCCCTGATTAGATAAACCAATCCCCTCGGTGGTGATCAGTAGAGGAGTTCTAACAATTGTCAGGTGACCACACAACCCAGGCTCGGGTCATGAAGGGCAGTCGCCGAGGGGCTCCTGGAGATGCTGTTCTACGCCTTAAAAGGAGGCACAAGTTTGTTCTCTCTTCCTGCCTGGGAAGTTTTTGTGGGATGGAATGCTTGGTGCTATAGCAGCCACTTTGTGACCATGAGAGCCAGGTCTGAGCACCAAAGCCAACAGAATGGCAGAACAGAAAGCTGAATGAACCTTGTTCCTAAGGACAGCATTGATCAGTACATCAGCGAGCCTGGAGTCTCCAGAATTTTCCATCGTATTTAAGTTTTTAAGCTAGGCTTTCTGTGACTTACAGCTGCAACTTAACTGATACAAAGAACTCTTGCTTCTTTTTACCCTCCAAGGAGAGGGCAGTGAAAAATAAAAAGGAAAACATAATCCAGTTAATTTTATGTTCTAAGTGATCTTGTGTGGTTACTTATAATTTTATATCTTTAACATTTTTGTTGTTGTTTTCCAGGGTAATCTCTAGGAACTCGGCCACACCACCTTGGGTGTCTGCCTGGCTCCACGACAGCGTCAGCCTGTTTCTCCACCCCTAGGACCCACACTGGAAGGTGTAAGTGCCAGCACTGTCCAGGGGTAACGCTATACTGCACAAGGTAAAGCCACACACCTGGAACACCTGGATCCTGTACAAGCGTATCCGTCTGCACAGATCTCTGCTTTCGTGAGAAGATGGTAACTGCTGCCAACTGCAAACACCTGAACAGTCTCAAAGTCAGCAAACAGCGCGGCAGGCGGCCACAGCCCAGGCACACACTGATCCACTCTGTCCCTGAGGCTGTGCTTTCCTGAGAATCTCCAGCAAGCAGGACTATATAGCAGGGGTGTACAGTGCCCTGTGTGTCCGGGTTCTTCCACTAACCCCGGTGGTGTGCACATCAGCCCACAGTCCTGTTCCTTGTGGGGCAGATGAACCCCAGTGTGTTCATGCAGCCACTCCCTGGAGGATGTCTGGGCTGTTTCTAGCTTGGGGTGCTTATGAATATGCCACTATAAACATTCATGTGTGGGTTTTACATGAACCTTTATTTTATGTCTTTAGGGTAACACCAAGCAGTGGGAGTCCTGGGCGACACGGTAACCATACGTACAGCCCCTTACAGAACTGCCTGACCGCTTTCCAGAGCGGGTGCACCCTTTCCATTCCCGCCTGCGATACGTGAGTGCCCTGTCGCTCCAGCTCCTCGCCAACACTTGGTGCTGTCGGTATTTTCACTTTGTCCATTGCAGTGGATGCAAATGGTCTCTCACCGTGGCTCTGGTCCGCGTTTCCCTGCTGGCTCACGCTAGCGAGCGTTTGCCGTGTGCTTCTTTACCTTCTGCAGGTCTCCCCCAGTGAAGCCTCTGTTCAAATTTCCTCCAGAAACACTGACCTTCTTGTCACCCTCCAACGTCCTTCTAATCCCACTGGGAGCAAAAGTGTGCAGGGGCAATCTGGACTCTCTTACCCTGGGCTTTAGCCGTCACGCTTCACCAAGCCACAGGTAGGATTTCTGTAGCTTTCCTGTTCATCTGTTCTAGCGCTGGGCCCTGGAGATGACACATGTTGATCCCAGTGCTCATCTCTGGTTCAGTAAAAAGGCTCCCTTGCATGAATCTGGAAGTTTCTGGCAGTGCCACGGTGGCGGCTGCAAACAGGAAGAGGTCGAGAGACCACAGGACGGGGCAAGATTGCAGATGAGGCTGCCAAAGACAAACACCTCCAAAACGGGGGTTGAGGCTTCGTGGGCAGGCGCACACTCCAGACCCATACCCGCCACTGGCCAGGTCACTTGGGTTGCAGTTGTCATGGCGACAGGAAGACCCACCGCAGGAGGCCATTGTGCCAAGGTTTCTGCAGGAGGAGGTTTCGGTTTGAGACCTGCACGTGCTTTTGCCAAATTGCTTTGGCTTTAGGAAAGCCTGTGGCCTGCACAATGGGGGAAGAAGTGATTTTTAAAAAATAATAAAACTGATTACTCCTGCTTATTCATTTTAGCAAAGTGGATGAATTAATCTCAGCTGTGCATTTTTTTTTAGTTTAGGAAAAATTGTAAATGGACCTTTCAGCTATGACAGGAAAAGACCCACAGACGGTCTTGATGGGAGAGGTTGAAACAGACGGGGACCCACCTGTGCACCTGAACAGCGGCGCTGACACTGGGGGTGCCGGCCGCTCAGAGGTGGGGGTCCCAGATCTCCAGGAAAGCAGCAGAACGGAGGAAAGTCTTGCTGGAGAGAGCTGAGACCCATCCCCACGACACGGTGGCTGGGGGCCCTGGAGGAAGAGGAGGGTGGGGAGGTGCCCTGCGCGGAGGCAGGGGCCAAGGAGCAGATGGCCAGCAAGCGCGGTGCTCACCGTGGGCCACAGTCTCCCACTCGCACTGGAAACCTGTGTCCCCTGGCTGTGGCTACGGTGTGTCAAGAGTGCAGAGAGGCCTCTGTTCCACGTCTGACACAGGGAGATCACCTGGTGACAAGGCAGCAGCCGCAGGGGCCCAGCACAGAGCAGAGACTGAGGCCAGACGTGACCCTGTGCCACCTCCTGCAGGAATTCTCAGGGACACCCTATGCTGCGCTGCACAGAGGCCCAAGGGTGGCCACAGCAGGCAGACAAGGTTCCCGCACCGCAGCCATGGGTACCTCAATCCATGGACTCGCCTGAGAGCCTCTGACTTGGCCTGTCCGTGCCTCCCCCAGATCCCCCGGGAGAGCCCAGCTCCGTCCAAGCAGCTCTCCCATGAGTGGAACAGCGCTAGCAATAGTGACACACACACCACGTCAACTCCAGGCAAAGCCTCCTTCTCAGGGGCAGTGTGGTCTTTGCACCAATCACCAGACAAGCTCTTTCTCACACAGCCCTTTCTGAAATCCTCTATCCCCTCTGAGGACCCGCAACACCCTGGGCAACTCGCTGCCATGAGAAACCAAGAAGCAGGAGAGCAAGCCCTTGTCCCACTGCACCGGCCGGGAGGTGGCAGTGCCAGGAGGCCAGCTCCGCGTCCCTGCTCTTCTCATGCCGCCAGGCTGGCTGCGGCTGGGGCCGCGGAGGGCGTGGAGCTCCCTGTGGGTGCCACGCTTGCCTGGGAGCGAGCAAGGCTGTGTGACCGCAGCTACCGCCACCGCACAGACAGCCGCATGATTTACTGCACGTGCCAGCACAGCGTCCGCACATCGCTGGAGGAAACTTAATTGATGAGAGAATTGTCAGAAACGATTCTGGGTGTGCCGTCGCGTGCATTTTAAAGGCAAATCAAAAGGGAAAGAAGCATTTCTTTGAAATAGAATGCTCTCCCATTATCATTTGTAATATTTCCCCAAGAAATAATCTCCCTAAATTTTTCCAGCTGAGATTTTAGAAATAAATCTCAGTTAGTTGACCACGCAGTTCTCAGCAAACAAGACATGCCAAGAGTACCCATTTCTAACACCCGAGGACAAGAATGCAAAGCGCGGCAGGCAGATTTGAGCAGACGGGTGGTGATGCTTCGCCGGCTTCCCTGTAGTCCCCTCCCCCGCCCCCGGGCACAGGTGGGCACAGGGCAACGCCATCTCCCAGGACATGCGGTGTCAGGACCCCGAGGGGGACCCGGCCCCCCCAGCGGGGTCTGCTCCAGGTGAGGAAGGGGAGGGCTGGGGTGACACGTGCTGACCTTTGCCTCCCGCCACAATCTAATCTGCACCCAAATATCCCGCCCTGATCTAGCAGTTTGTCTGAAGGAGCAAACGCGCTAGAGCTTGGAGAGGGCTCATTTTCCATGCACAGAGTGATGGGGTGTTTGAGAGTGTAGCTAATCCATGAATATTAAAAATAAAATATGTTTGATCGATGAAGTATTTGTCTGCAGCAAAATAGTCCTGGGTTCAGCCAGAGCGACTCTCACGGCTTAATTACTGTCATCAGAGTTCGGTTTCCAGAAGAATAAGGGCATTTTGACGCGCATTGATCTGCCGCCACGGTCGAGGCGTTCGGAGATGAGTGGCCGCCTGTCGCCTTTCTCGTCGGTATCGGGAACACGTCAGAACCATCGACGGTGAACCACCTCGTATCGATGAGCCGGGGAGCTAAAAATGCCCGTGAAGGCGTGATTGATCATCGCGTGTAACGAGGGTCATGCGAGCAGGAGACCGTGGCGCTCCCCCGCCCCCTACAGCGCTCAGTCTCACCATCCATCTCTGCGTCCCTCGTGTTTCTTCTTCCTCTGGGCATGTGCTTTTTTCTCTTCCTAAATTAATTACAGTCAATTAGATGATGAACAAAACGACTTTCATGGCGTGCCTGAGGAGACCTTCTCTTGGGGAGACTGTTCAATGCAGCACTGGAGCCGGTTAGTTCTGGAAGATTCTGTTTCTGCTGGCACGGCCCCAGCGCTCGGGAGGAGGGACTAGGCATGGCACAAGTACCTCCCCAGGGAACTCGAACTCCAGACAAGAGCCTGCCGTGACACTTTCTCAGATTCAGGCTTCTGAGCACAGACGCCCTTTGTGTCCTTGGGCTGGACAGGAGGGACAGGGGTGCCTGGTCCCACTTGGTTTTAGCAAAGGAGGGAAGGGCATGTAGCAGGTTGCGTGGTCCTAGACATTTCTCTAGGTTTGCGGGATGGGGTTTTCTGGGCCCTGGAGGAAGGACAGGAAGTCAAATTCTCAACTTCTGGGTAAGCAGAGGACGAGAGGGGCCTGAGTTCCGAGGCATCAAATGTGCCCAACTCATTTCTGCTCGGACCATGTTTCCCTAATTACGTTTCCTTTGGATACAGCTCCTGCCGTATTCTGGGCACCATCCCTTGCAACAAAGTCAGGGAGATCCGCTGCAGCTCCATGTAGGATTTATCCTTTTTGTGCACCTTTCACTGGGAACCTGCTGTGTGCACAGAGCTACACGGGCTGCAGAGAGCGGGAGAGACCCAGGGGACCTACCTCCCTGACAGAGCAGTGGACATGGGGACAGGCACTGCACTGAGACTCCCTACCTTGAATCTGGGCAGGCCACTTAATGCCGCCAAGCCTCGGTTTCCTCATCTGTGCAGTGGTGGCAGGGAGAGTCCATGCCTGTCACGGTTGTGCAGATGTGACGAGATCAGCCAGCAGGGGACAAGCCCAGTGCAGCACGCTGCCCCTAGCGGGTGCTCAGGAAAGTTCGGCCACTGACACCGAGCAGAAAGGACAAGTCCACACCTATGATCACGATGAACCAAGCCACAAACAGAGAACTGACAATTGATCGTGACGTTCCCAAAGTATGCCCGGCAACAGCAGGAGCAGCATGGAGTGTGTTAGAAACGCAAATTCTCAGACCCCACCCCAGACCTGCTGACTCAGACGCCAAGGGAGGAGGGGGCAGCTGTGTGTTCACTGCCCTGCGGGGGCTCCTGGCAGACACAGAGCTGAACGCCCACTGCACCGTCACCAAGCCAAGCCTCGGAGGCATCCAGTGCTTCCTCGTGGCCTGGTGTGCCTCCACTGCTGCCACAAGAAACTGTGGTTCAAGGATGGCGGAAGGCACACAGAACAGAACCCAGCCCAATCCACAGCCTGAATAACGCAGCCAGGAGCCGGGGGTCCCCAGTCCAGCCCAGCCCAGCCCAGCCCTGGCACCAGGCAGCTCTCCCGCTGACTCAGAATGAGAAAGAAACGCTGGTTGTTTCAAGCCTCTGGGTCATGGGAACGTTTGTTACTCAGCATTATACAGTGTTGCTAACTGATACAGATGGGTCTACGCTTGGACGATGAACAAATATGGAATACTCCTAATGGGTAACACTACCGGAATGTTCCCCGATCCAGAAAGAGGACACAACATACAATCCCAAACAAATGGCTCCACACTAACTGAAACCAATACTCAAGCCAGCCCCGTGCCGTTTAAAGGGGAATTTGAATTTGAGAACGGGACAGGAGTTTTTGAAGTGTTTTGAATGAAACACCAGAATCTCCACTAACATACTTACTTCTCAATTTTATATAACTTTTCAGAGGTTTCTGTTTCTATCTAACACCAAACTGATGCCAGACCGAAACGTCAATTGACGACCCAAGATGGTCAATGAAGAAAGTTCCACCTGTAAATCCATTTACAAACACAGAGCTTCTATCCCAGTCGTCTCCCTTGAAAACTTTTTCCACAAAATTAGCTCTAACGTGTGGATTAATTTTGTTTGTGGGTGACAGCTAATCTGCTTTCTCCCTGTAATGAAATAATTAAAATATTTTTGCCCTCCCAGTTGCATTTTTTTCAGGGTAATCCTTTCATTAAAAGTCGTTTAATATTTTTCTGCTCTGTTATCTGCCAAATGTCAACGTTCGTATTTTCTCTGCTCTTCTTGTCTTCTGTCATATTTCTCATTAAATTTCCCCTTTTTGTTCTTTTGTTTTGATCACTCATTGTTTGCCCTGAAACAAGCTTTGAACTTAAAAACCTGAAAAGCGTTTCACTTGGAATAAAAGAATCTGTAGTGTCACACATTTGTTGGCTGATGTGTTCCTTCATCTGTTTTGTTTTAATTTTGGAGAATGATTGTTTGCAAACAGGGCCTTTTGTTTCTTGGGGGTTGGTCTGGTCTCTACACATTCTTCCAAGGAAATGAATCCTCTGAGAGCATAATCATCACCATAGCAACGGGAGGCCATGTCACCAACAGGATTATGACTTCAAGAGCCCAGATTTGCATCTTTTACCCACCACTTAAGAGCCAGGCACCTCTGCGGCCCCGCTCTGCAGCCTGGTGCAGGCTGAGGGATGGGCTCCCAGGCTGGGAACCGGAAGCAGGGAAAGAACGGTGAAATCAGACGCCGCGTTGCTCCTCAGCCCCAGACACAGCGCAATGGGCTGCCGCTCAGCTCTGTTGTTCTGCGGTCCTGACCCCCTGTCCCAGGCCACCTGCCACTGAGGAGTGGCGTCTGAAGTCACAGGCGAGTGCTTCTTCGGTGCCCGGCAGGCAGGAACAGAGGCTCTCGGAGCCAAGGGCACCCCGCCTAACTCTGAGCTGGCCCGTCCTCTGAAAGCCTGGGGAGAACCGGTGGAACGGACAGGCTTCTAAGGTGAGAAAAACAGCGTTGCCCACCCAGGCTCAGCGGACGGCGGTTCTGGGGACGGAAGTCGGCGCTGAGAGTCCAAACTCTGCCCTTACCCTGACCTGAGCTTGGAATTCCGCTTGGCCGTTGATAAGTTACTGAGCTGAGTAAATCTTTAATTTTGGCCACAGATAGAGAGTGTATGTTATTAGTGCTATTTTTTAAACTCTGGATCCAGGATACACTGGATGGGCAGGCACTGTTGGGCCACGGGTGCTCAGGAGACCCACAGGTGCCCTGGGTGCTCTCGGGGGTGTGATCTGGGTCTTCCGGGGACCCCCAGTACGTTTGGCAAGGCAATCGCTCACCCGTTTCACAGACAGCGAAACTGAGGCTTTAAGGAGTTTCCCGTGATGCTCCAGATCACACGGCTAGAAGCAGTGGAGCCGTGGCGCAGACACACACCTGCCAACGCGAGCCCCGTGTCCTGGCCAGGAAGTCAGGCTGACCCTGGAGGACGGTGCCCCTGCAGGGGCGGGACGTGACCCATCCCGGAAGGCTCGCTGGTGGAGGGACAGTGGGCTCGGGAGAAATGGCTCCCTTTGCCCACGCCGTGTCGCCCCTGCACTCCCATCTGTGCCCAGCATCTCCTCGGGACGGAGCCGCACGGACGAGGGGCTGCCAGCCCTTGCCGCCCACGGGACGATTGTTGGGGACTGATTCGCTCAGCTTTGCGCAGAATTCAAGAGCTATAATTGGATCGCTTCAACACGGTAATCCCCACAGCCTCAAAACAAAATAAAAATAATCACCCCATCAGCATTTTATGGTACGCTTACAATTTTTTATTTAAATGTTTAATATCATAAAACAAGCTTGGCACGCAGAGAAATCCGTTGATTTTATCAGAAGAAACTACTCTCTTTTAAGTGAAAGTAAACACTAGTTCGGGCATCCCCAGAGAGCGGGTGAAGATGAAGGAAGCCGGTCCCACGTTGGCCAAACCCCGCAATCATTCTCTCAAAGGCAGTGGTGTGTCACAACAAAGTGCGACAAGTCCCTCCAGTGATCAGTGGGACTGATTTATAGGCAAAAGCAAAGACATTGTCCCCCCAGAAGACCCTTGAGTTAGCGACTACGTACGAGGAAAAATGATGGGAGGGGAGGGGCCCAGGAGGCTCAGGGGGCCAGGCCAGCTCTGTGGGACCCTTTCGGCTCTCTTGGGGGTTCTATTACCTTGACTGTCGGACCACCATCACCGTCCAGCCATGGGCTCGTCCTCTGATGAGGCATTCCGAGGGAGAGACGGGCTGCCCGCTAAGGCCCATCGTCCTGACTCCACAAGGAAGGGAAGAGCAATTAACATGTTGGCAGTGGGCAGAATAAGCGCACGTGACCATTTTTACTTAAATAAATGTAACACTGAAAGGCGTTTATTAATTCAGGCAAAGAGGCATCTCTGAACAGCAAACACTCAATTATTTCAATGTTTACTGTTGAGAAAACTGCAAAAGAAAATCACATTCAACAGACATATTCTGAAAGGTCTTATAAAAGCGAGGCTGTTTCACAGTTTCTAAGGCATATCCTATAATTTTGTTTGCTTTTTAATCGTGGCAACCTACTGCATCCAATGTTAGATTCTTGTTTCTACTCTCCACTCTCTTCCAGCCGTCGTAGCCTTCTGGTCCAGGACACCAGCTGACATTCGGCTTTGCAGCATCTCACGGCCACTGCCACCAAATGAGGTAGCACCTCGGGTCAGGATGAGGAGAAATGGCACGTGAGCTTTGTAGAGTATCTTCCGATTTAGAGTCCTTTCTCCTGTGAAGGTTGTGGTCACGTGACTGCATTAGTAACCTGATTAGTGGCCTCCCATGTCCCTAGCCCACCTTTGTCCCACTGGCTGTGGGCTCATCCGGGTGGCTTGCTTTGGCCAGTGGATGTAAGCAAATGTGGTTGGCAAAGACACTCACTCTCTTTGACCCCTGCCTCCACCATGGGAACACATTCAGCTTAGCCTGCCAGGAAGCAAGGTAACAACACCTGGAGGGGGGCGGAGACTGGCCCCGGAAACCACCCGGACCAGCAGCGCAGGTGCACAGAGGGAATAGACTCAGTGGAAACCAGTGGGGCGGGGAGGGGGAGGAACCTACGTAACAGGCACTGTGAACACTGTTTGGGGGACGGGCACACCTTTGGCCGGGACTCAAGCATTACAAAAGTGATCCTTGTAACCTAAAACATTGGTACCCCCTTAACATTTTGAAATTTAAAAAAAGGAATCAGACAATTTGGAGGACGCCTGACGAGCACTCTGGTTTCAATACTCCAGGTGAGTCCCACGTGCAGTTGGGGTGACACCTGCTCCCCCCATTCTGATTTGGACACAGAAGTTCGCAAACTCTTTCCTGAGCTTCACGCTGAGATGTCACCTCCCCAGGGAGAGTCTGCACAGCCCTCCCAGCAGAGGCCCGGCAAAGGTCCCGTGAGAGGACGTGGGAACCACACCCACCTGCTCCCCGCCTGCGAGGGCTGCCCCAGCTGTGCGCTAAGGTGCTGGCACCCAGGATGCCAAGGAGCTGGCACAGAAAGGGCAGCGTGAGGAGAGGCCCCCGCCCCGCATCTCAGCGGGGAGCTGTCCCCCCACAGGTGGTACCTGGACCAGCCCCGGAGACCACCCCAACGGTGCTGGCATCGGCGGCTCTGAGGCACAGGGTGGACACCCGGCAGCAGGCTGGGCGCCCCCCAGCCGTCCCTGTCCTCCTCCGTGAGCTCTCTCGCCCGTCCAGCCGCCCGGCCTGTGAGTCCAGGAGCAAACCCCTGGTGGGACTTGAGGACTTCGGCAGCAGGCTGTGAATACCGTGCCTTTCGGCCTGGTTAATGGCATCCGACTCACGCTGGCTTTTCCCGTCAGGTAAACCCAGCGAGTGAGGCGGGGAGACCAGGCCAAACCTTGGTGTGAACAGGAGACAGAAGAACTGGCGGCTTCTCTGATACAGACCCGCGATGTGCGAGCAGTGGACTCAGCAGAGCTCGCGCCCGTCCGGCCGTTTGCTCAGCTCTCAGGCCATCTCTGGCAGAGCATGTACCTCGGGGCATCCCTGACCGCGTGACGTGGGGCGGGAGACTCCACAACGTGCTCAGGGCCACGGCTGCCCCACCTGTGCCCAGGCAGGAGCCCCAGGAGGCACACCTGTGGCCTCATCAACATGCAGCCGTTGCAAACTACAAAAGCAGAAAACTCTTATGTCTCAACCCACACATTGGGGAAGGATGTCTGTGTTACTGGAAACTTCTCCCGGGTGCGCTGGAAAGACGGCTGGGTGTCAAGAGACCTGGCTTGGAGGCCCCTTCCCCACTCACCGGCCCGCGGGCACTCGGCCCACGGTCTCCCCATCTGGGAGGAGCAGACTTTGGACTGTGCAATAAAAATAGCCCGTATTTTCTTGTGCTTGCAATGTGCTGGGCAATGTGCTAATTGCTTAATTAGTAGCGAGGCAATTAACATTTATAAGTGATGACTGACTCTTCACATCCCCAGCTGGTGGGGACTGTCCTTATCCCACTTGTCAGGACAGGACGCGGGGCCGGAAGGTGGACCACGCGCCGCATCCGAAAGAAAGGCTCTGGTGCTGACGGTGCCACCGTTTCACGGCCCTTCTCGGCAGCGACTCCTTCCCGCTCTGCTGTTGACACCCCACCCCCCACAGTCTGTTCACTCCGGACCTCTCACTGGCTGCGGCGTTCACAGAGTGGCCTCTGTGCCACGAAGCCCTGCCTGTCACCAGACACCTATGGAAGGGTCCCCACCGGCTCCACGAAAGCCAGACTGTCCGTGCTTCGCTGTGTGTTTCATTTTCCTCTTCCCGTTGGACGTGATCGCCTGGCACTCAGCATCCATTCCCGGCTCCATCCCGAGTTCCTCCTGGGCTGCCACAGTTGGAAAGCTAAACACGACATTTTTTCCTAAAGTAGAATTAACTGTGGCTTACAGACATAAGCCATGAGGACAGTAGACAAAGGACTCACGTCCTCAGAAACATTCGCTCCAGAAGAAGGTACCATGGCTAAGAACCAACCCCCTGAAGTCCCTGATTTAAGGCAGAGTTTCCAACTGAAAGGGACTATGACTATGAAAAATAATAGAAAGCCCGAAACCAGAGCAAGTGACGAACAGGAGACGGGTCAGCTCAGCACCAGCAGCTGAGACGGAGACAGGGGAGGTTGGTGGGAAAGCTGGCATTTTCCACACCCAGTGCTGCAAAGATTTAGCTGAGTTCAAGGCTCGCTATGACCAAGCCATTGCGGGGCTTGGCCTGGCGGTTGGGTCCCCCGTCTTTGGATGCACCGTAGTGCCCCAGGAGGGCTCCTCCTCTACTTCTGGTGGCCAAGACTGAAATGAACACAACCTTCCAGACAAAGAGAAAACACCCGCCCTTTCTTGCAGTCTTTCTGCAGCAAAACCAAGTCGGATCCACAGAGTGCTGTTCTCCGGCTGAGAGGACGCCTCTGTTTATTTATTTATGTATTCTTGGCTTTGTGTTCTCGCCCTAACAACAGCCAGAGCAGCTGACATCACACAGCGCTTTTGGGGCTGGTGCAGCAGCTGCCGCCTCTGGACGCAAAGTCTCCATGTCAGTTACTCCCGGTTCTCACCACTCGAGCCCCGCGTGTTGCTTGGTAACGATTTTCACGGCTGCATTAAAAGGAGAGTTCTGAAAACAGGATTGCTGAGAACCTGACAGCAATTACAGGGAAGGCAGACCACTTCTTTCATTTCAGAAACCAACACACAAATGGATCTGCCCGTTCAGTTAGTATTTTATTATCATTTAAATGGGCTGCCCACTCGACTTGAGGCCCAGCTTCCTGTCAACACTAATTCCACACCCCTGGCCTCCGAGCCTCTTCAGAGAAGGAATGACAGTCACTCAAGAGGGAAGGTTCTTTCAACTGACTTCTGACTTCCTCCCAGCTGCAGAGCTTGTGCTGAACAGGGAACTGCAATCCAGGCACCGGACACAAGAGCTCTCTCCTGCAAGCAGCCGCCCCCGCAGTCCCCCCCCCCCCCGCCGCAGCCCCCTCACCTTTCCCTGCAGTTAAAAACAAGCAAACACTGGATTGCTGGTTAACTGACTCATGTGTGAGTGTCCGGGCTACATTGTGAGTTCCTTATGGGCAAGAAAAATGTACAGACTATTTATTTCTCCACAAAGCCCCAAAGTCCTGAACCCATTGAGAATTTTCAATAATTAGTTCCTCTACCTCACCGCCAGCTGGTTCTTATGCATAGAGGCAGGTCATATAACTTTGGTTCATTTCAACACATAAACCCATAAACCCATAAAATGGGACTTTTTTTATTTTTTATTTCTACCCAAAAGAACAAAAGACATTCTATATATATATTTTTAAAAAGGGGACGTTTTGACTACACATTCAAGCTTGCAGAAACTCCTGGACATGCCCCATTTGGTATGGAAAAATTGCCCACGCTGTTCCCACTTTCATTTCTTACTCCATGAGCTGAGTTCAGCAGGGCTATGATGGAACAGCGTGGACGACAACTTCACACCTGATAGAATGTCTCGGAGGCGCCGTGGGTATGTGGGGGGCTCTTCCCCGAGTCTCTCGGACTCGGCACATCCGGGATCTGGACCGGACGGCTCTGTTGTGTGGCCGTCTCTGCACATAGGATGCTCGCCAGCATCTCCCGCCTCCACCCACACCAGCTTCCAGTGGCACCCACCCAGGGTGACAACCAAAAACGTCTCCAGACATTGTCACGTGCCCCGAGGGAGAGAGACAACAGCATCACCTGCAGCTAAGAACCATGACTCCGGCCCCAGTGCTGCCTCCACAGGGGGTTTTAAGGAGCTGCCGTTCAGCGGTCCCCACCCGGCGGTCCGCACATCTCGCGGTTTTGTTTCTTCCAGAGCCTTTAACGTGATCTGAACTATTCTGACTCATTTTTCACTTACGGCCCATCTCCCACTGCAATAAGCTGGTGTGAGAGTCTTAATCACAACCACACCCACAACACCCAAGTAGCTTCTGGTACATAATAGGTGCTCAGTAAATGTTTGACAAAAAACCCATTTGCAATGCAATGCTCCTTGCTCTAAGAGAGGATGTGTTATCTAGCCAGTAACTGACTGTAAGGTGTTGTCCACTGTGCAGTGACACGTAGCATGTGATTCCAGTGGCGACCGGAGCCAGACTGGTGAACAGATAGGGAACAGGAGGTCCCAACTTCTTCCAGGAAACGAGTTCCAGGGACAGACTCAACTTCCAGGTCTGGCCACAGCAGAGCGGCAGGTGTTGAGTTGCCCTCCACCCACCTCCACCTGTTTTCAGCCACTGGATAATCCTGAGAGACAGGAAACAAACAAGGTGAGGACGGCATTGACCCCACACTGCCTCCGAGAGCACTTCCCAAAGTGCCGCACAGAGATCAGGGCCGAGTGGAGAACAACGATCTCACTGGTTGGAGGAAACAGAGATCAGAGCTGCGGCTGCAAGGAGGCTGGAATTTGTGGGCACCAGAGAGGAGGGAGAAATCTGTGCAGAGAAGGGGCTTCAGATACCCACACAGATCCCATCGATTATGTGGCTGAATACTCGTCTATAAGTGCACAGGGAAAGGTTCTGCAAAGCGGGACAGAGAACGGCCTCTGGAAGACTCTGAGCTGAACAGAGATCCAAGATTTTGGAGGATGCACAGGACTGAGAGACCTCGGAGTCCTGGAGAGTCAGAGCAGAGACGCCTACTGAGCACCCAGACAGTCAGTCAAGACCCAGTATGGCAATGCCTTAAGAGTGGAGCTACTCTTCCTAGACCCACCCGGAATGCGTGGGTGATAATGACAGTTATAACATACATAGTAATTACTCAACCCATAAAGTCAGCACTGCCGTTGGGCCACCACCATCCCCAGCAAGTGACCACAGCATCTTCCAATTCCTCTCGCCCTGCCCTTGGGGCAGGTCCACATTTGTCAGGTGAAAAGAAGGCAGCTGGAGAGTTTAACCGGCCAAACACCACGCTGCTGATGCACTGGAGCTGAAACTCGAGCCAGGGTAACCTGACGGCAGAGCTTAGCGCTCCAGCCGGGCTCCAGGAATGAGAACCCCAAGTGAGAGTCCATGGGGCACCACGGACTCAGCCCCGCCCCCGCTGGCGCACTGACGCATGCGCTCAGCCTGAGAAGAGGAAGAGCAGGTCAGCATCCCTGCCCTTCGTCCGCCACGCCGGTGTTGACTCACCGCCTCGGTCACGCTCCTAAGAAGGTGCGAGGAGCCTGAATACCTCTCTGCCCTCAGGCTGGTGTCTGAGCCACTGTGTCCTCTCACGCGGTCCTTTCCCCTGAGTACAAAGAATTTTGAGCCAGCGCATGAATGGAAGACAAAACAGCCTGCACATGGCGTGGGCAGCGGCAGGGCTGGCGCGGGTAGGAGCACGCCCACCCCACCAGCTCCTATCACCCTGGGCGCAAGGCAGCAGGTGTGGGCAGCGGCAGGGCTGGCGCGGGTAGGAGCACGCCCACCCCACCAGCTCCTATCACCCTGGGCGCAAGGCAGCAGGTGTGGGCAGCAGCAGGGCTGGCGCGGGTAGGAGCATGCCCACCCCACCAGCTCCTATCACCCCGGGCGCAGGGGAGCCGGCCTGTCAGACTCTGAGCAGATACCTCCCTCTCCTGCTTTCTCCAATTTCTCAGCAGCGTGAAAGAAAAGGAGACCCTGATCTAATGAAATGTTCCAGCAAGAGGATAAATTAACTTCCTCTCTAACTTGTCGAAACTATTTATTGTAAACTACTCAGTCAAATGGAACTGACTTCAGCAGCTCAGCAGGGGCTGCAGCCTCGAGTATCCCAAAGAAAGTTCTGGACACCAGTCCCCAGAATCGCTTCTCAGTGGTGTTTTCCATTCTTTCTTCTCTCCTGATTTTGAAAGGGAAATGTTTCTCCCAGAAAGTCAGTAATACTAACCAAAATGTAAGGATTCCCTGATTTTACATCTAAATTGCCCCAAATCTGCACGTCCAAATTGCGAGAGGAGCATCCAGCTCCTGGCCGCAGCCTCCCGGACGTGCTGCCATGACAGCTGAGACAGGGCCGGGCTGAGGGTGAGCCAGGGAGGTGCGTGGGGTGCAAAATCCGGGAGGTGCTCGTGCTCAGGTCATGCAGGGGCAGGTGGGCCTCCCCTGGCGGCACCCCCTCACCTGTACCTGCATAAGGGTTCTAGGAGTCAGAACTGTAGAATGGTCTGGGTGAAGAACTCAGTGTCAGTCTGTTGGTTCATGACCACCTTGGCTGATTCACCGGACAGAGCTGGTTCTCACATGTTGGTACCTGTACGGATCGTCCTGGACACCTGCAGGCCTGGCAGGACCCAGGCTCCACACAGGGAGTCTGGCCAGTGAGGCGGGGTGGGCCAGGAAACTGCATGGAAGGAACAAAACAGAACAGAACACCCTGCAACTCCTGGACCACACGTGGAGAAACACTAAGTGACGTTAGAATGACCAACCCTCAAATCATCTTTTAACAGCTGCATTGGGGTGTAACTTACACCCTGGAAAATTCTCCCGTTTTAAGTTTAAGACTAAATAACTTCTAGTTTTACAGACGTGTGCGACCGTCACCCTGATCCCACTTTAGAGCGTGTCTGTCACCCCCTTTCACAGTCCCGGCTCCAGGCATCTCCTCAGATCCTCACCACCACACGGATCAGATCCGCATGTGCGTATCTGGGGAAGAGCAGATCACACCTGTTTTCATGCCCAGCCAAGAGTTGCTGCCGTTTCACCAACAAGGAACAGCAATGTACCTGCTGTCCTTCTGCACTCAGCCTGCGCACATTCAGGAAGAAACCCCGAGCCCTGGTTTGGTGTAAGGCAGGGGCCTCCCCCCTGTTTCCTTCCCCACTTTCCAGATGCCGGGCACCGTCCCGACAGGTGGGTTCCCGTGCACCTGGTGGAGGTGAAGCTCTGATTCTCCTCATCTGCATGGGCTTCCTCCAGGCCCGAGGAGGAGCCCTAGCAATGTGTTCCTCTGGTTATACATTTTCATAAAATTTGCAAAAATAAGATCTTCTGGGTGGTGTTAGTTAAGACTGTTCGGTGTCTTCTCTGCGAATTCCCGAGAGGCTTCCGGGATCAGTTCGCTCCCCTCCCCCAGGTCAACTCACCCAGTGTTTTGACACAACGTGGCAAAGCCAGGAGTTGCTGTGATATCAACAGCTACGGCGGCACCGGACGCAGAACAACGCAGATAGTGGAGGAGAAACACAATAACCCAGAAGCCAATCTGTGGAAAATTCTCCCAAATTATGTGGTTCCTATGAAGTAAACTTGATAAAAAGATTTCCAAAATTTGAAAAGCATCCAAAATTTGCAAATGACATTAATAAAAACAATTTGTGATGTAAAAGGAGACTTTCTAACTATTAACAGAAAACCAATTTTTGGATCCGTGATGATAGATTAACAACTGAATTACCCCCCAGCAAATAGCTCCCTTTCTTCATCTGTGAAATGATTCTCTTCGCCGACTCTCATGACGCACGGGACGCCCGGCACACGAACGTGCTGTGTAGACTGTGCAGCTCTGTATCAAGGGCACCTACCATCATCCTCATCATCGTTACTAACAACTCGAAATAACACTCTTAACCTTCGTTTAAGGAACATTTAATCACCCGGCTGACCGTGGAGACTGCTTGACCCAGCATGAGCTGCACATAGAGCTGGGAGTGGAAGATGTTTTAAAATAAAATCCTATTAATTAAGGAAGTCCCGTCTTTTTGTTTCTTTGCATTTTTTAGCGTGCGTGAAGAAGCCTCCTTCCTGGTTGTGGCCTGCTGACCCGCTTCTCTCCAGAATTGTGTTCGTTATCCAGAGTGGCCTTCGGTTGCTAAAATTCTTCAGGTCCCATCAGAGCACGCGGACCTCCTTCCCCGATTGCCCCGGCCGGTGTCACAGCCCGGAGAGGAGGAGCAAATGCGCCCGGGTGTTTTGGGGTCTGCCTCCCTCTGTCCCGTAATCATTTCCCTAAGCTGGACGCGGACTTCAAAGATCATCTTTCTGCTGCGGTTTTATCTGTCCACCCAGCCTTCTACATAGTGTTATTCTTCTCAATTTCAGAGAATTAATAATCTGAAATTGCAGAAATAACCTCCAATCTCGCAGCAGTTCCCCTGCCCATTAGCGAGACAGCGGCTGCGGCCTCCCTCTCCGCAGCGAGCGCCGCGAGGTCACGGTGGCCGCTGTGATGAGAGGCGTTTGCGTTGGCACCATTAGGACGCTCTGTAGACAATCGTACGATTTTTCAAGTGTTCCCGGGGATTCACTTCAGCTGCCCAATCTTGTGAGTGAACTTTGACAACAGAAAATTGTGACTAATTTGTTTGTTTGGGTACCGTTTCTATAGTAATAAGAATAATCATTAATAAATGGAGAAAATTGTGCTGGGGGTTTCGGTCAATAAATAATCTTAATTTTTTTTTAAATGCTCACAGCAGAGATCTAAAGCAGGCAGAAGGAAGTGAAGGACATCTCACGGTCTTTTCTTTTTTGGGCCTATCTTGCAGGTGAGAGATCATTCTCGATTTAATTAAAGTCAGGAGGTGTGGCTGGCCGCGGGGCTGTGTTCCTAGCCGCCATCCCGATGCCAAGGAGCTTGTGAATTTCGCTAGCAGGACCGGGGTAGAGACGGCCAATGTCCTCGAAGATAAGGGTCCACCTTTCTCCACACCCCCCCATCAGGTGACAGGTCCAGGGAAGCTCCGCTCCCCACACAGTTGGAAAGAGACAGAAAAGGTTACAAACAGTGTCCCCCCAGGACCGTCCGCGGTCTGTCCACTATTCAAACCATCAGGCACCTTTGCACCCCCAGGGGCCAACGTGTCTGTTTTCCGCTGCCTGCGCAGCGAGCTGGGCCCGGTGCCCTCCTTCCGGCCTCCTCTACTCCCTGTGGAAGCCTGGCCATGGGGGCCACATGCTACAGACGGGACGTAGCCCCTGGTGGGGCGGGCAACACCCCCTGAGGCCTCCCGGAGCTGACCCACCCGGCGAGGCTGGGGGCGGAACCTCAACAGCACGACAAGGTCCCCCCAGAGGCAGGATTCGAGGATTCCAGCAGTTTATCTGGGAGGGCGTCCCAGGGGACTCCAGCGGGGGAGAGCAGGAGTGAGACAGGAAGGAAGGGGGGACAGTGAGGGTGTGTTATTTACCAGCTACCACTCTGGGAAACCAGAGCTAATCCCTCTGGGGAACCCCAGGAGCCAGAGTGGAACACGCACCTCCGGGTGGCCCCGCCTGCGGGGACAGGGAGCCAGGTGTTTACAGGACTCTCAAGACTGACGGACTGAGGGCCACCCCTGAGCCCTTCTGACCTGCTGGGCGAGAGGAGCTGCGTAGTCAGAGAAAGCCCCGGATGAAGAGACGCAGACGCCAGCAAGGGCAGGCCTGTGGCACCGGCGCCCACTGCAGTTGCCAGGGCGGAGCAGGGGTTGGGGGGCCATGGGGACCTGCAAGGAGGGATAGTCAGGCTCAGATGGAGTCTGGAAAGATGGGAGGGTCCCAGAGGAGGAGACAGGGAGGAAGTCTGCACCCGCAGGGCCCAGGGGACACAAAGAAGCATGATTTTGGGGCCCTACAGGAGGGGCAAAGGTGAGAGAGAGGGAGGGTAGCCAAGGCCACAGCAGGGTCCTGTGACCCACGGAGGGTACCAGGGAGACATCTAGAGCAAAGGGGGGAGACGACACAGCCCCGTGCTTGGAAAGCTCCTTCCACGTACCGCGTGGACAGTGGCTAGAGGGCAGGGGCCACACGGGGAGCCGTCCCAGCAGCTCACAAGGCAGAAGGATGGCTGAGATGGCCGCGGCAGCGGGGCTGGCCAGAGGGGGTTGGTTAGAGGGAAAAGCAGTCAGTGCCCTCCACAGAGCTGGGGAGACACCAGCTCAGATTTTTTAAGGACAGAATCTCTGCACAATTTGAGGGAGAGGAGGAGTGATGCCAGCCTACCAAGGCGATCCCTTTGCCCATAGGGCTTAGACCCTCGTGGGAACCAAACGTATCTGTATCTGGCTTCTCCCGGGAGCCTCCCCTCTCCGCCGTAAGAGGAGAGCACTTCTGACGCCGCAAGACCTGGCTGGAAGTCCTCACTTCGCCTGTTCCTTGGGCAACGGCGTCTGCGCTGCCAGCCCGTCCTCCTGCACGTCCCGCTCTCGGAGCAGCTGCCAGCGTGGTCTCCGCCAGACTCGCCTCCCAGACCCGACTCTTGCTTTTAAAATGACAGTTGGAGCAGGATCCGGCCCAGCGACTTTGTTCTGGAACATCATGTTGCTTCTCTTCTCTGAAGCTCCATTCTTTGCTGCAGAACTGAAGCCACCAGTCGCTCTGTGGGGGAGTCCAGCAGACGTCCCAGGGCTCCTTCTCGCCGCATCCGTTAGAGAATTGTCCCAGTGTGCTCCCTGGAAAGCTTATTCATAAGTTTTATGAAATGATCCCCTGAACTGGTTGTCAGGAAACAAAAGCTGCCCCTGCCCCTGCCCCAGCCCTGTGAGATGTCACCAGTGCTTTCACCGCAGAAGCCACACTGTGGTGTTTGTTTTCCGCTGGGAGCCGTAACAAAAAGGCCACGAGGCGACGTCCGGCCCTCAGGGGGCTGTGGGTTTGCAGTGGTCAGGTTCACTACTTCCTCTCGCTTCTAATGGGGCTGATTTAATGTCCATCAGGCGTCGTGAGCAAACTGGGTGGGCAGTCGTGACGTGCAGAGTGCAGCGTGAGAGAGAGACCTCGACCACGCCGGTCCCGCGTGGCTGGCGGGAGCTCTGTCCCTGAGCGATCCACAGAAGCCAGCGCTGCTGCTGTGACCCACCCGCGAGTCGGGGAGGGACGGGGCTGCCAGGAGCTGCCGAGGCAGGAGGACAGAACCCGCCAGCGCCGGGCTCGGCAGCAGGAGCGCTGGCTGTCCTGGGCGTCTGCACCCATCTGCGTGGAGAGAGTCACCCGCGTGGCCTCGGCAGCCGGGGCTTGGGGGCTGTCAGCGCCTCGCACAGCCTGGGCGCCAGGTGGGTGTTTGTTGGGTAAATGCTTTCAAAGGCCCCACCCGAGTGCATAAATTAGAGGAGACTCGCCTTTCACCATCGCCGATTTGGGTATTTGGTGGGAGGGAGAAGAAATTTCAGGAGAAAATTATTTACAGATCCCATTTTCATTCAAAATGAAAAACTGGAAATTTCATCAAGCCCCATAGAGGAAATGTATATCTAAGGTTTTGGTTACCTACGTTATGGCCTAAAGTACAATGTGGCAATCTGCGGTCTGCAGGGAAAATTCAGCCACCCCTTGATTTTGCAAACTAAGGTTTATTGGAACACACCACACCCATCTGTTTTCTTCTGTGCCTGCTTTCACACTGCAAGAGCAGAGGTGAGTAGTTGCAACAGAAACCTCAAAACGGGACAGATTTACTACCTGACACTTCATAGAAGAAGTTCACCAATTGGACAACGCTTCTGCGTTATCCTTCCTGAGTTCCAGACTATCCCGGCACAGCTGCGGGCAGGCTGGGGAGGAGGGGACGCTCACGCTCACGCTCGCAGAGCCCCTCGCGGCCAAGGTGCCGGACGACATCCCCAGCAGATCAGTCCCAGCTCTGAAGTGCCCGGCTGGCCCCAGGCGGGTGCAAACAATTGCGTAACCGTGTTATTAACAGTCTCTTCCCAAGTGGCTCAGAGAAAACGCCCATGGCTGAGCATCCAGACCGGGGTTTGAGCCCTCATTCCTCCCTGGCCACAACCAGAACAACCCACTAGCTCCTCCTGGCCTCAGTTTCCTTGTCTGAAAAGTTGGGGCCGTAATATCTGCCTCTCAGACAGAAGCCACGGTTGGGATTAAAGGTGACAATCTGGGCATAGCAAGCCTGGGGCCCACCTGCAGCAGGCACCCCGGAATATCAGTTTTGAACCTCAGTATCCCCAACATCAGGGATGTGCTGGTGAAGGTTTAGCAACCCAACGTCTTGGGGAGAAAAACCCCTGAGCTGTGACGTTTGCTGGATGTCATGAGGCAGACACCCCTGCAATGGCTGACTGCGAGTCATCGGTGTGACGTCACTTACCCTGGGAAGGGAAGAGATTCAATCAGGTCTCACGAGTGAGGTGAGCCGCCCCCGCACATCGCTGGGAAAGTTAAGATTTTAGCACATTTCTCAGCCAGGTGTGGCATCACCTGTAGTCCCAGCTGCTCAGAGGCTGAGGCAGGAGGATCTCTTAAAAAAAAAAAAAGAGAGAGAGAGAGAGACGTTAGCAGGTTTCTTGGACATGAGGGATGACACTGACATTTTGGGGTTTGTGGGCGATCACACCCGTGTATTCCAAGGTCCTCGTGTGGCTCAGGTCTGTGCCTCCACATGACGCTGTGGCGGGGGGCAGGGTGTGTCTATGTGTCTTTCCCCCACGGACACAGACCGGACCGTGCCGTCACGGTCCATGGCCTCCTGGACTCAAATGCCATCACAGGTAGGATATTCAAGATCTCCACACAGGGAGACCAATACATCAGCTGGTTGCTGGCCTCCTCATCTTGGATTAAGGCAGTATTTTAAAATTTGGGGTGTCAAAGTACACTTAAAATGACGTCAAGACAGGCACCATCCTCCTTGTTCTCCCTGACGGGAGGAGAGCCCCTGGCCCTCGGTTCTGGGTAGAACACCAGCCGGGCGGAGAGTCACAAGCCATCGTCTGGTCTGGCTTGATGAGACCCCTCCTCACCTCTCGAGAGAACCACCTGCTGCCTTCGGGGGACACACCTGAGCCAAAGACCCAGCTCCTTCCGGCACCATGTGGCTTTGCCTTTCAAATCCCATGGAGAGAAGGACCCTTGCCCTTCCTGTCCCCACTGCTGTTGGCCACACGCCCCGCCGGGAGCCTCCAGGAAGGGCGTGCCCAGGCCACACAGCGTCCTCAGAGGCACCGCTGACGACTGCCTTTCTGTCCCACTGCGGGGAGACTTCCTCATCTACATTCCGGGGCCTGGCTTGGCCTATTTCCCGCAGACTTGGGAAGAGAGAACATCAAGAAGTAATTTATTCCATAAATATTTCACATCAGTCCAGCTCTGCGCACTTGCAGCTTCTTGCTCTTTGGGCTTCTCAGCCCCCATTTACAACTCAGCCTCCTCAGGCGCCGGCTTCAGCCGTCACGGCCGCGGCCAGTGGCACTAGGCGCCCACGTCAGGGTGTCGTGGCTTCCTGGAATTTTCTGGGAAGCTGAGTGTGATCATCTCCGTATAACTCACTCCAGGTGAGAATAGGACACCCTGTGACTCAGGAACGGATAATGTACCCGTTGATTTTAATTTTTTTAAGGAATCATAATACCTGGTAGGATATGAATTTCACAGTTCTTTTCTTCCCCTCTACAGTCTGCATTTGCAGCATTTTCATCAATTCAAAGCATTCAAATAAAGATCACCTGGCAAACCTGCGGTAATTGCGTCTATCAAGGATCGCTCGCCGCCGTGCAAAGCCGGGGATGCCAGGCTGACTATTTGTTTGGAAGTGGAACCGAGAGCGAGTATCTATAGAAACCGCGTGCCGGCCTGCCGATGCCGCTGTGCTCCCTCATAATGGGCCCATTAATGAAATAGCAGTTTGATTTTCAGTCACACTTAATGACACCTTTTGTGTCGCCAACATCCACGTGTGCTGACACGTTCCAATGGCCCTTACAGGTGGGAGGACACAGGCAGGGCAGAGGGCCGGGGGACAATGTTTTCAGGCACAATTCAAAGAAAAGCAGCAACATCTCTCTCAGTGAGGGGCAAAACCAAAGGCAGCTGCTACACGTCAGGTGAATTCTGTGGTTCTAGAAACCCGGGGTGGCCCGTGTCTGTTCTGCCTGTGCCTGGGAGATGACATGCAGAGAGTGAAAGTGGGGACCAATCTCCAGGAGGTGACCGAATTGAGGACACCCAATGGCATCTGCTGCGGAGTTGCCGGGGTGTGGGGAAACCACACATCTGGTCACGGAAGTCTTCCGTGTTCAGTGTCCAGGGAGCAGACAGGAGAAACCGAGTTGGATTTTTCCTATATCCTCGGAGATGTGCACTATGACATGATTAATTAATAATGCAATGAAAAATTTCATGCAGCCAGAACGTTCTACAGTAAGAGAACAGTCACATGGTGGAACATGAAATAATCAATAAATTCATTCTCAAAAATATGCTGAGCGTACGGGAAATTCTCAGGTTCCGTGAAGATAAGAACAAAGCTAGATAGAACACCGTGCACGAAGGCCTGTCTGGGTTTGCACCAAGCACACCTGCGGGCGAGCAGCCCTGAAGCTGGCAGTGTTGCAGGCAGGCACTCAGGGATGCTGGGATCACAGGAGATTTTAATTTTCTTCTGCATAGTGTCCTGTATTTTCCAAAATTTCTATACAAACACAAATTTCTTTTGTAATTAGAAAAAAATCCTATTTTAAAAACATAAAAGATTGGAAATTCAGTACCAAAAGCGGTGCTATCAAGAGATTTGAGACAGGCTTTCCAGTCCCCATAGAAAGGACACCTCCTTTGGCCCAAGGGCAGCAAAATCACATCTCGGAAGTCCACGTGTGTGATTAATAAATTTCAAAATCTAATAAAACCTGTGTCCAGCGATCATTCTCCAAACATGCATCTTACCTTCCTGCTGTGTGGGTTCCAGCCCCACGAGTCCCCTTCTCCCGGGACGGTGCAGACAGATGGGATCCAGGGGTCGACTGTGCAGCTCCCTGGACAGGGAACCTGGGCTGCCTCAGTTTCCCTCCGCCACATGGAGGTCAGAGGTAAGAGCACCTGAAGCATGGTGCAGGGACACACTTGAAATCACTGTGCTCCCACAAGGTGTCCTCTTCCCAGAGGGCCCGCCCTGGGAACGAGGGTCTCTACAGGTAACGGCCTGCCCCTCTTCCGTGACCCCTGGGTTCCACCGCAGGGCAGGGAAACGTGTACCTGGAAGCACCTGGGGGGGGACGCAGGGGCAGACGCACCTGTCTCAGGGAAGTCTACACGGACAGCTGGGGTGAGCCCGGACACCCCCAGCCTGGACACCCTCCACAGGGCCATCGGGAGGAGAGGGCTGAGGGGCCCCGAGGGTCCACAGACGGACAGACCACGCCGTCAGCCACGAACGCAGCTTTGTGGCGCTCAGTGCCCAGGTCCACCAGCGCAGCACCGGGGACATCCCGTCACGACGGCACGGTGGCTTTGGCACCACTCTGCCCCTTCACTTCAGAAAGCACCATGGAGACAAAACCACTGTTTCAGTCTCCTGATTGCAAAAGTCTGATTTCAGCTGCCTTGGCCTGTTACCCAATGGCACCTACTCCTCCTCCTGGAGTGTCCTTGCTGGAGCCCCCCAGTGTCCTCACGCCGTCCCCTGCGGGCTGGGTAGAGGAAGAACAGGGTCAGAGACGCCCTCGGCTTCAACAACTTGTAGACGCCGCTTCTGCCCTGCCCCGCAGCCCGCAGTATTTCCTTGTTATGCCAAACTGATGAAATCAACGGAAAAAGCTAAGAAGGGAGTGGGCTTGGGGAAAACATTTTAGAAATGTAATATTGCCACAATTTAAAATGTTTCTATGACTCTGATTTAAGGGACACATTAATTTCTTTTTTCTTATGAGTTCTTGTACTTCTTAATGGAGCCGTGGTCTCGTACGAAACCGGGTTCTCCTTGGATTAATATCTTCGAAAATTAAGTTGATTTATAACCAATTTTCTCCTCATTTAAACAGCGACCCGCAAGGGTTCCTCTGGGGAACCCGCAGGATCCGGGAACGGCTGCGTTGCCGAGTCGCGCAGCGCAGCGAGGCGGAATCTCTGCGAACACGCACGGCCCGGGGCCTGAGCGAGAGAAACAGCGCATTTCCTCGTCCCCGTCCCGCCTTCATTCCGGAGCGGTGCGTGCGCTTTGCTGGGGATGAGGAAACACGAATTGGATGGTGATAAAACAAACCTGTCGGATTTCCCATTTTCAAAGGTGACCATTGTGTCTATCCGCCCTGTCCCCAGCACACAGTGGGCTAGACTCTGCCCAACTGTTGGCAAATGCCCCTCGGCATCCCGTGAGCCTGCAACACAAGTCACCCCCGAGCCGGAGCTCTGGAATGGGGGGGTGCCAGTCCTTTCCCTGTGGGCAGCGTGGAAAGGTGGGGTGTGTTTGGGGGGTCCCCCAGACGCTACCACAGAGGGAAGAAAAACAGGCTCTATCGGTGGCACCCCCATCCCTGCTGCTGAGAAAGCCTCACGTTTCATGACTGCAGGTGCACTGGGGGTGCGCCCCGTGGGCTACGAGTGCTCATCTCGGTGGCAGGGATAGGGCAGGGTGGGTGGCTCTTCCTAAAACCGGACAATAACTGACCACACCAGCTTCCCAGGGCTGTGCTCTTGTGCCAGCCCCAGGCCGAGCCCGTGTCATCAGCGGCAGCCGTCCCAGTGCTCTACAAGGTCGTTACTTCACTGCCCACCCCCTACCCCCCGTTTGTGGATCAGGACGTCGAGGCTGGACCCCTGCACTCATGTTAAGCATCTGCCAGGTGAGTGGCACTCGCGGTTGCTTTCTGGCCATCCTTTCCCTGGTCGGGTTTTCTAACACTACGTCCAACATAATCTATACTGTGTCATTTGCTCTGCTCACCGTCCACAAAGTCTGCCAGGGCAGGTGAATCTCTCTAGCTGTTCACCAGGTATCACAGTCTCAGGCACAGAGCAGTTTCTGATAAACATTTGCTTAATGAATGAAAGCGTGCCTGCCCTGTGCCATTTTATGCTACCTAATATCGATGATTCCAGGCCCTGCGAACTCTTCCCAAATCAAAGAAATGACTTTCCAGAAGTTTTTTAACGTGGGTGGCCGAGCTCCCACTGTTGAAACGTTTCTGCAGTTGGTCAGGCCAGCCTCAGATTTCCCGTCTTTCTCAGACTTTCTCGGACCTCTGATCAAGATGCCTTTCCTTGAAGAGCCGCCTGCGTTTGGTCATGGAGCTGCAGCTCTGCGGGGCAGCTGCCCGCAGGTCTCTGCAGGGCCGTGTCCCTCCCCGACCCAGAGCAGCGCTGGCCAAGCGTGGCTCAGCCGAGAGCAGCCTGGAGCCAGACAGCTCAGGCCCACGGATATCGACGAACACTTGAAAGGACAACTGGTCAGCACCAGCTCCCCGGGCGTCCCCTCCCCAGCGCCGGGTTGGCAGTCAAAGGGAAAGTGCACTTTGGAAATAATTCTGATCCACGGGCTTTTGTTTCTCGCAGCTCAAATTCCAAAGACCTTGTTTTAAAGCTCTTTTTAATAATAACAAGAACAATTAAAAATTCATATGAATAGCTGCTATTTATCGAGCTGTGTTGCGTGCCAAGGGCTTCTCCAAACGCTTCCCTTGCACGACTGCGCTGAATCCTAACAGCAGACTCACCAGTTGGCTCCTGTTTTCAGTCTCCTGTTAACGTGAAGGCAATTAGCACTTTGAGAGTTTTAAGAAAGTCATATTTTTCTACCCAAATGTGATCAAGAAATGGCTGGTCCTGGACTCCCGAAGATGAGCTCCTGGGACCTCCCGAGCGCTGCACTTCCCGGCGGCAGCTTTGCGCCAGGGCAGCCCCACGATGCCCAGTCCTCCCCCTCCCCATCCAAACTCCGACCATGACCATACCTGGAGCGCACACTCGGCTGAGGAGCTGAGGTTTTGAAAAGCAGAAGAGTGACTGAGGAGTGACCAAGGAACCGGACGCAGAGTCTCAGGCCGGACTGACTTCCTGTTAGGCCTGGCCAAAGGGCCACACCCTGCTTCCCCAGGGGCTGCCTGGGCTCTGGGCCCTCCCAGCTCACCTCTGAGCCTCTTGAGTCTAATCCCTTGATGTGTCCCTGCCCTCGGAGCCCCACAGGGCCGTGATGCAGGGTCACCTATTTGCTAAGAAGCAGGACCTCCCAACTCCAAGGCCCAGCTCCAGCGCTGGGTGGCTTTGGAGCAATGGCTGACATCTCTGATCCTCCAATTTCCCACCGACTTCACGTGGATGGCGATGCCTACTCCACACGGCTGACGGGAGGAAGAGTCGGAGAAAGCCTGGATTCTGCTGGCGCAGTGCCCAGCACACGTCATCACGGAAAGGAGGTAAAAACGAGACTGCCCCCTGGGTCCTACCCACACCACAGGCCCTGCCCCACTCGTGCCGCTCTGTGGCTGAGGGGCTCACACAGGCCCCACCTGGGTACCCAGAGGCCGCAGGCATTGCCCTCACCTGTGAGAGCATCACAGCACGGGCCTCTGCAGGTGTGTACACGTGACACAGCAGCCGTCTGGGCGCACTCTCCTGGGGGCTCCTCCCCACGCCAGGGCCCACAGAAGCATGTGCAAGTGCTCACGGGTTTGCAAACTCCCTCCACAAGTCACCCCAGGGGTTCCAGTCGGCAGCGAGCTGCAAACATTTAACAACCAACTCTCACAGGAAGCAAAGACCCTTTGTGTTGGCGTTTTCAATTTCCTGGTGTAAATATTCCCACCAGGTCAACTCATCATCAACCTGCATTTCCCAGAGTAGCCGGTGACCCCATCTTTGGCAAGGCGGCGCCTTCTCCACCAGGAGGGGCCCTGCTGGGAGGGTCCCCAAGGGCTGCCAGGACCAGGACCGAGCCCAGTTTCTGACGCCTGCAGGGCAATGGCACAGAGGCTGCGCGTTCAGGTTGTAAGACTGAGGGTGAGTGAAAAGCAGACTCTGAGTATCAATGTCCCCAAGAAGAGGCGGGAGATGTGAATGTGTTTCTGAGACACACCAATAACAGAAAGGGATTAATTAGGATTTTTTGGTTGCAGGAAATAGACAACAAACGGAGCTAGCAAAAGGCTGGAGAGGGAGGCTTCGTTATACGGATGGCCAAATCCCACGGGCCCAGTTCAGCGGGGTAGCAGGCCCAGGGAGGGGCGGAGGCAGGAACAGACCACACCCAGGCTTCTCTGGGCTTCCAGACACCAGGCTGTGCCCCATGGCTCTCTGCCACCCACTCCAATGGCGCTGCACACGGTCACCCGGGCCCAGTCCATCAGTGTCCTGTTGCATTGGAGACACACGTACGCAAGGATGTCTCAGACCCAGGTCCAAATTCCCAGGACACAGAATCTGCCCCAACGTGGATCACATGTCCAGTCCTCAGTGTGGTCCCACCAGCTGCGGCCAGGTGTGGGAGCAGGTGTGGTGGAAACAGGGCAGCTGGGTCCCCCAGGGACGAGGGGAGGAGGGGTGACCAGGGACACTGAGAGCAGCCCCCGAGAGCCTGCCCTCCCCAAGGGTGAGACAGCAAACATGAAACGTGCTCTTGTTGAGAAACACAGAACCACGATAAGAATTTGGAGACACCTCTTTGTTTCAAAATCACACTGGGGGTTGGGGAGAAGGAGCTTTGTTTTCTACAAATCAAGCATTTCAGACTCTGCTGTACACGGCCCTTCCAGAGCCTTTCCCGAACGGGGCTGTCTGCTTCTGTACTGGTTTCTTAGCAACTAAATACCTGACTAATATTCAACTTTTTCCAGGGCTTTAAGAGCTGCAAGATATTAATTCCAAACAAGATGTCTAAATTGTTACTCTGGAAACTTGCGTGTGCATTGCTTTGTGGATTAGATGATGAAGCACCACATTAGAAACACCCCTACATCTCACCCCAGCGTCCCCATCCTAGGACGGCTGAGCCCAGCCCCCGCGGCACAGCAGAAAGGGCGGTCCAGCCGGGCTGGTGGCTCAGGCTGTGCACTGGGCAGAGCCTAGTTTGCTGACCTGAGCCAGTCCCACAACTTCTCTGAGGCTCAGTTTGCTCCCCTGGCAATTGGGAACACAGGTGGTGCTCAGAGTCTAAGGTACGGCTCTACACGCACTTGCTGAGAAGAATATTAAAGAGAAAAGCACAAAGCCTTTAACACAGAAAGGGGAAAATCAGCCCTCAAGCGCCTACGGCCCTGCTCTCTGCCAGGCGTGGGGGACGTCACTTCCTTTACCCCTCACAAGAGAGGGACTCGGTCACCCCCATTGTTCCAGGTGGGAAACTGAGGCTCAGGTGGACAGGGAGCTTGCCCAAGACGCCAGGGCCCGTGAGGGGGGCAGCCGGGGCTGGAGCGCAGGCAGCCGGGTCTCGGACGGCTTCCTTTGCCCCCGGCTCATGCCGCCTCCGCCACAGAGCGCCAAGCAAAGCCGGAAGGAGGAGAAGGAATTCGTGGTAGGAAAAGGAAAGAAGAGACAGCAGAAGGTAGAGTTGATCGACATGATCACAGGTCTCTGGGGGTCACACCCCAGACTCCCCTGCCGCTCAGCTCTGACTCACAGGGCCACACACAGAGCCCCCTTCTCGGGGTCCTGGCACACACCTAGGACGTCCCAACCCTTCACCTCCGCTGACAGCGCCACCTGCGCACTCAGGGAAAATAGGCTCCTCTTCCAACTCTGGCAAAAATATTAACAATAAAAAGAAATAAAATAGGAAAGCAAAAGTTAGAGTTGATCGATAAAATTTACAAGATTTTTTGTTTTTCAAAGACAAAAAAAAAAAATCAACACAACCTTAGCAGGTATGACCAAGACGAAAAAGAAAGATACGAGCATCAGGAATGAAAAGCAGATAAAAGGATTCAAATGGCGACTCAGGACTCGGCCAGGACGCGCTCGCAGCAGGCGAGTCCTCCAGGGAGCCCTTTACCTCCCCTGGGTCTTGGACAGCTTGGGGCCCAGGGATGTCCCAGGGGGTGTAAGGGAGGAGGGATCACCCCCTGCCAAGCCCCTGAGCACGAAGCTGCCTGACAAGGAGTCCAGGTGTCGATCGGCATTGACTGCCTTCCTTTCGCTCACTCAGCATTTATCCTACAAGTGACGTCTGTGCTCGGGGCAGCCTGGGGGTGGGTGGCTCTGCAGGACCAGGAGTGCGTCTGGCCTGAGAAAAGCCATGGGAAACTAGGGACGCAGAGCCCCCCAGGGCCATCGAGGTGTGGGTGAGAGCCTGACTTCCACCTGCGAGTCTCTGAGACTCTTCGAGCCTCGGTCCTCTCATCTGTAAAGTGACACTGCTCTATAATACACAATGGGATAAGAGCACCTGCTTCTGATGGCTCATGGGAAGTGCTACCCAGCCTTACAAACCATTGCCATGTAATCTATTTATTACCATGGCAACCTGCACTTGATGAGGCTGTCACTCAATCACTTATTTACAGATGAGGAAACTGAGGCCCATGCAGGGACAGTGTTTGCCTGAAGTCACAGGTGCGGAGGGTTTGGCCAGCCCTCGGATTGGGGCCGCCGCGCCACTGCTCCTTTCCGCGGGACACACGGAGGGGGTGCGGGGGACACATGGAGGGGGTGCAGGGGACACACGGAGCGCGGTGCCTTTCCGAGCAGCCTGGCGCTGAGCGCACAAAGCTGTTAATTTGGCATTCTGTCAGCTGGAAATCCCTATTAACTAGCCATCACAGCACACGGTGATAATTGATGTTCATAAGGAACTTAATGGAAATTAAGTTTTAAAATAGCTTTACTGTTAAGTGCATTTTATTCTAATTCCTTGAAAATTGGTCATCCGTGTATAGTAGATGAGGTAACAAGCAAACATGCCCAATAAAGCCACTCAGGCCCGACTGTCCCAGATGCCCACGTTCCCCATAGAAGAAGAGGGGCTTGGCGGGGCAGGGTGGGTGCACACCATGCTGGCCGCAGAGACCACCCGACACGCCCTCGAGGCTGAGCCCTTCCTTCCCGAGTCCCCTTCCCCAAGCCAGGTCCTGGCAGGTGGGCAAGCTGCCCGCTGGGTGTGCCACATCCCCCCCAGCCTCCAACCCAGGGGCCTACGGTGGGTTGAACAGTGGCCTCTAAAAGACACATTCAAGTCGTAAGCCCCAGAGCCTGTGTATGTGACCTTATTTGGAAAAATTGTCTCTGCAGATGCAATACAGTAAGGGATCTCGAGGTGAGGTCATCCTGGACCTGGGGGCGGGGGCGGGGGGGGTGCTGAGTCCAGTGACTTGTAAGGAACAAGAAAAGCAGTGACAGACACAGAGGGCAGACCACGTGGAGACACATCACTAGGGTGACGCTGCATTGAGCCCTGGAACACCGTGAGCTACTGGGAGCTGGTGGAGGCAGGAAGGACCCTCCCCCGGGGCCTCCAGAGGGAGCCCCCGGCTCCGCCTTGACCCAGACGGCCCTAGGACTCGGCCCTACGACTGTTTTAAACCATCCACTCTGTTGTATTGTCTGTGTTCTACAGAGCCCGATTCCTAATCTTTTTTTATTGTGTATATTTAAGGTGCACAATGTGGTGTTTTGATATATGTATGTTTTGATATAGTGTATGATGATATGATAGAGCATATGATGTTTTGATATAGTGTATGTATGCGTAGTGGAATGACTATGACAGTCAACAAATTAATATTTTCATCACTTTGCAGTTACCTGTTTGTGTGTGGTAAGAGCACCTAACATCTAGTCTCTCAGCCAGGTTTCAGGGCACGACAGTGGCAGCTGCAGTCCTCACGCCGGGCACTGGATCTCTCGCGAAGGTGTCTGCACCCCGTGTCCCCTGCAGCACGCTCACAGCAGCCAGGACGTGGAGACAAGCGTAGCGTGTGTCCGCCAGAGACGCGTAGATACAGAAATGGAACTGCAGTGTCTGCACACAGACACATTGGAGCGTTGCTCAGCCTTAAGAAAGAAGGAGATGCCGCCATTTGCAACAACGTGGATGAACAGAAGGACGTTCTCCTGAGTGAAATACGCCAGGCGCAGAGAGACACACGCTGCGTGATCTCGTACGTGGAATCAGCCAGCATCACACACACAGAAACAGGGTAGAGCGGTGGTGACCAGGGCAGGGATGGGGGAAATGGGGAAGAGTAGGTCCAAAGGTACAAATGTCAGAGAAGACGAGTAAGTCCCGGACATGTAGCGCACAGCGTGAGGACTGCAGCTAATACTGTTATATTGTAACCTGAAACTTCGCTGAGAGACTAGACGTTAGGTTCTCTTCCCACACACAACAGGCAACTGCAAAGTGATGAAAATATTAATCTGTTGACCATTAGAGTCATTGCACTACGCATACATACACTGTATTGAAACACCGTATGCTGTATCATGTCGTCATACACGACACTGTCACGTGCTGTGCAGGATGCTCGTGTCATTCCCGGGGGATATCCCGGGAGTGGGGTTGCCGGATCATGTGGGAGTTCTATTTCTAGTTTTGTGAGGAAGCTCCGTCCTGTTTTCCGTAACAGCGACCCCAGTGCACGTTCCCACCGACGCCTTCAAGGGTTCCCTTTTCTCCACGCCCTCACCGCCACGTGTTACCTTTTGTGTTCGTGACAACAGCCTCACTGCCAGTTCTGAAGTGACAGCTCACAGTGGTTTTGATTTGCATTTCCCTGGTGATGAGGGATGTTGAGCAGTTTGTTATACGCCTGTTGGCCATTACTGTGTCCTCTTTGGGAAAACGTCCATTCAGGTCCTTTGCCCATTTTTAAATTGTGTTGTTTGGGGTTTGTGTGTGTGTGTGTGTGTGTGTGTGTGTAGTATTTTGGTTTTGCTTTTGTTTTTTGCCATTGAGCTGTGTGAGTTCTTTATATATTTTAGATAATAACCTTATCAGATATCTGATTCACAGGTATTTCCTCCCAATGCATAGCCTGCCTCTTCTTGATTGTTTTATTTTTTTACAGAAAAGCAAAGGAAACAAACGTTGGTGCTGATGGAGTCCCACCAGTTTATTTTGTTGTATCCAAAAACTGCTGCCAAACCTAATTGCAAATCTTCTTTAGGTCTCAGTGTAGGTGTCACTTCCTTGTCTTACCCACGTCTGAGTTGGACGTTGGACCTCTGGTTGCCTGCTCCTGCACCTCCCTATTCGTTCATTCACACATTCATTCATTCATTCGGAACCTACCGGAAGGCACACTAGGTGCCATGTCTTGGGCCGCGCTCTGGCAAACAGAGTGAATGAAGCGGGGTAGGAAGAGACCTCCAAGGACCCTCCGGAGCTCATGGCTGGGACAGACAGAAGCAGCCCTGAGGGCAGGAGGAGGAGCAAGGACGTGCACCCATCCTCATCCTCTCATCGTAACGGCTGCCTCCTCGGCAGCGCCCCGCCCTGCGCCTCACCGCACACCTCGCTTCTGAAGGTGACAGCCCACAGAGCTGCGCCGGAATGAGGCAGGCAGCCGGGCCCAGGTGCCCGAAGGCAGAGACGGCACAGGCAGAGTGTGGGCAAGAGCTAAAGGCAGCAAGAGCTAAAGGCAGAACGCTCTGGGGGTGTTGAAGCTCGGCCCGTGAGCAAAGCCTTGGATGGCAGGTGCCCAGTGATCGTGGGCATCCCACCGCCCGGTCCTCACAGAGCCAGCGCCCACCACAATCCCACCGTGCAGGCGGCAGTGCACCCGCGCTGTCCTTCCTCTAGACCCTGACGATGCCACGGGGGCCGGGGAGTTAACCCGTGCCTGTCAGTGATGAGCCACACATGTTTAAAAAGACATATGTGAACATGAGACCAAGTTTTAGGCATCAGAAAACCAAGAGCACAGCCCAGAAGAACAGCCTTTCTGTGGCCTCCACAGTTGGGAGAAACCGGCCTCTGAGGTTCCGAATCTGCGAGAGGAAAGCAGCCCCCGGTGTGCTCCTGCCGCACGCCTGCCTCCCAGCCGAGGCCCCCGCGCCCCAGCACCCCGGCTCCGCCGAGATAAACACCGCCTCATCGAGGACGGAACAGGCAGATCCCAAGCCCAGTCGGTCTAATTATCTTTGAAGCACATGTTGAAGCCCAATTTGCATACTGAAAATATGGCAGGGCAGGAAGGGAGTGTGTTGGCATTTCTCAACTCTGCCAGTGTTGTCTTCTGACGGCATCATAAGATACTCTCCTAATGAAGTAATAAAAACAGTGTGAAATTTAAAACCACCCAAGGACATCTTTAAATGACACATCCCCCTTCTTGCGGGGATATGAAAGGAATGGCTTGGGCGCCGCAGACCACAAGGGGCTCCCCAGGGACCCCACCCCGGTCCAGACGAGTGACATAGATGCTGTGTCAGTGCCTCCTCGTTCATCACCCAGCCGACACCCCAAATGGTGCTGAAATGTTCCTCCCAATAGGACAGTTCCACATGCTGACTACCCACTGGTTAACTCCTACCGCCCCTAACTTCCCAAGCAAGTGTGTGGGTCACTGATGGAAAATCTACTGTGTGTGCTCATTCTGTCTTCAAGGAAAATGTCTCATTTTTTAACATTTAAATATGTATAACTGTGAGGATTGCCAGGTGCCATAGGGAGACGTTCCTTTAAACAAAGAAGCATCTTACTGCAAGTGTTCTGACGACTGTATCTGTGTGTGTGTACACAAATGCCACAGGGCACTCTGCAGGAGGTAACAATGTATCTACGTGGAACAGTCTAAGAAACCAGGTCACGACACTTTCCAGAACCCAACTCTGTCACCCACAGCTGGCCCCCAGAAGAGGAAGGTCCCTAGAGCTGGCTTGGCGGGGGAAGCTTTTCCAACCCTCTGCCCTCCTGCCCCTGCCGGGAGCCCATGTCAGCCCTGGGCGGCCAGCCCTGCAGCTCCAGAATCCTTGCCCTCCACATACACCTGTCCTCGCTCTGGTCTCTTAGAGAGCTGCTAGGAGCAGGGTGACCAGCGTGCAGTAACCGGCTGAACAGCGAGTGCAGCCCAGGTGCAGACTCGCCTTCAGATAAAACGTAAAGGCTTCATCGCCATGGTCCCATGCACAGGCTCCGCCCTTACCTGGCTTTGTAACCTCCCCTCCCCCTCCTCGCCAAGCTGGACCCTTCGGCTCCTCCAGCCGTAAAGCGGTTCCCAAGTTTTGCATGGCTGGGGTTTTCTCAGCCCCAGAGACCCACTCCAAGGTCAATGTCTCGCTAAGCTCCCAGCAACAGCAGCTGCCCTCATGAAAGTCACCCTGCATCCCTTAACCTTGCTTTATTTCCTTGTTTCTTTGTTTTTCACAGCACTAATCTGAAAAACAAATCTCATTTTTGGCTAATGTATGCATTGCCTATATAGACCCCTCCCCAACCACTACCTGTGAGGTCCACACAGGGACGTAGTCGTGCTAGCCCCGCCCCTCTACCTGGCTCAGCACTAAGCACGTAGAGGGCTCCCTAAATATGTGCCCAAACAAATAAATGAACATCTTAACCCTGGTGGGACCCAGTGGGGGAGAAAGAGGTGGTGCCCTCTCAAATCAGCCATGACTAGACCTTCGTGAAGGCCTGTGAAGCAGCGTACAGAGAGCATTTTCAACGTCCTGCACGAGGACAGCATCCTGGGCTCACGGGAGGACGATGGGCTCTGAGCAGAAAGTGCATTTTATACCCTTCAAGGCACAAATGGCATTCGGGTGACTTGCATTCAGAGCAGAGAGTCCATGTGTTGGGGTCTCCCACGCCAAGGCAGACAGAGCACCTGCCTGTCGGACATGGTGCTTGAGTTGAAGGGAAGATGTTGCCGCACACCCAGAAACAAGGTGGAATTAAAGCATTAGGTTGGAACTAAAGTCCAATTCAGTGTCGCACCATGGACTCTGTTCCCAGCGCTGTGGTTGGGCTGCAGGAAACGCAGAAGGAAGAGCGATGTGCGCCGCATGTGCTGTGCCCTTCTTCCACTGGGGTGTCGGACCCTGCTCTGGCTACCGGCTCTGCTCCATTCTGAACAGTAAGGCCCACCGTCCCTGACCTTGTGGACCTCCCAGCCTCCTGGGGAGGGCAAACATTCATCAGCTTATGTCCCAAATACACGAATGACAACCTGTGGTGCTCGCTATGAAGGAAACACGAACGGTGATGTGGGAGCTGACACCAAAGGCCCCCAAGTCCGAACGTGGTGCTTGAGCTGAGAAGTGACAGCCAAGTGGCTGGCACTGGGCAAGAGTGTCTCAGAGAGAGGGGGCTGCGTCCCACCAGGGTTGCATTCTCCTCCCACGCTGGGCCCCCCCACCCCCCGACTGGATTCTGAGGGTGACCTGATGGAATGCACGTGTGTTTCCAATTGTGTAACATTTCCCCAGCTCGATGTCCAGGGCTGTAAATCAACCCTTTCTCTCCTACTCTAAGAATCAAACCCGTGAATCAAGAAAAGCTGGAAAGTCCGAGGAAGAATGCACTGGGGGGTGGGGGGGGTACGTTTACATGCATGATATGCAGGACACTTAAAATTCAAAGTACCCAAGACATTTCTATGCTCCCAGATCATTTGTAAATAGCCTCAAAGGCTGTCAAAACCAGTCCTTGCAACTGAAATTGCTACACATTTTATTAATAGTTAATAGAAACACATTTTAGCACACAGGTAATTCACCCAATTGATAAACTTGCAAATTGATTGCAGTAAATTGGATTATGTTAGATTTCAGGGATTTGGTCCTGCGGCAAAGCATTCGTTTTGTGACCTGATTGACCACGAGTTAGTTCTGCCAACCAGTCTGTTTGGATCCAAAGCTTATCTTCCCATTCAGCCACAGACCTCCTGGATCACACCTTCCTGCTCCAGGGAGCTCAGAGATCTGCTGACACGCTTATGTTCCATGTTCTGAATTTACCAATCCATGGGCTGACCACATGAACAGTGCTCCTAAGTATTGTTTCCAACACCCCAGGGTTTAGAAGGACATAGTCAGGGCATCCTGGTGCTGCACAAGGACATGTGGATGGGCCGGTCCTCCTCTGAGTAACCTCTTACCACAGGGAGATTCACCGTCGGATGCTGTCTTGGATCCCGTACTGTGTAAACTCAGGTCTGCATTTGGCTGATGACAGATGTTTCTCTGCCAGAGTTCGCTGCTCATCCACCCCCTCCCCATGCAGATGTGATTTAGGGCATCATGAATCAATCACCAGTTCTGGAATTTCAGCGAGCAGATGTCCTCTTTAGAGATCCTAATGCAAACAGTTAACCCACAGATTCCTTTGCCTTTTTCTCTTTTAAGAAGTGCCAGTTGTCTGCGAAGATGTCAAGTGGCATGAGTGTTATTTGGATATTGGACTTACCGACAGGTCTCCCTTGAATCAAATAAATGCATCTTAAGGCAAAAACCCGAGTGGGGAGCGCCCAGGCAGAGACCACCGCGCAGGCGGCAGCTGGAGCCCGCCAATGCCATTGGCAGTAAACAGATGCACTGCAGAGCCCCAGAAATTAATCACTCCTGTTGGCATTTTAATAAACAGCTGCTTCTGAAAACGCTTTGGAATGAGCACAGTTCCTGACCAAATCTCTTTGAAAGAAGATCAGGGGGGTTAGAAAGCTGCCGACTTTGAAAGCAAAGAGAAAACAAACTTGGAGGTAATTCTGAGTCAGACCCTTCAGGAATCAGCCCTGTTGAGTGACCGTAAGTCATTTTTCATGAGATCCAGCCCAGTAGGAGCACAGTGCAGTGAGAAGTGTCCAGGGACCTAACCCCGGGCCACTCTGGTTTACTGCGTGATCGGAGGACCTCACCTTGCAGGGACTCGTGCTCCTCGTGCACAAAATGCGCCCCAGCAGCTCCGCGTGTTCTGTGGGCTTTTGCAAATAGCCAGTGAGACAATGGGCGTGACCACGCGTTGTGTGGATAAAGAGGCCCCCAACGTAAGTAAGGCAGCATCAGTCCTTGTCATCATTCACTCACACCCTCCAAAAAGGACCCTGGGAGCAGCTCCACTGCTAGAATAAAAAGAATTCTAATGAAAGTCAAATCCGGGTTTCCGGTTACCTGGGATGAAACTCTCAGCCTCTTTGCCAAAATCCCATGGTGATAAGTAGAAGGTTGGAAATGATTCGGTGCAACAAGGAGATCAACCGATTTGCTTCCTCTGACGGGCACTTGAGTGCGTGAGTGGCAGTGGCCGTGGTGTACCGAGCAGGGGTCTGAGCCCACTTTCCATTGCTACGTCTCTCCCAGAGTGCCCTTCTTTTTCCTGCAAATATCTTTGCTGATGTTGTTCATTGAGAAGGCCGCTGTTCCCCATAAACAGTAAATAAAAAGGAAAAAATTCACCCAGAATGAAACTCTATCACTGGGGTAATTCCCTCCGGGGCCAAGCGAGGGGAGCGGCACCAAAGAGCTCGGAGCAGGGTACGAATGAGCCCTGCCCGCCGGGAGCGAGGGAGTCGTGCGGGGCACCAAACGGGGACCCCAAGGGCCGCTGTCTCTGCTACCGCATAGTCAAAGATTAGCCCTGGACTCCCTGCCTCTGAGGAGCTTAGCGACAGCGGACTTTGCACGGCAGTGATTCCATGGCACGCACTTCACGTGTCTTAGCGACAGGAGGGAGAAATGCCGTCAGCTCCAGGCCCCTGTTGATAACCGGCATGTCCCTGTGCACTCTCGGGGGCCTCGCCTCTCCTAGCAGGGCCGGGGACCAGCGCCCAGGGGCAGAAGGACTGCCACGGCCACTGCACCTGTGAGCCCCCGGCTGGGGACACAGCCCGGGCCTGGGGCCCCCGAGACGGCTGCTGGGCTCTGGGGCAACATGTCCCCCATCAGCCCGCACTCCCCGGAGCCGTGTCGGGAGACACGGACGTAGGTGGGGACAGCTGCCGGCACGGATGGAGAACACAGCGCCACTTTAGGGAGGAAAAGGCTGATGGATTCGGGGGAGACACCACCTAAATGCACCGACGTTTTAGAGGACGTTTGCTTCCTTACATCAACGTTCTGTTCACACGGAGAAACCAGTCAGATCGCCTGAGGAGGAGATAAGCTGGCCCCTGTGAATTAGCTGAAATTTAAGTTTTAAACCATAGTAGGTAGCAGGTTGACTTCTGAACTGGGGAGGCCAAATAGAAGATAATACCCACCGCCTCCCAGAAGTTAAAATGCTGATGTTTCTAAAAGTCAAGACACAATAGAATTTCTGAGATCTGCTTTAAAATAATCGGGGGAGGGGCAGACCAGCGGGGAAGGGGGGTGAGAAGACCCCCGAGTGCCGACCTTCGTGGAAGCTGGGGTGACGGTGGGGCCTCCTCTCCCCTCGCTCCTACTCCGCACATGTTAGGGACGCACAGTCATTTAAGTGGATTTTAAATCCAGCCACGGACCACACGCGTAGCTTTTCCTTTCTAAGAGTTAATTGCTAAAGGACAATTGGGAACAGAGGAAATCTCCGGGAGGCCAGTAATGAGGCACCTGGCCGTGGGTTTCTGGAACCATTCCCGATCGTTGCGGAGACTCACAGTCTGACTGACCCGACTCAAAGAGAGGGTGTGGGGGGGACAGGTGGTTTCCCAGCCTCGCCACCTTGCAGGACTCGGGCAAAGGTTGTTTCTCCGTGGTGTTTCCCGTGAGCCGACACGGCGGACCTCACTGGCCTTCCCCCACCCCAACCGGCAGAGAGGTTCACGGCCTTGAGACACGGCCCGGATGGACACCGCCCCGCTCTAGTTTCAAGGAATGGCCCCCGTTGTCCTGAGTCCATCAGCCCCTGGTCACCTGCCTGCCATGTAATTGGGGCAGGGCTGGGACGCATAGCTGGAGACCTGGAGCGTGGGAGGGACCCAGTGAAGGGTCCAGGCCCCAGGAACACCAACCAGCCAGTGCAAGGGCTTCCGATTTGCCAACAAGGAGGTCCCGGAGGGGATGCGTGCCGGACTCTGTCCTCCCCTAGACCTTTGCCATCCCCGAGACCCCCGCGTGGGCACCTTCGGGGTTTCATTTCCCACCTGACGAAAGAGCCAACAGCCTCTCTTGTTACCAGTTAGACATTCACACCCAATCACAGAGCTCTCTGCAGAGTGCACCGTGTTGGCGCTCACGCTGAGCCCTGCTATTAACACAGCCACGCGATGTCATCAAAGGTACCATTCGGGGCTGCCGTGGATGAAAAGGAATTTCAAAGGCAGCTTTTTCTTGCTGACTTCTTTGAATCCACTTGCAAAAAAAAAAATCAGAACTTGATTCCAAGCTTGTTCTGGGGATGGCAAATTAATGAACTGTCCTCATGTCACTAAAGACTTAGCTCAGAACTCAGGTTACCAGGAGGATTGGTTTCTATTAGCGCCTTACTTGGAGCTCTCCCAATTCCAGTCTTTTATTGTTGCCTGGGCGGAGTTCTATGGAGCTGATGAGTGTTTGCTGCAGAGAGCTCCGGCATAATCAGAGATGAAGTCGTTTCTCCCTCTCCCACTCCTCCTTTTCCACAGTCAAAGGAATCAGGAAGGCAGAATTCAAGTGAAAACTAAGCAGTGCATAATTCTTAAATGCAATATTTAAATGCCCATATAAGTGGAGCAGCTATTAGACCGGTGCTTCTCACAAAAGGTTCGGAAGCTTGTCTCTCCTTTGAAAGGAGCTGCTCCTCCAGGCTGACTTAGGGATATTCATTCGGCATGAATACCTCCGAGGCACTCGCACCATAAGATAGCTGTCAACTCTCTCCAACAAAGCCCGCGTTTACAATATATTTACGCAGGAGTCCACGTGGAGAGGGCTTGAATGTGTTCATTGTGCAGCCTTCAAAGTGGGATGATGAGGAATCAGAGGACGTTTTACAAAGTGGGAAGAAGGCAATTTGGCTTCATGTGACACCTTTCATGCTCAGAGGACCCCAACAGTGAAATACTTGCGAAGAATAAAGTGCTTACATTTTGCGAGGGAGATGGCGGTGTTGCAGCCGTGGGGCTGGGAATGCAAAACCCTCAAACCAGGCCCGAGTTTCAGCCAAACTCTGGCAGGTCTCCAGGCAGTGGAGCTTCCAGCTCGGGCGGCCACGGGAGGAGGAGAATCTGCTCAGATACTCCAAGTGGCCAAAGTGAATCCCCTCCGGAGCCGCCCCAGTGGGCAATAGCTGTGCTGCTCGCTGCTTTCCGGGGGTGCAGGGTCCCAATCTGTCACTCGGTTTTATCTGCTCCAACAGGCCTTTGTTCCTCCCTTTGTTTGCTTTTTAATTTATAACTCAAATAAAATTATGGTAAGATGAACTTGTTCTCTTTGTTTTAGTCACTTATACCTTCACTGCTTGTATCGTTTTGGGGTTTTCTTTTGTTCCTAATGTACCAGGATCAATAATTTTACAGAGTTGTGATCCCAGCTTGGATAGGGCTTTGCCTTCTGCTTTTTCACTGGACTCTGAATTGTCGTTTCCCTTTCTTGTGGCCACGTGCATAGGTTTCAGTGGTGCCGAGTCACAGTTTTGTCAAATATTCTGCTATTGTGGGACTTCTAGGTTATCCATTCATTCATGTACAGATTCTTCCTGGGCACCTATTCTACATTAAAGGATGGGGACCCCGTAACATGACGGTCCCCGTGCAGGTGAAGATGGAAGAACGAACACCGAGTGAACCGCGTGACAGTTCCAAGGTGAGGAGTGAGAGAGAAAACGCGAGGACGGAAGCAGAGGAGGAAGGGGGCGGGTGTGTGGCGGGGAAGGAGGGCATCTGGGGGTTCAGGGCGCGTGGCCCTCCGTGAGGTGTGTGGCCAAGAGGAGGGCGAGGTGGAAACCACAGCTGGGGGGAGGTTCGGAAGGGAGGACAGCAGGGAGCAAAGGCAAAGGGAACAGGGAAGGGGAAGGGGACGGCGGGGAGGGCTGGGGTGGAGCACGCAGGGCTTTTTCTGGCCACGGGAGGGCCCGGGCTCCGGCTGTGTCCCGGGGGGTGCAGGGAAGGTTTCGGGCGCAGGGTGGGCGTGAGCCACTGGTGCTGTGAACGGGTCCTCTGGCCGCTGCCGTGTGGACTCCAAACGCTGGGGTGGCTCCTAATCGCTGTTCATCTTGCAGCTTCCTCCTCGGGACAGATTCCTGGGAGCCAAACTCATCATGTCTGAGGTTGTGTATATTTTTATGGTTATTTTTATGTACAAATTATTTTTGCAAGGAGCTATACCAATTTATACTGCCACCAGCAATTTATGATTATAGCACACAATATCCCCAATAGTATTAACTATTACAGTTTTTTAAATATGTTAATTTAGTAGATTTTAATACAAATCCTTAGTGTTATTTTGCTCTGCATTGAGGGTGAGCCTTTTTCCTTCGTTACCAACAGTACGGGGGTGTGTGAATTGTCCCTTCATAATTCTCAGCCGTTGCCCTGAATAGTCATCAACTCATTTATTTAAAACAGGGTTTCAGATTTATCAAATAAAAATACCAAGCACCTAGTTAAATTGAAATTTCAGATAAAAAACACTTTGTGTGTGTGCGTGTGTGTGTGTGTGTGTGTGTGTGTCCTGGGCAATATACTAAAAAGGTATTTATGGTTTTACTGAAATTCAAATTTAACTGGGCCTCCTATTTCACTTGGCAACCTGAATTTAAAAGAATATTCATGAAGGATCTTCTGTGCCCTAGACGGCGTCCCAGGCACCCGCCCGAGCGCTGCCGCGGCCGTGGGTCTCAGGAGGGTGTCCACGTGGGTGGGTGTCAACTCACCGCCCTCCGCAGGGCTGCAAACGTTTCCCAGGATGTTTCCTGACCTTCTGCTTCAGTTATTATTTCCAATTGTATAGAAATTTTAACCTCCTTTTTTTTCTTTTTAGTTTATTTGATCTTTTATTTCAAAATTAGGAAGATATGAAACCTCTGACAATAGGACTCTCAGCCCCGCTGTCGATGGGTTTTTGGCAGGACGTCGAAAGATGGTCACTGAATTGCACGCTCAGTTCTCCACAAATCTGAGTCCCAACTCCAAGAGGCACATGGTGTTGAATGGACTTAAATCCTTTAATCTAAGTAAGGATGTTTCCTCTGGAAACCCACTCTCATCCACCCTCATAATCCAATTTCAAATGCAGCAGTTGCAGCATAAAAGCTTTCTGCTGCTGTGGTTAACTGCTAACCCAGCTCACTTGCCGAGCACGCCCTGCAGTGTGGGCACGTGGTAGGTGCTTCATATGAACGGATTATCTCTGCAATGTACTGGTTTCCTTTCTTTTGGATATATATCCAGAAGTGGGATTGCTGGATAATATGGTGGATCCATTTCACTTTTTTGAGCAATCTCTATAGTGTTTCCCAGAGTGGCTTTACTAACTTACACACCTGTCAGCAGTGTACTAGAATTTCCCTTTCTCCACACCTTCGCCAGCATCTGTTACTTTTTGTCTTTTTGATAATAGCCACTTTAACTGGGGTGAGGTGACATCTCGCTGTGGTTTGAGTTGCATTTCCCTGATGATTAGTGAGTGATCTTGTACATTTTTTATATACCTGTTATCCATTTGTATGTCTTCTTTTGAGAAATGTCTATTTGGATCATTTGCCCATTTTTTAAAATCAGATTATTTGGTTTTTTGCTATTGAGTTATTTGCGTTCCTTATATATTCTGGTCATTAATCCCTTGTTGGATGGGCAGTTTGCAAATATTGTCTCCCATCACGTAGGTGCCTCTTCACTGTGTTGGCTGTTTCCCGTGCGGTGCAGAAGCTTTTCAGTTTGATGTAATCCCATTTGTCTAGTTCTGCTTCTTTTGCCTCTGCTTTTGAGGTCTCGCACAAAAAATCTTTGCCCAGCCCAGTGTCCTGAGGTATTTCTTCAATGTTTTTTCTAGTAGTTTCATAATTTCAGGTCTTGCATTTCAGGCTTTAATCCATTTTGATTTGATTTTTATATACAGTGAAAGATTTGGGTTTTATTTTTATTCATATGAACATCCAGCTTTCCCAGCACCATTTGTTAAAGAGAGTGTCCTTTCCTCACTGAATGTTCTTGGCACCTTTGTCAAAAACCCATTGGCTGTAAATACATGGATTTATTGCTGGGTTCTCTGTTCTACTCCATTGGTCTGTGTACCTGTTTTTATACCAGTGCTATGGTGTTCTGGTCACTACAGCTTTGTGGTATATCTCGAAGTCAGGTAGTGCAGCGTCTCTAGTTTGGTTCTTTTTGCTCAGGACGGCTGTGGCTATTCGGTGTCTTCTGTGGCTCCACATAAATTTTAGGGATTTTTTTTTTTTTCTGTTTTTGTGAAGAATGTCGTCAGTATTTTGGTAGTGACTGCAGTGAATCTGTAGTGTCACTTTTGGTAGTAAGGTCATTTTCACAGTATCAGTTCTTCCAATCCATGAGCATGGGATATCTTTCCTTTGTGTGTGTGTGACCTCTTCAGTTTCTTTCATCAGTGTTTTATAGGTTTCCTTATAGAGATCATTCACCTCCTTGGTTAAATTTATTCCTAAGTAACTTTTTGTAGCTATTGTAAATGAGATTGTTTTCTTGATTCTTTTTCCACTATTTAGAGAAATGCTACCAATTTTTGTACATTAATTTTGTATCCTGCAACCTTACTGAAATCTGTTGTCAACATTTTCCATGAGGAAAATTCTTCTGACCAGGAAATGACCAGCTGATGCTGATCCCATTAGCTCTCTGGATCTAAATCTTTTACAAAACAAGTAGGTTCTCTGTTATGGACTGAATGTCCGCACACATACACACACACACACACACACACACACACGTATGTTGAAGCTCACCACACAACATGAGGATGGGGTCGTTAGGAGATAATTAGGCTTAGATGAGGGCACGAAGGTGGGGGCTTTGTAATGGAATTAGTGGCTTTACAAGGGGAAGAAGAGAGAGAGAGAGAGAGAGAGAGATTTTTAGCCTACGTTTTAAGAAATCATCTTCCATTGACAGAATAAACTGAATAAATAAAAGTGTTATTATGGTGAACAAGGTCAGCCCTCCCAGGATGCCTTTTTTTAGATGGTTCCTGGGACTCCTCAGCCCCAGGCTTGGCTCCCAGGTGAGAGGGAAGCCGGCGTGGCCGAGGACCCGTGGGTTCCATCAGCAGGAGGACGTGTCCTGGCCCTGCTGGCAGTGCCCTTCGTGATCCGAGGCGTGGCTCCAGGCTCTGCCAGATTTGCAATGCTCAGCTCCACCCCACAGAAGACTGTAGAGCCACAAATCCCAAGCCTGGGGCACGTTCCCTGGGCCCTCTGCCCCACCAGGAACATTCCAGAGCAGAGTCCATTCCACAGGTACTTACCGAGTCCCCACCGTGGGCCAGGAACTAGGCTTGGCTGGGGGTTGAGGGGATGGCGGTGAGCACACAGAGCCGGCAGGTCCTGGCCACTCCCCAGAGCCCAGCACAGGAGAAATTGAGAGAAGGGAGATCTGGTCAGACGCATCTGTAACAGATGACTGGGAGCAGGTGGGGAAGGCAGGGGTGGGTGTGGACAGACCGTGGAGACCGTTGCTAATGCCTAGGTGAGAAGCCACAAGGGAAGTGACACTGGAGGCCAGAAGGGCATTCCGAGAAGAGAGGAGGCCCGCAGGCCAAGGATCAGGAGTCTCCAGCGTGAGATAGTGAATCCCACGTGGCATGGTGTGACCAGCAGAGAGCACCTGGGCAGAGAGGCGTCCGTCCACACAGCACATATGGCTGGAGAATCGCAGGGCTTTGCTCACATGGTCACATTTTTGGTTAGGTTAAAGCTCTTGACCTTTATCCTGAAGGTGACAGGAACCCATTACCAGATCTTAAGGAAGACAGTTGACATGATCGGATTTAACGCTCAGAAATTTCATCTCTAGGCTGGGGCAGGGGGGTGAGTTGGGAGAAGAAGGTCTCTCGCGGCTTCTGTAAAAATGAATGTCAAATCAGTTACTTCATCTTTAAAATGATGTTTAAAAATAAATCATTTTGGGTTTTGGGGAGTATATAAAATAACAATCATAATATCTATCACTCATCGTGTGCTTAGGCATTATGCCAAGAGGCTTCATGGACAAAATCTCATTTAATTTAATCATCAAAACAACGTGCAGGACAGATCTGATTGCCTGCCCTTCACAGGTGAGAATACTAAGTATCAGAGAGTTTGAAATTGTGTCTAAGATCATGCAGCTCTTAGGGCAGAACCGGGTTTTGAAGACACAACTGCTTAACTGGGAACACGGGACGCTTCAACTCCTCACGTCCTGAGGTCTGCGCCAACGGTAGCTGCGGAGCAGGATTCTTGTACTCTTCACAGATGAGAAACTGAGACTCAGAGAAATTAAGCAAGTTTCCCAACCCCAGAAGAAGAGGTACTTTCAGGCTTGTACCATGTTGGTGTCAAACACTCAAAGGTATTGTCACCCACTAGCATCCCAGGTCACAGACATTTACTGGAATTCGTGCTTTCTCGTGAGCAAGACCGTGGGTGATCTGGGGAAGAACAGAACTTTTTAATGCACTGAAAGATGCAGACTGTGTCACAGGCTCCGTCAGAGAGGTCAGGCGCCCAGGCAGGGTGAGCAGCCGGGGCAGAGGGCAGCATGGCCACGGGCGGGGAGGACAGAGAGCAGGAAGGGCGTGCGGGAGGGGCGGCCAGCCTCTGGTTCTCCCCAACCCACGATAGCCCTGCCCGAATCACCACTGGGCCCACCGAAGGCTGTCGGTGACAGGGAGTGACGCTGGAGACGGCCACACCCTCCTGCCTCCTCCCAGTGCAAGGACACAAATAGAAAGGAGACGGGTGGCTCTTAAGTAGGTCTTTCCAGATAGTTTTCCTTTCGACAACCTCTTGTTCTTGTGATTAAGCTATTTCAAACAATTGCTGCTAACATCTGTCTTTCCAGAAAAGCCACAGCAATTTATTTGGGAGATGAATTCAAGCCCTTGAGCAAACCACACAGAGAATTGTGACTGAGGCTAACATTTAAGAGGAAATGAAATAGCTAATTGAGTTCCGTAAGTCTGGGGCTGCGATTCCTACGGACCAGGAGGCTGAGCCCCTCGAGAACCAGATCCCGGTGGGCCTCTACCTGACTCCTCTTTCCCAGAGCGGATGCCGGAATTCCTGGTCTCCAGAAACAATGAGGCTCCTGGGGCTGTCTGATCCCTCCTTCCCCTCCAGCTCTTACTTGGATAATTACAAACCGCAGCACGTGTGTGCGGAGCTCACTGGCCTAAAGTCCTCATGAAAATGCTTTCCAGCTATTTTGTTAAATCACTGAGGATTTAGAGCAAGTGGTTCCACAAATTCCCGACTCTTTAACACCACTAATTGCAAAACGCACATTTCAAATTCAAAACAGCTTTCTTGAGGGGTGGGGAGGGAGAACATGCCATATTTATTGTCGCTTTTTATTTGTATCACACAGCCCAGTATCGGGAACAGTAAAATATGAAAAAAAGAAAAATGTGGATCGTTGAATTGAACCAGAAGGAATTTGCTTATAAGAGCATTGCTTCAACATTTTTTGATAACATCTTGGAGAAATCATCTCTAAATAACCTCAAGGCGTCTTCTTGTTTCACCTTAACTTAGCTTCAGTAATCTGGTGCCGTCTCCGCCTCACACTCGGCCAAGAGGAGGCATCTTGCTGAAAGGCCCTGTCTGCCTCCACTCAGCTGCTACAGCAAAACACCTGAGACTGGGTAACTAATAAGGAACAGAAATTTATTTTTCACAGTTCTGGACGCTGGAAGTTCAAGATCGAGGCACCAGCAGATTTGGGATCCGGCAAGAGCCCCGTCCCTGCTTCCAAGACGGTGCCTTGCTCCCATGTCCTTCAGAGGGAGGACCGCTGTGTCCTCACGTAGGGAAAGCGGGGAGAAGAAAGGACCCACTCCCTCAAGACCCTTCGTACCAGCCCTAATCTCCTCCATGAGGCTCCACCCTCGTGACTTACCCACTTGCTAAAGGCCCCACCTCTGGACACTGTCACATTGGTGATTAAGCTGCAACAGGTGGGTTTGGGGGACACATTCAGAGCACGGCAGGTGTCCAACAAGCAGACTGTAGAACCAGAGGCCAAGGCTCCGGAACCCTCCTGGGCCACCCTGTCTGCTACAGCATTTGCTCTTGGTTTCCCTCCCGCAGCAGCTGAGGTGAGCCTCCGGCAGCCTTTCAGACAATGGTGCCGTGAGTTGTGGGCGCAGCAGTTTCCTGTTGCTGCTACAGCAAACACCACAAACTCGGTGGCTCACGACAGCACAGATTCATTCTCTCGTAGCTCTGGAAGCCGGAGCTCAGAAACCACGTTCACTGCACTCGGGCCGAGGGCTGGTTTCCGCAGGAGACTCATTTTCTCACCTTTGCCAGCTTCCAGGGCCACCTGTGCCCACGTCTAGCGGCCCCGTCCTCACACCGTTACAACCTTTGCTTCCGTCATCCCACGTCCTGCCACCGTGTCCTTAGCCCTCCTGCTTCCCTCTGCAGTCACCCTTGTGATTTTATCACTGGGCCCAGCACGAGATCCTTAACTCAGTTACACCTGCAAAGTCCCTTTTGCTGGATAAATTGACATAGTTACGGTTTCTGGAGATCAGGACGTGGACCTCTGCGGACACCATCAGTTAACCTGTGACAAAGGCAAGGAAAATGAGACTGGAGCATATCACACTATTTTTGCACGTGTTTTTCTCTCATGTTTGCTTCTGTGCACGGCCACCTGATCCGTGTTGGCTTAACTCTGTCTTGGGAACGAGCCCCGTGCACTGCAGCCGGTTTCAGTGCTGGAGCATTTGCGACGTTGCGTGTTCGTTTGCTCGTCCCGTAAATGTTAATCAGCTGCTCGATGTCAGGGCACCGTGCTCAGAACCTGGGCAAGGAGGGACACAGTTACGTGAATTAGTCTCGGCCCTCCAGGAACTTGCACCCTGATGGGAAGACCCCATCCTCACCAGAAACAGGGGACTTCAAAGGAGCAGATGAAGAACAAGTTAGGGGTTCAGGGAAAAGCGACCCTGGGCTCTGGGAGTCCAGAGAAGTGGCAGCCGGTGCCCAGGAGGGGAGGCGGGAAGGCTGCCCTGGGGCCAGGCACAGGACACAGACGGAGGGAGGAGGGAAGAACAGTGTCTGCAAGAAGAACATGTCTCGGGAGGGCTTGGAGATGAGAGAAACTGATTTCTTCTGGGCACAGAGTGGATATTGCTTGGATGGGGTTCAGGGCTCACTCTATGAATACGGAAGATGGTTTTGGCTAATTTGGGCAGGTATGATTTTGAAGAATCTGCATCCAGCAGTCGGTGTTGGAACCTTATCCTATAATTAAGGAGGCGCTGTGGAAGGATTTTAGAGAGGAAAATTCTTTAATAAAGTTGGTACCCTGACAATATGAGGCGTGATCGGGACGCGGGTGGAGGAACCAGGGAAACCCAGGGCGGGTGTCGGGAGGAGACAGAGACGGCACAGGTGTGGGCAGCTCAGGGAAGCGGGGACAGAGGGGGGTCCTCAGTGACACTGGGTCAGGGAAGGGGGTGATGACAGACGGGCAGCGAAGGCCCGAGGTCAGACTCAGGGGACAGCCCTGGCTCCAATCGTGAACTCACATGCTGAATGGACCCAGTTCCTTCACTTTTAAAACGGAGACACCCCAAACGTGCAAATGCCCGCTTGGTAGGACTGATGTGACAGTTAAGGATACTGTGTGTGAAACGCCGTGGCCGGAGCCTTCTTCCCGGAAGGTACTCAGTGGACGGTGACCAAGGTGACCATCACCTGGTACCCAGGACCAGCCCGACATGCCCACGCAGGCATGGGAGGGAGGAAGCGTAATCCTTCTGTAATCCGCATACAACCAGCAAATGAATGGCTGGTGGAATCCCCTAAAATAGAGGAGAGACTCCGTAATGTAAGAATTGGTCCCAAAAGCCCAGACTGATGGATGCGGGGGACAAAAGATTATGTGAAGCCGTCGGAACAACACTGGAATGCACAGCGCTTGTCACACGGATGGCAAGAAAGGGAAAGTATGGGATTGACGGGCCCCATGGGCACAGAAGACATCCTTGTCCCTGCCGGCGTCTGGTCCTGGCTGCTGACATCACCCAGGTGCACGGGGCCACGGCCTGCCTCTGGCTGCCGTCCTCAGCCTCTGCTGACCACGCCACACGCACCTGTTCCTCACCAGCGGCCACTCTGGCTCCGCCTCTCTCAGTTACACTGGGCTGGGCGGTCCCCCACATGCTGTGCTGCCCTCACCCGACTCTGGGGCGAAGGGAGCGCGGCCGGCTGCCCCACATCCTCTCTGCCGTGACACCCCTGCGCTGAGAGCACCCGCTGCTTCCCAGGCTCTGGGTGGGGGCGGGGGGGGGCAGGAGCTGGCGCCGCCCCTCCCTCTCCGTCCCCAAACTGCTGTGCATCCTATCAGGGTTCCACACGGGGGTCTGGGGACCCTCTTGTGGGACACCTGCAGCCGCTTCACTGCAGTCCTCGTAGATCCTTCCCCACCCCTAAGCAGAGAGAGCTCTGTCCGGTCTGGGCAAATGGGGAGAACCAGTTTCGACTGATCGATCATGCATCTCTCTGCAGCTAGTCATCAATCCAGAGCTTCTGCTCTTAGATTCGAGAGGCTTTCCTGGCCCAGCCTGGGAGCAACGCCTTGGCTTTCCAAAGCCTGTTTTAAACCCCAACAGGTACAAATGTTCCCTACAATTCTGCTGCAGGAGCCCACCCTGAGGCCCCTGCCTTTTGGGCATGGGGTGCCGGGTACGGTGCCCAGCAGGAAGGCTCTCGGTGACAACTGCATCCTTAATGTCCCCACAGCTAGAGAATGCCTGGAAATGGCATCTGTCATCGAGCCAGAGGGAACCAGCCTGCAGACACCTCGACTGTAGCCCCATAAAACCCACTTTGGACTTGTGGCCTCCGGAACTGTGAGATAATCCGCTTATGTTGTTTTGAGGCACTAAATTGTGGTGACTTGCAACGGCAGCCACAGCAAACCAACGCAGGTGTGTTCGCGGAAGGGCCCCTCTTAGTTCAGGGAATCGGCCGGCAGGCGGGGGCACCAGGCTTGCGCAGACAGGCAGGGAAGTCGAGGCACAGCCAAAGCTTACTCCAGCGCCAGCTGCAAGACCCTGTGGACGTCCCTCTCTGGCCCCACAGGACTCACCACCAGGGGATTCCGACCCCACCAGCAGACAAGTGCCCTTGACAGTGGACACGCAGCCCCCGTCACCTCCGGGTGCCCCGGGGCCTTCGCTCCCTCCCGCGGGAGTCACCCTCTGGGCAGAAGCCCCTCACTGGCTCCCCTCCAGCGACGATCAAGCCCCTTCAGCCAGGCAGGAGAAGGATCGTCTTCCCTCACCCCTACCCCCGCCTGGCCTCTCCCTGCAGGGCTGCCCTCACCTCCGCAGGGTGCCGGAACAGTAGGAGCACCTGGGGCCACTCCACCAGCTGGGTTCACTTAGCATTTTCCTCACCTCATTAATGTCATTAATTTCCCGCAATGCAGCTTTTTTAAAGGCCTCTTAGGACTAAAGTGAAGCATTTAGGCTGTTTCTAATTTTTTATTTTTAAAGAATGCTGCAATGAACATCTGCTAGTTAAATCTTTGGGCACATCCATGATTATTTCTTTAGGATAAATTTCTCAAAGTTGAATTCCTAAACGGATGGTGTTACAAAACCTAAACACTCTTGTTACATGTTGCAAACCCTGCATCCTGTAGACAAGGACACAGCTGCCAGCATCCTTGCAGCCAGAAGACCTTCACTTGAGAAGTGCACCTAGAGGGCAAACCCTGAAAATAAAGTGGCATTAGGTATTGCGTTTCTCACGGCCACATGGTGTCTTCTAAGCTTATGTGCTTTGCCTTCATTTTGCCAACACAGATAGCACGCAGGAAGTCGGAAAAACAATGTCACAGACACCAGCACTGGTGTTGAGAAAGAGCATTATCTCAGTGATAAACACTAAACGTTCAAACTTACGTGCAGCAAACATGTTTGCCTGCACTTTAATAGCTCCTAGTGTTGGAAGCACGTGGCCAAAGCATGATCTGTCACATTTTTTGGTAGCTTTCGGATGTGGAAAAGCACTTGGGATGCTATCCTTTCAGTGTGTGTGTGTGTGTGTGTGTGTGTGTGATGTGTATGTGGCCAGCCAGATTAACATTTCAGTGTAGCCAGTCCCAATGAAAAGATCCCAGATCAATAATGAGTTGTGAGACAGATGTCACATCTGCCCACCGCGCATGTATCGGAAGAGGTCAGGCGTCCGTGCGATTCGCCGCTGCAGGCGTGTTTTTGGCTTGGTCCATTCACACAGTCCAGTGCGTGTGGACAGCAGCCTCCTCCTCCGCACTCTCCGGGAGGGCTTCTCGCCGCTACCCGGGACCACCTTGCAGTTAGCGAGAGCGAGGTGCAATACACCAATACGTAGGGACCGCAGAGGGGGAGGTTCTGCAATCGATTAAAAAACTCAACTTGAATTAGTATTAGATTTTCCTTATGTTTAATTAAGTCTAATTAAACAATGCCGACATCTTCTTGGCACCGGTGGTGCGATTATGTTAAATATTTAATGCTTGTGAAGGATTAGGCTGCGCTTCTAATCTATAGCTAACAATCTGTTCCCTCTCTGGAGTATTTTTTATTTAGTTCTGCTTTTGTATAATGAGTTACATTTCGAAAGGAATTGTTAAATGCTCCAGCACCGACGGGCCACGTCGCTGCCCCGCAGATTGGAGCGCAGAGGTGCTCGGCCAAGGTGGCCCACACCTGGGGCTCTTTCCTCCAAAGAGGGAAGGGCAGAGGTGAAAGGACTGAGGGGGCTCCGTCGGGGGCTTGTGCGGCCCCTGGAGCCCGGTGATTGAGGACTCTGAACACAAGGACACAAGTCCACACTGGAAACTCTCCTGGGTGCTCCGCAGGGTCTGCTTCTCCCACAGAGCTGCCGGACGGTGATGAAAAACGTGTTTGTGTGTCTCCGCCCCCTTCTCCAATGCACACCCTGCCGCCCTCCCCTCAGAGGACGTGGAGCTGCTCTAGAGGGCTGAGCATCTATTTCAAAGAACTCACTTCAAAGAAAAGGCCATGGCTATTTCTGGAAGCAAAACCGTAAATGCTGAGTAAGGTGTTGGCACCTGCCTTGCTTCTTCGCCAAAGGCAGGCCCGACCCTCACTGTCCCTCTTGGCCTGAGCTGCTGCTCGCAGGAGAAATGCAAAGTGCTCATCGCGTGTGGAGCAGTCGGTACCGAGACCCTTGAAAGTCAAAGCTTTGTTTCATTGCTCTAATAGCTCCTAACATTTTGTACATATTTCAGAGCAAAAGGCAGACTTCTGTAATTAGTTTTCAATTGGCTGGATCTGTGTAATCAATTTCTCGGGGTTTCTAAAGCTTCTCCCTCCTCAGCAGATCATGGTGGCATAGACACCTCTTACTTAGAGGCTGGGGAGACGACCCAGGAGCTCTTCTGTTAAATCAACTGAACTTTTGAGAAATTAGATTAGCACAGCTAACACAAGTTCTGGCGGTGAATGAGTTATCGCCAATATTTAGGGGCAGAGAGGAAAATGCGACTCTACTCCTGGCATTTAAGCTCCAAATCTTCTAAAAGGGACCCCAGGAATGACTGTCAAAAGGGACAGCTGCCCCCGAAACCTGCAGCTGCTCCCCCAACCCCCCACCCCACCCCGAGGCAGGACGACAGGGAAGAAGGTTGCAGGAAGCCGTGCTCCGAACGAAAGCTTTGTGCCAGCCGGAGGATGCTCATTTGGTCGCGTGTTGCCTAGGGGCGGCTTCCGTGATCTGCAGGTGATCCCACATAGCTTCAATGGGCAGACATGGTGTCCCATCCTGGAGCGGGGAGAGGGGTGGAATTATTTAATTGTAACTCTGGTGAGAATGCACCTCCAAACCAAAACACGCCGGGCCCCACCAGGGCGGTGACAGGAATTGGGCAATGGCGCCTTTCGGCCTGTCGAGAAGGCCGATCACGCATGCTCGGGAGAGTAACTGGATTTTCAAAGGTAACTTTACACTTATGTAAAATTAATAGGGTATTCATTATAAAATCCACGTGGCACCTTATTAAATGCTTCCTGTCACTGGAAGCAGAAGGTGGAGGTTCCTTAAGCTGGGGTTTTGTTGCCCTCTAGTGAAAGAGGTCAGCATTATGCATGCAAAATTATTGTGATCGCTGCATAATTAATGTTTACCAAGGTAGGGAGAAGAGACTTACGCCTCAGCCTGTTCACAAGGGCTAAGTACGTATGTCTACGTGCACCTCTGTGCGTGTGTGCGTGTGCACGCGTGTGTGTGCACGTGTGTGCGTGTGTTTCCACGTCTCCCATGAACAACCCCCCCTTCCTGAACTTGGCTTAGTTAACATATGGGAGCCATTTCTTCTTTCCCGTTAACTTTTATTTTTTGGCATGGAAGTTGAGTTTTATGTGGCTATCAACAGGCAAAGATCCAAGCAGAAAGAATAAATCAACAGACGCGATCTGAGATGCGGAGCCTTAATGCATAAGTGTATATTTAATGTGTCTGCTGAAAGAATGTCTAATTACCCTGTCATTGAACAAAGCGCATGTTCAACTGTGATAAATTATGCCATCCTTTACTTCTGCAGAGCATATTGAGATTTAGGAAAACCGCAGCAAAATCACTATGTCATCTGCCCAACAGGACAAGCCAGCGGCGCCCAGACCTCCGCGGGAGGAGTGAGGAGCCACGATGGGGTGACGTTCCAAACGCCGCGTTTCGAGCCCATCCATGACATTTGGCAAGAGGCAAGTTCTCTCTGGGTGGCAAATCTCTCTGGCAGGAGCCGCCCCTGTGCTGGTCTCTTACTGACACCAGATTCACGGCGTCTACACTCGGCCACTCGAATCCCACTTTGCCGGTGGGCTGGATGCCAGCATCCACAGAGGAGGCGGTCTACACTTCGGAGGGAGGGAAGGGGAAGCCCTGGCGCCCAGCGCTCCAGCTCCCGCTGCAGGAGCGGCGCTGCCGGCAGCCCTCAAGGCTGACGCACAGGCTGCCTCTTCCCCCGAGAGGCTGCAGGACTCAGACACCAGGTGCCAAGTCTCTAAGCACGTGACCCCTCCAGGAGATTGCAGAAGCAAGGATCCCTGTAATACAGCAACGTGGCCCTTGGAACTGCACCCAGGAGAGTAATTTGGGGAGAGGACAAAGTGGGGGTGGTGGTGGGTTATAAGAAACTAACCAAAGTGCAACTACTGATGGGTCTAGGCCGTCATGGTCAGGGGATGCAGAGGCCATTCTGGGCGTGAGGCACGCTGCAACTCACTTCGGGAAGTAGGTCACCCCCTTTCACAGCCCCCTTTGTCACCTCCCACCCCCGCACCTCCCCCAGCTCCACAAGCAGGACAGACAGCTCTGGCTTATGGTTCCAGAGCCGGGCATTTTTATTGTGCAGCGGCAGAGTGGACGCCGCGCTGGGCCCTGTGATTTGTGCAGCGCTGGGCCCCAGGGACACGGAGCGCCAGGTTTCTATTTATGTCTGCAGGAGACGAGAGAAAATACGGTTTCGTCTGCCCTGGTATCTGTTCCTTTCCTGAGAGAATGCCCAGAGTAGCAGTCTGCTTCCTCAATGGCGATTATATTTCTTACTTCTTTGATTGCCTCTTGTAATAGTGTTCTTTCATTTACCGACATGTAAGAGAAGGCTTTACCGTGATGTCTCCATCATGTGTAAAATATATAGCCAGCAACAGCAGTCCTTTTATTTGCTTTACTGAATTGTGATCTATAGACTGAAGGGCAAATGAAAAATAGAGATAAAAAATCTATTTCTGATACCATATTGGTTCTAAAATGTCAAAGTTTTCTTTGCTGCTTTAGGAGATTTTTACCCTTGTTTATCTTTCTTGGTTTATTTTCAGAGGCCGCCGTCTCCGCGCAGTTTGCCTGGATGCTGTTTTCGCGTGCGATCAGAGCTCTCCCTCGCTGCTTGCCGGTGTTTCAGCAAGACCTCCCAGGCAACTGGAAAGGAAAAGCGGGGACCCAGCCCCCCAGGGACCACCACCCAGTTACGATGGGCACCAGCGGTCGGGCCGTGCATGCAGGTTAAGCCAATCCAGTAATTAGTAACAATGGGCAGTCTGAGTCCTAGAACAGAAAGAAACTGATGGGCACGCCAAATACTGTGCTTCTGCAGGACCATTCAGAGTCTGCAGTGATCTGACCAGAGCTGAGTAGCCCAAGCCATGTCTCACGCTCATCGTTCAAAGCTCTAAGCCAGCCCAGATTCCTGCAGCCCTAGACACTAACGCACCTTCAGAATGAGGCTCCGCGGAAGCAGGTTGTTTCCTCTGCTCCCCAAAAGTGGACTGAATGGAGAACATGACGAAATTGGACTTGAAACCAAGGGCGGCTGTGCCAGAGACGATGCCCATCTTCCCTTTGTGACCCTCACCTGCAAAACTCACCCTCACCCTCAGGAAGGGAAGCAGGATGGTCTGGGGGACGGGCTCGCTTGCAGCTCCGACTTCGCGGTGCAAAGGCAACATGTGTAACCTAAACGTGTGCACCCCTGTAATATTCCAAAATAAAAAATAGATAAAAATATTAAAAAATAATAAAAATAAAACTTTTTAAAAAGCAAGGACAAGAATGTCCAGAAACGCCTCCCCCACTGCGCCTGCAGCGCTGCCGACAGCCCCGGAACGTGCCGTGTGGCCCAGGCCGCCTCGCGGGAAAGCGCCTCCTCGTGTGTGGGGTGCTGCGCGGCTCTGCGTCACCCCCTGGAAGGCCAGGAAACAAGGTCCCGTGACGCGCAGGGCCACAGCGCCTCGCAGAGTCCTGCACAAGGGTGTCGCAGTCACCAGGAGCTGCAATTTGGAGGCATTTCCTCTCGTTCCAAGATGAGTGAACTGAAGTTTAGAAAAAGGATGAAGTGATGATTCTGAGAAAAGCTGAGTGCGAGGCTGAGGGCAGACTGGCTTGTCTGGGAAACTGCAAGAACAGACGGGGAGAAGGAAAGGGGGTTGACGTGGGACAGCTGGAGGGCTCCCCACGCTGGCCTGTAAGGTACAGCCGTGTCTTCTGCTGAGGGTTTTGTCCCCCACCCAGGCGCTGTCTGGACACACCCAGAGACGGGTCTGGCGGAGGCCAGGGACGCTGCTGAATATCGCACCGTGCGCAGGACACCCCCAACAGAGAATTATCTGGTCCAAAATGACAATAGTCAGCATCCAAATGCTGCCCTAGAGCCCTGCCCTAGAGCCCTGCCCTAGAGAGGCCGCCACACACGTCTGCGCTGAGCAGCTTCCGGTCATTCCTTGTGCTCCTGTTTCGTTTTCCCACAGGCCCTTGGCTCCTTGCGGGTCCCTTACATTGTTCAGAGTAGTATTTCCTGGGCGGAGCCCTGCACAGTGATGAGCAGGTGGGGAGAGGCCAGATACCAGCAACTTGTCACTGCCCCGCAAGCACAGGTAGGGCTTGGGAGGAGCAGAGGCTGGAGGGTAGCCATGACAACCACCTACATGCATTTAAAGATTTTTTCTTCAAACACCTTCTCCCAACCTGCTCCCCTCCCCACGAGCTCAGGCAGCATTTGCACGGCTGCTGGGATTCTAGGGGGAGGAGGACTCCATGACGTAACTGAAGCAGCAAAAGCCTCACAGCCGTGGGTTCAAATCCTGCCTCTGCCACGGCGCTTGTGTCACCGTGGCGAGTTGCTCTGCCTCTCAGGTCCTTAGACTCCACGTCTGAAAAATGGGCTTGATAATCATAAAAACCGCCTCTCAGAAGCAGGATCAAGGACTCCATGGATTTGAAACATTTGCAAGGACATTTTAGGCACCCCGGTCACGTGTGCTGGATTCGCCTCGGTGCATCTGTTTCTGCCACCGACTCTGAGATGTGATGTCAGAACTACGTTTCCAAGCTTATTTTAAACATTTTTATTCCGGCTTCCTTGCAGTCATGTCTGGGGGTGCCCAGCAACGGAGCTGCGGTTGTACCTCACGCGTGGCGCTCCACCAAGAGGAGGCCTTGTGATCCGTGGTCACGGTGGCCCTGTGCTGCGTGGGCAGCAGGGGTTTCATGGCCTGTGGCTGAAATGGGGCACTCGGGTCCTGATTTTTTTTAAATCTTTACTCTTGTGCAAAATGCGCCAGCTCCACCTGGCTCTTCCTGCCAACTTTATGGGAATTGGCTGTGGGCAGCTGCCGCCACGGAGCCGGGTCCTGGGGTCGTCCTCACGCCAGACACATCCTGGTGTACAGGGTCACCCGTCCAGCCCTGCAGAAAGCCTGTGTGTCTGGTGATAGTGTCATAACCAAACTCGTGACACAGACTCAACCCGGTGGTGACTGTGGTCAAACTCTGGGGGGGGCATCTGATATGTCACGATAATCTGCAGCACCGTAGCCACCATCTGCCTGACAACCCTCCGCCCTCCACGTCTCTCCCCTCCACGTCTCTGCCCTCCACGACTCTGCCCTCCACGTCTCTGCCCTCCACGTCTCTGCCCTCCACGTCTCTCCCCTCCACGTCTCTCCCCTCCACGTCTCTGCCCTCCACGTCTCTGCCCTCCACGTCTCTCCCCTCCACGTCTCTCCCCTCCACGTCTCTGCCCTCCACGTCTCTGCCCTCCACGTCTCTCCCCTCCACGTCTCTCCCCTCCACGTCTCTGCCCTCCACGTCTCTGCCCTCCACGTCTCTCCCCTCCACGTCTCTCCCCTCCACGTCTCTCCCCTCCACGTCTCTGCCCTCCACGTCTCTCCCCTCCACGTCTCTGCCCTCCACGTCTCTCCCCTCCACGTCTCTCCCCTCCACGTCTCTCCCCTCCACGTCTCTCCCCTCCACGTCTCTGCCCTCCACGTCTCTGCCCTCCACGTCTCTGCCCTCCACGTCTCTGCCCTCCACGTCTCTCCCCTCCACGTCTCTGCCCTCGCTGCCAGCAGAGAGAGGAGCATTTCCCACATTCTTCCAGGAAGGAATGTCACGGAGTTTAAAGTTCCTAGCAACGGGTCTATGGATAGAAAAACCAGACAGGATTCTTAGCCTAGAATAATCACAATAAACTCTCCTTGGCATTTTTCACTCATTGAGTAATATTCATAGGAACACATTTACATTTTCTGTGTAATAAATCAAAAGAAAGATACCATTGTTTCTAATTTATCTTGTAGACTGCTCTAGTGATATCTTGCCACTGCAAATATTTCTAATATTTCTTAAAAATCATAAGATAAACGAGTCCTGAATTTTAAATGTGGCAGTTATCTTCGGAACCTAAATCTTTTTATTTCAGGGGGTGCTTTCTTTTCTTTTCAGTTTCTAAGGAAAGTAATATACAAATTATGTCGAGCAAGCACTAACTGTCAACATTAGCATATTGACTTTGCTCAAACCCTCACAAAGAGAAAGCAGTAACAGTTGTGATCATAAGTAGGCCTGGTGCACCAAGCATATGAATTATGAATTAAAAGACAAAAACGTTAGGATTTTCTTCCTGCATAGACGTAGAACAGGATATTATGAGCCAAAGAGAAAATAAATGTTTATACTCTGGAAGCTTCTCACATCCACCACACCGTTCACTCAGCAAGATCTGTGCCCTCCCACGTACACAGCACAAGGAACAGTCCCCAAGTGCTAATCGATTGGGTGACTGAAAATCACTTTAATTGTAGGAAATTGTCATTAATTTGAGCCCTGCTACTTCAGAATTTGTGCTCATGCAGGCAGGCCTTGGCTTATAAAAATATCTCTATAATCTTCATGAGGACAATTTGATTTAGTAGACAAACCTCAGTACAAATGCAATTACTGGGAAATACATACCATGGGTAACAACAGCGCAAGCCATTTCTAAGCAGATTTGCGATACTCATTTCCCTATAAATTCTTATTATATGCTAAGTATAAGCCACATTTACCTTATCTAATTTTTATTATGAAATAATATATTTCTTATAATTAAAAACATCTAATACCAAAGTATAAAAACTAAAAGTGAACTTTGCTTGGATGGCACTTCTTGATTGGTGAAGGTGGAGCTCCAATCTCCCCACCTGTTTTTAATCTGTTATTAATAAGTGGGTCCCAGGGGACATTTCCTGTTGGGTAAACTCAAGTTGACGTCAACTTAGAAGTAATAAAGCTGTTTAAGATCAGTAATCATTAATTCAGAACTTCCAATAACTATGGAGGCTGATCTTCCATCTGAATGTGCTTCCTTTACGGAGTCCTCGTTCATCTTAGTAATGTCAGGGAGACCCAAGACCTTGTGACAGGACAAGGTTTGGGAGACCTATGTGGTGTGTCTTCTGAGTGCTGAGCGTACTCGTGTGCCCCTTGCCTGGGCAGCCCGCTCAGGGCCAAACGAGCTGCCAGGTCCTGCCAGGCGGGACCTTGTGGGTGTGCAGATTCACCGAGAAGTCCTGCAGGGGAGGAGGAGGAAGAGGCGATGGCTTTGGAAGTGAGCACACAGAGGCAGCCAGAGGGGAGGCGGGGAGGCCTGCGGATTCTGCGCAGCTCTGTTCTGGCAGCTGCACGGAGACGCAGCCACGGGATGCCCCTGGGAGGGCTGCAGCTGAGGGGGGGCTCCCACCACCAGCAAAGACCCACACGCCCCAGCTTGGGGTGGAAACCCCAGCGAGCCCCCTTCAGGGGACTGTGCCCACCTGCACTGGGCGTATCTACAGCCCCCAGTGAGGACCAAAGTCGGGAGGTGGCTCCCAGGTCTGTGGTCCTGCACACCTCCTCAGACACCTTAGCGCCCACCTGCACCTGGTGTGGGGGCGGAGCCTCCACAGTGCCGGCGCTGGATTCCCACCACGGGGTCAGCCAGGGTCCCCCAGAGAAGCAGAACCTGCAGGACATCCCGAGTGAGGTTTACGTGAGGAACTGGCCCTGCAGTTACGGGGCTGGCAGGTCCCCAGAGCCGCAGGGTGGCTGGAAGCTGGAGGCCCAGGGGAGCCAACGGTGGGTTCCGCTCCGAAGGCCGGGAGACCCCAGACCCAGCCAGAGCCTCGTTTCAGTCCAAGCCTGAAGGCCCCAGAAAGGACCCTGTCCCCGCTCAGAGGCCACCATCCTCTCCGAGTCGGGGGAGGTCAGTCGTTTGTTCTAGTCACACCTTCGACAGGTTGGGTGAGGCCCCCACACGGGGCGGAGGGGCATCCGCTCTACTCAGTCTACCCACGGGAATGTGCACCTCATCCAAAACACCCCCGCAGACACACCCAAGCGTCCAGGCACCGGTGGCCCCGTCCAGCTGACGCACAGAAGCCACCACCGCAGAGCTCACGCATGTGTCTCAAAGCAAAGGACGGGCTGTGCTGTGCCTGCCGTGGTTTGCAGGCTAAGATTCGCCCTCTAACAGCAGCTAACAGGTGTCACAGGTACGGCGGACAGGTTCCCTGCATCTCACTGAATGTGGAAGTTGCATCATTTTATCCTCCTGTATCCATCCGTCTCCTCCTTCCGCTACTCTGTCCTTTGTGAAATCAGCTGGCTGGATTCATCTTCACCGTCTGCTAAGCTAACAGTAATAAAAATAGCCGTTCCTTCACGAATCACCAAGCCAAGGATACAACGCGACTGTTTAGCCCACAGCTAGATAAAACACTGACAGTAAATCACTTGCTCTTTCTCGGGGTTACAAACACAACAAAGGCTGCTGTGAGATGAGTCGGACATTCCTGCCCTGCGTCCTGGGTCATTGCCCACTGCTGGCCATGCCGGGTGGAGGCTCTGAGCCAGCCTGGTGCGTGGCCAGAGGCTTCACATCCATTTCAGATGCTTTCTGCAGGCCGGGAGCAGATCTAGCGGGGAGACGGGGAGCAGTCATGCGCCATCCTGTTCCTCCAACCGCTAATTAAGTCACTCACGGATGCAGTGACTGCCGCCAAGACTGTCGCAGGCCTGGCTCCGGCTAGCCGCGCGAAAGCCGAAGATGTCCCTGCCTCAGTGGCACTAAATGAGGGTGGGTCCTGGAGGTCCGTCCCTGTGCTTCCTTCCCTCGTGCCGGCCACGCAGGTGGACATCCCAGCTCCTCCCTGGCCCCACCTCCCATCCAAGTGGAGGTTCTGTGTCCGTAGGGCTTGCTGTGGAGTTAGGGCACAATGAGGTCTCTGGGTGCCCCATGAGCTGAAACTTCTCCCCCCAAAGAGGGAGGCCTGGCTCCCTGTGAAAGGAAATAGCCCAGTTTGTTCCTGCTGCTGCCCCAGCGTGGACGGCCGTGTCACCCCTGGTGCAGGGACCTGGGGCTGAGCCTTCGGGGTAATTGTCAGTCACAGACGTCCGGCTGCAGAGACTCCCCAGCCCTTCGCCCTGCTGTGTTTGGCCAAGGAAAGGCCGCACCACCTGTGCCCGTCCCCGAAGCACAGACTCCCGCGCACGGCACACCTGCTGGCCTGCTGGCCTGCGCAGGACGCGTCCTGACTGTCACCACCCCCGCCTCGGTCTACTCGCTGTGCTGCACCCTCACGGCAGCTGGTCCCGCCCCACGCTGCTCCCGTGCCCTACTGCCCTTCCAGGACACTGGCCTTCGCTGGGACTCGAGGAGGAGTTTTGGGGTCTCTTCCTTTCCGGCGTTGCCCACGGCGATCTCGGTTTCACAAGTTGAAGGCTGCACCACAGCTGAGGCTGTGAGCCTCCCAGCAGCCACACCGGAAGTTCTGAGGCAGGTGGCTCCACCCCACACCTGCCAAGTGCTTGTGGTGCTTCAAACGTGTCCACCTGCGAATGGAAATGTCCGCGTGCATGGATGGCTCTCTGCTAATCTCACGGAACTGCCAGGGATACAGCTTTCAGCAGGATGCGGTGAAAAGGGATTGGGCTGTAATGAAACACACGTTCCCAAAGACGTCCACGTCCCTAAGGACTCCTCTCCAGGCCACCGCATCACTCACCCAACCCTGGGCCCGTTCCCACCCAGGCCTGGCCTTCAACACGCCTGAGCCGGCGTGGAGGCTGCGGCTCATCACGGACGTGCGTTTTCCCAGTTGGCCAAAAGCACGGGCCAAAGATTAGTGTCTTGAAAATGCAGCCCTTAGTGGAGACAGTAAAGCAGGAGCATTGCGGCTCCCGAGTCCCATCTCCGGGCACACCCAGTTCCCAGCGGAGTCCTCGCTTCTGCGGGGAACACTCTGCCCAGCACAAACCCGGTGTCTACGGAGGGGCGGGGACTGAAGTGGTTTCCTCTGCGATTACGATGAGGGGGGGCGTGGCCAGGCCTTGCTGGGACGCTGAGAGCAGGTTAACCACCCACCAAGGTGAGGCCCCCAAGCGGCCAATAAATCACCATGGGGATGGCAATTGCTGTGACCCACAGAAAGGGGACCTCATTAAAGTGTGCACTTTGGCCGGACCAACGTCCAACATGTCTTAAAATGTTCTGCGTATTAAAGACAGACGCTGCCTGCCGCGTCCCGCAGGTAGGAAGAGGAGGAAGCTGCCCGCCAATCCGCTTCCTACATCCAGCCATACAGGGAGGCCCTTCCGTGTCAGAGCGCAGGCTCGACCACGCCCCTTCTCACGCTGCATCAGATTCCGTTACCAACGCACCTCGATTGACGCAACTGTCCCTCTATTCCTGCACACTGAGATAACGACCCTCAGTCATTTCCTGATCAAATGATCCCACAACGAATCTTCTTTTTAATACACCATTGTATATTCAAGCTGGCATTTCCATAGAATAGGATAGATCCCTGAACTTGAGGAATGGCCCACCTGGGTCATACCATACGGGAAATGCAGTGTTCTCTTCTCTCTAAGTTAAAGTCTTCCTAAGAAACGGGGGCTCGATGTTAAAGCAGCCACCTGCCTGCATCTCGCCCAAATGCCAGCCCTCGGAAGATTCCTTTTACCTGAAACATTCCCATAGGCTGTCTACCATAATTGGCCTCAACAGGTAATTATTTGACGAGTCACATGTTGTCATAATTTGCTTGATACTTTGGGAAGAGGTGACATAATATTGTGACAATGTTCTGTAACACTTGGCAAATCTTAATACCCAATGCATGCCGAAGGTCACGGGTTTGCAGCCAAGGCGAGCCTCCCACACGCTGCAGCATCTTTGCTGAAGATAGATTGCCTCTACTTAGGTCAGGCTGCCGTTTAAGGAAGACACTAAATCATAACACATTACTTCTCACCTTGCTGAATTTGTGAACAGGATCCAACATGTCTTGACTTTGAAATATCCAATTAGAAACACAGAAAGAGGAGGATGCAAGGTGGATCTTCCGTAGGCTAGCTGTTTCTCACTCTTCTCTTAGAAGAAGAAAATACTCCAGTTAAAAATTAGGAGCTAAATATCATGGCCTAAGCAACTATCTATGAAGTCAAAGTGTTTTCTCACTCGCCGCTCACAGCAACAAAATGCGCTCCCATCTTCGCGATGAGAATTGCAGGACTGCCCATTTCAGAGCGAGGCTGGGCTACACGCTGCTTCCGGGCCACTAGGCCCAGATACATCCCTGGGAAGCCTGATTTATTTTGCAAAGTGAGCATCACCACAGCCAGAAGTGTTTAAAAATCACCCATTTTATCTAATTAGGTCTCTCAGTAGCTCTGCAAGTTGATATGATGCCATTCATGGCCCTACTGAGTGCCGTGACCTCGTGCGTCACTGAGACGAGCCACGCTGTGGACACCTGGAAATCTGGACATGCGTGGCGGTTGCACAGGCCACGGTGTCAGCCTCGGTGTCATGAGCCGACTCCCCGGCATATAGCCCGTGTTAGGAAGACCACACGGCATTCCAGTGCTCTGGGTATTTAGCTTGCTATATTTGAGGAGAAAAAGGAAAAAAATATATAACCAAACATGATTTAACAGAACTGGCATGCCATTTATTCAACTTTTAAAAAAATCCCATGTTTTCAGCATCGACCTCATTAAAAAGCCTCTAAGCAGAACGAGGATCTGGGTCCTGTATATATTAATAAAATCATCGATTTTCACGGAGCCAACTTTTTGCTGGCGTCAGGAAACCCAACAACACTATGTGAAAACATCGCTCATGTCAATTTGCAACGTACACTGTTAATATCCAATTTCAAGAGCACATCTTTTATTTGTAAAAACAAATTGCTAGAAGAAGCAATTGCTGCTGGCATTCTGTGTTTCTAGGTCTAGCATGTATCTTCATGGAAAATTTATAGGAAATATTTTCCTAAATTCCTCCACATCCCATATAGTATCGGTGTTACCCTGTATTTGGAAACATATGTGGCTTGATTAATTTTTTAAATGACAACCCATGCATTTAAAATGAAGTTCCTCTAGGGTGCATAAATTAAACCACTTCCATTGAAGGATTAAAAATGAAAGGTAAAAAAAGGGCAGACGCCGTGGACCTACTGAAACACACAAGCTTGAATTCTCTGCGGCGTTTGGTAGGGGACCCTCTCAGCCAGCAGCCAGAAGCCGTAAGGCTGCAACTTGTCTAGATGGGAGAGTTAAGAAGAATGACTTTGGGAATTAAAGCAAGGAAATTAAGGACATTTGTGGGAGAGTTCAAGGGAACCAATTGTTCTCTCGGATTATTGATTGAGTGCTAAGCCAAGTAATATTAGCATCAAGTAGAGAGCACAGACCAGACGAGTAAATAAAAGAACAATGCATTTTAAATGCAATTGTTTCAAAGGGCACTAAGCAATCACTCTATTAAATAAGTCACTCCATGCTGAATGCTTGTAAAGCTCCCAGTGCGTGTCTGTGTATGTATGAAGTACAGCAAAACAGGGAAATCAAGTGGAATAGCAGCGCAGGCAGGAATGCGATGACCTGTCAAATCGGGCCGCGGACATAATAATCCGGGCGACAACAGACCAGGAGGGGAAGCCGTAGGCGGGGTGATGAAGTGTTAATAAAAACAAGGTAAAGATGTGTGAGCAGAAAGGCCGCCACGGCCAGAGCAGGCGCTCGGAGCAATGAGCCCGTCAAGGACGAGGCTCGCGGAACCGTCTAGGTCTGACTCAATCCCCGGAACAAGCCAGGGTCACGAGCTGTGGTTTGGCAACACGAGATGACCTGCTGGTCTGTTTTGCTTCCCTTGGACAGAGCTTCCCTCTGCCTTTCGTAAGGACCTGCTGCTGTTTGAAACCCAGGAGACGTCACATAAGCATAGAAAAGGATTTCCGCTTTCTGCAGAAAATTAAGATCTAATAGCACCGTGGCCACCGTCCCACGTGGCTGGAATCTGCTGCTGCTACGGGAGGCGGAGGGAGTTTCTCTCTCCGCTCTGCACCCTGGTGTTCCACGTATCCTCACAGCCGCCCGCCCGAGTGCCAGAGGACCCCACGTGTGAGTTAGCTCTCTCCCCTGATAGGCCAGCAGGCTCTCAATATAATGTGAAGAATGTATCCCCCTGCCCCCGAGGAGTTTATATGCAGTGGTGGCCTTCTTTATATATCACTGTAAAGATTACCAGAGTGTGCGTGCTCCACGCTGCACAGGAAGAAAATCAATCTCTCGTTCTAAAAAGCTCACAATGCAACTGGAATTTCACCTGCATCGAGTAAACAAATCATCATCCAACTTGAATGGCAGAAAAAAAGAGTGTTAGAAAAAAAGTCTTTACCATCCTACTTTCAACTCTCCTGTTATTATCTAAGTGGGACGGATTTTTCAAGGGATGGGGTTCTTAAGGGGCGACGAAGATGAAACCATGCTTTGGAATCTATAATAGAAATATTTTAAAATTTAAATCATCAGTGAAAAATTGAAGCCATGCAGTTGGGAAACAGTGATTTTCTTTTTTTTTTTGGTCATTGATTTTCTGTGAAAAGTTCAGCCCTACGTGATACTTGCTTCTCAGCCTCAGTGTCTAATCGTCCGGCTGGTGAAGCGTGACCTTGGACTCTCGGGGGTCATGGTAACAGGATGTCTTCCCCCCTGGATGTGGCCCCGCGGGCCCCGCACTGACGATGCTCCTGGGATGGAAGAACAAGCTCTGTGAGGTTCCCGGCTTCTCGCACGTGAAGACGGGAGAGTTCCAGGGCAGCCTACAGCCCCGTCTGCCGCGACGAGAGTCCTGCTCAGAGGGCCCGTCCACCCGTCTGGGGGAAAACAGGCTTTGGAAACCACCTACTCAGGAGCGACCTCTCTGGCTCAGTGGCGTGTGGTTGCTATGACATGCCTCGTCGCGCGGCAAGCCACCCCCAGCGTGGAGGTGTCCCGGCAGTGGACGTGCTCATCACCGTGCCTGGCACACGGCAGAGGCTGGCTAACGCCGGCTCTCACCGCCCAGAGGCTGCTGCATCATTTAGCAATTAAAGGGGTGAGGAGTTCAAATCCAGGCGCCCCGTGTGTTGGCTGGGAAGGTTATGATCACTGAGCCTCGTTTATGAAATCAGAATAACTCCCACTTTGTAAGAATTCCACAAGGTCACATGAAAACGGAAGCCCAAGGCAGCACGCAAATATTGTCATGATTATGACTACAGCAAATGACCTGCTGTCCCAGGGGCCATCTTTCAGGAATTGATCAGACGTAGCCAAATACATTGGACGTCTACGGGCTCTCCCGGATCTAACTCTGAACATTTCTCCATCGATGATCTAGGAGATGAGTGTGGGGTGCAGAGCAGTGTGGGGGTGCAGAGCAGTGTGGGGGTGCAGAGCAGTGTGGGGGTGCAGAGCAGTGTGGGTTGCCCGTCCACGCTGTTAACCGAGGCCAAGTGGCCACTTGGGTGCCCCTGTCACGGGACCACAGAGCCCAGCAGCGTGCACTCGCCGCGGAACGTTCTTAGTGAATGTGCCCTTTGCTCCTGGTGATGAAGCGTTACCCGATTCATGCAATATCGTGAATTTTCATTTTCTTTACACAGGCTTGGCTATTGTTATAACTCCCACTCTCGGGGAAGGTGATATGGAATTACCCACATTACTAAAGCCACTTGGAGACACTGTCTCCAGGACTCAGGGCCACTGCCAGGGTACGTCTGTTTTCTTGGTATTTGCCACAGAGACCCAAAGTTGCCATAGCACTAAGTCACGGCATCCACTTCATGACATGAACAAGAACTTGTCCACCGTTTCAGGCAGGGCAGCCACCATGGTGGAGTCACGCTTAGAGTTGCTGAGATGTGCTTTGGGGCAAACTGCAGCCATCGATAAGAGTAACAAGTGTGCCCCATCATTAGAGTGTAAGGGGTGCTCAGGGGACACCCCAGCTCCTGAGGGGGCACGACGTGCCTTGCTGTGCTCAGTGTGCTCTGCCTCTATCCGGGAGCTCAGCGGAAAACCTGGAGGAGAACGAGCCGTGGTTTCTGTGTGGGATTCGAGGCATAGGTCGTCCCGCAGGAGGCTGAGGTCCATCTCTCATTAAATGACACACACCGTCCTCCAAGCGCCCCAGCTGCGGAGAGGGAATGCGTCCAAAGAACTAAGAAGAGCGTCTTGCTCTCACAGGCGGCACCCGTCGCGCCCGGCACGCAGCGCACCCACCCAGCCCAGCAGGCCCAACGCCGTGTGCTCCGCCCGTGGGAGTCTCCACTCGTCGCGAGCGTCTGAGGATTCCTCCTGCCTGGTAGTTAGTGCGAGGTTTCGAGCCCATCCTGCAGCTGATGACTTCATCCTTTAAGAATGAGCACTCACTGCTTCACGCTTTTCTGGAAGTTGCTTAAACTGGAAAGTGAGAACCCACATGTTAGATCAACAAAAAGTTCATGGAGTGAGTGGCTGCTTCCTCAACATGCTTGGGGAGAAGCCTTTCATTGGAGCTCCAGGGTTCCCCCCCATCAGCAAAGCGCTGGTGTCAGCCTGGCGGGTGACAGTGCTCTGCTAAGTGAACGCCCCAGGCCCGTCCCCTGAGCTCCCCAGGCCTGTCCCTGTTTCACAAAGACACACCATCTGCCACAGACGCTCCAAAGGGGACGTCGGTGCCGTATGGGCTGTTGATCATATGTTGGCCGCTTCTGTGAGCACAGAAATATTTTGAAAGCTGCCAAGTCCACCTTCCTCATTCTGCACGTATGAAAAATTCATTGAGGTTGCTGTTTGTCAAGAGACGGCAAACATTTCCTATCATCTGTCTCAATCCGCGCTTGAATCTCAACACCCATCGCAGAAACCCACAGGCCTTTGCCCCTCATCCTCCCTCCTTTTCTTTCAAACTAAAATTTGCTAAGAACAGAAAAGATGTCACTGCATTTTGTTCTATCAGTCCGTACAGACAAATCGTGTGCTGTATGGGAGGCGCGTGTGATTTGGGGGCAGCGGAAGCTCCCGGCAGCACCTGGCTGTAGTCACAAATGGACAAAGTGTGGCAGACAACAGGCCACTGTTCGGGTGCTGTTTGTGCTTCAGAATGTGCATCTGGGCGTGTAATTGTCACAGCAGCGTGACGTCTCACCCACATCTGCGGACATGTGTGTGTGTCCCAAGGTGGTATCTGAACACTGATACTGCATCACGGCTGTGCAGCAGGAAGGAGAAACTTCACAGCTGTTTGAAATATTTGTTCAGTATAGATGGACAAACCAAAAACCCATGGGGCTTTTGGGGGGAGCGGTTAAATCATTATTACTTCTCATTTCGCTTTCCAGTTGGCTAGAAAATTCCATGTTCAGGCCCATCATAACTGCCCTGAGTGCACTCCCTTGGGTAGACAGTGACCAGGGCGGTGACGGTGACAGGGCCAGCGTCAGAACCGCGTCTTTCCAACCAGCTCCAAGTTTCCCTGTCATTGGAAATCTCAGACCCTAACACTGTGAAACAAGTCGAATGAAACGGCGCATCCGTTTCCATCTGCTTTATCCTCTCCGGCACCTTGTTATTTAAAAGGAGCATGATCAAGCCACACGTCGGCACCTGACGGCCACAGCTCGCAAGTTAAGCCCCTTCCAGACAACGTGAATAAAGAAGATTATTGCTATTAAGGTATCAAGTTGTATCAACGAGACCGCGTGGCTCTCAGATGTCGCTAACGAAATGAAAGCCACGATCGAGGGGTTAAGCAGGCTGTCCCGCGGCTCGCGGCGTCCCGCCAGCCGCAGAAAGGAACCCGGGTGGCGGGAGGGGCCCTCCCCAGTCAGGCCACCCCTGTCTATCAGACAAATACAATAGGAATTACTTAATTTAACACCGTTTCAGTTCTAATTGAATCCCATTTTCTAAATCCTGAATAAATACGTTACAACCGCTGCTTCGGTCAAACGGAGAGAAATAGCCATCTTTTAATGACTCCCCTGTGGATTTAGTGCCTATTCCATCCGTGAGAATAATGATTCCGACATCCCTGGAATATATTGAAGGGATAATGGTTATTTAAACACGCCACGTCTTTATAGAACAGATAAGTATTTTAATTTGCATTTATGAAAATCAAAAAGGAAGCACGGGAAACAGGGGCCAGTGTGTAGACTTCCCGACTCACCAAGAGTGCGGAGCCGCAGACGGAGGACCCGAGGGGGGGGAACTTCGCGCCATCGGCCGCGCCGTCCAGTAGGACCCGCTCCCAGCCCGCCTGTCCACAGCGGCATCTGGACAGGGATCCACACAACAGTGGCCTGTCGCGCCCCACCGGCTCATGGGCTTCGAGGGCTGCCAGCTGCTCTGGCCAGCGGGGGTGCCACGGCCCGGCCCGGCCCTGAGCTCGGCACCACCACGGCTTGGCACTCTGGGGTCTCCAGTCCTCTGTCCTCACCGCCCCTCGGTTTTGGGGTCCTTTGCACCTGCTGAGCTCTCTGCCTCTAAACTCACATGCACACGCACCACAGTTTGTAGTCACATTTATTGATGTCACTATTCGATTAATGTTTGTTTCTCTTGCTAGGCAGTAAATTAGGAACCTTGTTTATTTTGTTCAATATTGTACCCCAGCACATTGTACCTAACACGCGGTGTGCTCTCACTAAGTCTCCAAATGAATAAATGAGTGATCGATCAACAAATCAATCAATCCATGCCCTACTTTGCAATTTCTGTTGAGCTTAAAAATAAGCCATTTGGTCAAGCTGCATCTTGATCACTCCAATAATCCAATGCCTCTTAGATTCAGAATTACTCCGTGTTCCTTCATTTCACAATTTCTCTCCTATAACCCCCTTTATTCTGCCCCTCTCGATGTTCGGGTGGGTCAGCCCAGCACAATTTGCCCAGGGACACGGGACTCTTCTCCCGGCACTCGGGCTGACCCGTCCCCCGCGTGTCTGTGCTCCCTCCCGGAACGCTTCGCATCCACCGAGGTGAGGCCCCCTCTCGAGTTGTGTGCAGACGTGGTGGGACACGGGCTTGCCTGAGACGTGGCCGTGGGCCTCGCCCTGGTCTGCCGTGTTCCCCTCCGGGCCTCATCCCCTGCTTGTCCCGCCTCTCGTGGTCGGGGACCCCCATTATGTTCTTTGAAACGTGGCCCCGGGTGTTACTCCAGCTGTCTGAGCTCCCACGGGGACCTGGGGAGACGATCTAGGGGCCCCGAAGTGGACAGCCAGGCTCCTCCTGAGGCCGGCAGCTCCCTCATCAGAGCAGAGACTGTGGGGCCAGGGAGGGACATCTTTAACAGCCAGCTCTCGGGAGAAGAGGGTGGCAAGGTCCTATCTGTAGCATTTGCCAATTTCTGTGGTGTAAATTCCTCCACTGTGGCCAACTGCGAGCTACCAATGTGACGCCACTGACTGTGGCTTTGGGAGGAGCTGTGCACTGCCCTGTCCCCTGGGCCACAGAGGCTGCTTCAGCACCACGGGTGCTGCGGGGCTGGGCCACGGGTGCTGCGGGGCTGGGCCACGGGTGCTATTGGCTTGTAGGAGAGAATGAAGGAACAGCAAGTTCTCTCCCTTCTTCTCACCCCACCTTTGACCTTCATCCACTGCACGAAGCTCCCAGATCATTCGTCCGTGACAGCTGCTCCGCCATCCGAAGCTGTCTCACTGACTCGTCTGTCTGTCCAATTCCCCCACCGTGGCAACCTAAACTCCAAGAGAGCAGAGACTTCCCCTGTCCCATCTGGGGAAGCCCAGGCCACCACCCGACACACCCTGTTTACACGTTACCTTTGGCTTGATTTGCTCGTCCAACAGAAGATGGTTCCAGACTAGATTAAGTCTCATTCCTGGTGTTCATGAACCTGCTTATGTCCCTGAGGTTTCTCAGGCATTTGGAAATGCTTATCTACCTACCTAATGAAATTGATTTTAAAAGCCCGCACTCCTCATGCAGGCAATTCACGGAAGACATCCCTACAGACCCAAAATCTCCCTTTTAAACAGAAGCAAAATTCAAGAACATCAAAGCAAAGTAATTTCCTCAAAATAAGAATAATGGACAAATGCATAGATATAAAAGAGGGGTCTAAACACATGAGAAACCTCAAATCTTGAGTTTCTCTTGCCTTCAAATAGATTTTTCCCCATGAATGAAAAAGGAGCCCGAGGCTGGGCCGTGGCAAACAGAGCCTCCCCAGCCCTGCGTCCTCCGTGGGACAGAGGCGTGGGGGTGAGAGCCCCGTGGCCAGGGCCCCCGCCAAGCCCGACGACTCCTTCCTCAAGGGCGGCTCACCAGATCCGCTGCCTGTGTGGGGTGGTGCCTTGAGAATCAAAAAGAATGGAGTTTGGTCAACAGCAGGAGGAAGAGTCTTGGTTGAAAGTTCACCCGTAAGTCACGCTGATTCTGTTTTTGTTTTGCTGTGGGGCTGTGTGCACGCGAGGAACAGAGAGCGAGGAAGTCCTGGCTGCGGACGTGGGCGGTGAGGAGCAGCCACTCTGCCGCTGAGCTATAACCCACACGTGGGCAGTTAGCAGAGCTGGAAGTGCAGCTGGTTGTGCAAATTTACATCTCAGAATTCGAGTCAGAGGTCAAGTGCGGCACTGGAACACGCAACCCAGACAGGACATCCCCGGCCGAGAGCCGCATCTGCGTGACGGGGCAGCGGAGGCAGAGCCCTTTGCGCACGTGAGCAGAGCCTCTGCGGCGGCCACTGCCGCTGCCGCTCGCTGCCCAAGCTGCCATGTGTGCCACGTGGGGCGGACGTGGACCTGCCGTGCACAGTGGTGTGTGCTGTGGTCTGGAAATAGCACTCTTCGTGACAGTGGCAATTTCTACTTGTCCCTTTACAAATTGAGCTACTTTTTAAATGCATGATGTCTCCACCCTCCCCTTCTATTCCTGGATGCCACTAGGAAGCGCGATCTGCCCACATGGCAGCTTGCCCCGTCTACACCGCTGCCCTTCTGTGATAGGGCGACGGTCCTGCTACCTTAGTGCAAATAGCAGGGTTTCGGCCCTGTCTTCTCAAGGCGATGTTGTGGGAGGCGTGAGGTGGGGAGCTGGGCTCTCTCACTCACTGTTGATAAGAGAGTTTATCAATGGAACAATTTTAGACTATTTTTTCTTGTTTAGGTTGATTTTTAAAAATTGTGCAGAGCAGTTGGGCAGTATCATTTAGAAATTAAAATATGCATACCCATTGACCCAACAATTCCATTTCTGGGAAATCTATCTGCAGAAATAACAGCAAAAATGAGCAGACACACATAAACGGATAATCACCATGGACCATCACCAAAGCCACAGACGACCTCCTCACTTATCAAGAGTGGTGTCTTTAATTTGGGGGCGTCTATATAATGGCACATTCCATGCAGCTAATGCAACGATGCACATCTAACATCGTGATGGAAACATGCCCGGGGCACTTTTTAAAATCAGCTTTGCTGAAGTATAATTGCTACAACAAACTGCATATATGAAAACTGTGTAATTTGATGCACTTTAACACATGCTACACCCCTGAGTCAATCACCTCACCAAGAAGGACTCAGCCACCTCCGAACGTCTCCTCCTGCCCCTTGGAGCTCTCTTTCCCCAGGCAGCCACTGATCTGCTCTCTGTCGCTGGAGATTAATTTTCACTTCTAGAGCTTTATGCAAATGGGATCACACAGTGTGTACTCGATTCCGTCTGGCTTCTTTCTCTCAGCATCACTATTTCCGGATCCATCCGTGTTGCTGCGTGTACCAATAGTTCATCCTTTCATTGCCGAGGAGCTTTCGGTGGCACAGATGCACCATGATTTATTTGTCAGTTTTTCTGTTGCTGGACATTTGAGTTGTTTTTAATCTAGGACTAATACAAAGAAACCAGCTGTGAGCATTCACGTCCGCGTTTTTGTACGGACGTCTGCTTCCCCCTGACAAACACCTACGAGTAGACCAGCTGGACCACGTGGCAGGTGCAGGTCTAACTTTTTAAGAAACTGCCAAACTGCTTTGCAAAGTGGTTGCCACGTTTTGCATTCTCACCAGAAGTGTGAGCACCTGGGACTCACTTTTGTGTTTTTAAATTTATTTATTTATTTGAATGCACAAATTAAAATGGCGTATATTTACCACGTACTCGTGATGTTTTGAAGTATGTATACTCTGTGGAAGGGCTCGGTCACGCTAATTAAGAGAAAGAAAGGAGAAAAGAAAAACCTAAAGAGTACACACATACAGCCGTATAACTAAATGCCATCCTCGCTAAATTTGCACGCGAACGCATGTACGGCGTGTTCTGCCGCGTCTCACTCATGGCTCAGAAGAATCCCCAACAAACTCTCAACGGCGCTGACCTCCAGAAGAGAGACTTGAGACTGAGTTGTTGCTGGAGTTTTAAAATAAATTTCCTAGCGTATGTTACTTTTATATGTCTTAAAAATTATTTTATTGCTAACGGTGTGTTCAAAATTTCAAATTTGTATCCATCTCAGCCTTGATCCAGGGAAGGCCTCGGACATGACGCATCTGAGCTTCTCTCCAATGACAGGTCCGCTCGAGCCCTTGGGGCCTGTGTCCCCTGGCACCTGTCTCTAACTGGCCGCGTACACAGCCGCTGCAGGTGGTGCTGTGCCCGCAGTCAAGCTTGGTGACGCGGTGTAAAGGGAACAGCGCTGTCACTCGGACGTCCCGGATTCTGGGGTCCATCAGCCACAGGGAGGGGGGAACGGCGCCCCCCGCCCCCGGCACCTCTGCTCCTCCTCTGCAAAACGTGGGAACGTGGCCAAGGGACCTCAGATGTCTACTCTTGGTTTGTCATGTTTTTTCTTCGAATGAGAATTATGTATCTTATGTTCATGGTATTTGCATGAGATTGTTTTGTTGATGTTTGTAGGGCATCAATTCATTTCCCAGCCAGCCCTTTGTGAGATTTTTTAAAAATAGAGAATATCTTACAGATGTTAGGCTTCAACTACAATTTAAACAATGGCCTGAGAGGGCCTTTCGTAGAGAGCTGCCAGCTCCATTCTCCTGCATTAGTAGCAAACTTTGCATTTTGGAAAGACTGGAGTCTGAGCAGGTGCCGCAGAAGCCCCGGGGAAAGCTGACGAGCGCGGCTCCCCACAGGCCAAGGCAGCCATGGGCACTGCTGGGGGGCCGCACCCCAACTCCCGACACTCCACGAGGCTTGCTGGGCTGGAGGCTCCGAGAGCAGGCGATGCCCACGCGGGAGGTGAGACGAGTCCACAGCTGGTGTGTGCCGAGGCCCAGACAGCCCAGGGCTCCTGGCAGCCTGACGCTCTGGGCGTCTGGGGCTCTGCACTGGGTTCCTCTCAGTTCTCAGGAAAGACATGCTCCTGCAGGAATTAGGGTACGGGGTGGGGGTGGTGGGGGGTGCGGGGGGTGCAAGGGACCAAATCACCTACCTCAGAAGCATCAGTCACGGCTGTGCTCTGTGCACTAGGCTGGAAGCATGAGGTTACCAAGACCATCTGTGGGGTCCCTCGCTCATTTAGTTAAATATAAATCAGGGCAGAATTCACTTAAAGTTACCATGAATGACAAAAATTAGCTGTCTCCATTTATAATATAAAATTGAGCCAGTTTTGTAAATTTTTTTATGTGGATACACAACTTACTTTATGACTTTTGTAAGTTAGTACCTCTAGATACTCAATTTTCTCTTCTGTAAAATGAAGATAACAGCACGTGCCTCACAGGCTGGTTGTGTGTTAAGTTACTAACTAAAAACGGTGCCGAGCACGTGCTAAAGGCTCTAGGCATGATGGCTGTTAGGGCTCGTATTATTTCCCTCTAAAGTCTGATCCTCTTTCCCACACAGTGAGACCGTATTCATCTACTCACTCACTCCTTGACTCACCCCTCGCCTGCAGGCAGGGTCTCAGCCGGTTGCCGGGGATGACAGTGAGCGGGGGAGGCATGAGGTGGAAGCGCAGACTCCATGGGACACCTGAAGGGAACCCGCCCAGGGCCAGCGGTGGGGAAGGGCGTGGGGAGCCAGGACGCCATCTGAGACAGACACACAGCACAGCTGGACCAGCTTGCAAGGTGGTGGCACAGCTCTGATTGGAGGATGCTGGTAGTTTTGAAAGGGAGAGCAGTGAGTGTCGGAGTCAGGAAGACATGATTTGGGAATGGACTGGCTACAGGGAGATGCAGAAAGAACCAGGAATGGTTCTAGACCTAGAGCTTCAACATGTGGGGGAGGAGTGGGGCACGGGCTGGCCAGGGGACACTGGGCCAGGAGGGCCGTGAGTGCCCCACGGGGGGTTGAGTCTACAGGTGATGAGGGGTGGCCATCCTGGAATAAAAAGGACCTGGCATTTCAGGGCTGTCTACCAAAGCATCTTTCCTAAAGAAACAAATGTCCTAGGGGCTTCTATTGAGTTACTCAGATAATCATTATTTACTAGGAGTAACTGTTCGGGGTCAAACAGGATGTTGGCCTCACAGGTTGTCACGTAGGTGAGAGGAACACACATAGTTCCACACTGTGATCACCCCCATTCTGGACAGATATGAAGAAAGGTGACACTGTGACTCGACTAGAAGTGATGGAACACAAACTTGAACCCAGGTTTGCCTGACTTCAGGCATTATTGTCTTTTAAGGACACCTAGAAGGATTCGTGAGAATTCCTTTATGGAGATTAACAGAAAGGAATCTTGGAAATAACGAAAATGTAAGATAACGTTGGCAGATTTCTAATGTGAGATACAAAGGTAGGTGTTCACCATCGGCAGGTACTCTAATGGTTTCTTAAAAATGCACCAACTGGATATAAGACCAGGTTTCCTGAGTCAGTGAAATACAGTTCGAACAAAGTGGAGTCCAAGACTTCAGGTTCTGTTCCAGTGATGGAGAGGCCTGGGAAGAGCGCTGCTTCCACCTGTACAGCAAGCAAAGGACTGAACAGACTGCAAACCACTGGCTCTTCTCAAACCCATCAAAGAACTGAAGTTGCAGAGCAAACAAAACACCCCAAACCTGGGGAGAGACAGATGCTTGCAGGGAAAAAGAAGAGCCAAGCATTCATTTACTCGGAGCAGATGTTGCCTGACACCATATACACTGGTAATAAAATTCAACTATGAATTCTTAACTAATTCATAGAAGTCAAGTGTGGGCAAGCGTGAGAGTGTAAAGCTCTGGGATTGTGTGGTGGAGTTCATACCTCTTACAAACGCACCAAGTGTTACGTGTTTGTAGCATATATAAAAGGGAAATAAGTGACAATGGTGGCACAGGAGACAGGAGGAAGAAATTAGAAAGACACTGTTATATCTTTACACTTTATATGAGTTGATGTAATGTCATTTCAAAGTGAACTTAGATTTTTTTAAAGTATATGTTGGAAATACTAGGGCAAGCATTAAAACGTTAAGAGTCATAAATAATCAATAGCAGAAATAAAATGGAATTATAAGAACCATCAGTCAAACCTAGAAAAGGCAGAAAGTGGGACAATAAACAAATAACAAATAAAACAAGTAGAAAACAGCTAGAGAAGAGGCAAGTTTTCATCCAATTAAAATAATAGTTAAAAGACAGAGGATTGTCGAGTTAGATAAAAAAGAAAGACTCAACGATCTGCTGTCTGCAAGAAACCCATTTTATTAATAAATGTAAAGACATCGATGCACCAAAAGCAGAAAGTTGGAGAATGATGCACTGTGAAAACATAAACCAAAAGAGCACCGGAGCCACTATATTAATTCCATACCTGGCAGAGTTTAGAACAAGGAACACTACCAGAGATAAAGAGGGATATTACCTAATGCTAAAAGAATCAAGTCTCCCAGAAGAGACACTAATACAGCTTCAAAATATGTGAAACAGAAACTGGTCAATCTGAAAGAGACAGAAAAATCTATAATTACATCTGGAAATTTCAACACTTCTCTCTCAACATCTGGAATAACAAATAGGCAAAAATAAGTACAGATATTGGATAACCTAAACGGTGTTCTCAACCATTTTGACCCAGTTGACATTTATAGAACATTCTACCCAACAATAACAAAATATATGCTTTCTTCAGAACTGCAGATGAAATACTCACCTGGAGAGACCATATTCGGGGCCATAAAACATACCATAATGAATGTAAAAGTATAGAAATCATGCAAAGTATATTATCAAAGATTGAATTAAACTAGAAAATCAATAACAAAGATATCTGGAAAGTCTCCAGATATTTGGAAATTAAATAACATACTTCTCAATCAAACATGAATAAAAAGGAATTCTATGAGTAAATTAAAATGATTTTGAACTTAATGACAATAAAAATACAGCATGTCAAAATGTGCAGGATGCAGCTAAAGCAGTACTTAGAGGACAATGCATTAGATGCTTATGCTTGAAAAAAATATATTTAAATCAATAACCTAAGCTTTTCAACAACTGATGATCAATTGGACATATATATAAATATTATATGTTATATATAAAGCATAGTGTGTATATATTGCATTTATACAACGTTCTGGAAAAGGCAAATCTATAGGGTTGAAAACAGACCAGTGATTTTTTGAGCTTGGGGTTCATGGAGGAATGAACCAGAAGGGGCCACACAGGGAAGTTTTAGGGTAACGGAGCTGCTCTGTACGGCACATGGTGGGGGGCACCTGGCTCTATGCTTTGTCAGAACCTGTAGCACCAAAGAAGTGATCATTATTAATGAAAATCCAAGGTGACAAACGGACTGTGACCCCCAAATCTAATTATTACAAACATACGACATAAACTCAATTTAAGGAGCTGAAAAATGGAAAGTATGTTTTTTCTAGATGCTATGAGGCTAAAGACATAAAGAAACATATGCAACCCTCTAGCTGGAAAATTTCTCTCTCATAGGGTAAGGTTTGGCAATTCTGAATCTACTCATAAAACAAGACACACATACACACACAGGCCCTACACACACACATACTAGAGTTCAATAAATAAGTAAGCATATTGCAGATAAGGAGAATCAGATATCTCACTGTCAGAGAAAGAAGTTGAACAGTGAGGTAAGGCTAGAATAAAACTTGTGGTGCTGAACTAGAGTCAGGAATATTAGTGTGAACTGATGTTTATTTCAATATATGTTAATATATTTTAATATGTGGATAGACACATAAATAAATATGTGTGCATATACATATATATGGATTAGTATACGTACATTTACTTCCTGGCTCTACCCACTGAGAGCATCTAGGAGCAGGTGACACACTATAGCAAGGAGAGCACCCAAAGCCCAGATAACACCATCTTCCAGTAAAAGTCTGAAGGTTCCCAGGCTCCTTGGAGAGACAGCTATTTCTAGGGTTCGGCTAGAGACAATACAAGATGAGCCCAGAGCATATTTTATGACCAGAAACAAAAGAAATTATGAAAAAAATAAGGGCATATCAAAAGGACACAGAAGCTGACCTAAAAGAGCTCTGAATGGCCAAAGCTGGAACTATTTGAGCACTAAGATAAATGTATCCTTGAATTACAATCCCAAGAATGAAATTAATACCCAGGGCCTGCTGATATAATAAATGGTTGAATAAACAATTAAATGGGAGAAAACGGAGATATTTTCTATATAGAAGAATTTTAATAAATGTAGAAGAAATTAGGAAAATAGAAAAAAATCACCACCAGTGATAACTTTTGGGGACAAGTCACTGGTGACCGCTAACATTAGTGGTGTTTGCACAGCCTCAACATCTCTCTCCCCAAAGTGCTTATCGATTACTGGGGTGGTTTTAACATCTGTCCACAAACTTTCTGATGCCCCTCTCTCCAGGAGATGTAGCTCCCTTGAAGACGGCCTGCTTTCAGGAATTCAATTCTAAAGAATCAAGGATGGAAAGGAAAAAATAGAAACTTTGTAGTCAAGAAACCTGGCAGGCGCCACCTTACCCCAGCGACCGAGGCTCACGATGTCGGTAGTAAGCAGGAGTGAGCTGTGTTGGCAGCGTGTGCCCCTGTGCTGTGTGATCTCTGGGGTCTTCTTCCCACAAATCCATAACCACCGTCAAATCTGGAGAAAAATCCAAGTTGAGGAACATCTTAGGAAACACCTGACCACCACTCTCCAAATGTCAAGGTCATGAAAGATGAAGATGGAGAAACGGTCACGGACTGGAGGAGTCACAGGCGACGTGACAACTGAATGCACGGTGGGGCCTGGGGCAGACCCCGGAGCAGGAAAGGACCTCAGCGGGACGCTGGGGAATCCCAGTGACGTCCGGAGCTGGATGACTAGTGTCCTTCCTGAGTGGTGCCTCCCTGTTGACACACGCACCACGCTTGCACCAGACGCCTCCGTTCGGGGAAGCTGGGTAGAACATAGACAGGAACTCTCTGTGCTGTCTTGGCAACCCTTCTACAAACCTAAAATTATTTCAACATAAAAAGTTTACAAACAAACACAAAACAGGCTCAACGTTAAAGTGAGGTGGGCATTTCCCACTTACCTCTCCAGGCATCCTCCAGAATGCCGGTGACCACAGGGAACACGTGCAGGTGAAGTCTCCTATTACCATAAAAGTGGCATTTTTACAAGGTGGGACGCCCACGTGGAGACCCGTCACACGCTGCCGCGGCCGGCGCCCAGGCTGCCCGGCTAATGAGAAGACACGACCGTGGGAGACACGGAAGGCGGAGAGCGTGGTGGGAAGTAGATGCTCAGAGATGCCGGATCCGCTCCTCAGGGGGGGTCCCTGCACCGCCAAGCTCTGCACCCCCAGGGGCTTGTTAATATGCAGGATCTCAGGCCGCACCCCAAAGCTGCTGACCCGGAATCTGCATTTTCACGAGACCCCCAACTTCAAAGTCCAGCAAGCTTTGCCTCACCCCATCTCCGAAAAAGAAATGAGCTGCTGAAGCGCTCACACCTCCTCTCACGCCTCCTGCTTCCTTTCCGGCAGGCTCGCACGCGTTCCCACAACCAGCGGTTCACCTGCCCGACTGTCCGCTGGGCCGGTCCTGGGCCCGCCACTGAGGCCCACATTTGGGGACCCACATTTAGGAACTCAACAAATATTCCTTTTTTAATGAGAGAAGAGGAAGCAGAAGATATCAGATAGAAAAGAAAGAGGAACAACGGAGTGGTCAGGAAGAGAGGTCTCAGCGGGGAGCCGGCCACCACACGGCCACCCTCCACCTAAGCCCTGTGACTTCCTTCGGTCATATTTTGGGGTCACAGGCTCCCCATTGCGCTGCCTTATTAGGATGAAACTCCACGGCTTGGATTATACAGACAGAATATGCATCTGCCTTTGCACAAGTTACTAGCCTACTCGCTCCGCTCAGAGTGAAGAATGTGTTTCCATGGTGACCACCTGGTAATTAACTCCTTGGCAGGTGTCCAAGATAGGCCAGCCTGCTCCAGAATTCGGCGCCTCCAGGGGTCCCTTCCGCCCCGGGCTACTCTTTTTGGAAAATCAACCTGCGTGTCCGGCTGTGGGAAGGGTCCCCTGTCTTCCTCTGCACCCGGGGAGGGGCTCCCTCTCCTGAGGACAGAGGTCTTGCAATTTCTCCTGCACCTTCATGCACAAGTAGCCCCGTCCGGCTGGTCTCTGGGAGCTTTATCGACGGGCTCAGGCCTGTTGTAAGGTCTCGGGGAGAGACCCAGAGTTCGGGACAGGCCTGGGTTCAAAAACGACAATTCTTTTCTGACGCGCTGTGGAAAAGAGAGTGAGGGTGCAGTGTAGCCCTGCACACAGACTTACTACGCACACACCTTCGCTTATCAGATGTTCTTAGATGGTGCTTCTTGCCAACATTTAGAAATTCATTGTTTGATTTCTTTATGCTTGAGGCAAAACACTTAACAAGAGACAACAACACCGCACCTTTGAAACAACGGTGATAAATTCTAAATAGATGCAGCTACCCCGTGGCCTGAAAAGGGAGCTGCACACAATTAATACAGAAATTCGGCAGGTGCATGATCTGAAGAAACTGTCATTTATCAAGTAAGGAAATTCTAGGGCCGTGTCCTTCCGTGGCCTGTACCTAACGCTCCTGAGGGGAAAATGAGATTCCATCGCTGCTGGGCCGCACGGGTGCAGAGAGCATAAAACCCTGGGGGAGACACAGCAACTGCCAGCTTCTCTCTCCAGCCCCAGTTCCAGGGTGATGCTGCAAAGAATTCTAAAGATTGGTCCGGAACATGTGCTCGAGGAAACAGGCCTGTTTGCAGCGAGGGGACTGGCAAGCTGTTCGGAGCTCTACGCGCCGCGAGATAAGCAGATCCAGCTTGGGAAGATCTGGTACAGACTGTTTGTATCTGCAGAGAAATCTGGGCTCACTCCTGGCATGCTGAGCGAGTTAACTAACAAAGAGGGAGCAGCAGACAAAATCCGGAGCTACTGGCCCGGGGTGAGCAAACACCAGCTCTGCGCACTTCGAGGGAGGCGCTGGCCCTGCCCAGGGCCTGGGAGCTAATTACACGGCCCTGGAACTGGACCATCTGGCTCCATCCCTCAACTCTGCCGTGACTTGTTTGGAGCCTTAGCAAGTCTCGTGGCCTTCCTGAGCCTGGTCCCCACATTCCTGCAGCACGGATCACTACTCCTAGGGCCAAAGACAAGAAGAGACCAGCAAGGTGCCTGGAACACTCGACACACCGGGCTCTCCCCGCAGCCAGGGGCCCGGAGTCTCAGATGCCCATTAAGCATTCCGGCCCTTCTGGAATGTGTAGAAATAACGTTGATGCTTCGGCTTCAACCATCGTCGTGTGCATTCAATGGGCTTTCACTTCCATGACCAAACTAGGAAGAAGCGGCCCAGCAGTTCCCGCTACCTGGGGTCCTGTTCCCAAAAGCAGCACCAGTGGGACTCGGGTATCCAAGAAAAAAGCGTTAAACGTCTACACCTGGACTTCTAAACCTTTAGGAAAATGAATCTTCCTGAGTTAGTTCTTTCGTCAGAAGGATGGCCGGGCGGGGACCGTCCTGGCGTGGTGGTTCTGAGGTCCTTCCAGAGTGTGCTCAGGGGGTGTGGACCCCCGGGGGGGGCGCCCCAGCGACGAGCTGTGCTGTGGCCCCCAAGTCCACAGCCTCTCGCTCACACCCAGGTGCATCCTGCCCTCCCCCCACCAGCAGCAGAAGTTATTCCAAAAGGCAACTTCCTCCCCCAGCCCCATTAAAAGCAGCTGTTTTATTTCTGATTGACTCTTTTTCAAGCAAATCCTCCAGAATCAAGTCACTTGAAGGGTAATTGTTCCTGAAAAATATCTTGTTTTTTCATCTGTGCAGCTGCGGCTATTCAGCGGCGGCAACACCAGCCATTGACTGGCATGCTCACGCTTGACTTCTCCCCCTCCTTTCACTGCAGTGATAGGTGGCTTGGTTCTCTCAGTTCTCAGGGGTCGTGTTCTGTAGGTTTGGGGTCGGGGAGTTATTTTTTGCTTTATCATGTTTCTAGTATTGAGTATAAGAAATTTCTGTTTTAAAACTAAGTAATTTGAAAATTAACTGTCTCACTAAAAACATTCTACAACTTCGACACGAGCCCATTAACTGACACGATCTGTGTTTCAGGAGAAACAGATCCGTCTCAGATGTCCCGAAACACCTTCAGGCTCTCGGGCACCGTGGGCCAGCGAGCGCCGCGGAGTGCTTCTTTAGGGAACAGACCCGCGCTCACGTGCGTATTTCCTTCATAGCTAAAAACATCGAGGAAGGACCATCGTCCTCCTGAAGATGCCGGGGATGAAGTTCCACTGTCTCAGGAGTCGTAACAGCTCCTGGGGCTTCCCTCTGGGTCCCCTGACTTTAAAACGTCCTTGGAGGCAGACGGTGCCCGCTGACGGCAGGGTCCACACGGGAAGCCAGCACAGTGTCCAGCAGGACCAGGAGGCCTGAAATCAGGAGAGGGTTTGGGAGTGGAGCGGGAGGACGGTCCAGGCGGCACCCACGGAGGGACGGGAGCAGCAGGGGGGCGTGACTGTGTTGGTGGGGCAGTGCAGCTGGGCTTGGGTGGTCACGGACTCCGGCAAGGACAAGGAGGAGAAGCAGCCGAGGGGACAGGTCCTGACCCTGGGAGCCCGAGAGCCGAGGGAGGGAACGGCCACATCTCCTGACTGCCCGGGTCCTGCCGAGAGCCCGTGTCCAGCCCCAGGCCACTCGCACGACACTCACCTCCTGCACCGCGGGAGCCCGAGTGTGAGTCCCGAGTGTGAGTCCTGCTCCAGACCTCGAGCCCCGTAGCCGTCTTGTTCGCCGTTTGCCCGGAGCGCAGCTTAGGGCCCAGCACGAAGGGGCTTCCGGAGGCAGGAAGAGTGAGCTTTGGGTTGGGAGAGGAACCGGCCAGGCACACCGGGGCACCACAGAATGGGCTTCCTGGAACGTGTAAGAATTACGATCACAATTGCAGTTAAACATTTAGGTAAACATTTTAGAGGGCAAAAAAAAAAATTTCTTTTTTAACATTAGAATAAAATTTGTTTAATAGGCCTAATACTGTGATGATTAAACTGGAAACTCATGTTTTAAACAGTAAGCACCTCCTCCGGCTCCGTCAGTAAAGGAGCGGCTGGGACTCACACAGCGCAGCCAGCACACTCCGACCCCGGAGCTGTGAATTGTTTTCATTGGTATATAATCATTGTGCGTATTTTTGTGGTGCATGTGATATTTTGATAAATGTATAATATGCAATATGTAATGACCAGATTAGGGTAACTGGAATATCCATCACCTGGACCATTGATCTTCTCTCTGTGTTGGGAATGTCACAATTCTTCTCTTCTAGCCATTTGAAATATACAATAAATTATTGTTACCTATAACTTCCCACTGTACTGTGGAATACTAAAACTTATTCCCATATTTTTGTCTTAACTACCAGTCTATAATAAGAGGAATCAGAGATCCTCAGAGAGAAACTGACTTGATGTCCTGGGAAGAGGAAAGTGGAGATGATTCTGGAACGTCTTATTGCCAGAGTGGGAATTCTCTCTAAAGTGTTTGGGCATCGTATCAAAAGGATAAAAGAGCTAACCCAAGAGGCCCCCAAGGGACACATTGTGACAATGTAACCAGCATCAAGAGAGTGATAACTATAGGTCATTGGAACTAGCCAATGCCGTGAAAAGCCACAGGTCTATAATGACACTCAAAATGGGGAAAGTTAATACGAAGCTTGCACAGCCATTTGTGAAATTTGATGGGGAATTAGAGATTTGCTGATGCCAGGTATAACCCCGCAGATTACTTTTTGGTTAGTAAGAGAATATAACTATACAATGGAGGGGTCTGACAGCCCCACCCTGACCCAATGAGGAACCTTAGCATCACTCACGGTGAAGCAGCCGGACAGGTGTGTGTCAGGGTGTGGCCACCGTGAAGTGCACAGACAGCCTCGCCCTCAAAGCAGACCTGCCAAAACGTGCTTACCTGAGCCAGGTGGGGCCTTCCCATCTAACATCCAGTTACAGGAAACACCTCAGACCATCGGACTAGAGCGGAATGCAGGACCTTCTGCAGGACCGTGGGACAAGTGTCCCCACCCAACCAGCACCATGGGGAGGAGAAGGGAGGAGGACACCCCTGAATGAAAAGAGACGTGAGAGGTAAGGCCATCACGGCAGGATGTCAACACCTGCTCCTTGATTTCCTCATCTATAAGACAGGTACCAACAGTACTTACTATGACAACATCACAGGGATTAGATGTAAAGTGTTTGTGACGGTGCCTGTCACCCAGTAACTGCTCCGAGAGCTGCCAGCCAGTACTGGTCAGTGTTTCTTCCACGCACAAAAGTCTCTCAGACGTTAAAAATTCTAGAATCAGAGCAGAGGATAGAGAGAGCATTGATTGGAGACAATCCCCAAAAGAAGATGTGGATGGTGCATCAGTGGAGCAATAGAGAGAAAGGTGATTTTGTTTCTACACACCCAGTGAACAGAACCTTTCCTGGGGTACATATGGTGAAAGTGGGGTGCAATTGCATTTCTTACTAAAAACGTTGCTATTTATTATAGAAAATGCTAAGGTCAGTTTCTGTATCAGTTAACATTGCTGTGTAACAAACCACTCCAAACATTAGGAACCATGTATTACTGCTCACAAGGCTTGGGTTGCTTGAGGGTTCTGGGCTGGTCCTGGCTACGTTTGCTGCAGTCTCCGGGCCAGCTGGTCTGGGACGGCCTCGCTGGGACGGGTCTCCCTCATGCGGCGTCTCCTCACCCAGCAGGCCTGGGACTGGCATGTCATCACTGCCCCCAGGTTCTGTGGGCCAAAGCGAGTCCCAGACCAGCCGAGGTTCGAGGGCGAGGGAAACAGACGCCGTCCCTTGGTGGGAGGTGCTGCAGAGCCACACTGGAAGGACACAGCACAAGTGCGGGGACAGAACGAGCCGCTGTGCTCCACCTCCCACGGCCCATCTGGGCCTCACGACGTAACCAGAAATGCAGGCAAAGAGGGTTTTCCTAAAACCCACAAAGTCGATTATTTCCACGGCGGGGCTTTTCCCTGTGTTATTGGAGGAGCACCTGCGAGGCTAGTGGTAAAAACGGATCCACTTCTCAATCGTGGCAACAAAACATAATAACCCACAATGACCAGCATCAATCATTCGGGAGAACATGTCGTGTTCTGCCCCGAGCGCCTGCGTCTCTTTTCATCCTCACGACATCTTCTTGCAGGCTCCGTTATCCTCCTGTGAAGTCGAGGAAGGTTGAGCACAGAAAGTTTAAATATTTGGTCCAAGGTCAATTGGCTGACGAACGGTGGTGCTGGGGCTAGAACTCTGCCCACCTGCCGCCCGGCCCGCGGGCTTGGACACACGCATGGTTCCAGCCCCGTCTGCAGGAGGCTCCCAGGCCACCGGCCCAGGCACCCGAACCCAGCCATGATCTTTGATGAACTTTTCAAGTGATGCAAACTTAGTAAAATAAAACCATGTAGGAATGATTTTAAATGCTCATTCCATCCACTTATTGATAAATTTATTTACTTATTTACTTACTTGTTCATTTATTTATAATTTTATCCTGAGAGTATGTGTTCCTGCTTCGGGAGTGTTAGACTTTCACTGAGGCAGCAATGGGAAAAGGGAATTGCAGCCCCTGCGGCCACCACCGCTGTGAGCGATGATTGGTTTTTGTCCTGGTGTTTGTAATGTTCTCTCCTGGCAAAATACAATGTTGGTAACGTTACTTCAAACCTCTACAAGATATTGACACGTTCATTTTCTGTGACACCCAAGGTCTAGAGCTTACTGGCGGGTACAAGCCTGCCACCCTCCCTGTCACACCTGCCTCCCAGAGCTCTGAGCCCCCAGCAGCGTCCACACAGCAGCCTCCACCTGGGACCTGGCAGAGGAGCAACGAACGGGCTGAACCGTCGTCGGTGAACCCCAGCGCCCCGGCATAATCTGTGAGTCAGACATTGAGCCAGTTCACAGTAAACGACTTCCAGGAAGGCTAGGACAGAGACGAACGCCTACCCAGGAGAGGCAGCTTTGCGGGGAGGAGGAAGAGCAGGGAGATGGAAACAAACTGGCCTCTGTCGCCAGTGCACCCCCAAATCAGCACGGCTCACATCAGCCCTTACCTGGACTGGCCAGGCGCACGAGCCAGTGTGTCCATCCACTGTTGAGACCAGGCTGAACCAGTCAGGAGAGCAGCCCCACGGACCCAGAGTCGCCGCGCTGTTCGGACTCCCGAGGGGCACTCACCACCCTTCCTCCCGCCCGTGAGGACAGCACACCTGAGTCTCTGTTACTCTGATCGGACACGTCTCCGTCAGTCAGCTCGTCCTTTGAAATCACGCTCGCCCCGCTCACCTGTGCCGCGTGGAGCAGGAACCAGGTTGGGGGAACGTTCCGGGGCCTCCCTGCCGTCGTGGCCGACGCTCCAGACAGACTTCCCGTTCTCCACAGTCCTGCGGGACCCGCCTGGGATCTCATGTCCAAGTTCCACGTGCATCTGGTTCCAACCCCCACGGCTCTGGTTCTCACCATTGTTGCTTCACTTCCCGCATTTGACAATTGCTGGCGGGAAGTGAGGCCCCGTCTGGAAGGGGCCGGTTTGCAGCGTCGGTGACGTCAGTGGTTGTCTCCATCAGGTCTGGGACGGGGTGCACTGCATTTCCACCAAAATCATTGCAATTTCTGAAATCGTCAGTGGGCATCGCGGCATCACGTGTCTCGGCAATGAAGTGTTCTGTCTGCTGAGGGGGTCGGAAGGTGGCGTCTTCCGTTATTTCATTAACCTCTCAACACGTCCAGGTGTGTGACAGTGGCTTTGCCGCAGCAGGACGGGACCGCAGGCACTGCCGCGTTTCTGCACTGGTTACTTCACTCACCTTTTCTTCTTGCTTTGGACCATCCTGCTCAGCGTTCCTCAAAAGTGGAGTTTTTAACAAAGATTTCTTTCCACAGCCTCCACGGTATTCAAGGGACCGAGACATACATTCAAATATTTTAAGTCATTTACAAAAGCATTGAGATTTCCTAACTAAATGAGCAGCGCGAGGCGGTGCGTGGCGAAATCACCCGCTGCATACAGTCATTCAGCAGTTGTCTGTCACCCGTGCAAGACACCGTGGAGAGGAGGGCTGGCTGATTTAGCTGCTCAATGGATGCATCCAAAAATACCACTTAGAACTTCATATTTATTTTCCATAGAAAAGAATAACTGCACTGTTTCCTGCTGGGAAATTTACTATGCCTTTATTCTATTTAACCAATAACACCTTATGGGCTCTTGAAAATTATATTCACTTAAAGATCAAGCAGTCATTTTCATTTGTCCTGACAGAAAAGCATAAATTGCACCGGGTTCTGCGGAGCCGGGTTCCGTCAACGTTTTGCTGGAATAACAAAGGCTGCCACCAGCCTCATTGTCGCTCAGAACTGCCGTTCTCCTGGCCAGGGCCGACGTTCGCTCAGGACGCTCTTCCCGCACGGGAAGCCCTTCCTGGCCAGCTCTGCTCTTCCCTGAGGTCCAGCCCTGGGCTCCTCTGTGTGAATTTTTCCCGGTCTCAGGCCGGCATTCCCCTCCCTCTCCCCCTCTCTCCACCTCCGTGGCCAGCAGTTTTCCCGACTGACTTCCCCAGTCCGTGCTCTCTCCATCCGTGGGGCCTCCCAGCTCCTCCCACCACACACGGCAGTCTCCACCAGGCACCCAGGCTTTGGAGTTGGCCACAGTATTTGTTTTGGCCAGTGGCATGGGGGCGGAAGGGGTAGCGTGCCGGTTCTACGCTGCGGAGAGTGGTTCAAAACTGCCGAGCAGAGCCCAGACAAGACCAGCAGGACTACCCCGGCTCATACCCAGACACGTAAGGAATAAACACTTATTTCATGGGCAGTGGAGACTTTTTTGTGGTTGCCTGTTCTGCAGCAACACCTGATGACTACAACCTCCCGTGGCATTTGTTTTCGTGCCACTCATTTTAGGAGTCACGGGTCTAGTTCTAGTGAGGTGAGTCTGGAAAGTGTGACACTTGGCCAACAGGTGCATATATTTAATTAACGAAATTTTCTTCATTTTTCCAAAACTCAATCTCATCCTCAGGCCTCATGCCACTAAGACGGGAGCAGCTTTATCTCCATCTGCTTAACGGCTTTACGCTGTGGTTACACTAAGCTCCGGAGGTTTACAAAGTAGGAAGACAGCCAGGGAGCAGGGCCCGTCTGGCTCTTGATGCCGTCCCGCTAGACAGGCGACCGCCGAAATGTCCAGCCACAGCAATGGCCCCTCCAGGACTCCTGGAGACGTCTCACTCACACAGTCCTGGCCCGGAGACCCTCTCTGCCACGTCTATCACCTGGGGACATTCTCTTGCTCCAACCACCTGCGAGGACCTGAGACACTCTGTGGCTTCTTTTGTACCTGCTCTGATGAGGCAGGGACATCTGGGGCTCTTCAGGGTCCCCCTGAATACCAGCTGAGTGTGAGCGGCACGTACATGGGCGGGGGGACTGCCTGTGGGGGGCGAGGACCACGTGCAGGCTGCGGGGACCGTGGCGGCGTTCACACGGGGCAGGGACGGTACCTCTGACTGTGACAGAGGAGCCCCCCCAGATACGGAAGCGTCAAGGTGAGAGTGGGAATGTGTAACAGAGGGAAGGGCTTGAAGAAAACAATGTATTTTCTGTCTCTTTAAAACTCCCCCCTACTCTTTCTGGGAGCTGCAGCCCTGAGGCAGGTTAAGTCCTTTGTTAAGAAAGAGAACTCAGAAGTCCCAGGTGGTGCCAGCCCCCCAGGTGGGCAGCTGGCAGAGGTCACAGAGTTTGTCTTTGGCAGAGATGAGATGACTAGAATAGTTAATGACAATGGCCTAGAACCCAGGGCCCTCCCTTGGAAAGCTCTGTGTTTCTGCTCGTGTTCAGGAGATTTGGATTTTGAGACAAGGTCTACCATTTTTCCTCCTTTGTTGGCAAAGTAATAAAACGTCTCTTTCCTTCTCCTCAAACACTTGTTCTCATTCTTCTGAGAAGAAGCCTCAGAAACAAGTGCTGAGCTTTCAGGAACATGACCACTCCCCGGCCAAGTTGAAAAAACTCATAATTCCTGGGGCACTGTGCAAAGTACTCAGGTGGCTTTGCATCCGTCGTAGTTAAAATCAGCCCTAGAATGATCACTGTCCTGTAGCCCCACCTAAAACATCATGAAAGCAAGACCCAAAAGAATGAAACTATCTCAGAGTAACAGAATTGCATTTCAGAAAAATGACATTTGATAATTTTAATAAGAATACAAAAATTCCAGCACTCAGAAAGGTGGAAACCACACAGTGTCTGACATATAATCAAAGATTATCAGACAAACAAAAAGGCAGGAAAACACAACCCATAAATGAAGAGAATTCATTGAAATCAACCCAGAACTGACATGAGAATTAGTACAAAATGACATTAATATAATTATTATACCTATATCCTAATATGTTTAAATCATTATGTGGAGAAATGGAAAATATAAAAGAGACCTGGGAAGTTTTTAAACATACCGCCCTGGACAACTAAATGAAAATCCCCATGAATGGGTCCCAAGTACAAGCACATTTTTTAAAAGTTAACTCTGGTGAGTTAAGAACCGCAGCCCTGATAAAAAGCCAACATGCCCAGAGACTTCCAGTTATAAGAACTTTTTATTTACCTTCCAGAGGCCACGTAACACTTGGCAGTTACTAATTCATTAGCCAAGATTCCTCTCAAAGATAAAGGGAGACTTGTGGCCCGTGTGTCCACCCCACACAGCACCTGACGTATCTTAAGAATACTTAGTAAAAAAAAAAAATTACATTCCCCAACCAAGTTTAAAAAAAAAAAAAATCCCAGGCCTCGGGGAAGCATGTGCGATGACAGCAGCTTGTTTCTGTAACGTGTATACATTCAGTAATTTCCATAAAACCTGGTATCGTTTATAATTTCTCAGGTTTCAAAATATGCATGGGCTCCGGCCCTCTTCATTGCTTGCTGGAGAGCTCGCGCGTTCTCCTGAGCGCGTGGTGGGCCCCGGAGCTGCGTTTGTAGTAGGCACTTAAGGGGCACGTGCTGAATGGATTTAAATTGGATCCAACGTGGAGAATTCTCTTGTAAACTGAGCCTGCTGGTTTCAACAGCCACCGCACATACGCAGAGTCAGAGACGCTGGAGTGCGTTTAGAGGATCGCTCCTCAGCACAGACCTTTGAAAACACTCTGATGCGTGGGTGTCAGAGGGTTTATGAGCAGGGGCTGCATTACTCGGGGTTCTCCAGAGACACGGAAGCAACAGGATGTGTGTTCAGAGGGAGAGAGATTATTATAAGGAATTGACTGAGGATTATGTCGGCCGGAAAGTCCAAATCTGCAGGGGGGGCCAGTGGCCGGGGGCCCCGGGACGGTGCAGATGAAATCAAACGCAGGCTGCTGGAGAAGTTTCTCTCACCGGGGAGCATCCGTCTTTTGTTCTACTCCGGCTTTCAACTGACAGGATGAGGCCCACCCCGTTAGGGAGAGCAGCTGCCTCACAGAACAAAATGTTAATCTCACCCAAAACACCCTCGTGGAAACACCCAGAACAGTGTTAGACCAAGTATCTGGGCACACTGTGGCCCAGTGAAGTTACCGCGTACGATTAACCATCACGGGGCGTCCTGAGCAGATCTTCCTCTTGGCAAGAACATTCTGGGTGCTATTTGGAGAACATCAGGTTTTCATTTTTGCAAGAACATTCTGGGTGTTGGTGAACAGATCTGGGAAAGAGACTTGGAGACAGATACAGAAACAAACACAGTGTAGCGTAAGTGGAAGGTACGAAGACTCAGAAAACAGTGCGTGCCCCCGTCCCAACAGCAGCTCAAGGAAAAGCAGTCACTGTCACTTTGAGGCCACTGCGGAGGCTCCCACTGTCCCCGTCTCCCTGTCCACCAGCGCCCGCCCCGCCCCGCCCTTCCCAGAGTGACCGCCAGCCGCGCTGCTTGTTTCCTTGCATTTCTTTACCGTGCTGACACCTACAACTGTGTCCCCAACCAATAGTCTCAACTTTCACATGTTTTGTTTAGCTTTGCTCATTTTGAACATTACGTAACTTGAATGATACCATATTTATTTTTCTATAGCTTGTTTTTTCACTTAACCTTATGTTCCTGGGCTCTGTCTGCTTTGATTGCCTGAAGCTGTGAGTCTTCCATTTCAACGCATTGTTTCTCTATTCCGTTACCAATGGATCTGGGTTGGTTCTAACTTTTCTGGGCTTTTTGCTGTTACCCACAATGCTGCCAGGAACAGGCTTGTCCACACCTGCTACTGTAAGTAGAGACAGTTTCTTTAGGACAAATACCTGGGGGAATTGCTGGGCTGGGAGGCAGGTGGATCTCCAAAGTCACTAACTAGTACCACCTATGTCGCGCCGCAGTTGCCAGCAAGTACGACACGACCAGTTGGAGTTCTTCCAGCAGTAGTTTAATGAGGCATCTACAACAGTTACATGGCGAGAGACCTCGAACAGGAAATGCAAGCTGCTTTTATAGCCCCGGATAGGTGTGTCCCACAAGCGTGTCCCACAGGGATAGGTGGAGGGCCTGACTATGCATGTCCTGGGCGGATACACTAGGAGGCCTAGACCGCTCCCCACAGCTCCCCCTTTTGTTTTTGCCTTATGGTGAACGGAAGCCCCAGTCCGGATCTAGGGTCACAGTTCACCAAGGGGCGTATGGTCACCACTCTTCAGTGCAATGAGCGAGAGCTCATGAAGGTGCAAGGGCTGACCACAAAACAGGGGTCGCGCGCCCTTCCCGGTGCAATGGGGACAAGCCCTCGGGGTGCAAGGGCCATGCCATGCTGTCAAGGGGAAAAGCGGTAGTTGCCGTCCGTATGTAACATGCTTATCCACACTCCAGGAGGAGAGCCCTCATGAAGGGCAGCAAAGGCTTGAGCCATGACCACTCGATCCCTTTGTTGCTGCCAACGGACACGCATGAGCATCCAGAACACGAGGCCAAAAGCAAGACATCCCAGCAGGCCCAGGGATCCAAGACCTGCCCATTCCCGAACCCCGTGTAGAAGCGACAAAAAGGTGGGGAGGAGGCCATCAGTAAGCATAGGATCTAACCGGGTAGAATTAATATGGGTGATTTCTAGTTGTAACTGAGTGGCTAGCTTGGAGAAATTGGCAGACCAAGAGCCCTGTAACAGCCGAGAAAGCTCTTTAGAGAGATTGGCCGCCTGGGAAAGGTTAGAATCTGGGATCGAAGTAATACACAATCCCGGCAGTCGTCGCTCGCAATCAAGCTGGGCGAGCTGTACCAAACTGTCCACCTGTTCTTGAACCAAGTCCACACGTTGATTTAGGAGCATAATCCCTCCCGCCAGGTGTGAGTTGATAGAGCTTTGTGTGTCCAAGGCAGTTGCTACCGTTGCTGACAGGTTATTTAGGACCTGTGCCGTTTGTACGGCGCCCGCCGCCGCGATCGAAGCGGCGGTAAGGGCCGCAGCGGAGGCCGCTGCAATAGCAAAGACAAGAGCTGTCACGCCAAAGTCCCTACGATGTCGAAAGAGAACCAACGAATCCGGTGCGTCAACCGGCCAGGGGACGTACCGGGGCATGCGTGCAACCACGGCCATCCTGTGTTCTGAGGCATTCCAGCAACGTGTATACGTGCAGTTTACGGTTGAGCAGTTAAGCGTGGCCGTATGGTTTTCCAGGCGGGCCACAATCCAGATGAATGGAGGCCAGAGACAAACAGGCGTGGGACCGAAGGTCACGTTGGAAAACTGAGCGCCTGACGCAGCGGTCTCAAATGTTCACAGTTTTGTGTAACGCAGGCCACATCCCTGTCACAAAAGTCCCATTAGCAAAGGTCCCGTTGCGGGGACGCGGCCGGTCCACCCAAGCACCCGTCTGGTTGGCAAGAAGTATACAGGACAGGTTGCCGTTAGTCGGGATAATGGTAGTAAAGCACAAGGACCCAGCAAGGATATAGGATTCATTGCCGGGAACCGCTCCAGACTCGTTGGACCACGAGAGGTAGGGAAGTCCTAGGGAAGCATTGGTAATAAAGAACCGGGGGAATATCTGCGAATCATGAGACACCGGCAGGGGTCTCGGGAATACAGGCAGGATGGCCCAACGACGTTTCGCCCTGGACAGCACTCCCAGGGCGAGGAGGGTCATGGTCAGGGAAAGCAGAATCCGCCACAACAGCATCGTCGTCAGGAGCCGGCGAGGAAGCAGCAGGATGACTGAGGCGTCGCGTGAGGCGTGTCGGAACCCAGATAGGGTCCGGGGCGTCCTGTGGAAAAACACAAACAGCTCCCCTGGATCTGCTGAGAATCCGATCCGGTCCTTTCCATTGATTACAAAGCACATCTTTCCACATCACCCGCTCGGAAAGGGGGGGGCCAGGATCCACATGGCGATCTGCCGCCGAGCGAACACGGTCATCCAGCAGCAAAAAATTTAAAGTATATAGAGTAAGAGATAGGGCAGATTTGGGAGACCTGCCACCGCCCAAAGCCCCAGCCTCCCCCTTTTGTTTTTGTAAGTAGACTTTGATTGTGCCATGGGCGCGTTCTACAATGCCCTGGGCCTGGGGGTTATAGGGCAAGCCAGTGCGATGGGTAACGCCGAGACGGCGGCAAAATTGTTGAAAGGCCCGGGAAGTATAGGCCGGGCTGTTATCAGTCTTAAGGACCTCAGGCTTGCCCCAGGCAACCCATGCTTCTAGACAGTGCGTGACGACATGACAGGCGCGCTCTCCAGCTAAAGGAGTGGCGTGGATAACCCCAGAACAGGTGTCTACGGACACATGAACATAAGACAACTTACCAAACATGGGAATGTGAGTGACGTCCATCTGCCACACCTGGAGAGGCCGAAGGCCCCGAGGGTTGACGCCCACGGAAGGTTGTGAGCGGAAAGGTGCACAGTCCGCACACTGGAGGACCACTTCCCGCGCAGAGGCGCGGGGGAGACCAAATTTAAGGCGTAAAGTACAAGCTGGGACATGGTACAACGAATGGAAGTTGCGGGCACTTTCCAAAGGAGAAGCAAGCCAACATAATTTCGTGGCCCGATCCGCCAGGGCATTGCCGGCAGCCATAGGTCCAGGCAAGAGCGAGTGGGCCCGAATATGAGTGATAAAGAACCTCGCACTGCGCGAGTGGATGGCTGACCGGACAGCACAGAATAAACAGAATACCGTGCTCCGTGGGTTCAAGGCGTGAGACACCTCCAACAACCGAACAGCCTGAACGACATAGACAGAATCAGAGACAATGTTGAGTGGTCCTGGGAAAGTACGGAGGACCAACTCAACGATGGCACATTCCACATGCTGAGGGGAAGAGTAAGGAAAAGAAGCGGTGAAGGCCTGGCCATTGACAACATAACTACCCGTACTATTAGAGGACCCATCAGTATAAACTGTAGTAGCATTGGGAAGAGGGTCAGAAGACGTGACACGGGGGAAGATAATCTGATGTCGCAGAGCAAACTGAAGAAGAGGGTGCTTGGGGAAATGATTGTCTATAACACCAGAAAAAGAGCATCGAAGGACTGCCCAACTGTCTACCGAGGCACAGAGAATCTGTACTTGAGCTCTAGTATAGGGGCAATGGAGAACAGAAGGATGGGCCCCAAAATGAGTTAAGGAGAGTTTAAGCGCAGACAACGCGAGATCAGCAACCGCGGTAGGATAGTGCTCAATGGCCCGTCGCGGAGAGGTATGCGCGTGAATACAGGAAAGCACTGGCTGACTTTTCTCCGAACCCGGTCGGACATGAAAGATGTACCTCCCCCGCCATCAACTGGTGGGGGAGGGGCGGAGGCATACGGAGGCGGGCAATAACGCTCCGCCTCATACGCCGCCGCCGCCGCCTCCTCCAAGTCCGCCTTATCGGCCGGAGAAAGCTCCGCCTCCCTCTCGCGAGACGAGGAAGAAGAGCGGGACAAAGAAGAGGAAGAAGAAGAAGACGAAGACAGACGGAGGGCGGCCATTTTACAAGCCACGTCCTCCCTAGATAACGGGCCGGGCAACGGGCGTCCCCATCGCCTTCCTGAGCGCCCTCCCTTGCGGGCGGCTCCCCGCTTTTCTTCCGACCGGGTTCTCGAACGCCCCGGCCGGTCCGGACCACCCTTATCCCTTTCTGACATACTATCTTGATAGTCACTCAGAGCCTGCTGCCCCTGCTGCACTTGAATACTACAAGGAGAGTCCTCTAGGCAGGTGCGCACCAATGCCCAAATAGGAAGGACGCACTCTCGAAGGAGCCCAGTAGCACGGGCACAGCGAAGGTCCTTCTCTAATTTATCCCAGCTCGGAACGGTGAAAGAGCCCGAGTGGAGAAACCATGGTGCCACACGATCTACTTCCTGCATAAAATGCCGTAAGACACGCTCGGGGATTTTCAACTCTCGTGCAGCCAAAAGCTCCTGTAGAGCACGGAGCAGCTGGGCGCTCGGGGAATTTCCCATAGTGAAGCACGATCAAAGGTGGGGGTCCAACTCTACCTCTACTACTGCGGTTCTGAACTCACCTCTAATGAGGTCGTCTCCGCCTGGTGCGAGAGTTCCCGGGTTTCGGCACCACTTGTCGCGCCGCAGTTGCCAGCAAGTACGACACGACCAGTTGGAGTTCTTCCAGCAGTAGTTTAATGAGGCATCTACAACAGTTACATGGCGAGAGACCTCGAACAGGAAATGCAAGCTGCTTTTATAGCCCCGGATAGGTGTGTCCCACAAGCGTGTCCCACAGGGATAGGTGGAGGGCCTGACTATGCATGTCCTGGGCGGATACACTAGGAGGCCTAGACCGCTCCCCACACACCTACGTTTTCAAAGTGTTGGTGTTCGTCTGCACTGCCGCTAACAGCGCATCAGCTGTTGCACATCCTCATCAACACTTTGGATTGTCAGACTTTTATGTCGTTGTTCTTTTGGTTGTACATCTGATGGGCCAAGGCAGGAAGATGGCTTGAGACCAGGAGCTCCAGACCAGCCCAGGTAACATAGAGAAACCCTGGTCTCAACACAAAATTTTTAAAAATTAGCCGGGTGTGATGGCGCACACCTGTAGTCCCAGCTATTCTGGAGGCTGAGGCGGGAGGCTAGCTTGAGCCCAGGGGTTCCAGGCTGCAGTGAGCTGTGATTGTGCCACTGCACCCCAGTCCGAGCAACAGTGCTAGACCCTGTCTCAAAAAAAAAAAAAAGTGATTCATTTTGTTTTAATTTGTGTTTTCCAATACTTTTCATGCATTTATGGAACATTCAGAATTCCTCTTGCTTAGTTTTTTTCAAGTTGTGGTGCCCACTTTTTATTCAATTTTCTTTGTCTTATAAAAAACATGTTTAGGAGTAATTTATTAATTTTGCAAACTTTACTTTTTATATGTGTTGTAAATACCTTCTCTCACTTTGAGGCTGGTCTCTTGGGTTTCTTTATAATTGTGCTTCCTAACACTTTTCAGATCATAGTCTACAGAAAAAAAGTATTTCATTCAGACTTACATTGCCTCCCTAGGGGTCCACTGCCTTCATAATCATAGAACACATATGCTTTTTAAGGTCACATCAAACATTCACAAAAATCGATACGGACTGAGCCATGAGCAAATCTCAATGTATTTCCAAGGACAGGGGTTATACAGGTCAGATCATCTGACTTCAATGCAGTTAAAATAGAAATCGAAAAATTTTAAAAGATAACTAAAAACTTCACGTTTGTATATTTTTGAAAATATATTTCTAATTCACTTATGGGTCAAAAAATTAATCTTGATAAAATTAGAAAATATTTAGAACTATACAGTGACAAGAATCCTTTATGTCAAAACGTGCAGGACGCAGCTACAGCAGCATTGAGAGGAAATTGCATAGCCTTAAATGCGGATACTGGAAGAGAGGGAAGGTTGAAAATAAATGAGCTATGTGTCCACATCATCAAGAGATTAAAGATCCAACCAACATTCAGAAGGAAGGAAAAGAATGGTACATGTTAGAGCAGAAATTAATGAAATGAATGAAATAAGAAAAGAGCATATAACAGCAAGGATGAATGGAAGCAGAAGTAAAAATATCTAAGAAAGGTTTGGAAACAAACAAAACTATCAGTAATTGTGAATAAATTCCCAGAGTAAAAGAGTTTATTAAGATATCTTTAAAAAAACTATACAAAATTTTTTTCAATGTACTAGCAGCAAACAGAAATGAAAATTTTAAATTTTAATTGCAAACACACCAAAATGCTAAATACCTAGGAATAAATCTAACAAGAGCTCTGCAATACTTCTGTGGGATAAACTCTTAAAAATTTTTTGATGCATAGATAACCCAAATAAATGCAAAGGTATGTTATATTCATGAATCTGAAGATTGAACATTTTAAACATATGTCAAATTCTCTCCAAATTGATTCATAGATTCGGGGCAATCCCAGCAATTACAGTCAACACCCTGACAGTTTATGTATGTGTGTGAGTGTATGTGACCTGACAGGATCGTTCATTCTGACATTTACACCCACATGCAAAGGGATAAGAAGAGCCAGGGTGCTGTGGAAGGAAACCCAAAGTACTCGGATTTTTCCTTCCAAATAGCAGAACTACAGAAATTAAGAGCAGACAACGGAATGGAAGAGAAAGCACAGAAACACACCTAGACATCCGTGAAAACCTCATTTGGGACCTCAAATTCATATAATATGCAACAACCAATTCAATGTGAATTAAAGAAATAAAGGTAAAAGGCAATTCTCTAAGATTGTGGGAAATCACAGAGGAGAATATGTACAGTAGCCTTTGACAAGCCGGTTCATCACCTATCTAATTTTCACACGGTGTCAGCCATCTGTCTTTTCTCTCTGGTTGCTTAAAGATTGTTTCTTGTCTTTAGGTGTCTGCAGTTTGGGTGCAATGTGTGCAGAGGGCGTTTGTTTGTTATCTTGCTTAAGATTAATGGCACTTCCTGAATCTGTGAATGGGTGTCGCCCATCAGTTCTGCAGAGTTCTAGCCACTGTGTCTTCACATATTGTTCCTGTTTTGTAACCCATTTCCTTCCGTTCTGGAACTCTGCATAGATACATTGTAATTTTTCAGTCCATGCCTCATGTTCCTCTCATATATTTTTCATTTTTTGTCTCTCTGGGCTGCATTTTGGATAATGTTTTTAGATACATATATCAGTAAGCTAATTCTCTTTTTATCTGTGTCTAATTTGCTGTTAAACCCATCTGTTGAGTTTTAATTCTAATCTTTATCTTTGCGTGTGTGTGTGTGTGTGTGTGTTTTACATTTGTAATTGGTTCTTTAAAAAAATTATTCATTTTATATTCCCTTGCACTTTCCTCCTATTTTCAATTCTTTCATTTCTTTACATAAACAAATTAAACATACTTCCTTTACATTTTATACCTGATAATGCCAATATCAAGTATTTGACATAGTTACTGTACCATCTGCTGTTTTCGCTAGTTCTTGTTCATGGTGCTGAGTTTCCCATGAGTTTATAATTTTTGAATGAGCTCATATTCATTGGAACTTCATCTGTGGGAATCCCTGGCCGTGTGCACCGAAGGTGGAGTTATTTCCTTTGGCTTCTGCAGGTTTCCACGACGTCACCGGCCAGGGCTGCTTTAAACTAAATTCTCAGTTTGCAGACTAGCTGCAATGTCTATTCAGCCCATAAAGCTGAATTCTCAGGTTATAAATTTTCAGGGTATATTTTCCCTCTCAAATTTTCCTCAAGATTTGAGACAGTTGGCCGTGCAGTCCCCCGAGGGGTGGATTTATTTCCACTTCACCTTACGCTGAGGGGGTGGCCCTTTGGGGGCCAGTTTTTCCGGGGAAGAACTCCTGCTAGACCTGGGCAGATCCTGGGCTGCGCTTTCTCTGCCCGAACCCCTGGAGGCTCAAAAACTGAAGCTCAAATGTCCTTGGCTGTCAAATGCCCGCAAGGCAGAAGCAGCCTCTATGCTCCTGTCACCTCCCTGGGTTCCCAGCAATAATCAGCTGCTGGCCTCCAAGTATGACTTTCTTTCTCGCTGGCACACCACGCATTTTAAATTGCGTGTGTGTTTAACCCACCGTTTTCAGTTCCTTTCAGTGGGGGAGTTTGTCACATCCAGCCCATCATTCTGCCAGAAGGCATTCTTTGTAATAGCTGCATAAAATTCCACATTATACATGTCCCACTTTTTAAATCATTGATGGATGGGTAGCTAGTTTGTTTTGTTTGTTTTTGATACAAAAAGAATCCTAAGCACGCATCTTCATGAGTATGTGCTCTCATTTCTGTAGGAGCAGGTCAAAATTTCAGGATGGATATACAGTGTTTGCATAGATGCATAGGTAGGTTCACGAAAGTGCCCGCAGCGTTTGATGGTACAAAGGGCTGCCCCCTTTGCTCCCCCAACTTGTTATTTTGAAAATTTTCAGCACTACATGCTAGTTGCAAGACTAGAGCATTGAGCATACACTTAGACACACACACAGATAACACTTAATCGTATTGTTATAGTGCGTAACATGTATATAATGTATATTATATATAAAATAGATATGTATACACGGAAGCACACAGTTTTACTGAGCCCTTTGAATCATGCAGCCGTCAGGACACTTCGTTGCTAAATAATCAACCTGTGTGTCCTAAAAACAAAGACATTCTCCTTCACACGACAACATTGTTACCATACACAGGAAATGCAACAATGATATAATTTCATGATCTGAAATACTACCCATATTCAAATTTCTCCAATTGTCACAATAACATCTTTTACATCAGTTTTATTTTTTATTCCAGGAAAATCTCCAGGAGCAATTAAAGATCACAAATTGCCTTTAGCTGCAAGTTTCCCAGAATCCCTTTAATCTGGACCAGTTCCCTGGACTGTATTTTTATTTTTTTACCTCTCATGGCATTGATCTCTTGATGAGTCTGGGGAAACAATTTTGCAGGATATTCCTTGAGTGTACTTATCTCAGCATTTCCCCAGGGTGTGATTCAGGATAACCATTTTCGGTGAGGACACCACATGGGAAACGTCCCTTCTGGGTGCATGCCATCGAGCACAGACACTTCATCCCACCACTCGTCCTCCTAACTTTGGTCATTTGGTTAAGGAGGTACTTGTATGAAGTTATCCTTTGCCGTTAGTGATTAGCAAACAATGTGTGGTGCTGGCCTTTGGGACAGTGTGCGTACCCGCTTCACCAACAGTTCATCTGATAACGTTAGCACCCACTGATGATTTTGCCTGAGTCGGTCATTATTACAGTGGCTGGACCGTGATGATTTGCTATTTCTTTTATTCCTCTACATTTAGTAATTGGTATTTTTCTGTAAAGAAGAGCTTTCCCATGTACCCTAACTTTTAAAAATATTTATTTGTTTGTCTTTTTGTTTACCTGAATGTGCACTCACAGATTCTCTTCTCTTTTTTCTTATTCAATGAGGTATTTTCCATCCCCATAATTTTTATTTTGATGCTAAAATCCCGTAAGCCCTGGCCAGTGTGAGTCCCATGGAGCTGGCCATGGTGTCCCTTTGCTTTGCCCCTGACAACTCCTGGCATCTCTTTGGTTTTTGACTCAGCGGGATCTTCCCATCTTCTCTGACTCTTTCTTGTCCCAGGCCTCACGTGCGTGGGGTCCCGGGGAGCCCTGCTTCCTTGGTGGGAGTGGTTTGCAGAAGCCACTGTCTCGCCCCTTAGCTTGTGACACTCTCTCCTCCCTGGACTGTCACAACTGTGCTCACCCAGCTCCCCCTACCTCGGTGTCTGTCCTGTGCGATGCTACTGGCCTCTTGGACCGTGATCCTTTCCACGGTGAAACCACAATCCCCTTCCAGCCTCTCCCTCCTTCAAGGATTTCGCCACCCACACGGTTTCAGGGGTAATTTACACACCGTCAGTTCCCAAGTCCTACGTCCCCTTCCAGCCTGCATGCTGGGCCCCGGCCACTTATAACGCTGGCCACCCTGCAAATGTCTCAAACTCACTCGCTTCTATTCCAATGCACGATCTCACCTGCCACCCAGTCTCCCAGACTCAAATGTGTCACCTCCTTTCTCTGCCACCCAATATCTCTAGTCACCAAATTCTGCCAAATCTACCCCAGAAATGTCTCGTGCACTATGTTTTTCTCCCCAACCTCATTATTACTACGGAAATACCAACTCTCACTCAGATGACTGTCTCCTGTTCTGCACTTCTCGCCGGTTGTCTGACTTCTTGGGCCAGAAGGACATGTGGCCTGCGTCCCTCAGCCGTTCTCCCTCCCTCCCTGGGAAAACCCTGACTCTTGTCCCCACCCTTCTCCACCTGGCCCTCTGGCTATGATCTCTCTAACGACATGTAAGCAAAAGTATCCTGCGGGACTTTGCGGAAGGCTGAAAGACCCGACCGGTCTCCCCTTTGTGCAATCAATCCTCCCCCTTCCAGCCCAGGCGGCAACTCCAGCAGGCGGCTGGACCACGAGCAGATTTGAAGACAAGGAAGAGGAAGACCCCGTGCTGGTGGGTGGGCAAAAGAGGAGCTGGAACCCCAGATGACACTTGAAAAGCTGTGTTCTGCCATGTCCTGGGTGCCTTCCTCCAGTTTTCCTCTACCTGGGAGATATCAACTTTAATCCTGTTTAAGCCGCTGCTTTCATGGGGGAAGGACATGCCTCTTAGCAGCAGCTTCCCCGAGCCCCAACTGCCGTTAGAATGAGCTGCATGGCCTTCAAGTTACATAATTGCTTTCAGGTTCTTTTTTTCCTCCACCAAGCCTGCCCTTCCCGTTCGCATTCATTAGCTGGTTTCTGTCCCTGCTTCAGTATCAACAGAAAAGAGGCTGCGAGTGCTGGTCGTGTTCTGCATCTGGGTGTGGATGTCACTACAAGCATGTGGTCATCTGGGAACGTCATATCTTTAAGATTTATATACTTTGATATCTATCTGTCAACATATAGATGATATAGATACAGGAGCCAGTGTAGATGCAAGTGTAAATGTAGGTGCAGGTGCAGGTGCAGGTGCAGATGCAGGTGCAGGTGTAGATGCAGGTGCAGGTGTAGGTGCAGGTGCAGGTGTAGATGCAGGTGCAGGTGTAGGTGCAGGCATAGATGTAGGTGCAGGTGTAGTTTCAGGTGTAGGTGCACATGCAGGTGTAGTTGTGGATATAAATGCAGGTGCAGATATGGATGCAGGTGCAGGTGCAGGTGTAGATGTAGATGCAGGTGCAGATACCGATGTAGATGCAGGTGGAGGTGCAGGTACAGGTGCAGATGTAGATGCAGGTGCAGGTGCAGGTGTAGATGTAGATGCAGGTGCAGATACCGATGTAGATGCAGGTGGAGGTGCAGGTACAGGTGCAGATGTAGATGCAGGTGCAGGTGCAGGTATAGATGCAGGTGAAGGTGTAGGTGAAGGTGCAGATATAGTCACAGTCAGCACAGGGAAGCTGACCCTGACCATCTCAGACAGAATCAGCACTGTGTGCATATCTCTGACATTTGACATTTTCCTACTCACCTGTGAGTTGTGGGACTCCTGGCCTGGCCAGTGAGCTCCAGGTCCCCAAGGCCAGGCACACCAGGCTCACACAAAGCACTCAGTAAACATCCATAACACACGAGTGAATTGAAATTCTTCATGTGCTCATGTGTATTTTGGGCCTTAACTAATCACTTCCACTTGCCTAATTCCAATTGCATGAAATCACACTTCCTTTATTTAGTCTGAGATGATTTTCTTTACACTGCACAAAAATGCCTCCTGAACTTGGGGATTGGGGCTTGGAGAGCAAACTCTGCTCCGCCCTGCACTCCCTCCATGGCCGAGTGTATTTAGTGCACATCCTCTTGACCTGTCCATTTGGAAATGACTCATCCTTTGGGCCCATCCTCTGTGGAAGCCACTCTCTGCATCATCCCAGAGTGTCGGAGTGACCACTTTGTGGGCTCCTTGAGCCAGGTGGACCAGCTGGGCTTCCAAGTGCAGAGAATGCCACTCTCCCTGGCATTTGCAGAAGAAGGTAGACAAAAGTACAATGTGCATTGGAGTGAAATGTGTTGGTCTTAGGTAATGATCATGGTAGGTAATGATTATTGTTACCAGATTTAACAAAAAAGATATCCAGTTAAATGTGAGCATCAGATAAACAATTCCTTGGTATATGGATATAATTAACAACAATTCTTCAATATAAGTATGTACCAAATATTTCATGGAACATAGGAACATATCTACACTAAAAAAATAGTTCATTGTTTACCTGAAACCCATATAAATAATCGGGTGCTCTGTATTTATCAAGATCATACGGTGGCAAAATTTTACTGAAATCAGGCCTTCTGGCATTTACTTTACCATCCCCACAGCTCTGCTCATGGCAGAGGTGACCTTCCCACAGGGGAAGGTGACTCACCTGCTTCCCATTGTTTATTGTCGATTTTTCCTTTGAGAAGCACCTTATCCCACCTTGAGTCCATGTGTTCAGGTAGGGCTCTTCCCAGAGCCAGGCCAGGGAGGTCTGCCTATCCCTCCCCCAGCCACGGTTATTATCTCATTGCATCCACCTAAGACCCACCAATGAGACACAGTCATAGGACTTTGGCCAGAATTTATTGGAAAAGAGGCCTCTTCTAGTTTGGGGTTTACAATTGGGTACCCTGGAATACTGGGGATCATCTTGTCACCATGAGGGGGAAACATGCCTAAGAATTGCAGAAAGAAAAGTAAAGCAATGAGAAAGAGGAAGCAAATTCTGACAGAGTAATTGAGCACCTGGTTCCAGCCATGCCTGAAGTCCATAGGCTCTAGACTTCTCACTAGTATATGAGCTAATGTATTTTATTTTTGGATCATCCTAGGTTTAGGTAGATCTCTGCCTCTAGCCAACAAAAGCATCCTAAACACCTACTTCCATATCTGTGAGTTTGAAATCTGTTCTGGGCAGAAGTTCGACAAACATTTATTGAGCATTTGCTATGCTCTAGACACTACATCAAGCACAGAGGACCCAGCAGTGAGCACGCCCTCTGCTTTCATGGAGCTGATTTCAACCGTCAGGCAAACTGTCAACATGTCATGGCCATGGTGTTTGCTCAGATTGAGAGAACAACCAAAAGCCTGTCCTGCAGTCCAGTCATGCCTCTACCAAATAGCTGAATGCCAAAGAGCCAGTTCTCCGGATGACATCAGTACCCTCCCCCAGTGAGCAGAGAGGAGGCCAGGTGGTCTGCCAGACAGAGCTCCTGCTTACTCCCTGTCTACAATCGGAGCCCGCATCTGCCCATTCTCCCTTTGCCCACCAAGGAATAAATCTTGCTTAAAACACGCCCATCCCAGTGCCAAGACCCTGGCAGGCGATGAGTCCTACCTCTTTCCAAGATTTACATTCTGAGTGTGAAAGTCAATAAAAACTAATTAGATGTTTACCTCATTTCCTTGGTAATGACCCCTGCATGCCACTAATTGTCAAACTGAATCTATGTGCGGGCGTTACCTCTATGGGGTCAGAGCTACTTTCTGCACACACACAGCAACAGCACCGCAGTTATTTGCACCTGAGGCCAGTATGTTTTTGCAGATGCTCACAAGCTCATTTCCACGGGAGGGGGAGCCGGAGTCAAGACGTTCCGCGCCGAGCGGGGCATTAGCTATGCAACCACCATTAACAATAATGAGACTTACGCACCTAATTCCCCGGTATCATTTTAAAATTTGTTTTATTAAATAATGCTGTAATGTTATGTTAAGTAATGCAATGTTAAGTAACATTGACTTCAGCCTCATTTAATAATCTCCTTAACTATCACACTGGAAAACTAGTATCATTAGACAAACGCTATTTGTCATCGGCCGTGATGTAATTGTTACAGAAGATTCCGTGCTGCGGCATTAATTAATAAACAAGGTACCGCATATGTGGTGCCACCAGATGGACACACAAAGGAGAGTGAGCAGGTCCGAGAGGTACCTCGGCAGAGGGAGAACTCAGAGCCCTTTCTGGTCACGTAACTCAGAAACGCCCGAGTAAAGCGCAAAGGGGAGATCAAACACGACCACCCGCTCCGGGTCCTGCTCCTCCCGCATCTGGCTGGTGACATGACTCCAGGACAGGCGAGAGCTGGGCCTGTGGCAGGGGGAGAAGGTGGCTGCGAATGATGTGACTCGGGGGGTTTCCTTGCCAACCGTCCTCCCTAACGGGAGGAAACCAGAAACACCAAAGGGAGCATCTCAGTGAGTCCGCGCTCACGTGTTAAGGTTGCAATACCATAAAGTGGGACATTCAGATTTTTCTCGCCTTTTATTAATTTATTCTCGGTGTCCATTGGCAGAATAATGGCCCCCAACCAGCGAATGCCTCAGGTCACACAGCAAAGAGGACTTGGGTCACCTTAAATAGGGAGGTCACGCTGGACCGTCCGGGTGGGTCCAACACATCCGCAGGGTCCTTGAGTGGGGAAGCGGGAGGCCGGAGGGCCCAGAGACACGTGACCACGGAAGCAGGGTCTGAGCGGCACCACGTGGGACTCCCCCTGCCAGGGTTGGCCTTGACGACTGGGGGGTAGGGGAAGTCACAAGCCGAGGAACGCAGGCGGCTTCTGGAAAGTGTCACACCCGGAAACGGGTTCCCTCTGCAGGGCCTCCCGCAGGAAGGCAGCCCCGCAGACAGCTCGATGCAGCCCACAAGCCCCGTCAGACTTCCGACCTGCAGAACCACACGATAATAAACATGTGGTTTTCAGCCACTGGGTTTGCAGTAATCTGCTGAAGCAGCAATGAAAACGAAAGCATCTGTGATCCGGAACGTCCCCGTGCACTGCACGCGGCACAGAGTTGACACCACCAGGGTAGACGCCCATCTATGAGCCAGCTGCACCTGGCGCCAGGTGACCCGGATATGCACCGTCGGAGGAGAGAGAGTTTCCGGAAAAGGAAACAGGTGAATTCGAAAACACCTGACGCCAGCAGACGCGGCGTGGACCGGGAGGGCCGCAGGCCCGCGCGCCGAGCCACAAGCTCCCCTCTCAGAACCGCTCCCTCTGGCCCAGCCTCGCTTTTGAGCAGTTTTTTGCGTGACCTCAGAGCTGGCGGACGGAGCTCACAGGACTGTTAACACACAGGTGCCGGAGCGCTCGAGTGACAGCCCCGGGGCAGGTTAGGACCCAGCCGAGCTCGGCCCCACGGCGGAGTCCTGAGTTCCGCGGATCATCATCAAGCCTCTGCCATCGGAGGGCACTGAAGGATTTGTCTTCTGTTCCAGAAACATCTGCTTTCAGCTTGCAGTTTGCTTCTTGCCTCATCCCGGTAAGGGGTCTTCCTAAGACCAGTCTTGAATTTACACCCAAAATCAGTCTCTGGAGCAGAAGGATGAGCCTGGGACCCTCTATCACTTTGCCAGGCTCATGGCCGTGGAGGGTTAGTGATGTGCTGTGACAGGGGCTGGCAGCCACCAAACCGGCCTTTCACACGGGACAGACCTGCCGTCCCCTAGTCGCCAGGTGCTGCGTGGGAGCCTTTGGCCAGGGCTCGTGTGTGTGTGTGTATACACATGAGTGTGCACCAGAATAAAGGGCCTAGCAGTATTTACACATGAGACACTCTCCCCTGCTCGGGCAGTCATGCATTTTATTATCTGTGGGGAAGATAGAAGGTGTGACCGCAGGGTGGGGGGTTGCAAATGCCAGTGTCCACCCTGTCCAGTGTGGTCGCCACGAGCAACAGGTGGCAGTTGAGCACTTGACACACGGCTTATGGGTCTGAGGAACTAAATACTTACAGTCAATTAATTGTATTTCATTTACATTTAAATGCCCACACGTGGCTAGTGGCTCTTATATTAGATGGCACAAAATTGGAGAAATGTTTGTGGACTTAAAATGTGCCCATGACACTCTGGTGGCCTTTGGGCTTGGAATGGGCAGGTTGTGGACAGGCTCATCCCCACCTGCAGGCTCCAGAAATCCAGTCCTTCCGTGAAAAGCTGGGCTCATTCACCCATCGTCCTGCCATTTTGGTAAAAGACCCTTAGTCTGGGTGTCTGATCTCTCTCTCTTTGGCTCCTACACCTGTCCTTTGCGGCACACATCACACCTCCCCTGAAAAGCCACCCAGAGGTGGCCCACACTTGCTTGGATTGCAAGGGCAGAATGCATACAAGTGTTAGCCACAGATATCAGTTAAAAACATAGTTCATAATAAAAGATACCGTTGAACTTCTTGGCGTTCACAAAACCACACACAGGGAGATGTTCTGTTACGTGAGGACAGAGTCCCGGCCTTGCTGTCCAAGTTTCTCTCGCCAGGGGAACCTGTTTCCGCGCCTCCCTCTGGCAGTCGGGTGCAGGCCGTGCGTCCCGGCCGTGCCGCTGTGGCGCCGTGAGGCCGCTCCAGACTCGCATCTTTCGGCTCCACATCAGCAGCCACAAACATCTCCAGATGCGTCAGGGCACCCGGACCATAATCCAGATTGAATGACATTTTTAAACGAGGAAAACGAGATTTATAGATTTCCTTGCCAGTTCTGGCGTTTTGATCCTCACACTAAGAACCGTGCATTTGACAAGCGTTATTTAGGATGCTGTCTGACGGGGCTTCCGGGGAAATGACAGCCGGTGATTCTCTGTCCCGGCTACAGGATCGCCAAAATTAGCCGAACTCGCTCCCGAGGAACTCGATAAGAGAATAGCGCCTTTTCTTCTTGGGAGCCCATATTCCATTCTGCACACTTGCTATGAAGTTATTTTATTGATCACGCCGGATCGGAGGTCCTGTTGAAACGTGATCTCTCAAAGCGAGGCCCTGAACAAGTGGTGTAGGCAGCTCTTAAATATTTGTTCAGCCTGCGGCTGTGCTTTAAGCCAGTTAAAGGGCACGGGATAAACACGGCAGACCTGTTCCACGGGCTTGCAAAGATTTCAGAAGACAATCTGGGGCCGCTACCCGGGAAGGGAGGCTGCTCTCTATGAATTATTGGCTTGCATAAGTCAATATTTATCACTCCCGACGAAGACAAAGAAACCAAACCAACCAGGGCTTCCTCGAGCTGCACACAATGACTGGGAATAGAGGTGCCTGTGAGTGTTCCTGGGGACACTGGTGTACTCCATGAGGGCTTTTGTTGACAAGTCAAGAGACTGATTCCAATTACATAAGGGGGAAAAGGGAATATTTCTGGAGCAGTGGTTTCCACCCCAGCTATTCATTAGAATCACCTGGGAAATGTTCTTAAAATGCCAGTGCCCAGAGCACACTAGGAACCAGTTAAAAAGCCATTTCTGGGAATGAGGCTTTGAGAATCAGTATTTTTTTAAAGCTTCCCAGGGAATTTTAACTTGCAGCAGGGTTGGGCATCGCTAACTAGAAGTTCTGGAAATTTCTCGGTCGGGGGGAGGCTGAAGAATCAGATTCAGGCAGGGAGGGCCTTGAAAGCCCTGGGAGGATGCCACAGCCAGGGCCCCACCGTGGGGTATGTAAGAGCCCCCCGAGAAAATTTCAGGAGAGCAGGTTGGCTGCACCCACGGCCAGGCCCTCCGACTGCCTGTGGGGAAAAAGGAGGCAGCTGCCCTGGTCCCTCGGATCCGAATGGGAGGCAGGCGTCGGACCCACCTCCCCCGTGGGGCTGCACACACAGGGCAGGTGAGCCCCCCACAGGACGCCGAGTAAGGCTGGAGGGGAGAAGAGAGGCCCCCCAAGTGCTCTCTGAGCCATTTTCCCTGGACATCCACGGGTTTGCTATGGAATGAAGCTAATGTGTGTATTAGCCAAGAGTCTGCCTGTTAAAAAACAGCTACACAACAACCCCTTTGAGCCCAAGAAGGAGACACACCACATCCAAAGTATTTCTTATAACCACAAAGCCTCCCTCCCCATTATGTTTTCTTATTTACTGCTTTAGTCACTTTAGAGAATAGAATTCAATGGCATGAAAGACATCATGATGTTTCTGAACATCTCTATCTAGCTCTAGAAATTTTCCATCACCTCCCAAAAGGAAATCCTGAACCCAGTAAGTGGTCACTGCCATTGCTCAACCCCCAGCCCCCGGGCTGCCCTCTGTCTCCGTGCAGTTCGTTTGAAAGGAATCCCGACTGCGTGGCCTCCGAGTCTGGCTTCTTTCACGTACCATGTTTTCGAGGCGGATAACACTGTCGTGGGGTCAGTGTGCACGCCTGGTTATGGAGTGACGGAAGCGGTGTGTCCACGGAACGTTCTGCACCCGTCTCCTCCTCAGAGGAGCATCCTGCGGGAGTCGTGTGCCCTGACCCTCACCTGTACAACCCTGCTCGTTACCAAAAGTTCCCTGTGGTCACCGGCCTGACCTGGGCCAGAGGCCCCCAGAACCAGGGTGGTTTCAGCCCCACAGGGACTGGGAGTGGGCCAGGGCCCCTTCCCCAAGGAACCTCCTGGGTGCCAGGAGAAGGGGCCATGCTGCAGCCCAGGCCCCGATGGGAGATGCCTGCACTGGGGACTCAGGGACGGGTGGGACTCTCAGGACCTCTGTCTATGACTAGTGGCCTCGTGTGAGATTTTGGTAACAGTCATAATAATGATGACAGCAACGCACACTTGCAGCACTCTACAAGTGCCAGCGCTTCCCACAGCCTCCCACGAGCCCACGCGGTCCTCAGGGTGAAGAGCAGGACGCAAACGCCACCCCTGCAGGGCGGGGCCTGAGCTGGCTGCGGGTGTGGAACGCACACTGGGCTTCCAAGACTGCCCGTGACAAAAGGCACGGAGGACGCCTCATGAATGGTCTCGGCATTGATTCCACAGCAAAATGATAACATATGGGGTATATTGAGATAAATGAAATACATTAAGTCAATTTCATCTGGGTTTTTTTGTTTTTTTACTTTTTTAGTGCATCTACTAGAAAACCGAAAATTCCATGTGAGGTTTTCATCGTATTTCGGCAGGACGGCAGTGCAGGTGTGAAATGCGGAACTTGTGTGCGAGGTAAGCGTGGCTCGGCCGGGCACGCCAGGTTTGCCCCTCGCTGGCTGCGTGTCCGGGGATGAGTTACTGATCACGCTGGGTCTGGGGTTGTCGCTATTGTTATGGTGGTTACTATTATCGTTCCCGCCTTCAGAAGAGCAAGGGGGGAAAGAGAGAAGCAAAGAAACACTCCAGAAGGTTCTGCCCTGGAGGCCCGATTGGGTTCTCTCGTTCTCGAGTACAAGGTGCATCTGGTTCGTTCAGTTCCACTCGCCGGGTGTGAGCCTCGGGCCACGCCCTGCACAAACCCCAGGGACCCAGGACGGCAAATGTCAGGAGGGCTGGCGCCCCGGGAGCTTCCCACCCGCCGTTCCTGGCAGCGCGGGTCCGCTCCCTTGCCGTGTGCACTCAGTGGGCAAAGCTAACTGCGGCTGTCACGGCCCCACGTCTGGGGCGCGGCACGGTCAGGGTAGGATGTGCAGGGAGGGAAGTGTGTGCTCCGCCCCGAGGCTCGTGGGCAGGAGGAGCAGCTGAGTCTGGGGGCGGCGAGCTGGTCGCTACCCTGCCACACACCTGCCGCCTGGACACCCGCAAGGCAGGTCCCTCCAGGCCTCAGGAGCCCCCTCCACAGGGGTGGGTCATCCCCACGTCACAGGCTGGGTGTGCCAGGAGGTGGCCCAAGTGTCCCTCTCCACAAGGCCTAGCAGTTGAGTCTGTGCTGAGTGCAGAAATACTTCGTAATACTACATAATACTTAGTGAGCCGCGTCTCTCCCATCACGGCGAGTACCCTTTCCTTCTGCTCCTTCCTACACCTCTAAGCTATTAAAGGCAGGAGGGGCAGGTGCGGCGGCTCATGCCTGTGATCCCAGCACTCTGGGAGGCCCAGGTGGGAGGATCGCTTGAGGCCAGGAGTTTGAGGCCACAGTGAGCTGTGATCTTGTCACTGTACTCCAGCCGGGGTGACAGAGCAAGGCCTCATTTCTACAGGGGGAGTAAAAAAAGCAAGATGATTCATTAACAGGTATCTGTGTGTGTGGGAGGGAAAGGGGGCTCCTTACTCTGCACACGCGTGACAGAGAGGAGACATACAGAGGCCCGTTCTCGGCATTTCTTCGTGTGTCTCTGCAGGGTCAGACTTCCGGTAACTTCCTCTTCTTAATTTTCTCCTTCCAGAGCCTCGTGTGCTCTGGGTGTAAACAGCTCCGGTGTCTGCGTGTGGGATCCAGCGTCGTTACAGGGGGGAGGAAAGTGAGCGAGGACAGATCTGGTACATCAGGGTCATGACGGAGGCTGAGGGGGACCCAGTTTCCCCGTGAGACCTGCCGGGGCTGCGCCCAGGCTGCGCCCAGGCTCTCCAGGGCAGAGCGCAGGACCCGTGTTTTCAGCGATGCTTCCCGTGTCGGGAAACACTGCCCGCTGAAACGCCGCTGGGCTGCCTGCCGCGAGAATCCCGCCCTCCGTCCCGCCCTCCTCCCCCACAGGGACATTTCAGACGGTTCCTCCGTGCAGTTTCCACCTTCAGAGACAAACGTCAGGTCTCGGCCGACAAGGGGTTCGTTTCCCACCGCGTCCGTCCGTCGCAGGACGTGCTGTTTACTGCTCAGAACATGCTTAGGACGCACGCATCAATTTCAGTTTAGAAATCTGTCTCACACACTCCGAGCAGATTGGATCAGATCAAGCAGAAGCTGCCTTACAGGCCGTTGCCATTCTGGCCAACTTGCCCTTACAGAGCCCGCACTAACCAGCTCTGCCGGCCTAACCTGCTACCTGGTCAGACGCATGGCCGAGCAGGGGTGCCCTGGGTGTCTTTCCAAGGAGCAGCCCTGGGAAATCCGCTCACCTTACGCCTCTGGTTTCAATTTACGGCTGGGGTGAGCTGCCCCCAAAAGGATGGAAGAGCAGTGAAGGGCTCTGAATGGGCGGGTGGGTTTGGGGTATGGTCCACTCAGCATGTGAGCAATGTATACAGCATTTGGGGAGCATTTAAATAGCGACAACTATTGTTATGGCTAGAAATTGGAAAATATTCAAAAGCCAATGGGAGTGGGTAGAGAGGCAGGTTAGGAAAGGGAAATGGATATAAAGTTGCCAATGGAGATGACAGCCACAAACTCACGCAGAGACATGACAGTCACAAGGGGGTTCTGTGGCCAGCAAAAGGATGCCCCCGAAAATGTGTCCAAAACCTGTGAATACAGCACCTCACGAGGCAAAAGGGACTGTGCAGGTGTGATTACCTTAAAGACCCTGAGAGGGGGGTTCTCCTGAGGATGCAGGAAGGGGCTGTGAGCCCAGGAACTCAGGGGCTTCCAGAAGCTGGCAGGGGCCGGGGCACAGATTCTGCCCGGAGCCTCCAGGAGCACAGCCCAGCGAGACCTATTTTAGACTTGACCTCCAGAACTCTGAGACAGTAAACTCATGTCATTTGTAGCGATTCCTTAGGGCAGCGACAGGAGGCTCACACAGCTCTGGGGTCAGCCTGCCCACAGCGCTTCCCGCACCGCCGGGCTGCTCCAGCGAAGGGAGGTAACCAGCATTTCTACTCGGCAGGACCGCTTTAAGGGTTAAATGAGAGGCTGCATGGAGAGGTACTTGGCCCATCGTGCAACCCGTGTAGGTCGGAATCAGAGTGAAAAAGGAAGGGGCTGTGCACCCTAAAATGCAAACTTTAGGATCTGTAACGATAGCAAGGATATAAGTTGTGGTCATGTAAATGGTAGGCTTGTTGCAGAGTTGAGGTTTCTCAGCAGGCACAGGTTGGCAGAGAGGAGCTGTTCCACTTGCAGGTGGGGCCACGGCATCACGACCGTGCCCCTCTCCTCGGTTCACTCACTCAGCAAGCATTTCTGGGCCCCCAGTGCCGGGCCCTGTGCTGGGCCCCGAGACCCCCCGCCACGCACTCCACGCAGTCACTGACCAGGGGCTCTGTTGGTTGAATGTCCATGAACTAAGCAGAGGACCCAAGTGAGGGGATGGTCTTGGGCCACCTAATCCGAGGTGAGCCCTGTGCAGCGTCCAGGCGGTGCTAGAAATGGTGTCAATTTTGCAACGTGAGAGGGGAGGGTGTTTCGTTCCCACAGGTCTGAGCTGTTTGAAAAGGAAACTGTTCTATTTTCTTCTCACTGCTCAGAGGTAGAGCCAAAGGTTTTGATTTATGCTGCGAGGTCTCGATACTTTATTTGCCCTTCACCACTTTTTGCAAGTAAATTCCCTTCTCCTCCTGGGGTTTTCCTGCAGCCACTCCCTGTGGTGCTCACGGTGGCTCCCTGCTCCCCGGGCCAGTGCTCCTCCTCTCTCGTTGTCGGCCTGGCCCGGGGAGGACGGCCTCACCCCGCTGGTCCCAGCTGGTCCCAGTGATCGTGGCCCTGGCGCTGACCCCCGCAGGTGCAGGCCCCAGACCCGGGACCAGGACACCATGCTGCAGGCGGCGCCACCTAGTGTCCCAGAGCCGCTGCACAGGTCTCTCCCGGAGAGTTTCCATGATTGAAAAAAAAAGGGTTTTTTTTTAAAAAGTCACCATTTCATTTTGCTCCCACAGCTGTCTGTGTATCCGAGAGCTCTGTTGGAATTTGCAGGCAGTATCAAGTTTTGAATTAAATTGAATTGAGACATGCAGACCTGTGTATTGATACGTTCAACAGAACCCTATGAAACTGCCCTTGCAGATGTCAAAAAATGGTCTAGCGGATCACCCTAATATTTGTATATGGGAACAGGTGACACAAAGGTTTTACATACATATACATATTTTCCTCATTCCAGGGAAATTCTGATAATGTATTTAAGAAAAAGAAACAGAGCTAAGCAATATTTCCCCTAAACTTAATGAATGATAAAGCTTTTTTAAAATTTATTTCTCAAGGCATTTCTCAAGGCTCCTGATACCTCTCGCTGCCCCACGTCTGCTTCCGTCTTGGCTCCGTCCAGACAGGATGGGGAATGAACCCCCTCCCAGTGCAGCCATCGGTTTCCATGCCATTGGCCACCAACCTTGTCCACTGGCCTCAATGCCAGAGGCTCCCAGGGGACACTGTGATTGGTTACTCTTGTCCAATGGGGAGCATCCCTCCAGGTCACATGTCCATGCTGGGCCCAATCAGCAGAGGCAGGAAGGGTTGGGCCCTCACCTGCTTCTCTCCTGAACCCTCACCCCAGCCACCTGATCTTTGACACCCTCACCCAGGCCGCCCCTGGCTCTGGCTGTCCCCGTTTTTGGATGGCCCGGAGTCTCCACCCAGCATCCTCTCCTCGAAGAAGCCTTTTCTGCTCCTGTCACGGAGTGACGGCTGTCCCCACCGCCAGACAGTCCCCACCAGGAATTCCATCTTCACAATGTGTGTCCCATGTAAGCCAGGCCCTCGAGCCGTCTGTCATGTCCCCATGTGCCCTGCGTGTCGCAGGCATGACCAATGCGTGTTGATTGAGGAGAGGTGACTATTGCGTGTTGGTTGAGGAGAGGTGACCATTGCAGGTAGTGCACCTGTCACTGTCAGATGCCTGGATGGTGGCGAAGATTTGAACAGAAAGTCCCCGAAGAAGAAACGCAGGTGGCAGACGGCTCTGGAGAGATGCCCAGCACTGGGAGTCACCAGGAAAGAAGCCACAGCCACAGGGAGAACCCACCGGCTCCTAGGAGAAGAGATGAAATAATTTTTTAAAAACCAGTTAAAACGAAACAGTACCTGGCGGCACCAAACACCGAGGGGGACTCGGAGCCCCTGGAACTCCCAGGCCTGCCGGGGGGGCGTGAGGAGCCCCAGCGGCCGGGCAACCCCCGCACAGTCAGCGATCCCACTCGTGGGCACATGCCTGACAGCGGCGACACACGTCTGCACAAAGACGTGGTGGTCACGTGGGTGGTCACAACACCCCGAGCCCCGTCTGTAATCGCCAAACACGGGAAGCAGTCCACATGTCCCTCAGCAAGGAAAAACGAACAAAAAAAGCCCACTGATACAGTCAACAGCTCACAGAACCGCACTCTAAAAGGGTGAATTTTACTGAATGAAAATGATATTTTCATTTTAAAAATGCCTTTGAGGGCTTTTTCTGTATTGGCAAATTCCATGATGCCTGTGGGCCCCCAATGGCAAAACTGCCGCCCATTCTGTAATTGTCTCCTTCCTGTCGAGACCCCGGCTGCTCCCCTTGCTGGGGAGAAGTCCCCGAGCTCAGGGTTGGGTCTGAGCAGGTGTATCCAAGCTCAAGCCGGGGGCCGGTCTGAGACCCCCACGCCCAGCCCCCACTCTTGGCACCGCTGAGCAAAGCACAGGCTGAGCGTCCACTCTGAGCCCAGCGCAGGGCAGGTGTCCCCGGGCAGGGCCGGCAGGAGGGTCCCGGGACAGAGCAGCACAGCGCACCTGGGCTCAAGCAACTGACCTCCCGCTTAGTACAACCCACACACACAAACGGCCCTCGCTGTGCTTGCTCGGTACCTGCTGCAGCCGGGCAGGGCCTGAGCGCCGTGGGGACCCCTCAGTCCGTGCTCTCCACAGCCCTGTGGGTCAGATCCTCTTATTGTCCCCATTTGGCAGGTCAGAACACTAGGACAAGATACCCTCCGGTATTTTCTGAGGGTTTACTGCTGGCACTGGGGCGCCAGAGTCAGCGTGTGAGCCTCCAGCCACGCTGACCAACCTGCGGTGGACGGAACTGTGTCCCCCAAAACGCGTGTGCTGGGGCCCTAACCCCAGTGTCACGGCATTTGGAGATGGGGGCTTGGGGAGGAAACTGGGGTAAGAAGAGGTCATGAGGGTGGGGCCCCGATGCTGGGGTCCGGGGCGCCTGCACGCCCACTGCGGACAGGCCCTGCCAGGACACGCTGGGAAGGCGGCCGTCTGCGAGCCAGGAGCAGAGTCCTCACTGGGAACCAGCTTGGCTGGAACCTTGATCTGGACTCTCCAGCCTCCATAAGTCTCTGTGGTTTCAGCCCCCAGGTCTGTGGTATTTTGCAAACCAATATCCAACCTAACCTCCTACAGTGTCCAGGGTCATAAAGGAACAGCTGCTCCCCTGTAGGCTGGGGCACAGTCCCATTGGTGACCCTCGGCTTTTAGCCAGAGGTGAGGAAGTTGTTCTAGTTTTAATCACTGTTGTGTCACCATAGGCAACAGCCCACACGTGGGTGCTGCTCACCGGTCTCCCAACCACGGCACTCTGGGTGTCTGGGGCCAGCTGAGTCTGCTGTGGGGGGCTGTCCTGTGCACTGCAGGGTGTTCTGCGGCATCCCCGGCCTCTGTCCCCTGGATGCCAGCAGCTCCCCTGCCCCCTACACACACACACACGTTGTGACAGCAAAAATGTTTCTAGACATTGCCAAGCACTCCCTGGAAGTAAACTGCTACTGACACACATGTGTCAAATTCTCCATTCTTCACCGTCTGCCTGCAAGGGAGTCCATTATTTCTTTACAAAATGGAAAGCTGAGCTCAGAGAGGTTAACTCATTTGCTCAAGGTCACACAGCAAAAAAGAGAGGAAGCGGGGAATTGAATCCACATCTCAGCCTCACTGAAAGCCCCAAGTGGCATCTCCGTCCCTCCACCCTGTGGACAGCATTTCAGCCGAGGTCCTCGACGTTGCAGCTGCAGGAGCTGGGTAGCCATGTCGGGCTGAGTGGCCCACGTACTGGTCGAAAGTGAACCCTCGACGCTGAGAGCAGCCTTGGGGAGCTTCTCTGCACTAGTTCCTCCTCCTCACCTCTCCGGGGGCAGCGTCCATCACCATTCAGCGCGTGTGCACCTGGGGCTGCCAGTCCCACGGTGTGGGGGTGGGGGGACTCGTTCTGGACTAGTTTTGCAGGATGAAGCCTTAGCAGGGCCAGGCCTAGGCCGAGGCGAGTGATGCACACCCTCTCAGGCTGCCGCCACCTGCGCGCCCCTGGGGTGGGGGCACCTTGTGTTTGTGCCCTGGGCGCCTGCCTGGCCTCCCGCAGCCCCGTCCCATCCTTAGTCTCACATGCATAGTGGCTTCCTGGAGACATTTAGATTCACTTCCGTCCCAGTTGCCCTGCTGGACTCCTGATATCCGCACCCCCCTGCTTACCCCAAAAGCTTTCCAGATGCGTGCAAGGAAGGACATGCAGCCCCAAGGTAACCCTCCAACCAGAATGGCTCATCTCCTAGGAGGTCCACCTGCGGGAGGCTGGGCCTGGGGTGGGCAGCAAAGCCAGGCTGCGTCTGACAGCCCAGCCCAAGCCCGGGCGAGACCAGGCCAGCGGAGGCCAAGCCAGACCAAAGCACGTCGATTGGCTCCGGGGGGACTTCAGTGACATTTCTATCGGGAGGACGGGTGGCTGCATCCCAGAGCTTGAGGAAGCCAAGGGTGTGGCCCATCCTGTCCTGGCCGGGGGTCTTTGCTGGTGAGAGGCCACCTCTGCCCACTAAGCGCTGCCCCGTGAAGACCGGGTGGTGACAGGGACCCGCACCCAGTGGCTGCCGAAACATAGGCCCTGCCAGGGGTAGCCCCAGCAACTCAATTTTTTGACAGCTGTCACATCGCCGGGTCACTATGCTGCCAGCTACCGACGTCACACTCAAACCACTGCTTTATTTCAGTAATTATGAAGCTTCCCGGCCTCTGACAAATAAGTGTGAAGCCTCCCAGGTGCCAGAGGGGCCAGGCCTCGCCCCCCTGCAGGCTTCTGTGCTTCCCGATTTGTGTTTGCCCAGAGCGACGGGAACCCAGAGGCTGCCGGACGGTTCCTCACCTTCCACCGCGTCAACCACCGTGAGCTAAACAGTATTGGATGTGAGTTTCAGGTTCATATTCTGATGAATAGGGAAAATGCCTGTGGAGAACATGAATTGTGTATATGTGTGTGTGTGTGCACGCCTGCACACATTTCAGGAAAACACACATCACTCTTAGCAATCCCCACTGATGTGTCTCGGGAAGAATTCTCTGCAGCTCTTTCGTGCGTGGCGAGTAGTGGGTCGTGCCTACCGTGCGAGGCTCGCCCGTCTCTCACCCACGGACGGTGTGAGAGCAACAATGACACCCATTGCCCGAGCTGTGGAGGGATTATTTGCAAAGTGCACGGGGAAAACCTGTGTGCTGTCAGGTATCATGCAGACAATGACGTGGCATCCATTCGGTCACGGAACACACCTGCCCCTGCGCATCTGGGAAGCAGGTTTTCCATGAGCAAAACCGCAGGGCCCGGGTCTCCTGGTGCTCCCCAGTCGCTGCGGGCCGACGTGAGGGCACCCTTCTGACCACGTGGGAACGTGAGCCGCAGCCTCGTGGGCATTTTCAGTGAGAGCCGAGCATCCCCAGACTCCTCCACGGTCACCTCTGACAAGTGGGAGATTTGCCTGGCGACACTGTGTCTCCACTGTCCCACCTGTAAATAAAGGTGACCGCCTTATTTGGTGACAGCTGACCTTGGTGAGAACGGGCATCTTGGGCCTTCAAAAACACTGCCATGGAGGAATGTGATTTTGTTTTACAAATTTCCCCCTCCTTCCAGCTTGAGTTACTCGCCGGTCACCTGTTCAAGACGGTTGCCTTTCCTTCCTGTTTAGATGGCCTGAGAGCGTCTGGGTCGATGGGCCGCGCCAGCCGGTGGGAAGCCGTCCACACTCGCATGCGGGCCTCCCGTCTGCAAGCTCAGCTGGCCTCAGTGGTGTGGCATTACTACACCTCCTGCACCTCGTGTTATTAATTTCGTTTATAGCAGAGCCAATAACTCACCCATTCAGGGCAGTTTGTCATGCATGCCTGTAAACAGATTGAAAGTTCACCGGCGCATGCTGGGTAAACACGGCGCCCGCGTCTGCCTGGCTCCTGGAACCGCGCCAAGTTCTTTAGATTCGGGCGATATGTTTTTATAACGCACATGAACTTGCGCTGCAAAGACAACCGCACCGCCCCAGCCCCCGCCACCAGCAGCCCTGAAATTCCATTTAGTTTCAATTTTACTGCTCAGGCCCGGCTCTGCGTGAGCCGCACCCTGTGAAGGTGAAATGTCATCGCCATCATTTTCCTATTGATTTAGAAGAGTCGCCTCGGCGTGTGCCGGCTCCTGCGGGCTTCTGTTCAGTGACCTGAGCGGGAAGGACTTCACTCTGCCCAAGGTGAGCAGGCGGAGGGGGCTACCCTGGAAACAGGGCCCAGGCAGGGGGAGCCCCCGCCAAGCTGCCCCAGCCTGGTCTGAGCCACCAGGAGGGGTTCTCGGTGCAGCCAATGTGAGTAAGTCAAGTGTCCTGCATGTTCAGGGCAGACCTTTTCTTTTTCTCTTAAGACTGCATCTGTAGGAAAGTAAAGTAGACGCCTGGCAATACTGTAACTATATGTGCCGTTTGACACCAGCTCCATTGCAGATGTCCTCGCGCACACACCCGCAAATGCCACAGGTGCAAACTCAGGTGCCCTGGGCTACTGGGCAAGGACCCAGGTCCTGTCTGAGGGCTGAGGCTCAACATTACTCGTTTTGTGGGTATATATGTTTTCTGCCTTCCCAGCACCTGCCCCCTTCTTCTGGTAACAGACCCTCAGTTTTCACTGGGGAATTTCACTCCATCCTCAGTGAGATTCAAGTTGAGTGACTCCACGTAGGCCTTGGGCCGTGGAGATGTGGCCCAGACCTGGGCTATCAGAACATCCAATCATCCTGGCCGGCGACTAGCTCAGAGAGGGCTACCGTGACCAGGCTGGTCCAGTGGGGCTCTTCTCCAGGACTTTTGCTGAGACAATTAAATAAGCTCAGCTTTCTTGCTGCTGGGGTCCCTGAGAAGATAGGGGATAAGCCTAGAGCCACTGGTGGCCTTCTTGCTACTAGAAGGAGAAAACCTTATTCAGAATGAAGCTAATGTGAGCAAATACAAAAGGGAACAAAGCCCACAGGTCAAGAGAAACCTGTTGAGCACCCGGATTCAGGCACGCCTGAAGCCAGTGTATGTCTTGGCTTTTGAGTTACCTGGACCAATATATGTTTGTTTGTTTTTTTTTCTTTTTAATATAAGCTAGTAAGAGTCAGGATGCACTCTTTTTTGGCTGGAAAAAAGATCCTAACAACTTAGAACCCAAATAACTAAGATTCTGAGTCTTACCCACCCTTCCAACAATTGTTAAGCTTTCCTTGCAACTGCAGGAGTCTGATTCTAAATTAGTGGTAGTTTTTGGATTCCTCTAAGTGTTTTCCTTTGTAAAAGCAATCTCACAAATTGTTAGAGTGAAAAGTGAGCTGATTGTGTGGAGGGAAATACAAAGGAAGGGCTCCCCCGACCTGCCCTGGGGCCTTTTCTTTGCATCTGCGCATCACTATTCCTCCCAGCACTTCCGGCTTCCCCCTCAGCCCTCTTTTTCCTGCTTTGGGGGTAGCCAGCTGCGCCCCCAGCCAGCAGGTGTATCTGTTCCCTGCTCTTCCAGCTCCTGCGCTGGATTCAGAAAAGGGGCGGACAGCTGAGCCCTCTGCCCCGCCAGCTGCCCCAGGCTCCCCTCTCCCAGTGGCCGGGAACAATTTGCATGAACACACTTGGCTTGAGCTGAACTATTAATTTCACTTTATTTTACCCGCCAGTGTCAATGGCATTTTAAACACCACAGGAAAGTCTATGTAAATGAATATGCACGATTATGTAAAAGGCTATGCAAATACATGCCCCGACGTGGCTGGGCTGCCAGTGAATTTTCCAGCACGGGTGGCCTGTGCCCTGACTTTGTCCCAGACCTCAGAAACACGGTCCCCACGCAGAAAATACCTGGGTTTCTGACGGCAGCAGGAAGACGCTGGCTGGGTTTGCTGCTCCGAGTCTCCCTTTGCGTGGAAGCTTCTCCTGACGCGGGTGGTGCCGGCGGCAAGAGCCCAATGTCAGTTGTGTGGCGTGAAAGTGAGAACTGAATTCTGATTCCACGTAAATGTGGTGAAGGCGTGCTGTCCACCCTCTGCCCAAACGCTGTACCTTTAGTGACTCGCCTTTGCTAGCTTCGACTTTGTTCATCTTTTTCTAGTTTCTTGAGGTTTAAAGTTTGGTTGTTGATTTGAACAACCTCCCTTCCTCCCTTCTAACGGAGGCTGGTGTCACCGCAGACGCCCCTCCCCGAGCTGCTTCTGCAGTCAGTGTCCCGGGTTTGCGTATGTTGTGTTTTCGTCTGTCTCAAGATATTTTCTAATGTCCCCTCTGATTTCTCCGTTGGCCGAGTGGGTGTCCCAAGGTGTGTCCTTCACTTTCCACATCACCCTGGATTTCCAGCGTTGCTTCCACTATTGAGTTCTGGTTGCATTTCATCGCGGTTGGAAAAGATACTTGGTATGATCTCACTCAGTCTTCTTAAATTTGCTAAGACTTGTTTTGTGACCTCCCATGCAACCCGTCCTGGAGGCTGCTCCGTGTGTGCTTGAGAGGGACACACCCACACGCCCGTGTCCACGCAGCTCTGTTCACGGGAGCCACGTGGAAACAGCCCAAGTGTCCATCGCAGCTGAGTGGACAAAGAAAACGTGGTCTGTGCACACCGTGGAATATTATCCAGCCTCAAAAAAGCCTGAAATCCTGCCATTTGCAACGACACCAATGACCCTGGAGGGCATCACCCTGGTGAAATAAGGGTCACACAAACACAAGTGTTGCTTGATTCCATCTATACGAGAAGCCCAGAGGGGCAACTCACGGAGACGGGAAGCAGAGTGGGGGTCGCCAGGGACTTGAGCAGGCAGAGTGTGAGCCGTGGTTCAAGGGAGGTGGCGTTCAGCGCTGCAGGATGACCACGTTCTGGAGGCCTGCTGTGCGGCACCGTTAACAATGCCGCATCGTGCACTTAAAAGTTTGTGGAGAGGGTAGATCTCATGTTAAGTGTTCTTACACATAAATACATTTGTACTTATTAAAAAAAAGATGATTTCAGAAGAAGGGAGACAGAGAGGGTGGAAAAGCCAACAAAGGGCTGCTGTTGAGCTGGTCCCTGACGGGGTGGCGGAGCTCACAGGGACACACTCAGAACCCCGCAAACACACGCAGGGAAAGGCCCCCTGCTCATGTCAGACGGTCCAGTTCCTGCGCCCCATCGGCTCACGTTGCACTCTGAGACTGGTTCTACAAAGGACAGGAGCCTGGGAGTGCACATCCACCAGTCTTGCCCGTCGCCCCCAGGGAATCTCTGTACCCCCCCCCCCCCCACACACACACACACACTCTGGGCTCAGCCTGCACACAGCTGAGCAGCTTCCTGAAGCCAGGAGAGGCCAGGGCTGAGGCAGGGCCAGCCTTTTATGGGTCGGGAATTCAGACAGGCCTTGGCTGGACGGTTTTTCTGTTCCGAGTGATGTCCACGGCGGTCACTCTGCGGTACCTAGCTAAGGAGTGGGCTGGTCTGGAGTGTCTGAGACAGCCCCACTCGCATGCCTGGCCCCTTGGCAAGGATGGCTGGAAGGTGACCTACATGTGGCGTCTCTAGCACGGTGGTCTCAGTGTGGTTAGATTCCCTTCACGGCAGCTCAGGGACCCAGACAATGTTCCTGGAGGCCCCCGTGGGGGCTGCAAAGCTTCGCATGGTCTAGTCTCAGAAGATCTAGCAGTCAGTTCTGTTGTCCTCAAGTCGCTAAGGCCAGCCCAGATTTGAGGAAGGGGGACTCAACCTCACCCTGAGATGGGAAGAGCAGCCAAGAACGGCAGCGTCTCTAACCCTCCGCGGGCAGGGCCACTCCTGTTGCGTAAGTCTAGTTTCCTCCTGAGTAAACAGACCCCACCCCAGAGAGTGGGAGCAGGGCTGAAATGACATAATCCACCTAAAGTGCTCAGTTTTCAGCCCTTGAATGAGGTCAGACAACGGCTCTTCTTTCCCTTGTTTTGGGCTAGATCGGAAACTTCCTGGACACTGAGCTCTGGGAACCCTCACGCTGAGTGCATCTGAGCCGTCCACACAGCTCCCCCAGCTGTGTCCCCTCCCCCACAGGTTGACAGAGCTCCTCCGAACACGGAATTTCAGTGCAATAACCTGGACCCCGGGTGGAGAAGGCCATGGAGTGCTCACTAAGGATCATTATCTCTTAAAAGCAACGACGATTGGTTGAGAAGGAGACTTCCCCAGAACAATTTATAAATGAAAGAAAATCATAATTGTCATTGAAATCCCAAAACAGGGAGACTATTTATACATGCAGAGTGCGGTCCCCTTGCCAATTCCCAAAGCTGAAGCTCTAAGTGGGAGAGAGTGAGCGCAGCTCCGTTAATTGGCATCTGAAATACCGTGCTGGGAAGGCGCGGCCAGGACTCCACGGGCACAGGGACGCTCCCTGTGGGGTCCTGGAGATGTGGGTTATTGTCACGGCAGTGGTCGTGGGGCAGCTGGAAACGAGAGGTGAGGACGGTCCACACAGGTGAGGGAAGAAGCCACCGGCTTATCCAAAATTCATGTAGGGAGAAAGTGGGCAAAGAAATGCCTCCGTCTCCATGCTGTGGAGACCAGGGGCATCGGGGGCAGGCAGCGCAGCCCACCTGGAGGACGAACACACAAACGAGGTGCAGCCGGACAACGGAATATTATTCAGCCATAAACAATGAGCTGTTAGGCCAGAAAAGACGCCGAGGAAACCCAGCTCACGTGACTCGGTGAACGAAGCCACTCTGTTCTGAAAAGGCCACAGACTGTGTGACTCCGACTCTGTGATTTTCTGGAAAAGGCAACGCTACGGAGACAGTGAGACGATCGGGGGCTGCCGGGGTTGTCGGGAGGAAAGGGTGAACAGGTGGAACACGGGATTTTTAGGGCAGTGAAACTATTCTGTATGACCCTGTAATGCTGGACACATTTGCCAAAACCCTTAAAATCCTGCAACAGAGTGGACCCTGCTGTAAAGTGTGGACCTCAGGGAATAATCAGGTATCGATACTGGTTTGTCAGGGGTAACAAATTACCCATAGACGAGAGATGCCAGTACTCAGAAAGCTGTGTCCCTGGGCTGGGCGAGGTGGCTCACGCCTGTAATCCTAGCACTCTGGGAGGCCGAGGTGGGCGGATCGTTTGAGCTCAGGAGTTCGAGACCAGCCTGAGCAAGAACAAGACCCCATCTCTACTAAAAAAATAGAAAGAAATGATGTGGACAGCTAAAAATATATATATAGAAAAAATTAGCCGGGCATGGTGGTGCATGCCTGTAGTCCCAGCTACTCGGGAGGCTGAGACAGGAGGATCGTTTGAGCTCAGGAGTTTGAGGTTGCTGTGAGCTATGCTGACGCCACGGCACTCATTCTAGCCTGGGCAACAGAGTGAGACTCTGTCTCAAAAAAAAAAAGGAAAGAAAAGAAAAAAAGAAAGCTGCGTCCCTGTGTACGTGGGGGGTGGGGGGACCAGGTGTACGGGAACACGCCACACACTCTGCTCAATTTTTCTATAAACCTAAAACTGCTCTAAAATATAAAGTCTATTATTAAATAATTTAAAAAAAAACACGGGGTTGGGGGGGTCCCAGGAGGGTCTACTATTCATAGTAAACAGAAGTTAGAGACTTTGAGAAATTCAGAGAAGCAGCTGGCCTCAGCTGGAACAGCAGGTGACTGCCCGCCACAGCCCTGGGTAGCTGAGCCCTGGGGCTCCGGGGAGGTGGGAGGGGCACTTGTTCTCTGATCTCAGAACCAGAACTGTTTGTGTTTTCTCCCTATGAGTTGAGGCTGATACAAGTCCCGCCCCGGCACGGGAGGCAGTGGGGGAGCTGTGATGATAGGTGTGAACGTGCCAGGCCCCCGCAATGCAGGGCTCCCCGAGCTCCCCTACCTGGCCTCTTGGTCCCAGGTCCGGGGGGACAGCGGCCGAGTCCGTCTCATCCCTAGCTGTGCACCCCTGAGATGTAGCACAGCACCTGCGCGTAGCCGGAGCTCTGAATTCACTGACGAATTTGGAGGATCCGGCAGGGATGGGGGAGGTGGCTTTGAATCCTTCACATAGGACTCGACAGAGGGGGACGTCTTGGGCCGACATCCCTGCTGTTCTCATTCATCCATGCACACGAGCCAAGTATGCGAAACAAAGACCCTGGTGGGTGAACCAAAGGGGCCTTCCTCATCTTCGATTTACAAGGCAGGTGCCTGTGGTCCTGTGGGAAAGCCCACAGTCTCTGGAGAACGCCTGTGATCCTTCTAGATGCTCTGCAATTGACACTCTTCTTCCCTCGTCCTGGGAACAAATGCTCCAGAAGAAACCACTGGGGAGAGGCAGCGAAGGCGGAAAGGCTGCGTGCAGATCTCAGCCCGGGGCCCGCACCTGCTGACCTGTGGGCACACCACACGCCACGCTCTGACGCCCCAGCGCCCCTCACCACTGACCTGTCTGCACGCGCCACCCCTCTGCACATGGCCGGCCCTCCAGCCCTGGCCGCTGGCTGTGGAGGGACCTTGTTCCTCGGCGCCAGTTCCACCCGTTTGCCTGATTAGCCCAGAGGGTCAGGATCACCCCTCTTCCTTCTTCGTCTCTCTTCTCTGCTCCCCACGTGGTGCTGGGTCACCTGGAGGCCCCGCCTGGCTGATCTGAGAATCCCACTGTCACCCCCCAGGGGGACATCCGGCCACTTCTGGATCCCTGCCAGGTTTCCCTCCACCACACCAGGCCTCCATTTGCCAGCCCGTGGCAGCCGCTTACTGGGAAGATGTCACAACTTAAATCCCAACACGGTGTTGGAGACGGGGACATTTGGAAGTGACTGCGGCCTCTACAGAGATGAAACACCAATTCAGAGTCGCCTGGGGCTGTGTGGAACTGTTCCTCAGGCCCTAAGGACATGTGCTGAGCCTGAGTCTGCAGGGCTGGGCGGGGTCCGCACATTCGCATATTCAGGTGGTTTTGCTTCGGGACCAGGAAGTGGGTCTCTGAAGGGACTGTGCGTTTGGGCAGGCGGTGCCTCCCCTCGGCCTGTCCATCTTGTCTGGGCTCCAGCTGCAGACCCCCAAAGGAAAGGAGGGCGCTGCCCCTGGGGCTGGCGGAGGGCTTGCTTCCCAGCACAGGGTGCTTAGCCAGTGCCCACCCTTCCTGGACCTCCCTGCACGCTACCTGAGCAGAAGGGAGTGGCCTCTCCCCCTCCCCAAGGGACCTGCCAGCTTTCAGCAGCCTGGGGCTCGTGCTCTGGAGACGTGACCAGCAGTAATCCCGGTGAACCGTAACTTGCAGGGCCCCAGCCCTGCTCTCGGTGGGTGGGAGCCGTGTCCGCCAGACACACCCCGTGTCCCTGCGCTCCCGGCAGTCTCACAGCGCCAGGCAGGTATTTTAACGTTCAAAGCCACTGTCCCCTTCCTTTCCACTTTCTTGGTCTCTCTGGGGTCTTACTGCCTCTCTCCAGCCACCCAGTATCTCCCCCGATTTCCTCCTCCCTTTCAATCCGATGTTGCTTATTTTACTGTGTGATTTGCTTTCCTCTCCGCGGACATTTGTTTTATCGTCTTCCTTGCACTCCCTCCCCCTCGCCTTTGGAATCTCGTGTCGCTGGCGGGTTCACCGGGCCACCTTGCTGGTCCCACTGTGTCCTCTCGTTCCCTCCTCCCACTTGCAGGGCAGCGGTTGTGCAGGTGTGGCGTTGCGGGCCCTGCCCCACTCCTGCGAGGCCGAGTCCTGGGAAACCGCACCTCCCCTCCGGGCGGCCACCGTGCATCCGGACGTTCATTATTCAGATGCCTGCTGCACACCTTCGTGCCAGGCCATGCCCTCGGCGCTGGGGAGGGACGGGCCATATGCAGGCAGATGCCCCTGCCCCTCTGGAGATACTTGGGGAGCTGCAAGAACCGAGTGAGGGGGTGAGCAGGCCTGGCTGCTGGGGCGGTGGGACGGGCAGGCTTGCAGGGTGCTGCAACCTCTCTGAGCAGAAGCCTGTGTGCTGAGCTGCAATTGGCCACGGGGAATCTGGGAGGATGTTCTAAACAGCAGGTTCAGAGACCTGGATGCAGGAACCAGCTCTGGAGGAGCCACGAGGCCTGTGGGTACGAGTTGTGGGCTGTGGGGGTCCAGGCTTAAGTCTCAGGCAGGGGCCGGGTGGTTTAGGGCCTTGCAGGCCATGGAGAGACAATCGAGGGTCCACGGAGGCCACCTGGGGGCTTGGGGCTGTCTGGAACTCAGTCTTCACTGGGCGCCCCTGGGGCCGGGTTTGCAGAGACAGCAGTTAGGGGACACTGCTGCCAGGACCCAGGTGGCCATGGCAGGGCTCAGAGTTCCGGCTGGAGGGAAGTGGATGGCCTTGGGATATGCTTGGGGGAAGAATCAACAAAAAAGGGAAAAGGATAAAGGAAAAAATCAATTCTCTGCCCCACCCTGATGGTCTCAGGATCCGGGCTGGTGAATGCACTCACTCCAAGACACGAAGGACATGGCTCCACCCCCTGCTAGGAGGTCCAGGGAGCAGGTGCTCTGGGATCGGGGACCCATGTCCCCAGGGGATACGGGAATGTGACAAGGTGCACAGTCAGGCTGACACTATTCATCCACCCACGTCAGCGGCGCCCATTCCAGCCGGGGCTTCCTGACCTCACTGCTCCTCCGTCGGGCCGCGTCTACAAACCAGCCAGGCCGACGCCGGCAAGGTCGCGAGCGAAGCTCTGTGACTGGCCTCCCCGTGACACGCGCCTTGCAGCTCCCACCACTGGTGTCCCCTCCTTTCTAACAGCAGATGGGAACAAACAGGTAGCAAAAACATGAACAAAACAAGGACCCGGATCCTGAAACAGCCTCCCCATCCGCTGTTGCCAGGACGTGCCCCTCTGCTCCTCCGGCAGACCCCGTACCTTTGAGAGTTGCGTGGTTCAACTGTTCTGATCTTTTTCCCTCTGAGCTGCACTGCCTGCAACCTAGAAATTTCCAAAGATTCCAAGTCCTTCCTTCCAACTCCAACTCCCAGAGCTGCAGGCACAGCTTCCCTCCTTCTTCCTCAAAACCCAGCAAACAGGGCATCCTTCCCGGGGGCAGCGGCGTGGTTAGGGGTGCTCCGCTTGCCTCGGGCCTCAGTTTCTTCCTCTGTATAATGGGGAGCGTAGGAAGTACCCCAGGGTCACGAGTGCAGCCCACCTGGGCCATGGTTGGTGTCATTTCTTTATTCATCCACCCACTGGGGGCCTCTGGAGGGTGGGACCCTGGGCCGCATGGCCCCTAGGCTCTGGAGTGGCCAGGGGACAGACACAGACAGCAATTCCACCGCACTGTGAGTGAAGAGAGAGGTGAAAGATGTCCCAGGGCAGCCTGGACCAATTCAGTGGCCCAGGAGAAAGGGCAGTGCAAGGCAGAGGGAGGGGGCGACCTCCTGGCAAGGTGAAGGTGGCCCGTGGAGGGCACTGCAGGGGCCGAGGCAGGGAGCCTGGGAGGCCCTGGGCTTCCCGCTGGACTGCGGGGCCAGGCTTCTGCCTGCGGGAGGGAAAGAAGGAAGGCTGGGGGGGGCGGGGGGGACGTGTGCACATCTCCCCGATCTCTGCACCAAGGGGCAGCCTCACGGTCACGCCCCTCGGTTCGGAGTCACGAGGCCTCCTGTTGAGTCTCAGCTGGTGGCCCAAGACAGGCCACTCACATGTCCAAGTCTGTCTTCCGTCAGGGCAAGGTCCTTCCTGTGTGACAATGGCACGAGACAGTAACTCAAAAACCGTAAACATAGGACCTGGCACACAATAAATATTGCTATCAGTCCAAGTTAAAGGAGAAAGACAATGGTGGTAAAAATGAAAACAGTAATGATAATAGCACCGTTCTCTCCTTTGTCCCCGACGTCACTCTGCTTCAGCGCGAGCGTTGCTGGAACGGAAGGAGGGGAGCGACCAGCGCCGTCTTGCTCTCGCTTGCGCTGTCTGTCTCGGTCTCTCCATCTCTCCCTCTCGAGCTTCTCTGTTCCAGGCGCAGGTTCTCTAGGGCTGGCGTCAGGCTGATTTCATCCATTCCTGCAGTGCCACGAACGTCTTCAGTCGCCCACAAAGATACTGTTTCATTCTATGAACAAATCTTCTGCTAACATCTCCCCTGCTTTCTTTACAAAACAGCTTTTTTGGTCTAACGTTGAAGTATCTTTAAAAAATTGTGATAAACAGTGGGGAAAACAAATTAACATCTGACACAAAGACAGGGCGATGCAGCCCTGCTGCAAGCATTTGCTCTGGTTCTGAAGACGAACCCTTCCCAGACCCGCCTCCGCAAGCGGGAGGCGAGGGGAGCAGCTACGGAGCGTAGCAAACATCTGTGGTCCAATTACAGTCAACAGTTTCCAGGTGTGGAGAGGAAAGAGTCACTCGGTGCCCTCCCCAGTGCATTTTCTTAATCTCTCTTAGACACAAAAGCACACTTTTCTCCAGGGCTTTTTAACCAGTGTGCGGAGGCCCACTGCCACCCTCCCCGTGCAGGGCGGGGCAGGGGCAGGTGAGCCCCCTCTCCCGTGACTGTGCCAGTGTGTCCCCAGCTTCCTCAGGCGGAGTCCCAGGCTGCATTCCCACAGGCCCAGACTCTGCAGATCCAGGAGGAGGCCCAGGAAGTAGCATGTTTATGATGCTCCTGGCTGCTGTGCGTCACCTGGCGGGTACTGGCTGTGGGCTGGGCTGGTGGTTCTCAAATGCTAGACACCGACAAAAGAGGTTGTTAAAAGGCCAGGTCCCAGTCCTCCCTCCCCAAAGCTCCCAGTGTGTGGGTTTCAGGGAGAGCCCAGGAATCTGCCTTTTCCATGACTTTGGTGCAAATGACCCAGGGCCAGAGGTGGGTGTGGCCAGGAATCCTCTTAAAGCGCAGACTCAATACCAATACGGTAGGTCTGGGGCCTGGGGTCTGCATTTTTAGCAAGCCCCCGTGGGTTGTTGGTGCTGCTGGCCTGGGGGTCACACTTGGGGTGACCACGCTGTGGACCACCCTTTGCAAGCACCGCTTGGTATTTTAGATCATGTTTTCCCTCCCCTCTCGTATCTGCACTGCTTCTCGGAGCAAGTCTGATAAACCAATGCTCCCTGCTGGACCTGCATCAGTTACTGCAGTGCTTCCAGAACTGTATTCCTGAAAATGCAAGTTCCTGTGAGGCATTTATACGCATAGGAAGGTTTCCTTGAACAAACGAGGTTGGGCAGTGCTGCACACGCCAAGGCCCCCGGGCCTGGGTTAGAACGCTGGTACCTGCGCCCGACCTCCCCACTGCCTCTGCCTGACTGCACGACGGGGTGATAACAAACCCACTTCATGCAGTTAGGAGGATTCCAAGGGTTGATTTACACAGAGCTCCCACGGCTGTGCCTGGCACACAGCACCTCCTAAGGGTTGGTTATTGTCAGAATTTACCCCGTCTGGAAGTCATGATGTCGTTTAGTAGAGTCAAGACTCAGACATTCAGGAGCAGAGGGAGACATGTTTAACCCAGTGTTTGGACCTCAGGACCCACCTGTCCTGCCCCGCCCCCATCTTTTTATTTTCAGATGCACACGCTTGTTAGCACTTGAGTAGTTTCACGCAGCACATTAGAGCAAATGCTACGGTATGTGTCACCTCTCCCAAGAAACCATTTGCATAATGCTCACGTCATTTTCAGACAGAGGCATGGCCCCTGCAATGGACTTTTCAAGATAATAGGCAAGGGACACAAGACTGGAGAGGGGACTTGGTGTTCAAAGCAGGCTTGGGCAGCTTCTGAGGTCACCTGGGCAGGGATGAAGCACCTTGAATAAGGAGAGAAGCAGGTGTGGGCACGTGGCTGAGGAGTGGCGTGGCCTCACCCACGTGTGGACCTTGGGCTTAGTCACGAGACCTCACTGCCTACGCAGGACTCAGAGCAAACCAAACACAGCGGCAAACCAGGCCATGGAAAGTGTAACCTCTTCTCCCACCAGGCTGAGAAAGGGACAGGACCGGGGTAGGAGTGGCAGGTGGTGCAGATTTCACATCCGGTTCAGTAGTCCCAAAGCTGCAGTTGAGAAACCAAATCTAGCCTTGCGCTTTCGGATATAGAGCTTACTCTGCTCCTCTTGGGTTATCCAGAACCTGATCTCCTTACGTGTAAGGCAGAACACTGACCAGCAGGCCACCCTCCCGCGGTGCGAAGGTTCTGGGAAAAACACAGGAAGGTGCTGCCCGAGTTGACTCTGAACTTGAAGCCTACAGTGTCACTCAGCCTTCTGCCTCTGCCTTTCCAATGTATTTCTTAAACCAGAACTAATGTATTCTGGACACAGAGCTCCTCCAAAGCAAGACAAAGAAATTTTGAAATATTTGAGCAAACAAAACCACTTTTCTTTAAATCCCCAAGCCAAAAGGAAACATGCAGAAACATTTACTCACCTTCCAAGCAGTACACACACACACACACACACACACGCATTTTTTTTACTTAATAATCCTGTAAGGAAGTGTCCCCCCAGTTCAGAAAGCCCCCGTGCAGAGCACAAGCATCCAGCCCCCCCAGCCCCGCCTGTCTTCCCGACCCTCCTGACAGCTCTGGGAAGTTCCTCCCGTCCTAGAGCCCAGAATTTCTCTCTTGGCTTCGCAGGCCTCACAGTATGTTTTGATGCTCAAACAGGAATTAGTACCTTGCCCTTTGCTTACGTTAGAGACGGGCCCAGACCCCGAGCCTTCCGATAGCAGGAGGGTGGGCGAAGCCCTGCAGGCTGAAGTCTGGGCCTCGGTCCTCTCTCCTCTGCTAGTCTCTCAAGTTGGTGACCACCACCCCCCCCCCCGCCCCCCAGCTGCCTGACCTGGGTTTGAGGCCCTGAGGTATGCCTGCGTCAGGGCTAAGACGACACTTGAAAAATAAGGAGCAGAATGGAGGCATCCTCTCCCACCGCGGCCCGGGCAGGGGGCTGGACTAGGACCGCGGGGCGCCCCATGCAGAAGGGTGCCCTGGGTTTGGGGCGGGAACCTCGGTGCCTTCTCCAACCTTCGCGCCCTGGCCCTCCCTCCTCCGCCCCCGGAGACTGAGTGTCCTTGACCCTTCGGCCGAACCGGGCTCCAGACGCCCAGCGGGGCGGGGGCCGGGCGGGGAAGCCGGGCGGCGGGCGGGCGCGGGCGCGGGCGCGGGCGCGGCGCCTTTAAGGCCCGCGTCAGCCGGCAGCGCAGGGGCCGGGCCGCGGGGCGGGGCCTCGGCGGGGCCGCCCCGCGGCTTCACCTGCAGTTCGGAGCGCGCGGAACAGAGGCGCGGGCGGCTGCGAGGCCGGCGGACGCACCGGCCGGAGGGAGCGCGCCGCCGGCCGGACTTGGCCTCGCTCCCGGAGCCGAGGCGGCGAGCGCGGCGGGCGCAGCCGGGCTGGAGGCTCGGGATCGGCCCGCGGAAGCGGCGGCGGCGGCGATCGGAGCGGCGGCGGGGAGCGGGCTCCGGGCGCCGGGCGGGCGCCGGGGCGCGGCGCGGCGGGGAAGATGACCGCGGGCTCCGGCGTGCTCCTCGTGCTGCTCTCGCTCTCCGGTGCGCTCCGGGTAAGTTGCCGCCTCCCGGCCCGGCCGTTCGGGAGCCCGGGGCAGCGCGGGGCCGCCCTCGGAGCCGGCGGGGCGCGCACACACCCGCTGGGCTCTCCCGGGCTTCCCCAGCCCGCGCCAGGCGCCCCCGCCGCGCTCGCCGCTGCATCCAGCCCGGCGCCCGCACCCGGTGAAGCTGCCTGCGGTCGGCGGCAGCCGCCGGGGCGGCGGGGAGCGGCGGTGCAGAGCCGGGTGGGAGTGCAGCTGTGTGGGGGACCCAGAGAGCTCTGCCCGCACAGGCACCCGCTGAGCATCCTTTGGCCGCTCCAAGCCCGCGGCCGCTGCCCGGAGCTTGGCTCGCCTGCCCAGGGCAGGCTGCCCACTGGCGGAGCCGGCGCGCCCTCCATCGCCCGGGAGCCGCGCGCCTCCGGAGTTGGCCAGCCCAGCCCGGGCCGTGGCTGCGGGCGAGCAGAGCTGGAGGCAGCGGGCCAGGGGTCGGGGAGTGGGGGCTCCCGGTCTGGCCGCTCCTGCCCGGGGCTGGGGTCCTCTGCATGGTGCCGCCTCAGTCCTTGGTTGCCGGCGGGACCGTTGCTGCGGGTGGGAGGCGGATGTGGACCACTGGGCACCCTCGCCGCTGAGCCTGAGACGCGGGTTGGAGCCCGTGTGTCTGGCGGGGCCTCGCGGCTCGGAGCGGGGCCAGGAAGCTGGGTACCACCCGGCGGGCGCAGGGCGAGGGCGCGCCCCGGGAGACTGAGCCGGGCGCCCGCTTTCCTCCTGCGGAGCCCCGCGGGCCCGATCCCAGCCTCGCTGTGCGCCCGGTGAGGCGCAGGGCCCGCGGGGGCAGCGTGCGTGGCAGCTCCGGGGGCGCCCCTGGGCGGAGGCCGAGGCGGAGGGGCGGCGGGAGTTGCAGGGACCCCCTCTCGTGGCCGATCGGCCTCGCTGCCTCCTCCCGGGCCGCGCTGTGGTAACCTCGGAAATAAACAAGTGTGGCGGCGGGAGGCCCGCTCCGAGGCCGCGGGGCGCTCGGGGATGCGCTGGGCACGGGGCCCGGGCGGGCCGAAACTTTCCTGGACGAGTTTAGCCTTCCCCGGGCTTCGGGCGCTATTTAAGGTTCTGTTCCCGGGGAAAGGAGCCACGGTTTGGACTTTTTTCCCCCCAAGGAATGACCCGCATCCCGCTCGCCCTGCCCCTTGGTGCTTTGGGGCGGAGGTGCGCCCGACTCCGCGGCCCGCGTCGGGCGGCCTCGATCCCCGGGCCGGGCAGCCTCCTCAGCCGAAGCCGCGCGGGCGTCGGCGGCGCGCAGGGCCGGAGAAGGCGCCCGCGGGAGGCATGTTCCGCTCCAGCGGCCCGACCAGGGCGCGACTGCGGGGTGCGGGCTGAGCCCCGGGCTCCCTGGCTCACTCTCACGCTGGGGAGCCGCGCCGCTGTGCTCCTTCTCCCGTGGCGGGTTTGGCTTCCCTGCTGCTGCATTGCCTCTCCCTCCACCCCCACAGCCCCGCGCCCTGCTTGTTGGTGGTGCCCACTCCCAGAGCCTGGGAGGGGGCCCTGTCGTCCACCCACCCCATCCTCCCGTTCCTGTGCCGCGGACCCTAGACTTCCCGACTGGGCAGGGAAGACAAGCGAGCTCCCCAGGACAGGAGGACGCTCACCCTTTCTGGTCAGATAGGGGAGCTCTTTCGCCTGGTTGGGCTGTAGAAGGGGCTGCGTGGGTGCACAAGTGTCCAGGGAAGCGGGGAGAAGACTGGAGGGGCAGCCACTCCCACCTCCTCGAAGCCTCCTGCGGAGCGGCCGTCTTTGCCCCGCTCTGGTCCTGGAACGTGTCCTTCCACCTCCCGGGTGACCCCAGAGAGGAGACTCAGGAAGCTGCCTCTCCACCTCCCAAGCCTGCATGGCTCTGACAAGGGCCCGGCTCATTCCGTCGCCCCTCCCTTCAGAGCTGACACTGAGGCCTCAGCCTCTGCCTTTTGGACATGCCCAGCTTTCCCTGTGCCAATCATGTCCCACAGGCCAGCCTGCTGTCGCTGGCCTTCACTCCTTACAGCATATCCCGCTGCGCCCCCGCTGGGGAGGGTCCCCCAGTCTGCAGTCTAAGCTAATGGTCCTTTCAGTCCCCAGAGACCTGAGCATCCGACAGATTCCACCTCTGGGTGGAGACTGGTTTGTCCGTGTTTTCCTCCCAGCCAGAGACCTTTTGCGCAGCAGGGCCCTGGCCACATAGGTTGGATTAAACCCCTGTGAACTTATTTTGTTTCACCCACTCTTCTTTCTGTTCCCAGGCCCTTAATGAGGATCTTACAGCCAGAGAGACCTGCAAGGCTGGGTTCTCGGAAGAAGATTACACGGCCTTAATCTCCCAAAATATCCTGGAAGGGGAGAAGCTACTCAAAGGTAGGGGCGGGGCCTGGCGGGTGGGAGTGAATTGCATAGTCCCATGGAAGAGGCCAGGCCTTGGAGTCTCAGTGCTGTGCTTTCTGCAAAGTGGTGGTTGTGAAGTCAACAAGGTGCAGGCTGGTCGACCTAAAAGGCATCTTGCATCGCAGGTGGATGACTCGCCATCCCTGCCATTTTTGAGTGAAGTGAATCATTTCCTGGGCAACAAATTAGAGTTCGGATGTAGCATCACCCAAATAATGTGCAGAGAGAGACTTTCTTACCAAGTATTTTTATGTATGAAATTCTGGATACTTAAATTACCCCTGCTTTGAAATGCATGATAGAGCAGACAGTGTTGTTGGAAACGCAGTAAATAAGCCCACAGACGTTCTGTTCACAATGTGGCATTCATTTTCATCACTGCCCCGCCGACGACACGCACACACGCGGGAGGGGCTGCCACCCCGCTGCACCGCGTTGCAGGGCTGCATCCACGTTTGTGATGGGAAGTGAGAGACACTTCACAACTCAGATGACACTAGATCATTCTGCATATTCAATACGTCCCCCTTTCAAGACAAACTAAGAAAACTTCACATTGGCACGGGAAGGCGAGTCAGTCAGCCCTTCCTTCCCGAGGTTTCCAGGTTGCCCCGTGCACACCTTGGCGGTGGGCTTTCCCTCTTGGCACGAGCTTCCCAGAGTGGCAGGCTTTGATTTCAAAGCGGTGGAGAAAGCAAACCTCCCATAAAGTATCAAAGCTAAATTTCACATTCGCACCTGCATATCCTCAGACTGTTGACCTCCCTACCAGTTTTGTGTTCCAGGGAGTATAGAATCTTCCCTCAAGAGCTGACGCAGGTCCCGTGTGTGCACACGCGGGTGGGCTCTGTCCCCCACCCAGGTACTTGTTCAGATCCTTACCTTTCAAGACAGAGCGTGCTGACTTACCTTGCTTATTCCTGGCTATGTGAATCAGGATTTTTATTTTGCACCGAATCCAAAATACTTATTTCTTGGTATCTGAATTGTGGTACTATTGACTCACTCATTGATCACCACGAAAATATAAAGATCTCCAGGCTGTTGGCCTAGGAGCAGAATGGATGCACGGTCTAAGTAGGCATACGTGATAAAGAGTTTTCTAGAGATGTTCCATTAACGGTGTGTGTATGTCATTTTGGTGTTAGAACGGGAAGACCATCTTCACGACCCTCTGGGTCACTAAGAATCCCTGAGGATCTGCGGAGAGGGCCCCAGGGACTCCCCCACTCTCCGCACGTCGCACTGTCCCACACAGCTTGTGGGGCCCTGACTGCAGCCCACTGTCCACACGTCCTGGACACCTCAGCTGTGCTGAAACTGGCACCCATCAGCCTGCCTGAGTGTGTGGCTGAACGTGATAAGATCTCGGCGTATCTGTTTTACTCAAGGACTTAAGAAAAAAAAGCCTCTCTTTTATTAATAGCAAGTACCGCCTACTATAGAAGAGAATGACAAATTCTCATACTTTTTACAACACAATGTGAGGTTTCAAACAACTGTGTCTCCTCCGTCATCATGAGCTGCTCGGGCTGCTCAGTCCCGCTGGTCCAGGCCACACCGCGCTCTGCTCTAGGCTGGAGTGGTGGAGCAGGCTACACCTGGCCAGGTGTCGGCCTGGGTGCTGTGCCCAGGTGGTATTCACTTAGTAGGGGACAGTAGGGGACAAAGAGTCACATGATGCTAGGTGAACCTGGACCAGCTCATGGACTTTGCGTGTGCGCGGATTGTTTTCCAAGCACTCACTCACACGGGAGATGCGCCCAGCCCAGGCCTGGTCCAGAGAAGAACCACAGGGTCTCTTCTGAGCATCCGGGGATCCTGGGTCCTCTGTCCCCTCCTCTGGGTGTGCTGTAATTGTGTTGCTTCTCCCTCACCTGCACGGGCCACCCTCTCCGTTTTCTTCCCCTTGCTGCTCTTCTAAAGGTGTGGAATCTCGGGAACAAAGAGATGTTTTTATGTCTTACAAATCATTTTTCACATACAGAGGCAAACGCTGACACACACTCAAGCCGGGACATATAACCATTTCCCTACGTATGTAGAAAACTTTGCAACTACGCGGCCCATGGAGAGGATGCCTGTGTCATAAGGAAATAAGAAGCATGGTGTTTCTGTTAATCTGGTAGGAATCAAGTTAAATAGATAATGACTACTTATAATTGAGTTATTCCAACGGAGAGAGCTTAACCTTAATTTGACAAGCAAAGCTTCAGAGCATCCCCATTTTACTCTAAGTGTGCCATCAGCTATTAACGACTACTTTGCGGTTCCTTCTCTCCGCCTGAGTCAGCTCACCAGAAGCCCCGAACACACAGATTCCAGCAGGAGTGATTTGTTACACAGTAATTAACTTGTTTATGATAAATGGATGGAAGAAATGTCGTGGCATTTTGTTTTATGTCTAAATGAAAAGCATTTGCATTCTAAAAATTTCATGCTAATTAGGCTTAAAATAGTTTCCCCCAATAGGGTAGCGAATACTATGAATTGCGAACCTCTTGCGAAGTGGAGCCTCGCAGTGTGGCAGTGCGGGTGTTCGCGGGCTGATCCGTAGCGTTTCTAGATCCCCTCTGCCTCGGGTCTCCTGTCTGCGCTTTCACTGGCAAGAATTTGTATGTAATTGCACATGCTTTACGCTGTCGTTTTGTTTTTAGGATAATTCACTTATGGCCATGATCACTGATGCATGGCAATATCTAAAATAGGATGGTTAAGCTGTTTTCCTTAGGCTGAAATGGAATGTTCTCTAAGCTATAGTTTAGTCCGGGGCAGTTGCTAACCTGGTGTCTTTTTCTCTGCTTTGTTAATAATTAACAGTCAGCCCTCCCGCAAGCTGCAGCCTGGCGCGGTGACCTGCATTGCTCTCCTGCCTGCCGGGCAGAGTTCTGGGCAAACCCAGACCAGCTTCGAGGCAAAACCTCATAAGGGTGAGACAGTTACAGGAGGCGTAGTGGGAACTAATGGCTCATGAGTCCTGTCTCCCCTCAATCTTGGGGAAGAGGGGACGGGTGAGTAGAAGGGTTTGCTGGGGGCGGGGTCTTGGCATCGTCTGGGAAAGTGGGTGCACTGCGCGTTCAGAAAATATGGAAAAGAGGAGCTTTGTTTCTAATGACTTAGTTTAACGAGACTTCCTGAGCACAGCCGGCCCTCTCCCCATCCCCTAAGTAGTTTGGGACCATCTCATGTACCTGCTAACCATACCCCGACTCCTTATCAGAGAATTAATCTCATCTGGTCAATCATCTCCTTTCTTAAACTGTCAGGTTCATGAGGACAGGAATGCTGTAATTCTTGTTTACCATTTATATTGTTTCTGGGTATTATTGGCCAACAGGATTAAACCGAATTAACAGAATTTTAAATAAATGGGGTTAATTTTTCTCATATAACAATGAATGTAGAGATAGATTTTCAAGGGCTAAAGCCAGATCTGTGACACCATCATATGCCTTAGTTTGTCATTTATTGCCTTATCATTACAAAGTGGCTGCTGTGGTTCCAGGTGTTGCATCTGAGTTCGGAGCACAGAGAAGGAGGTCATAGTAGCACTGCCTGCATCCCTTCCCCATATCAGGAAAGCAAACACTTTTTCCGAATCCCTGCAGAAGTTCTTGTTGGCTAGAACTAGGTCACGTGGCACTCCCAGCTATGGGGAGTGCAGAAATGCAGAGAATTGCATTGTCTTGTTTGACTTAGACCCATTATAATCCATCACCTGCTAGGGGAGCAAACTGCTCATGTAGCACAGAATTGGGATTCTGGTTCAGGAAGGAAGGAGGAGGAGTGGATGCTGAGTAGACGAGCATTATCATCTGCCTCGTGCTTCCCCAGCGCCCAGCACCGCACCTGAAGCAGAGTAGACAATGGATTGTTGAGTGAATGAATGACTCGCTTGTATTCAGAGGTACCTAGAGAGGCCTGGTTGAAGAGAGATCAAATGCAGGTATCTGGAATCAATATCTAAGAGTTTATCAAACTCTAGTGGGCATGGCCGGAGGTATGTCACCTTGTCTTTACACGTATGTTGAATGTAGCCTCTTTGCCCGTGCAGTTTGGCGTGGCCGCTTCTGTGTAGACGGGGAGCTCTTCCAGGGCGGGGCGGGCTGGCCAGCAGCACGTCTCACTGCATACCGGCACCCGGCGCCGTGCCGGACGTGCCGTGGCTGCGCGGTCAGTCTCAGTCAGATGAAGTAATGAATGAGCCAGAAAATGCTGACACCGGTCATGTTTCTGCGTCTCTCTGGTTAACTCGCAGCGGAGAGGGAGCTGCCGCGATGTTCAGATAGATGGCACTAACGATGAGCCGCCCACGGATGCCTGCGACTGTTAGACACTGCAAGTCGCCCATCCATTCTCTCTCTCCTCACTAGCAGACCTTGTCTGGGCCGATGCACCTGGCTGACAGTGCGCTCTGCTTTAGGATATAAGCCTTAGACTCTGTAACACCACGGTGACACTGTGGCCTCTTTATGGTCACTGGTATCTAATTGGGTTAGTCTGTTAGTTCAGGCCCCTGGGAAAGGTTTTTTTATTCCTGATAAAAAAAGGAACAGACTGAGCTGGGCATGCCTTCTGCCCTGTGCTCTGTGTCTTCCTCCTGCCTGGAACTTGCACATGATGGCTGAGGTGGAGCAGCCGTTTTGTGACTATCAGGATGGTGGAACAGAAACTGGGTCCCAGGTGGCATCGTTGAACAACTGCAGAGCCCTGGACTCATTGCCTTTTGAGAGGTGAGAAAAAGAAGGTTAAAACACCACAGTGGGTTTGTCGTCATTGCAGCCAAACGCGGTCCTTGACTTGGGGAAGCTGTGCACACTAGCCTCTGCCCCGAGCCCAGGTTTTCAGGCTCCCGCTGCCCATCCTGTGTCCCCTGGGCCTTGGCCGCTTCCTCTGGCTTTAACGGCCTCTTCTGCTCCTTTGTGAGTTAGTCTCCACGTAGCACGCCAGCGGCAGAGAGCATGTCACGGGCACTCAGTTAAACATTTGTTGAATAAATGAAGCGAACAGTCACCGCTTCAGATTCTCTTGCGGGCAGGTGTGCGTGAACAGTTAAACGTATTGAGCCGGGGCTATCTGTCGGAACCACGCATCAGAGAAGGTGAAACTGCTGCTGGGTCGCAGAGCCACCCTCTTCCAGGGATCCAGAGATCGTACGTCGGGGCTCTGTCTCTGCCCACGGTGTTAACCGGCTCCGGAGAACGTTGGCCCGGCAGAGAAGCAGCGTTGAGCTAAGGCTGACTCAGACCGCGCTGGTGGCTCGGCTGAGCTCGAAGCCAGGACCGTCTTGCTCTTGTAGCCAGAGAAGGGCTTCGTTCTGAGCACCCAGACCAGACCTCCACTGCCTCCGTCGGCCACTGTAGGGAGCATCCAGAGCCCACGCTGGAGACTGAGGCCCCTTTGGCTGTCCTTGGGGCGCCCCTGCCCTTCAGAGCGCTGTTGTTTTGGGGGGTTTTCAGCAGCCTTTCCCGGCTGTAATTTTGCCTGGTTCCAGGGTCACAAGCTGCAGAAGGGGGCCCGTGTATACTGTACGTAGAAAGTGGCCTCTGTTGGGTAGCATGTGGGACCGGCACAGGGATGAGCCTGAAAAGCGCCGCTTGGCGTGTCGTCCTGGTGTGTCATCCTCGGGCCACAGCTCACCGGGGTGAGGCTCCCAATAGCCACGTTTAAAAACCAAATTGGGCGGGACAGCGCTGTCCTTTGCACCCCGCGGCCACGTGCTCTGGTGGCGGCGCCTCCGTCGCTCTGCCCTGCGGCTCCCGCGGCAGGTGCCATCGGTGGCCGTGCCCCCACGAGGACCTGGGCTCGAGGAAATGGCAACGTGTGCTGCAGACCACTCGATTCCTACGTCAGTGGGTCAGGGATCTTCCTGACCTCTGCCCTCTATGACCGCGGTCACTAAACACACCCTTGTGGAAGGCAGTGCAGTCACAGCAAAGAGGGCGTGGGAACTCGTCCGCACCGCGGCTTGAAGAGTAATTGAGACTTTGTATTTTAGAAATATGTATTTCAATTGAGTCTTAAGGTCAGGGAATGTGAGACTTTGTGTCATTATGATGTTATAATAACAGTAAGTTCTGGCCGGCCCTTTGCGTACAATCTCATTCAATCTTCACAAAGGCCCTTCGGGGGCGGGGGGGGCGGGGGCACTGTTCCCGTTTTGTGGATCAGAAACTGATGGTGAGTGAGGCCATGAGACTGGCCCACGTAGGCGAGACTTGCTCTGTGTCCCGCTTAGTCCAGGCCCAGGCCCCAGGCTTTTAGCTGGTCTGTCTCTCCCACTTAATGTTAAAGATGGTTCTGGAGCACTGTGGTCCCCGCACACAGGAGGGGACCCAGATGTTCAGGCCACAGTCACAGAGTCGGCCGTGGCTGCACACGCAGAGGGGCCGGCTGTCTCTCGGCTCGGACGCTGGCAGCGAACAGAGGCCCAGCGTGTCAGGAGGTGCTTGGTCGCAATTGCTCACGTATGAGGCTCAGGTGAAGTGGGTCCAAACTCCGTGGACACCCTGGGTTTGCAAAACTGGCCCTGGGATTAGAAGAGCTGGATTCTGTGATGCCAGCAGGAGTTTCCTGATTCTGGGCACATAGCACGCAGTCCTAGAGCAGCGTTCTCAGCGGCCTCAGTCTCTGCCAGCGCTGGGGAGGCAGTGTGGGCCAGGCCTGAGGGAAGAGTTCAGACGGTTCTGGAAGCCTCAGACACATCGGATCTGAGCTGGGTTTGCACACAGGACCGTGTCATAAACACTCCCCCATGGCGTGGGGTCTGGGGGCGGCGCTGGGGCTGGTTGCAGGTCTGGAGAAGGTCTGGGCCGGCTCCCTGACGCCACCTCTTGAAAGGATGGACCTCAAGTCTACACGTGGCCTTTCTGCCCGGGTCGGGTGTCCTGGGTGTTTGGGTTGAGAGACAGCAAGGTGCTCAGCAGAACTTGGAAAATCCTGAAAGCCTGGCGCCCTGCAGGGTCCCTGTGGCTGACGCAGCCCCCTTGCTCCTGCTCCTGCCCCGAGAATGGCAGTGGGATTTTCCTAGAAGCTGCCAAGACCTGTAACTTCTTTGTTTCAGAAATGGTAATTTTCTAATCCTACCCTGCAGGTTTTTTTTAAAAAAAAAAAATAACAATGAAATTCATAATCAAGTTTAAACGAAGTGTATTTGGTATGTATTTACCTGTAATGTTTGCTTCCTGGTATTAATTTCAAATGTGGAAATTTTGTGAATTCTCTTAGGTAGCTGGGTTAAATTTAAGGAAAGCCTTCCTTCCTTCCTTCCTTTTTTCTGTGAAAGCGTGGTTAAGTAGATGCCAGAACTCATCATGAACCGGGAGAGCGCAGGCAAGCATTCATCTTTTCAAAGAATGTGCCTGTTATTCTGACTTTTTGGAGGAGCAATTTTTCCTCCGAGTGAATTCCACTATGAAAAATACCATAAGCTGAGTGAAGTTTCTTTCCGTCAAGGGCGATAAAGTTCTCCCGAGCGTGTTCTTATAAAACCTCATGCACTTGCTCTCGCTCCTCCAGTCCCCGGAGGGGACTGTGGTGTCTTGCAAACCGGGCTGGTAAAATCCTTTGTGTTTTTTTGTTAAAAGCATCAGGATTTTGGTGCCTTTTTGCCCGAGCTCGGGGCTGCCCTCTCCTGGTGGCCTCCGGTACTGGCTGACTGGTGTGTGGCTGTCTGCTGTCGTGGCAGATGCACAAGCTGTGCTTCTGGCTCTTAAACAAAAGAGGACAAAGCAAAACAAAAACGCCCTCCTGAATTATCTTTGACCAGCACGTGCTCCCAAAGGCCATTTTCCTTCCAACCCCCACGTCACACCGGGGGTGGGAGGGAGGGAAGGAGCTGGTGTTTGGGGGGGACTTACCAGGTGCTGACGGCTTCTCCTTTGATGCTTCCGAGACCCCTGCAGCTTACGGGAGTGGGCGAGCATGCCCGGGTCACCTGCCATGTGCAGGGACTCAGTCTGTGTGACCTCGTCTTCCACGTCGCCTTTTCTGGGAGAAACTTGCTTGGTTTGCGGATCATGTCAGTTTCTTATTGTGGCACAAACCACCGCAGATGTAGCAGCTCAGACGACACGAGTTTACTGTGTTCTGGGGTCAGATGCCCATCGCCGAGTCCCCGGGCTGCAGGCAAGGCTCTGGTGGGGCTGGTTGGGGAGGATCCGTGTCCGGCCTCTGTTGACTCCTTGAGGCTCCTGCTCTCCCCGGCCCGACGTCCTCCACCCTCGCGCCTTTCTCCATAGTCACATCTTCCTCCGCTTCTCTCTCCTCCAATCGGAAGCATCCCAGGATCACGATGGGCCCACTGGATACTCCAGGACAGTCTCCCGCGGCAAAGCCCTTCATTTAATCCCATCTGCAAAGTCCCAGCTGCCGCAGAAGGTCATAGGATTGCACGTTCCGGGGTTAGGATGGGGACCTTCTCCGTCCTCCTGCTGACCCCTGCGTGTCTGGGGGTGGGGCCGGCCGCCTGGGTGTGCGTGGCTGTTCCTTTCTGGCTCCCATGTGTGGAGGACTTGCTGTGTGCATCTCGGACTGTGCCGTGTGCGCCCATCAGTCACAGAGACCTCAGCGGCTGGTAATTGCACCGTCGGGGAGACTGAGGCACAGAGGGATGGAGTAGCCTGCCGTGAGTCGTGGGTCGAGAAGGTCTCTGGAATGGAAAGCTCCAGCACCAAGCCACTCGTCCCTAGCTGGCCCTCGCCCCATCCCACCTGCTTCCAGGACCCCCCGCCCTGAGAATCGCCTGCCTTTTCCAGCATCTGTAGTCAGGACTCGGGTGGGCAGCTGTGCCTGGTCCCGAGATGGGCGTTGCCACCGTGAGACCCTGTTGGGCGAGCTGCACCGGGCAGCCTGCAGCGGCCTCCCATCTGCCCACGTTTCTCTTGGCCTCGTTTGGATTCACTGTGTGTCCTTGCTGACAGCACGTGGGGATTTAGAAGGATTAGGGTAAGCCCTCGGCGACAGGTAAATACCCACAGGCCTGAGAGTGCCGCCCAAGCCTCGCTCATGGGAAGATGATCCTGCTGGAGGCCAGGGACCTCCCACCCTGGCGAGGCCCACCGGGCGTGGCCCCAGGTGTGGAGGGGGGCATGCTCCTGCGGTGGGGCCCTGTCGACTTGGAATACTGTTTACAGTGATCCCCAGCCCAGGGCGAGGGTGGGCAGACGCTGTGTGTGTCCCCGGAGCAGGATGCAGCTCTGTCTCTGCACAAGGCAGAGCAGGGAACCCGTGTCTGCGTGTGTCTGACTGGGACAAAAGTCAGAGATTTTGCTTTGCATTTGTCTTGGCTGCCCAGTGTAAGTTTAGACACATCTATGTTGATTTGTCTGGAAAGCAAGGAGGGAACCTTGGCGTATCAGCTGCCAGGCGTGAGGCCCCAGGCTGGTGCTGCCTCAGGTGTCAAGGAGGAAACGCAGGCTGCAGCCCACGAGAGGGTGCAGAGAGCCCGTCTGGGAGTCAGGGGAGGGACTCAGTTTCCTCATCTGCAAAGCACAGGGTGAGGTGTCCAGTTGTGGTCGAGGAGCTGCCTGCCTGGGGGACGCTTGCTAGACTTGGCAGGTCCCTGGGTCCTAGCCTGGACCTACTGTGGGGAGTGGGACAGTGGCCCCCCAAAAACACATCCACCCAGAACCTCTGGGTGCAACATTGTTTGGAGAAAGGGGCTTTGCGGATGTAATTGAGGATCTCGAGATGAGATCTTACTGGACTGTCTGGGTGGGGCCTAAACCCAGTGACAGCCGTCTTTGCGAGAGACAGGGGGGAAGACAGACACAGAGGAGAAGGCTGTGTGAAGACGGAGGCAGGGGTTGGAGCAATGCGGCCACAAGCCCGGGATGCCGGAGTCGCCAGGAGCCGGAGAGCGAAGGGGGGATCCTGCCCTGGAGCCTTCAGAGGCCACAGCCCCCCGACACCTGGATTCTGGACTCTGTTCCTCCCGAACTGCAGGAGAGTAAGTTTCTGTTATCTGAAGCCACCGAGTTTGTGGTCATCCGTGGCAGCAGCCACAGGGCGCTAATCCACCCACTGCGTTGGGAATTCAGGGAGGCGGCCTGGGAATCTGCACGTTTAACCTGGGAGGCAGATTCGGGACACCACGGGGGCTTCAGGCTTAGAGGATTCTTAGCCTCAGATTTGCAAGGTCAGCGTCCCTTGGGGGAACTTACCTGTGAAGGTGTTTGCTAGGTGGTGACCACATCCTCAGGTGCGGCCCAGGTGGGCGGGTTCAAACAGCACGCGTTTCAATCTCCCCGGAGAGGCAAATGAGGCGCTTTCGTGCGGTAAGATAGTATTTGATATTCTAAAGCGTGACACGGAACAATTTCATTGGATTTAAAATGTATATGGAACATTTGTTCTCCGCCCATTATCTTCCTCTGTCAAATAGAACCTTAACAAGGATTGCGGCTCAGATAACATCGCGTAGCTACATTGTAAATATTTTGTTAATGGGAAGGTCGGCGCTGGGATGAGCGGAGACGGGCGGGCCTCACTCCCTCGCCGATGAGACGTGGGGGCGCTCGGAAGGGCCTGGCGCTCTGGCAGGGACGCGTTTGCAGAACATGCCCCTTCTCTCCCCCAAACCGCTGTGCTGTGGAAGTGCAAGAGGACATTATTTCTGGCTGTGAGTGTCTCGTTTCTCGTGTTTCGAGCGGCGCGTTTTTGCTGCCTGGCCGCCTCGCTCCACGGACGGCAGCAGGTTGGCGCGGTGGCTGGGGAGGCAGCCGCCGAGCCCGGCTTTCCCATGTCCCTCTCAGCCCTCGTTGCAGTGGGGCAGCGTCACGCGTGTGTCTGGTCTGTGTGGACCAGGAGCCCTCGGTGCCGAGTGGAGGCCCCGGGTCTCACCCAGGCGTGGGCAGCTGTGAGGTCACCGCAGCCGGCTGCGGTCTCTCCTTCCCGGTTGGGCCGGGCAGTCCACGACCCTGTGCCTGGGCGGGGACGGGGTGACTGCTCAGCTGGACCCAAGATGTCTCAGGCTCACCCGCTTCTCCAGGCTGGAGCCCGAGGAGAGCTCTGAGCTGGCTCACAGGAGGGGAAGCGGCCCCTCTGGCTGCCCTCGACCTCTCCCTGCTGGTGTCCGAGTGGGAGGAGACCGGGCAGCTGGCGCAGGGCGGGGGGCGGGGGGGAGAGCAGGCCTGGCAGGCGAGTCATCGTGTTGGCTTTTTCTGATGTTCTGGTTGGTTTGCAGCAGAAAAGCTGAAGGGGGAGGTACCTTCTTTCCTCTCTCCTTTTTTACTCCCGTGGGATATTTAGAGAGGCTCTGGCTGACTCATTGGTGGGGACACCCGTCGGCGTTTGATTCATGCATCCTGTGAATGTGGTCTGTGGCATCCTGCAGACGCCCGCGTGAGTGCCGGAGTCCCTTGGGAAGCCCAGCGTGGGCCCAGGGCCCCCCCATGGGTAGAGGGACGGTCACAGCACAGTGGCTCTGCCGTCCGAGTCTGTTGACGGAGGCTTCTCTGTGCCGGGCCCTGCAGTGCCAGCGCGGCGGTTTGCACCCACCCTCGGCAGTGGACGCATTACCAACCCCCTTGTCCACAGCAGGGGCACCGGCGTGGGACGATTTGGAGTTGCTGCTCCCACAGTGGCCCTGGAGGAGGGAGGTTGAGGCCGGACAGCCCTCCGCACCACCCCTGCCCTGTCCGTCACCTCAGAACTGGTGCAGGGACGGAGTCCCCCCATTGGGGTCCCAGCCCCAGTCCTCAGCTCCGTGACACCAGGCATATCCTGTGGCCAGCGAGATCTTCTGTCCCCTCCGCAGGATGGAGATGGCAGGTCTCCTTTCCTAAGGGGTTGAAGGTGCAGCGAGGTGGCACGTAAGAGTGTGTGGCCAGGCGCCAGGGCACGGAAACGCCAGTCGTGTGGCTCCCGCTTCACACTGTCCTGACCTGTTGACGTGCACACGCCGGGCCCTGCTCAGCCGGTCAGCCCGGCCGCGTCTCTGCGGGCCCCATCTTGGAGCTGCCGGGGCAGGCGGCGCATGGCAGAAAGCGCTCCAGATTCCCCGGCAGGAGCCAGCGCCGGGACCAGGGCTATTCCATTTCCACGTGGCTCCGCTGTCGATGGACCACCGCGGGCTCCCCAGCAATGCCCGCCCCGAGCCTGTTCCCCCAAAGCTGGAGAGGGCCAGCTGGCCTTTGTGCCAGTCATTTCCCGTCCGACGGTGGCTTGGTTCGATAGATTTTTAGGGTTTTGTTTGGGGAATTTTCCCCCCTTATTGGCCTTTACATTCTTATGTGTGGCTAGAGACCTTTTGGCAAAAGGCATGTTTTAAAAATCGAATAAATAAATTATGGAGTGGTTTATTTAAGGTCCTGTAGGCTCGTGGGGGAGGGGCAGCACATGCATGTAAGTCACCTGCGGTCGCTGTTTATTAATAGGGTGCCGGTGTGGTTGGATTGTGTCACAGCGTATTTAATACTTGAGCAGGGACAGGTGGGCAGGGCTAGAAGGTGTGTCCCCCAGGTAGCCCGGCTGCAGGCTCCGTGTCTTTTAAGTTGTCTTCCTCCTTCCCATCTTCCCTCAGATACAAAGAAGGGATTATACAACTTGTTTTATCTCGTTCTTGCATTTTAAGATAGAAACGGATACCAGTGCAGGGCTGAAGGCTATAAAATTGTGATCAAAAGTCCGTAAAATTATGGAACTTACCTTTTCTTGAGAAGAGAGGATTCGCAATGACTTTTTTCTTAAAGGAGCTGGACAGCTTAAGGATGGATCCGCGCAGAGGGGTGAGACACACTTGGGGGGGATGGAGTTACATGCTTGAAAGGCCAATGGCCGGGAAGCGTCAATCCTCCACCGTCCTGGCTAAAAATAGCTCATTAGACATAAAGTGTCATGGTGCCAAAATTACAGGGCCTTTCCAGTCCATTTGGAAATGGGGGGGCGGTCGTGTGAGCCTCAAGTGTTTCCTCTTCGCAGTTGAGTGACGGCCCCTCTGCTGGGCAGCGGCCCCAGAGTGGCCAGCATTTCTCGGGGTATTTTTGGTTCAGACATTTAGCACGTGCTCCGGATTTGTGGTCCTGGAGACCACAGGCACATCCTCATTGCAGGTGACCTGGCCACCTGGACACGCGTGGGCTTGTGAGTCTACGACATGGGGGATGTTAAATGCTGTAAGCACAGTATTCTCTGAAAATCCCAGATTCTGAAACAGGACGGCAGTGACAGACTCCTGTCGCAGCTCCATGAAATGGGAATGGAGCTATCTTCACTTTTCAGGTCGGAATTTCAGCACACAGAGATTCTAGAACTTTCTGGGGCTTTAAGGGGTGCACTGGGAGCTAGGAGATTGAGGACTTCCCGATCTCGGCATCTGCTCCCCACCTCCCCGTCTTGCTTGCTTCACTTGGGGTGCGAGTTTGGGCAGAGCGGGGGCCTGTGTAGCTGGAGCAGGCGTGGGGAGCCCGGCTTCAAAAGTAATTGCCCGCCGCGTGTTAATTTCCCAGTGCCCTTTGGGTCTGGCGCCGTCCGCCGTATTAAATCGAGCGCATTGACAGTGGCGCTCCTTCTTCCTGAGTGATGGGCCACGGCCCTGCGCAGCCAGCGTCGCTGAATCAGCGCAACCGCGGGCCGGGGGCTGTCTCTGTGATTTCCTTGTGAGCAGCATTCAATTGCCCTGCGGGCTGGCACGGAGCCACGGAGCCACGGAGCCACGGAGCCACGGGCTGGACGCTGCCGTCGTACAGCAGGAGGCGCCGGCCGGGGGGTGCACCCGTCTGCGCTCACATCCTCAGAATCTCCCCTGCTCACCCGATGCTGCCTCGGTGGCTCTCCCTGTCATCCTCATCCGTGTGAGGCCACCTGACCTTAAAATAAGAATTTGATTTTCGGCCCCATCAACCTGGGGGTGGCACCTTCCTCTGGAGCACAAGGAAAGTGCCGCCGACGCGATGGCGCCGTCACGGGGCGAGAGAATCTTGGTTTGCCTTTGCACGCCGGAAAGGTAAAGCAGAGCGTGGTGAGCTCTCCCCTCCACGTGGCCCGGGTGGGTCTTCTGGGGGCAGGTTGGCCGCTGGGGCTGACCCGTGGGGGTTTGCGCGTGCGTGTTCCGCGAGGCAGCTGGCGGGCGCGGCCAGGCCAGGCCAGCCGGGCGGGGTGGGCAGGGCGCATGGCGGGAGGATGGCGGTGAGAGCGGCCTGGGCAGCAAGATGCCGCCCCTGTGCTCCAGTGCCTCCTCCTTTCACTTCAAACTGTGTCCGCAGCGCCTTTTCCTCCCTGTACAGAAGAAGCCCCAGGAAGAGTCCTTTTCATGCCAGGCCTGGGCCTCTTGGCAGCCCCGAGGCCCCAGCCTGCTGGCACTCAGGACTGTCGGAGACAGGCCCCATTGTTGGGTTCTCAAAGGAGGATTCTGGAAGGATATCGTTCTCCAGCGCATATAAAAGTCCTCCAGTGGCTTTCTAAGGCTGTGGCCTGGAAGAGGCACTAATTAATCACTTCCTCCAGCCCAGGGGAGCGGACCGCTGCTCCTGAGATAAGGCTGCTGCGCGGCCCTCAGTCTATCTGCTCCTTTCTGCCAGGCGGAAAATCACATTGTCTCCTCACTTTGAAAGGTGCTTATTTTATCAAGAAGACATCCCCGCCAAGCACTTATCTGGGAATTGTCTTATTGCATTTTTCCCTTATCAGTTTTGAAATAATAATCTTTCCTTCTTGCTTAAATGCCATGTGGGTCAGAGCTTTTGTTATTGGAAACTGGCATTGTCCATGAGCGCATTGTTTACTGCAGATGTTCCTGGTCACTCTGGGGACGGCAGATGCCCAGGGGACACTGTGTGCAGCCCGGGACACTTGCCTGCGTTTCCGGAGGAGTCCTAGATTCTGAGCTGCACTGGGGTGGGGGCAGACGCCCATCTATTCATTTCCTAACATACTGCACCGTTAATCTCAACTTGCCGTCTCCCGGTGGAACTGCTGTGGGTGAGACTGTAGCCTCTCTCCAGGAAGTTATTTGATTTTGATGTAAGAGAAAGGATTAATGTGGCTGGATTTCGATAAGGCTGGCCGCCTCGCACGGCAGCACACTCTCATCCGCTCGTATCGCTGACGGTTGGTTCGGTACGCAGGAGCACTGCAGAGCGGCGATACCACACGTGCAGAGATAATTGTAGTTTTCCTATTTAAAAAATAAGTCTGATGCTTTGCAATGTTAAAATGATAACCTGTTTAGGAAAACTCGCAGGGCCCGACTTCTGGCACAGAAAAACCTCTTCTAGCAGCTTGACTTGGATTTTATTAATCTATTTTTATTTTCCTGAGTATAAATTAAAGTCTTGTTGCTGTTTGAACTCATAAGCTGGAACTTAAACCCAGAAGTGCATGTCTGCACTTTCAAACCAAAGGCATTTCCAGCATCATGCCTCCGCTCTTCCACGATCTCAGGCTCTGAGATTAGATGCACTCGGGTAGATGCCGTGTAAGTAGCTTGCTCTGTGGTGGGCGTTTTTGATCAAGGTGCTAATCTTGGTGTTTGCCTGGGGTTCAGGGAAGAGAGGCTTAGGAGGCCACACTTGAGCAGTGGATAAAGGCCACGCCATGTCCTGCTGTCTTCCCGTCCCCACCAGGAACATGACAGGGCTGTGCCTGGGATCCACATGTCCTTCTGGGGCTGGTGTTCTGTGACTCTTGCTTTGCTGTTTCCCTGCGGCCAAGTCCGCTGTTTTGAAGGGATGGACCTCCGTGGAGGGCCAGGGCGGTGGAATCCCCCACACTCCCCCCTGGGAGAGTGGGCCTGTCATTCTACCCCAGTGGCTCTAAGAAGGCCACAGAGTCAGGGGCTGTTGAGCGGAGGGAGGCGTAGGGGACAGCAAGATCCCGTGCTTGTCATTAGTCCATCACATTGTTTGTTTTGCTGCTGTCACTGGTGTTGTACTTCACAGACACCTGTGGGTTCCTGGATATCAGAGCAGGTATCACTGTCTTTGGCCCATTAAGCAGGAGATCCTGGAGACTCTCGGGTCCTCCAAAGCCTTTGAAGGCTCCTGCTGTCCACAGGGTCAAGTCCAGGTGGACCACGCTGGGCCCTCCATGCCAAGGTCCCCAGGCCTCCCTCCCTTTTTCCCTATGCCACGCCCACTCCCTTCCAGGCTCCACCCTGAGCCGCTGCCGAGGCAGCTAGAACTTGCCCCTGTCTGCTCTGTTCCTTCCTTTTGGCTACACCCCTCTGCCCGACTTGTCTGTTCACCTGGGAGAATCTCCAGGGCCTCCTAATTTATATGTCACCTCCCTGTTGAGAAGTCCTTTCCCTTCCCTTCCACCTTAGCTGAGTCAAATTAATTACTTCCACCTCTGTTGTCTCATAGTTTTATTAAAATGTGTAATGATATAATGTGTATTATGCCCTCTGCTGCGTCTGCCATGTTGTGGCCTTATTGTGACTGTGCGTGTGTGTGTGTGTGTGTGTGTGTGTGTGAAGGAGAGAGAGACAGACGCCCCCGTGCACCCACACGAAACCTCCTCCCCGGGAAGGAATCTTCGTGGAGAAGGGAGATGAGCTTTCCTCCCACCTCCGGGAGGGGAGAGGCTGGAACTGACAAGCAGGAAAATATGAGAGCAGGATAATTGGGGAAGGACGGGCATAAAATGGAAAAGCCCAAGTATTTTTTATTTTGCACCTGTGTATTAGGGCTCACTCGGTTTATTTATTAAGCTGTTATCAAAGTAAAGTAAGACAAGTGGGTCTTAGTCTAATGAAATTGCCCCTCTGTGGGCTGTGTTGGCTTCAGGTACCCAGAGCATAATTGGATAACAATGACAATTACTGCGTCGGGAGTTTTAGTGCCGGACAGCCTCTCCCTCCGGCACCTCCTGCACAGCACAGCTCACCAGCGTCGGGTGGAGCAGGCAGAGGGCCGGCGCTTCCCTCGGTTCCTGCCTGGGCCTGCACTGTGGGTGCTGGTCAGGCCTGGCCGGCCCTCGAGGTCCTGCCCTGGCGTTGCTCTCGGAGGCCGGGCCTTGGTTACGAGCTGCGTGGGAAGCGTGTCTGTTGCTGTTCGGTAACTTTCGCTTGGTGGCTGGTCCAGGCATCTGTGAGCCAGGCAGTTGCTTGTCTGGGGGCCTGGGGGTCATGGAGACCCACCTATGACTGCACTTTGTCTATTAAAGTGTTGGACTCACTGCCCCTCCCTGCCACCCGCCTTCTGGGGTAGCCCTGTCTGCCTGTGTCACTTTGCAGCTGAGAATTGGGCACGTCTGTGAAATTACACTGAGCTGCAGGAACCGAGATCTACAAGCGCCTTGTGCTTAGGTGCGCAGGGATCAGACCACTTGGCTGATACCGTGCGTCCATTTTCTCCTCTCGGCGCATGGCCGAACCGAGGCCTCCCCCACCAGTGAGCTGTGAGGCTCTGGTGTTGTGGCCGCGGCATGGAGCTCCCATCCTGGGCACTGAAAGGACGTGCGTGTAGGCTGAGGACGTGGATCGTGGATCATGGATCGCTGTTATGGTCCAGGGTGACCTCAGGCTGCGGCCTACGGGCTGGGCGGTGGGTTGGGTGGGCTGGATGGTGGGTGCCCCTTCCACTCTGGGCGCAGAGGCTCAGCCCTGGGGAGCAGCTCGGTTTACCCTTCGTTTTCTCGAAGCATTTGCAGTAATTGTTCCGAGAGGCTTCAAGATGCAAGAGAAGTAGAGGCCGTTTGGAAGGGAACTGGGGAGAGAAGGAGAGTGGTCTGCAAAGCATGTTTTCTCTCCTCTGGAACGAGAATAAGGAGTTGACACTTTCCCGGGTACCCTCACAAGCCCGTGGGGAGCCGACGGCTTAGCGAAGGAAAGCACCACCGGCAGTCGGGCGGCACCGCCGGCCATGTCAGTTACCTGGAAGGTGTCGCTGGGATGCACTTCTCCTCCGCAGCGGGGCTGGCCTCAGGTTGCAGGGCGAGGACCCTCATGTGGGAAGACTCAGGATTAACTTCCGAAGTCTTTGCCACGGCAGGGTCAGCAGCGCAGCGGGGGGTGGATATGCGTCTGCTGAGGGGCGGTGGGACCGGCTGGCCGAGGCTGCTGGGGGCGCTTAGTGCCCCCCACATGCCTTTATTTCTAGGGACGAGAAGCCAAGTGGCCATGACGGACCTTCCTGAGAGCTGTTCCATCCGGTTTCCACTACGGTCTTTAAATCATGAATTTTATTAAATGAGCCGCTAGGAATATTCCATGTGGAGGGCAGGGGCTGGGCTCAGAGAGGCGTCACGTCCTCCTGCCCGGCACATGCCCCTCCCTGCCACCCACCTGGCTGGAATTCCTTGGCCCTTCCCTGTCCTGGGCGAGTTCCTGCCCAGCGCATCTCGGGCAGCGAGGAAACCCCGGTCCCTTCCCAGGGGCCGGCAGCCCTGTCTCTCCGTGCTCTGTTCTTAGGGAGCCACCCGGGGCGGAGTCAGTCTTTCTCCACCGCGTGGCTCAGCTCCTGAGGGCGGGCGGGTCTTCCACCTCCCCTGAAGCATCTGCTGAGCCTGTCACCGTGGGTGCTGGCTCCCCAGGTGGGAGAAGTTCCCGCACTCTGAATCCGTTTGAACATTTCTGCGAAAATTCCACTGAATGGAGCCAGACGCTGGAAGTACGGAAAGACGGTTCGAGTGGGGGCCGGCCAGGAGCAGAACTGATGAAATGCGGGAAGAGTTGACTCTAAATACAATACTATGGTTTCTTTTAAAAATAAAATTTACTGTTTGCTCTATCCTCTTCTTTTAGTAGAACATTTTGTATTTTTAAAATGCCAAAAAAATTATTGTTGAAGACTCAAAAAAAAGAAAAATACAAAGAAAACAAAAGTGTGACTTCATTGCCCACTGCTGCACAAAACACCTTCAGTCATTTGGCGTGGCATTTGTGTATGTTGGGGGGGGTGTCTGCACACGTGTGTGTGCAAGCAACTATATAAGTGTTACATGTGCACACACATGTGATATGTTTATATTGCACATGTGTGTCCTGTGTACAAGTGTGTGGGTGTGTAGTTCATGTGTGTAAGCATGTGGGCGTGGTGTATATACATGCGTGTGCATGTGTGAAGGCGTGCGTGAGAGTGGTGTGGGGGTGTGCTGTACACGCGTGGGTGCGTGCATGTGTATGGTGTGGGTGCGTGGGGATGGGTACGAAGGTCATTTCCAGTTCTTGGCTGCCAGCAAGGCTGCCGTGATGGAAATCCATGTAAACACGTCCCACGACACCTCCCAGCATCTCTCTGTGACGTGTCACGAGAAGCAGGAGTCACTTTCTGGCTCCGAGGCCGTGTGCATTATGTGGCCCTGGCCCCGCGCCTCTGAAGGGGCTCCGGAAAGGTGGTGCCAGTTTGTGTCCCCAGCAAGAGCGTCGGTGGAGCCGCGTCCCGCTGCCTCCCGGGCCCGGGGTTCTGTCGCACGGACGTTCCTCTTGATGTGCTTTCCCGCTGGACGAGTGTGAGGCGGCATCGTTTAATCCTGCATTCATTTAATTAGTGGGGAGGGTGAGCATTTTAAAAAATCTGTTTTGCTGTCCGCCGTCTGCTTTTTTGAATCGCGTGTGCACATTTGCCAACTTTCTACCAGGGGTGACGGGAACGGCCTCGCACAAATATGGGGACTCATTTGGGGGGAATGTGACATCTGTCTTCCACCTGCAGGCACCGCTTCAGCGTCTGCGTAGCCAAGTCACCACCCAGTGCCTCAGGAACGCTTTGCACGGTTTTCCTGGAGTTCTGGTGCATCCTTAGGGTTTGTCCCTACGGGCTCAACATGTGCTCGGCACGGGCTCAACATGTGAGCAGGGTGGAGGTGCCAGTGATGTGTACGGTCAATGAGTCTTATCCAGGGATTGTTTGTTTATATTAGTAAGTAAGCAGGGTGCAGTGGCTCACGCCTGTAATCCCAGCACTCTCGGAGGCTGAGGCAGGAGGATTGCTTAAGCTCAGGAGTTCTAGACCAGCCTGAGCAAGAATGAGACCCCGTCCCCACTAAAAATAGAAAAATTAGCCGGGCATGGTGGCACATGCCTGTAGTCCCAGCTACTCGGGAGGCTGAGGCAGGAGGATCGCTTGAGCCCAGGAGTTTGAGGTTGCTGTGAGCTAGGCTGATGCCACGGCACTCTAGCCCGGGCAACAAGTGAGACTCTGTCTCAAAAAAAAAAAAAAAAAGCGGAACTCATCTAAACTGGCTAAAGCTCCAACACAGATTTTTTGAAAGGAAATGGGGCTCTCTGGGGCTGGAACCCAGGATGAAGCTGGCACCCCCAGAGCAGGGGCTGGCAGGAGTTCCCATAAGGGCTAGATGGCAGTTATGCCAGGCACGGTCCGCCAGGCAGCGGGACCCGTGTGGTAGCTCCAGAGCAGCCGTGGAGAGCACGTTGGTGAACGGCAGGGCTATGCGCCAATGAAACGTTATTCACAGCTGCAGGCTGCAGGCGGGGTTTGCCCTGGTGGTCTATCCCTCCCTGCTCTGTAAGGACATGGCCCCTCCGTCTGCTTCTCTGCCTTAGCCGCCATTTCTCTCTCCTCGGCCTGGCTCTTCCTGTTTTCCTGTGCGTTTGTAGGAGCACAGTCTCGGCTGAGAGCCACTGCTCTACACGTGTTGTTCGTAGCCCTCCTAGCAGCCTTGTTAGTCTGCTGTTATTGGCCCATTTGACAGATGAGGACTCTGAGACCAGAAAGCTTAGACGACACAGCCAAGGTCACGTAGCTATTCAGCAGCAGGACAGGCGCCGAGCCCACGGATGTCGGCAGTTTCAGGGCCGTGCAGGTGCAGTGTGGACCGCGGCCAGGAGGAGGGGTCCCAGGCCACGGTGCTGCCAGCTGCAGCCCCCAGGTGTGCCGCAGCCTCAGAGGGGAAGGAGAGGACACGAGGACGCAGAAAAGAGCAGCAGAGCCTGGCCCGTGCGCCCCTCCGTGCCTGCCACGGAGCATTTCTACTGGGCAGATGACAGCGACAACGCCGTAGCGGTGACTGCAATAATGGAAGATGAAGGAAGTGGAACGTTATTAGCATTGATGGATCGTCTATTCAGTTTTCAATTTAATGATCTGCAACTGCAAATCTATAGTTAAGAATGAACCAATAGCTCACTTCCTTTTCGCTCTGTTCATCCCAGATAAGGAAATGAAAGGATTACTCCACAGACGTGGAATCCAAATGTCAATGTTCTGCCTCATTAGAGGACCTGGCGCAGGCTCCCCTGGAAAGCCCACGTGGCTCAGGTGATGTCACCCAGTTCACCTGCGTAGGAGGCTGTGGACACGGCAGGAGGACACAGAAACCCCTGGGCCCTGGCGGGGAGGGGAGGCGGCTTAGGGGACGCCCTGGACCTGAAAGTTTGGTCGTCCCTGCGGGGACCCCACGCAGCTCGCTCTTGTCCCCCCTCCTCCCTCTGAGCGTGCACTGGGCTTCCAGGCGTCACCTGGACAAATCTCACACCTTGGACAGGCCAGCCCATCCTGGGAGAAGCGAGAGAGCGGGAGATGAAGTGTTCACGTGGCCAGCAGGTTGACCACAACGAGAGCTGGTCCTCTCCTTTCCGTGCCTGTGCGTTGAAAGCTGACAAGGGATGCGGTTCAGACCCTCACATCTGGCCCTTTCTTCCTGGCTCCATTCGATGGATAGGAAGCGCTCAGTGTATCACTTCCTGTCCACCGCCAGGCCTAACTCCCGAGACATGCATGTGTGCAGAGATTGGGGGGCGAAGCCGCAGGGTTGGCCTCCAGGTGCCACCGCGCACGAGGACCACTTTGCTCGGTCCATTCGTTCCACACGTGTGGCTCCGTGGAACCCTCCAGGCCCAGCGACTGCAACTTCTGCTGTATGAAGCAGACGTGTTCTTTTCATGCTTCTTGGGGTGTGGGGTGTGGGGCGTGTGCAGGTTACAGTTCAGAAGCCAAGAGCAGCAGCTCGTGCTTTTACTCGGGGAGAGAAGCCGTGAGCAAACACTTCTGCTCCGCAACTTTGTGAAAACAAACACGTGACAGTCTAGAAGCTTCTCAGCAGCCCTTCGTGTTGGTCTGGTTTATGAGACTCTGCAGACCGAAAACAGCACAGTGAGAAAGGCGTGTCTGCCGTCCCAGCTTGCAGGGACCCCAGACAGCTGACGAGTTCATTTTTGCTTGTTTGTGGGCAGATTTCAAAGTCGCATCTGTTATTTCTTTTCCAACACTCAGGCATCCTCTGGTTGTTTTTTGTTGTTGTTTTGGGGGTTTTTTTGTTTTTGTTTTTTTTTTTTTGGTTTTTGGTTTTTGGACTCTGTGTGACATTTGCCCAAGGTTTAGTGTCAGCTAGACCAGTTGGAAGGATGGAAATTAACTCTAGAAAAACTGACCGATAGCATTCTAAGTGTACCTGACATCCACCTTCTCCAAGGTGCTTCTCCAATGTTTGATCTGCGGGCCAGTGTCTCAGGTGCACACAAGCCCCCAGGTGTGCACACAAGCCCCCGGGTGTGCACACAAGCCCCCGGGTGTGCACACAGCCCCCGGGTGTGCACACAAGCCCCCGGGTGTGCACACAGCCCCCGGGTGTGCACACAAGCCCCCGGGTGTGCAGAGGTGTTGATGTGCATGGATGCCAGGCCCCTCCCTCCCCTGCTCCTTGGCCACGAAGCCACGTTCCTCTGTGAGCCTCGCCTTCTCATCTGCAAACTGGGAATGAGATTGCGGTGGCCGCGCAGTGTCCTGAGTGGGAGGGCAGCCCCTGTGTGGTGACTTTGTGGGATGCCTGGTGGTGATCACCCCTCAGTCCACACTAGCTCTTCTTTAAAATAAACACAGTTGAGGGTGCTCTTGGGGCACCACGAGTCATTGAGCCCTGCCTGTTTTCTGCAGGGGGGCGGCATTCACAGGAGGTGCCCAGCTGACCCCGCACCCTCCCTGGGCACACAGGTGGGGTCCGAGCATGGAGGTAGATGGCTTGTCACAGGTCTGATCCCGGGCAACTGAAGAGCCCATCTTCCCTGCCTGGCCTGGAGCCTCCCTGTGGCCCACTGTGGCTTGCTGGGACTGTCCAGTGCCTGGAGTGACTTGGGGTCCCTGTGTCTGCACCCTTGCCCAGCAGCCAGCTCCTCTGGTAGGTGGGGCTCTTGGGTGAGTCCTCCAGGGACAAACAAGTCCACATGGTCCCCACAGTCCCTGGGGTTGCTGGGGAAGCCGGGAGGCCAAGGCTAGGGGTCTGGTGGGACAGTGACATGAGCTACAAGTTGCATCTGTTAGGAAATGAGGACTTTTTTGTGCCCCTGAGTGTAGCAAAAACCCATTTAGGACCTTACTTTTTCAATGAAATGTGAGTTTCACAGAATGAGGAAAATGATAGCCAAAGGATTTGGAAGGACAATTGTCCTAAATGTAATTTAAAAAATTATATTTATCCAGATCCATTTGGTAAAAGAAGGCTCTGACATGCTCTTTTTCTCATGGTTCTGTTTTTACCCAGTAGAATGCATTCTGCAGTAGAGTTCTCTGGGCACCGTCTCTAGTTACATTTTCCCAGGGAAAAAAAATCCCCTTTCACGGTATGGGCCATATTTTCTGACTGATCCATAAAAATGGGGATTTCTCAGTATTCTGGGCAGGTGGCAGGTGGAGGGGACAGATCCTGGGTGGAGAATGGACAGGTGGCAGGTGGAGGGGACGGATCCTGGGTGGAGAATGGACAGGTGGCAGGTGGAGGGGACGGATCCTGGGTGGAGAATGGACAGGTGGCAGGTGGAGGGGACGGATCCTGGGTGGAGAATGGACAGGTGGCAGGTGGAGGGGACGGATCCTGGGTGGAGAATGGACAGGTGGCAGGTGGAGGGGACGGATCCTGGGTGGAGAATGGACAGGTGGCAGGTGGAGGGGACGGATCCTGGGTGGAGAATGGACAGGTGGCAGGTGGAGGGGACGGATCCTGGGTGGAGAATGGACAGGTGGCAGGTGGAGGGGACGGATCCTGGGTGGAGAATGGACAGGTGGCAGGTGGAGGGGAGGGATTCTGGGTGGAGAATGGACAGGTGGCAGGTGGAGGGGATGGATCCTGGGTGGAGAATGGACAGGTGGCAGGTGGAGGGGACGGATCCTGGGTGGAGAATGGACAGGTGGAGGGGACGGATCCTGGGTGGAGAATGGACAGGTGGCAGGTGGAGGGGAGGGATCCTGGGTGGAGAATGGACAGGTGGCAGGTGGAGGGGAGGGATCCTGGGTGGAGAATGGACAGGTGGCAGGTGGAGGGGATGGATCCTGGGTGGAGAATGGACAGGTGGCAGGTGGAGGGGAGGGATCCTGGGTGGAGAATGGACAGGTGGCAGGTGGAGGGGATGGATCCTGGGTGGAGAATGGACAGGTGGCAGGTGGAGGGGAGGGATCCTGGGTGGAGAATGGACAGGTGGCAGGTGGAGGGGAGGGATCCTGGGTGGAGAATGGACAGGTGGCAGGTGGAGGGGAGGGGGTGGGTTGAGTTTTTTAGTACTGTCATTACTCAGCAGATTTGCTGTCCTGGGTGGGCAGTGCTAGCTCTGAATTGAGTGAGTGAGACGCAGGGACCCCACCGGAGCTTCACTGGAGCCGTTCTCTGTTTACCTGTGGTGTATTATGGGGCTCCTAATAAGGATTCCTCCCTTTTTAAAAAGCATGGAAAAGCACTGGCCTTGCAGTGTGAAGAACGCCCTATATTTGTATAAAATAATAACCGTGGTGAATGCTCTGCTCTCCGTGAAGCACAGTCTGGCTGGATGTCTGTGATCTCCCGGTGTGCTGCTGTCCGTGTCCGTATCCCCCGCCAGGCCAGCTCTGTGAGCAAGGCCCCTGTCTGCCTCACTAGCTGTCGTTCCTGGGAGCAGGGACAATGCTGGGCACAGAGTGGACCCTTAAGGATTGGGCGGTTGGATGAAGACACCTCTGCCCTACCCTGCGACACAGACTGGTTTCTGCAGGCCTGTAAGCGTGCTTTCGTGCTCCCTTGCATGCGAGTGATAGGGACACTAGCATGTCAGTCCCTTTCCTGGGGGTCCCTGTTGGTTTAGTGTGTTCCTTTAACAGGTGTGTGTCCTTGGCTGAGCTTCTCATGCGTCTGTGGGGAGCCCGCGTAAATGCGTTGCCCGCGTGGCTGCACAACAGTCGGGGGTGCTTGTGTGGCTGTGGAGGTGTCTCCGCCCTTGCAAAGTGCTTCACCCTTCTCCTGGGTTTTTGAGCTTCGGTCGGCTCTGGGGGCCTTTAGCGCTTGTCAGGATGCCCGCGCAGGCATGCAAAGATAGCTTTGGCCATCCAAGGTGGCTTCTGGACAGGCAGCTTCAGGGACTCTGCTGTTAGCGGTAGCACCTTCTGCTGGTGCTTGGACTGAAGGGGACACGTGAGTTAGCATCGGGGTGGTCTGTCGTGGGGCGGGGTCTCTGGCTGTTCTGACCGTGGACCCCAGCACGAAGACTCAGTCCTGGGTCACTGCAGACATCCCGGCCGCCGGCTCTGAACTGTCAGTGTGCATAAGTTGCAAGGACTGGATTGAAGTACACGGGCTCCACCGATGGGGAGTCCCAGGCAGTGAGCGGTCCCCTTGGAGATCCGGAGAACTGAGGGTCCACAACTCAGCAAACTGCCGGGCTCACGTCCTTCCCCGCTTCCCTCTCTCCTGGGTTTTATTTCTGGACGGTTCTCAAGTCCCGTTTGTTCCTGGGGAATGTTGCAGGACCACACGCCCTGTCTGCAGCTGCAGCAGGTCCTGTGCGCCCTGGTCCTGTGTTTACCTGCGGGTACCGCTTTTCCTGCCACAGATGCTCTAAGACTTCTGGAAACCGCGGTACCCTCTAATTCTACTGTAGTCATCACCCTCTTCTCTTGCCAAAAAAATTTTTTTAAGTAAAAGAACACGTACTCTAAGGGAAATGTTTTCCAAGCCAAACTGCAAAGGGCTCTGAAAGTAACAGCTGGTGAGAGGCCTCTTTTTTCGTGGTAACGACAAAGGCGAGTGCACTTGGGTGTCTGTGTGTGATAAACAAAAGGGTTTGCCCAAATTCAGGAACTAAAAATGCTCTGAAAGAACAGAGTCAGTGTCTGAAAATAGCAAAGTTGTAGCCCTGGCGCCAGGATTCCGAGTTAGAATATCACTGACGAGATGAATCGCGTCTCCCAGAGGGGTGAGCGGAAGTCCTAGCTCCAGCACCTGGAACGTGACTGTATTTGGAAGAAAAGGTCCTTTGGAGTCAAGCAGAGGTCGTCCTGGATCAGGGTGGGCCCTACGCCCAGCGACTGTGCTCCTACAAGAGAAGAGGACGCCTGATGCAGGAGCAGACAGCCCTCGGGGACGACACCGTTCAGTGCTGCAGGCAGGGACTGGGCTGGCACAGCCACAGACCAGGGGACACCGAGGGCTCTGCCCACCCCACCAGCAGCTGGATGAGGCAGGGGCGTCCTCCCCTGCAGCTCTCGGAGGGAGCAGGGCCCAGCCGACACCTTCCTCTGGGACTTTGGCCCTCAGAACCCCGAGAGAATTCGTTTCTGCTGTTCTAAGCCACCGTCGGTGGTACTTGGTTGCCCAGGAAACTAACACACTCGGGAAAATGGCAGTTTTGAAAAGCCCAGAAGATGAATGAGCTGGATGGAAAGTGTCGATTCAGATGTTTCTTGGTAACTTACCTGCTTAGTGACTCCTAGGAGTGACTTTTAAAAAGTCACTTTCTCCCACCATGGGTGGACGTTTTCTGTTGCTACAGTGCCGTGTTGACGGAGGAGTCGGTTCATTCCAGAAATGCCAGGGTTGGTATTAGGACTCCGGGAGCTGCTGTAACGATTGCTCCTGAGACACCTCCCCACACGCTCGGCTTCCACTCCCGCCCTGCCTTGCAGGAGGCTGGTAAAACCATCGTCTAGATGCAGGTGATGATGACGACTAATGCCGGAAAGAGCAACCTGTGGAAGTGCTGGGCCCCAAACTGTAAGCCCTAACTAAAGCCACAAAAGCTGGCCGGCAGCTCCCCAGCGGGGCGTGGTGCCTGCAGCAGGCGTCCGGGGCTAGAAGTTTGGCTGATGTGACCAACTGAAATGAAGTTTTATAATAGAAGGGTGACCAGGTTTGGGACCGAGTCTTACAAAGGAACATTACTGAAATGATTTTTTAGGGACGCATGTGTGTGTTTTTTCTTTGAACACACTTGTGTAGACTCCGCTAGCTGCCGACGGGGGAGGTACGGAAGCAGAGACAGTCCGGCCTGCTTGGAGCTTGCAGTGGAACGGGGAGGGCGGGGTCCGCCATGAAAGGGGCTGGTGAGCCCCCCGGAGCAGAGGCCGGTGCGCCAAAGCTGGGCAGGGGGCCGGGTGCTGGGGGCACCTGGGTCGGAGGCTGGGGACCCAAGAGGGGAGTTTCCTGGGTGGGGAGAGCAGGTGCAAAGGCCCCGCCCCTCAAGGGCTCCTGAGAACCCCTGCAGCCGGGCTCTGGCCCTGAGGCCTGTCTGGGTGCAGAGGGCAGTGCCACCTGGGGCTCCCACCTGTGCAGGGCTGCCCTGGCCTCGGCCACAGACTCAAATGCCCACCTCTACCCTTGCCCTCCTCTGGGCTCTGGTCTTGTGCTGCTGTCTTCCTTCCCATCTGCCCATTTGGACCTGTCTCCCATGTCCCTGTCCCTGTCCCCTGTGTCCAGTGGTCCTCATGCCCTGTCTGCCTGCACAGGATCCCTGGCCCCACCCCCAGCCTCCGGGATGCCCCCTGGGTGGGATGTCCACACGCCTGGATCCCGTGTGGGGGCCAAGGCCAGTGCTCTTCCACTCCCGGGACACCCTTGTGTTTAGGTGGCGGCGCGCTGGCTTCCCAGCAGGGCCCCCAGGAGGTGGGCACCCGGGAAGCAAACCCGCCTCCTGCACCCTTCATTTCAGAGCATTTCAGGCTGCAGCAAAGCCCAGCAGTGGCACCTCCCAGCGCAGCTGGCGGCAGGGCCCTCCCACCTGCTCAGGTGAGCTGCGGAAGCCACAGTCTTAGCCCAACTTTTAATCCTGTCAACCGTCACAGCAGGCGCGTGCAGGGACGGGGAGACATGGCAGGCCGCAGCGGCCCCCGCGCATGCGTGTTTGTGCGGCGTCTACCGAGGGCCCAGAAGCCCATGGCTGTCAGCCCGCTCTGCGGAGGGAGGCCGCGGCTGCGGTCCCTGGAACGTGGGAGAACAAGAGCTGCGCCCCGTCTGCCTCCATAAGGGGTCCCGAAAACGCTGTAGGGTCACCTGGTCATACAGAAGTCGAGGGGGACGGCAGGGGTGGTGGCTTCACCAGCCTCGATGCCCTGGAAACACGTTGACCGTCCCACCTGAGAAACAGCAGCGAGGTTCCGGAAGCCAGTTCGCCTTTGATCCTGGAGGGGCGACGGGCGAGCTCTCGGCCCAGGTGTGTGCGTTTCGCTCGTGTCCCGGGCAGCGCTGTGCTGCCGAGCTCCTGCGGGTCCGTGACGTCCCTTGCTGTGGTCACGCGGCTGCCAGGGAGTTGCTGCTGCTTTTTAGGTTGTCCCAGCGATTATTCTCAGGCAATAAAGCTCCTCTCTAAAAATAGGTCTCGTAAAGGCCTTGGCATTTCTTCTAATTAGTGTGAGGATTTATTGAACATACATCATACGTACAGGTCATAATATTATTAAAATTACTATTAAGACTTTACACATCAAAATATTTCAGGCAGTAGGGAGACTGGAATCCGGATGGTCCCCAAGAATCATATCTGCATTAGCAAGATAAAGGACAATTTAGCACGATTACAAAAGCGATGATTTAGAGAACAACATAAACTCTGCTGAGAGCTAATTCGTAATGCCAGCTGCCGCTAAGCTTCTTAATCTTTATCTAGTTCAATTAAAATCTGAATGTTTAGGATTTCATTAACAGCTAGGGGTTTGGAAATCACATGCGCTTTTAGGCTGTTATCCCTTTGCTGACTGGCAATACTGGAAGTTGCCGGGACGTCTTCATGTAGACTTATATATAATTAAAACTTAAGCGCTTAGAGGATAATGCAGAGGTCAAAGATTATTTTAGTTTTTCAATCAGATCCCATTGACAAAATAAGGAGACCCCACCAAAAACTGCACCCCTTTTGCGGGGGGAGAGAGGCGTTCAGGAGCCTCAGCTCTGAGCGGTGACTGGGGGCCCCGGGTCCCGGGGTGGGCTTTGGTTTAGGGGCCGGGAGCTGCTGTGCGTGTCTTCTCAGCCACCGGGCCCTGGCCACGCTGCTGTGCATGCAGCTCACACCCGGCCCTCACTGGACTGCAGAGGTGTTTGCTATCCGCCAATTCATGGTGCATTTTCAAGACTTTACAAGCAGGTCTTTCTAAAATTAAACGAGCTGAAGTGATGAACAAGCCTGATGCGTGATTTCAGATTAACTGCCAGTGGGAAGAGCAGCAGGGACGTGTCCCGTGTGTTTCCCTGACGGGCTGTCGAGGTCTGTCGTCAGGAATGTTGTTCCTCACTGGGGAATGGGAGGCCGGGGTGGGGCCAGGGGAGCTGCATACCCCTCCCTCTCCAAGGATCCCCCACCACGCCCTGCACACCCCCAGGGGGAGCTGCAGGGTTTGGGGCTGTGCGAGACTCTCCTGCTTTGTAGACTCAACTCGGCTACCCCACAGGCCCCCAGTCCCCGGTGCTGCCATGTGTGTTGTGCAAGCTGTGTGTGTGTGGTGCATGCAGTATGTGTTGTGTGTTGTGCATGTGGTATGCATCATATGTGTGGTGTCATGTGCGTGCTGTGTTTTGTGCGTGTAGTGTGTGTCATGTGCTATGTATGTGCTGTGTGTGGTGTGTGCATGTTGTGTGTGTCATGTGTGTGGTGTGTGGTAGCATGTGTGCTGTGTTGTGCATGTGGTATGTGTGTGGTGGCATGTGGGGCATGTGTGCTATGTATGTGCTGTATGTATTGTGCATGTGGTATGTGTCATGTGTGGTGTCATGTGGTATCGTGTGTGCTTTGTATGAGCTGTGTGGTGTGCATGTGCTGTGTGTCATGTGTGATGTCATGTGTGTCGTGTATGCTGTGTATGTGCTGTGTTGTGCATGTGCTGTGTGTGGTGTGTGCTATGTATATGCTATGTGTTGTGCGTGTGGGTGTCATGTGTGTTTTCCCATGTCATCTGATTTGAGCCTGACCGTCCATGAGTATGTATCACGTAGATCTATAAACTTGTCTTTTCATTTTGTGATTTTTGTTTTTGCTTGTCCCAGGGGAGAGGAAGAAACTTACATCCATGCGACTTGTAAGATGCGGTGTTCCTACAATTTCCATATCTCATGCCGTGATCTCACTGTCTCGGGCTTCTCCACTCGGCGTGCTCACAAGTCACAATGGGATGAGTGAAATGCAGATTCTGATGGGGGGCGGGGGGCCTGGGGTGGGGCCTGAGAGTGTGTTTCTAACGCGTCCCCCACTGCTTGTTGGGGACCGCACTGTATACAGCAAGGGCTTTAGGGCCTGGGGTCTTCATGGCATTCCCAGCCCCTGAGCCAGTTCCGGAGAGAGTATGAATGAAACCCCCTGTTCTGTTCTCCTCTCCTGCCCCCTGTTTTCCCCGAGCATCGGGGGGCTGAGTTTGCAGGTTCCCAGAGTCTGGCTCACGGCTCACGTGCACCCACGTCGCTGTGCTAACGTCAAGGTTAAAACCAACCACCTCGATTTGGTGCTTGTTGCTTTCACGTGTGAAGAAGACGACAAAATAAATAAATGAAGGATGCTACCACATCCCACATGGATTCGGCAGATGTCTCCCCGGGAGACGTGTGGGGGTCCAGAGCCGGAGATAACTGGAAACATGACTGGTATCCACACAGTTGGCTTCCAGCGTGAACAGTCGGACACAGATTGATCCAGTAGGGGCAATAAATACATATTGTGTGTAATCACTTCTGAACTTTATAACCGTCTAACAGCACCCCTGATGGTTTTTGGCCTTTTGCTGTGTTTGTGCTGCGGCTGTGCACCCCAGACAGGCCCAGTCCAAGGCGGGAGGAGGCCGAGTGCTTCAGAGCCTGAAGTCACTCTCCTGACGGTGTTGAACACTCGTCCTTCTCTCCACTGTTAGGGTCTCGTTTTCGTCTGTTGATTTAAGCCCTTCAGAGTTTACTGGAAAAGATGATGATTGTGAATCTCGACTCGACAAATTACTTTGAATATTGTAGGCACATCATTCTGGGTTCCTTTAAAAATGCGATTTACTCACAAGTGACTTGCTGTGTTGCAATGATGCCATCACGTTTTAAAAACTTATTGTTGACATGTAACTGCTACCAAGAAGCACACAGGTCGCGAGTGTCCAGAATCATCTCCAACTGCACACACCTGTGGAACCAGCGCCACCCGGGTCAGGAACGGGCCCCGCCCAGGCAGTTCCATGTTGGGACATTCCTGGCTGTGGAACATTCCTGGCTGTGGAACATTCCTGGCTGTGAATGTGCCGTCCTTGATTTCTGGACGTATCCAGTTCACTCTCCGTGGACACCTGGGTGTTACTAATGGCGTCACCACAGGTGCTGTCTCATGTGGTGACCACCACTGAACAGCCACGTGCCAGCTTGGGTAGTGGCCTTTGGAAACACAGCTCTCCCCGTGGAAAAGAAATGACCAGAATTCTAGAAGTACAATGAAAGTTTGAAACTGTGGAACATGTCAGGGCTGAACTTGATTGCCCGGGAGAAAATGCAGATATTTCCTGCATGTTTTAGTTGGTTCCAGGTGAGCCCCGTGGTGTTGAGTGTATATAGCATATTTTGACACGTTTGTACCATGCCAGGGGTGGTGTGATTTCCAAGGGTTCTGTAGGTGACTTCTTTAATATTAAATACTGTGAGTGTACATACTTAACCGAAGCTGTCACAAAGTTGCCGTGAGCCGTGGTGTTGGGTGCGTGGACTCGGTTTCCTGATCAGCAAATTAGTGGGATCCCATGTCCTTTGTGGGGAACGCTGAAGTTGGTGACACCCCCTCCTCCCTGCACCGTGCGGGAGAGCTGTGCAGACAATTAATCTTTGTCCGCCTGCAAACTCTGGCAAAAGTCAGACACACTAGCAGTCTCCAGGGTTTTTTTGCTGAAATGGCTGTCGCTTTTGTTTCTTGGGATAATTGCCCGTTCTGGGGGTGGTAGGAGGTGGGAAGAGCCGGGGCTCACAGGTGGGCACGATCCAGATGTTTAGGGAGTCTGTTAGGCAATGTGTGGTTCTCTTTTGAGAAATGTCTATATGAGCCCTTGGCCCATTTTTTAATCAAATTACTTTTTTTCTTGCTGTTGATTTGTTTGCATTCCTTATATAGTTTAGATATTAACCCCTTAATTTTAAACATGACTAGGCCCTGACAAACCACAATATGAACGTCTCCACTCACAGCTGAGCGCCCTGCGTCGGGCTCCCCCACCCCCAGGCTGAGAGTACCGGGGGGCTGAGGGGCCCAGCCTCGCCCAGCAGCGATGGAACATGTGGGGTGGGGTTTGTGATCCCAGTGGGCCAGGGAGACTCTCCTGACTTTGCCCATCGGGACACGAGGCAGGAAGATGCCAGACAGGAATCTGGTACCCAAAAGGGAGAAACCACCGGAAGGGGTGCTTGCCGGGGGCACGGGGCTCAGAGCAGACAGAGGACGCTGGCTGTGGGGTCAGCCCCTGATGCAAAAGAGACTCAGCCGGGCTCGGAGTCTCAGCTGCAGAAGCCCATCAGCCAGGTTTTGGTGTCAGCTGGTCTTGGAGGCAGGGTTTCCGTCTCTGGTTGCTGAGAGATAACGGACAGGTGAGAGGGCGTGAGCAACGCGGAGCCGGGTGGGAGCTCGCCGGGGAGGGAGGGGCGGCGCCAGCCCCGCTCTCTTCCGGAGCCCACTCCGCCCTCGGGGGCTGGAGAGTGTCCAGGGACCAGGGCTCCACAGGGCCTCGGAAGGTGGGCTTCTGCTGCGGGAGCCGAGCAGGGGACAACTCAGGAGCCCCAACTCTCCTCCTCCTCCGACACCCCAAGAGTGTCCTCCTCTGCCGCCCGGGTGCCGGCAAGTCCTCTGGGTCGGGACGGTGGGCGGCCGGGAAGCCTACGAGACAGAAATGGAAGTTCACCGCCCACATGGAAGGGTGTTTTCAGACAGGCGTTTTGATGGTATCTGCGTTTTTCAAAGTCCATTCTGTCGGGAGAAGTTAGGAAAAGGAAAACCTAATTTTCTGGAACACCGGAGATGGAGAAGGCCCGGGGCCTTGCAGATGGAGACCGCAAGTAACCAAGCTGATAATTCGAAGGCTCTAACAAGTTTAAGAAAGTCCACTTCTCCCCCGAAATCAGGTTCCGGCGGCAAAACAAATGTGTTGTTCCCGCAGAGACGGAATAAACCTTCGGCCGGGAGCAGGAATAAAGCCGTCAGCTCCCTCTTACCGGGTTTCCGTCTCCCTCTTCCCGTCCACCATCTGCCACGGCCTCCAAGCAGGGACCACTTGTTAAAGGGAAAGCAGCAGCTAATTTAGGAGGCCACGGATGTTGCCGACTGCCGGCGGAAGGTCTGATCAGACAGATTGGCTAATTGGCAGCGAAGGAGTGTTGACCATGAGCAAAGGGTGGACGTGAAGTCGCTCCCCGGCCACTCAAGTGACCTCGCTCCTTTTCAGGGGAGGCAGTTTCTCTCTCTGAGCTGTTGCCCAGAGCTGGGGATCGGCCAGCACGGCTGTTTTAGCCATTTGTACGTCGTGACAGTCATAGCTGAGATGCCGGGCCAGCTGGGAGGCTCCTGGACGTGGTCTTGGCCTTGCTCGGGCAGCGTGGCCTCGTCACCTGCACCTGTGGCAGCAGCCGTCAGAGAGCACACCGGTGGTGGAGCCGCGGGTCTTCCAGGTGCCCCATTGTTCCCAACACCGGGTAAGTTAAGATGCCTGCGCGGCCAGGTCTCTAGGCGCCTGCACTGCAAATTCTACCAAATCAGGTTTGAATTGGAGTGTTTATTGGCAAGCCCCAGCCACGTGACTGATTGGTGACTGGGGGGTGGGGCTGCGGCCCATTGTACCCCCGGTGCCCGGGGCCAGCCACAGCTCCCTCCGCTGCTGGGCCAGGCCAGGTTTCCCTGCGCTACGGGCATGTTGGGGCTACATGAGTGTGCGGGGGCCTCCTATGCACTGGGGGGGTGTTGAGCAGCACCCTGGCCTGCACCCACCCGAGCCTGGTGGCACCCCCTCCCCCAGGTGTGACAACCCAGAGTGTCCCCAGTGCGGCCCAGCATCCCCTGAAACAGAACCCGCCCTGGGTGTGGAACCTTCCTGCCCCCCGGTTGTGAACCTCCCTTGGCTGTGAACCTCCCCCTGCCACTGTGGGAACCCCCACGGCTCCAGAAAAAGGGCAGACCAGGAAGGGTCCTTTCCATGTCCCTTGTGAGTGTCCGTCCCCCCAGGCAAGGCTGAATTTGCTTGTGTCTCCCAGAAGGGACATGCCAGAAAATGGGGTAAAAGTGGAATGCCCCATGGCATTGAGAAAAATAGAAGATTCCAGACATTCTTGCAAAAGAGGTGTTGTGAGGACTTTGCTGGAGGAAAATGCTGGTTTTGTTTGTTCCTGGCAACGCTGACCCTGCGGAGGTGAGAGACCAAGGAGGCTGATCGGGGTGGGGGCGTCCTGCTCTCAGTCTGGGCCGCAGAACAGCTGTTGTCTAAAACTTGCAGGTGGAACCATCACGCCCCCCGCCCCCCGTGCTGTTGTGATTGGAGGGAGCACAGAAGGGGGACTTGCTGCCCTAATGAAAGTTAAAACACCAACTTTCCCAGGTGCTCCTCTCCATCTGGAGTGGAGTCTCCCAACCTCGCCCGCTTGCCGAAGACCCCACCCGGGATTCCCGGTTCTTACCTGACCGGCAGTGAGAGCGACAGAATGCAGCCTTGCATTTTGTTTGATTTCGTGCAGGATTTACTGCTTTAAATGATAAAAAACCTAAGCGTGTGCAAATTATCTGAACTGACATTCTTTTTCCTCTTACCCTTTGCCAGTTGGCTCATTTCTTAGGATTGATGTTGACTCTCTTAAGGATACCTTGTCCCCTCGCTGGTTTTGTGGTCAGATCGTGACTCGGTAGGGGTTGCTGGGCGGCTGTTGCATGGATACGCTTTGCAAGAGCGCAGTGATGGGGGAGACACGGTTCATGCCCGAGAGGAGATTGGAATCGGCAGCGTTAAGTCCGGATACATGCTCAGGGCATAGCAACTATTAGAAAATTAGAAGCTCTGTGAGGTTGAGAGGTGTTCCGGGCCTCCTTGGCATCGTGTCGTCAGTTGCGACCGTGTGCTTGACACAGGAAAGGTGATCCTTGCTTATTCATTGATTGAATTGACCATGTAACATGCACTTTCCCCCAGCTAATGTTTGTTTTCATTCATTCATTCAGCAACACCCCGCCCACTCCTGCTGTCCGTGCTGCCCGGGCACAGACCCAGGGGCAGGGAGCTGGGCGGAGCACCCTCCTCAGCCCTGGGGATGCTGCCGTCTGCCTCAGCCACGCTGGTACTGCACACCGGCGTGGACATCCGTGTAGGGTCAGGAGGACGCATGGTGATTACTGACGTCTCCCGGGTTGGAGAATTCAGCTAGTAAAGATTTCCTTCCATACTCTACCAGGAAGTAGGGCTGGGTCGCTCTTTACAGAGAGCATCAGACGTGCTAGCAGACCCACAGTTGCCTTACTCATCTGTTGCGGACACGCGAGCTGTCTCCGCGTGTTGGCTGCTGTGAACACCGCTGCGCTGCGGTGAGCAAGGGGAGCGCAGGTATCTCTGAGTTCCTGACTCCAGTTCTTTTGGATAAACACCCAGAAGTGGGGTTGCTGGATCGAATGGTAGGTGGGTGCCTGGGGCGGGGGAAACGGGGCATTGCTGTTCAACAGATGTGAAGCTTCAGTTATGCAAGACGAGTAGGTTCTAGAGAGCTGCTGTACAGCACTGTGCCTGCCGTTAACCCTACGGTACCACGCATTTAGAATTTGCTGAGGATAGATCTCACATTAAATGTCTCCCACAATCATTTCTTAAAGATTGCCTGTGTTTTCGCAGTGCCTCCGTGTTCACTGTCTGCATTGCTTGGGACTTCTGTGTTGCTGATTTCACAGGGCTGCGGATTTGCAGAGAGCCCACGAGACAGCCCCTTCCTAGAGCATCCCGTGCCTGCCGCCCGTCTTCTTCCTCTCGCTCTTTGTGTCTGGTTTTGTCACGGTCGTGCATTTATTCATTCAGGCAGCATCTCTGAGCATCCAGCATGGGTCAGACTCGGTGCTAACTGCAGGGAACAGTGGGGTGGCTCTTGTCCTGGGGAGCTGACCGCCTCGCAGGCAGGAGGAGCACCCCTCCATAGCCAGGTGAGGGCGGGGTCTGAAGAGTCCACCTGGGGGCTCAGCACTACCACAGAATATGTTGCTTGAGCCAGAGTTCCCAGCTGGGCAGTTCTGCCCCCCACAGAATACCTGGCACTGTCTGGAGATATTTGTTTGTTGCGACTGAGGGAAGGGGTGGTCTGATCACCAGGTGGGTGAGGCCAGGGTGCTGCTGGGCATCCTGTGCTTCCCAGGAGACCCTCATGCAGAGAAGGGTCCAGCCCACCTGTCAGTGGCGCTGGGGTTGAGGAAGCCAGGCTTTAGCTGACATCTGGAAGATGAGTAGGAGCAGACCAGATGAAAAGGGAAGAAAGTGACCCAGGCCACAGGAGCAGTACATGCAAAGGTCCTGTGGTAGGAGGGAACATAGGGAGAACAAAAACTAGAAACAGGGCAGGTGGGTGAGACTGAGGTTTGGAGACATGGGGGTAGTGGATGACCCAGGGCCTTTCTCCCTTGGCCAAGGGGACTCGTCTTTCTGCCCCTGCCTTGGGGATGCCCCGTGGTTTCTCCAGTAGATTTGCATGGTCTGGCTGCTCCAGACATTTAAACCCTTTGGGTCTTCCTCCAGGGTCTCCTGACATTGGGTCCCCCGGGGTGGCATTGACCTGCCTAGCCTTGCCTTTGGCCAGCCACACTGTAGATTTCCACAGAGAAAGAGAGTGAGGGAGAGCAGGAGAGGGCTCCGTGGTCTCTTTAGTGGTTGGTTGAGGTCAGAGAGCTCCAGCGTTTATTTAACTCTGCGCATGAGAGCAGTTAATTTCCTGGGAAATGAATATGGTCTTCTCATCGACCGAGGGAGCTGCGGCTTCACCCTTAGGAGCACAGAGGGGGAGGCAAGGCGCGTTCTGCTAACTCAGAAGGCGGGTCGCCTTTTAGCAGCAAAGCCTGGATTGTATTTGGTTTTTTGCTTTTTAAATTAAAAAAAAAATTTTTTTTTTTGATGTCTTCAAAAATGTGGGCCTTGGAATGCTAATACTATTAAGTGTCTCCTTAAAATAATACAAATTGTGTGTGTGAGAGAGAAAAAGGGATTTTCCCCAAGGGCGGGTGTGGTTGGAGACACCGTGGTCTCAGCTCTCTCTGAAGCGTGAGGTGCAAACTGACACCTTCCACAAAGACTCTGCCGTGAGCGAAAGACTTCACCTGTCCCAAATCCGCTGCTGCCACCACTGGCTGGTAGAGGCCCTTCCCTGGAGGATCCTGTAGCATCCGTGCTCCTCGGGACAGGCTTGGGGAGATGCCGCCCTCCAGGCTGGTCATGTGACACTGTGATCAGCAACCGACTTGGTGACAGTGCTCTGGACGGGGGCAGCCATTGCAGTGCTCACTATGCTACTTACTGTGACCTCCCATAACAGGCATAGCAGTGTAACCTAATGTCATAACACAAATATAATGATACATTGTAACATGTATAGTTACAATGATGTATATCGTCATAACATATATATGTATAATAATACAATAAGCAGCTACATTATTATCGGAATTCTACGATCCTGAGTAAGAGGGGAAGAAAGGCGGCTATAGCGGTGACTTACCCAGGGACGCAGCCTTCGTTCCTGAAGTTATGGGGAAACGTTAGCTCTGGTGACAGTGCACCCGAGGGCAGATTGCAAAGATGGTTTCAAACAAGCCGGGACTTCCCGTAGCAATTGCTCCATTTGCCTTTGTATGCAAATCCCTCTGTCCTCGCTGCGCTGTGAGTGCGTGCACGGTGTGGGTGAGGATTCCGGGTTTTCCAAATGGCCTTCGGGCATGAGGCACATCCCTGACTCTGGGGTGCAGATTTGGAGAGGGCCACTCAGACACTGACCGCAAGTGCAATGCGAGGAGGGGGTTCTCTGTGCGGTGCGGGTCCAGGGGGTCTTCCTGGGGGGCTTGGGGGTTAGGCTGAGACTGACCGCATTAGTGTCTGGGCTGCTGTGCATACATTTCTCCAAATCACGGGGTTAACACAACAGGCCTCTTTTCCCCTCTCTCAGTTCTGGAGACCGCAAGTCTAAAATCAAGGTCTGGGCAGGGCCGAGCTCCCTCCCCCCAGGGGCTCCAGGAGAGGGTCCTTCCTGGCTTTCTCCAGAATGTCTGAGTCTCTTCACTGTCCAGATTTCCCTCTTGTGAGGACAGTAGTCACGGGATTAGGACCCACCTTAATCTGGCGCGAACTCGTTTTAACCCAATTGTACCCAGTAAGGGCACATTCTGAATTTCCAGGTGGACACAAATTTTGGGGGGATGCTATCCAACCCAGTCCACTTAGCGACACGGAATATGAAAGAGGAGTAGTGGGGGGTTCCTAGCACCCAGGAGAAATCCCCCTAAATCATCTCCAGGGTCACCAGCCTGGCGGCCTCCCGTTTATAGACCAGAGGAGGTGCCGGGCGCTAGACCGTGAGAGCTCTGGGACGTGGAACTCTCTGGGAAGCCATCAGATGGGGACGTGCAGGAGCAGTTTCTTACGGCATCTACGACCTGTTCCTTCCACGTGGTGGAAGTACCCCCAGCCCTGCCTGCGAGCCCGGCTGACAGCCGTGGTTCTCGCGAGACAGGGCGGCCACGCAACTGCCCCCGGCCTCGGCTTCCACCCACGAGAGGCGCCTCCCCACGGGGCTCTCGGGGCTGTCCGGGGAGATGGTGCGCGTCACAGTCACCTCGCTGTGCCTGACACAGCTGGCCGGCCGCAGGCAGTGGACAGTATTTTTATTGGCTTCTGTAGCACCATCCTTTCCTGTCTGCTGCGGGTCATCAATAAGTGGTCACTGGGAAAACAGTCTTGGCTTTTAAACTCTCTCATGTAGGAAACCTCCTGAGGAGGTTCAGAGGAGCTCAATATCCCTGCGTTTTGTTTTGAGTAGCAGTGGGGCAAATGAGAGCTGTCCCTTCCCCGTCTGGTGTGAAGTCTCATCTTAAATTTAGTTACTGTCCCCTCGCCTGTGGCTGGTAGGGCCCTGAAAACTCTCACTGCTCTGACCAAGGGCAAGAGGAGAAACACAGACTGCGTCCTTTCTCAGAGGTGTCCCGTGGGGAGGTGTGTGTTGGGGGACAGGATTTCAGGCAGGAAATGGCGTCTCTCATCGGTCGGGGTGTGGGGTGGTGTTTGAGTTCCTTGGAGCAAGCGCAGGGACCAGGAGCACCGGCCGAGGGTGGCACGACGTGGGGGCCACCACACAGAAGTCCCCAAAGGGAAGGATTCGTAACGCCACTCCTGCCGGAAGAGGTGTTATAAGTTTGTTTAAAAATAGCAGCAACAAAAGAGAAAGGTGATTCTGTCTGTAAAGAGTTCCGAGGCCATAACCTTGCGGGGCTGCCCTGGATGAACTGAACAGGCTTTGCCAGATAGTTCCACGAAAACCCCGGCAGTGTTTGTGCCTCTTCCTGCAGATGCCGGCGCGGACGGGTTTGACCTGCTCCGCCGGAGCCCGCCTGGTCGGCCTGGTCTGAGCCACGTCCTGTTCCCAGCTTCTCGCTCTCCGTGGTGGTGGCAGCGCCGGTCCAAACCCGTCTGAGATATCACCATTCCTAACGTACAGTGGCGCAGAGTGAGTGGAACTGGTGTAACTGTGTTTTCCCCTTCTGTTTTCAGACACTCACTTTAGTGACCAGTCGGGCGAGGGAAGGGGATGAGGGAGCACGTCTGAGTTCCTCTCATGGAGTCTTTTCTTAGGCAGGTAATTAATATGCTACTTTCCGCAGACTTCTCCGCTTCGCTGATTTGTTTTAGCAAGGGCTTAGCCCAAAGTTTAGCTCGTGGTAGGTTTCCATGAATACATATTGAATGAATAAATGATTGAGTGACATGTTTTGAACTCTGTTGATTCACTGATAAAAAATAGCATGCATAAGACGAAACTTGCTTAGAAAAAAATGTTAAAAAATCTTATAAATATGTGATAATCCCTCTAATATGTTGTATGGCTTCAGAATCTTCTGGAAATCCACAGACAGTAGTTGTCTAGCCAGATTGGAAGATTTGTAATGTTAGCTAATCAAATGTGGTAGAGGTATGACCCTGAATACATCCCAATATATAAAGGAGATGGCCATTTAAAAAATATTCAGCATAAGAAAATCAAACCAGCGTTAAGATTACATTACGTGGAACGAAATTCCTGCCCGGTCCGGGAGGCACGCAGGTGTCCGGGAGGCGCCAGGGCGTCGCTGGAGACCCTGTGCGGCTGCAGAGGGTTTGTAGATGTGCCGTGTCGTGCCGGGTGGTAACACGCCACAGGACAGAGCCTTGGCTGCGTTAGGTCACATCACTTGGTAGCCAAAATGAGTTGTCTTTCATTTCCTTGGAGGAAAACTGTATTTGGCTTTAGGTGGAGAGAAGGCAGGGTGAACGCAAGACAGGTTACTCCCTACGACTTCTCATCTCAGTCGTCCTCGAGCATCTGAAGGACCGAGGTCCAGCCAGCTGTGCAGGGCGGTGTGATATGCGAAACTGCCATTTCTGGTGTCGCCTTCCTGTTTGTCATTTACTTACGACTTGCTTGTCGGGTGCATTTTTACTGGCCGGGAGTTTGAAGGTTTACCTCCACCAGTAAGGTTGCACCGTACTCTTCCTCCTCGTCTCCCCGAGCAATTCTGCAGCAAAGGGCGCCCTGCGACCCCTGGCACAGCCCGCAGTGGTCTGCTGGGAGCAAGTGGTGGCCTTCAAGTCTCATATTTTGTCTGAAAAATGTATGTTCCCAGAAGCCATAAAAGAAAAGGCAGATATGTTTACCTATATAAACATTAAAGTTCCTGACTGCCAAAAACACACTATTTAAATTTTACAGAAATAAATAGAAACCTCGAGAAAAAAAATTTAAATCTATTTGAGAGTTTTCCTTAATAAATAATGAGCCCTTTGAAAACAGCTCCATTTGACGGAGGCGGTGGTGTTGAAGAAACAATGGCTAAATTATGTGAACTGCAATTAACGGGAAAAGGATGTGAGATGACTGAGAGATGTTTTTAAAGATACTCACATTCACTTACCTGCAAAATAAAACTCTGATCTACTGTTTTACCAGCCAGAGTGGCAAAGATTAACAAGTTGTTACTCAGGGTCGGGGGCTGTGGGGAAATTGGCCCGTGCGGGTGGCTGGTGGGAGAGCAAATGGCGCAACGTGTCGGGTGGACATCGGGCAGCGTCCACCGTGGTGTCCTGTGGACACAGCCTTTGACCCAGTCATTCCACTTCCAGGAAATGATCCTGTAGACTTACGCACAGGTGTGCAGGGGTGGTTTATATTAATGACAGGAAACTGGAAACTACACAAATCTCTGTCAGCTGAGAACTGTCCCATCTCACTATGGAACATCCGCAGACTGGAAACCAGACAGCCTGTATAAAGGGTGAGGTACGAGTCCGTGAGTGGCCGTGGAAATCTGATCAGTAACTAATCTTATGTGCAGAAAGCAAATCCACAAGATAATACAGAGCCCGTTTGTGGGAAATAGGGGACTCTATGTTGGATTATTTTTGTGCGTATATATATTTGTGGAACATTTTTAGAAGGATATTAAAAAAATGTTTCAGTTTCCCTGGGGAGTGGTTTAGGGGATGCAGGGAGACAGAGAAGCTTTTACTGACTGTGAATTATGTGTGGTAGGCTTGAATTACTTTTTAATAAAATTGCTAATTTAAAAAGTTTGCCCAAGGAGGAACTTCGCCTTTCCTATTAGCTGTAAATGATAATCAGAATTTCCATTACACAGATGGTCCTCAACTTACCATGGGACCATCCCCCAATAAACCCATCACAAGTTGAAAATACATCCTAAGTTGAAAATGCATTTAATGCACCTAACCTGTCGAACACCATAGCCTAGGCCACCTTAAGTGTGCTCAGACGTTAGCCTACAGTTGGGCAAAAACATCCAACTCAAAGCCTACTTTATAATAACGTGTTGAATATCTCATTTAATTTACTGACTACGTACTGAAAGTGAAAACCAGACGGTTGTCTGGGTATCAGAAGGACGGTTTCTACTGACTATATCGCTTTCACACCATCGTAAGGTAGAACAATCATTAAGTTGAGGACTGTTTGTACTTTATAAGTAATAAAAAAAAGTTCACATACTTTCTGCATTCTTTAAAAATTGTTTTTTAATTTTAATTTTTTAAATTGACAAATAATTGCACATATTCACGGGGTACATAGTGACGTTTCGATACATGTAATATATGGTGACCAGATCAGGGTTATTAGCAGATCTGTCCCCTCAAACATCGTTTCTTTGTGTTGGAACATTCTAGATCCTCCTTCTCGCTGCTTGCACCTCTGTGATGTGTCAGTGCTAACTGCAGCCTCCCTGAAGGGGTCTGGGACGCGGGATGTGCTCCTCCTCCTCCTCCTGGGCTGCCGTCCTGTCTCCTTTGACAGATCCTCCCTGTCTCCCCGTCCCCACTCCTCCTGCCTCCAGTGTCCTCTGTCTGCTTCTCACTCCTGGGAGATCACCTTGTTTCAGCTTCCGCACATGAGTGAGAACAAGTGACGTTTCACTTTCTGTGCCTGACGTATTTCACTTAACATGATGTCCTCCCGTTCCATCCACGTTGCTGCAAGTGACAGGACTTCATTCTTTGTACGGCTGAGTAGGATTCCGTGTGTATTAATGTGCACCCCGCGTGTCCTTTACCCACTCGTCTGCTGTTGCCCGCCGGGTTGATCCGCATCTTGGCCATTGTGGATATTGGGATAAACGTGGGGTGCAGCTGTCTCTTCCATACGCTGATTTCCTTCCCTTTGGCCAACGCCCAGCAGTGGGGTTGCTGGGTCCTGTGGTGGTTGTGTTTATAGTTTGGGGGCCTCTGTCCTGTTCCCCACGGTGGCTGCACCGGTTCACATACCACCGGCTGTGCGAGAGCTCCCTTTGCCCTGCTCCCTGGCCAGCGTTTGTCTGCCTTTCTGGCGACAGCCTGCTGACTGCGGTGCGATGATGCCTGCCTCGCCCTGTTCCGTGGCTGTTCCCGAAGCGCTCGCGGTGGAGTGGCGTGTGCGGGGCGGCACCCAGATCCTCCGCCTCTCCTGGCAGCGCTGGGACGTCCGTCGGTGGCTGGAAGGGGCTGTTCTGCCCCTGGCTGCCGTGTGTGATGATGAGAAGCGAGTGCCCTCTCCTCTCTCACCTTCCTGCTTTGTACTTGCGTCCACTCTCCCTTTGTAGGTAGTTCTTCCAGTCACTCTCGTCCCGCAGACCCGGGATTGTCACTTCTGGCTGTTTGATTGTCACCAGAGCTTGTGCTTTGAACAGAATTCAAGTGGAAGTCGACAGTTCCCCTGGAGAAGAGCAGCCTGCACATCTGCACCTCCAGCGGCACCTGCCACCTGGCCCGCGTGGGCGTTGCTGCCCCGGCCCTTCGCTGGCCTCACCCTGTGTTTTCTGACCGCCCCGGGCTGTTTCCGGAGAAGGCTGTGAGCAGAGCTGGGGCTCCCTTCCCCGCACAGGCCGCGATCCCACCGGAGCGTCACCCTAAAACGAAGCTGCGTCTCCCCTCCCCCCGCCCATGGGACTCCGTATTTTTAGACTGGGCCAGACACGTACTTATTTGTGAACGGTGGCGCCTCGGCACTCAAGTAGCCTACCTGGGGTAGCGGCTGCCTTCTTTGGCCTTTGGAGCGCAGGGAATTATTTTTAGAGGCATTTTAACAACTCTAATAAAGAGAAGAAACAAAAAGAGGTGTGACAACTGCCTGTAACCACCAGGCGCACGAACACCCCTGGGTGGGGGAGCCGCAAGTTTCGCTTTTCTTGAACATTTGGAAAAATCCAAGTTGCGAAAAGCTCCATTTAGACCTTGTGGGGTGCGGGCTGTCAGCGTGGCTCTTGAGGCACAGCTTGGTGAGACCCCGGCACGCGCTGCCAGGGTCATCCATAACTCGGCCAAGAGGGACCCGGCGCCGAGCTCTGGGCTGGCTACAGGAGGGGACTCGTGTGGCGATGCAGCCCCGGGAAGGGACTTTGTGCAGGGAGCCCCCGGCTGGGATTTCAGGCGAAGGCGTCGTGGGTGAAGCTTATCGCCCTGCATCAGAGTGGCTGGAAATTGAGCCCGGCGCTGCCGGGGAGACCTGCTGTGACAGCCCGTTGCAGGGCTCTGATGCCGCCATCGACCCGTGGCACGTCTGCAGCCGGCCAGGGTGTTGGGTGGCACCGGGTGGGGGAGATATGTGAGCCTGACAGAGCCACCTGTGGCTGCGAGACCCTGGGCAAATCACATTAGCTCACTAAGCCTTGTTTTTCTTATCTATAAAATGGGAATGGTAGCAGTTCCTGCCTCACAGGTTATTTTGAAGGTTAGATGAAAAATGTGTGTTAAGACACAGCCCTGTGCCCAGCACATAGGCAGTGCCTTTCCCTCCTCTTCCTCCTCCACCATCAACGTTATTGTCGTTACATCTCAGCGTTTCCCGATTGCCCTCCACTCACACCTCCACCTGCACGTCCACCTCCATCTCCACCTGCACTTCCACCTCCACCTCCACCTGCACCTGCACCTGCACCTGCACCTGCACCTGCATCTCCACCTGCACCTCCACCTGCACCTGCATCTCCACCTGCACCTCCACCTGCACCTGCACCTGCACCTGCACTTCCACCTGCACCTCCACCTGCACCTGCTCCTCCACCTCCACCTCCACCTCCACCTGCACCTGCACCTCCACCTCCACCTGCACCTGCTCCTCCACCTCCACCTGCACCTGCTCCTCCACCTCCACCTGCACCTGCACCTGCACCTCCACCTCCACCTGCACCTGCTCCTCCACCTCCACCTGCACCTGCTCCTCCACCTCCACCTGCACCTGCACCTCCACCTCCACCTGCTCCTCCACCTCCACCTCCACCTCCACCTGCACCTGCTCCTCCACCTCCACCTGCACCTGCACCTGCTCCTCCACCTCCACCTGCACCTGCTCCTCCACCTCCACCTGCACCTGCTCCTCCACCTCCACCTGCACCTGCACCTCCACCTCCACCTGCTCCTCCACCTCCACCTCCACCTCCACCTGCACCTGCACCTCCACCTCCACCTGCACCTGCTCCTCCACCTCCACCTCCACCTCCACCTGCACCTGCTCCTCCACCTCCACCTGCACCTGCTCCTCCACCTCCACCTGCACCTGCACCTGCACCTGCACCTCCACCTCCACCTGCTCCTCCACCTCCACCTCCACCTGCACCTGCACCTGCACCTGCATCTCCACCTCCACCTGCACCTGCATCTCCACCTCCACCTGCACCTGCTCCTCCACCTCCACCTGCACCTGCACCTGCACCTGCATCTCCACCTCCACCTCCACCTGCTCCTCCACCTCCACCTGCACCTGCACCTCCACCTCCACCTGCACCTGCTCCTCCACCTCCACCTGCACCTGCTCCTCCACCTCCACCTGCACCTGCATCTCCACCTCCACCTGCACCTGCTCCTCCACCTCCACCTGCACCTGCATCTCCACCTCCACCTCCACCTGCTCCTCCACCTCCACCTCCACCTGCATCTGCACCTCCACTTGCTCCTCCACCTCCACTTGCTCCTCCACCTGTACCTCCACCTTCACCTCCACCTGCACCTGCACCTGCACCTACATCACCATGCTGTCCCCTCAGTGGCCTGTTTTCTTGTGGCACCTGTATCCCAGCACAATACCTGGCCTTTCTTCAAGTCCCTTTTTGTTGCCTTCCTGGAAGGCCATCTTTCAGTCTTGTGCGCACAGTAGGCCTCACTAAGTATGTGATGGAAGGAGGCCGGGGCCTCCCAGGGCCGGACATCGGTGCCTGTAGGGACAAGCTTCTTTTTGACCAAAAAATAGGGGAGGTTGTCAGTGTAGAGTCTCATTTCAGAGGGTAGGTTGCCCAAGTCATTAAGAACCCGTTGGAGGTAAGTGTCCCCGAGGTCCTGGTGCCTGTTTGTCCTACTGTTGCCACTGGACCTTGTGGGGAAGGGGTGAGTTGTGGTCCTCTCTGCCTGTCCTTCCATTCTCACTCAGGGAAGAGCAGTGATCGCAGAGGTGAGGACAGGGGTTCTGGGTGGGCAGCCAGGTGGGTTCTGGCTGTCAGGAGCAGAGGTGGAACCTTGGACTGACACGCCCTTCCCTGGGTCCTAGTGTCCTCTCCCTGCGAGGCTCGCAGCAAGAGCTGGAGGGAGACAGGCCTGGGCTGGAGTCCCTGGGGTGGCCCTGGCGGGTGGCTGATGCCCGCTGCGAGGTGGCGTGGTCTAGGCAGCCACGTCCCGGTGCCCGAGAACTCGGTCAGTTGCCTTCCTGAGTGCGGCTGGCAGAGGGTGTCATCGGGGGAGGATGATGACGACGACAATGAACGTGATGGTGATGAAGGTGGTGGTGATGATAGTGAAGGAAATGGTGAGGATGAGGATGATGATGATAATTAAGATGATGATGATAAGGATAACAATGAGGATGATAATTATGTTAACGATGATAATGATGTGGTAATGATACAATCATAACGGTGATAAAGATAGATGATGATAGTAATTATAATAAAAATGATAATTATAATATTGACAATAATGATGATGATGAAGTGATGTTGATGATAATGATAAGTATGGTAATGATGAAGATGATGAAATGACGTTGAAGATGATGATAATGATAAGTATACTGATGATGGTGATGAAGAAGAAGGTGATGGTGAAGTTAAAGACGATGATCAATGATGATAAGGGCAATGATGACAATGACATAGAAATGCCTCCTGGTCTAACGCCCGCAGGAGTTTGGCGTCCGTTTTCCAAGCCTGTCCCTGAGGAAATCCTCCTCCCAGCCTCCCACCGCGTCCACCTGTCCTCCCCGCCGGGGAAGCCTGACACCCAGCGTGTGACCTTCGTGTCCGGTGAGATTTCTATTTCCTCGAGCCGTGAGCTTTCCCCTTCACTGTGTGCCTTTTCCTCCTCCCCAACCCTGTGCCCACCCGACGCTTCCTTCCTTCCCCCAGTAATTTTGAGATGTGTGAGTTTCTGCCCTGGGGTTTTTAGTTTTCCCAAACTGCAGGGGGTTAATTAGTTTGGTTATTTCACAATAGCATTTACAGTTTTCTTATTAACTGGGCAGATATCCAAGGGCTCTGTTCTTCAACGGGTCCTTTGCAGGGTCTGGTCACGGGGACGGTGGTGGGACGCTGGAGCGAGGCGGGGTAAAGAGTTGTCGGAATCGCCTCCCGCCATCCTCAGGAAGGTCCTGGCTCGTCTGTCTGATTTGACCGGGGAGAGGAGTGTTAGACATCACATAGCACAGTTGTTCAACTCCTCATTTTCCATAGGCCTCGCTTCAGAACTCTTTAAAAAGTACAAGTCATCAAGATATTTTAAGGAGGGTGATGGAGAAAAGATTGAAGAGAGGAAAATTAGAGGTTTAAAGCTAGCAGAAAGGTTTTTCCTGCACCTAAAAACCTCAAAAGAGAACATCTTTGGCCGCGATGGAGTAGCTGTAAATACGACTTGAGCAGGAATAGAAGTAGGAGAGCCGGAAGCTGGTTTTTCACCATGAAGAGCAGGATTCAGAGCGTTTCTCCTGCCCCGACACCGGCCCCCTGTCTGCTTTGCCGGGTCCTCCAACCCAGGTTTACCTGGCACTTTTTCACGGAGTTTTCCCTGACCTTCTAGACTATGTTGTTCCCTGACTGACCGTTACTATTTATTTTTAATAATAATATCCAGCACTTGCCCAACATAGAGATTTAATTGGAATTAAAAAGATACGTCTTAATTATACTAATTATTCCCCAGACGTGTTCATTGTGTGAATGCTGAGCTAGCCTGGGGCCGAGATAACCGGGAGGACAGAATCTCAGCGAGCCCCTCCCCCCATGCTCTGCGCAGGCAGGTCCTCAAGTGAACGTGCCGTGTCTGGAGCGGACACCCCCAGATGCTCCTGACCGCGTCCCCAAGGAGAACACTGCGGAGTCCACCGCGGCATCGTTCATGATGGCAAAGACAAGCGAAAGTGAACAGAAGAAAACCAAAGTGTCCAGTGATAGGAGAATAAATGTGTAAATCGTGGCATATTCAAACAGTACAGTTCTGTGATAAATTATATATACATTATATATAAACACATATTCCCATGGATAAATCTCTAACATAATCGTATATAAAACTTGCAGAGATATTGACAAAATGCTGCCATTTATGTGACGTTTAAAAAAATCCCCAAATGCTACCTTTTGTTTATGCGTCCGCATGTAACGACGCCATGAAACACGCGCAGGGAGGCACTCAGACCACTCCCCAACAGCAGTGACCGCAGCGGAGGGAGCGCCTGGGGCGGAGGGCGAGGAACAAACAGGTCTGCGGCTGAGTGGGCGACAGTCCCTGGAGACCCGAAGCACAGGGGGTGCGTGTTCTCATTTGCTAAATTTAGGTGGGGGTGGGGAGAGAGAAGATGTGGTCATTTCTTGAACATTCCTGTATGTCCGAAATATTTCATGGTGAAATGAACAGTGTCGGTCTTGTTACGGGCTTGAGGAGATCATGCATAATTGTCCTTAAGCGTCAGAATCTCTCGTAAGACTTGGAATTCTCGGGGCCGCGTCACCGTCGGGCTCACACCGGGAGCTGAGCGAGGCCGTGGGGCTCCGTGGAGGGTGGTGAGGGAGGTCGGCACCTGTGCGTCCTCCTGCTCCGTGCCTGTCCGGGCTGTGACACGGACATCCTGGTATGTCCCCAAGCTCGGCTCCCCCTGGGGATCAGGTGCCTCAGGGAATTCCTCACCTGGTGGGAAACTGGAGAGGGGCCCTTCCCTGTGGAGACGGAGCCGCAGCGCGGCGTCCCGGGAAGAGCGACTCGTTTCGAGTGTCTGAGGGAAAGTCCTCCGAATCAGCCCCACGTTGAAAGCGTTACTATTTGCTCGCCCATGTTAAATGCCACCTCACTGCCCCCCCCCCCGTTCCTTTTATGAGTAAAAAGGAACTGGGTATTGCCGAGTTTAAGAAGATGAGTTAATTAACGAAGTGTAATTCCCAGAAAGCCTCTTTGACATAATTTAAAATCCCAGGTAGGTGTAATCCTGTCGTTAAAGCTTTCAGCTGATGTGACACTAGACAGTAATCCCCGGTCGTGTGCCGCACGTGACCCTAACGGCCGGGGGGAGGGAGAGAAGCTAACGAGGGAGAGGAAGTCCCGTGTCCGGAGCACCGACAGGTGACATGGAGTAGACTCGTCTGAGTCCTGAGGTCGCCGTGCACCAGCGGACGGACATCCAGGAGGGGCTGTGGGTGGACATGCGGGTGAGCTGCCAACGTCGAGGCCCTGCCACAGCGAGCCAGCTGCCAGCCACCTCTGTCCCGCACGTGACGCGGGCTCCGTCCTGGGTGAGTAAGCAGTGTCTAGGTGACCATCTGTCGGGGACACTGCTAAAGGGATTTCTCCGTGAGCTGGCACCTTGGACTTTCCGGATGACTCCGGAATGGTTTATATTGAAGTCACATATCATAAAATAATGGCTGGGAAAAGCGTCGACAGTGCACCATGAAACCCGCAATCATTTCTTAGTCTTTTGGGTTAATACTTGATTCTGTTCACTTACAAAGTCCTGAAAATTGGGGTGCAAATAAATTAAATCTAATTTTGGCCCGGTAAGGCCTACTCTGGCCAGAGCTGCATGATCACAGCTTCAGAAGGGAAGGGTAGGATGTTTCCGCATCTCTTCTGAAGAACAGGGGGTGCTGTTCCCCGAGACCACACAGCAGGTGGCAGCGGCCTTGTCCTCCCCGGCTGGGGCAGCTGGGGACAAAACCCTCACTTGGTCACATCCTTCACCTGAGAGATAGTAGGGACCCTGGCATCACAGCCCGCTTGGCCCCCCAGCCCCGTGGGGTAAAGTACAACATGAGCACTGGAGAGAGATGCAGGTGTCGATGACTGAGGACTGTCGCGGGGCGGCCTGTGCGTTTTCCACCGTCCTCCAGAAAGGAGCCGCTTTGGTCGAAGGCCTTGCAGTTGGCCGTGATCAGCGGGAGTGGAATAAGTGCTTAGCACATCACTTGCTCTCAATAAATGTTAGTCATTGTTATTACTTTTATTGAACTTTCGTTTCAGCTATGTAAACCCCGGGGGGGGGGGGGGGAAATAAATGACTCCAGTGACAAGAAAACAATTTTATGGCCTAATATTGGCCAAATCTGGGAGTTGTGAAGTAGCCAAAAAATAACATTGTCTTTGTTTGACTGAACCGTCGGGGGAAGATTACTTGGTTTCATAGGCCCCCTCCCCGCCGCTTTTTTTTAGACAAACTGGGATGGTGGAAGGCGTTTGAGATCACAGTTTTTAGCAGCCTTGGAAACTGGCAGGTGAGAAGATTGGCGAATAACGTTGTTCCAGAGCAGAAGCTCCTTCTTCGCGGATGATAAACACCTTTGTTGATTAATTGCCGTGGCTATTAATAGGCAGCTGAGTAATTGGGCGTGATTGGCAGCGGGTCTTGCGGCCCATCTGCCGACTGCGGTTTTATGGCGTCTTCAGGCCCGAGTCGCTAAAGGGAGAGGGAGAAGCTCGAACAGCCACAGACCGGGGGGCGAGTGGGCCGGACTTCGAGGGGCAGCGCCCGCTGCAGACGCCCCAGGACGAGTTGCTTCCTCAGGGTCACCGTCTCCTTCCCTGCCCACGGCGCCAGCGGGTGGCAGGCGCACACCTGGCTGTTGGATCGGCATCTGGAACTCGTGAAACTCTTCAGCAATGCGCAGGCCACCTTCTGCGAGGCCCGGCGGCGGCGGTGACGCCGAGGCAGGGTCGTGGTTGCGCCAGCTGTGCGTGTGGGGTCTGAGGAAGGCGGGGCTTTGGCTGATTGTCAAGATGAGCCGTGCGGTTGACGGTGTGTCCTGCCGTGGCCGGGACGGTGGGCGGCACTCGGGGGCCTGGTGTCCAACGCCGGCTGGATGCTATCACGTTCGCCTTTCCTCCGCCCCTCACGAGTGACCCCACTGATTATTAAGAAAGGGGAACCTGAAAGGGCCTCTGTCCCCGATCTCTCAGGCACCACATTTGTTAGTTTGTGGGTTTGAGGCATCCGGGAGCTGCTCGTGCAGAGAGAGGACGCTCGTTTGCGCGAGGCTGGCGGAACGTGTGTTTGTTCCTGCCGCTTTTGCAGGACGCTCTGCTCCTGAAGTCGGTTTTTGCTTAGCAAATGTTATGTGGATAAGTAGATGAGTATCTGTTCTGGGCTAGGAAAAAGAGACACAAAATGATTACGAATTAAGGTAAAAGCAGCATCAGGTTAGTAGTCCCTGCCAAAAAAATTTCCATTCAAATTATATCAAGAGATTGGCTGGGAACCAAGAACATGAAAAGAACAATATTTAACTAGAATTTTCAAATAGTTATGTGAGAAAAACGTGGTCGTGTGTGTGTGTGTGTGTGTGTGTTGTGTGTTAGGGTTAGAATCCAGACAGATCTCAAACAACTTTCGCAACGTGTTTAGGAAACCAGTTTTGTGTCCCTGGTTAGGATCCTGCTGCAAGAGCCTGAGTGACTGTCCCCCCGCTTCCTGCCCCGCCCGCCTACCCTGGCTCCAGCATAAACCTTCAGCGGTTCCGGTATCGGTCAGCAGTTACCACGGTTGCAGTGACAGATGACCCACAATCTCGGTGGCGATCAGAATCTGCCGAGAGCCCACACTCTGCTCCCAGTGGGAAACCGGACTGGCTTTCTGGGTGCGTTTGGTGCCGGCCCCCGCGTGCTGCCCGCCCCTCGCGGTGTCCACGGACACGGTCACCTCGTGAAAAGCGGCGTCTCCACCCCAGCGAATGGATCAGGACAACACACCATTTTCCTCCTTAACTTCTTACCTGGAGAAGCTTTAAAACCTCGGGCAACAGCACCCTGCGATTATTAGCATAGTGAAATTCAAACTCTCCAGTTTTTAAAAGCAGTGTTAGTTCTTGTAATTAATTAGCCCTGTTTCGTGGGGAGTACACAGTTTCATCGAACATCCAGTGTTTCATTTTTACTCGGCTTCCTGTCGTGTGGGGTAAAGGAAGCCCATGTGGACGAAGTCATCCTGCGTTTGTGGAATCCCTGGGGTGTCCGATCTGCAGTGACAGCATGAGGAGTCCTGGCTGGGACCCTGATAATGCTCGATTCATCTTCTCGTATCAATAGTGTTGACTTACCGCCTGTCACGCCTGCCTCCTCCTCTGTCAACACGCGGCTGCCGTGTGCTGAGCGCTTGGGTGGAGGGCAGGACGGTGGCTGTCGGGGACCCGGCCTCGGGGTCTCGTTCTCAGGGAGGGGTCCTGTGCCTCCCAGTTACCTGGTCATAGACCGGGAGGTGGAAGCCAGTGTCCGCAGAGGACACGTGGAGGGAGAGAGGAGCTCTCCAAGGAGCCGATTTCCTCGGGATTGCTGTTCAGGCTCCGTGTCTTCCTCCAGTGGACAAATATTTACCGAGCACCTGCTTCGGACCTGGTATTTTTCTAAGCATTTCCTCGGTGCGTTCTTTCCTCACGGGGGTTGCGTTCCACAGGGAGAAGCAAAACACACAGGCAGGTACCTAAGCGAGCCGATTCCCTGAAGAGAGCAGGGAAGCCTTGTGATGGGGACGGATTGGCCACTCCCGACGAGTGGCCCTGGCCCCCTCTCTGCGGGCAGGGTGGTCATCTGGCCGCTCAGGCCCCTGAGCTGCACCTTTCAGGCAGAGGAACTGACACGAGGGTGGACGGGGGCGTCCCAGAGGAACCCGCAGAAGGTGCCAGCGTGGGGCACAGCCGGCGAGAGGCGCAAAGCGCAGGTGCGGTCGGAGAAAGGGCGGAGGTCGGGTGGACAGGCCTCAGCAGCCACAGCTAGGAGTCTGGGCCGCACTGTCAGTGCCACGGGAAGGCTCTGGAGGCCCGAAAGCAGGAGCACACCATCAAATTTGCAGTTTAAAATAACCCCTCGGCTGCTGTGGGGAGCGTGGATTCTAGTGGCCAGAGTGGGGCGGGGCCGGGACAGCCGAGACGTCCTCGGTGTGAGGCATTTGGGTCAGGGTAGGGGTGTCGGCTGTATTGATCCAGGTCTGGGGGCTCCCAGTCTGCCCCTCATCTGCCTTGCACACTCCCAGACAGTGTCGTGTGTCCCTACAGACTGGCACCTGCGCCTTGTAACCACGTCACGTGTCTAACGATTTGGTTTCCTGCCTCTCCCTCACGCCAGGGCCTCAGAGCCTGACAGCTGTGCAGGACCGAGGCCGCAGGCCCATCCCCGGCACAGCCCGAGACCCTGCCTTTCGGCCAGAGAACCGGTGAGCAGCCCCGTCCTCCACCCGGCAGGACGCCCAGCGCACATGTGACTGGGTGACCGCGCGTGTGTGTGCGTGTGTGTGTGTGTGTGTGTGTGATGCCCGGCGTGGTTTTAGAAGCACACACAATCCAGCTGGACCTTGTGTTTTGGGTTATTCTAAATAGTCTTACTTGGATTTCGCTTAGAGGGGAGAAAAAAAAAAAACTACTCAACACATTTTTCCTTCTTCATACTTTACCAAAGAGAAAGAAAAAATGTAACAGGATATCGACTCCCACAAGCTTCCCGTGGTGACTAAATATAAATATCTGTGACAAATCGCAGAAGGAATCGTTACTGGCAGCTGTCAGTGTGGTTTACAATGAATGAGACCTCTCCAGTTTCCCGTGACGACGAGCTCTGGGAGACCTCGAGGTGGTTCCAGCTCCTCACGTACCTGGAAGGGCATCGAGGTGGTTCCAGCTCCTCACGTGCCTGGAAGGCACCGGCCGCTCAGTCAGAGCCGCAGGGGCTCACACGGCACAGTGATGGCTCAGCTGGGCAGCGTGTCAGACGTCACTCACCTTCCTGTGTCTCGTGACGGTGGGCAGCGTGTGTTTCCGTGGTTTGGCACGTGACATTGCACCCTTCAACGCCAGCTGATCGGACCGATTAGGAGTTCGAGCCACAGACCGAGAAGGAGAAGACGAACTGAAGTCCCACCGCCAGCGGGAGTGTCGGTCCCCTGAGATCAGGGATGACCCTGCCTGTGGCTGGGGGGCAGGTGGGACACGACTGTGCCCACCAGGGGAGACTGTCGTGTACAGGTGAGCTGGCACGTGGGCGTCCCACCGGGCTGAGTGTGTTGAAGCGAGTGAATGGCCAGAGAGTAGAAAACTGGTTGTTTTCTCAACAGGGGAATTGTCGCCGCAGTTCTCCTCGGCAAGAGGTAGAAAGCCCGAATTCTGCCCACTCCCTCTAACCTGGAAACTGAACTTCCAGCGATCACATCATTTTTGTTGTCTTTAATTTCCTTTCGTTTCCTGTGTTTAAACAACCCGGGATCAGTTTATACTTCACCGTGTCGTCTTTTGATCATGCGGCTGAATCTCTCTGGATGACCGGGAGTTTGCGGCCCCGGGCAGGTGGACACAGGTGGGAGAGCGACGGTGAGACCTCGGGAAGTATCAAAGAGCTGTCGTTTCAGAGGGACTCTTCCTCCCTGGCTTTGAAATGGCACGCAGGCGACAGCGAGCAACTGTTTCTCTTTCCAGTGTGGAAGAGAAAACCATGTGGATTTTTTTGATATAATTGACACAAGGACCCTAAAAACTCTTGTTTGTCTGTTTTCAAAGTATATGTGGGAGAGAAGGGTGGCGATGCCGGCTGGGGTCCCGCTCCCTGGGAGGACGCAGCCCCGTCCTGGCTGCCGGGGGCTTCCGTGAACAGCGTGGTGGTGGTGGGAGGGCCACGTTTTGTCACGATGAGCTGCTTGTTTGATTTTGTGCCGTGCACCCCTGGCGTCAGGGTTTCGTGCTTGGAATCCACACTGACGTCACGGAACAGGGTGCCTCTCCACGGAACGTGGGCCGAGTCTCCAGAACTGGCCTGAGGCTGGGGGGCCTGGCCCGCCACCAACCACGGCTGCTTCATGACAGGTTGAGTTGGGGGTGCAGGGACAAAGGAGCACAGAGCCATCCCCCCATCTCCGAAGTGGGGCTTCAGGGGCTCCCACGGTGGTGGGTCTCTCACGTGTCTATGTGGAAGTTTTCATCTTGAGCGCTGGCTGACGTGTGCTGTGAACTGAACCGTTGGGAAAACTCCCACTTCACCCGCTTGAGGTGTGAGCCAGTTAATTTACAAGGTGGGTGAGCAAGAGACCCCTGCAAGCAGCCAGGGCTGGGCAGAGCCGTGTTCCGCCGTCTTCCTCCTCCCCGGGAGACAGGGCAGGAGCTCGGTGTCACTGACGGCCGCCCGTGGCAGGTGCTGGCCGCGGGGCGCGTGGAGATTCGGGGCTGCAGACATCGCTTGGCAGGAGGTTTGTGGGGCGGAAACTGTGGGTCCCCAGAACTCCCTGCAGTGACAGGAGCTCGGTGTGTTGTCCCGTGGTGGTGAGCCCTTGTGTTGTGAAGAATAACACACAATTACACGTATAAAGAGCTCACGTATGAAGACATGCCGATTGGTCTGCACAGTAAGACCCCTCCGAAACAAACATGTGCGCAGGAAGGGGCCGCCTGACGTGGCACCTTTGCCCAGCAGGGATGAGACCAAGTCACGCTAGGGTAGCTCTCGCGCAGTTTGAGCGGGTGACTCCGTGACATCCCAGCGTCTGGGCTCGAGGAGCCCCTTCTCCACCCTGAGCACGACCCTGCCCCGTGGAGACAGGCGTGTGAGGGAGGCAGTGGACACAGGTGTCCTAGGTGGCCTGCCCCCAGGGCAGCTGGAATTTGACCTCTGACCTGGCAGCCGCAGCCTGTTCCTGCCCACCCAAGGGCGGCGGAGACCCTTGCCGGGTGCCCGCTAGTCGCCACACCTCACGCGGCATCCAGAGAACATCGATCTGGAGCCCGGAAACCCGCAGTTCTCACAGGTTTGGGACACAGACGCGGAACTGCAGCGTCACTTGGAGTTGCCGTCCGTGAGCTTTTCCAGTGTTGCTTTTCTTTTTCCCTAGAAATAATTTTGAAAGGAAACATTGTACAAATTGGGGAGCAAATGAAGGAAGACAGAGAACAACGCTCCGGGCTGAGCGGCTCTGCGGTGGGAGCAGGCGTGAGCCGTGTCCCGCGTGCAGACGACCCGGGCTTGCGTGGGCTGGTGGTGGCTGCGGGTGGGAGGGCGCCACGGGCCGGACTCGGGGTGAGCATGTGGGAGCCGCCCTCCCCTCCCCCAGGCAGCCCGGCTGTGGCGCCTTGTCAACCCGTCCCAGATGCAGGGGGGCCGGGAATGCCCCGTGTCTGTGGATGCCACATCCGTGGGTTCCGCCAACCTCGGATGGAAAACATTTGAAAAAACTGCATCTGTACCGAGCACGTACAGACCTTTTTTCTTGTCATTACACCTAAATGATACATTATAACAACTGCTTATATCACATTTACATGGTGTTCCGTATTACATATGATTTAGTATATATGTTATACGCAAATACTGCGCCGTGTTACGTCAGGGACTCAAGCAGCTACAGAACTTGGTGTCCACGGGAGTCCTGGAACCAGTCCCCGTGGATGCCGAGGGACGACTGCATGCATGTTACTTCAACATAACCAACCTTTTTTATTTTTCGTACATTTCTGCAACTTTTAAAATTTACCATATATTGGAGAATCACGTGCCATGTCAGGACATACAGTTTTACTTCATCTTTTTAAAAATTTCAGAATATCCCATAAATTGGAATTGTGTTAATTTATCTGACCATTTTTGGGGATATTGAGCTTGTCCCTTATTACAGCCAATATCCTTCTACACTGTGATAAGCACATCTAAAACTGTGGCAAACACCATTAAATTGCATTTAAACACGTCTGCAGCAGCCCGGGCAGCCACAGCAGGACGTGGGTGTGCTGGCTCCGAGCAGCCTCTCCAGCACTGGGTATTTCCAGCCATGTTAGCTTCTGACATCTGGTTAACATGAGGGGGGAGGAAGCACTGCATTTTGTTTTAATTTTTATTTCTCTTTTAACTAACGGATTGACCACTCCCTGCTTTGTATTGGCTACGTATGTTTCTACTTGGATGAGTATGTCCTCAGGTGGTTTGGCTTTTTCCTGTTGATTTGTAGCAGCTCTTTACATAGTGTGGACACCATCCCTTCCTTGTCACGTGTGCTGCATTGACTTCCTGGCAGACTCTAGCTTGGCTTTTCTCTGCCCGCTCGAGTTCTTCGTCCAACAGCGCAGCAAGTGGCCACGCGCCGTGTGCAGGTGCGAACGCCCAGGGTCAGGAGCAGGGCCAGCTTTCCATTCTCACCTGGCACAGAGGGTCTGAGGGCCCCGGGAACCCCAAAGCTCACTGTGCCTGTGCCTCATGCAGGACCGCTGGGCAGCTCGGGCTGGGTCGGGCCCCTGGGGCCCTGAGGGCTCCTCGCCCTCCTCCCCTCTGCATTGTTAGCTCCCCCACGGGGGCCTCACCTGCCCGGTTCCTCCCAGCCTTTCCAGCCCCAGCCATGCTTTCCTTCCCAAGGCACAGGTTTCCACAGCACGTAAGTGACCCATTTGCTCCTTCCTAAGGAGGCAAAGCTTACTTAGAAGGGAGAGGGGTCTCAAGGCTGCAGCGCGTTGCCTGGGGGTTCAGAGGCACCAGGGCTGGGGACCAGGAGTCGCCCCTCGTCCCTGAAGCAGCCCGTCTCCCGGCTAACATTTCCTCTTCCATTAAAATTAATTTCCCAATCTCCGGCGACGTGCCAAGCCATCACAGATTGCATAATGCCTGCGACTCTGGCCTGTAAATTCATTCCACCACCGTTATCTAACTCATTACCTTATAAAGTGCCTTAATATACTGAGGCCCCATGGAATACCGCCTTCGTGTGAAGCCAGGTTTTATGCCGCAGTGTTGAGAGTGGACGCCGTTCAAACTTGCCCGGCTTCTTGGCTTTTCATTCGGGTTAATTTTGCCACCTTCCTCCTCCTCCTCCTCGTCCTCCTCCTTGTCCTCCTCCTCCTCTTCTCCTTTTGTTTGCTGGTTTGCATGTGCAAGGTGTTGAAAGTTCAATCTTTACGATCCGCCCCAGGTGCAGGAACAGCACTTGATATCAGAGCCTGGAATGTGCCCTCCAGAAACATCTGAACATGAGAATTCTTTCTAGCTTGGTTGCTTTAATGAAATTTACCTTTGAGCATAATAGAGGGCGATGATTTTTCACTCCAGCAGCCGCTTTCTGTGTGAAGGAGGCGCCTTCTGCGTCAGTGTTGCGAGACTGGCTTCCCTGCTGTGGGATGCGGGGAGTCATTACCGCATGGTGAGCACTCTGGGGACTCCATGGCAGCGGCTTTTAACCAGGGGTGACTGTCCCCTCAGGACACATTTGGCAGAGTCTGGGGAGATTCGGGTTGTCAGCCTGGGGTGGGAGGTGCTGGCGTCTAGCGGGGGGGTGCTGCCGATCCCCGCAGTGCCCAGGACAGGCCGCAGCAGCGCCCCGGGAGTCAGTGGCGCCAGGTGGAGCATCGCTGCTCTGCGGAACTGCGAAGTTCTTCCGGCAGCGCGTGGGTGGGAAGTACAGGTTTTGCCAGAAAATGCTCCTGGGCCCTTACCGGACTCTGGTCAAATAATCCTCCTCTGACTGTAAACCTTGCCCTGGTTGGTGGCTTGTCCGCTCTGACCCGGTTTCCTGACACGTGAGCGAGAGAGAACCTTGCCCACTTAGGTGGGTTGTTATGGAAACCAGTGGGTTAGTTCACACGTGGAGTTTAGCAAGACGCTGGCACCCAGACGTGGGCGCTGCCACGGTGGCCATAACTGTTGATGCAAATCAGGGACAACAGCAGCGCCAGCCCTCGGTGGGCATCCTGACCTGCTGCCCGGACGTCCCTTTCTGCTGAGGCTGCAGGGAGGGCACTGCCCATGGCCGGCCAGGCCTGCCCACCACGTTGCTCTGTCCCAGTGCCAGCCGTGGCCTTTCTGGGCCATGAGCTCCTTGTCACGGTGACAACCAACCCGGATTCGGTCCCACACTCTAGTCAAGCTGTCGTGTCCCTGGAGCTGGCCAGGGTGCACGGTGGCAGAGGAGGTGGTCTCTGAAGGGCTGACAGGACCCAGGGGCCTCTCCCTCTCTGCCGACAAGGCTTGCTCCTGCACCTAAGAATGTCCTCTTAATTAGCTGTCACCGGCCACATTTGGAACCATGCATTAACATTTTATAGGCCATTTTCTCATAAAGAAAAGCAAAGCCGACGTAATTCTTGCTGGCGTTGGGGTTTTGGCTTCATACTCAGCACGTTAGATGAAACCACTGTGGGAATAAAATTCCTCAAATGTGGCCGTAGTCATTGACTAGGGGAGGAAAAGGCTCCGTTTTAGTTCCTTCAGCAGAGACCTCTAAATCCTTTAATTTCCAGGCAGTAAACACTGAATGAACCTGCCCCGGAGAATCGCAGCCCTTGAAATGAGCTCCGAGTTGAGGTGACCGAGAACACAGACTGTCAGAAAGGCTGGGGCAGAGAATGGGACGCCTTGGCAGCGTGAAGCGCGTGTGCGGAAGAAGTTGGGGCCTGCGGCCAGCCACCCGCGGGGCTTTGAGTGTCCTGGGAGCCGGGCAGTGACCTTGGCGGGACAGCGGGGAAGGTGAGCTGGGAGCGCAGGCAGGTCTTCCTCTTCGAAAGTTCTGGATCTGAGACAGTCACAGAAAAGGAGACAGAAGACCACGCGCATCAGAAAAGGAAGCCGGAGCCCACCAAGCTCTTGTGGGGTCCTCACCCGGGGCTGTTCTCTTGTCTCGCACAAGCTCAGCCACCTGGTTTTCTGGTGTAAGGGAAAACCCGGGGGCAGCTTCAGAGACGCACCCCGAGAACACTGCCAAGTAGTCACTGGTCACTGTGGCAGAGGGAGGAAGCGTGTGAACACGCATGCATGTGTGTGTGCGCGTGTGTGTACCTGTCTGCCATCTGCCCGTGTGTGTCTGTGTCGATGTACACACGTGAGCACACGTATGCCTGTGTGTGCGTGCGTGTGCACTGTCCATGCACCTGTCTGCCATCTGCACGTGTGTGTCTGTGTCGATGTACACATGTGGGCACACGCGTACACCACATTCGTAAGAACTGAGAGGCATTAGGAGTCCACTGGCCTTGTTTTTATGCACGAGAAATTCTCTCACTTCTTGGCCCGTAAGGGCTTCAGTGTCTGTGGAACAAGAAGCCAGTGGATTGTTCTGGAAATGATCAGGTTGTCAGGAGAGTGTGTTCTGGTGCGTCAGATGCACAATGTTTATCATGCAGTTGGTAGAAGTTTCTTTTCAGAAGGTTAAACCTTTTTTTTCTTAACGTTTTGCACATCAGGAAATTGTCTTCATTTGTCTGGGCATTGCGTCGAGACGGATTCTAACATAGAGCCCGCGTTGCCTGAGCACTGTGTGGCACGTCAGGTGTACGCTGAGGCCTCTGCACGGAGTGTCCCTTCCAGAATCACCACTGTCCCTGCTGAACAGATGGGGACGATCTATGCAGAGGGTTTAGCCCCGGCCCCAGACACTGCAGCCGGGAAGGGATCGGCCGGACCGGAGCCTGCCCTGGTTGTGACAGCAGCCACTTCCCCAGCAGCGGCCACCGCCATGTGGACAGCCGTGGTTCTCAGGGGACCCGGGAAAACGAGGGCTTCGGCATTAACCCCACCCGGCTCAGCCGAGGGCCGGAGAGTCTCCACACCCCGCTGTTGATGAGTTGAGCCCAGCGAGGAAGCTCCGTGCCTCTGGCTGGCTTGTACCCTCCATTAATTGTCACCTGCATTTTCTTCAAGAGGCAGCAAAGAGTAACAGCCGTGCAGTTGCTTTTCTGTTTAGCCGGTTGTAAATATTCAGCCAGATTTTGACTGACAGTGCAATATTACGTTCCCCAAAGCTTGCGCCGTATGTGAATATTTTAATTAGGATTGTAACAAGCTATTGAGAAAGTTTGAGCTAAATTGTTTCAGCTGTTTTTGCATTAGTGAAGCATGAAAGGAAATTTTTTTTCATCTATTAGAAAATATTCCTTTTTAAAAAAAAATTAAGCCAAAGCAACTGAAAATGAGCCAGTTTAGGATACTTATTTAAAGTCAGCAGATTGGATCTTGGTTGGGATTAACTGGACATATTTGAAAAATGTGAAATGAAGTTCAAAGAAGTGCTTCATGTTCGGCCTCTTTCTTTCGGCAGCTGCTGGGATGGAAAAGATGGTTCTCAAAGGAGCAGGTGTTTGGGAGAGGAGGGACGTCTCCAGCGGGGTTGGGTTCCCGGGGCCGTCTCGGGGGGATCAGCCTAAAGGTGGTCCGCTGCCCACCGACTCCCACACTGGACGCCCCCGACCCCGCCAGACGGCCACTCGCTGCTGCCCGCCAGGGGCCGGGGCGCGGCCGCCAGCTTGGGGACGCTCTGAAATCTGCCCCCGGGTTTCCCGCTCTTGAGCCTTGGCTCCTGCCCCTGTTCTGTTGTTCGCTACTTACCCTCACTTGCATTGTGAGGCTTCTTGTCGGACATTGGTGTCTCCCCTGGCCTTGGAGGGGCTGGTGGGGCGGGAGGCAGGGCAGGGCTGGCCGGCTCCTCCTGCCCACTCCGCTGTTGCCACCACGCGGACCGTGGACCGTGGCAAACCCCTGGGATGCCCCGTCTCTCTGCGGGGTCTGGGGGCGGCCAGCTCTTTATGTCTCTCTTCTCCTCGGCTCTTCACGCCCTGGCGTCACTGTTCCTACAGGGCCAGACGGCCCCCGGTGGCACCTGCCCACTGATCACGGGATGTGGGCTCAGCGCTGCCAGATCATCACGTTTTTCAGAAGAAGCCGGAAATCTAGCCTGAAAAGTGAAGTCCCCCACTTTCCAACAGAGGCAGCTAATTTAAATGTCTTTGAGGCCCTGTGCAGGCCACACGGGACGGGGATGTCCCACGTCAGCTTGTCAGCGAGGAGGAGGAGGAGGAGGAGGAGGAGGAGGAGGAGGAGGCGGCGGGTGGGGAGGGGGAGTCGAAGTCTCTGGTGGCGACTGGGTGATCCCCGAGGGCAGGAGCAATGACTCATTGCTCTTTATCTTCTTCCCTTATTCCCTCCAACACCTGTGTACCGACCACTCAGTAGTCAATAAATATTTGGGGGGCAAAAAGGTGTATTTTTTGTGTTATGTTCAAAATTTAGGACGGTTTTACTTAGCGTTTGGTTTTGCGCTTGGATGCGCCTTCACTGCCGGCTCCGCTGAGACGTGTTAATGTTCATAACGTGAACTGTTCTCGTGTTCTTCTGCCCGGATGTGGGGGCTTGGAGAGACTCCCGTGAGCTAATCCCCGGGAATGTTTTCTGCACAGAAGCCGCAGAACCTGCCCTTTGGGCCGTTGGTTTGGGATGATCAGTGGGACGTCTGCCTCCCCTCTGGGCGCACTGGCGGCGGCGAGCTCCGTGGGCCTCGGTCCTGCCGCTCCCGTTCCCCGAGCACCAGGCCCAGCGCCCTGCGCAGAGCACATGCATCCATCAGGGCTGGCGCTTGCAGCCCCCTCTCTGCGTGTCAGGAGGGACACGGGTCTGCTGTGTCCCCGAAGCCGAATGCAGAGCCGGGGGCAGGGTGAGCGCTCCATAAATACGTGTTGAATGGAGCCGAGTGGACTGCGGGCTTCCCATCACCTCCCTTCCGATTTCTTGGTTGTCTGAATGAGGACGTGTTAATCCATCAGCGTTTAGCTATTAATTAGTGAAGCCTAAGGTCCAGCCCCTGAGAACAGAGGCCCCTGTGTTTTGCTCGGAGAGGGTCAAATGCACAGCCTTCCCTGACCTTCCACTGCAAACCTCACGTCTGTCTTGAGAACACATTTGTTTAAAGGCTGGGTGCTGCAAGCTTCAGGCCACGGTGAACCCGGCCTGGGGCCTCAGACAGTAATTCTCGCCAAGGGAGCCGTCCCATTAATGCAGGGGAAGGAGCGGAGGCCACATAAAGCCATATAAAACCATCCGCTCCTCGGGGAGTCATCCTGCCAAATGCTCACCATAAATTGCAGCCCGGGACCGGTGGCAGGGACGGTGTTCACCCCGTGGCGCACCAGTTTCTGGGCCCAGTGCCACCAGATTAGAACTGGGGGGTCCTCTAACCAGAGTGGTCCACACATTTACGTCCCTACACGGGCAAAGGCTCAGGTCGGGAGGTGGGATCCCGGGGGCAGCGCTGCCCAGAAACCCAAGTGAAGGAACGTGCCCATATTTTGCCCCTGGGCAGCCTGAGTTCATGAACTCTGGGGGAGTTTCTGGGTGGGCGACTTCTCATCTTGGCTTTCTTTTCATAAAGGAGCAATGAGCTCACACATCCTCCCCCACAGCCCCTCCTGGACCCAGCCAGTTACTCACTTGTGTCTTTTGCCCACTTTCGCAGGAGATCGAGGGGAGGCTCGTCGGGGGCCCCTTGTTTGTCAGCCTCGTCGTCCCCGAGCTCTGTGGCCGTGACCTGTGTGCGTGCCCCCCTTCCCCGTCCTGGGAAACCTGCAGTGAGACTCGCGGAGGCCCCAGGCCAGGCTCAGTCTGGAACATTTGCCTTTGAGCCCCCCGAGTCCCCAGTGCGAGGACGGCCTGCGGCAGGAGCGGGTTTCTTCTCACTGTCCCAGCGTGGGGGGTGTGCGGGGCACAGGGCCTGGGCTGAGGTCTTTGTTGTGCCCACAAAGTGGTAAATGAAGCATGTGGCTCTGTGTCCCGGCCGTGGCAGGCCCTCGGGGCCTTTCTCTGGGGAAAGGGGACTTCCCGCACCCCACACCTCCCAGCTCCGTGGAGGAAGGCGGAGGGGACGGGAGAATCTAAGGCTCGGTTTCCCGCTAGCCGCTCCCATCAGCGTCTGGGGTGGGTTTGATGAGAGCCGGACCGTGACGGAGGGAATCAAAAGAGAGAGACACAGACTTCGCCCCAGTGCGGTGGCTCTTTAGAGAGGGAGGCCTGGGAAGGAAAGTTCTGTGCTGAGTAATTAGCCGCAGTGAGCTCCCCCTGGAAGTGAAGTGAGCGGAGACGGTGGCTTTCTGGAAAGAACAGCAAATAGCGACCAAAAGGAGCAGTCCGACGCTCATCGAGGGGCTGGGTCTGCAGAGAAGCAGCTGCTGCCCTCGGTTTTCTCTTCTTGTTGCACCCAAATTATAGCCGGAGTCATTAGGATCAAGGGAGGCTCCTTCCCGACAGCCTCTCTGCACGTCCGCGCCCCGGGGAGGTGAGATGCGGTGGCCGGGAGGAGCCAGGGTAGCTGCCCTGTGGCCGGAGCATCAGAGGTCTGTGCCGCGCACAGCGGGAGGTGTAGGGTGACGAACCAGCGTGTTCCTTATCTGGGAGGAGCCTTTGGAGTGACGATAGATGCCGGGGTGGGGTGGGAGAGACCTCCTGCATGGGAGGAAGTGGATAAGATGGCCGTGGGGCGGTTGCAGTCCGAGTCTCCAACCTTCCATCAGTCATTCATTCCCGGGCAGTTGTCATTTCTTGGCATTTGCTGTGAGCCGGGCGGAGGCTCTGTCCAGGGCTGCACAGGTGACACCCCCACCCCCACCCAGGAGATTGGAGTGACAGGAGCCGAGGTGTGGCACAGCGTGATGAAGAGATTGACAAGATCCGCTGAGGGTGTCACCAGGGCAGGAAGAGGCCACTCCGCCCAGCCTGGGGACGGGACAGAGGAGGGAAGTGAAGGAGAAAGATGTTCCTCTGGGCTTGGTTCTGGACACAACGGAGGACGTGGATCGAGGGGGTTTCTGTATTTCACTCGAACGGGGAAGAGTCTTTGCAGAATCTGTTGCAAGCGGCCGAACGATCAGAACGAGGGCCTCGGCCAGTCGGGGCTGTGTCCGTGTGCAGTGGTGACTTCAAACCTGCCAACGAGAAGAATATGGACTCGTTGTTCCATCTCCGCAGAGGCCCAAAGGAGTGGAACGGACTGAAGTTCAGCGAGGGGAAGTGGGTGAGAGGTTTGAGAAAACTCGGAGAATCACAGGTTCTAAGAAGGGGCGTCCTGCGAGTTCTGTTCCCAGGACGGCAGCTGGAGGCCAGGGAGGAGCCAGCGTCGCAGAGCGGGAATGGAGCACCGGGAGGCTGACGCCAGGCCGGGGAGCCCGGGGTGCTTGTCGTGCTGAGAGTTAAGAGAAGGAGCCACAGCGGGGTGACGTTCCATCAGCGTGGGGCACGCGGCGTGCCCTCTTGCCCTGGGGGCGCCAGAGTCACAGAAGCCAGCCCTCCTGTTGCCGAGAGACGTGACACACGTGGGCTGTGGGTGGGGTGGTGAGGAGGAGGGGATGGTACTTCTTAGCTTTCACGATCACATCACGTGTCAAAAAAGAGGAGGGAGAACTTGGGGAAACGGGCAGATTAGAGCAGCACTTGGCAAGTTGATGAGTATTTGCAAATCACTCCAAGGTGTGATTTTCTGGGGGTGGGGGAGGTGCAGCTTCAAGATCAAAGCAGACACGTCGACACATTCCTTGGGCCTCTTTCCTCTAATCTGCACAGCATCCGTCTGTGGGTACCGAGCAGGAAAACACTCACAGTGTTGCGACAGGGAGAAGGGCCCGACTCCTTCCTTAAGCAGCTAAACGGCAGGGGACCCAAGCTGGGGGGGTGGGGGCGGGGAGAGCCGGCCAAGGCAGGGAAGTGGTGCAGGAGCGAAGTCGGGGGAGGTGCGCTCTGTCAGTCCCTCCTTCCTCCCTTTGCCGCAGTGCCGGCACCCGGAGATCCAGCATGTGCAGGAGGCGCCTGGGATGCAGCTGTGGCGCCAGCCCAGCACTCGGCTGCCCCTCACGCCCCAATCTCTGTCCCAGGCCCAGGGCATCCGTGCACGGCAAGGAGCCAGGCTCCTGCCTCCATGGAGCCCACATTCTCCAGGGGACAGAGGGGACCTGCAAGTGTCTAACTGTCACCAAGACAGAGCAGCTCAGGGGGCAGAAGACGCTGGCGAGGAAGCATGGAGAGGCATGGTGGCGGGGGGTGGGGGGGCGTGTGCCTTGGCCAGCAAGGTCAGCGGGACCTTCTCAGAGAGGAAGACCGAGTCCGGAGAAGCTAGAAAGCCAGGCAGGTGACAGTGGGAGAGGAGAGGTCCCGGCAGAGGGCAGGGCAGGTGCACAGGGTGCGTTCTGTTCTGCCACGTGCACCGTGGGGAGGGGTTTGGGGCTTCGGGGTGACGGAAGCCACAGGTGTGGTCAGCAGGGGAGGGAGAGCGGACGCCTGGCCGAGGGGGGCAGCAGAAGTGGGGGGAGTGCACGGATACAGCGTGCGTGGTCTGGGTGGAGGACAGGGGGCTTGGGGGGAAGGCACAGGCCAGTCCCGGGTGACCCCTGGGTCTGAGCTGGGGACGGCGTCGGGGAGGAAGGAGGTGGTGGGAGGATCACACGTCTGCGTGGCTGGAGAAGACGAGGTCAATGACTGCAAGTGAGAAGATTCCAAACAACGTGCTCTGTTGGCCCCGTAGAATCAGAGTCCAAAGGTCTCATTCCCAATTTTTCAAAAAGGTGAACACATAGGCGTCTTACATACTTGTCCCTCCCTCTGTCCCGTGTCACATGTTCTGTCTGTGGCCAGGGAGTTACGTGCCCAGCCTGCAGAGTGGCTCTGGGTCCGATGTGCTCAACTGTGAGAGGAGGAGGGTGAGGATGGCGAGTCCCTTCCAGCGCTGACGTCCGTCCCTTGTCTGAGCCAAGCCCACTGTGCCTGGGCACTGCCCTGGGTGCAACACGGCTGCTGGAGGGTCAGCGCGGAACAGCGGCCCTGACCCAGGTGTCATGTGAGCTGACCCTGCTCCCGTCCGCTTACCCACTCACTCACTCACGCATTAGTTCGTTCATTCATTCAGCAGATGTTGTGGAGCATCTGTTATCTGCCAAGTGCGGTGCCAGGTTTGGGGGATGTGACGGCCACCAACACGGATAGGTCTCTTTCCCGTGTGGAGTTTCAGTCTTCCGAGAAGCATTAAAGCATCTCTCCTTCTCTCTCGCACACAAATGAAATTATGACAAATGCCTTGAGGTGCGGACTCGAGAAACGTGTTTAATGAGGGGATCTGGCCGAGTGCGGGGTGAAGGGCAGGTGCCAGAGGGGACTCCGTGCTCACGGCAGAGGCAGCGGCACACACACGGGCAGTGGAGGAAGGTCGCTGCTTTGGGGAGAGAATCGGCACGGCCAGAACACGGAGACCGTCGGGGGAGGTGGCGTCAGTGAGTCGGAGCAGCCAGGTGAGCTTCCCTGCAGGCGGGAGAGTTGGGAGAACCCGCCATGGAGCCGTGTGGACCGTCCCCAACTCTCAGTGGTCAGCGCTTCCCAGGACGGCGTGAGACCGTCACGGCAGCACCCATGCTTCGGTGCTGGATGCTACGCTCTGCCCCTGCTGACAGGCTGAGCAGGACTCGGCTCCGTCCGTGACTTGCAGCCATCCGCTGGGAAGCCTCCGGAGCACACGGGAGGTGGCCCTGCGAGGACACGGACAGGCCCTGCCCTCCAGTGGCTCACAGACGGAGACAGACGGGCAGTGAGCGCCGGGGCCTGAGGAGCAGAGAGGACCAGGCAGCGCAGGGGGCGGCGCCTGCTCCTCCTGGAGGGTCCGGAAAGGCTCCGGCTGGACTTGGGGGAGCTGAGGGTGCAGAGGGGGGCAGGCAGCTGGTGGGGTGGGGGCAGCTGAGCCGGGACGCCGTTGGCGAGGGGAGCGGGGCTGGAGCCTGCCGGGCCAGGTGTGTTGGTGACACACGAAGTCCCTCTGGACGAGGCAAGTCCACGTGGGCGAGGGGCTCAGGCTTGGCCACGGGCCGCAGCGGGCGGACACACTCCCTCTGGAAAGGGGTTTTCAGGCTCACTGGGGTGTGATTTTGAGACCCTGAGATCAAAATTCGGCAGTGGGGGTGTGCAGGTCGGGTTCCCGTCTTGCTCCTGGGATCCAAGGCAGATTCCAAGTGGGTGAGCAAGGCAGGAGCTCCCCAAGGCCAGGAGAGGTGAGGAAGCTGCTTTCTAGGGGCGATGCATGCGTGAGCCAGAATAAAACTTAATGACGGTAAGTTACCCAAACGCATGCAGCACGGAGCCTGCGTTTCGGGCTGTGATGGGGGTTTTGCTGTGTCAGGAAGGAAGCCAAGGCCTCCACGGGGCCTGGTCTGCTTCGCTGACTCGCGGTTTTGCTGAGAGAGCTGGGGTCTCTGCCGTCCCCCAGGACTGCACACCAAACCCCCGGAGACATGTCACCAAGCGCTGGCCCTGACTTCATTTCTGGCAGTTCCTGCAGTGTGGGGCTCACCCTACGACGAGGTTCTCACCTTGGGTTAGAGCCCTGTGACGGGGATCGGTGCAGACGGCGGATTTGGGGGATGGTCCCAAGAAACATGGGAGGGAGACTGGGGAAGGGAGGCAGTGAAAAGGGGAAAACCAAAACAAGGGCGTATTAACGGGGTCACAGCCTGGGCAACTGCAGCCCAGCCCCCGGACGACCCTCCAGGGACTACACGGAACATTCCACAAGGCTCCAGGGCACAGGGCCCATCTTGCAGCCCAGCCCCGTCTCTGGCTGGAAGCTGCGGCGGGGGCCGGTCCCTCGGGCAGGTCCGGTCTGCCCAGGCACTGGCGGAGCAAATCTGCCCCTGCTCGGGAAGGGACCCATGTCCCACAAGTGCCCACCGGAGCTGCGAGTCCTCCCCGGGGCCGGGCGGGCCCCCAAGTGTCCCCAGCTCTCGTGCGCTCGCTGTTTCCCGACACATCTGGTGGCCGTCTGTGGCGAAGTCTCGCTCTGTGCCAAGCCTGCGCCCGAGCCAGAGCCTCAACTGCAAACAGGCTGACGATGAGATGTGTTAGCCATAAGCAGACCGAGGCATAAACAGCAGAACCCCAGCTAATTATAAGTGAAGCCAAATTATTTTTTTAAAAGAACCATGTGGACAGTAAGAAAGTACTCAGATAGTGACGGGAATGAGCCAAGAAGTCGCAGGAACGGCTTGGAGGGGCCCTGCTGACCCAATCGGGAAAACTGGAGCATCAGAACGGGACAGTGACAGGCGTGGATCACACCTGTAGGACAGGTGAGGACCCTGCGCCCACGCTGCCGTGGAGACGCAGCACCTTCCTGCCGCAGCGTCAGCTAATCAGTGGGAGGGAGGGCGGCACTGGCAAATCCCCCTTGACAAGCAGCATAACAGTAATTGATTCGGGCAGAAGCATCGGTTGGTGCTGAAACTGGTGAGTGACAGTTTGAGGAGTCGTAGGACGCACACATGGACCGGGGACACCTTCTCCAGACTCCGGCGATGACACAGGGAAAATACACAGTCACTTTCCACTGGAGAAACCTGCCACGTGCCTCCTTGCAACAGTCTGAATGTTTGTTTCCGCCCAGATTCATACACTGGAATCTCCACGGCGATGTTGTTAGGAGGTGGGGCTTTGAGGGGTGGTCAGACGGGAGGGCGGAGCCCTCAGGAATGGGATGAGTGTCCGTGGAGAAGAGGCCCCGAGAGACCCCTCACCCCCCACCAGGTGAGGACACTGCGCGGGGCAGGTCTGTGCACAGGAAGCAGGAAGCAGACCCTCTCCAGACACCGACCTGCCGGCCTGACCTGGGACTTCGCTCCGGGACCGAGAGCAAGAACTTGCTGCTGTTGGTGAATTACCCCGAGTGTGGGGTGTTTTGTCACAGCCGCGCAAAGGGGCGGAAACACTCCTTAATGAAGCGATCAAAGTTAATGTCATTGGAAACTGAACAAATCAAAGTCACTGCCTCCGGGTTATCCTCGGAGGAGGGCACAGCGTCACCGTGATGTCCCTGAGTCCCCCAGTCTGACCATGAGGAGCCTCCCACAGACCCGAGCTGGGCAGATTCTGTAGTAACTGGCCGGCACGCTTCAAAAAGGCCGGTTTCACGAAACACACAGACTGATTAAAGTTCCAGCTTAAAGAAAACTTGTGTCAGGAGTTCAGTGCCCGACCAGAGACTGTGTTTGGCTAAAAGACTTTCTTGGGATGGGCTGCCAACTCCGGGTCCGGGCTGTGGATCAGGGACAGCGTCTCGCGGATGTTACCGCCCTGACTTCGGCATGTGCGCTGTGGATACGCGAGAACATGTCCTTGTGTTTGGAAGACACGCACGGAAGGATTTGTTGGAGCTGAACAAAATCTACGTGAAGGGAATAAAGGATCATTCGTCATCTCCATGCCACTTTCTGTATGTCTGAAATTGCATTGAAACAAAAGTTAAAAGAAACAAGGAAGCCACGTCAGACTGAGAGGGACGAGGCCCAGGGAGCCTGAGACCAGGTGGTCACAGAAGCCCCCTGCTCAGGTCCCCTGTGAGTCTAGAAGGAGGAGAAGGCGCCCAGCTGGTGCCCTGGGGCTGTGGCCCAGGAGGGAGGGGCAGGAACCACATGTAGGGCCTTGGAGACCCCGGGGCAGGAGGGAACCTGTGGGAGGGTCCCTAAGCAGTGGGGGCTGCAGCCCACCCTGCCTGTTGCTGTCCCACCTGTCTGCTGTGAGGGGAGCATTGGTGGAGGTTGGCCACTGCGCCCTGCAGGTGGGGATAGTGGAGGCCTACACCTGGGGGCAGGTGGCCAGGAGGGACATAGGTGGGGAGGCAGAGGCTCAGGGGTAACCCTGTTCTTCCATCCTGAGCACCCGGGTGGCCCTGGGTGTCCTCGTTGTCTGTGAGGGTGGAGAGCTGAGTGGGACACCTTCTCCGCCTTCCGGAAGCTTTTGGCTCTGGGATAAACGCAGGGGGTGGCACCTGGGATGCACATGGTGTAGGATCCCAGGGACGCCCCCCAGGCCTATGTGTGGGGCCTCCACACCCCATCTGTCCCTCGCTGTGTCTCCCGCCTCCCAGTGTAGAGCGATCACTGTCTCCGCCCAGCCGGGGGATTTCCTCCCCTGAGGACAGGGACCCCGCACGGTTCTGGGGACTGGAAGGGACTTCATTACGCCTGCCAGGAGGACGTTAGACGTGACAGCGTTAAGGCAAGACGGATCATTCCAGTGGGTGTTTAAGCTCTGATTACATCTTTCACTTTGTAAATAACTCAATGGTAAATTTTTACAATGTTGTTTTTACAGAGCTGTAATGAGAAGGCAGTTTTTCTCCCTGTCACTCGGATATTAAGCTCTTTAATGAGTGCACAAACGACTATAGAAAACTTGGGGTGCAGCGGGCTGTGCTGGGCGTCACGCCACATTACAGTTGTCAGAGCTCCGGCGCCCTGATGGGGGACCCCTGGGTCACTGCTGGGAGCGGGATGGTGGCAGCTCCTTGTCCTTCCTTCCTCCCCGTCCTCCGCCCCGCTCGTCCGCCTGAGGACTCACGCTGCGCCTGGGCAGTGGTCGCTTGGAGAGGCTTCCTGGGAAGGGTGGGAATGCGGCCTGGGTTTCTTCTGGGCGCCTGCCTGCTTTTTAATTGGCCTCGGTGCTGATGAATGGGTCCGTTCTGTTGGGAGCGAGCGGGCTGGGCGCTGGAGCGTGTAATCTGACTGCGGCCGGGTGCTCTGCGCCTGTGGACGGCTCCAGAGCAGCCGAGATTGGCTTGGCCTGGGCTGCGCGGTGCTGGCGGCCGTGGGGCACAGAGAGGGGGAGATCGGGCGAGGTGGGCACGTGGGGCACCTGCGGGTGGGAGGCCATCGCGGCCATTTGTCACTGCACAGCGTCTCCTGGGAAGGTGGGCTCTGCGGCCCTGGGGGAGGCGGGTGCGATGCATAAACAGGACTCCCCCTGCAGCCCCTGGTATGCAGTAGGCAGTGCACCATTGCACACACTGCTCCCACCCGAACCGAGGACTGGGGCGCCCTGTGGGTGCGTTTCCACCCTGTCAGTCCTCGAGGTGGTCGTGCGTGCGGAACACCTGGGTGCTCCCCGAAGTCTCACCTTTCCTCCAGCAGCTCGTTCTGCTGGAATAACCCCAGCCTGGGGGTGCTGGGTGGAGACCTGTGTGTGTCACTGGCTCAGTCACTGGGTCCTGGCCCCTGGAGAACGGGCCACCGGTCAGTGTGGGACCCTGGCCGTGCAGCCCTGGGCCGAGCCGGGCGGGGGACAGAGGCTGAGGGTGAGACTGGGGGCATGTCGGGCACAGCTTGAAGGCAGATCTGGACTCTTTCCTAGGGTGTCAGCTCCCTCCTGCACCCCCCTCACTCCCAGTCGTTTGTTATTGTTGTCATTCGGGTGAGATGTACGGAGCCTGGTCTCGTGGAAGTGACTCAGAAGCGAGTGTAATCTGGTCCCAGGCAGACAGCTTGTGTTTGTAAACACGGTGCCAGTTTCGGGGTTAAAGACTGACTTCCTTTCAGGGAATCCACATACTTCGGAGTTGAGCTTGTGTGTTTGCGTTCAGTCATGCTGTCCGGGCTTTGCCGGGTGGCGTTTTGGCCCCAGAGCTCAGCATGTGACCTGCTTGGCTGCCCAATGGTCCTGGGGCCCCAACGCTCAGCTCCCCCGACGGTCCAGCCCTTGCGTGTGACTTGGCCCCTGGTGCAAGTCACACACAGACACTGAGGCTGCCGTGTGGGGCCAGGAGCCCCAGCGCTCGGCACAGTGTCTCTATTGAAGGAAACCACAGGATCCTGTGCCCGCCACCTCTTCTCAGCTGCCCCTCCTTGCCCAGCGCCCGCCCTTCCCCGACATGCTGTCCCCAGGTCCCCACGGCTCTGTTGCCAGGGCGCTGCAGGGGCTCGACTTGGACCAAGAATGGCAGGTTCACCTTGGAATAAAGTAGTAAGAACCAGGAACAGTCTCCAAGCCTTGCTGGACCTCTGGGGCACTCATGGGTCACCCCAAGGCCATGGTGGACTCAGGAGGCTGCAGAGGCCTTGGTCACCTTGATGTGGCCTGTGAGAGCCCCTCAGTCCCGGGCCTCCCCCGCCCCCACCCAGGTACCAGTTTTGCCGCAGAGGAGAAGCAGCAGAGCTTGTCTGTGAGGCTTGCGCCCGAGTGGGAGGGTGGCCAGCGGTAGCAGTGGACATGTTCACCCCCCACGCACCTGCAGGGAAGGCCACACGGGATCTGACAGTGCTTGGGGACGAGACTGAGAGCGCGAACCTCCGGTGCCAGGCAGCCCTCGGCCAGCCCCACGGCCTCTTGCCTTTTATTTGTCTTAGGTAACGCTGTAGGTTGTTTTTTGTTTGTTTGTTTGTTTTTTTTTTCATTTAGATGTCTACACGTAATCCTGTTTTTCATGAAATCCTGCTTCCTGGCCCATTTTCTGAAGGACTGGAGGGCTTGGCTGCCCGGGGCTGGCTTCCTGCAGGTGCCCAGGGCTGGCTCTGGGCGCCGGCTGCCCCTCAGCCCCCGGCCAGGCCCTGACACCCGAGCCTGCATCCTGCGACCCTGGAGCCCGGGGTGAAGTCCATGTCTTTGTGCACACGGCCATCGCGGCTGGCCAGCTGGCTGGGCGAGTGCGTCGGAGCCCAGGGAGGAGCCAGAGACCCTCTGCCAGCGGCAGGCCTGGCGCAGAGCTTTGCGCCAAATGAGCGAGGGAGCTGAGCCTTTGCCCACGCGGTCTGAGTTGTTGGAGACTCACTCAAAGGCTCTCTTCTGGTTCTAAAAACAGCAACAATATTCTCTGTTCTTTGAAGATAATGTGCTGGAGGTTGTCCCATCACATTTCTCGTGATGAATGTTGTGTCCTGGCCTCGCAAGACCATTCGGACTTAATGGAGAAAAAGCAGCAGCTAAAACGGTAGAAATTCCTTGCTGTGTCCAACCTGTCGGCAGAACAGGACTAGGAACCGGGCAGTGTGAGTTCTTACGCCAGACGCACACGGAATTGTCCGGTGACCTTGGGCCCCTTGTGTGGGATGCCTGGGGCCATGTGTCAACTGCGGAATCCCGGTAATCATTCTTCCCCTTGGTGTTATTTGGGTTGGCTGCTGAATACAGTGTAAAGTGATTTGAAAGCATCAAGGGCAACATAAGTGCTAAGTGTGATTTATTCAAACGTGCCGTGACTTGAAGAAATAGCCCATGTGGGTATCTGTGTGAACTCCTTGGACGTGGGGAGCAGCTGGGCTTGGAAAGTTCTGGTTGAGGAGGGACCCTTACCCCAGGCAGAGTTTAGATCGGCCATTGCGTGGCGCCTTGGGACATGGCGCTGCTTCTTGTGCGTTCTCCCCCGTGACATGTGGTTGGAGTGGCTGCTGCCTGTGGACCCTCCTACGTGGCCGGCCGTGTTTGCCATCTGCCTCAGCTCCGACCCTCAGGCGAGCCCTGGGAGGTGGGCGCTTGTATTTCCATCCCAGGTGAAGGACACGGGCCTACACTGCCCTGCCCCAGCACTTCCCCGTGGCAGGGACCCGGTGGGACGGCCTTCCTGGGTGGCTGTGACAGGGACGGGCGTCTTTCCTGAGCGAAAGGCTGCTTCGCATGTGTTCGCAGCCCTGTCTTTCATCCCGACCGCGGAGCGGTAGGCAGGTAGGCTGGGAGCTGCGGGATGATCAGAGTGAGTAGTGTTCACCCCGCCGCTGCAAGAAGGAGGCAGCGCCCTGCAAGTCTGTGTTGCCAAGGTAACTGGGGATTTGGAAGGGATGGCCGAGTGACATATTTTGCAAGCAGGGCTCTGCAATTATTGAAGACTCTGTGGCTCAATCTCAAACGGAGGTGATTCAGAGCTCCGGATGCGGAATGGAGGAGCCTGGCGTGTCCGGAGAGGGGCTCTGGGCCTCGCTGTGCCCATCACCCTGCTGCGGAAACGGCCACAGCTGCCGACTCCCGGGCTCTGACAAAGCCGGAGGGTCCCTCTTCCGTGCCGAGTGGCAGGTGGATAGTCGACTGTGGCTGAAGGATTCTGCCGCCTTCCCGTCCTCCTCTCTCCACTCCTACCGATGCCTGAGTGAAACCCCCGAGCCGAGGCGTCACGTGTGCGCCCTGGGTGAGGAGGTGACCCTGAAGGTGCCCTTCAAGTGCCCTGTTAAGTGAAGCAGAGACACTGCACCATGTCTTCCTGTGGTCGACTCGTTGCAACAACCTCAGAGCTGTAATTTGGTCCCAAGAGTGTGAACCGCATTCCCAGAGGGAACATCTACCTTAAACTCGTTTCTAGTCCCATCAGAGCAGAGGAGCCCGCGGCTGCTGAGCTGCCGAATCGCTGGCTTGAGCGAGGGACCGTCCGTCTGTCCCGCATGTCGACTTCGTAGGTGGGGCCTGCACTGCGTGGCCTTGCGAGGCCCCAAGGGCTACGTCCTCCGGAGCCGAGAGCAGAGCAGTCCAGCGGGTGACACGGGGACAGTCAGTCCATGCACCCCTTACGTTTCCTTGGTTTGCAAGGAATATTGTCACCACCGTGTCCTTTTAGGGTTCATTAATATGTTGTTGATTTCACTTGACCTGAATCAATGATTTAGGAAAAGCGATTGTCGGGACTCCATTGGGACATAGCTTTGCTCTCCTTTAAAAGTTTAAAAGTTTATTGTCCTTGTTTCCTGGGGCTGCTGGGACAAATGACCACAGGCCTGTGGCTTAAGGAGCGGATGTTTATTCTCGCACAGTCCTGCGGGCCAGAGCCTGACGTCCGGTGTGGGCGGGACCCGCTAGCACCGCTCAAGCCACCTCCCCGGGGTGGAAGCTGCAGGTGTCCCGTGGCCCCTGGCCATGTGGCTCCCGTCTCTGCCTCCATCTGCACCTGGCCTCCTCCCTAATCTGTGTGTCCCCTACAAGGACACCTGTCACTGGATTTAGGCCCCATCAGATAATCCAGGACAATCTCTCTCTCAGAATCCCCGTCACCTCTGCCTGCAAACACCTTTTTTCCAAATAAGGCGACATACACAGGTTTGGGGACTCGACACGAACATCTGTTTGATCCATCATTCAACTCACCACATATAGCTTTGGTGGATGATTTGGCATAATTTTTAAAATTTGTTTTGGAAATAATCATAGATTCATAGGGAAGTTGCAAAGATGGCACAGAGAGGTCCCTTCGTCTGATTTCCTCTAAAGGCAACCTTTTGTTAACCGTAGGACAATAGCATTGCAGCCAGGTGTTAGTGGAAACCTCTGAACGCTGTAAAATAATTTGAAGAGGTTTATTCTTTTTTTTTTTTTTTTGCTTTTTTTTAAATTATTTTATATCATCTTATTGTTATGGGGGATACAGAATTGCAAGTTACATACGTTGCCCCTGTACCGCCTTTCCCCCCAAGTCAGAGCTCCAGGCGTGTCTGTTCCCCAGATAGTGCGCGTTGCACCCATCGTGTAGGTATGTATCCCTCCCTTCCCCACCCCCCCTTCCCGAGTCTGCACCTTCAAGCATTACCATTCCCCAAACGGTGTGCAATGCACTCATTGGTAGGCATACCCCCATCCCCTCCCCCACCCCCCACCTCAGTCTGATATCCGATGGGTGTCGTTCCCAGATGTGTATTTAGGTGATGTTCAGGGAAACCAATTTTCTGGTGAGTACATGTGGTGCTTGTTTTTCCATTCTTGGGATACTTCACTTAATATAATGGGTTCCAACTCTCTCCAGGAGAACCATAGATATGTCGTATCTTCATTATTCCTTATAGCTGAGTAATATTCCATGGTATACATATACCACAGCTTACTAAGCCAATCATGTATTGATGGGCATTTGGGTTGTTTCCACATCTTTGCTATTGTGAATTGTGCTGCTATAAACATTCAGGTACATGTGTCTTTGTTACAGAATGACCTTTTTTCCTTTGGGTATATGCCCAGTAATGGGATTGCTGGGTCAAATGGCAGGTCTACTTGAATCTGTTTAAGGTACCTCCATAATGCTTTCCACAGGGGTTGCACTAGTTTGCAGTCCCACCAGCAGTGTATGAGTGTTCCTGTCTCTCCACATCCATGCCAACATGTGTTGTTTTGGGTTTTTTTGATAAAGGCCATTCTCATTGGGGTTAAGTGATATCTCATTGTGGTTTTGATTTGCATTTAAAAATAATTTGAAGAGGTTTATTCTTGGCTGAATGTGTGCGACCTCAGCTCAGGGAACATGGTCTCAAGAGGTCTTGAGAAAATGCACCCAAGGTGGCCGGGTTCCAGTTCGGTTTTAGACATTCATGGAGACGGGAATTGCAGGTAGAATCATAAATTGATACATGGAAGGTGTGCACTGGTTCAGCCTGAATAGGTGGGACGTCTCAAAGGGGAGGGGAAGATTGCAGATCATGGGTGGGTTCAAAGATTCTTGATTTGTAATTGGCTAAAGAAATAAAGCTTTGTCTAAAGGCTTGGAATGCTTTAAGTTGAGATGAGAAAGCCTGCTAATCAGAGACAAGCCACACTGTCCTCATCCAAGTGACACGTTGAGCAAATGGATGGTCTGCAGGTGAGTTAACCGTGCTCTGCGGGGCCTCAGGGCACGTCCAGAATTCAGTATCTAAACTGCAAAGGGAGGGGCAGGACGAGGCACGTCCAGTCTCCCTTCCCTTCATGGCAGGAATTCAGTTGTAAGGTTTTTCTGGGGTCCCCTTGGCCAGGAGGGGGTCCATGCAATAGATGGGGGCTGAGAATTTTCTTTAGTTCACACAGGAAATTAACATTGGTCCAATCCATAGATTTTAGGCATCAGTTTTTTCCTGGGCTTTAAGACAGAGAGATGTATGTCTAAGCCCCGGTGCCCCTTTCTAGCTGTGTGGCTTTAGGCAGGTTTTTGACCGTTCTGAGCCAAGGGTTTTTGTTCTCCACTTATGCAGGGGGGATGAGGATGCCGGGCAGGGTAGTTACGCACAGTAAACAGGATCGTCTGAGCACGGGCCTGCCCGGCAGGTGGGGACGTCACTCCGTGTGGTGGATGAACGCCGCGGCGTGGAAACATGTTACTCGTCCAGGTCTGCTGCTCGGGAGGGCGTGGCGGTGACCAGGCGGGAGGCGGCGGCCGTGGTGCAGTGAGCACCCTGCTGTGGGGCGCCGGGCCTCGGTGGCGCTTGGGAGGCTCCGCTCCGTCACCACGGGAGAGCAGAAGGAGGACGGCCACGCAGAGCCATCCCGCGCTCTGCGCCGTAGGTGCCAAGCGGGCGGAATAGTTGGAGCCACGACTTTTGTGGTTACTGAAGTTAACTCAGCATTCGAGCCTGTTGGGCAGATCCTGGAGGTCACTAGGCAGGGTCGGAACCTCCTCTTCCTGCGTCGAGGCAGCAGAGCGGCGGCCGGCGGCTCCTAGCGTGGGTATTAAATATTCTGCTCCGGCCCCCCTTTTTACCGTATAATCACCTCAATTTTTACAATCTAAAGTGGAGGGGAGGGGTGTTCCTACTTAAAAGGGTCGGGGGAGGATATTTAAATGCACTGATTTGATTAGGAATTTTTCAAAGGAGAAGTAGAAAAATTGCCAGGACATTCTTCCCGGTCCCCAGGGTGTAACCAATTCCACCCAAGGCCCCTGTGCCTGGCCGTCTTTGTCAAAATGCCCATTGCAAGTTTTAGGAGTGAAGTGTCAACTTTAGGGACATTAAACAACAAGAAAAATCGCTTAAAGTAAGTAGCGTTGCTCGGAGCTGGGGCAAATCATTCAACGAAAATCGGCCTATAATCGGCCTTTGTGTAGAGGGGACCGTTATGCAGATGAGGATTGTGTGGATGATTTGGTTGCAGACTTTTTTATTACACAGACTAACTTGGCGTTGTCCTGGGAAGCTGCCGCTTTGAGTGTTCGACAAAAGCAGGAATGCAGAGAGAGGGATGGTATTAGGAGCATTATGTTTGCATAATTTATGCTGGTGACAGCCACTGCCTGCCTCACCTCATCTCACATTTGCGGGAGGCTGCTCGGTGCTTCAGATCTCATTAAGCTGTTTATTCGTTGTAATGAATGACTTTAACGCGCTGCATTGAGGTTATGCCACACTAAACTATTTAAAAAAACCCGTCTCACTGTACACATTTTCACGGCTGCAGCTGAATGAATCCCTGCATTGCTGCCTCAGTGGTTGGACGGACACCACTGTAGGTCAATCACCTTTGTCCCCACTTGCTCCTCGTTCTGGGCCCCTTCTTGATAGAGCTGTGATAGTCTCACGAATGCGTATCTGTGGACAGATACGTCACCCAGCGAGCGTAAACGTGTGTGATTCTGGGTTCCCGAATTGCAGACCGTCCCTTCCTTGGCCTCTCCCACCAACCACGGCCACCCTGCCAGAAAAGCTTCCCTCGCGCCGGCCTCGCCTTGTCGCCCCTCCCTGGGTCCTTCAAGATGTTGTTGGCAACTTGCAATGACAGGAAGATAATATCTTTTGGGAGGATGGAAGGCAGTTCTGATAAAAAGCTGTCATTCAGAAACCCAGACCCCCTGTCACACGACACGCATTTTAAAGGCCATATGAACTGTTAAGTGGCACAATATGGCAGCCCGAGTGGTTATGACGACAGGGAGATTTTTTTCCCAGTGCAAAAACAGAGGGTGGGGCTTGTGGCGGCGCTGGCACATGAACGGTTTGATGTTCTACTGATACAAAGAAACACGACGTCTGTGCTCTGTCGTATCAGAATTATTTCTCCTGCGCCTGCTTAAGACGTCATCAGAAACACCGTTAGCAGGGGAGGATGTGGGCAAAGTTACAGCAAATAACAACACCGGAGTATCATCCTTTGTAATCTAGCAAATATTTGAAAGCCGCAAGCTGTGTGGTGTGACGGCGTCAGTCACCGCCTGAACTCGGCAGAGGGAAATTCAGGGTGTTATTTTGCAAGGGGAGGGTTAAGCGGGTCATAGGACGCAGCATTTTAAATTTGGGGTAAGGAGAGAGAAGAGAGGCCAGACCCCCACCCTGCGTAGACGGTGACTTCCAATGAGGTGGGGGATTCTCGAGCTCTCCCTGGTTTGTCTTCCGAGAAGCAGCGGCTGCTCTGTCCTGAAAGGTCACCAGGACGGTTGTGACTGGCTCTTGCTATGAGTTGCCGCTTACTTTTATAGATGATATCACCAGCGCCCAATCAGGACTCGAGTTCTGAAATTCAAGGGAGAAAAATAAGTTCTTTGGGAGAAATCATAGGGAGTTATTTTGGGCTTGATTTGCACTGTGCGAAAATAATTAGTTCCTCGCACGCAACCTAGAAGTTTACGATAAACAAAAACATCCACTTGGCAAGAGGATCTGTTGGTTTCAGAAGAGGATAACTGAGGTGAGGGAGCAGCACCCTGCCCCGCCCTGTCCCCGTGAACCTGAGTCCCTCCTCGGGGTGCCTGGAAGCTCAGAACCAAACCCAACGCTGCGGAGGGCGAGGACCCGACCTCAGCATGTCCCCACTGAGGATTTGAGCCACCGCCCGGAGGAAAGCGCGTTATTTACTTTTTTTCCCCTTTTCCGATTTGGCCTTTACATAATCGAGTAAGAGGGAAAACATGAGCCGGATGATGTCTTTCAGAGACCTGTTTAAAAAGATCACTCCGCATTAGAAGCAGGAGCGTCTAGCAGAAAGGATATCTAATACCTACGGAAAGTGTTTCCTTTAACTTGAGGCTTGGATGTAAAACTAGGAAGTGAGAATGAGAAATAGATTTTGCTCGTGTTTATTAGCTGTCCGGTGCCCAGTGGGGTTTTCAGGCTCAGCAGCTCTCACTTGTTACGGACAGGGAGGCCGGGGGTCGTTTTCCCGTCACGGTGGCAGGACTTGCCAAACGCATCCCCTCTGACACCTGCCGCAGGAGAAGGGTCTGGGGACAGCTGGTTTCCACGGGCGGCCGACTGGCCAGGACTCTTCCTGCAGTGAACAAGAATGACGCCTCCTGACCCTGAGGAACTGCTTTACTGGACTAAGGGATATTGTCGGGCCTGGGCCCCCCACCCCATTCTTTGTGCCGTCCACATGGTCCTTCGAGTAAACCCCCTGTGTGGCGTGAGGGGCAGAGCAGTTCTCCAGATAGAGGCTCTTTCTTAGCAGAGGCTGACATTTAATGTCCCTTTGTCTTCGTTCCTGCGGGAATATTTCCTGGCTGCAGAGTGTTTGTGCTTGGTTAGTGAGACCAGTTGGTCCGACTTTCCTCCTTCCTTGGGGGATGTGAGCAGAACCGTCCCCGGGTAAGAAAATGGGGAACCGACACTTTTGCGTTGGAGGACGAGAAATACCCCTGTCCCCAGTTACCCTGCGGCGGCCTTCCTGAGGCTTGGGGACCCTTGCCCTTGGGTACCCGGAGCCGGCAGGAGGGACAGAGACTGCGCAGTGTGTGGGGTTCTGGAGTTTCTTTCTGCCGGCCCCGTTCTCCCTGCGCACCCGGCAGTGCGGCCGAGCGAAGGGGCGGCCGGGCGCGGCGAGGTCAGCTCTGCACACGCGGCCGGGGGGCTGGCCACGTCTCGGGCTTCCCAGGCCTCAGGGGCCACGAATCTGCCCTCCTGACGTCGGAGGTGCCCAGTGCCAGGTTGCGGTGAGCGCGGCCTTAACATCGAGGGCTAGGAGGATGCCGGAGCGCCGCAGAGCGAGGCGCCGCAGACCCCACGCTGCAGGGCGTGAGCCCAGGGACGTGATGTAGAAACAGCTCAGCGTTTCCGAGGACGCCTTCCAGCCGTCCAACGTGGGGTTTCAGCGACTCAAAACGGGGACCCAGACGTGCTCCCTGTGGGCTGGGAGGGCCGGACCGAGGCAGATGCTCCCCTGAGCAAGCATCGTGCTCCGGGGTCCAGGCCCTTCCCAGAGTCACCGCCGCTCAGCCCGTGTCACCGCAGGCGCCGCTGGGGAGGAACACACAAGGCCCTGACGTGATTTTCCAGAGAGCTGAGTTCCTTGAATATTAAAATTAACCTTTTTTAATAACAAAAATGATATAGTCCATTGGAGTAGAGCAGGATTTATCGTATGACAGCGCTTGTCATGGCCGTGAGTATTTATTGAGTAGTTTTAGAAAGTTCATTAAACTCGGGAGATTAACTGTTGCCCGGAGCAGCGCCCCGTAAAGGGGAAACGCGGTTCTGTCGCGGGTGAGATGTGTGTTGTCCCTCCCTCCCCCGCTCTCCTCTGCTGACCCGAGGGCGTTTTCCTTGCTGTTACCGTTGGCGTTTTCAGAGGTCCCGGACTGCTTCGCGCGGTGTTCAGGGACTCGGCCTTGCACGCTCCTTCCACGGGCCGTGGCAGGTCCTGCCGCCGTGCCCTGGCCACGCCGGGTGCGTTCGTCCCCACCGGCCCGCTGAGCTCTCCCAGGTCACAACGCAGACGCCGTCCGGTGGGAGCAGGTGCAGCCGACCTGCCCCGTCCGTGGCAAGGAACGCGAGGGGCCACTGCCACGGCTGCCCTGCTGGGCCACTGTGACTGGTGCTTTTATTTTCCTTCCTTCCTGAGTTGGCCCCCACTGAGTCGCTGTGGGAACACCCTTTCATGATCTCATTTGACCTGAGGGCCTTGGTTTGCGTCACAGCAACAGGGACAGCCCGTTTAGCTGAGAGCTTACCCGGGAGGAGCCATCCCACTAAGCCTGCAGGGAGGTCCTGGGTGCCGAGAGGACTGTAGGGCTTGGTCCCCCAGCGTGTGGGGTGGCCGTGGGGCGTGGGGCCTTCCCGACCTCCTGTCTCCTGTGTGCACTAGGGACCTAGGGCCCCTCTGATGTTGAGGCCGCCAGGTGTCCGCAACATTAAACCTGGACGCTTTGATCGGTGACAGAAAGGGATTCCTGAACCCCAACTTTCTCACCAAAATAATTCTGAATTAAAGCCCAGCCCAGAGTCTTTGCCGAGCGGATGTCCATGGCGCAGGCACTGCGGCCACACCTGTCAAGGTGCAGCTGCTGGGGGACAGAGACCCACAGCACAGCGGCCACAGCACAGATGTGGGGAGCAGGACTTCCGGCTGTGCGACCGATCACCGTGGGCCCCTCAATCCTCTGTCGGGTCCGGAGAGAAAGACGCGCACCAGGCTGGGGTCTCGTGAGGACTGAATGAGGTGATGCATGCGCTGAGATGAGCTTTGCACCCGAGGTCAGAGTTCGATAAAGACAGCATTCGCCACCAGCAGCAGCAAGCGCCAAGGTTTATTAAGTCCTCACCACGTGCAGGGCAGTGGTCCGAGCAGCATTCCACTGGTATCAGCACATGCGGTGTTCACAGTATTGTGGACGTCTTTACTATATCCGCAATTGGGGAGTGTCGGGCACAGACAGGTTAAGTAACATGTCTAAGGTCACACAGCCAAGAAGCCTGGAGTCAAGCCCAGACCGTCCAGACCTGGAGGCTGTGTGTTTAGCACTGCAGCGTCCCTCAGGGAATGGTAGCTGCTGCTACCTTCGCCTCCAGCACAAACGTGTCTCAGGGTTCTCATCTTCTGCAGCCTGGGCCTGTGATGCACCTGGCCGGGAGCGTGCACTTAGGAGGTGTTAGCTGTCACCGTCATGATGACTGTTCCATATTGCATTTCCCCAATTTAGTCTAATAGCATTGGTCCGAATATACAGATCACATACATAGTACAATAAAAATACTTACATAAGACATTGCATTTTTATTATTGCTAATCTGGCAGGAAAGGAAGGAGGTCACCCTCAAGCGTGAGGGGTTTGTGGGTAATGACAGTCTAAGTCTCAGGTGAAGCCAGGACTTTCTGGAGAATGTTCTGCTCTAGCCACAGCCTCGGGGCTTTGACCTCAGCCCCTGCAGCCCCCAGCCTCTTCCTTCTCCCTCGGGCAGGCTCAGCTCTGGTGTTTCCGCCCATCCGAGGCTCTGCCAGCCCTTCCTGGCTCTGTCGGGCAGAACCCATCTCTGCCCGGCAGCCACAGGCAGGCGAGTGACAACAGCCGGCTCTGAGAACGGCTTCATTTCTGTGAAGAAAGGTGGCTGTTCTCATCTTCCTGGAAAGGCTTTTTTTTTTTTTTTTCTTTTTTTGAGACAAGGTCTTGCTTCGTCACCCAGGCTGGAGTGCAGTGGTGCGATCACAGCTCACTGCAGCCTCCAACTCCTGGGCTCAAGCCATCCTCCCGCCTGTGCCTCCCAAATAGCTGGGGCTACAGGGGCATGCCACCACGCCCAGCTAGTTTTTTCTTATTTTTCTAGAAACAGGGTCTCACTATGTTGCCCAGGCTGGTCTAGAACTCCTGGCCTCAAGAGATCCTCCTGCCCCAGCCTCCCACGGTGCTGGGAGTGAAGGTCTGAGCCACTGCACCTGGCCAGGCTGGGCTTTCTTAAACTCCGTCACGTTTCCACTTTGACAGGGACGTGGGAATACAAAATGAGACTGTGGCTTTCCTCTGGCAGGGACGGTAAGAAGTAAGGTGACAGGTGGCCCCTGTCCCCGGCCTGGCCCGAGTGAGCACCAGGGATGCTGAGGACTGCGGCCCAGGGGCAGGTACAAGCACCCCGTGAGCTGGCAGCCCGGGCCTGGTCTAGCGGGTTGTTGGGCCAGAACCACTTCATCTTCCAACTTCTCAAAAGGAGCCAAATCTAGATTTTCATGTGAAATTGTTTTATTTTTAAATGTTGGAAACTTCATATTAAAAAAAGAAAGAAAGAAAACCCTGTATGAGTTGGACAGACTGCGTCTGCAGTTTGGAAGGGGTCAGCAGCCACTGGACCGGGAGTGGCCTTTCCCCGGCCAGCGTGGCCCTAGACCCTCCAGGGCCCACCCTGGAACACCACTCCCTGCACGGGATCCTGTCCCCGCTGGGACCCCAAGCCCAGAGGACAGACTCTCCCGTGAGGGTTGGCAGCCAGAACCTCGACATCTAAGCGGGGCTCCCTTCCTGGGAGGGCAGGATGTGCAGGGCGGGAGCCCAGGGAGTCCGACTTCAGCCTCTGGTGACCCCCACCACGCTGCTCTAGCCCTGAAATCTCAAGGCTTTGTGAGAGGAAACCTTGCTGGGGATCACGGCTACATCGTTGGTTTCCAAACCCCAGAGAAAAACATTTGATCACTTAACCCCAAAATACAGATATTTGTTATTTTGTGAATTATATGCAGGAACTACTGCATTACTGTTATTTAGTAAAAACATACAACATAAATTGGCATGTTAAAGATGAAAAAAATTTACCTAATTTATTAATAGTGTAAGAAGTTTTTTGGTCATATATATGGCATTCTTCATATATGGCCTTATTAGTCATGTATATTACATGCCATGACATAATACATATATGGCATTATCAGTAATGTTACTAATATTCTAAACACTAGTCTTTTAAACATCTTGCAAACTCTGCTACCAGTGTTATTTGAAGGCACAAAGAACACGTAGAGTGAGCTTCATTGTTAATGACAGTGGGAGTAAATCCATACTTCAAACGTCTTCTCATTAATTTCAGCCGTCTTGGATGATTTCATCAATTTAATTGGACCCCCAATTGTTTTTAACGTCCTAATGTAGCTGACGGCTAGTTTGGCTTAGGAAGTGTGGCTGCGAGCATGCTGTGCGTGAAGGGACAGGTGGTTCGAGTGGGCGAGTGAGGTCCTCACGTGCCTTGACGTTGAGGAGCCACGTTACTGAGACGTGGCCTTGACTGTGGGCCCCGTTTCACTTACTGATTTCCATGCACTCGGGGTCCACAGAGGGGATGTGTCTGGTTTTCTGGCCCTGCTGGCGTGGCGGAGCAGGCAGATGCGGGCCAGGCGTTCCTTGAACAGCGTGCGTGGTAACCGCGCGCTCAGCCTTGCGTGCCGTGTCCTCGAGAGCTGAAGCGACCCCGGCAGGAGTGTGAGCCTGAGCGTGTTTCTGTGTGAGGGATCCGCTCTCGTGTGCGTTTGCAGAGTTGTAGTCTCACGTTAGAACCGAACGAGCATTCAAGCGTGTCGGTCTCGGTTATTTATCTTGGAGTTGATAACGTACCTCCAAAGATTTTCAGCTTTAAGTATTTACAGAGGCTGGTTTTATACTGTGATAGATTTGCATCCGAGATTTCTGCAGCTTCCGTGCAGGCGAGATGAGGTTCCTGAGAGCGCCGTTAACAATGAAAAAGGAAGGACGTTTGACACTGTTCGAGTCGAGTCACCCACCGTTGGGGGGAGGGGCGTGGGGTGGGCTGAGTGTCAGGGTTCTCCAGGGAGACAGAGCGATGGGCTGTGTGGGCAGAGAGGGGGATGCATTGTGAGGCGCAGGCTCCAAGGCTGTGGGCTGGCCAGGGTGAGGTCCGCAGAGGAGACCCAGGGGGAGTGGACGTTGCGGTTCGAGTCCCCGGAGTGTCCCGGCAGAGGTGACTTCTTCGAGGCAGTTGGGCCTTGTTCTCCCATGGCCTGATGGGGTAAGGCCGGCCACATGGGGGAGGGTGACCTGCTTCACTCAGAGTCCACAACTCAGTTGTCACTGTCAGCTGAGGAAGTGTGACACCTTCCCCGCAACACTCAGGCTGCGGCTGGACCCGACATCTGGGCGCAGCGGCCCAGCCAAGTCAGCACGTAAATTACGTGTCACAGACGTGGCCTCCTTTGTGGCGCTGTTGGAACGTCACCTGCCGCTAAGAGAAGCAGACGTGCTCTGTTCCACGTGAGACACTGAAACTTCATTCCATGGGTGGATCTTACCCGCCGAAGCCATCTGTCACCATCCGTCACCATCCGTCAGCATCTGAACTTCTGATTTTTCAGTGGACAGTGAACCAGAGCAGCGAGAGGGCCACGTGAGTGGTCCGCCTGCCCTGGACCGGCGTGGCCTGTTCCGGATGCACTTTAACCTCCCCGGCAGCCCGAGGCTTGGCACGCAGCCCACCCGGCCACCCCAGTGACTTCGCCCAGGCTGGACACCGCACCTGGGCCGCTAGAATCCAGCTGAGTGAGGACGTATTTTGAAATATCTCGAGCATCATTCGTTCAGTGCTTAGGTATTCAGATGCAGGTTCTGGAAAAACACTGGATTTGGGCATATTCCAAGCTGCCCTTCTGATTAAGATTCTGGCCGATATCCCTGCTCTTGGAAAAGTTAGGAGAGTCTTTGTTTTCCTCTTTGGCTGTCTTGCCACAAACCTGTTGCACATACTTTTGTTTAAAAATAAGCCACACAGGCTGAGGAAGTGGTTCCTGAGTGTGATCGTTTGGGTCCCTGAAGCCAACGCTTCCGAGTCCGGCAACAGGGCCATGGGGAGGTTTCTCCTTCACTCTCGGGCCTGCCCAGGGCCGACCTCTGGGGCAAGCCGGATCACGAGGCGACCTGGAAGATGAAAAACACATGGCAGAAAGACAGGGGGCTGGGTCTTGGTCTTTGCCACCCCAGCCGCTATAATCCCTCTGGATTGCCGACGTCTGGGCTTCGTTGACGTGAGCAAATCCTCCTTTGTGAGTTTGAGGGCGTTTCAGCGTGCGCAGTTGAACCTCAGCTAATGTAGCTCTTCACCCTGAAAAACTGTCATTGTTTCTGGTGAGTTTGGGGACAGGGGTGGTGTGGCGTCCCAGTTTTTGCTTTGCTTCTTTTGGATGGTCCTCATACTCTGAGGTCTGTGGCCACCTCTCTAGAGAGCAGCACACTCTGGGAAATGACCCTTGGTGCCCTCCCGTCCCAGCCCCATGCTGGCAAGTAGCTCTCATCAGATAGTCTCGTGGAAAATGCACCGGCTGGATTAGGGGACCAGGGAGGAGTCCTGTGGAACCCAGGGTGCGCCGGGCTTGGCGTCACTGCAGAGAGCCGTGCGCCCACGCGGGGCTGTGTTCACCTCCTGTGGCCCCAGGTCTGCACCTCTCCACCGGGGGCTTCAGCTGATGCTCCTGACTCTGCATGGGACACTTTTCTGCAGCAGATAATAATAGACTTTCAATTGTCTTTATCCTGAAACCCAAAGGGCAAAGGGGAAAGAACGTCTCTGATGGTGGAATAGCTTGCCCCTTTGTCTAAATACAGCAACAAAATGTCTGGCAAGACACAGTTTATCAGAAAAAAATCTAGAAATTGCAGTGTGCAGTCTCCAACTCCTGTAGATATCTCTGCATGTTATTTTTAATTAATTATATTTTATGGAAGCGATTAGATGACTGACAACCTCAGTTAAGTACTAATGAAAGGACAGTGTCTTTTCACGTGCCGCTGATGAGAAAGTGCAGCTTTGACTCCGGGGGCCGGAGCTGGGCAGGGAGGCCGTGAGCGCTGGCAGCTGGTGGGGTCGGGTGGGCTGGGTCCCGGGCCGGGGGTCTCACCGCCACCATCCCAGGGCTCGTGTCTTCTCCCTGCAGGGGAGAAGCCCCCGCACCACCACCCCTGCTCCTCTGCTTATTCCCGTCGCTTTGATTTCCAAAAACAATGAGGACAGGTGCTGAAGCCTTAATAATGGTGCTTCTCTGGAAAGTTGGGTTAATTTGTCTAATTTTCACACCTTTCACTCTTCTCCACAATGGTAGGGTGGCTTTGTATCAAGGCATCAAATAGATTTCACGCTTGGTGCCTTTTCTGAAATACCTGGTGGCATGGAGCACACCCAGCACACCTGGCTGCCACCGGGGCTGTGAGACTTAGTTGTGGTCACCGCGGCCTGGCAGCGGAGATCTGATTTTCTCGGCGTGGCTTGGACGAGGTGCGGAGACAGCGCAGGAGGGGATTTGGGGGAAAATTGCACTCTTTTTTCTGAAGGCCAATTTCCCATTAATCTGAGTTTTTTCTTAAGGGAAATGCCAGACACCCGGGGGCTTCAGGGATTTGTGTGTGAGGATATTGTGGTTTTTTCCAGGCAGAACATTAAGGAAAAGCTGCCTGATTGTTAGTGGCGTAATACGCTCATCTAAATGCCTTTTCTGGGCTTATTTTGTCTTGGGGTCCCTGTGAGTGGATTTCAAGGGGTCCCCCGGCCTCTGCTTTGGACTCCGCCCCTCCCCGGGATCCTCGGCCACGTCCTGGAAGCCGCACCCATCGCGTTTGCGCCTTTGCCCGCTGGGCGACAGTTCCCGTGTTCCTCTGTGCTGTGAGACCGCGCGTCACTTCCACGCCTGTCGCGCTAGGAGATACACGTCCTTCGTCAGACGTCCTAGAGATCACTCGTCACCGCGGTGCCAGCATTCTGCGGTGCGGCCAGCCGGCCCACACCTCAGAGCCGGACCCGGGCGCCTGTTGTGGTTTCACACGCTGGGAGCCCCTCCCGTCTTGAAAGGTAAAGCCGAGGACACTGCTGGGGAGTCAGCGTGGCGCAGCCACACGCTGGCACGGCCCTCAGCCCCCGTGCGCGTTACTAAACTAGTTCAGATTCTCCCGTCCGCGGCAGAGGGAAGCCGAGATCTGAGGCTGGAGTGTAAACATAACCCGAGGGGCCCAACTCCCTTGCTGGTTTTTCCCAGAGTAAACATTTACACTAGGTTTTGCAAAAAGTAAAACCCCTGTTACTGAGCAACTTAATCGCACGTATGTTTCTGTAGATCCTAACTGTCATTTGTCACATAAAGCCAGCCCCAAATCTTCATTTGGAGAAAAGAGCTTGCACTCACTTCCAGGGTCCGCCGTCTGCTGGGTTTCTCAGGATGCTGATAGGCCGGGACCGGGTGCCCGTCTGGTCTGCCGGCATCCCTGTCAACCCGGACAGCCGTCGCTCCGCCTGGACACGGCAGCAAATGCGGGAGACGCCATCTGCTGTGCTCGGGCAGCGAGGGGACGCCCGCTCCCAGGGCCGCTGTGAGATCCTTGTGAAGACACCCAGAGAGCAAACGCAAACCTCACTCCAAAGTTAGTGGCCAACATCCAACTGCTGCTTTTCTTTTTTTAGAGACACTTTCTCACTCTGTCACCCAGGCTGGAGAGCAGTGGCATCATCATAGGTCACTGCAGCCTTGACTTCCTGGGCTCAAGCATCCTCCTGCCTCAGCCTCGTGAGTACCTGGGACTACAGGTGTGCACCACCATGCCCGGCTGATTTTCCTATTTTTTTTTTTGTGGAGAGGGCATCTCCCTATGTTGCTCAGGCTGGTCTCAAAATCTTGGCCTCAAGTGTTCCTCCCCCCTGGCCTCCTAGAGTGCTGGGATTACAGGCATGAGCCACTGCACCCAGCCTGCAACTTCTTTCTAGAAAGTTCTTCCTCTGGTTCTGCACATGGCTGGTTCTTTCTCATTATTCAGGACTTGATTGAAACGTTAGCTCCTTAGGGACGCCACTCCTGCCCCCCGTGTTCTGTTCCTGTCCTTGAGCTTCTTAGTGCCTGGAGTGGAGCAGTGTATGTTCCCTTTGGGTGTCGCCCTGCGGCCCCAGCGAGGCAGAGACCTGAGAGGGGCCGTTGCCCCACTCGCCACCGCACCCCCAGCACCCCCAGCACCCGCAGTTGCTCAGACAAGTGAATTTGGGTGAATAAATGGCTCTTGGAGGTGTAGACTGGTACAGCCACTCAGGAAAATGTTTGCAGGATCTCGTAAGTGAAGCTAAATGTAAACGTCTCTATGCTGTTGCTCCGGAGATTATACACCAGAATGCTGGGTATTTTCCCAGGGGAAATGAGAGTATGTGTCACAGTAGAAGATGCCGAGGCATGTTCATACGAGCTGTGTTCACAGCAGCCCGATGCCGGGCACTGCCCAGTGTGCGTGCGTGGCAGGAGGGGTGACGAGATTGCTGCGTGTTCACGCGATGGCATGCGGCCCAGCCATGGAAGGCTGCAGCGTGTGCAGTGACACAGACGACTGTCACAGACGTTATGTTGAGCACAAGGAGCCAGGAGACACAGGACGCAATGCCATTTGCATGAAGCCCAGTGGCAGACACAGCGAATCACATTAGTTCCTGTTGCTTCTGTGACAAATGACCACAGCCCAGTGGCGTAAGCAATGTGAATTTATTCCTGTACAGCTCTGGAGGTCAGCTGTCTGCCGTGGGTCAACAGGGCCTTGGTTTTGCTCTGTAGGTTTTGGGGGAAACCGTTTCCTGGCCTTTTTCAGCTCCTAGCAGCTCCTGGTGCTGCGCCACTCCGACCTGCCCGACTCCGACCCTCCTGCCTCCCGCTTAGAAAGACCCTTGTGATCACATTTAGGGCCCACCCAGATAATCTCCCCACCTCTAAGGCCTGAACTTAAACACATCTGCAGAGGTCTGGGGTTAGGGTGCGGCGATCTCGGGAAGCCTTTATTCTCCTGCCAGGCTGAGCTGTGGGCTTCGCCTGGGGCTGGCACTGCCTGGGGGCCGGCCGTGTTCTAGATCCAGGTGTCAGACTTGGACACAGGCGCACACTTGTAAAAATTGATCAGGCCGTGACCTCACACCCAGCACGCTTCACTGCATGCATGTTACACATCAGTGCAAACCTAGAAAAGAAGAGCAAAGGTAGAACTAACCTTCCTGCAGACACGCCCACCTGTGTGCAGCGAGCGTGCCTGTGTTCAGAACCGTGGACCAGCAACAAGCAGGGTCCACGGTTAGCACACATGGAGGGTGAGGCCCTGGGTAAGGCAGCCGGGCCACAGGACATTCCACTCCACTGCCCGTCCGTGGGTGCCCCGCAGTCTACATACGGTGCCCACGGAAATGACACGGTTCTGGAGTGAAGCAACTTACTCTTTGTAACGAGGCCCCTGGCAGTCTGCAGAACGAGGCTTGTACGAGTGTTTGTGGAGCAGAAGCCCTGGGCCATCCCCAGTAGCCCGTCCCCTCGCTGGGCTTGCAGAGTCCCAGCCAGATGGCTTCCGGGTAATGGGGCCCGCTGGGACTGGGCCACCATGCACACACGGCCGTGTGCCTTCAAAGACGCTGACTCTGCCCAGGCGTCTCTACTCTTTAATGTGGCATTTAAGGTTCTGGAAATTTGCAGTTTAGAAAACTGCCGGGTGGGTTTGTCAGAAGAAAAGCACCCTGGGCATTTTCAAGATGTTTTTGCCTTCAAAGATGTTTGCCTTTTTGTTCGGGTTGGCACAGTTGCAAAGGCTGTGCACTGCATCACGTGGCATGGGACAGGCTGCACGTGGGCTCCGTGGCGTGGTGTCGGCGCCTTGCCAGGGAGCAGGGCTCCTAACCTTGAGCCCTCCCCCACTTGGTGCCTGCATCAGAACCGTCAAATGAACCTCGAAATGGCTGGAACACAAAGCGAGAGGCACTACGCCCCCGTAACGCGCTTTAAATAACGTCAGACTCTAACCTCGAAAGGGGTTCTCCCCCTCCCCACGAGGCACTGAAATGTGTTTTTTACAGATAAATATTTCAAGAACAGACCAGCTCATCTGGATCAAATCTTAGCTTTTTAAAGATGCAAATTGAAAATTAAGCATCAAAACACAAGGACTCAGCGGAGCCATGAGGAAGGGCTGTGCAAACTCATCAGGCCATCTTGAAAGTCGGGCCTGCGATCCCCACGGTCCTGAGACGGACTCGCTCTGTGCATTTCAGAATTGTTTTAGAGAGGAAGTAGGATCAGACCCGCGGGGCACGTCCCCAGCAGGCGAAAGCCACTGTGCGTAAGATGGGTCAGTCCCAGGAATCGTTCTACAAACTTAGCGCAGCTCTTCTTCAACACGGCAGCCTCACCGCGGCCCTGCAATGTCACTTCCTTTCTAATTTTCCCAATTTGGACATTTTTAAAGGGGATCAATCAGAGCTACCAAAGAAATACAGCGTCAGGAAACTGATAAACACAGTGTACGTTTGGGGGCTCACAGCGGCCCGGCCTGGGTTGGTGGTTGATCAACATCTCGTTCCATCACACCAAGGGCACTTTCTCCCACCCCAGACGAAACGAGAGAACTCGGAGCACTGGAGCAGAGCCCGGGGGTGCGGCGCTGCCCGGGCAGAGCCGGGTCTGCACCAGGCTGAGTCCTGCCCGGAGGCTGCTTGTCCCGACACCAAGACAGGACAGACCAGAGCTGTAGTGAAGCTCGGTGACACTTGAACGCCTTTCCTACAAGTTATTAGAGAACAGAAGGATAACTTGTGTCCGTCCATCCATCCACCTGTCCCTCATCCACCCACTCACACATCCATCCGCCCATCATTCCATCATCCATCGCCCCACACGCCCACCCATCATTCCATCTGTCCATCCATCCACTCGTCATTCCACCTGTCCACCCCTCCACTCGTCCATCCACTCATCATTCCATCTGTCCACCCCTCCACTCGTCCACCTGTCCACCCCCCTACTCGTCCATCCACTCATCATTCCATCTGTCCATCCATCCACTCGTCATTCCACCTGTCCACCCCTCCACTCGTCCATCCACTCGTCATTCCATCTGTCCACCCCTCCACTCGTCCATCCACTCGTCATTCCATCTGTCCACCTATCCACTCATCCATCCACCTGTCCACCTGTCCATCGCCCAGTCTGTCCACCGATGCCAGACACTGGGGATTCCATGACCAGCGAGGCTGACGAGGTTCCTGCTTTCCTGGATCTCACATTCCTTTTCTGAACGTGAGCTGCGCCGCTGTGGGAATGGGGGACCATGTGGTTTCCCGCCGAGGCCCTCCTGATGTCCCCACCCAGCGTCCACCTCCAGGCTCCTCCGCTGTGGCTCTGATTTCGGAACTGCAGCCGTCACTCCCCAGTGCAAGGAAAGGCCGCACTCATCGTCGTGAAAAGCTCAGTAAAGACTGTGCCTAGATAACTGCCCTGGCAGAGTCTCAAGCCGGGCCCTGTCATCCTTTTTATTTTGTTTTCAAATGGGCAGCCTTCCCGCAGGGTCAGCCGGCCCAGCTTCTGCACGAGGGCTCAGCTGTGGCTGGGCTGGGCACACAGTGCTGCCCGTGTCCGTGATGCCACCAGCAGCAACACGTAAGTGCAGCCGCCATATGCTCCCTGCCTACACGGAGCAGCTCACTTTGTTAAGCTCTCTCTGATGCAGAGCAAGTTTACAGCTCAGAAAGATCCAAGTAGAAGGAGCAGTGAGTGTCTGGCCTGAATGGAGGAGGGTGCAGACGCCCCGTGTGAGGCAGAGCCCAGAGGGCAGCCGCTGGCACAGGCCGAGGGGACAGAAGCCCCCAGCCGGGCACTCGCCGGTGGCTGCAGGAAGTCTGCCTGCCAGGTGCTGGTTCCCTGGCGTGGTCCAGCAGGGGTACCGGAGGAGGCCGGGGGAGCGAGGCTGCGTCTCAGCAGTGTGCCCCTCGGTCCTGACCACAGCGAGCTGCTGCCACGTCTAGAAAGACACCTGCCCTTCAGCCAGGTGCTGCGAGCACAGCCTGCCCCAGGCAGCACCACGGTGGCATGTTCTGGAAATTGTCCATGGCGGGAACATTTACAACATGGAAATTGGCAAACACTATAAACCTGCCTCCTCCCCCCAGGGCCGGCGGTTAGTGTCACCATCACCCCCTGGCTGCCTTAGTGTGGTGCTCAAGGCCCCTCTTGTCCTTCTCGTTTAACTCAAAATGTGTTAAGAGAGGGAGAGAGAGGGGAGCATGGGGGAGGGACTTCTTGGCCACACAGTTGAATCCCAAGGGCGTGTCGAGGCACAGCTAGATCCAGGGGCTCCACCTGTGTCCCCAAGACTGGTCCAGCCCTACCTGCAGCTCCGCCTTCTCCACGCGCTGGACCCCGGCAGCTGCAGGCTGGCGTCATCCCTGGAGCTTGCAAGCTCGGGAGATGGGAGCTTTCCGTCCCCGGCAGCCGTGAAGGCTTTGAGGCCGCAGTTGCCGCACCGCGTGGCCCGACCCACATCTCGTTTCCCCCACATGGCGCCTCTGAGCCGACGCTCCAGGTGCTCAGCCTGGGTCGCGTGGCTGCCCTGGGAGCCAGCGGGGCAGCCGGCCCCACCAAACTCAGGGCCAAGTCCCCAGGAAGGGAGCTTCTCCAGAGAGACCCCGAGGGCCCTGTCCAGAGGAGGTGGCAGGCTGGGGACACAGCGCCAACATCCAATTCATTTCGCCAGTCGGCCTCTGAGAGATGCTCCCTGTCCAGTCGCTTCTCGTCTGTGCTTCCGGCTGTTTCTGTGTGATGCTGCTTACCCCCCCCCAGCGCCCTCCCTGCCTCCGCTGTGGCCTGAAGTCTTACCTGTCGCTCCAAAGACCCCTTCCCGTCCTGTCCTCGGCCGCCGGACCCTGACCGCTCCCCCCCCCCGCCCAGAGCTCACCCCTGCCCCCCAGCACTTTCCTGTGCTGTGGAGGTCCCTGCGAGTGTGTGGCTCGTCCCTTATCCTACGGCTTCCAGCACAGCTTCTGTCCCACAGCGAGGACCGTGGGGAGTGGGGGGGACACGCCGAGCCCCTCCCAGAGCTGCGGAAGTGGTCGGGCCTGGGTGAGCGGCAGACTGTGCTCCTCCCCTGCCAGCCCAGCTGGGCGCCCGAGTCTGTGACAAGCCTCACTCTCTGCGTCTGTCACCCGGGCGTGGTAACAGGACTGCCGTGCTGGTGGCCAGGGTGCCTTGCACACAGGAGGTGCTCAGACAGTCACTGATGGGTCCCCCTGGAACTTTTCTCCCACCTGCATCCTTTACAGTGTGACAGGCAGGTGCCTGCTGTCCTGTGGCCCTCACAGTGACTTCAGAGAGAGCCTGGCTGTTTTGCCCACAGGACACATTAGAACCCTTGGGCTGCTGTGGTCAAAGAGATAGGTGGTTTTCAAATAAATTCCTTATGCCAGGGGTTCTCAAAGTGGGGTCCCCGGACCAGTGGCATCAGCATCACTTTGGGAAATGTCAGAAACTCACATTCTCTGTCTCTCCCCAGACCTGCTGCGTCAGGAGCCCTCGGGGTGGGCTGGGAAATCTGCCTGTAAACCCGTCCTGCACTGCTGTCTGGTCAAAACATGACGGAGCCACAGGGAATTTTAAATGTTTAGGAGCCACATTGAAAAAAAATAAGGGGAAGCAGTCGAAATTAATTTTTATTGCAGTAAATATACAGGACAAAATTTACCATTTTACTCATGATTTAGGTGCACAGTTCAGTGGCATTAAGCACATTCACGGTGCTGTGAAACCCTCGCTCCCGGCGTGTCCGGGGTTTGTCATGACTCCAAACGGAAGCTCGTCCCCATAGACACTGACGCCCCTCCCCTGCCCCCAGCCTGGCTCCCACCTTTGGCTTTCTGTCCCCATGGACAGGGCCACCGCAGGGACCTCGTGTGAGTGCACCCAGAGCATCTGTCCTTTCGTGTCTGGCTGACTGCACCCAGCACGGCGTCCCGAAGGTCCACGCGTGCAGTGGTGGCCAGCATTTCCTTCCTTTCCACGGCTGCACCCCAGTCCACCGTCGGGGCGGAATCCGTGTTTTGTTTATTGCTTCTTGCGTTGGTAGACACGTGGGTTACTTCCATGTTTTGGCTGCCGTGAACACAGGGGTAACACGTGTCTCTCGAGACCCTGCTCTCAGCCCTCCGGGGCACATACCCACGGGTGGACTTGCTGGGTCACCAGGTGGTTCTGGTTTGGTTTCTGAGGACCCCCATGCCGTTCTGCGCGGCGGCTGCCCATTCCCGCCAGGGCTCCCGTCCTCCCGACACTCGGTGTTTTGTGTTTTTGATAACACTCATGCTAATGGCTATGGAATGGCATGAAATCAGTTTCTTAAATGAGTTTATTTAATGACCGTGTGTCCCAAAAGTCACCAGACAGAGGGAAAGTAGGAAGTTGTAGCTAAATGTACCTTTATTTACAAAATATTCATTACAAAATTTCATAAAATTCTTCCTTTGTCTGGAAACTTTTGGGATACCCTATAGTATATCCCAAACATTGTTTCAGTGAGTAAAACATATTTAGAGTATTGATTAGATATTTTACAAGCTCTATTTTAATTTCGGAGGAAGCGTTTGAAATCCGATGCGCCGACCGCCCGTCTCAACTCAGACCAGCCACGGCGACAGGGCTCAGTGGCAGCGTGGCGGTGGCACCGTGGGCAGCGTGACTCTGGAGGGCTCCGGAGCTCTCTCTAGTTCCAGAAAGGGACCGGTGGACACAGCTTACTGAGTGTGATTTTAGGGCCAGCAGGTTTATTGGTTTTAATAAAGAGGGTTTTTTGAGGGGGTGAAATCTTAGCACAGTTTGTTCCTGACTTGCTGCCCTTGGGGAGAGCGGGGCGTCTGTGCTCGGACGTGGAGGCTGGATGTCTTGGGGGCCCTTCCAGCCGCTGGTTTGAAATGACTTTGGCCCCGAGGAGGGCTGAGTAGGGGAGGTGTTCACAAACACCGATTCTGCACGCAACAAGACTGGCCTGGCCTGGCATCACCGCTCGATAGAATGTTCTGCGGCCCGCAGAGCTGACTGTGGGTGCTTGGGGGAGACCCAGACCCCGTGGCCCACTTCCTCCTCCTGAAGACATGCCTCCACTGGGGCCTGCGGTCCCGTCTCTGGGACACCCATGTCCCTCCCAGTCTGCACTTTCTCTTCTCTCCCTCCCTCCCTTCCTCCCCTCCTTGCCTGTCACCAGCCAAGCTGCTGAGGTCACCTCTCCTACCTGGAGCCAGCTGTGGGGAGTGGGGCCCCAGCACCAGCTGTTTCCTCTAAAAATAGCACCAGGTAAGCGAGCCCCGGCAGGTGCCTGAGCGAGGCCATCAGAACATGCCCCTCAGAGATGACTGTTGATCAGCAACTGTCAACACGTCCCCAGCCCCGTTTCCAGCTGAACACAGTCATGTGTCGGTATCTGACGGTGCTGTAAGTTAGCACCCTGGATTTGGGAGGAAACCTGGAGCTACTTCCCTCTCGGAATGTGGCTTTCTCTCCACTGGTAGCTTTAATGTGGCTTTCTCTCCACTGGTAGCTTTTGTTTTGCTGGCTGGAGGCGGACGCTGAGTGGCAGGGAGGGGGGTATCACTCCTGTGTCCCTCACCCTGCAACCAACCAGCAGTCCTCACCCGTAACCAGCAGTCCTCGCCCGTAACCAGCAGTCCTCGCCCCGTAACCAGCGGCCCTCACCCCGTAACCAACAGTCCTCACTCCGTAACCAGCGGCCCTAGCACGGCAGGCATTTGATTCCCCTCCCTGTGGCCCGAGCGGCCAGCGTGGCTCCCCTCGTGTTGCTGGAGCGTGAGCGGAGTCACGCAGGACGCCACCAGGGAGGCAGAGCCGCGTGCGAGGAGGGTTTCTTGCAGGGATTGGAGCTGACTCGCGTGGGAGAGGGAAGACTCCCGTGGGAGAGGAGCCTCGGAAGGCGGGAGGAAGGTCGCCAACGGGAGGACCGAGTGGGCATGGAAAGGAGATGCGTGGGGGGCAGGGCGGGCAGCTGGGGTGAACCTGGGTGCACAATGTGGGAGAGGACCCCCAGACCCTTGCAGACAGGATGGACCCCGCACTTGCCCTGCTCACACTCAGGTGACATGCCAGGCGCTGCTGGGGGAGGAGGAGGTGTGCCTGCAGGCGAGGAGCCCAGGCTGCCGTGCGCTGGGCGTGCGTCCACCCAGCAGGTGCCAGGGCTGCTGCCTCAGGTCCCTTTCCCAGCCCCGCTGAGGGCCCCCTGCTGCCTGGCCTGGCCCAGACCTGCATGGGCAGGGGTTTCTTCTGGCTTGGCTACCTTGGCAGTCAGCACCTTGCAAAGCTACCACGGGATCCAAAACAGAGACCCAGTGTGGCGGAGACGCCGTCTCGCTCTCTGATTCTGGTGTGGTTTCATCCCGCAGGTGCGCTTGGATGAACTGAGCGTCGGCTTTCGAGTGCCGATTTGAGAAATGGCGTTTGTGGGGGCGATGGTGCGGGGTTTCCTCTGCCCACGGCTGTGTTGCGTCCCTTCTCTCACTCCGCAGGCACATTTGCCATTATTTTTTCTCCTTTGAGATCTACGCACTTTCACCCTTTGAATTCTGCGTCATTGATAGTGCTTTCCCACGTCCCAGTGACATATGTCCTCGCCTCTCTCGGCGTCTGAGCCGTCATAATAGATGGTCCTGGCGTGACGCAGGCCAGGCCTCTCCAGTGGCCAAAGCCCTTGCTGGCCTGGCCCCAGCCACGTCCTGAGCCTCGGGCCTCATTCATCATGCCCTGCGCACACACGTGCACACACGCAGGCTTGTGCACACGCAGCAAGCACGTGAGTATTCGTACACGCACACGGCACGCATGTATCCGCATTCACACACGCGCCCTTCAGACCCTGCCCTGCAGCACGTCTCTGGTCCTCATCCTGGGGTCCCCCTGGGTCTCTGTGCAGGTCGCTCTGAGGCCAGGGGTGCCCCTGTCGCCCACTCTTCCTTCTGTACTTTGTACTTTCAGTCCGGCCGACTCCGCTCACAGCGCCCTGGATGCCAGCTCCAAGCCACCTCCCCCAACACTTCCCGCCTCCCTGTGGTGCTGCAAGGCCAAGTCCTGACCTGGCCCGGCTGTCCCTGTGCATCTCCCACCTGTTTCCCTCCCGTGTCCCAGACTGGGAGAAGCTCAGAGCCAGCCCCTGGTGTCTCCCAGCACAGGACAGGAGGGCAGCAGTGGCCTGAACCTGGAGCCACCCTCAGCCTCACTGGCACGCTTGGTGTGGGACCCAGCAGGGAGGGCCGGGACGGAGGCAGGGTGGGGAGGCTTTCGGACCACACAGCTGGGACCCGCTCCTGGCTGAGGGGGAGGAGCAAAGCCCAGGTCTCTAGCCTGGACCCCCGAGTGGGCCGTAGGTGTCAGGTCAAGCGTGGGAGGAGAAACAGGTGTGGGGGAGGACGCGGAGTGATCTGGGGACGGGGCACCAGGTAAATCCTGCCTGGAAGCTGAGGTCAGTGGGAGCCGGGTGGGCACAGAAACCTCAGGAAACAGACCCGGTCAGGGCCCTGCCCAGGACAGGGTGGTCGATCACAGGTGGCACCAGTGTCCCTGAACCATCCTGAATCTGAAGGCGTGTTCACTGTCCCTGTGTCACGAGTCAGGGCAGGTCACACATGGCAAAGGGGCGGCAGCACCTACCTCTCGGGCGAGACCCTGGGGAGACTCACACATTACTCTTTGCAATTAGGAAAATGTGTGAAGAGATATTAATTTTTTGAAAAAAAGCAATAAGAGAAATGGCAGAGGACTGAAAACCATGCAATATTAATATATTTAATGGAGGTTTCCAGTAGTTTAGTGTCTTTCAAAAAATCTGAGTTAAAAGAATAATCTCATTTTCGACACAGCTGGGTGCTTTAATCTAGCCGATGGAAGTTCTGCTTAGCAAACTCGTCCGGCTTCATAGAGGAAGCTGTAGGCACACGGAGCACGTAGGGCTGTGCGCCGTGGTCCCTGACTCAGACCCCGCGGCCACAGGCGCCGGCGTCGTGCTGGTGGGCGGGGCGGCGGTGGATTCCGGAGTCCAGCCGGGAAGACCACAGACTGCCGACATCCGGCTTCGGGACTGCAGAGGACTGGTCTCCTGTGTACGAACTCCCTGCCTGTCACCTGCACTGCCGCGTTCTGTGTGACTCCCATGGATCCCGATTATGGCTGTCACGGAAATTCTCGGTGAGAGTGTGATCGCGCAGTGCAGGCTTGGCCGTCCCCAACTCTCCGAGATCACAGCGCTGCTTCCTTATCAAAGGTGACCCGAGCTGTTGACACCGGCGAAGGTGGCGGAAGGGCTTTGGCCAGGCAGTTTCCTGCAGAGAGTTGAGGCAGAGGCACAGTCGTTCCTCCAAGTCTGTTCCGGACTGTCTCGGAAATGCAGTATGTGCAGAGGCGGGTTCAGGAGTTGAGGATTTCAAAGTAAAGATGTTCTTATAGATAAAAATCTTGCTTGTGGCCTTTTATGTAAACTAGCTGATAGTCCTGGGCTAATAGTGATTTTTTATCGCTGGGTGCTGTGTTCTGGGTGCATGCCACTCACGCGTGACGAGGCCAGGGTGTACATACAGCAGCAGCTCCAAGTCTAATTAGGGAGGAGAATCGAGAAAGGACTTCACAGACTGGCATCTTTGGAACAAGCAATTAAACACAACCTTGAAGCCCGCTGCATAGCTTCCTGCTGCATTTCAACACTGGGGCGGATTTGTCGGTGTCTGCTGAACCCGTCCCTCAGCTCTGCACCCCCAGGTGCTTGAGAACCTCTGCCCTGCGGCGGGAGAGCCCGGCCCTGGGCTGCGGGGGCTCTCTGCTTTGCACGGCTTCCCCGACTGCGACTCTTCCTGGGCGGGATAGGGGTGTGTCTTTCTCCGGCACAAACGCATCCAAAGGCCAGAGGCATTAGCAGTTTTTCTGCAGGGGTTTTCGGGACTGTGATGTGAAATCAGAACTTTGTCTTCTCTGGTTCTAGGTTTTCCTGCCATCCTGTATTCGTCAACACTGTTTCCCAGCTGAGGGGTTTTTGTTTTTTTGTTTTCCTTGTGGACCACGTGGCTGCTTCTCTCGTCCCTCCGCTGCCCACCCCTGACATACTGTTCTCCACGGTGCCACCTGCTCCTCCCAGCTCCCCAAGCTGGGGCGTCCGCTTGGAGCCTCGGGGGCTGCAGCTCCGTCTTCTGCCTGGAGGGCCAGCTCCAGACCTCCCATTCACGGCAGGCTGTGCCCGTCCTGTCACCATGCGTCTCTGTACCGGCCGTGCCCCACCCCGTGCCCTGCAGCAGGCTACTGGGGCCCAGTCACAATGTGTGGAGTGGCCGGGAGACAAACTCGCCGAAAACCAAAGGCTGTACCAGATAGGAATAGAGGGAGGAAGAAAGAGAGAGAAAGACTGCGAAGGCGTCAGGAAACAACCGCGGCAGCCAGAGGGGCCCAAGTCCAGAGAAGTGAGTGAGCGTCTCTCGGCACCTCCCTCGAGTCCGTGTGGGTCCCTGGGCTGCATCCTGAGTGACGGACGGAGACTCCAACCAGGAAGCAGCCGCTGGAGGCTGACAAGCGGGGCCAAGTGGAAACACCGTCTGGCTCCGCGATTCCTAACATGGGAGCGTGGGGGGATTCAAGGTCCACCTAAAGGGGCGCGTCAGACCCTACCAAGTGCTGGCGGAGACGCGCGGCTTCTAGAATCCTGACACTGCCGCCGGGAGTGTAGACGGGCCCAATGTTTGGGAAAACCGTTGCTTCTGAAGCTTTTTCTTTTTTTTCTTTTTTTTTCTTTTTTCTTTTTTCTTTTCTTTTTTTTTCTTTTTTCTTTTTTCTTTTCTTTTTTTTTAGACAGAGTCTCACTCTGTTGCCCGGGCTAGAGTGAGTGCCGTGGCGTCAGCCTAGCTCACAGCAACCTCAAACTCCTGGGCTCAAGCGATCCTCCTGCCTCAGCCTCCCGAGTAGCTGGGACTACAGGCATGCACCACCATGCCCGGCTAATTTTTTCTATATATTCTTAGTTGTCCAGCTAATTCTTTCTATTTTTAGTAGAGATGGGGTCTGGCTCTTGCTCAGGCTGGTCTCAAACTCCTGACCTTGAGCAATCCTCCCACCTCAGCCTCCCAGAGTGCTAGGATTATAGGCGTGAGCCACCGCGCCCGGCCTGCTTCTGAAGCTGAATGTGTGCATGTCCCCTGCCCCCGGAATTGCACTCTTGGATGTATCCCTGGCAGAGACACGCGTGTATGTGCACCAGAAGACAAATGCAAGAACATTCGTGGCAGCAGCATCTGTTACCTCCCCAAACTAGAAGCCATCCAAGCATCCAGCAATAGTAGAAAAAGGACAGTGGAAATAAACTGTGGGATATTCATACTGCAAATGCTGTGCCGCTTTCAAAGAGAACAAACTGCTGTCCCCTGCAACGAGGATCCATCCCACAAGACAGCATGGTGACAGCAGGCAGGGCTGTGACACCTTCAGACTGGGCTGGGGCATAGGGGCTTCTGTGGCCCACGTGACACTCTCATCTTGATGTGTGTTCACTTTGAAAATCCATCAAGCCACGCACTTACGATTCGTGCATTTCACCATATGTATAGTGTAATATAAATGTTGGCTAAACAGGTAGATGATAGACAGATATCTCAGTATGTTCCAGGGACAATTGTGCAAAGACTGAGATCTGTTTCTTCCATATTCTCAACATACGTGTCTTCTGCCCCTTCTGCAGAAGTTATCTTATTATATCACGCTCGTTTGTACTTTCCAGACTGTAGGTTCCTTGTTCCCGAAGATGATAGTAAAGTAACGATAATGGTTGCAGCTTATATTTGAGTGCTCACTTTTCCCAGATACTGTTCTAGGTGCTCCCTAGGAATTAACTCATCTCATCTTCACAAACACCCCTTGAGATGGGCACCATCATTACATCCCTCTCACAGAGCCCACAGATACGAGACTCAGAGAGCTTGTTTAAGTTGCCCAGCGACAGGGTCTGTGGCAGCATTCCAACCCAGCAGCCACCAGAGCCCACACTGCCCTGGCCAGCCGGCTGTCTTACCTGTCCTAGGGAGAGGAGTGACAGTTCATTTACAGCAAACCGTGTGCCAGGTACTCCAGAGTGCACAACACCCAGTGAGCTTTGTCATCCTGTGTCTCCAGTGCCAAGCTGCAAACCAATGCCCAATATTTGTTGAATGGATGGATGGAAGGATGGGTGGGTAAGTAGGTAGATGAATGGATGGATGGATGGATTGGTGGATAGATGGGCGGGTGAGTAGGTAGATGAATGGGTAGATGGATTGGTAGATGGATGGATGGATTGGTGGATAGATGGGTGGGTGAGTAGGTAGATGAATGGATGGATGGATGGATGGGACTTTCAAAAAGTGCTACACAAATACCCTCCTTCCATGCCTGTCTAGCATGTGGGTCTGGAGCCCAGGTACACTTGGATGCCTGGAGATGCCCTTTAAAATAGATTCCTAGGCCTACCCCATAGACTCTGAGCCCGTAGGTTTCCAGTAGATCAGGAGACTCCAAATTTCCAACTAGCTCTCAGGGCATGCCACCCCACTTGTCTGTGGACCACACGAGAGAGACAAGGGCACAGAGCCCTGCGGCGATGCCTTTGGTGCCATCTCTCTTGCAAAGACAGCTAATAATGTTTCCCTAAACCCTCTGTTAATTGGACGAGGCAGCGATAATGAGAGAATGATTTCTAGGGCATGTCTTCAGGGCTCTGCAGAGTGAGTGTGTGCGTGCGGCGGCGGGGGTGGGGGTGGTATGTTTTTTTAGCAGCCTCCCCCACCAAACCTGAGTCTGCACTCGGCTTTGAAGCCCGGCTCATCAGCGAGCCAGGCGGCCTTCTGCCTCGAGGCCATTTATAGTGCCGGAGCTTGTGAAGCTAAAACAGTTTGATGTGTAATTGCAGGAGGAAATGGGAAACCCGCTGAGCGTGGCGGGATGGAGTGCCTTATCACCCTTTGTGTGCAGCCGCTCCCTGCTGGAATTGCCAGCAGATCCGCACCATCGACAGAACGGTGACATTTTTCATGGGCCGCCATGTCCCGAATCAACACTGCACGGGTGTGATTAGAGGAGGTAAAGGAAGGAGACAATCCAGCCTCGCCGGGGACGGGCCGGTCGCGCGTCCTGCCTCCCTGCTCATTACCTGCTGCCGCTGTGATATGCAAAGCAGCCGCTCCGTGCGCATTACACCTTCGCGTTACCCGAAAATTGAATTTTATTTGGTGGTCTGCATATAATTTATAACTCTCCTCCCATGCACTTCGGTTCTCATTTAGCTGAAAGTGTATTTATTTCCTGCCGTCCAGGACACAGAGACGGAACCTGAGGATTCATCTGTGCTCGCACCTCCCAACGTGAGGGTCCCGGAGAGCGGGCGTCAAGCGGCCCGAGCGGGCAACGCGTTGACAAGGTCCTCCTTCCCCTCTCCAAAGTGCCCCAGGTGCCCGTCCCTGAGGGGCAAGGGCTGCCACCAGCCTTCATGGGCGGCTGTGCCGGGGCTGTGGCATCTGGCACCATGTACCTGAATGGTGGCACATCCAGGGAACCCCCCTCCAAGTGGGGGGCACCAGTAGAAGATAAGGTTATTGCAATAGTTCTCTTCCAAAAAACCAACCAACCAACCCCACCTCCCCTCACTATTTCTAACCTTAAAATACTACTCAAGGAAGATCTACTTCTTGGCTTTTGAAGCTCTAGTGTAGGAGAAAATCTTGCTTGGTCAAAATTATTTTTTTTAAATCCAGGTTATAAGTGTACATTTTAATGAGTTTTGACAGATGAATACACTCGTGAAAGCCACCACTGTGAGCTAGACATGGCGCGTTTCTGTCTCTCCCCAAAGCTGGCTTTGCCGCGGGAAGTCTCCGCTCCCCTCCCCCACCCCCGGGCAGCCAGCTCTCTGCCGCTGCGGCTCGTTGGCATTTTCTACGTTTGATGTAAGTCGTGCGCTGAGGAGTATGCTCTTGTGCCTGGCTGCTTCCACCCAGTTTGCTGGTGTCTAGATCTGCCCACGCCACTGTGTGTGTGTGTGTGTGTGTGTGTGTGTTATTACCTCCTAGGGCATCGCACACACGCACACGTTTTGTTTATCCGTTCACCTTCTTATGGGCACGTTGGTTTGTTTCTGCATTTTTGCTGCTGTGAATAAAATGAATAAAACTGCTGCCAACATCCCTATGTAAGTCTTTATGGTGTCACCCATGAACCCATCTGGGGTTCATGCCTCCGAGTGGGACAGTTACGATATAGATGTAAGGTGGGGAAACGTTTAACTTTTTAAGCAATTGCTCAACAGTTTCCAAAGTGCTTGAAACATTTTATATTCTCAGCCGCGGTGTGAGGTTCCAGTTCCTCCACATCCTGCCCCACGTATGGAGAGAGTGTAGTGAAATCTCATCGTAGTCTAATTTTCATTTCCCTGGAGATTAATAACGCTGGACACATTTCATGTGCTTGCCGGTCATTTCTGTGTCTTCTTTGGTGAAGTATCTATTTCAATCTTTTATCCATTCTTAAATTGTATCGTATGTCTTCTTATTATTGAGTTGTAAATGTTTTTAATATATCCTGGATATAAGTTTTCACAGATGTATACACGAGACTGAAAGTATTTTTTTTCCTTCTTGCCATTCTATAGTTTGCCTCATGTCTTAGGAGTGTCTTTCAAGGAACAAAAGCCCTAAGACAGAATCCAGTGTATCAGTTTTTCCTTGTGTAGCTCACAATTATTGTGCTCTAAGAATCTCTCCTTCCCCAAGAGCCACACGTGTTCTCCTGTGTTTTCTTCTACACGTTTTACAGTTTAAGCTTCTACATTTAGATCTATAATTTCTCTTGAGTTAAATTTTGTGTGTTATAAGCTAAGGGACGATGTTCTTTGATTTTTTACTTTTTGCATATGGACACCTGATTGTCGATACACAGTGTGTTGAAAAGACCTTCCTTTCCCTGTCAGACTACCCTGGCAGTTTTGCCAGATACCAGCCAACCTTCTGTGTGGCTCTGACTCCCAGTTCTCTGTCTGTTGCGTTGTTTGGACGCCACCCTTCCGCCAACGCCGCCCTGTCTTGGTTCCCGCACCTTTAAAGGAAATCTTGAAATCTGGTGGTGTAAATCCTCCAACTTTATTCTTCTCTAAAGTGCCTTGGCTCTTCTAGGCTATTTGCATTTTCATATAAATTTTAGAATCAGCTTGTCAAGTGTTTAAAAAATAAAATCTGATAGAATTTTGATTGGGATTGTCAAAATGACTCTTGAAAATCGCAGAAGTTGACTAAAATGCAGCGTGTGAGGGTTGGGGTGTGCAGCCCTGTGTGCGAATGCTCGTGTGCAGAAGGAGCCAGGGCACTGTGCTACAGGGATGAGGAAGAGAAAAGGTTTATAGCGCACGTGTGGAGGCTTCTACCTGCTGGAGCGAGCTCACGAGGGTGCGGGGTGGGAAGCCCATGGCACCCCTGTGGGGTGTCCATCCTTGCTTTAGTATTTAGAGTCCTTAACCTTAATGCATGTGAAAAGAGTTGTTTATTGTTTAGAGGGTTAAATAAAATAAGATGTTTAGTAGGTGGGCTGAAAATGCTTGTGGATTTCAATCTAAATCCAGCCTGCATAGACCCACCCACCTGCCTAAGCTGTATTTCTACAGTGGCCCTCCTGTGTCCCAGCCGTCATTGCATGACCCGCAGCTGGTGCAACGTCCTGTCAAGGGCTGCGTTTCACCCTCTAGAACATTCCTCTCCCCAGTGGCTTCCTCCTAGGAGCTGACAGTCCATAGCTATCTTTGGTTACTTCCACCTCCAAGTATCAAAGGTCACATCAGCCAGCAGCTCCGCACACTAACCCGAGGGTGACGTCGGCCCCTGGAAAGGCCCAGCTAAGGGCTGCCTGCAGCCCACTCCTGCCGTAGCTTTGCACAATGATCCTCATTAGATTTTGCGTCACCTGATTCAGTCCAGCTCCATGAGGGCCCTGCACAAGCTAGTCCCCTCTCTGCTATTTGATAGAGTAATAGATCCACAGGGGATTTCATTTGCGACTCTAAGCCCCAAGTTAAAGACATCTCCAGGGATGAACGTGGGTGATTTGTGGAACATCGCGACACATTTATGAGATAAATTGCAAGTCCGCCACGCTCGGAGAGACCCGGATTGGGTTGCGTTGGCGGCGTCGCTGTAATCCGGCTCTCCTCTGGGAGAGGACGCAGGCCTTGCCGGGCGCTCAGTATCTGGCTGCGGTGGAAATTGCTTCCGTGCCTCGGGTCCTGGGAGCAGGTACCTGCTCCTCCATCACTGGAGCACATTAGCGAACTTCATGAACACTTCGGTGGCTCCCAGGTGCTTCACCCCAGGCCCAGCCCCACCACCTCCGCTGTCACATCAAGGCCACCAGAAACCACTGTCGGCTGCTGTGACAGCCGGGCAGACAGCGCCGGGCCAGGCGGCAGCTTGGGGACCCGGGCTGGACCACCCGACCGCGGGCAATGCCCGGCAGCTGGTTCCTCAGCCGCCGGCCGTCACTGTGCCCCGGCGCTTGTCTTTTGGTTGTTGTTTTTCTTTTACTCAGTTCTGCTCCTTTCTTTTTCACACTTGTCACTTTTTCTTGGTGTGGGGTACCATGCCGCCTCAGGGCCACCCACAATGCCTGCCTCCCACGCACAGGAAGCTGAATTAGTTCACCCTGGGCTGCAGCCAGACCGTGTGGGGAAATGCGGTTTTTCTCCTGAGCCTTTAAAGCTGCGGGACTCGTGACGACTGGCTGGGCGGTACCTGCCTGACTGCGCCTGCGCGATCTCGGTAAATTCGGGGAATTCTGTGGATTTGGATCCCACTGCTGTGCCCATTCTACAGAAAACTGAGGCTCCGAGGGGCAATGTGACCGGCCCCAGGACAGACCGCCAGAGACGGAAGAAGGAGGGCCTGGACCACACTGGTGAGGCCGCAGCCCCGGGGACTCACTGCTCTCCGGAGGCTCCGGCCCAGCTGCAGATGATGCTCCCAGGTGGTGCTCCCAGCCCTGAGCACAGAGGCGTGGGGAGGTGGAGGGCCGGGATCAAGACTCAGAGGTGGGGAGTGGAAGGGGACAGTGAGGCAGGAGGAGCCAGAGGAGGAGGCAGGAGCGTCAGGAATGGGGCCGCGGACGCCGGCTGAGCCTGTCCACACAGCAGCTCCCGAGTCCTCCCACCTGCAGGAGGCCGGGCTGTGCTCACCTCCCGATGTTAGGTGAGGCGCCGATACCCGGGCATGGAGGTGTCCACTCCCTCCTGGCCTCTCCGGGCCTCACCTGTGGTCTGACCCCCAGCCGGTGACCAGTGGCTTCCTTGCCACTTTTCTTCCAGAGGCTTCCATGCAGGGATGGATTCTCAGCTCACAGCAGCCACTACGCTCAGAGATCTGGGCAGTGCAGCTGGAGAGGTGGGGTCTGTGGGGCCTCAGGAGGGGGAGGCAGAGCCTCAGCTCTCCAGTCAGTCTCAGGACTGGCCGCAGAAGTCAGGGGTTTTGATAGTGGGGGCGAGAGAACCAGGTCCTCATCTGGTCACCGGGGGAGTGTGCTGCAGGTCTGTGTGCTGTGAGGGGCTGCAGGTCTGTGTGCTGTGAGGGGCTGCAGGTCTGTGTGCTGTGAGGGGCTGCAGGTCTGTGTGCTGTGAGGGGCTGTGGAGCCACACGTCTGCCATGGGTCTTTGAGGGCAGTGTGGCAGGGACCTGGCCGTCTCCCTCGCTCCACTCTGGCCACAGTTGTCTCCTCCCAGCCCCACCCCAGGGCCTTTGCACGTGCTGTTCCTTCTGCCTAGAATGCCCTTTCCTGGCCTGGTTCGCCCTTCACCCCCTGCAGACCCCAGCTCGCATGTTCCGTCCTCAGAGGAGCCGTCCCTGCTGTCCTCAACAAGGTCAGGCTGTGCTGGTCCCAGCTGTGACTCATCTCTGGGGGGGTCACCTTGTTCCTCTCCTGAGCACCACCACGGTCACTCTGGTGATGTCACACATGCCCGTGTGGATTCCATTTCATCCCTGGTCAGACGCCAACTGGTGCCCTGTAGTTCAGTCCTGACACCTCCCAGAAGGTAGCTTGGACCCCACAGGTTGAGGGCCAATTCCTCTAAGAAACTACCCAGCTGTAGGCTTCAGGGGTCCTGACGTCGCCCACACTTCAGAGCAGCTGGTTACAAATTCTGGAGTTCCCACCCCAGGTTGGATAATTCACTAGAGTGACTTCCAGAACTCGGGGAAGCTGCTTAGGATCACAGTTCATTATGCAGGAAACATGGCGAGGTCTGGGAGGGAGGGCAGGGTCCACCCTGTGGCTCTGGGGCCAGCACGTGTCTCCTTCCCGTGCTGTTCTGTTCACCAACCAGGTGGCTGCACCGAGCGTCCGTGTGCAGGGTTGTCACTGCGTGTATTCTGTGGCTATGATTAAGTAAGGCATGGGCCCCGAGTTTGAACTTAACCTCCAGCCCCTCCCCCCGGGAGGTCAGCTGGCCTGAAGTCCCCATGTGGCTGATCTCTCTGGTGAACAGCCCTGCTCCCAAAACTAGCCAGGGCCACAGTGAGTCCCCTCAGTAGCATAACAAAGACACTCCCATCCCGCAGGACATCCTAAGGGTTTAGATGCTCTATGCAAGAATGGGAGGAAGACCAAATTCCTTATTGTAGGTCAGCGAAGCTGCCTCCTCCTCTGCTCTGCCTGCAGCAGGCTCAGGAAGGGCGGGACCTGGCCTGCTCTGGCCTCCCCTGTGTCTTAGCACCTGCAGGGGCGGAACCGGAAGGGAGCTCCCCCGGGGCTGGTGTTTGAAGGGGGCCGGCAGTCTGAGTGAGGGCAGCGACCTGGGAGGAGGAGAGGAAAGGAGTCTCCAAGATGCATCCGCATCTCGGAGGACCAGAGTGGAGGCCCAGAGCCCCCGGCCTGCTCAGGGCCGCCTTGTCCAGCTGCCACTTAACAGCTTTTGAACAGAGATGCGGCTCTTCCGCAAGACCCTGGTCCCTGGAAGAAACCTGTGCATTTGCCTTGATGTACTTTGTTCCCCTTTATGGTGTATGTTATTTTCCTCTGGCAAGATCCCTGTTTTCTTTGGAATGGTGCTTAAAATGATAGCATTTAGCCGAGGAAATAGCAGCCCCTCATCCACCTCCCTGTGACACCGTGGAATGCTGTGACCAGGCAGAAGCCTCCCTCCCACCGGCACAGCGAGCCCCACCCCAGGCACTGATTGCTAAATAAGGTGTCTGGCTCCAGGCGATGCAGCCTCAGAGCCGCTGTAATCAGAGCTTCAGCAAGTGTGGGCCGGGGTGGGGGGTGCTGGCCGGGCCGACTTGTAAAAATGGATCTTCAGTCCCGGCGCGGTGGCTCACCCTGTAATCCCAGCACTCTGGGAGGCCAAGGTAGGAGGATCACTTCAGGTCAGGAGTTCAAGACCAGCCTGAGCAAGAGCAAGACCCCGTCTCTACTGAAAATAGAAAAATTAGCCGGGCATGGTGGCACCTGTAGTCCCAGCTACTCAGGAGGCTGAGGCAGGAGGATTGCTTTAAGCCCAAAAGTCTGAGGCTGTAGTGAGCTGTGATGATGCCATTGCACTCCAGCCTGGGTGACAGAGCGAGACCCTCTCTGGGGGGAAAAAAAAAAAAGGACCTTCAGGGTGTTCAAGTACTAAGGAAATGAGAGGGTTTTTCCCTCCCACGTGCCGCTGTGCCGGGGGTTCCACCGTGTAGTCTGGGGCCATCAAACTCCAGAGAAGTCTCCGGGGCCCATCACCGGCCGCCCCATGCAGAGCACCCCACGTGGTTGACACGGTCGGCAAGACTGATGGGGGGTCCCACTGGGCCTGGCCGTCCCCTGGGAAAATGGGTCACACTGACGATTCCGTGGAGATGGGTCCTTTTCATTTCGTGCAGGAGCCGCAGACTTTTTCCATGAAGGGCCGGACAGTGCGTGTTCAGCGTCGTGGCCACGCTCCCTCACGGCCACTCAGCTCTGCCACATAGCACGAACGCAGCGTGGACAGCACCTAGACCACAGTGGCACCCCACTGACACTCCGTCTTCACGAACAGCGCCTCCGGGTTTGCCAACCTGGGCTGGTCCCCCCACGGTTCTGTTTCGGTCCCAAACGAGCAAAGTGTGCCTCGTGGCTCCCTCAGGTGTGGATCAAATTTTTCCAGTTATGCCTGAATTCAAGGCCAAGCATCTTGAGAAAATTCACTGTTTGGTTTTTTAAAATTTATACTGTCATACAAATAAATAAACACGCCAGTGTGAAAATACGGCTTCCAAGAAGAACTCACATTAGAGGCTATGAAAACCCATACCCCGTGCGATTCGAGTATGTTCCTTCCAAAGGAGCCGGGAAACCTTTCTGTAAGTTTCGGTTTTATAGTGTGTGTTTTGTTCTCCCTGAGAACACCTCATAAATCAACTGGACACATTTTGCTATAAAAGAAATATTTTATGTGTGAAGCACTTTCTTGGAGACTCTTTTCTTCCGGCAGGGGTTCGTGGAAGCGCAGACCGGCGCGTGGCCGCGATTGGCCGGCCACCGCCCTGAGCTGCGCGTGCCGAGCATCTCTGCTCACGCAAATGCATTTCAGCGTCAGGACCTCATTTGAGCAGATAAGCAGGGAAGCTGCCCTGAAAACGCTAAATACGAAAAGAGTATTCGATGCTTCAGAAATACTTTGGCAAAACTTTGCAGCCCTGTGTGGGTAGGACGCTGATGCTAACTGCCCGGACAGAACACCCACCAGTTTCCAGAAATACATGCCTGGCCAAAATACATCCTACCGTCTTATTAAATGGAGAATATCCCCAGAAACCTGGGGGAAGACGCCCAATGCATGGTTAATGCTCCCAAACAAATAGTAAAAATTAGTAAAGAGACTGGACTCACTTTAAAAAATCGAGATAACAAAATTCTATTATTATTTACACAACGAAAACACATCGGGTTAGACGTTTCAACACTTCCTCCATTTTTCCTCTCAACCTGGCGTATGTCTTCTGTGTTGACTGTTCTGACTGAATATATGTTTAACTTTTAAAAGACTTGTCTCTTAACTGAAAAATAGTTAGACTTTGTGTCAAAATGGTCAAAACAATCCTGGCGCTGGAAGCCGTGTTGTTTGAAGACGCAGGCCTGTCTTGGAAACGGGCGCCCGAGGAGAGTATTGGCGTGGACGTTTCAGTTGTCTCGTGCTACACAACAAACCGCTCCGAAGCCTGGGGGCTCGAAACAGCCGTCTGTCCCTGTCTCTGTGGTCCTGCAGGTTCCCGGGGGCTAGGCCGGCCATTTGCACTTGGGGCGTCTTGTGCACCTGCATGCAGGTGACGGCTGAGGCTGGAGTCGTCCCAAGCCATGACTGGCCTGGAGTCCGAGATGGTGCACGTGTGTTGCATGTGGCTGGTGGTACGTGCTGGTCGTCAGCTGGAGGTATGCTGGGACCACAGACTGGGCATGGCTCAGGCTTCTCACAGCACAGGGACTAGGTTCTGAGCAGGGTTGTCCCAAAGGGAGCATTCCAAGAGTCCCATGTGGCAGCTAGAAGGCTCCTGGGACTCAGCCTTAGGAGTGCGGGGACCTCTCTGCTGCTGTCTGTGTGTCAGGGCAGTCACTGGCCAGTCAGCCGGCGCATACAGAGGAAGAAGGATTCATGGTGGTCTTTGGAGACCACCTCCCACAGCACGGGGGGGAGGGCTGCTCACATCTAACTCTCCATCTGTGTCTCCCTGGGTATGGGATTGTACGGGGGGAAGAAAGGCATTCATGTCCGGCCCACGCCTAGACTGAATCCCCACTTGAACACGCCTCCCTGCTCATTGCTGAAATCCGTCTCTGCCTGATACACCCAGGGCTTTGGGGGTTGGGCTTAGCTGGTTGTCCAGTGTTGCAAATGTCCCATAATGAACCCTGACTGCAATGCCGATTGATTGCAAAGTGAAAGTGCAAACGGTGCAAACATGCGGGATTTCCACGCGGTGAGAGTGCCGCTGGCAAACTGCAGGAATCACAGCCGTCATCACTGACAAAGCAGGTGAGGATCAACCAGATAACCGCTGAGGAGGCAAGAATCAATTTAGCCGACGGTCGTGTCTGTTCATCAAAAGAGACTTACTGAATCGATGAATGATTAAGAGTACATCTTCGGGACACTAATGAAATTCTAGACTAGTTTTTTGCAAAATTCACTCATACGTTAAGGCTCTGAAAGGTGTGTGAAAAGGAAACATCCTATTAGATAAAACACACATCTGCTTTGTGAGCTACTGCAGGGGAGACCATCGTGGCTGGAATCATTTTTCACTCTAAATATTAGCATTTAATTCGAATTTCAACGAAAATTTTATTAAATATAAAATCAAAAAGTTTTAGTTTTGTTTTTGGTATGAAGTGCTAAGGAAATATTTGATCTGCACTATTTACCATAAAATTTTAACTCTTGTTTTCAGTGGTGTTATGCAAAGGGTCTCTGAGAGTTCGGATTGTCCTTGGGGACAAGGACGTCCTGGGACGTGAATCCAGGTGACCGGCGTTGCCATTCTCGCTCTCCGCTTGCCGTGCGGTGAGCTCTGTGGGCACGTGCTGTTGTTGGCGTCCCCAGCAGGTGCCTTGGTGCCTCCGGTTGTCACGGCGCTTTTCTGAGATGGGGGAGTCCGTCCTGTCAGGCTGCTAAGCACCCCTGCCCCTGCGGCGGTAAGTTCCGGAAGAGTGTAGTGATTGGGAAGCGCCCAGGTCAGCAAATCTGCAGGCAGACATCTCTCGTTAAAAACATCAGAACGAGCAGACTTCGGATCGGAGATGGAAGTTTCTGTTCAGATACAACTTCAAAAACATTTCCCGTCTCAGGCTTCAGTCTCGGGTGAGAAAGGCACGTTTCTCTCTCTGTTCAGAGGGGGGAGTGACTCTTTGAGTTTCCAGCCTGCGCTTGGCGACCGGCGTCTCCGGGCTCTCGGGGAACATGGACTTGAAACGTAGCGTCACACCCAAGCCCTGCTCTCCGCCCGCCCATCGCAGGAGCCAAACTGTCGGTTCTCGCGGAAAAGGAAAAGGAGACAGGACTGGGTTTAGAATCGAGGGTTTTAAGAGGAAAGGGAGGCAGAGGGAGCATCGGACCAGCCTCTTGATTTCAGAGAGAATCGAGGCAGATGATGGGGCCGGGCCCACGCCGCTGCTTGCGGCAGAACTGGGCGCTGACAGCGGGTCGGCAATGCCAGCGTCATCCACTCGGGGTGGGAGAAAAGCCACCTTTCCCCACTGCCGTTTTCCCACTGGGTGACCCCACGCTGGCCTGAATGTTTGTGTCCCCGCAAAATTCATATGTTGAAACTCCACATATGAAATGATGTGATAATGACCCTATTTAGCATGATGGATTTTATCAGTTTTTGCTAAATTGAGAAGTAAACGAGGGTTTAGCCCAGGTGATGGTGTTAGAAGGCGGGGCCTTTGGGGGTGAGGAGGTCATGAATGGGATTAGTGCCGTATAAAAAGGACTCCAGAGAGCCCCTGGCCCTGGCCCTGGCCCCCTGTGAGGACACATAGAAGGCGCCGTCGAACAGGCCCTCGCCCGACACCAAACCAGCTGACGCCTTGATCTTGGACTTCGCAACCTACAGAACTATAAGCCCTAAATGTCTGCTGTTTGTACGTCACCCGGTCTGAGGTGTTTTGTTACAGCAGCCGGAACGGACGGAGACAGGCCCCTCACAAAAAGAAGAGTCGAACTGTCCAAGGTCAAGGTGTGTCGACCCAGGTTCCCTTCATCCTCCTCAACTACAGAATATGGCTTCAGAAAAGCCCGCGGGAGGCCAGAATTACTGCACGAGTTCAGAGGGGATCCTCTGGCGTCGGTGTGCTCTTCCAAAGGACAATGACGGCCGTGAATCTGATCCGCATTTGAAGACCACCCAGATGCAGGCGCAGCACCAGCTTCCAGAAACGGTTATTACTGCTGTAAATGCTCCTATTTAGCATGATGGATTTTATCAGTCTTTGCTAAATTGAGCACATAAACGAGGATTTAGTCAAGATGCATTTAAAGGAGTGTTAGTACACTTTTCATAAAAGCCACATGCAGGGAGAGCCTGCGTGCGCCAGCGTTGAAGACCAGCGTGCGGCCAACTGAAGAGCCGAGCTCCACTTGGCGGAGGTTGAGCCAGAGCCCCCTGGCATGGAGACCCTCCATGTTCTTCACCTTCAGAACATGTTTTTAAACAAAAACCTTCATTATCCGATCAGCGAACACTTCTACATCCTTTATGCGCACAATCCCGCTGTGAAAATGTTTGGGGTTTAAAAAAGATAACAGATACTGAGAACTCCAATACAATGATTGCAGAGCCAACCGGTGTTTCCAGTAGCAGTGGCATCTCTAACCGGCGTCACTTTGGGGTCCCACATCAACCTCCACGTGAGCCGCCGCGGAGAGGGGACGAGAGCGCGCTCCGGAGTCACGTGCAAAGCACTGCATGTTCACCTGTGCCCGCTGGGGCCCCATCCGCTGTCAGCGACTCCCGGGGAGAGACAGGGTGTCAGGGAGGCTCCCGGGTGCAGCTCTTTTTATAAAATAGGTGGTAACAAAGAATTTAACCCTCTTTTTGCTGATGAAAAATGCACACTTATGGGAATACAGTTTTTGAGTTTGAGCCTGAACTTTCTCCTGCAGGTCTCTCAACCTTGGCCCTGCCGACGTGGGAGCTGAATCACTCCTTGGGGGGGGGGGCTGTCCTGTGCATTGTAGGGTGTTCAGCAGCATCCCTGCCCCCCCCACCAGATAGCCGCCCCCACCCAGTATTGTCAATCGAAATATCTCCAGAGGTTGCCAGGTGTCACCTGGAAACTCAGCCAGATGCAGATGGAGAACCATGGCCTCAGGCAGATGCCCTTTTTGTTTGTTTTTAATGCACTTTATGGTCGAGAGATCCCCAGGCCGCACCTGCGTGTAAAGCCCCTGCGTGTTTAAACATCGCTCCCCGGCTCCCTGACGTGCCAGGGAGTGGTTAATGCTGTTCAACTGCTGCAGTAAATATTCCAGAGACTTCCTTGTTATGCGGAGTCACTGAGAAATCATCCTGGAACGTGGCTGCTATTTTGGGGATCGTCACACATCATCTGCTGTTTGGTGTCAAACCCTGAGCCGCTGTTATTTAACTCTGATTAATAAATGGCAGGTTGTCAGTACCGGTTGTGAAGACACTTCAAGGAGCCATTGTTCTTTTAAATTAAAACATTTAAACATTTAAATCCAGGGCTGGTTCTGGTGGCTCATTTTAATTATTCCTTTTGTCTTAGCGCAGCTTTCTCCTCCCGATCACACGGCTGTCACGCCAACGGTGCCTGGAGTTGGAGCGCACGACAGCCCTTCCCTGTTAGCTGCCATTATTTTTACCAGGAAAGCTGGGAGCTGCCGGGGCAGATACTAATTTCGCGAGAAGACTGCTGGCCACGCCGTTGCAATGAGCCTGTCTGAAAGCTGCAGCTCATTTGACGTGTGTTTTGGGCAGCGGTTCCGGGGCTGGGCCTTGCTTAGCTCTGCGTGTGTGTGCGTTTGTGTGTGCCTGTGTTTGTGTGCATCTGTGTGTTTCTGTGTGCATATCTGTGTGTCTCTGTGTGTATCTGTGTTTCTGTGTATGTGTCCGTGTGTTCATGCCTCTCTGTGTGTCTGTGTATCTGTGTGTGTATCTGTGTCTGTGTGTGTATGTGTATGTATGTGCATGTCTCTGTGTGCGTCTGTGCATCTGTGTGTCTGTGTGTGTATCTGTATGTGGCTGTGTGTATCTGCATGTGTGCGTGCACACGTGTTGGGAGGCACTTTTCTGTCCCCTCTTGGAATGGGGACTTCTCCCTGTTCTTTTCCCTTCCTTTCCTCCCCTCCCGGTGGCAGGAGGCCCAGTCTGACCCCAGCCACCTCTGGCGCAGAGGGCCTGTGTCCCCAGCCTGTCAGGGAGCCCCGGAACCCATGGAGCTGGCGACCTGTCCGGAGAGCAAGCAGCATGAGGGGGCTGTGCAGGGCCTGGCCCATCTGGACCCTCCGGTCGCCCCCCAGCCGTCCCCATGCAGGGAACAGCATTCGTGTCCAGAGGAAGTGTTCGCCGGGCCAAGCCCAAATCACCAGCTGGCTGCCCGAGGTCCCGTTCAGAGGGTGGCTGTGGCACCTGTTCCAAGCTGACCACAGTGAGACCCTGAAAGGCAGATGCGGGTGCTGGGAGCACCTCGTGCCCCCTCCCTCCCACAGGCCGCAGCAGGCGCGGCCCACGCAGTCTTCCTTCCAGCTCTAGAGACGCAGTCTTCTCACCAACTTCAGAATCCACCTGCTCGTGTTATATTTAGCTGTGTCCTCAACTGAAAGAAAAAGGAAAAAGGGGGAAAGACACCTTGCAGCATTGAAGGTACAAAATTCAGGGCGTTTCCTGTGCGTTAGTGCAATCCGTGTCCTGGGTCCGGTATCAACACGGTGACGGCTGAACTCCGAGGTCCGTCACACTTCACCAGGGTGGGGTGGGGTGGGGTGGGGTTGTGGCCCATTTGTCCCCGAAGGAGGGAGTCTGTGGTCAGCTGCCTGGCTCCATTCTCCCGCAGAACGCTGGCCTGGAGCCTCCGAAGGGGGTGGCGACCTAGCGGACAGCAGACAGCACCCTGAGACCACAAGGAAACCGTGGGCGGCAGTTTATTTAGAAACGGTGATTCCTGGGTCCACTTTTAAAAAGACGGTTGAAAATGAAAGACAACAAATGCTAAGGCTTTTTTAGGGAAATGATATGGTTCATAGTCCTCCACTCAATTATGGTTTTAGTTTAAGGGTTTTTTTTTTCCAATTAGAAAAGTAACTTCCGTAGACAAAGCAGTCGACTGCTTACAGCACGTAGAAGCTCGCAGTAGTCTGTGCACCTGAATCGAGCACACGAGTGGGTGATGCTTTCGCAGGGTGCGTTTTACTAAGATGACCTCGGAACCAGATCCTTGTGACCTAACCGGAAAGGAGGGACTGGAGCCCACCAGGCACCCTGAGCCCAAGGTAATAATTTAAAAGACATTTAAAGTGGCCTATCGCTATTTTCTCATGAAACTTATTTCTATAAATTTACCTTGCTTTCAAGTACGTGTTTGAAAACATGCAAACTTTAAGTAAAAATTTGATTGTTTTGCCTACAAAAGTTACCTTTCCAATTAAAAAAAACTTTGTGTTTTGATCATACCTGTCTTTTAAATTAAATTAATTTTAAACCATATCTGGAGTCAGGCTTTCCCTCTGCAGGCCTCCCTGCACTGTCCCACGTCTTCAAGCAGCCACGGCCACGGCCACGGCCACGGCCACGGCATGCTCCAGCACGTGGGTCGTCATCGCGGGCTGCTGCGACTCATCTCAGAAGGTTGGGTTTTTCCCGCCTGTCATTACGGCCGACGGCTGTAGCGTGAATTCTCGTGCATGGGTTTCCCAGGCGCCCCGGATCGTTTCCTCAGGTTGACTCTCGGGACTGAAGAATCGGGGGGGTCTCAGGCTTCCGCGTGGTCACGGAGCTGCTCCCCAGAAAGCCAGCTCCGCTGTCCGTTCACGAGCCTGTGCGGGGCATTTCCTGTGTTATTTGGAAGAATCCTGTGTCCTTCATTTACGAACCTTTTTGCTGCATACCTGTTGCAAATATCCCGCCTGGTTTTTGTTTGTTGGGTGGTTTTACTCGTGGTGGTTTGGACGTGGGGGCTTTGCCTGGAGTTTGCAGTCGCGCTTTTCAGTCTCCCGTCCGTTTTCCTTTCCCTGCTGCTCCTGCTCTCCGACACCTCCCGCCGACTCTCCTCTGCCTTCCTTTCCTTCCTTCCTCCTCTGCCTCCGTTTCCTTCCTTCCTCCTCCTCTTCCCGACACCGTGAAGAGCGAACTTACCCTGCGTGATCCCACCGGCCTTTCCCCCGTTTCTGCCTCCGGCCTCGTGTCCCTCTTCTGAGTTCCTCACGGGGGCCCGGCTCTGAGTTCCGTACACAATTAGTTTAGAAATGAACCTGACGGGTCTTGGGGTGGGCCGGCCCAGGCACAGCCGGCCTTTCGCGTCTGCCCAGGGTCCCCAGACTTCGCCGAGGCCCTGAGGGCGGTTTGCACTCGGCGCTCCGCGTCCCGGAAGCCTGGACACCGGGTCTGCGTCCTGCCCACGCAGGGAAGCTGCTTTTACAGTTTCTATAAGAGATTTTTATTGAACAAACCTGCACTCTTCCAGACCAGAAAGGCACGATGTGAGCGTGTCATGAGCAGAATGAAGAAATTAATGAAGAAAAAATTCTAGAAATCCCGGTTGTTCGGTGTCGTTTGCCGCCCGCACCGCGCCGAGCGTGGTTCATCGTGCGTCACGTGGCAGGTCGCTCTGACTCCTGCGTGATGTGGTTTTTGTTTCCACTTGTGTTGGGGTTTGTGAAGTAAACACATACTGTGTTCTCGGGGAAGACAATGGTGTCTCGGAAAGGACAAAGACGACCCTGATTCGCTCGGCTCCTGCCTGCCGGGCGGGCGCAGGAGGGATTCACGTGTCGCCTTATCGCTGCTCCGGGGCAGGGAGTGACTTCAGCAGCCCCCACCCCCGAAGCCGCGATTGCCTTAAACCTCGTTGTGATGAGCTTCGCCTCGCGTGCGCCGCTCAGCTTAATGAACGTACGGACGCCGCCCGCACCGCCGAGGTTTCTTTCTGAAACTGTGAAAAGGCTATTCTTCCTTTGCGCAGGCCAATCTTCGTGGTTAGTGATGGAGAAATAGCAATAATAATAATAACAACAGCTTAGAAAATAAAACAAAATCAAAAAGCCCTGAAATGTTTAAATTTTCATTAGGAAACCAGCTGCAGTGGGCTGACGCGCAGGAGGTCGTGTTCAGGGACCGCGCGGTCCTGGCTTGCGGGGCTTTTCTGCAGCAGTGTTTAAACCCCGACTCTCATTAACTTCTGTCATTTCACACTCGGCCTGCGGGAAAGCCACAGGGAGCTGAGGTGGCACCTGCCCGCCCTGGGGTGAGTGCCAGGGGCCAGGCGGGGACACCCAGGCTCGATCTCTGCTGCGTTGAGGGGCGCAGGTGCCAGCCGCTGCGGCGTTTATAACCCAGTCCAGGGCTGCCCCGGGAGGCCTGCGGCCTGGCACATTCGTCTCTGCTGGGGACAGAGGGACCTTGGAACAAAGGTCAGTGTGGTGGCCAGGCCAGCTGCCTCAGACCCAAGGAAGGGAAATTAACGCTATTCATTTATATATTCCCGAATTCTGTTTTCTCCCACTCTGCGCAGGGCTGGCCTCGCTCCTCCCGGGGGCCCTGCTTCCCTCTGCTCAGAAGGGCTGTCTGAGACAGATTAAGATTGCACCTCAAAACCGGGGCTCCCCCACCTTGCAGAAGTCCAGGGCGCTGGGCTCTGTCGCAGCGCAGCGCGTGCTGAGACGGTGCCTGCGGAGCCTACGGGGCCGGCTCTGCCCCAGCCCAGCTCCTCGGGCCTGTCCTCACCGCCCCGCCGCTCTGGGCACAGAGGCAGGTGCCTGCGGACGGTGGGAAGGCTGTCAGGGCTGAAGACCCCCCTGGGCCAGCAGACGCCATGGGCGTGGGGAAGAGGATTTGGGCTGGTGGAGGGGGGCGATGCCCCTCGGCCCCCACACCGTCGTCAGGCGAGGCAGAGGCCTGACAGCACCAGTGACCGATGCGGGGTGAGTGCCTGCCCGTCCGAGCCCTGCCCCTCGCCTTGGCCGGCCTGGCTACCGTGGGAGCATCCGCGCCCTCACCTGGCTGGCAGGCTGGGCGCCGCACAGGCCGGAGCTGCCGACCACGGGGAGCCTGGCCTGCCCCGAGTGTGGCCTGTGACAGTCCCCAAACCTCAGGACCAGCCCAGGGGAGTGTCCAGTGCGTTGCGACAGACAGGATGACTGGCGTCCAACACAGGTGCTTCCAGGCCAGGTGTGTCTGGCGGTTAGACGTGACCCCAGTCCCGGGTCACAGGCTGCGGTCCGTCCCCTAAGGCCTGAGCTGCATCACTGAATGAGGAGGGAATGTGGACCCTGCCCAGCCCTTCTCTCATTTATGGGCGCTTAGATGATTTAGGGAGAAATCGTTTGAAAATTAATTATCCAGATAATTGCCTAACACTTAACTTCACTTTGTAAAATGTAAACCTGATCGTCAGCCAGCACACACTCATTCTGCGCCCTTCATTTGTACTTTTCCCTTCATTTGTTCACGTGTCCGTGGCCAGGAGGGTGGGCCAGTGCTACCGACCCCACCGCAAGCTCTGCGGCTGCGGGAACGTCCCGCTCAGGGTGGTGACGTGTCAGCCTCTCGTCTTCCCAGCCCGGGTCTGTGCACAGACAGGACGCAGAGTTCCAGGCATCCTGGGAATTAATCTCACGTGTCAGAAAATTACACACGATGATGCCCGATTCCTCTGGTCTGAAAGGCATCTTAGTCCCTCCTTTAAGGATTTCCTTGCGCTGCCTGGGGGAGAAGAAAAGCCGACCTTAAGTAGCTTTATGTGTGTACTTTGATTTCTGAAAAGATGGCTAATCCTAGTGGGAATTTATGTAAAAGCACTCGGGCCCTGCAGAATAGTCACGGTTTCCATATTTATCAGATGCGGCTCTTTTCGTGTGGGTAATGCATTCTGGGCAGGCTCGGTGGATTTCCTTAGTGAATTTCAAAGGTAGAGATGGCTGTCGACGCATCTGATCTGGTGGGCTTGCTGTCTGAGCTGCGGTATTTGTTCGCTGTTTAAATGTTTGTGATTGTTGGAGAGTTTTCCTACGCTTTGTGCAGAAGTAAGACCGGGAAAGCCAGGGGCGTGTTACTGGGGATTTTCCTGTGCACCCCACCCGGGGACGCGCTCCTCCTTGCGTGCCACGGCCCGAGCCGCGTCTGGGCTTCGGGAGGCCGAACCTTGGGAAAATGCCCACTGGCAGGTGAACTGGATACAAAATAGAGTGTGAGAAAAAGAGAAAAACGAGCGACCTTTCCATCCATTCACACCACAGCCCTAAGTCCCAACCAATCTGCCTTCTGTGCTGACACCCTTTAGAAAAAGCATAGCTGGAGTTTCATCTTGCAAGTTCCTAAGAGTTAGACTCAGCGGTGTGTCTTTTCCTAAGTTAGCGGTATAGAAAAAGGTTCTATGAAGAAGCAAATGAAGAAATGAAAATCAAACTTCCTGGGAAGTAATTATATCAGTTTATAATAAGCCATAAGAAATCTGAAAGGACGGGTAAGAAAGCTAACGAAAGAGTATACTGAGGATATTAAATTAAGTAATTTTCATGTCACCATTTGATATCCAGGAACAGGAACAATTTGTAGTTCTGGAGACTGTCAAGCTGAAGCGTTCGTCTTTCCGCCGTGGGAACGCTGGCGCCGGGGGGGTTCGAGCTCTCGGCGCGTGCGAAGACGGAGCTCAAATGGCTTCGAAGGTGCGGGTTCCTGTGGGGCAGCCGAGCCGAGAGGTCGGGGCCGGGGCTGCCGGGTCACACGTGTCCAGTCCACGCTTGCCGTGTCACACGTGTCCCCCCAGGCAGGTGACGCGCCCTTTCTGAGCTGCGCCCAGTGTCCTGTCTCTGATCGGAGGAGGGTGCCGATAGCACCTACGTCTGCGGTGCTGGGGACTGAAGGGCCGAGTGTGTGGCGCAGGCTGTGCGTGGGCTGGGCCCGGGGACGTCTCCACCTGCGGCCACTAGAGCCACGGAGAGAAGATGGGGCGGCCGGGCAGCTCACCTGCCGCAGTCTGCAGGCTGCAGATGTGTTTTTATGTATTTAAAAACCAAATATTTTGCATATCTTCGTTCATGGAATTATAAAGTCTGAAAGACCGAAAAGTGGCCCTCGTAGTGACCTGTGCGTGCTCTGATGACATTCTTGTGCTGGCCACGTGGGGCTTCGGAACCCGAAGGTTCACGGAGGACACTCCTGCAGGCTCCGGGCTGTCCGCTGGGACGGAACGATGACCACAGTGGAGACAGCTCCTGTGCTCACGGAGTTTGTAGTCAGGAGGGGGAGTCAGCAAAGGAAATGGGAGTCACAAGTGGGGGTGACCCTGTGATGGGGATGTGCCAAGTCCAGCACGGGTGGGTGGTCGTGGAACCCGGGAGCAGAGTGGGGCCGTGGGGCACAGGTGCAGGGAGCAGTGTTCCAGGCCGTGGAACAGCGTGTCCGGCAGCCCGGAGGGCAGAGGTCTGCGCATGATCGGAGCTGGTGCCCGGTTGGGGGGGGAGCGGTGGCCTGTCCCTGCCTGGAGGGGTCAGTGGTTCAGGAGCAGCTTTGGCTCAGCAGAGGCTCTGCGGACTTTATTGCAAGAGCAGGTGACAACCATTTAAGCATTCTATGTTTTAAAAAGCTTTATTGAGCTATAATTCACATACCATCCAATTTACCCTTTTAGTATAATTCACTGGTTTCTAGTTTATCCACAGAGTTATGTAACCGTCACCACTACTAATTTTACAACACTTTCATCATCACAAGAAGTTCTCTGTGATTTTATCTCATGTGTAAACCACTGCAATCAAAATCCCCGATTGCTACATCTGCACAGGCATGTACTAACAGGAATCAATATCTCGTGTAACCGTGACATGAAGGACGAGGAGGAGCGTGTGCGATAGTTTGGTGACCTTCACTGTGTGTCGTAAGTGCTCAGACAGGACTTTCCTGAAAGCACAGCAACCACGTCTGTGGCTCGCCCGGGACGCCCTGGGAGGAGACTGGCTGAGTCGTCGACTGCAGCGCCTCGGAGCACGGGGTTGGGGGTGACTCTCTGAAATGGGGAAGAATCCTTGGAACGTTCTGAGTGACACCTCCTGGGACAGCCTCCCTTCTGCTTATATGGCAATTGCACTCCTGAAAAATTCAGTGAAGGGTTTTAATAAATTCTGCAAAAAAATAGATGATATTTATATGTAAAATAAAATTCAGATCTGGACTGAAATAATTCTGAACTTACAGGACTGGCCAGTGAGCCATGGTGGCTGTGGGGCTTCCCTAGCCTGTGCCCACAAGATGCCGATGGCATCCCGGACATTGGAAAAACCAAAATGTACGTCCCACGATTCCAGCACCGCCCAAGGGACTTGACTGTGAGATCCTCGGGGACCCTTATCCAGTTCTCGAGTCCCACCTGCAGCCCGAGCCCGAGCCCGGGCAGGTGCGAAGTAGGCAAACGTGCCCACACGTGTGGATGGGCGGGTGGACAGAGGGATGGACGGATAGATGGGTGGACGGGGAGACAGGGGGGTGGATGGGCGGATGGGTGACTCTTGAGTGTCACTGTGCCTGCAAAGCTTCCAGAGCCTGCGCCCAGGATTTGTGCTGGTTGCCCTCTCTGCCCTCTGGTCCCAAGTGGAATGCGTTGGTGACACGGTGGGTGAAACCGTAGCTTGGCTGCATAAGAACATTAAGTTATTTAGGAATCTGGGGTTTTCTTGTAGGCCAATGGTTTCCTACTAGGGCTGGTTTTGCCCCAGGGGGCGTGGTCAACCCTAGGAAAACTTCTGGCTGTCGAGACTTGGCGGCGTGTACCACTGGCCTTCAGAGGGTGGAGGCCAAGGAGGCTGCTGAACTTCGCTCACCGCAAGGGCAGCCCCCACGTCAAAGAACAGCCCGCCCCGGTGGCCAGGAGTGCCGGGCTTGAGAATCCGGCTGACGCTGGTGAGCTACGGCACTTTTCAAAGCCACTGTCTGTGAACTCACTGATCTTTGGAACAGTAAAGGCCGCCTTGAGCAAGACAGATGCAGAAAGAACTCGCTCGCCTACAGAGACGAGAGACACGGGAGGGGGCTCCAGAGAGGAGGTCTGGGAGGAGGTTTCCTGAGGGGTCTTCAGAGCAGAAGTGTGTTGGGTGTATCATCAGTGTGATCGTATATACTTACGGGAAGACACAGCTGTTCTGTAAATGCGGAGAGCTGCTGAGAGCGATAGGAGAACTTCTGCAGGAGAACGGTCGCCACGGGGGACGGGCGGCCAGGATGCACACTGGGGTCACAAATGGAAAGTCGCCGCACAAGGAACAGCCGGTGTCGTAATTTATCAGAAAGTTACTGACTGCCAAGAGGTGCTCTGTGCCGGAGTTCTCCTTTCCGAGCGTGAGTTTTCCTTAAGAGAGAGAAAGTCCGTGTTTACAGCGTCCACCCGAAGCAGAGAAAACAGTGAGGACAGTGCGGACCCACACAGAGTCTGTAGACCTGCCACGGTGTGGCCACAAACGCACGGGCCCTTCTGACCACAGCGAGTGGCCACGCCATGTGCTGCGTGGCTGCTGTGGCCTGGCTCCCCCGCCTCCCTGGGGTGTTGACAGCATCTCCGGTCAGCATGTCCCCTCTGCCGTCCGTGGAGCAGAGGCCAGCTCGTCCCTCCTTCAAGCACCTCTGTGAAAGGCGACACCCGGGTGGACAGAGCCAGAGACGTGAGCAGGATGTAGAAATTCAACTCACAAAGCGGCCAGAATTTGCTGGTGGCTGTCATGTGAGACTGACAGTGGCCATGATGGTGAGTGTGGCAGTGGCAGTGATGGTGACAGTGGTGACAGTGCTAGTGGTGACGGTGACGTTAATGGTGATGGTGGTGAAGATGGGGTTGGGAGATTGCTGAGGTCCTGCAGGGAGTATCTGCTCGATGAGTGGCTCCAGCCTGTCACTGTGGCTGCCGTGAGTGACACTGTTACTCCCGAGGGGCCCTCTGGCCAGCTCCAGCTCTCTGCTTTGGCTGCCCCAACCCCCATTAGGGTGGACCCCCCCGTCTGGGCTGCCTGACAGCGAGACCCTGCTCCGTCTCGGCCCTCTGTTCCCAGGGCGTCACCCGGCAGAACTCACTGCGGCCTGGGTTCCTGCCGCGGAGCTTGGCCGCGTCTGCAGGCATGCTCTCTAAATCGAACTCTAAAAAGTGGACGTTGTGTCAGCTTCCCTTCCCCAGTTTTACAGGAATTATTTTAAAGGGAATGTTGGCAATCTAGGAAGCCAATAAAAAAGATGCAAACTCACGAAGTCTGGAATTTCAGGTGCGTCCGCGAGGAAGTCAGGGAGGAAGACGGCCTTCTGCTTTCCCTGCAGTTAAGAGGGGTATTAAGAAAAGCAGAGCTTTGCAGACACTGTCTCTTAATTGTCAGTTGTGCAGGGTTAATGAACTACATTAGTTCACTGCAAAATAACATATTGACTGTCAGAACTTGACACATCAGCAGTGGAAAGAAGCCTCCGTAGAATATCTCTGTAGGAAATTAAAAGTGACTTTCCTTTCTCTGGAAGGCTGAGACCCGAGGGCCTGGGGAGGAGGCGTCTCTCCAAGCGCGTTGACTCTAGCCGGGGCGGGGGGTGGGATGCGCACAGCCGAGTCCAGGTGCAGAAGCCTTTGGATGCAGAGGGACCCACGTGGGGGAGGGTTGATTACTTTTTTCCTAAACTGCTGCTCTCTGGAATTGGCGCCTTGTCCTCTCGTGTTATTTCCGCGTTTGTGAGGTTGTTCACTTAACCTGTGCGCTGACCTGGAATTGTCCCCGCAGAGACGCGTGGTGTTTGCAGGGGAATCTCACCGGACGACGCAGACTCTCCACTTGACTCGAGAGTGAGGAGAGGAGGGTCCGCTGCTTTGCTGCCACTGCGCTGCGGGGCCCCGCGAGTCCCCAGGCCCAGGAGCCAGCGCAAACCCCGACGGCAAAGCCCATGAAAAATTAAGATGTCCATTAAAAATTGAGCTGACAAAAGAATCGCCACTTTTGATGCTCCCGGCTCAGGCCTACTCACACAGCCTTCGCGCGCACTTGAAATTATTAAGCGGCAGTGAGGCTTTTTGACGAGAAAGTTGCCAAGGACAGGCTATTGGCCGGATTAATAAATAAATCCAAAGTTAGCCAGGACTGTAAGTGCTGTGGCTTTGCGAAGCCTGCAGATGAAACTCGTGATGAGGAGGGTTGAGCCTTCGTCTTCCAGCCTTTCCAAAGTCTTGTAAAGGTTAGAACTTCCTGTGGAGGTTCTGCCTCTGTGTCACAGGAGTCTTCTCAACGATAAAGACACCATCAGATCTCAGCGATTCGGACCCAGCATGGCCGGCCCCTCACCTGCCTGGGTTACCTGTGCATTGCATCCCCCCGGGAGGGTCGGTCACAGCAGCTGAGGCTCCAAAGTGGAGGAGATTTGTTCATATGCAAACACCTGGTGATACTAATACGATTCACGTCTAATCATACGTGTTTGTTAAGTCGGGGTGTGTAACAATGCTGGCTTAGGATGCCTGAATATCTTTCTGCTTGTATATGCTGAAAATAGCAAATCACTTTAAAAATAAACTGTAGGTAGACTTTCTACCTGTTCAGCTTGTACCTTGGTCCCGAGCAGCTCTGGGTGTGGAGCCTCCCTCCACCCCTCCCCTCTTGGGAGCCCGGCTGCCAGGTGACACCTGTCCCTCCCCGGCACCTGGGGGCACACTCTGGGCATGTCAGGCCCCTCTCCCGCCCCCCCACCCGTGTCCCATCCCCCATCCTTGTCACTGGGCTGATTTTCGCACACCCAGCCGGGGACGGGCCTCTTCTTTGCCAGCGGCACTTTCATTGCTCTGCCGAAGTCCATGTCACCTCGGTACCACCACGCCAACCAGAGGGACGTGGACAGCATCGGCACCGTGGGCAGAGCGCGTGGTCAGCGGGAGTCTTCAGAGGAGAAGGATCAGAAGAGGGAGAGCCCCGTGGGAAGAGGAGGCATGAAAGTAGCAGCAACCAAGAGAAAATCCAGACGGGCTCTCCGCAGAGGACGCGCGTCCCACACACCACGGCACTGCAGTTCCGCCAGCGAGAGCTCAGCAAGAATCCCGGCTCCGCACCGGTGGCGCCTTTCAGAGAAGCCAGCCCAGCCTCGAGAGCATGCTCAGAATCCTAAGAATCAAAATCCGTCCTTTCCGTGCGTGCTTTAAGTGGACTGTTGTCTGGAGCACTGGATCAGGAGTCCCTGACCCCTGAGCCGGGAGTGAAGACAGAGGTTCAGAGCTGCACAGGTGGGGTCCCGAGTGAGAGGTCTGAGGGTCCCGCTGGAGTCGAAGCTCAGGACTGTAAGAGGAGACTTGCCCTGAAACAGTTGAACGGGCCGGGAAGATGTTACCACAGACTATTGCGGCAGGGGGGAGAGGCCGGACTCCGCTCCTCTGGAACAAAAGGCGGGAGGGTTGTTCAGCGCCAGGTGAGCTGGCGGAGAGGGCGGGAGGATGTAGGGGGTGGTCCCTGGGATCAGGCTGTCGGGATCAGGGAGGTCAGGGAGGTTGGTGGATAATCAGGAGGAATCCTGTCTCTCGTGGTCCAGCCGAGGGGAGCGCCGAGGCCGTCGTGGCCATGGGGCAGTGCCGCCGCCGGTCACACTTGGCCCTCGGCTGTCAGCTCCTAGCAGGTGTTCCCGTCCTCAGCGAGTCACTTTCCATGCTAATGCCATCACCACCCGTGAGCTTACGGTTAAGATAACTTCCAACTCGTGGGGTCAGGACACGATGACTGAGACACAATGACTCAATTCCTATATAGGCATTTTCTTCTATAAATCTGCTGGTTCAGGATATATCACTTTCTAGGAAACCGGGTGTGTTGGGGCCCTGGCGGTGCTGGGAGGACGAGAGGAGAGGCTGGGGCCAGGGGCGCTGCAGACGGAGAGGGAGGCATTAAACCAATACCAGAATGTTACATTTTTTAAAAAATTCCCAATAGGTTAGTTTCCAGGTATAAGCATCATGGATATAATCCCACTACCTGCATTTGGATTCCAGACCAGATTAAATAGTGTGTGAGGCGTGTTCGAGACTCTGCTCAGGTGGTGGTGGAGGAGAAGTTAATGTGGCCCCTGTAATTCAGTGGGAAACCACAGGCCACCAGCCGGCCGTGGACCCGAATATCCTCATTTATTATTCTCTCCAAGGGCCCTGCCCGAGGACGGGCCAGGACATCACTTTGCTTTTGCAGGCAGCATTTTGTCCCTGAGTGCTGAGTAATACCAGCGAAGGTTAATTGATTTGGGCAATTCTGGACGCAAATGCTCTCCCTGGGTCCTCAGAGTCGAGGTCAGAGCAGCCAGCGGGACCCCGAGGTCTTACGGCTCCAGCCTTATTAACAGTCCAGTAACTAACTTGGATGTCTCTGCTGTCCTTGGGGTGAGAAGCAATTCGGCCTTCACACGAGCCGAGCCCAAGTCCCCTCCCGGCAAGAGCGGCGCTCCTGGCAGCGTCCGCGGGGCGGTGGAGGGACCGGGCTCGCCATTCGCTGTGCGCTCGGAGCTGTTACCAAACTAATTTTCACGGAGAACAAAGAAGCCGGCTTCAAAACTGAGCCCAGGGAGAAGAATGGCTCTTTAATCCAGGTCATGCATTTTACATTTTCCCTGTTTAATAAGCTAAGAGTCTGAAAATGTCGAATTTGGATCCTTTATTAAGCAGGCCCTGAAAGCACGCACAGGCCTGCGAAAGTGTGTGCGAGTTGTACACGCTTCACGTCTAAAAGACGTGTTTGAACATCCCGGGTGACCCTCCGTGGGGATTTTGATCTGGCACGTAGAACATTGGAAGGACATCGAGTTGTGTGTTTTTCTGTCCCTCCGGGAAAGAGGAAGGAATCTGTCAGAGAACTTGCAGAGAGTTTGCATTTCGATTGTCTGAGAATAGCTAGCCTGCTGCTTTCCAATGTTTAGCATGGCATCCAGGAAGAATGGGATTTCTGTTGGAATTATACATTAAAAAAAAAAAACTTTCTAGGGAGATATGGTAATAGGGGAAGTGGGTATCAAACCAGGGATTTTTGTGGTGGTTTTACCTCTCCTGTATTCCCTCCATCTTCAAACATGTGACATATTTACTAGCAACTGTACTTACTCATGATAATGACGTTGTCTTTTTATTATCTCAAAATCGATGATCCTTGGCGCGGTGCGGCTCTGTGTGGTGGGTAGTTCCAGCACCTCTCTGCAAACCGCGTGGGCGTGTCGACGGCAGAGAGCGGGATGCATCTTGGTGAACACGGAAGTACTGTCAGTAACGACGTTAAACGGCGGTATTTTAGTTTTGAACGTTTATGTCCTGGCTTTTGTTTTTGTCAATCCTTTCCTTGCAAATAATTTGGGACTTGAGTTTCATCTGTGGGCAAGTTTCATGCTTGCAAAGTGATTTTCAATTTTGACCCTAGGGAATTGTTAGAAACCATAAACCGAAACAAACAGACAGACAAAGAACCCCCCCCAAAGCCACCAGATTCTCACGTCTGGTGTACTTTTTTGTAGGGTATAAAATAGGACTTTTTGCAGGGACATATTTTGACTTTTTTATGTTTTCTAGAGGCCAGTTTCCAAATTATTTTGCCTGCCACGGGTTCACAAGCAAAGAAAGGATCCTGTTTGGAATAGCCACGCAATGCGATTCAATCTTCTCTTTGGACGGTCTTTAACTTTGAGAGTGCGTCAGAATTGAGCTCACCACGCGGGTTGCATGTAACGTGGTCCCATCCACCAAAGGAGCTGTGAATTTCCACACGTTTCTGCCTGTGGCGGCCCTGGTGCCGCAGCACCTGAGTGATGATGGGAAGGCTGGGTCAGGTGTTCGCAAAGACCAAGCCGGGGGCCCCGTTTATATAAACATCGGACTGTGGCTCGGATGCCTTGTAAGCTCTTTCCAGACGTTTGACAGTGAACACGGCTGGATTATCCTACCAGGGTTTGGCTGCAGTCTCCTTGGCTCACGTTTCCTCTTAATGTGACTAAGAAGGGAGACGGTGAGACGGCCGTGGTGATGAGAGAGGAAACACAAAGTGTGTTGTGCGGCTAAAAGGGGAAATACGTAATCGATGACTCGGTGCAATCCCAGAACTACCATCCGTGACGGAAAGATTTGTTTTACAAATAAAAGATTGCGTTGTCTTTATAATGATGAAAATGCATTAAAAACCAATCGTTTCCTGGTAGGTATGACCCGGATGGCTAACTGGTCAAACTTAGTTTCTTAATAGCGGCTGAAAACATTTGTTCAGTTTCGAAACTCCTATTCCTACCTCTTCTACTCCACCAAAGCAATGACGTTCTCATTGATTTCAATAGTATTTGCGGTTCTGGGAGTGCTTGCCCTGTGCCAGGTTGGGCACTAACCCTTGCAAACGTTATTTCAGTTAATTCCCGTCAGCAACCTGTGAGGAAGTTGAAATCATCTCTGTTTCCCGGATGAAGAAACGGGTCCCAGAGTGGGGCGGTTCCTTGCCTAGGGGGGCATAGCTCTTTCCTACAGATTCTCAAAGCCACGGCCAGTTTGCCTAAATCAAACACGTAGATGTCGGTGAATGATGCCTCGCACATTTTAATTCACCAAGGTCGGCTTTGTCCACCACCTCCTGAGTGCCAGGCATAGGAGGGACGTGGTTCTCTTTGACATTGTACGGTGGTAGCTCTTGATCCTCAATGCTCTTAATTCTTCGGGGACTCTGTGGCTGTTTCTCTAAAACGTTGTCTTCAGTGTGATAAGAAACGGCACGTTCCCCGCCGCCCAGGCCCTCGCTGTCAGAGCCACCGAGGACAATTTCCACCATCCACAGCCACACACGCGGCTTCCCAGAAAGAGCAGGAAGCACAGTCTGTGATCCGCCCCCAGCGAAGCCTGCCCCAGGCCCGCCGCATTTATAGGTTTTGCAGAATTAGATGACCAGAGAGTTAGGGGAGGCCCGTCCACAAGATCACCCTCCCTCTGACACCGAGTTCAAGTTCAGGGATTCCTAAAGCCGTCCTTGGGCTCAGCTGTTCTCTAGAAGGACTCACGAAACCCTCTAGAAGATGGGTTTATTCTCACAGCTATGGTTATGGCAGGGAAAGGGCACCGGGTAAAATCAGCCAAGGGGAGAAGCGGCATGGGGGTGGAATCAGGCGGGCACCAAACGCGGAGCTTCCCTCGTCCCCTGCCCGGCAGCAGGGCCGTGTTACTGTCCACTGTTGGCATGCACAGGGCGCATGGAACATGGCCAACGGGGGAAGCTCCTTAGCGCCTCGGCGTCCGGAGCCTTTATCTGGGGCTTGGCCAGGCAGGCAGAGCGACTGACCAGGCGGCTGACCTCGGTCTTAAGCCTCCAGCCCCTCTGGGGATCGACGGATACCATGTGACACAGCCCCCACCCCACATGGCCTGGTCACTGTCCAGCTGTCCCAAGGCCCCCAGGGAAATAAACCCACGTCTGTCAGGTGCGCCATTCCAGGAGCTTGGAGGTGACCTCCCAGGACCCGGGCAAAAGCCAGACCTCTCTCTGGGGCAGGCGGCATTCCGCGCTCCACACCTGGGCTGTCCGCCGTCTGAATACCTTTGTAGTTCGGACTTTTGCCACTTCTTGGAAGCATCATTATTAATTTGGTTTGTTGTGAGTTGTTCTGCTAACCCTGCAACATTTACTGATGAATTTTTCCAGCAAATAATACCGTTGGCTTTATTTTTCCAGTAAGCAGAATTTCACGCGTGTGTGCATCGTGGTCAGATATGAATCATCTGTTCCCCTTTTGCTGAGAAGAGGTTTAACCCGCCCTCCCCAAAATTAGAGTACATGGCAAAACGTTTTCTACCTAATGCTCTTTCCATTAAACAGTGTGACATGACGCTGGAGGGCCACACGCATGGCGTACTGGTCAGCGGCTGACTGTGTGCTCTGGTCTGGACCGGGGAGGGCGGGGAGCCCCGATTCCTAGCGTTGCCAATTTCCGTGGTGTAATTCTGTGGTCTGTTGCAAGCTACCAACATTACATCGTTAAATGCGGTCTTGGGAAGAGATGGAAATAACACATCATTATATAGAATTTCTACCCTACAGGTACGAGAGATCTAAATAACCTCAATAGCACAGATAATAAAATGGGGTAAAATAATTACCAAGTGAGAATTTTGAGTATTCGTTACCTTTGTTTTAATACAATGTAATTGCGATTTCGTACAGTTTAATAGTGGCTATGTTTAACAAAAGGCTGGCGAGTTGTCTGGACGTTTAGCAACAGGCTGTGGTAAACCCACAGGAGTCCTCACGGCTGCCGACCGGCCGGGCCCCCGAGAAGGGCTGGAGCCGGAGGGCTGGCAGCCGGTCCCATGGAGCGCTACATGGCATCCTGTGTTATCTCAACTAGCGTGTTGTTTTCTCCAACCTTGGGTCTTTGTTTCCAAAAATAATCTATTTTAGGAGCTCCCATTTCAACCAATAGGCACCATAACTTCATAAGCAGAATGTTGAATTTCTGCTTCATTTAGCAGATTGCTTCTCTCTCAATCTATGATCTTGGAATAAAATACATCGTGGGGGGGAAATCCACGGTGTCTGTGTGAGTTTGTTAAAGCAGCTTTAATAAGACAGTGAGCGTAGAATGGCCAACACGTGCGCACACACATATGCATGCACACACACAGGCACACACACACGGTATCGTGGGGATCAGCTCTAGGTGCGTAACCACGTCCTGGTACATTTTTCTTTGCCTGTTTCGCCGTGTTTTTGTGGTGGTTCTCCCTGGATTCTGGGCTGAGCAGCACCAGGGAACCTCGACGACGCGGTTTGCCGCAAAGATCTGGGTTGTTCTGTTGACAGCCACAGAGGGTGAATTTTAAACTCCCTCCACCTTCTGGATTTTAGAAAACATCCATTCGCTGAGATGCTCTTTTGTAATGGAATAGTGCATTATTGGTGTTCCTTACCACAACAGAAACGCAGGACCTTCGGGGTGGTAAATATCGTTGCTTCACACAGGTGGGGGAGAGGCTGCAATATCTTTTAGATTACTAAGAGGGTCCCACGTACTCTGGGATAGGAAGAGGGATGAGTTTTATAATCATTGTGCCCTGGGTGACTTGCATTAAGCAATCAAATCCTCTTTCAAGCATATTAATAATGATGATTGCTTTCAACATTCTCTTTTTTTAAAAATATCCCTTTTTTTCCCTTGTTTCCTTTCTCCTTTTTTGAGACTGCCAAGGGCATTTTTATATGTTCTATCAGGAAAATTCCTGCTGCGGCAGACACTAGCAGCAAACACTCTAGAGCCGTCTGTTGTTTCTGCCTTGGATGAGATTTTACAGCGTTATCGAGCATTTCGGAACATTATATCAGAAGTGCAAGCTGCAGGGTTTGGTTGTGAACGTACGGTTTTCATTGCCATTTTAAAAACCTGCTTTCTAATATAATTTATTTTCAGTATCTCTGAAAATATTAAAAGCCCAAAGCAAATAAAACAAGAGCAGTATCTTTCCACTCAGTTTTGATTTGTGGTGCCTTTTGATTATAGCAATCACCACATAATTAATAATGCCCTTTATTTGAGAAGCCTGCATCATATAACCTAGCTGCAGAATTCACGGTGCAAAAGGGGGCGTGTGTGTTACACCTTCCCCCCACAGTTGCCTTGAGCGCTGTAGTAAAACGCGCTGGTAAAAATCTGGTATGTCTGTTGCCTTTTCGTCTGGAGAGAAAACTCAGCCAAACCACAGGATGGAATTAAGAAGCCCCCCCCGAATCCTCCCCCCCACCCTCCCAGCCTCCTTCAAATGCCCAGGCCTGGAATTCTGATCCTGCAAAGCCGATGTCTGGAAGTGCTCCTCCTCCACGCCCTTCCCGGCACCCTGTAGAACTTGTATCCCGTCTCCCCCTCTCTGTCCGCCCCCCCCCAAAACACTGGGCTCTGAGACTACAGCACTGAGCTTCAAGCCTCACCCCCTTCGTGGTGGTCTATAAATGCTTCTGCAATTGCTGTCTCACCACGGACTACAAATGAACACTGCTTGTGAGATAAATTTGCAATGTGTTCTTAGACTAATTTTGAAAGAAATCTTCCTTTGGCAATATGGCTTTGCATCTGTCTGCGAGCATCGCGGCCAGAGATAGAAATCCAGGTGATGCCAACATGAGCCAGAGGACCCTGACGGGTGCTAGGCCAGCATGAGCCTCTGAAACGCCGGAAGGGACCTGCAGGTTGTCACCGCCAGAGCAGTGTGACTGGACGAGCAGTGATAATGACATAAACAGCACGTCAGTACGGGCTCCGCTCTGGGGGCGGGGCACTCGCTGGTCCTTCTCCGTTGGAATATTAATCAGAGAGCGAACACACAATCTTCACATTACGTTTCTCACTGATTCAAGTTTTAATATTTCATTGGAGTTTTTGAGTTTTTATTGCACAAGTATTTTGGTTATTTCAGTCCTGCATTAATCTCTGAAATAAGCCCCCGGAGAGTGGGGTGACACGAGCCCTGGTTCCGCCCTTGGGGAGGTGGACGCCAAAGGCACCTCTCACAGCACGGCCCCTGCCTGCCAGGCTGACCCGGAAGCCTGAGTGTGCACACGCGTGTGCGTGCGTATTCTGAATGTGTGTGTTCTAAGCATGTGTGTATGTTTTCCTAAACGTAGACAACACACGCAGTTGTATTTATATCCATCTGTGTGCGTTTAATCCTCACAGCCAGGCTGTGGGGGGTTCCATGGCTGCCCCCACGTTACAGCCGAGGAAACAGAAGCTTGGAGAGAGACGGGTGGTGAGTGACGGGTGGTGAGCGGGGGTCTCAGCCACCCGCTGGCTCCAGATCTGCCCAGCGCCCCCCTGTCAGGCCTTCTGGGTACCAGAGAGCCCCACGGTGAAGAGGCTGGGTGAGACTGGCCCGTGGCTGTCACACGGTCAGTGGGGTCCCCGAGTGCTGTCTGTGCGTGTGACCCAGGACCTCGGGCACTGAGATGGAGCCACTGGTCTGAGTCCAGTCGGGGGACAGGTCACACCTGGTAGTTCTGTAGAAGGAATTTAATGCAGGAACCTGGATTCAAGTGTTCAAAGACCTGGGAAGCCCCAGGAGAGGTGAGGGACAGCCAGAGGTGACAAAGGCAGGCAGGTGCTTCTCTCTCTGCTGGGGGAACAGAGCCCAGGGCTGGGGCTGCCTGCAGGGGCCGGGAGGACACATGGACACGGCAGGACACACAGCCCACGTGCGGGGGGCGGGGAGAGCATGGAAACGAAGGGGTGGGCAGCTGGCCGGCTGCGCGGGTCCGGCCTGGGGCTCGAGGGCGGAGAGATGAGGACGTGCTTCCGAGAGGCCTGAGGCCGGTGCGAAGTGGAAGTAGGTCCACGCAGGGGTGGAAGGTGCTCGGGGGCAGGAACCGACCAGGTGTGAACTCAGCGCGAGCCCCTCCCCACCCTGAGCCCCTCCGCACCCCAGCCCGCGGCTTCCCCTGGGTGTGCACTGCCTGGGGCCAGCCAGCCACCTGCAGCTGTCCCGACTGAAAGTGACCCACGCTGAGTACAATGAAGTGGTCACATCAGCCGTTTCAGGTGCTCAGCACCCGTGCGTGGCGAGTGGCCCCTGTACCGCGTGGGGCAGACACGGAACGCCCCGCTGTGGCAGAATGTTCCCCTGGACAGCGCTCCGGGCCCCTCGGCGTGGTGGGGGCTGCAGGGCGGCATTTGGGCGTAGTTACATTCCATGCTCTTCATTCGGAGGAAGGTTCTCAAATAACAGGGAGATTTCGAGTTTGGCACGTTTCCAAACTGACCCCCACCTGGCCTTTTAAACTCTTAGACGTTCAGGGTGAGATTTAGGAGAGAGATGGGCACGGATGTCACGGCTGTCCTGTCGTTGAGCTCTGGGTCATTCCCCACCGGCACCTGCATCTCCTGCAGTTAACACGCTGTGAACTTACTGCGTATCCAGCAGCTCCCAGGAAAATGCGGTTCTACAGCGGTGACACCCTCCCAGGGCCGACTTACCCTCCTTCCAGCCCATTGCTCATAAAGAAGATTGTGTGTCGTCCCCCCCACCCCCCCCAAGGGAGAATGACCCCGTCTTGGAACAGTTTATGGCCCTGTCACTGGGGATGCTTTAAAAGGTCACGTCTCAAGCAGAGCCTTTCGATCCTGTGGGTTTCACGAGCGAAGTCATTGCCTCCTCTCCGGCTCATGCACAGACGTCGCTCTTTCGTTGTTGAAAATAAAACAGCAACATAGTTTATGAGATGTAAATATAACTTCTGTGCGATGGGAATCGGAGGCTGTCTGTAATTGCTCGAGGAGTGACATTTCCTTCAGTCTACTGGCAGGGATCAGAGCTGAGCAGAGCACAAAAATATGCCTCCAAATGGGGTACTGTGAAAATGCCACCCAGACAGCAAAGGTGAGACTCGCCCAGAGGGCTCGGGTCCCCAGCGCCACCTGCCTCACTGGACCACGAGCGTGGGTGTGCGCGGGGTCCAGGAGGGAGGAGGAAGAGGCCCTGGGAGCGGTTGTGTCTGCCGGGACAGAGGATGCAGGAGACCCAGCCAGCGCCGGGAGCCCTGTCCCTGGTGGACGGGTGGTCCTCCTCACAATTGCTTCTGAAGAGGCACCTTGTCTGGGGACCTCGGCTGACATGTGGGGCCATAAGGTCCCTGCTGTATTTTAAGTGTGACCTAAAATTGAAGATCAAACAGAAGATCCAGTCTCAGATGGTTAACAAGTGAGGGCTAAAGGTGGCTGCCACCCCGCTAAGAATAACATGCACACATGTGTCCCGTGTAACATGCATGCACACATTATCACTGTCCACCAGCGTGTGAATGTGCCTTCCAAGTGTAGCTTCTCAGGCATTTACTAAGCGCCTGCTGTGTGCTAGACGCCGTGTGTTCTGCTGGGAACGTCAGATGAATATGCATGGCTGTCCAAAGCCCCGAACGTCGCAGACATAAAAGCAGGAAATCATTGTGATGTGAAAAATGCATACTAGAGATAAACTAGGTTTCATTTACCATTTTGGTAGAGACAAAAATTTAAAAACACGGTCTTTCGAAGTTAGCATTTCTGGCGCTTGCCGTTCCTCCGTGTGGACACGGACTCCCATCTGGCAGTGACGTCCCTGCGCCTGGAGGGTCCCTTCAACACCTCTGGCGGGCAGGGCCGCTGGCGGTGAGTCCTCGCCAGCTCCTGCATTCTGAGAAAGGCTTTATTTTGCCATTTTTGAAAGATTTTTTTTTTTAGCTGGGTCCAGGATTTTAGGGTGAAGGGGTTGTTTGTTCACTTTCTTTCAATACTTTAAAAACGTGACCACACGTCTTCTGGCGTGCGCAGTTTCTGACGAGAAACGTGTTGTCTCTGTTCTTGTGCACGACCTGGCCCCCCTTCGGCTGCCGTTGGTAAGATTCTCTCATCATCTCCGGTCTTAAGCAACCTGATTAAAAGCTGCCTCGGTCTCGTTTTCTTCGTGTTTTGTTTGTTTGCTTGGGGTTTCTTGAGCTTCTTGGATCTTTGGATTTATAGTTTCCATAACTTTGGACAATTGCAGTCATTATTTTTTCAAGAATTTTTGTGCCCCTTCCCTGACCTCTACTGGGGACTCTAATTACATGTACTTCGGGCTGCTCCAAGTTGCCCCACAGAAGACTGATTCTTTGTTCTTTTTTATGTATTTTTTGGTAATTCTTTTTCCTCTGGATATGTCATTTTAAATACTTTCTGTTGTTGTATCTTCAAGTTCACGTTTTTTCTTCTGCAGTGTCTCATTTGCTGCTAACCCCATTCAGTGCATTTTTCATTTCAGATATTATAGTTTTCATCCACAGAAGTTTGATTTGGGCCAGGTACGGGGGGCTCACACCTGTGATCCCAATGCTTTGGGAGGCCAAGGCAGGAAGATCACTTGAAGCTAGGAGTTCAAGACCAGCCTGGCCAACATAGCAAGACCACCATCTCTACAAAAAAAAAAAAAAAAAAAAGAACTGGCTGGGTGTGGGGGTGCACATCTGTAATCCCAGCTACTTAGGAGGCAGGGGTAGGAGGATCGCTTGAGCCCAGGAGTTGGAGGCTGCAGTGAGCTATGATGGCACCACCTCCAGCCTGGGGGACAGAGCGAGACCCTGTCCCCCCCACAAAAAAAAAAAAAGAAGAAAGAAGTTTGATTTGGAACATTTTTATGTCTTAATGTCGCTTTCCTCTGCCTTCTTGAACAAACATGAAATATAGTGATAGTTACTTTTTAATGTCCTTGTCTACTAATTCTGTCATGCTGATACTTTTATTGATTACTTTTCTTCTCGTTGTGGGCCATGTTTTCCTGCTTCTCTGTAGGCCTGGCGCGTTTTTATGAGAAGCCAGATGTTGTGGATGTGCTCGGCGGTGTGGGCGTGCTCGTGCGCCTGTGAATACCCTTGCTGTCTGTTCCGGGCCGTGTGTCCAGGACATGGCCGGACACTGCTGGGTCTGGGGCAGGGCGGGCGGGACGTGGGCAGTTTCCGTCCAGGGCTGACGCTGTCCCACGTCTGCTGAGGCAGCTTCTCCCCGAGTTGTCTGCCCCATGTCCCGTGACTGGCAGGGTGACGGAGCTGAGGGGAGGCGTGGGGGACGCAGAGCCGCGGGGGCGGCAGCGGGTCTCCCTGGGCGCACTCCACGTGGGAGCCAGGTTGTGCCCGCGGAAGGCACGAGAATGTCCATGCCCGATGGCCCGGCTTGCGATCCTGCTCCACCCACAGGGCTCATGAGACCAGAACTGTGTCCGGTTTCTGTGCCCACTGGTTGTCTGGATCCGGGACGGCCACGCCCCTTCCCTGGACCACCATGTGCTGGGCCGGGCGCCAGGGCTGCTCCTGCGGGCGTCGTCCACACGTGGATCCCTGCGAGGACGGTCACACAACTCAGACGCTGCTGTTTGCTTTGAGCACGTTCACGGGACTGTCCCCTCGGTTCTCAGACAGCAGCGGGCGCGGGCAGCTTCCTTTCTGTTTTGCACAGGAACGGCCTGAAGTGCACCCAGCGTGAGCACCTGTGCCAGGGACGCACAGCCAGGCAGTGACCGTGCTTGGTCTGGAACTCACGTCCCTCGAAGGCAAATCCCGTCTCCTTTCTTCCACACCAGGTGTCCTCGACTGCAGCCTTGTCCCCAGGGAACGTCTGGCAAGGTCTGGAGACATTTGGCTGTCGGTGTGGGGCCGAGGGGACCGTGTGCTGCCAGAACTGAGGGGCGGAGGCCAGGGAAGCTGCTGAACACCCCACCAGGCCCGGGAACGCCCCCAGCAACAAGGGCTTACCTGGTGCAAAATGTGCAGGCACAGAGTTGCGGCTGAGAAGCCCTGGCCTGCACTGTGCTGCAGGAATGTTCCGGAAGCCATCAAGGGCCCCTGCAGAGAGCACCTGCTGTCGCAGCATGACTGTGCCGTCGGTCCTATAGTCCGGGCTTTGTATCTGTCATCACACCTGAAAAGGAACACACCCCCTGAAACCCCTTACGTCGTCTGTGCACCCATGTAGGCAAATTTGTGATCATGCTTTTGAGCCACCTGTTCTAGAAACATACAGTAGAAACGTCGTCAGAGGGTATGCAAGGTTTGAGTGAGCAAAAAATCACATCGTGTCACAGAGATGCCCCTTTATGAAGCTCTGTCTGAGCTAAGCCGTGCCGGCCACAGGCCACGCGATGCCAAGTGCTAGTCCGGGGCTAGAAATGCAATAACGATTTAAAAGTCGCCGTTTCTCTCTCATTCTGTGTGTGCATTTCTATGCATATAAGAGAACATCAACACATACAATTTTTTTTTTCTTTCCAGGAACCAAATTGCTTCAGCAAATGATTTTCAAGTACAGTAAAATGCTCATAAATTTTTACTTATAAAATGTTCCCCTATGACATATTCTTCATTTCCATACATATCTGTGGCTTTCTGTTTCTCGTCCGTGATGATTTTGTGCCTCTTTCTCTCCCCCACTGTAACCCAGTTGATCCCGTGCGAAAGGTCTGCAGTTGCATGTTTTAGGAACGCGTGCCCGAGCGCCGCTGAGAGCCCAGATGTTGGAAATGTGCTTTGCGCCGGCCCCGCTGCTCTCGCTGGTCCAAGTTGCTGAAATCCTCTGTGCTTGCCACGTTTTCTGCAAAATGCAGATTCACAGATGAACGACTCCGTGGGGCCCTGGAAACGCCAGGTGCTGTGGGAGATCTGGCCGGGGGTGGTGCTGCAAACACGCTCCCCACCCAAACATCTCCCAGGACACGTGTGTGTTCCCACCCCCATCAGCACATCTTTGATTCACCAGGAAAGTCTCATGAAACCAAAGCGTCCGTTTTCATGGCACAGATCTTCCTGGCAAACACTCCCAGTGCTCAGCGCGGCTGGATTTAGTGGGTTCTGGGTCAGGGAGGGTAATGTGGCTGGTTTCCCTCTCAGGGCCCCACCCAATCTCTGTCCGTGGTGAGTTTAGTGGTCAGGACTTGCTTCTGCCCCCTGGCCCCCACCCCCACCCCTTCTTCTGCTGACTCCCTGCCCTCCCCCACCCCCAGGTACAGCCATGTGGCCCAGAGCCAACCACGTTGTCAGGGGTATGACACCAAGGGCAATGGCAGCCACTGACAAGCGTGCCCCATGCCAGCCACAGCCCTGCGTCTTTGTACACATGGGCTGGGCAAATCCTCCTGAACTCCGTAAGGCACCTCATGCCACCATCATACCCATTTTACAGAGGAGGAAACCAAGGCACAAGCTGGTCCTTGCTTAGACAGCTAGAAAATGGTGGAGCCAGGATTTGAAACCAGTGCTCTTAACCACCGTACTGCGCTGCCTCAGGGTGGTCCAAAACATTCAGCCCGACCACTGTGAAAACTTGTCCGAGAGCAGCTTTCTTCCCTCTGCAGCTGCTGGGGGCCGGCAGGTGGCGAGACTAGTGGGGGTGAAGCTAAGTCAGAGGAAGGCAGAGCTGGGAGATAAACAGAGAGGGCTTGAGCTCTCCTTGGGGAGGGAGAGAACAGAGTGAGCCCCTGGATCCAGCCGTACCTGAGGGAGGAGTAACCCCCAATGTGACTCCTCCTCACCAGGTTGCCTTGTCTCAGCTTGAATTGTGTTTGTGGTTTTCCCACCAGACTGTCTTGTTCTAACCCAGTAACCCAGGTTCAAAGCCATGGGAACCGCTGCTGTCCCCCTGGTCCTCATCCTCATGCTGATTACTTAAAAAGGCAGGTGCAGGAATGCATCTCACCTCTGTGCATACCTTCAAGCATGGCATGGACTATCTTTCCTCTAAGGGATGGGCTTTGGCCAGTGGGACGTTAGCAAACATGCTGTGAGCCCAGTCCTGGACCCACCTGTGTGTCGAGCGGGTCCTCTGTGGACCTGGTTAGAACCTGAGTCTGGGAGGTGAAGGAGCCTGAGCTGGGGGAGAGGAGAACCGAGGCCCCCGCCAGCAGCCCAAGAACACACACCCCAGAGGAGCCAGGTGCCTGGCAGCTCCCCAGGTGGCCCCAGGCAAGACTTGCTGAAGAACCGTCCAGCTGAGCTCAGTCTATACACCTGATCCGCAGGTGGACGAGACGCTGGGTAGCCGGCCACACGGCCACAGCTAATTGAAATGCCCGTATCCTAGTTCCGTCTTACCACGCTTTGTCTCTCCTTGTTGACTTCTGTTCCATCTTTCCGACGTCCTCATCACCTCGTGGCTGGCAACTTCCGGGTGCTCCTCCTCTGGCCTCCTCCTCACTGCAGACGCTGTGTGGGCGTTTTCTCCTTCCTCTCTGCTGTGGACGCATCTTCCTAAGGCACAGCCTCCGTCCTGCCCCTGCCCGTCGGCCAACGCTCGGCAGATCCTCCTGGCCCTCGGAGCAGAGTCACACGCCTGGACCATACGGGGGTCCCGACACCCGTCCTCACGCCCCTGCAGACGTCTCAGAGGCTGAGTCCCCACTCCCACCCTCCCTTAGGACAAACGTCACCACCGTGCCACGCACATCTGCACGCCTTGTTTCTTGCCCGTTTTCCCTTTCCTGAAGCAGAGCAGTCTCGCCTCCCCTGGGCTTCCGCCCGCGCAACTCCTGCTTCTCCCTAAGCCTTTGCAGACAGCCGTATGGGGCACTTTCGCTCCTCTAGACTCTCGGGGTCCGCGCCGTGCAGGGTCCACTGTTTACCCAACCTGCTCACCTGCTCATCCCGCCATTGTCTCCCGCACATTTGCCACCGTGCACGCTTGGCAGCCTTGGCGTGGCCTTTGTTTCCTTTATCACCACAACCAGGTGACTGGCAGCCCCGGAGCCAGAGCCGGTGATCCGCGTAGCGGGTTGCAGTCCCGTTCCTGCTTTGCTTTGTTTGCTAAGCGCTGGCTCCTGGCTGGCGCCCTGCGGAGAGACCACCTGTGTTCTCCACCAGCCGGTGGGGGAGGAACTGCTGGACCCCTCACACCTGGACACAGAGAGGTCAAGTGTCCTGCCCGGCAGCCTGGCCAGGATTCGCATTCACGTCAGCACCTTGCTGAGCTGGCTCCGAACCACCACGCCACACTCCCATCCTGCGGCCAAACCGACACGTCTATTTTCCAAGCAGATTTGATAAGATCAGAGGGCAGAGCTGCCCACGCTCTATCCTGGGCTGAGAAGAAGAGCCGGTTGGGCCGCACCTCTGAATCAGTATGAAAAGAATTAATATGGCAGACCAGTTTCCTGCTAAGAAATAAGAGTTCCATCCCTTCCAACGGGCGGCTTCGTCTCACGGAATGGGTTGGCACACGGCTCCGCATTTTGATGATGCTGGCAAGTGAGTTGGGTTCTTCAAAATTGAAGTCAGCACCCCTGCTTCACTGTGAGATGTGGTTGGCAGCCACGAGCTTCTAAAGATCTCGCTGATAGGGAATCGTATTCAATTACTTTTTTAATATAATTATAGGGTGGCAGGGAAACCTGCCCGGCTTTTTCTTACTCTGCTCTCCAACGCTTCCTGTCTTTGGCTGGATTTGGGGCGGCTGTTTTGGGTCCCAGCACCACACTCTCTCCCAGAATATTGTTTGTTACAAAAGCATCTTTGCATAGGAGGCTGCAGGTCAGCACCAGGGGGCTCGTCCCCACATAGATCAATCGACAAACGTGCACTGAGCCCGTCCTCTCTGCCAGGGACAGCGCTAGGTCCTGCAGGTGCACGGCGAGGGAAGCTCCTTCCAGGCTGTGAGGGGAGGGGTGGCCACGGTGGGGGCTGAGCTCTCTGAGATGCTGCCAGGTGCGGCCCTGAGCGCCGTGGCCCAGGGGTGCATCCAGGGATGGCAGGGGGCCGGCCGGGGGGGCTCATGCTGTGGCCTCGGGGAAGCTGGTTCTCCTTGGCGACGATCGACGATGTTCCTTGCACAGAGCAGGCGACCACAGGAGGAGTTGGCACCGCCAGGCACCGCTGCCGATTGGCGGGCCAGACAGCTGTCTGTGCCGCAGTTCCAGGCTTGGGCCCCGTTTCTCCCAGCACTTGCCGAGTACAGGTTTCGGTCGACATCGGGCTCCTCGGAGCAGTGGCTGGATTTGTTCACTCTCAGCCCTGCGCTCCTCTCATCCCCTTGATTGGAGAGAATCGGCACAGACACGTCCCAGCACGCGTGACCTCTCGTCACACCTCCCTGAGTCAAGACCAGCATCCTGTGGGCGCGTCAGCTCCAAACTGTTTCACTGATTGGAGAGCCGGGAGCCAGGAGCCGGTGCCGTCCGACAGGGAGGAGAGCGGGGCGGTGCCTGCCTGCACGGGGAACTTCTGAGACGTTGGGAGCCGGAAGAGCCCACAGGACACACGAAGGAAACTCGGCGACAGGCCGAACCTCTGATGCTGCTGCATTTCTCTGCCTCGTCCCTCCGCCCGGCCGTGCTCTGAACGTGACGCACCCCAGAAACTCGAGTCGCGACAAGCAGACAGGCCATGTGGCAGCCCCGTGGCCAGGGTCCCTCGGGGGTCCTGAGAGGGGTGGGCCCGTGAGCCCTCCCTGCCAGTGGGGGCTACGCATGACTGGTGACATCACACTTGTACGTCACGGGCCCAGGCCAAGGCGTGTGTCCCGCGGGGCCCCCACCCCACCTCCCCACAGTCCGGGAAGTGTGTCAGGTCACACTGCAGCCACGCTGCTGGCGTCACTCTGCACGCGGCCGTGCGGTGAAGGTGGCCTGTCCTGGGCTGTGTTTGGACTTCAACGTCACTAAAAATAACCTTGTCTTGTGCCCCCTCAGCTAGGAATCTACCCGTTTTCTTCCCGAGATGTTGTGAGTGTCTGGGGGGACGGTGTCTGCTTTGGTGCCTGGCAGAGGGTGGGGCGCGTGGAGCGTGTTGATTCATGTTCTCGGGTCCCCATTCGGCGTGTTGGGACTGCCATGGGCCAGGCCCTGAGGACACAGAGAGGAGCAGAAGAGGGAACCTCCCCATGCGGACCCGGCCAAGAGGAGCAGACGCAGCAAAGGAAGTTTCCTACGTGACTGTGCAGGCGAACCCAGAGGCGCCTTCAGGAAGGCCGCTGGCGAGGAGGCGTGAGGCACCTGTCACTCACGCAGGATGTGGGCCTTCTGGGGCGAGGCGCTCTGCCGGGAGGGGCGTCCTGGGGGTGGGGGTGGACTGTGGCCAGGGTCACCTGCCGCTTCTCAGCATGTGACTGTTGCCTGCTTCTGAGCACAGGCTTTAATTCATGCACGTACGTATCGATTTATGCCATGTGCATAGCGGAGCCTCTGTTCACTCTCACACATAACGAGCTTCAGCCTCTGAACAGACGGAAGCAAAGTGTTAGGGGAACGGCCGCAGGAGTCCGTACGTCAGCTCGCCCTGTAAGCAACTTGCGTTGCCGCGGTTTTCTGCCCAGTCTGCTACGTCACCACCCTCCCCAGCAGGTGGAGGGAAGGACGTGCAAGCCGGCAGGGCGGCCCTGGCAGGTTACTTTGTAGCAGCCCCTCTGTTTTCCAGCTCAGACACGACAACTCGAAAAGCATCCATCAAAGCCCAGCCTCTGGTGCTCCGGCTGCCAGCCTCCCTGTCCACGTGCCAGGCTGCTTTGTGGCTGGAGCACCACTCAGCGTGGCAGGGCCCTGTCCACGGACGTGGCCGGCACGTGCAGTTCCGGCTCCGTGGGCTTTAAGCGCGCAGGCTGGGGTGGCTCCTCCCCGCGGCAGGACCCGAGCGAGGCTCGGGTGCTCGAGCCCCATCGTCATGGGATCTGTTCAGTTCGGTGGTCGACTCTGCAGGGGAGGAGGGCGAGGGGACTCGGGCGGAAGCCACCATTCGGTGCTGTTTATTTTTCTCAAATGACGCCGGCCGTCGTGCCGGTCTTCCCTTGGTATTGGTGAGAGCCCACTGGCACCTCCGGGACGGGTCTGCGCCCGCCGTCTTGCCCGCGTCTGCTGTCCTGACCTTCTCCAGCAGGCACAGGGCAGAGTGAGGTGAGTGTGGCCCGCGCTCTGACGGAGCTTCATACCTTTTTAATGGAACAGAGCGGTTTTTAATTTTTCAGAAGATCATTCCACATTAACTCATTTGTTCGGTGCCTCTATAAACAAACGCTCGGAGGTCAGAGGCGTCCCCTGCGGAATGATCCTCCTAAGTGGCTCCGGCTAAAAGGCGTCCTGCGGTGGTGATTGCTTTAGGATTGCTTCCGTCTGAGTGAATTACACTCGTGCTGGAATTTGTGCTGGGCTGATTTATTTTAAATTGTAGGATAAGTTCTAAAGTACGAGAAGTACGTACTCTGTAAGGAGTGTCGTGGGGCCTGACTGCTAGCAAGAGGGCCGAGAGGGGGCGGGGAGGGCGGGAGGGAGACAGGAAGGAAAGGAGAGAGGAGGGAGGGAGAGAAGTTGAGTTCTGGTGCTGGGGCTGCGTGGGGGCCTGGGCCCCAGCCTGCCCCGTTCTGAGGCTGGAAAGGCATGGGGCTGTCTGCGGAGCGGAGAGCCCGTTCCCCTGCTGGCGGGTCTGCACTGCTCGGTCCTCTGGCAGACGGTGAGGACGTGCAGGTGCACACAGACACTTACCGTGGCCTCGCCGTTCACACGTGTCCTCAGACCAGCCTCATGGACGTGGCTGGGACCTTTCATCACGTCTAACGATGCAAAGCCTGGAAGTCGGTAGATCTAGCTGTTCTATACCAGTCCAGCTTACTTTTCTAAATAAACTCCGTTCATCGGTTTGGAAAAACAATGTATTCCATCACTTTACGCATTAATGTGTTACTTTGCAGTTCATTCACGGGTGACACAGAGACAGGATCCCCAGATCTTTGTCTGGAAGCCTCTGGGTATCAGTTTGTTGCCAGGCTCCCTCCCCCTGGAGCACTGGGAAAGCCCTCTGCACCCGGGGCCTGCCCCTTCCGAGGGGTCTCCGATCGCGTGACAGCCATCGCCCTGTCAAGCTGCAGACGTCCCGCGTGTGTAGACAGAACCCGTTAAGATCATTTGACAAACAGCCATGACAACCTGGCATTAAACTGGGAACTCGGCTTGGCCCTCCCAACCCCAGGGGCTGAGCGCCGGTTGCCAAGGACCACGGCCGGGCTTGACCGGGCGTTCGGTCCTGACGTCGGGAACTCTCGTGGAATCTGTGCTTCCTGGGTCCGACTGCGAGCGCTGAGCACACAGGAAGTGATTTCATGTCCTCGGCAGCCCAGGTTGTGGCTGCTGTCGCGACCCTCGGTGTTTACAGGTTACAACATCGATGCAGAGCCTCTCGGTAACGTGCTCTCCGACCCCAGCGTGGGGGCTTCAGAGCCCACATCCCTGCTGTGCGGGTGGCAGCTGTGCTAGGACAGCGGGCGATTTGTGTGATGTCTGCGTCACACGCAAGGCATCTCACTGGCCGGAATCCCTTGCCCACACTGGGTAGCAGTTTGCCAAACTTCTGCTCCATCAAGTCCTTGGGAATGAGGTGCTCGGAGAAGAGTAGCGTCTACTCTTCTGCTTTGCGGTGGCAGCGGCCACTGAGCGAGAAAATGACACATAGTCCATGTGCACCTCCCTGCCTGGGCCGGCTCCCAGGGACACAGCCACCGCTCAGGGGCTGGGGGAGAGAACAGGCGGTCTGATCTACTTTTGTCCCCTCCCCCTCCCTGCCCCCTATCTTGTCTCCTGGGGTGACAGCTCAGATCGGAGTCACGGGACCCTCCACCGCCAGCCTTGGGGGTAACGTCCCCTCCAAAGAGGGCGTTTCTGGTCTGTGTTCCTCTGTGCGTGATGCCGCTGCCCGTCCTGGGGAAGAGGGTGGCCCGTGCAAAGGGCGTGAGGCGGGAGGATGCCCCGGATCCCCCCCCCCCCCACTGAGGTCTCACGTGCCTCAGTGGCTCCCCAAACCTCCCCCAGAAACAAGACCTAAAAAGCCGGTGATGTGAGACCCTCCAGGTTTGCGTTGCTGTGACAGTTCGCCAGCTAAATTACCTGGAGGAGGAGGGAGGTGGGAGGAAAATGGCCATTTGATGGGGTTCATTACACGCAACTCAATTCCACGAGTCCGGGAGGGATAGGAACGTTTACGGGAGCCAAGCCGGGTGGGCGCCAGCCCCCCAGGACCCCCAACGGGGTCCCCCTGAGTTCTAGAGGTTGTGTCCCAGCTTCTGACTGTTTTAAACATCATGGCTCTGTTCTTTCTCAAAGTTAGAGAAGTTTTCTGCAAAACGTTGCCTCATCCTCCTCCTCCTTTCTACTTGGTAGCGACATCCCACCTCTGCTCTCACCTGCTGCGTGTAAATCGCCGAAATCCGCCAGCCCTGAATAGACGTGGAAAAATCACACACCGCCATGAGAGCAACCCATAAGTGAATCTTTATATTTGAAGTTTTTTCATTTAACAAATGCATTGTTATCCATTATCCTTTCAATACTTAACAAACAGCTCATAATGAAACAGAGGCTCGACTGGAAGAGCTTTTCTTCTCTTTTCTTCTCTCAAAAACAGCTATTTCCTTGCAGGTAGTAATTTTGTTTTAAGAAGAACGATGTTTAGCACCGGGCTTTTTAATAAAATATGTGTGAGAGAATAATTCTTCTAAAACATTCTATATCTACAAAAATCTATATGTGGGAGACCTGGAATTATTCCCCAATAGATTTTATTACATAGCAGTTAAGAATTTTTCTGAGAGACATCTAGTCAAAGGCATCAATTTTGGGTAACAAAGCCCGGGAGAGAAAGGAACTTATTGGAAACTGGCGTTATTCCCCATTTTGCAAATCCTTTATCTGATTCTCTAGCTATTAATACCATTCTCTTCTAGAAGGTGGGGCTGCAGATCGGTCTGATGTGATCAACCACAGAGCAGCAGGCTGGCACCCGTTCACCCAGCCTCCTGTCCTGGCCCCGTGCTGCCCGCCAGGTGTGACGACCACACGGGGAAACTGAGGTTCAAGAGGCCTAGCTACGAATGGCGGGAGTGACGTCTGAGTTCCCCGTTTTGGGGGCCTTTGAACCCTAGGGGAGGAGGCCATGGCAGGGACAGAACCTCTGTCTTAATAAATTAACATGTGATCCCAGAGGACCAAATACCATTCATTTGGGGGTGGGACCAGAAGGGGAGAGCAGTGCCTTTGCTCATTTCATTCACGACTCACTGTTGAGTCCCCCCCACCCCCGTGTCCTGGGTGGCTCTGCACCTGGCGTTTCGGCAGGAGAGGCAGGGCCCAGGCCCTTCCGTTAACTACATAAGGCAGCGAGAACTTGAGGAAACGGTGTGGGAGGAAGTCTAGGGATGGGGGACATGGGGACCCCGCCTCATCCTGGGAGGTCACCAGAGGTTTGGGCTGACCGGCATGGCAGAGGCTGGGGGAGCCTGTGACCTGGGAGGAAGGCACAGCTGGCCAAGCTCTCAGGTGGGGATGGCCACGAAGACACGGAAAGGAAGTCAGATAGTCGGTGCAGCCAGCCGGGGACAGATGGCAGGGGAGAGAGGAAGAGGTGGCCCAGTCACCGCACGTGCTGGGAAAAGCTGCTCAAGGGCTTTCCCCAGTATTTCATCATGATGTTGTTCAGAGTGACTTGAGCAGTCAACAGCAGTGTCCACTGTGCCGATCCCACAGTGACAAGCCCATAGCTGTGTTTGCTGTGTTACAGACCCCACCTCTGCCCACCCGCACATCTGCTTTCCTTGTTAGTACATCTCGCAGTAAAAGTGCAGACGTCCGTGTACTTCCCACCCCCCACGTGCCCTGTGTGCGTCTCCTTACAGTTCAAGGTTCATTTGTGCCCCACTGAACGGGCATCTCGGCTTCTCCGTGGTCGTGTGTGTCAGTGATTCGTTTATGTTACTGCTGTGCTTGTCAAATAATGGAAATATTATAGGCTGCACTCAGAAATGGACATTCCATTTCCAGTAGGATGTACAGTATGATATAGAAAGGACTGCGCCGAGGAGGGCGCGCGCAGTGATCACAAATTACAGTCATGACTCACGTGGCGACTGGAACTGCAGAGTGCGTCAGAATGCTTGTCTGGGATCAGAGTCCGCAGTACTTGCTCACTAAAATTCTACACCGAGAGAGTGGAGAGCAAGGCAGGCACGAGCCAGGCCACGCTGGGCCGGGCTCCAGGTTCCGTCTCGGCCACGCGGAAGCTCCCCTCGGAGGGACTTGAGTAACCACGTGTATTTGTTGAGGTGGGAAAATACAGGAGAGAAAAGCCTGCGTCTTGGCAATTTGTGCTGTTTCCCCTCAAGTTACAGAGCAGAAAGGAAAGGACCTAGAGAAGCTCAGATGGCCGAGAATTATAGAAACGCTGTTACGGCGGAAAGTGCGGCTGCCTCTGGAGCCTTAGGCAGAGCCATTTTCTACAAATGTTAGTGTTTAATCTTTATAATTCCTGCTCCCCTGATGTCAGCGGCCCATGTGGGGTCCCCCTACAGCCTCCTGCTGGAATCCCAAGTGGGGATTTGCACTGGGAACGTCAGACCCCCAAGGCAGGCACCCCCTGGGGGCGTGTGGACCCCCTTCGTGTGGAGGCAGGAAATGCAAACTCTCTATTTTTAAATTCCGGAACACTGAACTCAGGTGTCATTCCTGTGTCCGCAGCGGGTGGGCCGTGGGAGTGGCGCTGGTGAAGTGGGGCGGGGGTGGAGAACATTCTTCCGCTGCAGATGGTTCATGGCTCCCAGGTCTTCTCCGGTTAGGACGGGAATCGTGTTTCTGGAGAGCCCTGAAGGGGCCGCTCCTGCTCGGAGCTGCGGTGGACCCTGGCGGTGGAGGTGGCACTGCCACCTCAAGTCTCCTCACCTGACGTTTGGAGCTTGGTGGTTTCAGTGTGGGTCTTTCGTTGCAGCCCGCAGCATAACACGCTGTAGCAGCACAGTCTGGCCTCTGTCGGCCTCTGTGCAGAGGAGCCGTTGGCAGCGGATGGAGAAGGAGAGCCCTGGGGGGCTGAGACACTGGAGTTGTAGCCTCCTTAGGAAAGGCCAGAAATCATTTGTATTTACCTGGCTACCTGTTGGCTATTTATTGTCCAGGTGGGAACAATTTTATTAGGTGTGTGATGCATTTGAAAGCAACCTGCTGAGGGGTCTGGGGACAGTGGTGGTTGTCCCGGCCCCTTCGGCTGAATCTCAAAACCCGTTAAGCACCTGTCTCTTCGTGACCCAGGTGGTAACCCCAATTGCCCATCAGAGCTGTGCTTTGGCTCACAGCCCACGCAGAAGGAGCACGTCCTGCGAAGCAGGCCCTGCTCTGCGAACGCGCCAGGTGCTAGCAGGCTGGTCAGTGGGAATAGTGCTGTTATAACCAGTCTCCACCACCCCTGAGGGGCTGGGCCGCTGGACTCAGCTAATGAGACTTTTCTGTCCTCTTCTTTCTAGGTAAGTGACTACGCTGCTAAGGCTGCACACGCGTGTCCTCGCATGTCCCTGTTGCGCCTGTGAGCCGTGCTCCCCATCCCCCGGCCCCCGGGAGGAAGCGTGAGTGAGGACTCCATGTGCAGTAAGGTGACCCAGCGGCCGCGTCTCCCGGGATGTCGCTCCTTGCTGGACGTGCGGGGGTGTGGGTCGCGCCCTCCAAGACTGCGCTGGCATCGCTGGTCTTTCTGGGTCAAACTTGTGCAGATGAAGAAGGTGGGGAGGGAGGAGACAGCTAGGCAGTGAACCAGGAAAAAGGGACGATGTGGACTCTCTAACTCGAGAAACCCGCACAGAAAATGGTTAAACTCTACTTGACACGGAACCTGCAAGGCCCAAATGAGACTGAGCACAGAATTTCAGTGTGAACTTCAAACCCTGCTCTCCCTGGGAGGTATTTTTCATATCTTGGCAACCTGGTGGTCTAGTTTGTCTTTTTTCCTTGAATGTGGCCTGGAAGCTGCTGTGTCTAAATCTTTTAACATTTTCTGGAAGTTTGTTTGCTCGTTCTGGGCTTGGCCCGGGGTTTGCTTCCTGGAAGGCGAAGGTTGCTCTTTTGGTCTGTGGCAGCTGGTTCAGAAGGTGTTTTGGGTTAAAGAAAATACTAAAAATATGTAGCTAAACGTATGTTTTCAGTTCCCTGAAAGAGGACTTGGAGAGTGGCGGCAAGCGTGTGTGGTGGAGACACGTTCCCCTTGCGCCCGAGTCGTACGTGAACGTCTCACCCTAGCCGTGTGCTGCACGGTGTGTCACGGTAGGCGGGACTCACGCATGACATGAACTTCCTGGGGTCCAAAGGACACACAGCAGTTAAATAGTTGCCGACATCACAAAAGGGAAGCATCGTTTCTTTTCTTTTGTCACTGGTAGAAATTCCTGTGACCAGAGCTACCTTATTCCATGAGAATTGTTCCATATTGGGCCTCCTACATTGGAGACACCGAATAATATATTAAACCACATTCTTAATATTTCTGGAAAAACACAGTGGAGGGTTCGATGTGGTTGTTTGGGCTATTTTATTTAATAAGACAAAGGATAACATTAAAGTGCAGCCCATTGAAAGTATCTCTGTGGGCCAAAGATGACTTGGCCCAAATGAATATTCTTTAAATGGCTTGGCTGGATCCCAGGGCACCTAGAATACCTCGAAAATCAGATGAGTGACGAGTACTGTGTCAGCAAGAGCTGGGCAAGAGGACCTTGTAGGAGACTGGGCAGTACATGTCCTGGGGTATAGGTTGTAGACGGAGCAACTGGCTTTAAGGAAGAGCAGATGCATGATCGGGTCGAGGTCCTTTGGGGCAGAGAAGAAGCTCCGCTGAGGCAGGGTGACAGGCGTCCATTCTGGGCGGTGGGTGAGCGCGGCGTGTCAGGCAGGCGTTGGCCAGATCTTCAGTCAGTGGCTGCGGTGTGCAGACCTAATTGCAAATGAGAAGGACTGACTGTCTTTCAAAGAAGGGGTATAGAAAAGGGAAATGGAAAGAGCCGTCATAAAAGTAAAAATGATCAGCTAGTGTCACCAAAAGTGAATGTAAAATTTCTTCGGAGAAAGCGGCCCCGCTGTTTTTCCTGGGCAACTGCAGTATTTGGGATCCGAGTGCCGCAGAGCAAGTGTGTCCCAGACATTGAGCTGGGGTTGATGCTTGCCCCAAGTCTCCCTAAGTCTTGTAGAAGGACACAGGTCACGTGTCAGAGGTCTTGGGTCTGACTCCTAGGGTCCCAAGGAGAAGAGTTGGCAGGGTTAGCACCCCGGGTGAAGGAGGCCGATGTCGGCCGTGGCGAGGCGGTCGGCCCCGATGTTCTCCGCCCGGACCACGGAGCAGCTGCCTTCCTGACGCTGCACCCGCTCCGGCAACACACACTGGGGGAGCCTGCATGGGGCCGAGGGGACATGGGTGGGGCTGCTCTCATTCCTCCACGTCTCGCTGCCGGGCACCCTGCCTGGCACGTGGTGGGCACCCAACACAGGCTGGTGGAGAAAGGGAAGATGGGAAGAGTGAGTGTGACAGTCATCAGTCCCAGGGCGCGGGGGTCCTGTGTGTTCTCAGGGAAGCGCAGTCCTCACACCCTTGCACACCGACGGGGGTGGGTTTATGGAATGTGCTGGAGCAGAGCAAGATCCACGTGGTGTTTCTGTTCCTTGTTAAACCTTCCCTATTCTAATAATAAAAGTGGAGAAATTTTATTGATCTGTTGAGAAAGAAATTCAGATGCGTAGCCCTCCGCCGGGTCCGTTAGAAGTCTGGAGATGGCATCGAACCCTGGAGCTTGATTAGACAAATGCAGTCAAAGTGCCGCAAATTAATCTGCTACCGTACAGGATTGCACAGCCCTTTGCTCCCCACGAGAATTGCAAATGTGCAGAGCAGCAGACGTCAGGTGACTTCGCCCTTGCTGGTAAACATCCACAGGATCACAGAGGGGAGCAGGCGGAGGATGACGCGTCGTGAGAGCAATGAGACTTTCCCAAAGTTATGAGTCGGGAGACTTACGCGTTTGGTGGCGGGAAGAAGCTCGTGTCTCTTCTGTTCGCATGTGGTGCAAGCAAAACACCCAACTCCAGACAGTTCTCCGTCCTCACTAACCTCCAGTGACAGTAGCAGCTCAGCCTTGCACGTGGAGCCCGACGCGTTCGGTGTGAGCGTTCAGCGGCGCAGTTGCAGATGCTCCTTCAGTTCACATTTCCGACCCCAGGGATCCAGCGCCAGTCGGAGCTGGCTTCCGGGGTCTGTTTGGTGAAAGATTTGAAGAACGAGCTGCCGAATACATTCAATTCCTTCCTCCCATCAGGATGAAGCCCCCGTTTCACTAACTCTGTGAGTTAGGCTGAAAGGTACCGAAGAATTAATTCCATGGATATTTATGTGGCACCTACTAGGTGCAGATAATTTTGCTGTCAGTGATAAAATCACGAGTCCACCTGCACGAGCCGGGGAGAGGAAAGGCCCGGCCGGCCCTAGGGTGGGGTGCAGCTGCGTGCGGCGTCGGTGGCAACGTGCAGAAGGCCCTGTGGGGTCCCCAGGGGAGCTGCTCACGGGGACCTGCTCTTCTACCCGACTCTGGGTGGGACCCAGCGGGAGACGGGAGAGGCCGGCGCCGGTTAGGTTTCAAACCTTTTAGAAAGGAGCGTGGTCTGCGTGGGCCGGGAGGCGTCATAGCACCTAGAAGCTTTGAGCAAAGAGACAGCCACGTCCCACCATTCGGACCTGAGGCCGTGGGTGCCCCGGGCCCCTGGACGAAGTGAGATTACTGCACTCAGTGCCTCGTAACTGCGCTGGTTTGGTTTCCTATGACGCAGCTTTGGTGAACTGTGCCCCATTTTGAGAGTTTGGAGTATTTGTTTTTCCTCAGTGAGTTTGCAACACGTCGTGTGAGTTTCTTAGTAGAATGTAGCTTCTCGCATCAGATGCAACAACTAAAAATAAATACACACACACACATACACAGACATTTATAAATATATACATTTTCCCCAAAGGTAATTTTTCTAAAAGCCAAAATAGCTTTTGGTACCACATCCAATTAGGCGAGCGTAGAACAACGCAGACCCGTCTTGATGATAATAACCATCTGCAGAGAATGTGGTGTGAAATTAGCTCACTCAACAGCTATTTTGTAAGTAGATCTGGTTTATTTTTAGTTCTTGTTTGAAGCCAGGCATCCAAATGGAGATGAAGGGTTTTCGGGGAGCGCGAGAGACCGCTGGCCAGTGCGGCGGCTCTTCTGGTAGCTTCTGTGCTTGGTGGACGAGGCCGTGGGTAAAACCAGCCGTGAGGCGGGTTCAGGTGTCTCAGAGACGAGCTGTCGCTTTAGGGAAACCAACGGTGGAGCACGTAAGAATAAACGGTGCATTCCACACACACCTGGGCCACTCTCCTCAGGCATTGTGGTCGTCAAAAACAAGGACAGTCTGACAAACTGTCACAGCCAAGAGGCGCCTGAAGACGTGAGAACTCAGTGTCCCCTGGGGTCCTGAGTGGGATCCTGGGACCGAGAAGGGACATTCTGGGGAAACTGAGGACAGCTGAATGAATAGTACTATAATTGATGACAGTGTATCAAAATTTATTCATTAATTGTAACAAATGTGTCATGCTGTCAGAAAGCCGCAAAACCGTGAGATCCGTAAATTTGGAGAGGACGGCGTCATGTCCTAAGGAGGCGCGCACCCTCCGAGCCGGGAACGGGCCCTGGCGGAACCCGCGGCGGATTTCACAGGAGGGGGTGGGGCCGGCGCTTTGTGCTGAGGGGCCGGGTGACCACACGTGTTCAGCAGGTCACAGGGGAACCTGCGAATGTTTACGAGGGGCCCAAGGCATGTGCACTAGATAAACATATATGTCGTGTGAGCCCCATGTCACGTTGGGGTGGAGACATGACATGTAAACGTGTTACAGTCGAGTCGGGCACTCAGTGCGCAGCCTCTGAGACGGGCCAGAACCAGCCCGTGGGTGGTGGTCTCTTGTCAGGAGAAAGTTCCAGAAATCAGTCTCTTGTCCAATCAAGGCCGTGGCTGTGGCTTGGGGAACAGGCCAGTCAGTCAGTCAGCTTCTGGCCGTGCTGAGCTGCGGCTGCTTCAGTGTTGCTTATCTTGACGCCAGTGTTGGTTTAGCTGCTACAGAAGAAGGAAAAACCAAGATAATTTGGTGTCTCATTGCCACAAGGAGTCTGTTCCGCCAGACTTGAGGTCTCTGTTTTACAAACAACATCAATGCTGGTCCGTGTCGTGTCTAACAAGCCCAAAAGGAAGGGGTGCGACGGGGTGCGTTCAAGCTCCAGTCCTGTCGTGGCCAGGAACTCAGATCTCAAGGTTTCTCTGGGGCCCCCTTGGCCAAGAGGGGGTCCGTTCAGGCATTTGGGGGCTTCGGATTTTATTTTCAGTGCTCAGGACTGAGGAAGGTGTTAACAGTAGGGGAACTGGGTGAAGAGCACACAGGAGCTCTCTGTGCTGTCTCTGCTACTTTCCTGTGAATCTAAAACTATTCTAAAAAAAAAAGACTCATTTTAAAAAATATAAACAAGATAATTTAAAACACCTATTTTTCCACCACCAGGAAATAAATATTGCTGTCAGTGTTCTGGTGTGTTCAGCCGGCTCCGCACACTGTCTTGCAGCGAGAACTCACGCTGGGCACACACGTATGTGCCAGGCACTTTCCCCTTAGTGTCGCACGAACGTGAGCATCCTCCCTGCACCAAGAACGCGTGTTGTCGGTCAGTCGAGGTATGACAAGTGCTGTCTCGGGGAAGCCTGCACCCTGCTGTACTGCGGGTAGATACGCGGATGGACTCCACGTGCGAAGCGCAGACGGTCCAGGCAGCCGTGAGCCTGCTGTGCTGGGTCTTCATGCTCACAGGTGGGTGCAGATGCCTGGAGGAGCCGCCCCACCCGTTAGAAGCTGGTCCTCAGCACGTGCAGACCACCCCGCGCCTGTGCACACCGAGCCCCAGGCCCCGAGCTCGCTAATAACCAGCTGCCGAGCGCGGCGGGTCACCTGTGCTGGGAAGGCCCGCCCTGCGCCGGGCGTGGCGGTGGACGCAGAGCAGGATCAAGGCAAGAGGCCAGGTCCTGGCCTCGGGGTCAGCCGTTCCCGCGGAGAAGGCGGGCAGGGACAGGGTTTGGAACAGAGAGAGAACGGAGACGGGCATGCACAGGGCAGGGCCTGGCTGCAAAAGGGGACGTTTGAGTGGCCCCTGGGTGTGGTGGGGGTTGCAGGAGGCAGTGGGGAGGAGGGGCAGCTCTCTGTGAGGACAGTGGCGCCCCGGTTTGCTGTGTCAGAACTGCGTGGTGGAGGGCGGGTCACTGCAGGTCTTGAGCGATCTGCCTGCTGAGCTGCTCTTGTGTGCACAGAAACGTCACTGTCACGTCAGGGTTGGGCACAGACAGCGCCAGCTCACCGCCTGGAGCCCGGGGGGCAAGGAGGGCTTCTGGCTCGGTTGGCGAACACTCCGGGGTGGGGAGAGCCGGGTCCCACCCCGTGCCCCTTGCTGCCTCTGCGGTGCTGGCTTCACTGGACAGAAGGAGCCTCGCCCCCAGCCCTCGCCCCTCGCCGGTGGGGGCACATGCTCACTGCCTGGAGCAGTGCCAGGTGCCAGGGGTGCCACCCTGCCGGCTCCAGCCTGGGCCCCAGGGCCGGCCTTTGGAAGAGGTGTGGGATCATCACCATGCCTGGTGTGGACGGGTCAACCCCACGGCCGCCGCAGACAGCAGGGGAGGGCGGGGCGGGCCCAGGCCCAGGCCGTGGCATCCCCGCGGCAGCCGGCGGTCTGTGGGTCCGTGTGGGAGGTGGACATGCAGCCGGGGCCACACCAAAGGCCCAAAGGCCCAGCGAGGCAGGAGGGACGAGTCTGTAGACCATGAAATGGGGAGAAGGGGCTGAAATTCAGAGGTTCTGCCCCTCCAGACAGCAGCGGGCTCTGGTGACCTCAGGCAGCACAGTTGAGCGGCGACTTGGGCCACGGAAGTCTCTGGAAAGATAGCAGATCGCCATCCCAGATGCAGAGCGCGAGAGCCTTCCCTGCAGCTGCTATGGGGATGTTATGGAGCCGAGTCTCGTGTTTTAGGGGTAAAAAGGGGACGGGAGGATTTTCCATATGGTGAAAGTTCTCATTAAAATCAATTGTAAACTCGGCTAATGGCTGGGTTAACGTCGTTTGGAGATGGTAAATATCAGCTGCGTCTATATTGAGCATTTGAAGTCTCCCTATTGAGAGCCTGTGTAGCTCTGCGTGTTTTTCCAGTGGAGTGTTACTCATTTAAAGTTGTTTGAAAATCTGATCAGAAAGATCGTCAACCCGGAAATTTAGTGATTTGAACACGCTGGCGCCTGTCCTCCGGGGCGCTCCTCCGGAGTGGTGCTCGAGAAAGGGACGACTGCAGGAGCTGCCCCTGGCGCCTGCGTGTGCTTCCCGGGCTGCACTGCGGAGTTCTTGGGGTTCTGGTCTGTCCGGGAGGATCGTGATTTAACGCACCAGGCCCAGCGCTGGGGTGCACAGGGACAGGTGTCTGGTGTGCGCACTGTGCAAGGAAGCCAGGCTTGGTCAGAGGGGTGGGTGGGCCAGGGACTGACTGAGTCCCCATTTGCCAGGTGGGCTGGTGACTTCCTGTAGAGAAGAGAGATTGGCCCCACAGGTGAGGCCACGGCTGTCTACCACCCTACAAATGGCCCCCAGACCTCGGGACTAGGTCACTCCCCATTACCACTTAGTGGCCGACACCCACAGCAGGACTGTTTAGGGGTGACACGAGTGACAACAGTGTGGCAGGGTGTGTCCTCAGTCATTTGAGAGGAGGCAGGTGATCAGTGAAGGAGGTGGACGCACCTGCAGGGCCGTCCCTGGTGTCAGGGACACGTGCTGCTGCCGGGCGTGTGCGGCAGGGTCACCTGGGGAACGTCAGAGTCCCCAGCTGCACAGCACCAGGCCTAGAAACGCACACTGGGAGCCGCTGGCCTGGAGGTCACCGTGGGTTTTCTCTGGTCCCCTAAGCCCCTCCAGTCCCACGGTTTGCACTGTGGTTCCCTCCTGTGTCTCACGGCAACGGTGAATTCATGTTAAAAAAAAAAAAAAAAAAAAAAATCCGTCCACTGAAGCAAATGAGCCCAGACCAGACCAGACCCAGGAACGCGCCTCTCCCAGCTGCTGGGAAAAAGATTCTCGAAGAAGCTCATCTCTGCTTTGACCTGCACTTGGTACGTCCCAGCGTTCATTTAAGCCCATTTATAGCTTTTTATAAATATGCTTGTGAGTTCATAAAAATGTTTATGCATCAAGCAACTTTGTAGCCGTTTTATAGATGGAGAAGGAAAGGTAGGAGAGATTTTCGTGCTTGGCGAGTGGCCGGCAGACGCTGAGAGAGCGCCGAGCCTCTTCACTAGAAACAGCCCATCACTTTGCCTGGGGTTGTTGTCCTGTCCTCGGCGTGGGCTGCGAGGCGGGCACTGACACACTAAATTGGGAAACTCTCGTCTGGAAAATTCTTACGTTCCCGCCAAGATCCCATAGAGGCGGAATTCCCTGTATCCGCCCCCGAGAGCGGTGCAGCCTGCTGCTCCAGCACCGAAATGCCCCAGTGAGCCAAGAACACCCCCCACCCCCGCGCTGACTCGGCCCTGTGACCTGCCGTCGCAGAGTCTGCCGTGCAGCCCCCGCGCCCACCGCGCTCACCGCCACGCAGGGCCGGCTGCTGGCTCTCGGGACGGCGCGTAGGGAGTCGGAGCCGGGCTCCTGTCCTGCAGCCGGGCGCGGGGCCGGCGGTGGCTCGGCCCTCAGACCTTGAGCACTCTCTGATCAACGCCTGCGTGGCTGGTGGCCGCACCAGAGTGTCGTCTTTCAAGAGTTGCCGTGGCGGCAGTCGGGGCGTGCCTGAGTGCCTGTGTGTGCACATGGGCCTGAGCTGTGACCACCCCACAGGTCCTTCAGCCAGACCTGGGACAGGGACGAGGGAAACCTGATCATTCAAATCGACCGGGCCTCTGGCTGCCCATTCCCGATGCATAAGAAGCTCCATCCGTGGCAGCCGGTTAGAGTGGGAGGTTAAATGGCTGAGTCTGTCAAAGCTCCGTGGCTGCAGCCTCACACGACCCAGTTCTGCAAGTGCTGGCTCAGAGGAGACAGAAAGTAGGTCATCGGAGGGAGACGAATTGGGTGAGAGGAAAAAAGGCATTTCGTGAGCAATCACTTAAAAATGTCCCAGTGCCAGTTCCAGAGATGAACTGAACAGGCCCGAGCAGGGTTTCCAAGGCATGTCGTCCCTGTTCCTTGGGGGACACTGGGGACCCGGGGCAGGCCAGCCCGCAGGGATGGGATGCTGAGACCAGGAACACATCTGTCTCGTCACCGTGAGCACAGGAGCGTGACTTCCTGAAAGGGGACTCCTCGGTCTCAATGGGAACATTGAGAAGTTGTCACTGAGCTTATTTTGTTTGTTTGTTTTGGCAGCTTACAAATTCAGTCCATCAAAATCTGATCGTTTTCCAGTAGTAGGGTCCGAGCACCAGTTGGGTTTTGTTTCCGGCCGTGGCAAGGCCCGAGCGGCCTCAGTCGCACCCACACGAAGGGGCCACGCTGCCAACGAGCAGAGCTGCCGTGGAACCTCAAGGCCTTTGTCCCACAGGTGGGCGTCGGTCCCTGTCCAGACCCGCACAGCTGTGGCCACTGGCCGCTTGCACCTGGCCCAGAGCAGGTCCTGCTGCAGCTGGTCCCAGGCTCCCGCCCTCCCTGCCCTGGGGACCTCCCGTTGCCATTGGGTGGAGAAGGCCCAGAGGCCATGAAGCCACCGGGCTGCCGGGCATGGTGGGAAGAAGGGCACACGCGTCCTGTGGGCTGGACGGCGTGGCAGTGGGGCTGTGGCGTCAACTTCCTTCTGAGGCTGACTCTGCGCGGCAGCGTGGACAAGGGCCAGGCGCTGTTCTGGGAGCAGGGACGCTCCTTCCAGCAGCCCCCAGCCACGTCCTTGCCATCCCCCCACCCAGGGTTCAGGGTGGAAACCGAGGCACAGAAGCGATAAGGTAAGCACGGTGCGCAGCTGTCACGGGGTGGAGCCAGGCTGGGTGCCCCGGGGGCCCTGGGTGTTCCAGCATGAGGCCACCCTCACAGAGGCCTTAAACCTTTAACCTTCGACCAAACCTCATCTCTGAAACTCACCCAGTTTTCTTTTCTCTTAAAAACAATTTTAAACCCTGACAGCGGTGGCCTGCACCCTGGTGTGGCCGAAACCAGCTGCAGGTGAGTAGTGGCCGCCCGTTTGCAGGATGGAGGTCGCTGCCCTGGTCCCTCCCACGGCACCATCCTAGGCACCTCGGCCTGGCCTCTGGTCACTGCAGGCTCCTGTCCTTGCTCCTTGTCACGGGCATCACTGACAAGCCAAATGTTACTGAAGCCAAAGCCCCTGGCCCTGAAGCTGGCCGCAGGGCCCTCGGCGACGCTGCTGGGCGGGAGCGAAGGGTCTGCGCCGCCTCGGTAAACACACAGGAGCTTTGGCCACACACTCACCGTCCCGGAGCAGCTCTGGGATGTGGCCAAGGGATTCATGGCTGTAACAGTGGTGTCTGCTAGCAGCGGCGCTCAGGGGACAGCAGCTCAGGGGACAGGACGGGCCCAAACTCCCCTGGAGGCCAGGACAAGGCCACGTGGGCCAGTGCACAGCTGGCCCCCTGCACTTCACCTGAAAACGCGAGGCTGGTTCTCCCCTTGCACCCACCAGAGCTCAGGCACAGCCTGTGGTTGGGGATCACACGCTGAGTTAAGAGCAAAGGAGAGTGGAGCGTTAGTGTGAAAAGCCCTGGCGTTTGCATTTAGTGAGCAGTTGGAAAGCGTCAAACTCTCCACGTGGCTCCTGGCAGGCCCTACACACTGCCCATCACCGTCGGGCTCCTGGTTCTGGGGGGTCACCTGTGGGGTCACCCTGCGATGTGGTCACCCCGTGGTGAGCATGGAGTGGGAGCCTGCGGGTCCTAGACTGGCGCAAAGGGGGCTGTGCCTGCGTTGTGAAACCCACGGGGCACCTGGCCACACACACACAGCTGGCGCGGACACTCAGGAGCTCGGATTGCGGTGCCCAGCAGACTAAAAGACAGAACCCGAGCCCTGAGGGCTGTGGGCGACCGCTGGCAGGTCTCCCCCGTGAGCTACACGTGCTGTGTGTCGGGGGCCCTTGCTCTCTGCAGGGGTCCTTCGTAAAGAGGTGACTGAGCCGTGCGTTCCAACAAGTCGAGGTGTCCGTCTGCACGGAAATCCCAGGGACAGGTGCCCGGCGCTCCTGGGACGGGGCTCGGTGCCCCGCGGCCCTCCCAGTGTGGGCACCGCCATTCTTTTAACCATAACCAGGAAAGAAGCTGCTGCACCCAGTTACGAATACAGGCAAAACAGCTGCATCTGCCTTTTTTGTTCTTGCCAGAAATCTACTCTAACAGCCTCCTGCTCCTCCCTTCTCCCCTCCGTAAGCTGCTGTTTCCCCTGTGACGTGTCCAGTTTTCATGCAGACTGTCCTCGCATCCCTCCCCCCCAGCCTTGTTTTCTGACTGCTCCTGGGTTCGATGCATAGTCTCTCCAGCCCCCTCCTCTGCAGGCTCCGGACCCCCCACATGGTTCCGCCCCAGGGGTCCCCCTCGCCACAGCCATGTGCTTCTGCTGCAGTGCGCCAGTGTCAGGTGTGGATGATTTCGGTCTCCAGCCAAGCTCCTGGTGCCGCGGGCTGGAGGGTGGACGTGGCCACCTCTCCCACCCTGGGAACTCGGCAGACTGGGGTCAGGCCAACACACCTGCACGCCGTCCTTCTAACCAGAGCAGTCCCTGCACGCCCTCTCCCCTCCTGTCCCCAAGCAGGCATGGGACCGTGTCTGTCACTGACGAGCCCCGCGCCGGACACTGCGTAAGCTCACCCGTGTCACCTCTGGCTCCTCACAACCAGCTACTACTGCAGCTTCCATTTTACAGATTGGGAAACTGAGGCACAGAGGCCTAGCTGGGATCACACATCCGGGGCCGTCTGGAGACAGGATGTGCGTTCTCGCCACCCTGGAAAGTGCATCTGCCTCCAGCCTGTGTCCCTGCGTCCCGGCGTCATGGGAAATAATTTACAAGGTCATTTGGCAGAAAGCTCGGCAGCTCAGCTATTTTAAAGCAAAATATCAGACCCTTGGAGAGGCCGGATTGATCGTAATAACATAGGGCTGGAACGCTGGTTTGGGATGAAATGTCAAGCATGGCCTTGCCCAAGAGCAGCCACTAAAAATAGCCGGGCGCCATTCCCAGGGCAGCGAGCGCAGGTTCCGGCTCTCGCTCAGCACCTTCTTAGGACGCTGGGGTCGCGGTCCTCACGCCCCTACCCCCGGCGGTGTCTGGCTCCGTGTCCTGGCAGGGAGCTCCCAGATCGCTAACCTTTCAACTCCTCCAACAAGTCGGTTTTTGTAGCATGGTATTTTTGAAATGTGTTGGGATGGAACAGACACCCTGGAAAATGCACAAACGCTAACTGCTGGACGGCTTCTCCCAGACTGACGACCCCAGCGTGGCCAGCGCCCAGGTCACGTCACAGATACGACCTTCCCCTGCCCCGAAAGCTGCCTCAGGCCCCTGGCAGCCACCATTCCCTCCCCAAGGGGTAACCAGGTTCCTGAATTCCAACACTGTACATTTGTTTTTGCCTGACTTTGAACTTCAGGGAATCAGAACCTTTCACGTCTGGCTTCTGTAGCTGTCGTGACGTTTGCTAGACCCGTGCACGTTGTCTGTGACAGCAGCCGACCATTCTGTGTTTTGTGTTTCGCCGGGAGTAGAACCGCAGCCTCTCGCCCATCCGCCCGCGCTGGGCAGGGCTGTGCGGGCACAGGCCGCGGGCTGCGCTGGAGGCTCCTGCCCGGGGTGGGGGGAGGGGCACGTGCGCCCGCACTGCGGGGGGAGCACCTGCAGGGGCCCCGCTGAGGCCGGCACACGCGTGCGCTTTGGCAGAAACGGCCGGGCGGACTTTAGGAGGCAGAGCTACATACGGTCCCCACGGAGGGGAAGTTAGAGTGTGATTCCTGCCTTAGTCACTCCTGACCTTGGGTCTTGGCAAGTGGCGAGTCCCTTGGGCTGAAAGTGAGGATGACGAGCGTGCCACCCTCTCAGGGCTGCAGAAGGGATTCAGTGAGGAATCGCGTGTGACGTGTTCAGGGCAGGAGCAGTGTGGTCGTGTTCACCAATCTTCTGTTATTCTGCGCGGCCAGTGAACAGCGGCTGGTTCCGGCCCCTCGACGCTGTGCGGTGCCGGGAGGCAGTGCCGCGGCCAGGCCGGGAACCCAGGCTGTGGGCCACGCTCCTGCGAGCACCAGCCTGGGGTACAGACTGCAGGACAGACAGGCCCTTCCAGCCATTCCTCGGACACCGTAGAGAGGACATTCACCCCGCCACCCCCACACCCCCTCCTGAGGCCTCTGTAGAGCTCCCCTCGTAAACAGTCCTCCCTCCGGCACCCCAGGCCAGAACCCAGAATCATCACCACCACTCATTTCATAAACACCGGGGCAGGCAGCAGAAAGGGCTGGGGACAGTGTGTGTGGGGGGGGGGGGAACAGCTTTCCTCAGCCCTAAGTAGTTAGTTCCTTTCATTCCTGGGGGGCTCACTCCCCCTTCCCCAAGAATGGTAATGCCAAGTTTTCTTTACCGTAAAAGTAAAATGGAATGGCCAATACTGGAAAAGCAGCTTCTAGTGACAGTAGCCAAGAGCTGTGGTTGGAGTGCGCGGAACCCCCAGCCCTTCGCCTGGCCCCCGTGTGGGGAGGGAACCGTATCCGCCTGGTCAGTGCCGCGGAGGCTGCTCCCGCTCTGCTCTCTGCCGGGCGTCTGATGCGGCGTCTGCGCTGCGGGCTCCTCCCTGGCTCGCAGGCGTAGCGCACGGTAAACACTGACCCTTCGTACTCACCGTGCAAATATCACAGGATTATAATCGGGACAAATTGCTTTCCACGGTCCGCGTGATGACACTGTGTGCGCCGCGCTCCGAACTCTCCTTGAGGCCTTCACAGCCGTCCTGTCACTTAATCCAGCTAATTGAACTTGAGCTGGAACAAAGGAAAACATTGATAAATTAATTAAATCTGTTCCTTGGGGGGGGGGGAGTGGGAGGGCTGAGGGGCGCAGCCGGCCTGTGAGCGCCAATTTCAGACGTGACCGAGAGGAGCCAGCAAAAATCCGCGCCCTTCTGCCCCCGACGACTTAAAGGGAAAGACGGAAGACTCGGGTTGTGATTTAATATTATGAAACACTGGCGGTGAGGCTGCTGTTCGCTGTTTCCTGCTCTCTCTGACCCTCCCCGCTCCGCTGCCCGCAAACACGCGTCTCTGAGAGCTCTTACCAGGACCCGTGTTGCTAAGGAGCCTTTGCCACGGGATCCAAGCCGTGGGCGCCGTGGCACGTGGCACGTCACTCTGTGGTGGGGGCTGTCCCGGGCGCCGCAGGACACGCAGTGGCATCTGGCCCTCGGCCGGTCATGACCACCCAGCACGTCTCCAGGCCACTGTCCCCGTCGGGGGGTGGGGGGACCCGCCACAGCGGTGACACGGCTGCAGAGCGTTCGCCCCCATCCCGCCAGGACCTGGCTCTGACAAGGGGCCGAGCGCACGTCCGCCTGCGTGTTCCCTCTGGGGTCACCCTGGGATCCCAGGGACGTGGCCCGCCAGCTCCACTCTGGGCCTCGCAGGGTGACCTCCTCTGCCTCCAGGTCAAGGAGGGTCCAGGCCCCAAGGGCAGGGAGGATGCCAGGTCCAGGCAGGACTTCCTTTTTTAGAAACCCACAAAATCTGAGGAAGAAAACCAGGAAGTCAGAGGAGCAACAAAATGTGTAGAAATTGCCTCTTGTCTCAGGTTCTGAGCCCCCCAACACACACACACCTTCCTCCTTTAATGAGGCACCGTGTGGCCCGTGCACGGGGTCCTGGGGACACGGTGGGCCTAGCTCTGCCTCCTGCTGTGTGTGCCGGACGGTGAGGGAGAGAGGGGATGGCTTTGCTTACGCCGCTTCAGTAAGGGGGCTTTGGAGCAGCCAGAGCCCCCGTCCTGCGCAACGCCAAGGCCAAGGGTTCTCCACTCGCTGGGGTGAGTCGGGCACTGATTCCACAGCAGGGAAGCAGCTGCCTGCACGCCCGTCCCAGGGAAGGTGGCACAGCAGGAGCGGGAGCATCAGGGCACAGAGGTAGCCAGTGGACACTTGACCTTTGGTTGCGCACCTGGAGCACTTACAGACAGAGACGCTGAGAATTCTGATTTCAGCACAGGGGCCCGAGGAAGGATGTGGTCGTTCGTGTGCACCTGGGGGGTCGCCTTAGGTCCAGGTCAGGCTGCGCACAGTGGCCGCACCTGCAATCCCAGCACTTTGGGAGGCTGAGGCAGGAGGATCACTTGAGCCCAGGAGTTGGAGGCTGCAGTGAGCTGCGATGGCACCACTGCTCTCTAGCTGGGTGACAGAGACCCTGGCTCTGGGAAAAACAGAAAGAAAAAGAGCAGGTCCACTGAGGGCGGCATGGAAGCATTAATTATCGACACGCATGCTCACATGTGCATGCTCACGCGTACATACCCAGACACGCAGATGCACACACATGCATGTCCTCACATGCACAGAGTTCTTCTTCCACACTAATTGTCTGGTAGATCCTGCAAGAGATTCACTGAATTTCAGACGGGGAACAGTGCTGAGAGGCTGAAGGGCAAGAGGGCGAGGGGGGGATGGCTGCCGCGGCTGGGGAGCCTGTGGGGGGCCCCGGGAGGCCCCAGGACCATGGTAGCCGCTGGGCGCCGAGCCCCGGGGCCGAGAGAGTGAGTCAGGCAGAGACCGGGGCCCGGGGGAAGCAGGTGCACAGCCCGCTGTGTAGACGTGTGACCAGTGCACTTCCGCTTGTTTTCCAGAACCCAGTGGCCTGCGTTCTTGAAGAGCTCTTTTCCCCACCAATGGGGCAAGATTGCCACAAGTAAGCTCCTTGCCTTGAAAAGGCAAAACTCTGTAGGAACAGGCTGGGAGGGGCCGGGATGGGGACCAGCACGTCTGCAGTTGCAGAGAAGGGGCTGGCTGTCGTTTCCCTCCTGGGGTCCAGACGCCCGGCTGTGCCCACACGAGAGGACGTCCCTGTGCCGTTCCCTGCAGTGACCGGGTTACGTGCGTGCCGACTGTGAACCGTGGGACTCCCCGAAAGCACAGCCGCCGTGGGCCAGTCTGTATCCGAGCGTCACCGGGGTTACTGGTGGCAGTGCGGTCATTACAGCTGTGAGAAACCGGGACTCCACCGAGAGTCAAGGCTCCCCGCGGTCACTTGTGCCGTTTCAGGTTCATGTTGCCGGGGTTAGCAGCACGTTGCTATGGAAAAGCCACAGCCCACCGGAATGCCTCCCTGCTGGAGGGGGACATTCACGACAGAGCCATTTAGATATATCCATGAAGAAGAGGCCAGATCGACAGGGCACAGTCTGCAGACGGCCCGTGCCTGGGTTCACAGCGTCACCCTGGCGTCTGTCCCTGCTTGTCACAGTGGACTTTGGGCCCGATGTTGTCATTAGTGGAAGCTGATGAGAAATACTCTGAACTCTTTGCACTAATTTTGCAACTTCTGTGAGTCTTAAACTATTTCAAAATTAAAATTTAAAAAATACACCCTTTTTTGATTCCATTCTCATTGATTGGATAACACCATTGTAGACAGATTTTTTTGGGTTGAACAACAGACAGATTTTCCAATCCACCCTTTAACGAAAAGAAACCAGAATCTCCCGCACCAAAGAGCCTCCTCTGCCTCTCACCGTCTCCAGCCTCGGCATCTTCCATTAAAAAAAAAAATCCCTTCTTTCTCACGTGAGCATTGACGTTTGTGCAGAAACCGCCAGGCTGGTTTCCACGCCAGCTTTGCCCGGCCGAGTCATTTTCCGAATGAAAGCCCTGGGGGTCTTAGGTGCGGATGTCACTTCGCCAGCCCTTGGGGGCACGATTTCCTGGCTGTGACCTGACACCCATTGCTCAGGCATCCCCTGTGTAATCTAACTCGGCTGGAAGGTTCTGGTGTCTGGAGACCCAGGCTGCAACAGCAGAGGTTTGGGTGGAGAATTGAGCTGCCGCAGCTATGATTTTGGAAGAGCTTCTGTGGGTGCTTCAGAGACCACTGGGGAAGAAAGGACCAGTTTGTGCCGCCCTGTCCTCGCTGTGCAGCTCAGCCCGGGTGGTGTCCCTGGTGCGGGGCACTGTCCCCTCCCACAGGCACCTCTGCGGAGACCGAGGATGTGACGGGAGGTGGCCACAGGCCACGCGGATGTGGCTGTGACCCCAGGAAGTGTTTCGCTGCCACCCAAGAGCCCCCTCTCTAAACCCTCCCCCGCCGCAGGAGCCAAGGACTTGCTTAACGCCGAGAGAGCAAAGGGGAACAGGCTGATCGCGTGTCTGCCGTGTGCTTGGCGCTGTGCTGCGGCCCCAGCCCGGCCTCTCGTCTTCTCTTCATGTACTGATATGTTCTTATCCATTAGCTGCTGGAACAGAGAAGCCCGGAGTTCCCAGGGGCCCTACCGGTTTCTTTCCTGCTCGTGGGACAGCCCACTGCAAATGTCCTGTGTCCACCCTCGCCTCCTTCTGTCCTAAGCCTCCCAAGTGCCGTGGCCGGGCGGGGCGCACGTCCCTCCCACTGGCAGCACAGGGGCGGGAGTCCCCGGAAGGAAGAGCCGCCCCGTGACCCTGTGACCCTGTGCCCTGTGACCCTGTGCAGGCGGTGCAGTGTCTGGCGGTCGGCTACCGGGCTGCGCCACAAACGGAGTGCTTTTGTTACTTCTGTTTTACGTACAGAAGCAGCAAACAGAAGGTTCCAGACATGAGCTGTCTTGCCCAACAGCACGTGCTAGTCCCGGGGAAGTGGATGTGGACCGGGGCTGTCCGTGCCAAGGTCTCTGGGTCCCCTTTGCCCCTCTCTTCCCGGACGGTCGTCACCCGGCTGGCTCTGCCCAGCGTTTCCCAGGCCGCGCTGAGCGACACACAGGCGGAGCAGGAAGCTCGTTTCTGTTCTCCGCAGGAGTAAACAGGAGCCGCTTAGCACCGTGTCCACCCGGAGCCCGCGAGGCCGACTTCACGCCGAGGAAGCGCCTGCCCTGGTCGGCCCCCCGGCACGTACGTCCCCGCGGGACCCTCGTGCGCTTGAGGGCTGGACATGTGTCCAGATCAGGATTTCTCCTCCGACGAGGGACTCATTTTTTTAAAAAGTTTGCATAAAGACCACATCCCCGGGGCTTTTCCTTATGGTACGGGGGAGATGATTGATTCCGTGATTGTTAGCTGCGGGTGATGGAGAGCGTGGTTTCGGTTTCATTATTGCAGTTGTCATATTTCAGAACTTCCTAAATATAGCTGTATTTCTCTAATCCTGGAGCCTTACATCAAGATAAAAAGGTTTCTGTCAAAATCAAATGGCATGTCAGTTTTAATGAGCAACTGAAAAATTAACAAATGTAACGTTCTAATCTAATTATGTTCTTTCGGAAAGCTTTCTGAAAATTGACTCAAGTTTGACTTGTCGAGCGTTGTGCCACCGAGGCGGCAGTGACAGGTGTGAGGGACCCACACCAGGACCCTCCGGGGCGCGCCGGCGGGGCTGCCTTTGGCCTCCGTGATAGCCGCGACGTTGGGAGACTCACGACGTCGTCAAACTTCCACGGCGCACAGGGAAGGGGACAGCTGCCGCTGTATGCCCCTCGGCGTTCCCCGGGGAGTCACAGCCTCATGCCCAGAGCTGCTGGAAACTTCTAACTTATCATCTCCCAACAAAGGGGACCACCATTTTCTAAAATAAGAGCTTTTTTTCCTTCTAACGTGTGACATCTGTGCTTTTCAAGCCGCTGAGCAGGGCCCTGTGCGTCTCGGGAAGGGAACCTCCACCGTCCGGAAACTGCTCACCGCCCTGCGGTCTGGGAGCCACTCTGTGTTTCTGTAGAGGGCGGGAGGGTCCTGCCCCCAGCGCCTCCGGGGAGGGACGGCCTTGAGGAGGCGCCGCGTGGGGCCTGGTTTCCACCCTCCGCGGGCACGTGGCCTGGTCCTGCCGCTCTGTGCCAGGTCAGGATGAGGACGTCACGGCCGCGGGGCTGGCAGAAGAGCTCCGTGACCCAGAGCCCCGTGCATCCTCCTCCTCCTCCTCGCCTCACCTGGCTTCTGCTCTTGTTTTATGGCACTTTGACCGTGGGAGAGAGCAGTGGCATGGCCCTAGTGCCACCTGTGTTACTCTGGGGCTCAGAGGTAGTGGAGGCCAGCCCAGCTCCTTCTCGTAAAGACTTCACTGATTGGCTAAGAGCCGGTCTCATCACAAACAAAAGAAGTAAAGACGAGAAAATAGAGGGGAAGAAATGCAAAGTGCGGTGTGGGAGAGAAGAGGAGGCCACAGCCATGGGTGTGAAGATGGAAGACAGGTGGTTCAGACCGGCTAGAAATCACCTGCAAACAACGCTGGAAGGGTGGTCAGGACTTGTCCCTCGCGATACAGGTCCTGCTGCTCTAACTTCTTGTCGTTCTTGCAAAGTGGATGGATGTGGACCTGGCTTTGTGTTCTGCTTTATAGACGCACGGCCCCAACCCCTGGTTTGTAAGGGTCGCACACAGCCCACGTATTGCCTTCACTAATGCGGGGAATTGGACATTTTAGAAAGGTCCCAACAGAGGCCACAGCAGAAAGCGTTTCCTGGTGGAGTGGTCCGTTTTCACTTAGTCTGTTCTCTTCCTAACAAAGTTTGAATCCCAGAGACTGGATTTCACAGCCATAGGGAGGAATGACCATTTTCAGGTGAGACATTCATGTTTCATTCCTGAGACCCAGGGCCACATTTTTAACCTTCTGTTGAGCTATTTTTTGATTATTTAAACTGCAGAAGTCTAGAGATTGTGGAGATCAGGAAGATAAATTTACATAGACATGTACCATAATTCTTGTTCCTCATATATTTTATATTGCATCATTTACATATGCTTTAAATATCCAATGAATTGTAATAGATGGGAGCTCATAATAGAACTGGTAATAAAATGGATTATTCAGGTGATGCTGTTTTATTACGGTCTCATTATGATCCTATAATCCTTATTAAAATCTGGATCAAAGATGAATTTCTCACTGGAGGTGCTTCACAAGTACTTTAATAAATTCTATTTATTCCACAATCCCAGGGTGAATATTGGCTTTTATAATTCCATACAAGTGTGTTGTAACAGGACATGGAATCTATCTATAGGAAATCTGTAGCCTGAGTCCCTGGGAATTCGTAGTGTACTTTCAGAACTTTTTGCTCTTAGTGTACGTTGTTTTAGTAGAAGAGACGTTTTCTGGGTGGAATGTGTTTGTAAGTGTCATTTCTCACCTTGAGCTGCTATGAATGTTGCTCCCAAGTCGCCCTGTCTTAGACTCTTGTTCTGACGCAGTCTGGGTTCCTCTGGCCGAGTGGAGTCATCGCCATGGTGAAGGGACGCAAGGACTCCGCGGGTGGAAGCCGCAGGCTGTGCACACAAGCTGGCCTCACCCTGCCTCCCCAGAAGGAGCGAGCCAGGGAGAAGGACGGGGGAGAGCCAGGGAGGCCCCCAGAAAGCAGGCTGCAGTCAGCCGGCATTGGCCCGAGGGAGGCTGCTCTGGGAGTGATTCACATCAGGAAATACACGGCTCAGTCCCCCAAACCCGCGTGCTAGATCCAGGAGGCAGGGCTCACGGTGCGTGAGCGTTGTCTGAGAACCGGGGAAGGAAGTCCTGCTTTCCGCATGGCCCGGCCGGCAGAGACAAACATCACAAGCATCTCGCAGCCCTTTCATCTTGTGCCGTAGCCGCCAGCCTGGGGCTGTCCACAGAGCGGGTGCTGAATGCACGTTTGAAACCGCGAACGGCTCCAACAGCCGCCGTCAGGACAGTTACCTGCCATGCTCATCGTTCATCTTTAGGCCCCCGGACGTGGGGACCAAGGGAAACACAGATCTCCAAGGGCTTGGAATTCCATACTCAGAGCTGCTTTCTGAGCAGAGGGACTGGAACAGTAGGGACACGCTGGATCCAGCCCGGGGAGTCTGAGTTCCAGGCCCAGGACTCACCAGTGGGGAGACCTCCTCTGGCCTCAGTTTTCCCATCTGTGACATGGGTATAGCCAAGGACCCACCTCTGTTTGTTGTAAGGATTAAACATGTTAATATTAAAGTGCTAGGATTTCTGATACATGATGGTGTGTGTTGTAAAAATGTTTGCTGAATTAACTTAATAAATATACTTTCCTGCATGGAGCTCGTGGGCCATCCCCGGGGCTGGGGTAGAAGGCAGGGCGTCCTTCCCACCCACAGGAAACGGAGGCACCTCCTGGTCCTGCCAGGTGAGCTCTGCCCCACCACGTGCCATGCGTGGACTGTGGCAGCCACGCCGGCCGAGCCCGAGCAGGCGAGGGCTCTGACGGGCTTTGAGCTGAGACAGGGGCCGGGCCTTCAGCCTGTGTCCGAGCCCGGGGTGGTGCTGTCCAAGTGCAGGCTGGAAGCTGGATGTGCAAACTCGCTCCTACCAGCATCAGTCGGGGGAGCATAATTTTAGAAACAGGATTTAAATAAAACTGCTTATTAGTAAAGTGAGGATTATCCAGGATGTTGAAGTTTGCTCTTCTCTCCCGCACTGCTCAAGCGAGGACACCGGAGGGGGTTTCAGCCCTTGGTCGGATCTTCTGCTGTGAAAAGGGTCAGACTGTCTCACGGCAGCGACGCCCGCGGCCGGCCTGGGCTCTTCGCCATCCTGGGAGGAGATGCTGACAAAGACACGTGTGCGAGCAAAGGCCAAACACCGCCGCCCTCGATCCCGACTGCTCGTGAGGACATGCCCCTCACGCACCCTGAGTCACTGCAAAGCCCAGCCCCGCAGAGCACTCTGCACGGAGCCACCCAGCTCCATGAGCACCTGCGGTTGGGGGCTTTTCTCGCTGTCCCCTCCCTGCAGGCAGGCAGGCCCAGGCCTAGACCAAACCGAGTGCTGGCTTCTCTGCTCTTACACGGTCTTCACACGCACGGGACGTCCCCTCCAAGGTGTTCGATGCCCCTGACACCCAGATAAACGCGAGGAGGCGAACATGGAAATGGAGCCCAGCGTGGAATGAGCCTCGTTTGTTTCTGAGCCCAGAGACCCCGCATCTGACCCCTGCCCCTCGTGCCACATGCCACGTGCAGCTCATCTTTGGAAAGACCCGCTCCGTCCTGCAGGTCGGCAAGAGCAAGTCCACACAGGGGGAAAACGCGGCTACGTGGACAGGAGATGCAACCGGGAGACAAAGAGAAATGCACGTGGCAGATAAGCACAGAAAATGCTCTACCGGCCCAGGAATCGGTCACCAGCGAACCACGTGCTTGCTGATCTGCTTCACAAAGATCTTGAAGTCTGAGACCTTGTTGCGCTCCGGAGAGATGCCCCTCTGCCCTCACCCCAGCTGTGCTGGAGGATCAGAGAGGGCGACCTGGCGGTGGGTGTGAAATGCACGCAGGTTGGTTTCTAAGCCGGATAACCAACTGCCCGCGGAACAACACCCTCGCGTCACACAGCTGCACGGGTCAGAAGCCCGACGCAGGGTAGCTGGGTTCTCCACCCAGGGTCTCCCGGGCTTCAGTCAAGCTGTTGGCGGGGACTGCGGTTCGTGCCCAAGGCTGGGGTCCACTTCCCGCTGTCCACGTGCCTCTTCTGCAAGGATGCCAGCAGCGTGGAGCGGGGAGGGCCCCTGAGCGACACGGGGGCTGGAGGAGGCACAGGTGGGGAGGGGCCGGTGGGCGATTTGGTGTCGCTGACATTCAGGCTGGGCGGCCACAGCAGCGAAGGCTGCGGAACAGCCAGGGAGCAGCAGGAAGGGATTGCGGGACGGGCCTGGGGGCTGGCAGGGAGCAGGTGGGATGGAGGAAGCGGCCCCCGGGGGCTGCCAGCTCCACCTCCACCGTCGCCAGGGACCAGCAGGTGTGCCCCGTCTCCCTGCTCTTAGGATGTGTCTCCCAAGCCCTGCAGCAGCGGCAATTTAGAAGCTGAACCAGACACCATCCATTGTTCTCCCTGGGCAGGGGAGACGTCGGTGGCCTAAGGGTGACAGGCCGTCCATGGGGACCTGGGCTCGGCCTCCTGTGGGGCTCCCTGCACGGCTCAGCCACCTCCCCACCCCCCTGCCACTTCACTGGGCCGGCCTCCCGTGGGACCGGGGCCTCCCGCTCTTCAGAGGGAATAAACTGGGCCCGGGCGTGGCCGTGGGGGCCCTCGGGGGCAGCGTGGGCTCCGCAGACCTGGCATCTGCAAGGGGAGCCAGGCAGAGGTGTTTGGAAGCAAAGATGCGTCCGGAAGATTGACCCTATGCCACGCGGAAGGAGGGTCTAGGTTCTATCCGGGCCTCCCGATTCGCACACACGCACCTGGCTGTGCTGTCCCGTCCGACCTGTGCTTGGGGAGGCCGTTCTTGCTGTTCCCTCCGCTTCAGACAGGAGCCGCGTCCGCCTGTGTGCGAGGTGCGTGGGCTGGACGCTGGCAGACGCCGTGTCGCCATGCGCCGCGGGAGGCAGCGTGAGGCGGCATAACTCAGCGTCTGTCTGAAATCATTGTTCTAATCTCACACTTGACTATCATCATTTAATTTGTACATTCAGCTGGAAATACTGATTTTCGGAGGCATTTATTCTGTGCATTATGTAAAATTCTATTTGCACTCTGCTATGGAAATATTACTTTGTGGCTTAAAATATGGTTGAGATTGTTCCATTATTTCTTCTCATGTCCCCTGCGAGTGGGGCACCGGCTTCGCTGTGGGACTGGGAGGATACCGGGGCTGGGATGGCAGCGTGGGGGGCGGGAGGGCGGTCTGCAAGGAAACGGAAACCGTGGAGGCTGCTCCCGAATGGGGCAAGCGCGATTCTGAGACCCTCCCTGCCTGCTGCCCACGAGACCCTCAGGCCCTTGGAGGGCCCTGCTGCCAGGCTGGGGCAGGGACGCAGCTCATGAGAAAACGGTCCCACGGGGGAAGGGAGAGGGGGGGGAGGGGAGGAAGGCCAGGCCCAGGAAGAGCAGCGCAGACAGGTGACTCCATGATGTCCTGTCATACAATAAGTGACAATTCTAGTGATTACAGAGGGAGGGAGGGAGGATAGACTCGTGGGCTTTGACAGTCCACAGATCAAGCAGGGCCCCCCCTTCTAACGCACCCCACCCCGGCTAAGGCCACGCCTCAGTGCAGCAGAGGAAACAGCAGTGACTCTGAGATGCAGTCTGTCCTAAAGTAAATGATTAGGACATGTGACCACAGAATTGCATACGTGTACGTGTGTGTGTGTGTGTGTGTGTGTGTGTGCGCGTGTGTCTACAACACAGTCACATGTAAATGTCCGGAGACGTCGTCATTCACCCCGTCTGGGAGGGGCGCCCCGGCGTCAGGTGGGCAGAAGCCGGGATGCGCGGATCACCCTGAGCTGCACAGAGGAGGGAAGGACGGGGGCCGGGGTGCGGCCGTGCTGGGTGGGGCCCGGAGAGTCCCCACACCGGTCCCAGCGCTGGGAGGGGCCGTGCTCCAGACCGAAGGCTGCGAATGACTGAATGATGCTCTGGCCACGCCCAGAAGCCCCTTAGAGACGACTCGGCGTCTCTCGCTGTGGACGATGGGCGAGTTGGTGGCCGGGGAGTGGGGGGGCCATCCCTGGAAGGTCAGGCACGACCCCTTCCCGCCCGTGTCAGGGCTCAGGAGACCCCAGGGGGCCCCCTCGGCCCCTGAGCTCCGTGTTCTTGCTACTTTTGACTATTCACTTCCTTTCCCTTCTCCCGGCCACCTTTGTCACACGTGTCATGTGTCAATGCATTGTTAAAACAATTTTTCCTAGGGCCCCTTAGAACCTCTAATATGTGAAATCCTACATTTATTTCTTCTTCGTTTCTTACAATTTTCTCTCCACAATAACCACTGGGTAGAGAAGCATGGTGCAGCGCCAACCAGACGTCCCGCCCCGACAAGATCAAGGTGCCGGGCAGCCCTGAGTGACTGAGCAAGTGGCCAGTGGTGGCCCAGGGGGAGCAGGGAGTCCCGGCCTGACAAGGAGACGCCCTCTGCTGCCACACCTGGCCGCTCTGAGCCTGCGAGGAAGCCCCACACTCTGGCCCTGCGCACTTCCCGCCCCTCCCCGGGGCACAAGGTGTTCTGTGAACCCTGTCCCCTTCTCTTCTGCGACACGCCTTGTGGGGAGCCACAGGCTGAGAAGCGGTGACAGGGAGGTGACTCCGAGAGGCTCTGGAGCTGGCTGTGGAGGAAAAGGTCCCTGGAGTGACAGCGCCGGTGCCACGGAGGGGGCTGCGGGCGTCGACATACAAAGTCCAGCCAAAAAGGTACCAGCCCACGGGGTGCTCCGCTCTGGAAACGGGAACCATGTTGAGAACTGTTGGTGCCAGCACTTGGGGCTGTGTTGGAAGTGGGAGCCTGCAGGTGCTGGGAGGGAAAATACCCTGAATTCCGTATCTCATTCCCGTAAAACTCCCTCCCCCGTAATCGCCGGGACAGCCAGGTGCCTTCTGTCACGTGAGCTCGGCTGCTGGTCTTGGGGTTTTGGCTTAGCTCTAAACTCTTACCGGGAGCGTTCGGTCTAGTGAGGGGTGGGTGCCCTGGGTGAGGGCTCTGTCCCCAGGAAGATCTCACAAAGCCACCGTGGATGAGTGATGACAGTGCAAAGGGACTCTGACTTTCAAGAGATTTTTCTAATATCTGACTTTAGGGTAAGGTTTTCTAGAACTTTGAGGGAATGCAAGTGGTAAAACGGGGCGCCAGTTTATTTCATGTGCTCTGTCCTGGGGGCCTTCGTTGGCTCCCGGTGTGACCTGAGCCCCCCCGAGGACAGTGATCCAACACGGAGGCCCTTCGGGGAACCCCCCGCCCTGCCCCCTCCCCAAGCTTCTGAAGCCCGTGTCATCTTTGCGTTTCCTCCGCAGCGTGTTCCGTCACAGCCCGTCAGAAACGCAGGAGTGGGAGGGAGGAAAAATCTGACGATTCCCCGTTGCCAACTGAAATAGCTTATGAGCTGCCGTTTTACCCATGTGCCCGGAAACTTTCTGAAGGGAACTGTCGATGTCTTTTCCACCCCTCTCCAGAAAATAGTTAAATACCGTAGTCACCACTATTAATAATTCTGGGTCACCCGCCATCCTACTGCACGTGAGCCGCCATGTGGAGGGTGTGTGAGACCGTGGTGGCTCCAGGAGAGAAGTGACAAGTGCAGAGTCCCGTCTCCAGGCAGGGCTCATCCTCCTCCCGGGAGTGACCACGGGCAGCCTTGGCCTGGTGGCTAGTGCTCTCGGCCGCTGCTTGGGCTGTGTTGACCGTGTGGGGGGCACTTCTGTTTTTAGCGATCATGATGGTCAGTTTCTATCTATAAAAAAATCCAATAGGGCTTTGAAAAGTAGCGTGGCCTAAGAAACACTGGGGTGTTCGCCATGCGGAATTAGCAGATGTTAAATTAACATTTTATCACGTTTGCTCCAAATTTCTAAAGGAGTAAGACTGATACAGAAAAGGTGACGTTCCCCTCATCCCGTCCCTCCCCAGAGACAACCTGTTGGCTGTGGCATCTCCTAACCCACCTGGTGTCCTGCTGTGTTGCATGTGCAGAAACCGTGCGGGGTTTTGTGTGTTTTGTGTGGGCTTATTTAGACTGTGTAGACGGTATCGTGCAGTATCGTTCCAGAACGGCCTCTTTTTAACTAAACCCTGTGTTTGAGTCTCTGCTTACGGGTACACAGTCACGGTCCCGCAGTTCATCACAGCCAGGATGTCCCTCTGTGCTGAGGGCCGGGTGGCGTGGCCTTTGCGACGTCCCACCCGTCTGCAGCTCTGCCTTCCTTCAGGGCAGCGGGAGGGTCGCCCCTCGGAGCCAGGCGTGACCGTGCGGCTCACTTTGGGCAGCGAAACACGGGTGGACATGTGTGTGTCCACTGAGATCCCTCCCGGCCTCTCTCTCAGTGAAAACCCCTGAAATCGAAGCAGCCGGGAGTGCTGAGCCCACCCCCAGAGGGCAGCGGGTCCACCGGAGCAGGGAGTGAGGTTCGGCCAGGCTGCTGAGGTTAGCGGACTGGCTGTCGCTGCAGCCAAACACGCCGACCCCCACCGAGAGCAGTCGGTTACTATTTTCCCTTACGATCAACGTGTGATCAGTGAGACCTTCTGTGGTCTCCAGGCCCACATGGCCACGGCTCCCTAAAGCTGTGATCCCCAATCCCCCTGGCTGCAGACTGGTACCTGTCTGTGGCCTACTAGGAACCAGCCACACAGCAGGAGGTGAGCGGCAGGTGAGCAAGCAAAGCTCCGTCTGTATCCGCTCCCCGTCACTCGCATCACCGCCCAAGCTCCGCCTCCTGTCAGGTCAGAGGTGGCGTTAGATTCTGCACTATGGTGAGTTGTATAATCACTTCACTATCTATTACAATGTAATAATAGAATTAAAGTGCACAATAAATGTAATGCACTTGAATCATCCCAAACCCATCACCACCCGTCTGAGGAAAAATTGTCTTCCATGAAACCAGTCTCTGGTGCCAGAAAGGTTGAGGACGGCTGCTGTAACATGGTTTCCTGGACCTGCTGGGCCAGGGGCAGTGGCACGGTGGCCCTCCCTGGCGTGCTCACCGTCCCCAGCAAGGCTGCGCCTGCGTCACTCCCAGCCTACGGCAGAGTCTTCGCCCCACCATCCCCCAGCGCCTGGCAGTTTAGACGCTGCGTGTTTCCAGTCTGAGGAATGTGAAGTTAATTATTTCATTGCTTTAATTTGAAGTAGATACACTCTTCATAGACGCAGTTTAAGTTATGAGGTTCTGAAATATTACAGTTTTCCATGTTAATGAAAGTGACAACCCTTTTAATGGACAAATACATTAATATTTTGCCCAATATTGGGGCATTTTTTATGTTGGCGTAAGGAAAAAAAAAAGCCCTTTACAGCCAAGTAAACTTTTGCAAACACGTGGGGAATATCTGTAAGTGGAAACTCTAGACAGGGTTTCCTGCTCCTTCCAATAAATGACTCCTGCACCGTCAGGGTCTTTGGTGAGTGTAGGTGCGTGTTGTCACCGGTGAGGTTGGGATGTAGCGACGGAAGCATTGGACGTGTGTGACATGACTCTTATCGACGATGTCTGAAGTTCCTCTGATTTAGAAAAGTGACAGTTTCTTTTGTTAGCAAAAGTTTGGATGAAAGTGTTTGGTTGAGTGATAAAGATGTTGCTAAATTCACTAATGTCACTTAGCTCTGCTAATTTCACAGCCTTAATAGGATTCATTTGTCACTTACGACATTGCCAAACCAAGCACTATTTTCTTTCTAATGTCAGTTACAAAATTTTTAGAAAATAAAAAAAAAAGACAAGGTTGAGGACACCTTTGTGGTCCCTTTGTGGTGCGGAGACAAAGGCTGAGAGATTCAGGCACAGGCGTGGACGCCCCTGCCGCAGGCGCAGACTCTGGGGCGCTGTTCTCTTGGACAGGTGTGTTACGAGCAACCCCACAAGTGTGAACTGGCCTCCTCTGTTCTCTGTTTCACTGAGATGGCACCTTCCCTGCCCTGAGGCCGCTGAGGGAAGCTCCCAGAAAACCGCCCCTCCAGGCTGGAACCTTCGCTCCTCTCGGATTGCTGGGAGCAGCTCCGACTCTGGCCTGGGTTCCTTCTGTCCTGCAAGGAAGTGGCCTCCGCCCCTGCAGGAATGCGGCCGTGCGGCCCCCAGGGCCCCACACCTGGCCCTGACAGTGCTTGGCCCCGAGGGCCACACTGGTCTCTTTAGATCGTGGTTCTAAAGGGCGATTCTGCTCCCTCTCCCCAGGGACGTTGGCAATGCCAGTGTGTGGGGTGGGGGGAGGTGCTGCTGGCATTTAGTGGGTGGAGGCTGGGGACCCTGCTCACACCCTGCAGGACACGGGACAGCCTCGCAACAGAACTGTCCGGCTCTGAATGTCACCAGTGCAGAGGTGCATGGCTTTCCCAGAAGGAGGGATGTGACTTTGGCATCAGCTCCGTGAACATTCTCTGAGGGAGCCAGAGGCGGAAGGAGGCTGGTGGGGTGCGGGCTGGGGTTAAGGCAGTGCAGGTGACAGCAGCCCCCGAGCAAAGACCCTTCCGGGATCTCTGCGTTGACGGAGCTGACACTGAGTCTGTGGCTGGCCTGGTCGGGGACAGACAGGGACACCCGGCCCCGCACGCTCGGTCCTGGCTCCGCTGCCAGTGCTTGGCCACACTGCGCTGCTGCCACCAGGGCAGGTGGGACAGTTCAGAGGAGGAAGTTGGAGAACAGCCCCAGTGGAATAAGCTGGGTCCGTGGGCCGAAAGTCTCACTCGCCAATAATTTGCTGGTGGAAATTGCTCGGCCGCTGCCCCGGAGAGAGGAAGTTTTTTGTAAGTTACAAAACTTTCCATTTAGGGACGGGACATGCTACTGGGGTCCCGGAACTGAGTGCTAGGGGAAATCAAGCTCGTGTGGTGAGAAATTAAATGTGCAGCTGAACGAGTAGGGTCAGTCAGCAACTGACTCTTCCGCAGGCCTGTGGGGGCTCCGGGCACACAACAGCGCCCACCCCAACCCGCTGGTTCTGTTGCCCGATGCGGAGGCCCCCGCCGAGCGCCGAGGGTCCGTGGTCTGCTAGCAGTCTCAGGGACAGTGTGGCCGCTAATCACTCCCACGTGCAGCAGCCGCAGCTTTTTTACAAGACCAAGCAGTTTGCCGTGTTAAGATTTCCTTTAAAACGCTGACGTCGTGGCCGCGTCCAAGTGCACCTTTGGGACGTGGCAATAAATTCCACAGAAGACCCGTTAACATTTCACAACGCCGCCAGCTGCGCGCTGAGACTCTGGGCAGCCTGGGTGAGTCACAGGTGCTCTTCCCTTCGGGTCTCGGCGATCGGCCTGCCGGGGAAGGACGCCGACCGCCTGTGCAGCCCCATCGCGGGGCGTCCCGCCTACCCGCCCTCTGCAAGCCGGCGTCCGCACGGGGGCGGCTGTCTGGGCACCTGTGCCTCCCTCGCCGTCCCGCCCTCCCCTTTCTCGCTCAGGCCAGCTGCCGACATGCGTTTCAACTTCATGGTCACCGTCCGGATTCACTTCTCGCGTCATCCTCCCGTGTCCAGCTGCCTGGCAGAGCTCCTGGCAGAGCCGCCAAGAGAGCAGCACAGCGTCGGACACTAAGGCCGTGTGTGCTTGGCGCCTGCCAGCTGGAGACAGCTCTGTCCTGCACCCACGCCTCTGCGCGCCACGAGTGTGCCTGTGGGCGTGTGGTCTCTGCTCCCCCTGCAGCCGTGTGTCCCCTGCCGGTGACCGTGGGTCTGGGGTGGACTCTGCCCTCCTGGCCTCCACATGCAAGGCCGCATCCCCTGATGCTTTCAAACGCTTCGGTCAGTGACGGTCTAAAGAACCGTGTGCAGTAAGAATGTTCCAGAGCATTTGCTGCTGCAGACGGGAACAGGAGCAGAGTCTCTCACCACCTGAAGCCAGGTTTCCCGGCCACGGAAGCAGCTAGAATAGTTTCTCAGGTTGGCCCACCTGCACAGACACGTGCACACATGTACACATACGTATGTTCGTGAACACATGTGTACACACATGAAATGGCACCGCACAGGGCGCTGGAAGGGACTCTGTCAGGCATGTGCATGTCTACGCCAAGCGATCTCCCGGCCTAGAGACGGCGTTAGGTAAACGTTTGTAAAATAAATGAGGACAAAGCTGCCCTTTGCGTCTGGGGCGCGGCCTCCTTGCGGGGTTCCTCTGCTGTCTGGGTACAGCTCCAGGCCCTGCGCCCGTGCCGAGGAACGGGGCTGGACGCGCGGTGAGTCCAGCCCTGCGTGTGGTGGACGTGCAGCGGGAGAGGACCCACCCCCCACCCCCCGCCCCAGCACCCTCGTAGTTGGCAGCCAAAGGATCGGTTTCCCTGCAGGACGTCAGAACTCAGAGCTAGGGTGGGGGGGAGCTGGGGGAGTCCAGGCTGAGGCCAGCGTGGGCGGTGGGCAGACGGAGGGTGGGAAGGGGGCCCCTGCCTGGAAGGAAGGAGCCTGGGGAACCCGAGGAAGGAGGTGAAGAGATGAGAGAGGGAGGAGAGGCGTGATGTGTTTGTTCCAGATGTTAAGATTAATCCCTCCTCATTACAGCTCTAGAATATTTTAAAATTTAATATTAAACTATCAGGTGAAGTTCTTGAGGCAACATTTTATTCAAATCAGTTGCATTTTAGTGGCTTAAAACATTATTAAAAAATGTTTACAGAAACTTAAATTCTCGGGGTGTAGCCAATAAATTGCCTCTAAAAGCACCCATTTTTAAGCAATTCGAAGAGAAAAGTCAGAAATTAGGGGCTCGTGATGACACAGCCCAACCCCGGAAGATTTTAAAGAACAGGTAACTGGTGCACCGTGACACTTATTCTTCTAGAAAGAAATGGCACAGATTAGGAAATGAAGAAAGGAGGAATTGGAATATTACAAGAATTGGCAGGTGATTGGAATATTGTCACTGAACTGGTGGGTAAAGAGGGCTCGTTCAGGGACATGAATCAGGAAGATTGCGGAGCGGAACCTTCAGAGAGCAGGAGCTAAGTGTTAATATCTTGTTACATAAAATTGCAAACGGCCGCGGCTGTCTGGGGACAGGCGGTGGGAGCCGTCGTGGGGCGGGGGCAGGCGGGATGTTCCCTCGCCATCCTCGGCTCTGCGAGTGCGTCTCGGCCCCAGCGGTGCGCAGCGTCACTCCCTGCTTTGTGGCTCGCGGTGAGGAGCCGTGTTCCCCGTCTGAGAAACAGCGCGCTGACCCCGGGGCCGAGCCGAGAGCAAGAGGGGAGCGGACAGAGACCCCGCCAGCTCCACGGCTGCAGCAGCACTTGGTGGTGTCTTCTCCATTGTGCCCACTCGGGTGGGGACTGTGAACTTCAGATTCTGCCTCCCTGTCACCTGTCCTGTGCGGATCCCAAAGCTGTGCTGTTGTTGCCGTGTCACACTCCGCACATACGTGTGTCAGATGTGCACAGTCGGGATCCTGAGTCATGTTCCCTCCGAGAGGAGCGACGTCCCCAGAGCCGTGAGCTTTCATTTAAAGGCGGAGCCAGGATGTATCTGCAGACCACTAGGTCCGTTTCTTTCTGTTGCTCTCGGCTGCTTTCTTTAGGGTCAAAGCCTGATTTCCATTTTCCTCTGATTCGCGTCTTCCTTGCCCGCCCCCCCACCTCCAGTAGCAGCCGGTGGGGATGAACGGTTTCCCGCGCGGGTGTGGAGAGCAGGCGGTGCAGGCGCTGCAAGCTCCGGCGGGGCAAAGGTCAGAACCACGTGGCTGCACTTGCAGCATCAACCGGGATCCAAGGTGCCAAATCCCTACTTTCTCTTAAAGTTAATTTTTGAAAAGGCACGTGCATGTTCGAGGGCACACGGTGCTAGGAGAACCTGGAAAGAGCCCCTCCCTGGGGGACTCAGCAGTCCGGAGAGGGCTTCAGCCAGAGAAGCGCTGTGGCCGTAACAGAGGACGGAGCAACTCCCCGGGGGCTGCCTGGAAAGCGCAGGCTCAGAGCCGCAGCGGGCGCCGCACCTGCACCAGGCGGGGCCCCGGCAGAGCAGGGGAGACACTGCGGGTCGGTTATGTGTGTGTGCGTGTGCACACACATGCGCATATACGTCTGTGGACATCTGTGTGTGCATGTCTATATGCACATGCATGTACATGCATGCATGTTTGTAATGTGCTGTGTATATGTGAGGTTAAGTTCATATGTTTGTGCATGTGTGTGCATTCATGTACCTATGTGTGCTGCATCAATGTGCATGTATTTATGTGGCTGTGTACATGCGTGCACATGGAAAATGTATATGAAGGTGCCTTCCCAGTATGACCTGTGTGTGCATGTCTGTGCACACCTGTGTGCATGTGTGAACATGTGTGTGCTTGCATCTGCACATGAGGTGTGCTCATGGGAGTGCTCTTCCGTGTAAGCCACGCACGCGTTTGTGCGGTGTGTGTGCGTGTGCACAGGCACATGCGTGGAGGCTGCCCGTACAGCACAGGTTGTCAGCTGCTGCTGCTTGGCGTGTTCCTGAGCCCCCGGCAGCCTGTCGGGAGGCGGTGCCCACGCGAGTGTGTGGCGGTCACTTCACGAGAGAGGATTTCTCTCTCCACTGTGGCAGGGAAGCTCTGAGGGCCCCGGTGCGCTTTGCCCTCAGTGGAGATCGGAGCCGCAGGGCAGCCTGGGCACCAGCCTCACCTCCGGCCTCCCAGCGGGGCGTGGAGCAGGCTGACCTTCTGGGGGGGGGGACGCTGGCGGCAGGGGGCTTGTCCTCCCCACGCTGCCCCCGAGTGCAGCCCGCTCTGTTTGCCCAAAGCCCTGGCCCCGCCTGGAGGAGAAGCAGCCGCTTTTTGTCTTTCTGATTTATTCACCTCGGCAGCCGTTTGTGCAGAGACTGAAACGGAGCTGACGTGATGGATCACAGAATCACGCCCTTTACTCAGAAACTCCCCCGAAATAGCAGTTGCACTTGGGATGAATTGGACCCATGCGGTGAGCTATGGGTTCATTAGAGTAGCAAAGCACATTCTTTTATCATATTAAGTTTATTTAAATCACAAAGAATGTTCATTTTTAGAAACAATTCACACCCACCTTAAGGAGTCGTCAGTATTGCTCCAGGAAACATGATACAATCCCGTCTTTAACGGGATCCACGTGGTTTGCCGTTGTGTGACAACTGGATTCCATTCTGCCTTCCCCGTCACAGCCCATGAAGATTGATTACACGTTAAAAGTGGTGTTAGAGAAAGATGCTGCGTCGTGTATCTCCCTGCCCGTGGCTCTGAGCTCGGAGCTACACCCGCCTTGTTCAGCCGCAGCCTGCGGTGGGCCCGCCCTCGACCCGCCTGCCACGTGGGAACACGGGCTCCCTGCCTTTCTGTGGCGAGCACGCGTGACCACGTAAGCGTGCCAGGGGCGGCTTGACCTGTGGGCAAGAATGTGCATCTGGGCATCAGTGTTTGCAAACTTGCGTCTCTTCTCGAAAACAGACCCACCAGGGCCGGCGGTCTGGGCAGGTGCGGGCTGTGCCCCCCACAGGTGTCCGTGTCTTTGCCGCCAGAATCCAGAGCACAGTGGAGAATCTCTCAGCCCTTTTTAAGGTTGAGAAGGAGGAAGTCACGGCGGGAGGCCCCAGGGGTGGGCGTGGTGCCCGTCCTCCGTACAGAGACTATGACAGTCGTCACCACACACCTGGGTGTTCTGCACAGACTTTTATTAAATACAAGACAAGTCTTTAAAGAGAAAGGGCCAGAGTCCAGATGTGAACCCGCATGTTTTTCTTCACTGAGAACAAACGGCACGTGGGAAGCTCCTCTCCATCACACGGCCCTGCTGAGGCCAAACACCCCCCTTTCTGCAGCGTCCTCTCCAACACATACCGTCTGCAGCTCATGCCCCAAACCCTACTTAGGGGGTTACAGAGGCCAAAGCAGCCCACGTGCTTCTCCTGCTTCTCAGATGCCCTCGGTGGCGGTCCCCAGCGCTCTGCCCCCAAGGCGGGTGGCCGTGGTTGTCCTCTGCTCTGTCACAGAGAAGGAGGCTGCGGCGCCAGTGAGCCGTGGTCGGCCCGTGCTCCCGGCACACCACAGCCAGCTCCTCATGGCAGCTCTGGTCCCGGCTGCAGTTTGGGGCCTGATGAATAGAAATGTCACTGGAAATTGATTTTCAATTTAATCAAAGGAGAAATTTATCTCTGGGGCTTTCCCAATGTAAGGTCATCCCGTGATGAGTCAGTGAAAATCTGATTACGTTTTAACCCTCCTGCCGGGCGTTTCTGGGTGTCGTGTGCATGGGCGAGCAGGCATCCCCTGAACCGTAAGCTCACACCGAAAGGTCGGGATGACGCCGGGGAGAGGGGTTCTGTGATCTGAACAGAAATGTCTCGTCAAGGACGAGCAAGTGATACTGTGGCCGCACGAGTGATGTCACGATGACCCGACACTGCACACAAGGCAGCCACGATGGCACGTGTGCAGGTGGCCGCCCTCCCGCGGGACGAGTCACAGAGCCAGGCGGCAGGTCGGACGGAGCTTGGGGGCCGCAGTTTGTGGACTGGTGGTCGATCTAAGGGACTCTCGGATCTGGCGTGACTTTGACTAAGACCACTCGACATCGTAAACAGCAAATTGGATTCCGTGGTTGCCGTGAGTGGGATGTACACTTGGGCACGCCAGGGCCCTGGGCTGCTTGCTGTGGATTCTGTTCTGTATTAACTGAGCAGCAGTGTGAGGGCTGCTCCTCCACAGCTTAGAGGAGCGGGAAGAGAGAAAACTCATGAGCAAAATTGCTGCTCTTTTGCAGTCTTATTCCAAATCGCGTCTTTGTTCTAACAGCCTCGCCATGCTCTTTGGACGCACTTGGGTTCCAGGGTACAGGGAACCACTGAGCTCCTGCTTGGGGTTGTCTTGGACGATGGCTCTGCCGGAATCCGCAAAGTCTTGTTAACAGCGTTAATGCGCAGCTGCGTGTTAATCTCGCAAAGACAAACTCGGGCCATTCCGTGCTGCCGGAGCATCGCTGATGCCAGTTATGCGCTAACTGTGGAGCTCTGGAGTTCGGAAATTAGGCCTCTGAGATCCATTAGCTGTGTGCCGCGCCGTGGCTAAATGAATGGCTGCATTATTGTCAAGGTAATTCAAAACAAATTTCAAGCTGTGACAATAAAATGGTTCTCGTAGTAGGTCGGGGTTTGTGCTGAGATTGCCGGTTGGAATGAGAACAGTTGTGTTCTCAAGTTGGAATTTTGGTGTCTAATTTTACTGACTCATTTTCATTAAATTCTGAACAAGTTTTTTACGGATGTGATAATATCAGAGTAGCACAAATGGTGATTATTGGTTAATAATGAAACAGTATCTCTTTCACCCCACTTAGCTGGTGGTGGCTTTTGGTCCAAGATGAAATTATTCTCCTCTGTGTCCAGGATAAGGGAGAAGACTCGATAATTCATATTAGGAACCCCGTCCCTGGGAGAGTTTGTCCCGAATCTGGGTCCATCCTGTGGAACCTCACGCTGGCGGCAGATTGTGCCTAAACCCGTGTCCACTCCTGTCTCTCTCGTTCAGCGCCATCCGCACCCATGGAGAAGCTCGTTTAGGGGGCAGAAGTGCAGTAACTTCTTAAATCCTCCTAAATTCTTTCTCTTGTTTCCTAAGCAGAAGGGACAGAAAAGAGAATTTTACAACTGTCTGAGGTTAGTGTCATCCTCCGTCCCCCGCACTGGACCGCGGCCCCTGCACCCGCCGCCCTCCAGCGGTGCCTCGCGGTACTCAGGGCATTAATGAAGGTGGTTGTAGTGATCATGTTTTGGGAAACCCCAAGAGCGCCAAGAAAATGCCCCAGAGGGCACTGCACGTCCTCTGCCTTTGCCCACTTCCCTCACCAGAAGTCGGCCCCCATCGCAGTCGCCGAGTCACTCCAGCACTTACTGAGTGTCCGGAACACGCCGGCAGCCTCCCGCGCAGGCCTCAGCTCCAGCACTGCCGGAGAGCAGGTCGCCATGGTGAGCGATGCAGGGGCCCCGCTGGGTTTGTTGGCTGCCGCCGGCCCCAGACCCTCATCCCCTCACTGACGAGCTGCCAGCTGTGCTGAGTGGCTTTAGAGACCAAATTCTTTTCTTCCTGGTGGGCAAAGCTGGGAGAAACTCAACAGCGAAATAGGAGCATCGCGGCTCATTGGAACACTGGTGACTGTCACAAGGCTTGGGCAGGGAATGGGGGGGGGTCACCAGCAGGATCCAGCACACAGTGGAGAGCAGAGGTGGTTTCGCTGCGTCTGACCCGCCAGTTAAAGGTCACCCGCAGTTCTCCGATCTCTCCTCCCTTCCCCCACGCACCAGCAGGCCGTGCCGCCGCCTTCCTGGGGGCTCTCTTGGTTGCCGGAGCAGGGCTCCTATGCAGACACTGGCGGGTCTGGGAGAGCTACAGCCCCCAGCCGCACGCCCCCCAGCCGCACGCACCCCAGCCGCACACAGCCCCAGCCGCACACAGCCCCAGCCGCACGCACCCCAGCCGCACGCACCCCAGCCGCACACAGCCCCAGCCGCAGGCACCCCAGCCGCACACAGCCCCAGCCGCACACACCCCAGCCGCACACAGCCCCAGCCGCACACAGCCCCAGCCGCACGCACCCCAGCCGCACGCACCCCAGCCGCACGCACCCCAGCCGCACACAGCCCCAGCCGCAGGCACCCCAGCCACACGCACCCCCAGCTGCACGCGCCCCACAGCTGAACCACAGACACTTCTGTCTATCCACATCCCGCCCATTCTGCTGTCGGGTGTTGGGTAGTACACGCTCCCGCTAACGCTGGCTAACGCTGGCATGGAAGAGCTAAGCCATGCCACGCACCAACACCGTACTCAGGCGTCTGTCTGCTGACCTGGTCTGAGGAGACGAGGGAAGGCTCCGCGTGGCTACAGACCTGGGGGACCTGCACCTCCAGCACCACGGACAGCGGCCCCCTGTGTCAGTCCAGGACAGGTTTAAGGAGTGTGTAACTTTAAAAAAGCTTTCGAGGAGCAATTTTAAGCTGATTTAGGCGTCTGAAAATTTCCGAGTGCAGGTAACGGTTGTGGTAAAGTTGTTCCGTGGGTGTTTCTAGATGTGAGTACCCGAGTGGCTAAGAGTGCCAGCTCCGCCTGCCCGGTCCACCCGGCCTGCTCTCTAGCAAGTTACTCAATGCTTCGGAGCTTAAACGTTCTCTGGGGAAGGTGAAGGTAACACCACCTGCCCCACGAGCTCTGCTGAGGACCCACCGGGTCGGTCCACAGAGAGTTCTTGGAATGGCGCCTGGCAGGCCGTGCCCATAACGTGAGCCGTGAGTGGGGTCCTGGACAGCAGCCCAGCCTGCCAGTGACGTCCTACACGGAGCCTAGGTCTCCACCATGGAGCCTCGGCCTGTTCCCTGGGGCAGCCCGACCTTCCCATCGGAGCACTCGGGAGAGGGCCAGGCTGTCCCTGTCGGCCCCTGCAGCCATGCTGGACACAAAGCCCCTGGCCTCTGGAGCCACCCCTGCCCCCATGGGAGGACAGGCCAGGGGCTGTTTGTACCCAGATGAGCAGATGGCCAGGGGGACACAGTTTTGTGACACTGGCAATAAGGGTGTGGGTTACGTCCCCTTGCCCAGGCCCCACCTGAGAGCAAGTCCCTGAAGGTGCCTGAGCGTTCCAAGGGTAACACCTCACCTTTGCTCCGGACGCGACTGCCCCACCCTCCCCGCCAAGACCCCCGGGACACACACTTGGAAGTTCGTAGCTGGTTTTTCATCGTTACAGTAAATGTGGGGAATCAAATATCAATCCTGCTACATCCTCTGGACCCAGCGACTGCGTAGCCCCCACCCACACCAGGGGGCTGAGCAGGGCCTCAGAGGGGCCCCAGCTGTTACCCCGTCGTGCAGACGAGGAACTGAGGCACAGGGCAGGCGAGTCACTGCTCCGGGCCACACAGCCCGTGGGACACAAACCCCGGACTTCGGGCCCTGGCGCTGCACACCCCCATCTCCCTCCCGGTGGGCTTGGTGCGCCCAACAGCCTTGCAGAGGGGGGATCACGCTTTGGGAAGTTCTCATGAAAGAGTAACGGTGCTGGGCGACCACTCTGCTCAGAGGTTGTGACCGGGACTGACCACGGCCCCCACTCCTGCTGTTACAAATAAAGTTTTATCGCAATCCAGCCGTGCCCATCTGGTTACCCGCTGTCTGTGGCTGTTTCGGGCTAAAACAGCAGCGCTGAGTGACGATTGACAGAGACGAAGTTAGCAGCAAAGCTGAAAACATCGACGCTCTGGCCCTTCACGGGAAACGTCTGCTGACCCTGCTCGGTCACACGGGCAGGAAGGAACAAGGAGCCAACCCGCAGGTTCACGCTGTCCTTCCGATGCCGGGGGGTCAGCCCTTCTCTGGGCGCCAGCGGCTGACGCGCCCTTTCTCGGGGCAGTGGCCGTGACCAGGACAGTGGTGACGCTGTGTGGGAATCTGGACCCACGTGGCTCCCAGAGCGAGCAGGGCTGCCTCCGTGTGTGGCAGCGGCCTGTGGCTTCTTCACTCCGTAGGGCAATCAGTGCCTGGGAAACTGGGGGTCCCTCTGGTCCGGCCTCTGTGCTCCCTGGACTTGGCAGGTCCCAGCGGGATCTGAGCACGGAGCAGCTGCGTTGGCCCGGCCGCCAGGCCTGCCCAGCGGGAGAGTCCCGCGGTGCTGCCATTTGGACCCGCGTTTGAGCAGAGCAGAGCTGAGCAGAATCTGTTCCAGCGACTCCCACCTCGCCATGGGATTAGTTCTCTGATTTATTGTTTTAATTAAGGGCTTTTAAGCTTTAATTTAAAAAGTTAAATAAGCCTCCTTTATATGTAAATCGTGGTTCCGTGAATTATCACAGGTTAGCAGACGCAGCTATCGCGTGATGTCCGCCCGCCCGTGTCGGGGACCCCAGTGCCCAAATCCTCGCTGCTCCCGACACCGCGAGGACCCACTGGGGTCTCGGCTCACGGTGGGTCCGTGGGGAGCGAGTGGCTCCGACTTGCTGGAAGCCATTTCCTTCTGCGCCGGGCGTGGCCTTCGGTGCCTGTGAAACCCAGACGTGGGCTCTGGGGAACCTCAGCTCGGCGCCGTCAGCCTGGCTCAGCTTTTGTTTCTGGAGCCTTCTTGCTGGCTCCAGGACAGCCGCGTGGAAGGGGCTGTTTTCAAAAGGTGGACACTCGCTGGGTTCGGAATCAGCTTCCGGTTCTGCCCCTTGAAGGCCCTGTGGGTCGGAGGGTGGGACAGCCACGGAATCCGCCCTCCAGCCGCGAGGCCCTTCCTGCCCCGGCGTGTTCAGCGCCCACCGTCAGGGTTGGGAAACACTGGCTCCTGATTCTTCTCTTTCTGTGAGGCCAACATGGTCACACCCGGTGAGGGCTCGCGGGGTGGTGGGTGCTGCTCTGGGGGCCTAAGCCTCACACCATCCCCTGAAGCAGAACCTGTCACTGCCCATGGGGTTGAGAACTGGGGCCGGTCACCTGCCATGCGGCGGGTCCTGCAGGGCCCCAGCCCAGGCAGCCGCCCCGCCAGGCGCCCTCCCCGCTCCCTGCAGACGCAGCGCTCTTCCCGCTGGGCACCCCGCACCCTCCACGAGGCTCTGTGGGACTGTCCTCCGCCCCACGGTGGCCTGCACGGTGCGCTGTATCCTCGCCGTGCGGCAGCTGGGGAGCTGAAGCCTGGCGGGTTCCGCACGTGTCCCGGTGATGCGGCCGGGCTGGGCAGAGCCGGCTCCTTCCTCGGCCTCTGTCGCCACCCAGAGAACAGCTGTCCTGAACCTCTGCCGCCTCTAGCGTGGGAACCAACTGTCACCCTAAATCCAGCCAAACTACCACCCCAAAATTACTGTTTTAGTGTCTCTTTCAAAAGTGGCATATTTCAAACGTGCGGGAAGTACAGAAGCCGGCCCCACGCAGCCGGGCGCCCGCCTCTGAGCCCACCGCGAGCGGCCTCCATGCTCTTCTCGGTGCGGAGACCCCGGCTGCCCTCATCCGGCTGGGCAGCTGTGACAAAAGGCCTGCGAGCAGACGGCTCATGAACAATAGGAAAGTGTGTCTCACGGTCCTCGAGGCTGGAAGTTCAAGATCAAAGTGCCAGCAGATTCGGTGTCTGGCAAGGTCCCCTTCTTGGTGTGTGCCATGGTGGCAGGGGCAAGGTGTCTCTCTGGGGCCTCTTTTATACGGTCACTCGTGCCATTCCTGAGGGCTCCACCCTCATGACCTCATCACTTTCCGGAGGACCCACCTCCATCACCATCACCCAGGGGCTCAGGTGGGAGCATGTGGATTTGGGGACAGCAACCGTTCGGAGCCTACCACCAGCAGACCTTGGTGAGCCCGTCTTCCCCTGGGAGGAGCGGGCAGAGGGAGTGAGCTCGAGGCACAGGACGATATATAAAAATACTTATTTCTTATGCAGTCATGGGGCATTGAAATAACAGAATTAGCATCTTATTATTAAATAAATACTTTTTGATGGAAACCTAAAAGTAGAAAAGCAAAGGTCTAGAAGCAGCCTTCAGAGTCCCCTTTAAAATACAATGAACCTTTCCTGTTGGAATCTGGTGTTACAGATACGGCCACGTGTGTGGACTGCTTTCATGACTTCTGGAAGATACTGTAACAAACTATGCATCCTTGCGACGTTCGTCCTGCACCTTTGACATCCCCCACGCTCCAGCCTCAAGGCCTTTGCACTTGCTTCCCTCCTGCTGGAGATGTTCCCCCCACACAACTCGCTGCTGCACCCCCTGTGGAAGCTGCCACCCCAGCAGGACCTTTCCTGGCCCCCTTACTTAGACTTGAGCCCCCCCTCCCCTCTGGGACTCGGACCCACCCCCTGGCTGCCGTGTCCCCTTCTGTTCTCTGCCTAGCACACGCGTGTTTAGCGTGCACGAGAGCAGAAGAGGCAGCGCCCTGTCTGCATGGTCAACAGTGCACCTCCAGTGCCCGCGCGTGGCAGGACCTGGCCCAGGGTTCAGCAGAGGGAAGCCCAAGCCTGAAATCTGAACTTGGTGCCCCGGTCAGAGGACCACTGACCTGCGTGGGTCATGGGGGCGGCCGGGCAGCCGTGCGGTGGGGCCGCAAAGACCCAGTTCAAGTCCTGCTGTGGGTGAGCCGCTGACCTTCCCCGCACAAGCCGCAAAGTGGGCCTCCCAGCCCCTCACCTCCTGGGCGGCCGTGGTGATTAAGTAAGAGATGGGGAGTTTTCAGAACGCTGCCTGGCTGAGAGTAAGCGCTCAGCTAACACAGCTCTGTCGTCTTCTCTGGTCATTTTTAACTCTTACTTGGAAATAATTTCAAACTTAGAGGAGTTGCAAGCATAGTACAAGGAAATCTGTTATTTTCTTCACTGGCTCAATACCTGTTATTTCCCTGTGTCCGCGCTTGGTGGGTCCTGTATTCTCTCTCTCCGTCTCTGTCTCTCCATCTCCGTGTCTCTGTCTCTCTGTCTCTCTCTCTCTCTGTCATCTATCTTAAAATACAAACAATGGTTTCCTCAATTGTTTGAGAATTATTTATAGCCATCTCACTTTTCACCCTTAGACACTTCGGGGTGTATTTCCTAAGTCCAGGATCTTCCTTCATCAAACCACAGCGCAGTTACTGAAGTCAGGAAACGTGTCAATGGTACTAGACTCATAGCCACCCTGCGTGTCCCAGTTTTGCCAGTTTCCCCAATAACGTCCTCTGTGGCCATCTCCCCCCAGGATGCCACCCACCGTCAGTCACTGCATTCATTGTCCTGCCTCTAGCGTCCGTCAGTCTGGAACATTCCTAGGCTTTCTTTGTCTTGCTTGATACCGATGCTCTGGGGGAGCGCGGGCTGGGGCTGCAGAATGCCTTCCTGGGGTCCGGCTGCTGTTTCTTGACGAAGCTGTTGTTGTTTGCACCAATGTTGTCATTACATACTTGAGGGTCTCAGCCTAGAATACCAAGGCTGTTTCCCAGGTAAAACACGAGTGTCTTTAACCAGCAGGCCCCCCTCTCAGGGCTGGATTTATGCCGCCTGCTGCCTGCTACAGCGAGACGAGTGGTTACTCTGTTGCTTTTATGCATCGGAAGTTATTGGCAAAATAAGCCACTAACTAAAACAAATGCAGCACAACAGTGATACATACCCAGGGGCTGCCGCTGGGGGGGGCATTGCAGAAGGTTCCGGAGAAGGCATGATGAAACCACAGTTCTGCTTTAACGAGCGGGGCCTCAAATGGTCTGTGTCCAGCAAGAGAAGCAGTTTGTGTACATCTGTGTACAGGTGTGTTAGGGTCAGGGTCAGGGTCAGGGTCAGGGTTAATTGCTGCCTTGAGCCTGATCCGTGCTGCTTCCTTCCAGAAGCTTGGACCTCCCGGAGAAGGCCTTTCTCTCCAGTGGGCATGGGAAGGAAAAAGCAGATGACAAGATGCATCCGGTTTGGGCCCAGGCATCGAGTTTTGTGGCTTTCTTCCCCTGACACTTTGACCTTTAGAGGGGAAGGGTGTGCGTGGGAACATGACAGGCGATTTTGTTTTTAACGACCGTGTTGGGCTGTTGACCCAGAACTGAAGTTCCCCTTTATCTGGAGTTTCTTCCGTCCCCTTGGACCCCAAGTGGTGGAACCTGCGGCCGCTTCCCTGCCCCTGCTGGGACACGAGGCTGCTGTGCAGGTGCCGCCCCACCCCGGTGCCCTGAGGGTGCCCCAGCACCCCGGGCGTTACGGAGATATCGTCCACGTGCCCGCCAATTCGCCCCCTCAAAGCACATAATTAAACAGGGTGTATATATTCACAGAGTTGTGTGACCATCACCCTAGCCGATTTCAGAACACCTTCATCGCCTCTAAAGGAAGCGGCACACCCTTTAGCCCACCCGTCCCCTGTCGCCCCAGCCCTGGGCAGCCACTGCCCTCCTTCCTGTCTCGGTAGCCCTCCCTGTTCTCACCCTGCACGCGGGTGGCATCCCACGGTGTGGTGCCGCCTTGGCCTTCCAGGTGTCTGCGGTGTTCGTGGTGGAGGGGAGGGCAGGGGACAGCACAGTGGAAGGAGGGGCGAGGGCTGGACACAGAGGAAGTGGGGTGTCTGGGCAGTGCTGGCCTGTGGCGGTGTCAGGGCGCCTGTCTGTCCCCGCACTGAGAGCAGCGAGAGGCGTCAGACGTGTGCAGGGAGACGGTAGCTGCCTTACCGCCTTCCGTGCAGCCCGTTCCTGCTGTCCTGGGGCAGAGGCCGGCCCGCGAGCCAGGAGCCCGGCCAGCGCCCAGCAGGGCGATGGGGCAGGGAGTCAGTCTTTGGCAGCCAGTGCCCTGGGGGACAGGGCGTGTCCCACTTGCGTCTCCCGGTGCCGTCCTCAGCTCCCCCTGCTGTCTCCTCTGACACCTCATAGGAATCCCTCATTTCCTTCCTGTTGACAGTTAGGGGCTGCCCACCCCTGGGATCCTGTGGCTCAGTGCTCAGGAGACTCCTCCCCTGCCATCCTGACTCCGCCCCCGTGCCGGGGTGTGACAGCCACTCGCTGGCCTGGCCGGCCCATGTGACCACACAGTTCTTCCAATCCAGAGTGACTCGTGAACTGCACAGCAGGCCGGAGGCTCTGCTCAGTGTCTCTGCGGCTGCCCACTGCTCCCGGCACGGAATCCCTAAAGCAGCCAGCTCCTGCTCTCGCCTCCTGGGTCTGGAATGTTCTTTCCTGGCCTCTGGGTACCTCGGCCATGTCTGCCCCTACAGGGCTGTCCTGGACGCCCCTTCTCAGACAGACGTCCGGACCCCCTTCCACACGCAGCACCCGCCCTTCCCGCCCCATCTGGCTCATTGCCTCCCTCTCGGCGACACTTCTGCCTGTGTGACGGTTGGCCGGGCCTCTGTCTCCCACGAGAATGCCCAGGCCAGGTGAGGGGCAGCGGCCCTCCCACCCCTGCCACAGTGCTGGCCACTGCCCAGCCGCAGTGCGTGCTGGCGGCATTTCAGTTGGGCAAATGGATGAATAGATTTTCGCTAAGACAATAGTAAAGTATCTTATAGACCCAGCAGACACCCCATGGGAGAGTTGGGCACGTGGGTTGAGGAAGGGGTTTTAGGAAAATACAGCCCCAGGTGAGGGAAGGGGGGACCCAGAGCCCACACAGGGCCGGCCACCTCAGGGTGAATGCACGTGGCAATGGCACTCTGCCTGGGCCACCAGCTCTCTCGTGAAGGGGACACCGGCCTGGAGGTCGCCGTGTCTGCTCCAGAGGAGCAGCAGCGTTTCCCTGGGAGCCACCGCCCGGTGCTGCCGCTCCACCCCCACCTCCTGCCCGGGCAGCCGGCGCTGTCGCTGAGAGCTCGCCAGGCCCTGCCCCCTCCACCTGCACAGCACAGATAAGGGACCCGGCTCCAGAGGGCTCCGGAGTGTGGGAACCTTGGCGCAGGGTGGCGGCGTCGTGAGTGGCAGGGCTGGATCCCAGCCGTGGGTCTGCTCTGAACGCGCCAATCAAACGATTCTGCTGAAAAGCGCCGTCTGCAGGGACAAGGACTGTAGGGACACAAAGGCTCCTATCATGGGGCTGTTGATCATTTCCTGCCATTGCCCTTTGACCTTGCGGAAATGCTCCTTGCGCTCGGTCTTCGCCGCCCAGCCGTCCCTCCTCTGATCCCCCGTCCCTCCTCTGATCCCCTGTGCTGTGGCTCCCAAGCCCTCCAGCAAGAATGTGGATTTATTCAGGCTTGTTGGGGGCAGGCAGGCACTAGCTGATGTGCAGGGACTTGTGCTTCACAGAACGTCTGTTTTCTTTGTGTCACCTCCCTGTTAATTTTCAATCTTCATATTCAGAGGAAGTTTGATCTTTCTGATTATTAAATTAAATTCAGTAGGATAATTAGGATTATATTGAGGATCTATTGTAGAAGCCTGGGAGATGATGATGGTGGTGATGATGATGAAGGTGATAATGGTGATGATGGTGATGGTGATGATGGTGATGATGGTGATGACACTGATGCTGATGATGGTGATGGTGGTGACGGTGATGATGGTGATGATGATAGTGATGATGGTGATGATATGATGGTGATAGTGATGACACTGATGGTGATGGTGGTGACGATGATGATGGTGATGATGATAGTGATGATGGTGATAGTGATGACACTGATGGTGATGGTGGTGACGATGATGATGATGAAGGTGATAATGGTGATGATGGTGATGATATGATGATGATGGTGATGATGATGGTGATGGTGATGATGATGGTGATGATGATGGTGATGGTGATGATGATGGTGATAATGATGACACTGATGGTGATGGTGGTGACGATGATGATGATGAAGGTGATAATGGTGATGATAGTGATGATATGATGATGATGGTGATGATGATGATGATGGTGGTGATGATGGTGATAATGATGACACTGATGGTGATGGTGGTGACGATGATGATGATGAAGGTGATAATGGTGATGATGGTGATGATATGATGATGGTGATGATGATGGTGATAGTGATGACACTGATGGTGATGATGGTGACGATGATGATGATGAAGGTGATAATGGTGATGATAGTGATGATATGATGATGATGGTGATGATGATGATGATGGTGGTGATGATGGTGATAGTGATGACACTTATGGTGATGATGGTGACGATGATGATGGTGATGGTGATGATGATAGTGATGGTGATACTGATGGTGATGATGGTGATGTGGTGACAATGACAACTGCACCTAACACTCCCCAGCACTGACGGGCTCCCCAGCACAGTCCTAAGCCTTTCACTTGCATTAACGCCACAGGACGCTCACAGTGGCCTCTAAGGTGTCTTCCTCCTATAGACGAAGATCCAGAGGTTCAGGAAGTTGGGGTGACTGTACCAGGGCTGCCCATGAGCCAGTGGGAGAGCTGGTGTCTGGACCCAGGCCACCTGGGGCCACAGGTGCACTCTCTGCCACCATCCTGTCTGTCTTGGGACACTCACCAGGTTATGGGAGACAAGACACCCCCCCACCCCCACACAAAGCAATTACATAACCGTTCAAGAAATAATCTGCTGAGGCTCATCAATCGATTTATTTGTCGAGGAAACATCTGAGTACCTACTGTGCGCCAAGCCTGGACAAGAGCTGGAAAGCAGGTGGCTTCACAGCATGAGTGCAGGGAGGAAGCAGCTCACCCGACCTTCCAAGTGGGCCGTGGCTCAGGGAGGAGGCGTGGCGGGGACCCCCATGGGGTTGGGGGCAGCAAGGGCAGGCGAAGGGGTCTGGCGTCCCCGCCCGGCGGTCCTACAGATCGCTGAGGAAAGGCTGAGAACCAGAGGGCTGAGGGGAGGACAGGGGAAGGCTCTGGGCCGTGGAGGTGGAGAGAAGAGGGTGAGGAGGGTGAGGAGGGTGAGGAAGGCTGGCACGTGACACGGCAGGGCTGGGCAGGCGTTTCCTTTCCCCCAGCTCTGCCCCTTTCACTTTATGTCCCCATCCCCTGGGACCCTGGGATCCCCACCCGCCCTGAAAGAGGGGCAGCAGGGTGGGGGTTTGGGCACAGCAGCTCCTCTGCTGGGTTTTAAAACTGGTTTCCAGGTCAGTTTCACCAAGATCACATTGAATCCAAGACCCGGGAGGTCTCGGTCTTAGGTCACGTCATTGGAAATGCCAGTCCTGTGTCCGGAGGTTGGCTCTGGGCAGGGCACCTGGGGGTGGGACCAGGGAGGAAGCGATTCCACTGTGACTCCTCTTCCTCTCCCAGCCGACCCCACAGCAGGGCCACCAGTGTCTTCCACGGCGTTTCTGTGGCCACCAGCAGGGAGAGCCTCGGTGGGCCGGTGGGTGTGGAAGACCCTGGCTGTGGGGTCACCCAAGGCCAACAGCCTTACAGCAGCCCACACAGTTCTTAGCCCCTTTTTGGAAAGAGAATTAAGCAGCAGAAAGCAGCCACTCTCGCTGCCATTTGTTGTTTTAAATTCATTTTATAATTGCACGAATAACACATGAGTGATCGCCCATCGTTGGAAAGTCAGGCTAATCCCCGGCTCCCCCAGACCCCGCATTAAACCGATTCTCCCCCAGAGTCCACCAGTGTTCTGGGCTTCGTGGGTTTACTTTCCCGTGCAGTTGAAAAGTAGATGTAAAAATGCGCGGGTTGTTTTCCAGGGCATTTGAAAGCGTGCGTGATGTAACAGTGTGGTTACGCAGAGCCTGCTCTTCTCGAACGGCGCCCTGGAGACCCCGCCCAGAAGCCGTGCGTGCGACTTCGCCAAGTGCTTGGCGTGTTGCAACCTGGACATGCTGGACATGTTACCTGTTGTTGTCATTAACTGTAGCAAGCCGAACCTGGGAAAGAGGCTGAACTGGGATTTGCAAACTGGGAAAACTCTAGGTTTTCAAATTGGTTTCCAAAATGGTTCATCTGTGATAACATTGCCTCTAAGAACTGGGAGCGCTGCTTAGGTCTTCCCGTAGAGGCCTGGTTCTTCTGTCACATGATCAGCGATGTCAGTCCTGCTTCCAGAAGGTCTGGGCAGAGCGTGGGGGTGGCGTGGGGGTGGGGAGAAAGCAATTCCCTCTCTGTTCCTTGAGCTCATGCTGAGGGCCGGCGAGGCGCAGCGCTGGGCCCTGTGCCCGGAGAGACGAAGCCGACGTCCCAAATTCCCAGTGGAGAGACCAGTTCCAGGCACAAGGTGTTGCGTTTATAAACCTGGGTAACAGCTCGTCCCCCTCAGAGGGGAAACTGAGTCTCCGTTCAGATCAGTTTCCCGGCCCTGCCCCTCCTCTCCGCACCCCCCACCCCGCCCCTCACACAGACCCCCCTGCCCCTCCCCTCCAGCTCTGGTGCTCATACGTGTTACTCAACTTTCTCCCTTAAAACCTGCTGGTACAAGGTGGTTTTTGGTAATCTGGCTTCCCATCCGGTTCTGCCTTTCCTTAGGAAAGCCGACAAAACCTTGCACCTCATAAATTTTAACAGCCTTTTCGGCTGCTGTATTTTATGTCTGAATTGTTTTATCTGCCTCACTTTGATTGTAAGCCCGAGGGCTGGGACCTCGTCCTGTTTCATCTTTGTGCAGCTCCGAGCACACTCTTGGCATTCGGTTCGTGAAAACACAGGAGAAGATAAATGTATGCAAACGTCTATAATTGTTTTATTTAGAGCCGTCTGACGACGGATCAGAGATTGCACAAACCCGCACATCTGAGACTTGCGCGTGGTCTCGTTGCACGACTTAATCGGCTCCTGGGGAATTAGTAATTTGTAAAACATGATGTTTTGCTTAGAATTTTTCTTCATAACTTTAAATGTGTGCATAATATAAAGGAACAATTTAATCTCTGATTTCTGATTAACTTTTGCTAAACAGGCTTCGTGGAGTTATCCGTGCTTACGTGTTGACTCATAAATAGCTTAAAGCCTTTGTCTTGAGAAACACACGTCTTCCTTCTGCCTCTCCATGAAATGATGTTAAAACAAAGAGGTTCAACCCAGATTTAAGGCAGATACAAATTAGTCAGGAATGATTTCTTCGTCTGAATTATAAATTGTTTCTGAAACAATTTAATCGAGCTGGTTCTGTTTTATCCAATTTCTTTAACTTTGTTTCTAATGTGTAAACTTTCAGATGCTTTTCTGCTAGAAACTTGGCATCTTCAAGACAGGCCGTGAAAGGACATGGTCAGTAGCCAACATGTGACGCTCTTGCGTTCGCGTCTCAGTCCTCACTGCGGCCGTTTGTCGGCCCATCCATCCATCCATCCATTGAACAAACACTGTGCGTCGACTTCCTTCTGTACGCCTGGCCCTGCCGTGCACCGAGGGTGCAGACGGTGACTGCGCCACCCGGCCTGCAGGTGCTGTCATTGCCTCGTGTTGCACAAGAGGACGCTGAGTTCAGAGAGGTCAGTAACATCTCTGCGGTCACACAGTTCATGAGTGGCAAAATCAGGACTTGTACTCAGGCTCGTGTGACCTCCTACCCTGTCCTCTTCCTCATTAGTGAGCCATCCTGCCCACCCTGAGCACAGACTGTGGGCCTTAAAGCATCAGGGAGTGGATCGCCCTTTGCTGCCGACCTCTGGCCATGTCCCTGCACAGCCCTACATGCGTGAGGAGCCCAGACCCGCCACGTCCTGCGGGTGGGGAGGACGTGGTCCTGGGCAGTTGGGCACTGCCTTGACTGGTGGCCTCAGCGCCCATCCCGAGTGCCGGGTCTCGTCAAGGCCGTGGACCCACTCTGCCCCAGGCGTGCACGTCCACACATCGCGCCTGCCTTTCTCAAGGCCTGACGAGCTGCCTGTTCGTTCCCGAGCCCATTCCCCACCGCGTGTGGTCCAGGACGTCCGTGCAAGGAAGGGAGGCTGGTGGAGACCCTGCTCAGGGTGGGAACACCCTGCGGCACCTCCCTTTCGTGTCCCCAGGACAGACAATACGAACCACACAGTGGCTCATGGCTTTGTTATTTTTTTAATTGTTCCAAGACAGTGTTTTCGTTGATTCTTCCTCAGTGTTCGAAGAGCATGAGCCGAGGTTTCCCAGCACCGCGTGCACCGCGCGGCGCCAGAGCAGCAGAGCTCGTTGGGATTCCGGAGGCGCCCGGCTGTCTCCCCGCGCAGTGGGTGCGGGCAGAGTGGGCAGCGGGGGTTAATTTTGTGGACTGCATTTTGGGAGCGCGTTCGTGGGAAAGATCGCGCTGTCGGGGACCAGGCGGTGCCGCTGATGTGAGCTTGGTGGATGTTTCCCTCTGTGACTCCCGTGAGACCCTCCTGCCTGTAAAGTTGTCCCAGAAAAGCTCCAGCCCCTTGGCTCAGGGCAAGGGGCGGCCACTCAGTCCCCACCACGTCTTGCTCCTTGGGTGGCCGGAATGTGCCAGCTCATGGAGGAGTGTCCTTTGGGGACGCACAGCCCCAACAAATGCTTGGGAGCCGCCGCAGTCGCGGGACGGAGCTTTGGGCTCCTTCATGGCCTCCTTTTCTGTCCCAGTGGATGTCGTGACGTCCTTAGCACCTCATTCCCTGAGAAGCCTGTTCTTCTTTCCAGGGACCTCAGCACACGTCCAGGCCGCCGGCTCCCCCCACACAGTGCTGCCCGCGTTCCCAAGAGGTCGCCCTTGGGGGGCCAGCTTCTCACCCACCCCCATGGGTCAGCCGGCCCCCCCATAGGCCGCAGCCCATTCTCTGTCCTCATGGCCAGGGACTGGCCGTCCTCCTGGGAGCGGGCGGGCAGCTCTGGGAATGGTGCTGGGATTTACGCCAGGATCTGGCCTGGAGGCACCCGCAGTCCTGTAGGTGCAGGATTTGGGCATCACCCGGGAGCCAGTGGGCGCTGAGCCGCTGCTGCTTTCTGGGCTCTGGGCAGAGACTGTTCTGCTGAAACAGAGTCTTCCTGTGGCTGTCTGGGGAAGGCGGGGGGAAGTCAGGTGCACCGGGGTAGGGACAGCTGGGCGTGCGCTGGGTTGGGGCCTCTTTCTCCTCAGGGGGCTCTGCAGGCAATGGGGGGAGCCCTGGGCCATGGATCCAAGGGGGCAGGTGTCTGGGCCCTGCCCCTTCTCGCCAGTGTGTGAAAAGGGCGGTGTGACTTCATCAGCACCCTGCGCTGGGCACCAGCAGGTGCAAGATAAGTGATTCCCTGGGCAGGGGAGGTTCAGAGAGCGCAGGGGAGGTGCAGAGAGTGGCAGGGTGTTGAGTGGAAAACAGACCTGAGCCTCCGGCCCTCCTGGGATGGAGAAAGGCCTGGGGAGTGGGCACAGCCACCCTCCCCGCCAAGACAGCAGACTGCGGTGAATGTGAGCCCGTCCCAGCGATGGTGCGGGAGTGCAGAATCGTGGGCACGGCCCCAAGTCAGTTGTTCCTCAGTCCTGCAAGGCCTGGCGCCGCTTCGTAACCTGCCCTGCCCCTCCCGCCTTCCGCCTTCATGATGCTGCCTCTGCCCGGCTCCTGCTTGGAGCTGGAACCTGCTTTTCTTCCCCGTCATAACACAAGAGCAGTCTTTTCTCCGGTGTACTCGCTGCTTGGAAATAAAGGCAGGAGGGAATCAGCCACAGGACAGAGGATCAGCCTCTCCGAAGAGATGCTCCTGGTTCCTGAGTTGAAGTGACAGGTACACTGTTTTAATGACTAGCAAAGTGTGAAGGGTTTATTATAATTTAAGAGTCTTTCTATGTGAACAGACTGCCTGACTATCCGAGATGTTCTCAAAACCAGCTGGCTGCGGAATGCTGGCAGAATAAAATTGGGCGAGATGAGAGGGCGCAGCCCAGGTCTGCTGGAAAGGTGGAGGTGACGCGTTTAATTCTGGGACAGAATGTGACGGCCACAGAGGGTGACGGGTTCAATTTCCAGTTCCTGATTCTTTGCTTTGCGAGCTGTTAGCAGCTCCATACCCAGCACCGAGGCGACACCTCCCGCCAGGCACACGTGCCGTGGCTGCGGCCTGGCGTCAGAGCCCCCGGCCGTGGGCCCCAAGGGAGTCGCTCCACGTGGCTGAGCCTCGGCGTTCTCGTCTCCGCGGTGGGCGGCACAGCAGTGCCGTGTGGTCTAGCCGCCGTGAGACCCTCTGTGGAGGGGATGCCCTTCCAGCCCCGGCGAAGCACCGCACGGATCCTGAGCCCCGGGCCAGCGCAGCTACTTTAACCACGTCGACCCTCGGTGTCGGGGGGTCGTGGCTGCAGGACTCCCAAGGACACTGAAACCCAAGGAAGCTCAAGCCCCTGGTACCAAGTGTCGTGGTGTTTGCATATGTAACAGCCCGGGAACGTCCCCCTGTGTGCTTTAAATCAGCTCTAGATTGTTTATAACACCTGACATGATGAAAATGCTATGTACATAGTTTTATAGTGTATTTTTATTGTTGCTTTTTTATTGTGTGTTTTTTTCAAATATTCTCAATCCACAGTGGGTTGAACCTGCAGACGTGGAACGTGGACGGGGGGGTCAGCTGTGTTGTGACATAACCCTGCGGGCTTTTTCTAAATACCACCAGCTCCCTGGTGAGCTCCTACCCAGTCTCCAAAGCCCTGGGCCACTGTCCCTCCTCGGCAGCCTCCTCGACTCCCTCCGCTGGTGCCCCGGGCCCCCCACACACACACACCCTGACCTGCCGAGGGGCCCGTGGCCAACACGCCTGGGTGTTCCCACCCGCTGCTGCTCTCCCTCGTGCCCACCCCTGCCACGCCCTGCGCTGGACCGTCCCGCCCGTCCCTGGCCGTGGTGGAGTCGCGCCCAGTTTGGCGCACGCAGTGTGTCCGCGCCGTTGAGTTGGTGCGGGGGAAGCGGGTGCGCTGCAGCGAGCAGGACGCCGTGAGACACCGGCGGCTCCGCACACGGGATCGGGCTTTGCACGTGAATATTGGGCGCTGGAAGAGCTGCGGGCTGGGGCCTCGTCCAGAGAGGGGACGTGTTCCCGGTCCTGACCCACCCGTGGAGAAACAGCGGCAGGTGGGGGGCGGCAAGTTGGGGCATGAGGGTGTCGTGTGGTTGCCCCAGAGCGAGGGGACCCACACCCCCTGCCTGCGAGGGGAGGGGCGTCCACGGTGGCCTCGCTGGCTGCGAGGACACCCGGGCCCAGGGGGCCGTCAGAGCCAGCTGAGAGACGCGGTGTCTACGGGAAACCGAGCCACAGTTCTGCCTGAAGGACAGAGGGGGGCCGAGCCACCAGACACCTGCGGTGGTGACAGCAATTTGTGCGTTTCTGGTCTGTTAACCTTTACAGTCTCGTGTTAGCACCATCGCCGTTTTAATCTGCCGCGGCCACCGCCCCGGAACCCGGACGCCAAATGCATTTACGAGTTGGGTGGAAAAACAAACACTCCCCGTGTGGGCGACAGAGCGTGACCTGCACACGTGGAAGGTGCACGTGTTCCTGGCCCGGGACGCCTGGCCGCGGCGCTTTCCTGTTTGACACCTGCTGGCTGCTGTCGTAAAGCACCACGTGATACTGTGGCCTTCTGCATCACAAGCAGAGTTTTCAGAAAACCCAAAAAGCTTTTTTATTCCACTTGAGATAAGAAGGTTCTATTTTGAAAACACATTTAATGCCCTCACCCATTATTTATGATTTTCTCATAAATTATTTTTCATACACACTTTTAAAGAAACAGATGCAAGACCTAATGTGTTTGTGCAAAAAGAGGGAAACCAAGAGGCCGAAATGGCTGTCGGGTGACGATATAACAAGGCTGGGTAAAAAGCGCATGGCTGCTTTTAAGGAGTGTTTTCCGGCAGGGTCCGAGGGGAGAGGAATCAGCATCGTCGAGCCTGGGCCGGGCTCCCTCGCACTCCAGCTCCCGGCCTCGTTTTCCTCCGAGTGGTGCACAGGGCGGCTTAGGGAGGGCGTCTGGGGAAGGGGAAAGGAGGCTGGTTGATGCTTTTCTTGTGTGAACGGTGTCACGGCCCGAGCCCGCCTGGTTCTGCCCGTGTTGAGCACGCTGGGTCTCCTGCCCTCCGCTGCTGGCCCCGACTGGCTCGCGGGTCTCCCTGCAGCTTTGCCTTCCTTCCTAGTCCACAGTCCTGGAACTCTCCCCGTGGGTAGAGCCCCGTGCCTGGCCCTCTCTGCGTCTCTCCTCCCTCTTTCCCCCCACCCTCACCCCAGAGCGTGTCCTGGGTTTCTGGGCGGATCCTGGGATGGGCGACTCTGGGAAGCCACCCCAGCACGGCTCCAGCCTGGCCCCAAGGCTTTATTAGCCAGTCCCTAAGGCTTTATTAGCCAGGCATGCGGAATTTGGCCAAAGGAAAATTTATTTTTAAGCCACACAAGTTGGCGGGGAAGTATCGTGATCTTGTCTAGAATGCGTTAACAATGGACTTTCCAAACATCTCCAGTCTGAGGGGAAGTTACAGCGGTAACTGAGAACAAGGGGGCAGGGCCTGTCCCCAGGGCCAAGCCATGAATCACCCTCCCCGGCTGGTACGGTGGCCTCCGAGTGCCGTCCAGGCGGAACTGCTGTGACCCCAGTGAGTGTCCGGCAGCAGCTGACCCCGCTGCAGGCCGGCATGATCAGGACCCTGGACAGGGCATCCCGGCCGGCCCAGAGCTCCCAGGACTCTGCCGGGATGACGGCTCCGTCCCTGTGTGCTGGGGCCACAGCCGGATTCTGGAGGCAGGGCGGCTCGGCCCCCTGCACTCTCAAAACACCCTCCTCGATCTCGGGCTCTGCCGGGGTGTCACAGACGCCTACCCAAATTCCGGGGCTCCCACAAAGAGACCTTGGCTTCGGTGGGTGCAGAGCTCTGGTTCTTCTGGGAGGATAGGAGCAGGCTACCTTCTGTGTCACCATCCTGGTGACATCATCTACTCCTGTGTTTTTCTTGTAGTTTTGCAAAGGTTTCTTGGATATTACGCACATTGTTGATTTTGCCACATAGCAAGTTTCCAATCTGGTCCTCCTTGTTTAACTTTGTCAATTATGGACTTTACCGAATGAAAAATCCTTCACTCTGATGTCAGGGTTTAGATCCCAGGGTCTTATTTAAAGAATCTCTCCCAGCCTGAGTCACAAACAGCCTCCGTGCATGTCATGGTTTTACGTGCTGCGTTTAGGTCCGTGTCCTACGAGGGCTGTGCCTCTGTGCCGGGTGTGAGGTAGGGATTGCACCTGCGTTTCTTCTCTCTCCTTGGCGTGAGGTAGGGATTGCACCTGCGTTTCTTCTCTCTCCTTGGCCGCCTGCTTCGTCCTTGGCCATTGCTTCTGCCTCATTCTGCAGAGAACTCAGCTCCAGAGGGGCATCTTCTCTGACCTTCCACAACCTTTGTGTTGTGTACAAAGCAGAAAATGACTGTGAACAGCCGGCCACAGCTCTCGGAGGGCGAGGGCAGGTGAGGATCAGGGGTTCCAGAGAGCCCAGCTGGGAGCTGCAGCATCTCTGCCTCTCAGGCCCCTGCGGAGTGGGCTCCGCCCCGTCTATTTTGTGCCTCTCACCTCCAAGTGCTTCCCTGAGAAAAGCAGGGTTTTCTTCTTTCTCCCCTCACCCGCTCTGGCTCTGTTGCACACGCTGGGCTCCAGGACAGCCCCCGGCTTCCCCCAGGTGCTCCAGAAAGCAAAGCACCTGGAGAGGTTGAAAGGCAGGAGCCTGTGGCAGAGGCACGGCCGTGCCCTCCAGGCAGCGTGAGCCGCAGGCTCTATTCCCGGTGTCGCAGTGGCTCATCTCACCTCTGCAAGGACGTTCTCTCATCACAGACCTGGGTCGGCACCCGAGTGTGTGCACCCGTCGGCAGGCGCAGAAGCAAGTGCCAGGTGACAGTGTTCTCGCCTCCTAATGTTTCCCCGAGAAACACGCTTGCCTCCATATGGAGCACACGTCTCTTATCACCTCCACACTGGAGTCAGTAACAGTCATTTAGAAACTGTCCGTCTCTGTGCAGAATCCAATATGTGGTATTAAAAAAAATCTGGAAAAAGGCTTCAAAAGAAAAAAGTCTAGTGAACTGGATATGAAAGCCACCAGGGAAAAATAACTGATTCCCAGGTACTACAGGAAGAAGGAACAACATGTGCATGGGGACGTCATTCACTGTGTCTCCCTCTGTCCCTGGCGGCTGCAGCCTTTGAACTCCGTCCTGGAGCCGGGGTACAGCCCCCGTGCTCTCCGGAGAGCTCGTGGTGCCGTAGCCTCCCTGCTCTGTGCCGCTTGTTCCCAGCTTCCTTGAAGTTCAAATTCGGGGGGTTGGGGAGGAGCTTGTTCATTTCCCCACATGGCTACTGGCGCCTGCTCCTCCAGACGCAGAGCTTAAGGGACCGCGTGTTTCTGGCTCCCTGCGACTGCTAAGTGACGAAGTGTCTGAGACAGATGTTCCATCCTGCAGAGGAGGACAGGTGTGCTGAGGGAGAGGTGACAGGGACGTGTGACATATTATGAAATAGATTTGGGTGGGTGTGGTGGCTCACATGTGTAATCCCAGCACTTTGGGAGGCTGAGGGAGGAGGATCACTTGGGCTCAGGAGTTGGAGGCTGCCGTGAGCTCAGATGACACCACTGCACTACAGCCTGGGCCACAGAGCCAGAACCTGTCTGAAAAAAAAAAAAAAAAAGAATAGATTTGGTCTTTGTCCCCAGTTCCTGGTGCAGATTCCTAACCGCTCGGAATCTCCTAGTGTTGGAGCATCTTTCTGCGGTTGAGCTTATGCTAATGAGGTGACAGGAGCTGGGCCCTGGCTGGCCTCAGGGCACTTTGGGCCCTACCCACAGACCCCTGGAAGGGGGAGGGAAGGGGCTGAGGGTGACGCTGCAAAAACCTTGAACCACGAGGTCCAGAGAGCGTCTGGGCCAGTGAACACATGGAGCTGCTGAGCGGGTGGTGCCTGGAGAGACCACAGCGGCTCCACGGCCCCCACACCCCGCCCGGAGCAGCCCTTCCCCCTGTGTGTTCCTGCATCGTGGCCGCTGTACTGACCCGATAAACCTCCGGCAAACTGCTTCCGGAACTCCGAGAGGTCGGGTCGTGTGCAGCCGGGGTCAGAGCACAGGAGGCCCAGACGTGGGACCGGCCTGAGGTGGGGCCGTCTCGTGGGACTGAGCCCTCTGCGCACGGGGTCTGCATGCATTTGGGTGGTTGGGGCAGAGCTGGACTGAATTGCTGGACACCCAGTTTGGTGTCGGCAAGTTGGAGAACTGGGTGGCGTCGGAGAAAATGCCCCCCAGAGGGCGCAGGTGAAAAATCAACCGGGAAACAGCACCTTCTCGGTTGCGCAGGTGAGCAGAGCCAGACCGTTCCTCAAAACCGGGCAGGGCGGCAGCTCCCCGAGGACGGGACGTGGGGTCCCTGCTCAGACCATGGGATCTCGAGTTCCCGGCCTCCACCCCCCTCATGTGAGAGCCTCTCAGCCCACTGTCTGTCGAGGGTGGTGTGAAAACAGCCGACTCTGCCACCCGGGAACACCGGGTGGACTCCGCGTCCCGGCGCAAGAGGACTCCGCTGGGAGGTCGATTTCTGGCTGTGCGGGAATTCTACACCCTTGGAATTTATCCCTGTGGTTTGCATTGTTTGAAAGTGAGCTGCTTGCCATGATGAAAAACATTTACAATCAGTTAAGCCTCAAAGAGCTCAAGGGCAACTTATTTACGAACCTTACAGTTTCCAGCATTAATATTTCGTAAAGAGAAATGAGTGAGAGACGGTGGGAGCATGATGCTGGGCGGCCGCCCCTCGGCTCTGATGGCTCCTGACTCAGTGTCTCTTCCAGTCTCTTTGTAGCGTCTCCAGGAAGGTGCAGGTCTCAGCGCGGCAAGCCCTGCGTTTCCCAGCAGACGCTGTAGTCATTGGTGTAGGGTTTGAGGGTTGGGAGAAATAACGATTTTTATAACATCAGCGTATATAAAAACGAGGACAACTGCATCTCGTGTTTCTAGATTTAGGGGGATCGTGAGGACGAATGTGGCTGGGGACATCGTGGCAAGTTGTGGGTGCTATTCTGCCGTTAGCACCTTCCCGTTGAATGGCGTCGGGGGTCTCAGCCCCGGGAAAATCAGCCCCGGTGTACAATAGATGGAAAGATGGATGGATGGGGGACGGTAGATAGATAGATGAATAGATGATGGATGGGGGGTGACGCACGGATAGATGAATAGATGATGGACTATGGATGGTTAAATGAATAGATGGTGGATGGGGGATGATGGATTGATATATTGATGGATGGGGGATGGTAGATAGATGGATAGATGATGGATAGAGATAATGGATGGATAGATGAATGGATGGTGGATGGAGGATGATGGATGGATAGATAGATGGATGATGGATGGGGGACAGTAGATAGATGGATAGATGATGGATAGAGACAATGGATGGATAGATGAATAGATGATGGATGGGGGATGATGGATGAATAGATAGATGGATGATAGATGGGGGACAGTAGATAGATGGATAGTTGATAGATGGGGGATGATGCATGGATAGATGAATAGATGATGGATGGGGGATGATGGATTGATAGATGGATGATGGATGGGGGATGATAGATAGATGGATAGATGATGGATGGGGGACAATGGATGGATAGATTGATGTATAGATGAATAGATGATGGATGGGGGATGATGGATGGATAGATGGATAGATGATAAATGGGGGATGATGGATTGATAGATGGATGATGGATGGGGACAGTAGATAGATGGATAGATGATGGATGGGGGACAATAGATGGATAGATGATGGATGGGGGATGATGGATGGATAGATGGATAGATGATGGATGGATAGATTGATGGATGGATAGATGAATAGATGATGGATGATGGATGGGAGATGATGGATGGAGGATGATGGATGGGCAGATGAATAGATGATGGATGGGGATGATAGATGGATGATGGATGGGGGACAATGGATGGATAGATGGATGGATGATGGATGGTGACAGTAGATAAATAGATGAATGATGGATGAGTGGATAATAGATAGATAGATGCATTATGGATGGAGGGATAATGGATGGGTGTACAATAGATGGATAGATATTGGATGGAGGATGATAGATGGGGGGATGAGAGATAAATGGATAGATGTTGGATAGGGGAATAATGGATAATGGATGGGGGATGATGGATTATGGATGGAGATGATAGATGGATGATGGATGGGTACATGATAGATGGATAGAAGGATGGATGATGGATGGTGATGGTAGATAAATAGATAGATGATGGATGAGTGGATAAAATAGGTAGTTAGGTGGATTATGGATTGGGGGTGACAGATACATTGATTATGGATGAATAGCTAGATGGAAATGGATGGTGGATGGAGGGATGGTAGGTTGGCAGATAGATAAATAGATGGTAGGTGGGAGGGTGGATAAACAGATGATGGCTGGATGATAGATGGATGATGGGTGGATGATGGGTGGAGAACAGATGAAAGACAGAACTTCGAGCTATATACAGAAGAATACAGGTGAAGATTGCTATTTACCGACATGTTCCATAATTCATTAACTAAGATCTTTAAATTATTTTAATTTTAGTTCATTTAATTGAAACCAACTTCTTTCGTTTCCCTTTAGGCTCCCTGGAGAGCAGTGTTTGTTTGTTTGTTTATCTGTTTGCAGAGATGGTCTGATATGTTGAAATCAGAATCAGATGCAAATGATCTTCAGTCCTGCGTCCTGGCGTATCAAACCAAAATTTCAGTTCCATTTCCCAGCCTTCTCCTGCTGAGCTCCCGTGAATGTAGCCCTTCGCCCCCACGGGCAGGCGCCCGTGTCTCCGGGCACGTCCCAAGTCAGGCTGCTGCTCGCGAGCATGCCTGTAGGTTTGTAGATTTCTCCGTGTTAAATGTAATTATTAATATTTCCCAGTTCAGAGAATCTTAGCCTCTGTTTCTGTTTTCCAATCGCACTGTTAATATTTGTTCCCGTGCATTTCTTTAGATAACACCGTCAATACTTCTTCAGTCAAAGGTGAGCATGGTGAACCGAGAGGCTATGCAAAGTCCACCATCAGGCTGGGTTTGAACATGGGAAAGAAAGTCTGTACGGGACCAGGATTCCGGGTCGGGTGCGAGGTTCCCTCCACCCCTGGAGCTGCCGGCACCCTCTGTGTTGCTGTTCTGCCTCCTAGAACTGCCCGTGGAGAGCTGTTTAACATTGGCAGCTGCCTGCAGCGGCAGCCGTCTCCTCTGCTGACAGGGAACATGCCGCACGTGAAAGTTCATTAGTCTATTAAAACATCCCAGTTAATTGCCGAGCGAGCACCCAGAATTGTCAAGTTCATATTTCCATCTGTGCACCAGCGCAGCAATAAAGAATTTTTTTGGACAGGTTAATTTGCCTAAAACACCATGCAGTCAATCAGAGTAACAAAGCTGTTGACGCCGCATCTGTCAAGCAGGCCTCCGTCACCGTCCTCCAGGGGGCGGGAAGACGGGCCGCGCGCGAGCCGGGGAAGCACAGGGCAGGAGCGTCAGCCGCCTCCCAGGGAAACGTTATCCCAACTTGGAGACGCCAAACAGCTGGGTGCTGCGCTGGCAAGGCTGGTTTACAGTTCAGGGTCCTTTTTGAAAACAAAATATAGTCATTGAGACGTAAGATGGCTTTAATATTTAATTCAGATTGTTGATACTGTTTGCATTTGTCAGTTTTATATTTTGCTTAATTTGCCACAGATGAAAACCCTCTTTGGAATGAAGTGTGTGTGCTTCTCTCTGAAGATCTGTAATACACATAGGTGTTTAATTTAAAAATAAAAGTAGATTAGTGTATAAACTACACTTACTAAAATAAGCTCCCATCCAAGCTCTGTGTCCAGCCACGTGACTCGTGCACTGCAGGTGTTGGGAGCAGCCGTTAGTCTGTGACGGTCACTGCACCGTCTCACCACCGGGTCCTGCCCCATCAGGGCAGACCTCCCATCGGATCAACCCCCCAGGGCCGGCCGCTCGTGGAGAGCCCGGAATGTTGTCACGCGCAGTAGAGGCAAGGACAGGAACTTGGTTGCGCTGCTCCGTGTCCGTAACCAGGAGGTGCGGCTGCGCCGGGGTGGCCATCGCTGGCGTCGGTGCTGCAGTCCAGGCACTACCAGGTCCCCTCAGTCCTGTGCGTAGAGAGGACGTGGTTGGCCGAGGTTGTCAGACCCAGTTTCCCCGTCTACAAAATGCTCTGAGAGCCCAAGTGGGGACAAGATGAGATTGTATCTGTCAGGAGCACCTACCTCGCCTGGCTCAGTGGATTTGGCGCAGAAACAGTGGAACTTTCTAGCGTCATTACACATGTGGAACCGCCCCCTGGCTGAACAACGTGGCATTCGGATGAGTGGTGTAGCCGGTTCGCGGCTGATTTGGGACGCAGGCGTGGAGAGAGCCTGCTTGCACCGTGTCACGCCTCCTTGGCTGTTGGTCCCAAGCATCTGGGACGTCTGTCATCAGCAGACAGCTCCTGTTTTCTGGGGCTGCCCCCTGGCGGGCCTGTCGGCGGTGTCCTGTCTGCCGCCCCCACCACGGAAGCCCCTTTCAACCCACGCTTGGAACAGTCATTGGAGGTGCTAACTTCACGTCATCTTTCTATGGATCACATCTTTCGTCAAAGCCTTTAGAAATACCATTACAATGAAGACAATTCCAAGAACAAATTGAACCCCTAAAAAGCCCAATTGCACAGTTAATTAGACCATCTAGAGAGAGCCGGCAGCGTGATCGAGAGCCACATCCAATGGCCGTGTTGTCTTTTCTGTATCTTGGCGGCATTTATTGAAAGCACGTCACAGCTGATCTTTGGGGAGGTTCTGACGTGTCGCCGTGCAGCCCTGGGGACCAGCCATCAGCGGGAAAGGCTGGTTTTAGGGCGTCATTGAGCACAAGGTATTTCTGCAATCAGAAATTAAAACTCTCCTAGATTCTGTGCAGGAAGGACATGCAGAGACCTCCTCTTTGGAACAGGGGACCCGGATTGGGCGGCTGGTGTTCAGATCTAGGCTCCACCACTTCCTCAGCCCACATCTCGGGGCAAGTGTCTTCCTCCTGGGGCTGCATTTCCCGTCTACACAGCGAGCTGTCCCTGGGTCTCAGCGCAGGGGTTGCTGGGAGGGTGAACCTGCTGCCCCCGCAGCCGGCAACTGTTCCGTGGACCTCCCGCCAGGCAGAGGGGCCCGTGGCCAGCCTCACCGTGGAGACGTCCCCTTAGGAATTGGGATGATGGTTTTAGCTGCTGAGTGACTTACCAAGTCCAAAGAAGTCACAGGGTCTGTGGTGCTTCCCCACAGCTTGTCCTGAGAGCCGCGTTGATGACCGTTGGGTCCAGGTACCCCCTGGCCGCGTCCCGGCACTGGGCGGGTGTTGGCTCAGGGCTTCTTGGTCTTTGAACCCTCTCCCGCAGCCCTGTGAGGTCAGGGCATCGTCGAGGGGGTGTAAGAAGCCCCAGGACCGGACTCACGGGTGTGGGACCCGAGGGCAGCATCTCTCCTGGGCGGTGCCGGGGGCCCCTGTGAGGACCCGATGGTGCCACTGTCCCAGGGGCGCCGGGCCTGGCGTGACCACACTCTGTTTACTTGCTGGCAGAGGGAAGAGGCATTCTGAGCGAGTTTGTGTTTCTCTGTGTTTAATTAGTACATTCATTCGACAGCCAAATATTTAATGAGGGTTTTTCCCTTCTCCGTGACATCAGAAATCTCTGACATTTGCTGAACCGACTTGGCATCTTCATTAAGAATTTGGACTCGAGGCAGCCTCGGCTCTGAGCAGCCCGTGTGGGTTTATCCCGCCCGCCAGGGGGAGTCGGCCGCGGGAGAGACACGGGCTGCGCCGGGTCAGAAACAGTGGTCGTCTGTCACCATGAGAACCGAACGCCAGCAGGCCGGTGGAAACACGCCCTAGAGCAGTGACAACAGCATCATTTTAAAGAGTTAAAGACAGGTTTTTTAAATTTTGTTTTTCAGGGGGGGTTTGCTTTTGTTTTTGTTTTAGACTTGGTCAGTTTGGCAGACACTTTAGATGCTCGTGGCCTCCATACCTCAAAAAATTGATTAAATGTTCCTAACACAAAGAACTAATAAGCGTTTGAGGTGACGGATATGCCAATGTCCCAGATCTGAGCACTGCGTGTCACACGTATCAAACTTCATTACATACCCAAGAGTGTGTGCTATTATTTGTCAACTAGAAATTAAAATGAAAGAATAGCTTTGCTAGAAATTAAAATGAAAGAATAACTTGCTGATGTAACGGCCTCGAGGCTGGGTCCCCACGTCCCTCTCCCAGCCCCCAGTGCAGGGTGGGAGCCATTCCGTCACCCCACCCAGGATCCAGGACATGTGACCGTGAGGGTCCTGTGCTGGGCTGTGATTCAGCCCTGCGTTCCTGATCACACATCACGTGACTTTGACTTCTCTTCCCACCCGCTGGTTGCCGTGGGGATCAACAGGACACACCCTGCTGTGCTCCCAGGACTGGCGAGGGTCAGCCCCTCACTGCCCTGCAGTGTTTGAGCGCCTACTGTGTACCAGGACAGAGAGGCAGCATCCCGCCCTCGGGAGGTGACGGTGGGTGGGTGGACGTGCCCAGGAGTGGCCTGCCGCGGGAGATCGGTGGGGTGGGCTGGGTCGGTCCACATGGAGGGTCAGAGCAGGGGAAATCCTCGAACCATCCAGGGCAGAAGGCACCGCCTTCACCTCATCACTCTGAATCTGCTGTTTTCCACTGGCCTCGGCATGAGCACCGTTGACATGCGATGTGGGCTCACGAGCCAAGAGTGCATGTTTGCCTGTGTGTATACGTGTGTGTGTGTGTGTGTGTGTGTGTGTGTATGGTGTCACAGTGGCAGGACAGGTGCTGTGTTCCTGAAGCCAGGAGCTGCAGTGGGAAGGGGACGGTGGCCCGCAGGTGTTGCTGAGCCGCGTGGACTCAGACCAGAAGCTGCTCCCTGGGAGGCGCTGGGTGTGCAATGTCCGGCCTCGCTGGTCCCCTCCCACTGGCCAGGACCCTCCGTTTCCTGGTCTCAGGATCTCGTGTCTCCCCTGCGGTGCGGTCCGCGCTGCATGGCCCACCACTAGGCCGCGTTGTAACGCGGACAGCCTGGTCGCCCTTGGGCGAACGAGGAGGAACGTGAGCCCCATCACCCCAGCCTGCGGGTAGAATTACCAGATAGTTATAACTCAGAGCATCCTGAATTTTTACAATTGCACTTGAAGAGAGGAAAAAAACCTAAATTTGGAGCCAGGGAATGAGTGACTAAGGGAAAACGTGCTCAGTTTGCAAAGGTCTCTTCCTAGTTCTGTGGTAAACGCTGAAAATCAGGGTTTCTGGGTTGTCTCTGTGGTCCCGTAGGACGAGAGACCCTCACTGGCTCCCAGGTGACAAGAGCCTCGGCTCTGACCGGCTGAAGGGGACAAGCTTATGTCAAGGAGATGGAGAGAGGTGTGGGCGTCGTCAGTTTGGGGAAGGTCAGTGGGCTCCTCAGTGGCTCTGCGGGGGCAGGAGTGGACACGCCCACAGCCAGCTCCACCTAGACCTGGTCGGGGTCCCCCCCAGGGCTGTGCCCTCTTGGGGTACAGACCCCTCAAGGTGAGCGAACTCCAGGGACGGACTGTGTGCGTGGCTCCCCCTGGTCCCCAGACCTCTGCTCGGTGGTCCAAGGTGTGGGTGGCGTTTGGGGGTCACTGGCCCGGCCCCGCCTCAGGCCAGGTCCATTGGGAGATTCATCACTTACTGGAGAGAACTTCTAGAAAGGAACCAGTTTACCTGTGAGGAGACGAGAGTCAGTGTGTCCTGACAGGGTGGGCTCTTGGCACCCATAGGGGCGTCCTCCACAGCCCCGGCCGCCCCTCCCCTGGCCTGTGGGCGCTGGCCGGGGCGCGGGGGCAGCAGTTTCGTGGCTTGATCCATCTACCTCCCACGTTGGCTCCTTGTGGAGATGCACCTGGGCTCCGGGGCCCGTCACCTTCAGGATCCCAGGACTGTGATTATCAGTGGTCGGGCCCTTCCCTCCCCCACGTCCCCCCCTTCCCTCCTCCTTCCCTCAGCCATCTGGGGGTGTCCTTGGGCACCACAAGCCAGCGTCTAGCGGGGTCTGGCCTGCCAGGGCCATTCAGCCCTGTTTCCTCAGTGCCGGGTCCCGGCGTCGGCTCCGCACCCTGCGAGCTCCGTGTTGTGCCGGCCGTGCCGTCTGGGTACACACGGGGCAGAGCCTGCCCATCAGCCCTGGTGCCAGGTGCGGGGTGAGGCTGTCCTGGTTGGGAGCCGCCCCTGCTCCGGGAACCTGACTGTGGAGGACACGGCCCCCCCGGGGGTGGGGGACATGAGGGTTCGTCACAAGTTCTGACTGGACCTTGGGGACCAGTACAGACCCACCAGAGCACACACTGAGTGCTCAGTGAAGATTCCAGAAGGTCAGGGTAGAGACAGGGCAAGATGGAATCGCCCCCACGGGGAAATTTTTGAATGGATCGTGACGACTTCCTGATTTTATAAGTAGAGAAACGCGTGCCCAGAAAGGGCGCGAGGGAACAGTGACCGTGGAGTCGGGCCCCTAAGTTGGGACGGCAGGGCCCAGGCGCTGGCTGTCCCCAGGGGTGTCCAGGTGGCCTTGCCAGTGGCCCTTTCACGTGGCCAACGTCCGGGCGGGAGCCTGCCCTGCCGGCTGGGCGTGGGCAGGGGGTCCGTGAGACGTGGCCCCTCCCGGCCTCCCACCCATTTTGCTCTCAGATCAGTTCCCCCGAGAGGCCCAGGACTCGGTCTTGTTCCTTGCACCCCTGTGGCTGGACACGCCCACTGGGCTTCTCCGTGGCCTTCAGGGGTCTCCGCCCACCTGCTCTCGCAGTACAAGGGGAGGTGCCTGACTGGGAGTTTCCACCTGCGTCCGTGGCCCCAGCCCTTCTCCAGCGAGAGTCTCGGGGGCTTGGCCTGGAGGGGCTGGGCTCCTGCTGGCATCGCCGCCCGCAGCTCCGAGCCCCTCCACTGCCCGTTGTGTCTCTCTCACAAGTGCTGTTTGCACAGGCCCGAGCCCTGCGCAGGGACGGTGCCCCACCGTGTTGTCGTTTTGCTCCCACCACCCCCCACTTCAGCCTGGCCGTCCCCGTCAAAGCGTCTCCCCCAGGGACTGCCCACCCCCACCTGGCTTCCCGCCGCACTTTGGGTCTGTAGCTCGTTCAGGGGAGGCTTTCCTGTTTGCCCTGGCAACTCGGGCTTTGTGGAGTCAGTTTTACCTACGTTTGTTGAAGGCAGAGAGCCAGAGCCAGAGCCCCTGCCCCTGCCCCGCTGGGAGCTCGGGGACTCTTCCAGCTACAGGAGACCTCCATCCACGCCGAAGCCATCCACGGGGTGGCAGGGCCTCCAGCCCCAGAGAGGACAGACGGTGTCTCTCCGAGTCGCAGGGGGCTGGCCTGCATGTGCCCCTGAGCGGGTCTGTCAGGGTGTGCTGCCAGCTCACGTCCCCAGGCTGGGACATAGCGGAGGCAGAGCCCTGGCGAGGGAGGGGCCGGGTGGCGCCTCACCTCTGTACCCCAGAGCCTCTCTGGATGCCTGCATGTCACGGGCACCTGCAGGTACGTGGGGGTGCGAGGACTGGACTGTGGAGCCCCCCGCCCCTCCCAGCTGGCGCATTCCTTTAGCGGGGGACGGTGCCTTACGCTGTTTTCATCTCTCCGTCACCGTCCCTGGCGGTGCACTGCATACAGCGGGGGCTTGATAAATGCTTATTGAGTGTGCGCCTCTGAGTGCCTCTCAGCAGAGGCGTCTCGCGGGCTGCCCGGGCTCTCCCTGCGGGAGCCGCCTCTGATCCTCACGGGCAGGGCTTGGCCACGCAGGCTCAGCTGCGACCCGGAGCCGGGGAGGGGCGTGAGCTCCCCTCCTGAAGCGGGTCATCCGTGGCGCCGTGTGCACAGACGGGAGGGCTCCCCGTGGCTTTGTGGCTGTCCTGCCCACGTCGGAAGCCTTTGGCCAAAGGCTGTGACTCTGGCCTGAGGCCCTTGGAGCAGCCGCCGGCGAGACCGGAGACAGGATGCCCTGGGCACTTACTGATGCCAGAAATGAAATAAAAAAATAATTAAGAGCTTGGACTCCAAAGGTCTGGGGATTAAAACTCCGCAAGGCAGAAGTGAGCCGTAATCAAAGGGATGGTGGGCGGTTATCTGTCCCGCACACTTGTCGCCCTGGCGCATGCGGCTGGCTTTAATTATTGATGTTTCTTTTTAAGTTAAAGACGAATTTGAGACAGCTGCGAACTTGGAAGGTTTATCTTCCAATTACACGGAAACCTGTTAATAATGATCACTTAAGGCGGCCGCGGTTTCTCCAGCATTAACAGAGGTGGCCAGGAGGAGCGGCAGGGAAGGAGAGAGGCGCCCAGAGAGCGGGGGCCGCCACATCCCTGCCTGTGCCCACCCTCCCTGCCCCCTTCCCCTGCACCGTCCGCCCACCCCCCCACTCACTCTTCCCTCCTTCTGTCCCCCCATCCATCTATTCGCCTGGAACCCACCCACATGCCCACACTCCCGAGGATAGGGACGGATTCAGTCAATAAAGCTGCAGGCCACCCCCCTGAGTCCCGGCAGGAGCTGAAACAGGGTGACAGTCTCTGCCCAGTGGAGCTCAGCCAGAGGGGGCGGCTCCCACCGCACCGGTGACCCCGAATGCCGAGCAGTCGAATACACGGGGGTCTCCACGCCCACAGAGTGTAGCTTTAAAACAAAGAGGCTTGAGGGCAGCAGGGCGGGACCCCCCGTGTGGCCCGTGGGGGCTCTAGCAGCCCCTGCAGGAGGCATCTGGGTGGGGCCCTGTGCCCACTGCAGGGACGTGGACGCAGCCCTGGGTGCCAGCAGGCACACACGCCACTCCTGGTCACTCCTCCCATTGCTGGGAGATTTTTCTTTTTCATTGTGGTAAAATATACATAAGATTTATCATTTTAATGCTTTTAAGTGTGCAGCTCTGTGGCACTAAGTGCACTTACGTTGCTGTGTGGCCGTCACCACCATCCGTCTCCAGAACTTTCCTTCTTCCCAAACTAAAACTCTGAGCCCATTAAATGTAGACCCCCCCACCTCCTGCCCAGCCCACACCTGCCCTTCCACTGTGTGTCTCCATGAGTCTGAGGGCTCCAGGGACCGCGTGTAAGTGGCATCGTGGCAGTTGGCCTTTCGTGACTGGCTTACTTTACTTAGCATGGTGTTCAAAAGGTTCATCCCTATTGTAGCCGGTGTCGGAATTTCCTTCCTTTTCAAGGCTGCAAAATATCCCACTGTGTGATTGAGCCACGTTTTGTTTATCCATCGTCCATCGTGGACGCTCGGTCTGACCCGCCTCTTGGCTGTTGCGAGTAATACTGCTGTGAACACAGGGCGCAAACCGGTCCTCAAGATCCTGCTTTCGGTTCCTTCAGGTGACACACAGAGGTGGCAGGAGGTGGCAGCGTGGGCCAGAGGGGAACTGCATGTTCAGTTTTGCAGGAACTGCCAGGCTGCCGTCCACAGAGGCTGCACCAGTTCACACCCCACCCGCCGCGCACAAGGCTCCAGCGTCCCCACATCCTCACCAACACGTGTCACTGTCTGGCTTTTTTGGGGACGTCCGGAGGGGTGTGAGGTACAGCTGGTGCCTTGTGCAGACACAGCCGTCCCCTGTGGCCACCCTGTTGGGGCACGGTGCCAGGCTGCTGTGGGCTGGCACCTGCTCACCCTCCCTGACCCTGGGGGCCTGGCAGAGGCAGCCCCCACCTTCAGGGTCTCCGTGGGCTGCGCCCTGTGCCCCACGTTTTGACCTCTGTCATTGCCATGGCCCCCTGAGAAGGGCAGGATGCGGGAATGAGGGGAGGGCAGGGCCCAGCTGCCGGAAGGAGCCGGGGTCCGACTGGTGGGGATCGTCCCGGGGAGCAGCTCTGGTATTCCGGAGGTTGGGGCTCAGCAGAGCAGGAAGAGGAGGATTCTCTGGGGCCCCCCAGCTTCACATGTGCTTGGGACCCCCGCCCGAATGCTGTAGTCGAGGGGTACATCTTCCCGGTGCTGGCACTGCCGGGTCTCCCCACTGTGCTCCCAAAGCTGACCCGGCCGTGGCCAGGGCAGGGGCCGGACGAGAGGCCTGGAAGCTGCCACGACCAGGTCTTGGGAAGGTGGTCTGCAGGGGTGGGGGCTCCAGGGGCTCAGCCGGGGAGAGACAGACACCTTCTGAGCCCCAGAAAGCGCCACAGAGGGGGTGGCCGCCCCCAGCCCTTTCTGGGACAGAAGCGTGGCCCGTTCCTTTGCGTGGGCGTGCACCTCCGTGTCCCCTGTGATTTCCGTCTCCTTGTTCCAGCATGAAGGGCTCGCCCTGCCCTCCTTTGGCTGCTCGGGCTAATGGCCGCTGCAGAACCCTTTAGCAATTTGCCCTCTGCGGATTCGCTGCTTTTAAACATCAAACCGTGAATCGTCTAAGAAGAACGGCTCCTGGAGCCTCTGAATGGACCGTGGGGGAAGCGGAACCCGCGTGAAAAGGCAAAAAGCCATTTCCTTTTTAATCTGGGAGAGTTTGGCTCAAATCATTAAAAATGAGAGAGAGAAAAGAAGTTTCTTTTTGAGAGCAAGACCTGCTAGGGCCCTTGTCCCATTAATAAGCCAAGCGCGGTTTCTAAGCGGGATTCTTCGCCTGAATAATTAGTTTTATCGTCCACCCCTTGAAAGGGAAGGTCAGTCTCTGCTCGGCTCCGGTGGCTCCGAGGGGCCGGCCAGCCTGCGCTCCTCTCAGAGCCGAGCGGGCGCAACCTTTTGTCCATCTCTGGGAGGCGGTTTTCGCCGCCTTCGCACGGCTCCCTTCCCGGCTCACCCAGGTGGGAGGGTGGGGGCCGGTGCCGTCGGTCCCCACCTGGGCCCCCCACCCCACAGCACCTGCAGCTCCTGAGCCCCAAGTCCTCCCTTACCCCCCGCCAACCCGTGAGGACCTGGGCGTCGGGCACCGCAGCCTGAACCGCGGCAGGGAGGGCACAGCGCCAGGTGTGCAGGGCGTGGAAACGCCTCCCCTGGGAGATTCCCCTGGGGCTCGCCTTCCCCAGCCACAGCCCCGGCAGGCCACACACTTCCCTACTGTCCCCTGCACAAGGCGAGCGGCCCATCTAGGGCCCCCGCCACTGCCCCACCGTGGCCGTGCAATCACCTGGCCTCTCCCAGTGCAGGTTCCTGGGTCCTGCGGGTCTTTGGGGCCCGAGGTTGGGGGTTTGTTTGTTTGTTTGTTTGGGCTTTCTTTGCCTTTTGCTTTTGTTTGCTTTTCTTCAAGTCTTTTTTAAACACCTTTTATGCTGAAATCTATAATTATTGAGTCATAGAGAGCTGCAAGGGTAGCACAGAGGTCCCGTGCGCCCTCCCCCAGGGAGGGGGCACCAGGGGGCCGGCGTGGGGACACGTGTGTGTCTGCTGCTCCGCCCTTGGTCGCACGTGTGGACTCGTGTGGCCGTGATCTGGCGCAGAGCTGCTCTGTCGCCAGGGGCCCCCCACTCCCCTGAGGTGGGCCACCGGCGAGGCGGGGGGAGGGCAGCCCACCCCTCCCACCATGGATCTCCTCCTAGGGCACCCACAGGGCTCAGCCTCGCGGTTCCACCACCGCGGTTCTAGGCCGTCAGAGGAAACTTCTCTCCGCCTTAGGTGCCTTTGCCAGAAGCTGTAGCAATTTCTCACCCCGACGCTAAGTTCTAGTCACTCTAAGGAGCTGCCTCTGTCCCCGCACATGGGGACTTTTCTGTTTATTTCACCTTCTTTCTTTTCCCTCCACTTTTTACTTGTGCCTGTATTTATCTTCTCACACCATGTTCCCAGCCTCCGCAACAAGCGTCCAGACCTTGTAAAATATGGGCTGTGTTCCCTTGCAGGTTAACGCACCTGCGACATTATCCGAATGACATGAACAGAAATGGCATGTTTGCTGAGTTTGCATTGTTGCAAAAACTAGGTTGTCCTGTGCCGAGAATATTGAACATAGTTTGGAAGAGGAATCGATTACAAATCACGGGTCATAAAGCCTCAACGCTGCGTCACAAACACCACCAGTACGCACCCCTCACCCCCACCTCCCTGGTCCTCTGAATGCCCCGCTGTTTCTTCTGCAGCCTCTCGATCACCTAAAATATACGTACAGCGGGATATGAACAGAGTTTACAAGCCGAGTGTCGGTAGGGCAGCGTGGGGACGAGACGGGCGGTGGGCCAGCCTGGGGTGCGTCTAACCACTGAGGCCATTCGTGAGCCCAGAACTTTTCTCCTTTGATCTGTTGGCTCTGAATTTGGGGTTCCTAGATGGCTTAAGACTTGGACAGTATCCAGACACCTTCAGCCCAGAGCAGTGCGTGTGCACTAACGTGTGGCGTGGAGCACGGGGCAACCGCGGGTGGCCCGGCTGGCCAGGCCCCGGTTGGGAGCGGTGCCTCCTCGGGTCAGCGCGTGGGGCTGTGGTGGGAGGGGCCACCACACTTGGCAAGGGCCTGGCGCTAGAATGGCCACAGGGGGCTGGGGAGCTGTAGCATTCGGATGAGGAGGGGACCAATGGGGAAAAGGAGGGACGGAGGGTTATGGAAGCCCACAGACAGGTGGCTTCATGGTGCCAGGACAGAGGACAGGGCAGAAAGGCCGTGTGGTTTTGGAAGAGGGTGAAGAATGTGCTCCTTCATCCAGCACGTGCGAGAACGTGCCCAGAATGAGCGAGAACAACGGACTCTGGCGCCAAGGGCACATGGGGGGTCCTGTGCCCGGCGCCAAAGAGTCAGACGGCCGAGATTCCTGCCTCCTGGGTCTGTGTGCTGGGGAAAGACGGTCACTGGACCCACGAGGTTGGTTCAGACTGTGACGAGTGCCGTGAAGACAAATGGGTGTGAGTCATTGGTCAAATGGAGGCCCATTCAGAGGGACTGTCCCCGCAGAGGACGAGAAGAGCCCAGCCACAGCCTTCAAGACAGAGAAACAGCAAGCGTAGCAGGTCTGGGTCAGAATCCAGAGGTTGCTGTCGTGCCAGGTGGGCTGGTCCAGGCATGTGTGGCCAGGCCCTGCTGCAGAGACGGCCCCTCCATCCCAGCGGCTGCTCACAACAAAGGGTCATTTCTCATGAATGCAGCATCGGACACACCTGGAACAGGCAACCTTTGAGGTCCCCACACAGGGGAGGAGGCGTGGAGGGCCCCTGCAGAGAGCAAGAATGCAGAGGAAATATTAAATATAAAATATGAAAGCGGCGAGGAAAATTGAGAGATTTCTCACAATGTCTTCTCATGAGCGTACGCTGTGGCATTCACTCTTTCAGCAAGTGTTTGTGTGCTGACCCCAGACGTGGGTCAGGTCAGGATCCGGAGTTACCTGGAGTGCCAGGTGGGTCAGCCAGAATATGACTGAGTGCTGGGGACACTGTGTGACCACTCGCACAGGGCCCAACTCGCATGGAGCTCATGGGCTAGTGGGGAGAGACAGCAGATGCCAGGATGCATGGACAGATTATGAGTGGATGGAAATGTTTGGGTGGATGGACGGATGGATGGATGGGTGGGTGGATAATGGTTAGATGGAAATGGATGGGTAGATGGACAGATGGATGGATGGCTGGATGGGAGGATAATGGTGAGGTGGAAATGGATGGGTGGATGGATGGATGGATGGGTGGATGGGTGGATAATGGTTAGATGGAAATGGTTGGGTGGCTGGACAGATGATGAATGGATGGAAATGGATGGGTAGACGGACAATGGCTGATGGGTGGATGGACAGATGGATGGATAACAGGTGGAAACAGATGGGTGGATGACTGGATGGGCAGATGCCTGGATGGGTGGATAATGGTTAGGTGGAAATGGGTGGATGGATGGATGGATGGATGGGTGGATAATGGTTAGATGGAAATGGGTGGATGGATGGATGGATGGATAATGGTTAGGTGGAAATGGATGGGTGGACGGACAGATGGACGGATGGCTGATGGGTGGATGACAGATGGGTGGGTGGGTGGATGATGGCTGAGTGGGTGGAAGGATGGATAGCAGAAGGTGAGGGGTGAGGTCAGAGTATGAAGCTAATGAGGAAGTGGCAAAACAGCAAAAGATACCAAGATCCGCGCCAGAGATGCACGGAAGGGCAGGCCTCGCAGAGGGCAGCCCTCCAGGGAAGGAGCTGGTCAGTGGGCCTCTGGTCCCTACCAAGCTCTTAATGCTCTCCTAGTGCCCGTGAGTGAATATTCCCCACATGAGTATTTACTACTCACCAGTCTCAGGAAATGATGGCTGAACGAAGGAGCCATACAGGGGAAGTGAGGTTTGTCCTGTGGCTTTCCCAGGTGAGTGTGTTTTGGCAAACAGGACGCCCGTGTGTTCCATAGAGTGTCCTGATGGGTTTGAGTGTGGCACACGGACCTGCCGTTGGAAGCAGAGGAGAACTGCCGAGATCTGCAGAGGAAGTGCAGGGCGTGTTCTAAACGTTTGACAGGGAAGCAGTGAGGGACAGGGGAGCCAGAGAGGGGTGACAGACGCTGCCTGGGGACCAGTGAGAGGGAGGGGCTCCTGGTGGTTCCCGCGGCGTTGTCCGGAGAACCTGGTGACGTATAAAGATGCCTCGTGCTCAGTCTGAGATGCATCACCCGTACAAACCTCTCCTTTCTTCTTCTCGGCCCAGATCTTAAGTTAAATCCTTCAAGAACTGGTTGTTTTCTGGTTTCATGTTGAGGTTTGGGCAGGTGCAACACAGAACAGAGGTGTTCTGTGGAACGCAGAAGCAGAGGTGACCCTGAAATCTGAAGCGCCCTGAAATCCCCAAGATCTTCCTGAGACTTTGGGCTCCACAGTGTGCAAGGGGGAGTGAAGCTGATTTGGAGCCCAGGTCTCCTGGATGCCAATAGGCACAGATGCCACGGTGGCGAGTACCATTGAGCTAATTGATTTCCTGCTTCTGCTGCAGTACACGGCTGCTCTGTCACCCCCCTTGTGCACGAGCTGTCTGATGCCCACGGCTCTAACCTGAAATAAAACCTTTTGCAATATTAATTCGTACACGTGGCCTCTTCAAAGCCATGATAAAAGCCTTGAGTAATAGGTCATCTTGATGAAAACTGGAATTAATATGGTGGTGGCAGGAGAGGAAGATTGCGGCGTGCTCGTCTGCACGTGAGCCGAGACCCTGCAAAGTTTTAGAGAGAAAGAGGCCGTGTCCCCAGCCTGGCGTCCCCAGCCACTTGTATCCTTAGCACAGAGCCGAAGGCTTGAGGTTCGCAGGAATTTCGGAGCTGTGAACAGCGTCTTTATTTCTTCGTGGGCTTTAGGTCAGCGAGCCAATTATTTTATGTCCCTTTCATACGAAGAAGACCATTGTGAACAGAAAATTATCTGGTTATCTGGCAATGAAAACGCCTTTGTCACCCCGGAGCCATCGCGTCAGATGCTGCACCCAAACCAGCTCTGCTTGTCATAATTGCCTTCTGTTCCGTTTTGAAGTAATTACCTTCTTATAGGAGGTTTTGTTGTTTTATCTTAGTGGATCGTTCGCTTGGGAGAGCTGATGGGAAAGAGAGAGCCGTAGATCTCACTCCCCCGTGGAGCTCCACGGCTTCTGATGTGCAGCGGTAGATTGTGAGATGAGATCGCAGAGCAAACAGCGAGGTCTCTCTGCAGCTGGAGGACGGCATGTGCTCAGCATCGTTTCCTCTTCTCGGTTGTCGGGCCCTTCTGATGGTGCAGCCCGGGTCGGCCTCTCTGCGTGGACAGATCGAAAGCCCCCTCACCGCACGCACACGGGGGGACTTCACACGGCTCTGGGGCCACGCTCACTGCTGACCCGGCCCCACCCGAGCCCAGGATGCACGGGCCCTGCCTCCACGGCAGATGTGACCGTGCACTGACCAAGGCCAAGCAGCAGCACAGTGGACGGGTGTCTGCTGGGAGTAGCCCCCCACCACCCAGCCCCCGCTGCCTGCCACGGCCCGGGGGGGGGGGGGGCGGGGCGCCACTGTCCGGGGGACTTCGCAGAGTTGTGACACGCGTAGGCGCCAGCATCACATGGAGAGAGAAGCAGGTCACACCCTGTGGGGGGATGAGACGTGCTCCAAGGAGACGCCCTGGAGATGGGCCTTTCAGAGTTGGCAGGAATCTGCGGGTGGAGAATTTACAGAGCGGCCTTGAAGACATACGTGATTTTCCTGCTAATAGAAAATTCTGCTTTCATCACCCAGCAAACTCGGCGAAGATTAATTAAACATGAGAGGTTGATTAATGTTTGACGAGGAGGGGGTGTGGGCTATGCTGTTGGTCTGTCTTTGGGCGCGTTGGTTCCACTTCTGCTCGTAACTCCTTGGTGCTGCAGCCTGCAGCTCCGACGGGGGACCCCCAGCTCCGAGGGGGACACGCAGCTCCGACAGGGGACCCACAGCTCCGAGGGGGACCCGCAGCTCCGAGGGGGACACGCAGCTCCGAGGGAGACACACAGCTGCCTTTGCAGGGAGGGGCTGGTGTTTCTGCATGTGGCCATGCGGGTGGCCACGGTGAGCCCACGTCGTTTCCGTGGGATGTTCGACTGTCTCCTGCCATGTGCCCTTGTCCCTGCTGGAAGCCCAGGGTGGGGTGGGGTGGGCTGCGGGATCAAAGGGGACCCCTGAACCCCTGGGAAGGAGGAGACAGCCTGACGGGGCAGTGGAGAGAAGAGCCCCACTGAATTCTTCCACCTGTGACGTGGGGGAATCGTCAGGCTTCCCCAGTTCATGGTCGGTGTCTGCTCAGAGGCTTCCGGAAGCTCAAGCCTTTCTGTGCACTCGGCACAGAGGGTCTGAGCTGGCTCGGCAGGGGGTTCTCTGGTCCTTCTTAGGAGGACACTAATCCTACAGGTCGGGCCCCACCCTCATCACTTCAGTTACTTAATTACTTTCTTAGAGGCATCTCCAAATTCAGCCACACTCAAGTTAGCTACTTTGTTTCTTTTTCTCAGTGTTGCTGACAACAGTTTCCCCTGTCAGTTGCTTGTAACACTCAGTCCCATCTGCCTCCCGGAACCAGAACCGGGGTTAAGGGTATAGACAACCGGCTCCGGAATTCCAGCCTCTCCCAGCACTGTCACCAAGAGCAAGTGACCTGGGGAGAGTCCAGGACAGAGTCTAGCGCTGTGACTGCTGCGTCCGTGTTGGGGTGACCTGAGTATAACCACAGTCATGTGCTTGCCAGCTCCCCCCACCGGTGAAACCCCACCTGCCCACACGAGTTTGTCTGCCGGGGGAACGGCCCCTCCTGTTGCCGAGCGAGATCTGGGCCATCGAGGGCAAAGGTCCCATGGAGCCCCCGTAACACATGAGCTCCCCTTCCGTACTCACCCGCCCTCCTCCGGAGCGAGGTCGAGGGGGGCTGGGCTCTCCGGTGGGCAGCTTGGCTTTCGCTCCACAGCCCTCGCGCTGTCTGTCTAACTCCTTCATAAATCTTCCTCTCGCCTGCTGCTCCACGGAATTTCTGTCTGAGATTCTGAAACTTTTACATCCAGGTCACACTTCTAAGTTGTCATGAGACTCTGCTTCAGAAGTGAAAAGCTGACATCTCTGCCTGCAGTGGAGACAGGGAATCAGGCGCTCGGCGTTGGTGACAAGTTCCCTGCAGAGGAGACTGGCGGGCTGAGTCCTGCCAGCACGGGGATGGGGCGGGCGGGGCTCGGCACGGACTTGGAGGTTGGTACCTGGGAGCTCTAGAGCAGCTTGCAGGAGGCGTCTGTGTTTGTGACGAGTTTGCAAGAAGAGTGTGGCAAGCGGCAGGCTGCTCTGTGACGTCTTCCTCCCAGACACTCCCCTTTCCCGGGACACCTGGGTGTGGCTTTGGTGAGACCAGGTCTCACCTCCAGCCTGGCTGAGGTGGGGCGCACGGAGGCCAGCGGAAGGTTCTAGGCGCTGTTTTCCTGGTGGGACACACAGGAAGCCGGCTCCTCCCGCCTGTGCGGCAGCCTCTGCATGGCGCCGGCAGCCCCGTTCTCCTGGGCTGTTTGTGCCTTTCCCGAGTGGGTGGCCGTCCACTGTCCCAGTCTCAGGGGCCACCTCTTCTTGCCCTTTCCACTGTGCTCTCTTCCATGCAGGAGGAGAGAATGCTGCCCGGAAAATCAGTATTCTTATCACAAAAATTAGATCAAGTCACTGCTTTGCTGCAAACCCAGCAATGGCTTTGCACATAAAATCAGAACTCTCCCCCGAGGCCCTGTGTGACCCAGCCCTGCTGCTTCCCCACGTGGGCGCTGCGCCGGGGCCTCGGGAGCCCTCCTGCGGTTGCCGTGAGCCTGCAGGCGCTTCCTGACCACAGCATCTGCGGCTGGCTGGGACTGGGATGCCATTTCCCCACACCGCACCTGGAAGGTCCCTCTTCCTCCTTTGGGTCTCAGCTTGGAGGTCAGCCCCACCCGGAGCCCTGCCCCGCCCCCCTCAGTCTAAACCAGAGCCTTCCTCCCTGCCATCCTCCCTGCTCTCGTGGTCCACGTCTTCTCCCTCCTCAGCCCTGTTGCTGTAATTACACGTTTATTGTTCAAGACTCGTCTCCCGACTGGGCTGTAAGGTGCACAAGGGCAGAGTCTGTTTTCTTCTCCACTGGATTCCTATTGCTCATCCCAAGGCCTTGCGCACAGTCGGCAATCAATACGTGTTTGCTCTGTCTGACGTGACGTGGGATTGTGTTTGCTGGTAGACATCAGAGTGCACACGCACTGCATAGTGGGTACATGCTGGTGGGCCTGCCATTAGCCAGTGTGTCTCCATGTTCACCAGGAAGCTTTGGTATTAAATATTTCATCCCCTTCTTTTTCCCAAAAAACACTTATTAAGCATCTACTGCACGCCAGGCCCTGTGCGAGGCAATGTGGACACGGTCTTGACTACGACAGGCGTGCAGCCAGTCCCACCTCTAGACACACAACGCTGTAGCGTCCACACGGACGACCCTCTGTGTGCGTGTTTGTGCTGTAGTTTCAGGTTTATTTCCATACTGAAAGGTAATAATAATTACAGGTCTTTAGTCTGCTAATTCAGAAATAAGTAGTATTTTGTTAGTGTTTCCAAAAGCTAACAATTAGCTCAGTCTCTTCTTGCTGGTGTGAGATTTCATTTAGACATTAGCAAGGGTTTTAATCAAATGTCCATATATACATTGTTATATAATTATGCTCTTAAATAGCCCTTATATTTAGTTCTTCCCGGGGCTACCTCCAACCTGCTGAAGGAGGTTTTAACCAGCGACTCACAGCACAGAGGATGTTGGCGTTCGCCGGCGTGCGTGAGTGAGAACCGAGGTTTACTGGGGCAGCAGGTTCTGTCTGTGGGGTCTCCGTGCTCTGCCAGGACAGCTCTGTGCGTCCCCAATGCCACAGACACCGCGTCTTGCCAGGTCACCCTGCGGCAGGTCTCCCGGGCCCGTGTCTAGCACGCGGCCCTCCCAAGAACACGTGTGTCTGTTTCGCATTCTCTCCCTTGTGCAGGGGTCCCCGGCTCCTCCCCATGACTAGCAACTCACCTTAACAGGGGCCCTGGCTACAGCCAGCCCCTCACCTGGCAGTGGTGGGGGGGATTGGACTCACACCTGGGCCAGGAATCTGGCTTCACCACTGTCGCGCACCCCGACCTCCGGCAGGGAGCCCCGTGCTCAGGCTAAGGGGATCTGGTCACCCCTGCTACGGGGGACTTGCACCAACTTCCTCTCCAAATGCAAGATTTCCCAATTACGTTGTATCTATATGCATTTGGTTTCTGGTAACGTAGTGATTTTAGTACCTTTCTTAGGAGTCTCTGTCTCCTTGACTTAAACACAGTTGTACAGGGTGACGCTCCTGTTGGTTCGTGCTGACTTGGGGAGGGGGTGACAGCCAGACATCAGAGCCGAGGGTGCCCAGGGAAGGGACCTACTCTGAGCGGAAGGAGCCCCTGTGAGCGTCCTGGCCCCAGGAGGATGTATATTCGGAGGGGACGCCAGAGTCCCAGGAAAGGGGGTGAGGGATGCTGGGACAATACTTGCTCAGAGGACGTCCCGGTTAGACCTGCAGCCTCTGCGACCCCAGAAGAGAGGAAAGTGAGCCGGACAATTGGACCTCACTAAAGCACCGTGTAGACATTCATAGTAGAAAAAGTAGAAAACACAGAAAAGAAAAATCCTACAGAATTCCCGTGTCCACAGAGAATCACAGTGACACTTTGGCAGCGTTCCTTCCGCGCTCCCGCTCGTACACGTGTGTGCAGGGCTGTGGGTGCAGTTGCGGCAGTGGGGTTGTGCTGGGTTGCTGAAGGGTAGCCGAGCAAACACGCCCACTTTGCAAGTCGGCATCATCATTTTAGGTGACTGGATTCACTGTTATGAGGAAACTGTAATCTGTCCAGCTGGTCTTTTGTGAGTGATGTCTGAGTCATTTCTCATCTTCCAATATTATAAATAATGAGCTGAATATCCTCAATCTTTGTGCATTTGTCTGTTGCTTCCTTAGGGTAGATTATTGATTATCAGGTCACAGTGCACGGCCGTTTATGACGCTTTTACTAAATGCTGCCAACGTCGTCCCTCAGAAGAAAATGACCACACGTCCCCACCGCGAGTGTTCAGAAAACCCATTCAAATCCAGACACCAGAGGTGTCCTGCTGGTCCACGCGGTGGCCGTCACTGCTCAGCTTAGGGCTGCCGGAACGGGAGCTTCTGTGGTCTCCTCTCTAGGTGTTCAGGTTTCTTTCTTTATGGTGTATCGTGCAAAGGTGTTTTGGGCACAAACTTAACTGCTAACAAAACCAGGTCGATTCTCCTGCGTGCTCTGAATTGTGCAGAAGGAGGTTCAGCCCTGAGCAGGTTCCTCCCGCAGAATCTCAAATGGTAACTTGTGCACGTTTCGCGGATGTATCTTTGAGCAGTTCCTGGAGTTTGGGGTTACGCAGACGAAGCCACAAGATGGTTTCAAGGCAGCACACTGAGGCCCTGCTTGACCCGTTAGTTTTGTGTCCTCCTGTTCTCCTTTCGAAAAGCCGCTCCAAAAGATCGCTGATGCGGCAGGTAAGTGGTAGTTTTCCAATTTCCCAAATCAGGCAAATGTGGGGCCGAGGTTTCTGTGACGTATTCGAGGTTCCGTGAAGGAGGAAACACGGTGTTGTGGGCAGTGCTGCGGAGGGCGCTGACTTTGTGCGCGACGTCCCGTGTTTTGCTCAAGCGACGTCGATCAAAATGAAGATATTTCCAGGATACTTAACAGTATAAATGCAGCCTTCACCTCACAGTGAAATGTGGAGCTGCTTGGGATTTGCGGTGGACTGAAAATCAATAGAGTTAAACCCGTGCTGGTGGAAGCACCTAATCCTGAGCAAAACGCACCGTGCACCCGTGCGGGGACCCCAGGGCGCGGCTGGGAAGGACGGACACCGAGGAGGGTGGGGGGGGAGTGAAGGCGAGAACGGAGCTCGGCCTGCTGCGTTCTGCGCATGGTCCCTTCAGCAGATGGTTGCGGAGCGGGGAAGGGAGCTGGGCCGCTGCATGGCTGTTTGTGTCATGGGTGCACGAGTCCCCGCCGCATGGCGCGATGACAGGAATCCAATTCCCCCCCCGCTCAGTTCCAGCCTCGCCAACCCTCCCTGAGTCTGTCCCAGATCTCTGCATTAGAGAGACGTGTCCGTCCCTGAGGCCTCCCCTGTGCACTGGCAGGGCAGGCGCCTCAGACACCTGCTCTTGAGGGGACACCCCAACTTAGGGCGCTGGCCAGGGTGGGCGGCCAGGGTGGGCCCGAGAGCCTGTCCGGCACACAGACCGCGTGTCCAGAGGGAGCCGAAGGACACAGCAGCCCACACGGCAATGCGCCCCAGCGTGGCCTGAGTGGAGGAGCAGCCCCCAGACGTGACCTGGCCCAGGGGACCCTCCTATCATGGCGCCACCCCAGTGCCTGGGCTTGGGCATCACCAGCTGCCTAACAGGTTGTTCAGGTTTCAAAATGACCCATGTCCAAGGAGGACTCAAGTTTTATGCATTTCTTCTCTGCATGAGATTTTTTTTCCCAACAAATATTTAGGTATCGGCCACAGTAAATCATAGAGACCCAGTAGTAGGTTAAGGGACTACCCTGGAATCACGGATGCTAGTGACAGAACCAGGCCTGGAGGACAAGCCCCTCTCACCCAACCCAGGCTCTGCTGCGGCCCCTCCCCTCCCCCCACCCTGCTGGCCTCTCCATCCCCACGAGAACGGAGGACGGGCTGCTGGCCTACAGCAGTTGGTGAAAGTAGTGGTGACACGGTGCCAACCAGGCACAGGGGTGCCCTGCGCACTTTGCATAACTCACTCCTCCAATCCCAAGAATAATTCCGTAGGAATTCCTAGTTTTCCAAAGAGGAAATCGGGCATTAAAGGGGTCAGGTGACTTGGCCAAGGTCACACGGGCGGGAAAGTTGCTGAGCAGGGACTTGGGCTCCAGCACCTCGGGGTGTCACCCCTGCCCTTGCTGGTGGAGCTGAGGACTGAACGCTCCCAGCTGAGCCCTGAGAGAGTGACGGCCGCGCCCGCCCCGTCCCCCGTCTCTGCCACCCGAGCCTGGCCCGCTGCCCTCCACTCGGAACAGAGACGCCCACGAGGCATCTGTTCTCTCCTTATTAAACAAACAGGATTTAATAACTATAATTAATTCACTTTGCTGCTCATACAGATCAGACATATTAGACAGAAGTCAGTGAATGTTAGCAATAAAATTACTGGAATCTTAATAACGAAAGACTCGTGATGCACAGGTTTGCTTGTGCCTCATTTTGGCCTCCTGTCTCCCCCCGGTTCTGGGGGGATCAGTGGGAAGCACTCGCCCTGGTAGACCTGCTAGACGCGGACACGTGTAACTGCCCCACGGCGTGACATCAGCAGGCGCTGTGCTCCCTGAAACGGGTCCGGTTCTTGTGAGTGAGAGGCCGGACGGGGAGGCCGGGAAGCCCAGCTAGGAGTCGGGAAGAGACAGGAACCCCAGCTCAGGGCGTGGGCAGGGCCGGGGGCCACTCCTGGGCTGCCTGAATGTCGCTGCCATGGCGACGGTCTCCCCTGAAGGTCCCCTCGAAAATGCAGCCTCCTGCGTTAGCCAGCCTGGGAGCCGGTCCCGGAGCCTGGCGCTACAGCGGCAAGCTGAAGCACGTCACCTCAGGAGGCACAAGCACAGGTTTTGCACCTAAGACCCTTACACTCGCACACACGCAGACACACACACATACTGCATGCATACGCATATATACACACATGTGCACCCACACGCACAACCCAAAATGCATTTGCCAGAGGCAGACCTTGGCCGTGCAGACGGACGAGTGCTGGTCTCTGACTCTCCCGGCCAGGTCCCCGTGTCACACAAGCTGCCCTCGTTCCTTTATTCCGGGCTCTGCCTGCTGCGAAGTCTCCAGACACCATGAAATCCACAACCTTTGGTTGCAACATTGGGTATTGGCTTCCACAATGAAGATTGATTTTTCCAATGCGTGTTTGGAAGAGGAAAGCAGCATGAACCCAATGAAGTTTCTCAAAATTAACAATAGTCATCGTTTCTGAATGAAAGGATATGATGAGAAAATAAACTCAATAATTGAAATTATTTCTACCAGCTCGTTAGTCTGAAGCTGAGCAAATAAGAGTCTCTGGTTGCTGAGAGGCACAGGCTGCCACGCAGAGACGTCGCTGGCGTTGGTGACCGATGCCCGACGCGGCAGGTGGGGCTGGGGTTGTGTGGAGAAGGGTGGTCCCAGCCCACGTGTGCGCCAGAGCCCGGACGGCCCTGCTCTGTCGAGCTGAGGCGCACGTCGTGGTCACAACCATAAACGGATGGCAAGACCACCCTGGTGGGCTGGTGGTGGTGACCTTGGCCTCCCGACCCCAGGAGCTGCCAACACGGCCTCACCCCCTGTAACTGGGACCCACGGCTGTCTCTGTCCCTCCCTGGCCTGGCCAGGGCGACACCTGGGAGAAGCCTTGATGGGTGAAGGGTGGGCCGGGCGGCAGAGTGAACCGCGGCAAAGGCCCTGGGGCAGGAGGGGCCGGGTGTGGCCCGAGCAGGCAGACAGGGGGGTGCAGTGGCTGGGCAGGGAGAGGGCCTCGTCCCCCTGGCGAGGACCGAACCTCCTGCTCCGCCTGTGCGCGATCCTCAGCGCTGAGGTCCCGGGGCCTGCAGTGTAAAGACCCCCGGGGGACGGGCGTGTGCAGCTGGCTGGCGCAGGGCGGGGAGCAGGCCCGTCCCTGGCGCTGTGTGTGGGGGGGTGGGGACTGCCATGTAGATTCGATTACCGCAAAGGGCATTCAGCTTGCCTAAGACGACAGCCGTGTGCAATGCTATAGCAGCGCCGCCCTCACGCCGAGAATGTGCTAAACGAGCAACACCGGGGCGAGGCACGAGAGGAAAACCGCACTTCCCTTCTCTGCTAGAACCTTCCGCCAAACTTCCCCTTGACAACACCCGTGTGCTTCAGTTCTTGTTAATGTGGTACAGCTGCTGCTAATGTAGGGCCGTGAAAATAATACAGCTCTGTGTCTTTAAGAAAACACCAACAGCGCTTCCCAGGGCAGGTGTTTCCACCCTTCAGTCGCCTCCTCTGCCAGGCCCGCCCGGCCCCGCCCCCCATCCCCGCCGCACCCGACAGAGGTGGGCACGATGCGTCCTAATGACAAGGGACAGAGACAGACAGCGGGAAATGCACACGGGTACACGCAAGGCGCAGAGACGATAGGACACACGTGTGTACGTAACTGATGGATACGCAGGTCAGCAGATGGACACCGGGGTACGCAGGTGGCTACGCAGGTGGATGCCCAGATACCAGATAAACAGGGTCACGGACGCCGAGCTGTTGGGCCTGTGTGGACACAGCACCCAGGAGCCAGAAACCCAGCAGCTCCCAGAGCAGGTGTGCGGTGTCTGTGGTGGCTTCCTGAGCCACCGGTAGCAAATTGCCACCACCCGGGCACTGAAGCAGCAGGAGTGTCTTCTCGCACAGCGCTGGAGACCAGCGGTCGAAGTCAGGCCGTGGGCAGGGCGGGCTCCCTCTGAGGCTCCGCGGGGACCCTGTTCCAGCCCCGAGAGGACTCTGTTCCAGCCCGGTGGCTCCGGCACGTGCCACAGCATGGCCCACCCCTGCCCCCACCGCACGTGGCTTCTCCCTGCACGTCCTGCTCTGCTCCCTGCGGAGGGTCTGCGGCCGCCCCAGCCCAGTGTGGGCTCACCGGGCCCTCACCTGGACCACGTCTGCAGGTGAGTCACACTCTGAGGGTCCGGGTGGGCGTGAGTTTGGGCGACACGATTCCACCCACTGCAGTGTCCACGAGGGCAGGCGAGCAAGTGATTTCAATGTTTTGGTTTTGTCCTGGGAATTTTACACGTGTTTTTGAAGGTTGCGGAGGGTCCTCTTGTGTCTGTTCTGCCCACCCCGCCCATGCCTAAGACGGCACATTCCACAATGAGGGCCAGGAATGCCGTTGGGGGGGGCGGGGAGGGATGTGACTTTGGCTCTCGGGGCGTCGCCACTGGGGTGAACTGCCAGGTTCTCCACGAGGTTCTCAGGAGCGTGCTGTTTTGACAGCAGTGGGGGCTGTTTTGACGGCAGTGGGGACTGCGTGAGGACGGGGAGACCCCTCGGGCCGCCGCTGGTTGAGCAGAGAGTGTGAGGTGATCGGGAGCCTGCGTGGCCTGGGCGCCCGTCAGGAGAAGGCAACCACAGAGGGGCCCTGCCCAGGGGCTGCACCCCGAGGGTGAGGACCACAGGAGCCCTCCAAGAGCTGGACCTGGAGGAAGGGCGGCCCGGCGAGGCGGAGAGGAAGAGGCCGGAGCCTGCTGGGACCTGAGCAAGGGCTGAGGGGCACCAGGGCAGGAGGGTGTCGGTGCCAGACTGGGGACTGAGGGCGTTGACACTGTCACGATCAGAGACCTCCGGCCTGACCTGCTCCTGCAGTGGACCTGGGCTGGGGCTGGCGTGGCTGAAGCCCTGCCTGACTCACGTGCAGTGCCCGGGCAGCCAGGGACGCCCAGCCACGTGCCTCGAGCTGGCTCAGGGCCTCCTGGGCTCTCACCTCGGCCGAGGTCCTGAGCAGTGGGCTCTGCCCGGGAGGGGCGTGAGGGTCTGTGTGCAGACACCGCCCAGGGTCGCAGGGAGGAGTAGAAACAGGACAGTCCCTCGGGCCATTGTGATGGACCAGTGGGGGGCGGGGAAACACTTACCTGAAGCCCGAGGCTGTGAAAATGGGAAGAAAGGGCAGAAAAGGGGGTGGGGGAGAAGCACGGAGCCCCCCAGCATCTGTGGGGCCCTGGGAAGGGTGTCCGTGGCCCACGTCTGAGGGCAGCGTTCCAAACGGTTTTGAAAGGTTTCAGTAGCCAAAGCCAGCTAGTCTCGCTGCACCCTGGCGATTTCTAGAATGGCAGAAGTTGGGGTGTGGAGTCTTCAGGGACTCCTGTCTGCCCGCGGCACACAGGGTGTCGGGCCGTGGCTCGCTCTGGGGTCATCCTGTAGCCCAGCGGCCCCCAGCCTTTCTGGCACCAGGGACCGGTTTCATGGAGGACGATTTTCCTGCTGTGCCGCCCCCGTTCCTAGTTTCATGGAAGATAATTGTTCCCCTGAAGGCCGGCCGGGGGTGGGAGCCACAGCTATAGCCCGTGTTGTCAGCCTGGGGGGTGCTAGAAGCACGGGGATGGCACCTGTCTCCTGGCGAGGTCTCGTCCCCAGAGACACGGCAGAGGCCCCGAGAGCCACGTGCTCTGGGCAGGGAGGAGCGGAGTTGGGATTTTCTCTCTTTCCCTCCGTCTCCAGCCCACTTGGGAGACAAATGCATCACTGTCCAGAGAGGAAAACGCGGCTCCTCGGACGCGCGCTCTGTCCCCGCCGTGCGATTATCACCACGTCACTCGACAGAGTCAGCGAGGGGAGGGATGCAGACCCCCCCGAGAGTCGAGAAAACTCGGCGAGGGGAAAACACCCTCCCTCGCTTCCTTCTGGTGTTTTTTCCTCTTTCAGCCACACACAGCCAAATTTGAGACATAATTTGATGTGAATTACTGACAAATTGTATACAGGACTTCGGGACTAAGTAGCTTTTTGAAGGCTCAGTATGAATTTTCTCTTTTGTCCAAATCATACAAAATAACTCTTTCTGAATTGTTAAGATTTTCTGCCACGCATAAAAATGAGGTTTAAATCACCCAAAAGGTGACAAAAATGCATTAGACAATTCTTGGAACTTTCTAACTGTGCATACATTTTAAGGAATCTGTCAGTTCCCAAGCCTGTGCTCTGAGGGGTGGGAGACAGTGGGCGTTCGCTAGTGGGGGGATGGAAACCAGAGCCCCCCAGACCCCCGGGGAACCCCTGCGACGAGGCGCAGAGCCCAGTTGCCTCCTGGGAACGTCGGGGCCCCCGTGGCGGCTGCGCGGTGTCTGCAGGTGATTTCTCGCGTTTGGCTTCTGGTGGTGGAGAGCACAGAGCCTGCCTCAGATGTGCATCTTGACGCCTGTGCGGTGTGTGCGAGAGCAAGTGGGTTGAGTGGGAAACAGCACCGGGCTAAGTCCGCCCGTGCGCCTATGGGAGGGAGCGGCCGGCCGGCGGTGGGAGCCCTCGGGCAGGAAGGGCCCAGAGGCTCTCGGCTCCAAGTGGGTGGCGAGTGGCTTCAGCGTGTCACTGCTGAGCAGCCTCCACCCCGGGTCCTGGCACCTGGGCAGTCCCTGCCTTTGCGGTGCCACCTTCAGTGGGCGTAGGAAGGGGGTGGGCAGATGGGCGGATCCACCGGCGGATGGATGGGAAAAGGGAAGGGAGGGAAAGAGAGAAGAGGGCATTCAAGGTTCTTTAGCGACAAGGCAATGACCAGAGGCAGCTTGGGTTTTAGCCCCTGGGGAAGCCGGGTGCCCCTGGCAGCGGAGAGGACCTTGGAGAATCCCAGACCACGCCAGGCTGGAGCACCACGGAACTCTCGGATTGGTCGGTTTAGGGCAGTTGTTACGGAAAACATTTTTTTTAATGGTGGGGCAACATGTCCCCGTGAACAAGCCTCCTGGGACTGGGTACGAGCCGCTGACCTGCGAGCCCCGCTCTCCTCGGGAAACGCGTCCAGTGAAAAGAGGGGTAAGAACAAATTTTTAGTGATTGTCTCTTGACTGGTTTCCAGAACATCCAGCATCTCTTTGTAAAGATGGCAGTGATCGTCCCGAGTCCATCAGACGAATGTCCAGTCACCCTGTCATGCGGGGCTGACGAGGGGACTCGCTGCCTGGGACTGTGATGCAGCGTCTGCTCCCTGAAACGCGTTTCTGTGAATTTACCTGCCGGGCGCGAGTGTGTCTCCCAGCCGTGCGATCCACTGCTGTGTGGCGCAGGGCAGTGACGGATCTTGAGATCCGTGTGGCCGGGCGCGCGCACACGGGAAGAGCACGCCCGGCCGCACTCACCTGCTCCCTGGGAATCCCGCAGACGCGCCGGCGGGCCAGAGCCGTGCTTGACGCTTGTGTGTCGCCAACATGGTGAGACGCATCCTTTGCATCATGAGATTTAACGTTCGAGTCCAACATGAAAATGCGTCTGCTGGCCCACAGCGGACATCTCCCTGCAGGAGACCAGTCTCGTGACACCGTCACCATTCGCTGGCCTCTTGCTTCGAGCCATGCCCCGTGCTAAGTGAACGACCCTGATCCAAACCCTGTTTCTCCCCGGCGGCAGCTCCTGCCTGCTGTGGGTGCAGGTGCGCCCGCCCCGCCCGGCCCCACGGTGAGCGCTGCGGGAGAGGGAGGGGGCCGAGTCTGTGGGGCCAGAGCTGGGCAGGTGTGGTGGTCCGTCCCTCAGCAGGGTTGGCTGACACCCACATGTGGCAGGGAGGTAGTGGCATCTGGGCAAAGCCCTTCTGGACATTGACCATTCTGGAAACCTCCAAGGAGTGAATGAAGCCATTGCTGCTGGGGGAAGGAGGCTGTCAGGGGACCAATGAGGGGACAGCTCTCTGGGAGGAGCCGGAGGGAGCTCCGAGGGTCCCCCAAGCAGGGCCGTGGCTGAGGCCGTGGGAAAGCAGGGCCATGTGGCTCTGGCCCTCACCCCGTCTGACTCATGCAGATAAGTGGGTCTAATATTCATGGAGCTTCCCCTTCGGAAGCCTGGGACACGCGCTATGTGTCAATAATCAGGCTCATTGTGGGCAGGACAGACCAGCCCACGGGACCCCGGCAGGACGCGCCCACAGCCAGCTGACATTCCAGTGTCCGCATTTCCCTCCTAGCCGCCGCTCCTTCCATCAGAGGAATCTGTGCAGTTCTCGAAGATCCTGGTAAACACTGAAGGCAAAAGTGATACCCATTTTAGCTCCGTCAGAGGTGGTGGGTTTTTCCCCCAGTGAAAATAGACCAGCTGAGTCTGTACCAAGAATTTCATATACTTTGCTGCCAAGAGAATGAGTCTCGCCAGCTTTTCCTAAAAGAATCAGAATTTTTGTGAAACTCCTGGAGTCCTACAAACTGTTCGTGAATCTGGTGACAGTTGATTTCCTGGCACAGCCGTCTCCTCGCTGAGCATCAGCCCGTCCGGCAGGTGCTGGGCCGAGGAGAGCTGTGAGCGCGAGGATTGGGGAGCAGTGGATGCCCAGGAGTGTGTGCGAGTACGAGTATGTGTGTGCATGCGTGTGCATGCATGTGTACATGAGTGTGTATGTGTGTGCACATGTGTGTGTGCACAGCAGCAGAGAGAGGTTAACTTGTGTACACGTATGTGGATATGTGTCTATATGTGTGTACATAGATATGTACTTGAGTGTGTGTGCACATGTGTGTATATGCACAACAGCAGAGAGGTTAACTTGTGTACATGTCTGTGCATATGTGTCTATATGTGTGTGCACACATGTACATGCACAACAGCAGAGAGGTTAACTTGTGTATGTGTGTGCATGTGTGCATGTGTGTCCACACATGTACATGAGTGTGTGTGTACGTGCGCAGCAGCAGAGAGCGGCTAACGCGCTGACTCGCAGGTCCACTCGAGGCAGATCAGAGCCTCCTTCCCAAGGCCTCCAGCGGCGTCCTCCCCCCACTGACACGTCTCGTGGTCTGGCCATCTCACCAGCCCTGGGTGCGGTGCGGGCACACGCTCACCGGGAGTCCCCGCCCCGTGCCTCGTCCAGTCCATCACATTTGGCTGGCACAACCGAGGTGCTATGTGGGCTCTCACTGACGCAGGCCCCGCCCTTTCCAGAAAGCCAAGAGCGACCTTCTCTCCTCCGGGGGCTGCTTTCCCCGTGTTCATTTCTGACACCAGAAGTAACCCGCTGTCCAGAACCGGACGGTGTCTCCCCCCACTGCCCCCGTAGAGGTAACTCATTGCCAGTAGCTTCTTGCAAGACCCAGAGTCTCCCTGGTGGCTGACTGTGACTTGGAGCCACTGGGTGCCAGGAGGCATGAAGGCGTGTGGGATGAACACGCAAGTGCAGACGAACACACGGTGGCACGCGGGCTGCACCCTCCGCCGCGGCCCGGGCCGTGGGACTTGCTGACTCAGGCAGTGGTTTCAGCATTGATTTTGTTTTAATTCTACAAAACAAGCCAGGGAGCTATTTTTAGGAGTAGTTTTAAGCACAAAGAACTTTATTTAAAAATAGATTTGACAATGTAAAATAGACTAGGGCTTCCTCTCTGGCAAACAAACTCACTTAAGATTTTTCAAATTCCCAAATAAATGACTTGGAAATTTTTTCTGCCTTAAAGTCTGATCAAAGGCAGGTCTTGACGGGTGGCATTTATCTTGGAGTCACCTGTTATCCGTAAGCAACTGATGAGGCAAAAACTTACTTTTTGAAAAAGTAGAAATGTGGTCAATAGTTACAAAGTTTTAGGGCATAGAAAATATTTTGCAGTAAGGGGACTTAGCCCACCTCAAAACCGCAGGGGTAGTTGGGAGTTTGGTTTAGGTCTTTTAGTATTTAAGTCCTTTCTCAGCAGGGAGTTACGTGGTGTTGGAGAAGGGCTGTGAGCTCACCTGGCGTTTGGTGGAGATACGTCCGCACTTCACTGGGGCCACGTCCAAGCTCAGCAGCCTCGTTCACAGCTGAGCAAGCCGGGCTGGACAGAGGCTGGCTGGGGTGGGACAGGGCGGGGGGCTCAGAGCTGCGCCAGCCAGCCCAGGTCCACCCCGCAGCTGCCCCTGGGCCCCTGAGAGGCCACCCCTGAGCGGGACTCTTGGGATCAGCATTGGGGTCGGTGCCATGACCAGAAATACTCTTGTCCAGCCGCTCTGTCCTTCCACCGTCGTTAGATTAAGCAACACTGTGCGGACCGTCCAGTCACCAAGTCCCCTTTCACAGCCCAGGTCTTTGTCCGCCCCTCCCCTCCCCCTTCCCTTCCCTTCCCAACCTCCTTGGCCTCCCTCCTCCCCCTCTCCTGCTCCCCTCCCCCTCCTCTTCTTCCCCTCCCCCCCTTCCTCCTCCTCCCCACCCCATCTCTCCCTCCTCATACCCTCTCCCCTTATCCACCCCCCAGTGCTAATGAACTCAATTCCGAGTGACAGCTTCATGAGCACTCCTGAACTAGCCACCGTCCTAATAATGGTTCACACAGTAGCCAGCATGTGCTGAACGTCCTCCGTGAGCCCTGCCGCGTCGGTAGCAATGATTCACAGCGCAGCGCTGTGAGCAGGGACGCTTGCTCTTACGCCGCCTTCCAGAGGTGCAGGGAAACTGAGGCGCAGGGAAACTGAGGCGCAGGGTGGCCCTGCACCTGTGTCCAGACACGTCTGATGAACTCGGCTGGACAGGGACGGTGTTGGGTGGGGAGATGGGAGCACGGGGCACTCTGCGGTGGCCGCGACCCAGGCCGTTCTGAGTCCTGGGGGCCCTGGGAGGTGGCACTGTTGGGGGTGATCAGGATGCGTTAGGTAATTTTGGTGCCTTCACAGACGGCATCAGCCTCCAGGAGGCCACAGGGCTCGGCAAGAATGGCCTGTTGACCCCCTGGCCGCTCATGTCCTCCCCCAGAGTTTCTCTGAGTCACGCACCACACAGCTTCACGCACCAAGCAGCTCTGTGGCATTTCCCCACGGCATCCCCAGCCGCACCGAGTCCCGCTTGTTCCGGACACGAGGGTGGAGGAGTCTCTGCAGGTGCATCTGGGGGAACAGGAAGGGCCTTCGAGGACAAAGGCCTGGTGTCCCCAGCACTAGAACCAAACCACCACGTAGGAGGAGCCCCAGAAATAGGTGTGGAATCCACAGTGATGGGTCCCCCCCTAACTGCACACGAGGCAGGATTCAGAGCAATTTATGGGAAACTCATCAGCTCTAATAGGGCCAAGTCTCCCTCCACCTGAAAACACTCCCCAGATGGTCACCTGCATCCTTTTCTAGACCTGTGAGAGTCTGGGAGAGACACAGGGCAGGGAGGGAAGGGGGCGTCTCCCTCCCACTTGTCCTGCATTTGTGAGGACCCCGGTCCCGTCTCTGCCCCCTGCTCTGCCTGGCTGCCAAAGGCATTCGCTCCGTGGGTACCCTACCGGACTCTCACCCGCCAGGCTTGACATGGAGGAGAAATTTACCTCTCCCAGAGGTCAAGGTGAACACCTAAAGGTGGCCCTTTGCCCTGGGGAAGTGAGGAGGTAAGAACACTTATATCATCCTTGCAGAGGACATGTGAATTCGGATTTCTAACTGAAAAGAGTATTTCCTGGCTGGAGGCTGTGCTGTCTGGGGGTTCTGAGGGTCCCCCAAGTCATGGCTCACTTTGAGGAAGGCCAAACCCGGGTGCTGGGATATAAGTAAAAACCCGTGAAGATAGGCAGCCCGCGGAGGGGCCGTCAGCCCCCCAGCTGGACACCGGGGTGCGCGGCTGCCGCAGGGTTTCAGCCTCCTGCGTCCCTCGGACACGGGCCGCTGCCCCTCCGGACACAGCGAGATCAGCGAGCGCTTTCCCCTCACACGGCGCCGCCTGTTCACTGCGCCGGTGACACGCAGCGATAATGCTGACAGAAGCCAAAGTGAAATGTCACAGTTTCGGATCCGATGCGTCGCTGGGGAGCTGGAAGGAGGCCTGTTGTGCCTCCAGAGACTGACAGCTAAATCCTTCATCCTCGCAGCCCCCAGCATATGGCACGAAGTAGGGTGTGAAAGATAAGTTTCTCGGGTAGGTGCAGAAATCTGTGCGGCGTTTTTGCCGCTTGGCTGCATGGGAAGATCAGAACAGCCGTGTTTTCTGAGAGCAGAATTTTAATGCTTTGAAGCGGTGCCTCCAGATTGGTAATGTTGATACAGAACTAATACCTACTTAGAGTAATTAGCAGTTCACGCAGCAGGCGCCGGGGTAGCCAAACGAGGAGAGGATTAGCTAAAGACAGACACCCTGCCCTCCGCAGGAGCCCGCGTGCCCCGCCCGGGAGGCCCCCAGCCCATGACGCAGGGACCGTGCCACGCGCTCCGCCTGCTGCCTGCACCGCCGCGGAGTCAGACGTGCTCAGCGCGGGCCCGCAGACTCGCACTGGGCCCGGCACGGGGATGCGGGATTGTCCTGGCCCTGCAGTCGCCCGGGACGTACTGGTCACAGTCGGGGTGCCCAGCAAGTCCTCACGCAGGGCACTTGTCACGGTGAGCCCGGGTCACACATTCTGGGTCTGCCACAGAGGAACCAGAGATCAACTGCCAGCACTGGGCCCCGCAAGGCTCCGCGTGCTGGTGGCTTTGTATTTGGGGACCACCCCAGGAAGCAGTGAGCACTCGGGGTCTCCGAGCGTGGCCCAGGTGGGGCGTGAGAAATGGAGGAAGCAGCTGCGGCTCCTGAGAGAGGAGCCTGGATTTGGAAACCACAAACGATCCTCAGGGCAGGTCCTCAGGCCCAGGAAACGCTTGTTTCCCTCTGACCTCGTGCTGATCCTGTGGTGTCCGAGCTGTCACATCCATCCCACTGAGCGTGGGAGGCCGTTCTTGTGTGAGGCGACGGCAGGTTCCTACAGAGGTGGGGATTTCGGGGCCAGAATTCCAGCCATAACAAAGGGGCGTGAGGACTTCGTGCGGGTCCTTGCTTTGAGTATCTTCCATGGTCCAGGCTGGTGCGCGCCTGGCACCAAACGCAGCCTGGCACTGCCAGGACCCCCAGCTGACAGAACAGCCTCATCCCCAGCACGTGGACAGCTCTACAGCAGTTAGGCTCACAGCGAGTCGCATTCCAGCCGCGCACAGTAGGACTGTGGCTCGTCGGTGTTGGAGCACAAACCGAAACAAGAACGAGGAGCAAACGCACACGCCAGGCCGCCAGCACGTGCGATTTGAGCAGCTCCAAGACGGGGACCTTGGTCCAGGTCGGACAGGGACGGGAGGTTCTCAGGGTTGACCTCATTTCTAATGATACGGCCAAACCGACGGTTGGCGAGACATTTCCGGATTTGGAATATCCAGGTGAACCCACGATGGAGTTTTCTTCGGTCAGAGGGAACCTGCTTTCCAGTGCCACAGGTCTGCTTTGCCACGGAGGACTGGTGTGCCCAGGCAGAGGAGCCCTGGTTCGGGCCAGCTGGGGAGCCGACAGCCGCAGGGAGCTGGGGGTCTGCACAAACCCCTCCGTGACGCAAAGGGAAACCTGCGTGACAGAGATTGGACGCCGTGGAGAAAGTGCCATCTCCACTGTGGTGTCCTGTCCCATCAGCCCTACCGGGTGACTCCTGTGCTCAGAGTTGGCCAAGACGCGGTGAAATAGGTCACGGTACTTTGCCGCTTTTTCCGCAAAGCCCAGCCAGCCTCCCCGCGGACCGTTTCTCACTGACTAGGTTTGCTGAGAACCACGTGAAAACAGCAACGTGAGAGTTGCTTGTCGTGACCGTCTTGTGATCCTCGTAGAATAGGGCAGCCCAGCACGAGAACAAAGGTGTGTGCACAGGTAACAGGGCAGGACAGCGTGGGGGGCCCCTTGGTCCTCCAGGGTGTGCCAGACAAACCCACAGCATCCCGCTGCACGAAGGGAGCGCGGACCCCGGGTGCAGCCTGAGCCGCCAGCTCGGGGCGAATGTTTTGCCTTTGTGCATTGTTGCCAGTTCTTGCAGCGTTTCAGTGATGCAATTAATTATTCTGACGCATAGGAAAGTTGAGCGCGACCTTGGTTCCAAGCCGCCACAGTTAAAGCAAGGCACGCGGCTCCTTGCGATTATGCACTGTTTTGTTTATCTGTGTGTGCATCTTAAAACCACAAAAACTTTGTTTGCACTTGAGCTGCAGACGCAAAAGTGCTCTGTGAATCCAATTACGGGCAACGTCGTCTGTGGAGAAAGCACGGGGTGTTTATGTCTAGTTTATCATGTTATTTTTCCAAAGTACTTTGAAGGATTTTGCAATTAATCTGCTGTTCCATTTGATTGAAATTTGGAGTTCGTGATCTACACCTGTCACCTTCCTGCAAGGCACGTCAGGCCTGGCGTGTGCAATCTGCTTGTTAGCGGGGCGGCCCCACTCGGTGCATTCTCTCGGCGAGCCTCCCCTTACCGTGTCCTGTGGCCCTGGTCAGTGCAGTAGTTGGGACAAAGCAATGGCCCTGAGGGATGTCGCCCCCTTTGCTGAGGGGTGGGGCCGTGGGATGCTGTAAATGCCCCAGAGAGCAGCCCAGTCACCAGCAGGGGGGCCTCTCACACACATCAGCCTTCGGCCCCTCATCGTCTCCTTACGCAGTGTGTGGCTTCCCCCCCGCCGCCATGCCAGGGCTGCTGTAGGGGCAGGGACCCCCCCCCCCATGGAGCACCCTTCCCAGTCTGAGGACACAGGCAACACACACGGACAGGCCGGCAAAGTGGCAGGTGGCGACGAGTGTCAGGGTGACACGGGCCTGGCACGACGGACGTGGTGACATCTGAGTGCCAGTGGAGGTGCCTGCAGCAGAGGGGCCTCCGCGAAGTGGGGGACGTGTGCCGGGAGCAAGGGACTTCGCATTTGCAGCGTTTGCCCTAAAACTGAGAAGACATCATTGCCCCACCCCCGCTCCCTCCCCATCCCACCCTCCCCCCACCTGGGAAACAAGGCCCAGATGTGTGCGGCCACCTGGTCGACCGAGCACAAGCCACGTGGGTCACATCTGGACCCTGGAGTGGCCCCTGGAGTGCCAGGTTGGGACTCTCTGTGTTCACACCCAACCCTGTGCCCCATTCAGCCTCCCTCCCCGAATCCCATCCTTTTCATTTTAATTTTAAGCACACTGGATTTAAACAGCATTTACACAGGCTGCTGCGTCTCGCATTGTTCATTTGGCAATATTAACGGTGACCTTTCAGAACTCTCAATTAGACTCTTCCAGTGAGACAGAAAGGCTGAGCCACCAGAGCCGGGTGCGGTGAGGGGGAGTCGTGGCCGCTGGGCAGGGCGGGCGCTGGGGGAGGAAGAGATGTCCCTGGAGAGGGGAAGGCCCGGGTCCGGGCGCACTCCCCGCCAGCCGTCCGAGCCCAGGCTGTGTGCCCTCCTGGCTCAGCCCGGCAGAGGCAGCAGCGTGACCAGCTTGGGGTCATGGGTCGATGGCTGGGATCAGTTTCCCCAGGGCCAGGGCCAGGGCTGTCACTGGGGTCCACGGCAGTTTCAGCTACAGCATTTGAAAAGTGCAGAGGGACGTGGATCAGGGTCTGTGGTTCTCTGCGTGGCCACCGTGGTGCCCCAGCCTGCAGCTGTGAGGGTGGACGTTCACTCTGCGGAAACCCAGCTCCTCCCCCCACACAAATCCAGTGGGAACAGCCTCCTCCCCCGGAGTTGTCAGGGTGGGCTTTTGCAGTGGAGCAAGGACGCCGAAGCTGATTCGGGTGGTCTCGCTACTCTGGGGGCTGCCCCACGCTGTGGCAGGACTTGGGGTGCAAGTCACGAACGCCCAGCATGTCTGTCAATCTCAGAGCCTGTGGCCGGCGGCCGTTTGTGGGAGCAGCAGCTGTGTCCTCTCCTGCCACTTCCAAGGGCCCCCCCAGGAGACCCACCCTCAGGGGGCTCGCTGTGACCCTGGCAGGTCTGGATGGGGCCGTATGTAAAAAGCAGATTAACTGTGGTGTGGCCTGGCGGTCTCCGGCCCAGGCAGCACAGCCCCGTGAGCCGGCAGCTGCTTCCTCTAATGGCAGAAGCGTCGAGTGTGAACCCAGTGAAGTTTTAAATTTGGTGCACGCCCGCAGCATCGCCGAGAGGCTCCATTTGCAAGGGGTTGGCTGGGCTCCTCTGCACACATTTGTGTCAACAATGAAAAATTACATCAGTAGCGGCCAAATCAAATACCCCAGTTGTGTCAAGATTCCCCAGATGTGATGTGCAGACTCGAGCCCCTTGTAAATTCCACGTCACCTCCTTCCCTTAAAGGCACCGGCAGATTCCTCCCCGATGGCGCCGGCCCGGCTGCCCAGGTTTGGGTTCGGGGTTGAAAGTCCTGCTCTTTCCCCCCAGGCAGAGAGCAAGTCGTGCCCCCACCCTAGTGCTCAGAGGTCCCAGCATTTGCGACAGGAAGGCTGGGGGAGGGAGGAAGATGCCACAGGCGCCCCGGCCGCTGCTGCTGTCTGTCAGCCCTCCCCAGCCGAGCTGCTCCCCGAGGGCCCCGTGCCCATCCCAGGGGCTGCGCGGCTTTACCCACACGGCCAAGCTTGCTGTGCTGCCTTTGGCTCCTGAGTTACGAGGGCCTAGGACCCCACTCGGGACCCTGGCCACCACCCCTGAAGCTGACATGCGGCAAAAAGCTGCGATTGGCCTCATTTGCCGAAGACCCACTTCTCGGCAGTAACACGTGGGGTCGCAGGCGACAAACATGCGGGAAAAGGCATGGAGCCGAACCGAGGTTTTTCAGGGGCAGAGAAAGTTTGGCTACAACGCAGACCCCAGGAAGAAGGACAGACAGCAAGGCCAGCCCAAAGAGAAGTTGAGGCTTCCGAGCCGAGGACGCGGACTGTGGAATCTGCTGGAAGAGAGGTGAAAACCAAACCCGGAGAGCAGTTTTTCCCCCCCGGAAATCACACCGCACCAATCACAGCGACTCCCGGAAACGCCTGGGCTGAATCTCCCGGCTGTGCTCTGCTTGCGGCTCTGCAGGAAGAGAGGCTGAAAACAAACGGCTAATGGTGAGGTGAAGTCACGGCCGTCAGCATTCGACTTGCCCTTCACACACGCGTTGTGACACCCAGAGGAGCTGTGACGCCGTCCCCGACGAGGCCGGGGAGAGGCCTCCGTGGGGCATGTGTGGGGCCTGTGGCTCCAGAAGGCCCTGATTCTGCTGCCTTCAGCTGGGCTTTCTGCCCGGGTTCCTGCGAGAGCAAGCTGCTCTCCACTCAGTCTCAAGGCCAGCACTGTTCTGGAAGCTTCCGTAGCCGTACCCCTTCTCCGTCTTCCATGGGGTAATCAGGAAGCTGAGGACCGTCCCTGCCTAAACACAGAGCCAGGTCACCATGAGCCCGTGGGGAGTGAACGCCAGCCCCGCTGTTGGGCAGGTGACCCTAAGCTCTGCGAGGACAGACCCACACAGGGGCCCACGGGAGGCGCTCTGTCCACGCATGGGGGACGAAGGAACTCTATCTGCGTTTGTCTGACTGGTCCGTGCAATGCGTGTTTTGTGCACCATGGATACCAAGGAACCCTGGCCTTTTATAGAGAGAAACAACGTTTAAACCGAGGCAGCCGGCCCGTCGGGTGGCTCTGACAGCTCCGTCCTCCCCGCACCCTCACGCAGGTGCTGGCGAATGTGCATCACGGAAGATTCTAGGTTCTGTGTAGAGTGTGCTCACCTGCTTAGGGCTCACAGCATCCTGCCCCGGTGGGCAGTGAAAATGTGACCCCATTAAAACGGGAGAAGAATGTGGAGATCGGCAAAAATAAATCCCCTGAAAGTGCAGTCGGTGCCCAGCCGCTCCGGCTCCAACGGGGGAAGCAGAGCGCGGCGTGGGCGGAGCCGGGACGGAGTCGGTGTCCAGCTGCGCCACCGCTGAGCTGGGCCGTCCCCTGCCCCCCCCCCCGCCTCCATTTCCCCGTAGGGAAAAGGAGTAACATCAGGTTATTAAGTGTGAAATGTCCAATTTCATTAAGTACTAAGTTTGACACTTGGTATCTCTAATAGTTCACTTTGACACTTCTTGTTTTGTGTTTATTGCGAGGGTCCATCCTCAGTCTTCCAAACGCACAGTTTGGCTTGTGATTATCTTTCAGATTTTTTTAGAACAATTTTTGTGAAACCATGGATAAGTCAAAAATTGGGGTTATTTTCGAATATGGGTTCCATCGTGGAACCAATGCAGCACTGACAACTCAAAATAGCAACAAAGTGTCTGGGAAGGATATGGCTAATGAACACACAGTACATCGATGGTTTGAGAAGTTACGTCTGGTGATTTTAATCTTGAAAATGAGCCATGTGGGTGACCTGAGACCAAGGTGGATAGTGATGAGCTGAAAGCTGTAGTGGAAGCGAATCTGTCTCAACCTATGTGGGAATTGGCAGCAGGGTTTGACGTTACTGTTCCAACAATATTGGACCACTGGAAACAAATGGACGAGGTAAAGAAGCTGGATAGATGGGTACCGCATGAATTAAATGAGCATGAGAAGAGAAATCGTCTCAAAACTTGCCTTTCTTTGCTGTCACGACATAAAGGTGAACCATGTCTACACCGTATTGTTGTGTGTGATGAAAAATGGATTCCTTTTTTTTATTTCAGCATATTATAGGGGTACAGATGTTTAGGTTATGTAAATCGCCCTTGCTCCACCCGGAGTCAGAGCTTCAAGCGTGTCCATCCGCCAGACAGCGGGCACAGCACCCATTATGTGTGTATATACCCTCCCCTCCTTCCCCTCCCATCTGCCTGATGACCGACAAATGTTATTCCTGTATGTGCACTTAGGTGTTGATCAGTTAAAACCAATTTGATGGTGAGTACATGTGGGGCTTATTTTTCCATTCTTGAGATACTTCACTTGGTAGAAGGGGCTCCAGCTCTATCCAGCAAAATACAAGAGGTGCTAGATCACCATTGTTTCTTATAGCTGAGTAGAACTCCATGGTGTACATATACCACATTTTATTAATCCACTCATGTATTGATGGGCACTTGGGTTGTTTTCACATCTTTGTAATTGAATTGTGCTGCTATAAACATTCAGGTGCAGATGACTTTTTTATAGAATGTCTTTTGTTCTTTTGGGTAGATGCCCAGTAATGGGGTTGCTGGATCAAACGGTAGGTCTATTTGTATCTGTTTAAGGTATCTCCATATTGCTTTCCACAGAGGTTGTACTAGTTTGCAATCCCACCAGCAATGTATGAGTGTTCCTATCTCTCCGCATCCACGCCAACATGTATTGTTTTGAGACTTTTTGATAAAGGCCATTCTCACTGGAGATAAGTGATTTCTCCTTGTGGTTTTGATTTGCATTTCCCTGATGATGAGAGATGTTGAGCCTTTTTTCATATGTTTCTTGGCCATTATTCTGTCTTCTTTTAAAAAGTTTCTGTTCGTGTCCTTTTGCCCACTTTTTGACAGGGTTGTTTGATTTTTTTCTTGCTGATTTTCCTAAGTTCTAAATAGATTCTAATTATCATCCCTTTATCGGATGTGTAGCATGCAAATATTTTCTCCCATTCTGTAGGTTGTCTGTTTGCTCTCGTGGTAGTTTCTTTGGCTGTGCAGAAGCTTTTTAATTTGATCCGGTCCCATTGGATTCTTATTGACAATCGCAAGCATTCGGCACAATGGTTGGGTAAAGATGAAGTGTGGAAACACAGGCCAAAACCGAATATTCATCAAAAAAGCTAATGGTGTCTGTTTGGTAGTCCAGAGCTGGTATTATCAGAGTTTCATGAAACTTGGTCAATCAATTACAGCGGATGTCTACTACAACCAATTGGATGAAATGATGAGGATGCTTGTGATTAAGCAGCTGAGATTGATCCACAGAGACAGGTCAATCCTCTTGCAAGACAATGTTTGACCACGCGTTGCACAAACAACGCTGCTCAAACTACAGAGGCTGGACTTGGAAACTCTGTATCATCCACTGTGTTCACCAGACCTTGCACCAACTGACTGCCACTTCTGCCAGGCTTTGGACCACTTCTTGCAAGGAAAAATATTCAGTTCTCAAAAAGCTGTGGAAAATGCCTTTCATGATTTCATCACCACTCGCTCTCCAGGCTTCTTTGCTGCTGGCATAAACAAGCTACTGTTAAAGATGGAAAAACTGTGTCGATAGTTCAGACACGTACTTGGATTAATTGTACTGCTTCCTGTTTGAGACATAACAAACAGCACTTTTGATCCAGAATCAGACGTGTCCTATTTAACAACCTAACACAAGTCCTGGGGAGGGGCGGGCCAGTGTTGCAGCTCACGGGGTCGGGTCACACGGTACCAGCTCCCGGGATGTGGGTCCACGGTATTCCCAGCAGCGCCCCCCACTAGCTCTGAGCCTTGCTGGCCCAGCCCGTCTCCCTCCACCTCCCCTCCACTGTGCATCTCTCTTGCTCTCTGTGAAAACTTGCCCGCCATCTTGGCTCAGCCAGCCAGCCCCAAGGAAGTTCCTGCAAGGGGTCAGCCGTGCCCAGGGTGTTCACTCACTGCCCATCCAGCCCACGTCTCCCGAGGGCCGGGCACAGGTGTGGGGAGCAAGTGAGCAGACCTGGCCCCTGCCCTCACCCTCTTTTATGGACAAGGCAGAGGCTAAACGTGTGCTCTAAGTACACTGGAGGCTGGAAAAAGGCAAATATGGTGAAAATAAATATGCATAATAGAAGGAGACCCTGATCTTGTCTGGAATGCTGTGCTTGTACATCATAGGAATGCACAGTAATGCTAATCCTCTGGAGCAGGCAACTAATTCTCACTAAAATGTTAATGGCTGATAGGTTGGATGTGTTATTCCCCTAGGAGTAGTTGTTTCTCATGGATAACATGTAAAACGGCATTGCCTTAAGGATCTTCTCACAAGACTAAGGTTCCAGATAGTTCAGTTTGGCAGCAGCTGGCATTTATGCTCAAATGCTGGGGATCCGGGATGAGGGAGATGGGGTCTCGGCGCTCCCGTGCCCGGGCTGCAGGAGATGGTCGGTGAGAGTCGTGGGCTCAGGAAAGGGCGGCCGTGTCTGGGGACGGCAGCCTCTTACTGTATAATGAACATACGGTATCGCCGGCCAATCACAAGGTGAGCGAAGCGGCGTGGCAGAGCTGGTGGTCAGTTTCTCAAGTAAACTGGAGCAAAGGGCACCCGTCGATTGAAGGGACGTGGGTACCACTCCCACAGGTGCTCGCCACCCACGAGGCACCCGGTGGCGGGACGGCGCGGGGAGGAGGCGGCTGTTCTTTCTCTTTCCCCCCGCAGATGGCGCCAGCTGATTAGTCTCACTCGTGTGGCACCTTACACCTCTGTAGACGTTTTTCAGAATGTTGGGAAACAGATGATCACGTCTGTTTTTGCAGCCGTGTGAGAGTTTTTTCATTAGTGGGATCAGGCAGGACATCTGTGTGTGTCAGTGAAAAGTTTGCCACCAGCAGCGAGTTTAAAACTTTGGAACAATCGCTGAGCGGGATGTTTCTCCGCAGTCTGTGGGCTGCCCGGGAGGGCCTTGGGGTGCAGAACCCACAGCAGATGGACCCAGAACGGATCCAGGGGCTCAGAGGCTGTGTTTCCCCCCACCCCAGACTAATGACAACTGAGTCAGAGCTTTCCAGAAAAATCGGTGGGTAGAGCTCCCTCTGCTGCCAGCTGGCTGTGTGTCTTCCGACAAGTTAACTCACCTCTCTGAGCCTAGTGTCCTGAAGCAGTTGCAGTTGATGAGCTCTCAGGGCCCCCAATCATGAGACATGACCACGAAGGCTTAGCCTCCATGGAAGGTTCCGGAGGACGAACTGCAGCGTGGGAAATCTGCAGGCACGCCAGGCCCTCCCCCTGGTGCAGCTCCCGAGTCGCCTGTCCTGCCGCAGAGCCCCTCCCCAGGGAAGCTCCAGGTGTGTATTTAGGCCCCACCGCATCGGCTAAATCGCAGTTTGTAGTTAAAGCAATGCTGAGGGATGAGCAGGGACTGTATCCCCTGAACTGCGCAGCCCCTGCCGGGGCCCGTGGCTGCAAAGTGGTGTCCTCGGAGGGACTGGGGCGCCCTGGTGAGGAGGTGTCGGGGGCCCTTGTGGAACAGGCAGGGGGCAGAGCCACATTCATCCAGTGGGATTTGCCAGGCGCAGGGACATGGTGAGCTGCTGTGGTTCCCGGCTAAGGGGACCAGACGCTCATTCATTCGCTCAACAAACGCTTGCTGAGCACTGTGCATGCAGCCCTGTTCCAGGGTGCCGGGAGGCAGTGGGGTCCTGGAAGGGGCCGCCAGGAGGGTGTGTAAGATTCCTGTTGCTGCTCTAATGAGTTGCCACAAACGCAGTGGCTTGAACAGCGTAAATTTTGACCTTGCAGTTCTCGAGTCTCGCAGCTGGTCGGGCGTCGCGGGCGGGTTCCTCCTGGCGGCGGCAGGGCAGGTCCATCTCCATCTCCTTACCGTTTGCAGCTTCTCGAGGCCCCCTGAGCTCGGCCCGCTTCCCTCCTCAGAGCCAAGAGCGCAGGGTCTTCCAGCCTCCGTCTGACTCCGACCCCCCTGCCTCCTCCAAGACCCTGCCACGGCCCTGGGCAATCTCCCATCTCAGGATCCTTCATTTAACCCCATCCCAGTCTCTTGTCACGTGAGAGCCATAGTCACAGGTTAGGACTCGGACATCTCTGGGGGCTGTTGTCCTGCCCGCCCCAGGGGGGATGAACAGGCACCCACGGCCTTGGGCAGCCCTGCATGATGCCGCCTCGCGCAGGGCCGAGCCGCAAGGCAAACCGCAGACAGAGGGTGAGGACGGGAGGTCGAGGAGGCTGTGTCTGGGGAGCAGTATCCCCCTGTGGAGGGAGGAGCCGTGGGGCCATGAGGACGGTCAGTGCAAATGTCCTGGGGCTGCCGTGCCGGGCTGGGGAGACAGTCATCAAGGCAAGGCTGGTGGGGGGTCAGGAGGGTCTTCCATGTGGGTGACAGGGCTGGGGGCTGGGCTGGGGAAGCTGAGTGCAGACTTGGACCGATCCCAGGCAATGGCGCCCTGCAGGCCTGGGGCCCGGCGTGGGTCTGCTGTGGAGCCCAGGAGGCGGCGGGCTCTGTGGGGGTCTGCCTGGCGAGGCTGGGGGGAGCGAGCAGATGGAGAGGTTTGGGTGGGGGTCCCAGAAAGGGTGCTTGGAAGGTCACCGGGGCCCTGGCGGGGCAAATGGCGTTGATCCAGAGCAGGTACTGAGCCACTGTCCCAAGAGGATGCGTGGTGGAGCAGGCTCACCTTTGCAGAAGGAAGGGCAGCCCCATCGGCCCCTCCCCTCCTCCCTTCCCCTCTCCTCCCCCTCTGCCCCTCCCCCAGCTGCCTCCCCTTCTCTCCAGCTCAAAGCCTGGATCAAATGTCGCTTTTTCCTGCAGGAACATCGGGCTCTGTGGGAGCATCTGCTCCCAGGGACACACCCGTCACCACAAGGCTGGGTCCAAGTGGCCAGAGAGCTGCAGGCGCAGGGTCAGCTGGCCGGGGGGTCGGAGGGGCAGCTCCACTCGCAGAGCTCCTCGAGTCCGGCCTCGCGCTGGGTGCCGGTTCAGAGCCAGGCCCCGGGCCCTGCAGCCATCTGGCCCCCAGGCAGCCCAGGGAAGGGACCCTGCTTAGCTGCAGCTCCCTGGGGGCCGCCAGGACCCCTAGCCGATAGGCAGGAAGTCGTGTTTGTTTAATGTTGATGTTCTAATGGGAACGAACAGCAGACGCTTCCCAGGCCACTGGGGACGGCCCTGGGACTGGCAACGTGGCAATCAGGGGCAGAAGGGCCGGAAGCTCTCTGAGGCGGGCGGTCGGCCAGCGCTGGCCCCGTTGTCTCGTCCTGACATTTCAGAGGAGCTTTATCCCTCCTCTCTCTGGGCAGATGCGCAAATATGCAAAAATAAATACATAAGGATGGTTTTGCGTCCGCACATCCGCACGGGGGGGCTGCACGTGTGTCCCTGACGCGGCCGGTGCGGAGCGTGCCGCTGCGGGCGCATTTTAGAAAACTGAGCTGCGAGGTGCACACGGGGTCCCCCTCACTCCCAGACCTCCCGCGGGGACTGCCACGGGGTCCCCCTCACTCCCAGACCTCCCGCGGGGACTGCCACGGGGTCCCCCTCACTCCCAGACCTCCCGCGGGGACTGCCACGGGGTCCCCCTCACTCCCAGACCTCCCGCGGGGACTGCCACAGGGTCCCCCTCACTCCCAGACCTCCCGCGGGGACTGCCACGGGGTCCCCCTCACTCCCAGACCTCCCTTGGGGACTGCCATGGGGTCCCCGGGGTAGACCTGTCTTCTCCGGGCTTCTGGAGCAACATGGTGACAGTGGACAGTGGGGAGGGGTACAGGGGCCAATGGCTCCCCCAGAAAGGGGCAGTCTGTGGTTTCACCCAAGTGTGTGGAGCCAGGCCCCTGTGGGCCACGCTAACTGTAGAGTGATGGGGCCCTTCACTGTGGCCAAACTGACCGGGTCTCAGAGAAGGCAAGACAGCACCCAGGGCTGGGAGCCGCCTGGCAGGCTGAGTCCTGGGTGAAGAGGAGGGTTGGTGCTGCCCGGAGCCTGCCTTTCCACAGCCCACGCTGCCTCCTGGGGAAGCTCAAACCCACCCTTCCTGGAAGGTGCCGCCAGGCCACTTTTAAGTCCTTTCTTCCCAGGTCATGCCCAGCCCTGGGGACAGAGTCCCTCTGGGTGTTCGCAGAGAACTCAGTCGTGACAAAAGGATGTACCTCTCTCGGTCTGGACACACCAAACACGGAAAGAGGAGTGAAATCCACTCACTCTGACCCCACGTTGGGGACAGTGCCTGGGCGGCGTCACCCCAAGTCCTGGGCCTACAGCGTGACCCACGGCCAAGCCCACGCTCAGCTCACGGGGCAGAAGTGCTGCTGGGGTCACCCGTGCTGGGTGTCCTAGGATGATCCAGTCCCTTTCGCTAGAACATCAGCATCAGCCTCAACCAGACTGCGAAGCACCGTGCGATCCGCTGGCGCCCTGAACAGTCTCCGGGTGCAGCGCGGTAGGTTCACCGGCCCCTGCGGTGCCCCTGGCAGAGACGCTCTCGCTGCCGTGGAGGGGGCTGCTTCCGCCCGGCTCAGGGCTCCGGCAGAGGCGCTCGTACTCTTGGATTCATCACTTACCCGGCAGGCTGAAGACAGAGCTCCGGCTCCCGCCTGCTTGAAGGCTACTGTCCCCACCAGGTCACTGCTGGGTGAGCGAGGTCTGCGCCGGAGGACAAGCGTCCGGCAGCACGGGTGGCTGCGAGTGATGAAACCTCGTGTGCAGAAGGGCCCTCCCCGGCCGCACCTGTGCCAACAGGAAGTGCTGGCGAAAGCAGATGATCGAAACGGTACCGAGCTCCATGCTCTCTGCAGCCAAGTGGTTTTGCATCTGAAAGCAACATGTAATTGTGGTCGTCCATGGGTTCTCATCAGAGATTTTTTTTTCAGTCTTGGCAATTTTTGTTCATTACTAATACAGAGAAAGATGCAACCCGCTGTTTGGTGCCTGAATATAAAAGAGCATTTCTGTGCGGTGCAGCCTCGTTGCAGAATCTTCCAAGGTGCAAGTCAGCCTTGCAGGCCTGTGAGGTTTTTATTCCTTCTTTCAAAAACACAAGCTGTTTTCCCCCAGAAGAGCATGTGATGTAGGAAAACATTAGCGATATTGCAAAATGGTTGCATGAAATAACTGTGGAAATATTTCACTAGCTACATTAACCTTGCTCAGCTCCTCTTCCCCTCCCAACCCAGAGAGAGATAATTCCTGGGAGCCTTTATCTTTTCTGCTATATAATTGCTGCTTTAAATCACAAAAGGCTTTAGAGTTACTAATGCGAAATGCAGGGAGCCACCTTGAGACTATGCTCACCTGCCTTGAGACTATGCTCACCTGCGGAGCTGGAGCTGCCCTCTGGCCCCCCAGGAGAGAACCCTGGGGCCTGGAGGGACGTCTGGGTGTCCTTGTTAACACCGTGTGACAAGAAGGCCCCAGGCTCCCATGTGGGGTCCTTTTGTTCTTTTCCTTCCTAGGAATGGATAGTTTCTGGGAGTTTCTGTTTCCGTCGTGATTGTTCTTTAAATTAAGACACACGTCGCAGCCCTGACTGGTGAGATAAAGACAGGCTGGCGGGAAGCACCTGGCTTTGTGAAAAGCCAAAAAGGTGATAAGGCCTCGCACCCTGTTCCCTGCAGAGTTTAAACAGGCGACTGCGTGGCCTCTGTCTATCGGAGAGCCAGCGTCTTCCTGCCTGTGAGATCCTTGCGTTCGGCGGTGACCCAAGAGGAGGCTGCGCGGGCGGCCATGGGTGGGATCACCTGAGGGTGTCCACAGGCTCCTGCCTTCAGGTGGGGGCGTGTCCTCGAGAGCCCCGTGTTTGGGGGGCACATTTGGTGCTGAGAGGGGCTGGGGTCTCCTCCCAGCGCCGGCTCCGTGGGCCCCGCCTCCTGGGCTGGGGGCTCTGAGCCTGGTCTCGCCCCCGAAACGGGCAGCGGTTGACTAGCGACACCCATGATGCCCGCCAGGGACTCGGGGTGCGGGGTGCTGTTCCTACACCACCGTCTTTTGTCGTGTTTCCCGTGTATTTCTTTGCTTTTCTCTGCAATGTGATTTATAATCCGTGGGCAAACTCGTACTTTTTATCCAGTTGAATCTCTGGAGGAGCCTCTGAATGCCGGCCCGGCCCTGTTCTGACGTGTCCTCCTGTGCTCTGTCACTGAATTGCTCTGTCACTGAACTGCCACACACAGGCTGCGAGGCTGCTGCGTTTGACAGGAGAAGGGACCGGTGGTGGCTTAGCAGTCTCCTCGGGACGACTCCATAAGTCCCGCTCTGCGGGCCGGAGGCGCGTGCCCGGTGGCGTCAGGGTGCTGTGCCCGGGCAGAGCCATGTTCGGAGGGGGTAGCAGCCCTCCAAGGTCACTCCCTCCCCGGCTCCGAGCTCTTCCGAGGCAGCAGGTCACCCTCGCCCCGTCCAGCAGGTGCCGACCACGGTGGGGACCAGGGGGGCGAGAAGCGTGTCCCCTCCACGTATCCACCTCACTGGGCAGCCAGGAGGGTCCCGTCTGAAGGCTGCCTTTCCCGGAGACAGGCCTTTGCTTTCTGAGGAAAGCCCAGAACCTTCTTTCACCGTCTTCTCAAGTGCGTGTGGCATGTCAGCGCGGACGGGTTTGGGCCGGGGGGGGGGGGGGGCTGGACGGCCGTCTCTGGGGGAAGAGCCCGCCACGCACGGAGGACAGACCAGGGCCGCCTCTGCCCGCAGCCCTGCCGACCGGGTCTCAGTGTCTGAATCATCAGGAAAAACCCTTTCTGGTTCATTGACCTTTCTGCAAATTATAATTTACACCCAGGAGTAAAATGTCATATAATTTTCATACATTTGACTGAGTTTTTTCGTTGCTATCTTAAAAAATGACTCTTTATCAAGATTTCATGCTGGAATTGTCCGGGGATAATCACCTGGGGGGAAACGCTCGTTTGCTCGCTGACCCACGCAGTGTCTCCCTTGGGGCAGCGCTGGTGTCGCGGCGACCGCCGCTCTGGCAGGGGCCTTGGTGAGGCTCCGGGATTGGCCGGGGAGCTCATGAGGCTAGTGTCGATCACCTCCGAACCGACCCCACTAACTGGCTTTTTTTCTGGCCACAAATTAAATCACCAAAGCGGAGGCTGCATGGGCAGGAATCTGCAGAGACCAGGCCTCGCGCGTGGCCACCCTTCCCCGGTGGTGGGAGGTCTGCGGCCAACGGTCCCAGCTGGCCTCGTGCAGAGAAACGGGGTCACCTCGGAACCTGGGCCCGGGGCCCCTTCCTGCTTCAGGATGAAAAAGGGAGAAACATCCCAACCTCCACCTCCAGGAACCTCGGACTCTAACACGTGGGAACGAACAAACTGGGATTGCAGACACTCAGGAAGCCCTTCCAGAAAAACACGCAGACGGGTGTGCCCCCGGCGGAGAGGAAACGACAGATCATTTTGGAGGCATCCAGAAATTGTTTCTGGAGATGCCGGACGTGCTTTAGGGGTTTATCTTTGTAATTGCCATTTTATCTATTGTAGAAAGAAGCCATAGTTCGAAACTGTAGCAATGCCTCTAATGCTGTGGAAGGTCTGTGAATGAACAACAAACAAAGTCGCCCTCTAACCGGTGTGGCGGTCACGCCAGCTGGCGAAATTACCGCTATGGCTGTACATGTTAATACGGCCCTATCACGGAGCCCACTGGTCTTTCTCCCAGACCACGGTAGGATCTCACGTCCCCACGCCCCTGCAGTCGGAGGTGACCACGTGGCTTGCTTTGGCCAGCAAAATGGGAGCAAATGCAGGGGCGTCCCTCCAAGAATGAGCCTTAAAAGCCACAGCCTGGGTCCCCTGCGGCCTGTTTCAAGCCTGGGCAATCCTGGAAGCAGAGACTAAAGCCCCCGAGGATTCCATATGGCCTCCTGGCTGGTCCACGGTGCACACGTTGCACGAGCCAGAAATCAGGCTCTGTTGTTCGAAGTGATAAGATCTGGGGGCTGTTTGTTACTCCTAACGCAGCCTTCTGCTGACAGATGCACCCTGAGCTTGCAACAGCGCATTTCTTGCAAGGACATAGACAGTCTGTGGAGGTCAACAATGTCAGTTATGCAGCACTTCAGGGGATTCTCAGACCCTTTAGTGTGCCCTGAACATTTCCGAGAAGAGAGGATAGTGTGGTAGTTGTCACACACATAAAGCCACATGTTCATGCCCCTCCCCCAGCACTGGCCCTGGGCCACATTCCTTGGGACAGTAACGTGACCCACACAGAGTCGCCGCTTCCTTCCTCCAGTCTTTAGGAATCTGCATGAGGAGCCGCCAAAGGGAATCTCGGGCCCTGCTTGCTGGGGGTGCCCTGGGGGAGAGGGGGAACCACGTTTTCCTTCTGCGCTGGGGTCACGTCCCTCGTCCTCGCCGAGCACTCGTAGTCGGGAGTCTGGCCGTGTCCCCAGGTCCCAGGCAACCGGAGTCCTAAAGAGCGTGTAGACGCCCATCGGCCGGCCACACATCCGCAGGGCTCCTCATGCCACCGCACTGGCTAGAGCCCTGGTGGTGACCCCACGGCAGCCTGGGGGGTTCAGCCGTCCACGCTGCCAGTGCCTGGTCACCACCCGCCAGGTGGACCCCAGCGCTGGGCAGGGGGGTCCCGCAAGCGTTTGTGGCAGGGACCACGTTGACCCGTGCGACCTTGTCCAAGTGCCCTTGCTCCTCGTCACGGAGGAGGAGGTCGTGGTGCACACACACCAGAGCCTGCGCCAGGCGGCAGTGGGCGTCCATCCGGCATCTGCCCTGTGCCAGGCCCCTCCGCCCTCCTCTCCCACCCTCTGGCTGTCACCCGCGTTGGACAGACACACAGAATGGCACTTGGGAACAGGCTGCTGCTCGTCCAGGTGTCACAGGCAGGAGGCTTACGCCTCAACCCCAGGGGTCCCGACTGGTGCGGGTAGGGCTGCTGCTCACCCACCCCCGCCGGGCACCCACACGCCCCTCGGCGCACGCTGGCAGGGCCCAGGGCACCATCGGCTGGTGTTTCCGGTGCCCGTGGCTCTGGTGTGGGGCCAGCAGGTGCCCACGGCCCCACCCTGCGGGGCACACGTGCTTGGCCCAGGTGGGGTGGGGTCCTGCCCCAGACCACTGCCCGGTGCCACCTCTGGGGCTGGCTGCAGGGGCTACACCTGCCACCACCAAGGGAGGCTTCAACCACGTGTGTGTTCAGACAATGAGGTTTAATTTCTCTCGGGATCCTTCTGTCTCTTGTCAAGTTTGTTTAAAACTAATGGAAGTAATTAGTGCAGCAGGTACAGCTGTAGGTACCAGCCCCAGGCAGCCCCCGAGCCGGCCGAGGCCAGGACAGGCTCCCTCCTCCCCACGCGGATTCCCTCCGTGGCACCAGCAGGAGCTTGTGACCTTGGGTCCCTGCGTTTCCACACGGGGTTTCCTGCGCCACACGTTCGATCTGGGGCCCCGCATCCCTGGAGCCCGGTGCCGGCAGAGCACCCGGCTGCGCCTGGCAGCGGCGGAGGCGAGGGCAGTGCAGGCTTTGAAGCGCCCCAGGAAAGTCCCGGAAGCAGCGTCAGGCCTCCCCCGCTGAGGGCGCAGGCGCAGACCCCAGACCCCATCCGGGAGCGCAGAGTGGGGAGAGTCGGGTTAGGTCTGTGCTGGGCAGCACCATCAGGGCATCTCCTCTGCACCCGGGAACACGTGGTGTGTGCCTGTTCCTCTGTCCTCCTGAAATGCATTTAACCTTGCAGAAATAGACACAGACTCCAAAAATAAGATGCAAGAGGAAGGAAGGGGGTTGAGGAGAAAACAAAGATGGAAATTAGAATGGAATGTGCTAAGGTTAGTAAAGGCCTCAGCATTGTTAGAAACCAGCCATGGCATTGCCTCTGAGCTTCCCAGTAGCCCAAGTGAAGAGGGAAACCACATTCAGGCAATCTACAAAGAAAGACAAGTAGGCTACTGGGAAGAGTCCCCATCCTGAGACCTCAGACACTTCTCCCTGGGTGTGCCCCTGCACACTCGCCCACCATGCTCATAACACAACAGGGCGTTGGTAACATTCTAGGGGTGTTTTTCTGTTAAGCAACGTGAACCCACATTTCACAGAGTTTTGAAAGGTGGTGTCCATTTATTCAGCACTGATATTTTATGAATGCCCCTGATGTCTCAGAAGAACATCCTTGATTGATCTTTCTTACCAAAGAGAAGCCCTCCCGGGCGGGGCACAGGACAGGCATTGCTCTGAAGTTCTTCCTGCTCCTGGAGAGCTGGGCTCCCCAACACTGCACCCCACGCAGAGGCCCCCACTGTATCCCGTGGCATCATCCCTCCAAACTGCACCGCAGGGCAGCTTTGGAGGGCGCTGTCTTTAGTTCCACTGAGAGTCTCTCCCCCAGAGGACACCTGTCACCTGCAAAGTCCTTGGATCTCGTGACCAGTGACCCCTGCTGCCCCGTCCAGGCAGCGCGGATGCTGGCACTCTGTTCTTGCTGAATCGGTATCCGCGCTTGCCTAAGATGTCACTAAAGCCATGTGCCTGTTTTTTAAAAAATACAATGACATCATATTTAAGCCTGAAGACACAAAAACCCTCCCGCTGCCGTCCAATTCCATCAGTTTTATTAGAAATTTGCTCCTAGAGAACAAAGGGGCTTATCTATGTATTTCGTGCTAATCTCTCGGCAATCACGGAACCGTCATTTCTATCTTTTGTCAGTGACAATTGGGTGTCAGAGATGATTGATCCACTCAGTTTGCTGCTGATTTTAATTTGTTTACCATTGGGACGAACAGTGTATAAAAGCAGTTTAGAAATTTTTTGTCCCTTGAAAAAGTGTGATTATTCCGTCCTTGGAGTGGGGAGTGTCACAGCCGGTCCTCACCCGCCAGCACCACGGTCGGAGGAGCCCCAGTCGGGGGGCACTGGAGCCCCCACGCCGAGGGTTCTCCCCATCCAGACGGCGCAAGTGCCTGGTGTCACCACATTTGAAAGCATCTTTGTATTAAAGCCACTAGTGGGAGGTGCTGGTGACGGGGACGACGTCTAACGTGAAGGATTTGGGGCGAGGGAATGCGTATGGTATTTATTATTTCGAGACAGGCAACAATAAAAGGTGAGCACCAGGGAAAAACACTTTATCAAATGTAACAGCCAGTAGCGTTTTTTCGTTTGGGGAATAAATAGTAATTAAATCATGTAAGCTGTGACAGTGAAATTGCTTAAGAAACCAATCCTCCCACCATAATTGCCTAGATACCCGCACTTTTATAAATACTAGGTAACTGTATCCATCGTTTTATCAGCACAATGTGACACTGGCTGTTGGTGCCTCGTAATTCACCGCGGCATCGGGTGCCAGTTGCAAAAGCGCTTGGATAGAAACACGCTAACGCAGCCCAGACACACACGCGGCCGCCGAGAGGGGTTTCTCTGCAGCAGAGTTTAAAACGGCCGCGGCGCTGGGGCCACTGGAAGGGGCTGCGATGCCGTTGCCTAATGAATGTTCTGGAAGCAGCACCGTGTGCAGGACCTGCGGTGTCCACGGACTGGCTGCCTTCGACTCCCTGTTAGCAGGGAAGCAAGAGGGCGCGTGGTTGGCCGGGGCCCTGCCCTCCCACGCACCTGCCCCAGCCCACCTGCCCCAGCCCACCTCGCTGAGTAACAGAAAGGACCAGAAACACAGCAGACTCGGATTCTGCTGCCGGAACCCACCTGCCATGGGAAGGTCCCTAAATGCCAGCTCTCCGTCCCTCCCGCACTCAGCCTGCTTGGGGTGGAAAAATGGATCCATTAGGGGCTGTAAAGCCGACGCCGGCAGGCAGGTTTGCGTGCGGCAAGAACGGGGGAAGCGGGGAATATTCTTTACGCAGAGACTCCCCACCGCGCCCCGGTCAAACTGCGGTTGAATTCAGAGATACCAGCCACGAGGGAGAGCTGCATCTGCAGAAACCGAGGCGGCTGGGGTTCTGGCGTAGCGGGCGTGCGGCCTCGCTTGTTTTCCTGCTATTTAAGGCCTCCAGCTAATTCCCTGGCGTCGAGATAAAACTCGGCACCTGGGAGGGTCGGGCAGTGCGTGACTCCGTCACGCGGTGCTCGCTGGAGACCCGGAGCGGCGCCTGCGCGGTCGTGGTGCTTGTCTGGGCCCTTGTGCCGGCCGGGCCTGTCCTGACTGTCTCCCCTTCCTCTTGCAGTCAAGTTCAGCAGCTGTTTGGGGACCAAGGGGACACAATATGAGACCAACAGCGTGGACTTCAAAGTCGGGGCGGACGGGACAGTCTTCGCTACCCGGGAGCTGCAGGTCCCCTCCGAGCAGGTGGCGTTCACGGTGACCGCATGGGACCGCCAGACCGCAGAGAGATGGGACGCTGTGGTGCGGCTGCTGGTGGCCCGGACCTCGTCCCCGCACTCTGGACACAAGGTGAGGTGTGCTCACGTGGGTGGGGCAGGTCTGTGCCTGAGGCTTGATGTCCCACCTCCCCCTGAAGGCGCCGGCAGAGCCTCTGCCCTGAGGATGGCGGGTCCCACCCCGGCCACGCTGGCCAGAGCAGGCCCGGCTGTCCCAGGCACCTGTGCTCCGTCCTGAGACCGGGCCGCATCCGGGTGGGCAGACAGCCCCTCGTTCAGTCTAAGGCTCTGTGCCGCCATCTTGGGGTTCTTCACCCTTGTGTGAACAGGGGCCCACGTTTCTGTGTCAGACTGGGCGCTGCAAATTCTGCATCCTCTCCTGCCCCGGGAGCGCTCGAGCCCTGGGGGGATGAGAAGCAAGACACAGGCCACGTGGTCGGAGTGGGACAGCCGAGGCAGCCGGTGCAGGACTAATTCAGAGAGGAGGGAAGAAGGAAAGGGGGGCGGGAGGGAGGGAAGGAAGGAGGGAAGGAGCAAGAGCTTCACGCAGACATAAGTCATTGTGACCCAACCTCCCAGCCCCCTCCCCGCCCCGACTTCCTTCTGGCCCGACTGCCGTCCTGCCTGGGTGGACAGGGAGGGGCGGCCTCGAATTCCCCACCCGCGAGTATTCTAGCAATCCGGGCCAGACCCCCAGCAACCCGTGTTCATCCCCCAGTCCTGAACGTTAGGGTTCTCGTGTGTGGCAGGGAAGGGACCAGGGACTGCTCACCTTCCGCGTGTCCCTGTGCTGCAGCAGCTGCGTCCTGGTGGCCCAGGGAAGGACCCAAGGCAAAGGAGAGCTCTGTGCAGGGCAGCCTGGGACAGCCTTCCTGGCGCTTCCCCGGCAGCGGGGCCCCGGCGAGGGGAGGGTTGGCAAAGCTGAACGGATTCCCTCGGGCAGGTCTGCCCAGAGCCTCCCCTGCTCTGTGAGCCTCTGAGTGGGAGATGGGCTGCGAGTTTCCCCAAACCTGTTTGACCAAGGAACCCTTCTTTATGGCACAACTTGCAAGACAGGTGTGCCAAGGAACCTGCTTTGGGAAAACGGGGACCTGTGTTTTGTCTCTTACGGTGAAGGTGGTTGGTGTTGGAAAGTGGTGACAAGCTGACCCCGCTGGGGAAGGGAGGTCTTGAGCGTCCTGCTGGGCATGTTAAACCAGGCCTCAAAACACGCCTGGAAGGGCAGTGGCCCCAGACCCGTGAGCCTCACCCTGCGGGTACTGAAGACTGAGACAGGCCTATGTCATTTTCCCTCCTCCCACATCTTTATTCCCAGTCACACCCTGGTGAGCAGGGCAGGCCCTGGGGGCAGCCAGGACGCAGCCCTGGGAACCCTGTCCCACGTGGGGGCCCACCCTCCGAGAGCTGTGCCCCAGTGCTGACAGCTCGCGACTGCCAAGCCGTCCCTGCGCAGAAGCTCTGCACCTTGTGAGCGGAGAGCAGAGCTCCTTAAAGCCTGTCGAGGCCTCAGATGAAAGGCACTAATTGAAAACATGATGGCACCTTTTGCTAGGCATGTTAATGAAGCGATTTCTGATGCCATTAATCCCTGGTCCTCAGTGGAAGGTGCGGACGCCAGCTGTGACTGCAGTTAGTCCCCAGTGGGAGTGCGCCGCGACCCCAAGTCCAGCCACTAGAGCAGGGGACGCTGAATCCATGCCCCAGGATCAGAGCACCCTGGGGAGCCTGGCCGTGGGGTCACCGTGGGGCCATACCCCTGGGTCCGTGAGACACGACCGTTACAGGCAGTGGCGGGCAGGGTCTCCGCAGCCCGTGAGACTCAGTCTCCCTCCGTCACCTTTCATGCCAGCGGCTCCCTTTCCTGCCCTCAGTGCCATCAGCTCGTCCTACCCCCACCACATCCCAGGGAGTGGGCACTGTCACTGTCCTCGTGCCATAGACAAGGACACTGAGCCGTGTGACCCCAGGCCCCCTGCTGCCTGGGAGAACTGACGTTGGGAAGGACTGAAGCTGGCTTTCTAGGTATGGCTGTCCCCGCCGTGGGCTCGAAGCAAGTCCTCTCCAACTGACCAGCTGGGTGTTCGGGACAATTCACGCCACCCACACCCTGTCCTGAGGTCGTCGGGAGTGTCCTGTGAGGTTACGTGAGGCAAGGAGGTGGAAATAGTAGCTCTTATTGTTGGCATTGGCCTGGTGCCAGCTGGGCACCGCCCTGGGCTTGCCACAGCCGCTGGGCCCTGCCAGGTGGCGCAGGGGTGGGAGGAGGTGGGCAGGGCAGGAGGGTCTGTCTGGGACTTAGAAGACCAACTCACTGTGGGACACTCAGTCACTTCATTGGCCCTTACGGGAACTGACACCAACCTTCAAATAATGTCACTGTCTGTAAATGGACTAAGGTGATCCCAGGCTGCTGGTGTCCCCAGCCGCCTTCCAGAAGCAAATGTCAGTCTCCCCCGGTGTAAGATACCATACCTGGCCTCGAGTTCTATCGTCTTTTATATACAATATCCAGCATACGGCCTCGTGACGGGCACCTGAGGGGGACAAGACAAGACAATATAAATAAAAAGCAAGAGGAACAGCAGGTGATAAGAAAAGATTCCCAGAGGCTCCAAGTCATGGAGATATCAAACCTAGATTTTATAATAACTGTGCTTACTGTGCTTAAGCAAATTATAAGACTTTGAGAGAGAAGTAGAAGATATGATAATTAATTGGGCACTTTAGAACTAGAATATGTAACAAAGTTAAGAGCTCAGTGGATAGCTGTGTCTGCAGATTGTCACGGGGAAGAGAATTAGTGAAACAGAGGCTGTCAGAGGAAATATTCACGCTCTGCAGCGTGCAGACATGCAGGAGGACAGCTCAGGAGGGAGGGCCGGAGCTGGGAGCAGTAAGAAGGTCTAACGTGCATGTTTGGAGCATGAGGGGAGAAAAATGGAGCAGAAGCAACATTTGAAAATACAGTGGCAGGAAATGCCCCCGCTGACAGCAGACCTCTGGGCATAGACTCAAGAAGCCCATGGACTCCAAGCAGGGTCAACATACGGAAACTCGTGCTTGAGTGCTTCGTGGGAAAATAGGTAAAACCCAAAGACAAAGAAGAAATGTTGAAAATCAGTAGAAATGACAGAGCTTGCAGCCCGAGGGAGTAAAATGAGGCGCAGAGCCAGCTTCCCTGGGCGCTGCGGAGATCACAGGACAGCGGAGTGGTTGCGCCAAAGAAAGTAGAATTCTGTTCCCAGTAGCACCGTCCTTCCAGGAGTGGAATAAAGACATTTTCAAACGACCGAAGCTGAAAGAATCCGTCACCAGGTGTGTTCGTCAGACAAAAATAAGCCGAGCAGAGGTGAAAGTGACGCGGAGGAAAGAAGCTGGGACAGGCCGGGAAGGCGGGACAGGTGGACACGTGACAAGAGCCACCTCTCACGGGAGGTGACGCGGGCGGCTCCTTCACAACAGCAGTTGCAGAAACTTTGGGAAAAGATAAATGGGGCCAAAGAGACGTAAGTTGCTTACATTGTGCTGGAAGATGATGGGAAAACCCAAATTAATATCGTACTTTGATAAGACAAAGATACTTGTTATAAGGTCTTTGAAAAAGATGTTCTAGGGCAGAGAAAGCCACAGGCTCCAGCTAGAGGCACCAGATGAGGGAGGGGAGCCGCAGGCAGTAACCACGCCCCCCACCGCGGCAGGAGGATGCGGCTGTGTGGTCGCCGCCACGTGAAGTCCACATGGGCAGCACCAAAGCGTGCGTCACAGTGGGGTGGCGAGTCCCTTTGGGAGGTGGGGGCGCCATGCTCGGCGGGTGGGGGGGAGGGGGCAGAGCACGAGGGTTATGAGGGAGCTCTTGTGGGGGCCCGCGCCGTGATGGCCCGTTCAGCGGTTCACTTCGTTTCCATGTGCTTTTTTGCATATAGTGTATCAGACACAATTTAAAAACTTTTTTAAACACGTGCACGCAGAGGGCATCCTGGCTAGGTTTGGAGGAAGTGGGGGATTCAGATGGGGACACACAGTGGACAAGAGAGGTTGGTGGAAGGTTCTAGAGAAACGAATAGCCTCCTTCGAAGCAGCAGTTACATGGTGTTAAAGGTCCCGGGGATGCTTATCGACAGGAGCCTGGAAGCAAATTCCTCAAGGACGGTCTCGGGGACCCTAATTTCCCGGTTCTGTAAATTTTATCTCTCCTGTGTCGTGGTTTCTCCAAGTGTGGCCTCCTCGTCCGTTATTTCAGTGACTCCCCTTGGACTTGGGAGAAACTGACAGCTTCACAGTTAGATGAACCATAAACATTTGGCAACTTCTCTCCTTCTCCTCTCCTCTCTTAGCAACCACGGAGACCGCGTCTTTCTCCGGGTAACACAAGCGGTGCTAGAATTTGGAAGAACTTTTTTTTGGTGCAGTCTTGCAGGAAAGCTGATAGCAATTCAATTAGAAAATGCAAATGAGGTCACATATTTCCCACGGGAGTGCTGAATTGCCCCTAAGGAATCAGCAATATCCCGGCGCAGTAAATACTTGAGATGAAGTTTCGCTGGCGGTTGTCTCTGACTCGCTGCCGCAGCACTTGAACGCGGCAACAGGACCTGGGGGTGCAGTTTGCAAAAAAGAAACTGTTGTTTATGAAACTAATATCGGGCCTCCTAGCGTGCTCAGCACTTATGACCGCTGGACTCGCCAAGCAGCGCCCACGGCCAGACAGGCCCGAGCTGCCCGGGGTCCTTCCTCGGGGTTTCTGCCTCCCCGGCTGTCTCGGGCTGAGCCGTGTTCCCCAGAATTCAGGTGTTGAAGTCCAGACTTATCCAGATCTAGTTGTTCCAGAGCAGTCTGGGGTCTCTTTCCCTGCTTCTCTGGCCAGAAAGGAACACTAACGGTCACCCTTACGGAGACCAGCGTCTGTGCCACGCTCCCGTCGGCTGCAGCCTTGTCTTCCTGTCTTCAGTTTCCTGAGGGACGCAAGGCTGGAGCAGTGGGCGGCGGCTTTCAGATCTTCCTCCAGGGAATGTGTGTGTGATGCTGATTAGAAACGGCAAAACCTCCCCACCGGGTCATGGCGATTATCAGAGGTTGCCCAAAGAGCTTCCACACATCACATCCCGAGGCACCTGCTTGGCACACAGGTGTGGCGGGCGATGGGGCCCAGGACCACAGTGTGGCGGGAGGTCTCCCTGCTCTGTGCCCACAGGGCACAGCTCGAGTCCCAACCCGCCCCCAGTGACCACAGCACGACCCTGGGCAAGTCATCGAGCTCCCCTAGCTGGAAGAGAGGACGGTGCTGCTCCCCTGCCGCCCGGGCATGGGTGACGGGAGAGGGCCGCCTGGGCGCGCAGCTGGCAGCATGCGGGCAAGTGTCGGAGCTAAGGCTCCCTTCCTGACAGGCACAGGGGAGCCACAGCCACCGCTCTGCTCGGAAAACCTTTCTCTACGTCAGTTCTACGGGGTTTTCCAACACGATCTCCCCTTCTTATAGGAAGTCGGGAGTAAGAAACGCCTCGGTGCTGGGGGCGGGGGGTGCAGAGATGGCACATTCGTCCCCAGTGGTGTCACCGACATAGGAAAAAACCCACTAAGTGCCATTTCAGAACCAAACTCATGCAAATATTCATTTAGAATGTCTCACACGCCCTATTTGTTAAGGAAGGTGGATGTCGTCCTGTTGTTCTATTTCATGTTTGTTAAATGCCATTTTACTCTGTCCATCCTTGGCTACCATGGAAACCAGCTGGAAGGCTGCAGACAATACTCTAGTTAAACACTTTACATAGACGTGTTCTCAAGGCCGTAAAGCGCAGCCTGTTTCAAAGGTGTGTTGAAAGGAAGCGGGAGGCACACTGTGCGCACGTCAGCGCCCGTTTCCAAAGCAATCTAATTATCCTCGTGAAGATCAGCGCCAGGCTTGACATTTGGGGACAACCCTTCCTGCCTTTGCTGAAGCAGGTTTCACCCAAAGTGCTAAGGAAGAACGAGAACAAGACGGAATCACATGGGAGAGAGTGGAAAAGGACATGGCGCCTCCCTGGCCCAACGTGGCAGCGCTGGTCCCCGGTGCAGAAATGCCCTTGCCCACATTTCCTTTAGCTCCGACTCCTACGCAGTCGGTAGTCTTGGAGCCCCGACCCTGAGACGTGGTGCTGTTTGTACGGCTGAGACTGACCACTGACCCAAACGTCCGTGCCACCACGGCGCTCGGCAGTGCACCGAGATGACGCCAGTGGGTCTGCATCACTGCTGCGTGAGAAGGCGCGGCGTCCCCAGGAGTCAGAGGCTGGAGGACGTCACAGGCCGGTGGGCTGGGAGGACGGAGGCGGGGCTGGGCAGGTGGGACTGCTCAGCACATTGAGGGGCGAGAGCCTGTTTTATCCAGATAACAAACAGAACATGCTTCGGCCTCGTTGGGGCTCCAGGGCTTGCATGGGACCTCAGAGCTTCCAGAATCTTCCATCCTGAAAGCACCATTCCTGCTGTATCTGCAGGTAGAGCATGTTCTCGCTCACACGAAGGGCAGGTACAAGTAAAACCTTCGGGAAGCCCCGTTGCTCCGCCGTGCAGATGCTCCATGAAGAAGGGCCACACTGGGGGCTCGGGCGTGGGGTTGTCACGACGCTTTGCCCATGTGGCCAGTCCAGAGTGTGGCCCTGCTGAGCAGATGTGCCAGCCGGTAGGGGTCTGTCTCATTCTTGGCCCCCAGTGGCACCTCCACGATCTGTTCTGAGTCCATCGACATTCTATGCAGTTGCAAGGCACCTTAGAAGAAAATAAAATCCGCATATTCGACATGTCTTGCCCTTGGCGTACCCACGCGGCAAGACCCACCAGCACCCAGCGTATAAAGAAGGTTCTACCCTGAGCTCAGTTCTCCTGTGATAATCAGCTTTTTCACTCACACCAAAACCCGTCTTGAATACCCCTGTTCACCCGGATTTCTACTCCTGGAGACATTTGCCGCCTCTATTTTTATCTTCACAGCAGAGGAGGCCGTTGCCTTCACACTGCGTGGCTTGCGGGGTGTGCAGGGGGGGAGCGCAGAGCCCCCAGCTGGGGCGGCTGCAGGTGTTTTTTTCTTCTCCTCCTTGGAGGAGTCGCTCCCCGTGCATTCCGCCCCACCTGGGGGCCAGGAGAGCCAGTAAAGTCAGGGAAGCGGAAAAACTCAATTCCCGCTGCGCCCCCACCCATCCCTTGACACTGGGCTGAGCAAGTGGCTTATATTCTGCTTATGCAAATCAGACCCACAGCCTCCTGCACGGAAGCCCAGTCTCTGGGCATTGCAGGTCAGGGGCTACGCCGCCAGTCAGAAGAGTGAGGTTGCAAGGGACCCCCCAGAAAGCCACTATTCCGGGTGAGGGAAGTGGGTGACTATGTCCTTCCGGGATGGGCCGGGGCGCACCCCATACAGCTGACACGGACCTCCTTGACCAAGACCTTGGTGGGCGCGGGGACTGGTTGCCATGTCCCCCCAGGAAGTGACTTGAAAAAGTTTCCACAGATTCCTTTTATTGAATCAGGCAGACTTGTGCCCATGCTATTTTTCTCAAAATTGGGAATTCCAGGTGCTAAGGCAGCACCCGGCAGGGTCAGCCCCAGGGCCCTGCGCCTGGGTGGGATGGCGGGTGAGGGACGTCACCGTTGCCGTCTGACACTCCTGTCTCCAAAGGGCAGGGCTGCTCAGCTCTCCTTAGAAACTGGGATCTGGCTTCTGGAAATTCAGAGCAATTTCCATTTCGCGCCACCTCTCAAGTGTCATGACTTCTGCTAGGAACAGCGGATGCTTCTCCTTGATGACTTTTGCAGGAGCTTCAGGCTCCCACATCTAAACACCTGTGCTCAGGTAAGGCAGCCCCTGCCCCCTGTTCCCGCTCCTCCAGGCTGTTCCCGCCTCGGCCCCTCCCCTTGCGTCTGCCCAGCCGGAGAGAATGCCCGGGAGGGGCCCGAGCACCCTGCAGAGCGGGCCCCAGGGAGAGCCTCATGCATTAAGGCCAGAAGGTCTAGAATGGGACCCGCCCCTGCATTTCTATCACAGGAAACTTGGAAATGACCTGTCGCATCCACCTGCTAAGCAGTCCCGTGCACCTCAAACCGAGAGGGCCGGAGGAGACTCCTCCCCCGTGGCAGGTGGGGGGTCTGTACTGATCGTTCCACCCCCTCTGGGCGCACTGCTCAGGGTCCTAAGTCAGCCCCTTCCCTTAACGGGTGGGCTCCTACTCCGCTCTTCGTAATTCCAGGATTGGAGAATAGAAAAATATGGTAAGTTATAACTTTCTGCGTGTAGATGGGAGTGCATAAGATTATGTTCTTCCCAACTTTTTCCTTTTTGTTCCTTTTCAAAAAAAGGCAATAATTTAAAACCTGCTGCAGGTCAGCGCTGCGCTATCCGTCCCTCCCTGGCGCAGAGATGGGAGGGAAGTGGGCCCGCTCCCTGCCACCCTGAGTGTCCCCAGGGCCTCACCCAGCCGTCAGGGCCAGCTACACCATGTCACACGCAGAACACCTCCCTGTACGAGGACAGCAGACCCGGCAGGCGCAGAGCTGCCCGGAGCGTAGGAGGATGAGGGGACGTGCAGCCCGGGAGAGCACAGGCCACCGCCGGGCGCGATGTGATGTTTGCTTATTGTTTTTCAATGTGCAGCTTGCCCGTGAACTGGGGGCCCCGGGCTTCCAGTGGAAATGGAAGGCTGTCATTGTTTCTGTGCCTTCCTCCGTCACACTGAGATCCTCGTGGAGGGATCCTGCAAGCCGTCGGCAGCTCCGGGAAGTCACCCCTTAACCACATCTTCCCAGGCGTCCAGGGAGCGGACGGAAGTAGGGAGGGCAACTTCCTTGGTACCCCTCATTCTGCAAACGTGGGCACAAGCCAGGCTGGATCCAGAGACCAGCTCAGCAACCAGGACCCTCCCCAACCCCACCGGTTCCAGGACCTCCCACTTGGGCTAAACTGTCAGGACCCAGTGAGCGGGCATGCATGTATAATGCATAAACACATATGTGCATGTATCGATACACATATACATCTATGTATGCACACACATACGTCTATATGTACATGTGCATGTGTGCATAGTATCTTATCCACATGTGTGCATATGTAGCATCTAATTTTTAGTACCAGTGGAGTAGAGCAGTGGTTCCCAACCTTTTTGGCACAGGGACCGGTTTCATGCAGGACAATTTTTCCATGGACTGGGGTGGGGGTGGTTTGGGGATGATTCAAGCACATTACATTTATTGTGCAGTCAAACCTCTCTGCCGATGACAATCTGTATTTGCAGCCGCTCCCCAGCACTAGCATCACCGCCTCAGCTCCCCTCAGATCATCAGGCGTTGGATTCTCATCAGGACCCACAACCCTGATCCCTCAGATGCGCAGTTCACAGTGGGGTTAGCGATTCTATGAGAGTCTAATGCGTGTGCTGATCTGACAGGAGGCGGAGCTCAGGCGGTGATGCAACGGTGGGGAGCGGCTGTAAACGCAGATGAAGCTTCGCTCACCTGCCGCTCACCTCCTGCTGTGCAGCCCGGTTCCTAACAGGCCATGGACGGTACGGTCTGCAGCCTGGGGTGGGGACCACAGGAGTAGAGGCCACATTCAAACCACACCGGATGCTCAGTCATCATTCGCTCAGAAATACACAGTAAAGAAATGCATCAGGGGGAATCAGCAGGTGTCATCTGTCAGGAAATTTTTAACAGTAACCGGAAGCATTATTTATAGTTAGTGTCCTTAAGCATCAGTGTTTATATGCTGTATTCTGAATGGGCCCGAGATGATCGCGTGTTCAGAACACCCCTGTTCCACGGGGATAAGTGCTAACTGTCGCTGACGTTTTCTTCCAGGGAAGTGGGTGCATCTTCCAGGCAGAGCCTGCACAGGTCTGGCATTGCTTTCCACCAGATTTTGTTATTACATTTGTCTCACAGCTTTAAAATAGTAGCAAATATGTGCAATTTATTTAAACAACACTAGGGAAATTAACGCCATGTTAGCTCATCCTAAGCAAATGAAGATAAAGCGGGTTTTTTTCAAAAAAAAAAAAAATCAGCTGTATGAAAACCCTGCAGAATTATGAGCCTGGAATTCGGAGGGCACAGGTGAGTTGCTACTGGTTCCGAAGCATCACCAGGTGGGACGGACCGGCTGTGCCCACCCCATCCGCTGGGCCAGGAAGGCCCTCCCCCCGCCCACGTCCGGAAGGATCCGTTTGCTGAGCTTGGCAGGTTGGCTTCACGCAGACGTGCTCGAGAACAAAAGCTAACATGTCCCTTCTCCCGGGCGGGCACCTGCCAACCTGAGGGTGGAGAGCCCCGTGGCAAGGTGTGTGTGCCTGTGTGCAGCGGCCCACCTGTCACCCGGGGGCGCATTAATCACGGATCCTGGGCCACACCCAGAATCCGTATGTCCCAGGTGGGCCCTGGGGATTTGCGTTCCTGACGCACTCCCGGGATGCCGACCCTGCTGGTCCTGGTCTCTGCCCGGTCTGGGGTCTACGGGAGATGACTTAGTGCAGGGAGACGCCCCGTAATTCCCTCCGCAGGGCCCCACCTCTTCCGTGGGAATAGCGATTTCTGCCAGCCCACCACGCACCGGTGTGAGAGCCCAGAGTGAGGGCTGGCACTGTCCCAGTGCTCTGGCCCTGGGGTCAGATACCTCTGCCCAGTGAGCTGTGTGACCTTCCGGGGCTGCCGGCCTGCGTGCTCCCTGGCAGGCTGGCTGCTTCCCTGGGTTGTGACGGAAGGGTTCAGGGGAGCCTGGAACCTGAGTGCTCAGCGCGTGGTCACAGTGATTATTGTTTCTGTTCACTGTGTTGTTATTTCAAGGTACTTTGAGCGTCTGGATTGATCTGGTCTTTCTCATCAGCGCTTACGCTTCATTAACCCAACTTGTCATCTCTCCAAGGTACAGGCAGGCTCCCGGGGAGGTGCCGCAGTCTGGGGCCCGGTCTTGCAGGGCAGGCAGGAATTCTTCGGAGGGGCCTGTGTGGTCCCCCCGACACTCAAGACCTACGAGGCTCTGGCTACCACTGGAAACCAGTTGTCTGCACTCGGGTTGTAGGGGGACAGTGCGCGGCCAGGACTGTCCTAAAAGCAGTTCCACAAGGGGCCCCAAGGAGCCAGAGAAGACGCCACCCCAGTCCCATGAGGGGCAGCATCTGCTGGTGTGACTAGACCTGAAGTTGGTGTGAGGAGTGTTTCCGTGGCGACCATGGCCACAGCGACAGTGTGCACCTGGCGCCACTCCCGACAGGACAGGAGCGACCCGTGGGGACCCGGGCTGTTGAGTGCTGCAGACTCTGGAATGCAGGAGCCCACCGGGAGGAGACAGCCAGGGCCACGATGGGAGGGGGGGCTCACGGGGGGTCTTGCTGGAGTGTGGCTGGTCCAGATGGATTTTCTCGCTGATGTAACTTTAAGTTTGGGCATTTGGGAGCGGATATGAATTTTTTTTTTTTTTTTTTTTTTTGGCATCAAGTAGGCAGTTGTGTCTACGTGTGTTTAACTTATTTCTGTGCAGCCTTTTCTGCAAAAGGGAGTGGGGAAGGCGCTGCGTGCTCAGAGGGTAGCGCTCGGACCGTCCGGTGCCGGGTCTGGAGCGCAGCGGAGGGTGGGGCCCTGCGGTGGCTGAGGGGCAGCTTCCGGCAGGCGCCTCCCAGCCCGCTCTGAGCTCTGCCTCGGGCTGCCCTGGTCCGAGGTCCGTCTCTGCCCAGTGAACCGTCCTGTGGTCTCTGAGGTTCAGAGTCAAGTGATCACCAGCCAGGAGGACGGTGCTGGGGCATCTGTATGGGGCACCTTGAAATAAACCTGGTGTGTCGTGTGCATGGATATCACGTGTATCCGTGAGGTTCCGTTAGCGCTGCTAACCGTGAGAAGTCATGTACAGTACAACATTTAGAAAGTATAGAAAGGTAAAAAGAACAAAGTAAAATAACATAAAACGCCCTGGTGACCCGAGTTTACGTTTGCTGTATTGCCTTCCAATTCCTTCTCTGTTCTTTTAAACAATTGTGGCTCATGATACATGTATATTTGATATTTTTTTCTCCACTTACTAATATCTGATAGACATTTCTTCGTGTTGGAGTCTTAACAGAGTGGTTTTCAATGACCGCAGTGTCCCGAGAGCAAACATGGTTTCGTGCGTGCAACTAGCCTTACCACCCGACTTCCGGATTTTCTTTCTGTATTTTTACTGTTAGAAAACCGTCCCCCGTGAACATCTTTATACTGAGGTGATGTGTGTCGTGTGTGGAGTCACCGGGACAGATGTCCAGCTGTGGAGTTACTGGGTCGGGGGTCATTTCTGAGGTCCTTGGTAGTCACCGGCAAGCTGGCTGCTGGCGGTGCCCGGCACAGGCGGCGCGAGTCCCCCACTCCCCGCTAACATAGGCGGGGCTGTTTCTCAGCGTCACCTGATGTAATTCCCATAGCGACCCTCTGAACTCGGGGCTACTGCTACCAGCCCCATTTTATCAGAGAAGAAACCAAGGTTTTGACAGATTAAGGGACTTTGCCCCATGTTGCCCGAATCTCTGGGTGCCCCTAAACACACGGTGTGAGGTCTGCTTAACGCTAAGCCCACCCCCTCCGGCCGCCCTTGCAACGCCATCGGTGTTGAGGCTTAATTTCGTTTAGTCTTGTCAATGTGATAGGTGGAAAGGACATATTACTTCGACTTGCATTATGTGATTACTGGAAGATGCTAACATTTTTTGTAAGTTTATTGATAGTTTATATTAATTTTGCTGTGAATTATCTATTCGTGTCCTTTTCTTATGAAGAAAATCCCATTTGTTCTTATTGACTTATAAGAGCTCTTTGCATTGTGACTATTAACCCTTCGTGAAGTATATTGTAAATAATGTTTTCCAAATTTATTAATTGCCTTTTGGGTATATTTTCATAAACATGAGTTTTAAATTAAAATGTCTTAGCTTTTCCTTTGAGATTTCTTCCGTTGCTGGGATCTTTAAACGCCCTGGTCCACACTGTTGGTGACGTAGTGGACTCTGCTTTCTTCCCTGTGGTTTCTGCTTCCCCCTCCAACCTGCGACCTGCCTCCTCTCGGACGGGTCTTGCTTGGCTGTTCCTCCCTGACACTTACCCCCGTCCACTCTTCCCCCTCAGTGTGGGGTGCACAGATCTCCCAACAGACCCCGTTCCTTTGTGCAAACGTAACCCGCCGCTCTGACTCTTCTCTCCCCTCTCTGCATGATGCCGCAGAAAGGACGGAAGGACACGGTTCTGGAACCTTCTCCGCCTCCGAAGGACACGCTGTTGCCGTGGCCCCAGCGCCAGAACCCCAGCGGGCTGAGACGACAGAAACGGGACTGGGTCATTCCACCCATCAACGTGCCGGAAAATTCCCGCGGGCCCTTCCCACAGCAGCTCGTGAGGGTGAGTGGAGACCCCTCTCGTTCAGTAACTGCGGTGTGAGCGGCGGCCGAGCCCCCCCACCCCCACCCCCACCCCTGTCCCCGTGCACAGCGAGGGGCGGGCACTGCGCCAGCCGTCCACGCTCAGTCAGTGATGACATTCGAGTTGCACAGAAGGGGACGGTGGGTCCCGCCAGGCGGACAGGACTTGAGTTGGGGGGGTGGGACTCTCTCGGCCATTTTCAAATGACAGCAGGTGGAGGCGAGGATGTGGAGTGTGGCTTTTGACCTCTGACCCCTTTGTTTGGTCTGACTGTTCACATTTCTTTCCACATTTCTGAGATACTGGGCGTGGCAGGATGTGGCCCGTCTGTGTGATGGTCACGGTGCTGAAAGTCAGAGCCTTGAGCCCGAGGCTGGGCGGGGGTCTAGGTGGGCAGTGCTGTGGCCCGTCTGCCGGCTCCCTGGTGTCACTGTGTTCCCTGCAGCTGCCCCAAGTTGCTTTTTCTGCAGAAAGAATTTGTTTTATAAATTTGTGTTTCTCTAATCTAATCCATCAACCAGCAATTTCTTCTTCCCTTTGAAGAAAATTGCAACCCAATCTGAGCAATGATTTGATAAAATGATGGTGAGAATTCCCATCCCCTGTGGAAAAGCCTCACCCCACTCTTTGGAAACGAGGGTCCCCGCGTATGATAAGGGGTCCTCCTCATTGCTGGCGCTGACTGGCCTGTTTCTTTCTCGTTCCTTTCGACACGGAAGGCTGGGCTGTGCTGGGAACACAGAGACGGCGTGGGAGGAAGCGCCAGCCCAGCAGAGCCCCTGCGGTTCTCTGCACCCCCAAGGCCAGCCACGAGGGTTGGCTGACCCAGCAGAAGGAGCCAGAGTGGCAGATATTTAGAGCACAGCTCTGACATTAGTGAGAGCGGCGCGCACACCCACTTACGCACCACCCAAGGTGGCTCGGTTGCAAAATGCCACCCGCCTTCTCATCCCAAGCCAGCTCTGCCGCCCAGTGTCCCCGAGCCCTCTGCTGCCTCCTCCCAAGGGGGGGTTTCCTGAGCCATCGCCCCCCTTGAGTTGTCTGGCTGGGTTGGAGATTTCGCTGTTTGGAGCTCAGAGGTCGAGAGAAGCCATCAAGGATTGAAACCCCATCCTGGGGGCAGTTTCCTAGGACCTCCGTCTCCTGAGCCAACTGGCCAACCCCAGGCCCCCTGCTCAGGACGATGCCAGCGACAGTTCTGCAGTGGCTGCCTTGCCCCCACCCCTCTCGGGTCCCTTCTGGATCTTGGCTGTGCCCTGTGCCATCAGTGGTTTGAAATGTTTCTCCGAGCAATTCGTTCTTAATGTAAACAAGCGTATTCTGAAAGGAAACATTGTATCAGGCGGGGATGGGAACATCGGCGTGGTCTCCAGAGACAAGCATGGGGCAAAGAAAGCAGAGCTGCCCCCTGTCCTCCGAGGAAGGCCACGTGAGGCAACAGTGTTTCAGGGACACCAGGGCCAGACCGAGGCGTCCCGTGGGAATGTTCTCAGAACAGAGCGCATGTTGCCCGGGAGCGAGGTGGTCGTGGTGTGCCTCACGTTCATGTACTGCCTCGTGCTGGCGCTACCCCAAGTCACGTCGTGTAGAAAGCCGTCGGTCTTGCTCGGGGGTCGGCAGACCTTTCCTGTGAAGGGTCAGAGAGCAAATATTTCCGGCTTTGCAGCCTCGCAGCCTCTGCCACAGTGTGGACGCAGCCTCAGGCCGCAGTGCACACTAACGGGTGGGCTTGTGTCCCAGTAAAACTCTAGTTACCCGGTGTTGGCCCACGGGCTGTAATTTGACAACTGCCAGCCTGACTCCCTTCCCAAATTCCAGGAGGGTCTGCCCCAAGTCATCCTCACGGCTGTGGCAGGCACGTCATCTGTTGAGTGAATGAACGAATTCGGGGGCTCTGGTCTGCGTACACACCAGGAGGGCGTGCACCTGAATCTCGGCCGGTGTCTTAGCACGACGGAATATTCTGTCATCCTGACCTAGGACTGACAAGTGGGACATTCTGTCTCTGCTCCCATCTGTTGACAGCTCATAAAGGGCGCCAAAAAATGGGGGGGGGTCACGTGGGCAGAGCCCTGCCCCAGGGGGTCCCCAGGCTGCACGTGACCCGCTGGGCTCATCGTCCTGCGTGTCCGTCTTCTGCTGGGCTGTGGAGAGAAAGACACGGCTGCACCTTCTGCCTGGCCGGGCACCTGCGTGGCAGTGGCTGAGGAGGTCAGGGCTGGGGACGGGGCCGGCTTCTGCCCGACCAGCAGAGAGCTCGGGTCCCTGATGGGCGGGCCACGTTGTCCTGTTGACGGGGACATTTCTTCTCAGGACATGGCAGTGAGAACTGAGCTTACTGTGCATCTGAGTGCCCCCAGCCGGCACGCGGTTTTCCAGTTTGCAGCAGGGAGATTCGCCCCTCCCGATGCTCACACACCACGGAGAGCGCGGCGGGGGAGGAGCGGGGACAGGGGCTCTCAGGCCTACGGGCGGACGCAGCTTCCTGGAGACGCCCTTTGCCGTTGACGTTGCCCAGCCGGCAGCGCGGGGAGGAGACGTGAGTTTGGCTCTCGGTGTCAGGGAAGCTACGGAGCCTACGGGTCTGGGAAACCATCACCAGCGCCTCGGACTCCCCAAGCTGGAGCCGCTGTCTGGGGGTCTGTGGCGTTGCCGCGGGTGGCAGTGGGTTTGCCATCCACTGCCCGCACCCCTGACGTGGCCAGCAGCCCCGAAGAAGGGCCCGCCCATGCCGGGCTGTCACTGTGGGAGGGCTGTGGGCAGGGCATGGGTGTGTCAGGGCTGCGACTGCTGTGGGGACGTCTCCAAAGCTGCAGAAAAACCCACACAGCAGAATTTCACTGTTGCTCCTTGTGTGGCTTAGTCAGGCTCCTGGGCTCTGCACCACAGCCATTCCGGGCCCCAGGGTAAGGGGCTCGGGTTGGCCTGGCATGGGAGTGGCGTGTCAATGGCGTGTGTCGATTTTGCCAACATCCCCTCGGCCAACGCCCAATCACTGGGCCCTGTCTAACTGCAGTGGATGCTGGGACACACCCAGCCCTGTCCCCGGGAGGAGAAGGAAGCGTGGCTGGTGAGCGGCTAGTCTCTGCCAACACAGGTCTCCAGACATGAGGTCAGCCCTGTCCTTTCCTCCCCAGTGACGCAGCTGTCCCGGGGGCCCACAGCCACCAGCCGTCCTGGGCAGGCGATTCAGGCCCAGGCACCAGCCCTTCCCAGGCCTGGCCTCTCTCCACCCTCTGCCCCGCCTTTCTCTCCATCGCGCTCGGTGCCGTTGATTTCATATCTGTCATTTACTCATCTGCCTTCGTGTTGTCTGAGAGTGGCAGGGACCTTGCCTGCGTCCCCAGCGCGGCGAACAGCTCCTGGCACGCGGCAGGCGCTGGACTTGCTGAGGGAATGAATGAATGAGGGAACAAGTGGGTGACGGGTGAACCCTGTGCTGGGCACCCAGCAGCTCACACACCCCACGGCACAGCCCCTGGGGCTCGGCAGGTGCCTCTGCACGGCTGGTCCCGGCTCTCAGTGCTCAGAGTGACAACGTGGCACATGCCTGGGGGGACCTTGCTGGGGGGAGGTATGTCTTTAGCAAATGGAAAAAGAAATGTCCATTGTGGCTTCTGTAAAAGATTTATCTTCTCCAAATGGACCCCATGTTCTTATGTAAGAACTCAGCACACACATGTGCGTGTGGGTGTGCACACGCATGCTGCCCCCACTTCACGCACACACAGACACGCACACTCATGTTCTCATTCACTGCCTCCCCTCTTCCCTCCATGGAATTCTTATCCGGCGCAGACCATGGTGTGGGGGCTGCTTTTCTGCCAGCCTCTGTCTGCAGGAAGTTGATGCGTTTCCTGTCCGTGTTTCAGGGGGGCAGAAAGAACCCGAATCGCGGAGCTGTGCTGAATGCAGCGTGATGGGAGCAGGAAGCAGACGCGGAGCACTGTGAGGTTCAGCTGGGATCGGCTGCAGTTCTGTGCTCATTAAGGCATTTCATTCTGATGAAATATGTTAAATGAAAAAATGGGCCGGAGAGGAAGAGGCAGAACATTCCTCCAAAAAAGCCTCTGTTAATTACCGGCCTTTTCCTTATAAGGAGAATCATGTCCCCTCCAGCACACTCGCTCTGCCTGTGCAGGGGAGCCCTGGCCAGGGAAGGGGGCTCCCGTCGCGGGGCTGTGGCGCGGGGCGCACCGTCGGCGGTTGTGCCTCTGGAAGGAGTGACGGGGAGTGAGGAGATGCGACGGTATCGGGAGACGTCACCCGAAGGCCCTGGCCGTCCTTTCCTCCCGGGCAGAGGGAGAAACCGAGTCACCGTCACTGGGCTGACGCCCTGGGAAGCTGGCGGGGCTGGTGCTCCCAGAGGAGTGAGGGCAAACGCAGGAGGGCACCGTTTAGGTCAGCAGGACACCTCCAGCTCGGGGTGGACAGCGGGGCCGTCGGTCACGTGCCGGGCGCCACGCAGGCATCGGGGATTCCGGGGGGAGCATGTAGGGTTCGTTCGTGGCTGTTTCGGCTTGTCGTTCAGTGTCCCCGTGACCACGGCGGTGATTCCCTCGCAGGCCCATCAGTGCAGGGTTTGGAGAGCCACCTGCGTCTCCAGCACACGCACTAGGTTTCGCTTCTGGCAAGATTCGGAACAAGGATAAAATCAAACTCTTAAAAAGAGGATCTGTTTCTTGGCGGCATCTCATAAAAATTCAGAATTTGTTAACTTGAGAGGTTGTCCAAGGTAACTGTAGGAATTGGCTCGCGATGAGGAGGAGGAAGCGCGTGCTCTTGGGGACAAGTCCCTTCATTGTGGAGGTTGGTATTTCAGAAGACAAGGGGTCACGCCAACAGTCCTCGGGGCCCTGCCAGAGAGCAAAGGCCGGGAGAGCCGTGAACACAGGATGCTGGAGAGAGGTCCTTACAGTCACTCAGCGCCAGCCCCTTGGGGCGGACGGTGGATCCCACTCCCGGAGCGGGAGGTCGAGAGAGCGCAGGGCGGGTGCTTGTCAGGTCGTCAGACTCAGCCCCGGACACCGAGCGGCTCACGTGGGCTTAGGCTGATGACATCGGAATGTTCCCTTCGCATTTGCTCGGTGAACTTGGCTCCCGGTTTATGGACACGGCTTCACATCCAGCGAGTGTTTGTTACGTTCTGTGTGACACGCATGGCTGGGCCTTTGGGGTGTGGAGGTGAGAGGTGACACGCTGCCCTCGGGGTGCTGCGCTGGGTCTGCGTCACGGGAGTGTGTGGCGTGTGACTCAGTCTGCAGCCCGAGTGTGTGAACACGCGTGTGGAGCTGGCTGAACTTTCACTGCGCGTCACCCTTACGAAGCGTGTGAAACCTGTTCGCTCGCCGTCCAGCCCACCCGAGAGCCTGTTTCCTGGTCCTCCGTCGCGTCCATTCACGTGCACGTGACTGACGTGGTCGTTACTCGTCATCTCACGGAAGCAGGATGACCTCCTGGAGCGCGAATGTGCCCGTTGTCCTCAGGAGATGGCCCAGCTCCTGTCACACGGGTCCCCAAGCCCCTGCCCCTTGCACAGCAGACTCCAGCCGGGTTGGGGACTCGCAGACTCCAGACTTGCTCGGGCGCTCGGTGACCTGGAGTCCCGCGTGCAAGCTCTTCCCTCCGTCCCAAGGGTTTCCCCCCTACACCCCGTGCCCCCGACCTGGCTGCATCCTGCCCCCTCTGAGAGAGCCCCACTTCTCAGAACCAGCGGAGGCCCTCCCGTGGGGTCTCGTGGTAGTCCCTTTGCCTGTCACTGCGGTAGAGATTTTGGCACAGTTTTGTCAGTAATCACTGTGCTGTGTCCCCCACGAAATCTAAAATTCCTTGAGGGATGGGCCGCCTGTCAAACAACACTGATGACAGAGCAGATGTCATCTACTACACACTAGATAGATCAATAAAATTATCCAGTCTGAAGAATGGGGAGGCCTGGAATACGCAGGGTTTCAGTGGGATGGTGACCGGTGGCCTAGTGTCTGTGTAACGGGAGTAGCAGAAGGAGAGGAGAGAGGTGATAAAAAAACAGTCCTTGAAAAAATAATGGTTGAAATTTTCCCCAAATTTGGTAAAGAAACAAACTCACAGATCCAAGAAACCCAGTGGACCCCAGGTGGGATAAATACAGAAGAAGCCATGCCTTGATCTAGTCAAACCGCCAACATTTAAGAAGAAAGAGGAGATCTTAAAGAGCAGGAAAGATGCCGCGTGTACAGGACAAGGACAGGACTGGCTTCTCGTTAGAAGTAACGGAGGTCACAGGCCAATGGAGTGACATTTTAAAATTACCGAATGAAAAGAAACTATCAACGAAGAATTCTATATCCAGGAAAGTATCCTTCAATGAAGACGAAATAAAGACATTCCTGGTGAACAAAGTCAGGGAACCCTCCCCAGGGGCTCACGGGAAATGGTAAAAGATGTCCTTTGGGCTGAAGCCAGATGACACCAGTTGAAATTGAGGCCCCCAGGAAGGGATGGGGAGCTAAGGAAAAAGTAAAGTTATGGACTGACCTGAAAGGCTGTAATCTGTCTCTTAATGTCTTTAAAAGACAGCTGACTATATTTAAGGCAAAAATGTAACTTTGTGTTATGGAAATTATAACTTATGTTGATGTCACTAATGTGACAGCAATAGGACAAAACTTAAGAAAGACAACAAGTGACAGAGGACAGGAGCCATGTCTGATCGTGTCCCTGGCTGTCCCCAACCACCAGGAACAGTGGCCTAGAGCCCCCCTCCCCAGGGAGGGGTGGGTGCTGGGACCCCTAGAGGGAGGGGCTGGGTTTGGCCCGGGGGCTGGGTTTTGCTGTGACTGGGAGTGACTGTCTGATGGGCATTGTGCAGTGGGACCCTGGCTGTACCCTGCCCAGGTGCATGAGGACCTCCTAAAGTTCACACTCCTGCCTTTGAGGAGTCACCTGGAGACAGGCTCAGGGCGCACATGGCTGGTCCCTAGGAGGACAGAGGCCAGTGATGCTCCAGTTCCTGACTTCGCTAGTGAATCTTCGGGGTCTAGTTCTTTGGAGCCAGAAAAGCTTATGGGTGAGGGAAAATGAAGACGTGGGTTTCTCTACCTGAAGGAACCTTCAGACGGAAACCTCTGGGAGGAAATGACAGCAGGAGGTGTTCCAGCAGTCGTTTGTGCTTGGGTTTCCTCCCCATAAATAGATGCTGAAAATGTCACCTCTGCCTTCACTACACAGACACCAATCAGTTGCCGGAATGGAACCACTCGAGGGTGATGGAAGAACAGGTCCCGAGGGCCCTGGCTCAGCCCCAGAGGAATCGCACTCCTTGAGGAAGTGCCGACTTTTCACGGAGACAACGTGTCTCCCTCCACAGCAAGACAGGCGGCACTGTGACTTGCCCGTCACCTGCAATTCAGGGTCCGCCTCCTTCCCGGCCCCACCGTGGGGCAGGGGCTTTGCACGTGCACAGGTATACACGTGCATAGGTACACACGTGCACAGGTACACACACAGGTACACACAGGTACACACACACACAGGTACACACGTGCACAGGTACGCACACGCTCGGGTACACACGTGCACAGGTACACACACAGGTACACACAGGTACACACACACACAGGTACACACATGCACAGGTACACACGTGCACAGGTACACACACAGGTACACACACACACAGGTACACACGTGCACAGGTACACACACAGGTACACACGTGCACAGGTACGCACATGCTCAGGTACACACGTGCACAGGTACGCACGTGCCCGGGTACACACGTGCACAGGTACACACACACACACAGGTACACACATGCACAGGTACACACGTGCACGGGTACGCACATGCTCAGGTACACACGTGCACAGGTACACACGTGCACAGGTACACACACACACACACACACAGGTACACACACACAGGTACACACAGGCACAGGTACACATGTGCACAGCCGCCGCCCCAAGTGTGGTTCTGAAAGTGCAGAAAATGTGGTTCGGAAAACATATCCCAAGCCGAGAGGGATGGCCCAGCCTGCAGGTCCCCCATGGTGAGACATCGTGCTGAGCCCCATGGTGAGTCCGTGTTGTCCTTGCTGAAGCCAGGGGGACGGGAGGAAAGCAGCCGTTTCCCGACTCAGCTGCTGTGGTTCTATGACCTAATCAATCGTGTGACAGAAACGTGCAGAACTTTGTGTTTACCGTTCCCTCATTGGAGCAGAAAATGTTCCCTTTCTTGAATTGCTTTAATGGCTGTATTTATGCTGCTGAAAGTTCCTTAAGAAATGAAAGTAAAATCAAATTGTTGCAAGTGCTCAGATAATTTATTGGAGAATATTCAATTAGAATATATTAATATTTTAGATTCCCATCATTAATTTAATATTCAGGATTTAATTTAGTCATTGAATTGCCGTAGCGCCCTGTGCAGTGGGGCTCAGGACACAGCACCTGCCGCAGGTGACTCCCGGAGCTCGGCAGCGGCCAAGTTCCTCACGTCTGCCGGGCTGGCTCCAGCTTCGCCAACGGGACGTGTCTCCAGGCTACAGAGGGAGCACCCGGAGCCTCTGCGGCGGGGCTGGTCTGAGAACAAGCGTAAGGGACAGCAGGGGACACGGGCACAGAGGAAAACGCCTTCCGGGGTCCCGGGCCCTGCCGGCAGCTGAGGAAGGAGACAGCCTGCTCCCGGCCCCGCCGGGGACCCAGCGGGCAGCGTGTCCTGCCGACTGTGGTTCTGCGGGAGGCCTGTCCTGTTTCTGATGATGTTTGGCGTTTCCTGTTAATTTCTTCCCAACAGCAGACATTTCCTTTTGAAGACGCCTTTCTTCAGAATTACCGAGAACCAGAGAGGAAAAGCCACCTCCCCAGAGCTTTCAGCGTGAAGACCCGACTTCGGCTCAGAGACGGGCTCAAAAGCAAAGCCGATCACAAGGGGACGTCCAGGACAGGGAATGGCAGTTGGGACACAGACTATTTCTAAGCTACAGAAGACAACGGAAAACCGCTCTTTGGTTTTGGCCTCCCCAGTGGTGCCGAAACAGTCCGACTCTGTCTTCAAAGTTCCTCTTTAAAATGATGCCCAGAAAGACCGGGGTCCCGGACACTCCTCGGCACAGAGAATCGGCTGTGCCCCTCAGCCTGTCCAGACCCTCGGCTCCTTTTCCGGCTACTTCCGTGCAATTGCACAGCCAAGTGTGAGCTCGTGTGGTGCGCAGCCACGGAGCTGCAGCCCTGCTGTCGGCTGCGCTCCCCACGGAGGCCGGAGGCTCCCCACGGAGAAACGACTCCACGAAAGCTGCCAGTGCAGAGCTCGGGCGGGGCCACCCGCACGTCAGACTGGCTGGGCCACTTGGACAGACGCCACCGGCTCAGGTCCCCGTTCCGGGGTGTCGGTACTCAGGGACACAGCACTGCCCCGGAGGCCCTGAGGGGCTTCCCCGATGCCGGGGGTCCTGGCGGCTCCCTCCTGCTGCAGGAGAGGACAGGGCGGGCCCGGCAGGCGTCCTCGGCGGCTGCGTCCCGGGTCCGGCCGCTACACGGCGCTGGCCCAGCCCCCATAGCTCACACGGACGCTTCCTTTCGAAGCCAGCAGCCAATAAAAACGAGCCCCCAATGACCAGCTCATCCCACCCCAGAGAGCAAAGGGTGACGGCTATTTTATCTCAATCAACAGCTTAGATTCCTCTCAGCTCTGGGCTCTCCCCATGCAAATTTGAAAAGCTCTTAATGTATGTTAAATAAATACCAGCTACTTGTCAGAGCTGTGTTTATTGAAGATTAATTTTATAACTGCTACATTTTTGATCGACTATTACTCATAATTAGCCCCTATAAATGTTTCGAAGTAATCAGATAATATTTGAATAGCTTAAATACACTAAGTAACCTTCTCCCTGCGTCTGTCAGGAAATGATGTGTGCACGGCTCTAAACTGGGGTTTGCAGGTCAGTCCCTGTGTCTGGCCGCTTTCAGGGTGACCTGGGGGACGCTCCACTGTCAAACTTGTGGGAGGAAAGGTTAAATATGTTTCATAATGTAAGAGGATTATTTTAAATTTTCCCATGAATTCTGGAGACCACAGGCAAGCGGGAGCGTTCCTGGGTCCGAGTTCTCCGGGCTTGCCGGGGTTCTGCATTTCAGGGTCCGTTCCTCACGCTTAGCGCCAGCCGCTGGCACCTGTGCCCACTCCTGGTCCTGCGTGTCCAGGTGGGTCTGCGGCTCCGGGAGGAACATCCGGCTGCTCCCCCGCCAGGGCTTTCTCCCCAACTCAACCCGGAGTCTGGCCGGGCAGTCGGTTCCTGCCGCACCTTCCCGCTGGGGACAGTGAACAGGAGGCAGCCCCTCCCAGCTGGGCCCGGCCGCCGCGCTGCTGAGAGTGGGAAACGTGGTAGCGTGACAGACCCCCGCGTCCCGGTGGCCGGGCGTGAGCACATCTGACGCATTTGTACCTGTTTGTTCATAAAATTTCTTCCCAGAAGAAAAAATTCAAAGGAAAACAAGCAGAGAGGTGGGAGTGACTTGCTGGTTGGAGGACGAGATGTCTGTGTGAGATTGGAGGAGGGGCAGCATCGCCTGGGTGGAGAGGACAGGAGGGGACAGGCAGGGACAGGAGGGGACAGGCAGGGATAGGAGAGGACAGGCGGGGACAGGAGGGGACAGGCAGGGACAGGAGGGGACAGGCAAGGACGGGCGGGGACAGGCGGGGACAGTGGACACTGGCCTGGGAAGGACCCCGCATGTCTAAGCCGTCCTAAGGAAATTCAGCTTGATCCCAGGAGCACTGAGGTCCCTAGGCAGGACTCTGGCTCACTTAGATGTAAGGACATTGACTTCTTGGGGAAGCCTCCAGGGACAGCTCCTGCTGCCAGCCCCCCACCCCCCCGTTCTGGTCTTTTTGGTCTTGGGCGTGTCCTGAGCACGGGGCATCTTCAGATATCCCCAGGTGGTTTTCTTGCACAGCAAGATCGAGAGCCGAGGCCTCGAGAGCCGTGGTCCCAACCGCCTGCCCGAAGCGTCATCCTGGTTACAGTGGCAGGTGCCAGCGACAAGCTCCTGCCTGCTCCGGCCTCCTGCCTGGGAGGGCTCGGCTCAGGGTGTTTACTCAGCAGGGTGTGGGCGAGGCCAGGGCCCTGCCCCGCTGAGATGTGCCAGGACCCCGAGTGGGTAAGAGACCCTTCCTACAGGAACTGAGCAGGGTCCCCAAGGGGACCTCAGAGCTCTGTTTTGTCACTCACGCTGGAAGAGAAAGTCTGAAATCCTTGGCAGTGTTTTTCTAGGCAGCAGCCAGGTGGGCTGCCGCTTCCAGCCCAGGTCAGTAAGCAGAGGGGGGTCTGCCCTGGGGCTGGAGCCCGTGCACCTGTGTCTGTGTGTCCAGCAGCCGCGGCACCTTCCGGCGAAGGGACAGGAGGGCTCCGGTGTGCTGAGCCCACCCGAGAGCAGCAGGTGCCGGGCCCTCGTCATGGGTGACTTCATTTGTTCTGTCCAAGACCCAAGGGGGGTGCGTCCTCACTGCCCCTGGGGAGATGGGGGGAGATCCAAGGGCCAAGGGAACTTGCCCGAAGGCTCAAACTCAGGACGGAGACAGGAGTCACTGCCTCCCACGCCTGCCATCCTAAAGGGGGCCCACCCGCCGTGTGCCGGCGTCGCCCCAGGTTAGGAAGAACTCTGCCCCGTTAGAAACAGCCGTGGGTGGGAGCAATTCCACACCCACTTGGGAATTTGAGGACGTTCCAAACCCTCTCTCTGTAGAAACACACACGTGTGAACACTCACACGTGCACACACCTGGCGCCGTCAGAGACAAGGGACAGTCGTGTGGAGGGGTCGATGCCTGGCAGTGTCTGGACGTGGATCAGCCTGGGCTGCGGGGAAACTGCCGCCTTGCCCTCCGGTGGCTGCTGATTCCGGGCAGAGGTGGGAAACAGGATACAGCCGTAGTCCCAGCTGAGGCGTCGGGGACATGCACCTTGGCACGCGTGTGCTGCACACATCCGTGCACACCATCTCTCTGAGTGGGAGAAGCAGCAGCCATCTGGGGTGGTGTCCTGGAGTCTGCTCCTGTCCCCAAGGGCCATGTGGCGGCCACAGGGTTCCCGAGGACGTGGGTAAGTGCCGAGTTGCTCCGGGTGCCACCCTCAGGCACGGTGCAGAGATTCGGCTTCTCGAAACCATGAGTGCACTTGCAAGAGGAAGAGATCTTTTTTTAACTCCCAAGAAGCCCTCTAATAATGGGTTGCTAAGAGACTGCTACAGCGGATGATTCTGAAAACGTCTCGCTCTGTCCCTGGTGGAGGAGTTTCCAGGGCCGTGTAGCCCCCCAGCCCCCACTGCCCTATCAGGGAGGGCCCGGGGGCTCAGGAGGGGAGAACCGCCCTGGGGAGAAAGTCAGTGGTGTGGGGAGAGGGGGTGCCGCCGTGTTCTGGAACCAGCCCCCTGTGGCCCGGCTCGATTCTCTGGGTCTTAGAACAAGCAGAGGTTGGATTACCTGAGCGTGGACTTTACTCTCAGCTGCCGGTAACAGGATGTCTTGATGCCTAACATCTGACTTTGAGGCTGCTGAAGTTACATTTGTTGGCTTCAGAAATCAGCCTTCTCCATCTGCTGTGTCTCCTCCCGGCCGGGGAACCGCAGTCTCCGGTCCCTGTCTGAGGTGTGGCAGCTCCGCCGTCCGGGAGGGAGGGCAACTGGGCAGGTGTTCCGTGCTGTGCTGGCCTGTGTGAGGCCAGCCACACAGGGGTGACCAAATAGCCCTCAGTAAAATGAACAGAAGGGGCGAGAGGAGCTGAGGAATTACGACAGCTCTTCAGACCAAAAGGTGTGATGGAACTAACCGACGTGGAAAATGTCTTGTGTGATAGGATGCCCCGCTAGCGGGGAGGTTTGAAATACGGGAAGGGAAGGGATGGGGAGTTCTGTCTGTACTGGGTCCCTGCCAACTGCAGGACGGTCATACTGTCATCTGTCGTCATGTCAGAGCACATGGACTCGGCAGTGGGCTGGTGGGCACAGCGGGGTGCAGGCACAGTCCGATCCAGCACCGTGCAGGGCGGCTGGGCACTGCCTGGGGGCAACCTGGCCTGGCAGCCACGAGCCCGGCCTCGACGCAGCTCCAGCTGTGACAACGGCCAGCGACTCAGCACCCTAAAGTCCCAAACAGGCGACCTAGAGACGGACAAATGCACTCAGACGCGCTCCTGCGTGTGCAGGAGGCACGGACATCACCGTTAGCATCCGGGCTGCAGCTGCTGGTCGGACACAGCGGCGAGGGGACAGTGTCCAGGCGAGGACAGAGGCGAGAGGGCCCCTGCCCCTGCCAGGGCTCTGGGTTCAAGACCCCCGTGTCTCCGCATGTCGCTGAGGAATCCCCACTCCGGGAACCCAACTCTGATTTTGAACCTGACAGACACAGTCTTGTTTGGCCTCGTTTCCAGTGTGGCAACGCCGACTGCAAAACAGTACAGTTGAGTCTCTGCGCAAAGACACATTTGTAATCTCTCTGCCCTGTAGTCGGGGAAAATAAAAGCCTCCATTTAGTCCTCGTTTGAGTCCACAGACACATTAGGGATGAACTGCAGATCCTAATGATGTGTGGGGCTTGTCTCCCCCCGGGCTCGGCCCCTCCTAGATCCTGCTCCGTCTCGGAACATTAAGGGACGTGTGGGAAACGCATTTGAATGCGGCTGCAGCAGAAGAGCGATCTGCACCCACCTCGGGTGGCGTCTACACAGTCACGCACCTCGGGTGGCGTCTACACAGTCACGCCCCCCGGGACCGCTCAGCCTGCTGTGTGCCGTGCAGCGTGCAAGCCGTCACCGTCCTGGGCCACCTCCTCTGCGTGCCCGGGTCTGGGCGGCCACCCCACCCCCACCGGCCACCCCGCCAGAGACTGGATGCCGCTGACTCCCTGCTGCTGTTCAAATCTACTGGATTTTTAACCACCTAAGTTTATTTTAAAGCACATTTTCTGTAGCCATCAATTAACAACAGCCACAAAAACCCGTCAGTGGGCATAAAGTGACCGTGACTCCCCAGAATAAATGCAATGGCAGCAAAATTATGTCATTGTCCAAAATAAACACCCACCCACCCCGGCAAAGCTTCCCCAGTCCCGCAGGGGACACCTGGCGGAAAGGTGCCAATGTCGCCAGTGGCCGGGGCTTGAGACCTTCCATTAATCTATATGTGATCTGACCCCACTGATTGGGTGGTTTTCTTTCTTCTCTTACTGCTCAGACGTGTCTAGGAACACGCGCTGTCATCACCCACGCGGCTGTTCTGGGATGGTCGGCGGCGGAATGATGGGCATGGCACTCAGGAATGAAATTAATCCGTGATCGTAAATGTGGCAAATTGCCGGTGACACCAGCAAGACAGCTTGCCTGTGATCTCCATGGTTTACAAATCTGAAACCAATTCCCAGTTCTGAGCAACCTGAAAACAAGTGACACCTCGTTAAGGATCAAAGTCCCGGTGTGCGGATGATTAGGGGTGATCATTTCCATGGATACGCGACACCAGCACTGATTAGTGTTTGGCCGAGAGCACACAGGCGTGGCCGGCTCCAGCCTGAGACCCGCCCGTCCCAGGGCAGCAAGAGGAGGATGGACGAGGAGACCGACGCTGGGGCCGCTGTTCTGATGCCACCAGGAGTGTCGGTGGGAAGCAGCTACTTTCTACCCAGAGCAGCGTCTGTCCTTGCTGGGTCGCTGTTGGCCAGAAGCAGAACCTTCAACGCACACAAATGTTACAGCGGACAAGTACCTGACAGGGCAGGTGTCACAGGGGAGGGAGGACAGTGAGGCGGGAGCGTGGTGGGGGCTGGGCTACATTGTGGCCGCGGTGAGGAGTGCGAACGCCGTTCTCGATGGTGTGGGCGGCTCCTGGGCTTTGATTCCAGCAGGGAGAGGGTCTGGTCATACGAGAAGACCACCGTACCGCTGCTCTATTGCCAGGATACTCCCGCAGGGTAACCACCCGCAGAACCCCGGCACATCCAGCAGCCGTGTGTGTTGCTCCCGCAGCTGGGGGGCCGGCTGGAGCTGGGGGTCGCAGATGGGCCTCGGCCGGTAGAGGCGGGTGCCGAGCCCACACTCGTTCTCACAGCAGAGGCACGGTGCTGACAAGCCAGCCGAGACCCCAAAGTCCATAAAACACACACAGTGTCAGAAATAATCCGTTCTCTGCAGCCAGGGGACGTGTAGCTGTGGTCAGGTCTGGCTGCCAGGGCAGGGGCGAGCAGGGCCACAGTCCCCCATGACTTCCCGGGACGCCCAGGTGCCTCGGCCGTCACCTCCCGAGTCTCAGCGGCTGGGCAGAGCCACGGCCCTTCGGCCGCTTCTCCAGGATGCGGCCAGCACGGAGGGGGTTGTTGCCAGCAGCGTGGGGGCCGTGGGAGCCTGGAGGAGCTGCGTGGTCCTCGCTGCAGGTGACGCGCATCTGCAGGGAGCGGGAAAGGAGTCGCCGGGCGAACTGGGCTCTGCGCCGACGGCCCCTCCCGCCCGCGGGCCCCACCACGGCCCGTCGGCAGCTGCTCTGGAAGAACAGCAGAAATCACGTCTTCGAAAAGCACAAACATCCCCGCACTCTGAGGGAGAAAAAGATACGGTCTCTGCTGAGGGTGCGATCCAGGTGGAGGTGAGAAATTTCCGGAGGAGAGACGCAGACGCAGACGACTCGCACTTAAGAAAGGAGCCTCCGGAGACGGTCCGGGCGCCGCCCTCATCAGGCTGAGCTCAACGCCCGTCCCCGCTCACAGAGCACGGCCCGGAGGGACAGCGGTGATCGGCATTTGCCTGTAATAGGCACGAACTTCCGGCCATCTGGAGCCGGGAAAGCCAGTGGACACTTGGCCTTTGTCCCTGTGCTGCGGGGGAAGGAGCCCGGTGGCAGAGCTGTGGGGTCAGGGTTGGAAACGGGAAGGCCAGCGGAGAAGTGTCATCCCACCGTCCAGTGCATCCCGGGGCTTCCAGAGCCCGGGCTCCCCCGCACCTCGGCGGGAAAGTGGCACCCACAGTCCCGAGACTGAGCCCAGCCTCTGCCACCTGGAGGTCACGCCCTTTGCACCCTGCTATCCAGCCATCTGTCCTTTAGACCTTGCCCTGGGCTGGACAGCAAGCCCTGAGTGGTTTCCCCCCACCGTGCCTTGGTAGTTCCCACGGCCCCCCGGCTGGGGGCACACAGCCCCCGCCCTCGCCTCGGAGCTGCTCTCCCAACGTGGCTGCCTGAGCTTCACTCGGGTTTTCTAGAAGCGAGTGGGATTTAGGTGCATGTTACTGGGGGCAGGGACTACCGGGAGAAGAAGGGGAATGAAAGCAGGGGACAGGGGAGCCACTAAGCAAGGACACGGTCTCAGCTCAAGAGCAGCCCCACCCTGGTCCCGCCAGGAGCTGGGAGCACAGCTGGGCGCAGCATGTGCCTGCCCTGTGGCCAGCGTGGCTCTCTGGGGCTCCCACTGGCTCTCCAGAGTCTGGGGGTGGCTGGGGGGGGCAGCTTCCAGAGGGGAGCAGCCGTGAGCTATCGGCAGCCACCCCCCACAGCTGGACAGGGGTCACCACCCAGTACGTGGGTCTGGGCCAGGTGCTCACGGCATCAGCTTCTGCCTGTCTCTGTGATGTGTCCCCCCAAGAGAATTTCTCCTGCCCACCTGCAGGATCTGTATTTTCACTCAAACCATCCCAAACATGGTCTCGAAATTTGAGGACCACACTCCCTGCCCTCGGTGAGTGACTCAGTCGACGACAGGTGGACAGTGATTCCAGTTCTGTAGGAGACACTTGTCACCAGCCAGGGCGGCTCCTCACCCTGCAGAGCGAGCGCGGGGGTAGGGACCTGGGTGTGCCTTTCCATGATTTGCATTTGTGTAGACGCTCACAGCCCCCACCCACCCCAGATATGTAAGGGGTCACATCTCAGCAGCTGTTCTGCTCCCCAGACAGTGACGGCCACACTGGGCTCCTCCCAGCAGGTCACCGGCACTGCCAGGAGCAGGTCAGGGAAAGTCACAGCTGCCTGGTCACAAGCAGGACTGGCGCGATGACCCCGAGGCCGACTCCGCAGGGACATGCCAGTCGCGATGCCGGTGGACCCTCGGCGCTGAGGCTCCGGCCCAGGGGTCCCCACATAGCCGGAGGCACCTCCGACTCCCTCCTGCTGCCTCCCTTGTTACACAGAGAGCGAGGTCTTAAATTATTCCTGCAGCAGATTTCAAACAGAATTTCTAACGTCCTTGGCAAACCCCTTAGTTTTGAGAATTAGCGGAGTAAACAAGGCTGCAGGCGGTGTTTAAAATGGTTTACGAGCTCCGCTGGATCCTTGGTGGCCCTGGCTTCCTTCTGTGACCCACCACCGAGCCACCCCCGGGACCCACACGGCTCCTGGCCCCTCCAGGAGTTTTGGGGGCATGTAGGTGCCCGGCACCCACTGATGGGGGATGGTGGGATGAAGCGCATCTCCACGAGAGCCCGGGAGCCTCTCTTTTCACCAAAGGGGGAACCGAGGCTGGGTGGGGCTGTCACTCGCCATGGGGAGCAGCAGAGGGGCTGCAGCTTCCAACGCCAGCCCGTCTGATTCCGAAGCCTGTGTGTGAGCGAGGCGCCCAGGGCAGTCCGACCAGGGCTCGGAATCCGAGGTGGGACCTGCGAGAGCTGGGCGCCACGGCCTCTTTCCGGGCCCTGGCATTTGTTCTTTTTGCCCGGTTTCCTCTCCCTGCACAGTGCTGTGACTTCTCCCAGGGCGCTTGTGCCCGGCCACCTGGGACCCCACAACCCCTGGACCCGGCCCCCCAGCACCATAGGCGGTCTCGTCACTGACGACACAGCCCGGCCCTCCACAGCCCACACAGAGGCTCCAGGTGGTCTCCTCTCCCGCACCCTGCTGAGGCTCTGGCCTCTCCAGGGTCTCCCCGGCCTGGCACGAGGCAGGGCCCAGTGAGGGTCCGGGGCGAGGATGGCTCCCAGGCCAAGTGCTGGGGATGCTGCCCCGAGCCCCAGGCCCGACCGGGCCAGACGCACCCACCCTGGGGGCTGGGCCCATGTGCAGCGTGGGGAGGGCTCAGCCTCGCGTCCAGGGACACTCTGGGAGACGTCGGAAAATGCAGCCTCATTCCCAGACCTCTGAGGGGAACACCATGTGAAATTAAACTCTTTGGGGCCCAGGAGCCCTGAAGATCCCCGAGAAACACGCCCCCAGTGGAAAACCTGCGCTGGGATCCAGACCTCAGACCGGCTCAGAGACTGTGTTCTCAGGGCCCCAGAGGCCGTGGCTGAGGGAATTCCAGGCCGGAATTAAAATAGGCCAGAGGAGCACTGGCTTTCTGATTTCAAATATGTGAGTCTGTTAATCCGAGATTATCAAATGCAAAATATGCCCCAGCCGGAAATGCCAAGCTCGCGCTGGCCGAGGTCTGGAGCCAGGACGGGTTATCTGTGCCCAGTCAGCCCGGCTGCCTGTGGTCCCCGATGCTCCTGTTGACTGATTCACCCCCCCCTCAATTTACAAAAGAAGGTTTAAGGACGCAATCTCACTTGGCTTGGCACAGAGGAGCTTAAAGTTGCATAAAACCTGGGGGGGCGGTTCAGGCCCCTCCATTTCGGAAGCAAACGGGGGTCTCTCCGGGGCAGCTCCCACCAGGATGTGGGGGCGCCTTGGCCAGCGTTGCTCCGACGCCCACAGAGTCTGCGCCCGGATCCGTCCCGCAGGAGCCCGGGAAGAAGGAGTCGGAGCGAGGGGAGCAGGGAGGCGCTGCCACCCTCCTCACCTGCAAATCCACCGACACTTCTACTTGCCGTCCCCATTATTCGCCTAATAATGTCCCCCCTAATGTTCACAGGGGATAAAATCCACGGCAAGATGAGAGAGTTTTCTCAAATTGTTCCCTGGTTTTCTAAACAGAAAAGTAGCAATTCTGGTGGCAGACTTCAGCTGAGACTCTTAGGAAAAATGCAATGGAAAATTCTATTTTCCACTTCCTTAAACACCAAACTTATTTTCTTTTATCCTATGAGATGTTAATTCTTATAATAACTGAGACCATATGTTTGCTAACTGGAGTTATAAAAAGTAGCTACTCTTACAGACAGAGCCCTCCCTCGGCTCCCGCGGCCTCGCCCGGGGGGCTGCTTGAGACAGAACAGGACCGTCCGCCGCTGGGGGAGCCGGGGACCGTCCCGGGCGGTGGGTCCGGGTGGGTCTGATGGCGCCTGGGGCACTCACAGGGAGGATGGCGGCCGGGTCAGTTTGCCACAGGGCGGGAGTCCTGCCAGGCCCGCAGGTGCGCTCCGCCCCCTGAGACCCTGCCCCGAGCTCACTTCCCGGACCCCACCACCCAGGGGGGCGTTCAGGGTCATTTGTGGGGTTCCCAGCCCTTGTTTCCCTAAGTCATCAGTAGTTCAATGTCTCAGCAGTGGCTTATGCAGCAAGGTGCCAGAGGACAGCAAGCAGCCTGTGGGTCGAGGGACGGCGTGGCCTGTCCCCATCCACAGAGCCACCGTCTGCATTAAAGCCAAATGTTCCCTCTCAGGGGCAGGGGGGGACACATTGATGTGACCCCACTTTGACTTCTGTTTCACCAGCCCCACCCTCTGGGCTTTTCAGAACTGTTGACGCCTCCGTGCCCCACGTCCCATTCCCAGGACAGCCCCCGGGAGAACCTTGGACCGAGGAGGTTTCTCTGCGCCCGTGGAAGCTGGTGGTTCCCTGCGGCAGTGAGGCAGAGCCGCCAGGACCAGAGTTGTTAGGAAGGAAAGAGCTTAGTGTTTAGGATCAAGCAGGTTGGGCTTCCTGGAGGAGGAGGGGTCTCTGGAGTCAGGGTCAAGCTTGGAGGGAGGAGACAAAACCACACGTGTAAACCAAGAGCCGTAACAGAAGGAGTGGCTAGCCACTGCCCACGGGCCTCTGTTCCACGGGCCAGACACTGCCGAGCACATTTCACAAACTACACCCCCAACCCGCACAGCAACCCGTTACTCTCCAAACGTTACTAGGAGGAGGTCGGCCCAGAAAGGCTAAGCATCTTGCCCGGGTTACACAGCACGTGGTGGAGGGGCTTCTGAGAGACAGACGAGGCAGAGAGAACCAGAGCGTGTCCGAGTCCTCACGGGCCACTGGGCTCTCAGACGCAGGGGCCGTGCATCACTCATCCCCCGAGGGTTCCCGGTGCATTTGTGATCTGCGGCGCATGGCTCTGATTTATGGCATCCCCCAAACGCATCATTAGGATGATCACACGCGTTTACGAAGGGGGCCGGGCCGGAGCCCACACGCGCCATCTGATGACACACGCCGCCACCCCCTGCAGCACTGTTTTGCCATGATTTAGTGCTTGTGTACATCAGCTGCAGGGAAGTGTCACTTCTGATACCCTTGTGGGGTCTTCTCCCTCTGCTGCTGATTGGTGTAATTTACAGGAAGGCTCTGAGCCCCCTGCCAGGCTGGGACTGCTTGCGGTACACACATAATTACAAGCCCTCGCCCCAGCTTTGTGTGCCGCGAGGAGGAAAGACATTTTTAAAGGAGCTATTTTGGTTGAGCTGATGAAATGCATATTCATGGGGTGCTCGGTTGTTTAGCTGTCATTGTTCAGCGGGCCGGTCCTTGGGGACCAGATCGCGGTCGGGGGGAGACACGGGCGGGGCCGCTGACTTGACTGTGACCTTGAGCTGTCTGCACCCTGCCCGGGGCGGGCCCTGGGCACAGACCTCGAGGATTGGAGGTGGCCGTCTCCCTCCTCCTGCAGACCCGCTGCTCTCTCCGGGCACGTGTCACACCCCTTCCTCCTCCCTCCGTCCCCTCTGCTGCCCCTTGTTTCAGACTTGGGGGTTTCGCCTCCCCCTGCTGCATCCTGTCCTCTCCAGCCCCCCAGACCTGCCTTGTCGGGGTCCCTGAGGCTGCCCCCCACCTTCCACAGCGCCGGCCTCAGTGCTCGGCAGCACCCACTGCCTGCCGGTGGAACGCTCCGCCGCGTGGTTGTGGGCAGGTGCCACGCCAGACACCGCAGACGTCCTCAGGGCCGGGCCAGGGACACGAAGAAGGGTCGTCTCAGCTGCCGCACAGTGTGGGTGTGGGTCTGGGGCCACCTGCCACCACAAGGCCGTCACACCCAGATTTAAACCACCTGTGCTGCTCAAACGCAAGTCCCCAAGGTTCCTCAGCAGCCGTTCGCCTCATCCCTGCGCATGCGCCGCTCTTTCCTCCCCGCAGCCCCATGAGGAAGGCCCTGATCACGCCCACCCAGCAGGGGTGAGCGGAGGCCCGGGGGCCAATGACAGCCACGGGCCGGGGTGGCAGCACCGCATCCAGGCAGCCTCTGCTGCATCCTGGCTCCCCCACGCCTCTGGCCCAGCTGTGTCCCCCACACAGGGCACTAATGCACACTTGGCCAGCACAGCTCTCCCCGGCCCGCAGGTCCAGCCCCCAAACCTGCCGCAGCTCTCTGAATCCGAGTGCACCTCTGCCACTGACGGCCAGGACAGGGAGGCTGTGCCCCCACACCCGGGACCCCATCCATAGCGTGCTGCGCTCTGTACTGATCCTTAAAAGTCGCTTTTCTGTCCTGGGCCCTGGGCCCAGTGCCGCCCCCGAGCGCATCCTGCTCTAGGACCTCCAGGGCAGCAGCTGCTGTGGAGGAGACGGTTGGGGGAAGGAAGAGGGGGGTGCAGGCCCCCCAGCTCCCGCTCCCCCTCCCCCAGCTCCCCACTCCTGGTGTCCCGAGAGGCAGTGCTGTGAAAAGGTCCGGCCCTGCAGGCAGACAGAGTCAGGGAGAGGTGGCCTCGGTCCCTTCCCCCCTGTGACCCCGTGATGAGGCCACACCTGTGTTTCCTGCGGGACCCTCTGAGGGGTCTGCTTTTGGGTTTTAGCACGGTTTCCCTGTTTGGGGAAAAGCAAGGATAATCCTATGATTGTAATTCAGTTCAATTATGCAGACATTTCACGAGCACCTGTATGACTTGGGCGCAGTGTACCCAAGAGAGCTGGGGGGAGACAAACGTGACTCAGACAGGAACAAACAAACCCAAACCAGGATCACACAGATGTGCAAGTGCACAGCTGGGGCTGGGGCTGGGGCTGGGGCGGGGCTAGGACGAGGGTGGCGGTGGGGCAGGGGCTTGGGTTCCTGGGCTCCAGCCCTCAACTCGGGGAACAGGTAGAGCCACCCGTCTGGAACAGTTTGCACCGCAAGTGTCAATGGACCTGGAGTCAGAGCCCAGGCTCCCGCCCACGCCCGCCACTTTCTATGCACTGACCCAAGAGCCGCATCTACAGCGGCCTCAACTTGCTGTCCTTATTGCACACTGTGAGAAGGGAAGAGATAGTTGGTGCTGGTTCTGTTTTGTTAGCTCAGTGAAGCCATCCAGGACTCAAATCCTTCATCTCCCTACTCCACCACCTGTAGTCGTTGGTGTTGTCTTCATGGCTGCGAAAGAGCTGCCAATGCACCTGCCATCTAGTCCACTTCAAGGGGTGACAATAGTAACGATCTCCCCATGCTTGCTGTCAGGAAAGCAAAAACATCCCACATCTCCCCACCCCAGACTTTCTTTATGCCTCACTGCTCAGAGATTGGTCACAAACACCCAAGCTACAAGGGAGGCTGTGACAGGCAGAAGTTGCCGCAAGTCCAGCCACTGTGAGGGGAGGCGAGGAAGGAGAAGGGAGCTGGGGCTGGCCGTGGGGTCGGCCACACTCCCGCACGTGCTCAAGCAGAGCAGGAGCCCCGGGCAGGTTCCCAGCGTCCCGGTGTCGGGGTGTAGTTGGGATTCCCATCGTGTGCCGGTCGAGAGAATGTGCCACCCGGCAAGTGAAGGATTTGAAAATTATTTTTGGCTCTGATAGTTACTAGATACTTGTTTTTCTTTCTTTAGGAGGAAGGTGGGGCGTTGTACTTTTATTTTCAGATATCATCTCATTAATAATTTACTTATTCGCAGCGACTGAGCCTGCAGACGCGAACGTTTGTGCTCTGACGTGCTGGTGAGTCACGTGTTCATTGCTCGAGTGCAGCACAAATGGCATCTTGGTGCCCAGAAAAATTGCTCATGTGATAAAAACCTTTGTCATTTATTCATTTTAATACAATAACCATCTTCTCTCACGTTGTGAGTACCATTATCATGACAGCAATAATGTAGGAGACAGTCGCTTTTATAGAGCAAAGTTATTGCCATGTTTAGATTGTCAGAATGTTTATTATGTTGCTAAAATGAGAACAGATAAAGGGGAGAGAGTAGCTGATACACCTGTGGTTCCCGGGTCTCCCAGGCAGCGAAGTGTGATTCAGCAATCGGTCGCCTTCCATCAGCAAAGTATTCAGTGGTGCCCCTTCTGTGCACAGCGCCACGAGGGGACGGAGGGGCCAGAGTGCCAGGCGTGGACACAGTGGCTTCATCTGAGGGTAGAGCAGGTCGGTGCAGACATCTCTGGGGAAGAACTAGAGGGCGCGTCCCCAAAACCCCACCTCCCCCAGGGAGGGTTCCACGTAGGTATCAATACTTCCACGCTTCACTGAGTTTGTGGCAGGAAAAGTCCAGCTTTCATCAGGCATGACCCACCAAAGGCCACCAGGTTTGTCAAAATGTCCAGCTGCCTCATCCCACCCTCCTCCCTGCCTGGCGAGGGCTGCCTGGCCCGGGCAGGCTCCGGGCGCAACGGGGGAGCCCTCCTCCCCATCTCAATAGCAAAACCGCCAGAGCAGCAGGTGGAGCATCACACGCGACCCGCCCGGCAGTCAGCCCATCCGGCTCCAGGGCAGCGTCGGCCGGGGTCTCCGGAGAGATGGTGCTGGTGGGATGTGCACAGGGAGATTTGCTGAAGAAGTCAGGTCATGTGATCACGGAAGCCGGCAGGTCCCAAGAGGTGCAGCTGCTGGGCTGGAGGCCCAGGAGAGCCGGGCCCACGGTTCGAGTCCGAGGGCCGTCTGCCAGAAAATCCCCTCCTGCTTGGGGAATGCTGGCCTTGTTGTTCTGCTTGGGCCGTTGCTGACTGGAGGAAGCCCACCCACATTGTGGTGGGCTTCGTCAGCAACAGGCGGGGGGCGGGGGGCGCCAGGCCCCTGCTACTCGTGGGCTCTGCCCTGGGTGCGGTGTCCTCGCTTCATCTGCTCCTCCAGTAGCTACTGGGCACCGCCGCCGTGCCAGTCTGGGACAGGGCCGTGTTGGCATCCAAGGGCCTGGAGAAGGGTGTGGAGCATCCTCGATGCTCAGAAATGATGGGGGGTGGGGGCGGGAGAGGGCGGGGAGGGAACGTCTGCGCCGGCAGAACAGACTCAGAAAACCTGAGAAAATCCCGGTTTTCTGTCTGCGTGGAGATCAGGAGGCTCAGGCAGGAGAGCGACGTGAGGCCACAGGGAGCCGCGATGCCTTTAGGGCCGTGGCCATCCTACCTCTGGGCTCTGGTGAGAGTCAGATTTTAAAAGAAAATTGCGTCTCCCAGCAGCTGTGCTCGCAGCCAAGTGTAAATCCACCTGCCTGCGTCCTGGCACCGTCGGGGCTGGGGCGGGACGGGCACGGCGGCCGCTGTCTCCATCCAGAGCTTTCTACTCGGTGGAGAGATGGGAACTGCCACGGGCAACACACTCTCCCAACAGGGAATGGAAATGAGTCTGCAGTCTGGCTTCTTGGGAAAATCTCTAGGTTTAATATCGTGCCCCGAGAAAGAGCTGAAACACTTCACTCAAGAGCCACATCCTGGTGGAAGAACTTGATCCTTAGATCTCAAAAGCATCTTTTAAAATGCTGGGACAGGAACCAAGGGAGGCGTTATTAATGGCGTGGCAGAGCCCGTTAACTGCAGAACGGCCGGCACGTTACAAGAGGCCTGTGCAAAAAGGAGAAGGGTTTGTGATATGCGGTATGTGTGCGTGTGTGCAGTGCGTATGTGCAACGCGTGTGTGTGCGCGAGCGTGTGTGTGGACAAGACTAAGCAGACACACTCGGAACCTGACTTCCTCGGACGCCCTCCTTGCTGTGCGCCCGGGTCTCCCACAGCCCCTGCTCTCCCTCCAGTCCTGACCTGGATGTGGGGGTCCCCCTGTCCCCGCCTCCCCCACTTGTATGGAGATTGTACAGACATAAGGGGAAAGGGGCTGTGGGCTGGGGCCTCGCCTCCCCCCTCCCCCTTGCCCGGGCCCCCATCCCTGCGGCCATTTGTTTAAAGAGAAAAATAAAAGAATTTTTTTAAACGTACAGTCACAGAGGACGAGGGCGTCACTTACGGGGAGAGCTCTGATTCGGTGGCAGGCGTGCCAGGCGAGGGCAGGGCTGTGTCCCTGTGTCTGTCTGTCGGGGCCGGGCACAGGGCGCTTATCCTGGACCGAGTGAGGCGCTGCTGCTCCCTGCGGACGGGACAGGACAGCTGCGGCTGGCTGGGGGGGCTGCACCCCCATGCGGAGGGTCTGTTCCCGTGGGCAGGCCTCTCCCGCCCCTGGGGAGACGTTTGCTCTTCCGGAACCTGGATGCTCTTCTGGCTTCTTCCCTCACGTGCTTGGGGAATAGACCTCCAAAGTGTTTGCAATTCAAAACCACACGTGGTGACTTTTCTCCAGTTTCAAGTTCATTTGAAATTGGGCGGATACTCCTCCGAGGGGGAGATTCTGCCAGAATCCTTCACTGCATCCGGCCCTTTCTGAGGACAAGCGCAGCCTTCCGCGCGGCGGTCCCCGGGTGCGCACGATCGCCAGGCACCATAAGTTATTTTAATGCAGACATCACTTTAAACTAACCTTTCGCCATCTGTTCCGTCCTTTAATAACAAATGCAAAAGAGCATAACTCTCCGCGGCGCCATAAAGCGGGAGCGCGGCGGAGACGCCTGTCTGTGATTCTTATTCACGGCCCTGCCGCCCGCGTCGGTGGTGTTTCCCTCATTTGCCAGACACAAATCAAGGGGGAAACTGCTCCCCCGATCCGGCGAATTCATTCGCACTATTTCTTCTCAATGTGGTGAACTGTGGGAGAATTCAGGGCATTCTGAGGCCGAAGCCAAAGCCCCAGACGCACGCCACACACAGCGCCCACCGCCCGCCGGACTCCAGCAGCTGCTGCCGGAAGGCCCTGGGGACGCGGCAAATGTGCCCACGGTCAAACTGTAATGAGATTTCTTTGCAAAAAAAAGAAACTCTTTAAATATGTGCTGGTTTTTTTCAGCGGTTTCATAATTAAATTTCCCTATGAAAGATGGGTGGCGCAGCCGCAGAATGTGGTGACCACGCACAGTAAATCTGTGCCGTCCGTCCGCGGCCACGCTCACTCCTGTCCCCAGAAGACTGCACCGGCGCGGACGTTCCCCTCGGCCCAGGGCGCTCACCGAACCCCCTCTTAGCCCAAGGTCAAAGCTTCCAGACCCGCTGCCCCTGAGCCTTTGCGCTTGGGACAGGCCGAGCTGGCCGGCTCGTCACACGAGTCCCTCAGTTCCTGGCTCTCCTGGGTGGGTGGTGACTCAGCCCTTCTCCCAGCCCCGAGGGACACGTCAGCAGTGGCGACAGGGAGGGCCGCTTCTCCCCTCTCGTCTAGACGTGGCCCCACAGACCCCGTGACCAGATCTTGGTGAAAACTCCGTGGGAGGAGGAGAGGGTCTCACCGTGGAGGGTCTCACCGTGGAGGGTCTCACCGTGGAGCGCCTCCAGGAAGAGCGGCTGCCCCTGCCGGGCCCGTGTGGGGGGACGGTGGGTGCTGGCCTCCGGCAGCAGCGGCAGGGCTGATTAAGACTCAGTTGGGGCCGGGCGCGGTGGCTCACGCCTGTAATCCTAGCACTCTGGGAGGCCGAGGCGGGTGGATCGCTCAAGGTCAGGAGTTCGAGACCAGCCTGAGCAAGAGCGAGACCCCGTCTCTACTAAAAATAGAAAGAAATTATATGGACAACTAAAAATATATATATATATAGAAAAATTAGCCGGACATGGTGGCACATGCCTGTAGTCCCAGCTACTCGGGAGGCTGAGGCAGGAGGATCGCTTGAGCCCAGGAGTTTGAGGTTGCTGTGAGCTAGGCTGACGCCACGGCACTCACTCTAGCCCGGGCAACAGAGTGAGACTCTGTCTCAAAAAAAAAAAAAAAAAAAGACTCAGTTGGAGCTTCTGTGACAGCCACTCGGAATTCGGGCAGCCCGGAGCGCAGACTGGCATCACTCACGGGGATCCGGTGGCTCCACCTGGCATAAATGAAGCAAAGCTGGGCTGTGTCTCACCCCAGCCTCACCTGCCACCTCCGGGGCACTCTGTGTGGCCCGTGTGCCACATGCCACTCGGGCAGGGCCGGGGGGAGACTCGGACCTGAGTGTGGGAGAGGAAGGAGGGGCCTGGGGCCCAGAACAAAGACGTTCCTCTCAGGCATGTGAGCGTGAGTGTGTGTGCACACGTGTGTCACACTCACCTGCGTGGCGCCCGCGTCACGACAGCATCGTCACCCTCACGGTGAGGTGACGACTTTCTCCTGCGGCAGCATCACAGTCGTGGTGGCGGCTGTGGGGGCACCACACCCGCGCTTAGTAGGTCCCACTCTAGTGTCACCAGTACACGCTGGATTAGGAAGATCGTCCTCTGTTGGCTGAATCTTCCGGGAGCTGGCGTGTCCTGGGGGTGGCTTGCTGCCTCTGGGACGGTGACATTGCATGGTGCCCTGCAAACACGCGAGGCTCCCATGATTGTCACTGCGCTACAGACACAGGTCACCAGGCACGTGGCCACCCTCACGTTTCTGACATGAATTCTGCTCGGACGAGATGGAGGCGCCTGTTAACTTGCCACGTCCTGCCTGCTGGATCCCGGCTGGGCCGTCACACCGTGTCGTGCGCGGGTGGCGTGGGGCGACCTCCCCCCTGCCCCGTGTGAAGCGCAGAACGCCACACGTGTCTGTTCTCTCTCTGTTTCTTCCCCAGTTACCCGTCTTCGCTAGCTTACTTTGGATTTAGGAACCTGATAACCGTCGTTAAATTGTTTTCTAAGCAATAGCTTCTCCGTGAAATGTGTTTGAATGTTTGTGTTTAGCTCTGAAACCACAATGACAACTTTCCGTGTTAAGAGAGTTTTGAGCACCGGGCGCTGTTCGTTTCTGGTCAGAGCCCCCCGTTCTTGAGACCCTGATGTCGTATCTTCCGGTGCCTGTGTCAGAGCAGCAGGAGGGGGCTGTTTTCTTGGTTTTCATGCATCACACACGGGGGAGAGCTTGGCAAGGCGCAGATCTAGGGGTCACAGCACAGATCTAGGGGTCACGGCACAGATCTAGGGGTCACGGCACAGATCTAGGGGTCACGGCACAGATCTAGGGGTCCCAGCTCCGGCGCCCACCCTATTTCCTTGCTTTGTCCCTGCCTAGGCTCGACGGCAGAGTGTCAGCTGTTTTAAGCCGTCGCTCCCGTTCTCCTCTAGCTGTGCCGTGGATCCGTGCCGGCATCCCGCGCTGCCCGTAACGTGCCGTGTCCCTCCCTGTGAGCTGTGGCCCAGGCCTGTAGTGGTGGCACTCAGTCTGCCCCTGGCCGCTGGCCGTCGTCCTCGCAGTGGTCACGTGTGAGGAGCATGAGGGATGGGACGGTGCCAGGCGCGGCTGCTCCCTGCTGCAGGTTGACCTCCTCCTGCTGTGCTCCTTCCAGATCCGGTCCGACAAAGACAACGACATCCCCATCCGGTACAGCATCACGGGCGTGGGCGCCGACCAGCCCCCCATGGAGGTCTTCAGCATCGACTCCATGTCCGGCCGGATGTACGTCACTCGGCCCATGGACCGCGAGGAGCGAGCCTCTTACCACGTGAGTGTCCACGGCCAGGGCGGGAGGGTGGGCGGCGTAACCGGGCCAGCCCCAGCCCCGCCAGGCCCTGGTCGGTGCCCTCGGCAAGGCAAGTGCCTGCCTGGCCTCAGGGTCCTTGGCTGCACAAGGAGACCTCCAACTTTGGCCTGGAGCAGAACCTTCTGGAAGGCTGGAGAAAGCCCAGTCACGGACGCCACCCTTAGGGCTTCTAACTCAGTGGTCCCAGGGCAGGTCTGAAAATTTGCATTTCTAACGCATTCCCAGGGGGATGCCTGTCGGGCCTGAGGCCACACTGGGAGGACCACCAGTCTAGAAGGTCTCCGTCCCCAGGCCTCCTGCCTGGGCAGCCTCTGCGGGCTCACAGGCTGCTCCTCACCGCGGGCCCCTCAGGCTCCCCCCATCCTCTCCCGTTCTGAAATATGTGTCCTGCAGCCATGTCCTCCCCACTGTGTGTCTGTGACAGTGGGAAGCGCCTCTGAGATGAGAGCTGCCCTGGGTCCATCTCACCGGCTGTCACAGCAAAGAGAGACGGGTGAGAAGGGTGGAGGCTGGAGGGGCTGTCAGTCCATCTCCTCCCTGCCGCTCTGACCCTGCTGTGGGGAGGGGCCCAGGGCCACGGTGGAAGCAGCTGGGTGCACACGTCCCTCCACCCCATGGTTCAGTGACGTGAGGGTCAGTGCCCCAGGTCCTGCCCCTCACGTGCAGGGGACGGTTCGCACCAGCTAGAGGCGGCACAGACCAGAGCCAGACTGTGGGGATCAAAACCAGCCTGCCCCTCCCCAGGTATAAACCCCGCCCCTCCCCAGGTATGAGCCCCGCCCCCCACATGTGAGCTCCACCCATCACAGGTGTGAGCCCTGCCCATCCCCAGGCCTGAGCCCCGCCCCTCCCAGGTGTGAGCCCTCAGGCAAATCACTTATCCTCTCCTGGCCAGGGACCTCTCTCATGCTAAGTGGATGGATCCTGGGTGGTGGCAGCTGCTCATCGGGTTGTCCTGCGCACTCACGAGTGCAGCGTTGGAGCAGAGCCCAGCACTGGCTGGGGCCGTGTGTGTTGGTGGTGATTGTCATGATGTCTGAACCTCCAGCTCCTCGATGGTGATTTGGGAACAAAGATGGGATTCTTAGTCTTCCGCCCTGGTGCTGTCGTATTAACAGATATAACGTGACCTGGCTTCACCCATGGTGCTGAACAGACCCACTCTGCTGCTTCTCATGTTTGCTGAGCATTTGGGGGTTCACTGTTTCCATCTCCTCTGGCTAGAAGGAGGCTCTGTGTGGTGGGAGTCATCAGGCTTGTCCACACCATGTCCCAGGCCCGAGGACAGAGCCTGGCCTCAGGTGCTCACTGGCCACCCACAGACGGGAGGGCGTTGGTAGGAGGAGGCTGGTTCTGCCGTTGGCCCTGGTGGCCTCCCTGCGGCACCACCAGAAGCAGGAGGCTGGGCTGAGTGGACCCTGGGGAGCTGCCTCGTCCCCTCGTAGCCACAAACGTTTTCCTCTCTCAGACTGGCTGTCCAAGCCCCAAGTAGCCACAGCTTCACGGGGACTGTTCACATGGACTATGGGATTCTACACGTCCACATCCTGTGGTTTCTTCCCATGAGCAGAGACACATTTGGAGTCAGTCAGGCTCACAGTGCCTGACGTCAGCTCCCCAGCTCACTGGACTCAGACCTCCCAGTTCACAGCAGCTGCCAAGAGAAACCTTGGCCTACATTTCCAGACTCTTCCCCCTTGTCCACCCACTTGATCTCCTGTCTGTCCATCCATCCATCTGCCCAGCCATCCATCCACCCAGCCACTCCACCATCATCCATCCATCTATCCATCCACTTATCCGTCCATCCATCCATCCACTTATCCATCCATCCATCCATCCACTTATCCATCCATCCATCCATCCACTTATCCATCCATCCATCCACTTATCCATCCATCCATCCATTTATCCATCCATCCACTTATCCATCCATCTATCCATCCATCCATCCATCCACTGATCCATCTATCTACCCATCATTCTGTCCACCGCCACAATCACCCACTCACCCATCCATCCATCCATCCATCCAGAAAACGTTCCCTGAGCATCTGTGTGCCCAGCCCTGTGTTAGGTGCTGGGCATGTAGAGGTGACTGGGGCAGACGTGGTCCCACTCTGGAGGGGCTTGCACAATCGTGAGCTGAAGAGGCATCGAGTCCTTCTTGGCCCAGAGCCCCTAAGGAAGGCTATCTCCCCCAATTCTTCGCACCAAACAGGCTTTGAGGAGAGCAGGTGCAGGCCCTGACATGATGCCCCTGCCCTTGCTCCAGCCGCTGCCCAGGGGCACCATCTGAGGTGGGCATCTGGTGCCCTCCTGTCTTTGCCTCTTGGACGGTGAGGCCAGGGCCAGGGAGAGGTGCTATGAAGGAAATAGGTTGGCGCGTCAACTGGACGTACGGAAACAGATTTCCCTTGGGTGCTTGAGTATTACAGGAAAATCGCTGTGTCCTTTCTGAGCAAGGACAGTGATTTCGTTCACAGGGCTGAGGAACAGGGAGGAAAGTGATTTGGAAGCTGGCATCTGTGATGCGTGTGCCCCTGTCAGGGCTGTCAAGTTATTTTAGGCCCAGCTCAGGGACCCAGGCACAGACGCCCTCGAGCGGGTGGCAGCAGACACCCTGGCAGGCTCTGCCGCTGGTTTCGGAGACGGCAGTTTCGGGATCCCTTCCCCAGGGTTGGGGGGCTCGCAAGGGCCTCGTCCCGCTGTGAAGTCCAGGTCACCCTTGAAAAAAGGGTGTGTGCTTTCCTTTTGGCCATTCGCAGAGCACAGGCTCACAGCGACCTGTCCCGGCCAGACGCCGGATGTGCTGACCACCCCCACCCCGGCCCTTCCCTCTCCTGCCCTCCTCTTTCCCTCCACCCTATCTTGTCTGTCAGTCTGCGTCCGCCCTGCGACACTCATACATCCCTTCCAGAACGCATTCCCCAGGGGCACTTGTGCCCTAAGTCTAGAGGGTGCTCAGCTGCGGCCGGGCCCGCTGACATTTACTGAACGAGGAAGAGAAGGAAGGTGGGGGAGAAAGCAGCTGCGGGCCTGGCCCCCAGGGGAGCAGTGACCCCAGGTCTCTGCACAGCCCCAGGGTGTCCCCTGCATCCCCACTGGGCTGGGGCTCCCCTTGTCCTTCCGAGCTCAGCTGGCCGCTGCAGAGCCTCACCCTCGTCATCATCATCAGAGCACTCTGCCTCCCCTCGGGCCACACGACGTTTGCGATTTAAGGTCACCTTTTCCAAGATTGGATTCATTGTTAGTTATCGTGGTCACTAAGAGGAAGCTCCCTCTTCCTTGACCTGAGGACCCCTCCCTCTCTTCTGCTGGAGGCCATGACGTCAAGGCTATGACCTGTGCTGTGACTTCCTGCTGGGACGTCCTCCCAGCTGAGCCTCGGGGCGCCTTGGTCTCCAGACCTGCTTCCACCGCTCCGCCCAGCCCGGCCCCGGCGCCCCCTCCTGGTGCGGCTGCAGATGGGTCTTCCAGGCTTGTTTCTCCTGCACCTTCAAGAGTCTCCGTTGAAAGGCCGTGTTTCCCACACCACACGGGGCCAGGCTCAACACCTCCAGGGCCTCCGTGGACCTGCCCCCGCTCAGCCCCTCACCTGCCCGACTGCAGCAGGGCTTCCGGATCCCGGTGCAAAGTGGAAGGCCCGGCCCCACACCCACACCTCATGGAGCATTTCACGCTGGTGAGCGCAGAGCGTTAGGACTAGCAGCAGCAGGTGCCAGGGCACAGAGACAGCTGCTCCAGGGAGCTGGCATCACCTACCCCCTCAGAGCATAGTTCCCAAGCTCCTCCTCTGATCTCGGGCAGAAATTTTCAATCCACCAAGGTCTGAGACATTGACTGGGCCTGCGGCGGGACCCCATCCCCCACCCACACCCTCCCGCTGCGCTCCGCGGACACCCCCGTCCTCCAGCGTCAGGTTGGTTCCTTTTGCCTCACGTGGCTCCAAGCCTTGCCCAGCACCAGCACCCAGAAAGGGCCAGCGTCTGCGACGGCAGACAGTTCCACAGCAAGCAGGGTCACAGGCTGGCACGGGCCCCCGCCAAGGGTGCGTGCAGCCCACGCCAGCCCCACCGGGCCGGTGAAAGGACAGGCCCCGCCCACCTGCCCACACCGGGTTTGGGGTCGGGGCGTCTGGGGGGCTCGCCACTGCCAGATGCTTCCACACACGTTCCCTGCGTTCCTGCCTCAGCCCTGAGGTCTCGGGTTTCACCCCACTTTGAGGGTGAGAAAACAGCCACACGGGCGTCACCAGCGTTTATCGAGTGCTTCCTGCCGCCGGGTCTGGAACACGCTGCGCTGTTGGTTTTACCGTCCTCATTTCCCGTCTTCGGGGTGAGGAATAGCCAGGCCGGTGCCCTGGGCACGCAGGGCCTCCCCTCACCCCGGGCTCCGGCCTCCGCCTCCCCCGTGGGGACAGCAGGTCACTGGGAAACGGGACCCCAACTGCAGGAGAGCCTGACCCACTTTTCCCACGGCCAAGGCGAGACTCCCCCCAGCCCGCAGCGGGTGCGCCCTGCCCGGGGTGATGGGCAGGAGAAGCCTTTTCCCGGAGACTTTCTGCAGAGCCAGCAAATGTCATTGAACTTTGGGGGGCGGGGCAGGGAGTGGGACAGCAGACACGGCACTCGGTGGCTGCGTTTCCTTGTTATCTGCACTTGGGCTGCTCCTGCTGCCGAAGACAGCGCCTGGGACCAGCGGTGTGGCTTTGATTAGGAGATAGTAACTTTAATTTTAGCTCAGAATTACTTTTTTTCAAAAGTCCCTCGACCTTTGACTGGGCACATGACTAGGGGCTGCGTGTGACAAGATGAAGGATGGCCTGGCCGCCGTGGGAGGCAGCGCGGCGGAGCGGCACATCCGCCCGGGACGGGGCAGCGACGGGCGCGGGCAGCCGGCTGAACCACCGCGCGTGTTTCTGGATTGTCAAGGCGGCACTTGCAGCTGATGGTGCCGCGTGCGTCTGCGTCGCCCTCTGCAGTCGCCCCCAGGGGTTGTCCTCATTTGTCTCCTTACTGCAACGCAGGTCGCCTCCTCGGGAAAGCCCGCGAGACTGTCCCTATACATACAATTTGAGGGGTAAAATCCAATCATGTCGGAACCAAACCCGAACGTTGGCTTTGGCGTCGGCACAGTGAGCTCCACGTCCCCGTCGGGCCGGCCTGGAGTCCGACTCCCCCAGATCCCGGGGGTCTGGGGACCAGCCGTGGGCGGGGTCTCCTGCTGGGCACTGTCGTGCTGCAAAGGCTGAGTTCTGATGTGTCCAGCTTTGAGGGAGACATGCTTTTTGGCAGAGAGATGTGAGCTGGGGACACTAGAGTGTGACAGTCACAGCTTTGGCGTGGAGAGACCTTGGGCAAACTGCTTCCATGTCCCCAGTGTCGGTCCTCCACCCTGAAACCCCGGGGCCCCGTTGGCCGCACACGAGCCCCATCTCCTGACGGCAGGGTCAGCCGCTGCCCGTCCTCTTGCTCGTCTTGTTCCCGAGGTCTCTGCTGACGCCTCCCCGGCCTCCCCCGCCCGCGGGCTGCAGCCACCACACCCCACTGATGAGTCGCTTCTTCTCTTCCTCAGCGTCCATCGTCCTCTGGATGGACGATACTCTAGGGTCCAGCCCAGGGCCGGGCACTTGGCGTTTACTGAGTGAGCAAGTGGGTGGGTGAAAGAGCAAATCCAAACGCAGGGGTGAGTCTGAGCAGCCCCTCTGGAGCCGTCGGCCACATTCGGGGAACCTTCCCTTTTTACCTTGAAGACAGCTCCCTCTGAAGCCCCTGCAGCCCCCTCCCTGGGAAGGGGCAGGAGAGGCTTCCTGGCCCACCTCCCCCAGGCCGTCCCGTCTCTGACCCCCCATTTCCCGTGTGCCAAGCCCAGGAGCTAACGTGGCAGGGCAGGTGGCCTCCACCTCATCCAGGTGAGCCCTGCTCGCGGCCCAAGCTCGGGCCTCTCTGCACCCCGACGCGTCTCCTCCCGGGTCTCCCCTGGGGTCAGCCTCTCAGCAGCAGCAGTGTAAGCCCCCCACCACCACCACTGGGCACAGATGGCTTTTCTGCGGCTGCTGGGGGTGGTCAGAGCTCCCATCGTGGGTGGCGCCTGTCCTGCTCCAGACGTTTGAGAACGGTCAGTGACACAGGGACCGGTCCCAGCAGGCCCAGGGGTCCGGGGTGGGCCGAGGCAGGGGTGTCCCCGGGGTGGCGCTGAGCTCTGACACGCTGTGCTGTCCCCCAGCTGCGCGCCCACGCCGTGGACATGAACGGCAACAAGGTGGAGAACCCCATCGACCTGTACATCTACGTCATCGACATGAATGACAACCGCCCCGAGTTCCTGAACCAGGTCTACAACGGCTCCGTGGACGAGGGCTCCAAGCCAGGTGAGCCCTGCGCTCAGGGAAGCGGGCTGGCGGTCGCTTCCTGGGGACCCCTCGGGCTCTGCGGGGCGCGGGGCCTGGGGAGTGGGGCCCTGACGGCCGGGGAGGGCCGCTCAGCCCCCACTGCTGGGTGACACTGTGGGGCTCGCGTGTGAACACACAACACACCACGTAGCAGGTGTTTCCTGGGGGCCCTGTCCTCACAGCCCTCAGGGTCCAGAGGGGACAACGGCAACATGATACACGTGAACGGAACAATTGCAGGGACGGTGGTCTCTGAAGGAAGTCTGGGCTGGCTGTACCCCAGGGACGCCCCTCTCTGGGAGCTGAAGCGTGAGAAGGAACGGCACCCAGAGAGGGGCTGGGGTGGGCTCACGTCCCGCAGGGAGCCTGGAGAGAGCACGTGCCAAGGTCCTGGGGCAGGAGTCAGGTCAGAGAGATGAGGCCATTTGAGGCCTCGGGGGCTACCTGGGGCTTGGTTCCCAGCACAGGAGGAAGCGAGGGAGGGCCAGCTCCCCACCCAGGCGAGCGCGCGGGGCCAGGGCCTCTGTTCCCCTCGGAGCTAACCCCAGAGCCCGTCCTCCCACAGACTCCAGGCTGGCACCAACGGTGGTGACTGCCTTACTGTGCGCCAAGGGCCCGTGTTAGGGGAGGGCGGTGTCTTGTGACTGTGCATCCCATAACCACCAAGAAGGGGTGTCCACCCTCCCCTCCAACAGTGAGGAGACTCCAAGCCTGAGAAGGGGCAGCAAGCTGCCCAGAGCCCCCCGGGCGTGTGGAGGGGGGCGGGGGGTGCATGGGGGGAGGGAGCGCGTGGGGTGGGAGGGACGCGTGCAGGGGTGGGGAAGAGCGGGGGCGGGGGGGAGCGGGTGCGGGGGAGCCCGGGCGTCCACACCCCCAGCACGTGCTGCTGCAGCGCAGGCCCTGCAGGGCCCCGGCGATCGGTTGGGAAGAGCAGCTCCCGCTGTGCCGTCTCCCACGAGGCGGTGGGGACGGGTCCTCCTTGGGACAAGCCTTTGCCAGCCTGGGGTGGGCGGGGCGAGATGAGGTCACTGAGGGGACCCCTGCTGGGGCCACGAGACAGAGCCACAAAAACGCAGGTAGACTTGAAGTCCAGGCAGACGACAAACTAAGTACGTCCCCAGCACCATTTGGGACGTGCTGACACTAAAACGCATTCCCTGTTGATCTGCATGTCACGTGTCCCCGGGTGTCCCGTCCTGTAGCCACGACCCAGCCCCGGCTCTCTGACCCCGCCCAGGCTGGGAGGGTCCGGCCTGCGGGAGGCCCGTGGCGCTCGGCGAACTGGAGGCTGTTTCTGCGTTGAGGTCGGAGTGCAGGGAGCCCAGAGCTGGGACAGCCCGGGAGCCTCGTGCCCAGCGGGGCCCACGGAGGGCTCGGCCGCGCCTGGCTCCAGGACAGCAAGGCAAAGATCTGTCATCACTTCCCGCAGCTGGAGGTGGCTGCCATCGTCCTCTCCAGGGGCCACTGTTTCAACAATGCGAACCGTGTCTCTGATAGATTGTGTTTCAGCGTCACTAGATACGGCCAGTCCCGCACCACCGAGGGGACGGATGCGACATTATCTGCCAGAACCTTGGGCCGAGGGACCCAGCAGTCCCTTGAGAGGCAGGCGGTGGGCCGGCAAGTGAGCTGCAAGCAGCCGACGGCAGGGAGGGAGGCGGCCCGAGCCCACCCTGATGGTGGCGGTTGGGGTCACGGGGGGCCTGTCTTGCCCCACGGGAGCAGCGGCCTCCCTCGCCGAGACCCAGGGCGCTATCTAAAGGCACCTGGGTTCCCCTGGCCTTTCTGTCCCAAATCAAACCTCCCAAGTCTTATTTTCTAAAAAATCACCAGCAAAGGTCGTCCCAAACGTGCAGCTGGTTTTACTGATTCGGACGGAAGCGTCTCCTCAGAAACCCCGGGGGCTTCAGCCTGGAGCCCTCGGCCTGGTCCCTCCCTTCCCTCCCTCCCCTCCCAGGACTGCGCGGGGTGCAGTGTCAGCTGCGTGAGCCTGCGGGACACCGCCGTGGGCCCCTCACGCCCGCCCTGCGCTCCCGTCTGTGCCAGGGCGAGGCTGGCCGTCCTCTCTCAGTTTCTTCTCTTCCACCAGCGAGTTACAATAACAGAAGGTTCTACAGGGTGCTTTACGGGATAAGGAAAAGCCACGGCCAGAAATTAGTCACTGTTCTCCGGAGGAGAGGCTAATGACGGGTTTCAGATGCGCGTTCTAACAGCAAACAGATGGGGAGAGATTAAATATTGACTCAGCTGAGAACCTTGGAAGGTTTGGGGGTTGGTGGGGACATGAGCAAGCAGACGCAGGGCCCAGGATCCCACGAGGACCTTCGGTGGCCCCACATGCCGCCCCCAGCCCATCGATGGCTCTGCTGGGCTGGGGGCGTGTGGACGGGCTCAGGCGAGCACCCACCCTGCCACCCCCGTCAGACCCCGGGCTGAGCAGGCTGCAGGGAGAAGGGCTGTGTTCTGGCTCGAGTAGCTGAAAAGCCCAGACGACGGCAGTGTCAGGTGCAGCGACACCCGCCGCTGAGGCCGTGTTTTCCCGAATCTTGCCCGCCAGTGTTTGACCCCGCTGTCCCCTGCGTTGCCGGGTCCTCCGAGGTGGCCTCGGAAGCCACAGGCTTGGTTCTGAGCCGCTGCGCAGCCCTGGGGGAAGGGAGCTCGCCCCTCCCGAGAGTCCCCACAAAAGCCCCAGGGCAGGTTCTCTCTGGTCTGTCCCCAACCCAGGGACACGCCCTGGGGCAGAAGGGTGGCAGCAGTTTTGCCACAGGAAGGGGACATCCGCCGTCTCCCTGAGCTCCTGGCTGTCCGCAAACTCTGGGCAACGATGCGCAGCCGCTGTCCCCATCAAGGGGTCGTTTCCACCACGGCCACCCTTCCGTGGCTCGGAAACCGACCTGAGCCTCTGAGTCCGGGTCAGGATGAGGCCCCGATCAGGATGAGGTCACCTGTCGTGCAGGTGTTTTCTGTAAAGAAATGAAGTTGTGTTGATTTCAAGTTCACCAGAAAGTAGAACCAAAATTAGGTTTTTTCCCCCCAAAAAAGGACCACCTGAAATGACATGGAAGGCCCGGGAGGATTTTTGCCCAGTGCTCAGCGGGGCCTGAGGTGCGTGCGGTGTCTCAGGGCCCTGGTGGGGGTGGGGGGGCAGGAGCAATCCCAGCTCCCCTGCGCTGGGAGCAACGGGCCCCCACGGGCTCGGCCCGCGAAGGCCGGCCCTCCCGCTGCAGAGATGGCTGCGCCGTCGTCACAGAAACGCGCTCTGGGGCTCGCCCGCTGCTGCTGGGTGCCGGCAGGTTCAGAGTCCTCCACAGGGATCAGCTCACTAAATGCCACGACAGCCTCTGAGGCGGCCGCTCTCATTCCCCACCTCACACGTGAGGAAACAAAGGCAGGAGCAGGTGAGGAAGGACGGGCAGCTGCCGGCAGGTGAGGGCGCGATCTCCCAGGTGCACTGGCCCTGAGCTCCCTTCCAGCCACTCTGCGCAGCCGCCTGCCCTTCCCGCTCTGCGTGTCAGGAATGCGTTTGGCTGAAAGTCACAGAGTCCTGACCACAGCTGTTGGAACCGGTAGAGGCTGGGGTGAGAGCCCAAAGCCGTCAGGGCCACCTCCACCCCCTATTTCTCACCATAAGGTCGCAAAATGGCTGCTGCACCCCCAAGCATCACGTCCACCATCACCATCGGGCCAGAAGGAGTGGGAAGAGGGGCAGCGTGTAGCACGGGTCGTTTCCCCCAGGAGAAGTTCTGTGCGGGTGTGCCTTTCTGGGTACGACCTGGGCCTCTGAGCTGGGTGCTGTGGAGGGTGCGGGACGGGAGAGCATGACCCCCAGCCTCAAGGAGCCCACGGTCCGGTTGAGCAACCCAGAACGTATATGCTGTGCACGAGCTGACAAACACTGCACACCCGGGGGAGAAGCGAACGTCCCAGACCCCTGGGCCTTTGCACGTGCTGTGCCCTCAGCCTAGAACGTCCTCCCCTGTCCTCGAGGGGCTGGCTCCTTCCCCTCCCTCAGCAAAGACTTCTCGCCACTCTGTGCCCTGGGATTCCCCCTTGGCACTCGGTGACACGTTTAGCCAGTTGCTTCCTGGCCCCACCACCGGGCTGCCAGCTCCCCCCACCCCTCGGGCAGAGACCTGTCTGGGTGCCCAGCAAGGGTGGGCTTCAGTGAAGGCCCAGCCTCAGCCTGACCAGAGGGCGGCTTGGGAGCGTCAAGGAGCCCCCGCCCGTGTGCCAGGATTAGTTCTGCGAGGCAGACGGGGGTCTGTGAGGACCTCCTGGGGGGTCCTGAACCGGCAGGCGGGGTCCACACAGCTGCAGAGGGAGGCCGGGTGGTCGGCCCCAGGGTGGGAGGTGGCGACAGCCCACCAGGCGCTCGTCCTGCCGAGCCCGCGAATCACTCCCTGCCTGTCACTGCCCCCTGTGACTGTCACTCGGAGCCTCCGATACAGACTCACGGGGCTCAAGAACTCGCCCCAGGGCGGCACCCGAAGGACTGGGCCGTCCTCCCCAAACCAGCCTGGGTCCTCCTCCTCCCATCACCCCCCGGCCGGAGGCAGCCCAGGCCAGTCTCCCGGCATTTCTCAAACTGCCCAAAGAAAGGCGCCTTCGTATTGATGGTTTTTTAACTAAGAAAGGCTCTAATTGGAATTCACGGCTCTCCCTAACCCCTTGTAACTGTGCCGGGGCCTACATTATAAATTTTGAAATTAATGTCATTTTAAAAAGCAGAGAAATCTACATGCTGCAGATGAAGTCAAAGAAACCTTCATCTATACAATGCAGTTTTTGCTTAAATAGATTATTCTATTAGTGGGCCCGTGTATTTATTTATTTTACTCTGTGCCGGTGGAAGTCCCCCCGAGATTAATGCACAGATGGCACCAGATACTTGAAAGTCATCTGAATATTAAGAATTTAAATCTTTAGGCTCAGTGATTTGAGCAGAAAGCCAATTATGGGGCTGAATTAGTTTTCAAATTAAACTGCAATTTAAGGCTTGTGAAATTAATCCTTTAAGGCGCATGGCAGCGTTTGTACACGAGTTCCGAGGAGGGGGCTGCCCTGCGGTCCTGGCGTCGGCCCCTCACCTGCCAGCCCGACGACCGGAGGTGTCGGCGGCTCCTCCGCTGGAGCCGACTCGCGGCTTTGCCTGTGAGGAAGAATTCAGGTCTTTCTACCGGAGAGAAAGAGGCCGGAGGGGCCTGCAGAGAAAGCCCTGGAAAGATGGTTTCCTTCTGGTTCTCCAAGCCCAGGATCGGGGACTCGACTTTGTGCCCCAGGTTGGCGCAGATGCCGTGAGTGTGAGCGTCCCTCAGCGCAGGGCACAAGCCAGGCTCGGCCGGCCACGTCCTTCCCGCCCACGGCTCCGTCCCGCAGATGCACAGCCACCGTGGCCTGGGGCACCTGCGGGCAGCTGAGTGGTCACCGGAGACGTGCGAGGGTCAGCAAGCCTGGCCACGCCGGCCCCTGCGGTAGACGCACCGTCCGTGGAAGCCTGGCCACGCCGGCCCCTGCGGTAGACGCACCGTCCGTGGAAGCCTGGCCACACGGCCCCTGCGGTAGACGCACCGTCCGTGGAAGCCTGGCCACGCCGGCCCCTGCGGTAGACTCACCGTCCGTGGAAGCCTGGCCACACGGCCCCTGCGGTAGACTCACCGTCCGTGGAAGCCTGGCCACACGGCCCCTGCGGTAGACTCACCGTCCGTGGAAGCCTGGCCACGCCGGCCCCTGCGGTAGACTCACCGTCCGTGGAAGCCTGGCCACACGGCCCCTGCGGTAGACTCACCGTCCGTGGAAGCCTGGCCGTGCCGGCCCCTGCGGTAGACACACCGTCCGTGGAAGCCTGGCCGTGCCGGCCCCTGCGGTAGACTCACCGTCCGTGGAAGCCTGGCCGTGCCGGCCCCTGCGGTAGACTCACCGTCCGTGGAAGCCTGGCCGTGCCGGCCCCTGCGGTAGACACACCGTCCGTGGAAGCCTGGCCGTGCCGGCCCCTGCGGTAGACACACCGTCCGTGGAAGCCTGGCCGTGCCGGCCCCTGCGGTAGACACACCGTCCGTGGAAGCCTGGCCGTGCCGGCCCCTGCGGTAGACTCACCGTCCGTGGAAGCCTGGCCACACGGCCCCTGCGGTAGACACACCGTCCGTGGAAGCCTGGCCGTGCCGGCCCCTGCGGTAGACACACCGTCCGTGGAAGCCTGGCCGTGCCGGCCCCTGCGGTAGACTCACCGTCCGTGGAAGCCTGGCCGTGCCGGCCCCTGCGGTAGACACACCGTCCGTGGAAGCCTGGCCACGCCGGCCCCTGCGGTAGACACACCGTCCGTGGAAGCCTGGCCGTGCCGGCCCCTGCGGTAGACTCACCGTCCGTGGAAGCCTGGCCGTGCCGGCCCCTGCGGTAGACTCACCGTCCGTGGAAGCCTGGCCGTGCCGGCCCCTGCGGTAGACACACCGTCCGTGGAAGCCTGGCCGTGCCGGCCCCTGCGGTAGACTCACCGTCCGTGGAAGCCTGGCCGTGCCGGCCCCTGCGGTAGACTCACCGTCCGTGGAAGCCTGGCCGTGCCGGCCCCTGCGGTAGACACACCGTCCGTGGAAGCCTGGCCGTGCCGGCCCCTGCGGTAGACACACCGTCCGTGGAAGCCTGGCCGTGCCGGCCCCTGCGGTAGACACACCGTCCGTGGAAGCCTGGCCACGCCGGCCCCTGCGGTAGACACACCGTCCGTGGAAGCCTGGCCGTGCCGGCCCCTGCGGTAGACGCACCGTCCGTGGAAGCCTGGCCACGCCGGCCCCTGCGGTAGACACACCGTCCGTGGAAGCCTGGCCGTGCCGGCCCCTGCGGTAGACACACCGTCCGTGGAAGCCTGGCCACGCCGGCCCCTGCGGTAGACGCACCGTCCGTGGAAGCCTGGCCACGCCGGCCCCTGCGGTAGACGCACCGTCCGTGGAAGCCTGGCCACGCCGGCCCCTGCGGTAGACGCACCGTCCGTGGAAGCCTGGCCGTGCCGGATGCCCCTGAGATCCTCGGGGGCAGCTCGCAAAGCAGGGGCTGAGGGGGAGCGTCTGTCTGTTGGGACCCTCAGGTCTCACCCAGCCATGATTTTGCCCACTTCCCATCCCACAGGCGATGAAGCCAGCCCCCCGCCTGCCCCCTAACCCCTACCCTCCCGTCAGGGCTTGTCCGTCTGCTTTGTCACTGATGTGCGCACAAAGCCAGGGTGGTGTTTGGCGCACAGTGGGTATTCAGTAGGTACGTGTGGAAGGCCCTGTCTGCTCTCGGGAGCCACGTCAGCGTGGACAGTCGGGGTGAACTCCTAGCAGTGGACTTGCTGAGTGGCCACACTGCACGGGCGTTTGTGTAGCTGCCACCACGCTGCCTGCGGGAAGCTGAGGCCGTCCGCTGTCCCCGGGCACCGTGGGGACCGCCAGTTTGCCATATGTCATCGCCGTTAGGAACCATCATTATTTTAAAATAGTTTTTGCTCATTTGGCATGTGGAAAATGTCTTCCTCTCGTTTCTTTGATCAATAATAAAGTTGGTTTTGCAAGAAGGAGCAGGAGCCAGGAGCCCATCCGTGTGAAGGTTGCGAGTCCGGCCGTGGCGGGAGGCCTGCGGGGGGTGGGGGGGCGTCGCTGGTGTTTCCTCCCCGCTTTGTACCTTTGGGATTTCCCGGTGAACAGGTGCCAGTTACTGTGAGTGTGCTTTAGCTTTGCAACCAGAAAGAATTATCAAAAGTGTATCATTTGCTTTTAAAAAGCAGATTCCTGAGCTTAGCAAAAGAAGGCGGATGCTCAGATTGAGCGTGTTTTGGAATTTGCCGGAAAGCAGCGAGCAGTTCTTGTTGCCAGTCGGTGGGATCCACACTGCCCCCCAAGAAGGGGCCCACCGTCCACCCTTCCCCGGGAAAGGCAGGGACGGGTTCTGGGGACAATGTCCGTCCTCAGGGAGCAGAGAGAGAAGCCATCGAGGAGATGGACAGAAGGGACACTCCAGGTACAAGCGTGTGCACACACACACTGTCTCCAGAACATTCTCTGGGAGCATGCAAGTTTGACTCTGAGCCCGGGATTTTAAAGCCCTGCTCACCCTTCCTGAAACCTGATTTCCCGCCCTGCCAGTCAAGGAGTCAAGACGGTGGGTTGGAAGCCAGGGACTTCTTGTCAAAGGACTTATGATAAAATTGAGCCCAGTTGAGACAGCGGCTTCCCGGTGCCTATAGGCCCCTGCCCCACCCCTGCCCTCGCCCTGGGGGTGGCCGGCTGCAGGGAGCAGGAGAGCTGCGTGGCCTTGGGTCAAAGCCATTACCGCCTTGGGTTAACGAGCAGCTGATGCAGTGAGAGCCCTGCATGTGGCTCCTGGTGAACAGCCCTCTCCACGGCTGCCTCCTGCCCAGGTGGCCGAGCTCTGGTGACGCCGTGGCTCCGGCTGTCTCGCACGTCCAGGCTTTTCTCCGTGCGGAAGACGTTCTACCTCTACAACTGCAGGAAGCACACAGTGAAAACAGGGATATTGTTGCATCCATCGGATTTGAGGTTGTGATTATTTTTAACCAAAAAGCCAGCAGAGACTTGGAGCCCTGAGCGATGTCGGTTAGAGCTCGGTGAATGAGCGTGAGCCGCAGAACGGACCGGCCGCTCAGGGCACGCTGGCGGAGTTTCCACGCTGGGGACTGTGGGGTCTGGGCCTGGGCCACCGGCTCATCCCCCAGGAAGGGGTCCATCCACTCCGGGACCCTTCCCGGGGCAGGCAACCTGGGGACAGGGACGCAGGGATGCTGCGGGAAGGAAAGAATTTGGTCCAGGGGAACATCTTACAGCCATCGACCGTGGGCAGGACCTGGGAGGAGTTGGAGGGGAGACAGCTGGCCCCCCGCCTCGGGGGCGGCATCCAGCGGGGCAGGTGCACTGAGGGGCAACAGCAGAGCAGCAGGGTGGCACCTCTGTGCCACGCAGACGGTGCCGGGTGGATGCTCAGGGACGGCGCCAGGTGGATGCTCAGGGACGGCACCGGGTGGATGCTCAGGGACCAGCTCCGCAGTGTGTGGGGGACGTGGGGACTGGAGAGAGAATCGCAAACGCCTCGGCTCCCAAACCCACCACAGGCCGTGAAACGCCCCCTGTCGCAGTCGGGGCTGCGTCCTCCTCCCCCCCCCGAGGCTGCCACCGTTCCTGCTGCCGGGCTGACCTGGGGGGGTGGGGGCAGATGTGTAGACCTATCTAAGCCCCTTGCGGTGTTTTGGGGAAATCCCAGGACCGTGTAGAAAAACCGCCCCTCAAACTGAGAGGGCAGTGAGACCAGAGAATGATGCGGACAGGACCCCTGGCGAGTGAGACGAGCTCACTAGCGGTTACTTCCCAGCGCACCTGCCCCTGGCGGCTCAGGAACTCCTGCCACGGAGCTTCGTACTGGCAAAGTCCGCACCCGCCACCCCGTGGTGTCACTTAAATCTCTCCCCGGTGAGTCATGTGAAGTCTTTACATGTGTCCCACAGACGCAGGGCCATTGTCACACGCTGTCACACACCCCTGTTATGTGAGTCATGTTATAATTCCCTACTGGGTGGGATTTTAGTATCACAGTTAGCTAAAGGGAGCTATAGGACAGCAAAATTGTCACCAGGTAGACGAGGCAGGTTCCAAAAGAACCACTGGGCTGGCAAAGGTGCCCAGCACTTTTTGGGTGGCTCAGCACATTCTGCCCTGAAACAGCTCAAACTGGCCTCCCGGGTCAGAGCCGGGTTCTGTCCCAGTGTATTTGTGTTTCATATAAACATTGTGTGTACCTATTATGTACTTACAGGAACTGTGCTTGTGTACACCGTTCCTCGCACCCTCCTGCACTTCTGAGCTGTCCTCTAGGGCCATTGTCCTTCTGCCTGAAAAATACCCTTAGTATTTATTTAGGGTGGGTCTCCAGGTGATGAATTTTTTTTTTTTTTTTGTCTAAATGTGTGTTTATTTCACTTTCATTTTGGAAAGATTTTGTTTTTCACTGAATAAAGAATTTCAGGTTGTTCATTATTTCTTTTTATCCCATTGTTTTCCGGCTTCCATTATTTCAATTGAGAAGTCAGCGTTAAGTGTTACCATTGCTACGTTAAAAGCTTTATGCCCTTTTTTAAATCCCCAGTTGTTTAAAAATTTTTATCTTTGGCTCTGGCTTTTAGCAGTGTTACTATGATGGGACTGGCTGTGATTTTCTTTGACTTATCCTGCTTCTTAAATCTGTGGTTTAATATCCTTTATTGGTTTTGGAAATTGCTCAGTCGTTGTCTCTTCAAATGTTACTTCTGTCTTTTCTTTCTCATTGGCCCTTTGGGATGTATGATGCGCATATTAAGGTGCACTGTTCTGTATTGCTCTTGATATTTTCTTTTAATGTATCCTCCGATTAGTTAATTCTCTCTTCAGCTGCATTTAATCTACTATTAAATTCATTTAAGTTCTTATTTTCATTTTTTTTAAATAGAGTTTTCCCATTTTATTTTTTAAATGATTTCTAGTTCTGTGACAAAATTTTCTGTCTTCACTGTTTAATTCTCTGAACATATTAAGCTAAGTTGGTTTTGACTTTTAAATTTGCATCTGATTATTCCATTATATGAATCTCCTTTGGGTCTGTTTAGCGTCTACTGATTTCAGTCAGATTTTGTCTTCTCATGTACTTAATTAAATGCCATACGTTGTGCATGAAAAACTGTAGAAATAATTTGAGGCTGTGTGTGGTGTTATCTGTCTCCATGGAGGATGTATCTTTGCTCCCGGTAGGGACAGTAATAATCTCAGACCTCAACCTGCGTCTCCTTAATTAGAGCTGAGCTTCTGTCAAGACTGTTTCTTTCCAGATCACCCTCGCTGCCACAGTGCTGCCCTTCGAGGTTTAACCCAAAGACTACGGGGCTTACCAGGGCTCCTCCTCTTTGGCAAACCCTGAGCTCGATTTTTTATTCCCATTCCCGTAAGTCCGTTGAAAGTTCTGTGCGGCTCTTCAGGCTGTCCATGGGCAGTTTCAGCAAATGCCTTGGAGAACAGACAGCCCCAGGTGCCGGCTCTCCTCGCTACCAGTCCCACAAATTCTTGCCACTGGCGGGGGGGGGGGTGGCCTCTGGTGCCTTTAAACAGATGTCATTAGTTTATATTTTGTCCAGTTTTTCTGGTTTTCCTTGGGAGGAAGATTAGTTTAAAACAACATAGTCCACCATTTGCTAAAAACAGAACTTTCTGGATTTCTTTTAAATACCAAGTACCTCCAGGGAAATTCTGTTGATAATTAAATTCATTAAAATTGGGTTTACACACAAGTCTTTGGGAAAATATCCATTTCATGAAGTAAGGTCTAGTTGGAGATGTTTTTTATTAGGGCTTTTAAAAAACACAAGTTCCCAATCTTTCCCTAGAAGACACTTACTAAAGATGTGTTGAACGAGGGAACAGGTGTCTTGGTGGATGATCCCTGGGTGCATCTTGGTCTGATTACAACCCGTTTTCTACAAAGTCCAGTAAACAAGTGAGCCTCAGCGCTAGGCACACTCCCTCCCCGGTGCCCCTGGCTGCCTCTGGTCTATCTGTGTGCCTGTCTCAAACACGTAAACTTGATCACGTCACTGCCCTGATGAAAACAGGCTTCCCTGTGGTCCTAGAATGAAGTCGAGCACTCAGCCTGGGCCCAGCCCGTCTCCCCCGAACCCTGCCCCTCCCTTTGTGGCTCAGACCTGAGAGCCCTTCCTGCCCCAGGGCCTTTGCCCTCTGCCCCAGGCCTCCTCCTCCGCCCGCCCACTCCCTTCGTCTCTCAGGGGTCTTTCTGCTCCTTCAGTCCCCCCCTTCTCCGCCATCCCATGTGTCCAGGTGCGAGTGAGCGTGCATGTGTGCGTGCTTTGTTCCCTGCAAAGTCCTGCTCAGGACGTCCTCCCTGTTGTCTCGTTGCCCCTCGCTAGCACGCAGGGGCGGGGCCGGGTCTGTCTGCCCGTCCTCACTGCTGCGTCTCAGCCGTCACAGCACGGGCTCAGCCGCAGCCAGGGAGCGCATGTCCCCACACGGTGGGGTACGATTCAGCCATAAAAAGGGATGAACCTTGGAACCGTGGGCTGGTGGGAAAGTCCAGACACAGACAGCCACAGGTGTAGGCTCCTTTCTGTGCAGCGTCCGGAACAGGCAAATCCATGCAGACACAGAGCAGATCGGCGGCTGCCAGTGGCTGTGGGAGGTGGGGGCACTATTAATGGGGACAGGTTTCTTTTTGGAAAGATGAAAATGTTCTGGAATTAGGTTCAGGTGACAATTGCACGACTTTGCAAATATGCTAAAAACCACTGACTTGAGCACTATAAAAGGGCAAACTTCAGGGTGTATGTGAGTTATATCCCAATCAAAAGCGTGTATTTGTGGAGTGAGGAGTGGGTGGGAGGGGCTGGGCCTGGCAGCGTCACCTCCCGTGGCGTGGACAGCCTGGTCCTGGCCTCACGCCCTCTGGAGCCGAGCGCGTGGGGCCTGTGCCCCCCAGACAGCCCCCGCCTCTCCACACCTGCTCTGCTGTCCGATTCCACAAGGTTCCGCTGCTTTGAGAATTTTTTGCTCAGTAGAAGCTGGAAGCTGAAGACACTCCTGGTCACACATACCAACAGCCACCTGCTTCCTGCCCAGGTGGAGGCCAGGGCGGGTCTTCCCTGCAGGGCTGCAGCGGGAGGGAGGAGGGGCAGGCCTGCTCCCTCAGCCCACCTGCTCCGGGGTCCTGGAAGTCAGAATTGCCTCCGGCCCCTCACAGACCCTCCCCCCGAGACGGAGGCCGCCCACCCCTCCGGCCCGCGGGCACCATGCACGGATGCTCACAGCGACATCTGGGTGCCGGGCGCGGGCACAGCGAGAGGGACAGCTGTGCTCGTGGTGCCTGTAACCTCCCAGGAGAGACAGGCAGGAAACAAACACACCCCTGTTTAAATGCAAGTGGGTGAGGCCGGAAAGGGGGAACGTTCGAGGCCCCGTGACTCGGTCTGGGGGTCTGGGAAGTAGTGCTGGGGCTGAGTGGGAGTTGGCCAGGTGGGGAAGTTTGAAGAATGTTCTAGACATGTAACAATTGTGCAAGGTCCCAGGGCTGGCGTAGCCAGAGCCCTCACCTCACGCACACAGGGAGAAGCACCCTTGGGGCTCTTTGGGGCCCCCCAAGCAGCAGCAACCGTCGGCCAGAGGATCCCTTTGCGTGAGGAGGCGATGCCTGCCCGGGGTGTGCGCGTGCGGGCAGCAGCCCGTGTGCCGGCAGTTTCCATCTGAGCCGCTTTCTGCGTTCCAGGCACCTACGTGATGACCGTCACCGCCAACGACGCCGACGACAGCACCACGGCCAACGGGATGGTGCGGTACCGGATCGTGACCCAGACGCCTCAGAGCCCGTCCCAGAACATGTTCACCATCAACAGTGAGACGGGGGACATCGTGACGGTGGCGGCCGGCCTGGACCGGGAGGTGAGGCTGGGGTGGGCGGGGGGGTTGGTGGGCCACGCGGGGCTGGACAGTCTGGGGGATGGGCAGGGGAGGAGAGCTGTGACGGCGCAGGTCAGGACGCTGCCGGGAGCCACCCGAGGTCGGTCCCCTGCAAGGGCTGGAGGGACAAGGCCTCGGCAAAGCCAATTCTCAAGTGCTCACTGCCAGCAGCTTTGGGAGATCACTCAGCTGGTGTCTGCCGCAGGGTGGGACGCTCAGAAAAGCAGGGACAGCCTCCAGGTTCTTGGGGTCCCACCACAGCAGAGCTCCGGGTCCGGGGTGGTCTGACAGCCCCTCTCGGGACCCGAACGCTCACACCTGCCTGGAAGCCGCTGCCTCTGAGCCCGGCGTCTTCACAGCGGACCGTCACCCAAGCTGCTGCCGCCCTCCTGTGACGGCGTGGGTCCGAGGGAGCCCACAGCCCTGCCACTCAGGGACCTCCACCTGCCGACCAGGCCCCAGGGAGGCCAGCCGGCTGCCGGACCACCTGCAGAACGTTCCAAGGAAAAAGGCTTGTTTCAAAGCTCATGGATTAGAAGAATTGACACTGTTAAAATGTCCACACTGCCCAGTAGATTTACAGATTCAGTGCAATTCCCATCCAAATCCCAACATCATTTATCACAGATCTAGAAGAAATAATCCTAAACTTCATATGGAACCAGAAAAGACCCTGAATAGCCAAACAAATCCTAAGCAAAAACAACAAATCTGAGGCCGGGCGCGGTGGCTCACGCCTGTAATCCTAGCACTCTGGGAGGCCGAGGTGGGCGGATCGTTTGAGCTCAGGAGTTCGAGACCAGCCTGAGCAAGAGCAAGACCCCGTCTCTACTAAAAATAGAAAGAAATTATATGGACAGCTAAAAATATATATAGAAAAAATTAGCCGGGCATGGTGGTGCATGCCTGTAGTCCCAACTACTCGGGAGGCTGAGACAGGAGGATCCCTTGAGCTCAGGAGTTTGAGGTTGCTATGAGCTAGGCTGACGCCATGGCACTCACTCTAGCCTGGGCAACAAAGTGAGACTCTGTCTCAAAAAAAAAACAAATCTGGAGGCGGCACATTACCTGACTTCAAATCACACCACAAAGCTATCGTAACCCAAACAGCGAGGTGCTGGTGTGAAGGCGCACACAGAGGCCGAGGGAGCAGAACGGAGAACCCGGAAATGAAACCGTGTGGCTACGACCAACTGGTTTTTGACAAAGCAGACAAAATCATACACTGGGGAGGGACCCCCTATTCAATAACTGCTGGGAAAACCAGAAGCCACATGCAGAAGAATGAAAGTGGATCCCTCTCTCTCGCCATATAAAAAAATTAACTCAAGATGGATTAAAGACTTAAATGTAAGGCATGAAACTATAAAAACTGTAGAGGAAAATGTAGGAAACTCTTCTGGACATTGCCCTAGGCAAAGAATTTATGACTAAGACCCCGAAAGCAAATACAACAACAATAAAAATAAATAAATGGGACTTAAACTAAAAAGTGTCTGCACAGCAAAGGAAATAATCAACAAAGTGAATAGACACCCTACAGAATGGGAGGAAATGTTCACAAACCGTACGTCTGACAAAGGACTGATATCCAGCATCTACAAAGAACTCAAACAGATCAGTCAGAAAAAACAAACAACTCATCAAAAAGTGGGCAAAAGGTATGAACAGACTCTTCTCAAAAGAAGACAGACTAATGGCCAACAAACATGAAAAAATGCTCAACATCACCAGTCATCAGGGAAATGCAAGTTAAACCACAATGAGATGCCACCTTACCCCTGTCAGACTCGCCAGTATTGAAAAGTGAAAAGACAATAGTTGTTGGTGAAATTGTGGTGAAAAGGGAATGTCTGTCCACTGTTGATGAGAATGTAAATTAGCACAGCTGCTACGAAAGCAGTGTGGAGATTCCTCAGAGCACTAAAAGTAGACCTACCACTCGATCCAGCAATCCCACTGCTGGGCATCTGCCCAAAGGAAAAGTCATGTTGTAAAAAAGACTCTTGCGCTGAATGTTTGTCACAGCAGAATTCACAATCGCAAAGATGTGGAATCAACCCAAGTGCCCATCAGCGGATGAGTGGATGACGAGAATGTGGGGTGTGTGTGTGTGTACACGCTCCACACCCCGAGTACACTCGGCCATAGAAAGGAATGAAATAGTATCTTTTGCAGCAAACTGGAACTGGAGACCGCTGTCCTGAGTGAAGTATCTCAGGAACGGAAGAACAAACACCGCGTGTGCTCACTTACACATGGGAGTAAGCGAGGGACACGTATGTCCCTAAAGGGCAGCAGAGGACGTCGGGCACCAAGGAGGAAGGAGGCTGGGGGTGAGGGAGAAAAATCGACCCGATATACACTATTCCAGGGTACACAGAACACCCTGACTTTATCCACGTCACACAAACACTGTACCCCCTAAATTTTTTAAAATAAAATAAATAAAAGCTATTAGAGGTTGGTTGACAGAGATTTGTGAAGACCCCTCCCGCTGCTCCCCTCCCCGTGCCCAGCTCCTCCTGGGACCCTCCGCCCACGGCCACGGTGTTGCCTTTGGCCCTGGGTGGAAGGAATGGAAGTTGCCGAGAGACACGGGGGGCTCTGCTGGGGGCACGAGCACCTCCCGCCGTGCACTGGATTCCGGGCAGGTTCGCGCTCTCTGTTCCCAGCTGCCTGCTCGTCCCTCGCCAGCCTCCCAGGGAAAGTCTGAGCCGTGGCTCGTGGTGACCACTCTCGGAGCAGAAGCAGCGTGGCCCGACCACAGACAACAGACAACACAGACAACACCGGGTTTCAAGACAACAGCTCTGGAGCCTCCCTTTCAGGCATCCGTGAACCAGTGGGGTGACCCCAAGTGACCTGTGGCCCCTGCCCAGCTGGGCCCGATGGAGCTTCGCTGGCCCGGAGCCAGGTTCTGCCTCGACCGGAGCCCGGGCCTGTCCCTTTCCGCCTTGCCCTGCCGGGCGTCTGCACGGCCGGACTGGAGCAGGACACAGCAGCAGGGAAGCTCCTTTCCCTTTTCCCCTTTTTAGCAGGTCTCTCCCCTGCCCTTGGGCAGCAAGCCGTCTCTGGGGGAAGGGCCACGACACTTCTTCTCAGCACCGGCCCCGCCTGACGGAGAGGGGCTTCTCGGGCAGGGAAAACCCACAGACGTAACTGGCACCGTGTCTAATTAGGCAGAGCTATGTAAATCGAGCGTTTCTACATGATTAAAATGTCAGGAGAGACTTCGATAAGACACGAGCTGTTCGAGAGTCTCTCGTGTGCCTCCTTGAAGACACTCCTCTGGCTAATCCTGGTGACCGTGCGTTCCTTCCTAATGAGAATGTTTGTGTCCTAATGAGAGGGCGCACACGCCGCCAGTTCCTTTCTGCAGGCGCGCGCGGCGTCCTCGCCCGGCGCTGTCCTCGCCCGGCGCTGTCCTCGCCCGGCGCTGTCCTCGCCCGGGGCTGTCCTCGCCCGGCGCTGCCCTCGCCCGGCGCTGCCCTCGCCCGGCGCTGCCCTCGCCCGGCGCTGCCCTCGCCCGGGGCTGTCCTGATTGCCCTGCCGCATAATTAGCACCGAGCTGCTTGGTTCCCGGACCCGCTTCCCACCGCTCCTTGATGAAGATGATTTCGTTATTGGAAACTCGGTCCACAGTGACAGTCACCTGGTCAGGAGGGGACTGCCGGGCCACGCGGTAACTGTCTCACTTGCGTGGACCCACCGGCCCGTCTCCCACGGCGCCCGCACTCCCAGCCCCAGCACCTGATCCGAGGCCCCGATCACGCTCCCACACGCTGAGGACCCCGGTGTTGAGCCACCTGAGAAGGGGGCGACCCTGTCTGCTCCTCCCAGCGCTCAAGGGGACAGAGGTTCCAGCAGTGACAGCCCAGAAAGCCCCTCGGGGCAGGGTGGCAGGCAGGAGGGGGACGTGGGAGCAGCGCTGACCAGAGCGGGGCTGTGGAACCTCCCGGAACCGTGGCAGGGACTGCGCTGGGGCTGGGCCCCCTGTGGCATCGCCGGGCGTTCTGGCCGCCCAGGCCGCACGCTCTGCTCGGGAAGCTTTGATGCCTTCCTAGGGCAGGCCGGCGACTGCATTATTGATGGACGTTCTGCAACATGCACATGCTGAGCGACGGGCAGGTGGGTGAGAGCCCCAGGGACGGCCCGCTGCGGCTCTTCCCTCCTTCCGAACTTGGAGATGGCCACATCGCTTTTTAATGAACTCACTGTGGCTCCAGGGCTGACGGTGTGGCCGGCGCCAGGGACATCTGCCCTGTGCTCCACCCCCAGCGGGAGCAGGGAGGGCTCAGCTGGCCGGCGGGGGCCCTGCTCAGGACATTGACAGGTGGCCAGCAGAGCCCACACGTGCAGGGCTGCCCGCTGCCTGCCAGCCACCCCCGAGGAGGGTTGGCACGGGGCGTGGAGGCTGCATGGCTCAGAGCTGAGCCCGGGGTCGCCCATCTGTCCCCCGAGGCCCAGGAGGCTGCTGGATTCTGGAGCACAACACTCACCAGCCCGGCCCCCAGACAGGCTCGGGGGGCTGCGCCGCGTGCAGGCCCAGCGCGAGGGGGCTGGACCCCTTCTCATAACTGCCCTGTCAGTTAAAGTCAGACCGACTCACAGTTCTGCCCCGACTTGTGTCCCTTCCAGAAAGTGCAGCAGTACACGGTCATCGTTCAGGCCACAGACATGGAGGGGAACCTGAACTACGGCCTCTCGAACACGGCCACAGCCATCATCACCGTGACAGACGTGAACGACAACCCGCCGGAGTTCACCACGAGCACGGTGAGTCTCTGACGTCCACACGGGGACACGGGGACACGTGGCCACACCGGCCACTCTGCAGCCATCTGGTGGGAGTTTGACGCATCCATGGTACCAAGGGCCTGGGCAGCAGGGGCTGGGGTGCGGCCGGCTCTGCTCCCGGCGTCTGCAGCTGGAGAGGCCGGGGCTCAGCCCAGGGACCCCTGCTGTGGGGGGAGCGTTGTGCTCCAGTTCAGCCCAGCGCCGACCGACACCCAGAGAGGCACCTTTGTGAGGTCTGGCGGGGCCAGTGGTGTTTGGGCTGACGTCGCAGCCACTTCTGGAGGTGTGTGTGTGGCTGCGTGTGCAGGGACCTGCTTGGGGACACCCCTATGGCCTTGGCCTGGGCTGGCCCTCTGTGGCCTCTGCAGCAGAGAGGGGTCTACTCAGCGCGTCCCACTGCAAGTCCACGGTGGGCCCCGGGCCCACAATTCACAGGAGCCAAACTCTGCACTCCCGGGCTCCCGCTTCCTTGCTGAGTGCAGGGCCCAGCCCGGGGCCCCTCCAGACGGCTGCAGGTGCTGGGCTGGGACGTGGGGCTCAGTGAGGGCTCCTGGGGTGCTGGGGTCTCGGGGTCTACTCTGCTCCTACTACCCTGTCCCCGCCTTCTCTCCCCTCGAGGGCCGAGTGATGAGTGGCCCGTGTCGGTGGTAGTCACAGTCACGACCGTGCCAGCCCATCTGTGCAGCCCCCACAGGCACGGCCAGGGCCAGCCCCGTCAGGGTCGGGACCCGGTGGAGGGTACGTCACTTGCCCAGAGGCACACAGCCCGTGGGGAGCACTGGGGTTGGACCCCAGAAGCTCTGCGGCCGACAGAGGGAGGAGACCCTCCTTCTCCAGGGCAGGGCTCCCGGAAGGCGGGTCGGTTTGCCCAAGGCATCGCAGGGCCACGGCCCATCGTACAGATAGACCCTCGATGCCCGGCCACCCCAGCCCCGTGCCCAGGCCCTCGGCCCTCGGGAACTGGCGGAAGTGGCGGCCGTGGGTGCACAGCGCCACCTCGTGGGCGGAAGGCAGATTGCGCAGAGGGAGCCGCCAGGCGGGTGCAGACTGAGCCCAGGACGGCAGCCCTTGTGCCAGTGGCCTGAGAGGGAGGCGCTCAGGGTCTTGCTGGGGCTTTGGCATCTACTTTCTGTCCTCTGGCCGGGGACCACGGGGCAGGAGAGGCTCATGGCCAGCGCCCCAGGAGGTCTGGACACAGGGAGCAGCAGCCACACCAGGGCCTGGGAGGACGCCATTGCCCAGGCCCCAACCTCAGCAGAGCTTTGCCCACAGCTGGCCGCAGACCCGGCTGTCCTTCCTCCCTGGCCCAGAGAGGGGCCTGGTCCTGCAGCCCCTCTGCGATGACCACAGGGCCAGGCGGCTGCCACCGAGGATGGGTCGTGCCAGGCCCACTGGTGCGTGACCTGGGCCAGCTCCTCCCTCCCAGAGCGGCCTCGGGCGGCACCATCTATCCGGCACCTGTGCCAAGGAGCCAGGCGGGTCCCACACGCAGGCACAAACTCACTTCCGAGCCAGGCCCGGGGTGTCACCTGGGGTGGTCGGGGACGGCCCCTCGGTGCACAGAGCCATCTGCAGAGTCAGGGCCCCAGACGCCAGAGCAGGTGCTCAGGGACCAGGACGCACCCTTGTCCCGGTGCCAGCCTGCTGGATTCTGGTCACGGGGGTGTGGCAGCAGCGTCCACTCTCCTGACCTCAGGGACCCCCCAGCTCCTCCAGGAAGCAGCCTCAGGACCACGTGGTTGCCATGGAAACCAGGGCAGAAAGAAGCAGTGGGTTTGTCCCCAACAGGAGGAGGAATGTGAGGCTCCATGGCGACCTGGGGGTCAGGGGTTCAGCCCAGCCCTCCTGGAGAACCACACCAGCGTGTGCTCAGGAGGCATTTTGGGGGGCCCCAGAGCCCCAGCCTGCCCCAAGCTGGGTCCACTCCTCTGTCTCTCCACCTGAGCTAGGGGTCTGTGCCACCTAAGGCTGTGCTGACCTGCAGGGCAGGTGGTCCCACAGAGAGCCAGGGGGCCCCACAGAGAGCCAGGGGGCCCCACAGTTCTGGTTTCTGAACTCAGGCCCAACAGAAATCGCCATTGTTTTGCTGGATAGAAAACTAAATTTCGAAAATTGAAATTAAAGTTAAATAAAATGGAATTTAAATTTAAATAAAATTAAATTTTAATTTAAATTACAAAGATATAAAAATATCATGTCCAAAGGAGCAGCCACACTGTGAATTTTCCAACAGAAGCAAACGTGGAATGAGGGGACCGCAGTGGCACGTCCCAGGCTGGGGCTCAGACTGAGCCCTGGCTGTCCGCTGTGCTGACTGAGGTGACAGACCCCTCGAGCCCCGGCCCGGCTGAGGACCAGGCGAGGGAGGCGCTTCCCTCCCAGGTCGGTCCCTCCTCAGCAGGGGCTCAAACCGTCGGCAGGCGGGGATCTTGTCAGGACCAGCGATGGGCCCCGGAGAGCAGGACAGGAGCGAAAGCGTCTCGGCCGTCGGGGCCCAGGCGGGGAGGACGGTGGGAGAGCCGTGTTTCTGCGCGTGGCACCTGCTCCCGGGACGGCGGAGCAGAACGGGGCCGTGAGCCCCCAGGGAGATGCCGTCCATCACGCGCAGATGCGAGGCGAAGCCCCTGGTCAGCGGGGTCACTCTCGGGAGATACCGAGTCACTGCGACGAGTCTGCCTGCGAGAAAACACGAGACGGGACGGGAGGATGGACGGGGTCACTATAGCAGGAGTCACAAGATGAGGCCCTTCTGGAGGGCGCCTGCCGGGGCTGTGTGGAGTGGGGAGGCCGTGGGTCCCAGCTGCCACGGAAACAGAAGCAACAACCGATCCGACCTCGGAGCTCAGCGTTGCAAAAGGAGTTTCTCAGGGCACGTGCATTGCGACGCTGTTTTCTGTGGTGGCACAAATGGGTAAACAAACGAGAGGCTGTGTAAGTGAGGCCGTGCGTGCCCTGGAACCAGGAGGAGCAGCCCCTTGCCCTTCTCCAGCCTCAGAGACCCCCAGGCCACAGGCAGTGCCCTGGGCGCCCACACCGGGGCCACCCCCACCAGGACAACTCCTGTGCCTGTCCAGGGTGCCGGGCAGTCAGCCTCATCCACGCCCCGGCGCCAGGGCAGGACCGTGCCCACCGCAACAGCAGCTGGGCACGGTCCGGCCAGTGCTGCACCAAGAGTCCTGCAGGTACCGGCCCACCCGGCCCCCACACCCCCAGCTCACTGGCCCCTTGGCGGCCTGAGAGCAGGTCCCTCCTCCCCATTCACAGAGGGGAACAGGGACGACTGGTGACAGGGGGCCACATGTACAGCTCTGTACAGGGGTGCGGGTGGCCCAGGGCCCTCGGGGTGAGCCCACCCCTTGTACCACCTGATGCCTGATGGCTCCCCCGCCCCCCCCCCGCCCCCCGCTGAGTGACTGCCCCAGGGCGCTTGTGAGACGCTTCAGGGCAGAAAGGCCAAGACCCTGCCTGGGTGAGGGCAGCCTAGAGGGGACAGGCAGGCCCTGTCCCAGCCACAGTGGGGGACTGGCTGGGGTGCAGAGAGGGGAGCCCACAGACAGAGGGAGGAGAGACAGACAGGAACAGACACAGACAGAGAGAGTTAGAGAGATAGAGACAGGGACAGAGACAGAGAGACAGAAAGGGGAAGGAGAGGCAGCGCAGTTAGTGGCATCACCGGGGCAGCCACGCACTCACATGGGAGGTGGGTGGTGCCACTGGGGGTCCCGCGGCCTCTCCTGAGGCTGCACCACCCGCCGTGTGGCTGTGGGCAGGTCCCTCCCTCTCTGGGCCTCGGCTTCCCACTGCCTAAGGCCCTGCGTTCTCAGATGCCGCAGCTCCGTCACTCAGCTGTGTGACTGCAGGCGGGTCACTCAACCCCTCTGGTTCCCATCCCTTGACTACACAGTGGAAGCCGTGGGAACCCCTGAATCGCAGGTTGCTGAAGGTGCCGCATCTCAGGGCCCGGCACGCAGGAGCCGGGCGGCTGGCCGGGCACCTGTGCTGGGCTTCTCCCCGAGGACAGGCCCCGTGGCCGGCGCAGGCACCTCGGAGGTTCTGGGTCCTGCTGGACGTTGTGTGGGCAGGTTCTGTCGCTCACGGCCTCGTGAGAGGACACTGAGCCGGTTTCCCCACACACTGGCTGTGCTGCGCTGTCCTCGCCCAGATCCTGCTCCGCTCTAAGCCTGATCTCCGGCTAACGGAGCCGCCCCTCGAGGACGCCGCGGATCTCTGCCTCGGAGCTGGGGCTGTGCCGCCAGGCCCTGGGAGGAAGATGAAATCCACCTGCCTCCGGGGGTGGGTGTACATTTGATTCTGGATTACAGTCTAGCCCATAGATCCCATTCCCGCGCCCTTAGAATTCTTCCTTTCCCAGATATCTGCCATAGCACCCCATGGGGCTCAGAGCTATCCCTGTGCCTGAGAATCTGAAAAAATTAAATTAAAAAGTCATTATGGCTAGAGAAAAGTTAATAAGGAAATCCTGAACCAGATTTATCAGCTAAGGCCCTTCTTTGTGAACCTTTATTAAACTTGCATGAATTAAAATAGACTCTGCGTACAAACGTCACCGGAAGTCGGGGAAGGATGGGTGCAGAGCTCAGCTTCCCGACAGCACAAGCCCTGCTTAGGAGGAGCCGAGCGGAGCAGGTGTCCAACGCCAGAGCCCAGCTGTCACTGAGGCAGAGAGGAAGGCCACCGAAGGATGTGAGGGGCCCACAGAGCCCCAGGGGCCAGGGGCCTGCGGCACAGAGGCCGCCCCACCAGGAGGGCCCCCGTCTCCACCGCCAGGCACAGAACGCGGCCCCTCGGCGCTGGCCGGGGTGTGGGCCGCCCTCCTGCCTCCGCAGCCTCTTCCGGATCACACTCACGCAGGTGCGTCCGGCTGGCCCAGGTGTGGCTCTGGAGGAGGCTGGGAAACAAGTTTCTGGAAAATAAGAAGCAAATTCAGAAGGTGCTCGGGGCCCGGAAGCCAAACAACGTCCACGACTCTGTCCCCAACAACTGGACCCGGAGGAGACGCCGCATCTCACCAAGGCTGCAAAGTCAGGGGCGCCATTCATTTGATCATTCATTCACTGACAGAGAGGCCGGCCTCGGGTCGGCAGGGACCGCCGCCATCGGTGTGGCCCCGTCCCACGGCCACCTGAACACCGTTCGCCACCGGCCCACCCACGCAGAGACTCGCGTGACACAGCTCCCGGCAGCCAGGAGGGCTGCGCCGTCACATCTCCCCAGCCCAGCTCTGTGACACAGCATCGAACCTGGGCGCTCTGCGCCACTCTGCCGTCGCGGGGACCCTCGTGCGGCAGACGCGTGCTCAGCTGCCCAACACCAGCTTCCCGCCCTTCTCCCTTTCCGGCTCACCACGCTCCCTTCCTGCGGCTCCCAGTGCCACGGGACACGCCCTGGCCACCGGCAGGCCACGCAAGTCTGCCCCGGGAAGGCTGGCTTCCTTGCCTAAGGGACGGATGCGCCTCGCTGGCGGTCAGGGGTGACGGGCCACAGGAGGCCGAGAAGGACAGCGCCAGGCCCCTTGCGCCGAGCCACCTGCTGCCTGCAGTCTGCCCGCGTCCTGAGACACGGCCCGGGTTCCGCGGTCAGCGCACGTTTCTGTGGGCCCCACAGAGGGCTCCTCCCGGACTCTCGGTTAGGGCCACGCCCCGCACACCCCGACAGCCTCGTTTTAACTTGATCTCCTCTGAAAGGTCCTGTCTCCAAACACAGCCACATTCTGAGTTACTGGGGATTAGGGCTTCAACGTGTGGTGGAGGACACAGCTCAGCCACACCGTCCCCCGTGCCAGGACCCCGGCTGTCCCTCCCAGGGACACTCCCAGGGGAAGGTGTCCGGGGGCTCCACGGCAGACGTGCACACAGCCCAGTTCCTGATGCCCGAACGGGGGGAGGCCGCGTGGTCTCAGCACTCGCACACCACGGAGCACGCTCGGGGACCACAGCTGCACAGCACACAGAGGACGCTCAGGGCCACGGGGAGGGGAAGAACACAAGGCGGAAGGTTCCGTCTGCGCCAAGGGTGACCCAGGTGAGCCCGTCCATGGCGCTGGAGTCAGCGGTGGCTGCCCCAGTGTCCGGGGGCTGCGGCACCCACTGACCACGCAGTGAGCCTCACAGCAACAGAAACTCCTCCCACAGTTGGAGGCCGGAGTCTGCAATCCACGGCCTCCTGCTGCCCCGGCGACTGCAGGGAGAATCTGGCCTCTTGCAGCTTCTGCGGCTGATCCGCGTTCCTGGGCTTGTGGCCGCCCCACCCCGAGCTCCGCCTCCGCCTCGGTCTCCACACGGCCTCTCCTGCCTGCGTCTGTGACCTTATCCTCTGTCCTTGTCCCGTCCCCCGGCCTCCCTCTTACAAAGACACATGTGACGGCATGTGTAGTCCAGAATAATCTCCCCATCTCAAAATCCTTAATCACATCTTTTTCCACATAAGGTGACATTTATAGTTCTAGGGACAGAGGTACGGCCTGTCTCTGGGGCCACCGTTCAGCCAGTACAGGTGGAAACTTGGGGACCGAGGAGGGGCCGGGGGCAGGGGCTGGGAATGAAACCGAGGTCTCTTGTTTAAGCTGCCCGGCAGGTGGCAGGTCTTAGCCTGGCAGGGCAGCCCCCTCCCTCCCCCCTCCCCAGGCGCCGTCGCCTCTGCCTCCTGATCCGGGGGCTGGTTCCACGAGGAGTTCAGTTTGTGAAAATTCCTGGAGCTGTACCCATGTGACGAGCCCTTTTCTGTACGGGTTTTACACTTAAAACGGGTTTGTGACATTCTCTTTTCTTGCCTTTCGCAGTTTGCAGGGGAGGTCCCTGAAAACAGGGTAGAGACGGTGGTGGCAAACCTCACCGTGATGGACCGAGACCAGCCCCACTCGCCAAACTGGAACGCCGTCTACCGCATCATCAGCGGGGACCCCTCCGGGCACTTCAGCGTCCGCACGGACCCTGTCACCAATGAGGGCATGGTCACCGTGGTGAAGGTGGGTGCCCTTCTTGCGCCCTGCCATGCACCCTGAGTCCTGCCACCCGCACATACGCTGGGACCAGTGGAACAGAAATGACACTGGGCATAGCGTGGTGCCACCCTGCTGTCCATGGGCGGAGGACGAGCCAGCCTGCTGGAGGCAGAGAGGACCCTCGCAAGGGCCCAACATGTGCCTCCAAGGGCTTGGCAGACCCCTGTCCCCTCCCTAGTGTCTCAGTTTCCCCCTTTGATCTAGTAATAGGTGAATTTTGTTAATAGAATTCCCAGCGTTAAATCACCCTTAAATTCCTGAGATAAATCCAACTGAGCCATGAAGTAGCATTTTGCAATACATCACGGGATTTGTTTTGCTCATATCTGAAGATTTTTCATGTACTTTTCTGAGCAACGGTCTTCTTCTCCCAGAGCATCCTCCTCTGGGTTTTTGTATCGAGGTTACAGACTCGTCTCGAGGTGCTGGGGAGGGCGCCCTCTTCGTCCCTGGGACAAGCTGTGTGACATTGTAAGTGCCTGTCCCTGGAACGTCTGGCTGGATTTTGCTTTCAAGCCACTGGGTAGGGGTCAGTCTTGTTTTTGGTTTTGCTTATGCTTCTCCTTGTTTTAGGGTGGACAGATTTGGAACTACTGGTTCCGTTTCTTTAATGGTTTGGGTCAGATGTGCTTTTCTAGAAAATCACCCACTTAATTTTCAGATTTACTTATATAAGCCTGTCATCATAGCAGCAGTGATTCAGTCCTCCAACCTAAGTCTCTTCTACACTTGCAATTCTTATTCCCCTGGAAGGCAGATGGTGGGTCATACGATAAAACTTATCAGTCATTTGCAACTTAGTGAAAAGCGATTTAACAGTTACTGTTCCCAAAGCAATTTTTAATAGGACTAAGAAGAAAATAACAAGAAAGCGTGGAGTATTTTTAGAAAATAGAAGGGTAACAGAAAGGTGAGCTTAAAGCTAGATAGGATATGTCAAAGTGTAAGAAAAAGAAAGTTTAATTTTGAGTTGTATCGTTTGGAAACTGCATTCAGTTGCCAGTAGCAGAGACTCAGCCACAGAAGTTTAAATACTTGTGGGCTTTATTCTCTCAAGTAAGAGGAATCCTGCGGTGGGTGGTTAGGGCCAGTATGACAGCTCCACAATCGGCAGAAACCCTGGCTCCACCTTCCTGCCGTGTGACGCTTCCATCCTCGCGTACGCCTCACGGCCCAAAAGGGCTGCTAAGGCACCAGCCAGCATGAGAATTTTATAGGCAGTAGGAAAGCAAAGAGAGGGAAAGATGACTTGCCCCTTTTTTATTAAGAGACCCTCTCAGAACATCTGCTCACATCTTACCGGCAGAGTTTAGTCACATGGTCATTTGTAGCCAGAGGAGACGCTGGGTAACATAGTTTATCCACTGGGTACGTTTTCTAACCTCCTGCTACTAGAGAAGGGAGCTGGATGTTAGGAGATGACTGGCTCCTCAGCCACACGGATGAAAATGGATTTTCTACAGGACTCTGTTCATTTTCTCAGCCTCCCAAAATAATCGTTTTCTGTTTGTCAATAATCCAATATTCCAAGTCTGCCCAAAAAATCTTGATGAATCCTTTCATTATTTTTACTTTATTTATTTATTTTTGAGACACAGCCTGGGTAGAGTTCTGTGGCGTCAGCCCAGCTCACAGCAACCTCAAACTCCTGGGCTCAAGCGATCCTCCTGCCTCGGCCTCCCGAGTAGTCGGGATCACAGGCATGAGCCACCACTCCTGGCCCTTCGTTATTTTTACTTTCTTTATGAAAATTTTTAAACATACAGAGAAGCAGAAATAATAGTAAAATTAACCCTCATATACTCATCGCCTGGATTTAATAATTATTAACATTTTGCTACATTTACTACATCAGTTTTGAAGCGTTTGAAAGTACATTAGTGTGTCGTGACATTTCCGCCCTAATGATTCATGAGCTGCCTTCTTCGCGCGGGCCGTGGGTTCAGCCCGAGCGCGTTCTCAGAGCGAAGGCGGGAGGACTGTTCCTTCCTCCCCGTCCTGAACTTCCGAGCGCGGCGTCGGCACAACGGCGCGCCCAGTGGCGGAAATAAGATCTGCGCGCGGACTGGGCACCGGGCTTCTCTTTCCCGAGTAAAGATGTAACAAAAGCTCTTGCTCTAGGGGCACATTTGACCTTGAGTCGCTTTCCAGTCCCTGCAAGGCCACAAAGGTGGACGGTCAGCCGTTGCCAGGCAGCGCTGCTCCTGGGGAGGGTCCCCGACTGGGGCCGGAACAAGCAGGGTGGAGCCGCAGGGGCCCTCCCCAGCGAGCAGGGGGGAGGCTGCCCGTGCCCTCCCAGCCCCTCCCCGCCTCTGCGACCCCCACAGCTCAGACTCCCAGGACCCTGGAGCGGAGGGGCCAGGAGCCAGCCCTCTGTTGGCATAACTAACCTGCGGGGCGGAAAACATGTCAGGTGGGGAGGGCCGGACCCCGGGGCAGCACGAGAGACTCGGGAGGGACCCTCTGCGTCTTGATCGAGGGGCGGGTGGGTGACGCTTGTTACAGTTCATTAGCGTGACTCTTACTCTGTGTAAACTGAAAGTAAATTATGAAACTTGCAGAGCTGAGAGCACAGACTCACTGCCGTGCTGTCCCCGCAGAGTCACGGGTCACTGTGTCCCGGGCAGAATTCAGCATCGGAACCGCACTTCTCCCTCCTCTCCTTCATTTTTGTTTTTATTCCATTTAGTGGTTTAGTCTGTTTAAGGCACGTGTCTAGTCTGGGGACGTTTCGCCTTGGAAAACACCCACCCTTGGCCTTGGGTTCACTGGGAGACGCCCTCCTCCCCGGCGCTCTCTTTCAGGGGACCTCGCGGTGGCACGGGAGGTGACAGGGCAGTGCGGGGGCCCACTGGCGCTGTGCTGGGCACTGAGGCAGCAGAGGTGCAGCGTCGGGCGGGGACGGGGGGACAGCAGCCGAGCACCACAGACGTGGGCATCTCACTCGGGGCTCGGAGGCCTGTGGGGCCACCCCACGTTTGGGTGGGTGAGACCTCTCCTGGGGAGATGAGGGCTCCCCCAGGGCCGCTGGGCCGGTGGAGGACGGGGCGGGGGGCCCAGCTCGAGAGCCCCAGTCCCTGCCCCCACCCAGAGCCTCCTGGCGGGCAGGTGCCGCCACCCCGGCTTCCCTGCCCCGCCCACCCGGTGCTGACACGCACTGAATTTTTACCTTCCTGCTCTTTATACTCAAATACCTTAGTCAGCAGCAGCAGTGGAGAAGTCAAGGGTTTGACGGGCCAGACGTGTGATTGAGATGGGGCTGGGTGTGGGTCCCTTCCGCCTGTGGCACTCACCTGTCCCCAGTCCCCGGCTGCGGGAGCCTCCCCACGGGTTTCTTCCACAAGCGGATAAGCTCCTCTCTAGGCAGAAATTTGTTTTGCTTTTTATCACGAAGATTTCTCTTTCTCGGCATGCCTAGAAGTGAGAGAATCCGGGTCATTTCGTGGAGCCGTCGCATAAATTTCACAGTGACTGGTGTGCTGCTGTGTCGCCTCAGCTACATTTTTTGCTGAAGTGTGTTTTTAAATTCCCAGACCTCATGATCCTCCACTCCTGCACGTGTCAGCACGCACCACCCTCAAAAATGCATGTTGCTTACACAGCAGCACACGCCACGGCACCTCACACGGCGGCACACGCCACCACGGCACCTCACACGGCGGCACACGCCACCACGGCACCTCACACGGCGCCACACGGCACCTCACACGGCGGCACACGGCACCTCACACGGCGGCACACGCCACCACGGCACCTCACACGGAGGCACACGCCACCATGGCACCTCACAGGGCGGCACACGCCACCACGGCACCTCACACGGCGGCACACGCCACCACGGCACCTCACACGGCGGCACACGGCACCTCACACGGCGGCACACGGCACCTCACACGGCGGCACACGCCACCACGGCACCTCACACGGCGGCACACGCCACCACGGCACCTCACACGGCGGCACACGCCACCACGGCACCTCACACGGCGCCACACGCCACCACGGCACCTCACACGGCGGCACACGCCACCACGGCACCTCACACGGCGCCACACGCCACCACGGCACCTCACACGGAGGCACACGCCACCACGGCACCTCACACGGAGGCACACGCCACCACGGCACCTCACACGGCACCACACGCCACCACGGCACCTCACACGGAGGCACACGCCACCACGGCACCTCACACGGCGGCACACGCCACCACGGCACCTCACACGGAGGCACACGCCACCACGGCACCTCACACGGCGGCACACGCCACCACGGCACCTCACACGGCGGCACACGCCACCATGGCACCTCACACGGCGGCACACGCCACCTCACACGGCGGCACACGGCACCACGGCACCTCACACGGAGGCACACGCCACCACGGCACCTCACACGGAGGCACACGGCACCTCACACGGCGGCACACGCCACCACGGCACCTCACACGGCGGCACACGCCACCACGGCACCTCACACGGAGGCACACGGCACCTCACACGGCGGCACACGCCACCACGGCACCTCACACGGCGGCACACGCCACCACGGTACCTCACACGGAGGCACACGGCACCTCACACGGCGGCACACGCCACCACGGCACCTCACACGGCGGCACACGCCACCATGGCACCTCACACGGCGGCACACGGCACCTCACACGGCGGCACACGCCACCACGGCACCTCACACGGAGGCACACGGCACCTCACACGGCGGCACACGCCACCACGGCACCTCACACGGAGGCACACGCCACCACGGCACCTCACACGGAGGCACACGCCACCACGGCACCTCACACGGCACCACACGCCACCACGGCACCTCACACGGAGGCACACGCCACCACGGCACCTCACACGGCGGCACACGCCACCACGGCACCTCACATGGAGGCACACGCCACCACGGCACCTCACACGGCGGCACACGCCACCACGGCACCTCACACGGCGGCACACGCCACCATGGCACCTCACACGGCGGCACACGCCACCTCACACGGCGGCACACGGCACCACGGCACCTCACACGGAGGCACACGCCACCACGGCACCTCACACGGAGGCACACGGCACCTCACACGGCGGCACACGCCACCACGGCACCTCACACGGCGGCACACGCCACCACGGCACCTCACACGGAGGCACACGGCACCTCACACGGCGGCACACGCCACCACGGCACCTCACACGGCGGCACACGCCACCACGGTACCTCACACGGAGGCACACGGCACCTCACACGGCGGCACACGCCACCACGGCACCTCACACGGCGGCACACGCCACCATGGCACCTCACACGGCGGCACACGGCACCTCACACGGCGGCACACGCCACCACGGCACCTCACACGGAGGCACACGGCACCTCACACGGCGGCACACGCCACCACGGCACCTCACACGGCGGCACACGCCACCACGGCACCTCACACGGCGGCACACGCCACCATGGCACCTCACACGGCGGCACACGGCACCTCACACGGCGGCACACGCCACCACGGCACCTCACACGGAGGCACACGCCACCACGGTACCTCACACGGCGGCACATGGCACCACGGCACCTCACACGGAGGCACACGGCACCTCACACGGCGGCACACGCCACCACGGCACCTCACACGGAGGCACACGCCACCACGGTACCTCACACGGCGGCACATGGCACCTCACACGGTGGCACACGCCACCACGGCACCTCACACGGCGGCACACGCCACCGCACCTGACAGCCAGCCATGTCCCCTTCACATCATCCAGTACGAGTTTATATTCAGTTTCCCTTTGTTTTCCTTAAACTGCCTCTTTGCGGTCTGGTTATCCAGATGTGATCCACGCCGGGTCCCCACATTGCAGTTGGCTGTAATGTCTCTTGGCTCTCTTATAATCTAGAACATTCCACCCACCTTTGACCTGTTACAGACTGGAGCCAGTGGACGCGTGCGAGTTCCCACATTCCGGATGTATCGGCTTGCTTCCTCCAAGTGCCGCGTGTCTTGTTCCTTGATCTCCTGGGTTTCTTGTGACCCGGGATTCAGGTGTGAAGGGTCAGTCCCTGGGGACGACTTGTGGCCAGAGCTTGGTGCTGTCGGGGAGCCCACGGCGTCTGCTTGTCCTCTCACAGTCTAAGCCTGGCCGGGGGGTGGGGCAGGTGGTGACGGCCCCAGCCCTGCATTGCGGAGCTGACTTCCCCCCGGGGCGGCAAGCGAGACCCACCCAGGTGCAGCTCTCCGCGAACACCCTTCCCGTGGTCATCTCGTCTATTGGTGGTAGAGCAGGGTCCACGGCAATTTCTTCATTACCGTGCAAGAAGGTGCTTTTAGCATTCCGGCATTCCTGTGCATCCCATACCCGGGATTCCTCTGTGCGAAACAGCTCTCCCTCATCCTCGAGGGCCCCGCGATTGCCCTGAAAGACAGGCTTGCGGTCGTTGAAACCATCCGTGTCCCGCCCCCAGGAACCTGGGGTATGTTGCCGCAGATGGGAAAGGGACTTTGCAGCAGGACTGAGTTGAGGGTCTTGAGGTGAGGGGTCATCCTGGCTCTCCGGGTGGACCCACGGCAGTCACAGGGTCCGTGGAAGAGGGACGGGGAGGCTCAGAGTCAGAGACGGGAGGACGGAAGCCCAGGGCAGAGACAGCAGGACTGGGAGGCACAGGAAGGGCCGGAGCCCAGCAGCCTCGGGGAGCCAGAAAGGCAGAGACGGGTTCTCCCCGAGAGCCTCTGCCACCAGCCTGCGCCGCCTTGTCTTCAGCCCAGCAAGACGGATTTTTCTACTTTGGAACCCCAGGATCGTAAGATAACAGGTTTGTGTTGCTTTGAAAGACACAAAACAAGTGCAGAGTCCAGCAGAAACTGTGAGATAAAAGCCTAATTCTTCGCTGTCAGTCACCATCACCCTCCGCTTTCTGTGGCCACGGTCTGGGTCTCCTGCGGCTGCTGGAACTAGTGTCATCTCCGGATCCTCGGCCCAACCATGTCAGCAGAGTCCCCTCTGCCCGGGAAGGTCACGGTTGCAGGGTCCAGGGAATGGGACCTGGGTCTCTTTGGAGGCCATGACTCAGCTGCCCACAGAGATAAGGGAAAGTTCTTCGTTTTGCATGTTGATTTCCTCGTTGTTAAGAGCTCATGGACTTCCATGTGTTCAGTGTGTTTTGATGAGTTGCTGTCATTATCGTCTTGGATGCAGAAACGACCCCATCTCTGTAAGTGGGGGCCTCACGGGCCAGGTCCGCGTCCTTCCGCCATGAGCTGCCTGTGCCTGTGGCTTCCTTGCGTGGTGGCCCAACCAGACGCCGCGTGCGCCTGGGGATTTCTTCCTCGCTCCAGGGTCAGCCTCCCCGAGTGAGGAATGGTGTTCAGAGAGGTCCGGGCCCGAGAGGTGCTCAGCACTGCTGAGCCGCAGCATCTTCTGGACGTGCTCTGTGGACGCAGCCAGGAAACAGTGTCGGGGCTTGTGCACCCCCTGGTCATCTCAGGGTGATGTCACTCACTCAGAGGACTGATTTAACCCAGTGCAACGTCAGAAGACCCGACGTCACTAATTTTACACTGCGTCTCATTTCTCTCACACTGAAAATCTTGGCTCCTGACAATGTTAACATACTTGCTTATTTACTTTATCCTACAAAATACATTAAAAGTTCAAAAGTAACAAATCCAAAGTCACTATCAACAGCAAGAAGACCAAAAGAGTTTAAGATTTCTTTGCAATTGTCGCTTTAGAATAACTCCTAGTAAGGACGTACCATCTGTGCCCGTCACGTGGAGTCATTGTCATGGGAGTGACGTTGCCAGTTTGCATATAGGTGTTAGGTCCTTAAATATGACATGTCTGATTTTGAGTCAAAAGCACAGTTTGTTATGTCTCAAATAAGAACTAGTACAGCTAATCAAAGTGTGCACCTAAACTGTCGACACAGTTTTGCCATCTTAACGGTAGCTTGTTTATGCCAACAGTGAAGAAGCCTGGGGAGCAAGTGGTGATGAAAGGCATTTTCCACACCTTCTTGAGAATTGAATATTTTCCTTGCAAGAAGTGGTCCAAAGCCTGGCAGAAGTGGCAGTCAGTTGGTGCAAGGTCTGGGGAATACAGTGGATGACACAGAGTTTCCAAGTCCAGCCTCTGTAGTTTGAGCAGCGTTGTTTGTGCGACATGTGGTCGAGCGTTGTCTTGCAAGAGGACTGGCCTGTCTCTACTGACCAATCTCCACTGCTTAATCGCAACTATCCTCATAATTTTGTCCAACTGGTTGCAGTAGACATAGCTGTAATCAGTTGACCAGGTTTCATGACGCTGTAGTGGATAACACCAGCACTGGACCACACACAGACACCGTTAGCTATTTGTGATGAATATTCCATTTTGGACTGTGTTTTTACACTTCATCTTTATCCAGCCATTGTGCTGAATGCTTGCGATTGTCAAAAACAATCCGTTTTTCATCACACATCACAATACGTTATAGAAATGGTTCTCCTTTATGTTGCAACAGCAAAGAAAGGCAAGCTTCGAGACCATCTCTCTTCTGATGCTCATTTAATTCATGCGGAACCCATCTATCCAGCTTCTTTACCTTGCCCATTTGTTTCAAATGGTCCAACATTGTTGGAACAGTAACGTCAAACCTTGCTGCTAATTCACGTGTAGGCTGAGACGGATTCGCTTCCACTACAGCTTTCAGCTCATCGTTATCCACCTTGGTCTCAGGTCACCCATGTGGCTCACTTTCAAGATTAAAATCACCACAACGGAACTTCTCAAACCATCGATGTACTGTGCGTTCATTAGCCACGTCCTTCCCAGACACTTTGTTGCTATTTCAAGCTGTCTGTGCTGCGTTGGTTCCATGACAGAACTCATATTCAAAACTAACACAACTTTTGACTTACGGTTTCACAAAAATTGCTCTAAAAAAATTTGAAAGATAATCACAAGCCACGCGTGTTTGAAAGAACGAGGCTGTACCTTCCCAATAAACAGGAAACAAGTGCCAAAGTGGAACGTTAGAGATATCAGCTGTCTAACTTAGTACTTAAGGAGACAGGACATTTCACAATAACCTAATAGCCTCATCCAATAGTCCCTAATTGTTTGCTTTTAGCAATTGCTTTATATGTGTAATGTTACTTGTCGTGCCTACAATGTGAGCATGTAAGGTAATATATGACTCCAAAATCTAAGCGGCATGATTAGACGTGCACAGCAAACTCACGCCCCTGGGGTGACCTTCACGCCGTTCCTTCCCTCTGATTACGGACGCCAGTTTTCATTAGTTTTTGGTGTGTGCTTGCAGTGTTTCTTGCTATAAATATGATCAGATACATGTACAAAGCTGAACTCTTCCCTCTCTGGCGTGTGAGGGGCGCACGCTTTGGGTGTCACATTTGCTCACCGGCAGATCCTGGAGCCGTCCGCAGGACCGTTCCCAAAACCGCTCACAGCGCCAGCGTGGCCACTGCACCACGCAGGGCAGGCTTCCGGCCAGCTGGCGCCGGCGGACGTGGGGGCTGTTTCCCAGACGCGTGACCTCGCGCATGTGACCTGTGTGTGTCTAAGCAGAACACTCACTGCAGTTGCAGCGTGTGGTGTTGTGTTCTTTCCGGTTGTGAGCTTTGCCGTTGAACGTGTCTCGGCGCGCCAGGCTGTTGCTGTGTAACCTCCCTCCCTCCCCAGCGCGTAGGAAAGGCTTGAGCACGTTTCTGATAAAACACCGGAACCGCGCTAGTCTTCCCCGGTCAGGGGCCTGGCGCACTGAGAGGACGAAATGAGTCGCGTCGGCACGGTGCCGCGTGCAGAGGGGAAGGCCCCAGGCCTGGTGCTTGCTGTCCGGGGGCCGCGGTGACCGACTGCAGAACAGCAGAGCCGCTCCCCCCGGCTCCGGAGGCCGGAGGTCTGAGGCAGGTGTGGGCAGGCCGTGCCCCTCGGGGGGCTCCAGGGAGCATCCTCGCCTCTCTCTGCTTCCGGTGCTTGCTGGCAATCTTTGGGGTCTGCGTCTTGGAGCTGCATCCGTCCAGACCCCACCTCTGTCTTCACACGGCCTCGCTGCATCGTGTGTCTCAAATGTCCCCGGTCCTCCCTGTTACCAGGGCCCTGTCTCGTGTCTCCGTCCGTCTCGAGACCTTTGACTTACACCTGCGAAGGCCGATTTCCAATAAGGGCCCATTCGCAGGTTCCAGGGGGTCATGTCTTTCGGGGGCCACCATTCAGCCCACCGTACCTGGTGAGGCGCCCCAGACAAGCAGGGGAGGGGATGGGGTCCCAGTGCCAGAAGAGGAGCCACCCGGCAGGGGCCGTAGCACCCGGGGAGCCCAGCTGCTGCCTCAGCCTGGCAGGGGACTGAGGGTCCCTAGCCCAGCCCCTCTCTCCCCCCGTGGGCCAAACCCAGCTCAGGGCAGCCGGGCACTGCGACCCCTGGGGCAGAGAAGAGCCGGCACTAGCCGGGGCGGGAGGAGACGACCAGCCCAGGTGTCCCACCACGGGCTGCCCCGTGTCACCCGCACACTCCTTCCTCTCGTTCCAGGCCGTGGACTACGAGCTGAACAGGGCCTTCATGCTGACCGTGATGGTGTCCAACCAGGCGCCCCTGGCCAGCGGGATCCAGATGTCCTTCCAGTCCACAGCAGGCGTGACCATCTCAGTCGTGGACGTCAACGAGGCCCCCTACTTCCCCTCGAACCATAAGCTGATCCGCCTGGAGGAGGGCGTGCCCATGGGCACCGTGCTGACCACGTTTTCGGCCGTGGACCCCGACCGGTTCATGCAACAAGCCGTGAGGTGGGTCCGCAGGACACAGCCCCCCGCGCCCTGCCCTTGGACCCTCCAGAAGTGGCTTCCAACCCTCAGGCCCCACTTTCCATGAATAAGAGTCCCGAAATGCCCAGTGAACCCCACAACCCAGAAACCCTGGCAAGTGGAGGGGGTGTCCCGACCCAAGGTACCTTTCCAGGCAGGGAGCAGCAGCGGCCCCAGTCTGGGGACAGCCCGGTGCCGGGAGTCCGCATCACGGTGTGCAGTGGGGGGAGTGGGCAGTGTGTAGACACCAAGGCAGGTTCTGATCCTGCTGCACTCTCACCAGCTGTGTGACTTTGGCAAGTCACTTACCCTCTCTGTTCCTCAGTGTCCCCATCTGTGACATGGACACAATGAGCACAGCTGTCGGTGGGCACACAGCAGGGTGGGACGCCCCTCCCCCAGCCAGAGCTCAGTGACAACTGGCGGCTGCCATGGCCTGTCCCGCTGGGGCCGGTACAGGCTGGCGGGAGCCCCAGAGGAGGGCACGGCTGCAGGCGCTCCGAGGAGCGGAAACACTGGCCTGTGCTGGGATGTGCGGCTGGCAGGTGACCCCAGGGGCCGGAGGGCGGGGGTCCAGGGCAGCTGCTCGCCCAGCCCCCGTGCGGCTGGCAGGTGACCCCAGGGGCCGGAGGGCCGGGGGTCCAGGGCAGCTGCTCGCCCAGCCCCCGTGCGGCTGGCAGGTGACCCCAGGGGCCGGAGGGCGGGGGTCCAGGGCAGCTGCTCGCCCAGCCCCCGGCCTCCCCTTACGTCCGCTCCCCGCAGGTACTCGAAGCTGTCGGACCCGGCGAACTGGCTGCACATCAACGCCACCAACGGTCAGGTCACCACGGCGGCCGTCCTCGACCGCGAGTCCCTCTACATCAAAAACAACGTCTACGAGGCCACCTTCCTGGCAGCTGACAACGGTGCGCCCGGCTCCGGGGAGGCAGCTCTCTCCGTGGCTGTCCCGTGGCTGGTTCCATGGGCGAGGAAGGGCACTGGCCAGGGAGGGCTGGGGGGCGGACAAGGTAGTGTCTGTAGCGTGTGAGTCAGGGGCTCGTTGTCACTCGCTGTCCCCAGGCGGTGCCCCCTCCCCTCATCCACACCTCAGTCGTTCCGCCCGACTGCCGTCACCCACTCACTTGTCCCCGTCCGGTGTTTCCTGCGTCACTCACTCACTCGTGGGCGCCAGGGCAGTCAGGGACGGTGGCCGACCGCCTTGCCTAACTCTGCGACCCGAACGGCTGCTGGGCTCCCCCCGGAACCGAGGCCTGAGAACCAGACCCGCCGTTTCCAGCATCTCCAGCCGGCAGCGCTTGCCGAGGACCAGGGAAGGCAGGAAAGGCCCAGCCCCGCCGCTCAGCAGCCCCGTCCCCAGGCAGCCCCTGGGTGCCGCCTCTGCTGTGACCGCAATGCCTGCGCCCTCAGTCGCAGCAGGGGGCAGGGACAGAGGCCCTGCGAGCCCCAAGAAGGTCAGGGAGTCCCCGGGGCTGGTGACAGTGAAGGACCCTGGGAGCCTGGGTGGGAGGGTAACAACAGGCAGGGCAGAGGCAGCGGGAAGAAGGTTCTGGAGCATTTGGGGCTTTCTGAGGGATGTGGGTATTGTCTTGAGGAGCAAGGTGCTGGCAGAATGGGTAGGAGTGAAGATTCTGGAACCAGAGGTCAGTCCAGCACCTCCGAGAGTCAAACAAGTCTGTGTCACCCTGGCACTGAGGCAGGGTCTGGCACAGTGAGCGCTGGGCCGGTGTTTGCCGGACTGCTGTTCTTAGAGCACTGGCTTGTGCCCGGGGCCTGCCTTTGCATGGCTGACATCCTGTGTGTGTCGGCTGGAACCTGGTTCAGCTGTGTAATAATGACGGTAATATCGACAAGACTGAGTCTTATTTTCTCTCACATAAAAGAAGGCTGGAGGCAGGTGGTCTGGGTCAGAGCTGAGAACCTGCTCACTCCGGCCACTCCCCCATGCCTGGCATGGTCCAGAATGGCTGCTGGTGCTCCAGTCATCACATCCACCTTCTGACAAACAGAAGGAGGAGCAAGGAGGGCACAGGCACGCCCCTGCCCTTCTGAGGACTTCCAGGAAGCACCACACAGGCCAGAACTTACGCAGCCACACCCAGCTACGAGGGGGCTGGGAATGTAGGTGCTTCTAGGTGGACAGCACCGATCCCAGATAAAATGTGGGATTCCAGTTCTTTTATTAAAAGAAAACAGAAAATAGATCATGGGGACAACTTAGCTGTCCCTACCCTGGGAAAACAGGTGAGAAACCAGTAAGCCAGACAATTTCAGGTCGAGGGAAGTGCTGGAAGAAAACAAAACAGGAGGACGGGAGAGGGACCAGGACCTCCCCTTGGTGACAAGGAGCCGACCTTGGGACCAAGACCTGTGGGCCAGAAGGAACAAGCCAGGGGAAGACAGGGGAGAAGAAGAATGTCCCAGAGTCAGGAAATACCACATGCAAAGGCCCGGCGGCAGGGCACACCTGGGAAGGTCGAGGAACAGCCTCGCAGCTTAGGCTTCACGAGCAAGAGCAGCTGGTGCAAAAAAGCTCATCCTGGGGCGGGTGAAAGTGGGACGTGGCGATCACCCTGCCCATGGCCCCAGCGTCCTCAGAGCCCCTCCCTGGACCCCTGAGGGGATGGGCCCCCAGTGTGTGGCTGTGAGCGCCACCTCAAGCCGCTGCACCGTCAGTAGGGGGTGTGTCCTTGGGGCTCCGCGTGGATGTGCCTCCCACCGTGTGTGTGCAGCGGGGGGCTGGCGCCGCTGCACGTCTGTGTGGTCGCATGTGCTCGTTTGTCTACTGACACGCAGTTTGCAGCCAAGCCGCTGGCTCTGGCGTGCAGCGGTGTCGGTGCAGGGCGGGGCTCCGGCTGGGCTGTGGGTCAGCCCAAGGCGCAGCCGTGTGGGTGGCCATGCCCTGCATCGGGCTATGGGACGGTAGGTGTGTCCCCGTGTCTGTCCCCAAGTGGTCACCCCACGTCCGTCCCGCAGGGATCCCCCCAGCCAGCGGCACGGGGACCCTCCAGATCTATCTCATCGACATCAACGACAACGCCCCCGAGCTGCTGCCCAAGGAGGCGCAGCTCTGCGAGCGGCCCAACCTCAGCGCCATCAACATCACCGCCGCCGATGCCGACGTCGACCCCAACGTCGGCCCCTACGTCTTCGAGCTGCCCTTCGTCCCGGCCGCCGTGCGCAAGAACTGGACCATCACCCGCCTAAACGGTGAGCGCACCTCGGGCCACGCCCACGGGGGCCAGCCACGGGGCCTGACCGCGACTGGGGTGCGGCGTGAGTGCCGGAGGGGGGTGGCCTGCGCGAGGACTGTCCAGGCTTTGCCCTCCCGGCAGCCGCCCCACAAGTCTTCAGTTGTCCCCCAGGCTCACGCCTTCCCCGGGGAGGCCACAAGTTGGCCAATTTCTCGCGGTTTTAACGCGCTCAGCCGTGAGCTTCCTCGCGCTGTGACTGCGAACAGCCCTGGCCCGTGCAGAGCCGGTTCCCCACTGCCCGGCCCTGACCGATGCGTCTCCAGTCTCGGGTCTGTCGTGCCCACGGCACCAAAGTTCTGACGTTTGGCGGCAGTGCGAAACGCCTTCTAGAAACATCGTACCGACGTCTCCTTCCACCAGGAGGGGCCTGTCTCCTCAGCCCCTCGCCGACACTGAATACAACTGTTTTAAATAGCATTCTGCCAATTTTATGGTCAAAGTCATTTTCTCCGTCTGCATCTCCATAGCAGTGGAAGCTGCTTCGTGTGTTTATCGGCCATTCTGCTCCCGCTGTGCATTGCCCGCTCCACGTCTCTGCCTATTTTTCTTTGGGAGGACTTTTTCTAATTGATTTGGTAAAACTCTTTATATATTCAGGAAATTATTTCTTCATCCCACACACAATTGCTTTTTTCTGGCATCCCCAGCGTCTCTTAGCTTAACGGTGGGACGTGGCGTGTGTTCAGGCGTGCGCGTGTGTCAGCCAAGCGGATCGTTTAGATTCTGGTGACGGCAGACTTGGCCTTTCCTTTGGAAGTCTCGCCTGGAGAGGAGGCTGAGCGTTCGCTGTTGCTTTGCACCAGGTGACTACGCCCAGCTCAGCCTGCGCATCCTGTACCTGGAGGCCGGGATGTACGACGTCCCCATCATTGTCACAGACTCTGGGAACCCGCCCCTGACCAACACGTCCGTCATCAAAGTCAAGGTGTGCCCGTGTGACGACAACGGCGACTGCACCACCATTGGCGCAGTGGCGGCGGCTGGCCTGGGCACTGGTGCCATCGTGGCCATCCTCATCTGCATCCTCATCCTGCTCAGTGAGTGTGGCCAGGCGCGGGGGGGTGGGGGCGGGAGGTGGGGGCGTCACAGGTGCCAGTCTCCATCCCAGGGTGGCCGGGCAGAGGGCAGGGGCGTCACAGGTGCCAGTCTCCATCCCAGGGTGGCCGGGTGGAGGGCAGGGGCGTCATAGGTGCCAGTCTCCATCCCAGGGTGGCCGGGCAGAGGGCAGGGGTGTCACAGGTGCCAGTCTCCATCCCAGGGTGGCCGGGCGGAGGGCAGGGGTGTCACAGGTGCCAGTCTCCATCCCAGGGTGGCCGGGCGCAGGCAGGCCCAGGCTGGCCCCACAGCCCACATCTCTCAGCCGCATCTCATCCGCTGGGACCCTTTCAGAAACCCCCCAAGCTGGCCATGTGCTGACGGGAGACGGGGCCTCCCTCACTCTCAGTCAGGTGGGGCCGGCCTGGGAGCAGCTCAGCAGTGTCTGGCCCCTTTCCAGGGCTCAGCTCTGCCTCCCAGGCTCGTCAACGTCCCCGTCCAGAGTCCCGGGACTCTCTCGTTGGCTGGCTTGGGTCACAGGCATGCCTGGAACCAGTCACCAGCCAGGGAACGGAAGTGCTCACGGCCACACCCAGGTCACACGCTCCTGAGCCAGCCTCCTTCTCCAGTGGGTGCAGGAGGAGGGAAATAAGTAGATAAAACCCTCAAATATCTCCCAGTGCCCAGGCAGCGGATAGGGGCGAGGGCGTGAGCCTGGCCAGCTCTGCCTCGGAAACTGCACACACAGACGTATTCCCGGGCACACAGGTGTGCACCGCACAGCACACACTCACTATGCACACGTACAAATGCATGCCCTCATTCACACCCACATCTGTACACGAGTGAGCATATACGCACACATGAAGTACATATGTAGACACACAGACATGCACACACAGATCTGTGGAGATGTATGCACACATATACACACATGAACACAAGTGCACACACCATACACACAAATCCATGCAATCACACACAGGTACACATGCGTGCTTACATGTGCACGTATACAGATACTCGAGCGTACACACAGATACATGCTTACACGGACATGAATGGAACATGCATATAGGTATATGCATGTTCACACAGGTGTGCATACACACAGGCACACACGGCCATGCGTGTATGCGTACTTTGCATGCCTGCACATACATGTCCACACGGACACACTGAGGCATGCACACACGTACATGCACGCCCTGCTTACGGTGCGGCCCCCCGCAGCCATGGTCCTGCTGTTCGTGGTGTGGATGAAGCGGCGGGAGAAGGAGCGCCACACCAAGCAGCTGCTCATCGACCCCGAGGACGACGTGCGTGACAACATCCTCAAGTACGACGAGGAGGGTGGCGGCGAGGAGGACCAGGTGAGACCGGGCCGGCCCAGGCCTCCCCACACCTGTCCAGCTCTCAGCTGACAGTAGACACGTGGCCTTTTCCACGCCATGAAGGCGTCACACGTTCCTTGCAGGACATGCAGAGTCGCACACAGGAGGGCAGCTTCCCAGACCTCATGCCCTGCCCACATTCACACGTCCAGCCCGGGCTGGGCTGTGCCTTCCATGAGGGGCCTGTGACGCCCCCATCTCGCCTTCTCCCTCCCTGCAGCCACGCCCCGGCCCAGTGCTGCCTGCGCCCGGGAGGGGAGGGGCTCGGTGGGCTGGGGACAGGGATGCCCACTGGCCCGACACTCCCGTGTGCTGGAAGCTGCCAAGTGCCCAGGAGGGTGGACTGCAGGGAGTCGCCTGGCTGTCGGGGGACTCGGGGTACCGCGGCTCAGACCCCTCTGCGTCCCAGCCCACAGGGGGCACACGAGGAAGGTGCGCCGGGGGAGGGCGGCTGCTCTCGTCTGAGCTCTCGGGGTGGGCGTTGTCACGGAGCAGCCTGGCAGTGGGGTCACCTGGAGCTCCAGGCCACCGAGGGCAGCTGGCACAGACCACATCTGCCGGGAGATAGGCAAGGACGCGGGCATCGCGGGAGGGGTAGCGTGGTGACAAAACGAGATAGCAGATGCCCCCAGGGCCCAGGGCACAGAACAGGACGAGGGCTCAGCATTCTGCTGCCTGTCCCTGTGGCCCCTCACCCCCTGCCCCGACACCCCTCATCCCCCATCCAGCCTCCCCCTGACTCCGCTTGGCCCCCCAGGACTACGACCTCAGCCAGCTGCAGCAGCCGGAAGCCATGGAGCATGTGCTGAGCAAGGCGCCCGGGGTGCGGCGGGTGGACGAGCGGCCGGTGGGCGCCGAGCCCCAGTACCCAGCCAGGCCCGTGGTGCCCCACCCTGGCGACATCGGCGAGTTCATCAACGAGGTGGGTGCCCGGCCGTGGGAGGGCCCGAGCAGGTTGTCCCTTCCAAAGGTAAGACCCCGCTCACGCACAAACAGAAGCGGCGCATGGGGGTAAGGAGGTGGATCAGACGGGCTCAGGGCTGGCCCTGCCACGCCAGCCATGTGGCCCTGGGCGATTTCCTGCCTCCCCGTGGACTGAGATTCCCGCCTCTGGGCAGGGTGGGGACTAACACCCGGGCTTGGCACACGGCAGGTGCTTCGTAAGACTTAGGGCAGCAGCCCAGGTGCTTCGGTAGGAACAGCTTTTAGGAGCAGCAGCAGAGGTGACTGTGGCGCAGCACTGGGGTACAAGGAGGCCCTGGCGCCCGACTTGCAGGCCTGGCCCACCGCCGTCGGCAGGTCCTCCACCCCCCGCTTGTCTCCACTCACCCCGTGCCAGGCAGGCGCAGCACGAGGACGCCTGGTCTCAGGCAGGCCTGGGCCAACCCCCCTCCCACCCTGTGCAGCCGGACACAGCAGGTGGGAACCAGCCCAGAGGTGACCTCCCTCCGGAGCTGCCACCTGAGCACGTGCCCAACCTGACACTGGGGGTTTGGAGGCAACTTGGTGCCGAAGACCCAGCGGGCAGCACACGCAGCCTCCGAGCGCCCCGTCCGCACGGGTCTGCAATGCCTGCCACGGCGCAGCCCGGCAGCCTGGGCTCTGTGCAGGGCGCCGTACAGGGCGCCCGCCCCCCTGTGTCACTGCCCTCGTCCTTCCCGGGGCAGCAAATGGAGGAACAGCCTGAACCAGGACAGACATCTCCCTGGGAGCCGCCTCCGCCCAGCTGCTGTCTCGGCTCTGTCCCCACTGGCTCTGCAGAGTCCTGTCCCTGGGCCCTTTGCGGCCAGCGGGGGCCCCTGTGCTTTCGCCGGCTGCTCCCAAATACTCTCAGCGCTGACAGCTCAGCCCGTGTCAGAACCTAACTTTACAAGAATCCGTTTAAGTGACAATAACCCCGGGATCAACTCAGCAGAGACACACAGAGATGTCTCAGAACACTCCCCAAAGCACGTCGCCGGCCGGGCCACAGGTGACATCCCTAGGACTGCCCCAAAGTGGATGCTGCCCCAGCAACACCGTCTCTGATGTGATAAAAGTTTAAAACCCCCACAGTATGTCCTGCAATCTATAATCAAAAGCCCATTTTTAAGTACCTCTGAGAGGAAATTAATGAAAACCACAGAGCATTCAGCACCGAGTGAAGCTAAGGGCCCCTGCTCGGGGCGGGCTGGCCGGTGGCACCAGCAGGAAGCATCGGCCTCAAACACATCAGCAGGGAACGGAGAGCAGGAATTAAAGGCGCTGAACTTTCAACTCAGGCAGCTAGAAAAGAAGACAGCAAAATAAACCCAAAGGAAAATATCCCCAAGAGGAAAGAAATTCATGAAGGCAGCAATCTGTGGAAGAGAAGGTTAGGAGTCCGGCCCAGCTCGGGGCCGCCCAGGCCTCCGGCCACCTGGAGGCAGGTTGTGCAATTCAGACTCAGACCTCCCTGCACCCCAAACATCGCATGACGTGAAGCTATGACCCTTCCCCCATCTCCCTAGAAAGACAGGGATCTTGAATCCTACTACAAAACGTCTTCTCCCCTCTCTCTCTGGCCCCAGACTCTGTGAGCAGTCGGTGTTTAGCAAAAGCATTGATACTCAGCTGCACCCGGAGTTGACGAGCTGAGCCCTTCCCTCCGCCCTGGCTTTGCCTGGGTGGTGTCGGGGACCAGTCTGGAGGGTTAGAGCCCAGCGCTGCGAACAGCCACTGACCCTGCCTCGCGGGTGAGGCCAGAGCGGGGGGCACAGGGGCACAGTGAGGTGGGCCCAGCCCCGGGTCCTTTACGACATCCAGTTTGACGTCCATACCGGCAGGCGGGAGCCAGGGATGTTTCCTCGCCTGCTGGAGTTTGCTTTTGGTTTGAATTCTCTTCTGGTCGCAGTCTGCAGTCTGGGTTCCCCCAAAAGCAGACCCAGAGAGAGGATTTGGGGGCTGATCTTGGGGAGCACAGGTGGGTGGAGAGGGCGGGCCAGAGAGAGAAGGAGCCAGTGAGGGGCCCCATCCAGCCGCGACCTGGGGCTCCCTCCCGCAGGGGAGCTCCGAGAGCCAGCATAGAACATGCACCGTGGAGTCGCCGGAGCAGGGCCAGGGACCCGGGCGCTTACCCACCATTCCTGCGGTCTCGGGGGAGGGCTGCTCCCAGGGGCACCCACAGCCGGCTGCACGCGGAGCAGGTGCTGGTGGTGGAGGCCACACCACGAGGGCTGAAGGAGGGGGTGGCCCCTGCCACGTTGCCAAATGCTGTTCCTGGGGCGTCTCGCTCAGTTTCCGGTTCCTGACTGCCGGCTGCCCCGCCGGCCCCGCCCCCTCCCGCTTCTGGCACCCGAGTTTGCTCCTCCAACGCCCCAGCCTCCGTTTTCATAAATGCCTCTCCCTGCTCAGTTCTCAGACAGCCCTTCAGTGACACGCAGAGAGCACTACTTGAGCACCCACTATATGCCAGGCCCTAGAACCCCGTCTCCCTGCCCCAGCTGCCCCCGGCTGCCCGGGGCCCCTGGGTAGAGACAGCACAGCCTCACCCTAACCCCCGTCTCCATGACCCCAGGGGCTCCGAGCAGCCGACAACGACCCCACGGCGCCCCCCTACGACTCGCTGCTGGTCTTCGACTACGAAGGCAGCGGCTCGACCGCAGGCTCCGTCAGCTCCCTGAACTCGTCCAGCTCCGGGGACCAGGACTACGATTACCTCAACGACTGGGGGCCCCGGTTCAAGAAGCTGGCGGACATGTACGGAGGCGGCGACGAGGATTAGCCGACCGCACGTCTTCGGACCGAAATGAGAGCCGCGCTCGGACGCCGGAGGAGCAGGACTGAGCGGAGGCCGCGGTGCCGCGACTCCCCCGCGACTGTCATTAGTGGTGTGATAGGAGGCCCCCCGCCCTCCCCAGCACTGAGCTGTCCAGCATGAACACTCACCCCCGGCGCTCGCACGCCAGCGCCGCCCATCTCCGTAGCCGACCTGTCCCTGCAGGAGAGCGAGAGGCACCCTGTCTTAACTTGAATTTCTTAGAGCAGAAGCACTGTTTTTAAAAAAAAAAAAAAAAATGAAAGTGCCTTTTGGTACAGATTCCCTCAAACTCAGGAGTGACCAAGAGCAGACAGGCAGGTTCGCCTCCACCCGGCCCGGCCCAGCTCTGAAGGCATCAATTAGGGAACGGGGGAGAATGTGTCTTTCCTTTTTGTCTTTTTTTCTTTTTTTAATTGGTCTTTTCTTAAGAAAAGAAAGTGGATGACTCATTTGAAAACACAGGTTTGGGGTCCAAATCCCAGCAGCCTTTGCTGTGCGCAGTCAGGGTGCCCTGGGCCCTGGGGGGTCCCCAAGCCAGCCGGGGCCAGGCTCAGCCTTCGGCTCCCGCAGCAGAAAGGTCCCCTGGGGTTGGCCTAGCCCTGACGGCCCAAGGCAGGACCGCGGATTTGGCTGTCACCCCAATTCTGGCCGCTCCTCCCCTATTCCCAGATGCTGTGAACAGCTGGGGCAGACGGGGTCCAGGACCATCCTGTACCTTCCATCTCTGCCCTCGGCCACCCCTGGCCCCCCGACCAGCCACGGCCCCCCTCAGGGCCATTGGTCACCCTGAATGCCAGCCAGGAGAGTGTGTTGTCCCAAGAAGTCACAGCTCAAACCTGCACCCCTTGTGACTGGACTCCAGGGGACCCCATCAAAGGCCCAGAGAACAGGCATCAGTCTGAACCCCTGTCCACTTTCCACACCTCTAGCCACCCCGGGGCCATGCCGGTGTCAGGGCGCTGACCTCTTCCTGGCTAGAGATGACAGCCAGGCTCTCTGTCCTGCAGGGCATCTGGCAGCCCCTGTCCCCCCATCGCACCCCGTGTGGACCTGTGCTCCTGCCCGCGGCTCCCAGTCTGCTCCAAAGGGCTGGGGAGAGACGCCCCCACCCGTCCCAGAGCTGCCTCTGGGCTCCACACACCAGAAACTGTGAACTCCTTTCCTTTGGACCCGGGTTGGCCAAGAGCAGCCCCTGGTGACAGGGGTGCCGTTGTCCCTCAGAGCTGGCCTTGCTCTTTGCATGGGTGTTTGACTCTCAAGCCAGACTGGGGAGGACAGCAAAAGGGGCTGTGTCCAGGGACCTCCTAGGGCAGCTCCGCCACCTTTGCACACAGGACGAGGCCACACGCCTGGTGCATCTCTCTCCAGGACGGCCGTTTCTGGGCGTGCAGGAACCTCGGCCAGGGCGGGAAGCAGCCTCCCCCCCCTCCTGGGAGAATCCTTGTGTGTGGTCAGCTAAAGGGGTACAGGGGTCCCAGCATTGACAAAGGACAAGGAGGACCCTGGGAGCAAGACCCACACCTGCTGCTCGGGGTCAGGGTGAGCCCCGGAGGCCTGGGGAGGTCAGGGGTACCTGTGGGGGCAGCATGTGCTCCACTAGGGGGGGGTCTCTGGTCCGTTGCCTTCCTCAGCCTTTGGCCTTTCCCATTGCCAAGGTCACCCCTTTTCTAAACTGCTTCTACCCGAGTGCACACGCGTGTGCCACTCTCGTGGCATGTCCCATTGGACGTCAGGGTCCCTCCCCAACCAAACTCATCAGCCACTCTGTGCCCCCTCCGTGGGTCGAGCTGGGTCACAAGCTCCTTCTCTGGCCATTCCAACTCCGCCGAGACTGCCCAGGGTGGGGGCACCATGACATGCGCCAGGTGTCCCTCGTGCAGACAGCCAGGCCAGGAGCGGGGCCCCCCGGAGGCCAAGGGGTGACGTGGGGACCAGCTCCCCCTGCTAAGCTGTGCTATGCAAATGAGCATGTCCTGAGCTCTGGGCGTGGCCGTCACAGCCAGGGAGGGATTGTGGCTGGGGGGCCGGGGGAGGGGAGCTGGAATTTTCTGTTTTTGTTGTTTCGGAAAGTTCATCCTTCAGTCCAAGTTCTGAGCCTGAGGAGTGTGAGTGGGTTGTCCCCAGGGTGACTGCGACTCTTGTCTCTGAAATCCTGAGGCCTCCTTGGGCTCCGGGGAGACCCCGATCCCACCGGCTCCCAGGAGAGCTGGGCGAGTGCCTGCGCCTGCCTCCCTCCAGCCCCTCTCCCGAAGCCTGTCACTGCCAAGCCCCTTGCACTTTGCCTAAGTCACACAGGCTGGAGCTGTGGCACCAGCTGGAGGGACGTCTGCGGGCTTCCCAGGCCAGTCCCTGCTGCCCCTCCCCCACCCCAGCCAGCCCCTGGGGCCAGAAAAAGACGGGGTCCCCACACCCTCCCGGACCACCTCTGAACTCGAGTTAGCGTTAGCTAAGCGTACTGGTCTCCTTTGTATCTTGTAGATGTGACGGATCAGGGGACCCGCAGCGCACAGTGCGAGGGCAAGGGCGTGGTTTGGTTTCTTCTGGGAATTTCTGTCCTGCGCTGGCCGAGCCGCTGCAGGGTATAGGGACAGGAACAGCAGGCGGCCCCAGCCCGGGGCCACGGCGGCGCCTGTTGGGGCCTGGGCACCCCAACTCCTGGCCCGGCGGGTTTCTCTTTCTCGTGTCTTTCAGCACATCCAAAACACTAGGCCTCCTGCCACCAAAGTGTCAGAGCCATGGCAATTGTCAGGCCCTCAGAGATGCCTCAGTTTCCCTAGCGAGAGCACCAGCCGACACACACGGTCCACTGAGGTGACAACCTTGTTCTCTCAGAGGTAAAAAGTCAGGGGAGAGGGAGTGTCCATTTCTGCCGATGCTAAAAGGAACAGCACCAACAAGGTCCAAGCAAGCTCCCGCAGCACAGCGCCGCGGTGTACATAAGTAGGTTCTGCGCGATGCGACCCGTCTGGGGATCCACCTCTGTGTACAATTGGAACGCATTTTACATTTCCTTTCTCTCCTTTCTCCATTCTGATTTTTTTTTTTTTTTTTGCATGTTTCTTTTTGAAAATGGACAAAATGTGTAGCAGCCCGCATGACCGTGGCTGTTTTGGGGAAAGAAACTGGAGTACGATGTATTCACACTGCAACTCTGAGCTTTGCGCAGTTAGACAAATGCTCCGACTTTTTTTGTAACCGTCAACAGCACAACTATTTTGTATTGTTGTTTGTATCATTTTGTACCAAAAAAAAAAAAAAAAAGGAAAAAAAAGGGCAGAGAGTCGATGTTTTGATGTGTTTTCAGTGCCAGGCAGTCTTGGTTCCGAGCTGAGTACCGGCTTTGCGGAGTTGTGGTGTCCGGGGAGTTGGGCGTCGGCACGCTGCTCCCGAGGAGTAAATAAAGTCCCCTTTGAAGTAGTCGCCTCGACCTGCCTTCATTTTCTTTCATGCACTCAGGAAGCTGACGGTGTTTGGGGACAGCAGGGGACGGACACGGGGAGGTTGGCATCACCGGTGGGATCCACCCACCCAGCTGAGGCTCCTCCCCGTGCACCCCATGCACCGGGACTTGCCATGGCACGTGGCTCCAAGGTGGGTCTGCTATGAGCACTGCCCACGGGGGACACCCTCACGCCTCCCCTGCTGGCCTGGGGGCCCCTCGAGGGTGAGGAACAGAGCTGGGCCCAGATGCATGTCCTTCGTGGGACACCCAGGCCTCAGCCTTCTGAGGGGCACCTGGCAGGCGCGTGTCCTGGCAAGACCAACCTGTGCCACCTGCATGGGAGCCCAAGCAAAGCTGGAGTCTGTGAGCTCACCAGCCTTGGCCGAGAAGGCAGCACCCTGCTCCCCTCTGCTCATCTCCCCCAGGCCAGTGCGCCCAGATTCACCTCCCACCGTAGAGTCCCAGCCTCCCAGGCTGTGAACCCAGACACGAGCAGGTCCCACCACACCAGGGTTTGGGGTCCCTGGAAGCTCCCCAACTGGCCCGATCACGTGACCCAGGCTGCCTTGACCACTGGCCTGAGTTCACTCTGGGGGGCCCCAGCAGTGGCTCACACCTCCTTGACATGAAGGCGTAGAGTGGCACCCCTGATAACGGTGCTGGTTGGCGGGCAGAGGCCACGCATCTGTGCCAGCCACCCAGGGCCTGTGGAGGATCTGAGGCTCGGCAGCCTCCAAGACCCCTGCTGGTCAGCGACACAGTCAGACCTGAGCCCCCAGCCACTGCCCCACCCTGCAGCCCCACCGCCACCCCAGGAGACGGGTCAGGGCAGATGGAGCCGGCTGGGCACCCCGTGGGCAACACCTTCCCCTCCCCCAACCCTTGGCAGAGCTGTTTCTTCCGACTCCCTCCCCTCAGCCCATCCCCAGCCTTTTCTTGAACACAAATTTGCATCCACAATGACTTGCATAACAAAAAATCACTCACACGGTTAATTACCACGGGTACAGTTGATAATTACAGGCACAATTACCCACCTGCTAATTTTGAGGGTGTGGAGCAGCTAATCACATCCACAGTTAGGCAACTGCTGGGGCACAGGCCTTGTAATCAGACTCCCAGGGCGAGGAGGGGCTCAGGTGACCTGCTAAGGACCCCCCCCCCCCCGGCTCCAGGGCAGGGGGATTTGGCCTAGAGGAAAGGGTCTGCACAGAGGTTGCTGTCACCCCCCTGCCCTGGGAGGACCCAGAGTGGTCAGCTCACAGGTCTGCATCCCGCAGAGCCCCCTGGGACACTGGCCGATCAGCCAGGGGTCCACAGACCCACCTGCAGGGCAGGCCAAGAAGGCTCGGTCCAGCCAGCTTCGGGGACTCTGCACCTCGCTCACTCACACTCACACATGCACGCGCACACGTGCACACACACACACACACACACACTCACTCTGCACTCTGGGCTCTGGTAGGCTGCAGGGTGCTATCCAAGGTGCTGACCTCCAAGCTGCTGGGGGTGGGGGTGCCCCTTGCTGTGGAGTCCGGCAGGGCGGGGCCCTGATCAGCCCGGGACAGCTGGGAGGGCCAGGCAGGGATGGTAAGGGTACCTGGAAAGCCCCTCGAAGCCCTGTCCGCTGTCTCTGCCACCTGTGCCCATGACCAGCCTCCTCGGCGGCCTGAGGACTCGGGGTCGGCTCTGTCTCAAGGTGGCCTGGTCAGATGCACTGAAACACCAGCCCGGGGCAGGGAGGGGCTCCCTCGGTGGGTCCAGGGGGATCAACGCTGCAAACCACAGGCCGGCCCAGCCTCGGACATGACCTGACCAGCACAGTTCACCTTAAAATGTTGAATTAACTGTTGCATTTGTTTCCTGGGGACGCTGTGACAAAATGCCACAAACTGGGTGGCTTCAAACAGCAGAGATTTATTTGCTCGGTTTTGGAGACCAGAAGGCTGAGGTCAGTGTCCCTGGGCTGAAATCAAGGTGTCATCAGGGCCAACCTCTCCTGAGGGGCAACTTTTGGATCACGGCCCCGGGCAAGGTGGGCTTCCAGATTGCACCTGCAGCTCCCTTGGTTCCCTCTAGGTTTTAGGGGTTTTCTCCCCTTTAACTGAATTCACTGTGAGTTTGTTCTCCACGTGGGATGAGAAGTCCAGCATTGCTGTCTTCCAGATGACAGGACGTTATGTCGCTGCCATTTATTAAATCGCCCTTTTATTCTAAACAGAAATACGACCTTGGTCATGTATTGAACTCTCAGACACACAGAGATCTTCTCTGGAGTCCCTGCTCTGTCGGCTAAACTGTCTGTCCATGCCAGTGCTGTGCTGATTTGCCTACAGTGGCTTTATGATATGTTCCTTTGTCTGACGGGACAAGCTCTTCCTCCTGACTCTTCTTTTGCACTGTCCTTGGCTAAGCTACCCCAGGAGCTGTGAAGGCCAGAGAAGGGGCCCCCGCCGACCTGGGGTTGCTGATGCTGGGAACGCTCCTGGGCTCCAACAGCGTTTGGGTACCATTGGGTGTCCCAGGTGCAGGGACGCGCTGTCCGGGGAAGGAGGCAGGCTCGCGTCCCCCACCGCGCTCCCCCAGGACCTGGAACACCGGCAGCCCCCACGACTCAGCTCAGGGACGCGGCTGCTCTGGGCTCCAAACCCCGGGACACCAGGACACCAGCCGGTGTCCCCCTGGAAGGAGGGATGGACGCGGGGTGGGGAAAGGCAGCAGCGCCCCTCCTGCGCCCCGCCTGAGCCCTCGCCCCCCACCTGCGCCTGCTCCCCCGCCTGCGCCCGCGCCCCTGCCCCGTGCCCCACCTGCGCCCCCACCTGTGCCTGCGTCTCCGCCCCGCGCCCCACCTGCCCCCGCCCCGCCTGTGCCCGCGCCCCCGCCTCCGCCCCCGCCCCGCACCGTCTGTGCCCCACCCGCGCTGGCCTTCGCCCCGCGCGCCAGCCCAGCACCCTGCTCAGATGCTCAGCCCCACCTCAGGGGCGCGAGCCAGCTCTCCTCCGTGGTCGCCCCGCCCCTTTCAGCTCCCCCAGACCACCCTTCTCGGCCCCCTAGTGCGCCGCACAGCCCGCGCCGCCCCCAGAGTCCCGCCGCCTCCACGCAGAGTCCCACGGGCTCCGCGGCTAGGCCCCTCCTCGGCCCCGCCCCTCCGCCCCGCCCTTATAGGCCCCACCCCTCCGCTCGCCCCGCTCTCATAGGCCCCGCCCCGCCCTCTCGGCCGCGCTGGACAGCGGTTGTGGTTCGCGACTCCGCAGCCACGCAGGGCAGGGCGGGGCGAGCACTCCAGGGTCCAACTTCGGCCACCCTGGGGCTGGGAGGTGCTGCCAACATCCCCATTTCAAAGACGAGGAAACTGAGGCTCAGAGAGGTAAGAGCTGTCTGCGTCTGCCTTGACTCGGCCCTAGGGACACAGAGGACCTGGGGACAGAGGAGCCCCTGAGAGGGGGTGGGGCCCTTCTCCTGGTGCCCTCATGAGGGGCGCGCCCCAGTCCGGTGATGTGGCCCCACCCATTCACCCTCAAGGCACCCCCCAGGGTCCTCAGCGGTGCAGAACCTCTCCAGGGCTCCCTCCCCGTGTCCCCCGACATCCCTCCAGGGAGTGTCCCTGTGGGGCCTCGGCCCAGCTGGGGCCGCCCATTGCTCCTGCTGAATCTACCCCAGGAAGAGAAGGGGGGACTCGGCAGGGTTCTTCTGTAGGGCGTGGTTTGCAGTGTTGGGGCTCCCCCTGCGTCCCCACACTCCTGGGAGCCCGTTCTGGGCGGGGCTGGATCTGCCACAGACCTGGCTGAATGGATGAGTGAAACTCTCACGGCCATCCGCCCCAACACCGCCAGAAAAGACACAGTGCTGGGCATTCAGGCACAGCTGGATCTAGGTGCTCCAGGAGTGCCATCGAGACTTTCTTCACTCTTAGCCTCTGTGTTGGTCAGTCCCAGCCACACTCTCCCCGTGCAGTGGCCAAGGTGGCCGTAGGTAACCAGGCTGGTGTTCTGCCAGCCCCAAACATGTAGAGCTCCTTTCTGTGCAGTTCTTGCAAAATGTCCAGGTGAGACAGTTTTGACCTGACTGGGGTCACAGCCATCCCTCAGCCTGTGTCGGTGACCCTGACAAGCCAGGCCACATGCCCCCAATGAGTCCACCCCCAGAGAGGGGTGAGGACCACCCACCCACTCATCCCAGCAGGGGGGTGGGGCCAGCGTGGCCCAGTGGGCTTCATGTGTGGCACAGCACAGCCAGCGCCAGGGAGACTCAGGCGTTGCTACCTCAGTCATCACCAGGGTTTGCTCCTAGAGCTCCGGTCTAGCTGAGAAGTGAAGTCTGGAGTGACCCAGAGGGCCTCTGGTGGGTGGGGTGGGCAGTCAGGGGGGAGGCAGAGGGCTTCCTGGAGCTGGTGGCATCCGGGGGCCCCCAGTGACAGAGAACTGCAGAGGGCCGGTCACATCTGGGGGCTCCGGCAAGCGACCAGGCTACTTCCCTGCCGGCTTCCTGCTTCTCCAGCTCCGAGGGCAGCGGGGCTGAGCAACGCCTGCTGTGCCTCGACCTCCACCCCCAGCTCACACCGAGACTGGAGACTGGGAAAGGCCGTCCACTGGGTGCAGACCTCCCTCCCCTAAATTCACTAAATTTGAATCATATATTGAGGAAACAAAATGTTAAGAACGAGCCAGTCTGAAGAAGCCCCCAGAACCTTCCCCGCAACACATAGGCCACACGCGACGGTCGAGACGCGAAAGGCTCCGCCGCGGCTGCTGCCAACACCGCGATCGCCACTAGCGGGATCCGCAGCTCCGCAGCCCAATTCATCCGCGTCTCCTCCACGACCTGTGCCGCCTGCGACCTTGGAAACCCTTGCCCGCTCCGCTCACGAAGCTCGTCTCCGACGTGTCCTCGCGTGCTCTGTGGGCTCAGCTGTCACTGCCCGGCCTAGGAGCCGCCTCCAGATGACGGCTGCACGTGGCGCGAAGACAGCCCCCAGGCTCGCGTCCCCACGGCTGCCTTCCTCTCTCCAGGGAACCGCACGGGCCTTTGTCAAAAACCCGGTGACGTGACGCGTGGCTCCGTCTGGACTGTTCTGTCCCACTGACGTGCTGGTCTTCGCGCCAACACCGCGCTCCCGTTCCGTGCCGGATTGTCTTGGCTATTTTGGGTCCCCTGCGTTCCCATATACATTTTCGGAATCAGTTTGTCCATTTCTATGAAAAACCTGCCGGGATTTTGATTGAGGCCGCACCAGATCTATGAACTTGGACAGATCCACCCCCTTGGCGACACTGAGTCGAGTCCCCCGCTCCGTGAACGTGGTCTCGTTCCCACTCAGGTCCTCTTTGCTTTCTCCAATTCCAGCGTGAGGACCTTCACGTCTTCCCAAAATGCATCCCTCGGTGTTCCTGCTCTTGCTGCCGTTGCTCACGGTGCGTTTTACATTTTGTGACTGTTGCTAGATTTGTACCTACAGAGGACCCTGCCATGTGACCCTCAGCAAGGCGACCGCAGTCGTGTGGCTTTTCTGCTGCGCACGACCCTGGCACCTCTGAGTTCTGGTTCACCTTCTTCCGCCCTAAACTCGATGCTTATTTCTTTTTCTTTTCTATTTTTTGTGACTGGAACCGCCAGTACGCTGGGGGTGGCGGAGCGGTGAGAACAGACGTCCTTGTCAAATATCCGAACCGGACCGAGGGCAACTAGTAACGTGGCACGTGCGACACTAACCAGCCACGGAGGCGCTCGCGCACAGAACACACGCGCACAGAACACACGCGCAAACCCGCGAACCGCGCATGCGCAGGCTCGCTGTTGGGGGGGGGCCGGCACCTCGTGCTCTCGCGAGACCCTGTGCCTGACGTGACCGCCCCGCGCAGACTCGCGGGACCCAGCGGCGGGAGAACAGCGGAAATGGCGTCGGTCCCGCTCGCGGAGTCCAAGCCCGACTGTCCTCTACTGATCCAGCCGGTTTGTATCGGGCCAAGAACTCAGTAAAAGCATCCGCCACGGTGGGAACCTAATCAGTACGTCGCCGTGGGCGTGGCCCGCCGGGAGGGCAGGAGCGTCCGCCCCGCGCCGTGGGCTGAGCCGCGTCCTCACCCGCCGCAGCTCCGAATTGACTTTATTTGGAGACGGGGCGGAGTCACAGTGAGCCCGTTTGGGGGCCCGAGTCCAGCGTGACCGGTGTCCTGCGAACCCGGGAAACCTGGACACAGACAGACGCAGGGAGGACACCGCGTAGGGCGAAGGCAGAGGCCGGGGAGCCGCTTCTACGGGCCAAGATCCCCGAGGACGCCGGCGACCAGCGGAGGCCGGGAGGGCAGAGCCCCTCCGACTCCGGGGGAACCGGCCGCCGACGCCCTGGGCCGCGGTGTGAAGCTCTGTGGCTCGAGGCCCGGCCCGGCCCGTGGTCCTCCGCTCCGGCAGCCCCGGGATTCCGGCGTAACAGCCCCGGACGGGCAGCGCGTCCAGCGTAACCTGTGAACCGACCGACACCGCCGCGCAGCCGGACCAGCTCGGGGGAAAGCGGTAAGTGGGAACCGCCTCGGATCACGCCGGTGACCGCTCTGGGAGGCCGGGTGTTGGCGTGCAGCGAGCAGCCTCCGACACGCGCCCCACCAGGGCCGGGATTCACCACGGCTGCCCCGTAACGTTAAGGCACCCAGAGACCAGGCAGGGCCGCCATGGGGGTCTGCGTCCAGACTGGGGCCATCTGGTCACCTAAGCCAGGACCCAGGTGTGTTTCTGGGTCCCCCTGCCCCGCCCAGCTCATCTGCAGGACGACAACCCCGGCGAGCACACAGCGCCTCCGCCTGTGTCCCGGCTGGGCCGGGCTGCGGGAGCGCAAGGCGCGAGCTCAGCTTCCAGGCCCTGGGTCGCGGGGGACCAGTGTGCTCAGCGCCAGGGACGGCCCTGCCTGTGTTTTAGTTGCCGATTCTAACAGGCAGCTGCAAACAGACCCCTCGGGCGACTCTAAAATGGGAAAACTGGGAAAAACAGGCAAAACGAATACAGATAAATTTGATTTTAATAAAGGAGTTAATTTTCTTTCAATCCTATATAAAACAATAGCAATTAAAAACTTCATTTTTGAAAGTAAAATATTTACATATGAACAAGTAACTGTGCAAAATTTACATGAAAAAATGGAAAGACAGGGATTTCCTAAAAGACAAAATAAAAGGTGTAACAGTTCCTGGGTGTTGATAAAAATACTGATCAGAGTTCAGTTCGCACGCGCGAATCAAAGTCTAAGGTGAGAATTCACACGGAGAGAGCAGAGTATTTACAGTCATAAAAGTACTATTGATAGACAATCTCATACAATAACCTCTGAAAATATAAAGAACCAATTAGTATATTTGTCATAAAAAAATAGGTACAAACAAGGGGCTTTGCCCTGGGCCCGGCAAAGCGGGCCGGGCTTGCATACAGTCTTTTAGCAAAATAATTATAGTTTCCATAGCCATCTGCGTCCTGTGCCAAAGAGCTTGTACAGTCACTGACAAAATACACCGTTTTCCAACACTTGATTGACACTGAGAAACAGTCTTTGATGATTCTTCTCAACTTTGATTTTATTTAATCTAAGTTTTCACTTTTAGCTAAAAAACACAGTGCAAGTAAAATATATTTATGCTGAAAAGGTTCTCGTCTCTTTAACTTTACAGCTTTACAAACTATAGCAAATAAAATGCGTTTGTACAGGTGCTGACCACACACACTCAGGAGGAGCCGCCCCGCGGGGCTCGGCCTCTACCCGGCGGAAACGCGACTGCGCTCCCAGGCGACGGCGCTGCGGTGACTCGCGTGTTCCTCGAGGATTCTGAACCGGGGCGGGGGGAGATAAATAGTCTAAAAATCAGCTTGCTTTGCCAACTGACTTTACAAAAATAAAATAAATGAAATGAGGTCGTCGACTGCAGACATACACCTACACAGTAAGTTAGACAGAACTAAAACAAGATGCACAAATAATGTGGAAACTGCTACGCGTTGACAGAGGGCAGGTAATTATTTGCTAAACGATCCATCAGTCTTTTTATATGGCTTGTTTGGCAAGAAGGCCACTCAATCAAAGATGAGTTAGGATTTAATTGTCCTCTAAGAGTATCCACAGGCCTTTGTATTCTCCCGGTTACAGAAACGTATTTTCTTTCATACTGAAGAGTTGATTTAGAAACAGGAATATAAAACTGTTCCATTGTAAAGAGGTGGCTGTTTTTTAAACAATATTCCATTTGCTTGTTACAAAAAGGCGTAATCTGCAAATATATAAAAACGTCCCAGGCGTCTGTCACACGCCATGCCGCCCGCATCACTTGAGGAATGCTTTGTAGAGCAACAGTGAATGGCTTGTCTCGCGCTCGTTTTCTAAACAGAATATGAGGTCCCTGAGGTTGACCCGCGTGATTCTTTGTCACGTGAACTGTCTGGGGGTTCCGACGCCGGAGCCGCCTGGGACCACCGAGCCTGGGCCCGACCCCTGGTGACAAGAAAGAGACAGTCGTGTTAGTGGTGTTCGGAGGTGGGCTGAGGGCAGGAGGAAAAGGGGCAACTCCTGTTCGGAGGCCCCTAAGGACCTTGTGTCACCTCACCTCCATCACGTCACCCCACCGGGCACAGACTACAGAACTCCCAACGGACAGCTCTCGTTGTTCCGTTCGGCAAAACTAAGTGTCTGTGTTCTGATGTTAAAGTTGCTCGTGTATATTCAAGTACAAAGATTACAACAGCATTTTACGGCATTTCTCCTTCAAGGTCTGAGACGCTGGAGGTCGCGAGTCCTGCCCGGCCTGCGAGCCGGCGGCCCTGCAGCCAGGGGCCTGGGCCTGGCCGTGCCCTGCTGTGTCCCTTCTCCTGTCTCCAGCCCCAGGGCGACTCTGCCTGCTTCTTGCTGTGTCTCCGACCTTAGTTACTCATGCGAGAGTCAAGGGGGAGGCACCACTGAGGTGCCTCCTTCAGGCCCGCCGCCGAGTCACTTTGGTGGCCACTTTTCCTTGTTTGAAGGAACTGTTTAGGTCTCCTTAGCAGTTCCCTCTTCAGTCTCCGTAACAGCCCTCAAGGAGCATTTTGTGCTGGAGACAAGCTGGGACCCCTCCCAGGGCTGGGGTGACAGCAACAGTGAGAAGGAACGAGGAGGAGAAGGGGCCCCGCCGCCATGACACCGCCTGGCAGCGGCCGTCCCTCGAGGCACCTGGCGGTCTGGACCACGCACCACCCCCGCACACGCGGCCGGGCCTCTGGGGAACAGGGAGCATGGCCAGGGCCGAGCTGGAGAAGGGCTTGCTCTCCCCTCTCTGGGACTTGTTTTCGGAATCATCAGAACACGGGCGCCCCCCTCGGGGCTGAGCTCACTGGCTTCGGACCAGACCTCTCCTTCCGCTTGAAACGTGGCCAAGGGCAGAAGAACCCACGTCTCCCTCACCGTCATCGCCTTCGCTACACGCTGACCTGCACCCGGGTCAGGGCTCATGAAAATGGCACTCTGGACCCCAACCTGCCCCGTCCCAGGGCTCTGGAAAGGAGCAAATAGAAGGCGGCCAGCCTAGGACCCGGGCGTGCCGCACAAATGCCACCTGCTGCGAACACTCCGAGCAAAACCCAGACAGAAAGAGTCACCGTCTGCCCGAATCCCCGCTGGCCCAGGGCTGCGCGCACAGGCAGAGGTGGCCCTGCTCCGGGCTCTGCCACACTCCCTGGCGCCCGCCCAGACTGGCCCAGAACCTCGGACCCCAGCACCGCCAGCGCCTCGGGCTGTCTCGGAGGAGAAACGTCCAATCCCGGGGGCGGGGGATGGATCCACCTAGGAGCCCCACCCAGGCAGGGGGCTGAGAGCTCCGAGCCTGCAGCAGGCCTGGGACAGCAGCAAGTGGCAATGGGTGGGGGTGGGGGTGGGGGGGCTTTCTAATCCGCTCTGCCTGTCCCCAGCACACAGCCAGACAGCAAGCAGTTCCAGTCAAAGTGGCAGCCAGCACCAGCGTGTCGCGCAGCTGTGACAGCACAAGACCTGCCCAGACCCCTCCTCTCCCACCCTACTGTCCGTGGGATCCACACACACGTGTCAGGCCACCGAGAGGGGGCTGTAAGGAGCGGTAGTAACAAGAGCCTCACATATGAGCTCCACCTCACGTCCAGGAGGCCGAGGACAGCATGCTGCCCAGCCACCTGCGTCCTGGTATCTCCCCCAAAACAACTGTAAACAACGGAAGGGACGGCGGACCCATGAGAACATCACGCCGTCTGCACAAGGGGAAGACAGGGAACGCCCGGACTTCACAGCAACTCAAGTAAGAGCATCGGCACATCCCAGAGTGTGATCTGCCACCCCCAGCAAGGCCACGTGGCAAAGACAGAGGAGGGGGCGGGGGCTGAGGTCATTGGGAACCACGGCCAGGAAGGCTGCAGTGTCCCAAGACCAGAGACCCCAGATAGGTGTGCAGGCAGGTCAGAGCACGGGGAAGGCACCTGCGGCATGGGGCGGGTAGGGGTCCTCAGAGGGCAAGGGTGTCCCGGGGAGCCCCCTGGCCGGTGGGTGACGGCAGGGAAAGAAGCAAACGGGGCAGTTCAGGGTCCTGCCAGACAAGAGCCTCCCCGTGGGCCACCGCGCAGCCTGCCCAACGGCCTGCACTTGGCAATGCCGCCAGGAGAGGGCGCCATGGAACCACGGATCCTGGAAACCACCAAAAACCACAAAAATGAACAGGAGGGTCGGAGCCGCTGTGGACTGTCAGAAAATGAAATTCCACACGTATCAGTGACAAATCCACCCTTGAAGAACAAGAAAACTGTAAGACAGTGCTTTCAACAAAATAGAATGTACTTAAAACCAGCATTTAAGTATATGAGAGTCACCTTGAATCAAAAACTTAAAACAAGGAAATGAAACTGGAGTTTACTGAACCCTGACTTAAGACAGAAAGGGAAGGAAGAGCCCAGTCACCTCAGGAAGGGACGGCCACAGGGAGGACGGTCACAGGGAGGAGGGTGGCCGCGGGGACACACCAGACAGTGAGGGGCGCACAGCGTGAGGAAGCACAGTGGGCGCGGCGGCGGCGAAGAGGGAACCGTTCTCGTGTCGTCGGAGTCCCCGAGGAAGAAAATCCGTGCGATGGAGCAGAGGGGTATTTGAACCACAATCCAAGAAAACGTCCCCAATACACAAAAAGACCCAAGTCCACGCGTGGGAAGGGCCCAGTGGGCACCTGGGACAACCAGCCCAGAACAACCAGCTCTGAGACCGTGCTCGTCAAACCGTTGGTTTTCAAAGATGACGCTACGACGGCCAGGTGGAGAGAGGACGTGGCCACGCTGACACGGGGAAGCGTCCCTGAGCGCCCACAGGAAGTTCAGTTAAGCAGCAAAGGACACAGCCTGGAGGAGAAGCGCAGCGAAGACAGAAATGCCCACAGGAATAAAACACGGGGAGTCTGGACAAAGCACGTCCGTCACCTCAGTGAAGGTGAACGGGTTTAACTCATCTATTAAAAGAAAACGATTTTCAATGTGGCTCAAAACAAAACACAACCACATGCTGAACAGAGACTCGCCTTCACCAAAGAGATTCGGAAAGGCTGAGGGCAATGACGCGGGGACTGCGGGCCGACAAGCAGAGGCCGGGTGACGACAAACGTGAACACTTCCTAACGCTAAAAGTTAGGTATTTACGTACCAAGTAACACGGCAACCGCCTCTACACACCACAATCTGCAGGACACGCAAGGGGTAGAGACAGCTGCTAACGACAGAGATTAGCCACAAACCCACACCCAGATCCCGGCTTCCAAACACCATCTCCGGCCAAAGGAACCCGCGTTCCTCAGAAAAACGGCCGACTGCACGGCTACGGCAGGGAAAATAAAAGATGAGCCTGGACCATGTCGTGGGGTCAGAAAGTAAGCAGAAGAGCATGGGCCATGGCGAGAGGACACAGGGACCAACCGAAAGGAGCTCACGGTGGCCAAAGCCGGGTCACAGGAGCAACAACATGGACAGAACGGATTATCCTACAAACGTGCCCACAGCAGCTGAGTGAGCCGCCGGATGGACGAAGGTGGCATGAGGAGGAAGGGGCAGTTCGCTCCACAGGGGACCCCCAATCCATAAACGCAGACGCCGGTCTGGAAAGGCTGCACACCGTGCGCTCTGGCAAGGGCAACACGTGGAGACGGCGGAACGATCAGCAGTTGCCGGGGCTGGGACAGGGGGGGCTGGCGGGCGGCACCCAGGGGATCTCAGGGCAGCGCAGACGCTCTGCACGAGGACGCAGAGGTGGCGCGGCCATCACGCATTGTCAGAACCCACGGAACGCACGGCACACGCGTGAACCCTCGTGTAAACTACCGACTCGGGTGACGACGCGTCAACGGAGGTTCACGCGCTGTAGCAAACGCCCCGCGGTTGAGGGGACAGTGACAGCAGGGGAGGCTGGGTGGGGGCAGCACTCGGGAAATCTCTGCACTTTCCTCTTGTTTTTCAGTGAACCTAAAACTGCTCTAAAAATAAGGTTAATAGTTTTTTAGAAATTAAGAAAAAAATCAAATAAGGTCTTTAGTGAATAATATCATACCAATGTTTAACATCAGGGGAAACTGGGTGAGGGATATATGGAAACTCTCTGTACTGTTTCTGTAATTTTTCTGTAAGTCTAGAATTAACTCAAAATAAAGTTAAAAGAAAAAGACCCACCCTACAGGAATAATCCTAAATTTGAAATAGGGACAGGCACCGTGGCTCACACCTGTGTTCCCAGCACTTTGGGAGGCCAAGGAGGGAGGATCATTTTAGCTCAGGACTTCGAGACCAGCCTGGGCAGCATAGTGAGACCCCTGTCTCCACAAAATATAGAAAAGTTAGTGCCTATCGTCCCAGCTACTCGGGAGGCTGGGGCAGGAGGATCCCTCGAGCCCAGGAGTTGGAGGAAGCAGTGAGCTGTGATCTCACCACTGCACTCCAGCCCAGGCAACAGAGCGAGACTCCATCTCTTAAATAAAAAAGACAGAAATAGAAGGTAAAAAGGGAAAAAAAGGGTACATTTTTTTAAAAGATTCAGGAGAAAGTAAAAATTGCTCACCCAGGTAAAGAAGATACAACATACAATTAACAGGAACCTCTGTTAAGGAAGACAATAGAATAGAAAATACAAAACTTTTTTTAACTATCATTAGGCAAAAGATGTTCTTAAATAAAAAAGATGTGAAACCGCACATGGGAAGAACACAACCCACCCGAGGACACAAATATGGAATAACCAATCCCAGATGCACTACAGCAAAGCCACAAGGCTCCAAGGAAAAAAGTCTTTGGACACCTAGACAAAAGTATAAAAAAGGAAATAAAATCAGATTGTCACCAGGCTTTGACAGCAACACTTACACCGGGGGGAAAAACCTGTATTTCAGATACTCAAGGAAAGCAAAGCTATTCAAACTGACCCTCAGGTATAAAAGGTGCAAACTTACGTTCCCATGAGCCATTCCAGAAGAGTGTGGAAGAGAGTGAGACGCAGGCCGGCGCAGTGGCTCTTGGCCGTCATCCCTGGTCTGTGCGGTGGGCCCAGTGGGCCAGCGATCTCCACGCTTCCAGGGACGGGGCCGTGGGGGCTGGGGGACGAGGCTGAGCCAGAAGCACCCGGAGTCACAGCTCCAGGGTCCACCCTGCCAGCCCCCTGCCCTGCAGCTGCAGAGGCCTGTGTCCCAGCTGGCTCTGCCGCCGTCCTGTGTGTGACGGGGTGGGTCTGTGCTCCTCTCTGAGGCCTTTGTCCCTGCTGCAGTCCCAGATGTTAGAGGCAGTGCAGGTCTCCCACAGGCCTGCCTGGCAGGGCCGGTCCTGAGGGGCAGACGCCTCTGTCCCCCGCCCGGCCCAGCGGGCAGGCCAGGGGTGGGGAGCAGCTCACGTGCCAACAAGTGGTGTGGAATTTGCAGGGGGCCGTGGGCTCCCTCTCGTGCCCCACGTGGGAGCAGCCCTGGCGGAAGGGCAGGCGGGGAGGGGCCAGGCGGGGGCTGCCGTCTCGGGCTCCTGACTGCTGACCTCCGGGTGCCGGCACCTGGCCCCGGCTCTGACCTGGCCCGCGTCGGGGTGCGGCTTGGCTCCTTTCCCTTCATCTCACTGGGTTTCACCGAGTCTGGGCTCCCTGTTCCCTGGAGCCTGGGGCCCCCGGAGCCCGTGGGACACAGGGTCCCTCATCTCCCTGGCACAGCGGTGGAGGCACCAGGGGAAGCCGCGTATGTGAATGCTCAGCTGTTGGGGACAGGCAGGGGGACAGGCGGCTGCTGGTGGCTGGGAAGAGGGCACTGGAGGCTTCCTGGCCCTCGTCCTCCAAGGGACTGGCCTGGCCAGGCTGGGGGAGGGGAGAGGGCCCATCTCCATGGCAACCCCAGGGTGGCTGCAGAGCCTGTGGGCACAGTGCCTGGGGTGGGCACAGTGCCTGGCGTGCTGTGGGGGTGCCAGGGGAGGTCAGACTGGCGCTCAGACCCGCAGGTGCCAACCCTGCCGCCTCCTGGCTCTGGGCCCTCTTTGAGCCTCGGGCTCCCATCCGTGCAGGGGCTGGAGCGGGTTTGCTTTTAGATCGTTCCTGGGCCAGGGCAGGGCTTCGCCGTGTGAGCATCTTGTCTCCCCAAACGTGTGTCACCCACTGCGAAATGACCCGAGGGGAAAAGGAGTTACAGTGGCAAATTGTGTGTGTGTATCACAATAAAAATAGGTTTAAAGTGAAATACTTTTTAAGATACACAAAAGCTGAAAGAATCAATCAGCAACAGACTCTTACTGCAAAAACGTTAGATGTACTTTAGACAGGAGAAAAATGATACCAGATGAAATTATGTTCAGAGATCTGGACATGGTAACCAAGTGGGGAATATGTGACTTTTTTTTTCTTTTTAAAACGTCTTTAAAAGGTAATTGACTGTTTAAACAAAAATAACAATAATGAAATTGGGGCATATAACACGTGTGTAAGTAACACGTATGACAATAGCACAGAGACCGAGGGGAAGCGACGGAAGGACGGAGCATGCTGTACGGCTCCTACGCTGCACAGAAAGTGGCGTCGTATCACTGGAAGGTAGAAACCAACGGTATTGTGACGTATCCTACGCCGCACAGGACAGCTGCCCACACAAAGAACTATCCAACCCAAAATGTCAGGTTGAGAAACCACGCCCTAAAGCTAAATAACTAAAACAGTAAAACAAAAAGTTATAGCTTATGGGCCACAAAGGCAATAAGAATGAAAAAATACTCAATGCAAAAGAAGTCATAAAGGAAAACAGAGCAAAGAGCTGATGAGATGAAGAGAAAACATACAGCAGGGTTTGGTGAATGGAACGTGGTGGAAATGACACGGTGCCAGCTCCCAGGCCCAGGACTCATGGAACCTGCAGCTTCCACTGGAACATTTGCTCTGGAGGAAGCCATCGCTCACATCGCCGCCTGGGCTCCACCCCTTGTCATACCACTGGTGGCATGAGATTCTCATAGAATCACGTGCCCAGCTGTAAACTGCGTGTGGGAGGGACCTAGGTTGCGGCTCCTGATGAGAGTCCAATGCTGACGGTCTGGGGTGGAGCTGAGGCCGTGGTGCCAGCGCTGGGGAGCGGCTGCAAATGCAGATTATCGTTAGCAGAGAGGTCTGACTGCACCATGAATGTGATGCGCTTGAAACATCCCAAAACCTTTCCTCCCTCACCTGGTCCGTGGAAAAATTATCCCCCGTGAAACCGAGCCCTGGTGCCAAAAAGGTTGGAGACCACTGGGATATAAGACCAACATACAAAAATCAATTTTATTTGAATACACTGGCAATGAATGATTGGAAATTGAAATTAAAAATGATACCGAGAGACCATGGGGGCTCCTGGGGGCAAGATCAACCGGCCCCGAACGGAACTGAAGAAGCAGCTGTTCAAGCGCCGGCGGGTGTTGAACCGGGAGCGGCGACTGAAGCACCAGGTGGTTGGGGCTGTGGTAGACGAGGGGCTCATCACGAGGCACCACCTCAAGAGGCGGGCGTCCAGTGCACGTGCCAACATCACTCTTTCGGGGAAGAAGCGCAGGAAACTCCTCCAGCAGATCCAGATTGCCCAGAAAGAGAAGGCAGCCATGGAAGTGGAAGCTCCTTCAAAGCCAGCCAGAACTAGTGAAGCACAGCCCAAACGGCAAAAGAAGACAACCCCCCCCAGGATGTAGACAGGAAGGACCTTGAAGATGAGAGCTAAAGTTCTTACCTTTTTCACCAGAAGATTCTCAGCTGGAGCCATAAGGACTACAGAGGTTGTTTCAGAGGACTTTGGAGAAAGCATTGGTCCTTTTCAACTCTCCCCAGATTCCTCTTCCATAATGGCTTACTGACCTCCCCTGGAAGGATGTGTTGGGAGGGAAGAGGGTACAAAAGAAAGATTGGAGAGGGGTCTGCCCAGTAGTCAACTCCATTTGTAATAAAGCCCTAGACCTCTGACTGAAGAAAAAAAAAAAAAAAAAAAGATAGCATTTAAAAAGAAATATTTACAGGTACATCTGACAAAACTACAAAAGACCTGTATATAAAAACTGTAAACATTGCAGAGTGAAAATAAAGGAGACCTCAGCAAAGGGAAAGATGCATCTTCTTCGCAGGTCAGAAAAACACTCAGACATCAGTTCTGACCAAATTGATCTGCAGATTCAGCACAAGCCCAGTCAAAATCCAAGTGTTCTCTCTTGTAGAAATTGTCAAGCTGATTCTAATATTCGTGTGGACACACAAATGATGTAGAATAAGTCCTCTGGAAAAAAAAAAAAAAGAACAAAGTTGGAGGACTAATACCACTTAATTTCAAGATTTTTTATAAAGCTATGGTAATCAAGACAGTGGTATAAAGACAGACAAGCAGATCAATAGAACGAAATAGAGAGTTCAGAAATAGACTCACAGCCGGGCGCGGTGGCTAACTCCTGCAATCCCAGCACTCTGGGAAGCCGAGGAGGGAGGATCGCTTGAGCTCAGGAGTTCGGGACCAGCCTGAGCAAGAGCGAGACGCCGTCTCTACTAAAAATAGAAAAAAAAATTAGCCAGGTGTGGTGGCGCCTGCTGTCCCAGCTACTCGGGAGGCTGAGGCAGGAGGATCGCTTGAGCCAAGAGTTTGAGGTTGCTGTGAGCTAGGCTGACGCCATGGCACTCTAGCCTGGGCGGCAGAACAAGACTCTGTCTCAAAAAAAAAAAAAAAAGAAAGAAAAGAAATAGACTCATTCATGCATGGAAAACTGATGTGTTACAGATGAGCAAAGGCCATGCAGTGGAAAAAGGATTGTCTTTTCAACAAACTGTGCTGGAAAGTGTGGCAACTCATGTATCAAAAAAAAAAAAAAACTCATTTCCACACCTCATGCATATACGAAAATTAACTTAAAATGGGCCATAAATACAAATGTAAAACTATAAACTTCCAGAAGAAAATAGAAAATGTTTGTGATCTTTGGCTAGGCGAAGATGTCTTAACTACAACACCATGATTTTCTGAAAGAACAAGTAGAATTTTATCAAGATTTTAAACTTATGTTCTTCCAAAGACACTGTTAGCATGAAAATAGCCACAGCCTGGCAGGAAATATTTGCAAAGCCTGCATCTGATAAAGGACTCATACCCAGAATATGTAAAGAGGTCTCAAACTCAGTAATAAAAAATAAACAACCCAATAACAAAATGGGCAAAAAATTTGGCCAGATACTTCACCAAAGAAGATGCTCAGAAGACAGGTAAGTATGCTCAGCGTCATTAGTCGTGGGGGAAATGCGACTTACACCACAGTGAGAATTGCTGCGCATCCGCCCGAGTGGCTGAAAGAAAGAGACTGGCGGGCCACGCAGGGCTGGCTTCGCGGGCCTGTGACCTGTGCGGTGACAGAGCCCCTGCACGGAGGGCCCTGCACCTTGTTTCGTGCCCTCCTGTTTTCATCTTCAAATCCTTAATGATTTTCAAACAAGGAGCCTGGCATTTTCATTTTGCCGCAGACCCAGCGAATTGTGTAGCCAGTCTCGACTCCACGTGTTAGCAAGGACGGGGAAAAGTGGAGCTCTCATACTCCGCTGGTAGGAATGTAAAATGGAACAACCACTTTGGAAAACAGTTGGGCAGTGTCTTAAAAAGTTAAGTGTTGGCCGGGCGTGGTGGCTCACGCCTGTAATCCTAGCACTCTGGGAGGCCGAGGTGGGCGGATCGTTTGAGCTCAGGAGTTCGAGACCAGCCTGAGCAAGAGCGAGACCCCATCTCTACTAAAAATAGAAAGAAATTATATGGACAGCTAAAAATATATATAGAAAAAATTAGCCGGGCATGGTGGTGTATGCCTGTAGTCCCAGCTACTCGGGAGGCTGAGACAGGAGGATCGCTTGAGCTCAGGAGTTTGAGGTTGCTGTGAGCTAGGCTGACGCCATGGCACTCACTCTAGCCTGGGCAACAGAGTGAGACTCTGTCTCAAAAAAAAAAAAACAAACAACAACAACAAAAAAAGTTAAGTGTTTACTTACCGTAGGACCCAGCATTCCCACTCTTAGGTGTATACCCAAGAGAAATGAAAATATATGTTCACACGAAGACTTGTACCAGAATGTTCACAGCTGCTCCATCTGTCATAGCCAAAAATTGAGACAATTTATACATCTGTCCCCAGGTAGATGAATGAATGAATTACAGTATATCCTGCAGTGGAAAACTCCTCGGTGGCGGGCAGGAACTGCTGACGGACGCAGCAGTGTAGGGACTCTCAGAATGATCATGTCGGGAGAAAGAGACCAGACTCCCCCGGCCAAGACTAAGCACTGTATGATTTCATTTATTTACAACTCTAGAAAATGCAGACTAGCTGAATTTGACAGAAATCGCATCAGTGGTTGCCTGGCTTGGGGAGGGGTGGCCGGGTGGGATTGCAGAGGGACACACAGGGGACTTGGGGAGAGATAGAATGTGCATTATCCTGATGGTGGTGACGGTTTCACGGTTTCAGGCAAAAGTCAGAAGTTACCAAGTTGTGTCCTTAAACTGGATTTTATTGTGCATCAATTATACCTCGATATTTTTTAAACGACTACAGGTGCTATTTGGCGAGACTATAGCACACACACACACAAAGTATTGCAGTCTACTCTCCCCTGGCACAGGGTCTCCAAGGCCAAGTTCTTGCAAGGAAAACTCTGTAACCCACATTTCTGGGGCCCATCAAATCTGGATGAACCCTTCTTTTAGAAAACCTGCTGTACAAACCCCAGACTCCAAAACGGACAGGCGAGTGCCCCCCAAGGGGAAGCCGTGGCGGTCTCCCTATCATCAGGGCCTCCAGGCATCTGCGGGGGGCTGGCACTGCTTAGGGGGCAGGAGCCTTGGGGAAGATGTCCCCAGCCCCTCTGCACTGCCCCGAGCGGCCACTAGGGTGTGCATAAGAGCCACGCGGGAGCAGGGCGGGCTCACCTGCCTGCTGCCTGCTGGCTTCCCTGCTGCGGAAGGGCTGAGCCTGTCCTTCAGTCCCTTACACGCGCCGTGCAGGAAGTTTCTTACTGAGCCTCCTGTGGGCCTCTGGAGTGGGCAAGGGCCAGAGGACAGGTGTGAGGGAGGGTTGGGGGCAGGAGGACAAGACAGGCTGAGCCCTTTTTGCAGGATCCCTGAGCAGCTGCCGGGGCTCAGAGCAGCAGCTGCGTCCGCAGGGCCATCCCAGTCAGGGTCTCTGAGTGCCCCCCAGAGCACACCCTGCTCCTGCCCATACTCTGCCGCCCAAGCGCCAACATCACATCGGGATTACGGGCTGGGTTTCCCCCTCCCTCTGCCTCCTTAGCGGTGACCTCGCACAGATTATGTAACTTCCTCTTCCTCCAGCTGTGTAATGGGGCAGTTTTCACAGGGCCGCCCAGCAGTGCTGGGGTTGGCGCATTCAGCAGTTTAACACATGTCCAGTGTTCAGAACAGATGTGGCACCCAGGTGGCACTCAGCACGCCAGCACTTATCACCATCACCACCATCGTCATCCTTGTTACTACTCCCAAGATCCTAGGCTGGATCTGAAGCCCGGGCGGGTGACTCGGACGCGTACTGTAACCACCCCAGTCTCACCCAGGTGCCTGGGCAGGTGGCTGTGTGCAGCAGCCCCTGTCCCGTTCCCCAGCACCATCCTGCAGGCCCACCTCACAGACGGGTAAACTGAGGCTCTCGGACATGTGGTAGTGCAGCCTGCAAGGGGAGCCTCCCCGTCCTCCCCCGAGAGTGTCCCTGGGCCAAGCGGGGCCCAGGCCAGCCTGAAACGCATGGTGTGTAGAAGGGCACAGGGCCAGAACCAGGAAGCCTCCTTCCAGGCCGGGCGGGGCGTCGGGGTAAGTGGCCCTGCCCATGGGCTGCAGCCACCCGCCCTCCCGCCTGCCAGCACCGAAGCCTGCTCTGCCGTGGGGGCCACGGGGGCTTCCACGTGAGCCGGGTCCTGGTGCCGCTGCCTCCAGGCTGGGATTCTGGGCCATCTTGGCCTTGGAGAGACAGAGGCAGTGACGGCCCCCAGGGGCGGCTCAGGGCAGGTGACGCGGTGCAGCGCCAGCGCAAGGGCCAGGCCCGGCTGACCGGAGCGCGAGGGACGCTGGGAGTGCAGGGCTGGCCCTCCTTTCCATTTTCTTCCATTCGATTTTACTTTAATTCGTTTATTTTGTTATTTTGTTTTTTAAGTTTATTTTACTGTATTAGATTTTTCATTGCGATGCAGCCCACCCGTGATAAACAGCACGGAGGCCAAGTGTCCCGCCCCCGATCGGTGAGCACAGGCGGGCAGGCGCCGACCACACTGGCGCTGGGTGGGTGTCCGGGCCAGTGCCCCTGCCCCAGCCAGCTCCTGGGGGGCCCTCACGTGCCTTCCCGGCTGCAGTGAAGATGGGGGTGCCGTGCACTGGGACCAGGTCCCTTCGAGGGTCCCTCTGGAGTGCTAGCGGGCCCTCAGGAGAGACACCGGTGAAGGTGGAAACACCCAGGAATGTCCCACCTTCTGTCCCCACCCCCTTCTCTGGGGTCTGAGCCAAATGACAGGAAAGGAGGTTCTTCCGTCCCAGCACTGCTGAGGGCTCCCCACGCTGGCCAGCCGGGTGCCGAGAGGTTTCAGGCAAACTATGCTGGAGCGTCAGGGTCAGAGGGCAAGCTGCAGGGGGCCGGGAAGCAAGGCCCCTCCGCTCCAGGATGGGCCCACTGTGGGCAGCGGCGGGGTCTGTCCCCACCTGGGACCAGTTGGCCTGAGTCCTGACCTGGCCCCAAACTGACCTCTGGCCTGAGGCACAGGCTGAGCCCTGGTCCTGGCTCCAGGCTGACCTCTGATCCCAGGCCACAGTGCGCGGAGGCAGGGCAGCGCGGAGATGAAGGTGATGACCTGGGAACCCGACAGGCCTGTTGCTGGCGCCGCCTCCCCACCCCCAGCCTGCCCGTCTCTGGAGGCGAACACTCCCTGACCGGGGGCGGCGGTGAGGGGTCAACAGGACAGGGGCTGCTAGGAGCCCCGTGACAGGGTGTGCTGTGCACGGCGTGTCCTGCTGCTCTTGCTCGTGCGGCCGTTCCTCCAGGGGAAGGGTTCTCGCTGTCCAGGAGGTGGCCTCGGGCTGGCTCTCTGGGCTCTCCCTTCCTGCCCTTGCAGAAATGTGCAGAATGTCTGAGTCAGCGAGCAGACGCGGGCACTGGGAAGAGACGCCGCCTGCGTGTGGACACAGGGCTCCGAGGAACGGGGTCCCCTGCGCCGGCTGGCGGGGCAGCAGTGCCACCATCCGCAGGCCCGGCCGTCCTGAGAACTGTGACCTGAGTTGGGGGAGCTGCCTCCTGAGGGGTGTCTCAGGGTCCTGACCTCCACCCAGCACTGGCGGAGGCCCCACGGAGACCCCATGGCAACCCTGCAAGACCGTGCAGTTGTTCACCCATCCACAGAACGGGAAACTGAGGCCAGGGAGAGGAAGTTGCCACCCCAAGCCACGGGGCCAGGAGGCAGAAGGGCCTGGGCCATGCTGAGCCCAGAGGAGTGCCGTGGTGGGGTTTCAGGCTTCACACGTTCAGAGACAGAGGTTTGGGGGCCCCTCATCTCCCACGCCCTGGTAGCCAAGCCAGTTGCCTGGGATGGGCCAGAGAGAAAGGGGCTGGGATTCTAGCTCGGCACCCAGCCCCTCAACGCCCAGCCCGGTGGCAGTGTCTGGCCGGGCCAGCTGGGTGTGTCTGCGGCTGCAGATACATGCCCGGAGGCGAAGCTTTGCTTTTGGTTTGCTTGGCCTAGAAAGCCTGGGTGGAAAGTGACGGCATCCAAATTCCTGCCCCAGGTGAGTCTGCCTGGGCTTGTCTCCGTCAGCCGGGCCCCAGCTCCTCGAGGCTCCAAACCTCCCAGCTCTGCAGGCCCCTCTGGGACTTGGGGACTTTGAGGCCCTGGATGTCCCACAGGACCAAGGACAAGCCCCTGAGGGGCATACCCGGCCAGGAGGTGCCTCACCTACTGGGACCTCCTGCAGGTGGCTCTCTGTGGCAGCTCTGCAGGTCAGAGGCCACGTGGGCCCCAGTGCAGCAGTGGACTGAGCCTGCGGCTTGGCCGGTCCCCGCCAGCGCCACCGCCAGCGCCCTGGCCGGCACTCCCGACAGCCCTGGCAGCCCCTGTGCTGAGCCTTCTCTGCAAGGACCAGGCTGGGTGGCAGGTGAGGGAGAAGCAGGGACCCCAGAGTGGGGATGGGCCTGGCCACTGCCATGCCAGGTGGACCCCTCACCTGACCATGGTGTTGGGAGGCCCCCTGGACAGGTGAGCACCAGGCCACGCTGCAGGTCCAGGAGCACGTCCAGCCGGGAACCTGGCACCCTCCCTTGGGGGCACAGCTGTGGGCACATGCCCTGCCACGGCACCACCTCCGCCCAGCACCTCCTGGGTCCCCGCCTTGGGTGGGGCTTTGTCCATTCCCCTCATAGGGCCTTCGCAGCCACCCAGCAGTCGGGCACCATTGTCCCCTCTTGAGGGTTGAAAGCCTGAGACCGCCCAGACCCCCAGCCAGGAAGGGCTGAGCTTGGGCATAGCAGGGGCCAGGCCCCCGCCCCACCCTGCTGCATTTCCCGCCGGGGCTCCCCCAGCCCCTCCTGCCTGCCCCCCCACCCTCACCCCAGCTTCAGGGAGCCCCACCTCTCAGGCCTCTAGGGCTGCATGACAAGGGCTCCTGGAGAGCCGCTCATTCCTGCCACGGACACCGGTGCCCCTCACTCACAAGGAGGTCCTGTCCCGGTAAACCCATTGTGATTTAACACTGCCACGTTGAAAAGGCATTCCGTACACCTGGCCTAGCAAATGCCACCGCTTAGCCTGCCTGCCGTAAATGTGCTCAGAGCACTCGCGTTAGCCCACGCTGGGCACAGCCATCTGACACAGCCTGTTTTGTAATACGGTGTCGAATGTCTCGTGTAATTTACTGAACATTGTCCTGGAGGTGAAAAACAGGAAGGCTGTGTGGGTCCTCGAGGCGCAGTGTCTAGAAACGCTCTCACGCCATCGTGACGCCGAGCACCGCAGGCCGGCCGCCGAGTCGGGGATGGCCGTACACGCTGCGCGCCTGCGTCCAGGCCCTGTGGAGGGCACAGGGCTCCGCGGGGTGCAGGACAGAGCTGTCCCCAGGGAGCTCACAGCCTGGGGAGGACAGCGGGTACCCGGGAGGGGCTCGGGCAGCGGGCTCACCAGGGACCCACACCTGAGGACACTTAGGTTGTCAGCACCCGGGGCAGGTGCTCCTGGCCTCTAGCAAGTGGGGGCCGGGGGCACTACTCACCCCACCGTGCACGGGACGCCCCACCACAGGGAGGTGTCCACCCAGGCCAGCATCGGGCCTGGCCCAGGGTCTCGAAGGGCATCGGCCCGGATGAAGGGGGCCCGTGGGGTGGTCCGGGAAGGCCTCTCTGAGGAGGGGCCGTTCACAGAGTGAGCAGAGCTGGGATGGCGGCCCCCACCCTGCGTCCCTGCAGGCCGCCTGGGGCAGGCAGAGACAGGCAGAGCAGCCGCCTGGTGCCAGGCCTGGGAATCCGGGAGGCGGAGGCCTCCAGCGCCCCAGGCCCCCGACTCCCAGCAGCCTCTGCCACATTCCTGCACCTGGGTGGGCAGGGGGCGGTGGGGGGTCTGCGCATTCCTGGTGGAGATAGGGAGGCCCAGAGCAGTTGTGCCTTTCTTCGGCGCCCCCAGAGCCTCCCAGGCTCTGCCTGCCAGATCCCGCGGAGCCGGGCCTTGCAGACAGTGCTCGGCCGCCCTTTCCGGGAGCCTGTGGCACAGTCCTGCCCGAGGAAACCTCTCAGGCTTTACCTTCTGGCCCTCGGGGCAGGATCACACATCCCCCACCCAGGCAGGCGGTCACACTCAGCCCTGAGCCTCAGGCTCCCTGTCTGTAGGACACGGGTGCCAAGGGCGGCTCCTCAGGTGGTGCGAGCCCCGATCCGGCCACTAAGCGCTGGCCCAGCGCCTGCCTGAGGGCAGCCCCACGGGACCGGGTTTCACGCAGAGGGCGGAGGGAGGTGCTCAGGGGCAAAGTCAGGAAAACACAACCCCACTCGCTGAGGAGCCAAGGATGGGGACAGGGCTCCAGGCCTCTGACCTGAAGCCACACAGCCAGCCGGCCATGGAGCAGGAGCACAGGGCAGCAGCGTCCGGGCTGGCCCACCCTGCCCTGGTCGCCAGGAGGCTCTGCGGTGGCAGCTCTCTCTCCTCACCGCCACTCCCTGGGTTGAGAGGGAGCCCGGTGGGAGGCCACGCTCAGTCCCCTGCCCCACCACCACCTGGATGCCTGGGGATGCCTTGACTCCTTGCAAGAAGGAGCCTGGGCTCCCAGTGGACCCCACCACCATCGGTGGCCGAAGGCCAGCAGGAGCCTCCCAAGTCTCCGTGTGTTTACATTCCCACCAGGAAATATTTTCCTAGAAGAGCTGCAGGACAAATATTTTGTTAATGTTGAAACTTGGGGCAAACAGAGCCCTGGAGCTGAGCCCACCCCCTACCCTAGCCCTCTCCACGAGTGGGGCCCAGCCGAGGTCCTGTGTGGCCCCCCTCACCTGGCCCACCCCTCTGTTCCCATCCAGCCAGGACTAAGCTGGAGGTGCCCTGCCTGGCAGGAGTGAGCACCGGGCAGGCACGTGGGGCCCAGGGCCAGTCACCGGGGCCCCGCTGCGTGGGTACCTCCCTGCCTGACCCCCATGGCCCCCGAGGATCAGGCTGCCTACCTCCCCAAAGCCATCCTCACCTCCTTTTTGGCATTCTTGAGTCCTTTTGTGAAATTGGGGTGACAGTAGGTGGAAGTGGTTGGGGTGTTGCTCGGCAGTTTGAAGCACTGGAGACCTGGCCCTGCAGTGACCCGGGGTCCTGGCAGGCCTGGCTAAAGGCCGGGGCGGGAGGGGCTGGGACCCCTCAGTGTCTCACGCTCCAGGCTGAGTCAGCCTCCTGTTTAGGGTTGGGTGTCCTGGGTTCACCGCAGCCCTAAACACGGGCCCACGCCTCACTGTGCACGGGACAGGGCCCAGCTGGCGTTGGCGGGCTGTGTGGGTGGTCCACGGGCACCGGGAGGTCACCTGCCTCTCCTCACCTCCACCAGAAGGCCTCCCGGCAGCCCACCTGCCTGAGCCGGCCTCTATGGGCCACTGGGCCTCTGAGACCCTGCCTGGCCCTTGGTCTTAGCCCAACTGAGCGGGAGGGGCCCGTGGCCACGGCGTGTCCTGAGCTTCCTGCTCCTGGTCCCTGGGCAGCTCCTCCAAGGGCTCCCTCGGCCTAGACGCTGCTCCTCTTCACGGCCACCGGTCACTCCATCGTAGGGACGGACACATCGTCTACCCATTCACCTGCTGACGGCCGTGGGCACTGCTTCCACCTTCCAGCCCTCGTGAATAGCGCTGCCACGGACAGCGAGTGTGGAGACACGTGTGTACACTTCTCTCCAGTGACCACCGGCGTGCAGCTGCCGGGTCGTGTGTAACTGTGTTTGATCACTTGAGGAACCACCATACTGGGTTCCACGGCGCGGCCCTGTTTTGCACCCGCCAGCCGTGCACAAGGTTTCCGACCCCCCCACGTCCTTGCCACACTTGTCCCACTTCTGGTCCTGCTCGGTGGCTGCAGAGCGAGGCCCACGGTGTGGACCACAGGTGGGCACAACAACAGGCTGGTGTCTGGCCGTAGCCTGCTCGGGCTGACTCGCAAATCACGGCCTCCAGTACCTGGGGCGGGGGGACATTGGTCTCCAGACCAGTGGGAAGATGAAGGAGGGCAGGCGATCGGTCATTTGGCCACCACTGCCCGGCAGCTGCTCAGCACTAGGCTCAGGACACCGCAGTGAGGACACGGCGCCACCCCTGTCCTGTGGGCCCTGTGAGGGGCTGGCGTGAACCAGAGCATCACACCCTTGACCCCAAGGACACACTGGGGGCAGGAACAGCATCTCCCGAGTGGCGGGAGGATGGAGCAGCAGCCGTGCGAGGAAGTGCAGAGAAGGCCCAGCCCAGGGGCGCTGTCCCTGAGACTGTTGTAATTAGAGAATTTGGACCAGCCCCCAACCAACCAGCATGTTGTGTCCCTGCTGTAGCACCAGCCCCTGAAGCGGGCCTGGTGGGGCCGGTGCCATGTGCCATAAGATAAATAAAATTTGCTGAATAATGAAGGAAGAAAGACAACAGTGGGGGGCGGGGGTGGGGAGAAGCACCCCCAGGCGCAGCGTGGTTAGTGTGGGGGGGGCAGTGGGACAAAAGCGCTGGGGGCTCTGCGGCTCTGGGGCAGCCGGAGGCCCTCGAGGGCGGGAGGAGGACTGGGACCTTCAGCCCCGGGCACAGCCGGCAGGTTTCCGGCAGGCAACGGGCAACTGGAGCAACTTGCCTCAGAAAGGCCACCTGGTGTGACAGCTGTGGGGTCCCTCAGGCAGAGCCCCAGCACCAAGGCAGCCCTCATCACGGTGGGGGCTGCGGGGCAAGGGTCTGGGTGCCCGGTGGCATCCAGGCCTGCAGCTCCCCAAGGGCCCGCCCAGTCTGCCCCTCTCGTCCCCTTGCTGCCTCAGTGGGGCTGGGGCTGCCAGCTGGCACAGCGGGGTGGTTTGCAGGGGAGAGGTCGGTGGGCTCCCGCAGCCTGGAGGGCACGTCCGGGACGGGCAGCTGCTGCTGCCACAGGCATCCACCACGCCAGCGCCCTCCTAGGCCACCGCACCTCCCCAAGCCTTAGCTGCCTCTTCTCTGTAAAATGGGGACGGTGACTCCCTGCGGTCACCCGAGAGCCACCTGCAGAATGTAGGCACGCAGCATGGGTCATAGTGCCCCCATCTGGGCCTCTTACCTGGGCCTGGTCCCAGGGAGGAGCCTGGAAACGTCCACTCTCAGGGAGGCCGCCCCAGGCTGTGGCCCCCAGGTGCGGCGCGAGGACCAAAGGTGGGCGCAGAGGGGAGGGACGGCTGAGGCGCTCCCGCGTCCCAGGCCTGCGTGGCGGCTGTGGAGCTGGGGCCTGTGGGCTCCGAGGGTCGGCACCGCCCCCATGGCCACTGCCCACCCTGCCCTGCAAGGGCCACCCTGACCCCCGGCTGAGCTTAGCAGCAGGCAGGGGGGACCCAGAGAGAGACAGAGACAAAGAGAGAGACAGAGACAGGCAGACAGCAGCCTGAGAATGAGAAACCAGCGAGGCCTCAGGAAGAGAGAGCAGTGGGGGAAGGTGGATATCCATCCACCCCAGCAGCCCTGGGGTCAGGGCACAGAGAGAGGCGGGGGCGCCAGGTGGCAGCAGAGAGGATGAAAGCCCCCCGGGGCGTTTGTGTGGTCTGGAAACCATTCACTGTGGCGCCTGGAGGGCCGGGCTGACCTGAAATCTCGGCAGGAACCCGACACAGCCTGCTGATGAAGGACCCTCAGGTGTCCCGTCCTCAGGGCCGCAGCCCCAGATCCCTGCCCCCAGCTCCGGCTCTGCCCGCTGGGCCCTCCTGGGGAGTCAGATTCCTCCTGGGCCTCAGGCCTCCTGGCCATATAAGGCCGCCTGTGGGCACCTCTCGGAGAAGCTTGGGGCCCTCACCCGCCCATGGGAACCAGAGCTTGGCCAGGCCCCAGGACAGAGGCGGGGGCAGGGCCTGCTGGGGCCTTGCTCCTGTGCGCAGCGGGCACAGCGGCCCCCACCCCGGACGCCGCCCATCCCAAGGGTCTGAGCTCAGAGTCGGTGGCTGGTGAGAACGGGGGTGGGGTGGATTGGGGGCAGGGGGGCCAAAGGTTAAATAGGATAAAAAGTGATGCTGCAGAAACGTGGGCACCCTGGCGTTGAATATGCACTTCCCAGGGGCTTCCCCAGATCTGGGATCAGGACGTCTGGACCCTCTACTTTAGAGGCCGGCCAGGTGCGGCGAGGTGCCCCTTGAGGGAGGCGCGGGGACGGGGACCAGACGCTGCACACAGGTGGATCTCCCCTACGCTGTTCTCCCCTGGAGGCTGTGGGCCTGGGCCAGGCTCTGGGAGTGGCATTTGGGGGGTCCTGTCCTCAGGCCGGGGGCCGGGTCCAAGGGTGAGTGGGGTGATGTCGTACGCAGATGTACCCCCACAGGGCTGCCCCTCCGAGGCAAGCCCTCCTTCTGGCTCACAGGACCCCCAGACTGGGAGGTGGCAGGAGGGACAGGAACGAGGCCATCTGGGCATAGCAAGGGGGGCTCCCTGCTCTCAGCCCTCCAGAGGCTCAGGGGCACCCAGCAGCCTGGGCCGCCCGTGGGAGATAAATCCCAGAGGCCACGCTTCCTGCTTCGCTGTGTCCTCCTGCCAGCTGCTGGGGTGTGGCAAGGGACGAGCTGCTCCGCTTTGAGTAAATATTAATCAAACATGCTGCTAAGAGATCAGACCAGGGATGACAGCTCCTGGGGGACTTCACTGGGGGCGGAAGTGGCCAGACAGGGGAGGGGCATGGCTGTTAAGAGCTAGCGGGTCTGCAGGCACAGATGTCGGGGGACTGGAGGTGCCCAGGGCCTGGCGGGCTGCAACGGGGCCTCCTTGGGCCACCCCCGGGCTCCCAGGCTCTGGGCTGCCCTCGCAGCGGCCAGTGCCAGCCGAGGGCCACAGCAGCTCCTGGACCAAGCATTGGCCAACAGACACCCAGAAGCTGTCCCTGTCCCACTGAGTTTAGGATGCCCTGATGAGACCTCCTCTCGCAGTGGGTGCTCCCCGCGCATGGCTGGTCTGTGTCCTCCTCCCAGAGGACGGAGCTGGACCATGCGGACTGCCACAGGGACGGAGGTTCTCTCGGGCTGGCTCCCTGGAAGGGCCACCGAGCAGCCTGAGAAAGGGAACGTGGCCTCCAAGATCCCAAACCGCAGTGCTGGCTTTGCCCCAAACCCTGTCCCTGCGAGACAGACACTCCCAGTCCTGGAGCAGAGAGCCACCAGGCCTCACCCGCAGGCTGGGCCCCAGCAGGCGGCCAGCGCGAGCCTTTCTTCCCGCTGAGCGGCTTCTCCTGAGGGTGCGGCACCCGCTCGGAACCTCCTGGGGGGCAGGCAGCAGGAGAGCCGGGCTTGGGGACAGGAGGTCTGCACAGTCATCTGTTACCGATTGTGACCATCAGTGACGAATGTGACTGCCAGTGACGCAGCTGAGTGTGCAGTGAGGGGCGCCCTGTGTCCTCAGTGCAGCTGCAAACTGTGTCCCCAAGAGGCTCCCAAGGTTAGGAGCTCACAGGCCAGGGCTGAGTCAGATGTGCCTGTGGCCTGGCCTCAGGGTTTCCCACAGCTGCCCCGGTGTGGCCGAGTGGGGTGAGGGGCGCTCCTGGGAATGCCGTCGGAGTAGGGGGGCTCAGGTGAGAGGGGCTGCTGTCAGGGCAGGGGAGGATCTGCCAGACCCCTTCCCCTCCACCACTGACCTCTGTCCCCTCCTGCCACCTGCCCCACGCTGGGGCTCCTGTCACCCTGGAGCTGGGTGGGGAGGGTTCCAGATCTCAGCTCGTCCCTGGGGCTGGGCACCCAGAGCCTGGCAGGCACAGGGGCCAGGCTGCCTCCCTGGCCCCTGGCCCCCTCCCCGCTCCGAGAGCTGACCTCTTCAACCGCACGCCCACTGCCACACTGGGCGCCCCTGTCCCAGGCATTCTGGACAGCACTGCTGGGGCTGTCTGATTGTGGGGGCACTGGTGCCCAAAAGATGCCCAGTAAACGGGGGTAGGACATGGACGACTGACTTCCTGTCTCTTTGCTAACTTGTGTGCTCTCCACTGAGCCCTGGCCCTTGCGTCTCAGGTCTCAGTTTCCCCATCAGTAAGCGGGAAAGGTGGCTGTGCTGCCCAGGAGTCAGGGAGACGCTATTGGCCCATTGGTAGCGACTCCCTGGACGCCGACAAGGACAGTGGGCGTCAGGGTGGGCACAGCCCAGATGCCCCTCCCCCTGCCCATCTCCCCACCCCGCTCCTGACCCGCCGCCCGGCCCCCTAGGCGCACACGGCGGCGCAGAGGGTGAACACCTCACCCAGCCCCTTGCCACACTCTCCTCTGTCCCTTCACGCCCTGTCCCTCTCATCAGTTGCTCCTGGGGCAGCTGTCTGCCGGGAAGCAGCTAGCCCCAGATTAACCCTCCGCGTGCTGGAGCGGGACACTCCGCTGATTCAGCGCATTCTCAGGCAGCCGCCCCGCCCTCCCCGGCCAGCCTGGCCGCTAGGGGGCTCAGAGGGCTCCTGGCCCAACCTCTGCCTGCCAGACCCCAGGGGATATCGGGAAGCGGGCAGGTTCTCAGGAGTCCAGCCAGAACCTGGGGGGAGGGTTCTCAGCCTCTGGTCCCCCAGGCCGTCTGAGCCCTCAGCTGTCAAGGGCAGCCGGAGGCAGAGCACACTGTCCTGTGCCAACCTCCCATCTGCGGACCTGCTACTGTCCAGGGGCAGCTCTCGCCTGTCCCTCAGCTCGTGAGCCAAACCTGCGCCAGGACTTGGGATTCCTTGGCCCCTCCCCCACACTGAGCTTCTCCGGCAAAGTGGAGCCACCTGCTCTCCCCGCCCCCAGGAGGCAGAACTAACTGTGAAGTTAGGGGAGAACTGCAGGGAAGGAAAGTGGAAAGAGGGAAGGAGGGAGGGAGGGTCCCACGGCCCATTTCCCAACTCTGAAGAGAAGGGGCCACCCAGCCTCTTGGGATTTGAGATTTGTAGGTCAGGAAAATGTGGATGGTGGTGCAACCTTCCTAGAACAGCTGCCGGCTCAGGACCCCTGCCAGGACCGGCTGGCCAGCGCCCCACAAACTCAGCCTGACCCCCAGGATTGTCGAGGGAGCCCAGCAAGATGTGAGCCCACGGCCCACATGGGACCGCAGCCCAGCTGGCCTGGCTCAAAGACGGGGGAGCAGCTGGCCCAGCAGCTGCAGCCCCACCCCACCCCAACCCCCGGGGCTTCCCTGGAGGCAGATTTGGCCCGGGAGACAAGGGGAGGAGGAGGCCGCTGCACCCAATGGTCGCAGCCACCCAAAGGCAGAAACACAGGACACAGCCCTGAGCTCTGCCACCAGCGTCCTCAAGCTGCCGGCCAGGCAGGGGAGGGCAGTGTGTGTGGTTCAGGGCCAGGCGGAGTTGGTGGAGTCCACAGTGATCTGGAGCACAGGTGCTCCCAGGCACACATCGGGCGCTCAACAGGCAACAGGCGTGAGAGCACGGACTTCTCTAGGAGCCACAGGACCACGAGCACCCACTCCGATCCTCCCAAGGGGCTCCGCGGGGGTCCAGCCCCTCCCGCCGCACTTCCCAGTTTGAGAGTATTTTAAAGCGCAGCGGGGCAGGCAGGAGACAGGCCAGGTTGAATCTGACCTGGTCCCCCAGAAAGCAGAGGGTCCCCACCTGAGATCTCCCTGTCCCTCTGCAGATCGGGATCCCTCCACGACCGGGCGCCGCTGGCAGAACGAACCTTCCCGCACACCAGCAGGATGGGACAATGCGGGGGCCGGCGAGAGGTGCCCAGAGTTAAGGAAACAAAGAGGGGAGCTGTTGGGCCACGGGCCGGGACGCGGAGGGGAGCACCACGGTCCCAGGCGGGACCCGGAGCTACGACCTGGGGTGGAGACGGGCTGGCGCCCTAGTCCCGCGCCTGGCCCGGGGCCAGCAGGTGCCCCTTCCGGGAGGCTGGCCGGGCCGGGGTCCGAAGGGTTAAGGCCGCCCGGCCGCCCCTCCCCCTGCCCTCTCCCTCCCCCGACCCCCTCCCCGGGGCGCGGGGCTCGGGCGCCCGGGCGGGCCGGGGCGGGGCCTGGCGTCCGCGGGCGGAGCGAGCCGGGCGTCCGCCTCGCTTCAGACCCGCTGTGCTCCCGCCGCGGCTGTCCCAGGAGCGCGGGGACGCGGCCCGGGCCGGGAAGATGGCGAAGCGCGGCGCGCGGCACTGCGCCGAGAGCGTCTCGCGCGCGGGCGGCCCCCGGGGCCCCGCGCCGCTGCTGCTGGCGGGGCTGGCGCTGCTGGGCGCGGCGCGGGCGCAGGCGGCGGGCGGCTTCAGCCTGCACCCGCCCTACTTCAACCTGGCGGAGGGCGCCCGCATCTCCGCGTCCGCGACCTGCGGCGAGGAGGCCCCGGCGCGCGGCCCCCCGCGCCCCACCGAGGACCTCTACTGCAAGCTGGTGGGGGGCCCCGTGGCAGGTGGAGACCCCAACCAGACCATCCAGGTGAGTGCGGGCGGGGGTAAGAAACATCGCCCCGAGGCATTTGGACTCGAACTCCAGCCCAACTCCTAGGGGAGCGCCATGGGCCGGGGTGGGTCCCAGTACCGACTCTCTCCCATCCCGACTCTGCGGTTGCGCATTTTAGGGAACCAAGAGGGACCCTGGCCTGGCCACTTTGGCTCGTCTGGGGAACTGCACGTCCCTCTGGAAAGGCCGAATGTGGTGTCCCCGGCACGGACTTGGGGGCATCCGGGCGCCGGTCCAGTTCTGTTGCTGGGACCCGGGCGGGAGGAGGGCTAGTGCCCAGTCCCCAGCGGCCCCTAGTCCGGGATCCCGGCGAGGGCGGGACTTGGCCTCCGCCACAGGCTGCCTGTGGAGAGGGGGCGGGCAGCTCCACCTTCCCTCGGGACAGGCTGGAACCTGCTGGCCTCTGCACGAGGGCGGGAGGGGCCAGCCACCTGAGGCTCCACTGTCTCCAGCCAAGAGGTGAAGCCTCTCGGGACTTGGTGGGACCCCCCAAGGTAGGGGAGGGCAAGCTGCAAAGTTTTCACTGGGGATGGCAACACGTGGCCGCCTCGGTGTCTGCCCGGCAGGTGGTAGGGACCCTGGGCTCAGTCTCCCTGGGGAGATGTGGTTTGAATCCCTGCAGACCCCCTGGGGGGCACACCCCTCCCAAGCCAGGAGCCTGGAGGTGGGTTCAGTTAGGCAGCCACCTGACCAGGAAAGCAGGGCTTTTGAGGTCCTCTGGACTTAAGTGGGAGCTGGGGTTGCTTTAGAGAGGGTGACGTCTGCTCCAGGGGCTTCCTAGAAGCCGGTTGTGGGCCCATCTCCCCACCCCTGCCCCGCTTAGGCAGAGTCCAGGGGCCCTAGGGGCCCATGTAACCTCGGCTGCCGCCTCCAGGGACCTGTCTCCACCTTCCTGGAAGGAGAGGGTGAAAAGAAGAGTAGCTGGAGGTTGGATTAGCTGGGGTGGGGGAGAAGGCCCAGAAGCCAGGAAGTTGAGGGATGAATGAAGGAACCTGAGCAGGGCCCCACCTGGCCCTCCAGTGGGGGAGGGGAGCTGAGCAGGGCCATCCTGCCTCCCCCGTGGGGCTCCTGGACTCATGGGCGTTCTCTCCTCAAGCCCAGCACAGCCTTCTGACACTGGAGGTCTCAAGCCCACACTTCAGATGGGGAAACTGAGCCCTGGAAAGATGCAGGCACCTGCTTGGGGCCCCACAGCTAGAACCAGGTCCAGCTGGGTTAACAGTGGAACCTGGGCTCCTCCTGGCTGGGGATCCCCCTACATCTGGCTGACCACGCGGGGGCCGGGTCTCAGGAAGGAGCACCCATGGGTGTCTCCAGACCTGCCGCAGGGACCTGGCCAAGCTCCCCAGGGCCCTTCCTCGCTGCTCAGCTGGGATTTTGTGGCTCTGGCAGGGGAGGCCCCAGGCTACCTCCAAACCCCAGGCCACCTGCCTGTGCCGCCTGGCGGGGGACGCAGGCCCTCTCAGAGGATTACTACTTGAATGCCCCTTGGTGTCTGTTTGTTTCCCCCTTAGGGTGCTTAAAGGCCTGGCTGGGATCTGGTGGCCTGGAATCAAAGTCCCTTTCCTCTGCCTCTCCTTAGCCGTGTGGTTTCTCTCTCTGAGCCTCAAGCTGCTTGTCTGTAAAATGGGCATGGTGTGACCTCCTGCCTCATGGGGGCTCATCAGCTTGGCCTGCTCAGCAGACGGCAGCCGTGGCATTCCATGCTTCGGAGCTGGCCAGATTAGGATGGCAGCCTTGCCTTACCCAGCTCAGGTCTAGCAAGGGAGAGAAAGGCTTCCCCGACAAAGTATGTAGTGCTGAGCGATTAGTACCCTGCTCTAGGTTATGGCCCCATAGAGAGATCAGCTGGCAGATGTGAGCTGAATGGCTGCTCTAGTGACCTTGGACACCTCCTTCCTCTTCTCTGAGCACCCTGGGTCTGCTGACAGCCCTGGCTGCCGATTGGGTGGGTGAGGGTGATGGGGCCCTGTAGGCCCCTCTGGAGCAGAGGGTTGGGTGGGGCAAGGTGGGCGGGCCCAGGAGGGGCCCAGGAGATAAAGCCACAGCCGTCTCTGTCCAGAGAGCCCAGTTTTGTGCCAACAAGGAGGGAGTCACTGAGGATGTAGTGCCCAGGGACGGGGCAGCGCAGCTCAAGGCTGCAAGCCAACAGCTCTCAGGGAGTCTCCGTAGGGGGCGGGGCACATGCTGGCCTGGGACGTCCCAGATGGGATCTGGGGTGACCTGCTGGGTGTCCGGACCGGGCAGCTGGGGCAGGCAGAGGGCCACTCGGGATCCCGGCCCTTGCAGCCTCAGGTGGGCATCAGCGGAATTCCGGGCCTGCCCTGCAGGGGAAGTCCGGCGCAGCAGCCAGGTCCTGGTGGTGACTCACTGGAAGGGGAAGTCCTTATCAGCCCCTCCGCTGTTTCCTAGCTCTGTTCCTGGCAGGACCCTCTGCAGAGGAGGGGTGAAGGGAGCCCGGACCTGCTCTTAACTCTCCAGGCCAGCCGGGTGGCCTAGCAGGGACTAAGCCCAGGCTTCCCTGGGCTCCTGGAAGACTGAGGCTGACCCTTGACCTTCCACCCAGCCTCCCTGGGGCGCTCACAGGTCTGGGAGGGTCTTGCCCAGCAGGCGGCCTTGCCTGTCTGCCCGCCCACACCTGCTTCCTGGGAGCCTTCCGCTCCCCCTCCCCCTCCCCGGCCAGGCCAGGCACCAGTGCTAGCTGTCGCTGAACCCCTGGAGCCCCCACAGGCCCTGGAGCCTGAGCCCCAGTGTCCAGTTTGGGGGTCATGTTGAACTTGGCGGTGCGGCCCACGCAGGCCATGGCACTGTGCTGGGTGTCCTCCCATGCTGTGGCCCCTCTGTGTGGCAGCTCTGGTAGTGGGCTGGGGGACACAAGGCAGGTGTGGACCCTGCCGCCGGAGCTCTGGGGGCCCTGGGGACAGTGGTAAACCCGCCAGTCAGGAATGGACAGATGACCCAGGTCTCCTTCGTGTGGGGGGATGAGGGAAGCAGGGCTGCAGGTCGTCTTGGGTGGCCCCAAGCTGTAGGCCCTGCTGAAGGGGGGACATTTGAACTGCGGTCAAGGGATGACAGGGGCACGGGCCAGGATGGGGGTGACCCGAATGCCAGCACAGGTCCTGGAAGCCCACAGGACAGGCACCCACGGGATGGGCGAGGAGGCCTGGGGCAGACGGATAGGGCCGGGCCCGGCATACCCCGCTGTGTGGCCTTGGGGCAGGCCCTCGAGCCACTTGAGCCCAGGAGTGGGGCAGGGCATCTCCCACGCTCCTACCTCCTCCTCCTAGGATGAGGTCTGGCCCCCCGGGAGGCAGGCAGGGGTGGGGCCGGCGCGTTTCCCAGACTCAGCCTCTGAGGCAGCCAGTGCCAAGTCTGCCTTTGTGTGCTGAGGGACAGCAGGTCTGGTTTCCTTGGGAGGGCGGTCTCGGGCTCGGCCCCGCTGGGCAGCAGCCAGGCAAGCCCTGCCCCTGCAGGCCCTGCCCATCCCCCCCAGCTCCTGCACCTGCTCCTCCCCCACCAGGGAGGGCAGGCCTGGACCCTGCTGGGAGCTTCCTCTGTCCCCGGGGGCACAGGCATGGGCAGGTGGCTGGACCCTGACAGAAGCAGCTGCGATCTGTTAATCCTCACGGTGGCTGCGGGAGGCAGGTGTGGTGTTGTCCCCACTCTGTGGATGGGGACACTGAGGCTCAGCGGACCTGTGACCTGCCTGCGTCCCAGAGCTCAGAAAGGGCAGAGCCAGGAGCCTGGGCCTCACCGCTGCCCCCACGTCCAGCTGGGCCCGTCCCCACGGCCTGCCGGAACAGCTTAATTCTGTCTCCGCAGACCCTGATCCGAGAGGCTGTGGGCAAGAGCCTGGGGTGGGGCCGGGCTGGAGGAGGGGCCGGCCTCGAATCCACCCTTCATCTCTGGGTGATCCTCTGTGGCTTCCCCTCCTCACCCCTTCTGCCCCACAACCTGCCTGAGCCCCTGCAGTGGCTGGCAGGGAAGGGTGACGTGCACCTTGCCTCCTCCCCATTTGCTCCCTTGGCTCCCTGGCTCTGCCTGCCCCAGGGCCTTTGCACTGATGTCCCTCTGCTTGGAGCACGCTCCTCCTTCCTGTGTGGGTCTCAGGTGCCACCTGCTGAGAGAGGCCTTGATGTTCCCACCTACAGCAAGCACCCTCTCCCTGCCCGGTCTTTCTGTGCCCTCCCTAACGCCCAGGCATCTCAGGACCCACAGCCCCTGGGCCGAGGAAGCAGCAGCCACCCAGCCTGTGCTTGCTAAGCAAATGGATGCGTGGAGCAAGGGGGCCCCAGGGTGGGGGTAGAGGCCGGGTGAACAGGGCCAGGGCTTGAGGGGCAAGAGGGTGACTCTGGGGGGCTCAGCGTCCCGGCCTTTGTCAGCCATCTGACCATGCCTGGTCCCCTGCAGGGCCAGTACTGCGACATCTGCACGGCGGCCAACAGCAACAAAGCGCACCCCGTGAGCAACGCGGTCGACGGCACAGAGCGCTGGTGGCAGAGCCCGCCACTGTCCCGTGGCCTGGAGTACAACGAGGTCAACGTCACCCTGGACCTGGGCCAGGTAGGGCCTGCCTTCTGCTTGCTGGGCCCCCGTCCTGCACCTCTGGCCCAAAGCGGGGGGGTCTCCACTCTGTGCCAGGCTGGGGCTGGGCGCCTGGCACAGCGGGACGCACGCACGGGTGGGTGCCTTTTGTTCCTGCTTTCCACACTCCTGCAGCGTGGCGACGGAGGGGCCAATGGACACTGCCAAAGGTCGCCCGCAGGGTCTGGTGGGGGTGCTGAGTGGACGGCTTGGGAGGCAGGGACAGACGTGCTGGGAGCCTCTGGTCTCCCACCCCCTGGCAGGAGCCCTGGTGTTTAAGGAATTCCTGGCGGGTGTGGGAGGAGCTGCAGGAATGCGGAGGAGGCTGAGGAAGTGGACATTCCTGGGATACCTGTGCGGTGGTGGCCCTGGTGGGGCCAGGTGGGGTTAGGTGCCTGCTCTCAGTCCTGGTGCCGGCACAGGCTGGGGCCAGGCGCTCCCCAGTGAAAAGCAAGTCCCCTCCCCTCGCCGTGGACCTGCCCACCGCAGCCCTGATTTCACCCCTGGGCTGGCTCAGACACACTGGCTGCGTCCCACTCTGGGTGACTGTGTCCATGTGCCGGCCTTGGGGTCCCGGTCTGTGCGGTGGGCCCAGTGGGCCAGCGATCTCCACGCTTCCAGGGACGGGGCCGTGGGGGCTGGGGGACGAGGCTGAGCCAGAAGCACCCGGAGTCACAGCTCCAGGGTCCACCCTGCCAGCCCCCTGCCCTGCAGCTGCAGAGGCCTGTGTCCCAGCTGGCTCTGCCGCCGTCCTGTGTGTGACGGGGTGGGTCTGTGCTCCTCTCTGAGGCCCTTGTCCCTGCTGCAGTCCCAGATGTTAGAGGCAGTGCAGGTCTCCCACAGGCCTGCCTGGCAGGGCCGGTCCTGAGGGGCAGACGCCTCTGTCCCCCGCCCGGCCCAGCGGGCAGGCCAGGGGTGGGGAGCAGCTCACGTGCCAACAAGTGGTGTGGAATTTGCAGGGGGCCGTGGGCTCCCTCTCGTGCCCCACGTGGGAGCAGCCCTGGCGGAAGGGCAGGCGGGGAGGGGCCAGGCGGGGGCTGCCGTCTCGGGCTCCTGACTGCTGACCTCCGGGTGCCGGCACCTGGCCCCGGCTCTGACCTGGCCCGCGTCGGGGTGCGGCTTGGCTCCTTTCCCTTCATCTCACTGGGTTTCACCGAGTCTGGGCTCCCTGTTCCCTGGAGCCCCCGGAGCCCGTGGGACACAGGGTCCCTCATCTCCCTGGCACAGCGGTGGAGGCACCAGGGGAAGCCGCGTATGTGAATGCTCAGCTGTAGGGGACAGGCAGGGGGACAGGCGGCTGCTGGTGGCTGGGAAGGGGGCACTGGAGGCTTCCTGGCCCTCGTCCTCCAAGGGACTGGCCTGGCCAGGCTGGGGGAGGGGAGAGGGCCCATCTCCATGGCAACCCCAGGGTGGCTGCAGAGCCTGTGGGCACAGTGCCTGGGGTGGGCACAGTGCCTGGCGTGCCGTGGGGGTGCCAGGGGAGGTCAGACTGGTGCTCAGACCTGCAGGTGCCGGCCCTGCCACCTCCTGGCTCTGGGCCCTCTTTGAGCCTCGGGCTCCCGTCCATGCAGGGGCTGGAGCGGGTTTGCTTTTAGATCGTTCCTGGGCCAGGGCAGGGCTTCGCCGTGTGAGCATCTTGCCTCCCCAAACGTGTGTCACCCACTGCGAAATGACCCGAGGGGAAAAGGAGCCTTCCGGCTGTTTTGGAGGGGGTCCCCCCGCCCACCACCCCTCTGCTCTCCCCTCCCTCCTTCCACCTTTACTGTGTGGACGCGTCCCCAAGGCCCATAGCGGGGCTGCCAGCCTGGCTGGGGTGGGGCAGAGGGCCCAGTGTCCATTTCCGCAGGTGAGGCTCCCGCTCAGACTGGAAGGTCCTCTGAGGCGCTGGTCCTGGGCAGGGCTGGGCTCCCGGCAGGACACAGCGGGTGGGCGGGCACCCCCCCCCCCCCCCACCGCTGGGCTGCCAGCAGCCTTTGTTCTGGGATCTGGAGCGGATGCCCTGGGAAGGGGGTGGGGCAGCTGGCCCTGGGCACAGAGGGCTTCCTGCGCCTTGGGGCGGAGCAGGGTGCGGTGGGCTGATCAAGCTCTTGTGGGTGGGGCCCAAGGGCTGGCACGGGGTGGGTGGGGTGCTGGGTGGGGTGCTGGTCTCTGAGGGGTCCATCGGGGAGCAGCTGGCTGGGCTCTCGGCCCGGGTCTGCCGACCCCTCCTGGGAAAGGGTTCTTCCGCCAGGGGTGGGGCCCCGGGAGGAAGCTCCACTGCTGGTGACTCTGGTGACTCGGGGCAGTTGCCAAGTCCAGCGTGACCTGCCTGCGGGTCCTGGGCGGGTGGGTATATCCTGGTGTCCTCTGGAAGCCTCTGAAGCCCGTGGTCCGATCGCTGGCCTTAGGCAGCCGCTTCCCAGAACCACCCAGACCCGTGCCGGGCTGAGGCCACACAGCAGGCGGCTGGGCTGGGGTGCCCCGTCCCAGACCCTGTCCCCACACCCGCACCCGCACCCGCACCCCAGCCCAGTGGGCCCAGTCCGTAAGGGCAGGGCAGGGGTGAGCTGGGTCCCTATGTCCCCTCCCTCTCCAGACACTCCCAAGGATGTGTGGGGGAGGGGCTCTCCCTGCACCCCCCTCCCTCCACCTGCAGCGGAGCCCACCTTCCAGTCATGCTTTGGGGGACACGGGGCACCCCGCTTTCTTCCCTCCTGCGCTCCAGTGGCTCTGTCCCAGCCCTGACAGGCCCAGGCTGCAGGACAGACCAGGGCCAGCTGGGAGGGCGAGGGGGGACAAGGTGCAGGGGCCCTGGGCTGGCCCTGGCGTGTGGGCGGGGGCGAGGGCTCCAGGCCCACGGTGTTGCTGGGGGCTAGAAATGCTGGCGTGAGGGCCTGTGCCCCGGGGACGTGGGGACATGGGCCTCAGACAGTGGGCTGGCTGGGGTATGGGAGGCGGGGGAGGGGCGGGGGTCGGCGTCCCCCACCAGATGGGGTGCTGAGGAGACAAAGCTTTAGTGAAGCTGCTGACCACCTGGCCACTTGGGGACACTGAGGCAGGGATTTAGGAGAGGGACAGTGCCAGTGTGGACGCCCCGGGCTTGGTCTCCTCTGTGAGTGGGGTGGGAGCGCCTGCCCTGCCCTCGGGCGGCCTCCTGGTCCCAGGTGCCGCTGGCCTGGCTGCCGGGCCGGGCTCTGGGCCATGTGGCTGGTGCCCCAGGACGGTCAGTGGGGGTATCCACGGAAGGACAGGAAGTGCAGCCGCGGCCAGGCTCTGGTTACAGAGCCCAGCGGCCTGGACAGATGCAGGGGCTGGGCCGGATGTGGCCTGTGGAGCTGGGCTCCCTGTAGGGGTCAGAGAGGAGTCCTGGGCGGCATCCCTGGGGCAGGTCCTCTGGCTGAGCTTGGGGTGCCCCTCCCCCGGCACAGGATCAACAGCGAGACCCTCCCTCTGCCTGTCCCTGCCTGGCTGAGAGGGCACCTGTTCCTGGCCCTTGCAGCCATGCCTCCAGCTGGTCCCCTTGCTTGCTGTGGCACAGAGACGCCGCCTCCCACCTGGACCCCCCAGGCCCTGGCGGCCCCCAGAGGCTTCCTGTTTCTCTCTGTTTTTAAACAAAACCCACCGCGGTGGCCTCTGCAGTACAGCTCAGCACAGACTGAACTGTTTGGGTTTCGGGCTGAGGGTCCCCTTGGGATGGACTCCACTTCCTGTGGTCCAGGCTGACCCTCTGGCCTGACCTGGGCTGGGCCACAGGGGAAGGGGCAGGGAGGTCGGGGGTCACGGGATCCACCCCGGCCATGCTCTGCTGAGGTGCTGGTGTCTGCATGGCCAGTGGATGTGCCCTGCCCTCCAGCTGTGAGCTCCCGCCCACCCTGCCCAGGGTGTTCCTGGGGCCCCGTCTGTCCTTGGGGCATCCTGTATCCCCCGGCACTTCCTCTCCACTGTCTCTTGGGGAGTGGGGCCCATGTGTGGCGAGTTCTGTGCAACGGGCCCCCGCTTCTTCACCCAGCTGGGGCCCGAGTAGACACACCGCCCTGCTGGGGGTTTATCGAGGTTTCCAGATGGGGGCTCTGCCGCGGGGGAGGCACTGCAGGCGTGCGGGCAAAGGCAGGGCTGGACCAGGGCTCGGGTCGCAGGGCCTCTGAGGGCAGCCCGGGCGCCCAGTGCTCTGTGTGAGGGGATCGGTCAGGGCGCTGGCTGGCCTGGGTGCCTGGCGCTAGGAGGGGCTTCCTGCCCTCGCCAGCACCGCCTCGGCCCCTGGCCTGTCGCCGGGAGTTGGCACAGGGCCCTTCTTCCTGCAGGGCTGGGCTGACTCACAGACTGCCCGTGATTCACACCACTGGGCGGGTGGGGTTGGCCCTCGGCCCCAGGACGGGCAGTGCGGTGGCACTTGGTGTTGGTCTCCCCAGCCCAAGATGGGCCAGGGCAGAGCTGGGGCCTGGCACAGGACGGCGCCCCATCCCCTCCCAGCGGTTCCAGCGCAGCCCACCCCTTGGTGATGTGGGTGTCTGCGCCCAGGAGGCTGCAGGCCCACAGGGTCACCCTCTGCCCCCACCGTCCCCAGGGCCTGCGGGGGCCCCGCCAGTTTGCTCTGCTGGCCTCACCCAGCTGTCCAGACCCTGGCCCCTGCTCTCTCCTCTCCCCAAGCTCTGCGTCCGGGACACCAGTGTGTGGTGTGGCTTCGTGGGTGCCCTCCACACTGTCCCTGCTGGGGGCTGTGGCTTCCACTTACCCACTCCAGGGCCAGAATGCCTCGTCCGGGGCATCCTCCCTCCGAGGCTCCTGGCACCTGCCGTGGTGAAGGCACTTTGCCCCGATCATCCTCTGTGCCCCTCTTCTCACTGCCCTGTGCCTGGGGGAGGGGCAGTGACCACCCTGGGGACAGAGCCCCTGAGGCCGGAGCCCACCCTGGACTGGCTACCCCAGGCCCCGTGCTCCTGGGGCTCTTGCCGACTCCCCGTGAGGCGGGGTCCCGGGGACAGAGGCCCTCCTTTGGGAGCCTTGGCCCTCCAAGGTCGGGCTGGGAGGGGCCGGGGGCGCGGTAGCTGAGAGGCTGGCCCGGCTGCTGTCCTGGAGACGTGCCTGCCCCAAAATAGCCAGATTTTTAAAAATAACCCGGTCAGCTTTTGTTTGCCTTTTGCTTTAAAAGAAATTTTTTTCCTTCTGCACGGAACTATGTAGCAGCGGAAAGGTCAGCTCCAGTTGGCAGCCAAGCCCGGTGGGGTGTGGAGGGGGCCGGGCTGTGTCCAGGGAGGCCAGAGGGTCTGTGCCTGCTGCGGGTTGTGCTGAGGGCGGCTGGTGTCACCTGGGAGCTGAGAGCAGGTTGGGGACAGAGGGGAGCCCTTGAGCCGGGGCTTCCCTTCCCACCAGCATCTGTGCAGCTGGCCAGGCCTGGAGGACAGCCGGCTAGGGCCTCTTTCTGACAGACATGCTCGTGTGGACAGACAGACGGAAGTCCAGGACCCCAGCAGTGGGGGGCGAAGTTTCCAGGCCGCCCTTCCCTGCAGATCGGTGTCTGCGAGTCAATATTTGTGCAAGTGCTCTCAGCTGGGAAAAATGCGTCCAGCCTGCAGGAAGGGCGAGGGGAGGACGTCGGAGGGTGCAGCCTCCCCAGTGCTCAGGGAAAGGCGGGGGTGGGTCCCAGGGGCCGCCGGGTCCTTCCGTCTGCTCGGGAGCCTTCGGTGGGGGGCTGTGCTGCCAGCTCCCCGGGAGCAGGCGGTGTCCCTGCCCCAGCGAGCAGGCCCCTGGAGTGCCCCTGCGTTGGGCCCACAGGGGTCTGCTGAGCCCAAGGTGTGGGGCTGGGTGTAGGGTGGGCTCCCGAAGACGCGGGAAGCCCTGCCTGGCCAGACAGTGCTGGTCCCTCTGTCCCCACCCACGGGGGAGGGGAGGATGACCTCACAGCCTGGCTGCGGGTGAACAGGCTGTGCCCCCACCCCCACCCCAGGGGAAAGCCCCGCTGGGTTCCACTCCGTGTCCCTGCAACGCCAAGCCTTCCGGGCAGGACTCGGGCCTGGTGTGTCTTGGGGTCCTGGCGCCCTGCCCTGCCTGGACTCTGGGCAGCCTGTGCCCCGCCAGGGCTGGAGCCATAAGGGGTGTGTGGTCCTTCCGTGGGGGACAGCACTGCAGTAGCAGGCCAACTCGGGCGGGGTGAGGTGGGGGTGCGGTGACTGCGGGCCTTGAGCAGACCTGGGGGCACCCCCACTCTTTCCTGCGGGCCTGTAGGCCCAGGACAGGCCTGGCCGACAGCACCCCCAGGTCCCAGGCAGCACCTGCCACAGAGAAACCCCTGGAGCAGCAGGCGCTGGGGGGTGTCAGAGGCCTGGCGGGCAGCTCAGAGCCCACCTGTGGGCAGGGGTCTGCACCAGCTGAGCCTCTGCCGTGTGCCGGGAGCCCCCCACTCCTGGTGGGAGCTGGTCCTTGTGCAGATGTGGGGGCAGATGGAGGGACCTCCCGGCAGGCCCCCGGGGCCTTTTCCCCTTTGTTCCCTGCCCTGCAGCGTCCGGGCCCCCTGACACCCTCGGTCCCCACAGGTTTTCCACGTGGCCTATGTGCTCATCAAGTTTGCCAACTCCCCCCGGCCAGACCTCTGGGTGCTGGAGCGGTCCACGGACTTCGGCCGCACCTACCAGCCGTGGCAGTTCTTCGCCTGTGAGTCTCGGGAGCTGTGGGGCCGGGGGGGTGTCCCCAGTGGGGCTGCTGTGACCATGGCTTCTTGAGGTCTCGGTCACCAGCCCGGCCCTCACATCCAACCCCTGTGCGGGTCAGAACTGTCCGTCTGAGGACCGGGAGGCAAACAGGAATTTATCAGGTCACGTCCCCGATGTCCGGCACAGCTGGGCCCAGGGGCTGGTGGCGCCAGGACTCTCGGTGCCATCTCCTGGCTCCCTCTGGGCTGGCTTCATGTTCGACAGTTCCCCGTGGTGACACAGGGCCCTGGCGGCTCCCAGCTTGCTTCCTGCCAGCTCAGCTGCCTGTGTCAGGAGAGCCGGGTCCTGGCACTCACTCACCGGCTGCCTTTGGCCACCTGCCACCCTGATTGGTCATGTCGGCAGGATGGGGATGCTCCAGTTTGGCGGCCTGGTCACGTGTCCCCCAAAATTCCCTGGCCCGAGAGTGGAGGAGGGAGGTTCTCTCACAGGCGGTCGGGGACTGTCCCCAAGGAAGGACATGAAGACAGTCCTCCAAGGGGAGGGGGTGGCACCTGCTCTCTAGACGTGTCCCAGGGAGAGGGGTGCAGGGGTGAGGGTGTCGAGCCGGCGCAGCTGTGCACGTCCAGCGTGGCCGGCGGGGTGGGAGCTCCTCCCTCAGCAGGGTTCAGTGACCTCTGCCCCAAGTCCTGCTGGCGGGTGGAGCCTTGGCTGGGTGACCCGCCGAGGGCGCAGCGTTCCCACCTCAAGATGAGGTGGCCGGGCTCGGGCTCAGGTGACCCGTCCAGGAGGCAGCGTGCCAGGTGGTCAGGGTCAGGGAGCCCAGGGGCCCCGCCGCTGGGCCTGCGGGCTTTTCTGGTGGCCTCAGCCCTCCCTGTCCGCCCTTTCCTGCAGCCTCCAAGAGGGACTGCCTGGAGCGATTTGGGCGGCGGACGCTGGAGCGCATCGCGCGGGATGACGACGCCGTCTGCACCACTGAGTACTCGCGCATCGTGCCCCTGGAGAACGGCGAGGTGGGCCGGGGGCAGCGTGCTGGCGGTTCTGCCGGTCTGCTCCTGGCGGCCACACCTGGCCTCACCGCCCACGCCTTCTGCAGATCGTGGTGTCCCTGGTGAACGGGCGCCCGGGGGCCATGAACTTCTCCTACTCGCCGCTGCTGCGCAACTTCACCAAAGCCACCAACATCCGCCTGCGTTTCCTGCGCACCAACACGCTGCTGGGTCACCTCATGGGCAAGGCGCTGCGGGACCCCACGGTCACACGCCGGGTGAGCCCACCCTGTCTGGCGTGTGGGGCAGCCCCTGGCAGACGGGGGAGGAGCAGGCGGGGGGGGGGGGAACAGCCTGGGCCCGAGGCCCTGGGGCGGGGGGGGCGGGGGGGGCGGGGCAGAGGGGGAGGTGAGTCTGGGCCTGGCGCTCACGGGCCTGCGGTGCAGTATTACTACAGCATCAAGGACATCAGCATCGGCGGCCGCTGCGTCTGCCATGGCCACGCGGATGTCTGCGATGCCAAGGACCCTTCGGACCCTTTCAGGTGAGGCCCTTTCGGCTGAGGTCCCCCTCACCTGAGGTCCCCCTCACCTTAGGTCGCCCTCAGGTACAGCCCCTTTAGGTAAGGCTTCTCTCATGTCAGGTCCCCTCTGCCGGGGCCCCGCTCGGCTTAGGCCCTTCTCACATGAGGCCGTGTTCAGATGAGGGCCCTCTCAGGTGAGGCCCCCCTGAGCTCAGGCCCTCTCAGGTGAGGCCCCCCTGAGCTCAGGCCCTCTCAGGTGAGGCCCCTCTGAGCGCAGGCCCTCTCACGTGAGGCCCCTCTGAGCGCAGGCCCTCTCACGTGAGGTCCCCCTGAGCTCAGGCCCTCTCAGGTGAGGCCCCTCTGAGCTCAGGCCCTCTCACGTGAGGCCCCTCTGAGCTCAGGCCCTCTCACGTGAGGTCCCCCTGAGCTCAGGCCCTCTCAGGTGAGGCCCCTCTGAGCTCAGGCCCTCTCACGTGAGGCCCCCCTGAGCTCAGGCCCTCTCAGGTGAGGCCCCCCTGAGCGCAGGCCCTCTCAGGTGAGGCCCCCCTGAGCGCAGGCCCTCTCAGGTGAGGCCCCCCTGAGCGCAGGCCCTCTCAGGTGAGGCCCCCCTGAGCGCAGGCCCTCTCAGGTGAGGTCCCCCTGAGCGCAGGCCCTCTCAGGTGAGGCCCCTCTGAGCTCAGGCCCTCTCACGTGAGGCCCCCCTGAGCTCAGGCCCTCTCAGGTGAGGCCCCCCTGAGCGCAGGCCCTCTCAGGTGAGGCCCCCCTGAGCGCAGGCCCTCTCAGGTGAGGCCCCCCCTGAGCGCAGGCCCTCTCAGGTGAGGCCCCCCTGAGCGCAGGCCCTCTCAGGTGAGGCCCCCCTGAGCGCAGGCCCTCTCAGGTGAGGCCCCCCTGAGCGCAGGCCCTCTCAGGTGAGGCCCCCCTGAGCGCAGGCCCTCTCAGGTGAGGCCCCTCTGAGCGCAGGCCCTCTCAGGTGAGGCCCCTCTGAGCGCAGGCCCTCTCAGTTGAGGCCCCCCCCACCCCCAGCTGAGGGTATTTCAGGCAAAGCCCTTTTCAGCTGAGGCCCCTTGCACTCCTGCCTCTCAGGTGGGGCCCCTTTAGGTGGGCCCCCTTTAGGTGAGGCCCCTTGGCGTTGAGGCCAGAGGCTCCCCGCCAGTCCCTGCCTAACTCCGGGGCAGGAAGCCAGGTTCCATTGCCTGCCACCCCCACCCCCACTTCCCGTATGACCCAAACTTACTTCCTGTGGGCCTCGGTTTCCCTGTCTACACCGTGAGGTGAGAGGTGGAGCTGTGTGCAGCCTCCTCGGGGTGCCCTGCTGCCAGCGCAGGTGGGCTCTCTGGGCCGCACGCCAGCTGCCCTTTCCACCCAGCAGACGCCCCGGCCCCGTGGGGGGGGTCAAAGATCGGGGTAATCGGTCCAGAGTGCCCGTCGGCGTCCCCAAGGTGGACTGGGCTCCACCCAGCTCCTGCAGCCTGTCCTCAGCGCACAGAGGCATCCCTGCCGCCCCCACACCAACCTTCACCCCAACCACGGGCAGGGGCGAGGCCCAGCCAGGGAGCAGCCGACGCCGCCATCCGACGTGCCCTGTGCTCACGGAGCGGGCAGTGGCGGCTCCCCCGGCACGGGAGGGCGGCCTTCTCGGTGCCTGCATATTCCTGGGCCCCACCCAGAGCCCCCAGGAAGGCAGGGCCCAGGAATTTGCATCTTCAAGCTGCCATCAGACATCTTGTGCCTGAGGCCATCCCCCAGGGGGTCCCGGCACCCCCTGAGTCCCCACCTAAGTCCTCAGCTAGGGTTGGCACCGCAGCCTGGCACCAGGCTCAGGCTGCCTGGAAGCAGCCCCGGGGCTCCTGGGGTCCGCCCTCCTCCGCTGCACGTTGAGCTCCTGACACGTGCTATGCTCTGGGTACGTGGCCAGGCAGCCAGGAAACATGCAGAGTGGTGCCACGCGGCACCCATGGGCTGAGCGCTGGAGGGGACAGGGCAGGTGAGGGCCGGACGGAAGCAGCCCAGGGAGGTGCTGCAGAGGCTGCGATGGGGAACCCGTGACCAGGCTCCTGGACCCCGCTGCCAGGCACCCCCTGCAGGGAGCAGGCAGACTCACCCGCCATTTCTGGCACCTCAGAGTCACATGTGGGCTCAGGCCTCTGCTTTGCCTTCTGCTGGGGTCTCCCTGCTCCATCACGCCCCAGTTTATAGAGGAGGTGGATGGGCGGAGGCCACCCCATTCTGGTGGTCGGTGCTGAGCAGAGATGTGAGCCCCAGGCTCACATGTCATGGCCTGGAGGGAGTGGCGTGGTCGCCTGAGCCAGAGGACTGGGGCCGGGCCGGTGTAGCCCCAGGTGCTGAGCTGGAGCACTGCTGAGAAAGCGTCACTCGGGAGCAGAGCCCACCACGCGGCCAAGTTGGCCTCAGACGAGAGGAAGGCGGGGGCCGGGGCCTGCCCTGGCCTGCCGGGGAGGAGCCACCGGCCTGCGGGACGTGGGGGTGGGGCGGGGCACCTTTCCCAGAACCACAGACCCCAGCAGAGCCCCTGTCGCTACCACCCCACCAGACAGCGTCCCAAAGGCTCAGCCTGCCCTGTTCTCCGTGCACGCGTCACCTGCCACCCGTGCTCTGCTGTGGGGAGGGAGGGCTCTGCGCGTTACCCCACCCCCCTCGCGTCTCCACCCGCACTGCCAGGTCGGCGCTCGGACCCGCCCAGCGCCGCACCAGACCCCACCTGTGCTCCTGCCTTTTCCCTCGTCTGGGGGTCAGAGGTTTTGTCTCTCTCGGTGGCTACCTCTGAGTTTCCTTCCTAGTTCTGTTACCGTGGAGGTCACCTCTCCCTCTCAGCGGGCAAACCTGACTTAACCAAATCCAGACTCGGGGAGCCGTCCCGCTGCCTCCCCGGACACAGCCAAGGACGATGACTCCTGTCCACGTGGTATCTCTGTGGCTTTGTTCCACCGCCAATGACCACGGAGTCACCTGCTGTCCCTTGTCTCTCGCCGCATCCCTGGGAACTCAGTTTCCTTCTTCCTGAATGTGTCCTTTAGTTGATTGATTCGGGACAGTCTCTCGGCGATTGTCTGAAAACGGCCGTGTCTCCCTGGCTCTCGGGCGACGCTGACTGCGGAACACTCGGTTGAGGCCAGTGTCTGTCGGCGCCTTGGAGACGTCATTTCACCGGCTCCACGTCTCTTGGTGCTGGGGAGAGCTCTTGTCACCGCAGTGTCAGTCCTTGGCCCGTCTTCCTCTCGGGGGCGCTCTGGGGGGTTGCTCTGGGCGAGGACCAGCGTTGTTTCTCACTCAGGCTCGTGCTTTTTGAGTCTGAGAACGCGTCTCCCTTAACTCAAGACCGTCTCCCTTAACTCAAGACCGTCCTTAGCCGTTCTCTGCCGGTCCCCTCCCCTCCCCAGACGCAGACGGGCACGCCTCGCGGCTTCCTCTGTCTTGTGTTTCTCGTACTTTCCGTTCTTTCTCCCCTGTTGCGTCTGATCTGCTGCTTAGTCCGTTCATCGAGTCTAATTTCATTTTTCATTTCAGAACTTCTGATTGGTTCTGTCTCACATCTGCCTATTTTTCGTAGCATTGTGTTTTTTATTGTGTTGGAGATTTCTCTGTTTATGATCATTTTATTTTATTTTATTTTTTTCTTTCTTTCTTTTTTTTTTTTTTATTTCATCTTGTTATGGGGGGATACAGAATTGCAGGTTACATACGTTGCCCATGTACCGCCTTTCCCCCCAAGTCAGAGCTCCAGGCGTGTCTGTTCTCCAGACAGTGCGCATTGCACCCATCATGTAGGTATATATCCCTCCCTTCCCCACCCCCCTTCCCGAGTCAGCACCTTCAAGTGTTACCACTCCCCAAACGGTGCGCAATGCACTCATTGTGTAGGCATACCCCCCATCCCCTCCCCCAACCCCCACCTCAGTCTGATGTCCAATTGGTGTCGTTCCCAGATTTGTATTTAGGTGATGATCAGGGAAACCAATTTTCTGGTGAGTACATGTGATGCTTGTTTTTCCATTCTTGGGATACTTCACTTAATATAATGGGTTCCGATTCTCTCCAGGAGAACCATAGAGATGTCGTATCTTCATCATTCCTTCCTCATAGCTGAGTGTTTATGATCATTTTAAACGCTTTTTTACAGCTTCTGCTATACTGTTCCGTCATACGAGGTTCTCGGGGTCTGGTCCTGCTGCTGGTTGTGTCTGTTGATGCTGCCGTGTCCTTTCTCTGTGAGGTCTTCAGCGGGGTTTTATCTCGGTGTTCCCGCGTGTCCTGGCTTGGGAAGGACCCCTCTAGGGTGGATTTTCAAGAGTTTTTGCTTAAATACCCCCGGGTGTCACCAGCCTGGTACCACGTTTTACGTTAACGTCTTGGCTCGGGGTGCCTGACCACGTAGACTTTTGTAAAATGAAACACGAGCTTCAGGCCCCTGTCGTGGATCCTCAGAGGTGGGGTGAGGACAGACGGCTTCTTTGCTGACGTCTGTGCTGATGGGCAGTTTATTTCCCAGTCCCTCTTGCACTGAGGGGCTGGCCCTTCCAGATGTTTCTGGATTCTGAGCAGAAGTGGTGTTGACTCCCGAGGCTCCGTGGACCCCTGTGGGGGCCGGGACTAGAGCTGGGTGGTTTGAGGCTCTGGGTCTCTAACCCTCTGGGGTCCTGCTGGGGGCACACACAGCCCTCCAGCCCCCGAGCAGACAGAGCCCCGTAGGGTTGTGCCTCCTGGCCGAGTTGCTGCTGGTGTGTGCCAGGAGGCCAGGCTTTGTCGTGGGTCATTCTGAGCAGTTGGTGGCTCCAACCTCAGGCCTCGTGTCTGACCAGCTGTCCCCTTGCCCACGGGATGGCAGGCAGGATTCCAGCCCTCCAACCTGGTGTCTACCCCAGCTGGAAGAGAAAGCAGTTCTTGGCCACCTGCCCCTGGGGAGGTGTCTTAGACGCGTGGGGGTGTCTGGCCGAGCACAGGGCTGCCTGCTAAGTAAGACGTGGGCCTGGGGGTGCTGATACGCCTTCCATTGGAGCTGGCTCTGGGGGCCCTGGGCTTGGGTCCTGGCCACGGTAGGAAGGCCACAGCTCAATCCTGAAGGCTCCAGGGCTCCAGGCTGACCCACAGGCAAGGGCCACCTGCCCTAGCCAGAGGTGCCCTGTTCTGGGCCCTGCCCACCCACCGACACACTCCACAGCTCTGGCCACCGTAACACTGGTCTCTCTGTGTCCTCTCACCTCTATCCATTCCCTGAGGCCGGGGCAGTAGGGCCAGAGCCACTGCGGCTGGGGGATGCTGGTGTTTGGGTACATGCACGCTGCCTGACAGCCAGGGAAACTGAGGACAGGGGACCACAGGTCCCTTCCAGGTGGGGACTGAGGACCTGCCACCCCTGTCCCCACAGGCTGCAGTGCGCCTGCCAGCATAACACCTGCGGGGGCTCCTGTGACCGCTGCTGCCCTGGCTTCAACCAGCAGCCGTGGGAGCCGGCGACTGCCGACAGTGCCAACGAGTGCCAGTGTGAGTGCCCCGCCTGCCCCGTGCACACGCGTGTGCTGCTGGCACCCAGGGCTGTGGAGGGCGTGCTGACAGCTGAGCCCCTCCTCTCCAGCCTGCAACTGCCACGGCCACGCCGACGACTGTTACTACGACCCCGAGGTCGCCCGGCGCCGCGCCAGCCAGAGCCAGGACGGCACCTACCAGGGCGGAGGCGTCTGCATCGACTGCCAGGTGGGCAGGGCTGGGCTGGGGTGGGCTGGCGCCCGATGTGGGGCGGGGGTGTTCCTGGACTCAGCAGCTCCACCCCTGCCCCCAGCATCACACCACCGGCATCAACTGCGAACGCTGCCTGCCCGGCTTCTACCGCGCCCCGGACCAGCCGCTGGACTCGCCCCACGTCTGTCGCCGTGAGTGGGCTTGGCCGGGGGCATCCTGGGACTCGGGGGCTGCCCAGGAAGGGGTGTCTCTGGGCCTGCTCTGGGGTCACGTCCTGAGCTCGAGGGCTGCCCGGGAAGCCCTCCAGGCTCAGGTGGACCCCAGGGCCCTGGCACACCCTGGGAGTCCCGGCCACAGCCTCGTCCCCACTGCCCATGTTGGGGAGACAGAGACGGCCCCATCTTGGCGCCAGCCCCTTGGGGCCTGCAGGCTCCGGGCTGACCTGCCCCCGGCCCTGGTCCCTGCCAGGCTGCAGCTGCGAGTCGGACTTCACCGATGGGACTTGTGAGGACCTGACTGGCCGCTGCTACTGCCGGCCCAACTTCGCGGGGGAGCTGTGCAACTCGTGCGCCACGGGCTTCGTGGGCTTCCCGCACTGCTACCGTGAGCGCCCGCCAGGGCCTCTGCCTGCCGCCTGTGGGACCCTGGGGTGTCCTGTGGGGTGAGGGAACCCGGGGGGGCCCTTTTGTCCTGCCTGCATCTCCAACTGTGTGGAGAGACCCAGGGTGGCCGGGGGGACACTGGGACTACCCTGGCCGACACGCGGTATCTCCTGTCCTCAGCCGTACCCTCGTTCTCCCCCAATGACACCGGGGAGCAGGTGCTGCCAGCCGGACAGATTGTGAGTAAGTGTCCCGAGGTCCCCAGGGTCCCGGTCCTGCCCTGGGGCTGATACTGTGGCAGCAGGGCCCTGCAGAGAGGGAGGATTCTCACCGTGGTCACTTGTTTTTGGTTTGTTTCTGTTTATGCAAATCATGCGTGTTTTTTACACTGGAAAACCTTCAAAAATACAGGTAAGCAAAAAGTCAAAGAAAAAGGTTATCTGGAATCGAACCACCTGCAAATAACCCCTCTTCACGCTGTCCGGACCCTCTCCGCACGTGCGCTCTCGCAGATGTTCAGGTGCACACGCGTGTCGTCCCGTGACCGTATCTGCACCACGCAACCTGCCAACAGGTTGCCGCGGAGCCTACGTCCTAGGGACCGGTGCAGCTTTTATTTAACCAATCCTTCAATATTAGGAACGTAGATTCTTTCCTTTTTTTCCCTCATAGCTTGAAGAGGGAAATAGGTCCTTTTTGTGTTTTGTTTTATTTTTTAAATGACATTGTGGTCACCGTCCTTGCAGCCAACACCATGTGGGGTCTTGTTTCTGTCGGACGGTTTCCTAGAAGAAGGTTCTGGGTTATTAAACTCGCATATCTGGGGACGTGTTTGGCTGCAGATTAGTGTTTGGCTCTCAAAGTCAGTCTGCCGGCGTGCGGTCACGCTGTTGTGCCCTCACCCCGACGGCTGTCGTCAGCTCGGCGGGCAGGCGACATCCTCCTCGACTCAGACGTGCCTCCCCCCTTAGTGTCTCTGGCGCTGGGACATGTCCTCGGGCCGGTGGCGCGTCACAGCGTAACCGACAGGGTTTCCATTCACGAAGGACGTGAGACGATGACGCGTTTTACTGTCCGGGGGTCTCGGTGTCGGCGGCGTCTCGCGGATCCTAGCCGCACTTTGACCAACGTGCAGGGTGAATCCCGACTGTCCGCTTGCTGTCTTAGTTCGCGTGATCGGTTTCTTTCTGCTTTGCCTCTGAGCGCCCGGCAGCGTGAGTCGCTCGCGGACATGACTCACCGCCGGCGTTCGGTGTCACCCACTGCGACGAGCTCTTCCCCCGTCTGTCATGTCGTCTGCTTCTCACGAGTCGCGTGTCTTTCTCCCGGGTGGTCCTGCGCCCCTTGTGTTTTAGGCAGCTTTTTGTGATGTGCCCAGTTTTTAAACGTCTGGGGGGGTCTGCCGACGCTTTCTCCCGGGTCTGCAGCCGGTCGCCTTCCGCGGCGCCCCTGGCCGAGGGCTCTCTCACACCCGCTGTTCTGTGATCGCTTTTTTTTTTTTTTTTTCTTTTTTTACTTTGAAAGGTTTAGTGTGTCGTCAGTTGTGTAAACCGGGGATTGGCAGATGTTGTCTGGAAAGGTCCAGATGGTGAATGTTGACTTCGAGGGCCACGTGGTCCCTGTGGAGGCTCCGCCGTGGCAGGTTGTCCCTCGAAAGCGGCCACAGGCCATAAACAAGCGGGCCTGGCCGAGTTCCAGGCAAATTTTATTTACAAAGGCCGGCAGAGGGGCCCTCGGACTGCGGTCTGCTGATTCCTGGTGTAAACTGTGGGCAGTCTCTCCCGTCCCCACTGGCCCACAGTACCTGCTCGGTGGCTATCCACGGCGGCGGGGTTTCACTTCTGCTCTGCTCGTGATGCGATGAAATGTGTCAGCGTCCTTCCTCATGTGGACCCTGTGTTGACACAGATGTCTGTGTCTGTTCACAAGTGTGACTGCATGAGAGAGCTTCTGTCTTGGTTTTATAAAATACTTGGGAAATGATGCATGCTTTTCTATGTTCCAGATCGGTTTAAAAATCACAGACATCATCTAGTTAAAAGTTTGATAGAACTTACTTATAAAAACGTCTGGTCCTGATGCTTATTTTTCAATGGAGATCTTAGATTAAGGTTTTGATTTCTTTCATGGTTATCGTATTTTTTAAGTTTTCTATTTCATCTTAAGTCAACTTAGGTTCTATATATGTTCTTAGCAAATTTTTTATTTTGTTTGGATTTTTTTTAAGGTATTGGCATAAAATTATGTCCAACATTCTGTTGTAACTTTAAAATTTCATTTCTTTTCTATTATCGTCTGTTTTTATTTTCTTTGTTTCTTTTCTTTGTTGATCAGACATAACAGGTTTGTTGAATTTACTGGTGTTTTTGAAGTGCAGCTAAGGTTATATTGGTAAGATCGGCTGGGGTTTTTGTTTGTTTAGTTTAGGGGAAAGCTGTTGCTTTCTAACATAATAAATTTTGAAATAAAATCTTTAATTCCTTTTATCTACTTTCTTTATTACTCTTTTATCCCTTGAATTATTTATTTTCAGTCTCCCTTAATAATCAACAAAAGTGTTTAAAGCAGTAATTCTCAGCTTCAGGTGATTTAAATCCACAGGAAACATTTGGCAATGTCTGGAGACATTTTTGGTTGTTACAACTAGTGGATGTAACTGTCGTCTAGTGGGTAGAGGCCACAGGACAGCCCCTGCCCACACAATAAAGAGGTATCCAGCCCAGAATGTGCTGAGGTTGGAAAACCTAAGTTTAAAGCCATAAATTTTCCTCAGAGTATAGCTTTGGCTAGGTGTATCCCATAGGGTTTGAGATGCGTGTTCTTTTTAAAATAGTCTATGATTTCAGGTTTTGCTCTTTCTGACTCACGTGTCTATTTTTATTCCATGTGGTGAGATTTCCCTTTTGTCCTTTGTCACGGCTGTTCGGTTCTAGTATTATTGCATCATAGTCAGATTTGGTATACTGACGATTTCTGCCTTTTGTCTTTGGAATTTGAGATTTTCTTTGTTTCTCACCTAGAATATGACCATTTTTAGATTGTTCCATGAACATTTGTCAGGACTGTGTGTTCCCTGCCGGATACCAGTTTCTCTCTATTAAAGCAGGCTTGTTAATTATGCTGTTTATATCCTCTCTGTCCCTGCTTAGCTTTTGTCTCTGAGTTGTCACATTCTAACAGCGTATTCAGTCTTCCTACGACCACCGTTTTGCCAGATTCTCCTCGAGGTTTTAATAGTGTTAGGTTTGCGCACCTCAAGACCTCGTTTGTCCTGCCCCTGGAGGTTCCTGTTTGCTGCGTCTCTGGGGTGGCGGGTCCCAGTTAGCGCACAGCGTCCCTCTGTCTCCGTTAATGCTGCGGCCTCGCGTCCTGCCCCGTCTGACACTCTGTCTGCGCTCAGCTCCGCGTTGCCACCGCCCGGTCCCTTCGCACAGCTCTTGGTTTCCACCCACCTGAGCCCTTTGTTCAAGAGTCTTTGGCTGGCGTTTCCTTTTATTCAAACCGATGCGTTTTGGTTTTTATGTGACGAAAGGAGACGTCGTCTGGCGCATCCATGGTCCTTGCTGCCGTCGGCTGGGGCTTGTTCCTGCCCTTACCGTGTCGTTTCTCCTTTTCTGCTTTAATTTTTTCTTTTCTGCCTATTGTCAGTTTGAGCAACAAAAGAGAGTTTGGTCTGCTTATTTGTGTGTTGCCGTCTGTTTCCGTCTGGGGAGGACTCGCAGATCCCCTTTCCGTGTTCTGGCCTGACCGGTCCTTTCCCTTACGTTTTCAATAAATGTTTGTCAAACCTTTATTTCCATCAGTGATTAAGATTAAATGGTATTCACAACCCTCCTTTCGTGCCTAAGTTAAGACATTTAACATCTTCCTTCTTCCCAACTCCTACAATTGTTTATGAAGAAACTAGAATTTTCTTTGCAGCTTGTTATGATCTTGTTTTTACTCTTTTTCTTTTCACGTTAATACTTGCAGTTAACTTGGAATCTACATTACAACAACTAATTGAAAGTATTTATAGCTGTCCTCATTTCATGGCATGCCACTGCTTTCCCAAAACACCAGCTTCCCCCTCTTGAGATATTTGTTCTTTTAGTTTCTAATCAGGGCTGTGTAGAAGCGCAAGCAAATGGTTTGTGGAGGGAGGTTTCCAAGTGGGGAGGCTGGGTCTGCGGGCACCTGAGTGGCCCCCGCCCGCCCCTCTAGACTGTGACTGCAGCGCTGCCGGGACCCAGGGCAACGCTTGCCGGAAGGACCCACGGGTGGGACGCTGCGTGTGCAAACCCAACTTCCAAGGCGCCCACTGTGAGCTCTGTGCCCCGGGGTTCTACGGCCCAGGCTGCCAGCGTGAGTCCAGCCCCGTCTCCTCCCACCCTGCCCTGAGTCCAACCCCGTCTCCTCCCACCCTGCCCTGAGTCCTGCCCCGTCTCCTCCCACCCTGCCCTGAGTCCAACCCCGTCTCCTCCCACCCTGCCCTGAGTCCAACCCCGTCTCCTCCCACCCTGCCCTGAGTCCTGCCCCGTCTCCTCCCACCCTGCCCTGAGTCCTGCCCCGTCTCCTCCCACCCTGCCCTGAGTCCTGCCCCGTCTCCTCCCACCCTGCCCTGAGTCCAGCCCCGTCTCCTCCCACCCTGCCCTGAGTCCAGCCCCGTCTCCTCCCACCCTGCCCTGAGTCCAGCCCCGTCTCCTCCCACCCTGCCCTGAGTCCAGCCCCGTCTCCCCCCACCCTGCCCTGAGTCCAGCCCCGTCTCCCCCCACCCTGCCCTGAGTCCTGCCCCGTCTCCCCCCACCCTGCCCTGAGTCCAGCCCCGTCTCCTCCCACCCTGCCCTGAGTCCAGCCCCGTCTCCTCCCACCCTGCCCTGAGTCCAGCCCCGTCTCCTCCCACCCTGCCCTGAGTCCAGCCCCGTCTCCTCCCACCCTGCCCTGAGTCCTGCCCCGTCTCCTCCCACCCTGCCCTGAGTCCAGCCCCGTCTCCTCCCACCCTGCCCTGAGTCCTGCCCCGTCTCCTCCCACCCTGCCCTGAGTCCAGCCCCGTCTCCCCCCACCCTGCCCTGAGTCCAGCCCCGTCTCCTCCCACCCTGCCCTGAGTCCAACCCCGTCTCCCCCCACCCTGCCCTGAGTCCTGCCCCGTCTCCTCCCACCCTGCCCTGAGTCCAGCCCCGTCTCCTCCCACCCTGCCCTGAGTCCAGCCCCGTCTCCTCCCACCCTGCCCTGAGTCCAACCCGTCTCCCCCCACCCTGCCCTGAGTCCAGCCCCGTCTCCCCCCACCCTGCCCTGAGTCCAACCCCGTCTCCCCCCACCCTGCCCTGAGTCCAGCCCCGTCTCCCCCCACCCTGCCCTGAGTCCAACCCGTCTCCTCCCACCCTGCCCTGAGTCCAGCCCCGTCTCCTCCCACCCTGCCCTGAGTCCAACCCCGTCTCCCCCCACCCTGCCCTGAGTCCAGCCCCGTCTCCTCCCACCCTGCCCTGAGTCCAGCCCCGTCTCCTCCCACCCTGCCCTGAGTCCAGCCCCGTCTCCTCCCACCCTGCCCTGAGTCCAGCCCCGTCTCCCCCCACCCTGCCCTGAGTCCAGCCCCGTCTCCTCCCACCCTGCCCTGGCCTCGAGGCGGATGCGGACCCGGCCCTCTGATGGAGTGTCTGGCCCCCCTTCCCTGCAGCCTGCCAGTGCTCTAGCCCTGGAGTGGCAGATGGCCGCTGTGACCCCGACACGGGCCAGTGCGCGTGCCGGGTGGGCTTCGAGGGAGCTGCGTGCGATCGCTGTGCCCCTGGCTACTTCCGCTTCCCTCTCTGCCAGCGTGAGTGGTGCCTCTCCGGGCGGGCACGGGTGGGGGCGCCTGGGCCTGGCCTGCCATGACGCCGCCTCCCCTCCGCAGTGTGCGGCTGCAGCCCTGCAGGGACGCTGCCCGGAGGCTGCGACGAGGCTGGACACTGCCCGTGCCGGCCCGAGTTTGCCGGCCCTCACTGTGACCGCTGCCGCCCGGGCTACCACGGCTTCCCCGACTGCCTCGGTGAGCAGAGGGCCGGGCGGGAAGGGGCTGGGCCACCGCGTGGTGCCAGGGCCTGACCCCACTGTCCCTGCAGCCTGCACCTGTGACCCCCGGGGAGCCCTGGACCAGCTCTGCGGCGCGGGTGGGTTATGCCGCTGCCGCCCTGGCTACGCGGGCACCACCTGCCAGGAGTGCAGCCCCGGCTTCCACGGCTTCCCCGACTGTGTCCGTGAGTGCCGCGGGGGGGTGTGGGCGGGCGGGCGCAGCCCCCACTGTGCACCCACACCCTGCCGCCTCCCGCAGCCTGTCACTGCTCCGCCGACGGCGCCCTGCACGCAGCCTGTGACTCCCGGAGTGGGCAGTGCAGCTGCCGGCCCCGTGTGACCGGGCTGCGATGTGACACGTGCGTGCCTGGCACCTACAACTTCCCCTACTGCGAGGGTGAGCGCCCAGGGACAGGCAGCGGGGCTGTGCGCTCAGGCGCTGTACCTGCCACGCGTGTCTGTGTATCGTTCACATGCTTTGTGCTCCTGTGATTCTGGTCACGTGTGTCCATGTGCTGTGTGTTCCGTGACTTCGTTCGTGTACTCTGTTCGCTTGGCTGTCGCACACTGTGTGAGTGAACACGCATCCACACTGTAGACAATACACGCGTCTGTGTGCTGTACGTGTGGGTGCTTAGTGAGTGTTGAAGCACATGTTCGTATGACTGTTCTTTGTGCATGTTCACATGTAGTGGGCGAGTGTTCATGTGTTCACATGTGTGCTTGTGTGCTCATTCATGCGTGTCCACATGCTGTGCGCAGTGTCGTGTGCGGTGCGTGCTTGTGTGCATATTGACAGCATGTGAGGTGGGGGCTGGGGCAGGAGGTGCGTGTCTTCACACCTGCCACGCATGTGGTGGGCGTGGGCGCTCTGCTCCCAGGGGGCTGTGGGTTCTGGCTGGGCCTGGTGGCCTTGGCCTTGGCCTTCAGGGTCGGTCGTTGAGGAATGGCCTTGGCTCGGTTCTCTCTCCACAGCAGGCTCCTGCCACCCTGCCGGCCTGGCTCCAGCTGATCCTGCCCTTCCCGAGGTGAGCCCCAGGGCCCGGCCCAGCCCTGAGCCCCCCGAAACGGCCGCTCTTGCTGCTGCTGGCCGTCCCTTCCTGGGGCTGGTCCTCTGCCCCGCCCCAGATGCCTGCCCCTTGTCAGGGCTCTGGGGCGAGGGTTTGTGGGCAGGAGGGAAGGGACCTACCCTGACCTGCAGTCTCCTCCTCTCCTAGGCACAGGCCGCCTGCACGTGCCGGGCTCACGTGGAGGGGCCAAGTTGTGACCGCTGCAAACCCGGGTTCTGGGGGCTGAGCCCCAGCACCCCTGAGGGCTGCACCCGTGAGTCTGCCCTGGTGGGAGGTGGGGTGCTAGGGAGGTCTGGGGGTGGGGCCTCCTGGCCCCCCGTCCCCTACCCCCATCCCCTGCCCCTCTGACCCTGTGACTCCCGCCCCTCCCCCACCCACTCTGCCCTCCTAGGCTGCAGCTGCGACCCCAGGGGCACACTGGGTGGAGTTGCCGAGTGCCGGCTGGTGAGTCTGAGGACCAAGCTGTTGGGGGCTTTGGACGGGGCAGGTCGAGACCCTCCCCCACCCCTTCCCACCTTCTACTTTGGCCCCCAGGACGACGGCCACTGCTTCTGCAAGCCCCACGTGTGCGGCCAGACCTGTGCCGCGTGCAAGGATGGCTTCTTCGGGCTGGATCGGGCTGACTACTTTGGCTGCCGCAGTGAGCACCCCTCCTCGGTCCTCAGACCACACCCTTGCCTTCTGGGGGCTCACACCGGGGGAGGCTGAGGCCCTGGGAGGACAGGTGGGCCTGAGCACGACCAGGCCCAGGTGTTGGAGTGGCATCCCCTGGGCGGCTCTTGGGGCCCAGCCAGCCTGTGCTGGGGCAGAGGGGGGACAGCCTCTGCCCTGTCCACGGCCCCCTCCCCTCCACCCTGCACCGGGGCGGATGTGGATGATCGGTCCCGGCCCTCAGCCTGGACTCTGGTCCCAAGAGCCCCAGGCAGCCCTGCGGGTACACGAAAGTCAGCTGCTCGGCTGCTGCTGCCCTCAGCGAGACCGGGGGCCTATCTGTGAGGGCAGGAGCAGGGCCCTGAGCTGGGGACTGGGGGGCCCACCGCTGGGCAGGGCCTGGGCAGCGTCCGACCCTCCTCCCTCCCACGCAGGCTGCCGGTGTGACGTCGGTGGTGCGCTGGGCCAGGGCTGTGAACCGAGGACGGGCGCCTGCCGGTGCCGCCCCAACACGCAGGGCCCCACCTGCAGCGAGTGGGTGCCCTGCTTGGCTGGGGGGCTGGGGGCATAGCGTGTCCTCTGGGCTTTCCCGCGTCCCTCTCCATGGGCCCACAGGGGTCCCAGCTGTCCCTGCGGAGCCCAGCCAGCTGCGTGGGGCCAGTGCCTCCCCTGACCGGCTCTTGCCGCGGCCAGGCCTGCGAGGGACCACTACCTCCCCGACCTGCACCACCTGCGGCTGGAGCTGGAGGAGGCAGCCACACCCGAGGGCCACGCCTTGCGCTTTGGCTTCAACCCCCTTGAGTTCGAGAACTTCAGCTGGAGGGGCTACGCACAGATGACGCCCATCCAGGTGGGGACCGGTGCCCTCAGGGCCCAGGACCAGGCTGGCAGTGGCCAGGGAGGGTGACCTGATGTCCTCCTGCCCCCAGCCCAGGATCGTGGCCAGACTGAACCTGACCTCCCCCGACCTCTTCTGGCTCGTCTTCCGCTATGTCAACCGCGGGCCCGCGAGTGTGAGCGGGCGGGTCTCCATGCGAGAGGAGGGCAAGTTTGCCACCTGCGCCAACTGTGAGTGGGGCCAAGGGCTGGCCCTGCCCGGGCCCAGGTGTGGGTGGGGGAGGTGCAGCCCAGGTGGCCCCGAGGGCTGAGCTCAGGGGTCTCGCCCCACGCCCCACGCCCCACGCCCCACGCAGGCACAGAGCAGAGCCAGCCCGTGGCCTTCCCACCCAGCACGGAACCTGCCTTCGTCACTGTGCCCCAGAGAGGCTTTGGGGAGCCCTTTGTGCTGAACCCCGGCACCTGGGCCCTGCTCGTGGAGGCTGAAGGGGTGCTCCTGGTGAGTGCGGGTCTGGGAGGGGTGGGGCGGGCCCTGGGCCGGTGGCGCCACACCTACCTCCTGCCCTCCGCCAGGACTACGTGGTTCTGCTGCCCAGCGCCTACTACGAGGCGGCCCTCCTGCAGCTGCGGGTGACCGAGGCCTGCACCTACCGCCCCTCTGCCCAGCGCTCCGGGGAGAAGTGAGGACTATGGGCAGGACTGGGGCAGGGCTGGACCCCACTGTGCCCAGACTGTCCCCCGACAGGCCCTGGGGACCTGTGCTGACCACAGCCTGTGTCCTGCCAGCTGCCTCCTTTACACCCACCTCCCCCTGAATGGCTTCCCTTCGGCTGCCGGGCCTGAGGCCCTATGTCGCCACGACAACAGCCTGCCACGGCCCTGCCCCACGGAGCAGCTCAGCCCTTCCCACCCGCTGCTGGCCGCCTGCCTGGGCAGTGACGTGCGTGTCCTGGGACCCCAGGGAGGGGTGGCACGAAGGAACCGGGTCCAGGGGTGGGGTCCTGTGGCAGGACACAGGTGCGGGGGAGGGGTGTGCCAGGCAGTGCCCCGGGTGGTAGAGCCTGGCTCATGTGTCCCCGTGAGCGTGACCTTTGCGCCGTCTGTAGGCTCGAACAGTCCCTCCCCCTCCCCAGAGCTGTCCTGGGCACCAGGACTCAGTGGTGCCAAGCAGGCCCGGGGTGGGGAGCCCTATGGTCACCCTGCGCTCCCCCAGGTGGACGTCCAGCTCCAGGTGATGGTGCCGCGGCCAGGCCGCTACGCCCTGGTGGTGGAGTACGCCAATGAGGATGCCCGCCAGGAGCTGGGCGTGGCCGTGCAGACCCCCCAGCGGGCCTCCCAGCAGGGGCTGCTCGCCCTCCACCCCTGCCCGTACAGGTGGGCCGGCAGCCGGGGTGGGGCTGGGTGTGTGGCTCGGCCAGGGCTGCCCGCCCGCTGACCGCCCCTCCCCGCAGCACCCTGTGCCGGGGCGCGGCCCTGGACGCCCGGGACCACCTGGCTGTCTTCCTCGTGGACTCGGAGGCCAGCGTCCGGCTCGCGGCCGAGCAGGCGCGCTTCTTCCTGGTAAGGCCCTGGCGGGGGGGTCAGCCTCTCTCAGAAGAGGACTGTGCTAGGATCCCAAGTCCCCCACCCCGTCACAGCCGCCTGCCCTGGGCGTTTCTCCCAGAACCCATCCCCCGCGGTTTCGCTTCCCCAGCACCTCACAGACTGGGTCGTTTCCAATTTCCTATCGAGCTGTTTCACGCTCAGGAGAGCCCCGGTGGTCACAGCGCCCCACGTTGCTCTTGTGCCCCCGCCCAGAAATAACAGGGCTCCACCCCGCACGCCCCAAAGCAGCCACCTCCTGGCACAGACAGCATTGGTCATTGGCCTGTTCTGGAACGTTCTGTAAATGAATCACAGTGTGTTCTGTTGAGTTGTCGCGTCCGGATGTTGCCTGCTGCTGTGTGGCACTGCAGGGCTTCAGGACTCAAGCCCTTCACTGCCTTTATTGTGTTGGTTCCGTGCGTACCTGCGTCACAGCGATGGCACAGGGAAGGGGACACCCGCTTGCGACCTGTGCTTGCTGAGGGTGGCCTGTGCCGGTCCTGTGGGGCACGGAGGCTCGAGAGAGGGGCGGCAGGAGGAGGAGTGGCCCCGGGCCCTGGGAACTGCCACTCGGTGCTGCGTCCAGGGAGGGGCTTGTGCGGCTGGAGCAGGCCGGGGCGGACTCAGCCAGATGCCTGAGTTCGGACAGGCCTCCTGGGGTCTGAGCTGGGGGACCAGCCATGCCCGCACCACCTGCACCTCCTGCCCACCTGTCCCCGGCATGACAGCATCTGGTCTCTGCCCACAGCACCGCGTCACCCTGGTGCCCGTGGAGGAATTCAGCCCGGAGTTTGTGGAGCCGCGGGTGCACTGCATTAGTAGCCACGGCACCTTCGGGCCCAGCAGGTAGCAGGGCGAGGGGGGCCGGGGGCCGGGGGTCGGGGTGGCCCGGGCTCACTCTCCGTCTCCTGCAGCGCCGCCTGCCTGCCCTCGCGCTTCCCGAGGCCTCCCCAGCCCGTCGTGCTCAGGGACTGCCAGGTGTTGCCGCTGCCGCCTGGCCTCCCGCTGACCCGCTCGCAGGAGCTTGCGCCGGGCACACCCCCAGCCAGTCCCCAGCCGCGGCCCCCCACCGCCGTGGACCTCGACACGGAGCCCACCCTGCTGCGCCACCCCCAGGTGAGGGCCGGGCTGGGCCAGGGCCGTGCGTCAGGGTGGAGCCCTCGGTGCCCAGGGCGGCGGCCCGACCACACGGGGCTGCGCGGGCGTCCTGGGGCCCCACGGCCCTGCCGCTCACCACAGCCTGTCCCCGCAGGGCACTGTGGTCTTCACCACCCACGTGCCCGCCCTGGGCCGCTATGCCTTCCTGCTGCACAGCTACCAACCGGCCCACCCCACCTTCCCCGTGGAGGTCCTCATCAACGGGGGCCGCGTCTGGCAGGGTGAGCGTTTTGGGTGGGTGGCGCCATGTGACGTGGCCAGATCACATGCATAACGGCGTGGCCTGTGGCACCTGGCCATGAGCAATGGGTCCACATAGCCCTGTCCTGCTGTCGGTTCTCAAACTGGGTGCCCAGGGTTCCAGGTGGCAGCCCTGCCCCCCTTCCCCACCCCCACCCCCATACTTGCCTTGGCCATCGGGGTCCCTACTGTGCTCCTGTCACACACAGTGAACCAAGAGCACGACGTAGGGCACCAGCTGGTGAGTCACACAGTCCTTAAGTGTATTTTATTCTCAGCACGCCCAGGGACTGCCCTGAGGGGTTCTGTATGTGACCATGGCTGACACACATGGCGCAATGAGCCTGCCTAGCGGGCAGATCACCTATGTCGCGTGGGTGCTCCTTGGTGGCCCCAGCACCACCCGTCTGTGTCCCCACCCCGGTGTCTTCAGGACCGTCCTGGGCCCCGGGGTGGGTGTGGGGGCCCAGCCGCGCCTTCCTCCCCCTCCAGGCCACGCCAACACCAGCTTCTGCCCACACGGCTATGGCTGCCGCACCCTGGTGGTGTGTGAGGGCCAAGCCCTGCTGGATGTGACCGACAGCGAGCTCACCGTGACCGTGCGTGTGCCCGAGGGCCGCTGGCTCTGGCTGGTGAGTCCAGGCTGGTGTCTTGCTCGGGGCCTGGCTGTCCTTATGCTTGTCACATCCACCATGGGTCACTGAGCCGCGGTGTGTCTCCTACTGGGCCCAGCCCTGTGCCAGGTGCCAGAGCAGCAGCCTCTACCTCTGGAGGCCCCCAGATCCGCCTGCGAGGCTCCAGGGGGCCCTGAGCCGAGGCACTGTCCCACCAGCCCCCTGGGCCTTGTTGGTCATGGTGGCCTTCCTAGAGGAGGTGGGCTTGGGTGATGGGAGAGGGAGGAGGAAGGCGTGCCCAGCAGGTGGGCACATGGGCAGATGCCGGGAGCATCATCAACGTCGCTGCAGCCTTGGCTTCTGAGGTCGGCCCCTCTGGCCCAGGTGCCTGGCCAGTCCCTGGGCACCTCTCCCGCTGCCTTGCCCACCTGTGGGCTCTGGCCACGCTCCCTGACCCCCTAGGATTACGTACTCGTGGTCCCTGAGGACGCCTACAGCTCCAGCTACCTCAGGGAGGAGCCTCTAGACAAATCCTATGACTTCATCAGCCAATGTGCTGCCCAGGGCTACCACGTCAGGTGGGCCTGGTGGGGTGCTGGGTGGGGCCTGGCGGGGTGCTGGGTGGGGCCTGGGCGGGGCCTGGCAGGGGCCTGGGTGGGACGCTGGCCTCACTTCCTGCCCCTCAATGCAGCCCCAGCAGCTCGACCCTGTTCTGCCGGAAGGCTGCCGCCTCCCTCTCCCTGTTCTATAACAACGGGGCCCGGCCTTGTGGCTGCCACGAAGTGGGTGCCGTGGGCCCCACATGCGAGCCCTTCGGGGGCCAGTGTCCCTGCCGCGCTCACGTCATCGGCCGCGACTGCTCCCGCTGTGCCACCGGCTACTGGGGCTTCCCCAACTGCAGGCGTGAGTATGAGTGCCCAGCCTGGGAGTGCCAAGGGCGGGGGTTGGCAGTGAGTTCAAGGGGGGCTTCCCAGTGGAGGCGGCTCAGCCAGGAAGCGTAGGCACAGCGGTCAGAACACTCCGGATCCTGGCGGGTGGCCCTGCCCCGCCCTGCCGTGGGTCTTAGGCAGCTGTGGCCCGCACCCGGGATGCCCACCCCACCTTCGGGCTGCCCGGGGGGTTCTGGGACCGGCAGGTGCTCTGCAGCTGCCCCACCCCCAGCTAGACATCGATTTGGGGGCAGCTACTGCCCAGCGGGAACACAGCCCCCCAGGCGGCAGTCGGGGCCTCGGAGTGGGCGTGAGGGGGGCAGCGTGTCAGGCAGCCTCGTGCCCACCCCTCCAGCCTGCGACTGCGGCGCCCGCCTCTGTGACGAGCTCTCGGGCCAGTGCATCTGCCCGCCGCGCACCGTCCCGCCCGACTGCCTGCTGTGCCAGCCGCAGACCTTCGGCTGCCACCCGTTGGTTGGCTGCGAGGAGTGTAACTGCTCGGGGCCCGGGGTCCAGGAGCTCACAGACCCCGCCTGCGACACAGACAGCGGCCAGTGCAAGTGAGAGCCCGGGGCAGGCGTTGCCGCGGCCTCTGGCCGTCTTGGGGTTGGGGACGGCATTTCCGCCTGCCAGCAGGTCCTGGCGCCTGCCCTGCCCCAGTCAGGGCTCCTTGGGTCCACCACCTCCCGCAGTTCTCGGAAGATGCCACCTGGGTGGGGGACGCCTGCGGGCTCCCACTGCAGCGTCAGTGACCCGGGGCTGGAGGGGGCTCAGCTGGCTCCTGGCCCCTGGCAGGTGCAGACCCAATGTGGCTGGACGCCGCTGTGACACCTGTGCTCCGGGCTTCCACGGCTTCCCCAGCTGCCGGCCCTGCAACTGCCATGAGGCGGGCACTGTGCCCGGAGTGTGTGACCCCCTCACGGGCCAGTGTCACTGCAAGGTCAGCTGAAATGACACCCTTGGGCAAGGGGAGCTTCTTGGAAGCTTTTGGCGGAGTTGTCCCCGTGGGCAAGTGGGTGACAGCCCCGTGGGGTCGGGCACCCTGCACACGGCCGGCTGACCTCACTACCCATCTGCCCACAGGAGAACGTGCAGGGCCCAAGGTGTGACCAGTGCCGCCTCGGGACCTTCTCCCTCGACGCTGCCAACCCCAAAGGCTGCACCCGCTGCTTCTGCTTTGGGGCCACGGAGCGCTGCAGGAGCTCCGTCTATACCCGCCAGGAGGTGCGCCACGGGGGCCGGGGCTGAGGGTGTCGCCTTCTCGGGGAGGGCAGGCTGGGATGCACGGTGGGGCCTGTGGGTGTGGGCGCCCACCCTGTGCACCCCCGGTGTGCGCCCACAGTTCGTGGACATGGAGGGCTGGGTGCTGCTGAGCGGCGACCGGCAGGTGCCCCACGAGCGGCGGGCAGAGACAGAGCTGCTGCACGCGGACCTGCGGCTCGTGCCCGAGGCTTTCCCCGAGCTGTACTGGCAGGCCCCGCCCTCCTACCTGGGGGACCGGGTACGCAGGGGCGTCGCGCCTAGGGAGGGCACTTCCAGGACAGCCGGGACCTGGAAGGACTGGGAGGGGGCAGAGGGGTGGGGAGCTCCTGGCCCGGGGCCCAGTGCTGGGGGTGAGACCACTGCCGTCGGGCCCTGAGCCTGTGACCAGGGTCCAGCCGGGTCATCTCCCTCTGTCCTGCTTCTAGGTGTCATCCTACGGGGGGACCCTGCGCTATGAGCTGCACTCAGAGACCCAGCGGGGAGACGTCTTCATCCCCACAGAGAGCCGGCCGGACGTGGTGCTGCAGGTGGCAGTCGGGGGGACCGGGCAGGCGGGCAGGCAGCTGGCCCCGTAGGACAGTGGCCCAGCCCAGCGTCCGGCCCTCACCAGGCCCACGTGCCTCCCCAGGGCAACCAGATGAGCATCACGTTCCTGGAGCCGGTGTACCCTGCGCCCGGCCACGCTCACCGCGGGCAGCTGCAGCTGGTGGAGGTGGGTGGGGCTGGGCCGGGCACCCAGGTCCAGAAGGGCCCCGGTTTCTGTGCCTGTTCTCCATGACAGAAAACAGAGTCGAGGAATAGGAGGGCGGGTGGCCAGTGGGTCCGCGCACTCGTCGTCCGGCTTCCTCCGTCTGGTCACTCGCGGTGTCACGCTCTTGCTCGTGTGTGAGTCTGTGACCAGCGGTGGGTGGGCGGCTGTCCGTGTCCGCTGCTTGGTGGAGCTTGGCTTCCTCCTTTGAGCCGCCTGTCGGCCTCTCCTGCCGGCTCCTCCCGGACTCGTTGGTCTTTGCGCGTCTTCCTGCAGGAGTGTGTGTCGTTCTTGGCACGTGCCCTTTGTCAGACTCGGAGCAGGGACCGTCCCCCCAGTTTGTCACTTGTTCTTTCCTCACGGTAGCTCTTGACGAATGGCTTTTGTGTCCCGCGTACTCGAATGTGCCCAGCTTTCGCTCGCAGCTGGTGTTTCGTGTCTCGTTTGAGAAAGTTTTTGTCTCCGAGATCAGAACACACTTGTATGTTTTCCTCTACACGCCAAAGATGTTTTCTCTGTGTGTTTGGATTCTTAACATATCTGCAGTTGACTTTTGTACGTGGGGCAAGGCAGGGCGCTCGGTGCTGGCTGTCCCCGTGGGTGACAGCTGCGCGTGCCACCTCCTGCCCCTGTGATCTCTGTGGCTCTTTGTCCCCTACAGGGGGCCAGGGAGGGTCTGTTCTGGGATCCCTGTGCTGCCCCATTGGTCGTGGCCCCCTGAAGCCCCACCTTGGACCCGCAGGGGAACTTCCGGCACATGGAGACCCACAATGCCGTGTCCCGCGAGGAGCTCATGATGGTGCTGGCCGGCCTGGAGCAGCTGCAGATCCGCGCGCTCTTCTCGCAGACCTCCTCGGCCGTCTCCCTGCGCAGGGTGGCGCTGGAGGTGGCCGGCGAGGTGGCGGGGGGACCTCCCGCCAGCAACGTGGAGCTGTGCATGTGCCCTGCCAACTACCGTGGGGACTCGTGCCAGGTGAGCTGGCCAGGGCGGGCGCCGGGCCGAGAGGCTGTCTGTCCCCCCGCCCGCGCCTGCCCTTCCGTCTGCCCCACCCGTCCCCATTCTGCTCTCTGCTCCCCGCCCTGCCTTCCTGACACCTCGCGGGCCTGCTTGGCCCTGCCGCCCCTCCCTGCACACAGCCGGCCTCACCCACCCTCCACCCCTCGACACCGCCCACCATCCTGACCGACGTCACCTGAGCCCCCCGCCCGCTCCCTTACCTGCCTCTCGTCCGTCCACCCGCTGATCTGTCTGTCCTCGCTCGCTTTGCTCCTGCCGTGTGAGGGGCTCGCGGTTTCCACCCCCGGCAGGAGGCCCAGCGCATGGAGGGGTCGTCACCAGCCCCAGGCCAGGTCCTCCCTAGCCAGGGCATCCTCGTGCCTGGGGACGGCGGCCAGATGCCTGGCCCACCTCGGCGGGTCGGGGCCGGGAAGTCCTGACCGTGGCCCAGCCTCCGACCCCATGGTGGCCGTGCTCCGCGGGCACGTGCCCCTGCACCTCCAGCCCTGGGCTGCTGAACACGGGTCCCCCCCGCGGTCGGCCCTTCCCCGTTCTTCACCCCTGACACCCCCCACCCCCCGCCCAGGAATGTGCCCCCGGCTACTACCGGGACATCAAAGGCCTCTTCCTGGGCCGCTGCGTTCTCTGTCAGTGCCACGGCCACTCAGACCGCTGCCTCCCCGGCTCTGGCGTCTGCGTGGTGAGTGGGGCCCCGGGGGAGGGGCGCTCACTAACGGGTCAGGCGTGCAGCCACATCAGGGTAAACTGAGATCCAGGGAGAAGGGAGGTGCCCTGGTAGGGCGGGGGGCAGCTGAGGGGCCCCCGCTGTGGGCACTGACTGTCCCCTCTGCCCCAGGGCTGCCAGCACAACACCGAGGGGGACCGCTGTGAGCGCTGCCAGGCCGGCTTTGTGAGCAGCAGCCCCGGGGACCCCACGGCCCCCTGCGTCAGCTGCCCCTGTCCCCTCGCGGTGCCCTCCAACAAGTAAGCCGCGCCAGCCCGCGGGCGGGACCCCGAGGCAGCCACTCCCGTTCCATACCCCGTCCTGAGCCTCGGTGTCCCATGGCTGGTTGGGTTCACGCTGCCTCTCTGGGGACCTGGGCCGAGAGGGTGGGGCTGCTAGGCAGGGACCCCGACACCCGGCCCAGCCTGAGCACAGGGGTGCTCGCCCAGGTGGCGCCACGTGCATGCGTAGTGACCCACCACTGCCACCGGTCCCTGCAGCTTCGCCGAGGGCTGCGTCCTGCGAGGTGGCCACGCCCAGTGCCTCTGCAAGCCGGGTTACGCCGGGGCCTCCTGTGAGCGGTGAGCTGGGGACGGCCGTGGGGTGGGGCTGCCACGGGATGCCACGGGCGGGGGCGGGGCACAAGCCACTGATGGCACCCTCCCCCCACCCAGGTGTGCACCAGGCTTCTTCGGGAACCCGCTGGTGCTGGGCAGCTCCTGCCAGCCCTGCGACTGCAGCGGCAACGGTGACCCCAACTTGCTCTTCAGCGACTGTGACCCTCTGACAGGCGCCTGCCGCAGCTGCCTGCGCCACACCACCGGGCCCCGCTGCGAGAGCTGTGCCCCCGGCTTCTACGGCAACGCCCTGCTGCCTGGCAACTGCACCCGTAGGTGCTCGGCGGGAGGGACGCACCCGGGGAGGGATCGCGCGCAGCAGGGGGACAGCGGGGTTACCCCCGGAGCAGGCTGTGTGTCCGGTGGGGGCCCAGCCCGGACGGAGCGGACACGGACCTGGACCAGGCCGGACCTGGGCTCACGGCCAGACCCCCCCAGGCAGCCCCCTTCCTGCTTATGGCTGGGGCCTCCCCACGTCAGAGCCCCGGCCTCATGGCCGGGCCCGTCAGATCAGGCGGCTGTGGTAGGGAGTCCGAGCGGGGGCAGCTGTGGAGGTGGCCAGGCTGGCACCGTGAAAGGACAGCGGCGTGGCCCCGGAGGCCTGGACCAGACAGGGCAGGGAGGCGGCAGTGCCAAGCCACAGGCTGGGTGTGTGAGGGCTTCCAGAAGGAAGTGGGCGGGCTCAGGGCTGTCCTCAGGACCCCGTTCTGCAGGGTGTGACTGCGCCCCATGCGGGACGGAGGCCTGTGACCCCCACAGCGGGCGCTGCCTGTGCAAGGCAGGAGTGACAGGGCTGCTTTGTGACCGCTGTCAGGTAGGGCCGCGATGGGGCCTGGGGCTGGGGGTGGGCCTGGGCGTGGTGTGGGGAGGGGGAGGGCTCGAGGGCGGGGCTTGTTGGGGTGGGGCCTTGGGAGAGGCAGGGCTGGGTGGGGCCTTGGGGTGGAGGAACAGTCTTCAGGGTTGGGGACCAGGCCGGGCCCTGACAGCAGCCCATCCCCACAGGACGGACACTTCGGCTTCGACAGCTGTGGGGGCTGCCGCCCGTGTGCCTGTGGACCGGCTGCCGAGGGCTCCGAGTGCCACCCTCAGAGCGGGCAGTGCCACTGCCGACCAGGGGCTGGGGGACCCCAGTGCCGCGAGTGTGCTCCCGGCTACTGGGGGCTCCCCGAGCAGGGGTGCAGGCGTGAGTGCAGGCGGGGCCGCAGGAGGGCGGTGGGCACCTCGGGAGGTGGCACCCCAAGGCCCCAGGCTGGCCACGCTCACCCCAGCCCTCCTACCACAGGCTGCCAGTGCCCAGGGGGCCTCTGTGACCCCAACACAGGCCACTGCACCTGCCCCCCGGGGCTCAGTGGCGAGCGCTGTGACACCTGTAGCCAGCAACACCAGGTGCCTGTGCCCGGCGGGCCTGTGGGCCGTGGCGTCCACTGCGAAGGTGTGTCCTGCCCTGCACTCTGCCCTGCCCCCCCACCTGCACTGCCTGGCGACCCCTGTGTTAACCTCAGCCTCCCAGAGCGGTGCCAACTGGCCCTCTTGGTTTCCGAAGGGACCCCACGATTCCCGTGCTGACCCCGGGGCCCCAGCCGACCACCCTCCCCGACCCCCACCCCCGACACTGACAGCCCCGCGCTGCCTGCAGTGTGTGACCACTGTGTGGTCCTGCTCCTGGACGACCTGGAGCGGGCTGGCGCCCTCCTCCCCGCCATCCGAGAGCAGCTGCGCGGCGTCAACGCCAGCTCCGTGGCCTGGGCCCGGCTGCATAGGCTGAACGCCTCCATCGCAGACCTGCAGGTACGGAGCGCCCCGCCTGCCCTCCCCCTGCCCACGGTGCAGGCACTCACCTTCCGCCCCCCCAGGGCCAGCTCCGGAGCCCCCCGGCAGCCCGCCACCAGACGGTGCAGCAGCTGGAGGCACTGGAGCAGCAGAGCGCAAGGCTCGGGCAGGACTCGCAGCGGCTGGGCGGCCAGGCAGGACCTGGAGGCCCCCCCACCCGGTGGCCCCCCTGTGTCCCTCCCCTTGAGAGCCCTCCCCAGAGGCCCCTCTTCCCTGGGACCCTCAAACACGTCCCCAACTCCCTGGCTGCCCCAGACCCTGGGCCCTCCTTTGTCAGCCCTGATCCCTGGCACAGGTGCCAACACGCCTGCCCACTCCCCCAGCCACTCCCCTGCCAGCAGGGCCGTGGGCTGATGGTGGCTGCACCCACAGGCCACGGGGGCCCGCGACCGGGCAGGCCAGCTGCGAGATGAAACCGAGGCCACGCTGGGCCGGGCACAGACGCTGCTGGTGGCCATCCGGGATGTAGACCGCGCCCTGAGCGGTAGGGGCTGGCCCGGCCGGCCATGCTCGGGGCTCAGAGCAGGGCAGAGCAGAGCGCTCCCAGGGGGCGGGGAGGGGTCACTGGCTGAGCTCAGCCTTGAAGAACAGGGTCCACCTGTTTAGATGGGAGAGCAGAAAGCAGGGTGGGTTCAGGAGGTGGGCGCAGCAGCAGCAGCGAGGCCAGAAGCGAGGGCAGGTGGACCCTGGGAGACGGCAGGTCCTTACAAGCTCCCTGGGAAACGGGCGGGTTGGATATTCACAGCGCGGGTTCCGTAATTACAAACTGAGGCAGATGGGGGATCGAGGAGAGGTCAGGGCTCCCTGAACCCGTGCAGCCGGGCCCTGGCCCAGCCCGAGGGTGCAGCTCCAGCCGAGCAGGGGCCCCCTAGGTGGAGAGGGGCAGGGAGGAAAGAAGGCGGCCACGGGAGCTGAGCAGACAGGGTCAGGGTGTCGGGGGCTGCAGGAGGCGGGGGGTGGGCAGGAGCCACCAAGGGCGCCCTCAGGTTCCACCTGGGGGCCTGCGTGCTCGCTCGGGTGGGGGTCCCAGGCTTGGGAGCGGCGGGCAGAGGTCTGTGGGACCGGCCAGTGCCAAGCCCTGACGGCCCCCCTCCCCCAGGGCTTGCGTCCCAGATGGGCCACCTGTGGCCGGCCAACGCCTCAGCCCCTTCGGGCGAGCAGCTGCGCCGAACGCTGGCCGAGGTGGAGCGGCTGCTCAGCGAGATGCGGGCCCGTGACCTGGGGGCCCCACGGGCAGCTGCTGAGGCCGAGCTGGCCGCAGCCCAGAGACGTGAGTGGCGTTGGCCCCTGGCAGGCAGGGGCGGAGAGGGGAAGGGACTCGGCCTGGGAGCCCGGGCAGAGCGGTGTCAGGTCCTGGGCACAGGCACCAGGTGGGGACCAGGGCTCTTGAAGGGGCCCGGGCGCCACAGTGACCACCCTCACACCGTGGCGTCGGCCAGTGCTGGCTCAGGTGCAGGAGCAGCTGACCAGCCGCTGGGAGGAGAACCAGGCTCTGGCCAAACACACCCACGAGCAGCTGGCCCAGCATGAGGCCGGCCTCATGGACCTGCGCGAGGCCCTGAACCGGGCCGTGGGCGCCACGCGGGAGGCTGAGCAGCTCAATAGCCGCAACCAGGAGCGCCTGGAGGAAGCCCTGGTGAGGGACCCCCAAGCTGCTCCCCTCCCCCCTTCCCCCCCACACCTCCCCTCCCCCCTTCCCCCCCACACCTCCCCTCCCCCTTCCCCCCCACACCTCCCCTCCCCCCTTCCCCCCCACACCTCCCCTCCCCCCTTCCCCCCCACACCTCCCCTCCCCCCTTCCCCCCACACCTCCCCTCCCCCCTTCCCCCCACACCTCCCCTCCCTCCCCACACCTCTACTCCCTCCCCACACCTCTACTCCTCATGCTCCCTCTCCGCCGCCAGGCCCAAGGCCTCCATTCACCCCCTTCTCACCCCCTTCTCACCCCCTATTTCCTCCTCACCTTCAGCAACGGAAGCAGGAGCTGTCCCGGGACAATGCCACCCTCAAGGCCACTCTGCAGGCTGCCAGCGATGCCCTGACTCGTGCCTCTGAGCTGCTGCGAGGCATGGACCAAGCCAGGGAGGTGAGCACAGCCCCCACCTTTCACCTCCTTGTCCCTCAGGGCCCAGTCGCAGGCGGGTTCGTGCACACTTGCACACACAGTGCGGCCCTCAGGGTACCGGGTCGGGTGAGTAACGAGTAGGATGAGGGTCTGCTAAGCCCACCTGCTCCCAGGAGTTGGAGCACCTTGCCGCCAACCTGGACGGGGCCCGGACGCCACTGCTGTGGAGGACGCAGGCCTTCGCCCCGGCGGGCAGCAAGGCGGGCTTGGTGGAGTCTGCCGAGGCCCACGCATGGCAGCTGGACCAGCTGGCGCTCAACCTGTCCAGGTGCGTGGCCCGAAGAGGAGGGCCTTGGGCTTGTCCTAGGGAGGCTGGCTGCTCCGGGAGGGTCCTGGCGGTGAAGCCATCATCCCCTAAGAAACCAGGCCTTCCTCAGGCCACAGGAAGTGGGGCCCACAGTGGCAGGGAGGAACAGGACAGGCACACCTGGCAGGCGTACGGTGTGGGCAAAGGCCAGGAGGCTGGACACGGGAGGCAGGCGCGGCCAGGCTGGGGGGCCTGCCCCCCACACCTCTGCGACCCCCACACCTTCCGCCACAGCATCATCCTCGGCGTCAACCAGGACCGCTTCATCCAGAGGGCCGTCGAGGCGTCCAAGGCCTATAGCAGCATCCTGGAGGCCGTGCGGGCTGCCGAGGGTGCCGCCAACCAGGCGCTGCAGCAGGCAGAGCACACCTGGGCGGTGAGGCCCCGCCGTCCCCTCCCCCGCCTCCGCCGCCTCCGCCGCCTCCTGCACCACGAACCTGTCCTTGTGTCCGCAGACGGTGGTGCAGCGAGGCCTGGCGGCCCGAGCCCGGCAGCTACTGGCCAACAGCAGCTCGCTAGAGGAGGCCGTCCACGGGCAGGAGCAGAGGCTGGGCCGTGGTGAGCACGGGAGGGCGCTGGGGCCCCTCGGCCTCCGGCCACATGTATGTGGGTTTGTGGGTCATCCAGGGTGACTCAGGGCGGGAAGGCTCTGGAGGTGGCTGCCCTGTGTGTGAATGTCACGCCACTCCCGACCCACTGGTGTGTCAGCCCGGGGAGCTCTATGAAGGGGCCCGACAGGGACAGGAGACCACAGAAGGACCAGGAGATCAGAGGACGTGTGACCCTTGCTTCCCTGGCCCGAGGGCCACGCGTGTGCTGAGCTGTGAGAAGGGGTCTCTAGACCCCGCGCTGGCTTTCCTGAGCGCTGCGTTTCATCCGGGTGACGGAGGCCACCCAAGGCCCAGCACCTCCCCTAAGCCGAGGGCCCCACGTCTGGGCTCTCTGTCCGTCCGTCTGTGTCTGCGTGTCGGCCTTGGTCCTCCTGGGGTGCAGAGGGCGGGGTGGGCTGCACTCGTGTGCCGAGGGCTGAGGCTGCCTTCCCCACAGCGTGGGCCACGCTCCAGGGCACCGGGACCCAGCTCCGAGACGTCCGGGCCAAGAAGGACCAGCTGGTGGCCCAAATCCAGGAGGTGCAGGCCATGCTGGCCATGGACACAGGTACGCAGGAGCCTTCCCAGAGGTGAAGGGGACAGCAGGCGTGAGGCGTCCCACAGCCAGCTGTCCACCAGGGCTCTGTGCCCGTGGACACTGGCCTGAGAGGCTGGGGAGTATGTGCTGGGGCCAGTGCCACTGAGGGGGCTCCAGGGTGGGCAGCCCAGGGCCAGACGCAGAGCGCTGCCAGGGGACAGACACACCACAGCCCGGGGCACCCCTGAAGGCGGGGGAGGGGGTGGGGAGGAAGGGCTTTGGGCAGAACGCGGCTCTGGGGAGGGTGCCGGTGTTCACCTGGGGCCGTGGGCTTGCGGGAAGGGCAGCAGCTGCCACCGAGGTCAGGAGGGCCGGGGCCGAGGCGGTGAGGGCTGCACGGCTGCTCCTGGAGGCTCGGGGCGGAGCAGCCACATGGTCTCTCCAGGTTTCTGAGGGCACACAGTGGCGGGAGGTGACACGGGGCAGGTATCCCGGGACCGTCTTTGGCCTGAGGGGCTGGGTGCCTGTCCTGGGATGGGGACACCTGGGGATGCTTAGGGTTGTCTTTGCACTGAGCTGCAGGGCAGGAGGGTCTCACGAGATCCGGGGGCTGCGTAGGCGTCCCTGCTGCTGGCCCCGCAGAGGACTCGGGGACAGAGGGACTCGGGGACGCGAAGCCACTGGGCCTGTGCTCTGCCCGCCACAGACGAGACGAGCAAGAGGATCGCCCACGCCAAGGCCGTGGCCACCGAAGCCCAGGAGACGGCCGCCCGCGTGCAGTCGCAGCTGCGGGACATGCAGGAGAACCTGGAGCGCTGGCAGGGCCAGTTCGGGGGCCTGCGGGGCCAGGACCTGGGCCAGGCGGTGCTCGACGCAGGCCGCTCAGGTGGGCTGGCGGCCCTGGCGGGCCTGCGGGGCTGGGGCAGGGCCGGGGACACAGCCGTCAGGGCGGCTCCTGCTTCCCTGCAGTGTCCACCCTGGAGAAGACGCTGCCGCAGCTGCTGGCCAAGCTGGGCCTCCTGGAGAACCGCGGGGCGCACAACGCCAGCCTGGCCCTGTCTGCCAGCATCGGGCGCGTGCGGGAGCTCATCGCCCAGGCCCGGGGAGCCGCCAGCAAGGTGGGTGACGATCTCTGGGGAAGGTGGGCAATGGGGAGATGGGGAGGTGGGCAGTGGGCGCTGATGGGCCATGTCCCCCCACACAGGTCAAGGTGCCTATGAAGTTCAATGGGCGCTCGGGGGTGCAGCTGCGCGCCCCACGGGACCTCGCCGACCTCGCCGCCTACACGGCCCTCAAGTTCTACCTGCAGGGCCCAGAGCCGACGCCCAGGCAGGACGCCGGGGACCACTTTGTGCTGTACATGGGCAGCCGCCAGGTACCAGGCCGCCAGGGTGGACGGGGCCCGGGCCGGGCAGCCCATCGGAAGCGGACAGTGCCTGGTCCCTATCCCGACTGTCTGCACTGCCCCGCAGGCCACGGGGGACTACATGGGCGTGTCTCTGCGTGACCAGAAGGTGCACTGGGTGTACCGGCTGGGGGAGGCCGGCCCCACAGCCCTCAGCATCGATGAGAACATCGGGGAAGAGTTCGCAGCCATCAGCATTGACAGGTGGGAGGCCTGGGAGGGCCCGGGGCCTCCTGGGGGCTCGGCCCTTCCTCACCCTTGCCTCTGCCCTCAGGACCCTCCAGTTTGGCCACATGTCCATCACAGTGGAGAGGCAGATGGTCCACGAGACCAAGGGTGACACGGTGGCACCCGGGGCGGAGGGGCTGCTCAACCTGCAGCCTGACGACTTCGTCTTCTATGTCGGGGGCTACCCTAGCAACTTCACGGTGAGTTTTGCCAGCCTCGGGCAGCCTTGCGGTGGGCTCAGCAGCCCCGTGCCTCTCGTCCTTCTTGGCATCTGGCCTCCGTCCCTCCTGCTGCAGCCCGAGGCCATTGGTCTGTCCTGGGTGGGGAGGTGCCTTAAGCCAGGCGCCCTGACCCTCTGACCCTGCACACAGCCCCCCGCACCCCTGCGCTTCCCCGGCTACCGGGGCTGCATTGAGATGGACACGCTGAACGAGGAGGTGGTCAGTCTCTACAACTTTGAGCAGACCTTCCAGCTGGACACAGCTGTGGATAAGCCTTGTGCCCGGTACGTGTGGCCTGGTACCCACCCACCTGCCACCGCCTGCCTGCCCTTTGCTGACCCCAACACCTCTGACCTGTAGTTCCAAGTCAACCGGGGACCCCTGGCTCACGGACGGCTCCTACCTGGACGGCTCCGGCTTCGCCCGCATCAGCTTCGACACGCAGATCAGCACCACCAAGCGCTTCGACCAGGAACTGCGGCTCGTGTCCTACAACGGGGTCATCTTCTTCCTGAAGCACCAGGCATGGCCCTGCCCGCCCACGCTGCGCTGACCCCGCCCATGCTGCGCTGACCCCGCCCCTGTGGCACTGACCCCGCCCTGTCCCCCCAGAGCCAGTTCCTGTGCCTGGCGGTGCGAGAAGGCGGCCTCGTGCTCCTGTATGACTTCGGCGCTGGCCTGAAGGAGGCCGTCCCGCTGCAGTCCCCGCCACCCCTGACAGCGGCCAGCAAGGCGGTAGGGCCAGGCAGGGGGGCGGGAGGGGCAGGGTGAGCGGGGACGGGGGCCGGGGTGCAGGGACGTGGCTGGCCTGGAACCCCCGCTGCTGCCTCTCAGATCCAGGTGTTCCTGCTGGGCGGCATCCGCAAGCGTGTGCTGGTGCGTGTGGAGCGCGCCACGGTGTTCAGCGTCGAGCAGGACAACGTGCTGGACCTGGCCGACGCCTACTACCTGGGGGGTGCACCGCCCGACCAGCTGCCCCCAAGGTGAGCATGGCGCTGGGGTGGGTGGGACCACGGGGCCTGGCCAGGTCTCGGAGGCGGTGCCCTGACCCTCGTCCCCGCAGCCTGCGGCAGCTCTTCCCCTCCGGAGGCTCCATCCGCGGCTGTGTCAAGGGCATCAAGGCCTTGGGCAAGTACGTGGACCTCAAGCGGCTGAACACGACGGGCGTGAGCTCCGGCTGCACGGCTGACCTGCTGGTGAGCAGCCCCTCCCTGGCGCGGCTGGTGCTGGGGTGGGCGTGCCGGGCACTGAGCGATGCCCTCCTGCAGGTGGGGCGCGCCATGACTTTCCATGGCCATGGCTTCCTGCCCCTGGCGCTCCCAGACGTGGCGCCTCTCTCCGGCGACATCTACTCCGGCTTTGGCTTCCGCAGCACCCAGGACAGCGGTCTGCTCTACTACCGGGCGTCACGGGTAAGGCCACCCCGCCTGCCCGCCTGCCCGCCTGCCCGCCGCACTCCTGGGCCCATCCTTGCCACACTGACCACCTGCCATGGCACAGGCTCCAGGCTCAGCTGGAGCCAGTGAGTCTGGGCCTTTGGCCTGGCCACTGACCTGGCCACTGTCCCCAGGACGGGCCATGCCAGGTGTCACTGCAGCAGGGCCACGTGACACTCCGGCTCCTGAGGACTGAGGTGAAAACCCGAGGGGGCTTTGCCGACGGTGCCCCCCACTACGTCGCCTTCTACAGCAACACCACGGGGTGAGCCCAGCCGCCTGGCCTCGAGCCACCCGGGCCTGGAAGGGCACTTGCCTGTACCTGGCTGGGCCTCCGTCCCCTCCATGGCAGGAGGGGGCACGCGGGGCAGCGGGACAACTGTGCCCTCCTCCCCCCAGGGTCTGGCTCTATGTGGACGACCAGCTGCAACAGATGAAGTCCCACCGGGGGCCGCCCCCTGGGCTCCAGCCACAGCCCGAGGGGCCCCCAAGGCTCCTCCTGGGAGGCCTGCCCGAGTCTGGCACCTTCCGCAACTTCAGTGGCTGCATCAGCAATGTCTTCGTGCGGCGGTGAGCCAGGCAGGCTGGGGGTGAGGTCCTGGCCGCCCCCCTCCAGCTACTGACTGGCCACTCCCCACCCTCCGCAGGCTCCTGGGGCCGCAGCGCGTGTTCGACCTGCAGCAGAACGTGGGCAGCGTCAACGTGAGCTCAGGCTGCGTCCCCGCCCCACAAACCCAGACCCCGGCACCAAGGCCACAGGGACTGCGAGCTGGAGCTGGGAAGGTGGGCGCCTGCCCGTGTGGGGCGGGACTGGGCTGGGGGGAGGGCGGCCCCCGGTGGGCCCTGCATGTCCTGTCTCTGCTCCCAGGCCTCCCGCCGAAGCCGCCAGCCCTCCCAGGACCCCACGTGCACACCACCCCTGCACCCCCAGACCCTCCCAGACTCCTACCAGTTTGGAGGCTCCCTGTCCAGTCACCTGGAGTTTGCGGGCATCCTGGCCCCCCATGGGGACAGGTAAGGCTGGGCCGGCTGGGGTGGGCGTGGAGGGGCCGCCCAGGCTGATGCCCTGCCCGGCTTCCAGGCCCCACCTCTCCATGCGTGTCCGCCCTCGAGCCCCCCAAGGCCTCCTGCTCCTCGCCACCCCTCTGATGGCCGGCAGCCCCTCCCTGGCACTCTTCCTGAGCCGTGGACGCTTTGTCGCTCAGACGCAAGGCCCTGGGCCCCAGCTCCGCGTCCAGAGCCGCCAGCGTTCACGGACTGGCCGGTGGCACAAGGTGAGGCCCGAGGAGGGGAACACAGGCAGGACCCTGGGTTGACCCACCCTGACCAACCTCCCGCCCGCCCAGGTGTCCCTGCTCTGGGAGAAGAGTCGGATCCAGTTGGGGACAGATGGCAGCCGGGCCTGGAGCCAGGAGGGGCCCCAGCGCCCGCAGCTTCACACCCTCTTTGTGGGGGGCCTCCCAGCCAGCAGCCACCACTCCAAGCCCCCCGTGAGAGCCGTGTCACCCTGGCCTTGCCCAGCCTGACCCTGTCCGCCCACAGGAGCTCTGGGGCCTGACTCAGCCCATCTGCCTCCACAGGTGGCCGTCGGGTTCAGGGGCTGCATGAAGAGACTGAGGCTAAACGGGAGGCCTCTGGGGGCCCCCACGCGGATGGCAGGGGTCACCCCCTGCGTCACGGGTCCCGTGGAGAAGGGCTTGTTCTTCCCAGGCAGCAGGGGCATCGTCACATTAGGTCTGTTGGCACTGCGTCCTGGGCTGGGGGGCACGGGGGCCAGGCCTTCCCCTCCCCTCACAGTCCCTCCCTGCAGACGTCCCAGGGGCCGCACTGCCCGACGTGAGCCTGGAGCTGGAGGTGCGGCCCCGGGCAGCAGCAGGGCTGATCTTCCACCTGGGCCAGGCCCAAGGCCCCCCCTACCTGCAGCTGCAGCTGCTCCAGCAGCAGGTAAGCCCGGCCGGGGACTGTGCCACCGGGGCAGGTTCCTCTGCCCTCCCTGGGGGCCTGGTGGGGGCAGGGCCTGACACTTGCCCTCCCAGGTCCTGCTGCGGGCGGACGACGGGGCAGGGGAGTTCTCCACGTCAGTGACGCGCCCCACTGTGCTGTGTGACGGCCGCTGGCACCGACTGGCAGGTGAGGGGCCCCTCCCGTGGCCAGGGAGCCTGGGCGGACGTGGATGGGGCAGCCCTGGGCTGGCGTGAGGGGCAAGGCAGGGCCGGGTGGTCCGGCCACAAGGAGTCTGCCCCACAGTGATCAAAGGCGGGAACGTGCTCCGGCTGGAGGTGGACACGCAGAGCAACCACACCGTGGGGCCCTTGCTGGCGGCCTCGGCCCACGCCCCAGCACCTCTGCACCTCGGGGGCCTGCCTGGTGAGTGGCCTTGGCCAAGGGTGTGGGGCCAGCCCCTCAGACGCCAGGGTGACCCTTCCCATTCCCCCCTCCCGGGATGGGGCGGCCCAGGAGACACGCTGGCTGGGTAGGCGATGGGCACCCAGCTGCCGCTCCAACCAGTCTTCTGTCTTCCCTGGACCCCTAGAGCCCACAGCTGCGCGGTCCAGGCCCCGCGCCTACCGTGGCTGCATGCGGAAGCTGGTGGTGAACCAGGCCCCCGTCACGGTGCCTCACTCTGCGCGGGTCCAGGGGGCAGTGGGAGCCAGGGGCTGCCCCGCCACGTAGGGGGCTGCCCCCGTGGGACCCCGGCCCGGGGCTGGGCTGCCCTCCGGCATGTCCCTCCCTTGGTGGGCAGCAGCACCCTCACAGCTTGGTGACACATGGCCTCTCTCGTGTTTCACAGACATTTGTATTTATCTGGACTCTAGTTGCACGGGTGACAAATCTTATTTCTGAAAATGGTTTAAGTTATATCTTTTTAAATGAAATGGTAAAATACTATGAACTGGGGATTTTACACCTTTTTTTCCTCTCTTCCACCTTTCAAAAATAGCGTAAGATTTGTAAATCACTGGTTCCTTCTTAAAACAGAAATTAAAAAGTAACTTCTGTTGAACCGAGTCTTGACTTGTTCAACACGCACTGGCTGTACAGGGAGGCACCAGGCTGTGCGGAGTGGAGCCCCGTGGGGGCCGCAGCCCCCTGTCCACCCCGCAGGGGAGAGGACCGCGGCCCCGCCCCGTGGGCACCATGCAACGCCAGCATTGGCAGATAAAAGACAAGACTTTATTAGTAAGTTGGAACAGAGGTGAGGGATTGCAACAAACCACAGACGCACTACTGGAGTCACAGGACTAAGAACGCCAGCTCCCAGGAAGACGACAGCAAATAACTTAATCCAAGCTCATGTCCTCTTCTTCGTCCTTCTTGTCCTTCGTGTCCCCCTCTTTCTGCTCGGACTTGGCGCTGTTCTGCATGGCTTTGGCAAACGCCTCCACGTCTACAACGCATTGAACACACGGGGTAGCTTGTCTATACCAGGCCAGGCTTCCTCAGCGGGGCGGGATAAAGGTCCGACAGTGTGACATCGGCCGCGGGGGACACAGACCATGGCGGGAGGTGTGGAGCAGGTACTTACCGCCCTTGTTGGCAGCTTCCACGGCCTCTGCGGGCAGGCCGAACTGGCACATGAGGGGGCCCAGCTGCCCTGATGCCAAGGCCGCACTGAACATGCCCAGGGCCTGCAAGAAGAGTGGTGCAGACCGGAGCTCGGCTGGGGGCAGCTGCCAGCTCGGCAGGTCCCGTGTTCAAGGTGACTGATGTGCTCCAGGGCCACTTCCTCCCCCACCCCCGAGCACAGCAGCCAGCGCCCCGGGCCCAGCCTTTACCTGCTGGAACTGGGGCGAGGTCAGCGTGTTCTGGATCTCGTCCGCGGTCTGCGGCAGCGACTCCCCAGAGGGCAGGTAGGGCAGCAGGCGCTCCTGGACGTCCGCGTTGGCGAGGATGGGAGCCATGATCTCTGGGGTCAGCACGCTGGCCAGGTCCACTAGGGCACAGGCACACAGCCGTCAGTGGCCCCATGCTGACCCAGTGCCCCGTAGAGGACAGCAACATTCCAAATGCCAGGTAGGGCCAGGGCCGGGGCAGGGCGAGCTGGGGCTCAGCTCCAAGGCCGCCGCAGCACCCAATGATGCGCAGCGCAGCCCCGTGCCCGGGAAAGCAGGCGGGCGAGCAGGCAGCAGGCACGCTCACCCCAGCTTCGCACCGAAAGGATGTGTTCTTTACCTTGCTGGCCGCCACCTGGCCCGGCCGGCACGTTCATGGTGGCTAGAATGCTCTGGAGGTCGCTCAGCTGGATGGGCTGGGCTGGGCTGGCCGCAGTGCTGGCTCCATTACCCGAGCTGGGCGCAGGGCTTGGACTAGTTGCGGAGGCGGCTGCCGGAGCAGAAGGGGCTGGGGTGGCGCGAGCGGAAGAGGTGGTGGAGGATGGGGTGACCGCTGCCGACTGGCTCCGGGAGCTGCAAGAGCAAGGGCAGCCTAGAGCAGCCACACACACCCTGGGTGCCCAGGGCACGGCCGTCCTACTCCAAGGGTCCCGGGACACTACCCTGGGGCCTCCCCCAGGCCCGTTTGGTCCATGTCCACCTCCCACGGGCACCTGTGTGGCGGCGAGGGGTGCCAAGGCTCACCTGGAGGAGGAGCTGCTTGCTGGAGGCCCTCCGCTCCCTAGGAGGCTGGCCAGGCCTGGCCCTGTCAGGGCCCCCAGCCCACCTGTGAGGGGCAAGGAGGTATGTGCTCAGGATGCTCCCCCAAGCCCAGCCCACCCAGGAGGAACCCGGCCCACCTCCCCAGGCCAAGGGACAGGGACTTTCAACACCAAAGCCAAGGGACAAGCAGACAAGATGGAAACTTGGCTGGCCTCGGGGACAGCAGGCTAGTGACCACTCAGACCCTGTATTCTGCAATCTGTCTCTGTCCCATCCCAATACACCATTGAAGAACGCAAAACCCAGTCCACACCCTGACCAAGTAATGAGCACTTCTGAGGGGCCGGGCACAGGTGCCCACACCCCGGTGCTGGCTGGCAGCACCAACCAGTAAGAACTCAGGACCCCACAAGGAGCCCTGAGCACTCCTCCTCTGGCCCCACCCCTCAGCTAGCCACGCTCCCCTGAAGTCCCAAGCTGGGGTCCTCACTGGAGGCCTGGAAGGCCTCGCCCACCCAGCTCCCAGCCACAGGCAAACAGGCGCCTCCCAAAGGGCCACGAGTGCAGGGAACACACACGCTCACAGCCCTGCTCAGAGCAGGTGAGAAGCTTAAATTAGGAAACACAGACTTGACTTTAGGAGCAACCACAGCAAAGTTCTGACTTCTATCAAAGGCTCCCGAGAGCCGGGGGTGGCGCAAGTTACCCAGTCCTCCGAGGCCGGCCGGTCCGATGAGCTGCATGAGCTGGCTGTGACTCATGTTCCCCAGCAGGCTCTGCAGGCCGCCCTCGCCTGGAAAGCACAGGGGCTCAGACGCAGGGCTCGCACGCAGAGCCACCTGCAACGCACCTGGGCCTGGGCTGGCACCCCCGCTACTGGGGGCCTCTGGCTGAGCACCCGAGATGGCCCCCACTCGGCCATCCCTGAGCTGTACAGTGAGCATCGCCCGTGCACTGAACTCAGACCCTCTAACTTAGACTCTGCTAGCTCCACCGTACAACAGCTGGCCTGTGCCCCAGGGCCCCAAGTCACCGGCCAGGGACCCCGACCTCACAGGAAAGGCTGGGTGTGCTCATTACCACCTAGTGCAGAGAGCTCGTGGCCACCACTTCCGCTGGCCCCCAGCGCCCCTGGCATCGGGGGGTTGTTCAGATACTCATTGACCTTCCGGCAGTGCTCCTCATCCTGGTCAGTCTTGGGCTCCTGTGGGGGGACGAGGGGAGAGCGGCAGCTGAGCGGCCGGTGTGGGGGCAGTTCCACCGCCATCCTCCTACCCCGCTTACAGATGAGGGACCCAGAGGTGGAGTCCCCTGTGCCTGGCCACAGGGTGCTGAGACAGGACCGAGCCCAGGCAGGTGAGCATGTGCTCAGTCCCCTCTGCCACCGTCATGGGTGCTGTGCCGGATGACGTCCACTTCACAGATGGGGAGACCAGAGCCCTGACAGCAGCGTGCTCTAGGGTGACTCTTTACACAGCACTCTTCCTCCTTCACCCCGTGGAATGAAACAAACTGGTCCTCCCAGGACACTACTGCCCAGGGCCACGCAGGCGCCTGGAAACAGCACACGCGTGTGCACACATGCACATGTAGGGGCAGGGAGGAAAGGCGCCCATAACCCCCCAGAGCACCTGTTATGGACCCTGCAGGGTGCCAGGGACACAGCAAGGACAAGACCAACAGTCCCTGCCCTCTGGGCAAAGAGGGAAGAAGGGTGTGAAATGAGTAAAATCAGTGAAAAAAAGCAAGGTGATGAAAGCTGGATAACGTTTTTTGGCGAAACTGTGGAAAGACGTGTTCTACACCAGCAGTTGGCAAACCACAGCCCCATCTGTGTTTGCGAGTAAAGTCTAATCGGAACTCGGCTACACCCATTCATTTTCGTGTCCTCGCCGCTGCCACACCCCTTGGGCAGAGGTGAGCAGCTGCGACACAGACCACCTGCCCCAGGAAGAGGGAGACCCTGCCCCGGGAGGGAGCGTGTGCGGATCCTCCGAACACAGCCCCACCTCTAGCTCTGACCTGCGGTTACACTCACACGCGGGAAGTAACCTGGGCACCAGGCGATCCTGGGCAACACTGCCTGCAATGGCACAAGAATGGAAACGAGCCCGATGCCAACAGGTGGCAGAATGCGCACAGGACACGCAGCTGGGGTTAGCGAGCCCAGCACCCACTCAGGGGAAGCTCAGGAGAGCTTGGGGAGGAACAGCAGACACCCAGGGCCACCTCTTCTGCCCTGGGGGTCTCGGTGACTGAGGCGAGGGGGCAGAGCACACGCACTGGAGTCGTGCACACCAGAGGCAGCGTGCCTGTCCGTGCTGCAGTGACACGGGGCCCAGCCTGTCCTCCTGGAAACTCCCTACCACAAAAGGGTGCCCAGCACCCAGCCACAAATGAGCATTTCACCCCCAGGTGACACACTGGAAACCTTAGGTTCCCTCCCAGGTGTGCTTTGCCAGACAGTAAGCCAGTTTCTAACTTAATTGCGTAACAGCAAGAAAAGGGCAAAACACAGGACAGACACGTCCACACACCTGCATCCAGAAGAAGAGCCGCTTGGACCCCGCCTTAAACTTGAGCACGTAGACCCGCCCACTGGGGCACTGGGGCACCCGCTTGAACTCGCAGTCGTCGGGGAAGATGATCAGGTCCTGGGAAGCCACGAGAAGAGCAGAGTCAGCCTCACGCACACACACGGCACCGAGTCCCCCGCCTCTCAGGAAAACATGCTGGATGCTGTGTCTAACAGGGTGGGTGCAGAGGGGACAGAGATAAGCAAGCCGCCGTGTGCTGCGCTGGCACAGTCTCCACAGGGCGGAGACACCACAATGGAGGGGAGGCCCCCGAGTGCGGGCCAGGAGAGGGCTCGGGTGGAGAACAGGGAAGGGGGGCTTTGGACCTCGAAAGATTTTTAATAGACATTTTGGCAACAACGTTCCAAAATGAGTTACAAGGTTAACTCTGACCTGCTCTCAAATGTAACAAAACACTTCAGGAGAAAGAACAAAGAATGCTAAATACAGTGACCACTGTAGAAGGCTTCCTCCGATCTCAAGCACCTAACGTTTAAAGTTTAACACGATACAGTGACGGGAAATCCTCAAGCCTAGGACCATCCATGAGCAAAACAGCTGATGACAGGCACCAAACCAAGGGTCCCCACGTATTCTGCCAACACCCCCCAAACCGAAAACCGTGGCTGCATGTGCAGGTGCAGCAAGGCTAGACCCCGCCTATAAAGCAGCCTCGCTTCAGGCGAAAGAACACTTACATCTTCCACGTTCCCAGACGTCCTGTCTTTCCAGCAAAAGTGAATGAGGGAGTCATCCGTCTGCTGAATGTACACGAGCCCTTTCCGCTTATCTGGAGTGACGGTAGTTCCTTTCAGTGACATTTTTCCTGCCCGAAACTCCACTAAATACTTGTTGGAGGACCCACGAGAGCCTGGCACCAGGCTTGGAAACAGCGCGCCTGAAGTCGTCATCCTGAAAGAGCAGACCGCACTGAAACCCGCGTGTGCTGCCCCGCGGCCACCAGCACGAAAGCCCGACTCCCCTGCGGCGTGGCCAGCTCCGCTCCCGCCTGCAGAGGGGAGCCGGCGCCGGGGCTGCCCGAGGCCAGGGCAGGCGCGGGCCATGCCTACAGCCTGCGGCCGACGCAGCCCGGCCAGGGCAGCGCTGCGGCTTCTCCTCACGTTTCTCCAGCGCGTCCGGCGCCACCGCCCAGGGCGCGCCCCCTCGCCGGCCGCTGTCCGCACTCGGAGCCGGGCTGGGCGGCCCGACTCGGCCCCCCGGGAGACCCGGCGCGACGCCCCCTCGGCGGGACGCCGGCCTCGACGCGCGCCCCGCGGCAACCGCGCCCTCCCGTCCAGCCCGGGCCGGGCCGAGACGCTCCGCGGGGGCCGCCAGCTCCCTTCGAGCCCCGCGCTGGGCCCGGGCGGCGCCGCGGAAGGCGGGGCGGCCCCAGGAGACCCGCGAGAGTCCCCGCCGGCCGCGGCCGCCCTCGGCCCCGGTCCTCCCGGCCGCCCGCCCGCCCCCGGCCCCGGCCGCCCTGGCCCGGCCGCCCCCCGCACCTGGCCCGCGCCCACACTCGGCCGAGAGGCGCCGTCCGGGCTCGCTCTTCTTCCTCGGCGCCTGCCGGGCCCCGCCGGAAGACTGCGTTCGGCCCGCCCCGTCCGCCGCTCTCGCCGCCAACTGGGCGCCGTCGGCGGCGTGGTCGACCCTTGCCCGCCAGCAATTGGCGAGCGAAGCCGTCCATCGTGCACGTCTCGCCCGGCCCGCCCCCGCGCCGGCGGCTCCCTTCCGGCGGAAGCGCGGGCCGCGGGGCGCGCGGGCCAGAGCGGTCCCTATTGTTGCTGTGTCATAGGGCAGCGGCGGCGGCCCCTGGCGGCGGCGCCGGGAACCGCAGGCGGACTCCAGACAGGGGCAAGGACCTGCCCGAGCCCTCGCCGTTGGCTGTCGTCAGGCGGCGGGCTGAGATGTCACCCATGGGGGCGGTGCCCAGGGACAAGCGGAGGCGAGTAGGCGAGGACCGGGCTCTGAGCGGTGGGCACGGATGGGGCTCAGCTCCTCGGAGACCCCGGGACAGGTGCCAGGGTCCACATGCCCAAGAAAGCAGGTGTCCGTGAGTGGCCGGCCAGCCAGCCAGGTCCCCTGTACACCTGGGGACTGGGACACATGGAGCGGCCACCTCGAAGCCCGCAGAAAGCCAGCCAGCCTTCTGACACTCATTATCCCACGAGCAAGGTTCCAGGACCTGAGATACAAAGAAAACAGTCACAAGGTTAAAAAAGGTAGGAGTTAGTCTTATGACACCACAGCTAGGAAAATGTCAGCTTCATGTTACTTTGAGTTAATTTGACATAAATTACAGCAAAGGCAACAGGAGAATGCTCCGGAAGCACGAGCCAGCTGCCTGAACAGTGAAGTTTTGTGGGATTTGCTTAAAGCTACACAAATGGGCCAGGCGTGGTGGCTTACCCTGTAATCCCAGCACTCTGGGAGGCCGAGGCCAGAGGATCCTTGAGGTCAAGAGTTCAAGACCAGCCTGAACAAGAGCAAAACCCCGTCCCTACTAAAAATAGAAAAATTAGCCGAGTGGCATGGCACACACCTGTTGTCCCAGCTACTTGGGAGGCTGAGGCAGGAGTATCGCTTGAGCCCAGGAGTTTGCAGTTGCTGTGAGCTACGATGACACCACTGTACTCTAGCTGAAGTGACAGAGCAAGACTCTGTCTCAAAAAAAAAAAAAAAAAAACCACCAAGAGCTACACAAACCATGCCCCCTGGGGGTGTCCTCCAGACCCCCGTTTCAGTGACACTAAGATGTTAGTTGCCTTCCCCACCTCACTCTTGCATGAGTGCATGGTGGAATTTTCCAGAGGCTACCCGGTGCGAGCAGAACAGATTGAACACAGCTGTCTGCCATTAAGCCAGACTAGATATTTGCAAAATGTAAGACAATGTCATGGTTCCCTGTAATTTTCTCTTACCCATCATTTACTTCTTTATTCAGATCTTTGAGAGTTTTAAGAATGTAGAAAAGGCAGGGTCCACGCCTGTCTCCAGCCCGCTCTCTGGCTCTGTCCCTTTCTAGTGGTCACGCTACGCTGACTCTGTTTCCCATCACTCGCATCTTGATGGTTTACTCTCTATGGACACACACATAAAATTTGGGTTTCCAGCAAGGTACAGTGGTACACGCCTGTAGTTCCAGCTACTCAGGAGGCCAAGGCAGGAGGATCACCTGAGCCCTGGAGTTTGAGACCAGTCTGAGCAACATATCTAGACTCCATCTCAAAAACGTTGGTTTGTAAGCCTTTTCTAAAAAGTGTAAAGGTGTATTTTTCACGCGATGTTGTGAGGTTTGTTCGTGTTGCACAGTGGCTCTAGCTTGTTCATTTTAACGCCTACATGACACCCGGATGCAGGAGGTCCCACAACTTAGATCCGTCCTCTTGTCGGTGGACAGCGTCCTGTTTACTTTCCATCTTTTGTTATTACAATGCTTCAGTTTTTACAAAGTTAATTGAACTAATGATTTATTTTTGTTTTGGAAAACATAGCTATTTTTCAATAAAAATTTTATTTATTTTAACAAGTACTGGTCTTGTTACTGTTATTTTTAATTAGTGCATACATATTTTTAAATGTCTTTTTAAAATTTCTAATATGGTGAGTATCAATAGATGAAGCCACATAAACAAAAGCTCTTTGGGGTCCTGGATAGCTTTTAAGAATCTGAAGCGCTCCAGAGCCCCTTTGTTGCGAGCAGCCAGCGTTCAGCACTGCTGTCAGCGGGCGACAGGAGGCAGCCCCTGCAGACGTGCCCTGTGGAACGAGGAACGAGGGAAAGTGAGAATCCAACCTGGCCTTCCAGGCAAGAGGCCAGCAGGCAAGTGTCACTTGTTCAAAGCCATGAACGACTCAGAAGCTGCCATGGAAGCCGAGGAAGCCAGCTCTGCAGACGCCAAAGCCACCAGGCTTCCCTTCCCGGCAGGGGCCAATGGCCTGGACTTGGCACTTCCTCTGCTCAGGCCGGCGGCCTGTGGCCTCAGATGGCTCAAAACATCTCTTAAGGCAGAATTCTTCACACGTGCTTGAAACTCTCACCCTTCCTGGGAGCGCGAGGGTGAGGATTTGGCTACAGCTCCCCGGCGATGGCAGCGCAGAGGAACCGCCAGCCTCAGTGACTCCAGCTGCCATCGGGGCCGCTCGGGGCCACAGCACACGCTGCCCCGTGTCAGGACTGTGGACCCAGAGAACGTACACGTCGGCACGGAGCCCGGCATGAGGGAGGCGCTTGCTGGGCAGCAGCTATTGTTATTTTGCAACTGGTCATTGATTTGTATTGATTAGTCAGGGAATAATGTCTGTAAAATATCTTCAGCTTCCAGAAAAGCAGTGTCGCCAGGACGTGTATTCAACTAAAGGGATTTGGATAAACCAACCGGATCTTCCAAAGTAGTGTTCCTATCAATCCTGTTTAGCAAAAAACAAAAACAAGCCCCACCCTTGCAGAAAGCCGGTAGCAAAGGCCGGCAAGACAGATGCTCAGCAAGGAAAATGCAAACGAAAACACGCCTATCAGAATGGTTAAAAACTAACAAAGAAAAATGACGCTACCAAGTGCTGGGGAGTCTGCCACAGTGCTGGGAACACAAAATGGAGCAGCCACTGGGAAAAGTTGGAGGTGTAGGCTTTTTAAAACTTTTTTTCATTAATAGACTTAATTTTTTAGAACAATTTTAGGTGCACAGCAGAATTGAGCAGGAAGTACAGAGAGTTCCCACACACCCCCTCCCGCCACACACACCCTCCCCACGACCAGCACCCCCAGAGCAGAAGGGCTGTTGCAACTGACGAAGCGACACTGACACGTTATCGTCACCCGAAGTCCGTCCTTCACCTTGGGGTTCACTCGTGGTCTATCTGTGCTGCTGTCACAGACACCACGGACCGGGTAATTGATGAGGAACTGACATCGATTTCTCACAGTTCTGGAGGTCAGGAAGTCAAGATCAAGGTGCCAGCAACTTTGGTGTCTGGTGAGGGCTGCTCTCTGCTTCCAAGATGGTGCCTGTTGGGGTGTGCGGGCACAAACGCAGCTGCTGCAGCAGACAGAGGGAGGGCCGCCTGGGCCTCTGGTGTGAGGCCCGAACCCCACGCACCAGGGAGGAGCCCCACGGCCCACTCTCCTTGTAAAGGCCCCAACTCTCACTTTGGCCGTCAAGTCTCAACACGGGAATTCTACAGGAGACGTTCAAACCATAGCAGTGTTGTACATTCTATGGGTTTTGACAAATTTATTTATTTTTAGAGACAAGGTCTTACTCTGTTGCCCAGGCTGGAGTGTAGTGTCGCAATCATAGCTCACTGCAACCTTGAACTCCTGGCCTCCAGCGATCCTCCTGCCTTGGCCTCCCAAGGTGCTGGGATTACAGGTGTGAGCCACTGTGCCCACCAGGTTGACACATTTATAATGACATTTATCCACCGTCACTGTATCATACAGAAAAGTTTCACTGCCCTAAATATCCCCTGTGCTCCACCAATTCATCCCTCTCCTCCCTCCCCCAGCCCCTGGCAAGCACTGATCTTTACTCTCTCCGAGTGTTGCCTTTTCTGGAATGTCATATATTTGGAATCACACAGTGTGTAGCCTTTTCAGACTGGCTTTTCTCACTTCAAAATATGCATTTGAGATTCCGCCATGTGTTTCTGTGGCTTGGTAGCTCATTTTGGTTTCAAGGCTGAGTAATATGGCACAGTCCGGACGTACCCGTGTACTTCTCCACTTACCTGCGGAAGGACGTCGTGGCTGCCTCCCGGTTTTGGCGATTATGAGCACAGCTGCTGTAACATCCGTGTGCGGGTTTTTGTGTGGACGTAAGATTTCAACTCATCTGGGTAAATCCCAAAGCGCGAGACTGCCAGCTGCTTGGGGAGAGCGTGTCTAGTTCGTAGGAAACTGCCACGGCGGCAGCCCTTGCGGCAAGAGCTCCTGTGGCCGCACGTGCCTGGCAGCGTCGGTGTTGGCCGTGCTCGGGGCTCGTCCTCTCGTAGGGACAGCTCAGGACGTTAGTCATCTGATGGTGAACAAGCTTCAGTGTGCAATCCCCTGATGACGTACGAAGTGGAGCAGCTTTTCCGCGGCGTATCTGTCATCTGAATGTCCTCTCTGGTGAGGCAGCAGTTTTGTTTTTTAGAAAGTCAAACACGCAACTGCTGTACGACCCACCATCCCACTCCTAGGCCCTCACCCAGGAGCAGTGGGAGCGACGTCCACACCACCTGTACACAGACGTCCGCACGACCTTTCTCGTAACTGCCCCATGTTCGGGAAAACCCAAACGTCCACGCCCTGGCAAGCGGGTAAACCACGGACACCGTTCATTGCTCGGGCACGGAAGGAACCACCACCGACCCACACACCACCGGCGACTCTCAAACGCGCCCTTCTGTGCGAGAAGCCAGACTATCCGAGGGGCAAAACTACAGGGACAGACCGATGGGTGGTGGCCAGGCGCTGGGCGGGGAGGCCGGAGTACAGAGGGCACCACAGGCCTTCTGGGTGACAGATGCTCACCACGTGGACTGCTGGCGGGCACGAGGCAGCGTGAGCTGTCAGAATTCACACGGAGCACCCACGTGGCAGCCGTGAGCCCTGGGCACGCCACTGCCCTGGTCCCCACTGGTTGGCTGGGTGGCAAGTGTGGCCACGAGATACCTGCGACACCAGCCTGGGCTCTGGCGGGCAGGCTGAGCACCATGGCCATCCTCCTCGGACGAGGGTGAAGCCCCGTATCGGTGGACCTGGAACATTCCAAGAGCACTGTCTGTCCCTGCCCAGAGCCACGGCAACCGCGGGGACAACGGCCTGCACTCGGCTCACCATCCTCGAGAGTGTGCAGCTGCCAGGGCTGCTGGGGCAGAAGCCGGCAGCGGCCTGCGGGTCCCGCTAACCCCACGTGCTGGCTTTTGCTGCTTCCAGCAGCCGCCGCCGCCGATCCCCAGGGACAGGGCCTAGACCGTCCATCCAGGGTGCCACCCAACAGGTGTTACAAGCGTCCCTTCACCTCCTCTCCACTGCGACCGGCAGTTTTTGGAAACGATCCGTTTGCTAGGCCAAGACCAAAGAACACACGGTGTAAACATCTGATGTCGGGACCCAAGGACTTGTACCCTGCCATTTGCAGCCTTCTCAGAATGGCCAGCGCGGCTGAGACAGTGAACATTGTTCAACGTAAAACAAACGTCGATGACAGCCCACCCCCAAAGAATCTTTACCCCAAAGCAAAGGTTAACGTTTGTCTTAGATCCACACATGGTCCCCCAGGAAAACCTGAGCGTGACTCTGTTAACACAGGTGTGTACCGACAGCTACCAAATACATGAAGATGAGTCCCTCCAGCCAGCGTCCCTTCCCGCCCGGCATTTGCGAGCCGCGAGGAGTGAAGGGCCGGGGCAGCGCCGGTGCGGGGAGGCCGGCCGGGGACGGGGCCCTGTGCGCTGCGCCTCTGTGGACACCAAGCTCTGCTCCCCTGAAACCCGACCACACAGCCGGTCCCAAAGAGGCACAGGAGCAGCTGATCAGGCGAAGAGCTGACTGGCCAGGATACACCCCCCCAGGAGGTAATGGGAACTCGGGGACACTTTGCAGTGATCTCACTTCACGCCACGCGTGGGGAGGACGGGAGGAACTGACTTCCGAGGGATACTGAGGGAGACGCCGGTTCCCTGCCTGCCTGTGAGCGATTTTATCAGACTATTATGGAGTCCCGATCTTTTGCACCCTCTTTGGACACGGGCAAGTCCAATGCCGGCGCAGGGGAAAGCCAGGGAGGTAAGAGCTTCCTCAGGTCCAAGTGTCGTAGGCAGCGCACAACCGAGGACCCTCGCCCTTTGAACTCAGAGCCAAGCGGGACAGGGGCTATGGTGCTTCTGAAATGTGGCAGCTTCTTATTAATTGTTAACTGTCATTTCGTTGTTCTTCGTGGCAACAATAAGAACCTGCAACTTGTAAACCCCATTTCTGCTGCAGAGAAGTTTTTCCCAAAGAGCACGCGGCCTCGTGAGGAAGCTTCCCTGCCGGGGCCGCCTGGGGGTCGGCAGCTCTTGCCCCGTTCTCATCTCCTGCCCATGCGTTCCGAGGGCCTGGAGAGCACGTCCCTCATGCTCGAGGTCACCTGGACAAGTGGCCAGCAGCACGAGCACCAGGCCCACCAAGGCTCCCTGTGGCCGTCGGGGCTGCGCCTGGCACTCCCCACGCTGGCTTCCTTGCTCCACGCTGCCTGTGTGGCCGACTGTGCCTCAACCCTTGAGAAGCACAAGCATCGCCATGAGCTCTGGGGACAGAGTCGGAAAGGGATGACAGTGGTGGGCAAAGCCAGAAGGACTGGTCCTCCCGGGCACCGACGCCCCCTCCTGGGGCACCTGCGTGTGCAGAGCAGCCAAGGCACATGTCTGTCCTCGTCAGGTGCACCGTCTGGGTCACGCTCCCGCAGAGACGAGACTTCTGGAGGGTCCGGCTCTCACGGCGGCCTGGGCGGCTGACCTTCTGTGATGTCCATCCAGACCAGGGCCTGCTTCCCCGAGCCTTCCCGCCAACTGAGGCGCGCCCAGGTAAGAAGGCTGTGGCGCTGGTGACCTCAACCCTTGACCCAGCCTAGAAGGGCAGTGTCAGGCAGACCCTGCGTGGCCAGCAACTTGGGCCCTCAGTCCACCCCCGTGGTGCCTGGTCAGCACCGTGTGCCCTGACACGACTGACCACACGCACACTCGGCGGACGTGCGTCTGCTCAGCATCATGCCCGCTGTGGACACGCAACCCACGCCCGAAGCCCACGCCCGCCACGGACACACAGCCCACGCCCGCCACGGACACACAGCCCACGCCCGAAGCCCACGCCCGCCACAGACACGCAGCCCACGCCCGCCACGGACACGCAGCCCACGCCTGCCACGGACACGCAGCCCACGCCCACCATGGACACGCAGCCCACGCCCGAAGCCCACGCCCGCCACAGACACGCAGCCCACACCCGCCACAGACACGCAGCCCACACCCGCCACGGACACACAGCCCACGCCCAAAGCCCACGCCTGCCACAGACACACAGCCCACGCCCGCCACGGACACGCAGCCCACACCCGCCCTCCGTTAGGAGCAAAACCGAAATATCAAGTTCTGCTGGGAAAGAAGCTTGCTAGGCCTTTCAGTCCATGAAGTCGCTCTATGGTACAGAGTTGCTTTTAAAAACTCTGCGGCCCGAGGTCGCGGGCACACAGCGTCACACTAACATGTGGCCCTGGAGGAGGCCGTTGCTCTCCATGGTGCTGGGGAGCACCTTTAAGATGCATCTTCTACTGGAAAACTCTGTTACAGGCATTGACATCAATATATCAAGGGCGACAAAGTTTAGGTGACAGCATTCTTATGTGTCTTTGTGGAAACAGCAGTAACAAAAGATTAAACCAGAAATTAAAATAACCCGAAAACGTGGCCGTGTTTTCCTGCCAGCCTTCCTCCCCATCCTGCTCCGGCGTTGGACCTGGGACACCTGCGTGCGCACAGGGACCCGGCCGGGATGGGGCGGGTGGGGGCCGTGTGTGAGGCTGGGACACCGAGAGCCTGGCCCCAGAACACAGAAATGCAGACCTGCTGGCAAAGTATTTTAAGCAGTAAAAAATGGAATCATCTGTAAGCAGTTGTTAAACTTGCCTAAATGCGATGCTTTGAGTGTGTCTCGGGGTCTTACCCGCTGATGCTCTCAGCTCTGTCTTCCGTGGAGGCTCGGCCCGTTCACAGCCCGTCTGGAAAACAGGAGCCTCCCCCGGCGCCGCAGGAGTTCCACCTTCCAACCAGCAGGCGTTTCGGAACCTCCTCTCCGCATAAAGTCAAAGCCCTGACTCCCCAGATGCACCTGAAAGTCACAGGTGGCTCCGCGGGACTCTCAGGAGCAGGTGGCGCGGGGACCGCGGCCCCGAGGTCGACACCAGACTCCACGGAAACGCCATCGCTCCCAGGTTCCAAAGCTACAAAATCAAGCTTTCAAAACAAGTATTCGCTTTTTAGAAGTGTTTTAATTAAAAAGGTGATTTTGAAGCGTAGACACACAACGATGACCTCTCATTGAGAAGTGCCTGACTTAGTAACCCGCACTCCATACAGCCGTGTGTGCACGCATGTGCGGGACACGCGCACACGGCAGACTGTCTTTGATTCAAAGAGCTCTACCATGATCTACCACGCTGACATTTCTACATAAATAACATTAGTCCCCTGATACAGACGAGTGCTGAGATGGACACACACCTACTTTTGGTTCAATAACTTTAATCACGCCACCGTAAGCAGACGCTGCCTCTGGCCCTCCCGCAGGCACGACCAGACGGGATTCACTGGATTTCACACATGCATGCCGGGAAACGGAACTGGGAGTGCTATGGATACAGGCGAGTGTTGTAAGAATGGCCCCCCCTTTGAGGTGTGGGCGTGGTGCGTGGTGACAGTGAGGCTTGGCGGCAACAGGGCGCCCACAGCCAGGGCCTGGGCCTCCCTCAGGGTGGGAGCGCCTGGGGCATTTTCGTCCGACTCTCACTGCTGCTGCCCACTCTGGGTTGCCACGGTGATGCTTCACTCTGGACAGTATACAACTGGTGATTAATGCATATCTTGCTCTTCAGCAAAATACTATTCAAGTAATTTTAACTTAAATATTTCAAAAGTAATCTTTACATTATTGAAGATTGGTAAAAAATACAGAATCTGAGACCTTTTCATTTCATTCAATCTGATGCTTTGAGAATCTTCCCTTCTGTATTAGCATAATTTAGAAAGCGATTCCCGGCCTTCACACACCCTCCGCAGGGTTATTTCCCAGTCCATCTCTCCCCGCATCGGTCCAGGTTTAAAATACTTTGCAAAGCCCTCTGCCCCGCGAGGTACGGAGACCACGCAGCTTCCCGCTTCCCTCACGCAGCCAGCAGTGGAGCCGCGAGCCCAGCAGGCCCCGTGGGTTCTCGTCACATCAGAGGGAGCGGAGAGGAATTTCCTGTTTAGACCTTAATGAAAACGATGATCCCAAGTGAAGCTGTATGAAGAGACTGCACAGTAGTAGAGTGCTTGGCAATCAACAGTTAATTAGACTTGAACCTTTGACCGGGGACGACGCAATCTCCACGAACACGGTCATTAGAGAGTCCGTTTCTGCCGTGGCGAAGGTCGGCGTGGCACTGGAGGGGCCCCGAGGTGCTCAGTAGATATCTGGGCAGTCAGAGAAGTTCCGCTCAAAGTAATCGCCCGCGTACAGCCAGTCGGGGGTCCCCGTGTAGGGGTTGGTGCCAGGGTAGAACCACCTGCAGAACACAGAGACGACGCTCAGCCCCAAGGAAACGGCCGCTGGCCTTTGTGTGTTTGAAAAACGCAGCCCAGGGCGACCACTAAGTGGGAACTGCCGAGCACACCTTCACCGTGACTACAAACGTCACCCACCATGTCAGCTGCACGTCCCAGAAATCTCACGGCGTTAACTCAACACAAAACCGTCGCAGAGGACATTACCAGAGGACAGTCACTTGTCCTAAGTAACGCTGGGACCTCCTCAAGGCCAGAGCAGTTACACGCTCACGTGGCCTTTTGTTTAAGCAGACCCAGGATTGTTTCTGAGGACAAGGGAAGAGGTGACAGGCAGAGTGACGGCGGCCGTGCCCTCCAGCACCTGCTGGGCCTGAGGACGGGCTAGTCCCCCTGCTGCCGTGGGTCCCGCTGGTGCTTGGGGACAGGGGAGTGTTTGGGGAGCTTGGACAGTAGAAGAAATTGTTTCCCGAGGATAAATAATCACTGTTTTCACAATATATTTTTTAATATTTAAAAAAAGCAGAATGAAGCAAGGTCAACTACAAGGACAAATTCCAAATATCTAACTACCAAAAGCCTCACACTAACTAGACTTGTGAGCACAAGCACTAAGAATGGGCTTCCAAGTGGCAGCCACCGCGGTCACAGACGCGGCCGATACTGGCCTTGGAAACGAACACAAGGAAGGGCATCGCCCGACGGACCGAAACGGCCCAAAACAGCCAGAGCTTTGTAACAAACATGTTTCACTTATGCTTAATTATTACGGCGCGTTATGGACTGAATCCCTGTTGACTGAATTATTCTCGTGTCGTGACAACTAAAGAATAAAGCCACTAACATCAGTCTAGGGCGGCTGCGTGAGAAAACAGCTCGCTGGCTCCGCGGGAGGGGTGCCCGCCTGCGTGTGCACACGCCTGCTCCGTGTCCCCATCCTACCCACGTCTCAATGCCACAGCACTTAATTCTCACAGAACCTCTCCGGGCGTGAAGGCCAGCCTGAGCGTGGCTGAGGCAGGGCGTGGCTCCAGATGGGGGCTCCATGCCACGTGGCCCCACGGGGCGCAGGGCCCTGAGCCCAGGTGCTCCTCACCCCCCGGTGTGGAACGGGCCGTGGGGGTTGCACTGATGCGCTCTCGTCAGGTGTACTCACCTTGAGTGTGGGGTGGGGGCGGGGGGGGGTCACATGGTATCTTCTTTAAATTTGCCGTATTGGAGAAGAGCGCTTTGGGTCAAATACGCCACTGAAGCGTGACGGTAAGGCCCAGGTCTGAAGAGACCAGCCTCTGTGCACAGGCCACTCCCAGCTGGGTAGAGTCAGGCAGGTGTGCCCTACCTGGGACCCTTATGGATACGGTGACAGCTGGGTGTGGCTGCTGGTGTCACTACCTTTATCAGCTACTGCTTGGCCACGGGGGTCTGTGGGGGGTGAGGGGGCTTCCTTCCTTCCCCCGGTGTGTATGTGGCCCTCCTGGCTGCCCCGGCGCCTGGCCCCGTAGCCCTCACCTGGTCTGCCACTCCGCCTCCTCCTTGGCACGCTCCCGCCGGGCTTCTCTCTGCTTCTCCTCCAGCCGCTCCTTCTCCTGGCTGGCCAGGTCTAGGTCCAAGCAAACAGGCCTCTGGGTAAGTCAGGCAGACAGCAACGCTTGCTGTCCACGTCCCACAGAGACCTCAGGAGCCCATGTGCCCCCAGACCCCCAGGAGGCAAGTCCCCCTTTGGTTGCAAAGCCACAGGTAAAGAGCCTTGTGACTAAGAGACCAAACACAGGCGCAGGTGCCAGGGCCTGGCGGCGTCTGCACCCACGGGGTGGCTCCTCACGGAGCTGTGTGCGCGCGAGCTCTAGAGCAGCGTGACACAGGGCGTGTCTGCGGGTGTCTGAAGCCTGCGCAGCGACTTAACGCCACCCAACGCCGAGCCAGCCACGTGGGCAGCACAGCCCCAAAGTATGTGAGTCCAGCACCTGTTTCTTTCTTAAAGACAAGCTCCACTGAGCCTCAACCCGTCAGGATAAACTGCCGTCTGGCTGCGGGAAGGCATCGCTCGCCTCGCTGTGCGGGAGCCAGAGGGGCAGGTGCCTCCACTCCCAGCCACGCCCCTGAGGTGGGCTTCTCTACCAAAATACAACCAACGCCAAGCCGGGGGCACCCAGACAAGCGTCGCCAGCAAGGGTTTCGCTGTTGCTTTGATCCAGATGAGTCGGTGAACGAGGAAGGCGAGTCCGCGGGCTCGCGCACTGGGAGGGGCGCCCGGCGGGGCGTGGGCCGAGGGGCCAGCACCCCCCACAGCGACTCTCGCCCCCACGTCTGTTGAATTTGGTCATGAACAATGAGGGACTTATACTTTCTATATGCTCTTGTTCGTTTCGTTTCCTGGCGATTTAATTCTGCTGTCTTTACCCGCGGCCTGGGGCAGGGCAGGAGAGACCTGCGGGTGTCCAACAGCGACGGCTGGAGCAGCCCGCGCTGAGCTCTGCAGCCCGCAGGGTCACCTGGCGCCCCTGGCCTCAAGTCCCCCCACCCCAGCCGTGAGCATACCCATGTTGCCGTTCTCCATGCCGCGGATGTCGGGGCGCAGGCGGCAGTCCGTGGGGGGCAGGGTCTTCTCCATGCCCATCGCCAGCTCGTTGAGGCTCACGGTGAAACTGGTGAAATTATACATCTGTGAGAGCACAGAGACACGACTCAGCAGCCCCGGCCGCGAGGGACCACCCGAGACCGCCACGGACAGACCAAGCCCAACAGGCGCCCGAGGTAGGAGCGCGTTTCCGCTCACGTCTCCCACCCACAAACCGACGCCTTTTCCATCTTAACTACGCACTTGTCACACGCCGCGGCTGGAACTTTTACAGTTTGAGGCGCGACAGCAAAATTAGCATGAATTTCTTTTTCCTTCACAGTTTCACAGAGAGAAGATTCATGCCACCCGCTCGCTCGCTGGAAACTGTCCTGTCTAGGCCGCCCGTGTCCTGCCCTAAACCCTGAGCCCCAAGCCGGCGCCTCCTCTGCACCCCACGCAGCTGCTCCAGCCCGGGGCTGCCAGACCTCAGGCCGGGGCTCCCGAGCTCGGGGGACGTCCACCCCGTGCCCGGGTCACCCACGTTTCCTTCTCCAGCCCAGACCCTCACTCCCGCCTTGGGCATGTGTCTGCCCAGCTTCTCCCGGGGGTCTGAGAGGGGCCTGCTGCACCCGCCGCCCCACGGCCCCCGGCCTCACACCCCGCCCACTCTGTGCCCTTGTCCCCACAGGGTCTCGGCAAACAGCCAGCAGGGCCACGGAAGCGCCAGCCCCACCCAGTCTCTGCTCAAATGACTCCCCGGTGCCCCGTGTCACTCGGAGCCCCCACCCCCGCCCCCACAGCTGCGGGCCTCGTGGTCCTCCTGCCCCAGTCTGCGCCTGGGACTCTGCCTAGCTGTCCCCCTGCCCCCCCTTGGGTGCCCGCCCTCCTCGTGACGGAAGCCACAGCACTCAACCCCTCCCCGCCCTGGCGGCTGTTTCCCTGGCGCCTTACAAGGCACCGTGGCGCTCAGGCGTGTGTCCACCGCCCGCCGCGCCCCTGCTGCTGGGCTGGGGCCACGGGGCCTCGTCCGCGAGGTGTGGAGTTGGCTCCTCGAGCCCTGGGCCCACCTGGCGGCAGGAGGGACTCAATAAATCCCCTGAACCAAAGGACAGAGGAAGCAGGATTTCCCTGAAAGGCTGAGTCTCTCCAAACAAAACTCTTAGCTGGCGCCGCGAGGACGGCTCACACTCTACTGACAGGGGGACGGTGCTGGGCCGGCTACTGTCCCCGCGGACGAGTGTTTGCTCTCTCTCTCTTTCTCTACGCAAGCTCAGCTAGCTCCTCAGGACACACAAATACAGTCAAATGTTTACAGTAAGTTATGTGTATTTTATACGTAAATGATGTAAGATATTATAATAAAACTTATTAAATATATATCCATCATATATTACATTAATATATATCACAATATATTACATATTTTGTATTATTTATTTGTACTATATATGTGATATATTTTATTTTATGCGTAATTAAAATTGTAAGTGTAATTACCAGAAACTAATGTCACAATGCAGTTAAGCATCTAAATTGACAAGTCAGAAAAACAAACTCCTCAAACAGGCTGGAGCCCCCTTTCAATCCCACAGAAGAGGCCGTGGCGGGCACAGGCGTGTGTGACACTCCTGGCAGGGGGACAAGTGTGTGCCTGGAGCGCAGCTCCAACGCGTGGGACCCGGGACACGGCTGAGCTGGGGCCGTGCAGCAGTGGACACGGTGCGTCCTGTCCCGCCGCGGCCCCAGCTCCCAGACCCCACAGCGAGCGCAGCGGCAGTGGGGCCCGGTCCGCTGTCTGCCTGGGACACGGGGCCGCGGGGCCGCGGGGCAGCGTGGGCGCGGGGACGGGGCCAGGCTGAGGCCCTGCCCGGGCGGGTGCAGACCGAGGCCTGGCCCCGAGGGGTGTGGGGGCGGCGGGGCACAGACCTGGGCGGAGTTGGGAGGCCGGGTGTTGATCCTCCAGAGCAGCTTGCTGCCCGGGACGACCTGCACGGTCTCCTGCACCTCAGGCACGTCGTCAGCCACGTCACCATCAGCTCTCTCGGCACCGTCGTCCTGAAACACAGAGCGCCGCGGTACAGCCGCCCAGCGCACAGCTGGCAGCCGGGAGCAGAGCTATTCTCGGAGCACCTTTCAGACCAGCCACCAGGCCCCGAGCACAGCGACATGGCCTTTCCTTTTTTAACCAAGGAGAAAATCAAATTTCCTCCCCAGGCTGCGATCCTGTCTATCAGCGTGGAGAGGAGTCAGGCCTTCTGCCCCTGAAGTGGCTCACGGCCCCGTGCAGGGCCGCGCCGCGCTGACCCCCAGAGACAGGACAGGCAGGACGGCGCACGCTCCTTTTGGGAGCGGCGCGTGCACCATAAGGTCACTCTACCGCGTCAGAGCACGGCTACCCGGGGTGACGCCTTCCAAAATAGCACGTTCACGGAGCTAACGGTGACTCTCCCGAGAGGCGTGTCTCTGAGACCGGGAGGCTTTGCTAAATGCTGCCTTTTGCTCTCAATCGAGAAGCAGTTCACACGTGGTAATTTCATGGTATCTCAGCATTTCTAGACTGAATCCTGACCGCACATCTCCTCTGAATAAAAAGATACAAATAGGTCCCGGGAAAAGAATGGCTTATTAGATGCAGCTGTTAAGGCAGAACACTTAACAGGGGCACCACAGCTCAAGACTCCTCGCCTGACTCTAGACGGCGGTGCCAACGCTGCCCCTGGCTGTGCGGCGGATGCGGCTGAGACACAGCTCCGGACAGGTCTTCACAGAAAACACTCCCCCATCTCCGGGTGTCCCAAAGGAACTCGAAGGCCAATCGAAAGCGTCAAAAGATGCCGCTAACCGGACCTCACATTCTGAGTCTGTGTAGCCTTTAAATGAAATTTTATCTTTTCTTTTTAAAAAAAAGAATTATTAGAAAAGGTGCCTAATAGCACACATTAAATATTACAATATAGAAAACAGAATGCTGGAGAAGGTTGAATATTTTTGTTAAATGAACACTGAACATCTCAGGTTCGGTACATTCCAATGTATTGTCTAGGAAAATGACACACCTTTGAACCATCACTTGCAGTTTGAGCCCAAGAAAAACTAGGCCCGAGACCATCAGTGTCCCGAAGCCCTGGGCGGAAAATGCCTGCCAGCGCCTCCTCACTGCTGAGCACATCGGTCCTCAGAAGGAAAAGACAAAAATGAAGTTCACTTGATTTTTCAAATATGTCTAGGCTAACCCAGGTAACGGAAGAAAGGAGATTCAATAAAAAGGGCCCAGAACTTGGAGCTACCAGAAAAGAAATGGCCTGATGTTCCCCCGGGTACTTCCAGTCTGGGGGACGGAGACTATGACACAGGACACCCCGAGCCCATGGTTTACAACAGCTGCGTCCTCTCAGTCGAAACACAGACAAACGCCACCACCAATGCCAGAATTCATACACAAGCAGTGTCATCCAGACAGACAAGCTCTGAACATCCGTCCCTCCTGGCTGGGCCAGGGTCCCTCCTGGGGCACTCGGGGCTCCCTGCTATGCCCGAGCTGGCGGCGGTGGCGGCCAGGCAGCCCTCCCCCCGTGGCTCAGCTCCGTGGGTGTCGGCCGGGCGCAGGCCCCTTACCAGCTTGGCCTTCCGAGGGTGGCCGCCTCTCCTCTCCTGCTTCTTAAAGGCTTCGTAGGAAACGGGGTCTGTTCCCCACAGGCACTCCGTCCACTTGCCGTAGATCATAAATAGCTTCTGTTTGCTGCAGTCAAATGGGATCGTCAAGACCAGGTTAAGAGCGGTTACAAACTACCCATCTGAACATGCAGCACCTTGACTTTGACCACGGAATAAACTCCCCTCCTGCCATGCCGTCTTCTACATTTTGGGATATCTCAGGACAGAAATGCAAAGACGAAAATGTGCATTTTAGGACTTCTACTCATGCCATTCGGGGGAAGCTATTCCTAACCCTGATGCACTGAAGCAGGAAAGAAAATGAAGGTACAAACCCCAAAAGGGGCCTGCAGCACCGTGGGGACCAGGCGGCAACAGGAAGAACAAGCACATTTTTAACTTTAAAGCTGGATGTGTCCACGTATCATAATTTTTCATTATTGAGCCGAACTTGAGCTGACATTATCTTTTTTTTTTTTTTTTTTTGAGACAGAGTCTTGCTCTGTTGCCGGGGCTAGAGTGCCGTGGCATCAGCCTAGCTCACAGCAACCTCAAACACCTGGGCTCAAGTGATCCTCCTGCCTCAGCCTCCCGAGTAGCTGGAACTACAGGCATGCACCACCATGTCCGGCTAATTTTTTCTATTTTTAGTAGAGACGGGGTCTCACTCTTGCTCAGGCTGGTCTTGAACTCCTGACCTCGAGCGATCCTCCCTCCTCGGCCTCCCAGCGTGCTAGGATTACAGGCATGAGCCACCGTGCCTGGCCAATATTACTGTTTCTTAAACAGTGAATTTCTTGCGCTGTGTGTCCTTCAGCCCTTTGTCTCGGTACCAATATCACAGACATGGCCCTTCCCGTGTTCGGTTGGTGCTGTCTGCTCTGTCCTGGTCCCTGCCTGCTCCTTCCACCTACACCAAGTCTGGAGATCTTCACAGATCGGCCACCAGGGCTCTCTGCCCGATCCCAAAGGGAAGGGAAGCCACTGCAATGTGCACTCTCCGTGCTTTTGCTTTTCTGCCTCCTCCCAGGAAGAGCGCACGCTGGCAGCTCTCCCTGAAGTGCTGCTCTGGCAGGCTCAGGACACGGGGGGCGAGTGTGTCTCAGAGGCGAGTGCAGACGTGGCCTGCAGACCGGCATGCGGAGACCCCAGGGAAACGGCTGGGACAGCTCTCCACCTCCAAGCAAGGAGCACACTTGAATTCAGGATGCAGAGCCAAAACACCAAACACGGCTTCCACGAGCTCTCTGAGGGTCACGGGCGTCAGCCTCGGCTCCCCACCTGCTTCTGTGAAGGGACAGGCCAGTCTCTCCCGGCTGATGCCCAGCAGGGAGAGGCTGCCCAGGGTGCCGGGCAGTGCCACGCCCACCAGCAGGACGGCCGTGGAGGTCCACACGCCGAGTCCTCGTGTGACTTGCCGGGAAAGGGTCAGACTCAAGCCTGACACATCTTACAGGCTGTCTGAACAGGGGAGTTTCTGGCACCAAGAGAGGGTGGACGGAGCAAAAGCGCCCACTGTCTTAAATTGGAGACTGGTTTCTAACTGAACATGTACAGCTTTTAGGAGCTGGAAGAAATCTCTTGACGTTATATGTGGCTCAAATTCCTTAGTGAAAAAAAAATTGAGAAATTTGAGACCTAGAACATAAAGTAATTAACCCAATGGGGGAAAACCCCCCAAAACTCGTTAAAACAGTAGCGACCATTTCTCTGCTCACAAAAACGTGTATAAGTCCCTGATTTAAAGATTGCAGTGAGCCAGTCACGTGGCAGTGACGCCCCTGCCAGCTCGGGTTGAGTTTTGCCTGGCGACACGCAACGCAGGCTGGCAGAGAAGGGCGCGGAAGTCACTGGCATCACCACCTGGTCTGTGCAGCACACGGGCCACCGCCACACAAGCACAGCGGGAACCACTCCGACGCAGACCTACTTTTTGTCTTGAATGTGCCCTTCCACTTTGTGAAGTTCTTTTCCAAACAATCCACATGGTTTGAAGTTCAGTACACACTTATGGCCAGTTCTGCAGGAAAAGCAAACACAGGCTTCTGTGGTGTGATACAAAATGTCCAGAAAAAGCAAATCTCTAGAGGGGAAGCAGGCTGGAGGCCACCTGGGCAGGTAGCACGGGAGTGACTACAGATGGGTGTGACGGGCCTTTGTCACACCCGTGGAGACAGAGATGTCCCAAACCCGGCCGGGGGGGGGATGGCTGCAAAATTCAGTAACTTTACTAAAAATCATCTAAGTGTCTACTTGAAATGGGTGAGTTTAAAGCTGTTAAGCAGCAACGCCGACCAGCCGTGACCTTCCAGGACGAGTATGAGAGACGGGGCGGCAGACGATGTTTGAGGACGGTCACCGCATTTCACCTGGGGACAGCACTGCTCTCCGGTGTCGGTTAAACTCTCAGACAAAGCGAGTACTGAGACTGAAAGCACCACCACCAAGGAGCACCCCGATGACCCCGTGCCAGACTGCGGGCGGAGGGTCCAGCAGCAGCCGGGGCAGAAGGGAGGAGGCGAGGCAGCAGCGGCCCCTCCCCTAGAGCTGGCAGCCACCCTGCAGCACGGACCCCCGTGGCTCACTCAGCCCCACCCGGAGCCTTGGGCGGGCGGGGGCCAGCGGGCACCGTTACCTGTGGTTCACGATCTCCACCGTGCCGTACTGCTCGATCCACAGCTTCCCGATGATGACGTTGTGCACACAGCAGGTGGGGTTGGTCCAGGTATAGGCTTCGTTGTGTCTGTGAAAAGGCCAGAAGACAAGCAAGTCAGGGGCCAGCAAAGCAACAACACCGCGTGACCCAAACCGCAGAGACCAGGCAGAGCCGAGCACGACTGCGGACCCGACCCGCACAAGGGCACAGCCCTGCTTTGAAGTCCCTCCCAGGGCGTCTGTTTATTTAGCATTTGTTTGAAATTTACTTCTTTCCTTTGTACCATCAACAAAGCTTTCTATTTAAATGTCAAGACAAGTTAATAAGCAATAAAAAAAGACGGAAACAGCAATAGCTTTCTTGTGAAGCTGTCAGAGGTAAAGCCACTTCAGACACTGCAGTGACGCCCGTCCTGCACGCGGCGGCAGGAGGGGGTGTGGGAGGGCCCTCCGTTCCCAGCAGCACCCCGATTCGCTTTTCTTCTACTGCCCATCCTCCCACACGGCCCCGCCAAGGAGGAAAAACCCGCAATGTGAGACGCAGGTCACCGGGTCCCCGTCTCCCCAGAGGCTGCGTGAAGGAGCCACAGTTAAGGGCGAAACTCCACTTAGAGCAGGAGTATTCGTGGCGTATGTTTGGAATTCCTCCAATTTCGTAGGCGGAACCCAAACATGTTAATCAGGTTTGCGACTTTTTGATTCTGCACGCCTCACCCCGAGAAAGCAAAGGCCACTGTGAGATGCAGCAGTGTTGGCCTGGCGACCCCGAGACGCACTGCCCGGGTGGTGCCACGGAGACCCTGCTCCCCCAGAGCCGCGTGGCACTTCCTGCAACCAGCCAGGCCAGGCCGGCACGCAGCCAACACTGCATCAAACGCTTCATCGCGGCAGCTTGCGGCTTAACAAGACTCACGTCTCAGAGAACACCTGCGTGTGACGCTGTGTGTCTACGGGGGTTTTCAACGTCCCGGCATTCGCTGGGGACTCATTTTTTGCTCTGAGGTGTCTGCCTGTTGCTGGCTGGACTGGAGAGGGTTGAGACTGAGGGAGAGCAGGAGTGGGGGGCAGCCTCTGGGCAGCCCCTCCAGCGATTCCTCTCGGAATTCAAACCCTACGTCACCCTCACACTCCGCCAGGCCAGTGTGACCACAGCACACGGAAGGTTGGGTGTGGGGAGGGTCACTTCCGTGGCTTCCGTGGCACGCTGTCCCTGAGGGATGCCAGCTGCCGTGCTGCGGGCAGCCTCGGCAGCGGGGGGAGCTTGGAAGCAGGTGCGTGGCCGTCCAGCCTCCGCGCAGCCTGGCTGCCTCCACCGCGACCTGCCGGGAGCTCTGCTGCCTGGACCCCAGCCCTGAAACCACACGAGACAATAAACCGCCCTTAAGCTGCTCCGTGTGGGTTTGCTGGGCTGCAAACACGGCAGCAGTCAGAGGAGAGAGGAATTCCCCCGAGTGACACCTTCCTGAGCAGGAACCTCCCTGGAAGACGCGCCCGCTGCGGGAAGGGCTGGCTGCCTCGGCAGAGGGAGCACAGGATTCCCCACCAGCAGGAACAGCCGTGGAGCTGAGGAAAGTGGTTTCCTCCCAGCCAGCAGCACCATCCCGGTTTGCCAAAGGGGCCGAGCCGAGGCGCCGCCGCCACTCACGCGAGAAGCTCCAGCGTGATGGTCCCCCGCGGCTCCGCCTCGACGCTCTTGCCCCAGAACTTCAGCTTCGGGTAGATGGAGCCGTGGAACAGGAAGTCCTGGCTGAGGCCCTCGGAGTAAAACGCGCTGATGGGGGGATGGTGGCTGACCTGCTCGGATATGAATCTGAATCCCAAGTCTTCCCTGGGTCCAAAAGGAAAGCAGGAGGAGGCAGGGAAGGAAGAGGGAAAGGAAAGAGCCACGTCAGTGACAGCAACATCAAAGACAGGTCAGCTCACAGAGGTCTCGGCACAGCCGTGCAGCCGTCACCCGGCACGCACGGCACGCGTGGGCCGGGGGCCCCGGGCTCACCCCCGCCCGCGGGCTCGCAGCACTCTCTGGCAGCAACATCCACCACCTGCCCTGTGACGTCACACTTGGCCTGACGCTGACCCTAGACAGACATGCACACAAACTGCCACCTTAGAGCACACCTGACCCCCCACGCAACAAGCAACAGTGCCAGGGGCCTTCCGCCCTGACCCTGCACGCACTCCCTGGGCCCCCCGGCCACACGGACACTGGGCCAGAGGGGCCCCCGGCGCAGGTCGAGAGGCATCTCCTCCAGATGTGCCTCCAGGCGCCACCATGACCCTTGGGGGACGCCCACTGCCCAGCAGCCCGGCCGGGACCCGGAGCCCCTCGGAGGCGTCCTTCCCCCCCTCTGCACGGCTCCTGAAATTTCGTGATGGCATGTCTTATACCCCAAAATACTCCTGGCCAGGAAATAGGATTTTCAGCACTCTCTTTTTCAATAAAAATGTCAGTTTTTAATTGTTCCGGAACCGTGAATACACCTACAGTGGTAGTCATTAAAAATTATAAAAGCTAAACCACATAATTACTAACTTAACTAGAATTAGAATTTCCAATCATTAGAGAGGAAGAAAAGTAGAAAAACTAGATTTTAAAAGGTTGTCTACCAAGGTATATAATTTACAAAATGAAGACTTGTCTAAGAAAAGAAGGTGTATTTTTAGCCCCAAGCGGAATCTGCAGGCTGAAAGATATCGGGGCAGGACTTGGCACACCACGTCGCGGCTCCAGAAGGCCCGCGGGTCTCACGGAGGCACAGCACGCGGCAGACGCTGACAAGTGCGGTCTGGAAATAGAAGCGTGACAAGCGGCGTGCACCGCAGTCCACGGAGAGTTTCCGTTTTTCTTCCCGTCTGGGGACTTCGGCTCAGCCCGAGGGAAGGTCCGGAGAAAGGCCAGCCACTCGCACCTCACACGCCGGTCGGCATCTCGGGTTCCATGTGCTCTCTGCGTCCATCTTCTTCCTTCCTACCAGCTAGAGCTTTTCTCCTGCTCTGATTTATGTTTTTCAAGATATTTTAATAATGTCCTGGCCGGGCGCAGTGGCTCACACCTGGAGTCCCAGCTACTCGGGAGGCTGAGGCAGGAGGATCGTTGAGCCCAGGAGTTTGAGGCTGCAGTGAGCTACGATGACACCACTGCACTCTACCCGGAGAAAGAGAGCAAGACTCTTTCTCAAAGAAAATAATAATGATAATAATTTTCTACAGCCAGATAGGTCAGTGCTGACGGTAGAAAGGAAGGCAGGTGGGCAGGCAGCCAGCCAGCCATGGGAACTGCTGCTCAAGAGAAACATCTAGAAAAGGAAGACTACGCTACAGAATGAATTCAGAACAAAAGGTTCCCTCAAGAGTGATTCTTGGGACAAGCCCCGGCCTCGGTTTCCCCATTTCTAACCTGCAGAAGCAGAGCTGTCCCCACCATCCCACCTGCTGGGCTGCACCTCCGCCCAGGCCACCAGGCACCCCGGCCACCACTCCCGCCCTCTCCTAACAGGCCACCAGGCAGCCCCGGCCACCACTCCCACTCTCTCCTAACAGGCCACCAGGCAGCCCGGCCACCACTCCCGCCCTCTCCTAACAGGCCACCAGGAAGCCCCGGCCACCACTCCCACCCTCTCCTAACAGGCCACCAGGCAGCCTGGCCACCACTCCCGCCCTCTCCTAACTGGCCACCAGGCAGCCCCGGCCACCACTCCCGCCCTCTCCTAACTGGCCACCAGGCAGCCCCGGCCACCACTCCCGCCCTCTCCTAACTGGCCACCAGGCAGCCCGGCCACCACTCCCACCCTCTCCTAACAGGCCACCAGGCAGCCCCGGCCACCACTCCCACCCTCTCCTAACTGGCCACCAGGCAGCCCGGCCACCACTCCCACCCTCTCCTAACAGGCCACCAGGCAGCCCGGCCACCACTCCCACCCTCTCCTAACAGGCCACCAGGCAGCCCCGGCCACCACTCCCACCCTCTCCTAACAGGCCACCAGGCAGCCCGGCCACCACTCCCACCCTCTCCTAACAGGCTCTGCCTCCTCAGAGGCAATGGGATTTCGAGAACAGGCCTTCAACCACTCAGTCTCCCCCCTAAATCAAACTAAAAGCTCCAGGTGGTACCCCCCACCAGGAGCTGGCCCACCCGGGCGGGCCAGGAGCAGATCGGAGCTGGGAACGACAGCACTTCGGCTGCTTCCCAACCTGCGCGGTGCCCAGTGTCCAGCCTGCAGGGAGGCCTGCGTTTCTACGGGGAACGACTCCTCCCCACACACCTGCCAGGACGCAAACCTGGGCACACCCCAAAACTCTCGCACACAAGAGGCCCATTTGAAGCAAACCAACACCCCCGAACCCCACAGTCACTCACCATTGGAAAAAATCTCAATCACTGATAACACATAAGGTACAATAAAGGGCCCGAAATAACGACCTTTCAATTCAAAAGAATGGTTCTTCTCGGAATTCCAGACGCCACCGTGCATAACATACCGTCACTCGGTTTTATGGAAGAGAAAGTGCTGCGAACCAACCACAACACGTAGACACGGCAAGGTGAGACATGGCCTTAGAACCAACGAAAGCTGCAGCTCAGAGAAGCTATGACATCACGGAAAGTGATTACGGAGCGACGTCAAGTGGAAGGGGATGCAGATCGGCACCATGGCATCACGCAAACACACACACTCCCACACGCACTCCCACGAAAGGAAGCCGCCGCCACGAGGACAGCTTTGTCTCCTGCTTCTCCCAGAGCTGCACTTAGCTGTAAAGACCACTCTCTTGGCCGTGCACGGTGGCTCACACCTGTAATCCCAGCACTCTGGGAGGCCAAGGCGGGAGGATCGTTTGAGCTCAGGAGTTTGAGGTTGCTGTGAGCTAGGCTGACGCCACGGCACTCACTCTAGCCCGGGAAACAGAGTGAGACTCTGTCTCAAACAAACAAACAAACAAACATTTATTTTAATTAAATATCTCAACAGAATCTCAAATAACCCAGAATCCAAAAAGGAGGCTGATTCTCATGGCTGAGCCCCCCCTTTACAGAACTCGGTGCCGAGACAAGGGATGAGGGGCCTCCCGCGCGCCTGTCCGCACTCTGCTCCTGGGCCGGGCGCGTGGCCAGTGTCCCGTGGCCAGCGGCTCAGGACCCCCCGCGGCCCCCCAGTGTGCAGAGAGAGAGGCGCTGGCCAGGCGGGACCCACGTCAGGAGGGCAGGGCGCAGCTTGGGGTGCAGTTCTCTTCCCTCTTCCAGACCCGTAATCCAACCCCCGCCGCGAGACTGCTCTGAACTGCGCTGGGACGACTGCTCACGCACTACCTGCCGGCGCACGCACGGCACGCCCAGAGCAGAAGGCTCCAGGGGGAGGTGGGATAGAAACCGTCCCAGACGCCGGCCCAGGGCCCCAGGTAGGGCTCACCCATCTACTCTCATGGACGACTCCCCCCGGGGTCTCCACCGTGCTGGTCCGAGGACAAAGAAGTCCCAACAGTGTCAGCACCTCTGCTGTCTGCCTTTAACTGTATCTGCTGGTTCGGTGGCACCTTGCTAGGGGAATCCTCCGGACGATTCTCTGAATACCCGCAGCAGCCTGAGGCGACAGGTGCAGGGAGAGAACGCCCGCCCAGCCCTCCCTCTGGAGGCCACGGCAGACATGCCGGGCGTCCAGTCGCAGGGCTATGTGCTGGGGACCAGGGGCCGGAAGGAGGCTGGGCGGGGGGTGTCTAGGACGCAGTGGTGACCGGCCTAGAGGAAGACTCCGCAGGAAGGCATTTCCGTGACATCTACAGATGCGGGTGGTCTCCTCAGTGCTGGCCAGGCCAGTGCCCCCCACCCATCCTCACGCCCTGCTGGGGAGCGGGGCCTGGGGAGCGGACCCCTCCGCGCAATCGTCCCCCTCCAGCATCCACGGCTACGCTTTGGTAAAACGGGCCAGCGTCACACATCAGCACCTGTTTCCATGTTAGTGAAACCAGCCAATCTACACGTGTCGTCTACATTGCACACACCCGTGAAACTGTCTGTGTACACGCACTGTACATCCCCACTCTCGTGTCTAACACGGTAACGTGTGCTGTTCTCAACTCTGCTTCCCTGGGGTTTCGTCACACCATTGACACAACATTCCAGGCACACGGAGCAGCTTCTGGCCTGTAGTCTCGCACACGTGTGAGCAAGCTTAGTCCGAACTGATCCTCCTCAGGGCAGAGGGATCGATGCGGGTGACACAATCACTCGCTTGTCATCCAAAGAATCTACTCACACACGCTCGCGACGGGGCCTCTCTTCTCTTACCTGATCAGCTCGTACGTCTCTCCCAGGAGTGGATTGAAGGGTTTGCCCGTCCGCTCCCACTGGGAGGCCACGGCCGAGACAGCAAAGGCAGCTACGGACTGCAGGGAGGGCACAGGCGGGAAAGGACAGCGTCGGTCAGGGAAAGCGGCCAACACAGCGGCGACTCGCGGAGCGTGGACGGCACCTGATTTCTTGGTGTCGTCACCTCCTCTGAGGTGACTTTCCAGTCTTCCACTAGCAACACGTCTTGAGATTACAGAACTTCCGGGGAGTGTCATTTGTCACCCTCACCCACCACACCCTCAAAGCCGCAGAAAGGAGGAACCACACGCTGTTTCCCACGCCCGTGGCCGGGCCCTTCCTTGCAGACGGTGCCCGACGTCAGTCAGTCTGTCTCACACACACAGGGCCACAAATTCACACACACAGATAGGCCTGAGCACACATTCACACACGTGCCCACACACTCATGCGCTCACACACATGTGCACACACACCCCTGCACCCATACACAGTCACACACACACACACACACACACACACGTGGGGCAGGGATGGCGCCAAAGGACCCACGAACTGCCCTGTGACAGGGGCTGCCACCCGCAGCTCGGAGAGGCCGAGACTCCTGGCAAAGCAACAGGGAGCTCCAGGGATGCGAAGAGCCACGCGGCACCTCCTGGGAGTTCTGTGATCACAGACCCGTGGGGACGCTGTGGCCCAACGCCAGCTGAGCCCCATGGCCTTCCTCACAGTCGCCCTCCGCCCAGGCGAGAGCCTGAGTCCCCACTCCCACGTGGCCAGGTGTTCAAACGCGGTCACTGTCATCGCAAACGCAGGGCCCACCTGCATCCTCTCGAGGGGCTGGGGCTGGCGGCAGGCCTTGTGCAGGAGGTACACGTGCTCCATGTACTCCGTGATCCGCTGCAGGAAGCTCAGCGGCTCGTTGAAGGCGATCGGCATCGTGATCTTGGACAGCTCCTGGAAGGACCAGCGAAGACCTGCTCGCTACGTTCCTGACGTGCGGCCCCCACCACCCCCTCCTTGAGCCACAGACTCACACTGGACACATCTCAGGACCTCATGGCCAAGCCACTGGCTGCCCTCCCAGCCCCACCCAGTGATCCCGGCCTCCCCCAGACCCCCATGTAGGCCGCCAAGCCCAGAGCGGTCTTCCTGCACAACGCCCCCGAGCCCTCCCCACTTCCCCAGCCAGCACCCCACTCTGGACAAGGGGACGGCAGCAGGAACTCCCGGACCGGCCCGGTCACCCTGCCCCAACGCCGCACGTTGCCCTCTGCACTCGCGAGCAGCAGTCCCAAAGCAGAGCCTTCACGTCACGAAAAAGAGTCCCTGGCTTCCTCCCACTCCCCCCCCCGCCCCCCACCACCAGGTGCCAGGAAAGGCCTGGCAAGCGAGACCTTCCGTGCCGCGGCCCTGAGGCTCTGCCCCGAGGCCCCAAAGCAGGCAAAGGTGTCTCGGTTTGTGCCCTCGGCGCTGTGCGGCTCGGAGCAGTGGGGAAGCGGGAAGACGCCAAGGGGGCCAGCGCAGGGCCCTCTCCCAGCCGGCTCTCTAGGACAGCATTCCCGAAAGATCAGACAGACGGCCTCGCAGGTGGAGCACAGCCGTGCACACCAGCACGGGCTCTCCGGGGAGGACCGGGGTCTGGGGTGGCCTAGTGGGAGGCAGAGGAGGAGGAGGAGGCACACAGACGGGAGCTACTCGGTGGCGACAGGGGCAAGGATGGGCTTCGGGTTCTCAAGCGAGTCACAGGCCCTGTCGGGAGGCCGATGGGCACTGCTGATCCACGTGCTTGGGGGCCCCAGGCAGTGTGTGCGGCACAGCGCCAAAGACACACCCAGGCTGGGCTGTGAGGCTCCTGACACTCACTCAGTTACCTGCAGGGAAAGGAGGCCTCTGCTCACACACCTGGGCTGGGGGGACCCGGGGGCCGTGCCTGAGAACACAGGGCAGGAGCAGAGCCTAGAGCTTGGGCTGCGCAAGCAGCTGGTGTGTGGATGGCACCAGAAACACCGGACGCTGGGGTGCAGGGGGGGGTGGGGGCTGGAGCTGGAGGCACAACTGAGGCAGCTTCGGGTGCACGGGCGTGGCAGAGAGCATGCAGGGAGCAGGACTAACCGGGAAGGGAGAGAGACACACACCGCCGTGGAGAGAGGGAGCAAGAGAAAGAGGCCCTGGGGTAACGGGCAGAAAAGCAGAAAGATAAACATTTGCTATCTGTGCCCCTGACAAGGGCCAAAGTCCCTCCTGAGCACTGAAAGCTGTAAAATGGGACAAGCGGCCACAGGCCACGGCGCCAGGGCCAGAGAAGCCGGCAGCAGACAGGAGACACCGTGGCCCCGGCAGGGAGAGAGGGTGCCTCGCCCAGGCCAGGAGCAGGACCCCCGCTGTGGGTGAGGCCGTGGGGAAAAGCCCCCACCTCCCGGTGCAGCCCCCACACCCGGCAATCCCGGTCCTGAGACCTGCCCCAGAGCCTCCGCCGGACACGCCTGCGCGGCTGCTGACCGTGGCGCTGCCTGCATCAGCGAAAGCCCAGGAGTGACCCAGATGTCCCCTGGCAGGACGCTGCCCAGCCAGCCACGGGGCACCACGTGAGGGAACACAGTGTGGCTACAGAAAGACGAGGCAGTGGCCGGATGCTGCTGGGACATGCCGCTGAATGGCAAGAGGGGCAGAGGACACCCCGTCACTTATCTGAGGAACCGGGGGGAAGACACGCCATCGACCGTACAGCACGTGAAAGACACAGCGTGCAAATGTGTAACGGTCACCGCGGGGGAGGGAGAGCGTGCAGGGAGGGGCAGGAAGCGAAACTTCGTGGAATATACACTGTTTGATAAATATAACTTACGATCCATAATTTTAAAACAAAACTAAACTTTAAAAAGCAATCTCTAAATATCAAAATGAGACAAACGCACTTGACTCCTTTGGTGGCCTAATCACCCAGATGACTTTAAAACACAGTCGTCTGAGATCTACCCTGAGGACAAAAAGAACCACAAAAGCCACAGCCTCGCACTGTCTCAGTAAATACGCCGAGCTTGTCCCCTTATCACGTGGGACAAAGCAATGAGTCAGTGACCGGTCTAATCAACCCTCCCCAGTTCTGCCAGAGCCCGGGGCTGTCGGTCAGGGAGAACGAGACCACTCAGTGGCCCCCTCGAGCCCAGCTGTCATGAATTCTTCCTATCCCTGGAGAAGCGGCCCAGTCCAGGTCCCGGACAGCACATGCCCGGGGAGTCTGAAGCACCTTTGCAAAGGATCCTGAGCCAACTCGAAGATGCTTCCGCTGGCCCAAGACAGGAAGACATCAGGCTCAACTCCATGAGTTAAAAAGACAAACCCATCGGTTACACGGGTCACACCGGATGACGCTGGTGAAAGGACAGGCTAGCAAAGACCCAGACAGAGAGGAATCATCACCGACGGGCCCGACTCCCGCACAAACTGCACTCACAGCAAAGAAGGGAACGTTCTCAGCGCAGGAACCTTCCAGACGGTAAGTAAAGGGCGGCAGCGCCAGCGGCCTCCAATGCGCTGCTCCCCGTGAATTAGCGCATCTGGGCTTTGCGTGTCCAAAGCTTTAAAGTTCAGAGGAAGAACAACAAAAACGTCTCCCAACAGAAGGGACCAAACAAGGTCCACAGACACAATCCGAAAACACCCGAAAACGACATTTGAGACAACTGGGAATCTGAACACAGAGATATTTGATGATGTCAAAGAACTGTATTATTTTTAAAGTAGAATAAAAGTACAGTGGCTGCGTCAAAAAGTCCTTTAGTGATACATAAGAAGTGTTCATAGGCCGGGCGCGGTGGCTCACGCCTGTAATCCTAGCACTCTGGGAGGCCGAGGCGGGAGGATCACTCGAGGTCAGGAGTTCGAGACCAGCCTGAGCAAGAGTGAGACCCCGTCTCTACTAAAAATAGAAAGAAATTATCTGGCCAACTAAAAATATATATAGAAAAAATTAGCCGGGCATGGTGGCGCATGCCTGTAGTCCCAGCTACTCGGGAGGCTGAGGCAAGAGGATGGCTTGAGCTCAGGAGTTTGAGGTTGCTGTGAGCTAGGCTGACGCCACGGCACTCACTCTAGCCTGGGCAACAAAGCGAGACTCTGTCTCAAAAAAAAAAAAAAAAAAAAAAGAAGTGTTCACAGCGACAAGATGTCTGGAATTTGCTTCAAAATGCTGGGTGGGGGGACGCGGGGGGAGAACCGGCCACAGCGGATCACGCGGCCGCCGGTGACCCACGCGCACGTCACAGCCCCAGTCACCGCGTGTGAGACGTGCACATCAAGCGTGCTCATTTCTGTGACATGAGCTGAGAAACAGTAAAAAGAGGGTGTCGCCAACCCCCCAGGAGAGGAGCATTTCGGGAAGGCGTTGGGGGAGGGGGCGCCCTGGACACCGGCCGCCACGCGAACCGCCATCCCTCCCACCGCCACCCACTCGGGGAGCGCCACCGGAATTACTGCACGTCGATGAAAAGGTGCTTTGGTCTTAGGGTCTCGAATCAAGTGGTTGGTCAAGTGCATGAACTCGTCATCGATTCCCAGACATTTTTTGTCAAGACCTGAATCGTCCACATAAGTCAAAAACGTAGGAGAAAATACTGCTCAAAGAAGAAACTCAGATGTGTGATCTGAGCGGACAGACAGATGTGCACAGCAGCACAGATGTGTGTGGGGCTGGGATACACCCTTCCGTTCTCCAGCTCCGTCTGCTGAGAGGGCCCGAGGCAACGGCAGCTCAGCAGCAAGGGGCGCACCGGGCACCCAGACCTCAGCTCCCCAACACCGTCTTGCAGGACAGGGCTCCGTGCAGGAGCCGTTGGCTCCAGGGTCAAGCAGGAAAACACGAGCTGAACCAGAGCGCCCTTCGGTGCCTGAACGCGAGTGTGCAGAAGAGCATCCAGCAGAAGGGGAAGGCGTCAACCTGGACGAGCTCCCGGTGGCCAAAGCAGGACAATTTGAGCAATGAAATAAACGGGGACATTTGGGAGGCCAAGGCAGGAGGGTTGCTTGAGCCCAAGAGTTTAAGACCAGCCTGGGCAACATAGCAAGATCCTATCTCTACTAAAAATAGAAAGTTAGCTGGGCATGGGGGCACCTAAGTGGGAGGCTGAGGCAGGAGGATGCTTGAGCCCAGGAGCTCGAGGCTGCAGTGAGCTGTGATGACGCCACCGCGCTCCAGCCTGGGCGACAGAGTGAGACCTTGTCTCTAAACAAAGTGTCAAGGTCCAGAGAGACGGAGGGACTAAGGGGCCTTCGGTGGAGGGGCCCAGGAGATGACCACACGCTGAGGGACCCCGGGGGCTGGGGCAGGGAGAACGGCAGGGACACGGGACATCCCAGTGCAGCGTGGACTTCAGTCCAGGAGGAGTCCCCGTTTCGACTGCCGCCCTGCGGTTACCCCGTGGATGCCAACGGCAGGGGAGATGGGCAGTGGGCGCACGGGAACACTCTACTATTTTAAAATAAAAAGTTGAGGGAAAAAACGAAGTTTCCTTTGGGACGTGGAGCCTGAGTTCCAGCGTCAGGTGCCCGAGAGCGGGCGGGCAGGGACCGCGGGGAGGGGCGTGGCCTGGGCGCCGGCGGCCGGGAGGACCATAAAAGGAAGAGGCTTCTGGACACTCACTCTCCAACCAGCTTTCCTGTCCCAAGCCCTGAGCGCCTGACAAGGGCGTGTGGCTGACGCTGCAGCTGCAGCGCCCCTGGCCGGGGCCCGTCTCACGCAGACGCCGGGGTGGCTGACCAAGAGCACCTCCCGGAACAGCGGGCTGAACAGGCGCGTGTGACGGCTCCGACGTCACGTGTTGAACCCCCAGCACACCGCTGCCCTGAGGCGTCTGTCTCTTCCTGTTTGAGTGCCTTGGCTCCGCGCTGTGCATGGACACGCGCAGCACAGGGCAGTGAGCTCACAGGGTCGCCCGAGCCGCCGCACTCACCAGGCCGACACACTTCTTCAGGATGGTCCACACGCTGAAGTCGCTCCTGGTGAACATGGGTGCGGGCAGGGACGTCCTGCGGGACACAAGAGGCATGCGTGTGGGTGACTCTAACAGGAGACTCACTCACCATGGGCGACGTTGCTCAGTGACCACTTTTTTCTTTAATTTTTACACGTAAACGCGCATTTCTGCATTCTGGACGCCTCGGGAGAGAGACTCGCCTGCTCCTGGGTCCCTGGGCAGGGCTTCCTGGGGACGTGGAGGACACCCAGGAGGACGGGGATCCTGGCTCCACAGCGGCTACACTGCGCTTCCGTCCTCAAGTGCGGACCGGGCAGCGGCCAGGAGGGAGCCCTGCCCCGCACACCGCACGGCCCTCCGGGGTCCCCTGACGAAGAGCAGACGCCTGCGGCAGCGGCAGGACCACAGATGGGGCAGCCACGAGGGCACCATGGTGACGTGGATTAGGAAAACCTTTCCAGCCCCTTTTAAACACGCGTTTGTCTTTCCTGAGGCGCATCCCTCATGGGCGACCTTCCGACCAACGGCCGCGGGGCCCAGCAGTCACATTTGCACCACGAGACTTTAATCCTCAACCGCTGCTCCCAGCTGACTGGGCTGGGGGCCACTGGCCCGGCTGCCTGGGGGCCCCTGGAAACGCGGTGCTGGAATGAGACCGTCTCCACCTGGGGGAGGGGTCTGAGTGCCGATGCAAACGCAGGCTCTGGGGACACGGCAGGCGGGACCCACACACGCCGCCGGGAGGGCTCCACAGGGCGGGGTGCGGGGCCCGCCGCTCACAGCCCTCCCCGGGACCCCAGCTTTCCCACTGAACTCGTGTTTCGCAGCAGCTGCTCTGAAGCACGGACTGCACCGGCCCCGCAGAGCCCGGACTCCAGGGCCGCCATCTCCAGGAAGGCGAGAGCACGTGCTCGTGCCAGGCCAGACCTGAGCTGCGCCCCGGGAGTGTCACGTCGGGCAGAGGGTCAAAGCTGCTTGTCTCGGGGAGAGGAAGAGCAATCGGTAGCCACGAGGCCAGCGGAGAAGAAAACCACTGAGCACCGGGCACCGGGCACCGGAAACGAGCACCTAGCTCCACCCACTGCCGGTGCGCGGGGAGCACTCCATGACTCGGGGTCACTGCAGGAGGGGACCTGGCGCCACAGACGTCAGGAGAGGGTCCCCAAGGACACGACCGTTGCGCAGAGACGGGAAGGAAGAACAGGAACTGAGACGAGGAGGGGAAGGAAAGAAGGCCCCGGGCCGACACACAGCTGGACGGGAAGGTCCAGACGCACCCGAGGACCCAGAGGCCCCGCGGCTGCAGCCACAGGAGGCGAGCGGTGAGGACGCCCCGCCCTCACCACAGCTCATGGCCAAGCGGGGTGCTTGTGCACGTAAAGGGGGTGCTATTCAGAGCTGCGTGGGACCAGGACTGTGAGGCTGTGCCCACGGCGGTCCTGCCCAGCAGAGTGGGGAGGGGGCACAACCAGACCTGTCTCGTGTGTGCGGCAGCCCCACGGGGAGCAGGAGGGACGCGGGAGGCCCCTGGCAACAGCGGTGTGGTGGGCGGTAGGGGCGCTAGGGTCAGGGCTGCAGGAACGGAAGGGCCCAACAGCATTTAAAGGGCCAGAGCGTCAGGGCGGGGAGCCGGGGGCCGCGGGCCATGGGAGGAGACCCTCTGGGTGTGGACGAGGGTCGGGGTGCCGCACGTGGTGGGGAGGACAGACAGCCCTCGCTGCTCTCGGACAGGGCCCCGGAGCACAGGGGAGGGGCTCCCACATCTGCTGGGCACCTGAGTGACAGGTGAGGGAGGCACTCAGGGCACGGCGAGGACCCACCAAGCAGGCGTGTGCACAGCCGTCAGGTACAGCCCCCAACGGGGGGGGGGGGGGCAGGACTGTGGATGTGCGCCGAGCCCCACCCTCCCAGGCCACTGACTCCCGGGGCACCCCCTGCCCACCCGACTGCCCGTCCTGCCTTCCTGCTTCTGCTGACGAGGACTGAAGACCCCTCGTGACGGGCACTGTCCCCGGAAGATCCCTCCGTGAACGTGAACATGTGGTGGGAGGAGAACGGAACACGGTCTCGCTGCACCAAGCTAACCGAACCCTTCCTACCTTCATGGGGTCAGAGGTCAACACATCACAACAGAACTCAGATGAGACAAAGGGTTAATCTGGTTGTCTGGGAAGAATAGGCAGATCTGCAGGAACCGGCAAGGGGTCTGGTGACCAGGCGGCCCCGAGCAAAGCCTGCGCCCCCACCCCCTCACTGTGAGTCCCGGGGGGCGGGGAGGACAGTGTCATCATCTCACAGATGGGGAATCGCTGGTCAGAAAACGGCCACCCACCGACTGCAGGAGCCGAGCAGAGGTGCCAGCCTCTTGGAGCCGCAGCTGGCAGGCCGGGCGCCGGGCACCGGGGGCCCGTCGGGGAGCTCCAGCTCACCACCCCTGGGCTGGGGCCCTGCAGGACACTGCGGGGTGATGGCAGATGAACTCTGGAAAACTCTAGAACATAAATGAGACAATATACCTGTGTTTTTGCATTCCATTCTCTTGAGGGGGCCTCTCCCCAATTTTCCCGATCCTGTCACTTTTGCTGGTGTCCAAGTCAATCATCTCAGTGACTTTCTGATTTGCCTCGGAAAATTCCCCGGAAGAGTTATCGGAATCGAAGCCTGCACAGGAGAAAAAGAACGGTTGGTAATTTTCGCTGGACATGGAAGATGTAAAACCCACCTCCAAGAATTCTGACTACACAACCAGGTTGCTAAAGCTCTACGTTGGGCACATCTGGAAGGACTTCTGCTTCCCCAGACATAAACACCGTGGCAGAGCGCGCGGGAACATGCTAGCCTGGAACAGAGGTTGGGAACGCTGCTCCAACTGCAGCAGGAGATGCCCCAGGCTCCCCGGCCAAACAGTCTCCCGTCGCCAGGGGCTCCCCGGCCACACCACAGCCTCCCATCACCAGGGCCTCCCCGGCCACGCACAGCCTCCCGTGGCCAGGGGCTCCCCGGCCACACCACAGTCTCCCATCGCCAGGGGCTCCCCGGCCAAACAGTCTCCCATCGCCAGGGGCTCCCCGGCCACACCACAGCCTCCCGTGGCCAGGGGCTCCCCGGTCACACCACAGCCTCCCGTGGCCAGGGGCTCCCCGGCCACACCACAGCCTCCCGTCGCCAGGGGCTCCCCGGCCACACCACAGCCTCCCGTCGCCAGGGGCTTGAGGTGCAGCTTCAGGGCACAAGCTTCATGTTCCTGAAGGGAACACTTCGCTTCCATCGAGGACTCAGCCCTCTGGGTGGGCCACCTGTACAGAGTTCAACGCCAGCTTGAGGCTGCAGTGGGCCCTGTCTTTGTCCAAGGTTTGCAACTAGGCTCTGCATCTTGCTCTAAAACATGCCCGCCGACGAGGTTTCAAAGGAACAAGACCTCCGCAGACCTCCATGCATCACTGTCTATCACGGAAACATCACGTGGGGGCTGAACTTGGAGTGGACTCTGTGCAGATGGGGACTCTGGAGAATGAACCTTCTAGAATTTGTGTGAAATGCTCCTGGACCACCAGTCCTGGGAGAGGCCCGGCCACTGCTCCCGGCCCTTCTCTGCCACAGGGTCCTTCTCCAGGAAGGAACAGGTGACTATGGGAAAAGGAACAGAGTGTTTCCCTTCCCCTCAGCCAGTACAGGTGTGCGCTGTGGAGCCGGCTGGCGTGAGGGCTGGGGCTGCACGGGGCCGCGGGAGCTGGGTGACGACACGGACCAGGGCTCCACGAGGGAAGGGCAGGCCCAGGGAGGGCAGGCGGGTAACCGGTCAGACCCAGCGTGTAAATACGTCTGCGCTACGCCTCCCTGAGAGCGAGCAAAAGCATCTCCGTGCACATCCTCTACACCGATGGAACTTACAAAACGCGTTGCTGGGATTTTCCGAGAAACGATTCTGAAAGGATGTATTAAAAATGAACCTCTTCAACGATCAATATTTTCTGAACTAGCCCATCACCTCTAATTTTTGCTGCCTATCCCCAAAGCAACATCGACTTAATCCTCCCTCTGAAGCAACCCTGAAAACACTCCCCACCCCAGGGCACTGCCCTGCGCAGGATCCGCCCTGCCCAGAAACCCAAGGCAGCACACGCTCGCCCACCAGGCGAAGGCTTAGCTCCAGTTACGCCAATGCTACGTAAATACCGTAACATTTTAACATACAGCTTGTATTTACTGCATTAATAGAGGAAATACAGATAAACAAAGGAGACAGCTGAAATCACCCGTAATCTGGTCACTTGGAAATGCCCACGGTCACTAGGTCACTTTGCGTTTTTGTAGCCCGTAATCCTGTACGTATCATTCACGTGCTTTAAAACCTTTCATTTGAATGGTACTGATTCTTAGAGAAAGTAATTTCCTAACGGAGTCATTCATTTAATAACTGCTTGGCTTAAACACTTTTAAAATTAGTTATCAAGTCTGATTAATATCACAGACAGTGAAGCAGTCAAGACTCCATATCGTACACGGGCGTTTCATTGCATTAAGAGACTTTGCATTTTTATCTTTCTCTATTATTTGTTTTGGAGCCAAATGACCAAGGCGAGAAATTATTTTCACCCAGACGTCTGTCCCTTCCGCCTTGATCTCAGGGACACGCGGGGACGTGCTGGCTGGGCATAGGCGGACGGCGGGGGAGGGGCCATCCCAGCACCGTGGCACGCACGGCCGAGTCGTCTCTGGGGAGAAGCCACCACGACGTGCTCAGAAAGCTCAGAGGAGCCTGGGGGAGCAGGGGTTTCGCCGAGGCCCAGGTGAAAGAGACTTCTTAGAGACTCCTAGAGAGGAGGGACGCTGAGGCGGGGCTCTCGGTGACAAGACGTGGCCTCCCACTCGAGAGCAAGGTGGCCCGAGGCTGACAGCGCCTGACGACCACTCACGGGGTGGGAACAGCTGAGAGCGACTGCCGACGAGGGAGCACGTTCACAGCTCCCGGGAGCACCCACAGGAGCACAAGCCAGGCCGGTGTTAGCTGAGAAGTCATAAAAATGACTTAATGTAGCCTTTGGGAGGGGTAAGGAGCTCAGCATCTCCTTCTCCTGGGACCTCGCGTGACACGTGACAAGCGTGGGCTGTCATCCCACCGGCCTGTGCAGACGATGACGCCCACTCTAGCCCACTTAGCAGGGCCACGGGAAACCAAAGTTCATCAGAGCCGTCCACGCGTGTCCTTGAGGGGCCGTCAGGAAAGACCCTGGCACGGCAGTAGCCACACGAGTGCCTGCACAGACCATCCCTACATCGCCTGGCCTGCGGTCACACTTCAGAAGTGGCAGCTCCTGTATTCCTGTCCCTGAGGAGAAGGAAACGCACTAGCATAGTCCCTGGAGGGCCCCATGGCTCTGGCAGGGACAGTCTCTCAGAGGGGAGACAAGAGTTCCAGACGCTGACTCTGTGGGACAGAGAGCAGACGAACGTCCTCAACCAGCAGTCTCGGACTCACAGCCCTGTCCTGCCACCTCCTCATGTCAGGGAGAAGACGGATGCTCAGCTCAGGTGAACTTGCCACCAGATCCTGTCTCCTGGTCTGCCCCCTCCCACGCGTCCACCCGCCACGCTCTCGTCCACCAGGCACACGGATTCCTCTCCGACTGCAGGCTGCACACCACACGCGTCCATCCGCCACGCTCTCGTCCACCAGGCACACGGATTCCTCTCCGACTGCAGGCTGCACACCACACGCGTCCACCCGCCACACTCTCGTCCACCAGGCACACGGATTCCTCTCCGACTGCAGGCTGCACACCACACGCGTCCACCGGCCACGCTCTCGTCCACCAGGCACACGGATTCCTCTCCAACTGCAGGCTGCACACCACACGCGTCCACCCGCCACGCTCTCGTCCACCAGGCACACGGATTCCTCTCCGACTGCAGGCTGCACACCACACGCGTCCACCCGCCACGCTCTCGTCCACCAGGCACACGGATTCCTCTCTGACTGCAGGCTGCACCCCACTATTTCAAATGGCCACGCAAAGGGCGAGAAGCAGCAGAACAGCTGTGGGGTGGCGAGAGCTGCCACGGAAGCAGAGGACTCACCAGTCCGGCACACGGGAAGCAGCGCAAAATGAGAAACAGTTATAAGTTCAATAACGTTTTGCTCATCAAGCACAAATAAGAACACTGACCATCTCACCTGGGATCCTAACAAAGATACCTACACCCCAGGGAAACTCTCCAAGACTTTAACCCGCCGCCCTTCCTCGCTGGCTCCTGCGATGCAAAGTCAAGGTTTTCCCATGTTTGAGATGGGATGTCACGCCTTTACGAAAAGCCAGTGTCTAGTCTAATGTGAACCTCGGGCATGTGGCTCTGCTGAGCCGTCCTCGCACCCAAATGCTGAGTCCAACGTCCAGGTCCTGTGGGTTCCACGCTCCCATCACCACCCCCAGCTCACCTTCTCTTTCAACCCACCTGTGACGGCGTCGAAGAATTCCTCCTCCCCGTTCATCCTTCAGCGTCCGGGCTCCCTCGCCGCCGGGGTCTGTGCTCTTCTACTGAATCATCATGTCTGGTCCCCCCGGCAGTGTAAGGAATTTTACGCTACGCACTTTTTCTTGGTAAAAATCCAACAGACGCTGGGAGCTAAGGGGAAAAACATTTTGGCAAACTTAGCTTTCAGAAGTTTCATGCACGGCTCGGAAACATCTTTAAAATATCCATTCTCCATTTCTGAAATCCATCTCACTTACATCTAAGAAATAAAACGAACTATCTCATGACAAATACATAATTTCTAAACCATAAATGAGAAGAAGCATAATGTAACCATCATATAATGTAAGACCGCTCAGTGAATAAGAGATTAGTAAGCAACAGTATTTGAAGAGCTACTTCTAGAATCACTATCCACAGCTGTGTGAGCAACAGCCACGTCAGCTCGGGGAGGTCACACGGGCGGTGTGAGGCCCGCGAGGTGCCCGGTGCCAGGGCTCACACGCAGCTCGGGAAGTTTCGCGGAAAGTCATCGCAACCTTCGTCAGAGGCTGGAACACGGGGTTATGAATAAACAGAAACTCATCTTATTATAAATAAGTTAAAACATTTGTTTCACATCTGCCGAAACCAATTTTGAGTTCTAGAGAACTGAGTGCTATGTAAGTCGGCCGCTGTCAGGATACACTGACGGACACGTGAGTTTCCTCAGTGTTGTTTTTGCTCCGTGCTCCAGCAGAACTCGGGCACCTTCACTTCTCCCATCGTGAAGAGCAGCGTTTTATACGTGACAGGAGAATGGAGCAAAAGGTCAACCTGGTCCCAAAAGGTCTAACTTACTCTGAAAATAGGCATATTTAATTGCGTTAGAAATATAAAAACCGAGCCCCGTTCTCAGAGTGTGAGACGCAGGGGCAGCAAGAACGGCCCCGAGTGGGGGACGTGCCCTCTGTCCTGGGAGTGGCCACACGGTGCTCGGAGACACCCCAGAGTGGCTCATCTCTGGGGCTCTGGCCCCCAAAGTGAAGGCAAATGAGCAGCTACGAGGCAGCTCACGTAGGGTGAACCGCTCTGCTTTTCCCTGAAGCCTTTCCGTGTTTCTTCCTCTTTCCCAACTTCCCAGTCGCCCGGGAACCTGGCGCCAGAGCAGCTTCTGGAAACAGTGCAAAGAGCCTGGCTCGCAATGCGATCTGCTTTCCTTTGCACGTTAGAGAAGCTGCTATTGCTCACGTCTGGTTCCTCTCTGATGCCACACACCCGGCCCCGGCAACCAGCAACTTCCCTCCGGAAGCCACCAGAGGAAGTGGGTTCCCTGGAGGAGAATCCGCTGGGCTCCGCCTCACTCCACAGGAAGTAAGGACGTGACTCAGGACTACTGGGGTGCTCCGGTCTGAATGTCTGTCCCCTCTAGAACTCATGCTGGATGGGCCCTGTGACCACACCAGGCAGTGGGACCTCCCAGGGGCCCTGGGCGTGGGGGCTCTGCCTCCAGGAACGGACCACTGCCGGGATCTCAGGAGTGGGTCTATCGTAAGAGGGCGCGTTCAGCCCCCCTTTTGCACACCTTCCCCCCTTCTCCGCCCTCCCCCGCATCCTCTCCTGGCCCCACCACCTTCTGCCACGGGATGGCGCCGCAAGAAGGCCCCCGCCAGATGCCGGGGGCATCTTGACAGTGGGGTTCCCACCCCCAGAACCGTGAGCCAATAAAGGTCTGCTCGTGACAAGTTGCCCGGCGTGTGGTGTCCTGTTACAGCAGCGTGACGGACTGAGACAGACTCGGAATGAACCTAAGACGCTCCCACGGCAGAGAGGGGACGGTCTAAGCACCAAGGGCTGCAAGAGACGGAAACACGTCAAAGGCGTCATGTCCCGAGTTCACGCAGACACCAGAGAGTCATCGGTCAGCCCTGGACGGTGGCAGCAACCCACACATACCAACACTGAACAGGGAGACAGCACTGGGCCTTTATCCTGCCTTTCCTGTCACACCACCGGTGCCATCGTGTCACCAAACAGTAGCTGGGGGCGGGGGTCGCTTCCGAGAAAGAACCAGAGCACGTGGCCACGGGCGCTGGGACACACTGGTGAACTGACCCATCCGGGACTGACACGCAGAGACGGCGCCAGGCGCCTCCTGGGCACAGGCACACCGACTCCAGAGCGCTCGCGCCAGTCTCCACCTGTCACCACGGGGAAGCACAGAAAACAGGGGAGCGCACGGAACACTCGGTGAGGACGCGCCGGCCGCCTCCAGAGCCAGGGAGCCCCAGGGGACACAACCCAGCTTCCCAGGACACGAGCGTCACAGGAGAGGAGAGTGGCAGAGGGAAGAAGGAAGTGCGCGAGGTCTCGCCTGGGAGGCAGCTTCGCGGATGTGGGCGTCGTGTCAGACGACATCTCGGGGACACAGTCAGCAGGACCCAGGCAGGACACGGCCAGATTTCTCCAACGATAAATTATAACGAAAAACACGCGGCCGACCGGTGAGAGGACCGCTCACTATCTTGAGCACAGTGATGTTTCATGGGTGCACACACGCGTCAAAACTTACTGTACACGTTAAGTATGTGCAATTTATTCTATGCTAATTATACCTCCAAGAAGCTACCTTGAAAAAACATGCCCCGCCCAGGAGGTGGAGGCTGCAGTGAGCTATGATGGCGCCACTGCACTGCAGCCTGGGAGGCCGAGCGGGGCCGTCTCTAATAAAAAGAAAAAAAGACACACCAACCAACACCATGCTTGAAGCGGGATTCAGGTTGGGCCACACACAGCTGGGGTCTGGTGGAGACACTGCAGGAGCACTGGGAATCTGACCAGAGGGGACAGCTGATGACAGGAATACTGCTCATTTTCAAAGTATCACAATAGTATCTTTCTAAAGAAGCCTTATCTTTTAGAACTACACGTTGAAATATGCATGGGTGAGACGACAGCAGGGCTGGGGCTTTCTCTGAGACGCGGGGACGCGCTGAACAGGACGGGCCTGGGCCGCACACTGCTGACGCCGAGCGGCACTGAGGGACCACGCGGGTTCTGCCTGTGGCTCTGTGTGCGCCGTCTGCCACGGTGAAAAGCAGGTCAGGAGCCATTTCCTCCTTTTTTTATGCTTCCTTACCTATTACAAAGTCCCAGTGCCAAAATCAAAGCCTACGGAAAATCTTTACAGTGAGGGCGCAAGGTGTCAGGTTAGACGAACACCCATTGGCTGCAGCCTGCGTTCCCGCCGTGCGGGCCGGGGCCAGCCGTGACCAGTACCTGAGATGACCCGCCCAGTGAGGCCTTCCGCTAAGACGCCCACGAGCTTCACAAGGTCAGTTAGGCTCACGGGCAGCCCTCCCGAAGGAGCCGCCACAACAGCCAACACGCATTTATCCTCTTCATTTTATCAAGGCCCAGCCCAGGCCCGAATGCTCCCGACTATCAGCACAAAACAACTGGATTTCATTTGCTCACCCAACAAGCACCAGGAGCTCACTCGGTGCTAGGCCTTGGCGCAAACAGGGTGGTCCTGCCCCCATGAAGCTGGTCATGAGGGGAGACTGGGACGCACGGTGCTCCCGGGACAGCCTCTCCCGGGCAGGCCCCTGAGAGAGACACCGGGGCTCAGCCCAGCACCAGCCTGGGCCAGGGAGGAGGGGCTGGCAGAGTGTGGGCTTCTGGGCACAGATGTCCCCGGTGCCTGGCCAGGCCCTCCGTCCTTCCTCCCATCTGCCCTCTGCCCACCCCTGGACTTCCGCTCAGAGGCCTGGTCCACACACAGGCCTCCTCCACTGCCCAGAAGGCCCCAAGCCCCAGGCCCAGCCTATACACCCGAGGGGGCATACGGGGCTGTGTCTGAGAATCCCTCCAGAGTTAAGGTTCTTCCACCAAAGGAAGCAAAAGCCGGGCTGCATAATTGAGCATTCCATCGAAATTCTATCGAAGTTGAGGACCATACAGAAAGCTAACTGTCGGAGAAAAGGCATCAGCAGAAGGGCGGGATTTGTTATTTCCTGAACATGTTCTTCTACATGCAGATTTTATTTTGCACTCAGAAGACAATCCTTGGAGACGGTGTTTCAGGAAAGGGCTTTGCTGGGGTTTTCTTGTGTTTGTTTTAATCAGCTTTTTCTGGCCAACATCTCCCTTCCCTAAGTCTAGAGAAAAGCCCGGAGGAACGAGCTGGAGCTGGCCTGGCACCTCCTCCTCCTCCTCCGTCAGGGTGGGGCGGGGGAGAGCTCACTGCCCACCCAGGGGCGCTGGCCCAGGCTCCCCACCAGTCCCGGAAAGGAGACCTGTCAAGTTCTCCTGAGGGTGCTGTCCCTGTCCCACCACTTGCATGAAGGCTGTACCCTCACGCTTACAGTGCGAATCCACCTTTACGTTGCCGGGGGAACAACAGGTCTGGCAGTTGGGAAGTGCGAGCCTGGGAGCCTGGGGACCGTGCCCACTGCACAGTAACGCGCTCAGTTTCTCTGTCGGAAACGGGCAGGCCGTCCGGGTGTGCCCTTCACAAGCAAAGGATTCTTGACGCGAGGATTCTAAACCACTTCTGAGGTTCTAAATTTAATTTACTCAAAATAATGTGTTTTATTTTATAATTTAAAACTATATCAGCAAGCAGTACCAACAGATACATAACCGTGCACAGAGCACACCACACCAGCCTCTTAACTTATGTCACGTTCTGCTGGAAGGGAGAAAGTCCCCGCTACTGACAATGATAGGGCTCGTACAAAGGACCCTAAAAATCCCAACACTCCACCCTCAGAGAACGTTTCTCCTTCAGACCCTCCTGACAGTTCAAAGTAACCAGCATCGACTTTCTAGCTCATTCCACGGGCAAATGCACGCAGTCGGGAAACTGTGGTCCCCTCCGTACCCAGGTCCTCTCTGAGCTGTGCAGGCCACACCTCCGGGTGGCAGGAGGGTTCAGAAGCCAGGGCACCAGGGCAGCCGCAGGGAACGGGGACCATGAGGCCTGCCCCTGCCCCCCAAGCGGTCACACGCCACACGACCACATGGCAGGCACCTGCGCAGGAAGTGCAGGAAGGCCACGCAAGTGCCCGAGCTCAGCGGGAAGCTCAGCTACTCCACACCTGCTCAAGCCAACGGGCGCACAAACCAGCTTCCATGGAGAACACGCCTGACACAGAGCCCAGCAAACCGCCGTCATGTGCCAAGTGCCTGGTGCAGCACCACTGTGCACGTCAGAGCACCTGCCGTCACTCACGGTCAAGGCTAACAGACGAGCCCACCCAGTGCAGAGCAGAATAAGGGTCAGGCAGGGCCAGCCGGGGAGCAAACCAAAGCCACCGGCACATCCCCACGGAGCTGCTCCTTCCCCGGAGGCCAGCAGCAACCTGGCTGCTCAGAGCCCCGGAAAGATGTTACAGTAACACTTCAATGCTGCCAGAGCAGCAAGACCAGGAAACAAAACAAGTTTTGGAGTCACAAAGCTGAGCACACAATGGACAGAACCAGCTCTCTGTAGGAATTAAAGGACAGAAGGTCTCCCGGATCAAGGATGGAGGATGGGAAAATTAAACCACAGAGAGCAGGACAAAGGCCGCCCAGTGACACGGACACACGGAGGGAAAGCAGCCTGAGAACAGGGCGCCACCCGTGTGCCCCGGAGGGCGGCAGGGAGCCCAAGGCTCTCGTCCCCCAGCACCTGCTAAGGAAGCCGCCTGAGGGGCCTGGAGCCCCCCAGTCCCGGGGCAGGAGTGGTCAGGCCTCTCGGAGACCGCACCCCTCCCCACCGGAGCCAGGCCACTGGCGTGGACAGTGCTTCCCGGCTGCACTGCCTTCCAGGTCACCGCTTTTTAGCATCTCAGTCTTTACACGTCCACTTTGCACACGAACCCCACGTCGCCTGGATGCCTAGAGGCCCCGCCCCACCGGTGCCCAGCTGGTCGCCACGCCAGTCTCCAGCGTCTCTTGTAAAACACAAAAAACAGAGAGTCAACATCTCACAGCTTTGCAGCTGAGTGTAGAACCCCGTGTGGTGTTGGAAAAGTTCTGTCTGCCCTGTGCGGTGCAGTCCCCGCTGGCCGCGGGCGAGCACAGGCGCTAGAAATGTGGCGGGCGAGTGAGGACGTGAGCGCGCTAACTGCGGGGTCAGCCCGCAAGGCCAGCAGCGCCATCGCGGACAGCAGCTCTCCCGGGCCCCCTGGGCTGTGCTCAGCCCTGAAAGCACCTCTGGCCCCACCGGAGGGCAGCGGAGGCAGCAGTGGCGCAGGGGACGTCACCAGCCTGCACTCGGAGGTCCAGGCCTCTGTCAGGAGCAGTGGGAACAGCAGCCGTCCCTGCACACAGCAGCCCCCAAACGCCGACCCCTCTGTGGACAAGGGGCAGGACACCAACCGGGCCAAGCCCCTTTAGTCTCAGTTCCAAAACCTCCTAGGATGGCTCGAGTCCTACCCGCTGAAACATGGGTTTTGCTAATTGTTGAGGAAACATCGAGCCTTAATATTCCTGTCATTGTAAAAGCTTAGGGGTTATTTTTACAGATTTTGCATAAATTTAGAATCAAATAAACAAGTCCTAATCTCACAACAAAAACATTTTTCAAAAGGGGAATGTGCACGGCTGTCTGTCCTCAGCCCACGTCCTCGGATCATCACTCGTGACGCACACACTGCAGGCCGCTCAGGCCTGGGACCTCAAACACACTCTGCCTTGGTGACGGGGAAGGACCCAAGCATGACCTTGACCAAACACTGGTTCCTCGCCCTTTGGCAAACGGGCTAAGTCAGCTGCACGTGACGTGCCATTACAGTGCTCTTTTGAGGGCAGAACCAGCAGGCACCACCAAGGTCTCGGGCACCTCGGGCTGCATGCTTTTCCTGGTGTGAGGCTACGGACACTTCATCACAATCAGCTGCCGCCACCAGACAAAACAGAACGCTTCCTGGCGGGACAGATCTCAGCTCTTCGTTCTGATAATGCGGCATGGCCACATACATGGCCCAAGCCATGACTTAAGAATTCACGCAAAAACCAGAAAGTTTCTAGACTTTCGAGAGCAAGTGAGCCTACCACGCTGTGTAAACAACAGCATTATGCACCCACAGTTTACCATTATCCACACCAACAGGGTGGCCTGGACAAGCAGGCAAAGGGTGAAGCTGGCTTGGTCTGCAGAGCAGCCCAGAGAGCTGCATTCTTCCCCAAGCGACTCTCCGCCCAGTGCCCCCGACGCCCCACGGCCATAAATCCCCTCAAGTGTTTTCCTCGACTGGATCGAACTGCTCACTATTGAACAGTAAGTGCCAAACACACATCCCACACTTCAGGGGGCATCATCTTCCACCCCAGTACAATGTATTTCCAAACACACACAAGATGAATAGAAGCTCTTTTGCACAAAAACATTTGTTTTAATCAACCTCACCATTATGCAACACAGAAAAAAGCTGTTCAAATGCAGCCCAAGAGGCTGGGTGAGAAAGTTCTGGATGGTATGCTTCCCAAAGCCTACGGGCTCCCGCTCACAGAGAGCCACCCCAAGGGCAGTCCAGGTACCCTGAGAGCAACCATGGAACCCGGCGGCTGGCCCCGCCTGGACTGCCACTGCCGGGCACCTCCCAGGCTCAAACCCTCCGGCCCCAAGAGGAGCAGAGCGGGGCAAGCGTGCGACGGAGGGTCAGAGGCGCCCGCTGTCACAGCAGGGTCCTGCACAGGACGCAGGACGGAGCCATGAGGAGGAAGGAAAATTAAACCAGCAAGAGGAAGGGAGCCAGCCTGGGAGAAACCCCACCGGGCAGGAGTGTGGCTCCGCCTCCCTCCCCCACGCCTCTGTTCCAGGCCCTTCCATACTGGCCTGTACAGGCTGCGCTCAGCTCAGCCCCTAACCGGTTTCACAGCGCTGAGAAGTCTGTCACCCCAGCGCCAGGCCTGCCCACGCCACTCCCTACTGTACTTCCTGAGCACCAGTGGGGGTGGGTGTTTAAACCAAGGTCAGGGAAATCCATGAATCTCTGACACCCCCTCCCCAGCCCCACAAAAAAGAGAAAGAAAGAAAAAGGAAAAGGGCCGGGCGCGGTGGCTCACGCCTGTAATCCTAGCACTCTGGGAGGCCGAGGCGGGTGGATCGCTCAAGGTCAGGAGTTCGAGACCAGCCTGAGTGAGACTCCGTCTCTACTAAAAATAGAAAGACATTATATGGACAACTAAAAATCTATATAGAAAAAATTAGCCGGGCATGGTGGCGCATGCCTGTAGTCCCAGCTACTCGGGAGGCTGAGGCAGGAGGATCGCTTAAGCCGAGGAGTCTGAGGTTGCTGTGAGCTAAGCTGACGCCACGGCACTCACTCTAGCCTCGGCAACAAAGTGAGACTCTGTCTCAACAAAAAAAAAAAAAAAAAAAAGAAAAAGGAAAAAACTGCAAAGCTCTGTGTTCATTTTTTTTCCCCAGAAAAATGATTCAGATTATTCATTAAGTTCTCAAGAGAGTCCTTGATCCTACTAAGGGTTCTGACCGCACAGTGGGTGCCCAGTGCTGGCCTGGAACTGCGTGCAGAAGGCCCACAGCACGTGCCCAGGAGCCTGCTAAACACGCAGCTTCAGCCTCAGTAACTCTGGGCCTGGGCCTGGGCCTGCACTCCACCAGGTCCCCGGGCTTTTCTGATGAGAAGCCAGCTCTGAAAACCCTCCATTGGCCCAGAAGCCTCGTGCGCTGACAAGCCTCAGCCCTGCAGCCCAAAGCTCGTGGCGGGAGGCAGCATGGCAGAAGGCAGGGCCCCACGGTGCCTCAGCCCTCCTCACCCAGCTCGGCCGCCTGCCCTGCCCGCTCGGGCGTTGGGACCCCTCCCACGGTTGACATGCATCTGGAACACAGGTATCTGTCAAGTCTCGAGTCCTGGCTTTGCTCCACGGCAGCAGAGAGGCCAACACAAAGCCAGAGCACACCCACACGCCAGACACCTCGATAATCCAGCCCACGGCCTCTTTCAGCCCCGATCCGTGCCTGACTCCCGCTGGGATCATGAACCCTGCTTCTTTCACTCTCTGGTTTCCTGGTTTGGACACGGAATCACACAGCCACCCTGGTTTTGAGGCAATAATGGAAGTCACTTTCTGGCCAAGCACAGCGACACCAGGAGCCAGGTTCCCGCTGACCCTTTCCCAGCCCTGATCCCTCTGTTTATTCAGCTGCTCACTCCGCATATGACAGCCTCCCTCCCACCTGCCTTCACCTCTCCAGAACCAGGACTCCGCACAGCTTCCCCAGACTGCTGTCCTCCAGGCCACGTGCCCCAAGGGCTCCCCAACCAGCCCAGGACACGTGCTCTCCAGCGCCTGCGAAGCTGGGGTCCCGGCCCCTCTGGCAAAGGGACTCACTGAGGGCCTGCCCAGGAAGAGCCCCTCGGACCCTTCCCACACTGACCCGCACTGACACACCTCAGCTTCAGGGACAGTGCCCCCCTCGGTGCTGGGGTGAGGAGGCACAGCTGAGGCCAGGAGAGGGGGCCAGGCCCCCCAGCTGTGGCGCCAGCCACTAGCGCCCTGATCCCAGAGTTTGCTTCTCAAAATAGAGCAAGCAAGTGCTCCCCTGGAAGAAAGGTGGGCAAGCGCCGAGCAACAGACACCCGTCAGGCAGTCCACAGGCCCCTCCTCAGGCCCGGTCCTTTCTAAAGGCTCACTCCCTTCCTCAGCACAACACACGGGTGTGGAAATTCTGCCAAATGACCCCACGTTCTTTTCTGAATCTGGAAGGAAAAGGAAGGAGGTGCCCAAAAGTTCATGGGAACATCTCCGTGAGCCGTTTATTATCGAGAGCTGCAGGACGGGCCAGCGTGCACACCACGCCACGCCACGCCACACGCCACACGCCACACGCCACACGCCACACGCCCACGTCGAGACTCAAACCCAGACCAGCAGTCAGATGAGGCCTTGCAGCACCAATACCTGACATTCATTAGCAAGAACTGAAAAAGTAAAAATATATCAGAGACACACATTAGTAAACATGGAAACTGCATTTAAAGTGTCAAACTAGAATTAAAATATTAACTCTTAGGATTTAGGTATCTTTTAATCATCAGGCACGTTCAAACACTAGCTTCCTTTTAGCCTTTACAGACCAACTTCACAGGGCACTAAGTTTTGGAAGTAAACCTCACACCTGACCGTCAGCACTGAACACTACTGAAATGTCGGCAGCCACCAGAAAGTGCGGCCATGGCCGGGAGGTGGGCCCACAGGGGCCCCACCTGAGTCACAGCAGCCACGTCCCCACGTGCCCAGAGATCTTGTATGAGCACGACCCTCACTTGAATGGTCATTCAACGGTAACACACGTCGAAAAGAACACAAATCTGCCTAGCAAAGACTTCCTCGGCTTCCTTTCTAAACTGCATTTGTGTGTGTGGTGTCATCGTTGGGGTGACGTCAGTTCCAGCACTCTCAGGTGGGGCAGCCAAGGGCATTCCGAGCACCTACAACACGCCAGACACCCGACGCTTATTCTCACGCACAGTCCTCACAATAACCCGCTGCAAAGGCAAACAGCCACTTGTCTCTGTCCACCAGCTGGAGAAGGACAGTCGGGACCTGGGGGCCCCAGGGAGCCCCACGTCCCCCACGCCACCTTCGGAAACATGCTTAAATTCATGAAAGCAACACGCCGGCCACCCAGCGGGCTGGCCAGCACTGCTGCCACTAAGAGACTCACTCCACCCCCGCCAGACAAGACACGGCTTTCTCAGGGATGCTACAGAGATCACTTTCAGGAGAGAGTAAATTCCCTGGTTCAGATAGCGTCCATAAAATACATTAAAAATCTCCTCGTCAAAAAAAGAAATGTCACTTTTATGATTAACTGAATGTAATAAAACTTTATAAGTCAAGCACGTTTTAAGGACATATCCAAGACCCATGTGCCACCATTTCCTGGAGGGCATGGAGGACAGACGCTAGGATGAAAGCTGTAAGGCACTTTTTAACATTAAGAGGTCATCAAGATGTGAGACCTAACAGAGTTTGACCCCTCTAAATGCACTTGGGAGGAGAGAAGAAAAATGTCCTAAGTGTACACTTTAGGACGCACTGCATGAAGTCCACTCAGAATTGAACTCAAAACGAAAACCTCGTACTTTGAACTGCATGCGGCAGTCAGCACCCTGGCCCCCAACTCACCCCTTCCATGTGGCGAGCACCAGTGACTGATAGTGACAAAGGAACGAGGCAGCGGGTGGGGTACTTCAGCAAAACCCTGGATAGCCAGATGGAGAATTATTTTAGAAGAAACAAATGATTTTTATAAACACTCAGGCCCACAAAAAAATGAAAATCTGTTAGTTATATATGCTACAAAAAACAAAGTTCTGACATGTAGCATAATTAGACTGTTATAAACAAAAATGCTAAAGGAAAAATCTTGGTATTAAAAGGCAATATAGGCCAGGCGTGGTGGCTCACGCCTGTAAACCCAAAACTTAGGGAGGCTGAGGCAGGAGGATCACATGAAGCCAGGAGTTCAAGACCAGCCTGGGCAACACAGAGAGACCCCCCCATCTCTACAAAAAAAATTTTTAAAAATTAGCCAAGCTCAGTGGTTCATGCACACCTGTAGTCCCAGCTACTGGGGAGGCTAAGGCAAGAGGATCGTTTGAGCCCAGGAGTTTGAGGCTGCAGTGAGCTATGATCACACCATTGCATTCCATGTACTCCAGCCTGAGTGACAGAGTGAAACCCTGTCAAAAAAAATACAAAGAAAAGGCAGTACAGGGTGATGTTTAAGAGTGTGAACTCTGGGCCAAGCGCAGTGGCTCACGCCTATGATCCTAGCACTCTGAGAGGCCGTGGCAGGGGGTCACTTAAGCTCAGGGGTTTGAGACCAGCCTGAGCAAGGGCAAGACCCCGTCTCTACTAAAAACAGAAAAATTAGCCAGGTGTGGTGGCGTACCCCTGTAGTGCCAGATAGCTGGGAGGCTGAGGCAGGAGGATGCTTGAGCCCAGGAGTTTGAGGTTTCAGTGAGCTATGATGATGCCACTGCACTCCACCCAGGATTACAGAGCAAGGCTCTGTCTCAAAAAAAAAAAAAAAAGAGTGTGAACTCTGGAGCCAGACTGCCTGGGTTCAAATCCCTGGTTCATATTATAATTTACTGCTGTGTGAACTGGGGTAAGTTGCTTAACCTCTCTATTCCTCAACCTCCTCATGAGTGAGCTGAGGATCACGTAGCACCTGTCATCTCGTAGACTGTTGTGAGAATTACCTGAATGAAGACAATACAACGTGCTGGAAACAGCCCTAAAACAATCGTTAAATATCACCTCTTCAGGTAAGAACTGTTACCAACAGATGGAGTTCTACTAAGGAGATTCAGTCACCCATTCACTCATCATCACGCTTTAAATGACACCACCAGCAGGCACGGTGCCAGATGGACAGGGAGGAAGTGCTGTCAACCAGGCTCCTGTCCTCGACACGGGGAAAAGAGAACTAGCATTTTGGAGCACACGCTGCGTGTCAGAGAGTACTGTAGACAATGACTTCCTCTGCTCCTCGGATCAGCAAAGTAAATGCTACCCGCCACAGATGAAGGAACTGAGGCTGAGAGAGAGGGAAGGCAACCCGTGCACAAAGTTAGGAAGGGCATCGAGGAGCACGAGAACGCCTGGCCCCCGACATTCCGGGGCTGGGCCAGCCCAGGCACTTCTGCTCTCAGCTACGCCTCAACATCCCCGCCAGGCTGAGGGGCTGTGCAGCACGCAGCCAGGCACGCGGCAGGCATTCAAGAAACGTCTGTGGGGCCAAACTGAAGGAGACCACTTCTCCGGATGTGCAAAGGCAGTCCCGGGAGAGGGAGTCATCCAAAGGCTGCTCGTCCCAAGCCAGGGCCTGTCCCATGGTCTTCTTCTATAAGGACCATTCGGAACAAGAGCCCCGGAGACGTGAGCCAGCTTCCTGGGAGGGGAACCTCAGACTCGGGAGAACCTGTGCCAGCGGGACACCACCAGCCTGCGGGTCCCCACGTACACCAGCAAGACGGACTTTGTGACAGTCTCACAGTCTCCATCGGGGCTTATGAAGTCTGAAGGCATATTCTGAGTGACTGCGGAGAAAGAAGGAACCTCTTAAAGCTAGCTTGCCAAGTATGTGTTGAGTAAAAAGTTCTCACCAGTAGGTCCAGTCTGCTGAGATTTATAAACTAAAAACAAAACCAAGGCGCAGGGCGGGCGATGGAGACCCACACGGGCAGCGCCCCCAGGCGAGGGGCTGGGTCGCGAGGGCCGGTGCTCCCGGCTGGACCTGCCTCGGCCGCGCTCGCCACGGCCCCCACCCGCGACGTCGCCCGGCGCCGGGACCGAACCCACGTCCCGCACGAGGCGCCCGGGCAGGGCTGAGCGGGGCGCGGCGGCCCCGTCCGCTCCCGGGGCAGCCGCCCGGCCACCGCGGGGAGGGCGCGGCCGCCCGGCCCGGCCCGAGGCCCGCCGGGCCCCAACTTTGCTCCCAAAGTTTCCTCGCGGCGCCGGGCTACGGCCTGGGCCGGGCCGGGATGGGGCCGCGCGGCCTGCGGGCCCGGGTCCCGCCCCGCCCGCCCGCCGGGGTCCGCCGCCCGCCGGGGTCGCGCCTTCGCTCGGCGGCCGCGGGCCACTCACCTGGACGCGGTCCCTTGGGCGCCCGCCGCGCTCGCCGCCCACCCCGCCCCCGCCCCGCAGGCCCGCGACCCACTGACACCAAGGCGGAAGTGCGGCCCGCCGCCCCGCCGACTGACAGCCCGCGCCCGCCACACGCTGCGCCCGGCGCCGACGCGACACCACCGTCCGCCCAATCAGCGCCCGGCCCGGCGGCAGCGCCGGGGGCGGGACTATGCTAATCACGTCGCCGCGGCGGTCCCTCCCTCCGCCCCCGGAGCCCCGCCCGCGCGGAGGAGTGACGGCGCGGCCAGCCCATCGCGGCGGGGGGCGGGGCTATGCAGATCCTGACCGCCGCGAGGGAGGGAGGGGGTGTGGCTGCGGCGCAGGCGTGTTTGCAAACGGCGAGTCGGTGCGCTGGTGTCCGCGCGGTGCTGGCCCCCGAGGCCCGCCTTGGCTGCCAGACCCTGGGGTCTTTCTGCACATCCGGGGGCGCGGCGACGGTGGCGTGGCTGCTGCCCACCGTCCCACGCAGTCGCCACTGTCCCCCACCGCCTTTTCCCTCCCCTGCGTGCGTCCCGGTTCACCCCCATGTGAGCCCGTCGGGGCCCCCCGCCCGACAGCGGCTGGCGGCGGAGCCCAGGAGGGGCCCTGGCGTCGGCCGGGCTCGCATCCTCGCCGCTGTGCGGCCTTGGGCGACTTAACGCGTCTCTCTGAGCCTGTGGCCCCGGGCTTCCCTTCGCACACAGGGCTCCTCTGCCGTCTCCCACCTGCGCCGGGGTCTGGTTTGAGAGGAGTGTGGTGCTGGGAGCCCGCCTGCCGCTCGGAGTCACCCCGGCCGTACAGGGGCAGCCTGTGACCCTGTGCTGGCCAAGGAGGCTTGGCCCTGGACTTCTGCTGTAGCGTCAGAGTGTCTGGACCAGGGGGGAGGCCGAAGTCGAAAGACTCACCCATCTGCCCCCGGACATCTCCAGAACAGGGCTGGGCGACACAGGGGTGGCGGTCTGAGCCTGCAGGCCAGAGGCCTGAGAGGGGTGTGCCGGCGTGAGGCCAGCCAGGGGAAGGCAAGAGCAAATGCCACGGGGTCACCTGGAAGCGGCAGAGCCTAAGCAAGCGCTGTCCTAGCCTTTTCAGTTACATGAGCTACCACATTCTCTCTCCTGCTTAAGCCAGTTTTAAGCGGAGCCAAGGGAGCTCTGGACTCCCTGGGGCCGCAAGAACACCCACCCCCGTGATCCTGCAGCGTGTTCTGAAGGTCCCACAGAGCCAGCCCCAGTCGGTCCTCTGGGCTCCCCCCTCTGACCGTGTCTCGCCCTTCCAGGTCGCCCTTAGCAGGACCCTGGGGCAGGGACAGGCCTCTGCTGCATCTGTGGCCCCCGTGGCAGACGCTGGTGCCCTCTGTAAACATCAGGGTGTGAGTGGACAAGTGGGGCCTTTGCGGCAGGGCGGGCTCAGAACGCCGGCGCTCCCCCATGCTAGGGGTGGCCCACTGTCTGCCAGCGCCGCTGGGGACGTGCTGGGACTAGGAAGGAGCCTCTGAGCCTCTCCCAAAGAGAAAACAGGGAGGGAGGCGGGCAGGCTCAGAAACAAAGGCGTTGCCATGGTTACCCCAGAAGAAAGCGACTCCAGCCGGCAGAAGGAAGGGGAGGTGCACAGGCCCCCAAGCCAGGGCAAGGACGATGAGGCCAGTTGACATGGACGTGACCATGCTCCACAGCGTCCCTCCACAGCTCAGGGTCCCAGAAACCCACCACCCTGCACATCTGTCTCTAGGACTCTGACCCCTGTGCAAGGGACATGCCCCTACTAAGGGGCTCCACCACTGCTGAGCACATCAGGCTCAGGCAGAAGGACCCTCCTCTGCCCAGGGCCACCCAGGGCCACATGCAGCCAGCTCCACCTGGCCTTGGTGTGGGGGCAGGGGGCGTGCTCTCCATGGCGCTGAGGCTGGGATGGGAGTTGACCCCTTTTAACAGAGGCAATAACTGGGCTCCAAGTGTCGCCACCGCCTTCTCCTTCCTGGTCCCCGACATGGCACTGGGTGGGAATCCTCCCTTGGCCGGTGGATGGAGGGGAGGGGGCCTTAGGACCAATTCAGGAGTGTTTTTCATTGTCTTCGTTAGGTCAAGAGGCCGATTCCAGAGGCAAAATTCCCCTGGGATGGAAGATGGGAGAGGACAACCAGACAGAGATGGACCATGCTGTGGTAATGCTGATGACAATAGCTGAGTGCTCTACGCGCTTCATCTGGCTTCAAGTTTGCCGCGGCCAATCAAGTGGGTCCTGGGTATCGTTAGTCCCACTTTACAGATGAGCAGCTGCGCCTCAGGCAGGTCAAGAGACTCCCCGAGCCCTGCGGTGAGCAGTGGCCCAACACAGCCCCAGGCACAGTGCGGTCCGTGGGCTGCTGGCCCAGGAGCTCCTCACAGAGGCCGAGCCCTGCGCAGGCCTCCCAGACCAGGATCTGCTCATGAACAAGATGTCCAAGTGTTCCCAGGTGGCCGTGGCCCCGGGACCCCCTGCCACGGCCGGCAGCGTGTGTGCTGTATGTGCTCCTAGAGTCTGAGAAGTGCTGGTCTAGTAGGTGATTTGGGGGTGTCTGCTCCCACGTGAACTGCTCTCAGACCAAGCCAACCCCGAGAGTGAACCCCACAGTGACGACTGTGCTGCCCCCCACCCAGCACAGACGATTGGTGCCTCCCTGTCTCAACTCCTTCTGAATGTCGGGGGACAACATGGATGGACCCCTGATGTCTCGACAGAACTCTGGGGCCAGACCAGGCCTGAGCGCTCAGGATGGTGGCAGGAGCTCCCGACCGAATTTCTAGGAGCCTCCCCACCCCGAGTCCTCTTAGCCAAGGAGGGGGGACCACCTCCCTCCTCCCCACCGGGCAGGTCACCACCCAGGTGCCATCCTGACCCTCCCCGAGCCCAGCGTGCTGGGTCCAGCAGTCACAGCCATGCCTGGTCACCTGCTTCCTTCCCTCTCGCCATGAAGGAGGCAGAACAGAGACAACAGAGACAGCTGCTCCCCCTTTGGACGGGGACGCTGAGGCCTGGAGCAGCGGCTTGTCCAGGGTCGCAGCGTCGAGCGGGACTGGACGGCGTATCAGTCCAGCCCGCAAAGCCCCTGCCCTCTGCCCCGCTTCACTCTTCCCTCCCCGCTGGTTCCCTGGGCCTGGGTTTATCTCCTTATCGGGGCTGCACCCACAGCGGCCCCAGGAAATCCGACGGACTTGGCGTCCGCAGGTCCTCGGCATTGCTGGCCGCCAGCTCTCTCCCGGCTCCGCCCAGGCCTGTGGAGAGGACAGTCGCCCACTTCTCCTGTGGAATGTCATGGAACCTTCTACGTGGATGCAGCCTGGATGGCCGGAGGGTGGTGGGCCACTGAGGCGAGGCCTGGCCCTGGCCCTCACGTGGCTCAAGCTGATCCCTCCCCACCAAAACTTTCGAATCTTCCTTGCAACGTGACAACACTTGGCTTCCCTGTCGTCGGAGGGAGAGTATTTTTAGTTTTGAACCCACCACGTGAAGAGAGACAAGTTATCAATAGCAGCAGCAAAGGGCTTTTTCTTTTTCTTTTTTTTTTTTTTTCCCATGTCTTTGGGACCTGAACAATCTGCACCCATTAAATTCTGCCAAAAGAAAAAAAATGGTATTCCTCTCACAAACTTTTTACCCCACGGCTTCCTCTCCGCTGCGGCTTTGCGAACTGCCTCCCCCGGGGCTGGCCCCCGCCTGACCCGCAGCACCCACCCCGCCTCTGTGGCGGCCCTGAGAGCCGTCTGCCCAGCGGACAGGCCGGTCCACCCCGAGGGACGGGTGGGGTGCGGGCCGCAGCTCCAGAACAGCGGGAACAGGACGATCAAGGGGGCCGGAGTGGGAGCCTTGACTTCCATGCTCACGAGTTGGCCGGGGCCCCCACTTCCGAGCTCTGCAGCAGCAGCCCCGGAACCTACTGTGTACTCTCTGTGTGCCCAGCACCACGCTGAGCACCTTGGAAGGTGCCATCTCGGTCAGACGCCTCAACCACCCCCGGAGAGTGGTGATGAAGTGGGCGGGGCCCGGACTCCCACGGCCTTTCTGCCCGGGGTTCTGTTTCTGGGGGAAAGGGTTCCACAGTCAAGCAGGTTTGGGAAAAATGTTTAAACAAGGCCAACAGGTGTCCTCCACCGCGCGGCCTCCCAGAGCTCTTCCTCCTGGGTGTACGTGGGGGCCCCATGATACAGGAAGGGCCTAAGGAGGGGCCTAAGGCAGACTCAGGATTTACTGGGACTGGGCACCTTTTTCATGAAGTTTCTTGCGGGACACTGCAGTGGCCTCCTACCTTGCTGGAGGGGACATTTGCGCCAACCTAACTGCCTGCCCTTCAGGATTAGTTAGAGTTAGTTGCATTTCTGAGAAAGCCCAGAATAGCAGAGGCTTCAACAAGACAGAAACGTACTTCTCTCTCATGTGACACATGCCCAGGCTGTCCAGGCTGGCAGGCTACCGCACATCCTCAGGGACGCAGCTCCTGTCTCATTGTGTCATTTTCCTAGTGCTGGCTTCTATCCTCAGTGTCACCTCATGGCCCCAAATAGCTGCTGGTGCTCCAGCCGTCACATGTATAACTAACCAGAAAGAAGGAGGAGGGAACGAGGAAGGGCAGAAGTGCTGCCGACCAGATAAGTCAGCTGTCTTTGAGGACCTGTCCCTGAAGGCATTCTGCTCACACCTCGCTGGCTATGTCACTTTTGGTAGGACAACAGCATGCTAGCTGAGTCCGTTGCCAACCTAAATAAAACATGGGGCTAAGGGGAGAAGATTATGGCTGGTCACTTGTCAGAGGGGGCTGCCTGCTGGCCCCACGTAAGGGGTGGGACCACTCGGAGCTGTGTGGCCAGGCCTGCCTGTAGCCCAGGTCTCCCCCAGGCACAGAAACGTGGACATCTCTGGAAGTGGACCATGAGCGCCCTGCACGCGTGAGGTTGGGCTGGTGATACTTGGAGGAGGGGCAATGCCAGACGCAGGGAGTCCCCAGCCCGCCTTCCCTGACGCGCTTGCCCCGCGGGCCCTGCCCTAGCACCCGCCCAGCTTCAGCACCGTCCGGGGGGGCCCCTCTTCCTGCCTGCACCGGACTCATGGGAAGGGGATTCCTGTTTCTTCTCGCGATGCCTGCCGAAAACCTGCTGTGCTGCCAGCCCCGCGCAGGGCACCAGGGTGCCGCCGTGAGCTGGGCACAGACCCCAGGGGCCACTGGGCAAAGGGGTTGCCCAGCGTGGGCAAGTGTGGGGCTCCAGCCCCCCTCTGTGCACCCTTCCGAGGGCCCACGTGGGGAGGGAGGGGTTTGGGCTCGTGCCTGTGCGGGGGCCTGCGGGGCAGGTGGGAGCCGGAGGAGAGACAGCTGGACCGGGTTAGATTTAACTTGCCGGGAGCCAAGTGCGTTGGCCAGAGCCGCTGGCTGGGCCCCGGTGCCAGGGGAGCTGCCAGGCATGGGGGGAGGGGCAAAGTGCAGACACGCCTGGGGGGCCGAACGGTGGACGGACAGGAGCCGAGGGTGCCCGAGGGCAGCGCCGTGTGTGCGGCTTGATCCTGCGGGGAGGGGCCGGCGCAGCTGCCCACCTCATTCCTGGCGGCAGCACGCGCTCTGTCGGGTGGACCTGGGGTTGGGGAGCTTGGGTAAGAGACGGCCAAGCATCGGGGTCCTTCTGGGGATGGGTGCTCCCCCTTCCATCCCTAGGACAGGAAGTCAGGGAAGACAGCTGGGACACCGTGTGCCAGGCCCTGTCACCGCAGAGAGCCGTGCGCATCAGCCCAGTCCTCGCGGCTCCTGGCAGGGAGGGCTGGTGGCCATCGGGCTGGACTGTGCCGCGGGGAGCTCTGTGGCCGGCCGGCAACTTGCACCTGCAGCTTCACTGCTCTGCTATTTCCCTCCCGAAACCCTGAACAGCTGGGGGCGGGCCCCAGTTCCCTCCGCAGTGGCCCGGCATGCTCGGCAGCCGTCCTGGGCGAGGAGGGTGTGTACAGGAAGCAGCCACGGGGCTGCCGCTCCGGTTTGGGGCTTCGGGAGTTGTTGGCAGCCGCTGGGCGACTGCGGCCCCTCAGGCACAGTGACAGGCCGGGCGAGCAGGCTGGGTTTGTTCTGGGGAAGAGGGGACGACCTGATTAGAGGCCTGCGCTGGGCACTTCACCAGGGCTGCCCACGCGGGGGGGAGGCTGTCCGCCAGGAGGCCCACGGCCCAGGGCTTGGAAGTCCTCAGGGCCAGGGGGACACGACCCACTTGCTGGACACAGGAACAACTCTGCCTTCTGGGCCCTGGCCGAGCTGCCCACAGTGGGCGCTCGCACATGTCCCGGGGTGTCTGCAGCAGGTGGACACAGGTTGGCCTGGGCAGGTGCCTGGCAGTTGGGGGAACCTGGAGCCCGCATGGGTCTAGGCCCAGCGGTTTGCTCATGGAGGTCTTGGGCAGGCTGCCTCGGTTTCCTAGGCCTGGTGAGGCCCAGAGGAGACAAAGCACGTGGGGCACTTGGGAGGGCCTGGGGGCACTGCCGCGGCTCCAGGTGATGGGCACCTGGCGCTGTGCCCAGCACCACCCCATCTTCCAGGAACAGCCTGCATTCTTTGGGGACCACCCACCTGCAGACTGACCCCACCTCTGGCCCTAGACAGGGGCATGTGACTGGGACCTGGGACATCGCTCATGTCTTCAGGGTGATCAGTCAGGTCATGGGCTCAGGCCGGAGGACTTCCATCTGCCCAGGACTGAGCTGGGCCATCAGCCTGGAGGGGCCACGCCAAGAGGAATGGCTGCCTGGGAGGAAGGCAGGGCTGAGCCCAGGGCTGGGGAGACACAGGTTCTGATGACAGCACTTGGGCGCCTGGATCTAGCCATGCCTGAAGGAGGTGCCGCCAGTGGACTCTTGGATGCATGCCAAGGTTTTCCTCCTGGTCAATGAAGGGTCCTGGCCAATACACACACACCTCCACACATGGGACCCCTCTCCGGGACCCCTCGTCCCCTCTCCAGCACTGCACCATTGTGTAGACAGGGACACTGAGCCCTGGGGAGGGAGGAGCCGCCCAACCGCCTCAGTGCTCATCACGGGCTCATGTCCAGTTCTGCCTGGATCCGCAGAGCACGTTTAGGAAAAGCAAGGGGATTGTGCGATGCCAGGAGGAGGCAGATGCAGGCTGAGGTCTGGCAGGTGTGGGAAGGGGGGCCAGGGCTGCGGGGAGAGCCCAGGTGGCCCCACAGAAGGTGGGCTCTGACCTGGGGCTGGGGCTGGGGCTCCATGTCCTGGGCCAGCACCCAGCACTGCCCCTTTCTGCTCGCGACCTCGTTCCAGCCGCAGCCTGCTGTTTTCCCAGCTGCACGTGGGACGCGCCAAGGCTGCCTCAGCGGGTTGCAAGGCACACTAAGCGAGCTCACAAGCAAAGCCCCTCGGCCCCTGGTGCGAGGCCGCGGAGGCCCTCTCCCTACTTCCCTGGCACCCTCACGTGGCGCGGCAGCCCCGATGGGCAGCTTGTCCCCTTGTTCCCAGCTGCGTGTGAGTGCGTGTGGGGCCAGCGAGGGACTGAGACTTGGCCCGGGCCCAGGGAGGGGTCGGCCTCCAGAGCAATCTCCAGACTCCGCCCTGGCCCAAGACCCTGTGGAGGCAGAGGACGGCTCCACGCCCCCGGCCTGTCCCCTGCAGGGTGGAGCGAGGCAGTGTCAGCTTCCTCCTGGCACCTCCGTCACAGCTCACCCTCGGCTGGACCCTCGGACACACACACGCAGACACCCCAGAGACACGTACAGACATACCTAGGCGCACTCGGACACACACGCAGATGTGCACGCTGACACGCACAGACACAGATGCACACATACAGAGACACGCGTGCACACACACCCCACCCGCTCCTTGGGAGCCCCACAGGCCCCGTCCTCCTCCCGCACGCAGGGGCCCAGGGACGTCGGCAGCAGCTGGATCCCGCGCCCGGCCCTCAGCGAGGTCGGTAAGTTTTTATTCTCCTGACAGGCGCCGGGTCCCCCGGGGGGTGCTCTGAATCCGGGGGCACCCAGGAGCATCACGTCCGAGTAGGGGAGGCGGCTCCCTGAGCCCCACCCGCATGAGCCCCTGCTCTCCCCTGGAGGCTGCCTGAGAGGGGAGGGAGCTGGGGCTGCATGAGGGGTCAGGGTGCCACACGTTCGTCCAGGGAGCGAGCGCACACACATGCACTCCCATCGCCTGGGCCCCAGGGTCGATGGCTCTGGGAACGGCGCGGGAGAGATTGGAGACCTGGAGCAACATGGAGGGCTTCTGGGAGGGGGAGGCCTGGGGGCGCCAGGCAGGCCTGAGCAAGGGGTGAGGTCTGGGAAGGGGCGAGGAGGGACAGGGGCAGGGGGGAATGGGGGAGGTGGGCGGGCTGCCCCCCCCACACACACCAGGCTCCAGGTTCCAGAACCAGAGCTGGGCGCTTGGTCAGTGTGGCCCGTCCCTACCTCTGGCCAGGCTCAGTGACCCCAAGGGGTTGACGCTTACTGTCGGTGGCCTGACCTAGTTCCAAGGCCCTGGCGCGCTGGCGGGGCAGGTGGGGTCAGGGTGTGGGTTTGCTCCTGGCCCCCAGGCAGCGCTGGCGGAGCTCCGGTGGATCGGCCACAGGAGGCCCCAGCAGACACTCCTGGGGACAGCTGGAGGCTCCTGGGCGGGGCCGGGCTCCCCCACAGCCGCATTCGGGTTTGCAGCTGGGTTCCAGCTGTTCCGGGGCCCCTGGGCCTTTCCAAGGGCCACACAGCGAGCTGGGCTCAGGGCTCTGGTGCGGGGAGAAAGCTCTGTTTTCTCTGTCACTTGCTTGTTTCTAACCCACAGAGGGAGCCTGCGTAGACGCAGCCCGTTCCATCCACCCCGCAAATACTCCAGCAAGTACTCACCAGCCGACCCCGAGGGAGGCTGACGGTCCCAGCAGCATGACAGTCTGGTTCGCCCCCAGGGACCCCCCCGCCCACCCCCGTCTCCTCCGGCAGCCTCTGCCCTGCACTGAGCCACTGCCCCTCAGACCAGACCTTGGTCCTCAAGACGTCCTCCAGGCAGTCTTTCTAGGATGACCCGTCTTGGTGCTTGGCATCTCCACGTGGCGCCAGCCTTAGGAGAGAAGAGCACTGTGTCGGGAGATTTCAGCCCCACTCAGCTCTGCAAACTCTCCTGCCCTCTCCGGCCTCTGAGCCCGGCACCTGCTGTCCTCTCTGCCCTCAGCTGCCCTGCCCCGCCCCAGGGGGAGACCCAGGTCCCAAGGGCTAGGCGGGAGGGTGACTCGGGTTGGAGCTCAGCTTTCTGCACGGCCTGCCTGTGGGGTGGGCACAGCCCTGTCCCCTCCCCCTGGCCGCACTGCTCTGGGTGCACAGAGAGTAGACCCAGGGGCTGCCGGCTTCCTTCCGGGGCGGCCTGTGGTGGCCTCCAGAGCCACCAGGTCTGCCGAGGGACAGAGCCTCAGCCCTCCTCACCCTCACTCCCTCACCCTTCACCTCGGCCTCCTCTCTCTGTTTGGCCGTGCTCACAGCAGCGGGCAGTGGGAGGCACAGAGCCCAGAGCGAGGGCCATCTCGAGGTCCCCCCCGGCGGCTGACCGAGCCCACCCTGCCAGGGGACGGCACTTGGGCTCCCCAGGCTACCGGGGCTGCTTCAGGGACCAGCACCTGCAGCCGTGCCGGGAGCGCGGGGGCTGCGACGGCAGTTCAGGTGGCTTGACTCCCACCACTGTGAGCCCAGGCACCAGATTACCCGAGCCAGGCCGGTGCGGGGCTCTAGGCAGCCCCTTGCACCCCTCCTGGACACAGGGGCAGGGGACAGGGGCGAGCAGCATGGAGCTGCAGGGAGAGGCCCCTGCCCGAGAGTGAGGCGAACCCAGGGAAAGGTGGGAGCAGCAGCCGCCCTCTGAGCTCTGGATGCAGCCGCGCCTGAAGCCCGTTACTCCGGACTTTGCAGCTGGGCAACGACAGACACTCCCTTCCTCGGGTCTCTGTGAGTTGGTGCTGTCACTTGCAGCCACACTACAGCAGCTAGATCTCTGGATCGCCTGTCCCCTCTCTCCTTCCCACCACCTGGGCCGTGGGCCCAATTCTGCCCTGTCCCCAAAGGCAGAGAAAGTCAGACTCAGCTTTTTATTCCAAATTGGTGGCCTCAGACGCCATTCTTATCACACCCGAGCCCTGAGCTCATCAGGATGCACCCAGAGCTGGCTCAGAATGTCACCAGGGGGAAAAAAAGACATGGAACAAAAAAAGAAAAATTTACATTCCCATATTCAAATGAGCTCTGGCAGAAAGAGAAAGCAAATCGAGGTTCCTCTGAAGAGGTGGCTGGTGCTGGACCCAGACCCTGACGAGTCCTTGGCTGTGGCCGGGGACAGTCACCTTGCACTGGCCCTGGGTGGCCCCGCTGCCCCACATTCTCAGTAGCAGGCCGCGTCCCCACACAGCAGGGGCCGAGCTCTGCGGTGACAGCGCTGGGCAGCCCCTGGCTCCAGGAAGAAAGGGTCTTCCCCACGCAGGAGAGACGCTGGGGACACAGCTGCCACCAGGACAGCCCGGGTATGCGGCACAGCACTGCAGTCTGATGCCGGTGACACCCAGCGTGGCTGCCGCAGCCTGAGCCCCTTTCACCAGGCCCCACCCGCTCACTCGAGCGACCTCTCCTCTCCGGTGTCCGGTGGGCACCTCAGTCTCTGCTGTCACACGGAGCACCCCGTCGTCCCCCAGGCCTGCCCCATCTCACTCGTGTCAGCGCCTCCGTCGAGGTGTCTGAGCCCAAACCGTGGAGTCAGCCCGGACCCCTCTCCCCTCTCGGACCTCAGGTGTGGGCTTTGCCAGGTCTGCCACCCACTGCGGCCACGTCTCCTGCCAGGATTCCCGCAAGGCCTCCCCGCTGCTCCCTCTGCCCTCGTCCCCCCAGAGACCGTTCTCACCACGGCCGGGGACCCTGTTAAAATGTCCCTTGAGCCCCACCCCTGGAGCTCCCGTCTCCCCGGAGAAAACATCAGCGTCCTTGCCGCAGCTTGAGGTGCCACATGACCTGCCGCTCAGAGGTCTCCCCACACCCCCGACTCTGCGCCCCAGCACACTGGCCTCCTCGCTGTCCCTGGAACATGCCAGACACCGCCCACCTCTTGCCCTTTGAGCCTGCTGTTCCCTCTGCCTGGAACTCTGTTCCCTCCAGATAGCACCTCCCTCTCCACCCTCCTCTCAGGCCTGCGCTCGAGATGCTCCTGCTCAGCGGAGACCCCCGGCCTCCCTCTCAAAGTCGGGACCTGGCCAGCGTGGGCCCTCCAGGAAGTAGATGTCACGCCGGGATTGGGGCCAGAGATTTATGGGGATAACGCCTGGGAGAGACCCAGGGACAGGCAGCAGGGGCAGCGGGTCTCTGGCCTTCCTGGTGCCCACCCCCCACTGTCCACTCCCACCCCCACCACAGCTGTCACCTCTGCGGGTCTGGGGGCTACTGTCATTCTGGAGGGGCTGAGCCCCTGGCTGCTACACCTTCTCGGGCTGCACTTGTCCACTCACAGGAACCGTCAGGCAAGGGGACCCGGTGGTGCCTGCGAGGCCCTGCCACCCCCCTTCTCCTGCGGGGCCACCTACCCTGACGAACGGTGACTCCTCTCCTTGTCTGCTGGCCCCAGGCCTGAGGAGCTCCAAATGCCTGGGAGATATCCGTAGTGTGGGTTCAGTGGGACCCTTCCTGTGTTCCCTGGTGAGAACATGCTCCCTTGGAGGCAGGGACCTCTAACCCTGCAGAGGCCAAAGTTTCAAAAGTGCCAACTCCCCAGTGGGCCCCCATGGGGGGGTGGGCAGCTCCTGCCGCTTTCCTGCCTCCTGGCCACGTGGTCTTGTCGGAGGTGCAGTGCCACGTGAAGGCCTCTGATTCTTTATCTGCATCTTGCAGGGCAGTGCTTGTCCCCGAGGGCTACTGCCCCCGAGCTCGTGTGCCTTGGGAAGAGCTGTCCCCACATCCTCTGAGGCCAGCGGCTCCCAGAGGGTGCGGCAGGTGACACAGCACGGGCAGCGCCATGGCCACGGGACCGTGTGTGCTCCTTTGCTGGGAAGTGGGTCCTGGACGTATGCTTGGCTCTGTGGGAGCCCACGCGTGTGCATCAGGACTCCACAGGCCCTGACCGTGGTGCGGGCTCTGTGGACACGGGCAGGTCTGTGGCCCTGTGGGCCGGCACGGAAGGGGCCGGAGTCACTCGCCAGCGGTCGGGGCCTTGCTCTCCTGGAGGAACACACCCAGTGCGGGGCTCAGTGCTGGACTCTGGCTGGGAGTCAGACATTCGGGGCAGCAGCTGCGCATGGGCCGGGAGGTGGGAGTCCGTGGGCCTCCAGTGGGGCCACTCCCTTCGTGCTATCACACCCGCTCTGGGGTGGCCGATGACAGGCTTGCTAATGTCACATCTTCGGGGTAGATGCGTTCAAGTGGGCGTTTACGTGTGATCCAACACCCAGCAGGCTGTGCCCACGGTCACATGGCTGTCCACATGGCTTGGCCTGGAGCTTCCTGTCTCCATGTCTGGTCCTTTTCCTCGCAGGCCCCTGACCAGCCTGCCAGGACATCGGCCACTGCCCCTGAATCCATGGGCCATCTCACCTAAGCCACAAAGTGCACAAGTGGGGTAGCCACTCCTGGGGACAGAGTCCCCAGGGCAAGATGTCTTGTGGACGGCCATGTGCAGACCTGCCTCACCCCCCCGCACGGCCTTGGCCAAGTCAGGCCCCAGCCCAGAGGACAGCAGGCTCCTGTCCAGGCAGGGCCAGGGCCCTGGGAACGGGCGCTGGTCACGCCGGTTCACTTGCTGGCCTCAGGGCTGGGCCAGGAGGGTGGCCATTGAGAGAGCCGTGCCGGCCTTGTGTGACCTCAGGCCGGTGGCTCACTGGGCCTGCCCACCTTTGGGGCGGGGCCGGTGAGGTCTGGCCTGCAGGGGTGTGCACCAGCAGGGTCACCATCAGCCCTCTGGGCAACGCACAGACCTCGAGGCTCAGAGAAATTCAGTAACGTCCAAGGTCAGGCAGCTGGGACCAGTGTGGGCTCTGAACCCCGGGGGGCCCCGAGGACTTCCTGTCAGGGTGCAGTGAGATGACAGGCAGGACACGGAGTCCCAGCAGCAGACACACCGTGTGCCCTCGACGTGTGATGGACTCTCACCATCACCGTGGCGATCAGCTGCAGCTGCCCAGAAAAGCTGTGGGCGGTGGGCCCGGGGCTGCCCCCCAGCTCCTGCAGGGCAGAGAGACCACCTGGAAGGCTCCCTCTGCCGGGGTCATCCGGAGAGTTGTGTGTTACAGGTGAGAAGGGGGGCAAGGGAAGACGGCTGGGTGGGTCTCCGAGCCCCTTCACCCTTGGTCCTGCTTGGGGTCCCAACTTGTGTTCCCCATTTCAAGATGGGGACACTGAGGCCCCAGCCAGTGAGTGAGAGAGCTGGTTCCTTCCCCACCCCCACCCAATACCATCTGCTGAGGCCTCTGGGGGTGCCCAGGGGCATTGCCTGGGGAGCCAGCCTGGGCGGGGCTGGGGAGGAGCAGGGTCTGGGGGAGGCTCCACTCGGCAGGGAGCTGCTGGCTGGGCCAGGCTCCCCACAAAGGCCACAGGAAGGTGGGGTGACAGCTGGATGGGGCTGGCAGCTCCTTTCGGCCGGCCGGCCAGGCTCCAGGGACGTCCCACCTTGACCACTAGGGGCTGTCCAGGTACAGCTCCTGCCCCTGGGGTCATTGAGGTGGGGGGAGGGGAAGCTGGGGGAGCCCCGCAGGAGGAGCAAGGTTTGCTGGGGGGGGGCATGAGTGCAGCCAGGTGGTTAGAGAGGGCTCCTGGGAAGAGGAAGAGCTGGAATCCGAGCCCCTCCCCCCAGAGCAGGCGCCCCGAAGCTGTGGTGGGGTGGCCGGGCCGCGGGTCTGGGGGCTGCTCTCTGCAACCAGCCCAGAGCCGGAAGCAGAGGGAGCCCAGTCCTGCACTCCCCAGAGCTTCCGAAGCACCACTTGGGGCAAGCGAGGGGCGGGTCCCCACGTGATCGGGAGGCTGCTGTGAGTGTCGGGTGCCTGTGTGTGCCAGCACCTGGGGTCCTGTCTGCAGCATCTCCCCCAGCACCCGCCACCTCCACCCCGCCCCCACAGACACGTGCATTTCTGTCCTCTTTGAGGCACCCGCTGAAGTGCGCTGCTCTCCCCTGGCACTGTCCCCTCCCTGTCTGCTGTCTGATGTGTTCCCCAGCCTGGGTGTCTGTGTGTCTGAGCGTGGGTGTGTCTGTCTGTCTGTCTGTTTGTCTGCTGTGTGCGTCTCAGGCGGAATCTGTCCGTGACCCTCAGGCGAATCTGAGCACATGCCTCTGGGGGTGGGGAGCACTGCCTCCCCTGTCTCTCCTCCCCCACCCCCTCCTGCAGGAGCTAGCGCAGCCGCTGCCCTGGCTGCGCCCGGAGCGCAGTGACCTCGTCTGTCCGCTGCAGCAGTGACCACCCCACCGCGCTGCCGACCCCGGGTGTCCGTGGCGGGGCTCAGAGCTGCTTGCTGCTCACCCCTCAGCCACGGTGGCCTGAACCCCGGGTGGGCGCTCCCCTCTTGGCTGGGTCCGCTCCGGCCCCTCATCTTCCCTTATGTAACTCCACATCTGTCTGCGCCTTGCAGGTCACCCTGGACCCTGCGCTGGGCCCTGCCCTCAGGGACACTGAGCCTCAGGGTCCCATGCATATGGGGGATGGAGTGGACCCCTGGTCTGGGCACCCGCTCTTGGAGACCCCCTCCCCATTCCTTCTCCTCTAGACGTTTGTTCCCCCCAAGACCCACGTTCCCAAAGCATTAAAAGAGGAGGGGCCCCGCAGGGCAAGTTCCCCGGAGCGAGGGTGCAGGCTTTCCCCCAACCCCCAGCCCCACCCCAGGTCCCCACAGGCGCCCGGGCTCCCAACAAGGGCCGGGCAGGGGTCGCCAGGTCGAGGGCACGGGGACGCCGAGCAGCCCAGGGACCGGCTCCCGGGTGCGCCGGCCGGTCGACCTCAGGCAAGCCCCCAGACCCGGCCATGCCCGGGCTGGGCTCGCCGCCCGCCGCCCGCCCGGGTGCGCACAGGGGCTGGGCTCCAGCCGCCCGGCGGGCACGCGGCGCTGTCCGTGGTGCTGCCGGCGCCGGGCGGGGCGGGGGCGGGGCGGGGCGGGGGCGGGGCGAGGGTGGCAGCCAATGGCGGGGGCGCTGCCGGGACGCGGGGGGCGGCGGGCTGGGCGCGGGGCGCACTCGGCTGCGCGCTGCGCTTGGGGTGCACGGTCGCGCCGGCGGTGGCTCAGGCTCCAGCTCCTCGCCGGCTCGTCTCCCGCTGCAGCTGCCGCTCCGCCGGACCCACTCGGCTCGGAATCCGGTCCCGGCGCCCTCGGCACCGCCCGCCCGGCCCTGGCCCCGCGGACCATGCGCCGGGCGCACCCCGGGGAACTACACCCGGCCGAGAGCCCGCAAAGACGAGGCTCCCGGGCCGGGGCCCCTCCCGGCCGCCCGGCTCTCGACCTGCGCCCTGCCCCGCGTCCCGGCGCAGCGTGAGCCTGGGGGGCCATGGAGCGCGCGCCGCCCGACGGGCCGCTAAACGCGTCCGGGGCGCTGGCGGGCGAGGCGGCGGCGGCGGGCGGGGCGCGAGGCTTCTCCGCCGCCTGGACCGCGGTGCTGGCCGCGCTCATGGCGCTGCTCATCGTGGCCACGGTGCTGGGCAACGCGCTGGTCATGCTTGCCTTCGTGGCCGACTCGAGCCTCCGCACCCAGAACAACTTCTTCCTGCTCAACCTTGCCATCTCCGACTTCCTCGTGGGTAAAGCCCCCAGCCCTTGCCCGCCGCTGGAGCCCAAGGGCGCCCAGCCCGGCACGGCCAGCGGGGATTGGAGCGCGGACCTGGGTGGCTCGGCAGGCACACGTCCCGCCAGGGGGCCGGCCTCGGAAGGGGGCGTCCGCAACCCATGGGGCGGTGGGCACTGGCGAAGTTCCGTGCCACCCGGGCCGCGGGACGGGGGCTGGAGAGGGATGTCCTCGCGGAAGGGGCGCGAGCCTGCGGGCGCTCAGCAAGGCGCAAGGCGCAGCGAGCGCGGGTACAGCGGTGGCTCCTGCGCCTTAGCTAAACAAAGGCTGCTGCGGTCTCAGGACGCGGGGAGGGCGCTGGGGGGCGGTTTGGGGAAGGTTTGGGGGGAGGGACATGGGGGGGATTTTTAGAGCTGCGTTGGGGGAAGGGCCCGTGGGGAAGGCGAGAGGTGGGGGAGAAGCTTGGAGGAACGCGCTCTCACGTGTCCGTGCTCTGCTGCCGGCTGGGGGGCGGGGCACGCGGAGGGGCAGAACGCCAGACACCTGTTGGGGCTGCGAGGTGCGTCTCTCAGACGCCTGAAGCGGGGGTTGGCGCTGGGAGCGGCTGGCCTGGCTGCCGCCAAGTTCCCTGTCAGCCAGGAGGAAGGCTCTCCGGGATTCTAAGCTCCAGAGAGGGAGGGCTGTCCCGTGGCAGGGTAGAGGGGGGGCGCTTGGGGACAGGGAAATTATCTTCCTTCCTCTCTTTGAGGGCTGAGAGGGCTGGGCAGAAGTCCAGGGAGTCCTGACTCCTGGTTCTCTGAGTCCTGCAGTGCCCAGAGGTCCCCATGCTTGGCTCTTCCCTCCTGTCCCCAAGTCCGGGGACACCAGTGGGGCTGGGAGCTGCCCGGGGCTGAAGGCCTGCAGCAGGGCACAGTGTGTGGCGAGGAGACCAGGTGGAGGTGGGGAAGATGAGGGTGGTTGGTCCCAGAGAGATGGCCACCTATGACCCCAGGTCCTGCCCTCCTCTCCGCGGAGGTCAGGCTGGCCGGAGTCCCGTCCAGGTGTGGCCCACAGCAGCTCTCCCTCAGGTGCCTTCTGCATCCCGCTGTACGTGCCCTACGTGCTGACCGGCCGCTGGACCTTCGGCCGGGGCCTCTGCAAGCTGTGGCTGGTGGTGGACTACCTGCTGTGCACCTCGTCCGTGTTCAACATAGTGCTCATCAGCTACGACCGCTTCCTGTCGGTCACCCGAGCTGTGAGTCCCGGGATGGCCATGGGAGGCACTGGGGAGGGGACGGCCACTCCTGAGTTGTGGGTAGGTGCCACTGGGCTTGGTCCCTGACGCTCAGGCACTCTGTGGCTAACTCCCGTGCAGGGGCACTGGCTGCCAGCAGGACTGGCCTGGGCCCGGGCAGGGGGCAGGGAGTCTGGACGTGGAATCAGATGCTCCTGAAGGAAGGAGTCACTGCAGCCTCCACCCTGGGACATGTCCAGAGTCCCTGGAGTTGAGGGAGGACCTGGGGCCAGGGCCCCTGGCGGCATCACGCGCGCGCACACACACACACACACACACACACACGCCCCGGGAAGACGGGCAGCAGCTCCGGCTCCAGGTTTCCTTTTGCATGAGTGGCTGCCATGAGTTAGCGATCCTGGCCGTGCCCAGACCCCCTGCATCGGTGCCACCCGGGCCTGGGGTGCTGCCACCAGAGTCACTCCTTTCCCCATCTCCTCCTTGATGGCCCACACACCCAGGCTTTGCCAGGGGTCCTCCTCCAGGGTGGGCACACGTTTTCTGCCAGCCTAGAAGGGCCGAGGGACAGGTGCAAGGGGCACGGGTTTGTGCAGATGAATGAGACACGCGAGGGGCTGTGCAGAGCCCGGTACAGGCAGGTGCCGACAGACTCGGATTAGCAGTCGCTTCGACCACTGCTCCCGTCGTGATCTGGCTGGGCGGGAGGGCAGGGGGACCCTCATGTCCTCCTGCCTGAGACCCCTCACTGGGACCTTTGGCCGCCAGCTGGTTGCGCTCACACTTGGGGTCTGCAGCCTGGAGCCTTGCGCTCACTTCCTCCCCGGAGGTCCCGATGTGGGTCTGGGGTGCTTTGTCACTGGGGGGGAGGGGATTCTCCCAGCAATGGGCCAGCCGGTGGCTTCCTGCACCTCCTGCTCCCAGGACAGTGAGCACCCGCACAGGGCCAGAGTGAGCCTCCCCGTGGAGCACGTAGCCTCAGGAAGTGGCTCAGGCCTTGGCCAGATGTGCAGTGTCAGAAACAGTTGTGTGTGCACGGGGGCTGTGGCCGAGGCTGAGCGCGGGGGCTGGACAGGCCCCCCGGGGAGCACACAGCTGCAGGGCTGGTGCACAGGCAGCCCAGCGCAAAGCTAGGGTTCGGGTGATCTGGGGGAGGTTGTGCGGCTCTAGGCAAGTGGCAGGGCATCAGCCAGCTGGTGGGGGGCACCCAGGGAGTGGGGTACAGGAGAGGAGGGTGGGGGAAGGGGAGGAGAAGGGAAGAGCATTGCTGCCAGGAAAGGGCATGCCCAGAGGCCCAGAGGGCCGCCGGGAGCTCACAGTCCCACATTCCCGCCTCCCGCTTTGCTCCTGACCCAGCCTGTTCCCCCGCAGGTCTCCTACCGGGCCCAGCAGGGTGACACGCGGCGCGCCGTGCAGAAGATGCTGCTGGTGTGGGTGCTGGCCTTCCTGCTGTACGGGCCGGCCATCCTGAGCTGGGAGTACCTGTCTGGGGGCAGCTCCATCCCCGAGGGCCACTGCTACGCCGAGTTCTTCTACAACTGGTACTTCCTCATCACGGCCTCCACGCTGGAGTTCTTCACGCCCTTCCTCAGCGTCACCTTCTTCAACCTCAGCATCTACCTGAACATCCAGAGGCGCACCCGCCTCCGGCTGGACGGGGCCCGAGAGGCAGCCGGCCCGGAGCCCCCGCCCGAGGCCCAGCCCTCGCCACCGCCGCCGCCGCCAGGGTGCTGGGGCTGCTGGCAGAAGGGGCACGGGGAGGCCGTGCCGCTGCACAAGTGCGGGGTGGGTGAAGGGGGCCCTGGCACCGAGGCCGGGGAGGCAGCCCTCGGGGGCGGCGGGGGCGCCGGGGCCGCAGCCTCACCCACCTCCAGCTCCGGCAGCTCCTCCAGGGGCGCGGAGAGGCCGCGCTCACTCAAGAGGGGCTCCAAGCCGTCAGCGTCCTCAGCCTCGCTGGAGAAGCGCATGAAGATGGTGTCCCAGAGCTTCACTCAGAGCTTCACCCAGCGCTTCCGGCTGTCGCGGGACAAGAAGGTGGCCAAGTCTCTGGCTGTCATCGTGGGCATCTTCGGGCTCTGCTGGGCCCCGTACACACTGCTGATGATCATCCGAGCGGCCTGCCACGGCCACTGCATCCCCGACTACTGGTACGAGACGTCCTTCTGGCTCCTGTGGGCCAACTCGGCCGTCAACCCCGTCCTCTACCCCCTGTGCCACCACAGCTTCCGCCGAGCCTTCACCAAGCTGCTCTGCCCGCAGAAGCTCAAGCTCCAGCCCCACGGCTCCCTGGAGCACTGCTGGAAGTGAGCCCCGCCCGCCACCCGCAGCCACCCCTCCGCCCTGGTGTCCTGGGCAGCCCCCGTGGCGAGCCACGCCTTGTCTGAGGCCCCCAAACGCCATGGCAGCCTCTCTCGGGCCACCTGCCCTGCCGTGGAGGCAGCGTGTCCGGCTGGCCGGAGGGGCCATCACTGGCTGGACGAGTGTGAGCGGCTGGCCCTGCCACCCACATCCTGGCTCCACCCCAGGCGGGAAAGTCCAGGGGTCCCGGCCATGCCATCCACCCCACAGACAGTGCGATGGCCAGTGGTGTCTGCCCTTCACACAATCACTGGTTGGCGTTCTCCCCAAAACAAATGCGTGGTGTGCGGCCCCGCCTCCTGCACGCGCACACACCCGTGCACACCCACACACCGTCCTCCCCAGACAAGCCCGGGACGCCGCCTTTGCTGCTGTCTGTCTCTTGCTTGAAGCCTAGGGCCTGGCTCCTTCGTCCCCCTTCCCTCCAACTCTCTCCGCCACCCAGTGTCGAGTGGCCCAAGACCCTCGAAGCTGCTCTCCACGTTTCCATTCTGGGTGTTTCCAGGAGGATGAAGAAGAAAACACGTCTGTGAACTTGATGTTCCTTGGATGTTTAATCAAGAGAGACAGAATTGCTGAGGAGCTCAGGGCTGGATTGGCAGGTGTGGGCTCCCACGCCCTCCTCCCTCTGCCGCGCTCGCTTCCGGCTGAGCTGCACCAGCTGCTGCTGCCCGCTCCGCCCCCGGCCCGGGGCGCTGGGCCCTGGCGGCTGGAGATTGGCCGGAGCCTGACCTGCGGTCCCGCCAGAGCCTGCCCCAGCCTTTCCATCTGCTGAGCCGGACTTCCTGGGGATTACTGGGTAGGAGGGGACCCGGCCGTGCCCTCAGGGTCCCGAGGCTGGCAGGGCAGTCAGCAGGAGAGCGGGCCTGGGGGACGCCCGGAGAGGGGCCGCTTCCGTGTTCTGTGCACCCCTGCCAGGCACCCTGCATGCGCCACTGCCACGTGCCCGCTACGCACCCTGCAAACCCTGAGGTCACAATAAAGTGTATTTTTTTATTGGTGCTGATTGCTAAGGACCTTGTCGGGGGGGGTCAGAGCCCCTGTGCTTCGGTCAAAGACCCCAGGGAGGAGAGAGACCCCCCAGCAGCTGCCGAGAGGCCGGGGCCTCGGTGTCTTCATCTAAGTGGGGGCTGCCGCGGGCAGAGACAACCTGCCTCAGCAGGGCTTAATCCCAGAAGGGACTCACGGGACCCCCGAGCTCTCCAGCCCCCGAGGGTGAGGAGATGCTCCTGCTGGGGGGTGGGGGGCACACTCCAGCCTGGAGGATGCAGGACGGTGCTCGTGGGCCTTCCCGGCTGCACCCTGGCGAGACTCGAGACTCGGGCCTGGGATCTTGGCCCACCCCATGTGTGCGGGGGCGGGGCGGGGGGGGCAGGGCTGCAGGGGCACGCCCGGGTGTGGGGGCTGGGGCTGGGCCATCTTTGGTAGAGAGGCCAGCCTAGGCGAGGCCTGGAGGTGGGGCTGAGGGTGCGAGATGGGGACGCTGGGAGGAGGGTGGAGCGTGGAAGGGGGGATGGTGCCTTCCTCTGCAAGCTCGGCCCTGAGCCCTCTGGCCTAAGGGCAGCTGCGCCTGTCCCAGGGGCCTGCACGGGGTGGGGCAGAGGCCTCCCCCACCCAGGTGCTCAGAGGCCACTTGCAAACAGGACAAGCCCCCTTAAGTGAGATGCAAACCTGGGGGGCCGGGTGCCAACCCCTCTGGGAGTCCCCGCTCCAGCCTGGAGGGCCCTTCTCGCTCTGACCCTTGCTCCCGCCCACGCAGGACTCCGGGCACGCCCCCGCCAGGTGCCAGGTCCACCTGGACGAGGCAGTGCGGCCCCGCACACAAGCACCGCTTCCCGGCAACTCTGTCCCCCGTGCCATGGAGGGGAACTATCGCTAAAACCCCTCGGCCTCTAGGCCGCTCCTCACACCCCACAGCTGCGGCTGCACTTTTTATTTTCCAAACTTCCCAGAAAACTTCCCCCAGAATCCAAAGCTCCACCCTGCCCCCACTCTCACTCCCCCAGACGCCCAAGGGACTCCCATGATTGAGGCAGGACCCTCTTCTTGAGCAGAAGACATAAGGGCCCTTCCTTAGTCACCAGAGGGAGGTGAGTCTGGGGACACCCGGGCCTCCCACCATGAATTCCATCCCAGCCCGGGTGTGCCCAGGGCTGGGCACTGTTCGGGGCAGGGCTGGAGCTGTGGTGGCAGGGGTCACCTTTAGGGCTGAGCCCCTCCTGTCTCTGGAGGCCCCGTGGCTCCTCCGGCAGGCCAGACACTGGCCCCCATGAGACCCCGCACCCTCCAGCCTGGCCCCGCAGTGGGTGTGGGTCCCGCAGGCTCAAGCTGTCTGGCAAAGCACAAAGCACCGTCTCTGCGGCGATGGGCGCTTCTGCGCCAAGAGCCCAGCCGGAGCCCTGGCTGCCCCTCCACCCAGCCCAGCTAAATGGCTACAAATTGGAGGATAAAAGCACAGGCTTTCAAGCAATTTTGCCTTCAATCTCTGGAAACTGCCGCTCCCTGGAGCTCCTATGCGGGATGGAGGAGGAGAGAAGAAAGACACCGAGTCTATTGGGCCCACGTTCTGCAGCAAACAAACACGCAAGGGCCTTTCTCCTTGAGCCGGAGTCTAAGAGACAAGGCTGCGCCCAGCAGCTGCCCACCCGGCCGCCTGGCTTACCGGGCACCTACTCGGTGCCAGGCTGTGCCGGGAACGGCACGGGGCAGCCCCTGAGCTGCTGGAGGCAGACCCACAGCCAGCCAGCCCCTACGCCTGCGAAGGTGGCAGTGCCCAGGACACAGGATGCTGCCCTGCGTGCACGTGGGCAGCCTGGCCACCCAGCAGGGGCCAGCTGTGGGCCCCAGGCTTGGGGACAGCAGGGGTCCCTCGGGCCCTCCTGGCCAGGCCCTCGGGGGTGGGCACTGGCTGTGCAAGTCCAGCCTAGTCACCTGCCCTGCTGCTGGCTCTGGGCCTGGGTGCCCCTAGGGGCAGACTCTGGGCTCATGCCGGGTGAGGGTCCCTCCCAGCCGGGGTTAAAGACCCTGAGCTCTCAGGGAGCCCAGCGGCAAACCCACCCCCGTCTTTCCGTGAAAGGTCACGTTACTGGGGAGCCAGGGTCATGACAGGGATGGCTGGGGTCCCCCAGGCAAGGCTTCCAGAGTCCTGAGGTGTGGGGCCCACATGGCTGTCCGGCCACTGTCCCTCTGTGTCCCCATCCCATCCCGGCACTCATGGCTGGGCTTGGAGGTGTGAAGAACCTTCCACCAACACTTACGTGGCTGGTCCTGGTGCCAGGCCCAGGCTGCGCACCCCGGTCCCTGGGGTACCTGCACTCTCCTTTCTGCAGACGGGGGACCCGCGAGGCTGGCACCTCCCCTGGCACTCCTCCCGCCGCATCCCGCTCCCTGAGCACCTGCTGCGTCTGGCGCCACGGGGAAGCCGGTCTCCCTGCACACCGTGCTGTCCCGAGGACAGGGTCCAGGCCTCGTCACCTCTGTGCTCTGCGTGCAGCTGGCAGGGGTGCCCCCACGGTGGAGAGCAGAGTGGGACAGCTGGAAGGACTCTGTGAGCCTCAGAACCAGACCTCAGCTCTGTGATTCTAGCAGGAAGCCACGATTGAGCACCACTGTGTGCTCTGCGGTGCTGTCACAGGGGCTGGGAAAGCAGCCTCGGCCCTCGCTGAGCCCGCGCTGAGTCAGGGATTGGGGGGCAGAGAATGGTGGAGCAGGCCGGGTGGGCTGCGGAGCCCCAAGTCCCAAGGCCCAACTGCCCGGGCCAGGCAGCCAGTGTGCCTGGAGGGGAAACTGAGCCTTGGGCGGGGACTGTTGGCCTAAACAGCAGGTCTGCATTAGGCTGGGACTGAAATCCAGGCATCCTGGGGACGCCAGCCCTTCCCCTTCCTGTCCCAGCAGGCCTGGGGGCCCAGGTGGGGTCCTGGACCTGGGCTTCTTCCTCAGAACAGCCACGGCCACCTCAGAGGGGCAGCTGGGTGTTGTCACTGAGGTGGGCTCTGCCAGGGCCCCCAGGCAGCGGTTGGCACCAGCTCTGGCGCCTGACTGCAGCTCAGCAGGGCCCTTCGCCCGCGTGGGCAGGAAGCGGCTCCTCGCCCGCGGCAGGCCTCCCCGTCATTACCCAAATTGCCCCATTGTTGGCGGCGCCGCACCTGCTCCCAGCGGACAGCGCTGCGCTAACCTGTCATTAAGCGCCCGGCAGGCGAGGCTGCAAGGAGGCTGGCGGGGGAGGCTGGGGGCTCTCCTCTCCCCACCCCCTCCTCTGCTTCCCGTCCCATGGGGTGGAGCGAGCAGGGGCTGCAGGTCGGTCTGCGCTGTGCCCCTTCCACTGTGACCCCAGGCGGGCCCTCCCTTGCCGGCGCCTCAGGAGCCCAGACCCCTCCCTGGGCCTCAGGGGGGACGTCCAGGGGCTGGCGATCCTGGATCAGGAGTCGGGGTCAGGGGTCAAGGGTCAAGCTCCAGAGGGGCTTGAGTTTCCCCTCCGAGGACACACAGGGCCACGTGGGGGTGGAGGAGACCCACAGGCTGCGGCAGGGAGGGGCAGGGTGGAGGCTGAGACCCTCCCCAGCGGCTCCCCGAGGGGTCACAAGCAGACCACAGTGGGGACAGCTCCCGGGTCACAGCACTTGCTACGTCCCAGGCCCCATTTTGAGCCCCTTTCTTAGCTAAGCTCATCTAGTCCTCAAACACGGCAGTACTGTTACTCCCGTGTCACAGGTGGGGAAACTGAGGCAAGAAAGGTTAAGAGACCTGGTCAAACATCGCCAATGAGAAGCTAAGTTGGTGCTGGCACCCTGCTGTGGCCATTTTCCTGACCCCCCCGGCTCTCAGGGCCACCTTCTTCCCTCTGAGCCCGACCCCTCGGGCACTCGCCCAGGAGACGCAGCTCTCTCTGGGGACCCACTCCTCTCCCCTCCAGCAGGCGCAGTGGGGCCGACCCCAGCCCTGGGCTCCAGGATGTGTCTGGAGAATCACCACGGTGGGTCTGAAGTGGCAGCGTCCCCAGCACAGCCAGCAAGCAGCCGTCCTGGGACTTAGGCTGGAACCCTGGGAGGGAGGGGCCCCTCTCCTGGCAGCCTCCGAGGCTGTCCTCACAGAGACCACCCTGTGGAGGGAGCCCACCTGGTGCAGCCAACACAGAGGAACGCTGAGCCGAGAGCCCGAGAGAGAGGGCAGATGCTGTTGTCTGAGCACCTGGATCCAGCCTTGCCTGAAGCTAGCCGAGGAGCTTTATGTTTCACAAGTTATCAAATACACCTTCATTTTTAAAGCTGATTCAAAACGTGTTTTTCCAACTGTGATAGAAACAGTCCTGCCCAGCGAGACTTGGTTCAGGCTGGCATCTCTGTCTCGGGGGGGAGAACAGATCCCTCCTGCCCACGAGAGCCCGTGTCTCCCATGAACAAGAAATGGAGAAGACGATTCTTTGGTAAACACAATTAGTTGCTCTGGGGGTGGAAAGGCGACACACCTCCTGTCCACAGGCCTCCTGGAGGGGCCCTGGCCCAGCTTCCTAACCCGCAGACGGGGCGCCCAGACAGTGCTCGTCACCCCAGCTCCCAGGGAAGCAGGCGTTGTGTCCGGGGCGGCACCCTGCTCTGCAAGACACAAACACACCCTTCGAAACAGAAAGGCGAGAAGGGAAGGAGGGGATCTGGAGGTGAGGAGACGAGGGAGGGGACATTGCAGGACTGCACCAGGTTAGAAACGCTTTTGTGCCGCTCCGAAGCCACTGGTTTCCAAATGCAAACCCGACACACTGGACAATCTTCCCATGCCTCTGCTGTCCACGCCGGGCCATCTCTGGCGTCTCCAGCCACCCAAGTTCGGAGCAGCTCAGTGGAGGGGGTGCACCTGCCCTCTGCCCTCCTTCCTGGGCCCAATCCCCCGGCTTGGCAGAACTGCCAGTTCCCAGCGAATCAGGACTCACGGGCTTCCTCTGTCAGCTGAGGGCCTTGTCTAGGCTATTATCTGCTTTGTCCCAGAAACCATCTGTCCCTTGTCCGTCCAATCCATTAATTCACACTAAAGTGTGATGGACTGACTATTCCAGGGTGAGGCAGAGAGTTACATTTTAACAGAAGACAAACTTTAAACCCAAAGGAGTTATATTCTAATGCAAGGATTTCAGACAGGAAGACACACCAAGGGGTGAAGAGGGTGTGGACAGTGTCCGCAGGCTTTCCCGGCTCCTGCCGTGCGCTGGGCCCTGGGCCAGGCACCGACCTCACGGAGGATCCCAGATTTGCCAGGAGGCGAGAGCCCCCTGGTAGGCCAGCAGCTCTGTGGGGGCCACACGATGTTTCCTGGGCCTGGAACTGGCCCTTCAAGACATGGCTCTAATCACCTGTGGACGCCGACCCCTACTGGTCCTGAGGGCTGGCCCAGGGCAGGCTCCTGCAGGGGCTCAGAGCCCCTTGGGAAGGCAGACCCCGGGCACATGTCCGCTACCTCTGGGGTGGGGGGACTGGCTGCTGCGGAGGCACCCACGGGTACGCCAGCGAGGGCAGCTGGTTGGAGCGCCAGCCCGGGGCCCACCTACGGGCTGTCCTGGTTGGGGAGGGGGGGGACAAGGAAGTTCCTTACAGCATGCACTTTTGGCCTGGGGAGGGGCTGTTAGGGGAGTTTTTCAATCTCCCCCCCAACACCTTAGGGCTTTCCCAGGGCTTTGCCAGCCGCTGGCCTGTCGCTAGGGCCCCAGGGGCCTTCCTGAGGACACGCCAGGCAGAGGTGCTGGGGGAGGCTTCCCAGCCCAACAGCAGGTCGACAGCATGAGCTTGGCAGGTCTGGGGGGGCCTGGGTGTGCAGCGTGGAGGCTGGAGGCTGTGAGAAGGAGGGAGGCTGAGCGGGGCCACAGCCTCCCAGGTTGCCCTGAGCAGGGCGAGGCTTCTGCCCCCCTCCTCCATGCCCCCCATACCCCCAGGAGCTGGAAGAGGCAGGGAGGCTTCGGGCAGGGGTGTCCCTCCTTCCAGCCACCCTCTCCCCCCCACTTGGTCCAGTTCTCCAAAGAGGACAGTTCATGCCGATCAAAGTTGTCGTTTCAACCCCTTCCCCCCTGGCTTGGTCCCTTTACTCAGGTTCACCAAGCAAGATACAGGATGTTTAGTTTCGTTCCAGTTTCAGACTCGTGTTCAAGTAATGTTCTGGGCATGTATGTCCACGCAGTGGATCCTGTGCTTGTCTCAGCCAACCAGGCCACTCTCCTATCCGTCCCCGAGGCCCCTCCCCTGACAAGGACATTCCAGGAGAAGGGGACAGGGAGGAGGAGCCCTTGAGCTCTGCGGAAAGGAAGGGACGGGGGCTCGTGGGGTTGGGGGCGCTGCCTGTGGCCTGGACCCCTGGGCCTGGTGAGGGGCTGGGCCACCAGGACCACGAGGCTTTGCTCTGTCCTCGCTGTGGATCCCAGGTGACACTCAGGGCTTCTGTGAGCCCAGAGGGGTCCTGCCCGGGCCCTGGGTGCGGTTGAAGCACTTCAGACCCCCAGGCTAGGGCGGCTCGTGCCTCCCACTGACCTCGGGCCCAATGTCCCCACTGGAGGAGAACACAGGGCAGGAGGAATGACAGACACGTACCAGTGAGCAGTCACTGCCACATCCCGCCCCGGGGCGAGCGGCCCCCTGGAGACCACAGCAGAAGTGACCTCGGCTCTGGGGACAGGCAGACCCATAGGTGCCCACTGCTGCTCTTCCCTGAGGGACCGGGGGGGGGGTGTTGCAAGAAGGGACGATCCGCAGCCCCACCTGTCGCGAGCCCTGTCCCCAGCGCCCACTCCTCGCCCCCAGGGTGGTCACAGTCCCCCATGCAGCCGTCTCGCACCCCATGAGCTCAGCGGCCAGGCTGATGAGGTCACCCCGACTCTCCCTTGCGTGCGTGGCCACTCCGCACGCCGGGCTGCAGGTGAGCACGTCACGCGGAGGGTCCTCTCTACTCCGTCTGGCCCACTTCCAAGTGCAGACGTGCTGGCCTTGTGCTGGGCTGACGGGGGGGCCCGTCCGGGCAGTAAGAGTGTGATTCACACCCACGGCAGGCAGAGCTGGGCCCGCACGGAGTCCCTCTGCGAGGACTCTGCACCCTGCGGAGCTGCTGCCCATGTCCCAGACTCCAGGATCCTCAGCCGCACAAGAGCGCAGGAGGGTGCTCCCCGCAGAGCCTGACGCAGGGGTTGTGCACACTGCAAACGGACTCGTTTGTGCGTTCATTTAACCTCACCTGCTCACTCCTCCGGCAACCGTGCATCGGGAGCGCCAGGCTGGGGACGGGGCCCAGGGACGGTGAGGGCTGAGCCTGCCTGGCGCTGCCAGCGGCTGCGTCAGAGGGCGGGCCTCCCACGGCTGCACTTTCCTTTCACCCGAGATCACTGTGGACCACACGCTGCCGGGCGAAACAGCACAGGGAGATCCGGGTGCCCCTCAGCCGGCTTCCCCAGCGGGAACGTGGGTCTCATCCTACGAGGCCACGCGGGAGGCAGCGACGCCCCCCTGCCGCAGTCAGACTCCCCCACCCGTCCTCCTGCGTGTGTATTTGGTTCTACGCAATTTTTAAAAGCGTGGCAAAATACATGCAATACACAACTTACAGTCTTAACCACTGTTACGCGTACAGTCCAGCGGCACTAAGCACACTCATGTTCCTGTGCTCCCATCACCCCCGTCCGTCTCCAGGACTTCTCATCTGCCCAAACCGAACCTTTTTGCCCATTAAACTCCAGGTTCTATGGGACGTGTTCACACGTGCAGGTTCATGGTTCCATCAAACAGGACAGTCCATCCCCAGGAAGGCCCAGCCACCTCCGGCCCCCCCCCCACCCTAAGACCACAGGCCTGTTCCCTGCCTCTGCCCTTTGCCATGTCCAGAGCTCAGCATGTGGCTGCTCTCTTGGCCCGGCCGGTGACAGACCACCAGGCTCCGGCTGCTCCCCTTGGCAGACACGTGAGCCCACAGTGCGTCTGCCCAGCCGGAACACGGCTGTCCCAGAAGGGCACCGGGTCACAGGGGTCAGCGACATGGAGGCCTGGAGACTGGCAGCGTCCTCAGTGTGGCTGACAGGCAGGGGACTGGCGAGGCAGCCACTGCGGCCCCCTGGGGCTCGGCTCCAGCGAGGGGCGGCCCGTGACCCGCAGGTCACTCAGGCTGCCACGTGGGAAGGCGGAGGCCCAGGCAGAGGCAGGACGGCCCCGGGAGGAGGCTGCTGGGATGCGGGGCTGCAGCGACACATGCGGCCGGGATCTGGGGGTTCTGCAGGCGGAGCCGGCGCTCTGGCGTGGACCACGAGAGGAAGCAAAGGGCACATGACACCAAAGGAAGAGGGATCCGTGCTGGGCTGAACCCCGTGTCCCCACATCCACGTCCATCCAGACCCTCAGAAGACACCCGGGGAGGCTTTGCGAGAGACAGTGAAGATCTCCGGGATCTCAGGCGACAGCCTCCTGGGTTTTTTTTTTTTGACCGAGTCTTGCTCTGTTGCCCAGGCTAGAGTGCTGTGACGTCAGCCTAGCTCACAGCAGCCTCAGACTCCTGGGCTCAAGCGATCCTCCTGCCTCAGCCTCCCAAGTATCTGGGACTACAGGTGCCACCACCACATCCAGCTAATTTTTTCTATTTTTAGTAAAGAAGGGGTCTCACTCTTACTCAGGCTGGTCAACTCCTGAGCTCAAGTGATCCTCTCGCCGCGGCCTCCCAGAGTGCTGGGATTACAGGTGTGAGCCACCGTGCCCAGCTGATCCTCCCGGTTTAGCGCTGGCCTAACTTCAACGACGGGTGTCCCTGAGATAGGACAGAGACATGGGGAGGCCACGTGAAGGAGGCAGAGGCAGAACGACTCAAGGCAGCCACAAGCCGGGGGACACCTGCGGCCAGAAGAGCCTTCGCAGGGAGCACTGCCCTGCCCACGGGGGAACCAACGTCTGGTGTTTGAAGCCACCCAGTTTGTGGCACTTTGTCCGGGCAGCCCTAGGAGACTGCTAGAGAGTAGACAAAACTTTATCTTCCAGCAGGACACCAACTCTCCCCCCGCAGCCTGAGGGGGCGGGGCCTCTGGGTGGGCATCGCCCGGCTGCGCCCAAGTGGAGACGCCAGCACGTGCCAGGGCGGCCTGCTGGGATGCCGACGGCCGGGCAGGTGGCCAGGAAGCCCAGACCCGACTGGGAAACATCCGGGCACCCGGACAGCACAGCTCACTCCAGGGCTCCTCACCCCACTAGCGCTCGCCACACAGCAAACTCCGAGTCCGCGACGGAGTCCTCCAGAACCCTCTAGAACCGCCCACCAGCTCCAGGCAACCAGCATGTGGCGCCGACGAGTCCGTGGGTGGGCGTTTTGGACGGCGTGTCTTGGCTCCACGCGGCTTCCCACGTGTTTTAGTTGAGCCTGGCGCCCGCCAGGGGACCAGCCTGTGTGCAGTCACATGCCGGACGCTGGCAGGGCCCAGAGGACAGCACAGAAGCTGCGAGGCCCTTGGAGGGCAGGTCTCAGAAGGCACATGTCCCTTCAGCTTCTCTGTTGGTCACAGGGCAGTTGGGGGTGCAGGGTGGGAGGCAGACCCCACCCACCAGGAGCAGAAGGGCCCCTGCCACCGCGATCTGCACGGCTGGGCTGCCACAGCTCCCGCCTGCCACAGCGAGACGTGTGTTTGAGTCAGGTTTCTGGTCTCCACAGCGAGCACATCAGCCCCCCGGCCTGCAGGCCTCACAGCCCTGGAAACGGGGGGAGCGCCGCATCCACTGCCACCATGGCCCCACTGAATGCCAGGAAAGGAGCAGGCACAGCGCACAGGGCAGGGCGAGCAGACGAGAGATCCCCACCAGACTCCGGACAGGCCGGGCGGAGGGCAGAGCCCCCACACCCTCGGAAGCCCACAGGGGCTGAGCCGGTGAACGGGGGGCCCTGGAACGGAGGACACCGAGCCTGGGGGTGACACTCGGGCCTGTAAGTTGGTGAGTGGAGGGGATTTGGGGTCCTAAAGCTGGGGCCCTGTGTCTGCAGGCTGCACGGGGACGCCCGGAGGGAGCCCCTGCGGAAGACACGGATGGAGTCTGGGGGCCTTGCCCACTGGCCCCTGCCCACCGCCCTGGAGGTAGCAGGTCCAGAGGGGGCAGGAAGCCCAGGACACCTCCAGGAAAGAGGGAAGCCGGCCTGCTGGCGTGTCTGGGAAATGTCACCAATCGGTGGGGACAGATGTCGGAAGACAGAAGACACCCGGAAGGGCAGAGGAAGGGAGGCAAACCTGCCCAGGGCAGAGCCGGCTCCCAGCATGGGGCCAGGCAGGCTGCCGCGGCTCTGGGTCCAGGGACAGCACGCGCCAGGTCACCACGCTGGGGGCAGCAGGAGGTGGACCGAGGAAGCTGAGTCCTGGTCCGCCACGGCTGTGGAGAGAGGTCAGCAGCCAAGGCACAGATGATTAGCGGAGACCAGTTCTCGCGGAAACAGCAGGCGCTGGTGACAGCGCACAGCGGGATCGGGGGGAGAGACTGATGCACGGCAGGTGAAACTTTATTTGAAACAGGGGCCGGGCCGGGCCGGGTGCGGGGCTCAAGCCTGTAATCCCAGAAGTTCAAGACCAGCCTGGACAACACGGTGAGACCTCGTCTCAAAAAATAAGGGACTGTTGTTTTTCAGTGTGAGTCTTTTAGCACACTTGCCTTCTAAAAATAGTTTCAAACTCAGAGAAACTAAACACACCCAATACCAGCCACCCCCACCTGTTCATCCCATGAGTAGTCACTGGCCGCCTTCTCTGTACCAGGTCCTCTGAGGCTGCTGGGGCACAGCCGGAAACAGGACAAAGACCCTGCCCCTGGGGGCAGCCTGAGGGCCCTCCACCTGCCAGCACGTTGCGGACTCGGGAAGGCAGTGCCGGCCACCTCAGCAACGGCTGAGCCTCCACGCACCTGCTGCGGCGCAGGGAACTCTCCCCTCAGACAAATCAACCCACAGACACTGAACGTGGACTAGTGGGTGGCAGGGACCGGGGGTGGGGTGGGGAGCGACTGCCACTCGGGACAGGGTTTCTGCATGATGAAAATGTTCTGGAACGGTGGTGGTCGCACAACCTTCTGAATATACCAAAACCCACCAAATTGTACACTTTAAAGGGGTGAACTTTATAGTATGTGAATTACATATCTCAATTTTAAAAAGACTGTGGCAAAAATTTGTTTCTAAACCAAAAAGATGGGAACCAGAAAACTCTGCGGGGAAACTGAGTCTAGCTTTACCATCCTAGACAAGAGAGGGATAGAGAGAAAAACAATCAGTTCTTAAAGCACGGTGGCAAATGCCTTGTGCGTGGTTTTGCGCAGTAAGCAGAATTTTGAGCAACCTCAGCGCCTGTGACTCCCCACGTGGGAATGAGAGCTCAGCAAAGGACAGCTGGCGGGTCCCCAGAACACAGTCCGCCGAGGGAGGCCGCGAGGGCTTTAACCTGCGGGGAGGCCGGGCTGGGGGCTCCGTGGTGGGGGCGGGGCGGCATCCTGAGTGCCCAGCACGAAGATGAAAGCCACAGATAATTGACGCTCTCAGGCCTGGTTTGACTCTACAAATCCTTTGTGGTGGCCTGAAAGAAAAAGCAAATAGATGCAAAACCATCTCTGGCTTCTAGAACACAAGGACCTTTGAAATTATAAGACATTAAAATAAAGCTCCTGGTAAAAGGACTCTCCTGTTCCACTGCAGACTTGATGTGAGATCAAAACGGAATCGCTCCTGAAAGCCCAGGCTGGGCTCACTATTCAGGCACGCCCCACGCCAAGGTGCAGGGCAGCCTGGGGCCCCGTGTGACCCTCACCCTGGGGCAGTCTCCCCAAAAGGCTGAAGGTCCCCTCTGATCACCTCCCTCCGTAAAGGCCCCCAGGGACAGGCGGTGCCTCCAGCTGCGGAGCTGTCCTCACCCGGCCTGTGTGCAGCCACGGAGGACGCCGGGCACGGCGGGGACATGGCTCCGGCGCAATCGATCCTGACAGCAGACTTCACCCACGTGCAGGAAAGAGGCCACTTTCTACCACGCGGCAGCTTCAGGGGCAAACACGAGGCTCCTGTAGCTGCTGCCCAGCCTCAGGAAGACGGCTGGACTCGTTCCCCACGAGATCAGGTGAGACTAGGTAACCACCTGGCCCAGGACGAGGCTTCTCCTCAAATTACAGGCACACGGAGCGAGTGGAGCTGCAGCCCCGTGTTCTCGGGTGTGAGGCACCACACCTGTGCGTGCCGCAGTCACCTGTTGGGAATACCGCTGACAACGCCGGGGCACACGCCCCTCCAGCTAACACCTCACGTGCACACGCTGAAGCTGAGGCAGGCGCGGCCGGGTCGGACGCTGGGTGCATTGAGCCGTGAAGCCGCCAGGCTTCTTGGCATGCGGCTGGCGCAGCGCGGCGTTCTGAGAACAGGAAGGAGCCGGCCCTTCCTGCTCTCCTCAGACAGAGACATCTGAGGAAAGCACAGAGCCGCACCTGCTGCCGCCTTGGCAGGGAAATGCTTCCTGTCCTCGGGGCCCCTCACGCAGCAGGGAGCACCCCCAAGACACTGGCCTGGGCCTTGCTGCCCGGCAGGGCTGCTGGGTAGCCGGGCAGACCCGATCCCACTGTGGAACCCAGAGGTCCACCTCCGCAGCAAGCCACGGCAGAGAGGGCACAGCGCTGAGGGTCTGCACCCCGGCCACGGCCTCCTGTTGGGCCCCCCGGGACCCCCCGCACAGCAGCACCTGGTAGCGTCCGCCAGCAGTGCTGGCCTGCTTAGGGGTGACACTAGCACAAATGAGGCAACCCCAGCTCATCAGTCAGCAGGTGACAGGGGTGCAACACAAGGGGTGCGGCAGGCTGGGAGTTGGGGGCACAGAATGCTCCACCACCCCAGGGAATCTCAGGCCAGAGGGTCGGGGGCACCTGACGGGGGGACCCAAGGTGACGCAGGAGCCAGAAACACGGACACCCAGACGTTCACAAAGCGCCTTCTCTTACACACTCAAAGCCACTGACGGTTTACACTCGGGTTTACCCGTGAGGGGCCTGGAGGCCGCGCTGCCTTCCGTCGACACGGCACCCGAGCCCTGCGCCAGCTCCCGGTCCTCGGGGGGCGGTGACGGCAGCGCCCGGCTACCACCGGAGCGGCCGGCGGCCCTGGCGCAGCGCAGCCTCCGCGTCGGCGTCATGTAGCACCTTCAGGCGCAGCAGCAGCGGCTCCAGGTTCTCCCCGGTCACCGCCGACAGCGCGATGACCTCCTGCCCCAGGCGCTCCCGCAGCAGGGGGAGGCTGGCCCGGGCCTGGGGCAGGTCGACCTTATTCGCCACGACGACATGGGGTCTCTGGGACAGGCCGGCCTCGTACTTCTCCAGCTCGTATTTTAAATCCTCAACCTGCGTCCACGGCTCTGGCAGGGAAAGGTCCACGACGAACAGGAGGCACCGGCAGCGCTCGATGTGTCTGAGGAAGGCGAGGCCCAGGCCCCTGTTCCGGTGGGCGCCTGGGATGATGCCGGGGATGTCTGCCACTGTGGGGGACAGAGCACACGGCGTCACGACCCCGCCTTCGACCTCGGGTCTGGAGGGGAGGCCTGGAGCCCCCCTCGGAGGCCAGGTTTCCCCAGGTCGAAGACGTTCCTTCCAAGGAGGGCCCGGAACTGCAGCTGTTTGAGCCACCACCGTGGTGATTCACTGGGCCAACTGACATCGAGAAATTTCAGCTGTCAGTTCTGAAAAACTCTTGGAAGTACTTGGGTGGCAGGCATGATGATGGATCAGCCTAATAACGAACATTTAACACACCCTTCTCTTTCTGGCTTTAAAAATGATTCAAAAAGAGGGAAAATGGCTTCCTGTACCCTCTTAATAATTTGATTACAGATAGAAATTATCATAGAGCACTTTGCAAACATAAAGTGCTGTACAAATAACCTTACCAGCAGGCTGACTATTTTTAATGGGTACATCATCTTCTGGAGAAGGTTCACTCGCGAATGGTACAGGGAAAGCTAAACCACACGCTGTTGACGTGACTGGTGCTGCTGGGTCCCCAGGCGAGAGGCGAGGACAAGCGCAGGGGGCAGGGACAAGGCCACGGCCGGAGTTCAAACTCGGCTCCTGAACCGTAACTAACAGACTCCCAGGGGGAGGGGCGGGACCGTAACTTTGACAGAGAACAGAGTCACCGACACTGTTCAGATTAGAAAATGCTGCATTCCACATGGGAAGCAAAACCGAAGAGTTACATAATTGTTTTTCCGAATCACATCATTTAAACCTAACCTTTGGACAGAGTGTCGGAAGTTCTACCTGCAACCTGCTGGTGGCCTTCGTAGTGGACGATGCCGACATGCGGGTTCAGGGTGGTGAACGGGTAGGCAGCCACGGCCGGCCTGGCGTTCGAGATGGCTCGCAGCAGCGAGGACTTCCCGGCGTTGGGGAAGCCAACCTGGAAGAACAGCGCACACGGTCACGTGACTCTACGGCAGCAAGCGAGCAGTCACCGCGGAAGCCGCGAGCTGCGAAGCTGTGCTTCTCTCTAAGTCACCGGACATCCCTCCTCGGGGACAGCGGATCTCCCACGGTCCAACGTGGACGCAGACGCCAGTGGCAGGGGACACCTACCATCCCAGCGTGGGCCACTGTCTTGAGCTCCAGGTGGAGAACTCGCTCCTGACCCGGCTGTCCAGGGGTACAGGTCACGGGGGCGCGGTTGTCGTTGGCCAGGAAGAAGCGGTTGCCTTTTCCTCCCGCACCCCCCAGCGCCGCGACGTACTCCTCGCCCGGGCGCGACAGGTCAGCCACGACGTCACCTCCTTCCTTCACCAAGGTGCCCACGGGGACCTGAAGAAGCAGGCGTGCATCAGGCCAGGTTCTGCAAGCGGCGAGGAGACCGTTTTAGCACGCTCCTGAGGGAAGGCCGAGGGAGGGAAGCGCGGGCTGTGCCTCAGTGGCAGCCCCGCTTGGGAACGGGGGGGGGGGGGGGGGGCGGGCAGGACAGCACAGGCCTCTGCCCTTCCCAGCTCCAGGGAAAAGGTCCGAGGCTCAGGATTTCATGGGGCTGGGAACACACCCCTCAGACCGCATAAATGGCTTTTTCAACAGTGTTTCTAAAACACCAGGGTAAACCGAAGCTCCCAGAACAGCCGACCTAAGGGAAGAGCAAACTCAGCTCACGAAGCAGGTGCCGTGGAGCCTCCTGCAGTCACAGGCAGCTCCTGGGGAACAGTGTGCTCCATGGGTTCCTCTTTTTTAAAAATAATTATTTCATGGTGTTTTTACTAGGAGTGGCCTGACACCAGCACAGAAACCTGTCTGGGCGTGTGCTCGGGGACAGGACTGCTCCCGCCTGCCGCCGCCGCCTGCCCTGCTGCTTCCTGGCCACACCCGTCGGGCCGCAGGGCCCCTCTGGGTCACACCCCACCCGGGGAGCTGGTCGATCCTGAGCAACAGGGACAGAGCCAGCTCCGGTGGCCGCGGCTTACCCGGACGTAGAGGACAGCTCCGCCTCGCCCAAAGCAGTTCTTCCTGCCGCCGTCTTCTCCGTGGAAACCCTGGTACTGCGACAGGACCGCCGAGAGAGACTTGACTTGCTGGTCAACTAGAGTCAGAGCAAGAACCTTCACATTCCTTTGTGCTAAAACAATCCTGGTCAATTGCTAATGCTTGCTTGTGCAGTTTAAGACCTTAGAAAACACGTATGGAAACACGGCATGAAGTTGTAACAAAGGTTATGAAACCATCAACATGATTTTTATAAAAAATCTAAAGTCTATTTTCCTTCAAAAAATACTACCCTTTCTGAAAACTTAAAATTACTCATAATGCCATCATCAATTTGAAAACAGCGACACTTGATTGCGTTGTGACTGTTCTGCTCCCAGCTTTGTGGGCATTTGTGCTAAACGTGTGCTGAGCGGAACCGATACCCTCCCGGCATGTGCGTGGGAGGAACCACTGTATCCTTTGGCGTGTGCTACTGTGTCAGTGCTCCCACAATTGATAAAACCAAACAAAACATGTGCAAAGTCGCTTTCTTGGTGCACTGTTTAAGCACAGCACATAATTTATAAAAACGATGTCCACGCACCAAGTTTTTAATTCACATGCATGAGAGGACGAGGAGGTGGCCCTTCCCCCCGCAGGCCCAGCAGCCTCAGCGCCCCTCCCCGAGCCCCCCGGCACCTGCCTCTCAGGATGACGTGGCCGCCGTTCCCTCCGTCACCACCGTCCGGGCCCCCGAACTCCTTCCGCGGCTCGCTGTGGAAGCAGCTCGCGCCAGCACCCCCGTCGCCCCCGCGCACGAGCACCCTGCGCTGGTCTACAAAGTGCCTTTTCTGCAGAGAGCACAACACAGCCTGTCACTACAGACGCTGAGATCCTTCCAAGAGCCCCAGCTTCCGTTTGCAATGTACCTTTTCTACGATACCTATTAAAATTAGATGCTAATGTATTAATATTGCTAATCTCCCCTAAAATCCAGAGACAAAACCACAGTTCCTACAAGTCACTCGTACTCGAAGTCAAGGTAAACCAGTAATAAAGGGTGGACAGTACGGAATACGCACTTCAAAAACGAACTCAGCGTTTCTAACTTAGGGAAAACAGACCTTGCTTAGAAATGTGCCTTAAATAAAATGTCTTTCCACCTTTTTCCCCCACACAGAAACACAGTACTCAGAGAATAGCTTTCCACTCATGGGAAGTTTCAGTCCCTTAGGACGCAGCGGGGAACAGGAGAGGCGAAGTCCTTGCACGACTGTCAGGCTTTCAACTCTGAGGCAGGAATGTTTTCTATGGCCAGACTAAGACAGGGCTCATTTTTAAAATGTAGTGACACAAACACAGCCCTTTATCTGAGAGACCGTTTTCCTTCAGGCCCCTAAGGCAGGCACCCTCTGGCTAAAGAACGGGGACTCACTAGGTTAACACACGCAGGCTGGCGCTGCCCGAGGCCGCAGGGCCCGCCTTCCGCACACCCGCCAGGTAGACGCACCTGCCCCGCAGGCAACCTGCACTGCATTTCCAGTCAACGCTCCACAAACGCAGCTTTTTTTTTAAAAGAAAATGCAGGGATATTTTAAGATTCTCTGGCACCACCACGTGGAAAAACCATGAATTACTATTTCTAAAACTCAATGTGTGGTTTCGTTACATGACAATACAACCAAAATCCACCTGACAGGAAAATGAGCACAACCGGTGGGCGTGGCACGGGAGAGACCTGGAATCACTTTCTATCGCCGGGGAAGGGACGGGCCACGTGGAACTCGGGCCGTGTGGGCGCACGTCCTGCCGGCACGTCCCTGCCAGGAGCACCGTCCTGTGCCCATCGGGACCCCTCCGTGGGGGAGGAAAGGACCTGGGCAGTAACTCGCACTTTCTTGCATTTATTCAAAGACCGTTCACGTTTTAAATAGGTTTTGGTAAACAGAACAAGAACAGCGTGTAGGGCTTAGAGAACTATAAGAGGTCCCCTGTCCCCTAGATGTTCTCAGGTCACGCAGACACCTGTGAAGGGCATGCACGAGACACACGGAAGACACAGGCCAGTGACGAGGCCAGCAGGCCTGAGCCCCATCCTGCCCACGGGAAGCAACATGGTCACGCCTCCCCACCTTGGGGACCGTCCCGCGGCTGCATTCCACAAAGCACAGCACGGCGCAGGACCCTGCGCAGCAGCCACGGGACCGACGGAGACGGAGACGACCGAGGAGAAACCACCACACCCTGCACCCTCCAAGGAGGAGACTGCAGCCGGCTGCCCTAAGCTGAGAGTCTCACCAGCTTTTTCTCGGAGAGCAGCTTCTTTCTGGGGGGCTCCTGATGCTTGGCGCGGTCTGCACGGCCCACCGAGAGCAGCCTGGGAGCAGCCTGACTCGGGAGGCGCCGGCCGGGCGTGAGGCCAGCCAGGGTGGACAGCAGCTGGCGCCCCGCGCCCTCCAACACGGTCCGCGGTCTTGCTGAGAACAGCCTTGACAGTATCATGGCCCCCTAAAAAGAGTCAAATTTGCATAATAAGTTTACGTATTTGTAGCTCAGTTTAAACCTGAACATCAAACGGAGACTAAAGCAAAGCGGCCGGCACAGAGAATCTCGAGGCGGGTTTTTGAGGCAAACAGTGAACTGACGGACCCCACTTTCTCACGCCACTCACCACGTGGACCCCAGCCTGCCCCCCCGGCCTGCCAGCCTGCCTGCTGCCTGGGGGCAGGACTGAGATTTGTGTGCAAAGGACCTAAAACAGTAAACCTCCTGCAACACTGAATACTCCCCCTATGGAATATCAACCGCTCCTGACAGCCGAGTGTCTCGCAGGTGCTGAGGGTAAGTGACGAGGACGCCGGCCCTGCCCTCCAGGACAGGACAGCCCCTCTTCCCTCGCCAGCACAGACATCCCTGCTCCCAGATGGCCTTGTTCTGTGTACCCCACATAAGGGAAAACTCACAGAGCCCCTCATTTTTAAGTATGACATGTATATACACAGAAGGGGATAAAATGTATGTGTACTGTTTCAAAATCACCACAAAGCCAACAAGCGTGGGACACACCAGTCCTTCACGCAGGCCTCCCCGTCCACACCCCTTGATCCACTGAAGAGGAGACACTGTCTTTGTGGCGGTTGCTCCCTCACTGAGGCACTCAATAGTTTTGATTTTAATTCTGAATCGATCACAATTACAGAAAAGTTAGAATAATACAAAGGACCTTTTCCCGGAATCATTTGAGAGTAAGTCGCTAACCTGACGCCCCATACCTGGGACACTTCCCCGTGTGTCCCCCCAGACAAGGGCATCCCCCACAGAACCAAGGGCACCACAAAGCCAGGCCACGAGCAGTGGTCCACGACTGCCAGCCACTGCTCAGGGCCCCAAGCAGGGCTGTCCCCACAGTGACTTCCCATCATGCGCTGTGTTCAGCTGCCGCGACGTCTCAGTCTCCTTCGGGCTGGAACACTCCCGACTCTAGTGGCCTCGACACCAGGAAGGGTTTACAGGCCAGCTGTCTGCAGAACCTCCTAGTTTCCAATTCAGCCTACGGGGTCATCCAATCTTCTTTTTCTGCTCGTGCAGCTCCTTTCTCTGACCGGAAGGGTCCTGCCCACACTCTCCTCGTTGCCCCTGTCTGCTCAGCACCCCCGGAACCCCGCCCTCGCCCCACCACCCCGCCCCTCCAGTGTCCTCCTCTCCCATGCTGGGCCACCGCTCCATGGGCACACCCTCTTCTTCTCACCCTTCCTGTCGATGTATTTTAAAAAACCTTTTGTTCTGGGATGGTTTTAGATTTGCAGATAAGTTGCAAAGGTATCTGCACAGACTTCTTCCCCGTGTCCTCCTCACAGCAGCCCCTGACGTGAGCACAGCACATCTGCCAGAACTAGGAGCCAACACTGGTCTGTGGCCGTTGACTAAACCCCAGAGGGGGTCTGGGTTTCACCGGTTTTTCCCTTGATGTCCCTTCTCCGTTCCAGGACCCTGCACTGCACGTAGCCGCCACGGAACAACAGTGCAAGTGCTGGGAGGAAAGAACCACCTTCTGTGCCCGGTGGAAACATCCTCAGGAAGGCAAGACAAAGACATTCTCAGATGGTGGAAAACTCAGAGAATCTGCCACTCATATATCTGCTGTACCAGGAACATGAAAGGAAGTTCTTCAGGTTGGAGGAATTTGATACCAGAGAGAAGCCTGGATCTTGAGAAGTAACGGGAGAGCAACACAAATGGAAAATATAAAAGACTATTTTTTTTCTTCCTTAAGAATTTTTATAGGCCGGGCTCGGTGGTTGACGCCTGTAATCCTAGCACTCTGGGAGGCCGAGGCGGGAGGATCGCTCGAGGTCAGGAGTTCGAGACCAGCCTGAGCAAGAGTGATACCCCGTCTCCGCTAAAAATAGAAAGAAATTATCTGGACAACTAAAAATATATATAGAAAAAATGAGCTGGGCATGGTGGCGCATGCCTGTAGTCCTAGCTACTCGGAGGCTAAGGCAGGAGGATCGCTTGAGCCCAGGAGTTTGAGGTTGCTGTGAGCTAGGCTGACGCCACGGCACTCTAGCCTGGGCAACAGAGTGAGATTCTGTCTCAAAAAAAAAAAAAAAAAGAAAAGAAAAGAATTTTTATATATGTTGATCTTAGAAAAAATTATAAAATTGTCTAGGGGGCTTCCAATTCGTATAGAGGGAATCACACGAAAACGTACAAAAGGGTCAGGAGCGGACTGAAGGGGCTCACGTGGCTGTGAGGTCTCCATGCCTCTGCGAGGGCAGGTCCTAGCTCTGCCCAGCTGCCACCCAGAGCAGTTACTAACTGTCACACAGAGAGACCCAGCTGCCACCCAGAGCAGTTGCTAACTGTCACACAGAGAGAGACCCAGAAGGCCAGCAGATACAGTCAATGAAATACTAAAAACTATTCAAACACTTCAAGAAACGATACTAGAGAACAAAAAATAGAGGGGACAAACAGAAAGCAAATAGTAAATACCTGAGTCTAACCACGCAAATAATTCCATTAAATGTTAATGATTTAAAAATTCCAATTTAAAGGCAGAGATTGACAAAGTCGATTAAAAGTCAGACTCTATCATATGCTGCCTACAAGAGACATATTTTAATTATGGGAGAATCGCTTAAGCTCAGGAGTTCAGGGCTGCAGTGAGCTATGATCAAGACACTGCACTCCAGGCTGGGCCACAGAGCGAGACCTCATCTCTAAAAAAATAAAAAGATAAATAAAATATTTTGAGCTAAATGATAAAAATGCAAAATACCAAAATCTATGGGATGCAGCTAAGTAGTGCTTGGAAGGAAGTTTATAGCTCTAAAAGCTTATATCAGTAAAGAAGAGGCCGGGCATGGTGGCTCCTGCCTGTAATTCTAGCATTCTGGGAGGACCAGAAGGGAGAATCGCTTGAGCTCAGGAGCTGGAGGCTGCAGTGAGCTACAATAACACCACCACACTCTACCCTGGTGACAGAGTGAGACCGTCTCAAGGAAAAAAAAAAAAAGGAAATTGAACTCCCTTCCTTATTCCCCCACTTTAATGGAAAAAAAAACAGTCAAGAAGAAAGATCTAAAGCCAATAACCTCAAGTTCCAAGTCAAGAAAACTGAAAAAGAACAAAGCCTGAAGTTAGTAGAAGGAAGAAAATAATAAAGAACAGAAATAAACAAAAGAGAAAATAGAAAGACAATTAAAAAAATAACAGGAAAAACCCTGGCTCATAGAAAAGGCAAACTGAATCGACGAACCTGCAGCTCGCCTGGCCGAGGAGGGACGAGAGCACCAATCGCCAACACCAGGAAGTGAGCGACAGTTATCAGTCTGACCCACAGACAGCAGGGACAAGACAGCGCTATGAACAACTTCATGCCGACAAATTCAACTTACACGAAATGGCAAATTTCTTGAGAAATACAACTGACCAAATAAACACAAGAACAGACAGACGTTCTAAATAGCTCAAAAAGTTGAATTTGTTCTAAAAGAACATTCCCCAAACAAAAACACCAGACTCAGATTGTTTTCCTGGTAAATCCCAGAAAACAGTCAAGACATAAAGAACACCAATTTTACACAAAGTTTTTCAGAAAACAGAGGAAGTAGGGTCACTATCCAACTCATCCTATGAGGCCCTAGTACCAAAACCCGACATTATGAGAAATGAAAATTACAAACCAACACCCTCCACGAATACAGATGCAAAGAACTCTTAACAAAGTATCATCCAGTTGGATCCAGCAGTCCAGAGAGGACCCCACACGGAGACCCGGGAGGGCTGCGCGGGAACACAGGCCTCATCAGCAGTCAGAGCTCAGCCGACGTACCTCACCACACCACGTACCTCACCACACCGACACGCACGAGACAGAGTTCAGCGCACACTCAGGATCAGGAAAATCCGACGCCCAGCAAGCCAGGGACAGACGGGCACCTGCACCCGCAGAAAGGGCATCTGCAAAAGGCTCATCACACTTAATGGAGAAAAACTGAACTGTCACCCCTTGAGCTCGAGAAAAAGGCCAGGATGTTCCCCACTGCTGTGCCACACTGTCCTTTCAGACACTGCAGTAAAGAAAAAGCAGAAGAAGAAAGGATGAAGAACACTGTCCCTATTTACAGAAGAGATGTTTGACAGAAAATCCCAGGGAAATCTACAAAACGACAATTAATAAGAAATGAACTGAGCAAGGTTGCAGGTTATTAGGTTTATATAAAAAAATCAACTATCCTTATAACAGCAGCAAAACTCGAAAATTAAAATTTAAAATCCCATTTGTGCCAAATACGAAAAGTACCTAGAAATAAATTCAACAATAAACATTCAAGACCGCTACCTCACTGCTTGCAAGACACTGCTCTAAGTATTTTTCAGGGGTTAACTCATTTGCCCTCATAAACCCTGTGAGGAAAGTACTTTCACTACCCCCGCTCTGCAGACGAGGAAACTGAGGCAAAGACAGGTGCAGAGACTTACCGAGCCAGCGCCACTGCGGGGGAGCGGAGGGCGGAGCGTGGAAACAGCTGCCAGGGGACAGAAGCAGCTCACGGGGCCACACAGGCACATCCGCAGCTGGGCCCGCGGCAGTCCCGCCGGCGTCCCGGCACTCTGGAATCCAGGCTTCCCAACGCGGGTGACACGACACCTGAGGAGCAGTCGCACAGAAGGGGGTCAATCGCAAAGCCCCCCGGAGCCCTGGACTCTGAATCCTGCCTGACTTCGCACGTTCCTTGCTTTTGCCCTTTCGGTTTGTTTGGAGACTGGCTGGGTGATGCGGCTCTTCCCCGTGAGACGCACAAATTCAACTCTGTTCCACGCTGCTATCTGGTGGCATTTACCTTCTAATAAGGATATCCTTATTTTGTGTGTCATTCAACCTTTACAGTAAAAGAGGAAACAACAAAAACAAAATACATTAATGAAAGCAAAGCAGACGATGCACAGTCGACCGCAGAAACACGCGAGGCCCCCACGGCTCCGCCACAGCGCGCGGCCCCACGGGAGGCACGAAGGATGTCCGCCTGGTCCTCGAGACCACAAGGGCATGGACAGCCTCCTACGCCGAAACAGGGGTTTTAAAGGGAGCTCTTCTTAAAGTCCATTTCTTGTAATCCACATGGGTGCGCCTGTGGTGCGGCTGCACTGACCCCTGACGTTTGCCGACACTGTGTCTCACTAGGCTAGACCTGTCACCGGGCTGTACTCAGAGCCAATGGCAAACCTGCTCCTGTGACCTCGCCCTCTCCTAGAAGAGCTCCTAAAACAGAGTGGGTGCCCCCAAATCTGGAATGAATAGCTGTCTGCTCAAAAACATTTTAAATAAAGATGCTGGGAGACTAGAGAGGAAAAGGGATGAGAGACCACGTGGGAAAAGGGAGGGCCCACGGATTCTGCAGGGGACGGAACAGGGGTGAGCGCTGCCTAGGCAGAAGCATAAGGAACAGTCCCTGAGGTCAGTTTTAGGAAGAAAAAAACCAAATGACCTAAATTCCTTTTATTAAAGAGACACCCAGGCATGTTCCCTGATTCTCTTCACTATCTGCCCTGGGGAGTAGGGAGTGGGGAAGGTGTGAATGACACTGATCCCTAATTGTGCTTTGTGGACCTCCCACCCTGTCCAGAGAGTGCACTGGTGCTGACCTCGTCCCTGTATCACGAGCCAGGAAAATGGGATGGGCAGGTTCACAGGAGGCAGAACAAGGCACGGCCTGGAGGTGTCTCCATTCAGAACTGGAGGTTGCCGATGGGAGGGGTATTTAGAAAGGGGCCCCAGCCCCAGCTCACCAGCTGTGGGGAGAGGCTGCCTCCTCTGATGGGCTCGCGATGCTGCCCCGCTGCCCTGGGTCAGGCACATCCTCCTCTTTCTGCCCCAATTTGAAGTTCTCGAGCTCTTGCAAAATCCATCCCTGAAGTCCTGGGAGTTCTGTTTGTAAGACACAGCTAATCGAACTGCGTCATTGAAGAGCTTCATTGACGCTCTTCATTGACGGTGACATTGGTACCATCAGCAGCTGAGACATGGGGGCAAGGACTTCCTGGCAAAATTAAAGCTCTCTTGGGTCACCTTTATGTCTCCATCATTTTTACTGGCCACCATGAAGCATGAAATCTTTGGCCTGAACTCCTGAAGCTCTGTATACCAGGTGCTCAGGTTCTTATAGGTGACTTTCCTTTGCACATCAAACACCATGATGCAGGCATGGGCCCTGTGGTAGTAAGAGGCATGCATGTCCCAAAAGTCCACAAGGATGGTCTTGCCATCTGCGGTGGCCGTGTGCTTGTACGGGTCAGGGCATACACAGACAGCTGCTGTGGCTGAAATCCACCCATGAGAAATCTCGACAAGAGTATGGACTTGTCCACCGCACTGTCCCCAGGCAGATGCTCTACATGTTGTGTCATCAGCATCCTACTGCTCTTGGTCCAGCTCATAAGGTTTGGTTCTGTCTCTCGTCATTGGCTCCTAGCTGTCGAGAGGGGTCCAGCCCAGGGGAAGTGGGTCTTGTCAGTATGGTCCCAGGCAAGGGCTGGAGAGACCAGGGATGCTACAGGCTGACTGCCCACGGCCAGCGGCCCCTCGGGCCCCACTGCGTCTCCTTAACAAGGATCTCCTCATGCTGTCTAATACAGTAACCAGTAGCCACGTGCAACATTAAGTTTAAATTAATTAAAATTAAACAAAATGTAAAAACTCAGTTCCTCAGTCCCACAGGCCACATTCTAAGAGCTCACAGCACATGTTTCCAGTGGGTACCATTTGGACAGGACAGATTGGAACATCTCCATCATCACAGGAAGTTCTACTGGACTACACACTGTGCAGTGGGCGCCCAGAAAAGTGAACTCAGACTCCTTATAACAGCATCCATTTAGTGAGCACAGCTAGGCCAGACAGCGATGACAGCCCAGGGTCTGGAGTCTGACAGAGACTGAGATGTTTTATGATTACAGGATAGAGCTTTTAAAAATGACTGGAAGGGCATTCAATAAATAGAAGGGCTCCACCTGAGACATTGTTAGGGCTGTTCTATAAAATGTTAAGCTCAGTGTCTACTGGTCCACAGAAGTCATTTGCCAGGAACCACTTCTAAACCTTCTACACACAGATTTTAAAATGTATTCCCTACAATAACCCTGAGGGTCCTACTGCATGCCGGGGATCTTCCACCTGCTCTTCCAGGCTGCTCTCTGTAAGGAGGCTGGGACATTCACGTCCCTGCCCTCAGATCCCCAGGCTGAAGGTCACACCTCCAGCCAGGAAGCCCTCTCCGGGAATTCCTTCGCCTGGTTCTGTAGCAGCTCCCCCCTTATCCTATGGAGTCCCGGGAGAGAAACACCTCCACTGTCACCAGCTCCAGGCTAACGCACCAACTCTGTGCTTTCCCTACCCTCTACCTGTGCAAACAGTCCCTTATAAACCCCGCTCAAATTATCCTAAACTGAGTACAGCGGAGGCTGAGTGTCAGAGAGGTTAAGTCACTTGCCCAAAGTCACACAGTGTCCTCTCTGGCCTCCCTCACTCATTGCTGACACCTGTAATTTTTTTACAGCAAGAATCTTCACACTGCAGTATGCACACACAGACTTTCCAAGGGAACTAAGAACTAAGGCAAGGATAATTTTAAGGGAACCAATTTTCTGCTCCTCAACTTTTGTTAAGTTCTCTTTGCTAAAACAGATCTGCCTGAACGTGCACTTGCCCTGAAAAGAAAAAGTTCTCCATTCTCCTTTCACAATGGGCCCTTCCCTTTACAAAAGAATGACACCCCCAAAACAGAATCCTCTAATCCCCATCTACAGATCCCCGTGGATGGCTTTCCTGCGTCTTCAGCTAGAACAAGGTAAAACATGAACAGAACTGGTTACAAACCCAGTCTCACTCAGGAAACTTCAACCACGGGTAAGTGCACTACCTGGAAAACAAGCATCTCACACAGAGGCCCATTTACAACATGTAAACAGAAAACAACCCAAACTCAGCAAAATAATTTAAACGTTTATTTTGAGCCAAGTATGAGTGACCACAGCCCAAAGCCACGCCCAGGAAGCCTTGACCAAGTGGACTCACTGTGGTTGGGTTACGGTTTGATTTTATACATTTCAGGGAGACGGGAATTACACATAAAGTCATACATCAATACACTGTGGTTTAAGGATTCTTTGACTTGTAATTGGTTAAAGAAAGCAAGCTTTGTCTAAACGCTTGGAATGTTTTAAGATAAGGAAGACGCCAGCCAGAGACAAGCCAGCGGCCACACACCCAGACTAAAGTTATATGGTAGGAAAATCGAGGACCCGAAGGTTTGCCTCGCATGGCCTCAGCCTGTCAATGAGTTTAAAAGACTGTCGCCAAGAAGGGAGGGGGCACGACGAGGGGTGTCTGACCTCCCTTCTCAAGGCCAGCAACTCAGCTTTAGGGTGTTTCTGGGGTCCCTTGGGCCTAGCGGGGCTGCATTCAGTCGACTAGGGAGGGGGCTTAAGACTGCTGCAGTTCACACTCAGAACCCTGGGTCAGAGAAAGCTCCTGACGGTTTGAGCTCGAATTCGCGTCCTGTACCGTCCCGGCGGCAGAGCTCCATCAGGGTGACCAGCACCGCTGTGGGCAACACGGCCCGGGCCGGCGCCGGGAACACTGCCGCTGCGCACGCGGCTCCGCGCCGGGGACGCCCAGACACGCGCGCGGCCGAGCCCTGGCCAAGCGGGTGTGGGGGCTCCCGGCGCCCCCCAGGCCTGCGCACGAACCCCACGCCCCTCCACGCGCCGAGCCGTCCGCGTCCCGCACTCACCGACTCAGAGGATCACATCACTTCCGGGGCATCAGACGCGAGGAACCACTTCCGGGCCGCTCGGCCGGCCCCGCCCCCCGGCTCTGGACGCGCCTGCGCATCGGCCTCCCATTGCGCATGTGCGGAAGACGCGGCCCGTGGACCCTGAGGGAACCCTGCTATGCCGGACTGGGTCTATTGTCACCAAGGGTCGGTGGCCCAGGCGCCGCCCCCAACCTGCCCCCTGCGGGCTACGAGTCTGGTGCCAACCGGCTGGGGTCGCGGTTCCCCTCGCAGGGCGGTGCTCCTAGGAAGGAGTGTCGCAAACCAACCACCCTCGCAAACTAACGTAAAATCTTAGGCCCCCCAGCTGGCTGCATGGACCGTCTCTTGGGGGGGGACGCTAGAAAACCCTCCTCATGCCCCCTCCCCTTCTTGGAGATATCCCGAGTAACTCCTTTGTCCCACGCAAGACGAACTACACCCGCAGGTCCTCAATTCAGTTAACAGATCACTCGAGGCTGGGTGTGTGGCCGCCGGCTTGTCTCTGGCTGGCGTCTTCCTTATCTTAAAACATTCCAAGCCTTTAAACAAAGCTTCCTTTCTTCAAACAATTACAAATCAAATAATCTTTAAACCAACCTATAACTCATAAGCCCCTGGTTCAAGAAATTCCACCTTTTCCGGCGGAACCAATGTACACCTTCCATGTTTTGATCTATGACTTTTCTTGTAATTCCTGCCTCCCTGAAATATATAAAAGCGCACAGTAAACCCACCACGGGAGACCACCTGCTCAAGGCTTCTTGGGCGTGGCTCCAGGACATGGTCCTCAAACTTGGCTCAGAATAAACCTCTTTCAATTACTTTGCAGAGTTTGGGTTATTTTCTGTTGACACTTTAAATCCCATTAACTTCATGAAAACTCACTTTATAGGATGATTTTTGAAGAACCATTTTATTAGGAGATTACACCAAAGCATAAACAATTTATATGCCAAACTCCAACTGAAAAAAAAAATTAACCAACAAGGATGTTTTAAAAAAATGTACTGTATTCACAAATAAGATGAATTTGACCTGTTCAATAAATAGAAATGAAGTAATGGCTAAAAAATTTTAAGTGGAAATGGAAACGGTCTTCCTTTTTTTACAGTTTTGAAGGGATGCCCGATATTCAAGCCTATACATATTAAAAACTCTGACAAAACCAGAGGTTCACTTATACTCCTACCCTATGAACATATTAAGGTTTCCCTTCAGATCCTAGGTGATCTTGTCCACCTTAATACCATTTATAAAGACTGTGTGAGTTCTGATGGACTTTTTAATATGCTAAGTACCGTTGATTCAACAAACCCGCAAGGGTGATGAGCTTTTGTTTGTATACCAATATGAATTTGTCTGTACTTGTGAACTGTGGTCATCACTTTTTAAGTTCACAGCTTGCTGGATGTTAGAGAACAACAGGAGAATGAGCATCGGTTTCGAATCTTCCTTTGCACGTTCACCAGCCTGCGGTAGAGGCAGCCTTAAAACACAAAGCACCAGCAAACACACTGCACAAACAATTCGCTGTAGCCTACGCGTGTCCCAGTGTTCACATTACAGAAGAGAAGATATAATACAGTTAACGAAAAAGAACTGCTCGCGTCACTTTTCCCCACAATACATAAAAATGGACGACACCTTAAATAAACATTCTGTTATTAATCCTTAAATATATTAACACCAAAAATCATGTATAAATTAGGAAATAAATGTACAAACTATTTCGCAAAGTGCTTTTTAAAATATATACACAACATTCAAGATATTCTTAATGTAAGACATTTCAGATTGAAGTTTTGGGATAAGTTTTTTTAAGTGTCCTTTTCTTTCAAAAAGTATTAATACAGCACTTAAAAAAAACCACACACACACACATAAAAGGCATATTCCCAGATTGGCAAGGAATAAAAATAAACTATTTTCACAGTTATCTAAAAATGTTTAACATTTTCAATGGGAAATTTTAGTCCCCAATTGAGTTGCAAATTAGTTCTATGAAAATTGTCAGAAAGGAAGAGAACAAAATCAAGGGAGATGAGTCCCTAAATGAAATTGCTGACACCTTTGTCATTTAGCAATTAAGAACTCTCATTTCAGTAATTTAATATGGACATATACATACATTTCTAAGCCCTTACCAGTGTTAAGGGTTTTTAAAACCCTTATGCCTACCCAACAAACACTTCTATCCTCACTTCTGTGTGCTATCTGTCTCACAGAGGAGGGGAGAACGTCCTAGAACGGGACTGGCACTCAGCACGCCAAGTCCTCTCCTCTGAGCCGCGGCTCCTCACCTGTGAAATGGGAACAGTGACTGCTCCACGCCTCCCCAGTGGGCTGCCAGGGTTAAATCAAGCAAAAACTATCAAAGTGCCTTGTAAATTCTACAGCACTCAACTCTGGATAAAGTATTATAATACTTTAAATTTTTAAAACATAAAATTTATCAATGAAAGAAAAACAGCAGCAGCAGGCATGATATATCAAGCATTGGATTTTTTTGTATTTTCTGGGTAGTTCTTGGAAATATGTCAGTATTTATCCAAAGATTTTTTTTTGAAAAAGGATTCAGAGTAAATATGAATATTATTATCCAAGTAAAGGTTGATCAAATGTCCATGTGACTTATCAGTGGAAACGCAGGACTTTTCCCTCTGACCGCACTTTCCCGCGTGAGCCGTCTTTAATGTCTCACAGAATTTAGGTGGGATTGACTGTCCTAGGAATGTAAAAATTACCCAAATTTTTCTATATAAAACCTTCACTTTTCATTAGAAAGAACACAATAAAGTTACTGGGGTTCCTTTTAAAAATAAGACGTGAATGTCAGATTTCCCTAAAAGAAAAGGACGCTCGCTTGGAGGTCTGCACAAGCAGGTCCTGGAAGAAATAACATAAAATAAACAACTTGCCAACCATTTGGAAAACTTAGTATCAATATTTTAAATATTCTATACATTTAGAATTGGGCATATTAAATATTCAAATCCCAGAAATGACCGTCAGATAGACAAGGGTCAAAGCCAGAGTAATTCCCAATTGCGACCCCATGCCCAGAGGACCGCCTGTTTCCTTCCGTGAAACCCTCTCCCGGGGTTCAGCTAACCACACACGGCCCTCGTGGGCTCATATTTATTTGGAATATAATCACTGATCCCACTTTGCTTTTTAATATGAGAACATGCACCTTCCTGGATGAACGGAGCTGGCGAGACAGAGGTAAGAGCGAGCTCCGCAAGGACCGTCCGCGGCCTCCACACCTGAAGCGCGCTGATCTCTTTCGCCGTGTCACAGAAGACGCCCTCCCACCCACCCATCGAGGCACAGGAAGAGGCTGCCACCCAGGGGCTGCACGTGTGTCAAGCTGCGGGGTGGCCGGTGCAAGAAACGTTATAACCCAGGATGGGACAACTGCCGGAGGGGAGGGGTCTGTTCACAGAAATACGAGGACTGTGGTGTGTCTTCTAGGTGGTTCCCATCACTGAGCACAGAATACTCTGATGACAAAATGACCCCCAAAGCTAGCTAGAAACATCAACAAGGGTGGGGGACAAAGACAGTACAACCTCTCCATCGCGTCGACGTACGATAATATACACAGCACCAGACGTGTCGCACCAACCAAAGCGCTGTCTCGAGCCAGCGGTGCACGCTCGGCGTCGTACCCAGCATGAAATGAGCACGCTTCACATGCAGACGTGGCACTGGGCGAAGGGGTAACCAACATGTCACAATTCATCAGAACTGCCACCGGCCCGTCCATCCCCTGGATGAACACGCAACCACAGGGCTCCAACAAGGACGCTTGTCCCTTACTGCTGGTAATTTCCATACTGGCCCTAAAAGAGACCAAGACATAGATTATACCCTGCAGTCATGAGTAGGAGGGTCCACACCCAAGGTCAGATGGGCCTCACTCCCAGCCAGCGTCCAGGTCAGCAGGAGGCAGGAGCCAAGGCGAGCAAACAGCCTCCACCAGGCCCAGGCGGGAGGGAGCTGGCTTTCCGGAAGCCACCACCCCAGCCTGCAGCTGACGGTGCAGATCAAAAGTCAGACAGGGCTGCTCATTCAGTCACACTCTGGGCTCGGGCGGGCTGGGCCTGGCCAGGTGCCAAACAGATCCTGCACTGACCCCGCTGGGGAGGAAGCTCCCCTGGCCAGTCCCGCTCGGGAGCTCGGTCCTGTGGGGACTAAGGGCAAACGCTGGTGCCCAGCCTGCAGAATTAAGAAAACAGGGTGGGGGGTGACCAGGGTAACAGGTTTTAGTCAGTATGAAGTCTGAGAAAGAGAGCCGGGGGGCCTGTGTCCAGCAAGGCCGCAGGGCAGTAGTGTGCCCTGGGCAGCTGGACGGACCCCCTGACCCGTGAGGAAAGTCACCTGGGCGATGCCATAGCTGAAGGAAACTGCCACTCATTTCAGTGCCCTGATTCTCTGCTCCCCCCACCTGTTAATCATCAGAGGTCGGGGTGCCTTTAGGAGGTTGGCAGAGAGGAACAGCGCCAGGCACGTGTTCCTCGTGTGACCCCCCGACAGCGCTGGCTGTTGTGAGTCCAGCCAGCAGGAATCAGTTCTAGCAAGTCTTCCGCCCCACACAACTGGGAGGACGGAACCCCCAGGCTGGAGCTGACCCGCGAGGGGGCGGCAACCCCTGGCCTGTCAGAGCGGCTGGGCAACCCCTGACTGCACCTCGCATTTTTAAGTCTATCCCAGCAGTTCTCAGATGGGGACGATGTTCCCCCCCAGGGACACCTGGCAATGTCTGGAGACATTAGATTATCACGGCTCGGAGGTGCTGCTGCAAAACACCCTGCAGCACACACCAGGGCGCCAGCGACACCACCTAGCTGAGACCCGTGGCCTGCAGTCAAAGGCGGATCCTGCTAAAGACCACGTGAAATTAACACGCGGGTGTTAGATGGACACTTTCCCATAAAATGTGAAATTCTCCGCCTTGCCATGGCTCTGTGTCTCCTGTAGGGACAGGCACAGACTTACACCGCAGCTGGCTCAGTCTATGTTAGAACAGTCAACTTGTTATTTCACAAAATCCAAAGAAATTATTTTCAGGACAATGTGAGGGAGGAACCTTGTCTCAGCGAAATCATTCTAATCATTCTGCTTTGACATCAAGCTGCGGACTGTCCCCCTTCCGAACTCCACCAAGAGGCTCCTATGCCGAGTGCTCCCAGGACAGACCCAGGGGTCCGCTCCGGGTCTGTGGCTCCAGCGCACGCGCCCGGCCAGGGCCCCTCTGACAGCTGCGGGGCCGCTGCGGGGCCCTCGCGGGTCGGCGCCCTCACGGGAGCGCGTCGGAGCCGCTTTCTTCGATGCCAGCCGGGCTTGCGCTCCGAGCACTCCGCCCAGAGCGGGCTCGTCTACACCGCGCTGACAGTCAGACTTCTCGGGGCCTGACGGGCTCACGCTGGGCCCTCCCGAGGGAGCAGGCGAGCGGCAGCTGACACCGCCACTCGGCGGCGTCTGACCGCCCGGCGCCAGGAAAGCCACCAGCCACCAGCCACCAGCCACCAGCCGGCGCCAGACGCTGCATCCGCTGCGTCAACTCGGCCCCGCCCACCTAGCGCATGTCGCCGGTGGACGGTCGCCTCTGGCTAAGGGCTCTTCACACACTGTCAGTATGAAAAAAATTTGATTTCGTTTAAAAAAAAGAAAAGAAATAAAAAGACTCTCCTCAAAGGAGGCTCCAAAACAAGGTCCAACATAATTCTCCTTTTCTCGCCCCACCAATCTGCCCCACGCCGTGCTCCCGTCCCTGAGTCTTCTACGTGACAAACCTACCGCTGCCTCAGGACCTTGGCACGTCCTCTTCCCGTGCCCGGCTCAGTCTCTGGGAGGCCCGTCGCCCCGTCAGTGCCACCGCCGCACAGACCCTGTCCTGCAGGGCCCGCTGTGAGGGCCCCGCGCTCGCCCGCCGCCCGTCCCGTCACCTCCCGCCACCTCCCGCCAGGCGGCCGCTGCCTGCCCCATGCTGTCGCCCGGGCCCTTGGGCTTGTCTCCCGCAAATGCTCGTCCCTGGGCTCCTTCCGGACCCTGCCCACCCCCCATCACCTCGGCAGGCACGGACCCCCACCTGGCCTACGACAGCCCCCCACGCGTCCCCAAACGGCTGCATCTCCTTCCTAGAACCGCCAGCGCCCGCCAGACGGCCGCTTGCGCCCTGTGGGGCTCCTCTGCGTGGCCCTCGGCACCGGAACAGGATCTGGCTCTGTCACCTGCGACCACCTCCCGCACGAGACGTAGGCTCTGAATGTGCAGGCCGTGCACCGCTGCGTCCCGAGCACCCAGCAGGGACCCCTCACGCGCTGGGGACCCGATGAGCATTTGCAGAACGAACGAAGGCATGAGAGAGCCACGCGTGCAAATCGAACCGTGAGTTTAGAATGCAAAAAGCCACCTGTCTGAGGGAGGTGTGCGTATACCTAGAGGTAATGTTTAAAAACCTTACAGGCTCAGAGAATTAACATTCTGGGAGGGACCCTGGAAGCCTGATAGCTCCATCTCATTATTCCTCATGACCACAAGGGAAATCTTCATTATGTCTCGACAGACACGGCGGACGGGCATGTCTGGAAACATCCAGAAAGCTTGCCTGCTCATAGCCATAAGGCCGCTGCTGCTGGGCAGAGGGTCCCGTCTGCGACGCTCTGTAGCTTCCGTACTGCTGGCCTTGTCCTTGCTGGTAGCTGGGGTACTGCGAGGGTGCTCCCTGGGCAGGCCCTGCGGGAACACACCAGGAACCGTGAGCCCAGCCAGCCAGCCCTCAGTCCCCCGTGACCTCCCAACACCTGGCACCTGCTTCTCCTCATTGTAAACCTATGTGGGGAGTGTCCGTTCGGCCCACTCGCCAGACCCGCCAGTCCCCCGTCCCTGCGCCCACCAGGGCAGTGGCTGGGGTCCCTCCAGCACGCCTGTGCCGGCCGCTTCCTCGAACCAGGTGAGTGGCTGTTCCAGAACCACCTGGTGCCAGTCATGGCAGCTGCCGTAAACCTGTAACCGAAGTGTCACGGGCACCGGGGAGACGGCAGGCAAAAGAGAAAGCAGCACCGTGTCTGTGGACCCCAAGATGACGGCTGCGGAACAGACTCATAAAGGCCAAGTCGTTTTGTCAAATGCCTCTTGAGGCAGAACCACGTGTGGGCACGTGGCCCAGGAATCACTCCGGGTGGCCCCGGGCCTTATTTTCTAGAGCTCCTCGGGTGGTTCTCAGGGCGGTGCAGGCTGAGACCCGCAGACCTCGATGTGCTCCCTCACGGGGTGGCAGCTGGCGGCAGCGCAGGTGTCAGGCGTGTGGCTTGTGGAGGACCGAGCCTTGGCTCCAGCCGGAGACCCCGCGGGCAGCAGGTGCACGTTCCCATTGAGGTGACGCAGTTTCAGGTCGGCGGGCGGGGACGTTCCGTGACTACTCGCTTGGCTCACTCTCTCAGTGAACGAAGTGCCCACCCACTCTGACAGCCTCAGGGAGGACGGCTTCTACCGCCACGTTCAGCGCCGGCTGTCTGTGCGATGGCACACGGCAGGGAAACGAGGAGATCGCCCTCGGGTGCCCCACACCCTGGGTGCTAGGGAGCGGTCAGAACGACGGGGACAGCTTCACGTGGCTGGGGCTGGGCTGTGGCCGCTCCCAGTGGACGTGCCCTGGCAGGACGAGCCCCCAAGCACAGGGGCAGACGAGGGGTCACTGCTTGGGGCACCTGACCCAGGATAGAATTTTCACTCCTGCTCATCTCCTGGCCCGTGGGACTGGCCCATCCACTCTGTCCCCTCTGTCCTCTTCACTGCGTCCCGTGGCCCCGGGACCAACACCCATCAGCCTGTTCTCACTTCAGGGGTCCTTGTGGGGTGAACAAAAGCTGACAAATGGGCGAGCACTGCCGGACACGGCTGCAGCCTGGCCCACACGTGGGCCGTCACAGGTGAGTGAAGTAAACCGGGCTCACGGGTGCCACCTGCAGCCAGCTGTCGGTTCTGGCACCGCTCGGCAACAGAAGGAACCAGGGCTCTGTGGGGAGGTGGCTGGTTCTGGGCTGGGGCAGCGCAGTCACTGCGGTGCCAGAAAACACAGACATGCTCAAAATGCCAGAAGGACGGGTATGTCAGGGACACGGGACCCAACTGAAAGAGCTTCCAAGGCCAAAGCCAGGACACTGAGCTATCCAGGGAGGCAGGATTAGACTACAGACAACGTACGGAATTAACACCCCTGAATAAATTCTAAAATAAGTGACTGAATAACTAAATAACTGGGGAGAGGAGACAAATGAACAGAATTCCAAGTAACAAATGTAGATAATCCCAAGAACAGAGAAAGAAAAGGGAAAAAGGGGCACGTTGACAGTGGAGACACCTGACAAATTCCACCTTTGCCAGGGGACCAGAGCAGCACCCGGGCCCAAGCCCTGCCGAGGCGCCGCGCCCCCGTGTGTGGACACGGCCCTCCCCCTCTTGTCTGTCCAACCCACAACCCCCTGCTTGTGAGACCATCAGACACGGGCCCAGACGGAGGCTGTTCCGCAGAGAACCCAACCGTCCTCGGAACGAAGACAAGGGAATCTGAGAAACTGTCACAGACAAGAGGAGCAGACGTCTGTGGGGTCCCGGATGAGGCCCCGGGACAGGAAAGGACATCGGGGGAAAACTAGTCTGAATGAGGCGGGGGTCTCCCTCCTCGCAACGCGCCAGTGTGGGTTTCCCAGTCCTGACAACTGTGTCGCGGTGACGTGTGATGTGAACAACAGGGAGCTGGGACTCTCTGGACTGTCCTTGTGACTCTTCTAGAAATCTACAACTACTTCAAAGCAAGAAGTTCATGAAGTGCCTGGGTCACACGCGCGCAGCCCACGTGCAGCCCGCGCGCAGCGGGCGAGCGCCGGCCTTACCGTAGCCCTGCTGCTGCCCGGGGTAGCTCTGCTGGTTGGGGTAGCTCTGCTGGGAGTACGTCTGCTGCTGCGCCGCGCCCTGCTGGTACCCGGCCTGCTGCTGGCTGTACTGGGAGTTTCCTGCAGGAGGAGGAGACACATGGCTCATTCCAGGTGGTGAAGGCAGCTCGTTCTGTCACCACGTGCCACAAGGGTAACCGGGGAATCCCAAAACCAAAGCTGTTGCTTCAGTATGTTTTCTTTTTCACAACGATTCAAATACTACACTACACTTTCTCTTACAGTTTTACAAAAATACAAAAGTAAAGCCAGAAAAATGACCTGGCCAATGCTGCAGTGAAGACAAAGACCAATACCAACACTGTGAGCTGACTGTTCCCCCAAAAGGTGCAGACACCCCCACTCCACGCACTTGTGAATGAATGTGGCCTTATTTGCACAGAGGATCTTTGCAGATACAAGTAACTAAGACGAGGTCATGCTGGATTAGGGTGGGTCCAACCCCAAGGACTGGCGTCCTCAGGAGAAAAGGAAATCTGACGGCGGGGGCAGAGGCCGGAGCTTCCAGGAGCCGAGAAGCAGCGGGGCTTGCCAGCAGCCGCAGCCGCTGGGGGCGAGGCTGGAACGGATTCCCCGCAGAGCCCCCAGGAGCAGAACCCTGCGGGCACCTCACTCAGACTTCCGGGCTCAGGGCCATGAGAGGACAGATTCCTGCCATTTTAAGCCACCCAGTGCGCTGTCCTTCGTCACGACAGCCCCGAGAGGCTGCTGTAACCGGTAAACACGCCACGAGTGATGGCTCCAGAAGCGAACACGTTAGCGAGCCGGCCACCGGGGCCTGGGCCGTGAGGCAGTGTCGACAAGGCAAAGGGACCCGCACAGACAGCGCAGGCCCGCCGCGTACGCCGAGCCCAAAGGCGCCGCGTAACGAGAGCAGAAACGGAGTCCGCACAGGCGACACTTCGGCACGTTTGCACGCACACACACGCGCACACACACGCACACGCACCCACACGCACGCACACGCACCCACGCACGCGCACACGCACTCTCTTGAGGTTCCCTCCTACAAATTCATTTCAAGGGCCGTCTACTTGATCAATTATTCAGAAATATTTTCTCACAGATGAGAAAAAAATGAGTTACGATGTCTAGAACGGACTGTGGGCCAGTGTGTACTCCACGCACGCGGAACGTCCCACTTAAGTCCCTTAACGCGCTGTGAGACAGGCACCGTCCCTGTCCCCATTCTGCAAATGCAGACAGTGAGGTGCACAGTCAGCAAACAGAGAGCCGGGACTGGACTGTGGGCCCGTCACCTGGGGCGGCGGCGATGGCAGGGCTCCAGGCTGGGAGACGACACCCAGAGAAACGGTCACGGCCTGTCACCGGGCACCGCCTTCCCCAGACCTACTCGCACCACGGAACACGGTGAGCAGCCTCGTGAGGGAGCCACAGGCTGTCGGGGGTGGGGGGGCCGCCACTGGACATTCCTCTAGATCACAACTCCCGGACAGCCCCCTGGCCTCATGCCCCCCGGGACTCCCAGGGCCCCCAATTGCACTGGCGACTGTCAAGCAGAGGCTGTAGTTCCAGCCCCCCCTCGAGATGGGTTTTCCTGTGACGTCACAAAACCAGCGCCACGGAGGTGGAAAGTAAGGCAGATGTTTACCCGTATCTGCGGTTTCTCAGCTGGTTGGTAAACTCCAAGAGACAGGTTAGGGTCACTCTTTCTTTTTTTCCCAGAGTAAACACCTTAATTCTTACTGTCAAAAAAATCTAATTACCAGCTAGCACCCATGCTGAAAGCCTTGTTTTGGAAGAAAGCCTACAGTGCAAAAGTTAATTTAGGAAACAGTGCGTATATTACCAAATAACTACCAAGAGTTCAAAGGAAGGTGTTAACCACCATTTTGAAATCCTCCCACAAAGTTTTCCTAATGTAGGTCTGAAGTGTTGCCATTTCAGACTCAGTGCAGAGATTAAACTCCACTCCTGGTTTTCAAAACATCTTCAGAGACAGCCCATATTAAGCCTAGTTTCATCATTTTCTCTTGAGTAGGGTTTGCTCTTCGAAATCATCCGAAGTGCACAGCCTTTAGTCTGCATCTTCCCGGGTCCTGCGACTGCGTAAGGCCCAGTCCCAGGCCCGGGGCTGAGGCTCTGGGACACCAGCCGTTAGAGAAACAAGAAGCTTTTCTTGTCAGTAAGAAAATGAAGACGCCACGGTAAGAGGCCAGACCGTGAAAACTGGTATCTGAAGAAGCCATTTTTCTACTTCACTTTTCTGGTTGTCAATAACTTTCCTTTTGTAGAAGCTATAAAAATTAAGTATTTTAAAACTGGATCCTAGTAATGTCTTTTTTAAAACAGCAGCTTGATCGAGATAATTCACATCGGAAAGGCTTAAAAACCTACCTGAGGGAGCCTCAGTTTGTCGTTACGTAGAATAGTAAACACTCACACACGCTCTCAGTTAAGGCTGGAGTCCTCCCTAAGCTGGGAACTTTTGGGAAAGATAATGGGAGTCGTGCCAATCATTCACCATCTAAGAAAATATCTTAAGTTCTTAATTTCTGCCCCTTCCTCAAACTCATCAGTTACGGAAAGCCAGAATATGTAACCCAAAACAAGGGTACAGAAATACATATTGCAAACTTAAAAGGCTGGGCATGTCCTAAATTTGTCTTTGGGGTAATTACTTCAGCTGGATGAAGCAGTGACGGCCCTGAGAGGCAGGCTCAGGACCCTGCGGGGTGGGCGGGAGGGGGAGCCCTGCTGCCCAGCTCAGCAGTCGGGGGGACGAGGGCTGGCCCCGGGGCCGGCGCAGCTGCCGTCGTACGAATGTGCCAAGAGACGGCCTCTGTGCACTGGCCCTAGGTGGGTTCGTTCTCTCTAAAAACTTTTATTTAGTTATGTGTTTTGACTTCTCTCCCAGCTTTATTAAGGTATAACGGACAGAAACTGTATGCCTTCATGATGTACAACGGGATGGTCTGATACACATACACACTTTGGTGTTATTTCTTCACAGCAGGCTGAGATGTGTAAGCTCAAAAGCAAAAATTTGGGCCAGGCTCGGTGGCTCACACCTACAATCCCAGCACTTTGGGAGGCCGAGGCAGGAGATAGCCCAAGGCCAGGAGTTCGAGACCAGCCTGGGCAACACAGCAAAACCTTGTCTCTACAAAAAATTTAAAAATTAGCCAGGCATGGTGGTGGGCGCCTGTAGTCCCAGCTACTCGGGAGGCTGAGGCGGGAGGATCGCTTGAGCCCAGGAGTTCGAGGCTGCAGTGGGCAATGATTGTGCCGCTGCACTCCTGCCTGGGCAACAGAGTGAGACCCTGTCTCTAAACAAAAGGAAAAAAAAAAATAAAAGCAAAAATTTTACATATCTAACTTTCTAAAAAATAGTCCAAACAAGCCAATTTATAGGCATAGAGCCTGCCTGATTTTCGTGCCTGGTGAAACCTCGCCAGCTGCTCCTACAGATACCTCGGGGCCCTGTGACAAGGAGGCCCTTGCAGGCAGCGGACAGGCAGCCCCTCTCCCCGGGGCTGGTGGCCTCCCTTCCCTTCCGGGTGAGCTCGCACAGCCCTGCACGGGGGTCCTTGGATCTGCTCTGGGGCCGCCTTCACCCCACAGGGGCCGGGACTGGCTGGCACCTGCTCAGGAACCCACACTGCATGCCTCTTCCCATCTCCACATTCTGGGACGTTCCGCTGGTGGCTTCAAGTCAGCCAGGTGGGCGCATTTACACCAGAAATGGGCAAGTGCCACAGACCAGGGCGCTCTACTCGGACGTCCGCCCACGAGCACACGGCTGCCTCACCCCTCCTCCCAGCAGGCAGCCCCAACACTGTGCCACGTGGGGCGAGGTGTGTCACCTGGCCGGCAGGTGTCAGCACCACGCAACACACAGTACCTTCCGCCTGGCCCCAGAGGGCTTTAGTGGGGCCTCGGTCCCCACCGCGCCACTAAGTCTGGAACTGCTGATGGCCTCTGACTGAGGCAGCTGAGAGCATCCCACAGGCCCGAGCTGCGGCTGGGCCACAAGGCCGCATCCGCCCCTCGGCCCAGCACGACCCCGTGAACCCCTCCCGCTTCACGCACACACGAGGCCAGCAGGGCTCCGAGGCACAGCCTGTGTCCCCAGCTTCCAGGAGTAAACACGATGTCACAAGACTCGGCCACCTGCTCTATGTCTGAGTCTGTTCCCTGCCAGACGATGATTCAGGGAGACTTACTGAGGGCGGGTACTGCTCACTCCCGAGAGCACGGTGCCCAGCCACAGCGTGGCACTCACGCTCGGAGCAGGACACGGGCCCTCACGCTCCTTACCGCCCTCGTAGTAGTGCTGCGTGGACTCCTCGAACGACCGGTCATAGCTCTGCTCCGTGTAGGACGACTGCTGGTAGGCGTAATCGCTGTGGCCTGCGAGGGACGGAGACGGTCAGCGGGGGCCCCTCAACGCCCAGGGCCGGGGGGACACCCGAGCACCAGGACGGGCACGACCCGCACCCCAGGGACTGCCCACGTCCCACCTCTCCCAGCCTCAGCCTCCTCACTGAAACGCAGACATGGCGTCCCATTGCTCGTGCTGCCGTGACGCTGCTCGACAGCTTACTGAGAGGATCCGGTACACTGGGTGCCCGCTTGGGAGCCTGGTGACAGCGCCAGCAACCTGCCTGCCTCCCCCAGCCCCGTGCCCACCTTCTCCCCATCCTGCCGCCTGGCTCCCAGCACGAGGCCTTCACTGCACGTGACCACCATGCAGCAGGGACATGCTGGCCCTGTGGCTACAATTTCCAGCCCTGGCTGTGCCCTCCTGTCTCACACCTTAGCTCAGGCCGGCTCCCGCCTGGATGTCTCTGCCTCCCCAATCAACCTGTCCTTTAAGACCATCTTAAATGCCACCTCCACAAATCCTGGGACGTCTAAAGATGACTGGAAAGTGACAAAAGGAAGATAATCTACAGAGACGACGGGGGCAGCTGGGAGGCAGTGCCGAAGGTCACGGTGGACGCTGCAGCGGAGCTGCCACCTTCGGGCATTCACCAAGCAAACGTCCCCCTTCTGACCACTACACCCGGCCACTCAGCAGGGCCGCGTGTCCCGCTATAAACTCTTACTGCCTTTCAGGAAAGCGAGGCAAATGGCGGCAGCATGTGCCGGAAGCTTCTCTCTGCAGAGACCAGGCACCGTGCCAGACCAGCCCTCGTCCCTGCCCTCAAACATGCTCAAGCAGGGGGACTCTGGCCGCTTTGCTGACAGACGGTCAGACCCCCTCGCGCCTTCGGCCACTCTGCTTCCTCGGGCGCCATCGGGAGTCGCTGGCCCTCACCGTCCGGGTAGTACTGCTGGCCCATGGGCTCCGAGGCGCCCTGGCTGTGGCTGTACTGCTCGCCGTAGTACTCCTCCTGGCCCAGGTACTGCTGGGAAGAGCCTGCAGGCGGGAAAGCCACGCTCAGGGCAGCTGCTCCAGGTGTGCTCCCGCACAGGTGAGACCGTTAGTCCCCAGGCGGCTCGCCCACACGGAGACAGCACCCCACGGTGCCACCCGAGGGCACAGGACAACCCCGGCCGTCTACGCTCATTCTCTTCCACCCCCGTGCCCAGCACTCTGGACTTTGCACTGGTAACAACATCCGGCCGGCCACCCCACCCCACCCCGAACCGCCCGCGCAGCCGGATTCCAGCTCCCTGTGGACGGCAGATCCAGCCTGCTCCACGCGCCAGCACCGGGCACAGCACAGAGCCGTCGGCAAGCACCCCACCTGTGCCCCGCACCCTCACCCCACACGCAACATGGAGAAACACGCAAGGGCAGGGCCTCACACGGCGGAGCCCTGCCCTGGTGCCCGCGGGCGTTACCTTGCTGGGAGGGCCGGTAGGGCGCCATGGGCCGCTGCCCCATCATGCTGCTCCCCTGGCCGCCCTGGCCCATCATGGCGATGGACGTCTGGCCCGGGTAGTGCTGGCTCCCGCCCTGCGCCGAGTTGTAGTGGGGCGTGGCGGCCTGCTGGTGCATCATGGACACTGTGCGACAGGACAGAGGCCCCGTCACCCGGGGACGCTCCGGGAAGCAGGTCCTCACCCCCCTCCAAACTCCGAATACCTCCTTCTCTTGGGCTGTTCTTTTGTTATTTTCCTGTGGTTCCCCCACAAGAATGTCACCCTCTACTCCAAGTCTCACTTCCTACAAAGCGACCTGCCCTGACGCCCTAGTGCATGGTCAGACTCCAGCCACCTGCACCAGCTGTTGTTAAGTGCACCGACCCTCGGCAACAACAGAAAGAACCCCGGGCAGCAAGACCCAGGCCCCCACGGCGCCTCTCTGGGCTGCGCCTCAGACACACGAACCCCACAACACCCCCAGCTCCACCGCGACTGAGTCCTGTCTCCCCGTCCCTGGAGGTGGCCTGTGACCATCTCCAAGACTCTGTGGCCCTGCTGCCGCCTCCCGGCCTGTCCGTGCACATCACGGGCTCGGAACCCCCCGGGGAGCCCCGTCCAACAGAAGCACCACCCGAGCCTACAGTTTAGAGTTTCTGGTGACCACGTTGGAAAAGTAAAAAGAAACAGGTGAAATCAATTTTAGTCATACATTTTATTTGAGTCATCAAATCCAAAATAAATTTTCAACATGCACCTATTATAAAATGGTAAGGAGATACGTCACATCCTTTTGTCCTAAGCCTCTGAAATCTGTGTCTTTATAACACTCGTCGCGGTTGCGACCTTCCCAAGCGCTCAACACCACGGCCGTGGCCGCCGGGTGGCCAGCCCAGCTCGAAGGGCTCCCCTGCCCTGGAGAACGTCCTGGGCCTCTGGCCTGGCGTGTGGCCCTTCATCCTCTCCCTCCTGCGCCTCCGGCCAGGCTGCTTCCCACACGGGAACGACCGTCCCTCTCTGCACCAGTGGTCACCCCCAGACCCTGCCCAAGCTGCCCCTCATCAGAGCCCCTCCTGAGGCCTCCGGGAGGAGCAGCCCCCTCAAGGCCAGGGTTGGAGCCGCTGTGTACCCACCGCCCTGTGCCCCTGGCTCTCAGGGGACGGCGGCCAGCACCCGCCAGATGGGCAGCCCCAGGGAACAGGCGTACAACCTGCACGTGTTCTGAAGGGTCTCAGAGACAGGCCCGTGCTCCCCGGGGCCGGGTGGAGGCATAGCGGGTACCTGGGTTGGATGGCATGTTGATGTTGGTCCGGGACACGTAGCTGCCGATGGCGCCTTGGCCCTGCATGGGGACGCTCTGCGAGGCAGGTCCCGAGTGGCTGTAGCCGGGCCCCGTGCCGTGCCCGCTGCCCGACATGCTCATGGAGGTGGTGGGCAGTGTGCTCTGTGCCGTCTGCTGCATGGACACGTGGTTCGGGCCTGCGGGAGGGATGGCCGAGGGGACATCAGGTGCTGCAGAGCAGGTCGCCACCTGACGGTAGACACCCCAAGTTTCCTCCCGGTGATTTTGGGGAGGGAGATTAACCCAGGGTCAATGACCCTATGAATAAATAAGCAATTCACAGGGAACCAAGCGCTGACAGAGCGGGCGGTGAACTGTATGCTTATCGCTACGTTGTTACCAACACTGTCTAATGCTCTGCGCAGTTCCCAACCCAAACCTGCAGGGTTTCGCTCTGATTAGAACAGCCCCGTGGAGCCCCACGTCCCGCATGCGCAGAGGCTGGGATTCGAGTGTCGGAAACAGGAGGGTAGAAGGGCTCTATCCTCTCTGCTCGTCAAGCCACGACGCCAGGCGTCTGGGTGACCTGCGGCCGGGACCAGGCAAAGGGCCCCCGCCCAGCCCTGAGGAGTGTGGGGTGGCCCGCTGTGGCAGCCGCTGCCCATGGCGGCCCTGGTGACCCTGCGACGGTGAACTCCTGCCTGCCCGCTCACCATTGCCGATCTGGCCCTGCATGAGGGAGGACGGCGGCAGGCCGGTGCCGATGGCGTCGCTCAGGCTGCCCTGGGAGTGCAGGCCCTGGCTGGAACCACTCTGCGTCAGCGCTCCGGGGCCCAGGGACATGTTCTGGGTGGGCGGCTGCGGGCACAAGACAGTTTCAGGGAGGATGGGCGACACACACAGAACCACCATGCGCCACTCCAGGGCTTAGGCGGCACACGAGATTTGCTGCTATGTTTCACGGCCACCTGGTAAACGTCTATGACCAACAGCTACGTCACAGTCAGCAGATGGTCTTGACCACCTGGCCCAAACGCTCAGGCCCAGATGGAGGTGACACGAGTGGTCTGTGTGAACCAAGTGTATCAACACACGTGTGGATGTTACATGCCGAGTCCCCCTCTCCTGGGACAACAGGACCCTGCCCAGGCTGCACCTGCCTGTCCCTCTCGGGCTCAGCTGGCCGGGCTCTGAGTACCACGTCTGCACCCCCGCCACGCCCCGGGGCCTTTGCACAGCTGGCTGACCCTGTTTCCTGTGCTCCCACTGTGTGCCCCTCCCCGCCCATCCTCCACCAATCTCAAGTGCACCCTGGATCGCAGGACACGGACGGGAAAGAGAGCCTATGGCGACTCCTCTGCCTCCCCTCCCGATCTAGACCCAGCCGCAGCTCCAAGGCCGACACACAGACGCTGTCTACACCTGAACGAGAAGAGGAAGTTTCCAGCAGGATCTGTGGGTAGCTCCCGGGAGAGGAACCCTGATTTGAAAGCCCAACTGAGGCTGGTTAACACTTTCACTTGCAAAATGCACCCTGCTATTTACAAGGCCACCGCTCTTCAGGGAGCTGCGGGCCATCGGGAGAGCGCCGCCCTGGTGACGGTCCTGCAACCTCGCTGCTGGCCACAGCAGGCCCTCCTGGGGGCCGGGCTGTCCCGCGCAGCAGGAAGGACAGCCTTCACAGTGATAACTGAATTTGGGACAAATGCATTTTTTAAAAATCAAAATATTTAAACTAACATTTGAAGTATTTACTAAGCTGGGTGGGCATTTTTTCTTTTAAGTTTCATTTTCCATCACAGCAGTGTCTAAGCGTGGTCTGTGATAGCTCAAATTGCTCAGAAGGGCCCCCACCCCAACCCTCCCCACTCTGCCCGGACAGCTCTGTCCACCCTCCCAGGTCTGGTTCTTCTGAGCTAAGCGCTAAAGAAGCCGAAGCCACAGTTCTGCCCTGTGCCCTGCGTGACAGGAAGGACCACGCCGCCATCTTCCAGCCCCCTGTGTCTGATGGCTCCAGTGGCATTTCTGGTTCCTCTGTAGGTCACGTTTGCTACTTGAGGTGACACGGTCAGAACCCTGATTCCCGGCCACGTCTGACTCCTCAGCAGGGAAGTGCAGGACCCCCGCCCCGCCCCGGCCATGCACGGTACTCACGGCAGGGAGCAGGGACTGCATGTTCTGGTTGGAGTCCGCGATGGTGGCCAGGTACACCAGGTTCCGGTGCAGGATCTGCTGGTACCTGCGGGTGAGGGGCGCACGTGAGGCAGGAAAACAGGGCTGCTGTGCCCGCAGGCCGATCCAAAGCAGAAGTACAGTGTGACCAAGACCGCCGAGTGTCCAGCCAGACCCACCAGGACACTGGTCCCAGACAACACCCAGGGACAGGCCTGGCTGCCTAGCTGGAAACAGAGGCAGGTGGCAGGACGCTGGGTCCAGGCGGGGCAGACCCAGCCCGAGTCCTGAGAGGCCCTGTCCTCGGACAAAAGCCCTGGGAAGCCCCACGGTGGTGGCCAAGCGGGAGGAGAGGCCACGAGGGGGAGGCCAGGGGACGCAGCCCTCCACTAGCGGAGCTGGGCAGCGGGCTAGCTCCATGGCACCGGTGACCTGGAGAAAGCCCTACTGCAGCCCTGGGGCACAGGAGGTCACACCTGGAAGAGCTTGCTGTCCCCAGTGAGTTCACTATTGGCCACGGAGCCGGAGCCGCCCGCAGCGGCCGGCCTGAGCCTCCCGGCACTCCCTCTCCCCCAGTCCCCACCCAACCCGCCCCCAGTCCTGGTGGCCCCCTTCCCACCTCTCTGGGGGAGGGCCGAGGAGGGAAGGGGGCCTCCCCTCTCAGGGGTACCCGGCCTCAGTGCTCCAACACAGACACCCGGCTCCGAGCCCAGGAAGCCGCCGGCGCGGGGACTCACTGGGTGCACTCGGCCGTCTTGCCCTTGCTCTGGTACTCCAGGATGCACTGGATCAGGTGGTGGTTCTCGTCCAGCATCTGCGGGGAGACGTGAGCAGGACCCCGCGCCACACAGCACAGGCAAGAATGGACAGCGCACAGCGACTTTTTACACCAGCTAGGAACACTTACCCGAAATGCTTGGGACCAGAAATGTGTCCTATTTCGGGTTTTTTTCGATTTTGGAATATGTGCATTACACTTACCCAATCCAAAAATCCGAAATGCTGCAATGAGCATTTCCTTTGAGTGCCATGTTGCACTCGAAAAGGTTTGGATTTTGGAACATTTTGGGTTTCTGGATTTTGGAACCCAACCTGTATATAAAACTGTCACCATCCTAGAGAACCTCAGCCACGGAGGACCGAGCCTTCACCACAGCCCCGTGCTAAGTACCTCGCCTGCGAGCCACAGTCTGTCTCCCAAAACCCTAGGGCAGCTTCCCAGGTGGTCCAGCCCCCTAGAGGAAAACACGGAGGTTCAGTCCCCCCACTCCCACCTGGCCCCCCAGCCCACAGGACCCTCTAGCCTTTCGCACCCTTAGCCACGGCCTAGCAAGAGCCAGGACCCTAGGGGTACCCCACACAAGGTCCCAGGTCCCCCACCTGGAGGGAATGACAGACCCTCAAATCACAACCACACAGGGTGGGCACAGGCAGCAGCCCCCACAGGGTCAGGCAGGGATGCCAGGGCATTCCCCAGGGGCAGCTCTCACCCCTGCAGAGCACGATGAAGTCTCCCATGGGGAGACTCCCAGGGGGCCACAGCCAACCTGGCCCAGGTGAGGGAAGAACAGGCCTGCGAGGGCCAGGACGGCATGGTGGGCGGGAAGCACTGCACACACTGGCCTGGGGGTGGAGGTGGGGCTGAGGGACTGAGTGCGACCCCGACCTGGGGCCAGCGACCCGCAGCCCTCCCCGTCAGTGGGTCCCCACCGGCCACGCCCTAAAACGAAACAAGACAGAACTCAGATCACCCTGCACGCAGCAGCACGGGAAAGGCCAGCAAGGCTGTCGGAACCCTTGGTCTGTTTTACATAAGATATATGGATGTGCCCAAGTGCAGGGTCATGACCTGAAGCCCAGATGTGAGACCATCTCCTTGGGCGACACAGGTGAACGGCCCAAGTGCCTGGCAGTCCCAGAGCTGGGACGAGGGCTCTCCATGTGGGCGCCAAGTGCTCCCAGAACTGTGGCAAAACACAGAGGCTCCCAGTGCTGGGCGGTGGGACTGCCAGGTGTGCCCTCCTCCAGATGGGGCCCTCACACAGCAGCATCAGCCCCCGCTCAGGCCCGTCTCTGGGCAGGGGACGAGCGAGCCTGGGCGTGTGCACAGCACTGATCTGGGCTCAGCCAGGCGGGTTTCTTTCCCGCATGCTCTGAGTGTCCAGGAGGTGCGGCACACTCCGTGGGCCGGAGCTGGGATGGCTGGGCCCTGCGGTTGGTACAAAGTGGGTGGGGCCGATGGCAGCCCCTGGAGGACACACAGGACGCCCAGGGGCAGGAGAGAGCCACAGAGAGCTGTGGGCAGGCAGGGTCCAGAGGAGCCGCCTCTTTTCAAGGAGGCCACTGGGGGCCAGCGTGGCCCAGGGAGACCAGTGGGAGGGGACCAAGAGCGGACAGCTGTGAGGGGCCCAGTGGGCCTGGGGCTTCAGCTGGCCCTGGGGTGGCCAGGCGGGCATGGTGGCCGTTCTCCACCCGGCCCTGCAACCAGCCCCCGCTGCCTGGAGGGAGGGGCAGGACCGAGCCCACCACACCTGCTGCCTTCTGGGGAAGGCCTGCACTCAGACCCCCTCCCAGGGAAGAAGTGGTGTCATCTGTCTCAGTTCCGGGAGGTCTGTGGCAGGTGGGAGCTCTGCAGGCCCCCAAGCAGGTGGAGCCCTGACAGCAAGGCCGCTGCGCCCACCCTTCCCTCCACCCTGCACACAGGCCCCTTGAACTGCTGTTTGACCTTGGGGCACAAACCCAACCACAGGTGGGGTGTCCAAGGCACAGAGAGCCCAGCCATGCCCCAGCCGAGCGACAGCCCTCAACTCAGCTTCCTCCTCCACCCATCTCCACACCGTCGGGGTTGGCTTCTTTTGCTCTACTTTTTAAAAATTACAATCTCCTCCTCGCTACGGGCTTCCTCCCCACTGGGGACAAGTTGCCCGAGCTCAGCCACGTCCTAAGATGGGGAGCCACCAGGGGGCGCTGCCGGCCCGGAGCTGCCTGCGGAGCTCACCTGTGGGCAGGTAGGAAAGGGCGTGACCGGCAGCAGGGAAACGCCAGAGGCTTCTTCCTTTCCCGTGAGGCCTCCCCGATTCCCCTTCTCAACATGCTCTGAGGGTCCCCACGGGAAAATTAAGAAAGTGCAGCAGGATGTTAAGCAGCCGTTACAAGGTTTCAGTTTTTATAAGCAGGAGGAAATACCGTACTGTTACCATGTTTCTCTCAAAAGAAGGGCACAGAGCCTACTTAAGTTAAAAACGTTCACAGAAAGGGCAGGGCACGCGGAAGGTGGCAACTGGACACGGGCCTGACGCCCCAAACCCTGCAGTAGGGGACGAAAACGGTCCAGGTTCCTAAGGACAAGGACGGGGCAGGAGATGCGGCAGCAAAGGGACCCATGGTGACAGGATCAGCCGACCCCAGCGTGCCGGATCTGAGCCACACCACAAAGCCCCACAGGGCTCCGGGATGTTGAGATTTGGGGACCTTCCAGGGTCACTGGGCCCTGCTGGCAGGAGCCAGGCCAGGTGATTCGGGGTCTCCAGGGAGCGTGACCAGCCTGGGAGGACAAGATGCTCAGATGCTGCAGATGGACAGCACCTCACAGCGAGGCCTGGCCGGAGCACAGCACGCATGACCTCTGACCCCTGGCCCTCAGCCCCGGGCCACAACCTGCACAGAGGCCAAAACAAAGATTGTGCAAGAAGAAAAGTTTTTTAAAAATCCAAAAAAACTATCATTAGTATCTTCAGAGAAATAAAAAGAAGTTATTGTATCCCTGAAAAAGAAAAGGGTGTTATTTAAAAACAACAGAGGGAGCAAAAAAAAAAAAAAAAAAAAAAGCTTTGGAAATTAAAAAAACATTGCCCAAAGTGAAAAGCTCAACAGAAGGGTTGGAATATAAAGTTGAGGAAAATTCCTAGAAAGCAGAACAAAAAGACCAGAGACAGAAAATAGAAGAGACGATGAAACAGGAAGCGCCGTCCAAGTGGGCGGGCGAGCAGCTCCTGCGGGACTTCCAGAGAGAGCACGGGGAGGAAAGGACCAAGGACCAAGGACCAAGGATGGGAGCTGGAGGACGCATCTCCCGGTGGGAAGGCGCCCGGGGACCAGCTTGCCCAAAACACGGGAGACAAAGCAAGATCCTAAAAACGGCAGGAGAGGAGAGCCGGGTTTCACAGGAAAGGTGGCGAGTCCCAAAGGCGCGGAGCGTCTCCGCGTGGGACCGGAGGCTGCGGGGCAGCAGTGAAGACCTGACCCCGAGGGAGACTTCTGCGCCCAAGTTCTGGTCAGCCGAACCGCCCGCCAGGTGTGGTGGCAGAATGGCTGCAAGCTGTCACCCTCAGCGTGGGAAGCCCTGCCTGCGCCCAGATCGAGGGGCGCTCAGTAACTGGCTGGTATCTGTCAAAAACGTCAGTGTGAAAGATAAGAAAGATGGGCGAAGGGTTCCCGACTCAGGACTTACCAACGCCCTTAGCGGTGTCCCATAAAGGACGTTCCTGGGACAACTGGGGAGGCCGGAACGAGGTCTGCAGACCGGACGGCAGGCCCGCCACGACTGCGGCTGTCACGTCCTTGTTACAGGGAGTTGTGTTTGAGGGTTTGGGAGCAAAGGGGCACCAGGTGTACGACTCGCTCTCAAATGGTTCAGGTAAAAATACTACAGTATGGAGGGCAGGAGGGCAGGAGGGCAGGGAGGAGGAGCAAGTGGGGCAACACTTGGGGAGCGGGGTGAACGCAGTGTGAGACTTCTCCTCAGAGGGGCACGTCCCACACACCTGTTCTCAGGAAGCTACGGAAGGACGCGCTCCCCCGAAACAAGGGCGCAAACCCCCACAGGAGAAGCCCTGAGACCAAGGGAACCCAGGCCAATGGTGGAAGGAGACCCAGGGAAGCCCAAGGACAGTGGCCCGGGACAATGAACCCTCAAGAATGCCCAAGCTGAGGAGGAGATAAACTAGTGACAAGTGATGAAAAAGAAAAAAAATGACCAACTCCAGAGAAAACAAAAAGAAGAGCAGGAAAAGTGGCCATTCGATCCAGCGTGGCTCGCCGTGAGCACGGTTCAAACCATCTCAACGACATCCACACCAGCGGCAGGCCCAATCCCAGTCTTGAGAAAGCTCTGCGGGGTGCCGAGTGCCACAGGGGAGGGCTCCACCGTCAGCACGTGAGCCGGCAGCCCGAGCCCGGTCCGGGAGCTGGGCCGTGACAAGGGTGCGAGGGCGCGGCCGGGGAGTGGGCGAGGAGGGGAAGCCCACTCGGCCGTTGGACGCGAGCCCACGGTGCTGTCCCACGCGATGAGCACGCCTGGCTTGATGAGCAGAAAATGTTCAACAAAGGACCCGTGACAGGAGGGAAATGCACCAAAGGGCAGCCACGGCGCTCTCCAGGGCGCGCCTTAGGGATGTCGGTCGCCATCTTCCTGTGCTTATGTTTATGAAAACTTCTAAGACAAGCATGTGTTCATGTTATCATTTAAAAAGGGATTTCAAAGGGGCCTGGAGTCTGGGATTGCCCAAGCTGGTGACAGTCTGGGGGCCCACCTGACTTTTTAAAAAAATGTTTGTAGAGAGGAGGTCTCGGTATGTTTCTCAGGCTGGTCTCGAACTCCAGGCCTCAAGCAATCCTCCCACCTCGGCCTCCCAAGTGCTGGATGACAGGCATGAGCCACCGCACCCAGCTCTGTCTCACTTTTCTACCTGGTGTGTGACTATGAAGCAAAGGCAAAAAAAATGAAGCAACGATTCATGCTACCCGAAGGGTTAAAGATCTGCTTCTGCAGGTATTTACTGCTGTCTTCCCCGGACACAGCGTCCCCAAGCTTCCCCAGGGCAGCTCTGTGCTTTCCGCACCAGAAGACCCACCCCGCCCCCACACCCTGGGAGGCTGCCTGTGCTGATGTCACTGACAAGGCCGTGCATGGGGGGCTGAGGCCTCCTGAGGGGAAGATGCTGGGGACGGAGAGGGGAAGGTGGCGACACCATCTGGAGGAGCCAGGGGAGCCACAGACACCCCCAGGTACCACAGTGGAGACACGATTTCTTAGTTCTTATGATCCTGGGCTGGCCGGCAAGGGCGTCTGCTGGTGTTGGCTGGGCCCAGCTGGCCGCCTGGACCTCCCTTCCATGTGGTGGTCCCAGCAGTCTCGGGTCCCAGGAGGGCAGCCCCAACGAGCAGGTGCTGCTCGTGTCTGCTGACGTCCCGGTGGCCAAAGCAAGTCACAAGGCTGAGCCCTGCATCCACCCACAGGGAGCGGAGCCAGGGGCCATGGGAGCCGGGAGGGTCATTCCTGACACCGCTCTGTGGCAACCCACCTTGCAGGCGCTCAGGAGACTGGCGAGGGACGCAGGGGGCTCGGATGGAGGGCACAGGGCGCTGCCTGGCAGTGAGGGCAGAACCAGCACCCTGCGGCCCGACGAGGGGTCCGAGAGGCTACACAGACAGCGCGGGAGGGCTGGGGCCGTCAGGCAGACACATACGTGTGGGTGGCTGAAAGGGGTGCCTGGGGCCCTGGACGTGGGGCCCAGGGGAGGCCTGGGAGCTCCGAGGCTCTCCGCCGAGGGGGGCTCACGTCCCCCCACACTGGGCAGGAAGACCCTCCACAGCGTCCTTGTGGTTGTTCTCTCTAAAGAACAAAGATGGGCTGCTTTTTGTTTAAATGGAAAAAGAGTTCCTCCGGTGCGCTGCGAAGTTCAGGCAGTCCCCAGTCAAGAGTGAGCCTGTGCCCCCACCCTGTCCCTGCCCCCACGGCTCCTCCCACCCGCGGCCCCCACCATCAACCAGCCTCCGGCCCTTCCAGGAGCATCTTCGCCGAGTGTGTGCACTGCCCTCCCCCTCTGTTCCCACACGGAGACACTGTGTTCCCGGGGCCTGTCTCGTCCCTCTCCTCTCCGGTATCTCGCAGACCGGCCTGTAACAGCACATAAAGACCCGCTTCATTGTTTCCCACGCTCCACGGAGTCCCACGACAGGGACAAAAGTGCTATTCAGTTGGTCTTCTCCGAGGGACAGTAAATCGCTCCCAGTCTCGGTGCTGCAGGCATGCACCCTGCCACACCCGGTGTGGACACCAATGCAGGATCCACTCCTGGGAGTCGTCCAGGGTGCGAGAGGCACGAGCCCTGGCGAGCTGGATGGCCGGAAAGTGTCACCAGGTGGCCTCCTGCCACTCCTGCTCTCGGGCGGCAGCGCCAGCCAGTCAGCCCTCTTCCCCACCGAGCCCCGCCAAGCTTCTCCCCCCACCCACGGGCAGCCGCCCCCAGTGGAGAACGCACACGAGGTGGGCAAGTCGGCGCTCCCCTCCTGGGGGTCGTCCACAGGGCCCCTCTGAACACCCGCCCACCGGCAGAATACGCCAATCAGCTGTGTGGGTTTCAAAACAGCCCCGGACCTGCACGTGCGCAGCATCCCTGCCCCGTGGCCCTACCACTGTGTGTTTGACACACGTGGCCAATTTTCAATGACTCTGAGAGCAACAGCAAATGTATTTCCACCTTCCTTAGACAACACAGGAGTCGCTCTCTGTCCTACGGTGCTCTGGGTGCTCGTAAATGCCGGTTACACAGCACAACAAAACCATCTCGCTTCTGCAAGAATGTGGATGCTGAAGATGGGTGCACTCACTGTGTGGAAAACACACGCTGTGTGGAGACATCTCGCCCACGTACAGAAGCGCCCTGTCCTCGTCTGTGCCCCTGGACTTGCCACAGTGCCCCGCAGTGTGGAACGCAGCCCTCACCTCCCTGTCCAAATGCCTGTTCCCTGCTGGTCAAGTGCCTGATCAGAGGCTGAAGACAGTCGATTACAACCGCGTGCCAGGTTGCCATCTTGGCCACAAATACAGCCTATGGGGAGGCCGCGCCCCTGCCCTCATGCACGAGCAAGGAAACCGAGGCACAGGAAAACTAAGCATGAATTGCCAGCCATGGAAAAGCCCAGGAAGTCTGCCCCACCCCACTCTGCCACCCGCACCCCCATTTCCAACTTGGAAAGATACATGAACGGGCCACCTCCACTCCCCACTCTGCACAGGGACTGCATGGTGGCCCAGGAGAACCAGACCAGCATCACAGAAGCGCCTTCTCTACCACACGGACGGCACCTGCTCCCAACCCCTCCTGCACGCACACGGCAGGGCAAGCAGCGGAGGTGCACGCCACTGCCCGGGCAGAGCAGGCTGCTCCACCTGCTCCCCGGCCCCACACGACTCACAGGACACCGGCGCCTGCCCGCTAACTGCTAGGCACCCAGGGCCCGTGGTGGCGATCTCTGTCCTGTATTCCTGCATCCGCTGGGAGTGGGCGTGGCATCTCCATCACCTTCAGCCCAAGGAGTCCAGGGAAGCTGCCCTCTGACTCCAAGCACGGGGCAGGTGCCCAGGCCCTGTCCCACTGGCCCAGCCAACAGCCCAGGAGGCAGAGGGCCAGAGACATGAGGAGATCACCAAGGGGACCGCCAAGTGAGCACCACCTTCGCCGGACTCCACACACAGCTTCTGGATGGAAGACATCGACCGCTGGAGACCACCAGCCTTGTAGAGGAGAGGGGTGAAGGGAGGTGGGTGGGCACTGCATCGCATCTTTGCCCTCCTGCCTGAGGGGCTCCCAGGGCCTGGATAGCAGGCTGGGAGAACACCTCTGGGCACTCCCAGCAGGCAGGCTCACTGCCCGGCTTCACTAGACAGAGGGGACAGAAGTCTGGCTGTGGCTGTTCCCTCCCGATGGCTCCCTTCCCCTTCCCCCACCACGCCCTGCAGTGTTCAGTTGCCAGGGCCTTGCGGAGCAGCTCCCACAACTGACAGAAGACAGCAAAGACGGTCCCCCTGTGGCTCCGGCTCTGTGGGGTCCCTTCCCAGGGCTGGACCCAGGGACCAGAGCAAGGGGATAAAATGACAAGTCTCTCTGCTTTCCTGTGGGGGGTGGTCCGCTCACGGGAAGGAGGCACTTTCAGTAACAACTGCCTAAAAGCTATCAATTACCCACGTTATGGGAGGCTCGGAGTCCCCAAGCCATTTACGGTTGCGGGGACAGCTCTAATTTTATAACTGGCCGAGTTACCTTCTTAACTAAATTGGCCCATGATCTCTAAGACAGCAAGTTCTAGGTCTGAAAGTGCACAGGGCGCCCACTGCCTGCCCAGGCCCACATCCTCTCCTCTGTAGCCCACCCCTGCCCGAAGCACCCCTTTACCCAAGGCCACCCCGTACCCGTACTCCCTACCCCTGCTCCTGGGAGTGGAGGACACTGGGGCAGGGCTGATCTACTTTTGACCACTTCCTGTCTCTCGAACCCCGGGCACGGCAGCCACCCTTGCCCGTCCCGGGCCACCTCCTCTATCAGCTCGGTCCTGTTTCCCTCGTCGCCTCCCAACCTCCCCACTATAGGTGCCGGGGATACAGACACCCAGCAGATGGACAGACAACACTCCTGTCCTGCGGTCAAGGAAACTAGTAAGAAGCCAATACCGATAGTAATGAAAACACATTTACTGAGCAATTATTTTGTGCTAAGCAGCAAGATGGCAGCTGGACACCAGCTGAGGCCCAGCACCCAGGGTTCACCTCCAACGTGCCCAAGGTGGGCCACGCAGCCCCCGGCGACCACCAGAACCCCCCCACTACCAGTGGTATCAGGTGTACAGCACTGGACAGTGGGAACACCACAGCCCCCGGCCAGTGGAGCCCAGTGCAGGCTCGGTCCTCCAGCCAGCCAGGCACAGGGGCAACTCGAGCTTGTGGGACACAGCCCAGCCCTAGCCCAGGGTCCCTAGTGCAGTCATGTCCCCTGAGGTCCTCACTGCAGCGTGGCTCTTTGTCTTGCCCACACACCACTGCCTGGTCACCATGGCTAGGCCTCCCCAGAGCACACCCTACTTGCCCTTCCTCTTTGGGTGCCTCCGCCCACGCAGGCCATGCTCGGGGCCACCCATGACCCCCCAAGCTTCCTGAGCCCCCTTACCTCTAGTTCATGGTTCTCCCTCTCTGGGCTACCCTGCACCACACACCCGCTCTTGTATCCTAACCCCCCATCCCTGAAGGTGACCTTATTCGCAAACAGGCTATTTGCAAACGTAATCCAGTAAAGATGAGGTCCCACTGGACAGAGGACAGCGCATGAAGAAGAAAGCAGACACTGGAGCAACACACCCACAGGCCACGGGACACCGGGGGCTGCCGGCAGCCACCAGAAGCTAAGAGGAAACACTGAGACAGACCTTCCCCCTTACAGCTTCAAGAAAGAACCAACCTACTGACACCTGGATTTTGGACTCCTGGCCTCCAGAACTGGGGGAGAATAAACGTCTGTCGTTTTAAGCCACCTGGGTTGTAGTCACTTGTTGGGGCAGTCACAGGACACTAACATATCTGCTTGCCCCAAACACTTGTGGGCAGCACCAGTGTCACAGATGTTCCAGTACCTACTAAGCATGAACTATGCCTGCGCATCGTGCCAGGCTGGGGATCAGCAAAGAACAAGTCAGCCACATGCTAACTCGGGAGCCCAAGCAATGTGGCAAAGTTCTACGCTGGCCATATGACTGTGATAGAAGCATGAGGGAGGGAACATTTGAGTGGAGCTTTGAAGGTTGAGTAGGAGTTGATCTGGCAGAATCCTATCCACAGATATGCTCTAAGGACAAGCTGTATACTTCCTCCCTCTTCACTACCAAGCAAGAATCTGAGGAGCCCCTGGTTTTTCTCAATGTTCAGCACAAGCCTATTAGCACACGCTATGTTTTAAGCACAGAACATGAACCCCTCACACTCTTCTCAGACCCCCAGTAACAGATCCCTGGCTGCATATATTCACTGTCAAAACGCCAAGGCCAGTACATGAACTGCCTGTCCCACCAGGTCAAGTCAGCTGGCAGCCCAAACTGAAGACCCATTCTCAGTGCTGGGGGCTACTTTCCGCCCCGGGAGGCACAGCCCACAGGTGGGTCTCCTTTCTGATCTGATATTTGGGGCAGCACTCCAACCCACATTTTTGCCTGGAGAATTTGGGGAGCATTAATGGGGAGGGGGTGCTAAGTGCAAATAACTGGATGAAGGTGGAAGCCAGAGGCCGCATCAGGAACCGTGACTGTTAAGCTCCAAAAACTAGGGTGCCAGGAGACACTCCGGATTGCCACTGTGTGCCGCTGAGCCTAGCGTGTGACCTCCCGCCTAGCCAATGTTCCCAGATCAAGGGCAGAAATGGAGCAAGGCCTGGTCTGACTGTCCGGGTTAGACTCCTGGCACCAGGGCCTGCCAGCAAGGCATGTAGTCTCCCTATGCCTCAGTTTCCTTAGCTATAAAATGGGATGATGACAATGTTCATGAAGAACTAAAGGAGTTGGGATTTATAAAGCCCATAGAACAGTGCCTGGAATACAGTAAGCACAACATAAGTGTTTGCTAGGTAAATAAAAACGCCACACTTTTAAATCTGTATTTCTGTTGTTTCTCAAATAATCTCCTTCCTATACAGGGTTAGCGGGGCCCATTTGCTAAAACCATTAAATTTCTAAAGCTAACGACAGCAAGAGCAATCTCAAAATAGGGGACAGACTCAGGACAACCGCCACACAGACGGGCACCATCCAGGCATAAGGGCCTGGGTCACCGAGGCGAATCCCCTCAGGGACGTGAGAGGCTCCAGGGAACCGAGAATACTGCGGTCGATCCAGGGATCCCGCCAGGGTGAAGACAAAGTCAGTTTCGAGAAGAATCCACGTAGCTACCAAAGCCGTCGAGAAAACTCACACGGGAATGGCTACAGCGATTTTCTCCTGAATTTGCCTTCTAAAGAAAAACAGTACAAAACGAAAAGTCTCCATTTCCAAACTTGTCTTTGGTTAAGGTAACGTTGTCTGTGGAAAGCCTCAAGGCCGCGCTCGCAGCCGGGACGCCCGAGCGTGCGGCCTCGGGCAGGCGGCGGCCGGGGCACCGCACGGCAACGGCGCGCCGATCGGCAGGTCGCCCGCCTCCCGCTCCGTCGGCGGCCGGGCCTGGGCTGGGGCTGGCACTCGCGCGCCCGGGCGGCCCCTTTGTGCCTCGGAGCCCCTTACTAGGGCGGCGGGAGCGGCGCGACCCGGGCCCCGTCCCCGCCGTCCCCGCGCCCGAGGCCGGCCCGTGCCCCTCGCCGCGCTGCGCCGCCGCCTTGGCCATCGAGGCCGGCAGCGGAGCGCGCCCCGCCTCGCCCCGTGCCCGGCCCCCGCGGGGCGGCGGGTCCCCAGTGCGCCCGGCCGTGCCCGGCACACGCGCCCACCGCGCTTGGCGCAGCTCTCCAGGGAGCGCCCGGGCACAGCCGGGCGGAAGGGCGCGGGGCCGGTGCGGGGCCGCCGGCCACCCGACTGCACCCCGGCTTTGTTCGCGCCCCGCGCCCACCGGCCGCCCGCGCCCCGGCCCCACGCGCGCCCGCCCGGCTGCCCCCAGGCCCCGGCCCACCTTCTGGATGGTTTGCTGCGTGACCTCCCCTTTGCCTCTCGGCCGGGCGGTCGCGAAGGCCACGGACATGCTGGCGGCGCGGGGCTCAGCCCGGAGTCACCGGGGTGCGCTCTCCGGCTGCGCTCGGCGGCCCGCGGTGCCCATTCTCCGCAGTCGCGGGGGGTGGCGGAGCGCGCGGGGGACGCCGCGCCGTGGGCTCGCCCGCCCCGCCGTCGCTGCCGCGCTCCCGGGCCCGCCGAGCTGCCGCCCAACTCCCGCCCGCTTCCCGCCGCCCAACCCCGCGCCGCGCCCCGGGGCGTCCGCCCGACGCTCTGAGCCCGGCCCGCCGCCGCCGCGCCGCCCCCCAAGCCGGCCGCCGGTGGTGCGGCCCGGCCCCGCCCCGCGCGCGCCCGCACGTCCGCCCGCCGCCGCCGACGCCGCGGACGCCGGCCGCGCAGGGGGCGCCGGGAGCGCGGGCGCGCCGGCCGTGAGTGTGCGCTTTTGAGGCGGCGGCGGCGACAGCGTCCCTGCCCGGCCGCGCCGCCCCCGCCCCGCCGGCATGAGCTACGACCGCGCCATCACCGTCTTCTCGCCCGACGGCCACCTCTTCCAGGTGGAGTACGCGCAGGAGGCCGTCAAGAAGGGCTCGACCGCGGTGAGGCGCCAGGGCCGGTCTGGGGCCTGCGCGCGGCCAGGGTTGCGGGCGGAAGTCGGGCTGGGGGCGTCGCGGAGCGCTGGGGGCCCCGGGAGGACGCTGCGGGGGAGCCCCGGGAGGCGCGGGGAGCCCGGGGAGAGCGCTGCGGGGGAGCCCTGGGGGGCGCGGGGAGCCAGGGGAGAGCTCTGGGGCGCGCGGGGATCCCGGGGAGGACGCTGCGGGGAACCCCCGCGGGGAGCCCGGGGAGAGCGCTGGGGGGCCCGGGCGGGCTCTCGGGGGAGAGGTGTGCGGGGAGAGGGCCGGGCCGGGAGCCCTGCAGGGCGCGGGGGCCGGGGAGCTCCGGCTGCTGCTGTGCTGACGGCGCTGCTTGGTGTGCGATAGGCCTTCGGAACTAGCGCGGTGGCCCTGGGGACACCGGATGAACGACATCGGTGTCGCTAGCGAGATAGGAAAAGGAGCTTAAGGAAGAGCAGGCCCGGACAGCACAGTCGGAGCTTGCTCTCAGTGGATTTTACCTTGATTTTGGTAGCTACTGGGCAGTGATTTTTGACAGGTGCTTTGAAAAACAGAATGTGGCGTGTGAGCCGTGATCTCCTAAGGGCCTGTTTTCTCTTCTTCCTCAGCATCTCGTAGCGAGGTGCTCCCGGGCGAGCGAGCAGGTGGCCGTGGTGACGGCCATCTTGGCGGGTCACCTTTGCGCGGCGCGGAGACCGGGGTGCGGGTGCGGGCTATGCCGGTGCGCATCGGGAGCGGAGGCAGGGGAGCGCGCTCGCCTGGCGAATGTTACGCAAGCCAGCCAGCCACTCGGGGGATACCCAGACGCGCCCAGTTAGGGAGACTTCCGCCACCCCAGGGAAAGCAGCTATCCGCTGGGCCCAGGTGGCCTTTGAGAACAAAGAGCTGGCCTTGAGCTGATGACAAGCTGCCCCTGGTCTGACTGCCCAGCCGGAAGGGGACCTCTCCCCGTGATGAGCTGATAGTGAGCTACCCATGGTCAGTCCTTGTCTGAGCCTGTACCTCTCATTTTGACTACGGCGACCTTCGCAACGCCGTTTGAAATTTAAATTTATATCTTAAAGACATCTGTTCGTGATATTGGTCAAACTGTATAATACAGTTTTTATCATCTGGTACTTCAGAGGTTTGAGTGTGCAAAGAGAAAAAAAAGCACACACAGTTGTGTAAATCTTAAACTGTTTTCATTTCCTGAATCTTTGCTTTGAAATTAAGGCCCAGAAATCTATGTGGTGACCTAACTAAGCTTAAAGAGCACTGGAAGAGGAGTCCCTGACGCTCCCACCCTCTCAATGCTACCACCCAGGCCAGCCAGCCTGAGCTGGCTTTGCTGCACCCATCTGGCTTTTCTGGCCCCTGGGTCAGTCTGAACGTCACCCGCGTCAGTGCATGAGAAAGCTGCCTGAGAATGGAAGCACACTCCAGACCAGTGCTTTTCAGCCAGGGGTGCTTTTGCCTCCCCAGGGGCATTGGCAATGTGTGGAGACCTTGCAGAGGTGCCCCTGGTGTCTAGGGGGTAGAGGAGGGGGTGCTGCCCAATAGCTCACCGTGCTCAGGACAGCAGCCACATCAAAGAATGAGCTGGCCCAGCTCTTATGGTGCTGAGGGTGGGAAGCATTGCCCTAAACCAGTGGTCCCCAACCTCATTAGGGACTGGTTTCATGGAAGACAATTTTTCCATGGATGGGGGTGGTTTGGGGATGATTCAAGCACATTACAGTTATTGTGCAGTCAAACCTCTCTGCTAATGATAACATGTATTTGCAACTGCTCCCCAGCACTGGCACCACCGCCTCAGATCATCAGGCGTAAGGAGCCACAACCTAGATCCCTCGCATGTGCAGGTTACAGCGGGGTTCGCTCCTGTGAGAATCTGACAGGAGGCGGAGCTCAGGCGGTGGTGCTGGCCATGGGGAGCGGCTGGAGATACACAGGAAGCTTCACTCGCTGGCCTGCTGCTTGCCTCCTTCCAGTTCTACCGGTGCAGGTCCGCGCCTGGGGGTTGGGACCACAGCTAAACCAAGAGAGGCTGTTCCTGTTGTTTCTGCTTCTGGCTTGAGAAGGTTAACTGTCAGTGACTGTCCATGTTTTCAGTAACGGCTACGTCCCTCTCTACAGCGTCAGCTGTAAATGGAGCCGTTGCCCTTCCCGTAACAATTGATACCGTTGTCCACTGAGAGCGTATCAGGCCCTTCCTCACACTGGCGCACTTTAGTTCGCCACAGTGCAAGAAAGAGCAGAGTGGACCTTCATAGAACTTCAAACCACAGAAACACTGGCCTGAGGATACTGTACTTAACTGTGAAGTCTCAGGGTTCAAGGCTTTGCGTAGGACCGTGTGATTAGTTGGGTGGAAGTGAAACACACGCTGGTTATGTGGCGGTCGCTTGCTCTATTGTAACTAAGACCACGTGTCAGCCTTTTAAAGGCGCAGGATCGGGCATCTAGGTCAATACCTGTGTTGGCTCTACCCGGAGTGGCTTGCCGGTGTGGCGCCAACCAGTGACAGGGAAGTGGAGGAAGGGCGTGGGAGAGTACACCTTCCCTCGGGGCTGCTGCCCACTGTGTATGCCCGGGACCCAAGTGAACATCTGCTCCTAGTGCCCTGAGCCTGGCGCGGACCCTCACGTCACTTTTTCGTGTGGTTTGTGGATCTTTGTTGAAGGTTGGTGTTCGAGGAAGAGACATTGTTGTTCTCGGTGTGGAAAAGAAGTCGGTGGCCAAACTGCAGGATGAAAGAACAGTGCGGAAGATCTGTGCTTTGGATGACAATGTCTGCATGGCCTTCGCAGGTATGTGTCAGGACAGCGCCTTGTTCTCTGGAGTCTCACCAGGAACGGAGCTTGGAGATGACCTGGGGCGTGTGGGCTGTTGTGAGGCGTGGAAACTGGATAAACAAAAACCACTTAGAAGAAATGGATTTCGACTTTAAGAACAGGGTGGCCATGGTTTCCTTGAAACACAAATGACTAAATGAATGAAAACACTCCCTGGCCACTGTGCTGTTTCTCTCCACCGTTATTTTTCTGTATTGTCAGTTAAGATCTGGAGAAAGGTCAGGCTTTCTAGAGCTAACGTGGTGCCTGTGGCGTGTCCTGCCCTCCCAGCAGCAGCCAGGGTGGCACTCATGGAAGCCAGGCCTGGAACATTCTCAGCACTGCCTGGTCTCACTCATTTCTTCCCTCAGCAAATCCACCCTAGGAAGATCTCGATTCGCATGAGCAAACTTAGGGATTGACTTAATGCGTAAGCTTCCCAAGAAGACTCGGCTACCGTGTTTAAACATGGTCCAGTGCACAGTTCTTCATATATAGGTGGTCCCTGACTGAGGATGGGTCTGACTTACAATTTTTTTGCTTTACGCTGTCAAAAATATGGGTTTATCGGGGGTATCAAGTGCATTTTCAGCTGATGGTATTTTCAACTTAACAATGGGCTTACTGGGACATAACCCTATTGTCCAGTCAGGGAGCATTGGTACCCAGTTTCCTCAGAGAAGTTCCCGAGGCTGACTGGTTCCACTGTTGGCATTGACGAGAACCTGTGCCAGGGTTCAAAGGACTGTTTGGGAATCTGCCAAAGGTTAATCCAGTCCCGGGTCAGGGCTCTAGGGTGTGGCTCCAGCAGAAGCCTCTGCTTGTGTTGCAGGCCTCACCGCCGATGCGAGGATCGTCATCAACAGGGCCCGGGTGGAGTGCCAGAGCCACCGCCTGACGGTGGAGGACCCGGTCACTGTGGAGTACATCACCCGCTACATCGCCAGCCTGAAGCAGGTGGGTGCCTGCCTGGCCACACGCTCACCTCTGCCTGTGGAGCAGTCACTGCTTTGTCACGAAAAGTGTCCTACCACGTTACTTCATGTGCATGTTTGCGTCGCCTGTCACCTTAGGGGAATTGGAAAACTGCATTTAATCCATGGTATAGTCCTAATCTTGTACACATGTAACTTAATCTAGTTTATCAATTTCGGTACACTGTTGTGTTCTCATTGCCTGATAGGGGCCAGACTAAATTCATGTGTTGGGAGGGAAATAATAGTTTTTGTCTTGCCATTCTCAATGTCCAGTCAGTCACCAAGCAGGTTGGAGGGGGCCGACAGCCACCCAACGCTCTATGGTCAAATGCCATTAATCTTTAAAACCAATGTGTAGCTAGAATGCACGTGTCCCTGTCAAAATAATTTCTAGGGGCCTGAGGTATGCTTCATGGTGCAATTCTAGGCAAGTCTTGTAGGAGTGAAAGTACAGAAAGAAAAAGGGTATTGAAAGCCATTGGCTAATTTTATTTATCATTCGAATTGCTAATAACCTGAGAGTGGGCTCAGCGATTTAAAATATTTCCGTATCTTCACTAAGTACAGTTTCATCACATGTATCTTCTTATGGTTGACAGCACTGATCTGTTTCTTTTCTGCCAGCGGTACACACAGAGCAATGGGCGCAGGCCGTTTGGTATCTCGGCCCTCATTGTGGGGTTCGACTTTGATGGCACCCCCAGACTCTATCAGACTGACCCCTCGGGCACATACCATGCCTGGAAGGTGAGTTGTGAGGAAACAAAGGCGCTTCAGGCAGCCTTACCAGAAAGAGGCTTTAGAGGCCGTTGAGAGGTTCTGGACCTCCTGCCGTAGGGCCCGAGTCTGTTGTAAACAGGCGACAGATCAAATTAACCTAGTCCTATGTGCACGTATTTGTTCCATGACACTTCTGACAGTAGAGCAAAAAAAAAAAAAAAAAATCATTAAACATTGCCATTTGAGAGAATATCAAAGGGCAGCAAAGTGTAAAGACACAAACCAAAATCTTGCATGTGTCTTGATAATGAAATAAAAGGTATAATCTCATTCTTGGTAAGAATCAGCACCAACTGTAAATGTTTCTTTGCAAAGGAAGGCAGGGGACAGGGCCTGGGGAACAGGAGGTGGACAGAGGCTGGCCAGCCCACGGGCAGGCCATGTTCTTGGACCGGCTCTGGGTTGTTGCACCCCGTGCCACATGAGAACACACGTGTCTGTTTCAGGCCAATGCCATAGGCCGGGGTGCCAAGTCAGTGCGTGAGTTCCTAGAGAAGAACTATACTGATGAAGCCATTGAAACAGATGATCTGACCATCAAGCTGGTGATCAAGGCGCTCCTGGAAGTAAGTGCACTTTCAAATTCACATGGTGGTAAAGGCACCGCACAGGAAGGTGGGAGCAACAGCAAGCCTGATGCTGGAGTTAGCTAGGTGCCAGGCTTGAGCCACGAAATGGAGAGAAAAAATGGGGACAAGGGGTGGGGTTGTGAAGTCTCAGGCCTTGTCAAGGCCTTGAAAGTGCTGGCAAGTGAAGCCAAAGAGGCCAGGGGTAGGGCAGCCGGCGTGCAGGCATGGGGTCACGGTGGTAGGTGGTAGCCGCCGTGTGTGGAGGGGAGGGCCACGAGCACAGCCGCCATGCGAGAGAGGAGCGTCCGAGGGGGCAGGCTGATGGGGCTGCACAGGTGGGACTGCATTTAGGACAAAGGCTTCAGGGGCTGGGCCCTCCCTCCTCGTGGCAGTGCTGGGTTTGGGTACACACCTTATTTAAGGTACTCGAGCTGCTTTGGTCTGGAGTGGGTAGAGGTATCTAATGCTTCTTTCTTCCCCTTCAAGGTGGTTCAGTCAGGTGGCAAAAACATAGAACTTGCCGTCATGAGGAGAGATCAACCTCTCAAGGTAATTGATCGCCCAGTGTGTCTGCTTTCTTGCCCATGGATGTTGCTCCACGCTCAGGGCCAGGTAGTACCCGTTTGGGAGGAAACGTCATGGGGCCATTCTGTGGTTTTAACATGAGGGAAGTATCTTTCCAAGGCTCCCCACGGAAGTCTAAAAGGAATCATTTCTGTTTTCCTGTCTGGTTAAAGACGCCACTTGCGTGTTGTCTTGGCACACTGAATGGTTGCCAGCAACGGGGGGTTTGCTGCTGCTCTGAATACTCGCCCAGGTCGGGCAGATGTCACCGGGTCTTCCTCGGAGTCTCTCCAGAGGCTGCACAACTGGCTGTGCCACACAGGCTCCCGCTGCCCTCACCAAAGGAAGGTGCTAGTGCCGTGGCACCTTGTGTGGCTTGCTGGTTTGCTGTAAAATTTTTTTTTTTTTTTTTTTTTTGTAGATTTTAAATCCTGAAGAAATTGAGAAATACGTTGCTGAAATTGAAAAAGAAAAAGAAGAAAACGAAAAGAAGAAACAAAAGAAAGCATCATGATGAAATCAAATTTCCTTGCTTGTAACAATTTTTAAATTCAAATCATGGTTGAGTCTCAATGATGTGTAGGGATTTCCATTCCATTTATCACTTATTCATACTGTCTGAGTGTCCTACAATAAACTTCCATATTTTTTAACCTTTTTAAGAGAATGTATATCTTTAGGTATAATCACAATGGTTCTTTAGAAAGTGGTGTCTTTCGCACTCGGTTTCTGCATCTGAGCTTTCCCTGCGGTTGCTTGTGGCCAGGTTCTAAGACGACGACATGCTAGTTATTGGAGCTGGGGGTCCCCCTTCAGGAGACCCTGGTTTCTGTTGGGCTGACTTTCCATTTGCTTTTAGACCTTTGTTCAAGTCCCCAGTTGAGGTATGACGTCAGAGGGCACAAGCAACACTGAGTTTGAGTCCCCACTAAAACTGCAGAGCAGCAGCTGTGTTCGAAAGTAGTTTTTTTATATTTTTGGTTTCAGTAGATGACGTTTAATGTTCGTCACGTTTTCTACCTGAAGACTCTGGTTCTGGCTATTTCCTACCACGCCCCACCCCCAGTTTTTGGCCCAAAAGGGTGCCGGCACAGGGGCAGTTTAAGTCCACTCTTTCGCTTCCCTCGAGCTGAGGGCGATGCACAGAGGGCCTGCTGGTTCCTCGGGCGGCCCGTCCCGCTGCACTGCTGTGCTGCCTGCCTCGGTCGGTAGCTCCTCTTGCATTTTTGGTATATGCTATCTTCTAAAAGGAGTGAAGGGGCCCAGATACATTTTGAGCTCAGCATAAAATGTGTAATTGTCAAAACTATTGTTGCTTTGAAATTTTAACAGTATCAGTGTGGTGGCTCCCACCTAGAATCCTAGCACTTTGGGAGGCTGAGGTGGGAGGATTACTTGAGACTGTGAGTTCAAGACCAGACCAGCCTGAACAAGAGGGAGACCTCGTCTCTACCAAAAAATAAATAAAAATTAGCGGGTGTGGTGGCACATGCCTGCAGTCCCAGCTACTTGGGAGGCTAAGGCAGGAGGATCGTTTGAGGCTGCAGTGAGCTATGATGCCTGCCACTGCACTCCAGCCTGGGCGACAGCAAGACTGTCTCAAAAAAAAAATTTTTTTTAAACAGCAAGGTTAGTCACAGGTGACAGATGGTAAACGATGACCTGACATTTAGATTTTCTAGCAGGCAATACCCATTAACTGCTACGTCACTTAACTAACTGGTTTAGGGTTAGAGCTGTGGCTACCTGCACTGAGTGTGAATACCAAGGAAGGTTTATTTTTACCGGCCAAGGCTATCAGTTGCCAAAAAGAAAGGCTGGCTGGCTGCTGCTGGTCTCCGCCGCGGAGGCTGACGGGATGCACCTCCCGTCCTCTCAGCCTGCTTTTGACCTTACCTGCAAACCCCCTACGGTGAAAGGGATGGTTTTAGCCTAAAACCAGCCAAGTCTCTGCTTTTCGGTGGTCCCAGGAGGCAGCGTGATAGTGGGTTCTCAGGGGCCCGAGAGTATGAACGCCCCCAGGGAGCCTGGAAGCTGCATGAGGGTGGCAGGGGGGCCGCTTAGGAACAGGCCTGGCTGTGAACTGGTCTTCTGACTAGTTTCCATCCAGTTTGTGGACCACGGAGCCCCCATCCCAGAAGGGCAGCAGACGGTGGGAACCCAGGCCTATCTCCCGGCACGTCAAGTGCCAGACCCAAGCCTCCCCAAATCCTACTGGCGCAGGTGTGCTCCAGACCTGGACGTGACGCAGAGGTGATTCGGGTGGCAGAGTCAATAGGACTCTTAGAGTATCTGAGAAGAACATTTTAAAGGTTTGCATGTTTATTTATAATTACAATTTACATCACTCCAACAGAGCAGCCCCACTGCTGTGTTCTAATTCTCAGCCATTAAGTTCTACAAAAATAAAACTTAATACAGAACTAAAGCCTTTATAGCTATTAAAGGGGTTGTAGTTACCAAGGTGCTTATTTTCAACAGAATGCCCTGTCAGTCAGAAGGACGCATGCTCACACTAAGGTTCTGACCTAGTTACTCATGCAACAAATGTATAGCCCCACCCTCCCACCACCTGCCTTTAAAACAAAAACACAACTATTTACATTGGAGGGAAATAATGCTCTTGGTCAACTGACCTTGCAAAAAAGACTGGCTCATTTCCAGGTGGATGAGAACACCCACGTGCTCGGCCAGAGTCCAACACCGACTGGCTGGCCCAGGCCAGAAGGGCCACCAGATGCCACGGGGGCGTGTACTGGGCTTTGACCCACCTCGATGCCTCCGGAGGCCGGGCTCTGTGTGACAGCTCCGCACCTAATGTCGGGGTCCCTCCTGCCTCGCCCAGTCCTTCCAGCCCACCCGCCCTACCAGCCCCCACCCTGGACAGCACCACTCGACGTGTCAGGGTCGGCTGGTTTGCTTATACAACATGATCCATGGGACACCCCTTCCCTGCCCTCGGCCCACCCGCCCCACACCACCCTGTGCTGGCCCTGCCTGCTCCTGAGACCCTATCCTCGGCAGTGGGGGTGCCACGCCAGCAGCACCAGGGCCAGCTGGGTTACAGAGATGCCCTTGGCTGCCACATTTGCCAAATTGAGATTTGGTTCCACTTTAAAAGTCAAAGCTGTCATAAAAAAAATAATAAAGTGAAGATCAAGCTTTCGCTATAGAAACCTTTCTGCAAAATACCAAAACCTTAGGCTACGCACAACTAAACAGGAAACATAGGTCAAGACACCTCAAAGAGGTCACCCATGAATACTTCCCCAAAACAAGTGGTTCTAACTTAGACCAACTTAAGTCCAAAACATAAGTAGCAGGATGGGAATTTTCCAAACAACGTAAGCAAAGTGACCCACTTCTCCCCATAAGTGCCATGTTTTCCTTGTGTCCTGATACACACGCGTCGTTTCTGTGCCACTCGAGCAGGGGCCTGCGGAAGAGACGGGCAGTGAACGCACTCGAGAGCCCTGTCAGGCAGCTCCCCGGCGAGCCAGGCACTGCTGCCTGCAGAGCAGGAGACGCTCAAGCCCCCTCCCACCCTCCAGAGCCTGGCCGGGCTTCCCACTTTCCTCCCATGACCCACGCCGAGCACCACGGTTGTACAACACACTGGGGACAGAGGTGGCAGGCTGGTGGCAAGAGCCTCTAGCCCTGCAGGTCCCACCTGGCTGGGGGTGAACCAACACCAGGCACCCACGTGGGATGCCAGGCCCAGACTCAAGGTGCACAGTCACCTCGGACCTTGTTAAAAGTATAGACTCCGATTCAGGGCAGGGCCGGGCTGGGCTGGGGCAGAGACACTGGCTTTTCAGCAGGCTCTCAGTCACTGACTGCTCTCAAGCAGCAAGCAGCTGGCCCGCAAACTCCCACCATAGCCTCACCCTCCCGCACCTGGAATCTCACTCTCGGGCCCAGGTCCTGTCCCAAAAGATTTAGTATAGTTGGCTGGGCTGGGGCCTAAGAGCCCTCCAGGTGATTCCTTGACACCTTAGGCCTCTTCCTGCTGGGAGGCAGAGCCAGCCTGCTCCCTGCCCTTACGCTCTACCTGAGCACGCCCGTCCCTACACACTCCCACCAAAGCACACAGAAGCTTCCTCTGCTCACCTTCAGCTGCATCCTCACACCCTGCCAGTCCCAGCTCTGTGGGAAGTGGGGTTGCGGCGGGTTGCACCGTTGCCCCTGCCGCCTCGGAATCCACCTCGGGAACTGCGGCCACGCAGAAACCTCCCTGACACCCCGAAGGTCTCTGTGTTGAGCTTCCTCTCTTCAGCCCACGTCGTCCGCCTAGAACTAAACCACAGATGAAATTCCGATTGCAGCAGGCACCCACTCTCAGGTTCCTGAGCCAGGCTTCGTCCTCAGCATTGCCCAGGGAAAGAAGGACAGGCAGGACCAGAGCCATTACGGGGAGCAGGGGGACCCCATCAGCACTGGAGGCTGAGACCCCACGGTGTGGGGGCTCCCAGCCACATCTCAGTTTCTCACTGTGGACTGGGCTGTTCAGTTGGAAACTCTCACATCTCTGTCACCAAAGGTGAGCAGTTGCTACCAGACAGCTACTGAAGCAGCCCCCACGGCCACTGGGTACAGGAAGGAACACTGGAGAGGCCCAGGGCCCCTGCTTGATGAGGAGTGGGCTGGTCACAGAGAAATTCCCGAGAATGTGATGCATCTGCCTGGGGGCTGGGCATGGGACACAGCACCAACCCTGGTACCACCCAGACGTGCTGCAGGCCGCGATGACCTCCAGCGTCTCCTGTGCTGAGCCCGCCCAGCACTGCCACCCACACAGGCCGCTGCTCCAGGCAGCGCATCCATCACCGAGGAGACCTGCAGCTCTCGCAGGCTTCCATGTTTAAAGACACAATAACTTCATCCTTCAGCTGCCCGAGCCAAAGAACTTGGCAGTTGCTCTGAACTCTTCTCATACCTGTCAGTCAATCCTGTTAGCGCCACCTTCAAAACACATTCACACTCCACTCCTTCCCTCTGCCACCACCGTCACGTCACTCACTCTACCCCGAGACACCTGCACTGCCACACTAGCCTCCTAACAGGTCATCCAGCTTCTAGGCTGGCCCACCTTCTGCCCTCGCCAAGGACGCCGAAACATGTCAGACTGCACCGCTCCTCAGCTCAAAACCCATGGCTTTCGCGGTGCCCAGGACAAGAGCCAAAGTCATTACCACGACCTACAAAACCCAACAGGAACGCATCCTGCCAGCCAGACTCGGCTCTAGCCACATGGCAGGCTGTGGCCCCGCCTGGAGACGCTTGCCTCACTCCTCACACACCTGCCTCGTCTGTGCGACCTGATCACACATGGTTACACCCACACCTCGCCACTCCTTCACTGCTGGCACCCCCAACACACTGTGCTCTTCTCCCAGGGAGAACGTGGGCGTGGGGATCGCCCAGCTGTTTTCTGCTGTGTCCTCCCTGCCCCGTGGTGTGGCTGGTGCTCAACCTGCAGGACAAACGGGCCTGAGTTTCCACACCATGCCCGGTCCCCAGACTTTACTTACTGTCCAGGTTGTTCAGAGGCAGCACCTGAGTACCAGCTGTCAGGTACTACAATAAGACACACGAAATGATCCCCAGCCCGAACAACCGAGTGAAGGAAGCCACGGGGAGAAGCTCCAGCCGCTGGCTCAGGTAGCAAGGTCCCCAGGCCCCCGGGGCAGCAGGACCAGCAATCAGGCCAAGGTGCGGAGAAGCAGTGCTGACCATGGAGCCTACCAGGAGTGGTGCCACCAGCCTTAGTGGGGATGGGGCAGCAAAGCCAGGGGGAAACAGGCTTAAGCCTGACTGGTCAGACCCTCAGGCCAAGTGACTGGCAACGGCTTCCTTCGATACAACCTACTGCTGGCTCCAGGCAGGTGCTAGCTGGCATGCACGTACCTACTATGCAGAAGTGTGAGCAGGATCCTATGTGTGCCCTGAACTTAGGATTCCAGGTTAGAGCATGTCAGTCCTGTCCTTCTGAGACTTGCAGAATGACTATCTTCCCACCAGTTCAATCAGGTTCTCACCTGGTCTTGAGTTCAGAAGAGATGTTGTCAAAGAACGACTTGGATTTGTCGTAGTAGCAGTTGGGCCCCAGAAGGTCCTCCTCCGCAGGAGTTTCGTCATTCTGGGTCACCACAGCTGGGTCCTTCTCTTCCCCTTTCTCAGCTTTGTCATCTACAAAGAGAAGCAGAACACAGTAGGTACAGGAGAAAAAAACCACACTCACTCCCATGCAGGGTGGGCCCCCCAGGTCCACTCGGCTGCCGTCCTCCGGCACGACCTTCACCTGAGCGTGCTCTAAGTGCAGATCTCTGGTAACTTCTAACCATTGGTCTCACTCTGCCCTCGGGGCCTGCAGTCTGCACTTACCCCACGGTGACTGTTCTCACACCTCCCCACAAACTCGTCTCATCAATTCCTCAAGACACCTTTTCCAGACTGGTCACCACCAGCCTGGCTTGCCCTGGTCGCCCCAGTCATCTCTTCCTAACACACTCTAGGGACACTCTGGAGGGGATGATAATTTTCACGAGTCAGACCTTTAAAATTCAGTTTCTTCTTAAATTCTTTGTCAAGCTCCTCTCGGTTAAACTGAGCATTTGCACTCTCAAAATCAAAGTCGCCCTCGAACTTGATTGTGTTTTCCTTGACACTGGTCGGACGGTTCTGCCCTCTGGAGCGATTCCTGGTTCGCCTGTTCCCTGTGAGGAGACAGGGCAGCCACAGCTGGAGCAGGCCCCAGACCTGACGCTCTGCGGCTGACTTCACAAGCAGTTTCCAGGCACGCGTCAGAGACAATGACGCAGGGGCGGAGCACACAAGCAGCAACTGCACTCCAGCACCCCCTGAAACCGGCACCAGAGAAGCAGGCAGGAGGAGGGCAAGCAAAGCTCAATCTGATCACATGTGGCTCCCCAGAAGTCACGTGGCAACAGGTGTTACCTGATCGCCTCCTCTGAGGTCTTCTGTTCTCGTCATTCACCTGCCCTTGAATTTGCACAGCTGCCGGCTGGACTATATCTAAGGCGCAAAAGGGAAGAATCAGGCGAAGCTCCCGCAGAAGCCAGAACCCAGCCGCGGAAGCAGGGCACCACCACCCGGGGCATGCAGCAAGAGGCGGCACCACGAGAGGCTGCTGCATGGCCCTGCCCTGCAAAAGCATGTGGGGTTTAGGATGGAGGCGCTGTAATTTTTAATTAAAAAAAAAAAAAAACCCAGGAAGTAGTGTGCTACTTTTAGAACATCGAGCAAACTCCAGGGAAGAAGGATTCAAGTACCGCTGGCGGTCTTGCTGCTTGGCTGGGCCTGGCGAGCGCTGAGCTGCGTCCCTGTGGTACCCTTGCCAGGTAACAGCTTTTTGGCGTTCAGGTTATCAACAGAACCGGTCTGGACAGCCTGTTCCACCATGGGGCTCTTGCCAACCGGGATGGATGGAAAACCAGCTCCTGAGTTGAGGAGGGAAGGAGTGTTTACAAACAGAGAAAAAAGTAGTCTCACATCTCCAGCCACTTCTCTTCTGGCTGGCACTTCAGGAAGGAAAGGAGGGCAACCACCTAGAGATTCTACCAAACGCCAACAGAGCTCCCCCAGACCGGGCCACTCCCTCTGCGGCTAACCCGGCAGCAAAAGCAGGCCTGGTCATCTCTGTGTGCCCCAGGCTGCCTGAGTCAGGGGACCTTGAGGAGGGGAAAAACCACTGTGCCTATCAACAGGCATCTCCCCAGGGTTTAGGAACAGCTTTCCTAGAACTACGTGAGCTCTGACCCTAAACGGGCTCAAGGCTCCTGAGACACTGAATGCAGGACCTGAGAATCATTCTGGTCCACACTAGAGAAGAACCAGCCCAGCCTGGCACCTTCTAGAAAATGCAATAGTCAGACTTTGAAGTTAAATTCTAGAACACTGTAATAATAAAACTAAAAAGGATGAAGTTATAAGAGCTGACTTCAGAGAAAGTGACAGCCCCCACAATTCTCCCAAGTGCAAAGGCTCATCACAAAGAAGCAAAGGATTCCCAGGTAGCCCTTGGTAAGGCTGTGCCCGAACACGGCACTCCCAGGCCTGAGCACATGAGATGAACGATCAGACACGGAGCCCTCGGAACCAGGTCAGAGAGAGGAGCGTCGCCCACCTGCCCGCCTCCTCCCTTTCCTCTGCCAAGTCCAGGCCCTGTGGGGACTCTTCAAACAGGGCAATTTGGGACTGGGTGGAGGCAGATGGAGATCTGAGACAGAGAAAGTGAGCTCTGACCATGGGGTGACTATTGTTAGAGGAGCAGCCCAACACAGACGAAGACTGGGTGTTCTCACCTTGCTTTGCAGATAGGACAGAAACTAGGAAAGTTACTGGTGACAAACTCCTTGTAACTAGATCAAGAGAAGCCCTCAGAGCAGGTGGGAATGGCTTCATGTACAGGTATCTCCGTCTCCTCTGACAGGAACTAACCTGGACCACCTTCTCTAACCTCTACCACCTCACTTAGCATGACCATCCCTGAGAGACGAACATGCCTTCGAGCACCTCCTGCTTACTGTGCCTGGATGGAACAAGGAATTTGGGCTTGTTTGCTTTTTACAAAACTAAACCCGTTAAAACAAACAGTCTTGCCCTGTGAGCAGTTTTAAGTAAATGATCCTAAGAACAATGAAAGGATCGAGTGTCATTGTTAAGTGGGAAAAAGTATTACTACTTCTTTAACTTAGATACACTGGAGTCCATGCAGGATTCAGAAAGCAGCACATGCAGACGGCAGACTGACAGCAGTTGCTCCCCACAAGCAAAGCCCCAGGCGTTATCTTGGACTAGGATGGGCTGATGGTGCTGGCCCTGCCTGTGGCAAAGCACCCAGTGCCGTGTATGACACAGACGTGCACAGGAGTCCTCAACATGAATTTAAGAACTTCAGAGTAAATGAGAAGAGTTGTCAGGAAACCCCACAGGTGCCCTCACCCCCAGCACAGAGACGCACAGGTGGTGCACACTGGCATTAGCAAGCCAGCCATCAGGCTGACACTGCCCACCTGGCCAAATGGCTGGGGACTGTCACCCAAGCCCCCAATTTTGAATGCCCTGAAAGGGTGACCTGTGTGTAACACAGATCAAAGAGCAGCACAGGCACGTAAAGTGCTCAGGGGAATTCCACTGTAACCATCTAGAATAGATTTAGGACCCAGCAAAACCCCAGGTACATGCTTTCTGTGCACAGTGAAGTTCCCCCATACGAGGTAGTCTGTGGCACACGTCAAAACAGACCCTGCACCCAGGGAGAGTGAACAAAGCACTCCGCTGAGTCTTTCTAATCCCGTCTTTAAAACTGTGGTAGTTCATAAATCAGGACTGTACGTCGAAGCAAGTAAGCAGCTCAACTGAACCCCGGGCTTGGCAACGATCTGCTCCAGCTACTGTCATTCTGTCTACTGGTTTACCCCCTTGCTCTCGGGATGGTTTGCAAGACAGCATGCAGTTCTCCCAAACTGCGGTTACCCTTGGCAGTGGGCTGCTGTGGCTCTGAGGACAAGTCAAGCTCTGAAACAGGCTGTGGAGATGGAGAAGAGCTAGGGCTGGAAGCAGCGGCTGAGGCTGGAGGGCTTACCAACTTCTCTAAAAGAAGAGAAAGGAGAAAGAGCAAAAAAGAAAGCACACAAATAAGTCAGGATATACTTGTCTTGTGTCTAGCAAGCTTGGAAAGAGCCAAGCAACCTCTCACAGGGCTTTGCTCATACAAACATATTTTAGAAACACAGTGAGCCAGGCTGAGAAGGCCACCTGTCATATGGGGAACAGCAACCAAGACAAACATGATTTGTAGCAGCACGTGACCCACAGAACTGGTCTAGGGCCTAGGCAGCCCTCTCTGTCTCAGCTACCTCATGCTGGAGTCCCCGCAGGGATGGGCGATCACCTGCCAGCTCCGTACCCTGAACACAACTGCAAAGTTATGTCCAAGTCAAGGACAAGGTGGAATCTCACGTTACACCTTGAAAATCGGAGCTTACCTGGGCTGGTTACTTAACCTTGGCTGAAACCATTTTTGAGCCAAGGCACTTAACAGCAGAAGAAAGGACATAATACGTGGGTGTTATACTTAACTTTCTGACAGGCTGACAAATGTGTAGAGCTAGAACTCATCTGTAATCTTTTTTTTTTTTTCTTATAGCCTCCAGGTCCCACAGTGCTATCATCTGTAATATTTCATATTTGTGTGTGTATGTGTATATATATATATGTGCACACATATATATGAAATATCTATCTCAATTATTTCTTCTCTGAAGCAGATAAACCAGAACTTCCACCTAGACCCACACTGACATTTCAAATAAATTTTGATTTGATTCATCTGTTCCAAAACTCAGGTTGCTGCCTCTTTTACTCTCAGTTAAGTAGTTACTAAGCATTCTTATAAGCTAAAGTTGCAATGGGCAATTTACCAACTGTCTAGCAATATAAAGTCTATGAGCTTAACATGACAAGAGCACCTTCCCCACCCTTCCTGACAGTCACAAACAGGTGTGGTTTACCAAGGAGAAACAGGCTACTCACCTAGGCCTAAGGAGGCGGCGTACTGCTGGCTGAGCAGGGAGCTGGCCGCCAGCTGGCCATAGGGCGGCATCCCTCTGAAGGGGCTGTAAGGCACATGTGGCTGGAAGGGCGAGGCGGAGGCAGAGCCCAGGGAAGACTGAACAATGAGACACACGGTGAGAGTGGCGCATGCCATCCCGTCACCCCGAACTTCCGCATTTAGAGCAAACTTTCAGATGGGAAGCAGGCATCCTGCTGGCAGCCTGTATTCCGGAGATGCTAGAGCAATCCTCACAGGGGCCTGAGTTTTCAGTATGGCAAAAAGCTGCCTGTTCCACAGCGCTTCACTCCCAGCTCCACCTGTCCACGTAATTCTAACCCTAATTTCTCCTAACTCAAAACCCTCAAATGGCTCTCCACTGCCATCAGGTAACAGGAGGAAAATGCCACCTGATTTGCGACACCCACCGCAGAAGTGTGGCTGGAAAAGGACTCACACTTCCCCGAACATCCATGTTCTCTCGAGGGGGACCCCAGCCTTCGGGAGCACTGCTGTGTGTTTGGGGACTGACCTCCACCCACTCCTTATCACCTGGCCACTTCCTCTGTTCCTCAGGCCTGGCTCTGGTACTTTCCTCTTCTGAAATCCCTGAGGGCCCCCTCCCCCAAGCCTTCGGAAGTCTGGCTAGGGCTTCTCTTGTGCTCCTAAAGCCCACCCTGAGGATCCCACCTTCCAGGGTGTAGGCTCAGTCCCAGAGGCTGGTGCCATCTGAACCCCACAACAGCCAATGAATATTAAAATTTATTTTTTTGTATCGATGGGAAAGAGAGAGAGAAACAGACCAAATATTTACGTTTACAAGCTAACAAAATATTACTCTGGGCTCCCTGGTAATCCTGGGCCAAATATGCCACAACCCAGCAGGTGGGCGAGACACCAGACTTGCAGAGGTTGCGCTGGGATGGCGAGTCCGCCAGCATCAGGAGACACAGCTGCCCTGCTAGTGTCTCATCCTCATGCGGCTCACCCAGGCTTCAAAGGGCTCAGACTTCTCCAACCAGAAACTTAAGGGCAGGCGCCATGCCCAAAGCATCCACCCCTTCGCACAACACACACAACACACCCCCACCCAGCACCACCCCCCACAGAGAGAGTTTCGCAGCCCGCCTCCCAGGGCCATGCGGTACAGCACATGACCTACTGCAAGCTGCACAAACCAACACCTTCTGCTGCAACAGCAACAACCTAGACAAAATTCAAGCCCCTTGTCATTAAAAAACTACTCCAGTTGAGCTCTCTGGCCAAACAGATGACACAAGCTCCATGTGGAAAATAGCATCTCTCACAACAGTACCCCCCAGAAGGACAGCGACACACTTACTTGCACGATAGCAGGATCCTGAGGGAGTGTGTGCTGGGCTTTGGGAGGTTCACACACAGTAATATCTTTGATATCACTTCCCCGGAAAATGATGTACTCATAAATTTCCTCTCTCGGGGGAGCAGGCCTATCTGTGGGACGGTCTTCAGTACCAAAGGATCTCACTTAGGAGTTGAGAAAAAGAAGTGTTAGGCTGTCGATCAATTCTCTTGACACTACAGCTCCCAAGCCTTCCAGAAGACAGGCGGCTCTCACCCTGAGCCCCAACACAGCACCCAAGTCCTACATTTCAACAACCCGTTAATCACCACCTTTCAGCAGACAGTACCCACAAGGCATCAGCTGGTGACGCTCCACAAGTTCTAGGTCACAAAGATGACAAGGAAAAACTCACGGACCCATGATTTCCCGAAGTTCCCCATTCCCGAGTGCACTCACACCCAGGTGCGGAGCTCTCAGCAAAACCTCCTTTTCCACGTCTGCCTTCGCAGACTAAAAAGCCTCACTGCAGACTAAAGCCTCACTGCACACGGTTTCCTTAGGAGAAATCCAGGAAGCTGAGAGTTTCCCTGGCCCTTCCACCCACAAGCTTGGGAAAACTGTTACAGAAATCACAAAGGGAGTGAGGGGGGGGCCCAGAATTTGCACCCCTGCCACCAGCTTCCGTGTCTATAAGGAAGTCCTGAACCCAAGGGACTTCTCGGGGTGTTAACCCCCAACCAACAGTGCTCTCCTTAGCAGGTCCCCAGGGCAGAGCTGGGTGAGCACAACACCTACTGAGCACTGGCCCCCACTCCAGGCCTCAGTTTCCAATTGGGATCTCATGTCAAACGCAATGAAGTACCAATGGCCCGAGTGTGCACGTAACCTTGTAATGCTGAACTCTCTCCTGCAGCAAGGCAGGAGTCTGCGTGCGTTTGAGCACAGGGCTTTGAAAGGAGACGTTCCCCCAGTCTGAATGACTGCATCCTTCCAGGCACGCGGGCTCCCTCTTACCCAAACAGCGTCTCACACCTGTCCAGGCACCTGAAGGACCCCCAGGGGCCTAGCGCCGACCCAGACCCGGCCCCACCCAACCCACCAGCACTGTTCTCAGCGAGGCAGAATTACACTCCATCCTCTGGAGAATGAAGACAAAGAAAGTCTGGGCCACCCACTGCCTCGACAAGCTCAGAGGTTCTGGACGTCTCCAGAGTCACAAAAGAGCCCCCTTCCCCGAAGTCTCACAGGCCGGTTGTCGGTGCCCACAGGGGTCTGTCACAAAAGGGTAGAAGCCCCGCAGTCGGAGAGTCTGGATGAGGACAAGCGCGGGGCATCGAGCTGTCACCCGATGCTCGCACTCCGGCAGGAGGTTCCGTTAGGACCCGGAATATGTTCAGGATCAAGCCCCAGTTGCCTAATAGGTTCCAGAAGGGCAAGCCGGCCTCGCGCTTGCTCACCTCCCCCCAGCCTTCCGAGGACGCGCGGCGACACCCAGCCCCTTCACCCTGCCTGGCCTCCCCCCTTCAGGGATCCCCCAGAGGGAAGCGGGAGGCCGCCCCTGCAGCCGGCACCTGCAGAGGTGGGTTACGCCGGGCGGGGGGCGGGGGGAGGGGGAGCGGCGCCGCGGGGGCTGGGCCCGCCCCTCCCCAAACGCCAGCCGGGCGCCCGCGCACAATAACGCCGCCGGGGAGCCGAGGGAGACCATTGTGCCCGAGGGGCGCGACGGGGGAGGGCGGCGCAGAGGTGGCGGCCCGCGGCGGGGACCCGGCGGGCGCGCGAGTCGGGGCGTCCGGGATGAGGGTGTGGGGCTTCCCGGCGCAGGCCCCGGAGCCCACGGCGGGGTACGGGCGGGGGTCCCAACGCCCGGGCGTCCGGCGTGGAGCTGTTGGCCTGGGCGGCGGGCGCGGGCGGTTGGGCCGGGGCACGCGGCGGCCGCTACCTTTGGCGAGCGCCACGGTGGAGTTGTCCGTGTCGATGGTGTAGAGGATACCCTCGTAGCGGATCTGCGCCTTGGAGATGAGGCTGATCTTGCTGCCCAGATACGGGGTGCCTGACGAGCCGCTCATGGCGGCGGCCGGGGCGCGCCGGGCCGCGGGGGGGGACGAGCGCTGGGCCGCGGGCCGCTCCGCCGCCGCGCGGTCTCCTGGCCGCCCGCTCCTGCGCTCCTCCGCCCCGCCGCAGCCGCCGCCGGGAAGCCTCCTCACCGCCGCCCGAGGGGCCTGCGCGGGCGCCGTGCGAGCGAAGGAGGGGCGCGCGGCCGGGCCTCTGAGGGGAGTGCTGGGGAGGAGGGGCCGCTGCAGCCACATCCGGGGCCTCGAGCCGCCACGCGCCGCCCCTGCACGCGCGCCGCCCATTGGCTCGCCGCGCCCGCCGCCCTTTAAATATGGCCGCGCCGCCGGCCGGGGAGGGGGCGGGCCCGCGAGCCGCGCCTGCGCAGCGAGGGCCGGCGGGGGTGGGCCCCGGGGCTCTCCGCCCGCTTCCTCGGCCGGCTCCCGGCGGGCCCCGCGCGGGGCCGCGAGCGCCAGACCCAGCGCACGGGGAGGGAGGGGGTGGCCGCTGTTTGCAAACTCGGTGGGCGGAGCGGACACGGGCTCCGCCCACGGCGCGTGCCGCCCCGCCCTGTCCCGGCTCCGCGAGCTCCTCACCTCAGTTTACCTTTCTTCGGCCGCGGGGTCCAGCAGCTGCCCCCGGCTCGGTCCGGCGCCCCCAAACCCTCGCTTCCCGGGGCCCGCTTCCGGCAAGCGGCTCTAAGCACGGCCTGCCTAGCGCTGTGCCCGGTCCCGCCCCGCCGGCCGCGCAGTCCCCGTCTTGTCCCCGTCCCCGTCCCTGTCCTCGGGATGAACCCGGCCGCAGGGACCCGCGGGCGCGCGTGCGTTGCGCCGTCTCCCGACCGCGAACAGCGTCCGGGTCAGGGGCCGCTGCTGGGTCCGGGGAGACACTTAGCGTTTTATAAAAATGAAACGGAGTAAGATGAGTACCGGCATCCCACACGGTAAAAATAAGTACTCTTTTGTGAGGTGTCTGTTTCACTGTTCCGTGTGGACTTGGGCCGGGCGCGGTGTGGCTCACGCTTGTAATCCCAGCACTCTGGGAGGCCGAGGCAGGAGGGTAGTTTGAGCTCAGGAGTTTGAGACCAGCCTGAGCAAGAGCGAGACCGTCTCTACTACAAATAGAAAGAAATTATCTGGACAACTACAAATATGTAGAAAAAATTAGCTGGGCATGGTGGCACATGCCTGTAGTCCCAGCTACTCGGGAGGCTGAGGCAGGAGGATCGCTTGAGCCCAGGAGTTTGAGGTTGCTGTGAGTTAGGCTGACACCAGGGCACTCTAGCCCGGGCAACAGAGTGAGACTCTGTCTCAAAAAAAAAAAAAAAAAAAAAGTGTAGGCTTGGTCAGGACCCAAATTGTATTTCTGACCTTGCGGAGAGACAGGTGCTGCTGCCCCCTGTGAAACAGCAGCTTCGCGGGCAGGTAAGTCGCACCTGGGCCTAGGAGTGCACACTGCAGGCACCGCACAGTCTCCTGCCCTCTGTGAAGCCACCAGCCCCACCAGCAGCCAGTAGTGTCCAGGGAGAGAACGTGCCTTTGAGAAAGGAACGCAGGAAGCTGAAGAGAAGGTGGGCAATTTCATCTGCCAAGATTTGCCTGAACATTCCAGAATTGCTTCCTGGCTCCCAGAAAAGCGTGCTCAGGAAGCGAATAGAGACAGCAAAGTGACGGAGTTCCCCCAGCCCAGGGCAGGGTGGTGTCCAGACTCTGGGCTTCCGTCTGGGCACAGCACAGCCTCCGCACGCAGACAGGCAGGGCTGTGCCTCTCCGGAGCAGGTGCCAGCCAGGTCTCTTCTGGCCTGGTGAGTCCGCTGTGGAGCCCATGTCCTCCCTCCCCCACTTTCCAGGTGAGGAATCCCAGGTCACAGACTCTACCTCACATCTCCCCTCCCGGTTTCTGAGCCAGGAGCCCCTGTGTGTGTTGGGGGTGGGGATGCATCTTTCACTAACAGGAACTGATCCTGAGCCCCAGGACCCAGGGTGGGGAGGTGGGAGGGACCTCTGGGTGCCCACCAGGCTCCTGGACGTGCACTCCGGTGGTTCCCTGAGGACATTAGCCACTGTGCAAGTGCCCAGGCAGGGCCAAGGCTAAAAATATAAGCAGTGCCCAGGTCCAGGAACGCAGGTCCTGCCTTTCATTCCTTGGTGTCTGGTCCAAAGTGAAGTGCACTTGGGAAAGGTCTCAGAAGGGGAGCAGTTGTGCTGGACCTGAACTTGACCTAGAAGTCCATTGGTGCCATTTGTTTCCAGGCTAGGCCACATCCATCCAGTACCTTCACAATAAACAACTCTCCACCTGTGCACAGATCTGAAAAACCCAGCCACCCACTTGGTCATCACCAAGCCTTAGACCAGTGAACCAACAGATGTAGAGAAATGAGCTGGGGCTAGGTCAGGCTGCCTGCCTCAGTTTCTCCATTTGCCTGCCCGTCTCACTGGTGGACTTAACCCCAGAAGATCTTGCTTATGAGGAGCTTTTAGAGTGGCTAGGGGCTCACATGTGGGGACGGGGCGTGCAGGGGACCACAGAGGCAGCTGGAGAGGTTTCCACTGCAGCCACGAGCCACTTACTAAGCACCTACTGTGTGTAGGTAGAAGTGTTCCCCAGTAAGGACATGTGTGAAGACATGGAGGTGTGACACCCAGTCTAGCTGGGGGAACACGGACCAGTGTCCAGCAGGCGAGGGTGTACCGCCACGGAAAAGCATCTGCGCCTCAAATGTACGCCTGAGAAAGAAGCGCTGGCGCAGCCACGGACCTCACAGGCATCATTGCCTAGTACTAGGAGCTACCCAAAACAGCTGCGCCGATTCAGGGACCATTCATAGGTGGGCGGTCCACAGGTACAATGACTCAGTGGTCTGAAGTGTGGGCTCGTGCCAGTGAGGCAGTACCTCCCTGTCCCCTCCTCTCATTCAGCATCTCACCCCGCTGGGCAAGAGCCCTCCGCCGCCCAGGTGCACAGAGCGCCAGGAAGCAGCTGAGAGGGGCAGGCCTGGGCTGGGCTTTACTTCCTGCAGGGAGGACTGAAGGCCCCAGAGGGTGTACTCAGGGCACAGTGACCCCACACGTGGCCAACGGTGGCGTGGGGAGGGAGGGCAGAGTTGGGCTTTCACAGCTTGGAATTCTCGCAGGGTCCAACCTGCTCCCTGTGGATCCGGTTGAGGTCAGTTTCCTTCCGCTCAGGACCCTGCAGGGTGGCTTTCCCAGGAGGCTCCATGAGTGAGTACCAGTGGGCTGAAGTTCACGCATTCTCCCTCCCCTCCGTGCCTCCCCCTTCCCCCTTACCACTTCCGCTGCCATCTCCTCTCGTCTTTCCCCCTCTCCCCCCAGCCCACCCTAACAGCCAAGCTTTCTGGTGGAGGGGTGGCGCAGTGAGGAGGATGTCCTGTGCGAATTAAAAGGCATGTGTTCAACCCCAGGCCCAGGTGCAGCTGGAGGGATGGCTGAGCAGTGCTGAGGGGAAGCTGGGCAGACCCAGATGCTAGAGCTAGCGACCAGACGCCAACGAGTCATCCTGGTAGGCCCAGCCTGGAGCTCCCGCCTCAAGAGTGCAGAGAGAGAAGCTTGGAGAAGCTCCTGGGAACAGAGAACCCCGTCCTCTAGAGGCTGAGGGGCTTTTCCCTCTGCTGTAGGAGCTCAGGGACAGCTTGAGGGGCCTGTGTCCCACTCGGATGGAAAGTAAGCTAAGCAAGGCTCATCCTGAGCCAGGCCATCGAGCTCTGACTAAGTGCCTGCCTCTCGTGCCAGACCCGGTGCCCAGCCTGGCCATGTGGTTTCCACCAGCCCCGCTGCAGCCCTCTGGGGTGTGGTGCTGCACCTTCAGATAGGAGGGAAAGGAGCAGCCAGCCAGTCTCGGCGACTCCGCCAGGGCCACACAGACAGGGCGCTGCGGGGCTGGGATTCAGATCCAAGTCAGCTGCCTGCTGCCCCATGTTTCTCAACCTCCAGGCATCCCACCTCGAGATCCTCCATGCTCAGCACCTGGGGACAGGAGCCAGACATGATGTCTGCACCCAAGGAGCTCACACTCTGTGGTTGCCCACATGGAGCCTGACCCAGGGCTGGAGCTGGGCACCGGGGAAGGAGGCAGTGCTTCTTCAAGGGTCTCTCCTCTTGCATTTTACCCCTCTCTTAACTCCGTGCAATGAATGCAGGTTGCATCCTAGGGAGTTGCTATGGTAACTCGGAGGCCTGCCCTGAGTGTCCCTGGGCACTTCTCTTTGCACCTTCCTGATGCAGCACGAGCGCCTGCTGGGCAGAGCCACAGCCCCGGGAATGAGGTCACGTAAAAATGAAGAAACCGTGCGGATGCCAGCCGGCCAGAAGAGACTCCCGGCAGTGCTCCGTGAGTGACCTGAGGACGCCTCGTCCATGGACTAAGACATCCTCGCCGCCCAGCAGAAGGCTGCAGTGCCAAGGGTGGAAAGCATTCTGCCAGGGCACGTGGTTATCTTATGTTCAGTTCCAGCTTCTTAACACCATAATCCTTTCCTTCTGTTGCTGCCTTAACCGCCCTGAGAGCAAAGGCTGGATCAGCGTTCCAGGCTGCAAGAGATAGTGCACACCAGGAGCCAGCAGGCACCCAGGTGGGCCTACGGAGGCCGCAAAGCCGACAACGGGGCAGAGTGTGAGCCAGGCTGGGAATAGGACTCCCTAGACCAGGGCTGCTCCATGCTTTTCTGGCAGGTTCCAGGAGCTGGGGGAGGATGGCAACTGAAGCCCATTTCTGGTGGCTCATCGTGTCTAAATAGGCAATTGCAGACATCCTTAAAGATGTGATTGTCTGTCCCAAGCACCGGAACGTAAAACCCTCATGTGCCATGGGAGTCTTGCTGGGTTTGGGCCTGAGCATTTTTACAGTCGACATTCCCCACACCTCGGAACCAGAGTCTGACCTTTCTACATTGCGTTGAGCCAGAACGCGTGCTGTATTCATTTATTTATTTGCGTACCAGCTTTTTTAAGGTTTTACTTGCTATAATTGCCCATTTAAAGTGTACAGTTCAGTGCTGTTTAGTATACAGCTTTTTTAAGGTTTTACTTGCTATAATTGCCCATTTAAAGTGTACAGTTCAGTGCTGTTTAGTATATTCCTAAGGTTGCACAGCCATCACCAGTGACTCCGGAACATCTTCATCACCCCCCAGGGAGGCCCCGTGCCCCTGAGCAGTCACTGCCCACTGGCCGCCTCCGTCCTGAGCATCCACGAGGCTGCTCCTTGTCATGACGATTTGCCGCCTCTGGATACTTCCCAGAGAGGGGATCGTGCAGTATGTGGCCTTTTGTGACCGGCTTCTTTCACTTAGCATGTGTGTGTGTGTTTCCAAGGCTCATCCGTGTTACAGCACATGTTGGTACTTCATTCCTTTTTATAGCGGAGTGATGTTCCGTGGCATCACGTTGCCTATCTGTCCGTGAGCTGATGAGCGTTTGGGTGGTTTCCACTTTTTAGCTATGAGGAGTGATGCTGTGAACACGTGTGAAATTTCCGTGTGGAAATATGTTATCATTTCTCTTGGGTATGCCCAGGTCATACGGTAATTCTATGTTTAACATTGTGAGAAGCTGCCAAACTGCTTGCCAAAGTGGCCACACCACCTCATATTCCCACCGGCCATGTGGGGGTGGAACCCTCACTTCTTAAGGTTTTGGCTGCGGCTGTTCCTCCATTTGGGGATGGGGGCTGCTCCCTGCCCAGATGCATGCCCAGTCCCAGGTGCCACCTGCCCTCAGGCACAGACGGGCAAGTCAGAGAGAGGCTGCTTTTGCGCTGGGGAGGGGCTGGCAACCCTTCCTGGGAAGAGTGGCACTGGGGCTGCCACGCGTGCCACCTGCGCTTTGCCCTAGCGCTCATGTAAGTCCGTGTGAATGGCGGACGGCTCCGAGTCCCCAGACGTTACCACTCCAAGTCCTCACTCCTGCTCCTGCCCCGCCCGCCCCTGACGCTTGCCAGACCCTGCATTCCAGTTTCTAAATAGAAAAGTAAGGCCAGTAGCAAAAGCCTTGAAGTGAATCTCAAAAGAAAAATAACCACAGGGGAAGTTCATACTTGTGGAATGTGTGGTGGCATCGTGCTAAGCAGTTCAAACGTGTGACACTGGAAGCAACACTCTGGAGCAGGGTTTAGAATCACCCCTGTTTTATAGGCAGGAAGCCGAGGACCAGGACAGTTAGGTGACGTGGCCAACGTCAAAGAGCCGGCATGCGAGCCAGGTTGGGGAACCCCTGGTCTTGAGCACAGTGTCACACACCCTCCAGTATTTGCTGAGTGAACAAGAGCCCTGCCTGACCTTGTCTGTCATCACACCGAGGCCAGGAGCGATGGGTGCAGGCTGGCTTCTCCCGCAGGCGACGCCGAGACGGAGCTGAGGGTGCAAACCGTTAATGGGAGGGCGGCACCTGGGAGAGGAAACGTGGAGGGGGTGGGTTGGGCCAGGAGCTGGGCCAAGATGCGGACCTGACTAAGCCCAGAGCAAAGCGTGTCTAGCGCAGGCACCCGACGCTGGGCAGAAGTGGCCAGGTCTACTGCCACCTGGCTCAGTCACTGTCTGGGGCCACCCTAACACCTCAGCACAATCTGAGGCTACCTGAGCAAAATCCCTTAAGGCTGCGACGGCTGCAGGTGACTTCCCAACAGATGGGAAATAGGACCAGGCAGTTAACCCTGGAAGAGGAGCTGGCAGCCAGTCCCTTTTTGGTTTGGTTTTTTTTTTTTTTTTTGAGACAGAGTCCTCACTCTGTTGCCCGGGCTAGAGTGCCATGGCGTCAGCTAGCTCACAGCAACCTCAAACTCCTGGGCTCAGGCAATCCTACTGCCTCAGCCTCCCGAGTAGCTGGGACTACAGGTATGCGCCACCATGCCCGGCTAATTTTTTCTATATATTTTTAGTTGTCCAGATAATTTCTTTCTATTTTTTAGTAGAGACGGGGTCTCGCTCTTGCTCAGGCTGGTCTCGAACTCCTGTGCTCAAACGATCCTCCTGCCCCAGCCTTCCCGAGTCCTAGGATTACAGGCGTGAGGCACTGTGCCCGGCCAGCCAGTCCTTTTTTGAAGGCAGATCTGAGCGGCACGTTTCTGTCAGGCCACCTCGTGCCCCAGAGCCTTTCTCCCGTGCGTGTGCAGGGGCGCCCCCCCCCCAGGTTCCCCGTCCCCCTTCCTGAAGGGAAACCCAGGGCGGGGAGGTAGGCAGATGAGCCCTGGTGCTACAGTGGCCTTCGGGCCTCACCACGGTGTGCATCTGGCCCCAGCTCAGCTGTCACCTGTGCGGGTCTGCGCCCCTGCCTACTGCACCTTCTCCACTGGGGTAGCTGCGCTTGTCCATTCACAGAGACCGTCAGGCAAGGGGCTGCCGTGGCGTCCAAGAAGGCCCTGAGCACCCTCGGAATCCAGCCCCATAGGTACCCCTCCCCTGTGTGGCAGCATACGCTGGCTGAGCCTCCCAGCCCCTCTGGGGTACAGCCCCTTCCTCCAGGGCCAGCCCAGCATGTCCTCGGCAGGCTGTGCTGTCACAAGCCTGATGGCAGGCCTGTTGGCCTGGGGAGCATGCCAGGACAGCTCCCAGAGGTGCCTGTTGCCTTGCAGGGGAGCAGCCGGCTACTGGTGGGGAGAGGCGGGCTGCTTTTGCAGCTCGTGTGGTCCAAGGATGAGTGCGGGGTCAGACTCTGTAACCTCCTCAGGGCCGTGCACAGGCCCCCACGTTCAGGCCCACCCCTGTAGGGGGTCCCCATGCTCCCGACCAGGGCCCTGACTTTAGCACAACAGTCATGCCTGAGATGGGAGCTTGACCATCTTTGACCTTCTTGAACTTTTGAACTTCGGCCACCTGGCTGTCAAATCTGCATTTGAACTTGAGCTTTCTGCTCTTCCACTCCCTGCAAGGAGGGCTCTTTTGAAGCTGCAGCAGACCTGCTCTCACACTTAGTTTCCAATTGTTTGTTAATTGCCCTCAGCTAGTCATTATCCCCCTCTAAGCCAAGGCAACTTAGTTAACAGCCCTCCAATCCCATTATCCTCCCCTGCCCACACATTTCAAGCACCTGAATCAGTTTGGCAGTGCGGGGCTGGCCGGGCTGGCCGCTGGCTTCTGCACCTGCTCGCGCTCCCCAGTCATTCCCAGGTGCCCCTCCCATCGCTGAGCACGGGGTCGTCCGCAAGCCCACCGTGCCGCCTGCTTTCTTGCACCACTTCTTTCCTAGGCCCAGGTCTTTGGGTTCTCCAGGAAGCCGACGCTGAGGTGGCAAAAGAATTCTCAGGAAGTCACGCCTTTGAGCGGAGAAGGACGGAAGCAGGATTGGGTGACAGAGCCACCACCGCCTGCATAGACCTGGTGAGTCCCGGCCAGCCCAGCCAGGAGCCGGAGCACAGATGGCCAATAGAGGGGACCCACGATGGGCAGAAATAGCTGTCCCTGTCCACCATGCTCAGCAGGGACTGGGGTCACCTGAGAAGCACGAGACCTGCCTTGGAGCTAATGGCTGCCAGTTCACCCCCTTCTGGCCGCGGGGCAGCAGTCCTTTCTCAGTGGGGCCTGAGCTGAGCATCTCTGGATGTGGCACGGAGAGGTGTCAGTACTAATTGTCATCCGTCCTTCCGTGGCAGGCCCTCCACGTTGTCCCCGTGCGCCATTTTGCGAAGAGTCAGGAACTCGGAGCTCCCTGGCAAGTACGCACAGTCTTTGCCCTCCAGAGTCCCTGCTGAATGGGGCCTTGCAGGGGCCACATTGGTGCTGTCCAGCCATCTCCTTGGCCACTGCTGACTGGACGGGATGGTCACCTGATGGTGGGCCACTCCCTGGCCTGGGCCAGCCAATTCTGTCCTAGGAATTTGGATCTGGGGCTTTGTGGGGAGGAGGCGGACGGGGGTAGGCACTTTCACAGGAAGAACACTCGGGGCGGGGCTGGGCTCAGGGCCACAGCGGTGCACCTGTTCTGTGGCTGCAGAGAGGCTGTGAAAAGTGGAGAGAGGCAGGCAGGTGGGGCTGACCCGCCCCGCTGCAGCTCCGGGGGTCCTAGAGGGCTTTTCACTTTTGTGAAACATGCCAGTTCTGCAGAGCCCGGCTGGTGTGAAGCTCTTGGCCTTTGGTGGCCTTCAAATAACACATTGGGTCCTCATGACAAATTTCCATCATGGAGCTGGCATGAGGGACTGTCTGTTCTGGGGCCAAAGACGCCCCCAGGTCTAAAGCGTCCCCCGCAGGAAGGGCTGGGATCCATTTCGGGTTTACCATCCTTCGCTGCCCGAGCCCCCGGAATTAGATTGCAGCTCTGTCCCTCTTGTAAACTTCAGTCACCAAGAGATTTGAAGGCTGTCTAGGAGCTAACAGAATTCTCCTCCCCCACTCCCAGGATGGACAAGTCCCAGCGCTTGGCTCAGGTGTGGGCATGTGACACTAGGCTGGCCGGTGGGAGGGTGGCCCAGGGCTTCCGCTGCCCTGTGTGGGGGAGCTTCTCTCCTCCCTGGGGCTGCTCGGCTGGCGGGTGGAAGCTGCTGGGAGGCTGGGATGTCACTACGAAGTGGACAGGGACACACTACCAGAGGCAATGTGGATGCTAAATCCAGCTGGGCCTTTGTCGAGTTCTATTTATATGAGCCAATAAAGAGCCTCATTTTTGCTTAAACTAGATGGGTTGGATTCTGCCACTTGCTGCTGACAGAAGAGGCCCCGGGGGATATCCCCTGCGTCCGCTGCCAAGCCCGAGCCAAGGCATGTTTGCCCAAGGACCCTGCCCAGCTCCTAGGGCAGGCAGAGGGAAGCATCCCAGACCCCCAGGGGCACCTTCCCAAATCCTCTAATCCCTCCCACACCCAGGATTGCCCTCAGCCTCCAACTCTGCCAGGACGGAAAATTCCCCCACCTGACCAGGCCCACCCCACTGTGCCCCTCTGACGGGGACCTCCCTGCTCAGCAAGACTGGCAGGTGACCTGCTGGCCATGGGGATGAGTGAGGGCAGGTCAGACACAGCCCTTGCCCTCCTGGGGCCGAAGCAGAGGGACCCCATCCCACCACCTGCACCCACAGGTAAGCAGCACCTCCTCAAAGACCAAGGTTGCCCCTTCATGTTTTAAAAAAATAAAATTTTATTGAGATTTAATTCATTTACGCTACAATTCACCCATTTAAAATATACAATTCAATGTTTTCTTCTAGTTTATGTTCACAGAGTTGTGCGACCCTCTCCACAGTCAATTGTGGAACATTTCATCTCCCCAACAAAAGAAGTCCCATACCCACCTGCAGCCACGCTCTGTTCCCCTCAGCTCTCCACCTCCCAGCCCGCCCGGCCGCCACTAATCCACCTTCTGTCCTGTGGCTTTGCCGCCCCTGTGCATTTCGTGTGGTGGGGTCACATGGAGGGATCCTTTGTCTCACGCTTTCACATGCAGGATGTTTTCCAGGGTCACCTGTGCTGTCCCGTGTATCAGAAATGCGTTACTGTTTATTGTCCAGTAGCCTTCCCTTGCATGAGTGTACTCTATTTTATTTTTCCACTCCCCAGTTAATGGCATTTGGGTTGTTTCCATTTTGTAGCTATTAAGAATAATGCTGGGCCAGGCTCACCCTGTAATCCCAGCACTCTGGGAGGCCGAGGCGAGAGGATTGCTTGAGCTCAGGAGTTCAAGACCAGCCTGAGCAAGAGCGAGACCCTGTCTCTACTAAAAACAGAAAAATTAGCTGGGCATGGTGTGGCGTGCCTGTAGTCCCAGCTACTCAGGAGGCTGAGGCAGGAGGATCACTTGAGCCCAGGAGTTGGAGGCTGCAGTGAGCTAGGATGACACCACTGCACTCTAGCCAGGCAACAGAGTGAGACCTTATCTCAAAAAAACAAACAAAAACCCAAAAACATGCTGCTATGAACATTGGTGTGCAAGTTTTGTGTGGACATATGTTCTCATTTTTCTTGGGTATATACCTGGGAGCAGAACTGCTGGATCATATGGTAACTCTGTTTAAACTTTTGAGGAACTACCAGCAGGTTTTCCAAATGTGGCTGTTCCAATTTATACTCCCACCTGCCATGTTTGAGGGTTCCGGTTTCTCTGCATCCTCACCAACACTTGTTGTCTGTCTTTTTTAATACAGTTATCCTGCTGGGTGTGAAATAGTATGTCATTGTCATTTTGATTTGTATTTCTCTGATGACTAATGATGTTGAGTGTCTTTTCACATTCTTATTGGCCATTTGTGTATCTTCTTTGGAGAAACATCTATGCAGATCCTTTGCTTATTTATAAATTGGGTTATTTGTCTTTTAATTATTGAGTTGTAAGAGTTCTTTATATATTCTAGGTAGAAGTCCCTTATCAGATATATGATTTACAAATATTTTCTCCCATTCTGTGGGTTGTTTTTTTACTTTCTTGATGTTGTCTTTTAAAGCACAAAGGTTTTAAATTTTGATGATGTCCAATTTATTTATTTATTTTTTCTTTCATTGCTTGTGCTTTTGGTGTCATATCTAAAAAACCACTGCCTAATCCAAGGTCTATGCCTATTTTTCTTCTAAGAGTTTTACAGTTATTTACTCTTATCCTTAGGTCTTTTGTCAGTTTTGAGTTAATTTTTTTGTATAGTGTGAGGTAAGAATCCAACTTCATTCTTTTGCATGTGGATATCCAGTTATCCCAACATAATTTGTTGAAAAGACTGTGCTGTTTGAATGTTCTTGGCACCCTTGTCAAAAATTAGTTGGCTATAAATGTGAGGTTTTCTTTTTGGGCTCTCTGTTCTAGTTCATTTAAGTATATGCCTGTCCTTATCCCAGAACCACACTGTCTTGATTACTGGAACTTGGTAATAAGATTTTTTGTTGTTCTTCTTTTTTAGTTTTTGGTTTTTTTGAGACAGTCTCTCACTCTATCACCCAGGCTGGAGTGCAGTGGTGTCATCATAGCTTACTGCAGCCTCAAACTCCTGGGCCCAAGTGATCCTCCTGTCTCAACCTCAAGCGATCCTCCCTCCTTAGCCTCCCAGGGTGCTAGGATTACAGGCATGAACCCCCGTGCCCAGCCTGGTAGTATGTTTTGATTTTGGAAAGTATGAGTTCTCTAACTTTGTTCTTTCTTTTCAAGATTGCTTTGGCTATTCTGAATTTCTTGATGTTCCATATGAATTTAAGGATCCGTCTGTCAATTTCTGCAAAAAAGCTAGCTAGGAGTTCTACAGGGATTGTGTTAAATCTAATATACCTGTGGCAGTAGGGAAATACAAATAAAAATCAATTTGGGGAGTACTGCCATCTTAAATATTCAGTCTTCCAATCCATGAACATGGAATGTCTTTCCATTTGTTTAGATCTTCTTTAATTTCTTTCAGCAATGTATTGCAGTCTTCAGAATATATGTTTTGCACTTCTTTTGTTAAGTTTACTCCTAAGTGTATTATGGAATTGTTTTCTTAATTTCATTTCTGGTTTGTTAATTGCTACTATGTAGCAACACAATTGATATGCATATATTGATCTTGTAGCCTGCAACCTTGCTAAATTTATTAGTTCTAATAGATTTTTAGTGGCTTCCTTGGGATTTTCTATGTTCAAGATCATGTCATTTGCAAATAGAGATGATTTTAATTCTTCCTTTTCAATATGGATGCCTTTATTTTGTCTTCTTGCTTAATTACAAACTCCTGCTCTTTTTATACGTGGGCTCAGAGAAGAAAAGTGACTTGTTGGGTTGCACAGTTGGGGACTGGCAGGTGGAACTCCCACTGAGTAGAGCTGACTGCTGCCACTCTGGCCCCTCCCTCCCTTCCTCCTGTCTTTGGTTTTGTTCCAAAACAGTTTGGCTCCTTTAAGTTGTAAAAAGTTGAGCCTAAGTATGTGAAAACATCATTCCCTGGTCACTGTGTTCCTGGCTGAGCCCAAGTCCTCCCTTCCTCCCCTCCCCCTCCCCTCCCCCCTCCCCTCCCCCCCTCTGCCAACTCCTCACCTCTCCTGTGTCTCCTCTCTCCAGCATCATCAGATGTGCCCCCCACAGGGTCACCCCCAGTAGCCCACAAACACCCTGCAGTTTTGCCTCCTCTGACCCCCTGACAGCAGCCCCCACTGGCCCCCGCTTCCCTGCTTCCTTTCCAGCGAACTCCTGGAGAGCGGATGCTCTGCGATCACCGCTGCTGCGTCCACTCAGCCCGACAGGCTTCCACCCATAGCTGCAGTGGTCAAGGTCGCCCGTGACCTCCAGGAGGTTAAGCCCCTTAAGCTGCCCTCTGTGGGGAGCTCAGCCTGGATCCCTCCCTCCCTGCTCCCCCGGCTTCCCCTCCCTGCCCGCCCAGCTTCTCCCTGGTTTCCTCCCGGGCCGAGCGCTCAGCCCTGTGCATACTCGCCTGTGGGACCACCCCCATGGGGGGCTTCTCCTGTGGGCTGCTGCCCTCCACGGCCCCCAATCTGTGGCCCCCGGGACAGGAGTCCCCTCCTGCAGCCATCCCCATCACCTGGTTGCAGGCACGAGCCCTCTCACACCCACGGCCAGGGATCCCCTTGCCCTGACTTTCAATGTATTTCCAGAATCAGAACTGTCTAGCCTGCCCTGCAGCCGCCCGGCCCGAGCCTAGTCACCTTCGCCTGCCCCACCGGATGAGCCCCCACTGCCCACTGCCCCGCCGCCCTGGCCCCTTCCTGGCACAGGCGCGTCGGGCTCTGCCCACCTGCCCGCCTCTCCGCCTCGGCCCTGTCCTTGCCCCGTGGTCTCCTCGCTGACCCCGAGCTCAGCTACTCCTGCGTCTGTGCCTGTCCCTCTCCCGTGCCCACTGCCTGGACACCCTTCCCCCAGACCCCACAGGCTCAGCGCTGGCCTCCTCTGTCCTGCTGTCATCTCAGGCCAGCCACCTATAAAAATGGCAAAGCAGCCCCCCATTTGACTCACCTGTCCACTGTGTGTTTTCTGCTCCTGCTCCGGCAGCGGCGCGGGCATGGGTGGCGCGGTGTAGACCTGCAGAGCACAGGTAAGTAATTTCTGAAATTTTTAAAGCCAGCTCTTGCTGCTGGAGGGCGAGCAGGTCCCAAGAACGAGCGGGAGACATGACGGGTGCTGGATCTCAAGGGCACACGTGGGTGCAGGGGCGGCGGCACAGCCTTCGCAGTGCTGAGGGAGATGCTTTTCTTCTCTACACACGGGATCCCGAGGGGGGCCCTGGGACAGACGTGGCCTTGAGCACCTTTCTCAGGAGACGGCGGGAGGACGTGCAGGGAGCCAGCAGGGAGGGACGTGGGTACCTAAGTTCATCTTAGGACAAGCCCAAGAGAGGCGTGGGAAGAGCAGCCGTCCACGTGGGGGCCAGAGCCAGGGTGCCCGTAGGGGCCCGGGAGAGGAGGGGCTGAGGGCCATCTGGCTCCCTGGGGCAAGGTGACCCCGAGTCCCTCGGGAGGTTCAGGGATGGAAAAGAGCTGAGCACGTGGGAATTGACCACAGAAACAACACACACCAGGGCAACAGGGATGCTCCTCAGGCCTTTGCGGGCCCAGGGGTCCCCCTGCCCCCGTGGGGGAACAGAGGAAGAAACAGGACAGTAGGGGTCCTTTAGGGGTGGGGAGAGGGAGCAGACCAGGCTGTGCTTTACCTGTGCACTTACCTATGCCCCTACCTGTGTGCTTACCCGTGCACTTGCCTGTGTACTCACTTACCTCTGTACATACTTTCCTGTGCACTTATCTGCGTGCTTACCCGTGCACTTGCCTGTGTACTCACTTACCTCTGTACATACTTTCCTATGCCCCTACCTGTGTGCTTACCCGTGCACTTGCCTGTGTACTCACTTACCTCTGTACATACTTTCCTGTGCACTTACCTGTGTGCTTACCCGTGCACTTGCCTGTGTACTCACTTACCTCTGTACATACTTTCCTGTGCACTTACCTGTGTGCTTACCCGTGCACTTGCCTGTGTACTCACTTACCTCTGTACATACTTTCCTGTGCACTTACCTGTGTGCTTACCCGTGCACTTGCCTGTGTACTCACTTACCTCTGTACATACTTTCCTGTGCACTTACCTGTGTGCTTACCCGTGCACTTGCCTGTGTACTCACTTACCTCTGTACATACTTTCCTGTGCACTTACCTGTGTGCTTACCCGTGCACTTGCCTGTGTACTCACTTACCTCTGTACATACTTTCCTGTGCACTTACCTGTGTGCTTACCCGTGCACTTGCCTGTGTACTCACTTACCTCTGTACATACTTTCCTATGCCCCTACCTGCGTGCTTACCCGTGCACTTGCCTGTGTACTCACTTACCTCTGTACATACTTTCCTGTGCACTTACCTGTGTGCTTACCCGTGCACTTGCCTGTGTACTCACTTACCTCTGTACATACTTTCCTATGCCCCTACCTGTGTGCTTACCCGTGCACTTGCCTGTGTACTCACTTACCTCTGTACATACTTTCCTGTGCACTTACCTGTGTGCTTACCCGTGCACTTGCCTGTGTACTCACTTACCTCTGTACATACTTTCCTGTGCACTTACCTGTGTGCTTACCCGTGCACTTGCCTGTGTACTCACTTACCTCTGTACATACTTTCCTGTGCACTTACCTGTGTGCTTACCCGTGCACTTGCCTGTGTACTCACTTACCTCTGTACATACTTTCCTGTGCACTTACCTGTGTGCTTACCCGTGCACTTGCCTGTGTACTCACTTACCTCTGTACATACTTTCCTGTGCACTTACCTGTGTGCTTACCCGTGCACTTGCCTGTGTACTCACTTACCTCTGTACATACTTTCCTGTGCACTTACCTGTGTGCTTACCCGTGCACTTGCCTGTGTACTCACTTACCTCTGTACATACTTTCCTGTGCACTTACCTGTGTGCTTACCCGTGCACTTGCCTGTGTACTCACTTACCTCTGTACATACTTTCCTGTGCACTTACCTGTGTGCTTACCCGTGCACTTGCCTGTGTACTCACTTACCTCGGTACATACTTTCCTGTGCACTTACCTGTGTGCTTACCCGTGCACTTGCCTGTGTACTCACTTACCTCGGTACATACTTTCCTGTGCACTTACCTGTGTGCTTACCCGTGCACTTGCCTGTGTACTCACTTACCTCCGTACATACTTTCCTGTGCACTTACCTGTGTGCTTACCCGTGCACTTGCCTGTGTACTCACTTACCTCTGTACATACTTTCCTGTGCACTTACCTGCGTGCTTACCCGTGCACTTGCCTGTGTACTCACTTACCTCTGTACATACTTTCCTGTGCACTTACCTGCGTGCTTACCCGTGCACTTGCCTGTGTACTCACTTACCTCTGTACATACTTTCCTGTGCACTTACCTGCGTGCTTACCCGTGCACTTGCCTGTGTACTCACTTACCTCTGTACATACTTTCCTGTGCACTTACCTGCGTGCTTACCCGTGCACTTGCCTGTGTACTCACTTACCTCTGTACATACTTTCCTGTGCACTTACCTGCGTGCTTACCCGTGCACTTGCCTGTGTACTCACTTACCTCTGTACATACTTTCCTGTGCACTTACCTGCGTGCTTACCCGTGCACTTGCCTGTGTACTCACTTACCTCTGTACATACTTTCCTGTGCACTTACCTGTGTGCTTACCCGTGCACTTGCCTGTGTACTCACTTACCTCTGTACATACTTTCCTGTGCACTTACCTGTGTGCTTACCCGTGCACTTGCCTGTGTACTCACTTACCTCTGTACATACTTTCCTGTGCACTTACCTGTGTGCTTACCCGTGCACTTGCCTGTGTACTCACTTACCTCTGTACATACTTTCCTGTGCACTTACCTGTGTGCTTACCCGTGCACTTGCCTGTGTACTCACTTACCTCTGTACATACTTTCCTGTGCACTTACCTGTGTGCTTACCCGTGCACTTGCCTGTGTACTCACTTACCTCTGTACATACTTTCCTGTGCACTTACCTGTGTGCTTACCCGTGCACTTGCCTGTGTACTCACTTACCTCTGTACATACTTTCCTGTGCACTTACCTGTGTGCTTACCCATGCACTTGCCTTCATACTTACTTAGCTGTGTTCTTACTTACCTGTGCACTTATCTGTATACTTAGCTGTGCACCAGGCCACGGTCACTGAGTGCGGGTGAACACACGCTTGCCAGGCTACATACGTGGTTGCTGCCGCCCCTGAGCACAGGGCTGGGGCTGGGAAGCCAGAGCAAAGGCTCCCACATTGGTCTAGGACTGAGGTCCTCCACCTTGCTGTGCCTTGCACTCACCTGGGAGCTCAGGGGCCACCTCCAGGTATCTGGTTTGATTGGCCTGGGCGTGGTCCAGGGTCTTTCCAAGCTTGCTGGGGATCCTCAGAGCAGCCTGGGATGTGAGCTGCTGGTCCTGGGTGGACCAGGAATTTAGGAAGAAGGAGGTGGGCGGTGGGGCTGGGAAGGACAGGAGCCGTGTGAGGACGGGGCTTTGGGGGCGTGGACAGAGGGAGCACTCTACGCGGGAGGACCAAGCTGGGGGAGGGCGTGCAGGACGGAGGAGCCAGGGCTGCAGGGGACCCTAGCAGAGGACTGAGGGGTGGACAGCACTACGTGGGCACGGCTGGGGAGGCCGGCAGGAGCTTCCAGGCCCCTGGTGACAGCAAGGCCTGCCGGGACCATCTGTGAGCTGGACGTCGGTGGTCAGTGTATGGTGGGACCAACACGCTTTTCGGATGTCTTTCACGGCTTCTTGCCTGTCCAGGACACTGGCCCTGACAGGTGAGGGGTGACCTGGGAAGGGTCATTGCAACCCTCACTGGCAGGTGGAGGAGTTGGGGTCCAGCCCAGGAGCGGCCCCCTGCAATGGGCAGATCTGGGGAGAGCTGGTTGGTTCTGGACAAAACCCCGTCCTCAGACGACGAACCCATCCCGACCCAGTTCTGTTCTATTTTTAAACTCCCGGCTGAAGGCACTCGTTCACCGTCGCCTCTGCCTCTCCCTGGAAGACAAGAGTTTTTGTTTTGTTTTTTTCTGGCAGAGGGAAATGCACGAAAACAAAAGATTTGTCTTGTCCCAGGTCTCCTTTCCACGAGAGTCCCCTGGGGGAGGAGGAGTCCGGTGGCCGCCAGGGTCTTTCCCTGGGTTTCACTCCGGGTGGGAGAGGACGCTGGAGTTGCCATGACTGAGGGAACAGCGGCAGGCCCCTCCCCACTGCCACCCACGTCAGCCCACCTGCACTTGGAGCTGCCCGGCTCCTGCTGGCTGGAGGGCCTGTCCGGGGGGGTCCCAGATGGCTGGGGCCCTGCCTGGCCACTGTCCCTCTTCCCCCGGCCATCGTCTGCAGCAGCCCTAGCCCAAGACCCACGTCCCCACCTGGGGTCCCACGGAGCTGGGCCCCAGCACGTCGAAGACTGGACTTGTAGGATGACTGTGCCGCTCTGTTTCAGAAACCCACCTGGACACTAGAAGAGCCACAGCTGCCGCCCTCTCTCCTCTCTGCGATGGTGCCGTCCGCCCACATGCAAGTCCCTCCGCTGCCCACCTCCCCGGAGCCCTCATGCCAAGATCCCCGAGACACAGCCCGACAGGATGTGAGGGGACTCACGAGGGGAACAGCTCGCACGCTCATGGAGGCGGACAAGTGCCATGACGGGCTGTCTGCAGGTGCAGAACTGGAGCACCCGGCTTGGTGCAGGCCAAGTGCAGAAGCCTCAGAACCAGGGAAGCTGACACTGAAGCCCCCAGACTGAGGTCAAAGGTCTAGGAGCCCCTGGGAGGATGCTAGTGCCTGGTGCAAGCCCCAGAGTCCAAAGGCCAAAGAAGCTGCAGTCCGATGTCCAAGGGCAGGATGCGGGGGAGTATGTGTGTGGGGGGGAGAGGGAAACAGAATCCCCCCTTCCACCTTCTGTCCCATCCAGCCAAGTGGATGCCACTGACACTCAGGGCAGGTCCCCGCTCCCGGCCCACCGACTCCCGAGTCAGTCTCCCCTGGAAGCAGCTCACAGACACCCGGGAACAAAGCTCCCCCAGCCACCCAGCTGTCCCTCAGTCCACCAAGTTAACAGCTGAGAGCAGCCATCAGAGGAGTGCCGTGTGTTCAGACGCTGCGCGAGTGAGGTCACGTGGCGTCTGTGTCTGCCTGGCCTACGTCCCCCAGCAGGGTGCCCTCCAGCGCCACGCACAGTCGCAGACCAGCGTTCCCTTCTCTTGTACAGGCCGAGCGTATCCCACTGTGCGTGTACGCTGACGCCGCCCTGTCTTCACCATCGCCCGATGACGGTCACTTCGGGGTTTCGTCTCGGCTGTTTTGTGTGGTGCGCGATGACCGTGGGAGCGCAGGTATCTCCTCACCTCGGGGACTTCAGTTCCTCTGGACGCACACCCGGAAGCGGGATTGCTGGACCCTGAGTAATCCTGTGTTCAGTTTCTTAGTTTTGGTTTTGTTTTCTGTTTTTCACATCGCAGTTCACCTTGTCTGGGTTTCTGAAGAGCTTCCACACCGTAGCCCGCCCGCCTGCACTGATTTCCACCCCCCGGCGTGTGCGAGGGCTCCCCTTCTCCACACCCCTGGCTGACACTCAGCTTCCGTCGGCCTTTGCGGCGGCCACTCTAACGGTGAGCAGTGATCCGTCTCGGCCACTTCAGCGCGCAGTGCAGTGGCATGAAGTCCCTTCCCGGTGGCTGTCACCACCATCCATCCCTGGAGCTCCTTTTACTTTGCAGAACCGAAACTCTGTGCCCACTAAGCACTGGCCCCCACCCCCTTCCTGAATGTATCCTTTCTGGGGACACCACTCAGCCCACCCCAGAGCCGCACAGCTTCATTTCGTACTGGGCCTGGTAAGTTCTGGAGCTGGACCTGGCTAACACCCCGGCCAGGTCCCCCTGTGCCTATGGGAGAAAAGTTGTCCCTGCCCAGACTCCTATGTGCCTTCAGACGGGGCAAGGCGCTGGGGAGAAGGGGGTCCACTGAGTGTTCTGTTGCTGCCTCCGCTCACAAGAACCAACTGTGTGCCCCTTCCCAACTCCATGTTCAACGGCACCTCGCTCGCAGCTGGACAGCAGCCATGGCGGGAGACTTGACAGCACGGAAAGTGCCACAATCAGGGCTCTTTTCTCATTAGTGTAAACACTCACCAACACCCACTGGGCAAATGTCTGACTCCAGAACCTCACGGTTTACTTGAGGTGGTAAAGCCTATATGTAGGAAATAAGAATGTTGATGAAACGACATGTGGATATACATCCAGAAGAACTGAAAGCAGAGTCTTGAAGAGATACTTGCACACCATGTTCAGAGCAGCACCACTCACAATAGCCAAGAGGTGGAAGTAAACCAGGTGTCCATCGACAGATGAATAAACGAAATGAAGCACACGTGGTACAGACATACACTAGAACTGTGGTCCCCAACTCGCCGGCCACAGCCTGGTACTGGTCCGTGGCCTGTTAGGAATTGGGCTGTGCGTCACCGCCTGAGCTCCACTTGCCCCACTGTTGGTGGAAAAATTGTCTTCCATGAAACCTACGGAACCAGGCTGCACAGCGGAGGTGACTGGTGGGCGAATGAGCGAAGCTTCGTCTGCATTTACAGCCGCTCCCCATCACCCGCATCACCGCCTGGGCTCCGCCCCGCCCCTCCCTGTCCACGGAAAAACTGTTTTCCATGAAACCTATCCCTGGTGCCAAAAAGGTTGGGGGCTGCTGCGACAGAGTATTATTCGGGCTTGGAAAGGAAGGAAATTCTGACACATGCTACGGCATGGATAAACCTTGAGGTCATTATGCAAGTGACATAAGCCAGTCACAAAAAGGCAAATACTGTATGAGGTGTCTAAAGTAATCCGATTTACAGAAACAGAAAGCAGAATGGTAGTTACGAGGGGCTGGGGGAGGGGAGATGGGGCGCTGTTGCTAACGGGTATAGGGTTTCAGTTTTGCAAGATGAGAATGTTCTAGAGAGCTGTTGCACAAGGTGAATACATTTAACAGCATTGAACGGTACACTTAAAAATGGTTAAGATGGTAAATTTTGTCTTTATTTTTAACCACAATTTACAAAAAATGTCGACGAGAGCAGATTGCTAGCTGGGAATTCAGGAAATTTGAGTTTTGGTCCATAGGCTACCATTTCCTGGTGGCCTTAGCAAGCCACTTACCATCTCTGGGCTCCGGTTTCCTCCTCCTGCAAAATGCTGGGTTTGTTTTAGGCTTTCCAGCTCAGAAAGCGGAGTGCACAGGAGACCTGGACGTAACTTCACTGACTTTCCATCGGGTGTAACATGTACCAGACACAACGCATCAGCACATTCTCCCAAACCAAACACACCTGTCCAGTGCTGCTCCCTGAACGGACTGCCGTTCACTCATCCGTTTTACTGTGGAGGGAAATTTGGGGGTTCCCGTTTTTGCTTATTAGGAATCATGCTGCTGGGACTGTTTGGGCTCTTCTCTTGGGGCACAAAGGACTCACTTCTGTTGGGTGCATCAGGGGTAGAATGGCTGAGCCAGGACCAGAGCAATCAGCTTTAGTAGAAATCACAAAATAACCTCGAAAGTGGTTGAGCCGATGCTCTCATCGGCGGTTGCTCCTCGTCCTCGCCAACACCAGGTGCTGTCCTTCCTTTTAGTTCTGGGGGGTCTGGAGTGGTTTAATCTGCACTTTCCTGGTGACAGTGAGGGAGCCCCTTCTCACATCCCTGCCTGGTGGCCCTGCCCTTCTGTGAAGGGCCTGCTCCCGTCCTTTGCCTACTTCCTTATACAGGTGTAGCAGGCACCTCTTCCCACGCTGTGGGCCGCCTTTCCATTCTCTCTCTTATTTTATTAGAGACAGAGTCTCACCCTGTCACCCGGGCCGGAGTGCGGGTGTCACCACAGCTCACTGCAGCCTTGAACTCCTGGGCTCAAGTGATCCTCCCACCTCAGGCTCCTGAGTAGCTGGGACTACAGATGTGCACCCCCACACCCGGCTGATTTTTTCTATTTTTGGAGAGATGGGGGTCTTGCTGTGTTGCCCAGGCTGGTCTTGAATTCATGGGCTCCAGCCAGCCTCCTGCCTCAGCCTTCAAAAGTGCTGGGATTACAGGTGTGGGCCACTGCACGCGGCCAGCCTTTCCATTCTCTTCATGGGGTCTTTTAATGAGACATTCTTTTTTTTTTTTTTTTTGAGACAGAGTCTCACTCTGTTGCCCGGGCTAGAGTGAGTGCCGTGGCGTCAGCCTAGCTCACAGCAACCTCAAACTCCTGGGCTCAAGCGATCCTACTGCCTCAGCCTCCCGAGTAGCTGGGACTACAGGCATGCGCCACCATGCCCGGCTAATTTTTTGTATATATATATTTTAGTTGTCCATATAATTTTTCTATTTTTAGTAGAGACGGGGTCTCACTCTTGCTCAGGCTGGTCTTGAACTCCTGACCTCGAGCGATCCACCCGCCTCGGCCTCCCAGAGTGCTAGGATTACAGGCGTGAGCCACCGCGCCCGGCCGAGACATTCTTAATGTCAAACAGTTTATCAATTTTTCCCTTTAGAGGCTTCAGCATGTTTCATGCTGATTTTTAAAAAATCTTTACCCTCACTAAGATTATAAACATTCTCTTCTAAAAGTTTGATTACTTTACCTTTCACATTTAGATCTTCGATTCAGCTGGAAGTGATTTTCTGTATTTTGTGAGGTTTGCTCAAGATTCATCTTTTTCCCCTGGTGGGTAACCCACTGACCGAGTGCTAAGTATTGAAAAGACCACCCTTCCCTCACTACGAGACGCCAATGTGTCATAAATGGGTTGATGGCACACGTGTGTCTTTTCCGGCGTTCTGTTCTCTCCCAGAGGTGTGCTTGCTCCCGCACCAACACCACCCGAGCTATGCAGCGGCCACGGCGTCTGGTCACGCGTGCCCTCCAGCCGTGCGCTTCTTCACGATGGCCTTAGCCGAATCTGACTCTTTGCCTTTCCATGTGAATTTAAGAATTATCAGGTCAGTTTCTAATATAAGCATTTTAAATTAAAATTCCCCCATGCATCCCCCAAATTTTGACATATTGTTTAAGTTCAAAATATTTTCTAGTTTGCCCTGTGATCTCTTTGACCCATGGGTTACTTAGCTACTTCCAAATATTTGGGGTTTTCCTAGTTATCTTGTTACTGATTTTTAATTCCAATGTATTATAATCAGAGAACATATTCTGCATAATTTCAATCCCTTAACATTTATTGAGACTTGTCTTACAGCCCATTTGGTTTATCCTGCTGAACATACAAGTACAATCGAAAAGAACGTGTTGAGTGTAGTGTTAGATAAGTATCATTGCCTCAAGATGTTCATACTGTTTCTAGATCATGTATCTCCTCGCTGAGTGCTCTGCTCGGTCCTTCTATCCAAGGCTGAGACACGGACGTTAAAATTCTCTAATAATGATTATGCAATTCTCTATTTCTCCTTTTAAGTCTTTTTTTTTTTTTTTTTTTTTTTGAGACGGAGCCTCGCTCTGTTGTCTGGGCTAGAGTGGCATCATCGTAGCTAATTGCAACCTCAAACTCCTGGGCTCAAGCGATCCTCCTGCCTCAGCCTTCTGAGTAGCTGGGACTACACGCATGCACCACCACACCCAGCTAATTTTTCTATTTTTAGTTGTCTGGCTAATTTATTTTTTTCATTTTTAGTAGAGATGGGCGTCTCAATCTTGCTCAGGCTGGTCTTGAACTCCTGGCCTCAAGTGATCCTCCAGCCTCGGCCTCCCAGAGTGCTGGGGATTACAGGCGTGAGCCACCGCGCCCGGCCCAAGTCTATCATTTTTTGCTTCTTGTATTTTGAAGGTGCTTTGAGGCACATACCAATTAATGATTTGGGGTTTTTTTAATTAGCTTTAACCACTTTATCCTTATGCAGTGTCTCTTTTTCATCTCTGAGAATACTCTCTGTGCTGAAATTTATTTTATCTGAGGTGGATATAGCCTCTCCAGCCTTGTTAGGCTTACTGTTTGCATGGCATATTTTTTAAAAAAATTGTCTCCTTTGAAAATAGTATATGGTAGAGTTTTGCCTTTCTAGCCTTCTAATTGATGTGTTTAATGCATTAACATTTAATATGATGACAAATTTGGCAAGATTTGGGTCTATCATTCTATTATTTGCTTTATGTTTGTTCCTTCTAAAATTTCCTCCTTTCATGCTTCCTTTTGGATTATTTGAAACTTTTTAGCATTCCATTTTAGTTCATCTATGGGATTTTTAGCTATACTTCTTTGCATTATTTTTCTAGTGGTTTGCTTTAGGGATTGCAATATACATCCTTAATTTTTAACAGCCTTCTTTAATATTGTACCACTGCACACAACATGTAGAGACATTTCAATCTCATAGATTTGTTTTTGCTATAGTTGTAAGTATTGGATCTATATTTAGTAAAAACTCCGCAATTCAATGTTATAACTTTTGCTTTACACAGACATATGTATTTTAAAGAAATTAAGAGAAAAATTGTCATTGTGTTTATTCTGGCATTTTCCATTTCTGATGCTCTTTATTTTTTCCTGATGATCAAATTCCCGTTTGGCATCACCCTCCTCCAGCCAGTTTCCTTTAGCAGTTCTGGGCTGTGGGTCTGCTGGTGATGAATCCTCATTTTCTTTTACATGAAAATGTCTTTATTTACCCCCATCCTTGGAAGATAGTTTGATGGTCTACAAATGGGTTGAAAAGCTCTATTTTGGTATTTTAAAGTTGTTCCACCCTCTTCTGGTTCCCATAGTTTCGATGAGAAGTCATCAGTTTTTAATTCTCTGTTCCCTTGCATCAAAAGTGTTTTTCTATGGCCACTTTTAAGATTTTTTTCTTTTCACATTTCTCTTTCCAGCAATTTGACTGTGATGCACCACACACGGTCTCCTTCAGATTTATCCTCGTCGGGGCTCGTGGAACTTCTTAAATACACAGGGGTATGTCTCTCACCAAATATAGAAAATTCCAGCCATCATTTCTTCAAATACTTTCTCCTGCTCCATTCTTCTCTCCTCTCCTTTTGTAATTTACGTCATGCTGTGACACTCGGACATTGCCCCACAGCCCCCAAGCTCTTCCTGTTTTCTCCCACCCTTTCTTTCAGATTGGATAAATTCTATCTCCAAGCTCACCGAATTTTTCCTCTGTCATCTCTACTCTTCTGTTTAGGCCTATTCAGCTAACTTTATATTTAAGATATTTTAATTTTCAGTTCTAGAATTTCAACTTTGAAAATGTAGTTTCTAGTTATCTGTTAGATGTTTTAAATCTTTTCTTTTCTTTTTTTTTTTTTTTTGAGACAGAGTCTCACTCTGTTGCCCAGGCTAGAGTGAGTGCCGTGGCGTCAGCCTAGCTCACAGCAACCTCAAACTCCTGAGCTCAAGGGATCCTCCTGTCTCAGCCTCCCGAGTAGCTGGGACTACAGGCATGTGCCACCATGCCCGGCTAATTTTTTCTATATATATTTTTAGCTGTCCATATAATTTCTTTCTATTTTTAGTAGAGATGGGGTCTCGCTCTTGCTCAGGCTGGTCTCGAACTCCTGAGCTCAAACAATCCGCCCACCTCGGCCTCCCAGAGTGCTAGGATTACAGGCGTGAGCCACCGCGCCCGGCCGATGTTTTAAATCTTTTCACGCGTTAGAAGCATATATTCCTTTACATCAGTGATTCTATAGTTGCTTTCGAGTCCTTGTTTGCTCATTCATCATCTGTGTCTCACTACGGGCCATTCTCCCATCATTTTTTTTCGAGAATGGATAACATTCTTCTTTTCTTTACATATTCAGTAATTCTGGACTGTATCCTGAACGTTGTGACAGTTTGTGGTGACTTTTGGATTCTCGTATCTTAACTCGAAGAGCACTGATTTTATTTTGTGTTTGTGTTAGCAGGCAGTTGACCTGGTGGGACTCAGGCTGCAAACTCAGTCCCTTGGACGACAGCTCAAACCTCATTTTAGCTGTTTTATTCTTAGCCAAGCTGTTGGAGTCTGCCCCACACATGTGGTTCAGTGGCCAACTAGAGGTTTAGGCAAAGTTTATTATGTAAACATAAGTTGGATCTCTAGCCCTCCTTTCGGGGACGCCCCCTTACTTTCCAGAGGTTGCTATTACCCCAATTCCATCAGGTTTCTTCCTGCAGCTTTACCTGCCCTGCATGGCATGGGACTGTGCCCTGACCTGGGCTGAGAAGCTGTAAAAACCGGCAACTCACCCAGCGCTGCCTCCTCTTTCCAAGTGTTGACTCCTCCACAGAACCCCCCTGCTTGTGTTCACTCTGGTGCCATCGGGGGAGTGTTGCTGTGTATGTTGTCCAGAGCTTATTTTTTATTTTTTTGGTTTTTTTTTTTTTTTGAGATAGAGTCTCGCTCTGTCACCTGGGCTAGAGTGCCGTGGCATCAGCCTAGCTCACAGCAACCTCAAACTCCTGGGCTCAAGTGTTTCTCCTGCCTCAGCCTCCCGAGTAGCTGGGATTACAGGTGCATGCCATTACGCCTGGCTCATTTTTTTCTACTTTTAGTAGAGACAGGGTCTCGCTCTTGCTCAGGCTGGTCTTGAATTCCTGAGCTCAAACGATCCTCCCGCCTCGGCCTCCCAGAGTGCTGGCATTACAGGCGTGAGCCACTGCGCCCGGCCTGTTGTCCAGAGTTTACAGAGCTACCTTTGGGAGGGTTAGATCAGTAAGAGCTGAGCATACTGGAAACAGAAGCCCAGCGTGTTGATTTCTGTGGGAAAAAAAGAACCCAGCCGGGATTTTAAAATCCATTTTGATTGAATCTATAGATCATTTTTGGGAGAAAAGACATTTTCACAATACTGAATCTTCTGATTCTTGAACTTGTATATCCTTCCATGTATTGTTTTTTCTTTCATTTCTCTCAATCCTGGTTTACAGTTTCCTGACTGCAGGTCTTGCATTTTTTTGTTTGCTTTATATGGAAGTATTTGGTTTTTGCTGCTTTTGTAAAGGACCTCATTTTAAAAGTTTCGTTTATTACGTTCTAATTGAAATGTAATGGTCACCATCTAATATCTTAGCTTTCCATACCACATCACTTATTAAATGCTTACTAAATTAACATTATCAGCGACAAAATCTGTGGTTTGGTGCACCTTCCAAAGCACCTGTCATGACACTAAAGGTTTTCAGGGATTGGGGCTTGGGTTTTATAAACTGGGCATGTGAACTGAACGATGGGCAAGTTATTTAGGAATTAACCAAAGCAACAGGCAATCTTAAGAAGTCACCCGACAGGCATCGTGCTTGGGAAGTCAAGCCCAGCAGCGCTGACCCTCCCTGGGGAAGCGGGGAGGCCAGATGCCGGCAGGCTTCTCTCCTTGGGGGTAACGCCATTCCTTGCTCGCGCTCTGAGCTGGAGAAGACGGACAAGAAGGCTGACTCCTTGGAGTGCCGCCAGGAGCAGGCCATTCCCTCCTGAACTTTGAAATGAGCTCTCCGAGTTACGCTAGTAAAGTCCATGCACGATGGCTCTAGTTAGCCATTGTGGGAGTCAGCCAAGAGGCTGCTGCAGTGAGTCACTTGCGAGTTAGTAGACAGCCCCACTCAGGAGATCTAGGTCAATCTGAGAGAGGAAGCAGGCCTGACTAATTCAGCAAGCAGGCGTCTAATCTGCGCTTGGCGTGTGGACGGAGGGGTCTGTCAGCTTTCAGGTCTGAGTCCTGGGTTTCTGCCCCTCCCAAGAATGAGACCTTGGGGCACTCACTTAACCTTGAGCTACAGCCCCTCATCTGCACACCAGGCTGAGCCCGGCATGCAGGGAGTGCCCAGTGTGTCTGTCCTGACTGTTGCTGGTGGGCACCCGAGCTGTCCCCGGGAACGGGGTCTTGGTGGAGCAGATCTGAGCATCATCTTCCTGGGAAAGCAGGGCAGGGAAGGGATTGTCTTGGCCGGTGGACTCCACTCCAGATCTGAGTCGCAGGCTACTGCCATGCACTCCAGCCTCCAGTCCCAGGGTGAAGGGGCAGGACAGGCCAACAAGTGCCTTCTGATTTCTCAAAGCTCTCTCCAGAAGTACACAAATGAGTGTCCTGGTATACTGGGTTGAACAGTATTCCTCCCACCCCCCAAATTCATGTCCAGCCAGAACATAAGGATGTAACCTGGTCTGGAAGTAGGGTCTTTGTAGATACAACTAGTTATGGATCTTGTCATGAAATCACTCTCAACTTAGGTGGCTCCCAAATCTAATGTGCCCTTACAGAAAGAGGAGGCCACAGACACCTGGGGAGAAGGCCAGGTGAAGACAGAGACTGCGGCCATGAGCAGCGCAGGAGCACCTGGAGCCCCCAGAGGCTGGAGGGGGCAAGAAGGACTCTGGAGGAGGGAGTGAACCCTGCCCACACCTTGACTGTGGACTTCTGGCTTCTAGAACTGTGAGAGAACAAAATCCCGTTGTTTCAGTGTGCGAGTTGGTGATGATTTGCTGTGGCGCTAGGACACGCATACACCTTTGCTTATGGAACAGCTGTGTGCTCGTGAGTTCCTCTTGGGATGTGGATCCGCTTTTGACCACGGACACATCCCTTGAGTCTGCAAGGAGGAACGATGCCGGCTAGGCTGGTGGAGTCACCCAGGAAATGGACTCGGGAACAGCCCTAGGCCACCAGCTGCCATCTAGCTGCATTTAAAAACAAGTTGTTTTACGAGGAAGGATTTCAGGCAGTGGACAGAAGCATAGATAACGTAACAAACACTGCAGATCTTCCACACAGCCAGGGCAACACCGAAACCAGTGCCTCTCGGTTATGTTTATTATGTTTTAGTGAGCGTGTCTGATGCTCCATTTTATTGAAAAAGACGATATATTGCTTAATAAACTTAGAATGTCCACAAAGCCACTGGCCTGGGAAGCTGCGTTTCTGCGCACAGCCTTGCACGTGTGCGGCACACAGGCGCGAGGACGTGCTGTGTGGGGTTCTGCCGTTCTCACAGCAAACACTTTTCCACGTTTAAACACGGTGCTTATAATTTTACACTTGTTTTAATTCCCCCTTTTCTTTTTTTAGGCCAGGTGGATTTTTTCCTTCAAACTGTAGGTCATAACAGCTTGTGGCAACAAGTAAAATCATACAGAGATATTCAAAGAAAATTTGGCCCCAAGTCCTCAGGCTGACCAAGGCTAACAGGGTGGCAGTGTCCCCCTCCCCCACGTACACATCAGGAGGAGGGAGGAGCCATGCAGCTTCCTCATCCTCCAGCTCTTACCAGCACGGACACAGCACTGCTGCCTAAGCTGTCACCTCCCCCAGGTCCTTTTAGTCACAAGACCTTTCTGCGAGGGAAGTTGGGTCGGGTGGGCACAGACCTTTAACCTGGCCACAGCTGCCAGGCTGAGGGTGCGCCCGAGGACTTTGGGGGTGATGTCAACAAAGGCACGAGCGCAGGAGGTGGCTCCTGGCAGGGCCTTTGGAGAACACAGGAGCCACCACTCTGGGGACGGCACCACTGACTTTTATTAAAGATCTCATTAGTGTAGCTGCAGAGGACTTGAAGGGTGGGGGCATGAGCATGGGAACCCCCAAAGCTACGTAGGCCTTTGGGACCTGGGGGTCTCTTTGATGTGACACTCTGCGTTGTTCTGCCTTGTGGCACCGCTGCTTGTTTCCTTCTGCCCCGACTCCTACCTGAAGGGTTTGTGGGAACAGGCTGTGCTGCACACCTGGTGTTTCTCACTACACAAGCTGCACGCGGGGCTGAGGCCGGCCTGCCTATGGTCTGGTTTGACCTACTTTAAAATATTCTAATTAAGGCCAGGCACAGTGGCTCACGCCTGTATCCTAGCACTCTGGGAGGCTGAGGCAGGAGGATTGCCTGAGGCCAGGAGTTCAACACCTGCCTGACCCCATCTCTACAAAAAAAATAGAAAAATTAGCCTGGCATGGAGGTTGTGTACCTGTAGTCCTGGCAACTTGAGAGGCTGAGGCAGGAGGATCTCTTGAGCCCAGGAGTTTGAGGCAGCAGTGAGCTATGTGATGTCATTGCACTCTAGCCCAGATGACAGAGCAAGACTGTCTCAAAAAGAAAAAAAATCCTAATTATTTGTCAACATTTAAAAATTCTGAGATCTTACTCCAAACTTCTGCACTTTTTGGAAACTCACGCCAGCCTCCCACACTGAGCTCTGGGCGCCCACTGGAGCGCCCTGGTTCCCCCACGTTCGCACATACCTCCCCACCCCCCTGCTTCTTCGTACCCAGCTCAGTCTAGTCGCCTCCTTTCCTGCCTTCTGCGGGCTAAAGTCCAAGTACACAATTCCGGCTGCACATTTATAGCATTTCCCCCAAACACTCTTCCCCTAGGGGAGGCACCTTCGGGCTCCAGCCTGCGCTGCTCCTTGGCTGCTGTTGTCATAGTACTGTCTCCAGCTGCCAGTGTCCCTCAGTCTGAGGCCGCGATGGGACGGGCCCAGCAGGGCTCTGCTTTTGCGAGCCGGGAGGTTGGTTTGCTGCAACCACTGAAGCAACTCCTCGCTACGCAACAGCCCGTGCTGAGAGCCACCGTGTCCTCAGCAGGGACGACCCCGTGGTCTCACGCCGCCAGGGAGGTCCGAGGCGAGCATTTCTCTCTGGAAACCGTTTCTGGGCTTTTACGAAAAAGTGGGAGAAAAGAAAACCACCAGAAATGTCCAATAATGCTACCCTTTAGTAAACAACAAAGAACCGCCCAGAAAGCGGGGGCTGGACTGTAACTGAAATACTTCTATCTCGAAGGTGCTGGTAAACGTTGTTGCAGATAATTTTCTCCCACCAACCTCCAAAAAAGTAAATTAAGAGCAGAAAACTACTTCAGGCGTTCCGGCTTCGCCCTCGGGAACCCATTTCGCGCCCGGGGGGCACCGTCCTCTTCCCCGGCAGCGCGTCGGGCGTCCTCTTCGGGAGCAGCCGCTGAGGGGACGGCCGCGCGGCCCGCGGACCCAAAGATGGACGGCGAGCCCGCGAGCGGCCTCCACTGCGGGGCGAGGCGGCCGAGCGCCCGGCCCTCCCCGGGCGCCCGGGGCGGCGCCAGTACCCCCGGCCCGGAGAGCGGAGGCCCAGCGCCCGTCCGGCTCCTCTGCGCGCCTCCCGGCCCAGCGCGGCGCTCCCGGCCCGCAGGCGGCGTCCCCCGGGCGGCCCCGCGCCGCCGCCGCCACCGCGCACAGCGGCCCGCCCGGCCACGACGCCGCCCGGCGCCCCGTCAGCTGCAGCAGCCATTTTGGAGCGGGGCAGACAAAGGGCCAGGCCCGCCGCCGCCGCCCTTCGCGGCCCCGGCCCTGCCCGGCGCGATTGCCGCCCGCTTGGCCGTCCCCGCGCCCGCCAGCCCCGCACCCCGGGCCCAGCGCCCCAGACCCCGCCGCCGTAGCATCCCAGCCGCCCGCTCGCGCCGAACACTAGCGCTCGCAGCCATTGGCCGCGCCTTTTAAGCACGCGCCTCAGCCAATGGGCGGCGCCGGCGGCCCGCGCCTGCGCACGGCGCCTCGCCCCGCCCCACCCGCCGCGCGCCCCCGCCCCCGCCGGCCGCGCGCCGCCCCCCGCCCGCCCCGCGCCCGCCCCGCGCGGCGCCTCCTCCTCGCCCAGGCGCGCTCGGCCGAGCGGCGGCGGCGGCGGCCGAGGAAAAAAGATGGCGGCGGGCTCGGATCTGCTGGACGAGGTCTTCTTCAACAGCGAGGTGGACGAGAAAGTGGTGAGCGACCTGGTGGGCTCGCTCGAGTCGCAGCTGGCGGCCAGCGCGGCCCACCACCACCACCTGGCGCCGCGCACGCCCGAGGTGCGGGCCGCGGCCGCCGGCGCGCTCGGGAACCATGTTGTGAGCGGCAGCCCGGCCGGAGCCGCGGGCGCCGGGGCGGCCGCCCCCGCCGAGGGCGCGCCCGGAGCGGCGCCGGAGCCGCCCCCCGCAGGTAGAGCGCGGCCGGGGGGCGGGGGGCCGCGGCGCCCGCGCCCCCGCTCACCGCGCCGCCCCCTTGTCCCCGCAGGGCCCGCGCCGCCCGCCGCGAAGCTGAGGCCGCCGCCCGAGGGCAGCGCGGGGGCCTGCGCCCCGGGGCCCGCCGCCGCCGCGGGGCCCGAGCCCGCTGCCGGCCCCGCCAAGCCCGCCGGGCCCGCCGCGCTGGCCGCCCGCGCCGGCCCGAGCCCCGGCCCCGGCCCCGGCCCCGGCAAGCCTGCCGGCCCCGGCGCCGCGCAAACTTTGAATGGGAGCGCCGCGCTGCTGAACTCGCACCACGCCGCCGCACCTGCTGTCAGCCTGGTCAACAACGGGCCCGCGCCGCCTCCGCTGCCCAAGCCCGCCGCCCCCGGCACTGTCATCCAGACGCCCCCCTTCCTGGGCGCCGCCGCGCCCCCCGCGCCCGCCGCGCCCTCGCCCCCCGCCGCCCCCGCGCCCGCGCCCCCCGCGCCGCCCCCCGCTTCTGCGCCCCTAGCCCGGCCGCCCGGTCACCCGCCCGGACCCCCGGCCGCTGCCCCCGCCGCGCCGCCCGCCGCGGCCCAGAACGGGGGCAGCGCCGCGGCCGCCCCCGCCCCCGCCCCGGCCGCCGGGGGCCCCGCAGGGGGCAGCGGCCAGCCCGGGCCCGGTGCACCCGCCGCGCCGCCCGCGCCGGGGGTCAAGGCCGAGTCGCCCAAGACGGTGGTGCAGGCGGCGCCCCCGCCGGCGCAGACCCTGGCGGCCAGCGGCCCGGCCAGCAGCGCGGCCGGCATGATCCTCGGGCCAACTATGCAAGGGGCGCTGCCCGGCCCCGCCGTCCCGCCGCCCGCTCCGGGGACCCCCACGGGGCTGCCCAAAAGCGCGGCCGGCCCCACGACCCAGAGCCTGCCCCGCACGCCCGCGGCCACCACCGGCGGGATCCGTGCCACCCTGACGCCCACCGTGCTGGCCCCGCGCCTGCCGCAGCCGCCGCAGAACCCGACCAACATCCAGAACTTCCAGCTGCCCCCAGGTGAGTGGACGCGCGGGGCGGAGGGAAGGGCGGGTCCGAGCCGCGCCAGCTGCCAGTTCCAGGAAGTTCTCAGCTGCTGAAACGCTAAGGTCATCTGTCCCGCAGGCCCTGTGGGTTGGCAGGCGAGGTGGGGGGCGCAGCCTCTGCCTCGTGTGTGAGTGAGCAAGTGGGTGTGAGTGGCAGCGTGGGTCTGTCCTCCCTGCCCCTGACATCCTGGCTGGCTGTCGTGTGTCTTGGTCCTGGTCTGCATTTCAAAGTTGTTTTACCAGGAACAACTTTTTGAGTGGGTCCCCTCCTGCTCCCGCTCTGTGTGGGCTTCCCACCCCCCAGAAGCGTCCTGGGACCAGGTGTGGGCTGTGCGGAGTTCAGGGATGTGCCCAGGTCTGCTGCTTTTCTGGTGCTGGAGCCGGACTCCAGCAGTGTGGGCTTCCTTGCCTAGTTTTTGCAGTTAGACTCGGGGTCTGTGTCCTCACGAGGCTCCCTGCTCCCCTGTGACCCTGGGATAGAGATCTCCCTTGTACAGGTGAGGTCACGGCAGGGTGATGCCTCTCCTTGAGACGTCCCTATTGCCTCTGGGCAGGCAGAGATGTCAGGCTCAGCCTGGGAGAGCCCCGGCAGGCAGCCTGGCTGAACACCCTGCTCTGGAGCAGTGTGTCAGCACCTTGTGTCTCCCTGCCCTTTCAGCGCAGTGTCAGTGCCTAAAGGAACGCCCAGTGACTTTTGTCGTTGCTTTCTGGGGCGGGGGGAGGGCGTCAGTCCCTGTCTGCTCCATGCAGGGTTCTTGGGGTGGTCCTGGTGATGCCTGGTGACACCGGAGCGCAGCGCACTCACAGCTGATGCTCTGGACTCAGAAACCCCTTCAGCCCTGGCAGTTTTCACACTGCTGTGTAGTCTGTTGTCTCTGCGGTTCCTTAGGGCCCCTCAGGCTTGACGAGAAAGATTCTTTGCTGGGCACTTGCTTACCCGCCTGCTTTTGTTTGGGGATCCTCTGGCGGCGGAGCGTCCTACCTTCTCCGGGTCCCTCCGCCCAGCCTCCCTGGATGGCAGTGGAGAGCTCCTCCCTGGTCTGTAGTAACTGTGCCGTGCAGTTGTAGCAGCGCCGCGGTGGCAGCAGTAGTAGGAACAGCAAGCAAACATCGGTCCTTCCCTCGTCCCCTCCTGCTTTCTGAAAAGAGCTGCTGGTCACTTCGGAAGTATTGCAGCATCTTCAGAAGCGAGAGGTTTTCCTGTCACGGCGTGTGAAGTTCAGGACTGGCAGTCAGGTTCCGGTGGGGATCTGCTCTATAGGGCCGGAGCCAGGGACTTGACCGCCAGGAAAAGTGTGTCTGCCGTGGCTGCCCCAGGGGCCGGGCGCTCTGGGGAGGAAGAGCGGATGTGAAGCTACCCAGGAGGTGCTGCGATGCTCCTCATGACAAACTTTGGGGGCACCGCGGAGTTTGTAGGGGGTGTTTTATTGAAAGCTCTGTTTGACTCATTTTGTGTATTTTTTTTACCTTCTAGTGGAAAATATGGCTGGTCTTTAGTAATGTTTTAAAAAAGTGATGCATGGTTGTAGTCCATTATGTAAAATATCATGATACTTTTTATTTGCTTTTGAAAATATCTGTCCCGTGGTCCTGTGTGTTTTGTCACAAGCTCTCCTCAGCCAGGATGTGCCCGTGCTGCCCCGTCACGGTCTGAAGCTGGGGGCCGGGGCCAGCGCCTGGTGCACCCGTCAGGTGGTGACAGGGCTGGCCACGGGGAGTTGACTGCATTCCCTTACTCTGAGCCTCCACATGGGTAAAGCCCCATCCCTTTTTTCAGTCTGGGGCACAGGAGGAAGATGTGGTTTGAAAAGGGCATCTCTGCCATCTTTGTCACGAGTGAGCCTGGGACCCACTTCTGTCCTGTTTTCAGGTTAGTTTTAGGGTTGGTTGTATCTGACAAGGAGATAGCTTGAAAGGCATCTGTAGAAGCGTTGGTTCTTTGCATGAGTTCTCATCAGTCCCCATGTATGTGAGAGCAGAGAGCAGCTCATGGGGACATTTGGGTGACAGTGCTGAGAGTGGTGCTTTCAAGGGGACAAATGCTTTCTAGAAAATAAAAGATTTACATCTGTTTCTTCATGTCTCCCTTCACTTGATCTGCTGATTAGGAACTCTAATTACATCATTTATTTTAATAACAGCCAAATCAAAAAAGTATATTTAAAGCTACTACCAATGCCCCAAGCCACAGTCCTTTGAACAGTATAACTTAACTTTGTAAATCAGCATGGTAAATTATAGATATTCTGGTTGCATCTTACAATTGATCAATGAGAGAATAATAAATTCTTCTAGTTGATGTTTCCTTTTTATGAAAATCTTTCACGATAAAAGTGTTTAGAAGAAAGGTAGAAGTAACTCCTGCTTGGCTCACAACTCATGCTTGTTCCAAGTCGGTGGAGCTGGGAGGTGCAGGGTGGGCCTGCACCCAGGCCGCACGTAGGTGTCAAGTGGAGTAGCAGATGGGTGGCAATTGGACTGAGTGTGAAAGGGCCTCCCCCAGTGCCTCCCTTTGTGGAGGTGGGGCAGGGGACGAGGGAGGCTTCACCCTGAAGTCCTCCCGGCCTGGCCCCAGGCGTTGGTACGTTTCATCTCCATAGCTCACTGCGTGTTGCATTTGGTTTTAGCAAACTCTGTCTTGATACTCTTTGTCAGGATGGTTTTGTAAAGGGACATTTATGTTAACGTAATTGTAATTTGCTGGCTTGAGGTGCCACGGTCTGAGTTTCATTCACAGTGGGAAAAATGAGAAAACGCAAGTCTTTTAGCAAGATTGTTGTCGCCGATGCAGTTGTCCCGAGAGCGCTGCAAGGCACTAGCTGGTCACGTACAGCTGGGGAGAGCCGCAACATCAAAGTAATATTACGATTATAGTTGAAGGAGGAAAACTGTGATATGACACCAAAATTAGCATACGTGTAAGTGGTTTTGAACGATCTTTTTGGATAGGTGTTATGTTGAAGATGCTCCTTTCTAAAGGTTCTCGTTTGGCTGGGCAAGTTGGCATTTTCTTTAGTACGCCTCTGCTGCTTCTGCTTTTGTGCAGAATTTACTCTCCTGTCGCTCTGATTTGGCTAAAGTGTAGATCCCCATCCAGGACAGGACCCTTGCCTCACCATACCTGGGCCTAGGGACTGTTTGCGCGCTACTTATTTTAAAGGGAACACTCCCAGGGTCAGTGTGTGTGAGGACAGGCACCTAGGGCGCCGGTTCCCATCCATGGTGAACCGTGCTGTTTGTTTGTGGGAGCGGGGAAGGTCCACTAGTAGCTGGTTGCGCTATTTGGGCCGGGGTGGTCCCCAGGCTGCGGGGCGCAGTGTGGAAGGCCTGCCGCGTGACGTTGTGGGAACTGGAAAGTCTGGGGGCTAACTTTGGCAGCAAGTACTTTGGCGTAAGGGACATTCTTAGAAGTTTAAATTTTGTTACTTGAGGGCACTATTGCCGTTTGACCTGGGATGGAGCCTCCGTTTTCCCGGCTGTCAGGTGGGACTGACCAATTTTTGAAGAATGTGAAATTCCGTCAGGTTGAGTGGTACACACAGCTGTCTAGTAGCATTTATTATTCACATACTTTCCCAGTCCATTACATTTTCCACTATTTTTTTTTTTTTTTTTTTGACACAGAGTCTCGCTCTGTTGCCTGGGCTAGAGTGCCGTGGCATCAGCCTCGCTCGCAGCAACCTCAGACTCCTGGGCTCAAGCGATCCTCCTGCCTCAGCCTCCCGAGTAGCTGGGACTACAGGCATGTGCCACCATGCCCGGCTCATTTTTTCTATATATATTTTTAGTTGTCCATATTTTTAGTAGAGACGGGGTCTCGCTCTTGCTCAGGCTGGTCTCGAACCCCTGAGCTCAAACGATCCGCCCGCCTCTGCCTCCCAGAGTGCTAGGATTACAGGCGTGAGCCACCGCGCCCGGCCTCCACTATTTTTTAAATATTATGTTGCTGTAGACTAGCGAAATCTTTTAAGGACAGCTTTATTCAAATCAAAACCGCATCCAGGTTGGATGTTTTCTCAGCGACCGAGGTGTTTGGTGTGGTAGCTGACTGGTTCTGCACCCCTGGTTCTGTACGTTGCCAAGGTGTCACGGGTGGGTCACTCTGCGGTAGGCACTGCCCGCCTGCCGACATTGGGGCAGTGGGCCCGGGTAGGGGGCTCGATTTAGGCCAAAGGCTCTAGCCCAGTGTTCCTCATGATATACTCTGGTAGCAGTGACATTTGAAAAGGACAAAGAAAAGTAACTTTGCGGAACTGTTCAAGGACAGTGCCTGTCAGCTCTGCGGTCGGACAGAGGCTGCGGCTGTGCCTTTCCCTCTGCCCTGCCGGGGTCAGGGGGCAGGTAGCTACTCCTGTCCCTCTGCCTGGCGTCCCTCCTGGCTGGTCACCACTGCCTTTGGGATGAGCAGGATTATCTTGGTGACTGCGGTTGGGAGGATCTCAAGTATCTTCGGGTGTCTCTTGGGGTCAGTGGTCCTCACCGTTTAGTGACAGCCAGGAAGTGGTCCTGTCACACTCCAGGAGCGTCTGTTCTCACTATTCTTGTGCTCCTGACGAATAGGGATCTTCCCCACGTGGCTAACGTGAGGACCTGGAAAGTCCTCTTCCGTCCAAGCTCACATACTCCTGTGTCAACGCCGTCCCCGGGCACGAGGAAGCCACCTAGGAAGTGGTGTCCTGGCGCACCTACGCGGTTGGTGAATCTGAGGGGGGAAGCTGGCCCTGCTCCTCCGAGGGCAAAGGGCAAAGCCGCCCTGGCTCCCAGAATTGTCGCTGGGCTCCCAGCTGTGTTGTGAGGAGTGTCCCAGAGGGGGTGTCCGATCAGAGCATCAGTGACCCAGCTCAGCGGGGCAGCAGTGGGGCGTGCTCTACTTCCTTGAAGTCAAAGTGAAATCAAGGTAGTTCCTGGTATGCTTCCTAAGTCTTTTTCAGTGTATAAACATGAGCTTTCTTCCATTTAAATGATAAATTTGAAGAAGGCTTTTTTAAATAGCGGGCTATATGTGAGTTGATCAAAACATAATTAACTGTTTTTGAAAATCTTGAGGCAGAGATTTAAAAGGGCTCTGGAGAAACTTGCCTGAGATGTGGGCAATTTGGATAGTTCTCAGGAGCACTTTCGCTTTTCCTGTGTTAACGCTGAGCGGAGAATCTCCAGCTTCTGGGAGAGGACTGGCTGTCGTGGCTCTCACCTGTGGAGCTTCTTTTAGGCTGCAGGTTGGCAGCGTTTTATTTTGTCAGGCCTTTGATAGTAATAAGACAGGTAAGTTAAAAAAAAAAAAAAGGCAAGGGGAGTTTTTCGCTGTGGGAGCTTCTTTTCTAGGTGCTGCTCACCTGGCCACTTCTTGTACTCAGCTTGCAGGTGGGCCTGAGGCTGGGTGGCCTTGTGGCCTTGTCAGCTGCAAACGTGCTTGCAGCTGTTTTGCAAAATTTCTTACCCAGAGAGTAGCTCTTTGACATTGCTGTGAAGTAGATCAAGTACTGTGAAGTTATGCTTGAAAATGGGGTGCTTTGTATTTCCGTGGTTGGGCTTTGAATTAGAATTTTTGATTTTTACATATTGTTGAATGCTTGCACCAAGGAATTAAAACTTTCAAAAAACAGAGATGCATTGTCCACGATGAGGACCCCCTCACCCCTTTAGAGAAAGTGCGTAGACTCCTGCCCTGTTTGTCCCTGAACTGTCTCGGGCTTCTGTGGCTCCGGCCGCCCTCCACCACCCAGTGTGAAGAGCGGATGGAGGCCGGAACCACTGCCCAGCGCTCCCGTGGGACGCCATGCGGTGCAGTGGGATCATCTTGTGGGAATTGCATGGCCGTCTGGAGAAGTCTGGTGGAGCTCAGAGCGGCTTTGTAGCTCTGCCGGTCTCTGAAGCTAAGTCGCATTTTTGTCTGTCCTTCCTGAGAGTTTGGTGGGACCTTTCTGTGTCTTCACTGGGCATTAGAGGGAAACGTGGCCATGAGGAAGGTACATGCCTGCTTCCTTCACCCCCCAAACTTGCGAGAGGAGTGTGGCCAGGAAGGGGCATGTCCGGCTAGGGTGGTGTTGGGACACTTGGACCTCAGAGGGGCCATTTCCAAGGTTCTCCCAACTCCAGAGGTCAGGAAACCCCTAAAACAGTTCTCTTGTGGACTGAGGTTTTAGAATGAGGGCGCAGCAGTCAGGTCTGTAGCTCCCACAGGAATTGTTTTGCGGGGTGAGAGGTCTGAGTGGACGCAGCAGGGACAGAGCAGAACACCAGGAGCCGGGAGAGCCCTCCTCCCCGTGCTGGGTGCGGCCCCCACACACCCCAGGGCCAGCCAAGGCTCTTGGGGTCGGGGTCTGCCGGGGGCGCTTTGGGGGAAGGAGATGCTGCAGGTGGTGAGGCCGGCGCCCTGTTCTGCAGGGCTGGGGGGCCGCCGTTTCTCCAACTTTGTGCCGAAGTGCTGGGACAACGGCCTGTGAAAAGTTCTTAAAAGAACTTTTATGTCTTTTGGGTCTTTCATAGAGGAGCTTTGTCTCCGTGGCTTTCATGTGAGCCGAGCACAGGCCGTGAGACAGAGCCGCGCCCGGCGCTGGCCAGCGTCGCAGCTGTGTGCGGGCGGTGACGTCTGTGTCTGAAGTGCTGTGGCAGTGGCATGAAGGGTGGGTGGGAAGTCAGCCCGATGGACTTCGTAACATAGCTATAAGTACTGTAAAGTTATTCGTCACTTGACTTCTTTTCTAACCTGAGTTTTTGTAAAATGAGTTTATGCTCATGATAGGAAGTTTGGAAAGTAAAGAAAACTGTGAAGAAGAAAATAAAGTCACTTGTAATCGCACCTGGCCCAGACAGTGGACATTTTGGGGTACGTCACTTCAGCCTGTGTTCAATGCGGGTCTGTTTCTGTATTTCTGATTTTTACAAAATCAGAACCATCCCATGATCCTGCGTGTCCGTGCTGTGCCTTGTCGTGCTCTGTCCTGTGTGCGTCCCTCGCCACGCCAAGGTCTCCCAGGCGCCAGAGTTTAGTAACAGGCCTTGCACCAGGGTGCGGGGCTAATGCCCACCTGCCCGACGGGGACCCCCCAGGTGAACATCTTTCTGCTCAGCTCTGCGTGCGTCTGACGGGTTGAGCATTTTGCAGGCTTTGATACAAACTCCTACACCAGTTTACTGTTTTAAAACCATTGCCAAAATATGACTTTTTAGAAATCAATACCGTTCTAAAGGAAATTATGTCTGGTTCTAAGTTGCATTTCTTTGACTAAGTGAGATTAGACTTTGTTCACTTGGGTGTTGGCCGCGTATTCTCTGCTGCGACCTGTTTGCAGGAGTGCATCCTAGGGGCACGTGTTTGGCCAACGAGGAAGGCTGATGTGGGTGCCAGGGGTCCTGCCTGGGGGTCCCAGGAGACAGCCCTGCTCTTGTGGTGCCTTCATAGTTAATAGGAAACACAGGGGCAGGTGTGTCTGATTGCGTAGGTGCCCGTGGCTGAGAGGGGGCCACTGGGGAGGGTGGTCGGGGAAGGCCTTTCCAAGGAGGCTGAGGGGCGAGAAGGGAGTCAGCCGTGTGCAGCCTGGCACCCGTGTCCAGGAGGAGGGAGGAGGAGGTGCGGGGGCCCTGCAGGTTAGAAAGAAGGTCCCGGAGCCAGCGGCGGAGGAAAGGGGGGAGGCAGTGCTGGGTCGTGGGGTCACGGGAGCCGGTGTCTCACAGGGCTGCAGGGAGTGTGAATTTATTCCAGGTGCCTCAGTGGCTGGAAGCCACTGGGGGTTTTAAGCAAGGCAGCCGTAGAATCTGAGTCGTGTTTTGAGGTCACTTTTGCGTCTGTGGTCTGTGGCTTGCAGGGGTGGCGGTAGCAGGTGCCAGGTGATGGCGAGGTGTGGGTGTCCTCGCAGGACTTGCTCATGGGCTCAGGGAAGGGTGAGGTCCTTGCAGGGTGAGTTGAGATGGGGACTGGAGCGTTCCCTGGATGGAGCTGGCGGGGTGTCAGGTTTAGATGCTGTTCCCGAGGGGAGTGCTGGGGTAGTTGGGTGAAGGCTCGTGGAGCGGTCAGCACAGGTCAGAGGTCAGCATTTGGGAGTCTGGCATTGGTGGCACTTACAGTCGTGGCCAGGCGAGGCCTCACGGAGCGAGTGTCTAGAGGCGCCATGGAAGGCTGCCCCCTGGCCAGCTCTGGCGCTTCAGTGGCCTGGAAGGAGGGACCAGGGAGAAGCAGGCGCTGGGGAGGGTGTGGCTGGCTGCCGTGCTGGGGGCCGGCGGGTGAGGGTGTGGCAGCCTGGGGGTCGGAGCCCGCAGGAGGGGGTCCACGGTTGAAGATCCGCCGCTCCTGGGGGAATACAGACGTGGTGGGCACATTTGTCGTCCAGCTCGCTGGTCCTCCCTGCCTGCTGGGGCTTCCTATTTGGGAAGGCCCCTGGGGCATCGTTGCTCTTCCCGTGGCCATTTACTTGGGGATCTCGGCCGTTTTTGCGGTCCTGGCCCTCTTCCCACACGTTGGCGTGAAGTCACAGTCTGTGATCGCTGGAGCTGGAGGGTCCTGTGCAGAGACTCTGTCCCCGTGAGGATGCGGAGGGGGGCCTGGAACTTGGGGAGCCTGTTGCTCCTTCTTGCTTCGTCTCTTGCAGTTGTACCTCGAAGACACTGGAAATGGTTCAGTTTGGAACAAACTTATGTACTTGAAACGCCCGAGCTCAGGGACCAGGCTTTTAAAGAGAAAAAACACGGAAGGAGATGTCTTGAGTCTGTGTGGTGTGGGCCGCCTGATGTCGGAGGTGACGGTGCAGCCGGTTTGTTAGAGACCTGGATAGGCGCGTGGCCTTTCCAGCCGCTGGCTGGGCGTGTGGGTCACAGTGAAGTGTGCCTCGTGGTCTCTGCCTTTCAGACTCACCTGATGGTCCCTGCGGACTCTGTTCTGCCCGAGCATTGGGTCCCCCCACTGCATGGCTCGCTGCTGCCTCCAGGGCCGCCTCATCTGCCTGGCCGAGCCCCAAGCCCCGTCTCTGTCGGTCTGGCCATGCTGCTGGCTGACGGGCAGCAAGTGGTCAGGAGGCTCCCCCTGGTCTACAGGCTCCGGCCCTGAAGTGACGTGTGTCACTTTCTCTAGTTCAGCCTAGAGAACTTGGCAGCTGCCTGTGCCTGTGTGCAGAGAGTGCCTGGGGAGGGGGGATACAGGCCCCGGCACATGGTCTAGCAGTTTGGTTGGTTGGTCAGTCAACAAACATTAATTCAGCCCCACCTTCAGATCAGCCCCTGTTCACAGCACTGAGGGGGCACCATCCCCAAGCCCAGCCTCAGAGACCCAAGCGGAGCCGCGTCTGGCCTGTGAAGCACCCCGAAGGCACAAGAGGGTGGCCCCACCTTCAGTTCTAGAGTCAGGCCCTCAGGGAGCACCTAGTCTGCTTTCCAGACTTCGCAGCCACAGAGCCCTTTGTTCAGATGAGGGCCCTGTGCAGTGAACGTCCAGGTGGGGCCAGTGGGAGCGTGCTGCACCCTAACGCCCGTCAGCGCCCGGTGAGGCCGTGAGCTGGAGCGCCAGCACTGTGCGGGGGTCACCTGGAGTCACTCTGTGACGAGTGCCTGGCCGGGCTCTGCATTGCTCAAGCAGACGTCCACACTAAGTTCCTCAACTGCCGAGTCCATAACTCAGGGGCACCAGAAATGACTCTCATCAGACAAAGGCAGCAGGGAAAACGCTGGGGTGTCCAAAACAGAACACAACAGATAAAATGCTTATTTTCAGAAATTCCATTGGGGAAGGTAGTGGCAGTGCCAAAGGCCCTCCTCTCCAGCCTGGGACCGCCGGAGCCCTGGAAGGGCAAGGGCTGCCACCTGCCTTGGGCCACGTGGCTCCTGTTTCCAGGCCCGGCTCCCCAAGTTTGGAAGCCGAAAGGAGAAAGAAGTCCACCTCCTGCTCAACAGGACCAAGGGTGGACAGCTTAGAGGCAGCAAGCAAGCCATTGAGGGACAAGGGGTGGCGGGGTGGGGGGGGTTCCTGTGGGACATGGAGTAGCAGGTGTCGTGTGGGACGTGGAATAGTGGGTGTCATTTGTGGGACATGCAGTGGTGGGACTCATGTGTGGGCTGTGGCCTGGCCTGCTGCCCTGTCTTGTCCCCACCTTCTGGGTCCCCTCACCTGCTGGCGGCTGCCCTTGTGCCGGATCCTTGCTCCTCACTGATGACGTGGCCGTGGCCGGGCCTGCGCAGGGCACGATGTGTCCCACTCGGCTGCCAGCAGCTGTTGTGTCTCTCTTGGCCACGGAGGTCCCATGGGGTGCTGGACTGAGGGGCACAGTCGCTCACGTGGAGCCCTTGTCGGTGGGCGGGGGTGGGTTCCTGTGGGTGTACCTGGTGGTCTCTACCAGGGTCTCGCCAGCCAAACAGGAGCACCTGGTCACTCTGCCCCCTTGGCAGCACGTGTGACCTTGGCGTGGCCACGAGGCCTGGGCGTGAGTCAGAGAGTCTTCTGGTGGCGTGGTTCATCTGGTGGGTAGGATGGGATTTTGGGGCCTCCTTAATTGGGATGGGAGGCTGTGGCAGAGAACAGGATGTATTTAGATCTCAAATGCATAGAATCGAATCGGTCACGGTCTTTGGTCCCAGCGCGGCCTGCTTTATTTATCGTGTAGTCACTTCCACAGTTCCATGGCACCTGCCCACCACCCCTGTGGAATCACTGGGACCCCGCCAGTGTCCCAGGGCCCTCCCGAGCCTGCACCCTCCCCGTCCCCGTGCCCTCTCTGCGGGGTGTGGCAGGGCCGTGCCCCCCATGGCCGTGCCTGCCCTGGGTCCCCATTTGCTCATCGCCTCTTCCTAACAGACATGCTTCATTTTAGCTGCAGTTTTGTAAACGCATTCCAGGCTGTGGGCAGTCACTTGGTACTTTTGCCACCCAAACATTGTACTTGCCTTTTCCGTGTTGTTGCCGGTTGCGGGGTTCATCTCTGTGGCTGTGTGATGTCGTGTTGTGTGAAGATGCCAGTTGTGGCCTCTGGCACAGGGAAAGTGTCCTGGCCCCCACAGGGCCGGCTCTCACTGCAGGTGGGAGGGGGGGTGTCCTGGGAGGTTGGTGGGGTTTTCAGCCGCGGGGAGGTGTGCTCACCTGGTGTGTGTGGGCACAGGGCAGCAGCGCAGGCACGGTCTGGGACTTCCTGGCGCCAGAGGTGGTGCGGGGGCCGTGGGGTCAGAGGTGTGCCCAGAGGTTGCGGGGGAGGACCCAGGGTGCCCTGGGGTGGGCCCCGTCTGGAGGAGGGGGCTGGACGGGTCATTCTTGAATGGCAGGTGGCGACGTGACTGGGGTTCAGACCGTTTGGCTCAGAAGGGTGGGGAGGGGGTCGGGGGATAGTTTGTTTCTTTTCAGTTTGTTTTTTAAGGAGAGAATTTCGAGCAGTATTCTCCAGTAGAAGTAGAATGTGGGCCAACGTGTATGATTTATGATTTCAAGGAGCATATTAAAACGTACAAAGAGATGGGAGGAGTTAATTTCGGTTGTATATTTTATGTCAGCCACCGGATCCAAGGTGTCACCATTCCAGAGTCATGGTACACTGAGGTTCCCCTTCCCTTAGGCCAAGTCTCGGGGAGGCCCCTGTGTCTGCCACTCACAGATAGCTCAGCCTGCACCGTGTCCCCGAGCCTGGTGGCTGCGGTCGTGGGCCACGCGGAGAGTGGGATGCTTGCCTGGAGGCTCCAGAAAGCTGGTGGAAGGCCGGACACAGGCGAGGGCATTCCTGGGACGGCTGGCCCCCAGCATACTGTTCTCTCCAGGGGTTTGTGGCCATTTAGGGGCTGGACAGGGAGGCCCATGACCTTGGTTGTCCAGGGAGAGGTGGTGGCCAGCCAGGATGGAACCCATGCCCCAGTGCAGGTTCCTTGAGGGTGGGGTCTGGCTGTCCTGCCCTGCGTCCCCACTGCCCAGAACCTGCCGAAGTACTTGGAGGCCAAGCCAGTGATGGCCACGGGGGCCACAGGGAAGGGCAGTGGCCTTGAGAGGCGTGGGCCCACGGTGTGGAGGACGTGCCGCAGTAGGTGGCCAGGCCCCTCAGAGGAGGGGTTCTGGGGATGAGGGGCTGCCTCCGTGGCCGTGGAGGTCACGGGGGGCGCAGCGTGGCCTCAGTGGAGTTGGCGTCTCGGACGAGGGAGGCCAAGTCCCTGCCAGGGCCCAGCCCCCTCCTGCGGCAGTGAGGGCGTGTGCCTGGCTGGGGCAGCCTGGGGCCAGGTGAGGGTGTGGACAGGGTGAGCAGCCCATGGCCGGAGGTCGGCAGGGGCGTGTCTGGACCGGACAGCAGATGGGGCTTGACTGTGCCGTGGCCCTGGGGTGCGGTGGGTGCTGGCTCCCAGCCCTCGGGCTTCGAGGGGCAAGGGCCGTGTGGCCTGAGCACTGCGGAGCAGCCCGGGACCGGGCCTGACCCAGCTCTCTCGGCAGGCTGCCCTTGCCTCCTAGCGGTTCCAGGACGGTGGCCCTGTTGGGACCTGTGCTGCTGCCGTCCCCTTGCATGCTCAGGTCACCTGGGCTAAGGTCCATTTCTGGCATTATTTCTGTGGCCGTTTCCTCCCTTTCTGAAGTCCCTTTTAACTTTTTGAGAGCATTTTCTTGTTTTCAGACCCCTGTTTTGGGGCAAAAACACTTTCTTTTCAGCTCTGAGTTGCTTGATGGGAGGGCACCCTGCCTGGGTGGCCCTGCCACATCCCTGGCACCCAGGGCGGTGTTGCCCGTAGCAGGGACAGGCCCGCGTGAGCTTGGGGCAGGTGCAGGGGCTGCCACCCTGTGCCCCTCATCTTTGGGTGGCCGGTGGCGGGTGAGGGGGACACTGGTGGTCTCTTGGGGCCGGCATGTATTCCGTTTCCTTACTTCTTCCTTCTGCCTAGAGCCTGCCGCAGCCGGGACGCGGCCTCCCCAGCCTCTGGGGTTTGTGGCAGCAGCCCGCTGCTCCTCCTGCTGCAGCCTGCGGCCCGCTTGGAGCTGCTCCCCTTCTTGTGTGCGATGGTTGGACTCTCTCACCCTTGTGGTCGCTTTCTGTTGGAGCTGTGGCCGTGTAAATCTCTGTGCTCTTGTGTCTTGCTGGGGACGGGGAGGGGGACAGAGGAGAGGGTGCCGCAGCAGCCGGCTACCCGGAAGCCTGTTCTTAGGGCTGGAGGGGTACCTGTCATCCCCAGTCCTGGCACAGGCAGGTGTTGTAGTGTCTTCCTTAGGAAGAGTCGTCAGAGAGCTGCCTTCCAGACAGACGGGCCTGGAGGAGGGCCGTGGCCTGGCCAGGTGCAGACTGCGGGGAGAGGGGGCGCTGAGGGACGTGACAAGTGTGAGGGCTGTGCCACGGAGTCAGGGACAGGCCATGGGAGGGGGAGCGGGAGGCTGAGCCTCTCCCTCTGCACGTTTGCCCTGATGGCTGCGTTGCCCACCACCAATGTGCAGGTGTGCAGTTTCCCCTGGAGGCTCCGTGTGCGTCTGTGGCAGCCTCATTCTGTGCACTCAGGCAGCCGGGTTTGTCGGGCGCCCTCAGTAAGTCCCGCTGCCCAAGCGCCGACAGTCACAGCGAAGCCTGGGAGTGTGTGTGTGGCTTCCTGTCTCGGGGCGTGCTGCCTGAGCAGGTGCACCCTGGCAGGTGTAGTTTCAGCCAAAATTTCTTAAGACGCCACTTTATTCCAAGCACCGTGGAGCGTCATTGGCCCTGGTGTCACATCAGTCTTTGCCGTGGTGGTGTTAGCCTGTCTGGACGAGGAAGCTGAAGCCGTGCTGTCCGGGGCCACAGCTGGCTCGTGCTGGGGCTGGGCTAGAGCCCAGGCTCTGGAGCCTCTGCTGTGTCCCCTGCCTCACTTGGGGCTGACCCCAGTGGCCGGCCCACTGGAAAATTGAGGTGCTTGACGGGCAGCTGACCCGTGGGTAGGAGCTGGGCAGGCACAGAGGTGAGGGTTGTCTGGGCAGCGAGAGAATGGGGTGTGGTCAGGGCAGACTTAGATACGGGGCAGGTGCCGGGTTTAGACCAAAAGCCGTGCGGGGGAGTTCAGGCTGACTCTGTAGGCAGTGGGAGCCATGGGAGGTTATGGAGAGGAAGAATGAGATGGCCACTTGGTTCTGATGATGCTGGAGCAGAGACTGGAAGCAGGACAGGCGTTGCCAGGCAGGGGTGCTCTGTGCCCACTGCGTGCTGGGTGGTGCCACCCACGCTTGCCTGTGGGGCAGATGTTTGGGTCCATGTCAGACAGGTCACAGACTCACATGGGTGCTCAGCCCAGGGTGCCACCTGTGGGGCCTGTGGACCCGCTGGGATGGAGGGGCCAGCGGGGTGGACATGGCAGGTGGGTGTGGCCACCGCTGTGTCAGCAGCAGCAGCTGCGATGGCAGTTAGAAGGTGCAGGTGGGCAGAGCAGGCGGTGCTGCAGCTCAGGGCTGCGGGAGGTGGGCATGCTTCACGGAGGCGTCGCCCCGAGTCGGGGCCTTGGAACGTGAGACGGGGGGCATGCTGCACGAGTGGGGGAACCTCTGCTGGGAGAAGAGCAGGGCCCACCCTGGGGGCAGGTGGGAGGGGCCCAGCCAGTTCTGCTGGGCAGCCACAGAGCTAGAGGGAAGGCGAGTCCAGCTCAGGCGCTGCAGGTGGCTCTGGCTGTCGTGTCCTGGCTGAGCGGCTCTGGAGGGCCCAGGTGGGCACGTCCCCTCCGGCTCAGCTCTGACATGGCAGTTCCTTTTGCCCCTCCCAGGTGTATCCACGGAAACCTTGGTGCGGGCCTGGATGTCCCCGGAGGTCTCTTGGGCCAAGGAGTCCAGTGTTTGGAAAATCGTTTGTGGCACAGCGGAGCCCCGGAGGCAGACGCCCTCTCTGGGCTGTGCCTAGCACCAGAGTGCTCCGTGCGGGAGGCTGGGCCTGGCTCAGCACTGCGCCCGGGTTGGGGGGGATGTTCGGGGTGATTTCGATTCTTGGTTTCTTCCACACACGACTTGATTAGGAAGGTGGCATCCCCATGTCAGGGTTCCTGGTGGGGACAGCGGGTGCGGAGCCAGTCACTTTGGGGAAGGGGTGGCCCCCGGAGGCTGTGGGGGCGGGGGAGCGGGCCTGGCGGGGAGGCGTGGCTTGCTGGGAGGAGGAAGGGGTCTGGGGGCAACCCTTGCTGTGGGGCTTCCAGGACAGGATCGGCCGTGAGTCAGATCAGTTACGCGGGCAGCCCCCGTGTTCGAATGCCCTGGGGAGGGATTCCTGGTGCCGGCGTCATAAAAATAGACCTCTGGCTTTTGTGATCAGGCCCTTTTTGGTGTGATTGAAATTTGATAGTGTACGTCTGTATCCTGTCGTGTTCTCGCCGCGGGCACCAGGGGTAGCTTTTCCTACGGCAAAGCCTGGCTGGTTCTGAAGCAGATTGAGCCGCCCTGGGCTGGACGGCAGGTGCCGCCTGCACGGCGCAGGGAAGGGCGGTGATTTCGGTGTCCTGGTCAGGGTGTCCCTTCTGTTGCGTCGCCCCCATTTCTGCCCAGTTATTTGAAGTGAGATGGTGCCCCAGTGCTTCTCCAAGAAGCCACCAGAGGTGTTCTGGGTTGCGCGTGGCCAGGGCTCGTCTTCCTGCCCTGAACTTCTCTCCCAGTGTCCCTTCCGTGTGTCGCTTCCTGGTCTGGAGGGGATGCAGCAAAGCAAGCGCGGGGCGGTGGGGGGGGCGCTTTTCTGTGTGGTCTGGCGCCGGAGCTGACGAGCATGCGTCGGCTTCAAGAGAAGTCCGTGCTCTAGCGCCTACTTAATCAGACGTTGCTGTGACTGTTTCAGAGAACAAGGGTGTTTGTAGAAGGCTGTTGTCTCAGGGCTACAGTGCACTGGCGGAGTGGTCTCTCGGGTGGGCAGGGGCCTGGCTGGATCTGGGGTCGTGAACACTGGCCGCCAGAGCCCACATTAGTGAAACCGTCCAACACAGTGACACTTAGGTTGCCATATCTAGAAAGAACTGAAGAACAGCATAATCGTAGAAAAACTGTAATGGTGTTCTTTATTTCCTTGGCTTAGGAAAAGATTTCCTAGAACACAGATAGCATTGAACCTAGAGGGGAAGATCCACAAACTGGACTTCAAAACTAAAAGACGCTTTCGCTAGTTGACAGATATTGTTAAAATGAAAAGGCAAGGCATGGACTGGGGGAAAATACCTATATCTAACAAAGAACTCGTATCCAGCCTACATAAAGGACTCCTACAACCCAATAATCAGATGACAAACAACTGTTAAAAATGGGCAGAAGGTTTGAATAGACACAAGAAAAGGTATACAGAAGGCCAGGAAGTATCCGGGAAGGTGCTCACATCATTAGACTTCAGAGGAATGTGAATTAAAGCCCCAGTGGGTTACTGCAGCTGATCCCACTCCCACCTGAAATGGCTGGAATTAACCGATTGACCGTCCCGCGTGTAACTGGATGTGGAGGTCCTGGGACCCCCAGCGCTGCCGAGGGGGACGGCCAGTTAGGAGAAGAAACACAAAGGCAACGTTGATGTACCGTCTTCAGCGGTTCCAGCCCCAGGGAAGGGAGGGCTTGTCTGCGCAGGACTTGTGTGGGAACGTCTGCGGCTTGATCGCCAATGGCCCCGTTTGGAGACTGCCCGGGTACCTGTCCCACGGTGAGCGGTGACATGTGGTGCAATGTGTCCGCGCAGTGTGGCACACCACTCAGCAGCACCCAGCACGGCTTACTGCCACTCGCGGCAGTACGGATGGGTCTGAAAAGTATCTGCCAGGTGACAGGAGCCAGGCGGGAAGGAGCACGGATTGTACGAGTGCATTTAAATGGAATTCTAGGAAAAGCGGAACTGTAACGATAGTGGCTGCCTAGACCAGGGTGACTGCAGCGTGGCATCAGGGGACTTTTTAAGTGGATGGAAATGTTTTAAATCTTGATCGTGGTAGTGGTTACACAACTGTGTGCATTTGTCCAAACTTATGGATTGCACACTTAAAATGGGTGAATTTTATTTTATGTGAACTATGTTTCGTTAAAGCTGTGCAAAAAAATTTCATGGTGCTTATTTTTCTTCCTATCTTGGTGTTGTGTGACGTTGCAGGTGAAAGGAAGGTGGCTGTAGTTGGGATTATGTAGTAATTTGTGTTCGCTGCCGTCTGCTAGGACCGGATGCCGCAGAGCAGGGGGTTGGGACTGGCCTCAGTGGGCTTGTTTGAAACAGTTTCGTGAACTGCCCGGTAGATGGGATACTGGCTACACATTTCACTTTTCTTATTTTTAAAACAGGGCATTTGGAAGTCTTTGCATGAGGGGAAGGAGAACTTATTAGTTGTGAGGTTATTGCTGCCCCTGTAGGGCACACGTATGAGCTGGTACGTGTCGGGCCTGTGTGTGCCCCTGGCGTCAGTCCCATCTCCCCCGTCCTGGCGGGAGTATCCGTCTAGTCCGAATTAGAGTGTGTGTGTGTTGGGCTTACCGTGCCCGGGAGGCTACGGTTCCAGGAGCAGCCGTTACTAAGCTGTAGCTTACGAAGCCCTGCACTTACAAGCGTGGAGATAACGTCTGGCTTTTAAGTAGTTATTTTCTTTTTGAGTAACTGATACGTGCTCATCCTGGGAAATTTGATAAAGACAAAAACATATGGAAAAGATATATGTGCTGATCTGTATTCCTGTCACCGGGAGAGAATTGCAGAACTGAGACCGTTTGACTCGTTCTGATTGTAAGACTTGCTGGGTTCCTCAGCGTTCCGTGCGGCTCCGTTAGCATTCATTCACGCACTCCCAGGGCTCCGCGTGCCGGCGTGCGCAGGCACCAGCAGGGGGTTGGTGGCTGGGGAAGGTGCCTGTTCTGGAGCTGGCACCAGCTAATGTCCAACTGCCCCAGTTCCACAGAGACCAGGAAGCAGGCCAGGGCAGGGGACAGGGTGGGCAGGGCAGGCGGCTCCCAGGAGGACAGGGAAGAGCGTTCCAGACAGCGTGCGGTGGGTGGGGGCGGCTGTCACTGACAGCGTGCGCAGGGAGTGTCACGGTGGGTTCCATTTTCAGAGTGGCTTTGCAGGTTCCTTCCCTGCGTGTGTTGTGAGACGGTCTCTCCCTACCTGAGATTCTTAAATGTTCACCTGTGTTTTTGTCTCAACCTCTGAGCTCTCTTTTCCCCGTAGTCTGTGATCTGTCTGGGGTTAACTTTCATGTGTCCCCTGAGGTGGCCACTTTTCTTGCACCGGGGACTGATGCGTTTGTTCCTTTCTGTCTCTGACCGCTCCCTGTGTGCCTGGCCTCGGGGGCCGCCGGGCTCCCAGCGACCTCACGCCCCTGCTCTGTCCTGTCTGGAGCCGAGCGCGTCCTCGCTTTCTGCCACGGGACGTCAACCTCGCCCTGTGCGCCTCTGTCCCAGGCCCGAAAACAGACTTTTTCCCAACGAGCCTTGGGATGGTGTTTCGAGGAAAGTGGACTCTTGAGAAACTGAGGCTGGGCTGGGGGTACTGGTCGCCCCAAAACGTCACCGGGGCTGGGTTCTGGTAGTGAAGGGGCGTGAGCTCATGTTGGTATTTCCCATTCAGTTTTTTAACATGGCAGGTCCCCCCATAGAGTCTTTGAGATCATATTTGTGTCTCTTCTCTTGCACAGAAATAACATAAACATGTTTCCCTACTCACTTGTCCTACCATATACTTAAAATAGATTCAGAATTAAAACAACAAACGGGAGTAAAGCCTAAGGTTTCTTTGCAGTTCTTCATCTCTGGTCCGTCTTACAAGGACGCCACGTCAGTGCTGTGTTCAAAACTCCCTTGAAATAATCCTTTTCTTCTGTGTGGTTAGATTACCAATTTGATACACAATTTAGTTTCATTTGTTTTGTTTTTAATACTAGTTTCTATTTTTTGTTTATGTTTTGAGTATGTAAAACATTTACATGGTTTAAAAGCTGAGTTTTTTAGAGCTTTCATCTCTGTTCATTCCTTCAATCTCTTTCCCCCTCCCCAGAGATAATTTTTTCATTTTTATTTTTATTAGTTTCTAGGCCATCCTTTAAGCGTTTCTTTTTGTACAAATCAGCAAATACACACACATGCGTGCATAGATATTTTTTTCTCCTCTTTTATACCAAAGGTGGCATATACACTAATTTTTACTTTGATTTTTTTTTTTTTTTTTGTCTTAACAATATAACCTGGAGATCATCATCTGGTGGCATTTTATTTTAATTGAGAAACTTTCACTTTTTTATCCAGTATACTCAGAGAAGAAATTACTTTGAATAATGACATTTTCTGCATAATTCAAGCACTAAAACTTAAAAAAAAATTGGAAGGAAACAGTTAAAAAATACATTACATTTTTCTCTGCCAAGGTAAAAAGCATATAAGCCTAAGTTAGCTACGTCTGCGAATGTTGGGCTAGAGAGGGGGGAGGGTCAGTCTTCCAGGGAGGCCAGGTGGGTGGTCCTGTCACCGTGGGAGGCGGAGGCTGGGTGGTGGTGGCCGCAGCTGCTGTGGGCCTGGGATTACTTCCTGGAATTGCGTGTACACCAAGTACAGCCACGAGTCACCTAACAACAGGGGTGCAAATGCGCCAGGCCACTGCATCCTCACAGAGTTACATCACGGAGTGCACTTTCACAGGCCTGGGTGGCGCAGCCCCTGGGACACCGCGGCTCACGGTGCAGCCTGCAGCCGGCCGCCACCTGTGCACCTGCCACCGTGCTGAGCACCGTAGGCAGCTGCAACACAATGGGGAGCATTTGTGCATCTGCACGTGGAAAAGTACAGCAAACACACGGTGCAAACGGTAACACACGTACCTGCACAGGGCACCGGCCACGGGGCTTGCAGGGCCGGAGCCGCTCTGCGGGGTCAGCGAGCGAGCGGGAGGGCGTGTGAAGGCCTGGGACGTCACCGTGCAGGGCTGTGGCCTCTGGGAACACTGCACACTCAGGCTGCGCTGAGCTTGTGAAAAAATACTTTCTTTCTTCAGTAATAAATTTAGCTTACTGTAATTTCTTCGTAAACTTTTCAATTTAATTTATTTAATTTTCTGACTCATGATAACACTTAGCTTAAAACACAAACACATTGTATGGCTGTGCAGAATATTTTCTTTATATCCTTATTAGATAATTTTTTCCTACTTTAAATTTTTTTTTTTTACTTCTTAAACTTTTTTGTTAAAAATGAAGACACAAACACACGCACTAGCCTAGGCCCACACAGGGTCGGGATCATTAATATCCCTGTCTCCACCTGCACATCTGGTCCCCCTGGAAGGCCATCAGGGCAGTGACACGCATGAGCTGTCACCTCCTGTGATCACCGTGCCTTCTCTGGGTGCCTCCTGAGGGACCTGCCTGAGGATGTCTACGGTTAATTGTTTTTTGGGTGTTTTGTTTTGTTTTTTTTTTTTTTTTTTGACAGAGTCTCACTCTGTTGCCCAGGCTAGAGTGCTGTGGCGTCAGCCTAGTTCACAGCAATCTCAAACTGCTGGGCTCAAGCGATCCTCCTGCCTCAGCCTCCCGAGTAGCTGGGACTATGGGCATGCACCACCATGCCCGGCTAGTTTTTTCTATATATTTTTGGTTGTCCGGTTAATTTCTTTCTAGTTTTTAGTAGAGACGGGGGTCTCGCTCTTGCTCAGGCTGATCTTGAACTCCTGACCTCAAGCGATCCTCCCGCCTCGGCCTCCCAGAGTGCCAGGATTACAGGCGTGAGCCACTGCGCCCAGCCTGTTTTTTTTTTTTTTTATAATTAGGTATACACCCTAAAATAACTACACAATACGTAGTAAATACGTAAGCCAGCACCAGTTGTTTGTCATCGTTACCGGTGCTGCAGACTGTAATAATTGCATATGCTGGACTTTTTTATGTGACTGGCCGCGCAGCAGGCTTGTTTACCCCAGAGCACCGCAGATGCGTGAGGAGTGCGTCGTGCCGTGACGCCACTGGGCAGGAGGAACTTCACGGCCCCACTGCTATCTCCCAGGACCACCGCTGTGTGTGGTGCATGACTGTACGTGGTGGCTGGGGGTTTGAGAGGGCGCCCCTTCAAATACAGGTGAGCACACACTTTTTTAGGGGGGATGATTTACATACAATGGAGCATGTCCACTGTAAGGCAGGTAAAGACCCTGTCCACCCACATCACTGTCAAGATGCAGAACGTTTCGTTCGGCCCCAGAGGGTCTTCTCAGCCTTCTGTCTCTCCCACCCTCGGCCGGGACAGACGTTCCCTGCGCAGTGGCCGCCAGCGTCGACGCGCCCGTCGGAGGCCCCTGTGAACAAGATCGCTCATGTGTGCTCTTTGCGTGTGGCTCAGTCAGCATGTTCTGAGGCTTGTCCGTGCTGGTGCATGTGTCGGTAGTCTCTTATTTCTGTGCCGAGTAGCTTCCGTGTTTGGACACAGCGTTTGTCCATTTGCCAGCGGCGGGCGTTGGGGCTGCCTCCGGGTTTTGGCTATTACAGGTAAAGCGTCTGCGAGCATTTGTGTTCAAGTCTTTGTGTGAACATACCTGTGGAAGTTCCGGTAGCTGTTGGGAGTAGCGTTGCTAGGTCACAGGGAAGGTGCACATTGGATCCACGCTGCCGAGCTGTTCACCCGTCACCTGCGCGCGAGTCCTACTGCCCGTTCCTTCCAGCACTTGCTGTGGCCGTTCTCGTGGGCTTGTGTTGTATCTTGCGGGTGCTTTTTTTTCCTTCCGGAGACGGAGTCTCTCTCTGCCCCCCCGGACTGGAGTGCAGCCTCCAACTCCTGCCCCCAAGCAGTCCTCTTGCTTCGGCCTCCGCAGTGCTGGGACTGCAGGCATGAGCCCCTGCACCTGTCCCCTCGTTGTGTTTATTTTTTTTTAAAGTCCCATGTATTGAGGCAAAGTTTACATACACCAAAGTGTACCTTTTTAAGTATCATTCTTTGGGTTTCAGTGAGCATAGTCCAGTCACAGGATTGTTCCGTAGGTCGGAGAATTCTCTGCACGTGGCCTGGTCGTGAGCCCACCTCCACCCGAATCCCTGGCAGCCACAGAGCTGCTTCTGTCAATGTGATTCTGCCTTTTCTAGAACTTACATACATGAAATTATGTGATAGCAGCCTTTTAGTCTGGCCCCTCTCACTTAGCAGAACACTTGTTAGTTTCATCCAGGTTGTTGCCTGTGTCGGTAGTTGGTTCCTTTTTATCGTTGAGTCGTGGGACTACGGGTTATCTCTTTACCGGCCGATGGATACTTGGGTGGTTTCCAGCCTTTGGCTTGTGTAAACGATGCTTCTGTGAGCACTTCCTATACATCTTTGTATGGACATAAGTTTTCCTTTCTCTGGGTTGGATAACTAGGAGTGGGATTGCTGCATAAGGTAAGTGAATATTTAATTTTTTAAGAAACTGCCGAGCTGTTTTCCAGAGTGGCTGTGCCATTTTGCATCCTACCAGCAAATGTATGATGGTTGTTTCGCGTCCTTGCTGGAAGTCAGTGTGGTCAGTCGTCTTAATTTTAGCCATTTTAATGGGTGTGATGCTGTAACATCACGGCTTCAGTTTGCTCTCTGATGACTAGTGATACTGAACATCTTTTCATGTGTGTGTTTGCCATTTGCGTATCTTTTGTGAAATGTCTATTCAGGTCTTTTGCCTGTGTTTTTAAAATTGGCTTGTTCTTTTTGTTATTAATTTGGTAAGAGTTTTTGAAATGTATTCCAGTTATAAGTCCTTTATCAAATAGAATGGTTTTATAAGTATTTTCTTGGTCTGTGTTTGTCATTTCATTTACCTAATATGTATTTTAAAGTGCAAATTTTCGATTTTAACGAAGCCAGTTTATCATTTTTCAGAATTCATGTTGTGTCTTATCAAAGAAATTTTTGCGTAACCTAAGGCACAAGGATTTTCTTCTAGAATTTTTATGGTTTTAGCTCTTACTTGATCCAATTTAAGTTAATTTTGGGATAGTTGTAAGGTAGGGGATTGAGATTTATTTTTTTCATAGGATACCCAGTTGCTCCAGCCTCATTTACTGAAAAGACCTTCCTTCCCCTGCTGAGCTACCTGTCACCTCTATTGGCCGTGTGCGTGCGGACTTTATTTCTGGGCTGTGTCCCACCCCTCTGTGTGTCTGTCCTCACACAGCTCAGCGCTGCTTGGGGAGCGCAGCTCCGGTAGAACAAGTCTCCAGCTCAGGTGGCTGAGTCCTCTAACCCTTCCTCTTTCTCAGTAGTGTTTGGGGCTGTTCCAGTCCTTTGCATTTCATGTAAGTTCTAGAATCAGCTTGTCAATTTCTACAAGAAAGTCTTCCGATATCTTACTTGGGATTGTATTGAATCTATAGATCAGTTTTATGATAATTGACATCTTAGCAGTATTGGGTCTTTTGGTGCCTAAGCACCGTGAACCTGTTTGTGTGTTTAGGTCTTTCAGAATGTCTGTCAGCATTGCTTTATAGTTTTCAGTGTTTATGTCCTTAACATGTTTTATTAAATTTATCCTTAAGTATTCATATTTTATGCCATTGACTATAGAAAAACCAAATTCTGCCAAAATATTTAAAGAGGTTTATTCTGAGCCAGTATGAGTCACTGAGGCCCGGGGAGCAGACCCCCAAGAAGCCTTGAGTAAGTGGTCCCAGGCGGTCAGGTGACAGTCTGGCTTTATGCATTTCAGGGAGGCAGGAGTTACAGGCAGACAGAAACCAGTCATGGAAAGTGTACATTGGTTTAGCCCAAAAGGTGGGAAATGGGGGCTTACAAGTCATAGGTGAGTTTAGGGATTTTTTAAAATTGGCAGTTGGTTGAGAGCATTAAGCTCTGTCTGAACTCTTGAGTCAGTAGGAAGGAGTGCGTAAGTGAGGGGGTCTGCTGCCATGCGATGTCGTGCCGGAGTCAGGGTGGAAAGTAAGCCACATTGTCCTGGGTTCAAAAAGACTGGTTTTAATGAGATTTTATGGTCTGTGCAGTGTGACTCCCCAGACCCTTTAGAAAGGAATTTGAGCAAGACAAGGAAGGTCAGAGTTCAGTCCTCTCACCGTGTACGTGATACTTGTAAAATTTCAATTTCCAGCCTGGCGCGGTGGTGGCTCACGCCTGTAATCCCAGTGACTGGGGAGGCTGAGGTGGGAGGATCGCCTGAGGCCAGGAGTTTGAGACCAGCCCCCGCAACTTAGGGAGACCTCATCTTAAAAAAAAAAAAAGAAAGAAAATTAGCCAAGCATGGTGGTGGCGTGTCTGTAGTCCCAGCTGTTCAGGAGGCTGAGGCGGGAGGATGGCTTGACCCAGGAGTTGGAGGCTGCAGTGAGCTGTGATTGCACCAGTGCACTCTAGCATGGGTGACAGAGCTGAGACTCTGTCTCTAAAAAATTAAAATCAAATTTCAATTTCTAATTATTTGTTGCTAGTATTTAGAAATGTCACTTTTTAAAATATTGGCCCTTATATTTTGTGACGTTGCTTAACTCGTGTTAGTTCCTATAGCTTTCTTTTGTAGAATTCTTAGACTTTTTTTCAAAAACAATTACACTGTCTGCAGTAAAGAGAGAGTTACTTCTTTTTTTCCAACCCAGGCACCTTTTATTTCTTGTTCTTGCTTCATTGCCCTGGCTGCAGCCTCCAGTGTAACATGGAACAGCAGTGGTGAGAAGGGACATCTCCTTGTTTCTGATCTCGGGCGGCAGTCGGTCTCCCCCATTAAACGTATGGTGTTAGCTGTAGGTTTTTCAAAGAGGCCCTTTATGAGGTTGAGGAATTTCCTTCTGTCTTAGTCCGTTTGGGCTATTACAACAAAAGTACCATAGACTGGGAGGCTTAAAACAGCAGAAATTCATTTCTCGTAGTCCTGGAGGCTGGAAGTGCAGGGTGAGGCTGCCGGGGAGGCCCGTTCCTGGCTTGAGATGATGTCTCATGTCCGCAGGTGGCCTGAGGAAGGGGCACGGGAGCTCTCTGGGGCCTCCGTTATAAGGTCACCGATCCCATTAGTGAGGGCTCTGTCCCCAAAGGCCCTACCTTTGGGGATTAGGTTTCACCAAAATATGAATTTTGGCAGAGGGTCAAAAACATTCAGTGTGTAGCACCTTCTGCTCCTAGCTTGGTGAGATCTTTTGTCACGAACGGATGCGTATTTTTGTTAAAATACCTTTCTTCTTGTGTCGAGATGCGTAGATGGCTTTTCTTTTTCAGTCTGTTACTGTGGTAAATTATAGTGATTTAATTTTGAATGTTAAACCATGGCGTGTTCCTAGGATAATCCCCCCTTGGTCACAGTGTAATATCCTTTCTATATATTGTTGCATATGATGTGCTAAGACGCTGGGTGTAAGTGCAGGAGGGACACTGGCGTCTCCTGTCCTGCCCTTGCCTTGGCACACGTGTCCGTACCTGCCGACTGGCAGGACTCCTGCTTGACAGCCTTGACAGCCTTGGCATCGTCACACTTTCCCATTCCTCACAGCGTGGTTTAATTTTCATTTTCTTTCCCCTCAATGTTGAGGAAATGCACACCGTTGTCTTGTTTTGCCCAGTTTTCTTTTGCATTCTTTCTTTGTCATTAATTTATAGGAGTTCTATATATATTCTCTCCACTATTCCTTTGTGGGTCATATGTGTGGGAAGTAACCTCTTCCAGTGTGTAGCTGATCTTTTCGCTTTTCGGAGCCAGAGTCTCGCTCTGTCCCCGGGGCTGCAGTGCAGTGGTGCGATCCTCCTGCCTCGGCCTCCCGAGCAGCTGGGACCAGAGGCACCCACCATGCTGGCTAATTGTTTTCCTATTTTTGTAGAGATGGGGTCTCACTAAGTTGCCTGAGCTCGTCTTGAACTCTTGGCCTCAAGGGTTTCTCCTCCTCAGCCTCCCAGTGTGGTGGGATCACAGGTGTGAGCCACTGCACCCGGCCTTTTCACTGGCTTTGTCCTTGATTTTAATGCAGTTGAATTTATCCTTTCTTTTATGGTAAATGCCTTTTTGAGTCACCTTTAAGAAGTTCTTTCTAACCCCCAGGTCATAGGGGTGTTCTTCTGTATTTTCTTCTAAAATTTTAGTTTCTGCTTCTGTCTGGAAGTCTTTAATCCTCCTGGAATTGAGCTTGTGTATGATGTGAGTTAGGATTTTGTTTTCATTTTCTTCCCGTTTGGATAAACAGTTGTCTTGGCATTGTTTATTTGAACGGTCCTTCCGTACCTCACTGATCCGCATGCCCCTCGGTAATATTTCAGGTTTTATGCTACGCCGGGGTCTGTTTCTGGGCTCTCAGTTGGTTTCTCTTGGCGTGTTTGTCCTGCCATCGGTGCCGTCTTGTCCGTCAATACTCAGGTTTGCACTGGCTCGACCCCTGCTAGGGTCAGTGTCCATTTTGTTCTTCTTCAGAATCATCTGTGCTACTCTTGGCATTTTGATCTTGCTTATAAATTTTAGAATCAAGCCCTTGAGGCCCATGAACGTTATTCTGATTGGAATTAATCAATGGGTCAATTTGGGGAGAATTGACTTTTGCGATACGGGGTCTCCCTGCCCAGGAATATGGTAAATCACTATATTTAGATCTTCTGTAATATCGTTCAGTCAAGTTTTATATGTTTTTTCCGTGTAGGTCTCGGACATATTTTGTTAGCTCCATTCCAGGGCACTTTGAGTTCATTGCTGCTGTTGTAAGCAGTATTTTTTTAAAATTGCATTTTCTGATTCTTTGTTGATGGTGTGTTGAATCACAGTTGAATTTTGAATGTTGATCTTATTCTAGCACTCTTAAAGCCTTGCGTTAAAAGTGTGTTTGAGTATTATACGTAGAGAATCCTATTATATGCAATTAATAGCTGTTTTATTCCATTCGAATCCTGCGCCCACATGCCCCGTCTGACTCTGGTTTATCGGGCTTGCGGGTCCCTGGTGCGGTGTTGAGTGGACGGTGATGGCCAGCTGCCGTGAATTGTTTCTGATTTAAAGCAAATGCCTCTAACAACAACTTATCGTGGAAGTTGCTAGTTGTAACAGATGTTTTCATAGATTTCCTTCAAGTGGAGGAAGTTCCATCCTGTTCCTAATTTTCTAAAGCATTTTGTTTGCTCTTTGTGTGGGGTATTTGTTGACTTGTGGCGAGTGGATGTTGGGTTTTATCTGCCTTTGCGTTGCTGCAAACCCAGCAGTGCCTCTTGCCAGCTCCTCTGTGCTCCCTCCCTCTTCCTCGCCCTGCTCCTGCTGCCACAGCGGGCAGGCCGCTCCCCTTTTGCTTCATGCAGCGCAGGGACTACCTGCCCAGCCCCCTTGGTGGCTGCAGGCCGCCCCTGGCTTCTCGCCCCGTGGACAGCGGCATCCACGCTCGGGTCCTGTGCCGCTCCCATGTTGCTCCCACGTTGCTTCCTTGGGGAAGTCAGTGTGGACCCTGGCATGCGGTCAGGAGGGGCCCCTGGCGGCAGGCCCTTAGAGAGCGGAGCAGCTCTTCTTCCCAGCATTGATCAAGGCCGAGCCATCACGCAGACCCGTCAGTAGCATCGATTGCAAGGAAGCTCTGGGAGAGGGTGCAGTATCCGAGTGCTTCTGGTGTGTGTTGGCTGGCGGCCGCCTGAGCGTTCCAGCTGCCCAGAGCCCTTGCTTTGTCACCTCCCGTGTTCTGAAGTGAGGCTGCGTGGCAGCTGAGTTATGGGAACTGAAGTTTTGCTGCAAGTCATTTAAGGTGCATGTCATCTGCCAGCTGACCTCAGTTTCCCTGACGTTCATAGGGTTAGCACTGTTTAAAACATTTTGAAAACAAGCAGAACGCTTGGAGTTCCACGTGAGAGATGTGATTTCTCGTGCCAGGAGCTGAGGCCCTGGTGGCCTCTGGCCTGGCATCTGGAAGCCCCATCCTCTGTGGGTGGGTAGACACTGTCTGTGACACCCCGAAGTCCCCTTCTCACCTCTGACACGCTCAGACTGGTCCCCCTCTCCAGCCTCTTTGGATAAAGCAACCTTAAAAAACAGCTAAACATGTGGAAGGGGAGAGATGTTTGTTGCCATTTGCCCAACCTGTAGGTTTTAGTATCGAGAAGTCGTATAAAGTGGGAGCTGTGGGGAACTCTGGGAAAGAAGTCTTTTCTCTTTGATTACTGATCCTGAAAAAGCCTGGAGCTTTAGTCCAGAGGCATGCTGTGCGTCCTGCGTCTCTGTGTTTGCAGAGCCAGCGGTGCGACCTTTGCTACAAGCCCCTCGAGCCCCAAGAGGCAGAGGCTGCTCTTCAGGCACCTGCCTCCTGGCAGCTGCATACCCCGACGTCCTGGCTGCCTTCCGGAGATTTTGGTGGGAGCAGTTGCTTGTTGAGTCTTTCCTTTGTTTACACATATGCTTACTCTAGTGAGAACTTAAGGTGAATAGTAGGGAAAATAAAGGATTAAAAATGCTCACCTTGGGCTCTGTCAGTTTCAGGGTGTGGAGAAGGGGGTGGGTACAGATTTGGAGCTAAGCTTCTGTCAATCAAAGGGAATGCCCAAAGTGTCACTTGAATGGAATTCAGAATCTGCAAATGAAAGAGCTCATATTAAAATCATGCAAACTTAGGCTGGGTGCAGTGGCTCACACCTGTAATCCCAGCACTTTGGGAGGCTGAGGCAGGAGGATCACTTGGACCCAGGAGTTGGAGGCTGCAGGGAGCTATGATCATGCCACTGCACTCTAGCTGGGGCAACAGAACAAGACCCTGTCTGCAAAAAAAAAAGGGAAAATGCAAAATTAAAGGTTCTCTGTTGGTGGGCAATATCTAGAATCTTTGCTGATATAAGAGTAAGAGTGAAATATGTTCAGATAAGTGTGCTTTACGAGTTCAGGAAGGTTTAGAGGCAGCACCTTGGGCCCCGCCAGTGTGCCCGCCATTCTGGGGGGGAGGCGGCCGAGCCTGTTGGCCTGATCTGCAAACTCTGGCCTCCAGGCGTGTGGTGCCGGGAGGACGAGGGTTTGGACACCCAGCCTAGAGTGGCCTCACCACCTGGGCTTTGGATCCCGGCTCCCAGAAAGAGGGACACAGGGAAGCCACATGTGGCCTCTGGGTTTCAGATTTTGTAGATGTGAGAAAGCCAGAAACTAATACTGGTTGATGAAAGTTGAAGATGTAAGGGAAGGTTCATGAAGGTATTATGGCAGTGATATCGGATGCATGAGTTGTTTTCAATACAAGGGTTCCACCTAATATGTGAAGAAAAACCTGCCAGAGATATCCGCGAGGCCTTTCCTGCTTGTCGCACATTGTACAAATAGAGACAAAGGCACTTTATTTTAGGAAGCTCAGGTGAAACTGGGCATTGAACTGAGTACTGAGGAGTAAAGGACAGTCCCCACGGGGTGGTGAGCTGTAGAGGGTTAGGCCAGACCGGGCGTCCTGTCAGGGAGGCCAGCCTCTTTGCTGTTTGGCCCTTTTGTGGCTCACCTGGTACATGGCCAGTTTTTATTTATTTATTTTTTAAGGAGATGGGGTCTTGCTGTGTTGCCCCAGCTGATCTCATATTCCTGACCTCCCACTTAAGCCCTTGGAGTTGCTGGGACCGTAGGCTCGAGCCACTGCACCCAGCATTGGCCAGTTTTTAAAGTAGGTAAGACAGTTACGATTACTGGCGACTTAGTGAAGTTTTGGGGGAATATTCTGTTTTCAAAAATTGTCACTCTAAACATGCTTATTGTAAAATTGTAGCCTACACTGAAGTGTGTAAAATAAGGAGAGACCCCCCCCACCACCCAGTTCACCCGCCTTCCCCCGTGTGCGCTCCGGCTTCAGGGCTGGTGGAGAATTCGTGTCGAGATTCAAGAGGCCGAGGTCCAGGGGTTCAGAAGAGGCCGAAATGGACACTGCTGGGCTTCGAGAAGGTTCATTACCTGCCGTTGTTCGATGACTGGAAAATCATTTTAACACTTTAGGGCTGTTTTAAATTGTGTGACTTTCACACGTGGAAGCGAATCTAAATTAGTTTTAGCCTCTTATGCGAAAAGGCTGCGGTCTCTAGTTTGGGGCGACATGTCGTCTGTGATGCATCTGTGCCATCCAGGAGACGAGACTCCACCCTGCTGCCTGCTCTGACGTCACACGAGGGGGCACAGGCGTCCACTGTCCCAGCGGGCTCGTTGGCATCCCCACTTGTGACTCCCTGGTCCCTGGTGTGGCACAGAGGCCTCCGCTGTCCCCTCTGCAGCTCTCCCTGCTCATGTGGTCTCAGACCTCTCTGGGGCTGTGGCCCAGTGCAGTGGCCGCCTGCCCCCAGCGCATGACACCCACATGGCACCTTTACCGTGACTGTACCCGCAGCACGCTGGTCTTCCCATTGTCCAGCCCCAGGCCGCTGTGGGTCACCTGTTGACATTTGTGTTGTTTCCTAAACGGTCTCTCCTGGAGGCCAAGAGCCCTGTCTTACTCTTCCCCCCACCCCCCGCCCCCCACGGCAGCCCCTGGGTGCAGCGGTTGGGAGGCTGGGAGTGTGCAGGGTTTGTGGGCTGGGCTTGGAGTCTCTGCTGAGGCCCATGTCCCTTGACCAGCAGGGCACCTGTTTACCTCGTTGTCCCCCCCTTGCCCCCACAAGCTGAGACCATTTTGCCCAAATTTGCATCTCTAGATAACAAAGTAGTCCCTGCCTCCAAGTTTTATTTTGTAAAATCTCAAAGAAAGATTAGTACAACACATATGTACTCATTCCCTAGATTCACCAATTCCTAATAGTTTTAAGCAAAGTGATTTAATCTGTAGCTGACATAGGGGTTGCATTCATGGGCTACACACCTATGCCTTTGTTACACATTGTGGGGATCTAGGCAAGTGCTTTGTGGCCCCGATGTCTGGCGCGTGCAGTTCACTGTGGGGAAGGTCTATGCTGGGTGTCCTGGAAACCAGAGTCTCAGAGTCCGCAGTTGACACCTCAAGGCAGCTTTCAGCTGGAGTTTGCAGCAGGGCCCTGCTCCAGCATGGCCTGCCTTGGCAGGATTTTGCACACGTGCACACACACGCACACACATGCACACTCTGTTCATGTGAACACAGCCACGCACTGACAATTTCTTAGAGTAGTAAGATGATTACGAGTTGCCCCTTGGCATATGGGGGGGATTGATTCCACGACCACTTGCGCATACTTGGGTTCTCTGTAGAACCCCCGTATACGAGAGGTCAGCCCTCTGTATACTTGAATTTCTCATCCTGAGAATACTGCATTTTTAATCTGCTTTTGGTTGGGGAAAAAATGTGTGTAAGTTGACCAACCCTTGAAGTTTAAAGCTGTGTTGTTCAAGGGTCAACTGTAATTTCTTTAAGAAATCCTTGATTGAAGTATGTTAGCAGTTTAAAATTAACTTGTATCTACAGAGAATTTAAGGAGCTAATATTTTGGAGGGGTACATTTGGGTCCATGAAAGCCCCGGCAGGAAAGAGGGCTGGACCTCTGTGGCAGGGGTGGAGGGGTTCGTCCAGAGCGGTGCCAGCCCAGGTGTGCAGACCTGCGTCCAGCGTTCCAGGGGCTGCGCCGCAGGAGCAGCGGGTGTGTGAACGCCCGTGCCACGGAGAGGTGGCTGAGCAGACGGGTGGCTCAGAAACCTGCCCGTGTGATTTTACAACCTGGAAGATGCCGTCCAGAGGGATGCGGGTCCTGCCTGGGCAGGCAGGGGCACTGTTTAGGAGCAGCCCACGTCACAGCCTTGGTGAGCGGCCCAGGCAAGGGGAAACAACCCGCCGGCCAGGAACGGGCACAGAGTGAGAGGACTGGCGGGAGGCTGTTCCCTGGTTGTTTCTTTCCTGCTCGTCACGAGAGGAAGGCTGGCCCCGCCTGCTGTGCCCACCATGTGTGCCTGGTGCTTGGCAGTTGTCAGTGTTTATAAACACTTGTTGAATGAATACATGACTTAGATGTTTGTAAAGATGAAGTTAATGATTTTTAGTAAACCAGAGCAGAAAATTATTAATTTCCCAAGTTCATTTTGTCCTGCTCTGAAGATAGATGAATGAGACTTTCCCGGCAGTAAGGGTCTTGTGGTCAGAAAGAGAGATACAGACAGACGGGACATTGCAGTGTGCCGTGGGGACAGGACGGGCTGAGGTGAGCACGGGCACGTTGTGGGTTCGCTAAACTTTTCTGGAATTCATGCATTTATGCAAACTTAGAGATTTAGTCCCTGGGCCCAGGGAGCCTAGGCTGAGAGGGGGGACCGACGTTAGGGAGTGATTGAGCAATTGCAAAATTGCAACTGTGACAGTGCCAAGAGGGATCTGAGGAGGTGGCTCGCCCTGGGGGCCCTGGCAGGCACCCCAGAGCCAGGAAGTCTCGAGCCAGCTCCAGAGGGTGGCGGGCAGGGGAAGAAGGAAGGTTCCAAGCCCGTGGTGGGCAGAGCATCCACCTGTGAGCTCAGTCTGCAGAGAGAGGTGGGGCGGCCTTGGGGCGCTGGGATGGGGAGGGGTCATCCCTCCCCTGAGAGCTGTGAGGAGCCACTGAAGGTCCTGTAGCCAGGGGGGTTTCGGGAAGATCACTCCTGCGCCACAGGGGGTTGAGGTTGCTGTCTCAGCTTGGGGAGAGGCGATGACAGCTCAGCCTCAGTGGTGGTGTCGGAGGTGGAGCGACAGGTTTAAAGGTTACGGAGGAGCTGGACTTGGTGGGGCATGAGGATGGGGGTGTGGCCCTGAGCGTTGGAAGGTGCCAGGCAGTTCGGGACTTTGGCACATGCAGCTCAGTGGACGATGAGGGGGTGCTGGCTGACATGGGGGTCTGGGAGCAGGTCCTCCGATGGCCGCAAGGCCGGGGCAGGGGTGGGAGGTCTGGGGGTTACATGGGAGGTGCGGGCTGCAGGGACAGACGGGCAGAGTCCCGGCCCAGGGTCTGGGACGGGTAGTCAGGGACGGTGGCCCAGAGGGTGGGAGCATCTCCCTCAAGCCTGGCAGCGTCCTGGGGAGGTGGGTGGGGAGGAGGGGACACGCGGCCAGTTCCGAAGGCTGGCTGAGGAGCGTCTGGGCTCTTCCTCCAGGGAGGGCATTTCCCGCAGCACCGTCCCGCGCAGCTTTTTGGCTGGCGCCACTGACGGTGCTACTCGATCTCGAGGGCTGTTCTTGGACTTGCTTTATTCCGGGTGTGTGTGGGGGACACTAATCCCGTGTGCCGCCATGTTTCTCCACATTTAAGGGGAAAGATGGTCTTTGAACTTTGTGGTGAGTATTTAGACTCAACTTCTTGTGCATGGTGTGTGGTTTGCTGTTGAGTTGTTCGTCTCTCCCACGTGCAGGGTTCGAGGGCGTGCATTCCCTCTGAGTCGCAGATGAACTCGTGACCGGGAAAGGGCATTAGCAGAATTCCCCATGGGTTGGCGTTTAGCTTTGCTCTAAGGTGAGCAGCTGTGCATCTGTGGAATTTGGCTGAATGACGGGGACACTGAGTGGCAGACTGGCAGACCACTTAAAGGCTCAAGGGCGAGCGCCAGAGTCAAAGTCCAGGGAGCATGTGGGGGTGGTCCAGCGCCCCCCTCGCAGGGCAGCGGTCAAGAGCTGGGTGGGTCTGTAGCTAGGGTCGGCGGAGGGTGTCCCGGGGCCCGGACCAGAGCCGCCGCCTTCTGAGCCCTCCCGTGGGGAGCGCGGCTGCCGGGTTTGCTTTCTGCCAAGGCCTTCTGGAGGGAGCGGACTGGCGCACTCAGCACGCAGCCCGTCCACCTGCAGCTCTCGTGGGCCCTGGGGCCACAGCAGGGCTCCCTCGGGGCTGGTCCTGTGCCTGCTCCTTGGTCCGAACACACTTTGTTCTGGGGCATCTCAGGGGGGTCCCTTTTCCTTCAGAAGAGCTAGGTTAGTGTTCTTGTTTGGAGACTCGGACGGGCAGTTTCACTCTGAGGTTCTGGTGGCTCTGAAGACTCACTCTTGGCTGTTTTGACTTCGTCCAAGCTACATGATGAGATAGTCTGTTAAAAAGACACGTTCTTGTGTCACGCGTGGGGTCAGTCTTTCTGCATGTCCTGGTGAATGGAGTTGCTGGGACAACTCTCAGGGGGCGCCTGGGGTCCTTATGCTGGGATGCCCAGGGGGAGGCCGCCAGACAGCGGTGAAGCGGGCCGTTGTGTCCACTCGGGAAGGACGGTGGGAAGAAGATAATGTTAATTAAAACTGTGTTTTCCAGTATTTTTGCACTAGCACCTTTTTCTTGCTTTCTAAGGGCTGAGTGTGTTTGAAGAGCTTTATGGCTGTCATTGACATGCGATCAACTGAGCCCATTGCAGGTGGCAGTTTGGTGAGCTGTGACACACGTCCACACCCGAGAGACCATCCCAATGGTCGGGACGGTGGACACTGTCCCCGAGAGCCTCCTCCTGCCTCTTCATAACCCTGTCCCATCCCCACACCCCGCCCCCTCTGCTGTCTGTTGCTGAGGGTGGGATGTGCTCTTCCTGGCTTCGGCCACTCAGCACGGTCACGCGGGACGCAGCCCTGCTGTGTGTCTCAGTGGTTCACCTTTGTTTCCTCCAGGCGCTGCCTGCCTCGGAGCTGTGTCAGAAGTTGTCCGTCCTTTCGTCTGTGGGTGCACTTTGGGGCTGTTTCCCGTTCTGGGCTGTCGTGCACGGGGCTCTGTCAGGCTGCACACTTTGTCTCTTGGGTGGGTCCCAGGAGTGGAGCGGCTGGGCGCCGAGGTGGGGGAGCTCTGAGTGTTCCCCCAGTAGCGTATGAGAGTCCGGTTCCTCCACATCCTGGGTCAGGAACGCTTGCTTGGTCTTTTTACATCTGGCCATTTTAGTGGGTGTTTGATGGCATTGCGTTGTGGATTTAATTTGTTTGTCCCTGATGGCTGAAGACGCTGAGCTTCCTTTCATGTGCCTGTCTGCATGCATCTGTCTTCTTTGGTGAAGTATCTGTTCAGGTCAGCTGCCCACTTTTCTGTACGGGGTTGCTTATTTTGCTGTCAAGCTCTGCGGACCTGTGGGTCCCGGATGCGAGTCCCGCAGACGCTCGCCTTCCCATCGTCTTGGCAGCGCCTTTTGACAAGCGGACGTTTTCAATTTTGGTGAAGCTCAGTTTGTGCATTTGTTCTTGGGATTCTGCTCTGGTGGTGTATCTAGAATTTCTTTGTCTAACCCAAGGCCACAGAGACGTTCTGTTTTCTTCTGGAAGTCACAGAGTTTCAGGGTTAACTGCCGGGTCTGGGTCAGTTTTGAGTTGATTCTGGTGTGTGGTGCAAGGTGTGGGTCCGAGTCGTTGCCTCTGCACGTCCAGTTGTTCCCCGTGTCTCGAGGAGACTGTCCTCTCCCCGCCGGACTGGCTTTGCCCGTGCGCTGTGGGCCCGTGTCTGGACGTGCTGCCGTGCGGCTCTGTCCCGCCGGGCGGCTCAGCCCTCCGGCTCCGCTCTCTCCCACGGCCGTGTCCTTGCTGGGGACTGCGTTTCTGTGAGTTTTAGAGTCAGCTCGTCTGTGTCTACACAGAAGGCTGCTGGGACCACACCACATCCACGAACGCGGAGCGTCCCTTCCCGTGGTCGGGCTGCCTTTGCTTTTGTCCATGTTTGGTTTCTGGCGTGTGCTCGGATGAATCAGAGTTCACGATTTTACAGTCGTGTTTGAAGTGTGCAGGGGGCTGGACCGTGAGCTGTGTGAGACGCCTCCTCTTAAGTGGCGGCGGCGTGTGGGGTGGCGGCTTTCCCGGCACGTGGGCGGCGCGTCTCCTGTGCCGCCCCCGCCGTGGGCCTTACGTCGTCCCTCCGGTGACCACAGGGGCAGCGTCTGGCTTGGTGGTGGACAGGTTCTGACACAAGATGCCCCACGCACGTACAGTCACAACGCAGACGCCCTGTTAGGGAAGTAAAACCAGCTCTGTGAGGAGAGAGCCGAGTCTGGGGTGCACGTGTGCCCTGCTCACCGGCGGGTCCCGGCTCACGGCACAGGCGCGGGCCCCGCAGTCGGGCTCCAGCCTGCCGCTGTCCTCCGCAAAGACGGCGTCTTCGCTCTCTCTGGCCTGTTCTGCGGCCTGTTCATGAGGCGCATGCTCCTCTCTGGAAGCTTTCTGGAAGTTTCAGAGGGGCTGAGCTGAGCCTGCGGTCAGCCCCGCCCCTCCCTCCCCCTTCACACACCTGGCTCAGGTGAGGGGTGAGGGCCGGTTGATAGCCTTCCTCCCAGCTTTCCCGGACACCCCCGCAGGCACCTCTGACACACGTCTGTCTGCTCAGCGCAGAGGGTTTTGTGACACCTTTATAAGCTCTGGGAAGAGAAGGGAGGGGATTTTCTTAATTTGTGCCCTCAGGAAACGGAGGGACCTGGGGTGTCCTTGCTTATGCACTGGCGGCTGCATGGGTCCCCCAAGATGTTGGGAGAACAGGGGGGCCCTGCTCTACCCAGGCCTGTGTGCGTGGCGTGTGCCTGCGCCCCCAAGTCCCCTCTCTGCGTGCGTGTGGCCAGCCTCGCTGCCCTCAGGTGCATCAGTGGAGAGCTTCTGCGTGGCACTGTCTCTCCACCACGTGCTGGGTGCTGGCTTGCTTTTTCTGACATTTGAGAGTTTTAAACTTGAAACTGATCGTGTACCTATTCTACAGAGCGGAGGTTCTAGGGAGGAGCTCACTCCGCTGCTCCCACTTTAACCTGCTCAGAGGTGGCCACGTCCTGAGGTTGCCCCCGGCTGTGGCTGGTGACTCCACCTCTGTCCCCGAGCCTACCCGGTGCCCTGTGCTAGTCCCGTGGTCGGTGCTTGCGCCGCGTGGCTGTGGACGTGCTGCTGGCGCCAGGCTGGGCGTCCTGTGGTCACGCTGCCTCCCGCTAGCCAGGCCGCCGGTCCTCAAGTGCGGCCACTCTCTGCGGCGGCCCTGCCTGCAGGCGCGAGCTGCCCCCTGCGCCCCCGCCTGTGCGCCCGGTGCCCGCTCTGCCCTCCCGCTTCTTCCTGGAGGTGCCGTTTCCTGTGGGTCTGGTCCCGTGCTTCCTGGAGCCTGCCTTTTGTTCTCTCTCTGGACTCCTCTGTCTGAGTGGCTTCTCCCTTCTCACGGGAGATACCCTTTTTGAGACCTAGTGTCTGAAATGCCTTTGTCTACTTCTGCCCCTCGGTTGGCGGTTTGGCCTGGCATTGAAGTCTAGGTCGAAGGCAGTTTCCCGCGGATCTTGAAGGCGCTGGCGCACTGTCTTCCTGTGTCCGTGTAGCTCTTGAGGGCTGCGGAGCGCTGGTCCCCTCGCTTTGTGTGGGGTTTGCTTTTCCCCCGGGAACACTTAGGGCTCCTCTCTTCTCCCGGGTGGCCTGACCTTGCGCAGTGCCCCAGGGTGGGCGCCTGCTCACGCCCACCCTGCTGGACACTGGCTGAGCATTGCCATCGGGGGATGAGACCTCGTCTGTGGCACGCGTCACCAGCGAGCTTTCCTTCCTGCCTCTTGTGGAGTTTCCGTTGGGCACCTGTTGGATCTTCGTGCATGATCCTTCAGAGTTTCTCATCGTTTCTGCTGGCTGCTCGCTCGTTTTCTGCAAGAATGTCTCAGCTCCATCCTGTGGCCATTCTGTGAATTTTTGACTGTCATCTTGGACAGTCTTTGTGATTTCGAAGAGGGTTTCTTACCTGTGTTTATCATTCGTTGTTTTGCTTCTGGGTGTACACTGGGGCTCCAGTTGCTGGTGGTCCTTGGCCGGAGGCCCCGTGGAGGAGGCGGCGCTGCTGAGTCGTGACTCTGCAGTACGAGACGCCCTAAACCGTTCCCGGCGTGCAACACCCAGAAAGGCTGGAGAAGTTGGATAGGCGTTCTTTACAATGAGGAGTTTAGCTTTCTAGAAAGTAGAACCTGTGGGAGGGAGCTGGGGGGGCTGGGCAGGGGGCTGCGGGGGGCACGTGTTTTCACGCCAGGCGGCCCAGAGAGCCAGGCAGCTTCCGGAGCGGAGCTGGCGTGAGAGACCGCAGGGCCACTGGCAGAGGGGGAAGGGGGTCCCCCCAGCCTGTCTTGTGCATTGGGAGGGAAGAAGCCCCCCGAGAATCCTCAAGGGGCCCGTCCTCCATGGGCTGGGGTCGGATCTGTGCTCTCGAGTGGCTTGGATGCCTCGGCCGGTGACAGTCCTGGGTTTTGGCAGAGGTGGACTAAACCCCTCCGGGGGGACGTGTCTCCACCCTGGCTACACGGGAGAACCGCAGACAAAGCCAGTTATGGGCACGTGGAGACACCTGCCTGCCGTGAGGGCACGTGAGGGAATTCCAGGCCCAGGAGTACAGTGGCGCATTATCATGAAGCGCGGAAAAGTTCTAAAATGTGGTGGAAACTGGAACTCAGTGGGCAGATGACAGAGCCGAGGCCGAGCTGAGCAGGTGTCCCCAGGGGGCGGAGGCGCAGGGTGGTGGCTGGGCTCTGGTGGCACCGTCTCGTGGGCCGGGAAACAGGACCGTCCAGCCTCACGGAGCGGAGCAGGGCGGGCGGGAGTGTACCCTGTGTGTGTGAAGGTCGTGACGCTGACTCCGCTTTCCTTGAAGGAGCAAGACCCCGGACCAAGGGCCCGGGAGCCGCTGTGCTCAGCGCCCGCACACGCGGCACTTCCGTGTCTTTCCGTGAGTCAGGCTTGCGGCAGCCGGGGATCTCGGTCCGGCAGGTGCCTCTGTCCCTCTGAGGTGTGAGGTGGGGTCGCGTGGACGAGCCCCACGGGGTGGGCGGCCCCTCTGCTGCGCTACGTCTACAGCTCCACAGTTAACACCCCACCCCCACCCCCACCCCCCACCCCCACCCCCCACCCCCAGTAATTTAAAAGGCAGAATGTTCGTTCACAAAGAGCCCTGGGAACCCAGGGAACACTTAGGCTGCAGTTTGAGTCAGCCGGAGCTTGCAGGATTCTGCTGCCCTCCGGGCCGGCGGGGGTCAGGGTGGCGGGGAAGGGCCGCCGGTTGCGCCCTGGCCCGTGGCTGCCTGCGTGGGCTCCTGTGCCTCTGGTGTGGCCACAGCCTGGGGCCGGCAGGGCTGTCTGCTCCTGCCGGTTGCCTGGAGCCCCGCGGGGACGGTCCCTGAGAAGCCCCGCGCGCTTTGGTGCGGTTAGGGAAGGCTGCGTGGCGTGGTGCTTGGCAGTGAAGTTCTCCGGGTGCGTTTCACATGGGCCTGGCGTGGCCTCCTCTCTTGGGCCTGGCTGCTTTGGAATCAGATGTGGGGCTTCGGAAGGTAGGTTCATTTTGCACACATTTAGTTGTAAGGGTCTTGCCTTCGTCCCTATCTTCATGGACTCCTAGTGTAGTCTGAGGGGCGCGTCGCCATCAGGGACCCTTGTGGAGGTCGAGACCTCTGCACAGAGCTGCCGTTCTGCTTACTGATGGCACAGCGCAAGGGTCCTTGTCCCCCTGGTGGGCTGTCCTCCCAGCGCAGGGGCCTGTGCCAAGGGCTGTGAGCAGCTGGGTAGCCAAGGCCGTGGCGTTGGAGGGTCGGGGGAGCCACAGCCCCAAGCCCCACGTCAGGTTGTGCCCCAGGTGCTTGGGTGACACTCGGACACTTGGTGAAAGCATCTCCCCGCAGTGGTGGTTCCCAGGACGGAAGTGCCTGTCGGGTTTGTAGTGCAGCTTCACATGCTCTACGTTTTGGCTTAAAATATAGTAAAAAGTGCTGGTAAGGAAAGGGGTAAGAACACTGGGGCTTATCTTGAGCTCTGAGCTTAAGGAGGGTAGGATTCATTCATGCTTTGGGAACTGGTGCTTGGCTTGGCTCTGAGCAGGGGGACGTGGGTCCCCCAAGAGCTCATGGGCTTGGAGGGCTCCTGGGCGCGGTGCTGGTTGTGCCAGCAGGGCGGGCTGGCCCCAGAGGGCTGTGGTGGTCCAGTCCCTCGGGGAGGCCTCTGCCACCTGCGTGTCATTCACGGTCCCACCTCCAAACAGGGTGGCAGAATGTTTAACGTTGTTTATTTTAATTTTAAAATATATGTTTTCACAATAATGAAAATAGGAAATAACTGAAATCTTCGCCAAAAAAGAAATAAACACATTTTGGTTGAAACATTATGTAGCTGCTGAAAAGTAGGTTTTTGAAGAATGTTTAATGGCACGGAAAGTGCCATAAGAAGAAGAAAGGCGTGCAGAGCTGAGCAGCAGCGAAGGGTCACAGCCGTCTGCGCTGTCAGACACGCATTGCGTAGGTGCGCACAGAACACGGATTGGCGGGAAACACACAGCCCATTCGCCCAGGGAGGGGATTTCGGGAGGTTTCTGTTTTCCTTGTACTTCTCCGCGTTTCTCAGATTTTCTATAAAGAATACTTAGTTGTATATCAGGAAAGACGTGGCGATTATTGGGGAAGAAAACCTCATTTGTTTTCTGGCTGCTGGGTCTGGGTGCATCGTGATTATTGCTTGTGCACGTTGCTGGTTTTGGTTTTCGGCCAGGCTGACCATGGAAGAGGTCTCCAGGAAGGTGAAAGGTTGGGGGTTAGGGGTCAGGAGGAAGCTGAGGGGCAGGGAGAGGCATGAGGGGCAGGTCCCAGGTCGAGCTCCCTGGCCCTAGCTGTTGCCGCCTCCAGGCCCACGCCCAGCCTTTCCCTGCTTGGCCTGCAGCTGCCCATCTTGGCTGGACAAGGGGTCCGACGGGTCTGTTAACTGGAAGGTGCATTGGCTGTCTCAAGTTTGACCTTCTCCAACGTGACTTACGAGCTGGGTGAGTGGAGCCCATGGCTCTACGGGCTACCTGTCTCCATCATTGTTGGTTCCCATGAGCGTATGTAACAGCAGGTCCTGGGTTGGGGGTTAGGCTGACCCCCCACCCCCTGGGTCCACTCTCTTTGGGGCGCTCTTGGACAGACCCCTCCACTCGCTGCCTGCTGGCCTGGGTCCCCAGGTGTGGGGTGGGGTGTGGGCTGCACCTGCTGGGCACAAGTCCCCTGCAGGATGCAGAGGCGGCCCACTGAGGCAGAGGGCTGGACACTTTCACTTTTTTAGGTCACGCCTGCCTTTAAACAAGGTAGATTACCTTTTCACGACCTTTTATCTTAAGTTAGTTTAAGTTACATTTTGAAACAAGGTTGTGGTTTTTTTGCCTTTGCATGGATAGATCCAGCATGGTTTTTTATCTGCCTGAAATGAGTGATAACAACCAGTTAGTTCACGTGATCCGGTGTGGTGATGAGGTCGCTGGGACAGGCCCGCGATGCAGCTGGTGGTGTCCGCGAGTGATCACATGGGCGTCTGGCCTCTTTTTGTCAGAATCGGTGACTGTAACACCTAGCAAGCGGGGAGACCACAGGAAGGAGTCTCCAGACAGCCTGCCGTGTGCCGTTCGTTTGAACCGAACTTCGGTGCTGCTCGGGGAGTGCGTGGCCTTTCGCGGTGGTTGGAACGTCCGGGGTAGCTGTCGAGTGGCGCCTGTTGCCTGTGTGTCCAGCGCTCTGCTGTTTTCCTCACTTACCCATTTCCACACCAAGTCGGAGAGATGTTCAGTGCCCAAGAGTGGTTAAGTTACCTGCTTAAAGTCACACGGTCACTTGCTGACTACTTGCCCAGCTTTGAGCCTGACATGGGCGTGCCGACCCCGACCGCGGGTACACGGACCCTGAGCACGGGGCACTGACCCTGACCATGGGCACGTTTCTCAGGGAACGGTATCTGTCTCCTTTCCCTTTTGTGATGTCTGAAATACCACTTTTACTTTGTTAGGATTTGAATCACATTGCTGTTTCATTGATACTTTTTACATACTCCTTTACATTTTTATGAATGTAATTTTTTAAGCAAAAAAGCTTACGATAATTAAAATAGGTGTACTAACTGCTAGATTAGTGAGTTTTGAGGTACCAGTGGTGCCTTATTTGTCTTGCCACTTTGCTGTTTGCGTGCTGTGTGCTCCTAAGCGCACGTCATTCTTAGGAGGGAGGAGAGGGGGCTGTCTCTGCGCACACGCGTGAAGGCAGCGCACGGACGGTGGGGTTTGAGAAGCTGGTGTCAAGAGGTGTTGATCCTCTGTTGGGGTCCTCGGCCCACCTGAGTCCTTGGTGGACAGTCTCACGCTCTCGGTGGCTCACACCCAGCTCTGGTGCCACGTGGCTGACCCCAGCAGCCGCCTCGCCCGAAACGCCTTTTCCGAGCATCATACGCGGGCAGACGTTTAACAGAGACTTGATTTCAGCGATCGAGCCTTGGCGGCCTTTCTGTTCTCAACTCATTCACAAGCTCCCAGGTTTTGGGAAATTTCAGCAGAGTATTTGAAGCAGCTGGGTTTTTGGTTTTGTTTGTTTGATTTCAGCATTATTTAGCTTGAAAGGGATGTTTTGGAGAGAAATTTTCTTAACGTAATGTGGCTTATTTGGATCAAGAATTTTAGACATGAGCCCGGGGAGAGGCTTTCCTGTCATTTCTTGATATCGTGGTAGATTTGGAAAGAGCCGGGAGCCTGACGACTCCAAAGATTCTCCTGAAACCTCTAAGGTTGCTCCGACTGCGATGCAGGCCCAGGAGAAAAAGCCACATTTGCTCGTTGCGATGACTCGCAGGGGTTTTCAGGCCTTGCCTTTTGTCTTCTGAGAGTGTCATTTCAAACCACCCTAAAGGGGAGGAAGGAGTGGCTGCAGAATGCGGGGGGCTCCCCTGGGGGCATCTCCATGGCGTGGCCAGCCGTGAACGGGGGGATCGGGCTGGGCTGGTGGGGCCAGACTGCGTGTCCGTTCCGTTTTCCGGCTGGGTGGTGTGGGCCGGGCATCCGCTGGGGCTTCACCTGAGAGAGGCCATGGTGTTCGCAGTCTCCTCCTGCAGCCTCCACCACCTTTGTCACGGCAAATTAAACTTAGAAGTCAGACAGTTGCATTACTGTTTCCAGTGGGATTTATGATACAACTGGTTGCTATTTTTTGAAGTGAAACTTAATGCCAAACCTGACTGGTAGGATTTGCTTTCTCACTGTTTAGCTAAAGAACCACGAAGGGCGAGTGGCTCCTGCTGTCACAGAGGCAGGTGCACATGTGCAGATGTCCCAGGTCGACGTGGGGACCGCACTGTCCACACAGAGGAGTGTCCCACCACGCTGGCTTCTGTTGGGTTTGGATGTTGCGGGACACAGGTCAGGGAGACTTTTGGTGTCTGGGCTGCAGAGATGGTTGTGTCCTCTAGGCCACGGCCCGGCCAGTGTGGCCCGTGGGAAGAGCAGGGCCCCCGGCCCGGTGGGAAGTGGGGGCACAGAGGCTTCCATGTCTGTGAAGTGGGGCGCGTGGGATGTGCAGCGTGGTGGTGGCCACGGTTGGTACGCTGCCCTGCTGCCTGGCTTGTTCATACAAGAAGGCTCACTTGCTGTTCGAATCCCAAGGTCTTTTGACCACCGTTTACAGTTTTCCATCCTGTCCACCATCCTCACAGGCAAGTGTGCTTCGAGTTGGGGGAATTTGTGTGTTTTACCACTTCTCGTGTTTCCTTCGCACAGCCAGGGTGGGGCCTTCACCAGCACTCTGGGTGGGGTGCATTCCCTGATCCCAGGTCCCCTCTGTCCCTAGGAATGGTCCTCGTGCGGAGCGAGAACGGGCAGTTGCTGATGATCCCACAGCAAGCCCTGGCCCAGATGCAAGCTCAGGCCCACGCCCAGGCCCAGCCTCAGACCACCATGGCGCCCCGCCCCGCAACCCCCACAAGTGCCCCCCCTGTCCAGATCTCCACCGTGCAGGTGAGTGGCCACCCCTGTCCCCTTCCGCCTCGCAGGCCGGGGACGTCTGCAAGGGCCAGGCGTGTCCCCGTGAGTGAGGACCTGGGGTGTGGGCAGCATCCGATCCAGGGGTGGGCCTGGGGGTGGCCCTGGTCACCCGTCCTCCTCTTGGTGGCAGGGTGCTTGGAGGAGCCAGCGCCCATGGCCGGTGTGCAGTAAGGCCGGCCGCGTGGGGCTGGAGCGAATGCCCCAGGGTTGGCTGCCCCAGCTCGAGCCTGGCCCCTTCCCTTCTTTCCCTGTGGCCTTACCTTACTGTGCCCCCGTTTCTTCATCTGCAAAGTGGAGATCGTGCTGGTGCTCAGCTCCCAGGACTGTCCCAAGGACTGTCGAGACCTAGACAGTGCCCAGAGGAGTGGCACAGAGTCCCCTGAGCAGGCACCGGCTGCCGCTGTCAGGGAGGCCTGAGAACGTCCCAAATTAAATAGGAGCGCCCCTCCCCCAGCATTTAGGCTTGGGGGTCACCAGGCCTGACTCCGAGCTCTGGCAGGGAGGGCGACTCTGATGCTAAAAGCAAAGTGCCAGGACCCCTCCCCAGCATGTGGTGTCCCCGCGCTGTCTCCTGCTGTGCTTGTCTGTGCTGGGGGCCCACTGTAACAAGCTGGGTGGCAGGTCAGTGACCACAGCGAAGACAAGAGTGATCTTGACAGCTTTTTCCTCCTGGGACTTGAGCCGGCTTCCTCTGGAGCTCATGCCTCTGTCCCCAGACTGGCGAGGACAAACTGGCGGCGGAGTCCCTCCCCTCCAGAGAAGCACAGAGCAGTGTCCCCAAGGCCTGTGGCATCTGTCTGCTGGGCCGGACGGCAGGAGGCCCGGGGGCTTCAGCTCCTGCCATTTGCACCGTCAGCCTCCCCTCAGACCAGCTTTGCGTCAGCGGGCTTGGGGTGCCTCTCCGTCCGCCGGGCTCCCTTGCCGTGGTGCCGTGGCGCCATGTGTGGCTAGCCCTCCAGCGAGGGTGGGGCTGTCCACGCAGCTTCCCCACTTTTCGGTGCTCGTTAACAAGATCACGAGCGGCAGTGCAAGGACCTACTTCCAGACACCTGTATTCTTTCAAGGTCATCTTTCGTAGACTTCGTTTTTTGTTTTTTTGAGACAGAGTCTTGCTCCTCGCCCTGGCTAGAGTGGTGGCATCATCACAGCTCACTGCAGCCTCCAACTCCCGGGCTCAAGTTATCCTCCTGCCTCAGCCTTCCAAGTAGCTGGGACTATAGGTGTGCACCACCACACCTGGCTAATTCTATTTTTAGTAGAGATGGGGTCTCGCTCCTGCTCAGGCTGGTCTCGAACTTCTGAGCTCAAGCGATCCTCCTGCCACAGCCTCCCGGAGTGCTGGGATTACAAGTGTGAGCCAGCGCCCCCAGCGTTTTGTAGACTTTGTTAAAGAAGTCTAATATTGTTATTATAGTAATAGGAAGAGATTTCCTATACTGAAGAAAACTTCAGAATTAGGGTGACTTCATGGAAAACTGTGAGTAAGAGTGTGGACCCACTTGAGTACACCAGTTACTCACATGTTTGAGGACTGACTTCTGTGTTCGGTGGGCGGGAAATTCCTCTTGCAGGTCGCCTGTCTTGATGACGGACTTGTCTTTCAGGCACCCGGGACACCCATCATCGCACGGCAGGTGACCCCAACTACCATAATCAAGCAAGTGTCTCAGGCACAGACGACGGTGCCCCCGCCCACCACCCTGCAGCGCTCCCCCGGGGTCCAGGTGAGCCACACGGCAGCTCCGCGCATCTGCGGGGGCCGGCACCACGCGGTTTTCTTCAGCGGAATGAGCAGGCCTTATGAGCTTCTGTATTGGACGCCAAGCTGAGTTTTGGGAGGAGTTTTCTCCTTGACAAAGATGCTTTTTATCTGATGACCAATGCAGGATCGATCAAGGTTTCTTTTTCTTTGAAGCCACACAGAATTTAATACCAGCAGCACTTTTTGAAACTTCCCGCTATGCCAGAGTATGATTATTAAAATAAAAATACAAATACCACCTTATTGATGAGAAGGTGTCTCTGAAGCAGGAGACGGCTGCAGGAGGATAGGTTATGTCTGTGCACGGGTGGCTTTTCAGGTAACCGTGACGACAGCAGCTGCCATTTGAGCACGGGCCTGTCCCAGGCGTCATCCTGGCTGTTGCGTGTGCCTTTGCTTGCTTGCTGCTCTCAGGGCCGCGTGAAGGAGATGCCGTGTTCGTCTCCTCTCACCGATGCCTTTACGGATGAGCTGAGGGAGGTTCTGGAACTTGCTCCCAGTCTGGCAGCCGGCACGCTGGCCGCCTCCCTGCACCGCTGCCCTGTGGCCTGTGCCCTTTGCCTGTAATAAAAGCATAGTTCTAGAAATGTTCCGTGTCAACCGGGGGGTTTTCCAAATAGTGTTTTAAGCTGCGAAAGGGGAGAGTGTTCTGGAGTAGGCGCTGGTCTCTTGGGTGGGTGCCCTTGCTCCTGACAGCTCAGCCCCTCCCGCAGAGCCATGGAGACGCCTTTGTGCACCTGCCAGACCGGCCCTCTGTGTGACATAGAGGGCAAGGGGCCAGCCAGGGAGGACACACAGCTGACCTAGGACTAGACACGCTTGGCAAGGGGAGATGCACCTGGGTAGGGGAGACACACCTGGCCAGGGAGGGCACACCTGGTTAGGGAAGCAGCCTTCTCTGGGCGGTCAGGTGGAGGTGGAAGCAGCCGGGAGCAAAGTGGTTCAGAAGCACCCTTGGAATGTGGGTCTGCAGCATTGACTGGGAAACAGCTGCTGTGCACTGGGCGCTGGGCCCTGATGTGGTGCTGATTGGTCCGGAATCCTCACGCAGTCCCATGGGGAAACTGAGGCTGAGTGGGGGTAGAGGACTCTCCGGGATGCCCCAGCTCTGGGCTTTCCACTCCCTGGGATCACGTCTCGATTGGCCTTTGGCGGCTGTGGCGAGTGGAAGCAGGAAGGAGGGTGGTTCGGGCCCAGGAAGCCAGCGCTGGCGCGGAGGCCCCTGCGCATCTGGAAGGAGCCTCGGTCGGGCCTTCTGTGGTGGGCGCATCTGGGTTTCCAGTTTACGGTGGTTTTGCTGAGAAGGAAGTGAAGCTCATAGTCAGGTTTTTGCATCAAACTTAGTGGAAGGTCAATTTATGAGGATAAGCAGACACAGTCGTGACGTTACCCAGGTGTGAAGTACGTATCCGTAGGGTCAGCAAACGTGAGGGATACATTTTGATGGGAAGGAAAACTCCCCACGGACGGGAAGTGTCTGGATACTTCTGCGTCCCCGACTGCCCAGAGACAGCTGCTGGGTTGATTGTTTTACATTTTCTTCATTTGAAGCATTTTATTAGCTGAGTTTCAGTTACACAAATAATAAAGACTTACTGCTACGAGTAAAGGAACTCAGAGTTATAAAGAAACAGCGCATTGTCTCTGTCCCACGGCCCCACCCTGGGCTGGCGTTTGCAGCCAGGGGTGTGACTTTGGGGACCCGGGAGACCTGTGTGCTTTCAGTGCTGCCCGTGCACCGCGGTGGGGACGCAGGACGCAGGACGCAGGACTGAGTCACGCTCAGGGCTTGCGCTGCTCCCGGCCTTCCGAAGTCCCAAAAAAGGATTGTTTAAAAAACTGGAGAGAGAAATGTTGATGGCTGGATTTATAAATTGGAAAAATACTAATTTAAAAAATCAGTAAATATTTGCATTGTGATCATTCATGTAAAATAGAAATGTTAGGAATTTGACTAAGGGGCAGTAGTTTGAATTGCCCGGTTCGTTTGCTTAGCAAAGTGGCACCTCCCTGCCCGCAGGGTGACTGACACCCCGGCCTCGCTTGCCCAGGGAGGCTGCTTGTCGAGATTCACTTTGGGAGAGTGAAGGGGGGAGCCCAGGACGCTGCCCTCCACGTCAGTCCTGGCATGGTCCCCTGCGGAGGGGACGCCCTGGCAGCCTCGCTGCGGGGCTGAGAGGAGGGAGTTCGCAGTCATTCTTCTGTGCTGTTGTTTTAACTTCTGAGAGATGGGGATCTGGTTTGCCTAGGATTATTTACACTGGTCACTTTTCACTGTGACTTTTATCATCCTGTTGACTTCTGAAAACCAGGATCTTGCCAGCGATTGGCTTTATTTCTGTCAGTTTTTAATGCAGGCGCAAAATACGGCTTCCCCAGGTGCCCAGTACTGCGGCCCTCCGGGCGCGGCCAGGTTGTGGTCCGTCCGGGGTGCTGTCGGCCACCTCCTGTGTGCCACCCGCACTTACCCGTCCAGCTGGTTGGGAGGCCGCGGCGCTGGGCCGGCAGCTGGCTGGGGGTTCCCTGCTTCTCTGGGGAGTCTTGTTCTCCTTTGCCAGACGCCAGGCCTGTCTCCACCTAGCCTGTTTGTGGCACGAGATGCATTGACCTCGTGTTCTGGCTTCTTGTAGCCTCAGCTTGTTCTGGGTGGTGCTGCCCAAACAGCTTCACTTGGGACGGCGACAGCTGTTCAGACGGGGACACCTCAGCGGACGGTCCCAGGGGCCACCACCACCTCCACAGCTGCCACGGTAAGAGCCGCTCCTCCTCCTGGCACCTTCAGAGGTGGCCGGGCCCTGGGCTCGGCGGCCGGAAGGAGCAGCCTGAGCCCACCCTGGGTCGACTTCTTTCCCAGACCACCATCTGGTTCTTGGAGGATTCTGTGGACAGTGGGGGGCTGTGCGAATGTGTGGGGGCTGGCACTTCCCCGTGTAAGGGGGGCCCTGAGGGCAGTGGCCTCGGAGGGGGCAGGAAGGGGCCCCCACTTCTTGCTTAAGGGCGTCAGACGGTGCAGAAGCTTCCGTGCCAAAAGCCACATGGACTATACGGCATTTGCAATCTATATATATATATATGTACACCTTTAAACAAAATGGGGTATCATACTTTATTTATAACTTTTTTCATGTCTCTTTGGTGAGTATTTTTTGTGACTTTTAATGTCTGCGCATAATTTGATTCTTTTTTAATGTACATTTAGACAGGCGTCAGTTTGTCTTTATGATAAGTAGAACTATGACAAACGTCTTCGGAGGTTCATCTTTCTCAGGTTTTTGGCTGTTTTCTTGGTTGCCGAGCGGCCAGACTCAGAGCTCAGCCCTGTCTGCACGGGCCATGCGAGCTCATGCGTGTTCTCGAAGGAAGTTTAGAGAAGAAACGTGTATCTTTTATATGTATATATGTATTTTGGTTAAACCAAAGGCTATGATGAAAATCTGCCTTTTAAATCTTTATCACTTTTATCTTTTTACTTTAATCTAGGAAACTATGGAAAATGTGAAGAAATGTAAAAATTTTCTATCTACGTTAATAAAACTGGCCTCATCTGGTAAACAGTCCACAGAGACGGCAGCTAACGTGAAGGAGCTAGTGCAGAACTTACTGGTAAGAGCTTTCACGCTCGGCCCCTGCCTTCCAGCGCGGTGTGTGTCGCCAGCAGCCTCCCCGCCGTGCCCGCGTCAGCAGCGAGGGTGCTGGCAGGGCGCGACCGCGGGTCGCAGGTCGCGGGTCACAGGTCGCGGGAAGGGTGCGCACACCGGGGAGACGCTCCTCCCTGGGTTCCGGTGTTCTGGGACTTCGCCAGGTGGCTGTCCTGTGCCCCACCCAGAGCCCCGTTCCCTTAGCTTCACTGTTTTCTGATGCGTTTATGCCCCTCGGAGTGTTGGCAAGGAGGCGCCTCCATTGTCCGGAGGGGTGTGGAAGGCGGATGATAGCAGTCGGTTGTGGCACGCGGGTGTCCTGTTGGGCATCACAGGAGCAATTTTAAGCACATCTGAAAGATGACGTTTCTAAGGCCTTCGCTTCCTCTGCTCCCTCCCCGCCCCAGTGGTTTTACTTGTTTATAAATGGAGAGGGGTTTTTTTTGTTTTGTTTTGTTTTGTTTTGTTTTTTTTGAGACAGAGTCTCACTCTGTTGCCCAGGCTAGAGTGCCATGGCATCATCCCAGCTCACAGCAACCTCCAACTCCTGTACTCAAGCGATCCTCCTGCCTCAGCCTCCTAAGTAGCTGGGACTACAGGCATGCACCACCATGCTCGGCTAATTTTTTTCTATATATGTTTTTAGCTGTCCAAATCATTTCTTTCTATTTTTAGTAGAGACGGGATCTCGCTCTTGTTCAGGCTGGTCTCGAACTCCTGACCTCGAGCGATCCTACTGCCTCGGCCTCCCAGAGTGCTAGGATTACAGGCGTGAGCCACCGCGCCTGGCCATAAACGGAGAGTTTTAAGCGCACAGAAGTGGAAAGAACAGTGTGAGGAACCCCTACATCCCGTCTCCGGTTGTGTCAATGTCCGACCGAGCAGCAGTTTCTGCCTGTGACACCGGACCCGTTGCCACCTGCCCCTGCCCCCACCCCTGCATGTGCCAGTGGATCTCTGGAAATCGAGGCACTTCTTGCAGACACAGCTGCGACACCCCGATCACGCCTGACAGCCCCGAGAGTCCCTTCCTAACCAGCGACCACCCTGCGGTGTTCACGTCCCCCTGGCGTTCTACGGCGTGTGTCCCAGCGGCTTGCTCAGATCAGGGCCCCACACTACAGTGACTTACGCGTCTCTTTCAGTCTCAGGCTCCTGCCCCCTCTGGCTCTTCTTTCCTTCCGATTTCTCTTGTGGAGGAAACTTGGGCGTAGGCCGTCCCCCGACCTGGAGTCTGTGTGTTCTATCTTTTGCTGGTGGAGTGTGTCGGCCCAGCCAGGAGCCTGCGGCTGGACTTGCTTGTGCGCACCTGGGGCCAGGGGTTGGGGCGGGCGGCTGCCCGGCACTGCCATGGTCCCGTGTCCTGCCGCTGAGGGGCGCCACGGTGCCTGGCCTATGATTGTCTCCTCCACTTGCTGTGCTCTTGTCAGGGTCCCCTGCAGCCCTCTTCCGGCCCTTTCCTACGTGACGTCTTTGAGTCCCTGAGTGCTGCTGTGCACGCCTGCCAACCTCAGCGTCAGTTAGGGTTGGGCTCGGCTGCTGGCAGGACGAGTGGCTCTGCCTCTCGTTAAATTCCCAAGTGTCCACAGCCCCCCAGAGGCCCGGCTCTGTCCCCTCCCCATGGTGGAGGCCACTGTAACACGTCTGTGCTCCAGCAGCGGAGCTGGCCTCCCCCTCCCCACCTCTGTCTCGGCGAATGACACGCCGTCCCCTGGGCGAGTCCTCCTCTCCTTAACCTGCCTGTCCCAGGCCCCACATCTGCCTCCTGCGGGGGCCGGGCTGTCTGCTCTGGGAACCTGGGGTCGCTGGCCCTCGGCCCGACGCCCGGCCGTCCGGAGCAGCCAGTTTTCCGTGCCCTTCTCCTTGCCGAGCGGCCACGTGTCCCCCCCTCTCAGGGTCCAGTCCGCATGCCTTCGCGTAGCAAAAGGCCGTGAGGACCTAGTTCCTGCCCGCCCCGCGTGGCTTCCCCTCCTCGCACCAGGTGCCTTCAGCTCCTGACACAGGCTGTGCTCCTGCTCTGTGCCTGTGTCCCTCTGCGCGACTCCCAGCCCCGCTGGTGCCCGCAGGGGTGGCAGGATGCCGACTCCCTGGCTGGGCCAGCTGCCCGCTGTGTTGGCCCCTGGTGCCCTGTGACACCGAGTAGGTGCTTGGTGCCATTACGTGAACACGGGCATGGGGTAGAGCTGAGGAGGGGACGGAGTAGGGGTGACGCGCCCAGAGGGAGACACAGTCAGCAGCTTGCTGCTCAGCGGTGTCCGGGGTGAGCATCTGCCACGCGTGTCCCCGGAGCCTGTCAGTGCGTGCAGCCGCCATTCCCCTCTGTCGAGGGAGACAGTGGCGGGAGCAGCTGTGGGGACGAGGCTGGTGACGCTGAGCTGGGAGGTGTGTGTGAACCTTCATCACCGAGAGCTCCGTGTGGGTCTTGTCTTTAAGGATGGAAAAATGGAAGCGGAGGACTTCACCAGCAGGTTATACCGGGAACTTAATTCCTCGCCTCAGCCTTACCTCGTGCCTTTCCTGAAGGTGAGTGGCAGGTCCTGGCGCCTGCCGGCGGCAGCCGGGCCCCAGGAGGGGAGGGTGGGCCTTGCAGGGCTCCGGGTGTGTGTCCCCCTCGTGCTGCCTGCCTGGGGGCGCGGAGCGCAGAGGGTCTGGGGACCCTGCCGCTGCGGTTCTGCCTGTGCTCCCTGGGAGCGGGGAGGGGGCGGCGCTCGCGGAACCGGCCGGGACCGAGGGTTCCAGCAGCGTCGGGTCGTCTCTCTCAGGGATTGTGGGTGTCGGCACATTCTTAAAAGTATTTTAAAGATGCGGCTTCTTTTGTTTTTTAAACAAATTTTGGACAGTTCTTACTGAGAATAATCCCTCTTGGTGGGAGGGAATGAGCCGTGGAGGTGTCGGCACCTGACGTCCAGAGAGGCGTCCGCGACGGTCTGGAACCTGCCATGAGCGGGAGAACTGTTCTGAGTGTTTCCGAAGGGAATCAGCGCGCTGTCCTGACCCCGTGTCTGTCTCCCCCCCAGAGGAGCTTACCCGCCTTGAGGCAGCTGACCCCTGACTCAGCGGCCTTCATCCAGCAGAGCCAGCAGCAGCCGCCGCCCACCTCGCAGGCCACGACGGCGCTCACGGCCGTGGTGCTGAGCGGCTCGGTCCAGCGCACGGCAGGGAAGACGGCGGCCACCGTGACCAGCGCCCTCCAGCCCCCCGTGCTCAGCCTCACGCAGCCCACGCAGGTGGGCGTCGGCAAGCAGGGGCAGCCCACACCGCTGGTACGGAAGGCGCAAGCCTCGCCCGTCCCTCCACAGCCCGCCTGCCGCGCCAGCGCGCCCGCCAGCCTCTTAGATAAAGCGCCACGGCTCAGAGAAACCTTTGCACGGGCGTGCGGGAAAGCTGCTAGGAAGAAGCTTGGGTGTTAACCTCAAACAGTTAAGAGACAGTCTGGAGCCTGAGGCCCTGCGACTTCGCATTTTATTTCTCAGTAAAGTGAAATGTACACCCCTGCACGTCCCTCACCCGTGCCATTGGGGGGGGGGGCCTTACTGGTTCGAGGAGCACAGCGTGTCTGCAGATGGACGTTCTCCGGGTGGGGAGCAGCGGCCCAGACGTGAGACGCAGGCGCCTGTGCCTGGCATCAGACGGTCAGGCTGCAGCTGGGGGTGGGGGGCTGGTTTCTCGGGACAGAGCAGCTCGCGGCACAGGGCGGGTATAAGTGGGACCCGAGAGGCAGAGCCACCAGCTGCTCGTCCGTGGTTCGCTTCCTTACGGTTTGGGTCCAGCCTCCCCAGTGCTGGTCCCGGTGCTGTGCTCCTCCCATGGGCGTTAAGGGTTCACCAAATGTGGAGAGGAAGTTTTTTCAATGTCAGAGGGGTTTTGTTTCTCTAAAGACAGCTTAGGCCGGGCGCGGTGGCTCACGCCTGTAATCCTAGCACTCTGGGAGGCCGAGGTGGGCGGATCGTTTGAGCTCAGGAGTTCGAGAACAGCCTGAGCAAGAGCGAGACCCCATCTCTACTAAAAATAGAAAGAAATTATATGGACAGCTAAAAATATATAGAGAAAAAATTAGCCGGGCATGGTGATGCATGCCTGTAGTCCCAGCTACTCGGGAGGCTGAGACAGGAGGATCGCTTGAGCTCAGGAGTTTGAGGTTGCTGTGAGCTAGGCTGACGCCACGGCACTCACTCTAGCCTGGGCAACAGAGTGAGACTCTGTCTCAAAAAAAAAAATAAAGACAGCTTAAAACAAAAATAAAACAATGCAGGCTCCCCGTCATTAATAGTGGGCCGTACAGTGTATGTTCCCACGGAGCACAGACAATAACCAAGTGGGGTGTTTGTGTGTGTGCTCAGCTAAAGTCCACGCTTGATTTTGCTTGGTCAGTGGCGAGGAGAACGGGTGCCAGAGTCGTGGGGAGGCTGTGTTGGGAAGGCCAGGGAGGCCTGGGCAGCAGGAGGGCGGCGTCCACACACACAGACAGGGCTCGCTCATCCTCCTCTTGGCACTGGGTGGGGAGAGGTTGCCGGGCCTTTGCCACAGCGCAGCGTAAGGGCAGTCAGTGGCTGATAAACCGGTTTTAACTCTACTGCTTGGTTGCACCAGTGGCGCGCCGTGGCGGGGTATTCTCGTGCGCAGACGCTGTGTTGACCAGGAGGCGGCTTCTGTCTTCTGCTCCCACTGCAGAGTGTGCGGTCAGGCTGGTGGGTCAGTCTGTCACCTACACTCTGAAGCCTGGAAAGGTCTAGAAACCAGGGGCTTTCCTTGGGCCTGTCCCAGCCTCCTTAGGTGGCAACACTGGCTTGAGCTGCCTGAGGCTGGCCCTACTGAGTGGGAATGTCCAGCTTTTGTTGCAGAAAAGTTTCTGTCATGGGGCGCCACCCCAGCCCCCTGCAAGTATCCCATAACTAAGCTATACCCTTGAGGCTGCCTTTGTAAAAGGCAGAAACTGAATTCAGAGGTTTGGGGCTGGGCTGGGTGGACTCGAGCTGTGTGGCTTCCACAGGGACCCAGCGTCTCTGAGCGAGGTCACAGTCAGTACCCCCGGCCCTCGCGGCCCTGCTGTGCGCCAGGCTGTGGAGAGGGAGAGGCGGGGCAGCAGCAGGGCTGGGCAGGCCCAGTGTGGGGACTGGGCAGGCCAAGTTGGGGACAGTGGTAGAGGCCCTGGAGGGGCCAAGTCCAGGCAGGGGAGGACGCTGGCCACCCAAGCCCACTGCGGTCTCAGCCTTCCAACCCCAGAGAAACTGCAGAAGAGCAGAGTCACTTGACCTGCGGCCACCAGGCGGCAGTTTCACCTCTGCTAACTTCTGGGGCAGTTGTCCCTCACGGGGCTCTGAGCTCGGCAGACTTCACTGGCTCCCCAGGCCCTCCAGGCACTGACCAAGTGCCCCTTCCAGGTAGCAAATCTGCCCAACCTGCTGGCTCACGCGTGGCCCCTACGCGGGCATTGCCCACCTGACCTGCCCTGGTCCTCGGATGTCTCGCACGGAGCGCGGTCCTGGGGCTCGCTGGGGCCGAGGTGCACGTGGGGTCTTCCCAGAGCTCCCCGCCGGGGGGTGTGAAAATGAAGGGAAGAGCCTCTCGCTGGGAAGCAGACTCTGCACTCGGGGACTGAGCTCACCTGTGTTCTCTGCTCTCTGCCGCTCTGCCTCAGGTGATCCAGCAGCCTCCGAAGCCAGGAGCCCTGATCCGGCCCCCGCAGGTGACGTTGACGCAGACGCCGATGGTCGCCCTGCGGCAGCCTCACAGCCGGATCATGCTCACCGCGCCCCCGCAGATCCAGCTGAACCCGCTGCAGCCAGGTGCGCCGGCCGGGGCATTGCTGGGGCTTCATTCATTTTAACTGTGGTAAAACAGACACCACGGGAAATGGACCGTGTTGAGTACGTGACCCCGTGGCACTGATCACGTGTACAAAGCTGTGCGACCAGCACCACGATGGCTCGGGTTTCTAGAATTAAGCGTGCATTTTCCGCTGTGGGTTTCCTTATCCGTAGTCATCCCTGCACCTAAAGCAGTTTGGTGAAACACAGGAAGATGAATGCTTGAGAGACGCAGCGAAACCTTTTAACTGTGGTCTAGAGTCAGACTCTGAGCATGTGAACCTTGCTGCGCCGGCCGGGAGGACGGCGCCAGGCCTCACGCGGCTCCCTGTGCCTTTTGCCCCGCAGTCCCCGTGGTGAAACCCGCCGTGCTGCCTGGAGCCAAAGCCCTCTCCGCCGTCTCCGCACAAGCAGCCGCTGCCCAGAAAAGCAAACTGAAGGAGCCCGGGGGAGGTTCGTTTCGGTAAGGAGCGGGCCCGGGCCGTGGCGGAGAGCGCGGAACCCGCGCCCCGTTCCCGCCTGGGGGTCTTCCCCACGTGGCCCGGCGCTAGGGCTGTGACCCCGTGTCCCGCCGTGCTCGGTGTGGACCGACGGCCGCACAGCGCGTGTGTCCCCACAGGGCCAGCTCAGAGAGGTTGCTTCATACAGGTAGCGGGACCGTGGACCAACTGGTGTTTTTACGTGAACTAATAGAAAATTCATCTTTATAATGTCACAGCGTGGTGTCTTGAGTTCATCACAGTTCAGATCGGGGCGCGTCACCTGCCCCTCGGCCCTTTGTGCAGCTTCAGAACCTCCAGCAACGCTGCATTTTGCTTCCGGCTCTTGATCCGCAGCCGGTCTGAGCATCCCTGGGTCTGAGCATCCCTGTCCGGGGCAGGTGCCCGCGGGGCCTGAGTGACGGGGAGGCCGTGGGCCACCGTGAGCGGTGGTCAGCCGGTGGGGGGTGTGCCGGTGTCTCGGGTTTCCTGTGCCTCTTCCCTGTCCCCGGCGCTTCATCCCCACCAGGCAGGGCAGGGGTGGGACCGACGGTGGCCCGAGCGCAAGCAGGGTGAGGGCCGGTGTGCCGGGGCAGCCCAGCAGTGGGGTCAGCACCTGAGTGGCTGGGGAGGGATTAGGCCATCTGCACGTGGGAAAGCAGGTTGGCCGAGGCTGCGGCAAGCGCTGGTTTCTGTCGAGGGAGGGCTTGGCCGTCCAGGGAAAGGAGTGGACTCAGGTGAGCCCTCTGGTGCGGGATTAAAGGTGACGTAGACTGACACACTCACAGGTGTCCGTGTGCACAGGTGTACCGGAGGTACCTGCAGCTAGAGTGTCAATTCCTGGCTTTGTCCTCTGAAAGAGCCAGGGCTTAGTAATACCCCACAGCAGTGAGCACGCCTGGACTCAGCCCTTATCTTCTAGAAACATCTTCCACTAAAAATGGCAAGGGCTCCTCAGAGAAAAGCCTGTGTCCAGGGCTGGGATAAGGAAAGTGCGAGAGGAGCGGGACCATTTTGCTACGTCACAGAGCAGCCTTCACAGACTGAGGGCTCGGAAGTCAGCAGACGCCCTCCGAGCATCACCCTGCCCGGCAGGCACTGTGACCGTCAGGGAGGCCCATGGCTGTGTCGGTCACTGGGCGAGCACACGGAGAAGGACTGGCTGTGTGGACCCCGCGAGGCACTGGTGACCCCTGGGGGATGCCGGGCAGGTCCCCCTGTCTCCCGCTCAGACTGCACGTCCATAATGGAGCCACCCGTGGAGGCTGCACGACTCGGGCAGGACCCCTGGCAGGGCTGTGGAGCCTGCGTCTCCTCCGAGAGGACGTTCCTGTACCCTTCCCGGCGTCAAGGGCACGAGAGTCAGGAGAGACTGAGGAATGTTCCAGCCTGAAGGAGACTGAGGAGGCGCGACAGCTGAAGGCAGCGTGTGACGCGCACGTGGATCCTCCTGCTGGGAAAGTCACTGTGGGGACAGTTACCCGACCCGGGAGGCCTGAGCAGTGGCTGGCAGTCGTGGACCGCTGCTCGTGGCCTGGGTTCCGTGGCACCCCTGGTTCTGTGGGGGACCCCCTTGTCTGTGGGGGCACACACGGAAGTGTCCCGGATGAGGGTGTCAGGTCGGCAGCTCACTCTCAAATGCTTCTGGAAGAAATTCTTTGCATCTTTCTTCCAGCTTTTCTGAGGCTCTGTGATTATTGTGGAAAGCATTAGAGCTGTCGAGATATTTGAGGTGTCACGTGGGTCGGGGTGCTTGAAGCAGCCAGCGGCGCTCCTGGTCTGGCCCCCTGCGGGCCTGGCCCCGCTGCGTCTGCACATCTGTGTGCTTTGACCCCGCAGCTGTCCTTCAGCAGAGCAGATTAGCTTTCCAAGAAGGTAGCTAGACGCCTCCTTCTGACGGCAGGACCCAGCAGGGGCAGCACCTGGAGGACAGCGCCTGGCGTGGGCGCTAGCTGTGATTTCTACACGGGGGGTTCCTGCCCCGTGTCCGTTGCCCACCGAGTCAGAAGCACCCCAGCCCTGCTCTTGACGAATCCGTTGTGCAGCTGGAGTGACCTTTTCTTCTTTCTCAAGGGACGATGATGACATTAATGATGTTGCATCAATGGCCGGCGTAAACCTGTCAGAAGAAAGTGCGAGAATATTAGCCACAAACTCTGAATTAGTGGGCACGTTAACACGGTCCTGTAAAGACGAAACCTTCCTCCTCCCAGCGCCTTTACAGAGAAGAATATTAGAAATAGGTAAGCCCGCATTTAGGGACCGTCCTAGGGTGTTTAGCGTCCACAGAAGGGTTTGGTGTGCACCGTGACTTTCACAAAGGGTCACTTGAACCTCACCCTCTGCCGGCGTCTCTGTTGGAGCCTGGGGGCGTCACGTAAGCGCAGCTGGCACCTCGTCCTGTGTTCTGCCTCGGTTTCCACGTGGTTGCTGGTGGTGGTTCCCAGTAGCTGACGTGTGGGTAGACGCCGTCTCCACCCTGCCTGGGCCGCCTGTGCTGCTGCTGAACCGTGTCCAGCCGTGTTGGTGGATAAGAGAAGAGACACTAGTGAGGAAAGAAAGAGTGTTTAAATGATTCTAAAATATTTTTTGTTGCCTAACCTTTAGGTAAAAAACACGGCATAACAGAATTACACCCAGATGTAGTAAGTTATGTATCACATGCCACGCAACAGAGGCTACAAAATCTTGTAGAAAAAATATCGGAAACAGCTCAGCAAAAGAACTTCTCTTATAAGGTAACGTAGCTGCTTTCCTAGGGGAGCGTCTTTCTGTCGTTGGTTTCCAAGCGATGCTGTCTGGACGCCGCCTCCCCACACCCAGGCACAGGGCACAGGTGTCCCGGGAGCCCTCATGTCCTTTTTGAACTTGTTCTGAATTTTTCACAGGACTAGATTTGGGGAAGATTCCATTTCTTTTAGCCACGTGGCTTCCGCACATGCTCTGGGAACTTGGGCTGGGAAGGCCCTGGCTGCGCTTTCCTACACTGGAGTGGGGTCCCTGCACTGGGGGGGGGGGCCCTGCACTGGGGTGGGGTCCCTGCACTTGGGAGGTCCCTGCACGAGGATGCTCCAAACGGATTTTCCTCTTGGAAGAGGAACCCTTTCAGCTTTGAAAACTGTGAAATTTTCCACTCTTACTCAACCCCGGGGTTCCCAGCACCCCTGAGTGCTGGCCTCCTCTCCTGGGCCAGGAGCTGAGCCTGCAGCCCCCCAAGGTGGCTGCACCCCTGTCCTCACGAAGCAGGTTTTCAAAATGAAACATGCCTGCCTCGTCCTTCTCAGCGTGGAGCAGCCAGGAGTGGGCCAGCCCGAGGCAGGTGCTGCTCCCCTCACCAGGTGTTGGTGCCACTGTCAAAGTAGATTCCAAGTAAACATACCTGGCCGTGTGCTTTAGAAATGGTCTGTGTTGCTGCAGAAATAATTTATATATTACTAAATAAAACAGATGATATCAAGGTGTATAAAGTGGAAGCTACTGTGAGCCCCCAAGATCACCAGCACGAGGCTCTTCTCTGCACATACGCACAGACGGCGCTCCTGGGCGCAGCGCCCGTCCGGGGAAGCAGCAGGGCGGGGCTGGGCCTGGGCCCGGGGGAGCCGTGCACAGAAACCCTTGCCAGGTCCCCACGTTGATGACGAATGGTGTTTTACTTCTTTTGTAGGACGATGACAGATACGAGCAGGCGAGTGACGTCCGGGCTCAGCTCAAATTCTTTGAACAGCTCGATCAAATCGAGAAACAGAGGAAGGACGAGCAGGAGAGGGAGATCCTGATGCGGGCGGCAAAGGCGAGTGCTCGCGTCACGGCCTGTCGCTCTGGGCGCCCCCGCGTTCCTGCCTGACAGACTCACCCGGCACTCGGGGTGTGGGGGGCCCGGCGGTGCTCCAGGCTGGCTGGAGGGAGCTGGTGCGTGTGGTCACCGGGGGCTGCAGAGCAGCCGCGCTCCTTGGCACGCTGCACCTGCACGCGCAACCCCTGAACAGGGGAGCTGCTCGAGTCCTGGCGCCTCAGTTTGGGCGTGAGGCGCGTGTGCAGGGACCCCCTGGTGAGCCAGACCATGGCTCCTTAGCTTACGTTGCTGTGTGTTCTAGAACATTCAGAGCCAGGTTATTAAGAGTTGGGCAGGAGACCATAATTCCATGCAGGACCTGAGCCTGCAGCCCTGCCGGCCCCCCCGGCGTGCCGTCTCCTACGTATCTGGTTTCTGATCGTGTCCAAATGGCATTGCTTTGCTTAAGAATGATGGCTTTTCTGCCATGACCTGCAATCCAAATTTTCATCTTTTGGCTATAAGCATTTAAAAAATTTAATATGCATTCTTTCATGGGACCTAGATGATGATGTACAATGAATACAGTAACACCTGTTAGATGATAAACGTTTAGGTCGTAACTTCTCTTCTGCTTCTTTCAAAAATAGTCTCGATCCCGACAAGAAGACCCAGAGCAGTTACGGTTGAAACAGAAGGCAAAAGAGGTAAAGGTCTTTGAGTCTCGGGTCTTCGCTGCACCCCCGAGCGTGTTCGCAGTCGGCTGGACAGTCCAGCAGGAGAGAGAAAGGTTCAGAAAACCGTGATGGTTCTGTACAGAGGGCGTTCACGCAGCTGTTTAATCTGTTTTAAATAATATGCTCTGTCAGAGGTGCTCTCCTGTGCAGTTTGTGTCCTCCTCGTAGATTTCACGATGACTTCTCTTTGGGTGGCATTGGTTTCTATGCTTGTTCACATATTTTGAGCGTTTAAAGATGAGCATCTCTTGCTTTAGAAAAATCCTTATTTTTCTGATTATAGAACACGCTTATTATTAAAAAAGTTAAAACATTTAAGAAGTTATAATTTAGAAAGTTTAGAAAACCCTTTGTTGTCTATGCATTACTTTTGTAGTAAGGGAAAATCGTGCGGGAAATGATCCTCCTCGTTTCTTTACAAAATAAGATGCAGCAGCAGGAACTGGCGCAGATGAGGCAGCGCGACGCCAACCTCACGGCGCTGGCGGCCATCGGGCCCCGGAAAAAGAGGAAAGTGGATGGTCCTGGACCGGGACCGGGCTCGGAGGTACAAGAGTGTGCTGGGACTGAGGTCTGGGAGGGGCCCTGGGGACTGTCGTCCTCAGGGGACAGACACGCAGGGGCAGCAGCCTCCCGCCGTCCACGGTCGTCTCACCTGCCCGGGAATGTTTGTTTCACATTCGATGCTTTAAATTCAAATCAACTTATCTGTGGCTGTCACATGAGCTAAACGTTCTTTCCTTAAAGGTGTTTGATCAGCATGGTTCACTAGGATGAGGCGTAGACTGATGAGGAGGAGATGGGGCAATTGTGACGGTCAGAAGCATGATCGCCATGGGGGCCTGTTCCTCTGGGGCGGGCAGGTGGGATAAGCCCTCGTAGGAGAATGGGCAGTTCTCAGTGTGAAGCAAAGGAGTTGTCACCTGTTCCTGTTCACATTTTGTTAGTTTCTTGTGTTGTTTGTTGTTACATCTTTTACTCTAATGGATAGAAACCCAACCTGAATGTATTCTTGTTTTTGCTTTCCACTTTCAATTGTTTCTTAGGTAAATTATAGGGAGAAAGAAAGAAAATAGTCTTTTATGTTTATCTACCTATTTACCGTTTCTGGTGGCTTCCTTCCTTCCCGTAGATCCACGTTTCCAGCCCCCATTACCCTCCGGCTCCAGGACGGCCTTAGCGGTTCTCCTAGGGCAGGTCTACCGGGGGTGGATTCTCTCAGCTCTCGTTCTCTTGAAATTGTTCTGTGGCGAGCAGGTCTGTGCAAACCTACCCCCAAAGGCCGAGGCAACTGGGAGGCTGACGAAGGAGGCTGACAAATCCAGTTTCTCAGAAAGACACATTGCGTAGGGACTTACGAGCAGAAGTGGTGTCTCGGGCGGCTGAGAGACGGTGGACCCCCGCACCCGCCCTGCAGAAAATATCCTTTCTACAGCGAGCTGTTTCGCTGAAACATGTGCAGCTGGTCACGGGTCGGACGTTCTTGTGAAGCTCCTGACCCCGGGGGAGGTCAGATAAATGTCTGTAGGAGGGGTTGTCTGTGCTCCGGGCCTTGTTTCTGTATGGGGGGTTACCTGTGCTCCGGGCCTTGTTTCTTTATGGGGGGTTACCTGTGCTACGGGCCTTGTTTCTTTATGGGGGGTTACCTGTGCTACAGGCCTTGTTTCAAGACCTTGCTGCAGAGCAGCTGGGTCAAACATTGGTCACCATGGTGGTTTCCCTTTAATATGCTGTCACTCTTGCCTGCCACAGGCTGTTTCCCTGACCCCCCGCCAAACTGGCCCTTCCGGTCTCAGCACTCCCCTCCTTCGCAGTGTAGCTCCTGGTCCCCGAGGGAGGGTGCTTGGTGTCCTGCAGCCTCAGCAGCAGAGCGTTGGCCGTGGGAAACAGGTCAGGCCCCGCGGATTCCAAATGAAGGGAATTCCCTCCAAGGCTTTGTTGAATCACGTCTAATCTTTGAAATACCGTGATTCGGGTTTTCTTGCAAGAAGTAAAACAAGGAGAGATACATAGCATTGGTAAATTGAAAACAATAATAGAGATACAACGCACACAGTAGCAATATAATGCATGCAAGGACTACAGTCAAAAGGAATCTGTATGCCAGGACGGGAGGAAAAAACCTCTTGGGGAGCCAATTAGAAACATCATGAAGAAAATTAAAACGAGTCTCTTTAGAGACTTGTTGTAGCCAGGAAATAATTCAAGATTCCATTCAAATTGTAGGCAAATAAATACTCAAGAACAGCGGCCAGGGCTGGACTCTAACAGCAGGTGTGCCGTGGTTTCCTTCTGACGCATAGTTTTTCGTTCTCCTGTCCCCCTTTTCTACCAGAGGGAAGTCATAGGCCAATTTATTTGCAAAATAAGTTTTAGTCTTACTGTACTTGCCTGGTTATTTGCCTAAAGTGCTGTGGGACTAGTGAGGGGCTCCTTTCAAGTTAGATTTGCTGGAACTTTCTCTTAAGGAATCTGATTAGACTTTTTAAAGCCTCTTGAGGCCAGGAAGCCAAGCCAAGGATTCGCCATGAGTCTGTGCGTTTGTGCCTGTGGTGCCTGTGTGAACCGGCTGAATTCCTCCTTCTCGGGTCTCAGAGTAATTGAGGTTCCCGGGCCTGTCAGGAAGTGACATTCTTTTTTTTTTTTTTGAGACAGAGTCTCACTCTGTTGCCCAGGCTAGAATGAGTGCCGTGGCGTTAGCCTAGCTCACAGCAACCTCAAACTCCTGAGCTCAAGCGATCCTCCTGTCTCAGCCTCCCGAGTAGCTGGGACTACAGCCATGTGCCACCATGCCCGGCTAATTTTTTCTCTATATATTTTTAGCTGTCCATATAATTTCTTTCTATTTTTAGTAGAGATGGGGTCTCGCTCTTGCTCAGGCTGGTCTCGAACTCCTGAGCTCAAACGATCCGCCCACCTCGGCCTCCCAGAGTGCTAGGATTACAGGCGTGAGCCACCGCGCCCGGCCTGAAAGTGACATTCTTTACCTACCGCGAGGTCAGGAGCCTTGTAAGGGAACCACATGGACAAGGTGCCGGGCCAGTCTCTCCACGGGGCTTCGTGGTGGCTCAGTGGAGTCACCTTCCGTTCCTCAAAGCAGGCTGGTCACCTCTGACCTGTCCTGCCAAAGCCTCGTCACATTACCCATGTCTCCAAGGTGTCCTGTTAGAAAAGAAAACATTGGGGTTTTTTCCTTTTCCTTTTTGAAAAAGTTTGATTATGTTTGTTCTCTTTTTCTTTTATTGTACTGTTTTTCTTCTTCACCACCCCTCCAACCCCCCAATCCTAGAGATGGAATGAAAATACATTCTGTTGATCGGATGTGTGCGGATAACTGTATTGCCGTAAGATAAGAGTACTCACAAATAGTTTCCAGATTTTGGAGAAATCAGGTAGAGAGAAAGGTAAATGTCTCAGATTTGCTCACAAAAGTATATTTTACCGAATTGCTGTAAGTTATAAATAATAGCTCAGAAGAACAAAAGTTTTCTTGACTCTAGAAAGCAAAACGTGAAAAGAATCCTCAATGTTTCAAACAAAAAAAGTAAAAAAAATCATTTCACTCCTTTGTCAGTTCAGTCCGTGTGGTTCTTCCTGTGCTGGGAGGTTTTGCCTAGTCCAGTGATGTGATCTCCGGAGTTTCCAGAAACCTGTGTCCAGGTACTGTCAGGGCGCTCTCTGAATTTCCTTGAAGACACAGCACTTTAGGATCTGCAAAAAACTTTTAGAAAAAAGCATCAGAATAAAGCAATTGACTGCTTATGCCAAGACGTATTAGATTTTTAGGAATCTCATGTAATTTTGGAACACATATTAATAACATTCAAGTACCATTTCTTCTTGACAATGTTTCTTGTATAATTCTAACATACCAGACAAGCCTAATATGTCTCTCTTGGCCTTTCAGAGGCCTTATTTTTTCTGTCTAAGTTAGTTTGGGTCACAAAGACTTAATTTTAGAATTTAAAATTTGATTTTGGGAAGTATATCATGTATCTAAGGTTTTAAATTCTGATATCAAAATAAAAAAGGTTTAAAACACTGTTAGTGAAATAGGATCACAGGTCACTATAAAAAAATAGTCATTTGTTTAACCAGTTTCAAAAACCAAAAACCTTTACTCTTTGACAAGGAGGAGACTGAGTTTTCCAAACTCCTGATAAAGACAGTGTGAAACTGTCTCTGCCTCTCTCCTTCTTAATTGCAGTTTACTGAAAAGATAAACAAAAAAATTTGTTATTTCTTACTAATACTGTATGAAAATTTTACTCAAAAGAGGAAACCACATTTTACCCTTGCAGTATATTATTGATATTAAGCCTAATTTTAATAACGTCTTATAAATAGATCCACCTAACCTCAATCAGCTTTGACCACACAAGGTAAGATTTCCATCAGCCTTGTGTAATCTCTTACAATTTTTCCTATTCTCTTTCTATCCATTGAGTTTTATCTATCTTTTTTCTTTAAAACAACCTTTAAATAACCTCTAAACTAGACAAAATTTATCTTTTCTTTAATAAAAACCATATTTTATATTTTTTTATAACCTTTCTGTCCCCAAACACATCTTTTCTTACACATTCTGTACATAGAACAAAGCCTTGGTAAAATTATCAGGGTCTGTGGAATTGTTTATCTTATATTTAGTAGTTTTAATTACGTCTGTTAATTACCATATCAACTCCTAATAGCCTTAATTTTCAGTAAAAACGTAGGAAGTAAATAATCTAAATTTTTTTTTTTTTTTTTTTTGAGACAGAGTCTCATGCCGTTGCCCAGGCTAGAACAATCTTAATTGTTATTAAAATGTACCAGGTGCAGAGCCCAGGACAAAAGATTTGTGAAGATAATGTCTGACCCTTCCCAGCGCAGCCAGGGAGCACAGCGGGGCCAGAGGTATCTCCACGAATGTCTCCAGTCCTCAGCACCGGCATTGATTTAGGGCCGGAATCTAATGGCTCTAAGACTTAAGCTCACAGACAAGTCAAACAAGTATCAGAAATAGAAGCAACAGTTCTGTGACCCTAAAACATCTGTTGAAGGTAGCCTACACCTGCCTGCCAGGGGCCCAGGTGAAAATGTCCCAATTACATTTCATACTGATAGTTTTGAAGACAATTCCTATTTTATTTTACTAACAATTTTAAAACTAGTTTTATTTACCAAAGATTACCAAAGTCACATGAAGTTGAGAAATATGTGAGCTTACTAACTTACGAGCACTTATTTATTTTTAAGCCAATTTGGTACCATCTAGACACTATAGAAATGGGTATGCAAGTATAAATAAAAAACTGCAAAGATTTTAAAAGCTTTGATTTTAATATTTTTGCCATGAGACAGGTAAAACTGACTAATTTAAAAGGACAGTGGAGTCAAACTTTGTAAACGGAAAAAGTTAAAGTTCATCTGTTCTTCATGGCCAAAACTCTCACTGAGTTTTAGAGAAAACAGGGCAGCAAATTGACCGCTCAGAGTGGGAATTTAAGCTTTTTAAAGGAGTTTGGGTATATTAGAGGAAGATTAAAAATGGATGCCAGGGTAACACAAATCGTAATAATTTGCCACAGGATTTTATAGGGAGTCTAATTGCATTTAGATGGGCGGTTTCTGATTGAGTCTTGTTTTCCACCTGGACCACAGCGCAGGGCAGGGCCTATTGGCAGCCAAGGCCGGCGAGGGTTCGCTGTTCCCAGGGCCTGACACTCACGTGTGTGAACAGCAGGCACAGCTGGAAGGCCGAACACTTGGATCCCCCAGATCAAGGGTCCCATCTTTACACTGAATCCTGGGCTCCCCAGAAGAGGGGAAGGCCATGGGGCCAGGCAGTGTGACACTCCCATGTGCACCTCGCCGCAGGGACGTTCGCCCAGGGCTGGTGACGCCCCAGCGCCAGTCACCCCACCCCCAGGGCAGCCGAACCGCAGCCGAGAGTGTGTCCAGAGCGTCAGGGTGTCCAGACCACACTTTTCATACCGAAAAGTACAAAGAAATGGGTAGCCCCCGCGTAACAGCCACTCGTCTTCAGAGCTGGCGGCCACCTCAAACCTCGGCCATCGCACACGCAAAGGTCATGTTTTCTCATAGCACAGAGTCATCCTGGGTCCCCAAAGCCAAGGAGTGAGGGGTCTCAGTGCAGGAGAGAGCAGAGCCTTCAACCTGGGCTCCAAAGCGGGGTGTGGTGCTGTCCTCTGAGTCCCTCAGCGGCTCTGGGGGCCACCAGACATCATCGCCAGACTTTTCCTGTGGTGTCGAAGGGGGAGCAGAAGTGGCAGGAAATGGAGGAGCAAATCTTGAAGGAGCCAAATTGGGGAGATTTTAAGGTTTCCAAAATGCAAGTTATGCCACCAAGAAAGGCCCCAGGGGGACCAAACGTATAGTTGTTTAAAAAAGCATTTTGAGTCAACTGAAAAAAACATTCCAAGAAACAGGACCCAAAAGAGGAAAAAAAAAAAAAGGGCAAAAAGGCTTTCCCCCTAAGAAATACCGTAGTCTGAATGTCAGCTTTGTTTTTAATGTCAAGACAGGGTCTTGCTCTGTCACCCGAGCTTGGTATACTGGTGTCGTCATAGCTCACTGTAGCCTCCGATTCCTGGGCTCAATGATTCTCTTGCCTTCAAATCAAGGGTCCCATTTTTACACCAAATCCTGGGTGTCAGTAGGATTCTTAGATACCCCTGAGTAGCTGGTACTACAGGTGTGCGCCACACCTGGCTGATTTTACTATTTTTAGTAGAGATGGGGTCTTGCTCTTGCTCAGGCTGGTCTCCAACTCCTGAACTCAAGCGATCCTCCCACCTTAGCCTCCCAGAGTGTCAGGATTACAGGCGTGAGCCACCGCGCCCAGCCTGAATATCAGCTTTAATTAAGCCGACTTACAGCCATAGAGCTCTTTTTACCTTTCCCTCTGCTGCCAGCTGGGCTCTGTCACCAAACAGGCAGCCGCCCCACCGCAGCAGCTGCTCACTGCCTCCCGTACCGCCGTGTGCTAGGTGCCTCTCACCTAGCGGTCACCCTAAACCCACGGTGCTTTTGGGGTGTTCCCATAATGCAGAGGGCCACAAGTGCCTAAAAGGTGAGCCACACCAGTCCACGTAGAGTGAGTGGCTGGCCAACCTGGCCACACCTTTTGATACCACGCGAAGAAATCTAGAAGTGACTTCTAGGGGCCCTGAGACCCCTGGAGGAACACAGAAGAGGGTACCACGCGTCCCCTTTCCCCATTTCTCCGTCTCTCGGCTCCTGGATGGCTCCCAGATATTGGTGGTGAGCAGGTCCACGGTCCTCGCCCCTCCGTTGCTTTCTTATCCTCACAGCGCGTCTGCCTGTTCCCGCGTCAGGGGTGGCTGGGCGTGCCGCGTGCTGCAGTTCCGCGTGTTCCTCTGTCCTCTGAGCTCCCTGCACATTGGCAGCTGGGCGCAGAGTCTCCCGACTGCTCCCGTCGGCGGCAGGACCGTGCACTGCTGTCCCGCTGGCCGGGAGGCGCAGCTCTGGGCCGGGCCCTCTGGGCGGCTGCGAGTGGCGACATTCCACAGCTGTGAGCTCTTTCTCACTTACCAGTTGGGACCCTTTTTTGGAGACTCTGCCCCTCAACTATTGTTTGGCTACTTAGGGGCGTGGTTTGTAAAGGAGAGGTGGGCTACTGCTGGAGGGACCCCTTTTCCTTACCCAGCTTAAGGTCGTGAGTCAGTCCCTGTCGTCCTTAGCAGCTGAGCGATGTCCTTATGTTTCCATCGCTATAAACTCATGGATTTCAACGTAACTGGTGGGTTTCAGTCCGTCCAAGTCCTCATTCCTGTTGCGGTGCAGCTTGTGCCAGGGGCGGCGTCTCCGGCTATTTGAAGGCCAGACGTGGGACACGGGGCCTTCGCGGCCACTGGGGTCGCAGCCTTCTCAGCGGAAAGCGGGGAGTGCGTGAGACACTCTCGTCGGTGCTTGCGGCTCTTCCCAGGTCAGACAGTTCAGAATCAGAGGCCTGTGACTTGACTTACATTCTGCACAATGACATCCTTGTCTTCCACGCGGAGGGTTCCGGTTCTGGGCCCTCTGGGGTGGGGGTGAGGGGCTGGGGGCGTGGAGGAGGGGAGGGCAGGATGGGAGGAGAGAGGACGGCTGGTTCTGGCAGACACAGGAGGTGACGGAATGACAGTGTCTCACGGCTGCGCGTGCTGGCGCTGCCCCGCCCTCACGGGCCTGGAAAGCAGGCAGCCGTGGTCTGGGCTGTGCCTCCTCCCATTGTGCTGCTTGACACGTCACGAGAGCATTTCGCTGTCACATGCCAGCGTCTCCCCTTTCCCTCCTCTAATCTCAGATCGGCCAGGAACAGTTCAGTTAATGCTTTCGGCCTGTCTGCGTGCTGCTGTCTCCACGCTGTGCTTTTCCGAATCTTCTCTCGGACTCCTGGCTTCAGGCCACCCTCCCGCCTTGGCCTCCCCAAGTGCTGGGATGACGGCCAAGAGCCACCGCCCTGGCCTGCGTCTCACTCTATTCCAGACTCTTCTGGAATGGCTCACGGGAACGTAGGTTTGCACCTTTTATACCTGAGGGTCAGTTTTAATAGTGTTTCTTTCCTTCAGTATCTTAAATACAGACTTTTTCCCCCTGTGTAAGTGTGGCTGTCAAAGCCTGCTGATAATCTGATTTTATTTCCTTTTTTATACTTTTGTCTAGGTGTCCAAAGACTTTTTTCCTTGAAGCCTTGTGGCTTTGCTGTAGTGCATCTGGGATTGGTTATTCCATATTTGTGTCCTCGGGTGGGTTGTGTTCTTCCCATGTGCGGTTTCACATCTTTTTTATTTAAGAACATCTCTTGCCTAACGATAGTTAAAAATAGTTTTGGATTTTCTATTCTGTTGTCTTCCTTATCAGAGGTTCCTGTTAATTGTATGTTGTATCTTCTTTACCTGGGTGAGCAATTTTTTACTTTCTCTTGAATCTTTTAAAAATCTTTCTTTTAAAAAAAATGTATCCCTTTTTTTTTTCTTTTTACCTTCTATTTCTGTCTTTTTTATTTAAGAGATGGAGTCTCGCTCTGTTGCCTGGGCTGGAGTGCAGTGGTGAGATCACAGCTCACTGCTTCCTCCAACTCCTGGGCTCGAGGGATCCTCCTGCCCCAGCCTCCCAAGTAGCTGGGACGATAGGCACTAACTTTTCTATATTTTGTGGAGACGGGGGTCTCACTATGCTGCCCAGGCTGGTCTCGAAGTCCTGAGCTAAAATGATCCTCCCTCCTTGGCCTCCCAAAGTGCTGGGATCACAGGTGTGAGCCATGGTGCCTGTCCCTATTTCAAATTTAGGATTATTCCTGTAGGGTGGGTCTTTTTCTTTTAACTTTATTTTGAGTTAATTCTAGACTTACAGAAAAATTACAGAAACAGTACAGAGAGTTTCCATATATCCCTCACCCAGTTTCCCCTGATGTTAAACATTGGTATGATATTATTCACTAAAGACCTTATTTGATTTTTTTCTTAATTTCTAAAAACCTATTAACCTTATTTTTAGAGCAGTTTTAGGTTCACTGAAAAACAAGAGGAAAGTGCAGAGATTTCCCGAGTGCTGCCCCCACCCAGCCTCCCCTGCTGTCACTGTCCCCTCACCGCGGGGCGTTTGCTACAGCGCGTGAACCTCTGTTGACGCGTCGTCACCCGAGTCGGTAGTTTACACGAGGGTTCACGCGTGTGCCGTGCGTTCCGTGGGTTCTGACAATGCGTGATGGCCGCGCCACCTCTGCGTCCTCGTGCAGAGCGTCTGCGCTGCCCTGAGATCCCCTGGGTGCCGCCCGCCAGCCCCCCCTGTCCCAGCCCCGGCAACCGCTGATCGTTCCGCCGTCTCCACGTGTTGCCCTTGCCAGAGCGCACGGTGTGCAGCCTTTCCAGACCGGCGTCTGCGTTTATGGATTGGGGGTCCCCTGTGGAGCGAACTGCCCCTTCCTCCTCATGCCACCTTCGTCCATCCGGCGGCTCACTCAGCTGCTGTGGGCACGTTTGTAGGATAATCCGTTCTGTCCATGTTGTTGCTCCTGTGACCCGGCTTTGGCCACCGTGAGCTCCTTTCGGTTGGTCCCTGTGTCCTCTCGCCATGGCCCATGCTCTTCTGCTTACTTTCTGACCCCACGACATGGTCCAGGCTCATCTTTTATTTTCCCTGCCGTAGCCGTGCAGTCGGCCGTTTTTCTGAGGAACGCGGGTTCCTTTGGCCGGAGACGGTGTTTGGAAGCCGGGATCTGGGTGTGGGTTTGTGGCTAATCTCTGTCGTTAGCAGCTGTCTCTACCCCTTGCGTGTCCTGCAGGTTGTGGTGTGTAGCGGCGGTTGCCGTGTTACTTGGCACGTAAATACCTAACTTTTAGCGTTAGGAAGTGTTCACGTTTGTCGTCACCCGGCCTCTGCTTGTCGGCCCGCAGTCCCCGCGTCATTGCCCTCAGCCTTTCCGAATCTCTTTGGTGAAGGCAAGTCTCTGTTCAGCATGTGGTTGTGTTTTGTTTTGAGCTGCATTGAAAATCTTTTTCTTTTAATAGATGAGTTAAACCCGTTCACCTTCACTGAGGTGACGGACGTGCTTTGTCCGGACTCCCCGTGTTTTATTCCTGTGGGCATTTCTGTCTTCGCTGCGCTTCTCCTCCAGGCTGTGTCCTTTGCTGCTTAACTGAACTTCCTGTGGGCGCTCAGGGACGCTTCCCCGTGTCAGCGTGGCCACGTCCTCTCTCCACCTGGCCGTCGTAGCGTCATCTTTGAAAACCAACGGTTTGACGAGGACGGTCTCAGAGCTGGTTGTTCTGGGCTGGTTGTCCCAGGCGGCCACGGGGCCCTTCCCACGCGTGGACTTGGGTCTTTTTGTGTATGGGGACGTTTTCTTGGATTGTGGTTCAAATACCCCTCTGCTCCATCGCACGGATTTTCTTCCTCGGGGACTCCGACGACACGAGAACGGTTCCCTCTTCGCCGCCGCCGCGCCCACTGTGCTTCCTCACGCTGTGCGCCCCTCACTGTCTGGTGTGTCCCCGCGGCCACCCTCCTCCCTGTGACCGTCCTCCCTGTGGCCGTCCCTTCCTGAGGTGCCTGGGCTCTTCCTTCCCTTTCTGTCTTAAGTCAGGGTTCAGTAAACTCCAGTTTCATCTCCTTGTTTTTTTATCTTTTGTTGATTTTTTAAGTGTTTCCTAGTTTTGGGAGTTTTTGATTCAAGGTGACTCTCATATACTTAAATGCTGGTTTTAAGTACATTCTATTTTGTTGAAAGCACTGTCTTACAGTTTTCTTGTTCTTCAAGGGTGGATTTGTCACTGATACGTGTGGAATTTCATTTTCTGACGGTCCACAGCGGCTCCGACCCTCCTGTTCATTTTTGTGGTTTTTGGTGGTTTCCAGGATCCGTGGTTCCATGGCGCCCTCTCCTGGCGGCATTGCCAAGTGCAGGCCGTTGGGCAGGCTGCGCGGTGGCCCACGGGGAGGCTCTTGTCTGGCAGGACCCTGAACTGCCCCCATTGCTTCTTTCCCCCCGCCACCCACCGGCCAGGGGGCTCCCCGGGACACCCTTGCCCTCTGAGGACCCCTTCCCGCCCCATGCCGCAGGTGCCTTCCCCGTGCTCTGACCTGCCTGCACACCTATCCGGGGTCTCTGGTCTTGGGACGCCGCAGCCTTCCTGGCCGTGGTTCCCAATGACCTCAGCCCCCGCCCCCTCCTCTGTCTTTGCCACGTGGCCTTGCTGGGGGTGGCAGATCACACTCTGGGATGTGCCGATGCTCTTACTTGAGTTGCTGTGAAGTCCGGGCGTTCCCTGTCTTCCCCTTGTGCAGACGGCGTGATGTTCTAGTGGGTCCGCCGTCCCTTCCGTTGTTTACAGTTGTTTTTGGGGGAGATACCAGGACGCGGGTGGCTGGGCAGCATGCTGTCCTCGGCCTCCTGGACGTGAGGTGGAGCTCATATGTGAGGCTCTTGTTACTACCGCTCCTTACAGCCCCCTCTCGGTGGCCTGACACGTGTGTGTGGATCCCACGGACAGTAGGGTGGGAGAGGAGGGGTCTGGGCAGGTCTTGTGCTGTCACAGCTGCGCGACACGCTGGTGCTGGCTGCCACTTTGACTGGAACTGCTTGCTGTCCGGCTGTGTGCTGGGGACAGGCGGAGCGGATTAGAAAGCCCCCCCACCCCCACCCCCACCCATTGCCACTTGCTGCTGTCCCAGGCCTGCCGCGGGCTCGGAGCTCTCAGCCCCCTGCCTGGGTGGGGCTCCTGGGTGGATCCATCCCCCGCCCCCGGGATTGGACGTTTCTCCTCCGAGACAGCCCGAGGCGCTGGCGGTGCTGGGGTCCGAGGTTCTGGGCCGGTCTGGGTGGGCGCCAGGGCGTGTGGCAGAGCCCGGAGCAGGGCCACCTCTGCCTGTGCATGGAGCCCTGGGCCAGCGGGGATTCGGGCAGACGGTGACTCTTTCTGTCTGGGTTTTGCTCGGAGTGTTCGCAGCAGGTGGCATTTGTGCGGCACGCCCGGGTCCTAGGCTGGCCGCCTTCTATTTGCTCCTTTCCAGAGCCCTGGGACGGGGCAGGTTGGGATCCAGAGTGCCATTTTCATGAGCCCTGAGTCGGGTGCAGGTCAGCGTGTAGCGAAGGCGATGACGGTGAGGGAGACGTGGGTTCTTCTGCCCTTGGCCACGTTTCAAGCGGAAGGAGAGGTCTGGTCCGAAGCCAGTGAGCTCAGCCCCGAGGGGGGCGCCCGTGTTCTGATGATTCCGAAAACAAGTCCCAGAGAGGGGAGAGCAAGCCCTTCTCCAGCTCGGCCCTGGCCATGCTCCCTGTTCCCCAGAGGCCCGGCCGCGTGTGCGGGGGTGGTGCGTGGTCCAGACCGCCAGGTGCCTCGAGGGACGGCCGCTGCCAGGCGGTGTCATGGCGGCGGGGCCCCTTCTCCTCCTCGTTCCTTCTCACTGTTGCTGTCACCCCAGCCCTGGGAGGGGTCCCAGCTTGTCTCCAGCACAAAATGCTCCTTGAGGGCTGTTACGGAGACTGAGGAGGGAAATGCTAAGGAGACCTAAACAGTTCCTTCAAACAAGGAAAAGTGGCCACCAAAGTGACTCGGCGGCGGGCCTGAAGGAGGCACCTCAGTGGTGCCTCCCCCTTGACTCTCGCATGAGTAACTAAGGTCGGAGACACAGCAAGAAGCAGGCAGAGTCGCCCTGGGGCTGGAGACAGGAGAAGGGACACAGCAGGGCACGGCCAGGCCCAGGCCCCTGGCTGCAGGGCCGCCGGCTCGCAGGCCGGGCAGGACTCGCGACCTCCAGCGTCTCAGACCTTGAAGGAGAAATGCCGTAAAATGCCGTTGTAATCTTTGTACTTGAATATACACGAGCAACTTTAACATCAGAACACAGACACTTAGTTTTGCCGAACGGAACAACGAGAGCTGTCCGTTGGGAGTTCTGTAGTCTGTGCCCGGTGGGGTGACGTGATGGAGGTGAGGTGACACAAGGTCCTTAGGGGCCTCCGAACAGGAGTTGCCCCTTTTCCTCCTGCCCTCAGCCCACCTCCGAGCACCACTAACACGACTGTCTCTTTCTTGTCACCAGGGGTCGGGCCCAGGCTCGGTGGTCCCAGGCAGCTCCGGCGTCGGAACCCCCAGACAGTTCACGCGACAAAGAATCACGCGGGTCAACCTCAGGGACCTCATATTCTGTTTAGAAAACGAGCGCGAGACAAGCCATTCACTGTTGCTCTACAAAGCATTCCTCAAGTGACGCGGGCGGCATGGCGTGTGACAGACGCCTGGGACGTTTTTATATATTTGCAGATTACGCCTTTTTGTAACAAGCAAATGGAATATTGTTTAAAAAACAGCCACCTCTTTACAATGGAACAGTTTTATATTCCTGTTTCTAAATCAACTCTTCAGTATGAAAGAAAATACGTTTCTGTAACCGGGAGAATACAAAGGCCTGTGGATACTCTTAGAGGACAATTAAATCTTAACTCATCTTTGATTGAGTGGCCTTCTTGCCAAACAAGCCATATATAAAGACTGATGGATCGTTTAGCAAATAATTACCTGCCCTCTGTCAACGCGTAGCAGTTTCCACATTATTTGTGCATCTTGTTTTAGTTCTGTCTAACTTACTGTGTAGGTGTATGTCTGCAGTCGACGACCTCATTTCATTTATTTTATTTTTGTAAAGTCAGTTGGCAAAGCAAGCTGATTTTTAGACTATTTATCTCCCCCCGCCCCGGTTCAGAATCCTCGAGGAACACGCGAGTCACCGCAGCGCCGTCGCCTGGGAGCGCAGTCGCGTTTCCGCCGGGTAGAGGCCGAGCCCCGCGGGGCGGCTCCTCCTGAGTGTGTGTGGTCAGCACCTGTACAAACGCATTTTATTTGCTATAGTTTGTAAAGCTGTAAAGTTAAAGAGACGAGAACCTTTTCAGCATAAATATATTTTACTTGCACTGTGTTTTTTAGCTAAAAGTGAAAACTTAGATTAAATAAAATCAAAGTTGAGAAGAATCATCAAAGACTGTTTCTCAGTGTGAATCAAGTGTTGGAAAACGGTGTATTTTGTCGGTGACTGTACAAGCTCTTTGGCACAGGACGCAGATGGCTATGGAAACTATAATTATTTTGCTAAAAGACTGTATGCAAGCCCGGCCCGCTTTGCCGGGCCCAGGGCAAAGCCCCTTGTTTGTACCTATTTTTTTATGACAAATATACTAATTGGTTCTTTATATTTTCAGAGGTTATTGTATGAGATTGTCTATCAATAGTACTTTTATGACTGTAAATACTCTGCTCTCTCCGTGTGAATTCTCACCTTAGACTTTGATTCGCGCGTGCGAACTGAACTCTGATCAGTATTTTTATCAACACCCAGGAACTGTTACACCTTTTATTTTGTCTTTTAGGAAATCCCCGTCTTTCCATTTTTTCATGTAAATTTTGCACAGTTACTTGTTCATATGTAAATATTTTACTTTCAAAAATGAAGTTTTTAATTGCTATTGTTTTATATAGGATTGAAAGAAAATTAACTCCTTTATTAAAAACAAATTTATCTGTATTCGTTTTGCCTGTTTTTCCCAGTTTTCCCATTTTAGAGTCGCCCGAGGGGTCTGTTTGCAGCCGTCTGTCAGAATCGGCAACTAAAACACAGGCAGGGCCGTCCCTGGCGCTGAGCACACTGGTCCCCCGCGACCCAGGGCCTGGAAGCTGAGCTCGCGCCTTGCGCTCCCGCAGCCCGGCCCAGCCGGGACACAGGCGGAGGCGCTGTGTGCTCGCCGGGGTTGTCGTCCTGCAGATGAGCTGGGCGGGGCAGGGGGACCCAGAAACACACCTGGGTCCTGGCTTAGGTGACCAGATGGCCCCAGCCCGGACGCAGACCCCCATGGCGGCCCTGCCTGGTCTCTGGGTGCCTTAACGTTACGGGGCAGCCGTGGTGAATCCCGGCCCTGGTGGGGCGCGTGTCGGAGGCTGCTCGCTGCACGCCAACACCCGGCCTCCCAGTGCGGTCACCGGCGTGATCCGAGGCGGTTCCCAGTTAGGCTTTCCCCCGAGCTGGTCCGGCTGCGCGGCGGTGTCGGTCGGTTCACAGGTCACGCTGGACGCGCTGCCCGTCCAGGGCTGTTACACCGGAATCCCGGGGCTGCCGGAGCGGAGGACCACGGGCCGGGCCGGGCCTCGAGCCACAGAGCTTCACACCGCGGCCCAGGGCGTCGGCGGCCGGTTCCCCCGGAGTCGGAGGGGCTCTGCCCTCCCGGCCTCCGCTGGTCGCCGGCGTCCTCGGGGATCTTGGCCCGTAGAAGCGGCTCCCCGGCCTCTGCCTTCGCCCTACGCGGTGTCCTCCCCGCGTCTGTCTGTGTCCAGGTTTCCCGGGTTCGCAGGACACCGGTCACGCTGGACTCGGGCCCCAAACGGCCTCACTCTGACTCCGCCCCGTCTCCAAATAAAGTCAATTCGGAGCTGCGGCGGGTGAGGACGCGGCTCAGCCCACGGCGCGGGGCGGACGCTCCTGCCCTCCCGGCGGGCCACGCCCACGGCGACGTACTGATTAGGTTCCCACCGTGGCGGATGCTTTTACTGCGTTCTTGGCCCGATACAAACCGGCTGGATCAGTAGAGGACAGTCGGGGTTGGACGCCGCGAGCAGGAGCGACGCCATTTCCGCTGTTCTCCCGCCGCCGGGTCCCGCGAGTCTGCGCGGGGCGGTCACGTCAGGCACAGGGTCTCGCGAGAGCACGAGGTGCCGGCCCCCCCCCCCCCACAGCGAGCCTGCGCATGCTCAGTTCCGGGTTTGCGCGTGTGTTCTGTGCGCGAGCGCCTCCGTGGCTGGTTAGTGTCGCACGTGCCACGTTACTAGTTGCCCTCGGTCCGGTTTGGATATTTGACCAGGACGTCTGTTCTCACCGCTCCGCCACCCCCAGCGTACTGGCGGTTCCAGTCACGAAAAATAGAAAAGAAAAAGAAATAAGCATCGAGTTTAGGGCGGAAGAAGGTGAACCAGAACTCAGAGGTGCCACGGTCGTGCGCAGCAGAAAAGCCACACGACTGCGGTCGCCTTGCTGAGGGTCACATGGCAGGGTCGTCTGTAGGTATAAGTCTAGCAACAGTCACAAAATGTGAAACGCACCGTGAGCAACGGCAGCAAGAGCAGGAACACCGAGGGATGCATTTTGGGAAGACGTGAAGGTCCTCACGCTGGAATTGGAGAAAGCAAAGAGGACCTGAGTGGGAACGAGACCACGTTCACGGAGCGGGGGACTCGACTCAGTGTCGCCAAGGGGGTGGTTCTGTCCAAGTTCATAGATCTGGTGCGGCCTCAATCAAAATCCCGGCAGGTTTTTCATAGAAATGGACAAGCTGATTCCGAAAATGTATATGGGAACGCAGGGGACCCAAAATAGCCAAGACAATCCGGCACGGAACTGGAGCGCGGTGTTGGCGCGAAGACCAGCACGTCAGTGGGACAGAACAGTCCAGACGGAGCCACGCGTCACGGTCACCGGGTTTTTGACAAAGGCCCGTGCGGTTCCCTGGAGAGAGGAAGGCTGCGTGGGGACGCGAGCCTGGGGGCTGTCTTCGCGCCACGTGCTGCCGTCATCTGGAGGCGGCTCCTAGGCCGGGCAGTGACAGCTGAGCCCACAGAGCACGCGAGGACACGTCGGAGACGAGCTTCGTGAGCGGAGCGGGCAAGGGTTTCCAAGGTCGCAGGCGGCACAGGTCGTGGAGGAAACGCGGATCCCGCTAGTGGCGATCGCGGTGTTGGCAGCAGCCGCGGCGGAGCCTTTCGCGTCTCGACCGTCGCGTGTGGCCTGTGTGGTGCGGGGAAGGTTCTGGGGGCTTCTTCAGACTGGCTCGTTCTTAACATTTTGTTTCCTCAATATATGATTCAAATTTAGTGAAAAACTCTGTGGGAAACAAACCTAATGTGTTTTTAATTCTTATTATATGAACCATATTGTTTCTGGAAAAGATTAGATATTAATCTCTGTTCTTTTTTATTGATACATGATAAGTGTATTTGGGGAATACATGTGACAATACATTGCTACGTGTAAAGATTGAATCAGGGTAATTGGGATGTCCATCGCCTTAAGTATTTAAGTCTTTCTTTATGCCGGAAACATTGGAATTACTCCCTTTCAGCTATCTTGGAATGCGCAGTAGATTATCGTAAATCATAGTCGCGCTCCTGCTCTGTTGTTCACTAGCTGTTTCTTCTCCCATCCAAGCGCTAACCAGGCCCTACCCTGCTTAGCTTCCGAGATCAGACGAGATCGGGCACATTCAGGGTGGTTTGGCCGTAGACTAGCTGTTTCTTCTGACTGTGCATTTGTACCCGTTAGTCAACCTCTCTCCACCCCAATCCCGCCCCCAGCTCTAGTCACTGCCCGTCTACTCTCTCTTCCTGAGTATATATTTTTTAGATTAGTGTTTTGCTGTTACTGAGAAAAATGAAATGTAAATTCCTCTTTACAATGTAAGAAAACCAAAGGTATCCTTATGAAAGTAAAAAATCAAGCCACAGACTTGGAGAAATGTTTGCAAAATTCATACCTAACAAAGGAATAGAGAATTCTACAAGCCAGTAATAAAAAAGACAACCCAACAGAAAATGCGCGCGACAAGAACAGGGACTTCACAAAAGCTGCACAAATGCTGGACGGCAAATGAAAAGGTGTGCGTCATTGCCGGCGTCTGAGAGACGCAAATGAAAACTGCAGGGAGATTCTGCTGCACACACCCTGCTGGTTCGAATTTGCAAGGCGTATCAAACGATGACAGCCATGGGACAGGTGTGCACACACGCACTGCTGGCTGAAGTGTAAGTAACACAGTGTAGCCACTTTGCAAAACTGTTTTGCATTTTCTATAAAGTTAAACGTAAGTCCCCATGTGACCCAGCAAATCCACTCCTGAATATGCACTCGGGAAATGGATACCTTTGTCCACCAGAAAGACACCAGAATGTCCGTGGTGGCTTTATTCATCGATGGACCTGGCAGCAGTGTCCAGTGGGCAGGTGGGCACTGGGGTGTCTGCTCAGTGCGATGCCACTGGGGGGTGAAAGGAGGCGACACTGATGTCTCCGCAGTATAGCTGGCCTTAGTGACACTGAGGGAAGACGCTGGACACAGATTCTGTCTGATGGAGGTTCAGGAGCAGGTGGCGCCATCCACGGTGGCGGGGTTGTCCGGAAGGGGCACGCGGGCCTCCCGGTGCTGGGAATGTGCCCTGTGGGTCTGCGTGGTCCGAATGTAAAAGCCTCGCTGACAGGTAAGCTGTGAGCATCCTAACGCAGGTACAGTGTGCCTAGTACAGCACAGGAGGGCCACAGAGCTGAGCATCAGCCCCGGACAGGTCGCCTGCCCGCACCTCAGTGAGCTGGCACCAGGTGAGACAGTGTGTGATGCGTGAGAGCCCATCGCTGTCAGAGTGTTGCTACTGCAAACCTGGTGACTCTCCAGGCACCGAACTGCTGGCGCGTTTCCCTTTATGAGACAGTGATCTCCAGATGTCGTTTTTTTTTTTTTTTTTTTTGAGACAGAGTCTCGCTTTGTCACCCAGGCTGAAATGCAGTGGCATCATCGTAGCTCACTGCAACCTCCAACTCCTGGGCTCAAGCGATCCTCCTGTCTCAGCCTCCCACAGTGCCGGGATTTCAGGCGTGCGCCACTGTGCCCGCCCTCCAAATGTAATCGTATCTAAAAAAGAAAAGTCTCACTGAGCTTTTCCTCCAGCCCCGCCTTCGGGACACCCCTCCCCCGGGCCTGGCAGCTGAGACTGTGGGCATCTGTTCTGCTCTGGGCTCTGTCTGTCCAAGCAGCTTCGGGGACACACACATCCTCCTGTATCCTTATTGCATACAGCAAGTGCTCAACCAGTGCCTGATCTCACGATGGTGGTTATGCAGTGAGACCAGCCCCTACGCACCCTCCCCAAACCCTCCCAGCCCCTTGGAACTGGCTCGCCAGGGTGGACAGCGGGGACAGAGCCCTCAGGTCGGACCACCCTCCTACAAACGCATCTCGTTTCCTGTCGGGCTGCTTCAAGCCCCAACTAACTGCCAGAATTTCACACTTTTGAGGAGGGCCGGCAGGTGCATAGCTATTTTTTCTAGAAGTGCCGTGAGCACCTCTCCTGCAGGCTGCCTTTGCAGGGGGCGGAGGGTGTGGGCCAGGCGCAGTTGGGGGCCAGCCCCGGGGGAGCCCCGATGGCCGTGCTTCTCAGGTGGGGCCTGGAGCGTGAGTGACCGGCTCCTGGAAAGGCCATGACAGGCAAGGGCAGAAGGAGGCGGCAGGGAGAGCCCTGGGTGGCAGCAGAAGGAAAGATGAGGCTTCCCCTGCGGGCACTTCTGAGGAGGGGCGGCTGGGAGCCACTTTTCACGTCTCATTTGGAAATTCAAAGCACAAGGAGACGCCGTGAGGATGCTCCAATGGGAAGACGGACCGGCCAGGTGCTGGGGAGGCTGCAGGGCTCTGGAAGGTGCAGGGACGTGGAACGTCTCGGCCTTTGCAGAAACGTGCGTCTCCCGCGTCCACCCCTGCAGAAGCAAACACATCCAGGCCACTGCTCGGACAAGAGTGTTTGCAGCAGGTTTATTTGTGATCGCTAAAACTGGAAACAAGCAACAGGCGTTCGCACAGCGAAATACTCAGCAGTGAGGAGTGAACCGTGGGCTCTCGCGGTGCCTGCGGCTGCTTCCAGGTGTGGCAGACCTGAAGATGAGGGGCCAGCTGCGCTGGGGACTGCGGGGACAGACTTGCCACAGGGCACTCGGAAACTTTGCGGGTGATGGGAAGTATGTTATCTCTACCATGGTGATGGTTTCACGGGTGTGTAAAATGTCAAAACTTCTCAAATTGCACACTCTAAATATGTGCAGTTTGCCATACATCAGATACATCTCAATAAAGCTGCAGGTATAAATGAATAAACATTTAAAAGCTATGATCCAGTGTGGGGACAGCAACGTGTCCCACATGGGGTGGGGCAAGGCCAAGAGGAAGCGGCAGAGGGGCAGGTGGGGGGGGCACTGAGGAGGGGGTGACGGCTCTTGCCCCAGGTCCAGGACAGCCCCCCGCTGCCTGCTGATGCCGGAAGGGGCGGGAGGCCGGAGGGGAGGGAGGTCTGCACCCAGTGGACGGCCTTTCCCAGTCTCCAGTCTCGGTGTGAGCTGGGGGTGGAGGTCGAGGCACAGCAGGCGTTGCTCAGCCCCGCTGCCCTCGGAGCTGGAGGAGCAGGAAGCAGGCAGGGAAGTAGCCTGGTCGCTTGCCGGAGCCCCCAGATGTGACCGGGCCTCTGCTGTTCTCTGCCACTGGGGGCCCCCAGATGCCACCAGCTCCAGGAAGCCCTCTGCCTCCCCCCTGACTGCCCACCCCACCCACCAGAGGCCCTCTGGGTCACTCCAGACTTCACTTCTCAGCTAGACCGGAGCTCTAGGAGCAAACCCTGGTGATGACTGAGGTAGCAACGCCTGAGTCTCCCTGGCGCTGGCTGTGCTGTGCCACACATGGAGCCCACTGGGCCACGCTGGCCCCACCCCCCTGCTGGGATGAGTGGGTGGGTGGTCCTCACCCCTCTCTGGGGGTGGACTCATCGGGGGCATGTGGCCTGGCTTGTCAGGGTCGCCGACACAGGCTGAGGGATGGCTGTGACCCCAGCCAGGTCAAAACTGTCTCACCTGGACATTTTGCAAGAACTGCACAGAAAGGAGCTCTACGTGTTTGGGGCTGGCAGAACACCAGCCTGGTTTCCTACGGCCACCTTGGCCACTGCACGGGGAGAGTGTGGCTGGGACCGACCAACACAGAGGCTAAGAGTGAAGAAAGTCTCCATGTGACTCCTGGAGCACCTAGATCCAGCTGTGCCTGAATGCCCAGCACTGTGTCTTTTCTGGCGGTGTTGGGGCGGATGGCAGTGAGAGTTTCACTCATTCATTCAGCCAGGTCTGTGGCAGATCCAGCCCCGCCCAGAACGGGCTCCCAGGAGTGTGGGGACGCAGGGGGAGCCCCAACACTGCAAACCACGCCCTGGACAGAGAACTCTGCCGAGTCCCCCCTTCTCTTCCTGGGGTAGATTCAGCAGGAGCAATGGGCGGCCCCAGCTGGGCCGAGGCCCCACAGGGACACTCCCTGGAGGGATGTCGGGGGACACGGGGAGGGAGCCCTGGGGAGGTTCTGCCCCGCTGAGGACCCCAGGGGGTGCCTTGAGGGTGACTAGGTGGGGCCACATCACCGGACTGGGGCGCGCCCCTCATGAGGGCACCAGGAGAAGGGCCCCACCCCCTCTCAGGGGCTCCTCTGTCCCCAGGTCCTCTGTGTCCCTAGGGCCGAGTCAAGGCAGACGCAGACGGCTCTTACCTCTCTGAGCCTCAGTTTCCTCGTCTTTGAAATGGGGATGTTGGCAGCACCTCCCAGCCCCAGGGTGGCCGAAGTTGGACCCTGGAGTGCTCGCCCCGCCCTGCCCTGCGTGGCTGCGGAGTCGCGAACCACAACCGCTGTCCAGCGCGGCCGAGAGGGCGGGGCGGGGCCTATGAGAGCGGGGCGAGCGGAGGGGTGGGGCCTATAGGGGCGGGGCGGAGGGGCGGGGCCGAGGAGGGGCCTAGCCGCGGAGCCCGTGGGACTCTGCGTGGAGGCGGCGGGACTCTGGGGGCGGCGCGGGCTGTGCGGCGCACTAGGGGGCCGAGAAGGGTGGTCTGGGGGAGCCGAAAGGGGCGGGGCGACCGCGGAGGAGAGCTGGCTCGCGCCCCTGAGGTGGGGCTGAGCATCTGAGCAGGGTGCTGGGCTGGCGCGCGGGGCGAAGGCCAGCGCGGGTGGGGCACAGACGGTGCGGGGCGGGGGCGGAGGCGGGGGCGCGGGCACAGGCGGGGGCAGGTGGGGCGCGGGGCGGAGACGCAGGCGCAGGTGGGGGCGCAGGTGGGGCACGGGGCGCGGGCGCAGGCGGGGGAGCGGGCGCAGGTGGGGGGCGACGGCTCAGGCGGAGCGCGGGAAGGGAGCGCGGGCGCAGGAGGGGCGCTGCTGCCTTTCCCCACCCCGCGTCCATCCCTCCTTCCAGGCAGACACCGGCTGGTGTCCTGGTGTCCCGGGGTTTGGAGCCCAGAGCAGCCGCGTCCCTGAGCTGAGTCGTGGGGGCTGCCGGTGTTCCAGGTCCTGGGGGAGCGCGGTGGGGGACGCGAGCCTGCCTCCTTCCCCGGACAGCGCGTCCCTGCACCTGGGACACCCAATGGTACCCAAACGCTGTTGGAGCCCAGGAGCGTTCCCAGCACCAGCAACCCCAGGTCGGCGAGGGCCCCTTCTCTGGCCTTCACAGCTCCTGGGGCAGCTTAGCCAAGGACAGTGCAAAAGAAGAGTCAGGAGGAAGAGCTTGTCCCGTCAGACAAAGGAACATATCATAAAGCCACTGTAGGCAAATCAGCACAGCACTGGCATGGACAGACAGTTTAGCCGACAGAGCAGGGACTCCAGAGAAGATCTCTGTGTGTCTGAGAGTTCAATACGTGACCAAGGTCGTATTTCTGTTTAGAATAAAAGGGCGATTTAATAAATGGCACCGACATAACGTCCTGTCATCTGGAAGACAGTAACGCTGGACTTCCCATCCCACGTGGAGAACAAACTCACAGTGAATTCAGTTAAAGGGGAGAAAACCCCTAAAACCTAGAAGGAACCAAGGGAGCTGCAGGTGCAATCTCGAAGCCCACCTTGCCCGGGGCCGTGATCCAAAAGTTGCCCCTCAGGAGAGGTTGGCCCTGATGACACCTTGATTTCAGCCCAGGGACACTGACCTCAGCCTTCTGGTCTCCAAAACTGAGCAAATAAATCTCTGCTGTTTGAAGCCACCCAGTTTGTGGCATTTTGTCACAGCGTCCCCAGGAAACAAATGCAACAGTTAATTCAACATTTTAAGGTGAACTGTGCTGGTCAGGTCATGTCCGAGGCTGGGCCGGCCTGTGGTTTGCAGCATTGACCCCCCGGACCCACCGAGGGAGCCCCTCCCTGCCCCGGGCTGGCGTTTCAGTGCATCTGACCAGGCCACCTTGAGACAGAGCCGACCCCGAGTCCTCAGGCCGCCGAGGAGGCTGGTCATGGGCACAGGTGGCAGAGACAGCAGACAGGGCTTCGAGGGGCTTTCCAGGTGCCCTTACCATCCCTGCTTGGCCCTCTCAGCTGTCCCGGGCTGATCAGGGCCCCGCCCTGCCAGACTCCACAGCAAGGGGCACCCCCACCCCCAGCAGCTTGGAGGTCAGCACCTTGGATAGCACCCTGCAGCCTACCAGAGCCAAGAGCGCAGAGTGTGTGTGTGTGTGTGTGTGTGTGTGTCTGTGCACGTGTGCGCGTGCATGTGCGAGTGTGAGTGAGCGAGGTGCAGAGTCCCCGAAGCTGGCTGGACCGAGCCTTCTTGGCCTGCCCTGCAGGTGGGTCTGTGGACCCCTGGCTGATCGGCCAGTGTCCCAGGGGGCTCTGCGGGATGCAGACCTGTGAGCTGACCACTCTGGGTCCTCCCAGGGCGGGGGGGGGGGGGTGGTGGTGGTGACAGCAACCTCTGTGCAGACCCTTTCCTCTAGGCCAAATCCCCCTGCCCTGGAGCGGGGGGGGGGGGGGGGGGTCCTTAGCAGGTCACCTGAGCCCCTCCCCCCTGGCCCTGGGAGTCTGATTACAAGGCCTGTGCCCCAGCAGTTGCCTAATTGTGGATGTGAAAATTAGCAGGTGGGTAATTGTGCCTGTAATTATCAACTGTACCCGTGGTAATTAACCGTGTGAGTGATTTTTTGTTATGCAAGTCATTGTGGATGCAAATTTGTGTTCAAGAAAAGGCTGGGGATGGGCTGAGGGGAGGGAGTCGGAAGAAACAGCTCTGCCAAGGGTTGGGGGAGGGGAAGGTGTTGCCCACGGGGTGCCCAGCCGGCTCCATCTGCCCTGATTGGTCTCCTGGGGTGGCGGTGGAGCTGCAGGGTGGGGCAGTGGCTGGGGGCTCAGGTCTGACTGTGTCGCTGACCAGCAGGGGTCTTGGAGGCTGCCGAGCCTCAGATCCTCCACAGGCCCTGGGTGGCTGGCACAGGTGCGTGGCCTCTGCCCGCCAACCAGCACCCTTAGCAGGGTCGCCACTCTACGCCTTCATGTCAAGGAGGTGTGAGCCACTGCTGGGGCCCCCCCCAGGGTGAAAAACAGCTGTTGTAACGGTCCTCGTCTAATTCTAACATCTGTGTCAGTTCTGGATCAATTCTCATCGATTGCCTTCCGTCTCATTGCAGGTCATATTTTCCTGCTTCTTTGTATGCCTCATAATCTTTGATCAGATGGCAGACAATGTGAATTTTACCTTGCTGGGTGCTTGATATTATCATATTCCGATAAATATTCTTGAGGCTTTTTCTGGGATGCAGTTAGGTTACTTGGAAACAGTTTGATCCTTTCAGTTTTTGCTTTTATGGTTTGTTAGGTGGGACCAGGACAGCATTTGGGGTGGGGATGATGATTGCCCATTACTGAGGCAGGACCTTTCTGAGTACTCCACTCAATGCCTTATAAATTGTGTTTTTCCAGTCTCACCGATGGGAACAGGTACTGCTTCCTGTCCCGTGTGAGCACTGGATAATCTTTTAGGATGGTTCTTTCTCCAGCCTTGGAGAGCTCTGCAGAGCTGTCTGCTGCTCTCTCCTTTCTGATACTCTGGTACTCCATGTGCCCCTAGCTCTGGCCTTTCATCTACACAGAATCTCCTGACATCTCAGGTCTTCTTGGGCCATCACACAGACAGGCAGGCAGGCCAGCTGTGCACATCTCTAACCACAAACATAGACAAGTCACCTCTGTACACATGCTGGGGTCTCTGGAAAGAGCACATACCTCAGGGCCTGCATGAATACCGAGTGACCTTCCTGAAGGACAGTGGCCTCAGGGTCCTCGGTTTTGATGCCTGGTTGCTGGGGTCCAGCGGAAGCAGGAGCAGACACACTGCCCACATGAACTCCTGGTTTCCAGGCATGACAGAACTTGCAGTCTCTTCCCTAACCAGATCCAGATGGTAAACTCTCCCAGTCTTAACGAAGTCTGCCGTGACTTGGGGTGCTGTGTGGCTAGGATGAGGGTCTCTCGGTGCATTCACTCACTACTGTGCCTTGTGTGCCTACTGTGTGCAATGATACATGATGAGCGACTCCAGCTCCAGCCCCAGGGAGCTCCCAGGCCACTGGGGGGATTACCTCTGGTAACCAGTTCCACAAAGGAACGTCTAACAACAAGACTGGCGTGTGAAAAAAGTTAGTTTTCAGACAACCCTTGGCAGTACAACCTGACAGACTGGGGTCAGGGAGGCGGTGTGGAGCTGAGACTGAGCAGGGCTGGCCAGGCAGAGGGGCAGGGCAGGCACCAGCTGTGTTCCCGAGGTTCCTGTGGCGTAGCCTTGGGCAGCTCCTACGGCAGGCGCAGGGTGGATCTGGTCCTGAGCCTGTGCTTATGGCGCCTCTGTCTCATGTGGGAGATGAAGTCCCCAGTGGACGTTTGAGCTGAGGGACTCTGCACATTCCCATAAATGTGTGGTGGGGGACATTCCGGGATGTTAGCGCCATGGTCTCGGAATTTTCTGTTTTTCCCATTGATGGATCCTTAGCACTAGGATCGAGCCTGGCATCAGCACTTCTCATCGACACTACCTTGTGGAGGGACAGAGGGGGAGGAACTGGGTGGGGTGGGAGGGAAGAGGGGTCACTGGGGAGGGGCTGAGATGGCGCAGGGCAAGGGCCGTGGGGTTTGGCTTCAGTTCTGCCACCAGGCCAAGCCCCTTCCCTGCTCAGGCCTTGGTTTCCTGAGGGTTTGGCTTCTACATCCCAGGGCCATGCCCCCTGTCCAGAGAGGACCACGACGCAGGCCCTGCTGCGCGCCCCTTGCTTGGAGCTTCCGGCTGGCGACAAGGTTCAGGCTGCTACCAAAGCCTCCCTCAAGACCCACGGTCTGTCTCCACTGTACTCGCTGCCAACGAACACGCCTCGCGGGCCCACCTTCGCGTCACGTCGCGGATTTCCCAGGAGCAAGTGGCCCCTGTGACAAACGTGGGCAACGAGCTCTTCAGAAAGGCTGCCTGTTTACCCCGGGGTCCGACCGGTGAAAGACGGGACCCAGGGCGCTCAGGGGCTTTTCCCTGACCCCCAGTGGGGCTGGTGCCCACGAGCTTGCCCGTCGGGCCGGGGGCATTGGGACAGCAGGCGACAGGAGAGTGTCCCCCGCTGCCTACTGGCAGCCTCCGGGCGCCGGTGCCGCCGGGCGCGTCCCAGGTACGCGCTGTGCCCGGACACCGCGCCAGGTCCACGGCCTCCGACCCAGGACCCACTGGCGGAAGCTGACACGGAAACGGAAGCGGAAAGCGCGTCAGGCCGGCGGCTGGCGGGGACGCACTGCGCAAACTCGCCGCGGCAGTGTGACCCGGAAGCACTCGGCTCGGTCCCCGCCCCGTCCGCCAATATCTCTGCCAGGAGCCAGGCCGCTTCCTTTCTCTTTTCGCGCGCGTGGTGGTGGCAGCAGGTGTGCGGCGCGGCGCGGGCTCCAGCTCGGGGCTGGCCGGGGGTCGGGCGGGGCCGGGCGGGGCCGGGCGCGGGGCGCGGGGAACGGGGGCGCGGGCCCTGCCGCCCTCACACGCCGCGTGGTGACTCCGTAGGCGCGGCCTGGACATGCAGAACGACGCCGGCGAGTTCGTGGACCTGTACGTGCCGCGGAAATGGTGAGCGCCCCACCCATCCGCACCCACCACGCCCGGCGCGCTCTCCTCCGCTGACCTCCGGTCCCCTCCCCCCCACCCCGTCAGGACCCCTCTCCCTCCGCCACCCCCCTGCCACTTCGCCTCCCTCCACCCGCGTCCCCGCGCCTCCCCTACTCCCGCAGGCCCCCTTCCCACCCGCTCACTGTGCCCCCTCCCTCCACAGCTCCGCCAGCAACCGCATCATCGGTGCCAAGGACCATGCGTCCATCCAGATGAACGTGGCTGAGGTGAGGCGGGACCCCAGGCGGCGGGAAGGTGTGTGGGTGCCCGGGACAGGAAAGCCTGTGCCCCTGGGGAGGGACCACTGGGGAGGGCGGAAGGTGCAGGTCTGGGCTGGCTTTTCAAGTTGGTGTTTTCCCAACTGCAGGTCAGAGCTAAAGTTACCTAGGGAGTGGCTTTATGAATCCTCTTTTCTTTATAGGTGGACAAGGTTACAGGCAGGTTTAACGGCCAGTTCAAAACCTACGCCATCTGCGGGGCCATTCGCAGGATGGTGAGTGTTCCCTGGGCTTTGCTTGTCCCATGGCCCCGCACCTGGGAACATTGTGGACTTGGGCCTGGGCGTTTGAGCGTGTGATGGTGCCTTCCTCCCTTTCCTCGGGCCTGCGTCCATTTGTTGGCAGAGTACATTTGAGCCATGTGGACTGTAGCATCTGCCTGCCTCTTCCTGGGGGCAGGAGAGGGGTGCTCAGGGACCCAGGAGAAAGCCGACCTGGGAGCCACCTTCCCCGCACAGTCAGGCTTGAGGCTGTGGCTGGGAGAGGTTGCCCACCATTCGTCCAGTGCGGGGGAGCATGGGGTGGGCAGTGCACTTGACCGTCCCAGGCAGCGGCAAGAACATTCAGTGGGCTTTTTTCTTTCCAAGGGTGAGTCAGATGATTCCATTCTCCGATTGGCCAAGGCCGACGGCATCGTTTCAAAGTAAGAGCAGGGGGTCCTCATGTTTGGGCAGCGTGGGACTTCTCTAGAGACATGGTTTTAACGTCCTTTTCTCCTCGTTCTAGGAATTTCTGACTGGAGAGAATCGAGGATGTGGAAACCATGTCATAAATAAATAGTGAAAACCCACTTGTGCCAGTTCGTTCTGTGTCTGTAGACGTACTCGTCTGGCCTCTGTTGGGAACAGGGCTGACACTTTGCTGTGACTGGGTGGCAGGGATGGGGTAGCATCTAGTTAGACGAAAAGAGACAAATCATAAAGTATGTTGCAAAACCAAGGTTTACTTTAAAGCACAAATACATTATCCATTTAAAAACATCCATGACAAACATTCTGAGGTCAGATGTTCACTTCACCCATTTACCTCCATGACTGCCACCAGGTGCTGAGGAAGCAGCACCAGGTTTGGTTTCATTTGGTCATAGCCCAGCTGAATACCTTTGTCACAGCTCAGACACCTGCCCTTGTTCTAGAGGGTGATGGGCTCAGGCTTTGTTTGGCTTAATGCGTGCCTTTGTTGCAGTAATTCTTGAATACCATACAGTGGCAGCTCGTGGCATTATTAAAAAGGACATAGTGAAGGGGAAGGCTTCAAACAGACTGGCTGGTAAAATGACTTACTCTCACTAAACATACAAACTTAAATTACTGTGCTTATTGGCCACTTTCTTGCTATTGTCTGTATAGAAAGTCTCATGGAGAGGTGTCCCTTGAAGGTAGGTTGTAAACCTGAATGAGTATTTTAGGAGTCAGTCCCTTATGGTGTTCATGCCATGCAGGTGCCCTCCAGGTGGTATCTTGGTGGCAGGAGAGGTTGCTTTTCAGAGGAAAGTTGCCTGGGGCTTACGCCCAGCATTCTACGTGGTACAGCAGCTGCCCGGTGGTGTCCTTTCCTCCTGGGTGTACAGTGGGTTTCGGGGGATCATCCTTGGCCTGAGCGGACGGGCTGTTTCTTAGAAGACTGTCCCCATCCTGTAGTCTTCCCCTTGGGCACCTGTTCCTTGTACGCTACTAGTTCTCAGGGTCCCAGCAAGTGGCCACGGCAATGGAAGAGAGGGCTGGGTGGGCATAGGCCTGCAGGAGCCAGTGGGCAGGCAGCTGTCTGGCACCTCTGCTGGGATCTATCTGGTGGAGCTGCTGGTGGCCTGAGTTCTGCCAGCAGCAGAACTGGCATCCTTTCCGCAGAAGCACCAGTCCATGTGAGCAGAGTGTAATGTATTAATGGGGTGGAGGTGGGGGTCATCCCAGAGCCCCCCTGCCCAGTGACAGGCAGGTTGATAAGATAGCGGTAGGAAAGACAGCTTGGTGGCCCAGCCAGAATGGCCATTTTTGAGACCAGCTGACATGAAGAAAAACTCAACAGTCCTTGGTTATTCCGAGTGTTTCTGACGGGGCAGCTAGCTGGAAAACTGGACTGTGCAAAACTCACTGTGCAGGGACTTGAGACAAACCTGGGGAAGCTGAAGAGGGGCCTGCCGAGCTGTGGGCACAGACCTGCACAGCAGTGACAACGACCACTGCTTGGGGTCTGCTTGGCCCAGTGGGCTGCCCTGGCTGAGCTGGTGGAGACAGCGCCCACTTCCTGCCTGGGAAGAAAGGCCCTGACACTGGCCGGGGGCTGCGGGGGGTGAGTGGCCGGTGGTCTCCCACTGGAGGGTCAAGTGTTTTTTCAAGTCAGCTTCAGACCTCATTTAACCAGTTTTTGTTACCTTAAAAAAAAAGGTCCTCAAAACCAAATCCCAAATTATAATAAATACGTTATTTTTCTCCACAATATTGCTTAGGAAAATCAAGAGTCTAGAGCCAGCAACCAACAGTTGTCCTGAAGGCCCAGAGCGTCACAGGTAATGGGTTTTCCTGGCACAGGTGAGGGTTGGCTGAGCCCTGTTGGTGCCACACGGGGCGTCAGGGTTTCACAGTGACTCGATGCTTCAGCAGAGGTCCAAGAGTCCAAAAATGAGATCAGAACAAGTCAGGCGCCTGCTCTCGTTGGCCTAACCCGACACCAAAAGCTCTACCTGGCGACATGGGCAAGGCAGGTGGAGAAAGCTCTGCAGTAGCTTTGCTTGGGTGGCAGGGCCAGCACTGTGTTGCTGTCGGGAATCCACAGTGCTGCGTCCCCATGTCTGAACAACCAAAATACCCACGATGAATGCTTAAGTTAAACCACAATTTCAGTGTGTTCAGTGAGGTCTGGAAACCCAGCCCTCCACCCTGGTGCTAGTGCGGGAGCTGCGAAGGTTTGCAGAAGGCCAGGCGGAGACAGAAGTCCTGCAAAGTTGGGATGTAAACCAGAGGCCCTGGTGCCAGACTGGTCTTGGGCACACGGAAAAAAAGGAACAGTGACAAAACTCCACATTTAGTTCACATAAAAATCCAGGAATATTCTGAGAAATACCCTCGGAGGCGTGCTGCACTTTGGAATGAAAGCAGTGACCGTTTCCAAGGAAACAGTGCAAAGAAACAAGAGCCGCACCAGCCAGAGGGCAGGCACGTCCCTGCAGGGTGGGCACAGAAAAGGCCGGGTGAACTCGGGGGCTTCAGTGCCCGGTCACCTCCGGGGCCAGCAGACGTGCCCTCGCTGGGCCTGGGCTAGGACTGCTGGGTGAGGCGTCGGTAATGAGGTAACACTTGGTTCTCGGGAAGGTACAGAGCAAGTTCCAAAGCCACGAGCACCGTGAACTCGAACCCAATCAGGTCTCGCCTGTTGAATCGAAATCTTTCTTCTAACTTCTGCATTGAAGAGAGAAAGGTTAAACAGGAGGGGTCCCTTCCCTCTTGCGCATTTCCCTCTAAGCCAGCGGGTTCTGGGTGTGGAGGCCTGGCCAGGCCTGACAGCGGGCAGTAGCCCTGGACAGATCTCAACCAGACGAGCAGATGGCCCCCTCTGGCCTGTGCCTTGTCCCTGAGGCCCTTGAGGCTGCGCTGAGAGGTGCCCTGTGGCAGCCCGGCTGGGCAGCGTGGCCAGAGCAGAGCCTGTACTCACGTCGATGAGCTGCTTCACTTCGTTCCTGCGGAGGTCGCTGCTGATCTTGGCGGCCAGCAGCACGCAGGCCCCGGCGCACAGCTTGCGGTTCTGCTTGTGCAGCTTGCCCTGCAGGACCAGCTTCTCGAAGTACACGTAGGCCATCGACACCGTCACGGGCTCCAGGCTGCACTCCTCAGAGAGGTTCCGCATCTCCCGCTTTAAACTGCGGGTGGAGATGGGAGCCAAGGCCTCATGGGACAAGGCTCTGGCTGGGGCAGAGCAGCAGCGACCCTCCCACAGCTTCATGGGCACAGAGCAGGCTGAGTCTCAGCCTCCACCTGCTTGCACTAGTATGGGTGGGTGGCCTGCACTGTCCTACAGATGGGACCACAGAGGACAGACCCTGCTGGGGGGTGGGGTGGGTAGGTAGTAAGGTGGGAGGAACATCTGGCAAGGGGTGGTTTTAGGAAGAGACCTAAGGGAGGAGGAGAATGGTGGAGGCCACAGGAGGAAAGGCAGGTCCCCAGGCACCGGGGTGTGGGCGTGTGAACTACCTCTGGAGCACCAGGTACGTGCGCAGGGCGGCCCCCGGCTCAGGGCAGCTCCACCACGTCCTCACAGCGGGGCCCGTGTGGGGTTCATGGCAGGGGCCATGGCATGCATGTTATGAAAGCAGAGGGACACCTGGGGTGGCCTTGGCGAGTGCCTGGCATGTGGCACGGGGTGGGTGGGGATTTGTGGGCCACACCAAGAGCTGTGGCATCGACTCTGAGCCAAGTGGCACAGGCTAGGAGGGCCTGGGCACAACAGGGACATGCTAGACTAGAATTTTAAAAAGATCCTGGGCTGCTTCAAGGGTTTGCAGAGGTGAGGCCAGGTGGGTGGGGTGCAGGGGTGGCTGCAGGTGAGGAGGGGCTGGAGAGGGGCTGATGAGGCCTCCAGGAGGGTGGGAAGTGGGCGAGGGGCTGGGAGCACTGGCCTCAGGGCGGTCCCGCCTTCCTCACCTCCTGATTTTGCTCAGCGTCAGTTTGATGTGCGGGAACTTCTCTCTGAAGGTCTCGTTCATGTCCTTCTTGAGGTCTGAGGGCTTCACGTATTCTATCACCGTGGTCTGCAACAAAGACAAGAGCAGGGTAGGCCGGCCTCTCGCCAGCCCCTGGGGCTGCCTATGGGCCCACCGCCGGGGCGGATTTCGCGTGACCTGGGTTTGCACGTGTGAATTCGGAGCAGCTTCAGAGGCACCGGAGCTTCTGTGAGGAAAGAGTGGCACCAGAGCTGTGTGACAGCAGTGAGGGGGGACCCGGCTGCCAAGCACCGAGGGCTGGAGGGCCAGGGCTGACCCCAGGGCGTGGCCGGCACCGCCTGCCCTGCTGTGGCCCGTGGCTGCTGGTGTCTAGGCTTCCGGGTGCTGGGGACATGTGCCTACAGCCCACAAGTGCGCGGGTCCTCGTGTGGGGCGCTCACCATGTATGACGCAAAGATGAGGACCCGCTTGTGCTTGCCGCAGGGCCACTGTGGGTCATCCAGGAGGTCGGGGTTGTACTCCAGGGCGTCTCCCGCGTCACTCCCTGTAAGCAGAGGCAGCCCCTGACCCACCGGTGCCTCCAGTGGGGCTTCTGCCCACCCTGAGAGGAGGCGGGCGGACAAGGGGAGTTCCTGGGGTCTGGGAGGGCCCCCGGCCACAGCTCCCTCCCTCCCAAGGGCCCAGGGCTTGGGGTAAAGGAAGGGCGTCCTGAGGGGCAGGGGCCCTGCCTGGAGCCACCGCTGGATGGCTCCTCTCCACGCCTGGCTCAGGTGAAGCCCAGGGCCCCAGTTCTGTCTGGGGAGGCTGCCCTCTGACCCTGCCCCCGGGGTCTGTCTGCCCTGAGGCTGCAGCCGTCCGTGTGGTGGGTCAAGGCATGCGGCTACCTAGCTCTGTGCCAGCTGGCGCTGACTTGGCAGGGACAGGTTTGTGTCTTGAGCCCGGCAGAGCCCGGGGGATGCTGGGCCGAGGTGGGGGTGGCGGGCCGTGGCCGTCGCTCTTGTGTGCAACCAGGGCATTGGTCGGGTACAGGAACTTCGCGTAAGACACGACCTGCGGAGGCAAGTGCGCCAGGGCTCAGTCCTGTTTCCCAAGACCGGAGTCCGAGTGAGCCCCGCCGCCCGCCGCGCGGCTGCGGGAAGGTGCAGACACAGACGCACCAGGCCCTGCGTGGAAAATGAACATGTACAACTCAGGCAAGGCAGCCCTCGAGCTTGACGCTGTCACTCACGTAACGAGAACATTCCAGAACACCACCTTTACCACGCTTTATCTGGGCTCTGCAGCACCCAGCGTTCTCCCTGCCTCTGAAGACCCCCGACCTCAGAGCCCTGCACAGACGGGGTGAGGTGCCCGAGCTGCCGGCTTGTTTCTCGGTGCAGCCCAGGCTTGAGGGCTGCGCTCACAGGGCCGCCGGGCCTGACCACCCACCCTCGTGCTTTGCATCCAGACGTCTGACCCCATGTGTGCCTGTGGGCGCCAGCGGCCACGGACACTTGCCTTGCCATCCGCTCCCAGCTCAACGCCTTCCAACTCAAAGACCATCTCGGGAGAAACGGAAGTGCCGCCGGACGGGTGCCGCTGCTTCTGGACGTCCACCCGCAGGTCGCTGCAAGGCACGGTGGGAAGGGAGGGCTCAGCCCTGCCGCCGGCGGGCAGCTCAGCCCCACGATGCCGCTGCGCTGGGCTCAGGCTCCAGCCGCTCAGCCTGCCTGTCCCTGGGCGCAGAGCGCTCGTGACAACAGTATGCACACGTCCCCTCGTGGGAACAGAAGCAGCACTGACTCGACCAGGAAGACGCACACCAGTGAGCACCTTTGTTGTCAGAGGCGTCCTTGAGACCCTCCGTGGTGACAGACGCCACCTGCCCAAACACCCTGGGTGGCGGCAGCACCTCCCTTCCCTTCACTCCGAGCTTGCCTGCCAGGAGCGGGCGACCCTTCGCCCTGTGGTCACACACCTCAGTGGCTCAGCTCAGACCCTGGGGTCTGGCTGTGGCCCTCACAGGTCAGGTTTCTCCGTCACTATCTTTATGCCAGAGTCACACACGTGCTGTCCCCACCCGACAGCCATTTCCTTCTTCCTGAATCACACACAACTGCCTGGGTTGGTCGTAGGGACGCACGGCTGCGTCAAGGAGATGGATGTCCCAGGCAAGCTGTGCACAGACAGCCCAAACAGCAGCCCCGGCCCCTGCGGGACAGCGAGGACCCAAGTGGCCATTCCGAGTTCCTGAGGTGCCCTGGCGGAAGCCAACACGCTGCCCCCGAGGGAGCCCACGAACAGCCGCGGGCAGGATGCGCTCGCCTGGCGCACGGCCGCACCACGCTGGGCCTGCGGCGCCCTGGGACCACTCACCTGATCCGCAGGCCGTCTCCGTAGGGCAGGACCGAGAAGGCCGCACACAGCGATCGCTTGGCACAGATGAGCACGATCCTGTGGGGGGACAGGGTCAGGGTGGGGTCGGGGAGCCGCGGGCAGTGTCGTGTCCAGGGCCGTGGGCATTTTCAAAGGAAAATTCCTTCCTGCCTAAACTCAGGTGATGGGAAGTTGTCCGAGCTGTCCGAGGTCTGGCAGCCTGGGCTCTCGGGCTGGATTCCCTGGAGGTGTTAAGGAGGGCGCCCCCCCCCCCCCCCCCGGGTGCTGCGCGAGCGCGGGAGGAGCGCGGGACGAGCGCGGGCACATCCGGGGCGGGAGGCCCCAGGCCAGGATCTCGGGTCCCCCCGGAGAGGCCGGGCTTCACCAGAGGCAGAGGGGCGAGACAGTGATGCCGAGGTCTGCCCAGAGCAGGCCCTCAGTGGTTCTGGACGGGGGCACCCAGGCCACAAAGTACCCAGGTCCACGTGCAGAGCAAGGCCAGCCTGGGAGGCCTCCTCACATGGTGCCAGAACAGCCCAGACCTGGACCTGGAGCACGGTGGAACCACAGCTTTCCCAGATGCTGGCTCTGCCCTGCCTCAGCCCGTGGTCTCAGGGACGACAACAGTGGGACAACACTGTGTACAGGACTGGGAGGAAGGGGCCGTCTACACCTACAGTCACTACCGGGGTGAGTGCCGACAGGCAGACTCCAGAGGGAAGGGGTGCTCTCTGGGACCCTCTGGGCTGGCAGTGCGGGGCCAGGGGACGGGCCACAGGAGCACCCCCAGGGCAGCCGCACAGCCTCCCAGGGTGAGCCCAGGTGCCAGCTGCCATTCTGGTACCCACTTTGGTTTCTAGTTCGACCTCCCCTCTGTGCTCCCCGATAAAACCAAGCCCTGCTCCCTGGACACATCTCATAGCTAAACCTGTCTCCGTGTTTCCCGGTCTCCTCCTCGACAACACTCCTACTGAAGGCTGCTGTCCACAGGGTCCCCACCTCCTGGGATGCGGGAGGGCGAGCTCAGTTACACGGAGGACGGTGTGATGGGGGAGGGCCTGGGGCGCCGGGCAGGTGGGCGCCTGTGAACTGGGGGAGGCTGAGGGGGCTGACCAGGGCAGGACCCCGGCCCCACCCCGACAGGCTCAGGGACCACAGCCCCGGGGTTGCCCGGCACCTGCTGTTCTTGGTGTCGTACTGCCGCATGTTCTTGATGAAGTGCGTCTTCTTCAGGCCTTTGTGTCTTGGGGATCCAGAGGTGTGTTTGGTTCTGCACGGTAAAAAACAGGTCATAACCCTTCCCACCCAGGACCCGCTCTCGGCTCCCCAAGGGCCGGCGGCAGCCCAAGCAGGGCCCTGGGGCTTGGGGCGGGCGGGGCGCATACCTCTGCACTGAGGTGCATCCCACGGCATCTTCCAGAAACTCGAGGGAGCAGCGCTGGGATGTGACTCGCCTCCTGTAGGGATGACACCAGCACCTCAGGACAGTGTGGTGCCACCGACCTCGGGCAGCACCTTCATGGCCGAACCCAGTGCTGCTGGCTGTGCAGGGAGGGCTGCTGTCCGGCCAAGCCACGCGCCTACAGGCTAAGAGGCTTCCAGAGACTGCGCTGAAGACTGAGGCGGGAGGAGGTGGCGCCCTTCCCACCTTGAGCTTCCGGCCTGTTTCGGAGGCACCGCCCTCCTGTCTGGGACCAGCCACTCTGCAGGGCAGGCCCCTCAGGACATGCCATGCCATCCTTCCCTGCCCACTGAGGGGCGCCTGTCCCCAGGAAACACCCTGCTGGGTGCAGTGGCCTCGCCCACGGCTGGAGCACCCTCCATCTCCAGTGCAGGCCCCGGCGCGCGGCCCACACAGGTGGGCGGTGCGCACGGTGCAAGCCCCTCGCTGACAGGCCACCGGCCTGCTGCCTTCTGCCCCTCCGTGAGCCACACACCTCCCGCCTCAGGGCCTTCTCAGAGGCTGTTCCTTGGTCCGGCACATTCTTCTCCAGCTCTTCCAGAGGCGTCTCCTGCTGGGCTTTAGGTTGCAGCCCACATGCTGCCCCGTCAGGAAGGCTGCCCGGACCCGCGCTGGCTTGTGACCGCGTGGCCTGCCCAAGGCACTGGTCACTCATGCAAGGAGGTGTCCTTGCCTCACTGTCCCTTGCTGTCTGCCTCCCCTTCCAGAACACTGGCCCTCACGGGACCGCTCACAGCCGTGTCCCTGGAGTCTCACACTCCTGCCTGGACCGCAGGAACCTCCCAGGCACTTTTCACAGCAGAAAGTTGAGCCGAACATTTATTGACTGAATGACTGCACAACTGGCTTCCCTGAAGACGCCCTCAGTGCACAGCACCCAGCTGCTCCTCCCACACCCATGGGACCAGCCCAAGGCCCGTCACTCATGGCAGAGACAAAGTGGTTCAGCAGTTCTCAAGGCCACTCAGCTATGAAGGCAAAGCTGGGACTTGAACTCACGCCTGTCTGGGACTCTAAAGCTTTGCTCTTTTCCTTGTACCAGGAGCTGTGGACGTACATGCTTGGGCACCCAAGCCGTCCCCAAAATGCAGCTTATGAGGTAAAGTCAAATACCAGTTTGAGCATCGTTGCAGGTTTAGGAAAACCACCCCAATCACAATGACGATGCCGCCGCTGACGATGATGATGGTGATGGTGGTGATGACGGTGGTGATGATGGTTGTGTGATGGCGATGGTGACGATGACGATGGTGATAACTGTGGTAGCTGAGGTGACTCACTCCCACGAACCACGTGCTTAGTGCTGGACATGCCCCTTGGTGTGTTCTGGGCCTTGCTCTGCCCAAACTTCCCACCACCTGACGAAGCAGAGAGCACTGCAGGGTCCACTTGGTGGTTGAGGAAGCTCCCTGGGGGCCTGGCGCCAGCCCCACACATGTCCAAGACAAAGGGATGAAAGGGCTGAGGTGAGCGAGAGAGACAAAGACCCTTCTAGGAACTTGGGAAAGAAAGTTCCAGGCAGGTAGAGTGGACCAGGAAGTTCTGGAAGAGATGCCAACATGGAATTCAGAGATGTGGCCTTGTAAACGCCGTTTCTGTGTCTGGGCTGTGACCCAGGGCAGCTCCTGGAGCTCCCTGAGCCTCGCCGGGCCAGCAGGGTAACGCAGGGCCGCCCGTGGGGCTGCAGGGTGGTTTATCAGCCGAAGCAACGCGGACCCTGGCTTGGCACTGGGCGTGGTGGGCTGTGCGCCCTGTCAGTGGCCATTGTATCAAAGCCAGGTTCCTGGGGCAGAGAGGGGAGAGTTCACTGCTGAGGGGCCACCTTTCGAGCCCGCCAGGCACCGGGCCAGCACCTTCCTAGCAGCATCTCGTGGGCCTTGCCCCCCGCGGGACCCCTGGTTTACACATGAGGCCACCTCCCTAGCGGAGCCAGCCTGGAGCCCAGCTCCCCACACCATGCCCTGGCCAGGAGCCTCCCACTAAGAGCCCGTGTTGGTCTCAAGGAGCTGGGGCTGGGGTACGGACAGCCACTGTCACACGTCGGGTGCTGACTGTGCCGGCGAGCGTGTCACAGCTACGTGTTAGCCACCTCCAGCCAACGCGCGACTGCGCACAGTGACAGTTAGGCTGGTGCCCAGATGCCGAAATCCACGCTGTCATTTTTCACAGATGCTTCTTGACTTGTGCTGGGGCCACGTCCTGATAAGCCGTTGTAAGTTGGAAATATGAAGGCGACAATGCATTTCACACACTTGACCTAGCGAGCACCGTGGCTTAAACATGCTGAGAACACTTACGTGTTTGTCACAGTGTCAGGCACCTTAGTCACGTATGAACACGGCACTGGCGGCGGAAACAGAATGGCCGTGTGGGCACCGAGTGTGGCTTCTGCTGTCAAAGCTGGGACCTTATGAAAATTTAGTCTTTTAAACAACAAAGGCAACAAGAGCTCACTGAAAACAAACTGGAACTGAAAACAGAGAATCCGGGAGCAGGCCATGAGCGTCTCCACAGGGCTGTGCGTCCGCCCTCCCTGCCTGCCGGAGGTGGGGCCGGGCCGGCGGGCGCGGGGGGCCGAGGGCATGGGGTCCGGGGCTCAGCGGCAGGCTGAGGGACGTGCCCGCAGAGGCTGGATGTGCAGGGCCCGCCCTGGGAATGCAGCCGGCTGAGGTGGGACGTGGGGCTGTCCCCAGAGGTGCCCAGGGCCAGCCAAGGGCCTCGCCGGAGGCTCATTCCCCACGGTAATTACCCAGGTGGTGCCATCCGAGGGCCCCTGGCGGCCAGTCTGGCAGCATCGCCGGCACTCAGGCTCCCTGGTGGCCCCGCAGGCTCCCTGCTGACCTCTGCTGCCCCCGCGCGCCTCGTAGTTATTTCCTGGTTACTGTGGGGAAGACACGTTTCTTGCCAAGCTTTTAAAATCTGTTCCCAGTGGGCTCTGCAGATCTTTCTCTGTGTGGTTTTCTTCTGTCTTTCCTTCTTTGTGAGCATTTTATTTGAAATGCAGCCCTCATGATGCTGGGAGGTAGGCAGTATTCTTGCCCTCGGTTTACAGGTGGGGAAACTGAGGCACACAGCTACTCAGCAACTTGCGTGGTGTGATGCAGCTGGTAAGGGGTGGAGCAGGGACTGAGCCCAGGTGGATGGTCAGGGCTCTGGCTGTCCCCAGCCACCACCTGCCTGGCCAGTGGCAGCTTGAATAAAGGCCACTTGGGCGATGCCTCCTCCGGTGCCCGTTCCCTGAACCTGGCCCCATCCCAGGTCACGCTTTTTGGCTTTGAGTCCAAAGACTCCAGCAATGCCGGAGATGGTGCCCGAGCGTGGGCGCCAGGACCAGCTGACCGAGTCAGGAGGACGCCGGCAGCCTCCCATCCTCTCCCCTCTCCAGAGCGGCTGGTGCTGAGGCGGAAAGAGGCGGCATCTCCCCTCCCAGAGGCAGGACTATCGTGAAGTCAGATATTCCCCCGCAGGGTGGCCACTGCGAACGAAGTGGACACTAGCAAGCAGGGACGAGATCTGGGCCAGGGTCGGCGCTTGGCCGCCGTGGAAGGCAGGCTGGACCCCCTGAGGTGGACCACGTGCCCACCCGGACTCCACGGAACCTGGCATCTGTGTGTCGGGCAGACACGGACACGGGCAGCTGCACCCCCTGCTAGGAGCAGCATGTGTGCCGGCCAGCAGGAGGCTGGACACGGGGGCAGGTCACAGGTGAGAGCAGCCAGAGGCAGAGGACATGCCTCGCGGTGGCCCAAGTCGGTGACAGTGTGGGGAGCGGTTGAGGAGGGGCACGAGGCGGGCTGGGAGGCTGCTCTGGGTCCCAAGCGGGTGGGGTGGCTGCAGGGTGTGCCCCGTAAACGCGTCACACTGCACACCCAAGTTTCACGTACTTCACCTCCTAACGTTCACACCGACACCTCAATTTGAAACGCGTCAGGACAAGCGGGAAAACCAAAAAGAGCAAAGTTCAGGCTTTCTGCTACCTCAGTGACACCGCCCCCCCATGTCTGGGCACACGAAAGTCCCCTGAGGCCCAGGAAGGCCCCCTCCTGTCTGCCATGCTAAAGTGACACCAATGGCATCTACTGGCGGCTTCCCTGCACACAGTGGAGACAGAAGCCGCCTGCGTTTGACTTGGAAAGAAGGGGCCGGGGGCTGGGGGGCTGCCGACCCCCAGCCCAACCCCCGTTCAGAACTGTCCCCTCACAAGACGGAGCGCCGACACCTGCTGCTGCCACCGTCTTGCCCCAAAGCATCAGACAGGAAGAGAAGTCGCTACTTGTTAAATATTGCTTCTAGTGTTTGATAAACTTCCTTTACTTTGTAACTGCAGAAATGCCGAGAAACGGCTGAGGAAGGGCCACCTCTCTGAGGCCGGCAGACTGTCACCATCAGAAGCCCAGGGCCCAGAGGAGGAGCTGCTGGCCGCGTGAGGGCTGGAGACATAACCGCGCAGCCGCGACCCCAGGCCTTTCCTCGGGAGGCTTCTGCTCCCCACGGCACAGCAGCGCCCCTCGCGCACCCGGCCCCGCAGGGGCTCGTGCTTTGCGGGTTGTAGGAAGTTGCTTGCGTGTGAGGACACTGCCTCCCCCTCGCTGACCAGGGCTGTGGTGGTTGAACTGTGTCCCCCCAGAAGGACACGCTGAAGTCCTAACCTCCTGTACCAGTGAACGGGACCTGACTTGGAAACAGGATCTTAGCAGAGAGATCACGTTGCGATGAGGCCACGGGGTGGGCCCTGACACAACCGGAGTCCTTGTGAGAGGAAGACACCCTCGGAAGGCACAGGCACAGGGACGACCACGCGGAGACGCAGGCGGAGACGGGAGCAACGCAGCCACAAGCCAGGGGACGCCCGGAGCCTCCGGGAGCTGGCAGAGGCAGGCAGGCTCCTCCCCAGCCTTTGGGGGGAGCACAGCCCACCACACCTGTGTTGGACTTCTGGCCCCCACAACCGGGTGAGAGTGAACTGCTGCAGGCGTGGGCCACCAGGTGTGTGGCACTTTGTTACGGCAGTGCCAGCAGAGCCACACAGGGCCTTCGGGGAGGAGAGAGCAGCGTGGCACCGGAGGAGGTGCAGTGCGCGGCGGCTGCAGGTAGAGCATCTGGCCGCCCGCGTCCAGCCAGCGTGGAGGCCGGAGATCCAGCTTGCTCTCGGGTGTGAGGCGGTCACGGTGTTAACGTGAAAATAAACACCGTGTTTGAAGCTCTGTGAGGAACACAAAGATTCCAGGGATTCACTCGCCGGCTTAGCAAAAAACGCCACACCAGTCGGAGGCTCCGTGTGAAACACCAGCTCTCCACCGTGGACGGACGCGAGCACTCCTCGGGCAGCCTTGTGACAAGAGGCTCCACTCGCCTTGCCCTGACCACGGCCACACACCTCGCCGAGCCCTTGGCACGCACCTGACCCCGGGGAGGTAGTGCTCAGTGTGGACCCGTTCCCCAGAGGAGATGGAGGCTCAGAGGTCTCATCAAAGAGCTGCTGAATGGTGGAGCGGCCTTCAAACCTAGGTCTGTTCCCAGAGCCTGAGTCACACCACCGCTCCCATGACACGCACCTTAGGGGCCACCTCCAGGACTCAGGAATTCTCTTCATCTCCTGAAAACCACCTGATCCTAGAACTCTAAAGTTAGCAGCCAGCAGCCTCCTTTGCGAGGCCAGCCACCCCTCCCTCGCTCACTACTCGGCCCAGGGAGCACAGAAAGGGACAGTCTTCATCCTGGGGGCTGCCATCTGTCAGGGGAGGGCCACGACTCCTGGGCATAAGGTTAGCACCATGAGCTCGGCGGCAGACGCAAGGAGGGATTTCCCCGAGGGCAGGCGCAGCCATGGGGTCTGGAAGGACATCTAAACAGGGACTTGCAGGCTGAGGAGGAGGGGAAGGGCAGGCGGTGGCTCCCTGCTCAGGCCCAGGCAAGCATGGAGTTGAGGGACATGGGGACCGTGGTGGGTGCAGCAGGAAGACCAAAGGGCACTCCAGCCCACGTCACATCCCATCCTAGCCCAGGGAAGCTGGGCCACTGCACACCCTCTTCAGAACCACGCAGGGCAGGCCGTGTGCCACACGAGGACGGCAGGCCGGGCTCAAGTATCATCACCAAGGAGGCATCCTGAGTCACAGGGCTTTCCTGCAGCGTCACTGCGCCCTGACCTCCTTCTCCCCACGGGCTCCACGGGTCGGGTGCTTATCTTTGCTCGCAGGGCCTGGTGCACACAGGCGTGCACGAACTCTTTGCTGAAGGAGGGCCTAAAGTGACACTCGTGCGCCCAGGACCGCCACCCGGTTCCCAGGACTCACGCACAGGGCCGAAGAAGAAAGGGTGGTTCTGTGTCAAGCAGCAGGACTGTTAGAGAAATGCCAACCACATGTGTGACACTCGGCCTGGCCGCGGGTGCACCACTTTCCCTCCAGAGGCCCCACGACGGGGCCCTGCTGTTCAGCCTGGAACGTGCCGCGCGGCTCCCTCTTTCCTGTGCTCCTGCAAGGAGCTGGGCATGCCAAGCGTGCGGTGCCCACCTGGGGCACCCTGATCCCCAGCCAGCCCTCTCACCATGCCCTGAGCAGTGGCCAGGCTTGTCTGCGGTGGGCACCCTCTCAGCCTGGCCACGGCGGAAACGCTTCCAGAGTACGGAGTGACGCAGTAAGCAAAGCTCATTGTCAGGCTACTCAGAAAGGCTCTGGGTGTCAAGTCTGTGACGACAGAGTGCTTACCCTGGACTCAACCTTCCCTGCCAGAAGACCTTGCAGGAACCCATCACTCTGACCTGCCCGAAGGCTGGGGCACTGAGCCACGAGCGCCAGTGCACCTGGGTGACCTCCAGGTAAGAAGAGTCATCTCTGGAAACCCAAGAATGGCGGGTGGCCATCTTGGGGCCTCAGTCCACGCATGCCAGCCTGACCCCTTCCTGTGCACAGGGCCTCAGGGCAGAGCTGCCCAGCAGATGCTCTGACCACAGCCGGTGGCTCACTGGAAGGGACCATGACAAGCAGCCGGGCCTGCTCTCGGGCCCAGGCCTGCTGTCACTCCTCGGGGTGAAGGCTGCAGGGTGGGGAAGAGGTTAGTCCCCAGGGCCTGGGAGGAAGGAGCCAAGGTCAGCTGGGGCCGGTGCTCTCTGGGAGAAGGACATCAGGGCAGGGGCACAGACCGGAGGACAGCTCAGGGCTGGATTCCTAGAAATGGATTCAGGACAGGGGAGTAACTGCTGCCCTGGGAGGTGACAGGCCCAGGGACGCTGAGCCCAGAGGGTCAGCAGGGAGGTGACAGGGAGGCTAGGGGCACCAGAGACTAGCAGCCCAGGGGTGGAAGGTCTGGCCTGCGCAGGACTCTGAGAACAGATGTCAGCCACCGTGCGGGAAGGACCCCTGGCCCACACTCTGGGTCCTGAGGGGTGGACATGGAGGGAGTGGCCCTCTCAGAGCGCAAGGGGACACATAGGGATGTGTGGGAGTCCCTGTGTCCAGGGCAGTGGTAGGAGTGCACCGGGGAGAGGGCGTGTCTGGATCCCACAGGGCTCTGGGTCCGTGGGTGCCAATAAGGGCAGTGGGACCCTGAAACCCATGTCCGGGGGACTGAAAAGGTGGACAAGACCCTGACCCCATATCCAGAGTTAACAGGTTAAGTAAGGTACCACGAGCCCTAGGTCTGGGGATGATGGCCTGAGAAAACCCACGACAGAGTCTCAGGTCACCCCAACTCCATGTCCAGGGCTGACAAGGCCCCCAGGTCACCCCAACTCCATGTCCAGGGCTGACAAGGCCCCCAGGTCACGGGGACTTCTGTGTCCTGGGCTGATGGGTGCCCAGATCACCCTGACCCCCATGCCCTGGGTTGATGGGGGCTCGGGTCGCCTGAGCCCATGTCAAGGGCTGGCAAAGCCCCAGGCCGTTTGACCCCGGGTCCTGTGCTAATGAGGCCCAGGTACCCCGGCCCCGCGTTCCGGGCTGACCCCGCGTCCCGGGCTGACCCTCACCGGCCCACTCACCTCTGGCGCTGCCCGTCCAGGCCGAGGCCGGCGGGCGCCTGCGTGGGGCTGAGCAGGCCCGGGGGCGCGGGGGCCCTGGAGGGCGGCTCGGGCGGCGGCGGCGCGGGCGGCTCGCGGGCCTCGGCGGGCGGCGGCGGGGGCTTCTCTCCGCCAGGGCCCAGACTCGGGGGCCGCCCGTCCAGGGAGATGTTGTTGAGGAAGAAGAGCGCGGCCTGGCGGCGCCGCGAGTCCCCGCGCCTCCGCAGCGCCTGCGGCGGGGCTCGCGCGGCCGGGGCGGCGGGCGGCGGAGGCCTGGCGGGGCCGGGGGCCGGGCCCGGAGCTCCACCCGCCGCGGCCGCGGCCATCTCCGACTGCGCCCGCCGCCCGCGCGCGCGCCCGCCCCGGCCGCGCGCCCGCCGTCCATTGGTCGTCGCCTGCCCGCTCCGGTCCGCACGCCCGCCGCCCATTGGTCGCCGCGCTCCCACATGCAAATATATCGCTGTTGTGCGCGCCCATTGGCCAGAGCGGCGTTGCGCTCGGCCGCTCCCCTGGGTCCTAGAGACCGCTTGGACTCGCCCCAGGGGGCCGCAAGCCGCGAGCCAAGCGTCTCCCCACTGGTTCGATTCCCCGTAGCCGGGTTCGAGCCGGCGCCCCGTTCCCCCTGCTGGGTGGAGGCGTTCGCGGCAGCCTCCATCGAGCGCGCATTTACGGTTCCGGCCCCGGGCAGCGTGGGCGAAGCCCCAGCGCACTTCCCGGTCCGGGGTGTCTGGGCGGCGTTTCGTGTGCGCGGCGGGCCCGGAGGAGCCGCCGGCGGAGCCACCTGGCTGCCCCCTGACGGAGAGACCAAGGGTCTGCGGCGGAAGGCACTGGCCTGGGATCGCGGCGCGGGAGGTCCTGCACCTCCCTTGGCTGCAAAGTGACCTTGAGCCCGCGCGTGCCCAGGCCTCAGTTTCAGCCCTGCCCGGCGCCCCAACCCCCCGGCGCCCCCGCCCCAGCCTGTCTGCGCCTGGAGGGGCCCAGCGGTGCCTGGGGGGCGCAGGGCCCGGTGTCCACCTGCGTGGCCCGTCCAGCCTTGGCCCTGGGTTTGCTTGTTAAAGTGGCGGCAGTGACTGCGGCCCCAGGGTGCCGTCAGGATGGAAGAGGCTCAGCCGTCAGGACGCAGCCACTGCCCTCTGGCCTCTCCCCGCCAGGGCCCAGGGCAGGCCCTAGCCCAGGGGAGCGACTGGTGGGGGTGCGGCATGACAAGCAGCAAGGAAGGGCGTGACCTGGCTGGTGGCACCAGACAGGGGTGTCACTGTCATCCCCTCTCCACTGCACTGGGGCCCTTGACCTCCAGGGCCCTTCCCCGCCTCTCACCTGGGCTCACCCAGTGCCCAGTCCCGCCCTCTCTCCTCTGCCCTTCCAAACTGGCCTTCAGGGCCTCTGCCAGGCCTGGGGAAGGTGGGCAGTCAGGTAGAACTCGGGGGCGGGGCCCACGTGCAAGGTGGGGATTGCCTGTGTCCTGCCAACCGCTCCCAGGACTGGGCTCCAGCCCCATGTCCTTCCCTGGGCGTCACCGTGTACACGGGGTGAGTAGTGTTGGCTGTAGATCCCTCCGCAAGGTGGAGGTGTGACTGTGGGCCCCGGGGCTCCTTGAAGGAGGTGTGAGTGAGGACAGCACTGTCAAGTGCTGAGCCCAGGGCGTGCACATGCTGGGCCCCGGATCCTTGGTAGCTGTGACTGGAAGGGGCAGACCACAGACGTGGCTAGAGGAGACACTGGTGTCAGGAGGACGCGGAGCTGGGGAGCGAGTCAGCCATCAGTGCCCGCGCAGTGTCCGTGCTCGCCTGCCTGCAGGAGTGGGGCTGGGCCCAGAGCTGGCTCCCTCTTGCCAGTGGGCACGATGCTGAGCTTTGAGGGTGCCCCAGGGGTGCTGGGGGAGGAGTGTGGGCTTCTCCCTCCGTCTGGCGGACTCCTTGCTAGGCTCCTGCAGCGAGAGGCTTCTCTCCCACCTAGGGTGTCGGCCGGTGGCCGCCAGCCAGCCTGGCCACAGGAGGCCAATGGGTCGGGGACACACGGCTTTTGTTTCATTTGATTTTGGAAATATCAGAGCAACCTTTAACAACTGGGAGATTTCACACACTCTCACACACACGCACACATCCCTGGACTTCCCTCTCGGGAATTCAGTGTCTCTGGCCTCTCTGGCCAGCAGGCAGGCTGGCTGCAGGCAGCAGGTGGGAAGCAGAGCCCGTTGGTCAGGCCTGCACCCTCGGTCTGGCCCAGGCCTCACCCAGCCTAGTCATCTGCCTACATCCTGCCTTCCCTGCAGGCAACGGAGTTTTACACTCCCACGATCTCGGTACTGTGGTCACCCTGCCCCAGCTTGGCAGGGAGGGCCCTCATCACCCACAGGTGTGCTCCTGAGTTTTCTTTGGCTCCCACCTGGCCTCTTACCAGGTGTCAAGTGCAGAGCTCTGTCTGCGTGCCCCTGGGGGCGTGGTAAGGAATGACCCTGGACTGCAGATCTGGCCCTCAGGTTGATGTCCTAGTTGTCCCCTCGGCCTGGCACCCTGAGCGTCCCTTTTGGACATCCCTCTATAGCCCCTACCTCTCTTTTCTGCCTAATCTTTTGCCCACTTTCCTAGAGTTCTGATTTTAGCAAACTTCCCAGAACACTTCTGCCCCTTGCCTACTTGGAACACTCCTGTTCATCCCTCAAAACCCAAATCTCTCTTCCCCATCTCCACCCCTCCCCCAGGCTGTGATCCAGAGCTGCTGCTACTTTGCCTGTGGGGCAGAGCTGAGGTGACACCCAGCTGAGGCCCTGCTGTCTCTGCCCTGGAAGGGGCAGTTCTCTGACTTCATGTGCCCAGAAATTACTCCTGGGAGCTCCTCACAACACAGGACCTTGTAAGTTCCTGGGTGCGAGGGTGGGGTTGGGTCCCGGAATCTGCTGCTTGCGCTCCCTGCCAGAGCTTGGAGGCTTTGGGACACGTCCTCCCCAGGCAGCAGTGGCCCAGGGAGCAGACATCCTGAGTGCCACGGGGCGGGGGGGGGGGGGGTCCTGGGCAAGCTGCCCTGTGGCTGTGCCCGGGGTGGAGGGGCCGGTCGCACACTCGGGGCCAGGCGCTCAGGAGTGTGTCAGTGGCGAGCCAACAGGTGCACGTGCCCTGTCGCTGTTCCCAGTCCCTTTCCAGAGGGTGCTCTGGTCCCTTTAACACTCTGCTTGGGCAGAGGAGCTGGTTTTGTTCTGCCTTCCTGTAAGGTAGTAACTTCTGGGTCCCTGACGTCATCAAGCAACTCTTGGGACCTCTGACCCCAGCCCTGCTAGGTGCACATGTCCTTCTTCACGTGTTTATTTTCCGGCTCCCTAGGGACCCTCTCTGCAAGGGTGCCACCACCCGCCATCTCCCTCTGTCCCCTTTGCCGGCCGCCTGTTTGCTGGAGTCCACGAGGGGGCGCTCGAGACTGCGGCTTGGCACCCGGCGGGCAGGGCGGCCCCAGCTGCAGGGTGCAGGCCGGTGTGGTCCGCTGCCTTTTGGAGGGGGCTGCTGCCCACGCGCAGCAGGGCGGGGCTGGGCTGGAGCCTGAGCGATCCCTACCTCCCGTCCTCGCTGTCCCAAGGGAGCAGGTGCTGAGCTGAGGGTGCCGCAGGGCCAGGAGGGCATTTCAGAGACGGGTGGAGACGCAGGGAACACAACACCAGCCCGAGGCCCCATCTCAGCGCTCCCAGCCCCTCTGGGTGAGGCCGGGACGCAGCCCCCACGGTGTGTGGCCTGTCCAGGCTGCGGTCAGTCAGGTGGAGAGCCACCTCTGGGCAGGGCCGGTGACCTTGGTGGCTAGGTCTCCTCCCAGCTGCTGCTGTGGGTGGAGGGGCTGCAGTCCTGGGCATCGCTCGGGCTTCCGGGCCCCTCAGATGCGGTCAGGGGCTCCCTTGGTTTCCTTCTCCCTCGGGATGGCTTCTTGGAGGCTGTGGGATGTGGATTGCGGTCAGGCCGGAGGCATGGCAGTGGCCCCGGTGACCCTGCCTGTCCTCCAAGCGACTCCACTGTCACCCAGGGCCTCTTGGGCAGCGTCTGTGCACTCCAGAGCCTGCATTGGTGACATTCCTAACAGAAACAAACCCAGGGGTGGCCCCACTTGAGGGTGAGGATTTGGTGGCGGGGAGGACCCTCTCCCCAGGCGTGTAACCCTGCAGACGGGCCCTGGCCTGGCGCCTCCCTGGCTGCCGTGCAGAGCGCGCAGGATCTACTGGATAACTGAGCTTGTGGGACGTGCGCACGGAGCCTCGGTGGGCCTCTCCCAGGCGCTGGGGCTAGGGTAGGGGCCGCAGGGGAGGGACACCTGGGCCCTGAGATGGTCCTGGGTGGGACCTGCCACCGTGCTGGGCCCAGGCCCACCTCTGGCGCAGAATGAGCTCAGGTTCCGGGTTGAACAGGTCAGGTCCGAATCCTGACTCCAACTACCAGCACTGTGACCTTGTGCAAGTTTCTTCACCTCTCTGGTCCCCAACTTCCCCCGCAGTGAAACAGTGACAATCCTACCACTGGGCAGGGCTGTGAGGCTCAAAGGCATGCCACTTCCCACTGTCTCTGGGCACAGGACTCTGGGGGGGTGGCCCTGGCGCTGAGCTGAGTGGTGCCCTGCCTGGCAGGGTGGGGCCGGCACACGCCAGCCTAAGGCCCTGTCCTCACCAACTACCAGAGTGCAGTCTCGGGAGCGGGAGCACAGCTGCCCCTTCCCTGGCCCAGGTGGGAGGACAGGGGGTGGGGGCTGGCTTGGCTTAGTTGGAGGGTAGGGGTGATAGCGCGAACCCTGGCGGGCTGCACCCCACCCAGGACCACGTCCACATGCCCACAGCAGGAGGTGCCTCAAAATGAGACCGGTGTGCTGGCCTCTCCACCGCTGCTTGAGGCAGACACAGGCCACGGTCACCTTCCTGGCAACAGTGGCGCATTGTGGTGGCACAGCCCAGCCTGCGTGTTGCGGGCCTTGCTTAGATAAACACAAAGCCTCGCAATTATTAGCTTAGCATTCAAAGGCTCTCGAGGGCTCCTGGAGGCCCTGCTGGAGCTGCTGTTTTGCCCAGAACAGGAAGTGGGAGGCTGTCTGGGCACCCTCGGACGAGGGCCGAGGCTCCTGCCGGCCTTATTGGGGGCGCCGAGCCCAAGGGCACTGCCCCTGGCAGACGTTTGAGCGGCCCCCAGGTCCCCAGCGGGAATAAACACACCGCACGCCTCTGCCGCTGCTCCTGTCCGAGGTGGACAGGAGGGTTCCAGGGACCCCATCCCCTCTCGGTGGGGGCGGCTTGTGGACTGGGAGGCCCCTCCCTCCCTGGATGGTGATGGTGACTGTCCCCAGCTCTCTGCTCGGACCTCCCATCCCTTGCCCCACTGGCATCTCATGTGCGCCCTGGTACCAGCCCGTCCTGCAGGTGAGGACCTGGCCCAGGCTGCACCGGGAGGAGCTATGCGGTCAGGACCCCCAGGCCCACCCCTCTCTGTTCTGTTCTGGAGCCGCGCGAGGGCTTCATGTCTTGCTTCCACTGTCTTGAGGATCCCTCCCTAGGTGGCCAGGAGGGGAGGTGGCGTGGGGGAGGCTGGTGCTGCGGCGCCCACCCCAGCCCCTGCTGCATACCTTGGCCCCCCAGGTCTGAGTCCCGCTTCCTCTTCTGCGGCAGACCCTGCCCGTGCTCCTGGGCACAGACGCACCTGGGCCCCTCCCCTGGCATGCTCGGATTGGCACTGGCCTCGGAGCTCGGGTACCCCTGGGTAGAAGGGGATGTGGTCACAGTAAGGAATGTGCCCATCCCCCGCCGGGCAGTGCCACCCCAGGACCCCCAGCCCCAGCGTGTGGCCAGGGACCCACCTCGCTGTCTGAGGAGTCTGACTCGTCCAGTGCGTCTAGCTCCGGCCTCTGCGCTCTGGCCTGGCTGGGCTCTGAAGGGTGCAGGGTGTAGGGTCAGGCCAGGCGGGTAGCCCCAGAGGCTCCCAAGCCTGCCAGACGGGGACAGGTGGAGACAACTTTGCAGATGAGGATCTGAGGCACGAGGGCCAAGCAACCTGCCCTGGGCACTCGCTGGTGAGGGGCAGACTGGGGTTTGAGCCCAGGCCTGGTGTCTCCACATCCCGTGTGTGGACCCCACCAGCTGGGACACCCTTCCCTGGCTTGGTCACTGGCAACGGGGAGCTCACTGTCTGCCTGCCGGCCCCCATTGCTCAGCTGCTCTGCCGGTCACTGAGTGTGGCGAGAGGCACCTGCCTGGGGCCCCCACTTCCTTGGTGTCTGCAGGTGGGAGGACCCTGGCCCGAGACCGGGCTCTGGCCAGTCAGGCCAAAGGGCAGAGTGGAGGCTTGAGACGCCCTCCCTGCAGACACTGAGCCTCCCCTCCCCCCACCCCCAGCCCCCACCATGGCGCCACCTCCCGGCTGCTCATACCTGGGCGGCTCATACCTGGGCGGCTCTCGGGATCAAGCCTTCCTCTGGCCTCCTCCTCCATCCCACCAGGACAGGGCAGGCTGGGCTGGGCCCCTGCGGGTGGCTGTGAGGGGTCCTGGAGGAGGCAAGTAAGTGGCTTGAGTTTATTGGGGGGACTTCCCATCCCCCAGCTCAGCACCGGCCACCGCCTGCGGGACCCCGTGTGGGCTGCAGCAGGTGGCAGCCTTTCCCTTTCTAGTGTGAACTGTACAATGCGCTTTCTCCTTGGGGAAAGGAGGTGGGATGGGGACATGGAGGGGACGCGAGGACAGGACTGGGCTCCTTACTGTGACAGCTGGGGGCTCTTCCAGCTCCGGCGCCCGGGTCCCCTTGGTGCCATTGCTGAGTGCCTGGGGGCTGTGAGTCAGGGCTTCGGACGGGGTAGGTGGCTCGGGGCTGGGAGTGTGAGCAATCGTGGGGCTGAGGGACCCGGGCTGGCCAGCCGGCTTGGGGGCATCCCGGCCGCGGCCCCGGTCTGAGAGGTCCAGGGGCTTGTCCGGGGCATAGTCCTGTGCCGCTGTGGCCTCCTTCCTGCTGGGGCAGCCTGGGCCTGGGGGCTGTGGGTGCCGCCCTCCAGACAGGACTGCTGTGGCTGGAGCTGCCCTGGCCACCTCGCTCTCGGGGCCTTCGGAGTCTGAGCCGACTGGGGGGGAGGGCTGGGTCTCCCCAGGCGCAGCTGGGCCGCCCGGTCTGGCACCGCCCGCCCTCGCCCTCGCCCGCAGCTGCTGGGCCAGGAGCAGGTGCAGAGCCCCCTCCAGCCGCGAGTCCTGCATGCCCACCAGGGTGCTGGGCAGACCCAGCAGGCCTGTGGGCTCCTCCCAGGCCTCTGCCTCTCTGGCCTTCAGGCCCTGGAGCCGGGGGCCGCCAGGGGCTGCAGCAGGGGCCAGGGGGCGGCTGTGGGGGCTCCGAAGGTGCAGGGACAGGCGGTGGTTCAGGAGGCAGAGGCGCTCGGCCTGAGGGGAGGGCTTCAGGGACTCACAGGTCACGGCGGATGGCCGGGAGGCCCGCAGGAAGCTGTGAGGAGGAAAAGCCCGGTGACTGTGGCCCGCGGTTAGCGGTGACTGGCCGAGTGGCCCTGATAGGTGCCCCATTTCACAGGTGGGGAAACTACAGCCCAGAGAGAGGAAGCGAGCGCCAAGGTCACAGGCAGGCAGTGAGGAGGGGTAGGCACCTGGGCCCCCGCTTTGGAGGCCATGCTGTGTGGGCGCTTGTCACCCTGGCCTGAGGTGGGCTGGGGTCTGGGCTCCGAGGAGGGGCCTGGCCACAGCGGCCTCTGCCGCTTCCTGGCAGGACGCTCTACATCCTACTCCCAGGAGCATCCGTGGAATACCTGCTCCTGCCCTGGGGTGCCCAGTCCGCCTCCGCCCACCGCGACGCCCCATGTTCCCAGACAGGAGACGGAGGCCCTGCAGGCCCCTCTGACAGCGCTTCCAAAGGCTGCAGCCTGCCGCCTGCCCTGCGCCCTGGCCTGGCGGGAATGCCACTACAGGCAGGGCACCCAGACAAAGCCACGCCAGGACAAGCAGGGTTCCCAGCGGGGTGAGCAGCAGGATTTCGTGGGCTGCTGGCCCCTGGCCAGGACCGGAGTCTGGAATGGGAGCTCAGCTGAGGGTGCTCCTGGTGGCCGTGGTGGGCGGGGCCCTTACCTATCCAGGGGGAGGCTGTGCTCGTACGTCGGGCTGGGGGGGCTGCTTCCGGCGGGCGGCGGCGGGGGCGTCCCATTGGTGGAGCCACGCTCGGCCAGGCAGGCCCGGGACCCAGGCCGCAGCACCGCGATGGTCCCGTGCAGCTGGTTGGAGATGCGCTGGGGGCTCTGCACAGGGGCGGGGTCAGCCTGGGGGGACAGCCGCCGCCATCTGCCCCCTGCCCAGGGCTGCTCCTGCTCTGCCCGGGCTCTCGGCATGAGCCTGGGCAGGTCACCCCCCACCCCCGGGCCTCGAGACCTCCACCCACGTCAAAGGGAGAGCAGTGGTCCCCACCCTGCACAAAGGACAGGGACTCAGCTGCCAGCCTCCTGTGAGGGGCTGGCCCGGCTGAGTGTGGTGGGCTCCGGCTCCCTGGCCCTTACCAGGTCTGGGGCCCGAGGCTCAGGCAGGTTGGCACCCGGGGAGATTTTGGCCACTGGAGGTGTCCTGGGCCCCGCCGGCTTCTCTGTGGAAGGAGAAACCGTGCTGAGAGCTGGGGAGGCCCTCAGGTGTGCTCAGCACTGGCCAGAGGGCTCCACGCTCCCCGGGGGCCCAGCCCCCTGCCTCTCTGGGTCCCCACAGCACCTTCACCTCACAGACAGACCTGTGCCCAGGTGGTCTTCCTCAGCCTCCTTGGGGCCTCCTGGTGGCTTCTCGGTGATGGCCTTCCAGGTGCCGGGGGAGGGGAGGCGCAAGGGTGAGGGGGGGTCCGAGGTGCGCTCCCTGGCCAGGGGCTTGGGCCTGTCTCTGGGGGGAGGCAGAGGCAGGGGGTGAGGCGGGGCAGGGCACCCGCCTGGGGCCAAGCTGCCTCTGGGGGAGACCCGCTCTCCAGCACTGCCCGCGGCGCCACCGTTACTGCTTCCCGTGGATGTGTGCCGAGTGGCTGTGCAGTGGGCACCGGGGGATTGGGGTGTCCGGCCTGGCCCCTCCTACTTACTCCAGGCCCCGAAGCCGCTTCACCTCCTCCTTCAAGGCCTCGTTCTCCTCCTTCAGCCCGTTCATCTCGCCAGCTGCAAGAGGCAGGGGTCAGGGGTCGTGGCGGCAGCCGGGGAGGGCAGCAGGGTGGGGCGGGGGGTCCTCGCAGCACCAGGGCCCCCCTCCTGCTCTTGTTCCCAGCGGTGTCCCCAGCACTCTGCCTGGGGCCTGGCATACAGCAGGTGCCCCATAAATGCTTGCCGCGTGAGTGGAGGGCTGGCTGTTACTGAGTAAGCAGCGCCAGCCTCGAGGTTGTGGAAAGTGCTGGGAGCCCCCATGCGTGTCCCTTGGGCTTCTCCCAAGGGACAGGGAGCTGGTCCTCGGTCATCGGTAGGACCAGTGGGACCCGGGCCTCTGCGGGACCCTTCCTCATCACGGCGGGGAAACCAGCCAGATGAATGGCGGTGGGGACACATGGGGCCGGCAGTGGCTTTGTTCCATTTGTCTGCAAATGGGGGTCTGGGGTGTCCCCCAGTGTCACGGGGCTGGATTGCCTGCCCCCCTTCCCTGTGACCCCGCGTGGGGCTGAACCCGGCCCCCCGGAGGGACCCCGAGGGTCTGCGGCAGCTCACTGAGGATGAAGATGTGCTGCAGGCTTTGCAGGTGGGAGCTTTCGAACTCGTGCTGCTTCCTCCTGGCCAGCTCCTGGGTGACCATGCACCGGTCGCACAGGCCAGCCCGCAGCCTGTGGGGACGGGGAGGTGAGGTTGCTCTGAGGGGGAAACTGAGGCCAGCGCCAGAGTGTGCCCCTGCCTTTCCCAGACAGTGTGCTGTGGAACCCCAGGCCTATTCGCCACCCTGTGGACTAAGTGTCCCATGTTCAACTGAGTTTGGGAGAAATCTTGAAAATGCAATTTACTTAAGGCTCTGAGAAGTCCTGCAGTGGAGAAACCTGCTTGGTTTAGTTTGCCCTGGAGTTTCCCAAACTCATTCCAAGGAACCCTGCCGTCTCCCCTCCCCGAGCCCACCGGCCTGAGTGGGCTGCCAGGCGGCCCTGCCCACCTGTTCTCCAGCACCCGCAGGTTTTCCTTCAACGCCTTCTGCTGCTCCCGGAGCTGGTGGTTCTTGGCGAAGAGCTCCTCGAGCCTCTGCGCGTCCCTGTGGCAGCACATGCGAGGTGGGGCCCGCTCTGGCCGGGAAGCCACACGCTGTCCCCACTGTGCAGCCTGAGGCCCAGCTCTGCCTGGCACCCCACAGGCTTGGTTTGGGGCCGGGTCCTGCTCTGTGCGCCTCACTGTGGGGCCTTGCCCTGGAAGCAGGTGCCCCCTAACTTGAGTCATTTGTGTGCCACTTTGTGACTTCTGTCTTGTCCCTGTGCCACGTTAGCCACAGCCCGGTCTGTGACATGGGAACACGGGAGCCGCCCTCAGGCCGCGTGTGATCAGGTGTGACCACGTCTGAATGCCTCACGGCGAGTGTTATTGCTGATACTCTGACGGTGACCCTGGGGCGGGAGACACCCCGAGTGCAGGGCTGGACACCCCGAGTGCAGGGCTGGACACCCCTCGAGGCCAGCGCACCCGGGTCCCAGTCCTGCCTCCACGCCTGCTCGCTGTGGCCTTGCACAAGTGACTCACCCCGGCCCTGTGCCAAGGCCCAACTTCCCCTCCTGCATTGGCAGTGCTGGCGCCCTGCGGGCTTGGGGGGTGACCTGAGTGGTCGTGGCCCCTGGGAGGGGCTCTCCTTGCCTCTGTTTCTCACTGGGCCCGGCCTGGCCCCACTCACCGGCACCTCTCTGAGTTCAGTTCCAGAAGCTTGTTCTGCAGGCCTGGCAGAGCGAGCAGAAGGGAGGGAGGTCAGGCCCCGCGGCCACCTCTGCCTGCAGCAGCCCCTGCCCCGGCTGCCACGAGGGGGCTCTCCAGACCCCACCCACCTGCCCCGGTGAGGCACTGCCTGACGCTGGAGGCCGCCCTGCTGGGGGCCCCGCCTGTGCCCCTCCTGCTGCTGCGCTCCGGCCTCTGGGGCTGCCTGAGACCCTGTGGCCTGTGCCCAGTGTCTCTCCCTCCCCCTGGGGGCTCTGGCCCTGGCATCTGCCGGGAGGTTGGTAGGGACCCCGGTACGGGAAGGCACCAGCCACCCGGGAAGGGCAGAGAGGCTGAGAGGGGCCTTGGGGTGCGGCTGGTGTCGGTCGAAATGAAGGGCTGTGGGGCAGACTCCTCAGACCTCTCCTTGCTACATCTTTGGGGTGCGGCTCGGCCGGGCTAGCCTGGGGCTGGGGGAGGCGTGGGGTCTTGCCCAAGCAGCCCCACCACTCCCGGTTGCTCAGGAAGCAGCCACAGGACCTTTGGGCCTTGGGTGGGCGTGGGTGCTTTTTGGAAAGGGCCCAGGGAGGGGCTGGCCCTGGCCCTGGAGTGGGCGGTTGGAGGGGGCTGCAGCTGTGTCCCTGTGGGGGATTGGGCAGGAGTGTGAGGCCTGGGGCAGGCCCTGGGGAAGAGAACTTCAGCTCTGTGCCTTGAACTACTCTGGACGGGTCCCAGGAGCCACGTGCTCCTATTCCTGGAAGTTGCAGCCTCCGCTGGGATGCGCCGAGGCCCTGCCCTGGGCGAGGGGTCCCCGGGCCGGGGCTGCCAGCTCTCTTTTCTGCCTGGCTGCAGGCCAGCCCTCTGGGAGGACACGGCAGGGACCGGATGGGCATGGCAGGCGCCATGCGGTGTGGGTGGCAACCTTGGAGCGTGCCGCCCCTTGGGGCCACACCCTGGAGCCGTGATCTGGGGACCCTTCAGCAGAGGGCAGGGTGCCGCAGGTGCCACTGTGCAGCTCTGGGCCTGGGCTCAGGACGCCCCTTCCTGGGCCAGAAAGATGGGGGCCCCAGACTTGGTGAAAGTTGGCCGTGACGTGCGGGAGGGCCCTGGCCTGGCCTCGGGGCCACCTGTGGAGATGGGGGCTGGGGACTCCGCCCCAGCCCAGTGCCGCCCCAGCCACTCACCCAGGACCTCCTTCTCGTGGGTCTCCTTCAGCCTGTTCAGCGACTCCGTGAAGCTCTCCATGGCCCCGCCCACTGCTGGGGTGTGGGGACCCCTCCTGCCCTCTGTTGCCAGCCTGCAGGGGAGGACGTGGGGAGAGGTTGGCTTGGGAAGGGACTGTGGGCTGTAGAGCCCAGCACGGGAGGCGCATGGCCTGTGTGACGGAACCCACGCCGTGCTGGGGGGCTGCCCCGCCGAGGTCGGGCCGCAGGACCCGGAACCCCCCAGGCAGGTGCAGATAGTGTGGTGCGAGGCTTCAGGATTCTACTCAGCAAGGTCATGCATGTACACATGCACAGAGACAGCAGGTCCACACACACCACACGTGCACACGTGCACACATCACACACACCACATGCCACCGCACATAACACACATGCATAGACACGCATGCACATATACAGCACACATGTACACATACAGCACAGGTACATAGACACACATGCAGACAGACGTGCACATACACACAGACACAGATACACAGACATGGCCATGCAGACATGGATGCTCAGACATGTGGACACACAATGTCATAGACATGCACAGATACATGCTGGCACAGACACATGCAGACATATGGACACATGGACTTACACATACCGACACACGCACAAACACACTAGCTCTTGTCTGCCCAAGGAAGTCGGCCCCTACTGAGAGGCTGGAGGGTCCCAGGAAGGGCAGGACTCAGTCCACAGAGGGGCGCCTGGCCACGGCCCCCCTGCCCACTTGCCATCCCTGTGCACAGGTGCGGGGGGGGGCTTGGTCAGCCGTGGACACCTGGGTCCCACAGCCTGAGGGCAGAATTAAGGGGATGCAGGGTCCTTGGAGGTTGGGCCTGGGGACCCTGGGGCCTGTCCCAGTTCCCCATGACCTGGGGAGAGCCTGTGCAGGAGGCCGGGAGGACTGAGCTTGTGGGGCCGTGGGGGACCCCCTTCCCCCTCCCGCTAAGATTGGCCCCAGCTGGGCCGATGATCAGGCGGCCGGGCCTCTGTGAGGCCGTTAGCCCCACGCTGACCTCGGCACAGGAGCGGGTTCCCACGCGGTCAGGCTGCCTTCTGTCCTGCCCGGGGCAGTGTGTGTGCGTGTGTGCGTGACCGCTGCACCCCTGGTGCCACACGCACCACTGTGCCAGCCCCTCCCTGGCCCCCCAGCCCCGCCGGGCGCACTCTCGCAGCTGCTGGGCCATCCCTGCATCAGACGCACGAGCCACGCCCAAGGCCTCACTGCGGCCAGGCCCCAGCAGGTCACCCAGGGATGAGGACACAATCCCATTTGCATTTTTTCTTTCTTTTTTGAGACAAGTTCTCGCTCTGTCACCCAGGCTGGAGTGCCGTGGTGCGCTCACAGCTCACTGCAGCCTTGAGCTCCTGGGCTCCAGCGATGCTGCCTCAGCCTCCTGAGTAGCTGGGACTGCAGGCGCCTCATCACCATGCTCAGCTAATTCTTAAAAAAATTTTTTGCAGTAATGGGGTCTTGTTATTTTGCCCAGGCTGGTCTCAAACTCCTGGCCTCAAGCGATCCTCCTGTCTCAGCCTCCCACAGTGCTGGGACCACCAGTGTGAGACACCCGCCCGCCTCCTTTGCATTTTCAAAGGCTGTTCAGTAGCAGGACTGTGCAGGATGGTCCCAAACCAGAGCCCCCAGACCCATGGCGGCATGTCCTTCCCCCGGCAGGAGGACAGGCTGCCATGTAGCCCAGAGCCCAGCGCCCACCGCAATGTAAAGCCAAGTGACACGAGCCAGACGCGAGGGGACAACAGATGCAGAAGGAGCCACCACCACTGTAGGCTGCTGGAAGTTGGGGTGCCTTTGGGGTGGGGCTGGGAGGGGCGCCCCTGCCAGGAGAAGCCACGGGGCCTGGGGTGAGGATGGTGGCTGGGAGGCCCTCACACCCGTGGTTAAGTGTCTAGCACAGGGCAAAGCTGTGACTTCTGGAGGCTGTGCCTGGCTGGGGCAGCGGGGCTGTGGAGCAGGGACAGAGGGAGGGCCTGTGTCCTGGGGTGACTGCAGTGTCCACGGGGACCGGCTGGGCAGTGCTGGCTGGGCCGTGGTAGAGGGTGGGGCTCCCCAAACTTGTATCTTAGACCCACCTGGGCTCCCAGATGCCCCCAGAGCCTGCCGGGGGGGGGGTGACGGCAGGTGGTTGTGTCTGGTGGGTGAGGGCTGTTGGTCAAGGTGCCCTCGCCACCACCACGACGCTGGATTCTAGAGACCGAGGGGAGCAGGGCTGGAGTGGGGACGCGGGTCACACGGCCAGGATCAGTGCCACTTCCTGAGCTCACATACACTGAGTTTCAGGATCGTGCATCTAATCTTGTCGAAACCCGAGGAGCCCACTCTCCAGATGGGGAAACTGAGGCTCAAAGAGATCCCGCCACCTGCCTGGGGAAGTGGGGGCTGGGACGTGTTCTCCCTGTGTGGACCAGGGACGGTTCCCTCCGAGGCCCTGATGTGCCAGGCTGTGCTGGCCTCACCCTGCTGAGGGGCCCTGGGAGGTAGGACTCTGAGCGGGGTCCTCCGTGGGCCTAGGCTGCGGTAGGTCGGGCCAAGGAGGGCTGGAAAGGGGCTGAGCCGCAGCTCCTGAAATTCCACCCAGACCTGCCCGACGGGCAGCTCTTCCCCAGCCCCGGTGCCCGCTGTGTGGGCTGCGCCGACGCCCGTAAAGGAGCTGCCCAAGGGAGCCCATGGTGCCCGTGGGCCCAGAGAGGCCTGCACAGGCTCCGTGTTTGCACGGGAGGTGGGCCTCGTGCCCAGCGAAGCCACCATGGTGTGGAGGCCAGAGTGGCGGGTGCCAGGGCTCCCTCTGCCCCAGACCACCCTGCAGGCCCTGCCTGGCTGCTCCTGGCAAGGCCCCCCAGGACCTGCTCTCTGGGCAGGGGCGGCAGGCGCAGGGCCCTGAGGCAGGGTGCGTGGGTGTCTGCACCTGAGAGGGAAGGGGGGTGTCCTGCTGGGAGCCCCTCCTTTCCTGGGGGACCCAGGACTGGGATGGGACATGGCAAGGCAACTTGGACCACAGGTGACAAGTCCATGTCCCGTTGCCACAGAGACTCTTGCAGGAGGACGCAAGCCCTTCCCAAGTCAGGGCAGAGGTCTGGGGTTCCAGCAGTGACGACGCTGACATCTTGGGGTAGTCGCTCCCTGTGGACTCACTTCAGGTCCACGGGGTCCTGGTGGCCGTGCCCAGGGGAGGCACCATCTGGCCCCACATGCGGGCGAGGGGACCGCAGCACCAGCTCCCTGCTCCTCCCAGGGTGCTGACCCGAGGAGCCTGCCTGGGCCCTGGGGCTTCCGGGGTGTCTGCTTGGGCTGGCTGCCCCACCCCTGGCCACCTGCCCTCCAGCAGGACCTCGGGGAGGCGTGCTGGGCTGGACCCTGTTCTGTCCACCTGTCTCACTGTCCACCTGTCCATAAAAGTGGTGACGACCACAGCAGTGGCCGTGGCAGTGGCTGCTGTCGCCCTGGTGCCCGTGGTGTGCTGAGCACCACACCGGGGCTTTTCCTGCCCGCAGGGGCACTAAAACCCTCCCGGTGTCGCCACGGAAGCCAAGCTCAGAGTGGCTCCCTGACTTGCCGTCTTCACCGTGACACTCAGTCCCCAAGGGGCCCCTCCTCCACCTGCCTCCTGCCCCCCACTCGGGGCCAGGTGCCATCAGAGCCCCTGAGCTGCTGTGGCACGAGGTTCTGTGGAGCCCCTCCCGCCTGCCCGGCTCTGCAGACGTGTGCGGTCGGAGCCCACTTGGCCTGAGGAGGTGCTGATCCTCCCACGCTACAGGTCTGGGCACCCAGTCAGGCCACAGGCGGGCAGGTGGACGCAGGGTTTCACCCCGGGTCTGGCTTGCCCCTGAGCCTACTCCTACCCTACGCAGTAATGCGCAAAGCCTCTCCCCTGGAGACTTTGGTCAGGTTATTTGCTGGGGCGTGCCTCAGTTTCCCTAACTGTATAACAGATGGGTGGTGAGCACTGACCCAGGCTCCCAGAGGCGGGAAGGAGGCTGTGCCACCTTGGTTGTCAGGGCTCTTGGCACCTGGTGGGTGCTCCAATGTCAGACAGACCCTGTGACAGGTGGCTGGGGCCAGCCTGGGGCTGAAGCTGCCTCCAGCGCCCCGTGCCGGGCACCTGAGAGGAGCCCCGTGTGCAGTGGCTCACCCGTGCACCGGCACAGCCACACTCTCCCCTGGTGTGGCCTTGGCAACCCCTGTTTTGTAGCTGAAGAATCCGAGGCTCAGAGATGTCACCTGTCCACGATCTCCATCTTGCAAGGGACATAGCCAGGCACAAACAGGCCTCCTGGCCACCCCCTGGGCCAGCTCAGGGGTGGTGAACCACGTCCAGAGAGGTGTCTGCCAGGGCAGTTTCTGACATTGGCCAGACACACAGACCCACAACAGGCATGTGCACACGTGTGACACCCACACCCACACACACAGACAGCGACAACATCCCAACTCAGAGAAACACACATTTGTGCACATTCTGGCAAACGAGCACCGAGTGTCAGCCGTGCCTCACCGGCTGTGCATGCAGCTTCGGCACGGGCCCAGGGACAGCTGCACACGCATGTGCCTCTGCACACACGCACACTTGTGTATCCCATGCACATGGCCCCCCCTACATGTTTGTGCACACAAGCGGGAGGAACGAGGCAGGTGTCACTTTGCAGCTCAGGTAACCCCGAGCCCTGCAACCTGACTCCTCAAGGATGGGCCGCTCCCGCCCTCCCGCCGCTGCCACCCTGGGGCTGCCTCCCTGAGCCTGGCTGGGGGGTGGGGGGCGGTGAGCAGGGCCCTCGTTTGTCATTGCCTCCCACGGGCACTGAGCTGAGGGCAGCGTGTGCCCACCCATGTGCCACCCCTCACCCCCCCAGCTGCACCTGCTGCCACCTCTCAAGGGCCTGGGCCGGGGCAGGTCCAGGCCGAGTGTGTGGCCACCAGCCCATTCCTGGTGGCCCTGGGCCCCTGAGCCAACCACACCTCTCTTCGCCGAGCCCTCCTACACGCGTGGTCCCCAGCCAGGACCAGGCACCCGCATGCCGCCCCACGGGGGAGCGTGTGCAGCCCCACCTGCCCCGCCTCCCCTCACAGGGGGCCTCGCCGGGCCTCAGCCTCCATGGTGAGCACCCCCCCGCGCCCCCGGCACCTGCTGCTCCAGCTGCCTGGCCCTGCGACCCCGGTACTCACGCGGCCCCTCTCCCGCCTGGCCCTGGCCGCCCTCTGTGCGGAGCCCCCAGCGCTCTCCGCCAGACAGAAGTGAGCAGTGTGTGAACTTGCACAGGCAACAAGACATAATTTTGGCCAAACCCGCTTGACAGGTTTTCGATTCTCCCAGCCAGGAGCAGAAAGGAGGCAGAGACTGCCCGGAGCGGCCCAGCAGGTTCTGCCATCTCACAGAGAGTGGCCCGACAGGTCGGGCTGCAGCCACATAGAGATGGGATTGTTTCCCGCGATTACCTCGTGGCCTGGGCTGCGGGCTGGAGCCAAGCGCCAAACAAGGACAAGCTGCTCTGGGGCCCTGGACGCGGGGCCTGGGCTGGGGAGGGCAGGGGGGGCAGTCAGGGGCGCTGGGGGGGGCCGGAGGGCGCAGACTGCTGGTCTTGCCCCCGTGGCAGGGAGGAGGGAGCTCTGCCCAGAGCAGCCCCTTTCCTGCTCACGCCCGGCTCGCAGGTGACCTTGGGCAGGGCAAGTTCCCCTTTCCGGCTCGGTCTCCTTGCCTGTCGGCTGAGAGTGATGAGCACAGGCCTGCCCCTGCCAGAGCTCAGGGGACTTCTGGGAACTGCTGCAGGAAGGGGCCCCGCCTAGCACCCCCGCCGGGGGAGCCGGCCTTCTGCTTGCTGGGGCGGGCAGGGGCTGGGCCCCGGTCTGCCCTGTCTGCCAGGTCTGTGGGGTCCAGGTGAGTGGGCACCTCTGGGGCTCAGGGCAGGATGGGTGGCCCCAGCCAGGCAGAGCCCCGGTGACAGTGAGCTGGGGCTGGCCCTGCCTGGGGTAGCTGGAGCAGCTGGGCACTGAGGCTTGACGCATTTGTTATCTGGACACCAACACTGTGGCCACACTCACGCGTGGCCACGCCACGCTCCTACATACTCCCCCCAGCCACAGTCTCTGCCCCAGGACCCCTCTCCCCTCCCCGCCTCGCTGCCGTGTCCTCACCTCAGCCTGTTTCGTCTCTGCACAGAAGCAGGGGCCCCTGGGTCCACGGGGCCACTGTCCCGCCGTGGGCACCTGAGTGGACCTGGGCAGTGCAGGGCCCAGGGCAGGAGGACCCAGGATCCTGGCCAGCAGCCGGGTGAGGTCAGAGGACGGACTTCCTGCTCCCTGCTGGTGGCCTGCCCTGGGCTCAGGTGAGGACTGGGTCATCTCTGGCCCCACAATGACACCCCCCCCCCAGGGCTCGGCTCTTAGGAGGGGGCCGCGGCCAGCATGGCCACCCCAGGCTCCGGCCGGACTTTGGGGCTTGGTCGAGGCCTGTGCACGGCCTGCCTGCCCCTCCTGGCTGGGCCCTTGGTGAGAGGTGTGTGTGCGCTGCTGTGTGTGTGTGCGTGTGTGTGTGTGTGTGCACACGTGAGCTTGTTTTTTACTGTGGACTGAATGTTTTGCTGTGTCCCCCCGGGTTCCCATGTTGAAACCTCCCCCGAGGGGGTGGCGTTAGGAGGTGATGAGGTCATGAGGGCTGTGCCTCAGGGATGGGGTCAGGGCCCTCGTGAGAGAGGCCGCAGGGAGACTCACCCTGTCCGCCCGGGGTCATAGGGAGAAGGAGCTGCCCACGAGCCGCACGGTGGGCCCGCGGCAGCCGAGGATCTGCTGCCCTCGACCTTGGACTCCAGCCGTGGCGCCGTGAGAAGCACGTTTCGCTGTGTATAAGCCGCCTGCCTCGGGTGTTTGGCTGTAGTGGCCTGAACGGGCTCAGACACCCCTGGTGCGTGAGCGTGTGCATTTGAACGTGGTCAGCCTGATGGCCCGCAGCTCGTGCGTGTTCTCCTGCGTGTCTTTACGTGTGGGATGTGTTTGGCTGTGTTCTCGTCTGTGTGTGGCTGGGCGTACTGTGTGCGTGGCGGGAGAGCGGGGCCACGTGATGTGCTGTCGTGGCTTTGCGTGCGCATGTCAGGGGTCCCCACCAGCAGCGCTGACCCTCAGCCAGCCTGGAGCAGCTTCCAGAGTCTGGGGCCGGGCTGGGGGCTTGGTCCTGTAGCTCGGAGCCTCCTGCCCCACCCCCGCCCCAGCCAGGTTTGGATCCTGACTCTGTGCCTTGAGAGCTGGGCCACCTTGGGCCAGTTACCCAACCTCTCTGAGCCCAGGGCCTCATCTGCAGTTCGGGCTTTGTAAGGGTGGCCCAGCAGGAGCTGTGAGGCTGCAGGACAGGCAAAGCCCCCTGCCAGCATCTGCCCCACGAGGTGCTCGGGTGTGGGCTTCCTGCTCCAGGCTGGTCAGCAGAGGGCAGCCATGCTGAGGGGCAGTGCCAGGGACGGAGCAAAAGCGATGAGTCTCGGGGGGCAGCCGCTCAGCTGCTGCACAGCCCAGGAGCTGTGTTCATCGTCTCCCCACCTGGACAGGGAGTGGGAACAAACGGTGGCCCGGCCACGTGCTGGAAACCTGCCCAGGCTCAGAAGGTGCACCCATCTCGAAAGCAGCCCGCTGGGCGGAAGCAGCTGGACGCAGCCGAGCAGCTCCGACTCCGCGGACCAGAAGCCCCCGAGAGAAGCGTCCAGCCCGTGACGGCCGGCGGGGGTTAGAGGGGGCTGGGGGTCCGGGTGGGGGTGACAAAAGGGCAGGAAAACACTATGGGGACAGGAACGCTCTGTAACTCGGTTGTGGTGGTCATTACCCAGAAGTGCTCATTCGACGGCACTCGTGACTTGTACGTTAAAAACACAGACTTTGTTTTATGCAAATTATACCTAGTAAGGTAGGTTTTTAAAAAGATTAGTGAAACTGACTTTCAGAGCAGTTTTAGGCTCACAGCAAAGTTGAGAGGAAAGTACAGACACGTCCCCACAGCCCCTGCCCCCTCGCACAGCCTCCCCCGAGGGGCCACCCTGCACTGTGGACGACCGAGCCGCAGTTGGCACGTCGCTCCCGCCCGGTGGCTCCTGGCGCTTCTGCTCCGTGGGTTTGGAGTGTGTCGTGACGTGCACCCTCCATCAGCATCCCACAGAGCAGTGTCCCTGCCCAAAGCCCGGCTCCACCTCTGCATCCCTCCCTGCCCGGCCCCGGCAAGCGGATCTTTCGATTGTCTCCACAGTTCTGTCTTTTCCAGGGTGTCGCGTAGCTGGAACCACGCAGGGCGGCGGCGGCGCAGACTGGCCTCCTCCACGCGGTTTGTGCGCCGGAGGCTCCGCCGCGTCTGTGTGGCTGGACGCTGGCTCAGTTCCCCTCGCTGCGGTTCTGTTCTGGATGAACCACCGCGCATTCACCCGCCCGCTGGAGGGCATCTCAGATCTTGCAGGCTTTGGCCACTGTGAGTAACACCGGGATAAGCGCCCGCGGGCGTGTCTTTGTGTGGATGTAAGTTTCCAGCTCTTTTGGGTAAACACCAGAGCTCGGATCGCTGGGCTGCGTGGCGAGAGTGTGTTCAGCTGCGTAAGAGCAAAGCTGATGTTTAAGAAGCGGGAGGCTCCGTAGGGTCCCAAGATGGGTGTGGCCGTCCATTGTCCGAGCTGCAGGACACACCATGGTCCCCATCTGGCCTTGGGGCAGGACATGCTGGGCACTGGCCTCACTTTCCCGGTTTGCCCTGCTGTGGCCGGGTCTCTTTCCTGCCTGCCTGTGTTCTGCTGGGGCTGGGGACAGTGCAGCCACAGCTCCCCCACCCGCCTTCAGGAGGTAGGAGCTGGACCCCAGCACCACCATGGGACCTCTGTCCCCTCCTTGGGTGGACGGCCGTGTTGGACAGCGAGCGCGTGCTGGAGGACATGGCGTTCCTCCCCCGTTCTGCACCCCAGACCTCTGCTCCCGCCATCCCTCGGATAACCGCAGGGACCAGGTGCTCACAGCTGCTCTGGGCTGAGTGACCACTGGAGGCCAAGTGCATCCGCTCCACTGTTTTACAGGTGGGGAAACTGAGGCCCAGGGAGGTGGCGTGTCTTGCCCAAGGGCATCGCCTGGTGATGGGTCCCCCGGAAGTTGAGCTTGGGTCTGTGTAGGATCACCCAGCCCTCGCCGCCACGAAGCCCCTGCACAGACGGGGAGTCCGACCCGGAGGGGGGGCAGGCTCCACCCATCCCCTGCAGACACCGAGGGTCTCTGTCTCAAACTCCCTCCCCTCTGTGTGTCCAGATCTGGCCCCAGGGCTCCTGGTGGGGTCCCCCAGGGCTGTGGCCCTGGCGTGGGTGGGGCAGTCCGTGTGCCTGTTTCTCTGGAGAGGCTGTGGGGGGGCTGCTGCTGGGCCCGTCAGCTCACCTCTCTCCCCTCCTGGACCCGGCCGGGGGCACCCGCAGGGCTCGGCCCTCACACGCCAGCTCCGCCACGGGTGCTCGGTGGATGTTTGCTCTCCTGGTGTACACGGTCCCGCGTGCTCTGGCCTTGCCAACGTGAGCCCCCCCAGGTCCCACTGCCGAGGGCCCCATCTGAGGGTCAGAGGTGTTGGAGGCCAGGCCCCCAGAATGGCACAGCCCTGTCATCTCTCAGTGCCCAGGCTAGGGGGGTCGTGAGTCCCACATTCGTCGTCACCCTTCCTGGGTGCCCTTGGGCGAGGCCGCAGCCCGCCCGACCTTGAAGATGGAGGCCGGTGAGCATCCCCTGCAGGGTGGGGCCGCGGAGAGCTCCAGGGAAGCGGGCAGTGGTCACGCGGCTGACCCAGGTTGGGTCTGACCCAGGAGGACTTGCAGTTCTGGGGAGGTGGCCTTGACCTCAGGAAGGGTCGGGGGCAACGTCTTTGGGGTGGGGGAAGATGCAAAAGCCCTCAGCCCCTGTCCTGGACAGACCCTGCCCAGGCAGGAGGGACCTTTCGGACCCCTCCCCCACCCTTCCCAAGGTCAGTGAAGCTGCCTCTGGGAGCTGCGGGGGGGGGGGGGGGGGGGGCTCCTGCGGCTCCCTTCAGGTTCCCCCTCCCCACCTGAGACACGGTGACACTGAGCATTCAGGATGAAATGAGGTCCCTAGAGGGCGTTCCCTTGCCCTGTCCTCCCTCTGCGCCAGGTGCTGGGGACATGGCAGGCGTCTCGGCTCCCCGGCAGCGTCAGGGCACGACACAGCAGAACCTCAGCACACGGATGTGGCCAGGCCTCAGGGTCTGGGGGCTGCTCTCACCGGCCCCACAGCTAGAGGACGAGTGGACCTCAGTTTCCCCAGTGGCCCTCACCCGCACTGCTGAGCCCCAGGGCAGCACCCAGCACAAAGCCCAGGCAGCTGCTGCCCCTCTGAGGGGCTGAGGCTGTGGAGCCTGGGGAGGGGACCCATGGGGCTCCCTCAGCCCCCAGGGTCTGCTTCCTGGGCCAGCTGGGGGCAAACTGCCCGCAGGGTGAGGCGGCTCTCCAGGGCTTTCATCAAGCTGGAGGGAGATAAGGTTCAAAGGCGTCTGGCTGTAAACGCACCTTTAAAAGCCAGGCCGTCTGCTGGTGTTTGTGCCGCTGGTGACAGATAAGGGGCCCGGTGGGGGCACAGCTCCAGGCCAGGCTGCAGGGCCCTGGCCCCAGATAAATGGGTCACCTATTAATATGGCCCCGCAGAAGGGGGCTGCAGGGAGAGGGCTGCCTTCTGGGACCCCCCTCAATCCCTGCAGACAGGCTCCTGGTGGCCTGGCTGGGGGCCTCCCCGAGGCAGATGCTGTTGCCCTGGGCCAGGCTTTCCCCAATCCCTGCAGACAGGCTCCTGGTGGCCTGGCTGGGGGCCTCCGGGAGGCAGATGCTGTTGCCCTGGGCCAGGCTTCGGCCTGGCAGCTGGGGCAGGGGAGGGGCCTAGGGCCCTCCTGTCGGGGAAAGGGTGAGGTGCGCCCCATCGTCCCTGCATGTGGCCCCCACACTAGGCACTCTGTTTTAAAAATTGCTTTTTGATAGAACAAGAACTACAAGGATAACCCCCCTTGCAAAGCTGTAAACATTACGGATAAGACCAAAGTCTCCTTTTATTGTCATCTCTCAACCCTCCCCAGGGTGACCTCTATTTCTGGGGAGGCTGCTTCCTGCTGGATCTTTCTCTGAGTATCCACCTCCCTCTGTGCTCTCACCGTCCGGAGCCGTCAGTGGCACCGGGCACATTCACAGGTCTGTGCAGCCGTCCCTGCGGTTGGATTCCAGAACATTTTCGTCACCCTGGAGAAGACCCTGCACCGGTTATTGGCAGCCACTGCTGCTGTTCGCCCGGCCGCCACTGCGCCACCTTCTGTCTCTTCACATCTGCCTATTCCTGACGCTCCGGAAAAACAGAATCTGCCGTGTGGCCGTTGGTGTCTGGCCACTTTCTCTGAGTGCAATGTCCCCCGGCTCAGCCACGGTGCAGCTGTGGCGTCAGCGCCTCACGCCTGGACAGACCACGTTACTTTCTACCCATGCGTCAGCGACGGGCACTTGGTTGTTCCCACCCGCTGGCTGTTGTGCCTAGCGCGGCTGCGGACACGTATGTGTGGGGAGGCCGGTGGGGAGGCGGTGGGTGCGCCGTGAACATTTCCTAAATGAATGGAAAGATGGGAGGACCCGAGGGATTCCAATTCCAGTGGGTTTTGTCTCCTGTTGAAAAATAATATACGAAAATTTCCCCAGGTTGGGCGTGGTGACGCGCACCTGTAATCCGAGTGCTTTGGGAGGCCGAGGCAGGAGGATCACTGGAGTCCAGGAGTTCGAGGCTGCAGGAAGCTGTGATTGCACCACTGAGCTCCAGCCTGGGTGACAGAGTGAGGAGGACTCCATCTCTAAAGGAAAAAAAAAAAGAAAGAAAGAAAGAAGAAAAGTTCTCCAAACTGAAGGGCACGTGTGTCCACACGGAAAGGGCCCTGAGGGCCCAGAATGGCGACATGAACAAAGCCCCACATCTGAGCATCTCAGGACACACCTGGAATCAGGAAATGGTCCAGGAATCTTCCAGAAAGAAAGGAAATGATCCCAGGCAGGAAGCTCAGCCTGCCCCAGAGTGCTCAGCAGCCGTGGTGCAAAGTCTCCACGTTCTGAAGACCAAGGACCTCGGCCTCGAGGAAGCCGCCGGCAGGTGTCCACCAGGCGCCAGCGAGGAGTCCAGGCGTCAGGTGCGCAGCCTGGGCAGGTGGGCGGCGGGGCCCGAGCTCCAGCAGGGGATGCCCCGGCCCGGAGCCAGGGGGGCTCCCGCGGGGTCCCCTCAGGATGCAGGAGATGGCGCCACACTCCCACCTGGGGGCCGCCAGGTGGCCCAGGGAGATCGCCAAGAAGGACTCGAGAGAATTGAGAAGAGATGCGGACAACTGCGGGCAATTTTGGGAATTATTTACCAATGAGAAGATAGAATAATAATACAAAGACAACCATTAACTCGAGGGTGTTCAAAAAGTTGGGTGAAAAAGGGAAAAGATCGGAGGACATTGCATAGCTCGCCCCAGATAACGTTTACAGTCACAACAGCATAAACACCGCATGTGGTTCTGGAACATTTGGGAGGAAGGGCTGGCGGGGCGGAGCAGGACCCGTGGTGGTGGGGGGGCGGGAGGGGTGGGGTGTGAAGAAGCCAAATCCTCATCTCTGGCTGCGCTGGCCAAGAGGCTGTGTCTCAGCCAGAAAACTCGAGAAGCCTGGAGCTTCGAAGGCCAAGCCAAAAGGGCCCCTGAGCCGAAAGAGCCTCTGGTTGGTGGGAGCCTCGGGGTGGTGTGGGGTGGGCAGGGGAGGGCACTGTCCCCACAGGCCCGCAGAGCTGCTTCTCTGTTGAACTGTGCGCCGACACCGTTGCTAAAAATAACTAAAATCAGGGGCCGTGTGGAAGGGCTAGCCTGTGTGCAGCATGGAGGACTGGGTGGGCGGGCCCGGCTCCCGCCCTGGCACCTGTGGGGTGGGGACCCCGAGAGCAGGGCAGAGAGAAGGGCCTGGGGCACATCATGGGGTGCCCTGGGCCACTTTGGCCTCTAGGCTGCCCTGAGCTTCCTTCCTGGGACGCTGGCGACTCCTGGCATCTGCTCCTGCCGCGCAGCTCTCCCCTGGCGCTTGGATCCCTTGCCCTTTCAGGCTCAGCGTCGGCCCACGGGGGGGCAGAGGTGGGAGGGGGCCGAGCGGCCCACGGTGGGGCAAAGGTGGGAGGGGGCCGAGCGGCCCACGGGGGGGCAGAGGTGGGAGGGGGCCGAGTGGCACAGGGTGGCAGAGGCTGCGTTACCCTGGACGCACAGCACCTAGGTCATTGGGCAGTGACCATCGCCTCGAGCCCGCCAGCAGCTCTGGGGCTCCCCGCCTGGCTCTGGGAAACAGAAGACTTGTTTTTCTGCTTACTTGTCCCCTGGCTGGAGCCGCGGTGGCGGCGGTGCTCCCAGCCCCGCGTGCCGGCACAGAATGGCCTGGGCTGCCCTGAGCGGTGGGTTTAAGGGGCGGGAATGGGGGCTGTGAATCGCTGTGGGTCAGGATAACTCCACCCCGGTGTCGTGGGGGCAGTGGGGGCGGGGCGAGGAGGTGTCGGTGACGGGAGTGATCCCGGGACTAAGCCGGGCTGTCTGCCGGCACGTCACAGATCATAAAACCGCATCGGCCCGCAGCACACGGGAGAGCACGTCAAACCAAGATGTCGTAACCGAGGCCTGTGGCCGCGAGCCTGGCTTTGGGGCGTCACGGTCCATACACCGCAGATCCCACACACATCGTAAAGATACATTAATGGTCTATGTGTCTTTAAAGAAATACTAATATTGTTGTTTTATGAGAAACAAGAGTTGAAAATATTAAAAGTCAGAATTTTATGGCGCCTGAAAAAAGTTAAATAATGAGGACGTGGGAAGGGAGACCAGTGTCTGTCGCTGCCCCGTCTCACCGCCCCCCCACCCTGCCCCCGCCCAGGACTCGCGGGGGAGGGGCCGAGTCGCGGATGCGCTTGGCGGCCGCAGCCTCTCCGTGAACCTTGGGCTCAGCGAGAAGCTTCCTCCTCGGGAGGGTTTGGAAAGCGGAGATACAGGACGGGTGTTGGGGTTGTGCAAACAGTCGCAGGCTCGGAGGGAGGGCTGCGCGGGGTGTCTGGGGTGGGGGGTGCACAGCAGGAACGGACCCACCGGGCCCCCGGGGCCCCCTGGTCCAGGGCACGACAGCAAGTGTGGACAGGGCCGCTGGGAGGACACGGTTTCCCCCGCGCTCTCTGCAGGAGGAAACTCTTCCGGCTTCCACACACTCCCTGTCGGATGGTGATTTACTTTAGTGCAGGTTTAAATTCTATCTTATGTTCAGCTCGAAGGACCTGCGGAGAAGCAACACACGGAAGCGCAGTGGGAGGCACTGCGGGCGCCCAGGGGTGTCCGGTGCGACCGAGGCCGCGTGACCGCCCGCGGCGCTGAGTCTCCCAGCCCAGGACACACGGGGCTTCCCCCCGCAGCCGCCCGAGGCAGGGGCTGACGGCTCTCCTGGACGGGGAAGGGATTTTCTGGGCGAATTGCTTTTCTCCTCTGGCTGGGATGTCGCCCGGGCTTTGTCCCGCACAGGGTGTGCGTGGGGTGCAGGGAGTGAGCCTGTGCAGCCCCCCGGCCGGGCGGGAGCCGCCCTGTGTGCAGCCCGGGGGCACGGGCACACCCGGGGCAGGATCCGCCAAGACTTTGCTCAGGCTGTGAGTTCGCTGTTGTTGAGCTGGGCTTCCCAATCCAGCGGCATTTGCACACTCACCGTGCTGTGCACCCACCACCTCTATCTGGCTCCAAACATTCTCTTCACCCCACAGGGAGACCCCTGCCCACGGACCCTCCCTCCTGCCTCCCCTCCCTCAGCCCTGGCGACCACCGGTCTGGACGTTTCACGCAGCTGTAATCATACAACATGTGGCCTTTGTGTGGTCTCTTTTACTGCGTAACGTCTCAAGGCCTGTCCCCGGTCAGCATGTGTCAGTGTCTTTTTGTCTGCTAAGGTCGCCTGTGTGGAGGGACCAAAACTACCCCAAGTTCGGGTCCTCGTGCACCAGGCTGCTGTGAATTTTCAGGGCCAAGTATTTGTTCAAACACCTGTTTTCCATCCTTTTGGGGTATTTCGCTCAGGTTTTAAGGCATATTTTCTCCCCGTCATGGGAGCGGCTGTTGAACAGTAATGACCTTTATTGAGCGTTTACCTGGTGATAGGAACCTGGCTGAACAACTCCTGTAACAGCACAGGTAAGGCTGAGCGTTCAGTGAGTTGAGTTTTGACAAATGCATGTAGCTGCGTGACCCCAGATGGCAACATAGGACGTTCCCGTCAACACGGGCTCCTCTGTCCGGGGCATTTCACCCGCTCTGTCCCCAGACACATTCCATGCTCCGCGCTCTGCCCCTGGAGAGTGATTCTCTTCTAAGATCTCATGAGGACGGAACCAGTCCAAACGGAGCCCTTTGGGCCCGACTTCTGGTCGGAACACGGTGGCTGAGATCAGTCCTGGGGTCAGGGCTCCCTCCGGTCCTGGCCGGGCAGTGTCCCTGCGAGGACGGAGCCCAGTGTCCCTCCCAGTCACCCGCTGACGGGCATCCGCGCTGCTTCCCCTTTCTGGGGATCCCGGGCCAGTGTGCAGGCGCGGCGGGAGCGTCGGCTTCCACCTCGGGGACAGACCCCCAGGCGGGACAGCCGGGCCCTGGGCTCAGCGTCCGCCCGTCTGCCTTCCGCAGGCCGCACCGCCGCAGTCCTGCGCCACATCCTTTCCGGCACTTGCTGCTGTCGTCACTTCCGTTGTAGCCATTGTTGTGGGTATTAGCCCCAGTCTGAAGATCAGAAAACAGAGGCTCAGAGAGCTGAAGCCAGCTGCCCCAGGTCTCAGAAAGGTAAGTGGCAGGGTCAGAACGTGCCGTGACTAAAGCCCGGACGCCTGTGCCGGGATCCCAACTCTCAGGCCAAGTCCGTCTGTGCTGGCCCCGGGTCCCCGGCAGCCTGGAAAGGCCTCATGTCCCATCTCGTCCCCATCCGCTGGCCCCTGAAGCTCTCGCCGTCCCCTCCAGCCGGCCCCAGGCCCTTTTCCTCCTGCGCACTCTGGCCATCGGTGCTGTCCTCTGCCTGGGGCCTTGGCACCTGCCATCCCCTCTGCACCTCTCTCCTGCCTGGTCCTCGAACCCACGAGCAGCGAGCCTTGGTCCCTGTGCGTCCTTGGCCTTTGTGCAGAACAGTGCCTTTCAAATGACAGCAAGTGGCAGTTGACACCTTTCTGTCCTGCGGAAAAGTGCAACCTGGGAGGGCAGGAGCCGGCCTGACTTGCGGCCCCGAGGGCTGGGCCTGGCACCGGGCGGGTGGGCCTGGCCCCGGGCGGGTGGGCCTGGCAGCAGTGAGTCTGCTGGAAACACCCCTCTGGAGCTGGCGGAGCAGGGGTCGCCTGTAAATAAAAGCCGTCGGAGGGGTCACTAGCGGACATTTCAAGTCCTGGGAGACGAGACAACCAAGGCAGCATTTTTACCCCAAGACTGGGGCTTGGGGACACCCCAGGGGAGGGTCCCCTCTGAAGCTTCCGCGGTGCCCCCTGCAGGGAAGATGGGGACCCCTCCTTATGGCCTTTTGGTTTAGATGGGAGGTGGGGGGTGCCCCGCCCTCTAATCTGGGCTCCGGTGGGTCTCGAGGCAGTTGGGGCCGGGAGAGGAAGGCGCTGGGGCAGGGTTGGCCGTCTGCTCCTGGGTCCGCGGAGGCTGCGCCCGGCGCTGGGACACCCTCCCTGGCTGGGGGTGCTGCCCGGGCCTAGGCCTGTGTGGTCCGTTACATACTATGTTGCTTTCCAAACACGCACAGTTACATAAACGCTGATAACACTTCATAAACATTTTTCTAACATGCGGAATGTTTGACATGAATTTCAGCTATTTTAGAACTAATAAACAATTGTCAATGTCATGGCCAACATGGAGCAGAAGCCGCAGCACTTTATGGAAGATCAAAGGCACGAAACGAGCTCTTCTTTAGGAAAAAGAGGACGGGAGAGAGACCCATCCTGCCCTCCTGACGGTGGGCTCTGCGGCTCTAGACCGTTGGCAGAGAGGCTCCTGGGGTCCGGACGGCAGTGTCCCCTCCGGTGGCTGTGGGCTCCGGAGGGCTCGGGGGGCTGGCTGAGAGATGCTTCCCGGCACTCGTGGGTGAGGGGTGTTGGGGGGGCTGTGCTGGTCCAGGAGCGCCAGCGAGCTGCCGGGCGCCCAGCCAGCCGCCCGCCTCAGAGCCACAGCTGGCGCCAGAGAGCTGGGGGCCGAGCCGCTGTCCTTCCGAAGACGCGTGCTCCGGGGACGCCGGGCACCTGAGCACACATCCCGGTCCCCGTCGCCGGCCTGGGCTTCTGTGCTGGCTCTTCCCACCCCTCACACGTGTCATGGGCTGGGGGCTGGGAGGCGGCCGTGCCCGAGACCCCTCGTGGGCAGGGAGGCACATCAACCGGGGACTCGTTCCCGCAGGTTGAGGGTGACCGAGGTGCAGAGGAACGGGGTCAGGGCGGCACCCTGCACCGGGAGGGCCCTTGGGGGACGCGGCTGTGGGGAGGGCCGTGGAGAGCTGGGAGGGGCGTGGGGTGTTGCCAGGATTCCACGGAAAACGCACTAGTCCTGGCCGGGGTGGGCAGACCTCGAGACGTGGCCCTTTCTCAGCCCCCCCCCACCCCCCGTCACCCTCTTCTGGAGCCAAGGTGACAGCAGCCCCTGGCTGCCGACTCCTCCCTCTGTGGACCTGCCTGAGGGGCAGAGACTTGCGTGTTGGGGCTGCAGCCCGGTCCCATCACCACACTCGCAGCTGTCTGGCAGGTCCCCAATGCTGTGTCACAGAGCACGACTGCGTGCTGAGCGCCCTGCTGAATGTCTCGGGGTCGGTAAGGGGGACCCGCTTGCATCCAGGGGAGCTGCCACCGCCTCCTGTGCGAGGAGCTTGTCTGAGCCGTGTCTCCCTGCAGTCTGTCCCAGCACCGCAGCAAGGGGCCTGTGGGAGGGAGACCCGGCCCCTCGGCCCCCCAGATCCCCCATGGCTCCCGCTTCACTGGAGGAAGGCCACAGCCTTCAGGAGGCCAACACGGCCCCCCCCCCCCCCAGTCTATCCCCGAGGTCTGTGTCCTGAGCCGGTGCAGCTGCCCCTCGAGGCCAGCACTCTTGGCAAACGCCTTTCACAGGAGAGCATCCTGAGGCTCAGAGAGGCTAGCTCTGCGGTCCCAACCCCAGGGCTGCAGACCGGTACCGGTCCGTGGCCTGTTAGGAACCAGGCCGCACAGCAGGCGGTGGACAGCGAGCAGGCGAAGGAAGCTTCACCTGTATCTACAGCTGCTTCCCATCACCTGCGTCCCCACCTGAGCTCCACCCTCTCCGATCAGTGGCAGCGTTAGATTCTCACAGGAGCGCGGCCCCGCTGTACACTGCGCGTGCGGGGGTCTGGGCTGCAGCCGGTGTCAGGCTCGTGTGCGGGGGTCTGGGCCGCGGCCGGTGTCAGGCTCGTGTGCGGGGGTCTGGGCCACGGCCGGTGTCAGGCTCGTGTGCGAGGGTCTGGGCCGCGGCCGGTGTCAGGCTCGTGTGCGAGGGGTCTGGGCTGCGGCCGGTGTCAGGCTCGTGTGCGAGGGGGTCTGGGCTGTGGCCGGTGTCAGGCTCGTGTGCGAGGGTCTGGGCTGCGGCCGGTGTCAGGCTCGTGTGCGAGGGTCTGGGCTGCGGCCGGTGTCAGGCTCGTGTGCGGGGGTCTGGGCTGCGGCCGGTGTCAGGGTTGCTGCTCTGTTTTCATAAATGGACTTTTAGTTACCCGAGTAACACACGAGCACATTCTCGTTCTGAACAGAATGATGATGGCGAAAGTCAGCTCTAGCCCCAGCCTCCCCGGTTCTGGCAGACAGTGGTGCCTCCAGGAGACTCCCCCACGCGGAGCGCCCCACCCAGGCTCTGCACCAGCCCCGGGCTGGCAGCCTGGGGACTTCCGCTCTCTGCAGTAACACGCGGGGCTGAGGGACCAACTCCTCCCCCTTCATCTCTTGCACGCAGGGCCCCAGCACACCCCAGCACCATTCTACCCGAATGGAGGCACAGAGAAGTTAGGCAACTTGCTCGAGGCCACACAGCCAGGCTGTGCAGAGCTGGGACGTTAACCAGCATGGGCGTCGGGGGTCCTCCCTCCTGACCGCCTGCACCCGCCCTTCCCGAGGCCGTGCTGGCCGTAGGCGTGTGCTCAGACATCGAGGTCTCACCCCAGCTGGAGGCCCGGACGCCAGCCCCAGCGTGTCTGTGTCTACTGATGTGAGGTGCCGCCCCGGGGTAGTTGCCCAGTTGGAGACGAGCCCCCCGGAGAGTGCTGAGCACCTGTACCCGGTTCACTGATTCTCGTGCGTGTTCAGCTACCACCTCCACACTCACCCCCCGCCCCACGCCCTTGCTCAGCTCAGTGGGGCTGGGTGGGGTCAGAGTGGCTAGTGCAGGCCCAGAAGCCCTCGAGGCCCCAGAAGCCCTGTCGGCCTGCCCTCTGGGAAGGCCAGGCTTCACGGGGAGTGGGGACCAGTGCACCTTGAGCCGGCCGGCTGCCTCCAGGGCCACGGCCTCCTTCTCCCCTGCCCCTGCGCTCACTGCCGGCCACCGCTGAGAGCAGCAGGCCCGGGGAAGGGTCGGGCCCTCCTCTCGTCAGCATTCTCCTCGGAAAATGTGAGTCTTCCCGCCGGCTGCGGGCCCACAGCCCCTCTTTGCCAGGGCATCAGCAGACACCTCTGCCTGGCAGCGGCCACGGCCGCAGAATGCTCCGGGGAGCGCCGGAAGGCTGCATGGAAACCCCACCCCATCAGTCTCTGAATCGGGGGTGCTGCCTGTGGGCCTGGGGTCTCGGGGCGGGGGGTGCCCAGCTTTTCCAAATGGTGACTCAGCTCTTCATCTTTAGGGTCTGGCTGGCCAGGGTTTGGGATGCGGAGCAAGGCCCCTGTCCCACCTCCTGCCTTCGAGTTTCACGGAAGGGACGGAGGGCTCGGGCCCCAGGCTCTCCCCTCCCCTGCCTGCCTGGGGGACACAGGGGCAGCTCTTCCCTCCGCACCCAGCGCTCTGCCCCCACCCGACCGTGCAGCCACGCCCCGCCGCAACCTAGCTCAGGCCACAGCACGTGTGTCCACGTGGCCTCATTTCTTCAGCAAATACTCACAATCGTCCAGACTGCGGCCCACTCTGTCCTCGGTCTGGGCGTGAGGATGAAGAGTAGGAGCCCCGTGGAGCTGGGTCCCCTCCAGCTCAGTGGCCCTGAGTCACACTCGCTGCTGCCCGCTGGGCTGTGGGGCCCGTGTGGGACACATACGGGACCGTGAAGACCCCGTCCAAACAGGGGGACTTGAAGACCTCACTTGTCACTTTTTTATGCTGATAACGTGTGAAATGATAACATTTTGGATGCACTGGGTTAATATAGATTACCAAGACAATCTGTTTCTTTTTCCTTTTCTTAACGTGGCCGCTGGCACATGTGAAGTCACCCGTGGCTCATGTTCCATTTTTGCAGGTGGACAAATGACAAGGGCCTTCGTTCCTGATGGCAGAAACCACCTGACAGGGCCCCGCGGGCTGCGTGCAGAGAGCCGGGCTGCTCTCTCGTCTCTCAGCCTCTCCCCACTCCGCCCCGTCCCGCCTGCCCAGACCCTCCTCGCCAGCGTGGGCAGGTCCCCGGGCCGGGCTCTGTGTGCTCAAGGTTGCTGTCCCGGGCGCCTGCAGCTCAGGAGAACAATGGTTGTGAGGTTCGTGCCCTTTGTTTAAAAAGATCCAGGCCCATGTGGTTGTCCGGGCTGTGGGCTTTGGTGACATTAGCAGAGCAAAGTCCTCTCCCCTGGGAGGACGACTCCAGCTGGGGGTGGAGAGGCGTGTGTGTGTCCCAGGGCTGGGTTGTAAGTGCCACAGGCTTTGTTCCAGCTCCAGGCAACCAGGGAGGAGCAGAGGCTGAGATGGAGATTTTCTGTGCGAGGGATGCACTGGGAGGGGCTGTGTCCTCGTCTGTGTGTCCCCTGCACAGGCCCGGCCCACGTAGGGCCAGACAAATGTCGGACCAAGGATGAGTTTGCGCCGTGCTTGATGCTAACCCCAGGTTCACATTTTTCAGTTCTTAATAGTCCAGAAACCCCAGGAAACTAGCAGAGCCTCAGGTCCCGGGGCTGGGTGGCCCCGAGCCCCTGCAAAGAGAGGCACCGGCGCTCTGGGGGCCCCTCAGGCTCTCGGTGGCTTCCGGGACCACCACCTGCTGGGCACATACGGAGACCTCTGCTGGGAGAATTAGGAAAGCACCCCGCAAGAGGGGTGGGGGGTCCTGCCTCCGCCAGAGCAGAGACCAGCTGTCCAGGCTCAGTGTACACCCCCAGCCCCCAAGCCCCCTGCCCAAGCCCAGCAGCCCAGCGCCGACTCCTGCCCCTGGGGGCTGACTGCAGCCTGAACCCCACCCCCCAGCAGAACTGCACTTGGTTTATGGCTGTTTCTCTTTTTTCCGGAAACTTTGCTCCCTGTGTGGCAGATGTCCCCAAGGCCATTAACCCCCGGCTGCCCTGCCCGGGGCCCTGGGACCTGGCCACCCCTTCCTGACCACCGGCAGCTCTTAACCATCCGCTCTGAGGCTCGGCCTGCCAGCGGGCCTGGGTCTCCAGGGCAAGGCCAGGGACCACTCTCGGGGGCGATCCTCAGGCCAGGTGGGCGTGAGCTGTTAGCTGGGATGGCAGGGACCCCCCATGAGCGGCCGCTGCCCTGCACAGGCCCTGGGCTGTAGCTTCTCCTCGGCCCTTGCTGTGGCCAGGGGCGGGGGCTCCGTCTGACGGCCCTGCTGCTGCCCTGGGGGGCTGACCTCCTTCCCCTTTCTGAAGAGGGGAACTGAGGTTCGGGGACCTGCCTGAGGTCACAGGACCGTCACTGCAGAGCAGGATGAGATTCCGCACCCGGATCGTCTGCTCAGGCTGCCCACTGCGTCCCTGAGCCGGGCTCTCCTCTCTGGTTCATGATGGACCCTGGGGAGGGCCAGGAGCCAGGGCTGGGGGACCATTCTCCAAGGCCAAGGCCCTCCTCGGAGCAGTGGCCAGTGCTGGGGGAGGCAGGCGGGGCAGGACGTGGTGGGGAACAGGAAGGCCCAGGCAGCCAGTGTGGGGCAGGTCTGGGTGTGGCCGGGTTAAGACTCCCTGGCAGGGCAGGGGGTGGGGGCGGGGATTCCTTTATTGCTTTCATTGCTCTTAGAGGAGCTGTGACCTTTCACCTTTCTCTGTGATAAACGGGGACAATCGGTCACCCACCAGCCCTCAGGCCAGCCCAGCCTCAGGGCCTGGCAGTTCCTGGCCACCCCCGGCTGCCCATGGCTGGGACTCGCCACTCCAGAGAGGGGGCGTGGTCCCGACTCCCAGATGGTGCACTGGTGCTCTATTGGGCACCTGTTGTATGCCAGGCCCTGTGAGGCCCTGGGCTTTGGTGACAAACATGGCCCATGTGGGACCCATCCTCCTGGAGTCTGGACTCAGTGACAGTCACACACTAGCAGTGACACAAAAGACCAGGGAGTTGTGAGCAGGAGTCCAGCTCTGGGAGGGGTGCCGAGGGCCACACAGACCCAGGACAGGCCCTGGTCCGGGCCCCGAGGTAGGGATGCAGGAGAGCACGGGGCCCGGCTGGGGCCCTGGGGGTGGTCAAGGGACCAGGTCTGCGTGGCAGCAGGTGGGCAGAGCCTTGAGGGCTTCAGGGCGTTTGTGGGGAGGGACACGGGCCAATGTTGGAGTGGAATCGGGAGACAAGGATGCTGCCATGGCCACCCAGACGGGGATGGCCGGGTCGGGGGACCTGGGGGCTGGGTCAAGTGCAGGAACTGGGTCCTCCTAGGAGCAGATCCATGACTGGCCTCAGCTGTTTGGGGACATCGAGGATGACTGAGGTCAAAGGGGCACACGGTGGTCCTGCTGCCTGAGTCAGGGGCAGGTTGGGGATGAAGGCAGAGGCCTCCCACGGGCCTGGTGGCTGGGACAGAGGTGGTCCTGGCGCGGCCTGGCCTTCCCAGGCCACCAGCTCGCAGTGGCTCCAAGAGCGACTCTGCTTTTTTTATTTTTCTTTTGTTGCCTATAGCTGGATTTAACTGCAAACAGCAATAAATTACGAATCTGGAAAAACATCCCTTGTCCCCACAAAGGATGTGCCTGTCCCCAAATGACAAATGGCTCTGAATGAACATTATTTAGTATTTATAACTTCCGCCGGACAGAGCTTACAGATGTTACTGGCAAGTCCTGCCTGCCCGGGGTATTTCTAGAGCCTGTTGTGTTGCTGACATGGTTCTTGTGAGCAAGTCTGTCCTGAGGAATGAGCTGTCTGGGCCCAGAGGGAAGGCCTGGGTGCCGAGCCCCCTATGGGACTGCAGCATCCCTGGCTCCCTTGCAGGGGCGCTCCCACCCGTGCTCGGAGCAATGGGAGTGGGAGCGGCTTTAGGAGCCCGTCTTGCCAGGGAAGCAACATGTGTGCAGGGCCCAGGGAGGCCGGGAGGGGCCCACGGTGGGGTGGGGGGGAGCCCCAGGGGGCAACGGAGCCAGCTGGGGTGTCCTGAGGGTCTGCGAGCAGCCCCCTCCTGGGCCCCGAGGGCCTGCACCTCCCTCCTTCTCTGGCCTTGTCCGCACTGGCTGATGGAGGCCACGCAGTCCTGCTCAGGTGAGCAAACAGAAGAGAGGTGGTGGGGTTTGGCCTGTGCTTTCTCTGGGGACAGAAATGCCGTGTGGTCCTTACAGAAGCGTCCAGGGGACATGCCAGGGGGTCGAGAGCAAAGGCAGCGAGGATGTCTGGGGGAGTAGACACGTGGCCCTCACAGCGAGCACACACGGTGCCTCTCTGCAGACGAGGACACCGAGCACAGAGGGGCTGCGAGCGTCCCTCGGCCCTGCTGTCCAAAGGCAGCTGGGACTCGAGCCCCGGCCGGGCCGTTTCCCGCGAGTGAGCTCTGCCAGGGGCCCAAGGCCTGGCCTGTCCGCGGCCCCCCACCCAGAGTTGTGGGTTTGGGGGTGTCGTCTGCTGTGCCGGAGACTCCCTCACGGCCGCCCCGGGGATCCCGCGGAGGGGTGGGGTGGTCTAAGTGCCTCTTGGGCTTGTAGCACGCAGACGTACAACTTTATTTGAGTGTTTAATTCCCCCTCTCATTCATAAAATAAACAAGGGTGATTTATCTGCGAGTGGCTGGAAACTTCGCCAGGCTCTCTGCAGAGGCCGGGCCGCAGCGCCGGGAACTGCTCGGAGCTAGACCCAGGGAAGTATCTGCTTTTAAGTGAGGCGCAGGCAGGAAGCGGATGGACCTCATATTTTAGTTAAGGAGGTTAGTGGGCTGGGCTGGAGGGTCTTAAATCTTTCACCAGAAAATCCCGCGAAGCTTCGGGGGAGGCCCCGGGTGCGCCAGACGAGGAGTGGACGGCACACGCTCCGAGAGCCCAGTTGATTTAGAGGCCGAGGTATTAGGGGTTTTCTGAGATTAGTTTAAAATCTTCAGAGAAAATCATTAGTGTCCCCCTCCCCGCACCCCCTGCTCTGGGCACTGTGGGCTCCAGGCTGGGGACTCAGCAAAGGCAATTGTCCCCTGATCCCCTGGAGCCCGAGAGGGTGGCGAGGAGAGGGCTCAGAGCCACGAATTTCGGGGTCAAGGACGGGCTTTCCTGGCTCAGCTGAGGAAATGACACTGTTCCTGGTGACTGGGACCACGTCTCTGCTGCCACCAGCCCCCAGGCCCTTTTCTGCCCCATCCCTCCCCAAGGGCAGGGGGTTGGGCCAGTGGGCACCTCCATGAGGCTGATGACCACTCTGCACCCCCCGAAGGGGATGCCACCCCCAAATCATCGGCACCCAGGGCCCCATGTTTCTCTGGTGGTCATCTGGTGTCCCATCTCAGGGGCTGCAGGACACACTGTGCTCACGCTGGTCAGTGCCCTCGGGTGACCTCAGAGCCCTGCTAGGGGGAAGTGCCCAGTGGGGAGGTGGGACGGCTGCTGGCTGGCTGTCCCCAGGCTCATCTGCCTCCACACCCACCCTGTGGACTTACTGGAAGGAGGCACCGCATGGAGAGTCCTCGCCTGCGTCCGCAGTCCTGACCGACCTGGTGAGAAGGTTTTCTGTGTTTTGTTCAAAGTCTTTAGAAAAATTCCTCGTCTGCCTTCCACATCCCCGGGACTGCTCCCTGGCCCTGGTGGCTTCCTTAGGTTCTACCTGGGCACTATTAGGTGAGTGGTGGCCATGTGCCTGGTGGGCACAAGTCTTCCTCTGCCCTCTCTGCTTGTCAATGTCACCCCATGGCCTACCTGGGGCCTTGTCCAGCAAGAGTGACAGGTGGGAGGGAAGACTAGTCCCTGGGACAGCCCAGAGGGAAGGAGGGGGCTGGGGCTGTCTCTGTCTCTACTTTGTTTTTCTGTGTCCATCTGTCTGGGGGGCCCTTCCCTGACTCGTCGGCCACCAGTGCCCCCCTGCGGTCTTGCCGTCCCTCTCTCTCCATCTGTCCCTGTCTCTCTGGTTCCCCCTTGGGCCATGTTCCTCGCTCCTGCAGAGGGACAGTCTCACCCTCCCTCCCCGTGCACACGACATACTAAAGGCTCAACTTGACCCGTCCCCATTCCTGGCCACCAGGACCTCTCAGAGGTCAAGTCCAAGGGGCCTTGCCCATGACCATGTGCTGAGTTCCTCTGTATATTAAAAGTGAAGAAATGCCAGAACTAGGCTTCGAAAATGCTGTAACCTCTAAAACGTTGGTATTGAACAATGCGGCGCATTTCACACGTGAACAGCACGACTCGGAAACAACGAGCTTCGAGGTCAGAGGGGAGGCCCTCAGAGTAAGTTAAGCACTGGGCCACTAGGACCCCCTGACCTGGCCCTGCCGTTTCCCAGTTTCTGGGAATAGAATCTAGCAGCCGCAGCCTGGTGTTCACAGGCCTCCTAGGGGCGAGGCCCGGGCCCGTGGCTGGGCGGCAGGACGGGCTGCTGGGCCCACCTGGTGTGGCCACCTTCGAAAGGCCGCTCTGGTGGCCTGTCTGGGCGGCCCTTCCCCGGCGGGGCTCCTCCCAGCCCCTGCTGGCCCCTTGCGGTCCCGGAGGTGTGGGAAGGCGCCATGACTTGGCGGGCTCCGTCCACCCACCCTGTCCCCCACCCAGGGAGAGGCCCGGCTGGGAGCAGCCGACTGCACGGCCCCAGTTCTGGCAGGGAGCGCGGGTCTGGCCTCTGAGGGAAAGGCGGGCGGTCTGGAGAGGAGGAGACCCCGGGTCCCCACGTTCTCTTCCCAACCTCCCCCACCTGGGCAGTGCCCACCTGAGGGCAGACAAACCCTGCACAGAGGATGCCGTGGGTTCTTGCAGCCACGTCACAGCGCACAGAGGAACACGCCTGTGTGGGGCGTGGAGCCGGCTTCCCTGCCTGTGGTGGGACGACTGTGAACTGCAGCATCCGGCTCCTGGTGGGATCAGGCAGAAGCTGGGACCGTGGCCTGGCCTGCTGACCCCTGGGCCAGACGCTGCCCACGGCCACCTGCTCCTGCTTGGGGGACCCTTCACAAAGGCCCCTGGGGACTCCCTCACAGACCCTGGGGACCCCCCTTCACACAGACCCCAGGGATCCCCCTCACACAGAACCCAGGACCCCTTCACACAGACCCCAGAGACCCCCCCTCACACAGACCCTGGGGATCCCCTCACACAGACCCAGGGACCATACCCCTCACAGACCCCGGGACCCCCCCCTGCACAGACCCCAGGGACCCCCCTCGCACAGACCCTGGGACCCCCCCCCTCAGACCCCAGGGACCCCCCCTTGCACAGACCCTGGGACCCCCCTCAGACCCTAGGGACCCTCCTCACAAACCCAGGGACCCCCCCTTCACACAGACTCCAGAGACCCCCCTCACACAGACCCCAGAACCCCCCTCAGACTCCAGGGAACCCCCTCAGACCCCAGGGACCCCCCTCACATAGACCCCAGGGATTCCCCCCCTCACAGACTCTGGGACCCCCCCTCACACAGACCCCAGGACCCCCCCCCCGCACAGACCTCAGGGACCCTCCTCGCACAGACCCTGGGACCCCCCTCAGACCCCAGGGACCCCCCTCACACAGACCCCGGGGACTCCCCTCACATAGACCCCAGGGATTCCCCCCCTCACAGACCCTGGGACCCCCCCTCACATGGACCCAGGGACCCCCCTCATACAGACCCCAGGACCCCCTTCACACAGACCCCAGGGACCCCCCTCAGACCCCAGGGACCCTCCTCACACAGACCCCGGGGAACCACCTCATAGACCCTGGGGACCCCCTCACAGGCCCTGAGGACCCTCCTCACACAGACCCCGGGGACCCCCTCACAGGCCATGGGGATGCCCCTCACACAGAACCTGGGATCCCCCTCACACAGACCCCAGGGACCCCCCTCACACAGACCTCAGGGACCCCCTCACAGACCCTGGGGACCCCCCTCACACAGACCCCGGGGATCCCCCTCACAGACCCCGGGGACCCCCCTCACACTGACCCCGGGGACCCCGTCACAGACCCTGGGGACCCCCTCACAGGCCCTGGGGACCCTCCTCACAGACTCCAGGGACCCCCCTCACACAGACCCCAGGAACCCCCTCACAGACCCTGGGGACCCTCCTCACAGACCCCGGGGAACCCCCTCACAGATCCTTTGGACCCTCCTCACACAGACCCCGGGACTGGGCTGTCCTCCGCTCTTCCTCCTGTGGTAGCTGTGGGGGGTCTGGGCCAGGCTGTGGGGGGTCAGGGGACGGAGGGAGCTGAAGTCCCTTCCACCCTGGCTGGACGTGGTACTCCGGGTGGCTGGTCCTGCGAGGGGCTGCTCAGCCCAGCTCAGACGTCAGGGCCCCCGGCCACCACCCTCCGGGTCCCGTCCCCTGTCCTCCCTGCCTCCTCCCTCTGCTCTCCTTCTCCCTCACGCTCCGGGGTCCAGCTGGGCTCAGGGGCAGCCCCGCAGGCCGGGGGGGTCAGACCTGCAGTTCCAGAAAGGGCTGGTGCGGGCAGGACCACTGCCGGTGGGGTGTGGGGGTCCCTCTGAGGAGGTGGCCTTTACGCTGAGGCTGCAGAGGTGCGAAGTGGCCGGCCAGGGCAGGAGGGGCAGAGCTCAGGCCGGTGGTGGGACCTAGCTCGGCCTGCGCGTGGCGGGTGGGCTGGCGTCTGCAGAGGGCCCGAGTGTCAGCACCACTGTCCCCAGGGGGGAGAGGTCACTGCCTCCCCACAGGCCTCCAAAAAGCAAGTGGAAGGGACAGTGACCATTGCCCACTTCTGCTGGAGCCCCCCGGGCAGGGACCTGTTCAGGTTCTGGCCTGGTGGCCAGGGTGGCTGCTGTCACCTGTCCCAGAGCCCCTACCCACTCCCTGTCCCTGGCAGTCCCCGCAGTCCTGTGAAGGCTGCCGCCGTCCCTTCCTTCCTGGCTATCAAAACTGACTCACGGGGAAGAAAGTGGAGAAAAAATTTTTAGAATAAGCTGTAATTGTGAAGCGATATTCACTGCGAACACCCATTTCCCTACATATTGAACACAATGACACACTGAGTATTTGTGTAGTCGGGGGCTGCCCGCGCTGTGTACAGGGTTACAACCTTGACTGTCTTCTTGGTGAGAGACTCAGGAACGTTTTGTACCCACGCACTCTTGCGCACACTGACCTCGAAGGGTCCCCCCCACACACGCCCTCGGGTCATTTAGCTGTTCGGCACCTGCGCTGTTCCCATCCTGCAGGGGCAGCCCGGGGGCTGGGGATGGCTCTGTCACTGGAGACCACAGAGCAGCGATCCTGGGGTGGGGGTGGCCCCGGGGGCTCGCCCGCGGTGGAGGGAGCGCTCAGCACTGCTCACGGCTGCACCCGTGTGCGCTTGTGCACACGCACTGCAGGCTCCCAGGTGTCCACAGGTGTGCGGGCACCACCACGCAGGCTTGTCCACAGGGGCCCCTGGGCCAGCCACATGGGCGCCATGAGGGACGGGCTGCAGACAGCGCCGGGTGAGGGGTGCACTGAGAGGAGAGACACACCCGGGGGGGAACAGTTCTCGGGGAGCGTGTGACACCCACGTGGGGAGGCCCCAGGGACACCCCGCCTTGGGCTGGCGGCTCGGTGGGCAGCAGACAAGTTAGGCTGGTGGCCCGGGAAGGGGAAGTTGAGATTCCTCAGGGCGCCTGTCCCCGAGTCCAGCGCAGAGGCCTGGCTGGGCCGAGGTGTGGCCGTGGCTTGGCTCCTGTCCCCGCCCGCCTTCCTCCTCCCCCAGGCCTGCCGGCCCCAGCGCGGCCAGACGCCGTCCACCCGCGGTGCCGAGAGCGCTTTATCAGATAATAAATAAGGCGGCTGGAGCCGTCCGTGTCAACATCTTGGCGGCCGTGCAGGGCACTGTGGGGGAGGGGCTGCCCACCACGGCCGCCCCCACCTGGGTGAGACTGTGGCTCAGTCGGCTCCCTCCTCTTGGCCGCAGTTTGGCCCCCACCAAGCTGCATGTGGGGGGATGGGCGAGGGCACCCCAGGGTCTGCCCGCAGCGCCCAGCCTCACGGGGGTGTCAGCTCTCTCTGGCCTCGCGTTCTCATCTGCGGAGTGGGGTCTGGTGCGCAGAAGAGAAAAGCCGCCTTCTCTCCGGGAGGAGCAAGGCGCACGCTTGGCAGCGATGCCCACGCCTTGCCAGGCGAGGCCCAGAGGAAGACGTGGAGGCCTCGGCCCTGAGTGCTCGGGTCCCTGCACTGCCCACGTGGGGCCGGGACCCAGGGGAGCCTCATCTTTCTCTTTCAGGGGCCTGTTGCTGTGGCTCCCGCCTCCCTCTCGAGGAGAGCATGGTGGGGGCGCCGTGCAGCACCAGCCCTGCCGCTGCCTGCCCACCCCCCGTGCCGGGGCCCTCCCCGCCTTCTCCCCTCTGGGACCCTCAGCTGCTCCTGTCCTCCCTCGGGACCCCCTTGCGCCCCCGCACAGGCCCAGGATTCGGCCGTTCCCCACTCGCTCTACCGAGAAGCCTGTCACACACCTGGAGGAGGGTAGCCCTGAGCCCCAGACACTGTCCCTGGGGTTGTAGCAAAGGGACAGCAGCGAGGGGACGTCAGCGTCATTCCTGAGACACCCCTCCCTGGACACGGTGCCTCCAGGGTTGCTGGCGACTGAATGACCTGATGACAGTGACAGTAGCAGCTGGCCTTTTCTAAGAGATGTCCTTGTTTGGTCAAATAAGAAGTTGGCACATTTGTGGCTTTCCTGATAATGATTTTCCCTTCCCGTCTTTTCCGACAGCAAAGGAGAAACCGACCCTGTGCCCTGACCCCACCCGACGCTCCGGTCCCAGCACAGCGTGGATGCGGCTGCATCCCCAGGACGTGGCTGCCGTGTGGGGGTTAAGCTCACACGGGGCGCCTCTCTGCCCAGAGCACCCACGCGGGCAGAGGCGCGCGGCGTGCACCGGCCGCAGCAGCAGCAGCTGCAGAAGCTCAGGGTGAGACCGTCGGGCCTCGGGGCTGCGCCGGGGCAAGCGCTGCAGGGTCCCTGCCTGGGATGCATTCGCCCGCAGCCCTGCCCCTCGAGTGAAGCCATAAATTGAGGGCTTTAGGTGGGAGGGGGACGGTGTGCTCTGTAAATTGTCCTGGTCGGGAACCCCAGCTGACGGGGCTCTGGGCTCTCTCTCATCTGTGCCTCGTGGGCTCCAGTTTTGGGCTTCACCGGGGTCTCTTCCCTTCTCCAGGGTGCCCAGGACTGAGCACAGCAGGGCCCCGTGGACACTTTCTGCAGATGGGAGGGGGCGGTTCCAGGGTCCTCAGGGATTTGCAGGCAGGGTCACCTGGGGTGTCTGCTCCAGCAAAGAGATGGCGGGAAGCTGGCACACAGGTCTGGGCAGTGCCGACGAAGTACCCTCCCTTCCGTCCTGCGGCTCTGATAAGGGGCCTGGCTGTTCATGACCGGCCCACAGAGCGCGGGGTGGCTGGCGGGAGGAAGAGCGGCAGGGAGGGGGTGCCCAGTGGCTATATTAAGGCCCTGGGTCCTGACAGCTTCCGGCCCCAGGAGGAGAAAGGCTTAAATTTAGCAGCACTGACCATGCCCAGCAGCGGAGCTGTCAGCCTCCCTCATCCTGGGCACATCCTTAAACACGAAATGAATACCAGGGGAGGGTCACTTCCCTTGCCTGTGGCCCAATCCCCTTTCACCTTGGGGACCCCTCTTCACAGATGGGGAGTCCGGGGGCCAAAATCCCCAACCCTTTCAGCATCCGACCCCCTCTGCTCGGGGGAGGGGACTCTGCCTGTCGTGTGCCCAGGAAGCCTCTCTGGGTTGGTTGGTGCTTGGCGCTGCCTCCATACCCTGGGGCCTCCCAGGACCGGGCCCATGACACACAGGTGACCCGGCCACAGACATGTGGCACCCCTTCCCCACCACAGATGGGGAAACTGGGGCTCAGACAGGAGCAGCGCTGGGGTGTGGGGACACTGTGCTGGGCCCTCTGTGCCCTCAAGTGGCCCACCCAGGCCCCGGCACCACAAGTCACCTCTCTGAGCCACGGTTTTCCTCATCAGAGAAGAGGAGGCCCAGCACGACCCAGCAGGCCGGGGTGTGTCTCTGAAAGCAGAGGGTGGCCCTACGACCTCAGAATCGCTGTGACCAGCAGGTGGGGACAAGGCCGGGAGACCCCCCAGGCGGTGCACAGGGGAGGGAAACTGAGGCTCAGGCTTTACTTCCCACCTCTTCTTAAGGCTTCATTTGCCTTAAAAAAAAAAAATAAGACACTCTCGCACTTCACGGGCCGGAAGCACCGCGGGAGGCACAACTTCAGGACAACGCAGAGATGATCGTTTTTAAATGCAAAGGTTTAGTGGGGTGGCCGCAGCTGCTCTGGTTGACTCACACTATTTAAAAGATTTATGAATCAAATTTTAAAGGTTTCTTTAAATCAAAGTTTTTTTAAAAAGCTTTAAATTGGAAGACTTCACATAAAAAAAAAATCCCCCAAAACCCAGGTTTCTGGCTTCCCTGGAAAAATCAGGTCGCGTTGGTGAAAAGCAGCAAGGGGATGGATGTGAGGATGCGGCCCCTCTGGGGTCCCCTCCACCCCCAGCGCCCCCTGACGTCAGCTCCAGGGCAGAGGCGCCGCCAGCACCATCAGCGAGGATCCCATCCCGGGTGGGCGGGCTTGCGAGGCAACGGGAGTGTTACTGGCAATTCTGCTGGGACAACAGAATACACGGGATGGTCCCAGATAAGCCGGGACATACGGCCACGTCACCTCCAGCCCCAGCAGTGCCTCTATGTGGGCCAGGATGGGCCCCCGGACACTTACTCGGCCTGCCAGAAATGGTCACGATACACAGATTCGGTCAGAAAAAGGCCTTTACTGCCCCCTCTGGAAAACCGTCCAAATAAATACACAATCCATGATGGCTACAATGTGAACAGCTTCCCCTCGGGGTGGCATCCGTACAGTGCACGACCTGCACACCTATCCTTGGCAGTCTTGTACCATGGCTCCATCCATCCATCAACGGTTGGAAATGAAGGACAGACGCTGAGGCCTCGGGTCCTGTGTCTCCTGTCCCCCTCATTCCTGTTCCCTGCCTGGGCTCAGGCGTCTCACTTGGAATCCTGGTTTTCCAACGGGAGGCTGGGTTTTCTGCCCCAGCGGCTGCAGCCTGTAAACATGTTGACGGCGGGCGCCATGGCAGAATTTGAGCGGGCAGTGGCGCCCTGGCTGGCCTCTGCTGCACAGTGGCCGGTGTGGTTCAGAGGCTGGTGCCGCGCCTGGGGAGCCCCTTGCTGTCCAGGGGTGGGGACTCAAGCGGTTCCCCACCAGCCGCCTTCTTGCTTTGGAGCCCGACTGCCGCCAGGAGACACCAGTCTCTTCCGGTGGGTGGGCCCGGCGGCCTCTTGCTGTGCGCAAGCAAAGTAGACACATAGGTGACTCCAGCGGGCGCTCTGTTCCAGGGAGGCTGCCCGATGCCGGTGTGCCTGGGCACCTAGGCCAAGGCCAGGGCACACCAGGCCTCCTGCCGCAGGGCCCCACCGAGGCCAGCCTGAGGGCCCAGGGCTGCGGAGGGAAAGGCGAAGTCCTCAGGCTCGAACTTGAACTCCAAGTGGCTGGGGGCGAGTGCGGCATCCGTCTGGCTGGAGGCCTGCAGGGAGGACAGGAGATGCGTCAGCACGCAGGGGTCCCTGGCAGGGCAACTGGCCCTCAGACCCTCCGCACGCTTGAGTGGGGTGGGGACCCTCGAGAGGTGGCACTTGATCAGGCACGCAGGGCCTGGCCTGGCACAGGCACAGAGCCTGCTCCTGGGAAAGGCCACCCTGATGGCCGAGGGCCGGCTGCGTGCCCAGCGCACCTGGGGAGAGGCCCAGGGGCCTGGTTTGGCCGAGGAGTTGGGGCTCCTCAGGGCTCCCTGACGAGGGGCACAGAACCCAGCTCGGGGCACCCATCCCACCCTGTCCCTCACCTGGGAGGTGTTGCTGGGCCCGGGGCACATCGGGGATGCCAGGCCGGGCTCGGGTTTCAAAGTGGCTGCTGAGCTCTCAGCACTGGTGGCCGTGGACAGGGAGGCTGTGGAGTTCGCTGTGGACCCTGGGAAGGAAGGTGGGGCGTTTACAGAAGGCACCAGACCTGGCCACACTTCCTCTTCCTGCCACCTGGCGAGTTTTCCTGTCCCGCCCAGAGAGGTACAGAGACTCCTCATGGTCACACAGTGAGTGTGTGGGGGGCTGGCGTGGCTCCCCACCCCCACCCCTCTGCCCGCAGCACCCGTCACGGGCGCCTGCCCCACCCGAAGGCACCACAGGGCGGAGCACCCCCGTAGGACAGCGCTTGAACCAAACACGCGTCTCTAGGTGGGGAACTGCGAATGCCGCGGGGACGCGGGAGGGCCGGCCGGGCCGAGTACCTGAGGGGCCCTTGGTCTTGGCCACGTTCTTCGGCTTCCGCTTCCGCGTCTGGATACTTTCCTTCTTCATGGCCAGAGGCCGCGGCACCTGCGGGGTGGGAGGGTGCCGGTCCCTGTCTCTGCCCTTCGGGTGCCCGCACGCCCCTCAGCCCAGCCCCCAGAGCCGGCCACTGCAGGAGTGGACCGCGTCCCCGCAGCCCTGCCGCGGCCGCCCGTGGGCCAGGCTCTCCCCCCAGGCTGGGCTCCCATCCACCTCCCAGAGCTGTGGGTCCCGGAGGCCCTGGGGGTGCACACAGGGCAGGACGGCTGGGGGTGAGCGGCAGCTACGCTGTGCGCCTCAGTGAGCCGCTCTGCGCAGTGGGCGTAACAGGAAGAGCGCGGATCTGGGGGTGCCACGGCCAGTGGGGACACAGGTGGGACACACTCAGCCCAGGCCCAAGCGCCACCCTGCCTGGCTCCTCCCCAGCTTCCCGGGGCCACACTCACCCCGTGCAGCTTCATGTAGAGGCCGCAGGCGTTGCACACGGGCTCCCCGTCCGAGTTCCGCCGCCAGAGCGTGGTGTTGGTCGTGTGGCAGTTGGTGCAGCAGAGGCCAGCGCGGCGGGTCGAGGACTGTGGGGGTGGGGACTGGTGTGAGCCCGGCCGGGGGCGCGGCAGGATGCAGGCCCTGGAGGGCTCTGGCTGCAGCTCCAAGCAGCAAACGCCCACTGGAGCAGGAGGGACGGAAGCTAGACTCCAGACAGACCGGCAGCCAGGTCAGCGGCCACGTGGGGCCAGGTGAGAAGGTATTTGGGGGCACAAAAGCCATGGGGTTTGCCCCGGACCAGCCTGGCAGGACACGATGCCCCTGGAGCTTCAACTCACTGGCCCTTGAGCCCTGGGAAAAGTCTCTTCAATTTTGGGCCTCAGTTTCCCCATCAGTAAAGTGGGGGTGGTAATAGACCCACCACAGGCCAGCCGTGGGGTGAAGAGCCCGTGAGGAGCGGGGCGCAGAAATGCAGCTGTCGAGGTCCTCCTGTCTGTCCTTTAGCACCAACCGTGGCTCCGCCCTTCTCTCTACGGTGGGGCAGCGCCGTGAGGTCAGGCCCACACGAGTCCCTCTAGGCACCTGCCCCCAAGCCCGGGGACTCGGCTCGCCATGGCTCCCTGTGCCTGCTGGTGGCGGCTGATGGCACCAGGTCCCACCTGCCCACGTCTCCCCATTGCGCTGCACTGCACCTGGTGTCACACAAGACTGGACCCATCTGGAACCTTCCAGAGGCCCCGACATTGCCTACCTTCTTCCCACGGCTCCCAGAGACTGGACCCCAATCCCGCAGGTCCAAATCCAACCAGGGGTCCCAAACCTCCCTGCCCTTGGGGATCTCCAGGGCCCCGAGTCAGTGGGTCTGGTTTGGGGCTTGGGAATCTGGGCCTAAAAAGGCCTGGGAGGCTCCGTGCCGGCTGCGTGGGGTCCCTGCCGGAGCCCGGCCTGCTGGTCCCCATGGGGACCACATTTCAGCATTGGGATGGAGTCTTGCGGCCTGCAGCCTGGGAGCTCCGGCCAGGGCCCCACACTCACCCCGAATCCCACAGCCCAGACCTCGTCGTGGAGGGTGCCGCTCTGTCTCCTCGCCCAGCCCCTGCCCTTGGCCCCCACACAGCCCCCGCGCGGGCCAGCCCCTGGCTTCTCTCGCCAGGACCATGGCAATGGCCCGCAATGGCTGCAGCCCGGGTCCAGACCGACCAGGGCGCCTCGGAGCACAGGGAGAAGCCCAGAGGACAAGGATCCTGCACTCAAAGCCACGTCCCACCCCCATTCTCCGGCCCAGGCCAGGGACAGAGCAGTCAGAAGGGCAAAAAGGACCTGTCTGGACCAGGGTGAGCAGGCCTGGCCAGCCTCAGTTTCCCCATCTGTAAGCACCCTTTCTGCACGCCCTCTCCTGCGCACCCCTCCCCCGGGCTGTGGTCAAGGGCACAGGCAGGCCTGAGGGAGAGGGAGGCGGGAATTCAGCCCGCTTCCTCCCGGGCTAGGCCCCCTGTCCCCAGGCAGGACTCTGCCCGGCTCTGAGACAAAGGGGCGGACAGGAAAGGAAGGGGCTGGGCCGGGGGCTCAAGAGAGGCCTCAGGGCCACAGCTCCCCGCCTGGCTGGGGAGACCCAAGGGGACAGCGTGCCCATCCTCGGGGGCCTCCGCTCTCCCCGGAAGGCTCAGGGCCGCGCTGACAGGCCTGGCGAGGAAGGATCTGTGTCTGCCCCCACCAGTTTCCTCCTCCAGGAAGGAGCTGCAGCCCTCCCACTGCCCTCCTGGAGCCCACTGTCCGGCATGGGGCAGGGGCTCCTGCAGCCCTGCCCCCCAAAGGAACCCAGCTGAGTGAGAACCTCAGAGAAGCAACAAATACTTGGCACATGCGTGCCCCTTGAAATATTTGGGACATAGGCACTAAAATGTTATTTGTGTTTTGAAATTTGCATTTAACCCGTGTCCTGTATTTTATTTGGTGACCACCCCTCCTGCGGTCCCCGCAGACCAAGGGGAGCCGTGGCTTGAGGCCCATCTCCTTCCCCAGCCGGTGGGGCCCTCCGGCACCCACACGCCCGTGCACACACGCCCCCACCATCCCCGCAGGTGCCGGCAGGAGAGGCAGGGCTACGCGCCCGACATGGGGAGCCTGGGATTGTGGCGAGAAACAAAGGCGAGAAGAACGCGTGCAGAACACGCCTATGTAGAAACCGCCACAGAAAGCACGCGTGCCCATCGCCCTGTAGCCCTGGGAGTGCCAGAGACGCCTCATCTGGCTTTTTACGGTAAGCACGTTTTACTTCTATAAAATTAAGAAAATGGAAAAAACAGAAAGGACCTCAAACGCATTTTCAAGGTGCTTCCCCATGTACCTTTGCCTACACCTGCACCAGATGGGAAACCGAGGCTCAGGGGTGCTGAGGGACCAGAGGAAAGTGGGGACCTGGGGTGGGCAGCATCGCTTCCCCCCGCCCCAGCCCTGCGCTGGTGCCTGGTGCCACCCCAGGCTGGCGGGCACTGGAGCCTCACTGTCCTGCCCCACTGTCCTCCCCATTGTCCTCCCCACTGTCCCCCCATCCTCCCCTTCTGTCCTCTGCCGTCCTCCCCACTGTCCTCCCTCACTGTCCTCCCCACTGTCCTGGCCCACTGTCCTCCCCACTGTCCCCCCATCCTCCCCTCCTGTCCTCCCCCCATCCTCCCCACTGTCCTGCCTCACTGTCCCCTCCACTGTCCCCCCATCCTCCCCTCCCATCCTCCCCTCGTCTTCCCCACTGTCCTGCCCCACTGTCTTCCCCCCATCCTTCCCCACTGTCCTCCCCCATCCTCCCCCACCGTCCTCCCCACCGTCCTCCCCACCGTCCTCCCCCACTGTCCTCCCCACTGTCCTGCCCCACTGTCCTCCCCACTGTCCCCCATCCTCCCCTCCTGTCCTCCCCCCATCTTCCCCACTGTCCTCCCCACTGTCCTCCCCCACTGTCCCCCCATCCTCCCCTCCCGTCCTCCCCCATCTTCCCCACTGTCCCGCCCCACTGTCCTCCCCATCCTCCCCCACTGTCCTCCCCCATCCTCCCCCACCGTCCTCCCCCCATCCTCCCCACTGTCCTCCCTCACTGTCCTCCCCACTGTCCCCCCATCCTCCCCTCCTGTCCTCCCCCGTCCTCCCCACTGTCCTGCCCCACTGTCCTCCCCACTGTCCCCCATCCTCCCCTCCTGTCCTCCCCCCGTCTTCCCCACTGTCCTCCCCCACTGTCCTACCCCACTATCCTCCCCTCCTGTCCTCCTCCCTGTCCTTCCCCACTGTCCTCCCCCACTCTCCTCCCCCACTGTCCTCCCCCACTGTCCTCCCCCCTGTCCTCCCCCACTGTCCTCCCCCGTCCTCCCCACTGTCCTCCCCCACTGTCCTCCCCCACCGTCTGGAGAAGCAGCCAGGCCCAGCCACTCTCAGGGCCGAACCTCCAGGCCTCTCTCCCGGCTGCATCTCTCTCTCTCTCTCTCTCTTTTGTCTGTTCTTTTCAAAAGTTAAACTTCAAAGCCTGCTCATGCCGCAGAGCCGCGCTGAGCACCAGGCCCTGCATGCGTCTGAGACACCCAAATAAATCAGGCTGGCGGGCAGGGCAGAGCCTGGACCGGCACAGCCTGGCAGATTCGAGGAACAGGGGACAGGGGAGGCTCGACCCTGGCTTGGAGGGGTGAGGCAGCACACACAGGGGACACTTGAGAAGTGAAAGTGGCTGGTGACGAGTGGCCTGTGCTGTGGAGTGGCCTCCTGCGGCCTGCTGCCCACTGCACAGCATTGGTGGCCGCACACCCAGAGGCCACTGCACCTGAGGAGTCTGAGCTGGTGGCAGCGGTGGCCAGAACGCCCCCAGTTCCCACAGGTCCCCTCCAGAGGGGTGGATGTGGTGGGCACTTGATGACCTGCCTGTGTCCCTTGCTGGCCGAGGGCAGACTGGTTGGGGACACGAGCCAGTGAGGGGCTACGCGGGAAGGAAAGCTTGGAATCAGGTGGGCGTTGGAAGCCCCAGGCCAGCCCAGGGCCAGGTTTGCTCAGCGGCAAAGGACGCCCGGCCCCACACGACACTGGCGGCCGCCCAGAGCCGGCCTTGGGCCAGGGGCCCGCGTCTGCCCTGACCTTGGCTGCCGGGCTCCAGTGTTCAGGGGGGTGGGCCGCTTGGGGCTCAGATGGCCCTGGCCACATCCACACACATGGACGCCAGAGTCCAGCAGGGAGTTTGTGGGGTAAGGGGGCAGTGGGGGTGGGCACCACGGCAGCTCCTCCTTGCAGTCCCCACCAGCCCCCAGGTCAGAGGTGTGGCTGCACACAGGGCCCCCAGCAAAGGCCCAGAGAGCTGCTGTTGGGAGGGCTGCAGGGTGGCCACCTTTTTGTCACTGTCTGACGTTCCCCAGGTCCCCCTTCTAGAACGTCTGTAATTACTTAGAGGAGTGTCAGGACAAGCTCCTCCTGGGGAGGCCGCCCTGGGGCAGCATTCTGTCCATGCTCACGGGGCAGGTGAGGACCAGCTGGGAAGCCGTGGGGGCACGTCTGGGGCAGCGGGCCCAGTCCCCACGGCTGGGAGCCACAGGGCCCACCCAGTCTTGGCGCCTCGAGTCTCAGGGTTCCACACTGACCCAGGACTGGCCTCTTGGCAAGTGGGGGGCCCCAGCTCCCGAGTCCTGGGGTGGGAGCCCCGGGACAAGTTGGGGAAACCTTGGGGTCCTTCTCAGGGAGAGGTGGCAGCAGAGGGGCCCTGTGTCACCTCCTGACCCTGCCCTGCCTGGCAAACACGTCCTGGGCAGCTCAAGTCTGGGGGGCCTGCACACAGGGTGACCAGGCTGTCCCTGCCTTCCGGGGCCTGTGGCTGTGGGGAGATGGGCAGGTAAACAGGGTTCCCCCCAGGAGGCATCCCCAAAGCTGTGCCTGCGTCCCCAAGGCTGGGCAACGAAGGCCTCATCAGGCCAAGTGCCCCTGCCTTAGCCCGTTCCAGAGCCAGCCAAGGCCTGTCCACGCACTTGGCACCGGCTGTCTGATTTAACTTTTGAATACGGCATGGGACAGTTCTGAATTCATCTCCCCACTTCTCAGGTGAGAAGACCAAGGCTCATGGAGCTGCAAGACTGTCCCTGAGGTGTCACAGTGCGGGGGCCTGGGGCCCAGCTGGACACAGGCATCACCTGGGCTGCAAGACCCAGGGCAGGGCAGGGGCTGCCGCGAGAGGTGAGCACACAGCGCCCCGGCTGGATGGTTCTGGGCCAAGTCTGGGGTCTGTGCCTCAATGCTTAGATGGTGGCCCCCAGTCAGGAGTGTTCTGCTGGAGTTAGACCCTGCGAGGTGGGAGGAGAGGCAGGGAGGGGCCGCCTGCTGCATGGGCCGGGGGGGCTGGGGTCAGAAGGCCTGGGGTACAGTCCCCCGGGACCTGGGCCAGCTCCCTATGCCCTCGTCACCTCGTCTTCCCCTGCGGTGAGAGCCACCTGGATACCAGCCGGGCGGTGCACCTGGGCACGGGGCATGACTGCAGGGCAGATCGTGGAGGACGTGGCTGAGGGCAACGGGCTCCCCCTCCAAGAGGCGTGGAGGGGTGCAGGGAAGTTGGGACTCTAGGCCAGCTCGGAGAAGAGGAACAGCAGCCGCCCTCGAACTGCCAATCCTGCCTCCCACCTGCCCCATCCAGGAGCTCAACCACGGGTTGGGTCCCCTGCCCACCCGCCCGGGGCTCGGGTTTCCAGCAAAGGCCATAGACGAGTGCTCTGCAGCCATTCAGGCCAGAACAGCAAGCTTGCAGGACGGCAGGAGGACAGCCCTCCCCCAGGGTGGCACATGTCCCACCAGAGGAGGGCTGGCTGCTCCCAGGAACATACCCCAGCCTAGACCTCAGACCTGGGGAGCCACTGCGGCCTCATTAACTTTAGACAGCTCGCAAGCAACGCAACGCCCCAACTCTCGCTTGGGAAATTACTTCACTGTAAAGGTTTGCCTGGGAAATGGCATAGAACGAAGTAACTCTAAACCTCTGCGCCGCTTCTAGGGACTGTGCCCTGCCCAGGGCAAAAGTCTGGGCCCCTGAGTCCCCCACCCTACTCAGCCACAGGCCAGGAAGAACCAAAAGTGAAAACAGTTCTGCCCACTGAGGTCGGAACAGGCATACACTGGGTTTCCTTCTGGTCCCTGAAGTGTGGGTAGAAAGTGGTCGCCAAGGGGGTGGCAGACCCAAAGACCCTCCCATTTAGGATTTCACTGGCCCCCAACAAAGTATCTACCTGGCCGCCACCTTCCCCTCGAGCCCCATCTGCAGGCAGGGTCACCTTGAGGCTTGAGAGCTGAGCTCCGGGTGGGCGATCCTGGGCCCAGCTCCCTGAAGCTGGCCCTTCCCTGGGAGGACCCCCCAGTCCCCAGCCTGAGGCTGGACGCCGCTGAGCGCAGCGCAGCAGCTCTGTGGGCTCTAAGCCTGGGCCTGGGGCTCCCTAGAGCGCACTCCTGGTGGGGAACTCCTGAGTGGGTGGCCCCACAGCGCCCCACCCAGAGCCCCCTGGCCCCCGCGTGCCTCTGTGCGGCTGCCCCAGTCAGAGAGGAACGGGGCCTGGCTGCGGTATGCCCCCCCACCCCGGGGCCCCAGTGTCCCCTCGGGCTCTGTGCCCTGGGCCTGCACTCACCAGGCGTTTCTGGGGCCGTACGAGTGGCCGGTTGACGCCGTTCATCTTGTGGTAGAGGCCGCAGGCATTGCACAAGTAGTGGCCTGTGCCGTCGCGGCGCCACAGCGGCGTGGACAGGGCCCCGCAGTTGACGCACTCTCTGCCCTCGCCAGGGAACTCCTCCAAGAAGTCGGACACTGCGGGGACAGGCAGCTCGTGGGCCCGAGCTCAGACCCTCTCCGGGAGCCTGAAGGCTTCTGTCCGACTTCCCACGCTTGCATGTTACATTTGTTTCATTTAAACTTACTTTTTTAAACTTACATACAGTAAACTTCGTTAGGGTTGCCTTTCTAAGGGGGAGTGCTAGTAAATCGAGCCTTCGGGTGGATACTTGGGGCTCGCCCTTCTGACCAGGGTCCAGCACTGGCCTCCACATTTTGACCTGCTGGGGAGGCAGCAGCGTCTACACTGGCAGAGGGAGGCAGATGATGGGCTCTTATCCAGCAGGGCGCCTGGGCTAAACGCGCTGCCCACCTCCTCTGCACCGCGGATCCGAGGGGTGCTGGGTTGTGGCTCTGGACCAGATCTCCAGATCTCCTGCTAGGACGGAGATGGCCTGTCAGCCTTGTTGTGTTTGAAACCACTTTCCTTGCTCACTTGGGAGTCACACACGGGGGCGGGGGAGGGGTGGAGGTCCCGCCTGGTCCCCTCCAGGCTGAGCCAGGCACCAAAGCCGGTGCTGGGAGGCCGGGTGGAGGCGGGGCAAGGGTCAATCAGTGCCCAGCCGGGGGTGGGCGCCACGCGGGCCTGCCCAGGGCCTGGAGCCAGGGGTCCCCGTGGCTGCAGCTGGGCCCGCTTCCTGTGCTGAGGAGCCAGCAGGGGCCAAAAGGCGGCTCCTGAGCCGGGTGTCTCAGCCTCCACGGAGGGGAGGGGTGGCCCAGAGGGGGCCTGCAGGCAGCAAACTCACAGGCATGGCCTTGGGCCAGAAAGCGCCAGCTCAGGGACTACTCAGAAACCGGGTGGAGCAACTGTCCGCTTTACAGGCCGGAACCCGATTATCCAAATTTATACTCCGGGAGCAACTGAAAGCAGGTCTCAAATTAGAATATGTAAACATTTTAGAACAGAGATGAATGCGGCGACTTAAAACAGCATTTCGAACTTTATAAAAATCATTTCCAAAACTTTTCAAAAAAAAATTTAAGACTTAGGCACAATTCAGAATGCCGTTTTGGGTTCAGATGAATGAAAGGCAGAAATAGATGCACTTTCCTTATTAATAAGTTAACAGAAAAGAATTCTGGATACTGTCTTTCGTCCCGGGGGTGGGTGGGGTCGTGCCGTGTCCCCAGAGTTCTGGGCCAGTGCTGCGGGTCTGACAGCGGGGCGGCGCGGGCGCATTTCGCAGGGCGCGGGTTTGCTCTCCGGACTCGCCAGCACTCCACCCGAAACAGCGCAGCCACCCCGACCCGCACTCACCGAAGGCGGCTCTTCGGCCCGGGAGGCCGGCCGGGCGGCCCTGTAGGCCGTGCAGGACGCTGCCTTCGAAGGGTCCGGCAGTCCAGGACGGGGCCACGTCTGGGCCCACGTAGGCCGAGTAGGCGGCGGGGTACGAGGCGCTCACAGGCCGCCCAAGCGGCACCGGGTACTGTTCCCGCGCCAGCAGCGCGCCCTGGTAGGTGCTGCTGTCCCGGCTCCCCGCGCCGCCGCCGCCGGGCCCCGGGGGGCTGTGCGAGAAGGAGAAGGCGGCGGCTCCGGGCGGCTGCGCGGCCGGCGGGTGCGGGCTGCCGGAGCCGAAGGCCGGGGAGTCCGCGGCGGCTGCCTGCGCCCAGCCGGGGTGCGCAGCGAGCGCGGGGGGCTGCGGGCCCGGCTCACACCCCTGCAGGTAGGGCAGCACCGAGGGGACGCGCGGCGGCACGAACATCGGGGAGCCGGCGCCCGGAGCGTGCAGGAAGGCGCTCGAGTCGGCGTACGCGGCCTGGCTGGGGCTTGCGGCCAGCGCCAAACTCTGGTACATCTTCCTGGGCGCGGTCTTAACCTGCGGGGAAGAGGGACGGGCGTCGAGGTCACCGCCGCTGTGCGCGCTCCGCGGGCGCCCGAGCTTGTGCCGGACAGGTGCCGCCGCTCCAGCCGCTCTTCCCACTCCCAAGCCCGGGCCATTCCTGGGGCGGGTCCCGGAACCGTCGGGGAGGAACGGCGGGGGGTAGGGGCTGGGAGGGCTGCTCAGTGCAGCATCCCCGGCGCAGGTGCCACGCCAGGCCCACCTCCTCCACTGTCCCGGCTTCAGGGGTCCAGGGGTGGGCTCAGGGGGGGCTGGGAAGGACACGGCCGGCACATCCGCGGGGCGCAGGACATGGGAGCAGCGGCCTCGGCGCGGAGCTAGAGGCCCAGCTGGGGAGGGGCGCGCGGCTGCGGCCGGGGCTGGAGCACTCACCGGCGGGTCGGGAGGGCGGGAGAGCGAGGCTGGGGCAGTGGGTCGGCGACGGCGGGCTGGAGACTAGAAGCCGGGGGCCAGAGCGGCTCCGCAGGGAATCCCGGGCGCTTGGGCCGCCCCTCGGCGCCGCCCCGCCCCGGTCCGCCCCGCCGCGCCGCCCCTTCCCTAGCGGCGCCCGCCCTCGTTCCCCGCGGGGTCAGCGCCGGGGCTCCAACCGCGGAGCCACGTGACCTCGGCAGGCCCAGCTGGGGGTTCGCGATCTGGGCACACGGCGAGGGGCACACGGCCCCGAACCCCGACCAACCAACGTAGGCGCACAAGCGGCCAAGTTCCCTGTGGGCTTCCCTGGGGCCCCAGGAGAGTCCGGACTCGGAGACTTCTCTAACTTTGTTCCTGACATCCAGGGTCGCCAACCCTCCCTGCCTGTCTGCCTGGGACTCCCACCCAAGGCTGGCCTACCGGCTGGTTCCCTATTAGATGGCTGAGTCGGTGGCCCTGGCTCCCCCCCCGCACCATGGACACGGAGGTGGAACCCCGTGGGCCCCTCCCTCCTAGTGCGCCTGCCTTGGGTCCCCGCACAGGGATCTGCGTCCACGGGGACCCTGGCTGAGTCCCTGGACGGGACTGGGTGTACTACTGGCCACTTCACCCGTGAAGTCCAGCGGGAGCCCCGCAATTTCGTCCAATTCTGAGCAGGCAGGGCCACCGGGGCGCCAGCGGGGTCCGCCCCTCAGGTGCGCTCTGGCTGCACACCCAAGACCCCAGCCTCGGTGAGACTTTCACGCAGCTCGCAGCTCGTGGGGAATCCAGAGGCGTCTCCTCCAGGCGACAGAAATGCAATGTGTGGGAGGCGGCCGAGTCACAGAACTGTCCTCGATGGTCGCAGCCCTGCGGTCTCCTGGGCCTCACCCGTCACACAAAGGGGACCACAGCAGTCTCAGAGCAACACTGAGTGGGCCAGAGCGGGGGGCCGTGGATGTTTTTTGTTTGCAGAGACAGTCCTCAGGGGGGGCAGGAGCCGGACGTTTTCCTTGCTGAAAGGCAGCGGCCTGGGGGAGGCAGGCTGGGACAGCAGCCCTCGCCAGCGGGGGGTAGTGACCAGGTTGGAGCTGAAAGGCGTCAGCTACGGGAGTCTCCGGGACACCGGAGCCTGGGGCGCTAGACAGCCGGAGCCTGCGGTTCTCCGGAGCCGGAGCCGGCGCGCGCTCTCCTCTCCATGCGCTGCCCCCCGCCAGCAGCAGACTGGGATCCCGCGGAGTGGAGGGGCTGGGAGTGGGCGGAGCCACCGAGGGTCCACTGTAGGCTCAGGCCCCACTCGCACCCTGGGCCTTGGTTCCAGGGTGGGCTCCGGACCCTGGACCCTGCGCATAGGCGCAGAGCAGTAGGTTGGGGCGGGGGAGTGTGTGCCATTGGGATGGGGAACTAGGTGACCTTCAGTTACCCCCTTTCCCCGCTCCCAGCCCCTCCCTCCGCACCGCTGGTCACTCCATCCTCTCCCGCCCTCAGGGCCCTGCGTGGACAGCGCCAGGCACTCTGTGGTTCCTGCTCTGCCCGCACTTGGGGGGGTCCACGGGGTCCCTCCTGGCCCCACCCCCTCCAGACTTCGTGTGTGGATCATTCTTTGGCAGTGGGAGGGCAGCGAGGGGGGCCTGCCTGACCGTGGCCCGGGCCCGCGCGCGTGAGCACGGTCTCATCCCCAGGGGCGGCTGCAGGTGCAACTCCACCAGGGCCCCCAACGGCAAAGCTGGTTGGGCCCGAGCTGCGGCCCCGCCGCCCTGGAAGCCCGGGTTACTGAGAAAGCGTAACCGGAGCGTGATGGGGACCCGTGGCACTGGGAATGAAAAGACGTGCAACGGGGGACTCATAGCTTGCTGGGGGCTGAGACCTTCCTCCCCTGAAAACAGTCTAGAGAACAAGAGAAGCCCCACAGCAAAGCTGGGGTCCTGCGGGGGCTGAAGGGGGAGTAAGGTCTGTAAGTCCTTGAATAGGAAGCCCAGCCCCTCCTGTCCTGTGATAGTCCCATTTAGTGCCCACGGCCATCCCATAAGATAGATGATATTATTATTCCTATTTACAAATGGAGAAATTGAGCACAGAGAGGTTAGCTAACCTGCCCAAGGCCACACAACTAGCACTTGCACAAGTTAATTAAATAAAATAAGAAATAGACATAAAGAGGGGGTCTCTGGGCAAGAGCAGTTGGCTGCTTTTTCTGTATCAACAAATCTCTAAAGTGGACGTGCATTGCATTTGTAATTGAAAGGCCGGGCTGTTTCGGGGTGGACGATGTGGGGTGAGGCGCGGCTGGCTTCCCGGGGGCAGGGGAGAGAGCGCTTTACCCTCCAAAGGCTCCTGGAGGCTGGGCCGGCACAGGGCCGTCCGCTGGGTATCTGGGGCTGCCTGGCCACCAGATGCCGTCTGAATGTGCAATGGCCTCCCCCAGCGGGGACACCAGCCCTGTGGGCCCTGCACAGTGACAGGGTGGGGTGGACACTGGCTGTCTGTGACAGTATCTGGACCCCTCCACGGGTTCACTCTCTTTGAGCCAAAAGGAAGAGTCTGAGCTCAAAGTCCTAGTCCCTTCCCCTGCCCAACTGGCCCTTGCCCCCCCCCCCACCCAGTAGCCTTCCGATACTACTGTTTGCTTGTCACCCCTGGTACACTGGGCCCGCGGGAGGCAGCCAACTCCTGGGCCAGCTGCCCCCAGCCCCCTGCCACCCCGCCCGTGGCAAGCCTTCCTTTCCCTTTGCCCATACTGGAAGGCCCTTCCTTTGCCCCCTCTTCTCTGTTTGCCAAACTCCTACACATTCCTCAAGGCCCATCTTGCATGTCCCTTGTGCCTTATCATGTTGTGTGGACAGACTGTGGGTTCCTGTCCTGCCCCCTCAGCAGAAGCCGAGCCTTGAGAACAGCTTTGGGGACAGCAGGTCACAGCGTTGGCTGGAAGCTGCCAGACCTTCTCTGGAGCTCAGCTTTGCCATCTCAAGGCAGTGTGACCTTGGGGGAGTTACTTTCCTCTGTTCATCTGTAAAGTGGGGGTGACAATAGTGCCTCCCCTCACAGTGGCTTTCGGGAGGAATCTGTGGAACTAGGTGTCCAGAGCATCTATCTGTCCCAGGCTGGGCACAGAGCGGGTACACCCAGGGACAGGTGAGCAGAGCCCTGGGGACAGAGGCTCAGCTGCAGCCAGCTGTGGGGGAGGGGGGCTGAGCTGTGTGCCAGGGGCCCCCAAGGGCAGGCATCGAGGTGGGCGAGGGGGGCACAGGAGGGGATTTCTCCCGCCAGCGAGCTCTGAGGGCAGGACCCCGCCCCCAGTGAAATCAGGGCTGGGTGTTCACCCCTGTGACCAGGCAGAGTTATGGGCTGTGAGGGGTGGGGGTGCCCAGCAGCCTGGCTGGGAAGTGGGGTGGGGGAGGCTCCAACGTCCGCCAGGCTCTGGGTTTCATTTCGAGCTGTCACTTGCCCACAGCCTCCTCCTCCCCACTCCAGAGCTTGGGAACCCTTGACTCAGACACCTCATGGACAGAAAAGAAAGAAAACAGTCCCATTGTTGAGGGGGACAGGGGCTTCAGGGCCCCAGGCCAGCTCCCAAGAGGGACCTGGTGTCTTCCTGGACACCTTGGGCAGTCTCTCCTGATCAGGCCGGGCTGCCCTGGGCAGGGTGCTCTCCCAGGAGCAGCCCCCGGCAGGGTCCCTGCTGTGCACACCCTGCCAGCAGGCATTGGCACTCCTTGTTTGCTGGTGTCTGGGGACACGGTTGTGGCCTACTTGGGGCTTTGAGCTCAGGCCTCTGTCCAGCCTCTGAGCACAGGCTGTCTGGGTGGGTTGCAGGAGGGGCTGGGCCCACCTCCCCCACCCCATCCCTGGGGTCCCTTTGCCCTCATCCCTCCCTGCAGGTGGGAGGGGCTCAGGGACTCTGGGGACAGGCGCTAGGGAAGGAGGCTGGGGAGGCTGTGTCAGGGCCTCCTTCTGCTGCCTGTGGGGTGGGCTGGGAGGTTGGAGGGAGGGAAGACCCGCTCCCAGTGGGGTGGCAGTCACCAGGGTGGGGATCTGTGTCCCGGCAGGTATTTTGGGTAGGCCCCATGCCCTCAGTCCCCAGGATGGGGAGCAGCCAGTCATAGCCCATCCCCTGCCTACTGCCCAGAGCCCCCCTCCCCCTAGGCCTCCTGCTCCTGGCCCCGCCAGGCCCGAGCTGGGCTCCTGGGTGATCCGCAGGGTGGGCGGAGCCCGGCACCTTTGCTGGCCTGGGCCGGGCTTTGCTTTAGAGGTGACAGCAAACTCTGGCAGCTGGAACGCCGGGCCTTGGGGACAGGACAGCCCGCACTGGGGACGACCCCACCGGCTGACTTGGCTGCTGAGAGAGGGGGGTGGGAAAGGGGTGGGAAACAAAAACAGCTCTCAGCCGCCCTGTCATGTTCGTAACCGAATCTGCTTTCAAAGCTCCCTGGTGACGTTGCTCAGCGTTCAACGTGGCAGGCCACCGCCGACAGCCCGCTCAGAGAGGGGTCTTCTGGGGAGGGACTCAAAGCAAGTTTGTTTGTGGGGAGGATGTCATTGCACTTGAGGTCCCCGAAATGTGACTGCAGCGTTAGGGAATGTCCTGCCATCGCTGAGATAGCACCAGTCCCACCAGCCACACCCTCTGGGGACCCTGGGAGCCACAGTGCATGGGGCTTTTGGGCGCGATGGAAGGACACACAGGGCCTGTCCCTTCTCTGGAGAGGAGAGATGAGTGCTGGGTCTCTGGCTTCCCAAGCCCTGAGCCCGAGTGGGGACAGACAGGTGGGCCAAAACGCACCCAAGGTTGTTGGGGGCCGGGTACTCTGTCTGTAGATAAGACAGAGCAGCTCCCACCCTGAGCGCGTTCTTTCGCTCAGCCCTCCACCGGGCGCCCGCCGCAGGCCACCCTGGAGGCCAGCATCCTGCCCTCATGCAGCCCTGAGCGTGATGTCAGTGAGGTGGACCGTCCTGGCGGGGCCGGCTGGGAACAAGGGACAAATGGCTTCAGAGGGACCCTTATGCACATCCGAGGTGGCCAGCAGGCCAGCGGACTGCCCTCTTTTGGGAGCCTCCCTTGCAGCCGCGGAAAGGCTGTGGAAGGGGTTTCCCGACACACCCGTGTCCCGTGCACACACAGAGGTCCCGCATCGGGGTCTCTGTCTGTGGGAACAACCGCCAGCGTCGTTCGATGCTGTGCTCGGTGGGCCGCCGCAGCTGAGCTGCATCTCCTGCTCGAAGCCCCCTTCCCTGGGCTGGAGGCCCAGAGGGGACCAGCTGGTCTCACCGAGGCTGCAGGTCGGGCCTCATGGTGCCCTGGACAAAGCGAGGACGTGTCTGTCCTGTGTGCAGAGCTTCGACGGCTGGTTCTGAGGGTCTGTGTGGGGTGTCTTCCTGGGAGGGGGGCACTGCTCCCTAAAAGGGAGGCTGGGGGTGTGGGGTGCAAACTAGTTTCCATCAGGTGCAGCCCCGTGTCCCATGTGGTCCCTGAACCTGCAGAGAAGTGTCCTCCCAAAATGGGCACGCTGGCCAGCCTCAGAGCTGAGGGCCCAGGACAGGAGGGGCAGCGGGACAACAGGGACGTGCTCTCGGCGGGCGTCACCGAGCACCTGAGAAGCCCCATGGGAGTGGCCTGGAGGCTCTGGGACTGCGCTACCACTGGGCTGGGAGCTGTGTGGGGGTGACGGTGGTGCCGTGGGTGACCCCTCTGCTCGCAGAAGCCCCTCCTGGCTACCAGAGCGGGACCAGTCAGAGCCCGGGCTGTGTGGGACACGCACCCTGGTTGGTTTGTGCTCTGCATGGGGGCGGGTGGGGGCCTTTGCAGCCCCAGGACGCCCCCAAAGGCCGTCCCGAGGCCCGGGCTTGGTGTAGAGCAAGGGCTGGGTTGGGATGGTGCTGGTGGGTCTGGGAGGCTCGCTGCTGGGCACGCAGGGGCTGTCCTGGTGGTGCAGTTTGCCACCCACCGCCCGTCTGCCGTTACCAGACAGCCCTTCTCGGCCGCATGGGAGCAGGTTCGGGGTGCTTAGGGCCTTGAGCCAAGGGCCCACAGGGCTATTGTAGTGTGCTGCCTCAGTCTCCCTGCAGCCAGCAACACTCACTGTCCGTCCCCTCGGCACGCACCGGGGCTTCCCCACGACGACTCACCTGCAGGTGCAGACGGGGCTGGCCCTGTACTGGGTCGGTAGCAGTTTATCGTGGGGCCTGGACTTACCTCCCACGTTCAGTTCCAGGCGCTGGGGGCTGGGGTGGGAGGCTGGGCTGGGTCTGTGTGGGCCCCAGGCCCGGCTTCTCCTGGAGGAAGGCGCCCCGGCCACCACCTCGAGACCCAACCTCAGGATTTCAGGGCAGGCTTTACTTTGGAGGTGCCTGGAGTTAGGGGGTAGCTGGGGTCTCCCAGCAGCAGGGGAGGGGCTTCACCTGGTGCCTGGGACCCTCTTTCTCTCCATTCTACTCCCCTTTAACTTTCTCTTTTGCTCTGGTCTTCAGACAGTCCCGCCTCCTTTTCTCCTCTTCCCTCTCCATCCCCCGCCCCGTGGCCTGCAGCTCCTTAGCCTCCTTGCCCTCCCCCTGCCCTGGGGAGCCCGCAGCCCCAGCCCGTCCCTCATTCTCCCCTGTCCTCCTACAGGTCTGCCAGGGAGGGAGGGCTCGGTCACCCCTGCAGGGGGCCTGGGCTGGGCGGGTGTCCTGGGCGCTCCAAGGAGGAGCCCTGTGGCCCTTGTGGGCAACGTCCCTCCTTCCGCCGGGCCGCGGTGCAGGACTGGCCCTGGGCTCTGCGAGCGGGCGGTGGGGCTTCCCCACCAAGAGCACAAGTTTATCGCGTTCCAGTTGTGTCTGCTCAATGTACAGACTCAGGGCGTGTCAAAGCCGTCAGCCCCACTCTGCCGGCGGAGGACACCCGGGGGGAGAATCCAGGGGAGTTAAAAGGTTTCCGAAAGCGTCAAAAAGTCTGGATTAAAAAAAGGATGATTGAGGCCTGGAAGGATGTGTGCCTTTGTTTTCACCTTTCAACTTTTTTGCATGGCCTGAGCAAAGACGGGAACCTTTTCTCCCCTGAACAGTCCGTGAGAAGGAGCCCGAGGTCTCCCGGGTTTGGCTTTCTGCACGAGCGCTCTGGTCTCACGGGCGCGGGCGTGGGTGCAGTTCTGAGGTCTGGGAGTGCGGAGCGTGTGTGCACACCTGTCTGCAGCCACACACACACGTGTGTGCTCACACACGTCCACATGCACCATATGTGCACGCACATGCAGGCCCACGCACAGGCACGCACACCGTGTGCGCACACACACCACTGTGCAGGCACACCTCTGTGGGCACACGTGCACACAGGCCTGGACGATGACCCTGTCCTTATCCCCCTGTGGCCGCCCACGCCGGCTGAGAGCAGCCAGGCCCGTGCCCGTTTCTGCCTCAGCCAGGCTCAGAACGGGGCAGGTGAGTGGCCCAGAGACCCTAGTCATTCTAGGTGGGTCGCCAGCTGGGGCACTGACCACCAGCTGGGCCACCTGGGCCCCTCCTGGACCTGCCGGGTCCCTGCCACAGTGCCCAGCAAGGTCCTGCAGCTGCCGGAGAACCGTCAATGCTCTGTGCGTAGGCAGGTCTGGCCCTGTGGAGAACTTCTCCCTGCTGAGTGCGGCAAAGGTCGGGCATTCCCGGCGAGCAGGAGCTGGGGCCAGGCCCACCGGCACCTTGACCTGAGGGGCCACGGCAGCTCCTCGCTCCTGTGTCCCACAGGCCCCGGGGCTTGGTGGGGGGGCAGGGAGACCAAGCAGGTGCTGGTGTCCAGGGGCATTTGCAGGCAGCAAGACCCTCGGGTCCTCTGGGTCGGGGGTGCTGCTGGGGCCCAGGGAGGGCCCAGAGGATGGCTGGACACCTGGGTCGGAGCTGCAGCCCCAGCGCCCCAGGGGACTCACCTATGTGCAGCCACTGTTTGGGGGGCCGCTGCAGAGCACAGCGGGGTGTCACCTTGGAGTGGGGCCTGGTGCTGCCTGGGGTCAAGGCCTAGCCCTGCCCCTTGGACTCTGCCACCCTGTGCCCTTCCATGTTCCTGGAAAAGGGTGGTGACATCGTCTACCTCGGGGGACACAGTGTCTCAAGGGTGAGGGCCCCGGCCTGCCTCATTCTGCGAGCCCTGTCAGGGGATGGCCTCGCGGGGCTGCTCTGGGACCTGGGCTTGGCCAGCCCCTCCTGGATCGTGACTGTGTTGCTGCAGTCACATAGGGCCGTGTCCCCTTTGTCACCTTAGGCAGTGTCTGAGGCTGCCGTGAGGAGGTGGGATACCGCGCAGGAGCACGGGCTGGGGACGCTGCCACAGTTACTCTCAGAGACGTCCCCAGCCCTGCGCGGGCAAGGCAGGCTGGTCCCACTGCTGTGCTGTCCTGGCCACCATTGCCCCGGAGAGGCCCCCTGGGCCACGGTGGCCCATTCACACGGCCGGAGGAGACCCAGCTCGTGGGTCCGCTCCCTGGGCGGGGAGGGCAGTGCAGGCCGGTCTGTGGACACCCCTCCCGGGCTGACCCCCACGACCCAGCCCTGCTCCAGCCCCGAATCTGACCCGTCCCAGGCTGCGCCTGCCTCCGAGTGCCTGCCCGGAGCACCAGCCCCGCTCCTCATGTGCGAGGAATTTCCCTGCAGCCGCAGCCGCTGCAGCTGGAACGTGTCTCCGGATGGGTCGTTCCGAGGGAAACCAGCGTCTCTCGTCTCCCCCTGCAGACGTGCGCTGGCGTCCGGAGCCCCCGGATCCTCCTGCTCTGGCTCCGCTTCCTCTGGAGAGGAGATAAGGGGCTCTCGGCATCCGTGGGCTGCAGACCCCGCCCGCACGCTGACAGGGAGGCGCCAGAGGCCGCCGCAGACCCGCAGACCGGGGGCCAAGCCTTCCCTCTGGCCTGGCAGCCACCCCCTGCCCCTGGGGCTGCAGAAAGAAGCCTCGGGCCGGGGTCCCCTAGGCCAGCCCAGGTGCGAGGTGCTCAGAGCGAGAGCTCATCCTTGGGGGGGGCTGTTGTCATTCCTGGGGGCGCCGTCTCCCAGTCAGAGCCGGCTGGGATTGGGGGTGGCTGGGGAGGAGCAGATGTGTTGTCTCCTGACTCCTTTGCCCAGTTGTGATGGCACCGCCGGGCGGGCCAGGCCTGGGGACGCAGGGTGAGCGGAGGTGGCCGACCCCCTGAGCCTTCAACGTGGCGTGGCCGGCGTGGCGGAACAGACAAGTGGACACAGACGCTCACTTGGGGTGCAGTTTGTGCAGAAAGGGCCAGGAGTTCGACAAGGACCCCCAGGGGCTCCCTGGGTGGGGGCAGAGACGCCCGCCCCAGCCTTGGCACCCCCGGTGCAGCTCTGCACCCCGGCTGGGGACACCGTCCTGCCTTCAAGGTCAGAGGCTACAGACAGGCAGCATCAGGCTGTCCCCCCATGTTTTAAAAATTGGAAAAACTCATGTCGAAATCCAGACTTCTTTTCTCTTGAATAAAAGGCGCAGCCAGCTGTGACCACGCTCTGACCACGCTGTGACCACGCTCTGACCACGCTGGGCACCTTTCCACGGGGCGAGAGCTCTTCCTTCAGGAAAGGCAGAGGAGCCCTCGCTGCCACGGAGCCCCCACTCCTGTGTCTCCCCAGTTCCCTGCGGCCGTGGCCGACCCCTGGTTCAGATGTCATCTCACTGAAAGTCCAAACCTCCCGCAGGGCGGGCGTCGTTCACAGGAAGGCCGCTTGGCCTGGACACGGGAGACTGCTCGCTCAGCACTCACGCGTGACCTCCCCTGAGCCTCAGTTTCTCCATCTGGAAGAGGGGCTGTGGCCTGTGCCACGGCTTGCTCTGCGGCTCCCAGAGGCGGCAGGCCTGCTAGCACGCGGGTGCGAGGCGTGCGTGGGGGGACCCTTTGCCCCAGGCCCGTGTGGCTCCCCCCGTGGAGGGGAGTCTCGCGCCCACGTGTGTGCGTTTCCCGTGTCTGTGCTGCTGGAGCAACTCGTGCACACACGCCCTGGAGAGTGGCTGTGTTTGTTGTGACTTTGGGTCTTCAAGCGTTTCCCCGCCAGTGCCTGCCGAAGGCGTGGCCCCTCGCTTGCTGGGGGGTCCTCAAGCTTTGACGCTGAGAGGCAGTCAGTCCTAAGCCTGGAAGGGACTTTGAGAGCCGTCTGGACGTGAGGGGCTATTTTTGTCTCTATCCTTATGGGGACAGACCTTGGTGTCACCCTCTTTGACCCTTAAAGGGTTTGGGCGAGTGGAACTCACGGAGCAGGTCTCACCCACATAGGCCTTACTTGAAAAGGGCTCTGGGGTTTGAAAGGCAAGGGTGAAATACGTTACATGGGCTTAAAAAGTGCATCTGGAAGGGCCTCCCCTGGCCTTCCCCGTGCCGAGAGCACTGCCGGGCTGGCAGGAGGACGCGTGGAACCGTCACACTTCCCAGAGGTCCCCCGCGGAGTCCTCTTTCAGAACCGTTTCACAGGACTCGTGTTCCGGGAACCTCTCAAGCAGCACCGGACTAAGCGCTGTGACAGTGTGACGCTCTGCTCTGCGTCACCTCTTGTGTCCTGGGAGCTCCTGGAGGGAGGGGTGAGACTATTTTTCTCTGTGAGGGGCTCACTGCTGCTTGGGAGGTAAATGGCAGCCCACAGGGACTGTTCCCGCCCAAGGCGTGCGTCCCAGGCCGGGGGCTGGAGGAAGAGGGCCCTGCCTCCGGTGCCTTCTCTGGCCAGGGCAGGGCCTGTTCTCTGGCCGGTGGTGGGAGGAGGTGCTGGGCCTCCCGACCTGGTCCCCGAGCTGCTGGCCGCTCCCTAGGGCTGCCAGGCCTTCCTCCCTCGGGGCTGATAAGTCACGCTGCCCTGCGTTGGTTCAAGGAGGTGGACGTTCCCACGGAGATAAGCTGTGAAGGCAGGGCTGTCCCCACGCCGGGACGCAGAGGGCCGGCAGAGCGCAGGGGTGCGCGGTGTTTGCCTGGCCCTGCTGCGGCATTTTCCTCTGTTGGTTTTGCCTGGGGTCTGATAAAGGCGCCGGCTCTCACCAGAGGCCTTCCCCAGGGCTTATCTGGCCACGTAATCCTCTGGCCTTGGCTGGAAAGGCCAGGGCTCTGCCCCAGCCTCCCTCCTGCCCCCACCGGCCCCTGCAGGCCATCTCGGAGCTGAGGGAGGGAGCTGGGGTGGAGTGAACGCCTCTTCCTCAGGCCCTTTCTCGCCCCGTGGGGGGCAGAGGCCCCTCGAGGCAGGGACCTCTCGCCTGGGGCACGGGTGGGCTGGGAGTCACTCTCTTGCCGTCCACTTCCCAATGTCCCTGAGCTGCACTGGCCCCGTGGCCACTGAACAGTTGACCAGGAGACCCTGGGGGCCACTAGGCCACGATTGTGGGACCCGGGTCCACAGTGTCTTGAGCACTCATGTGCTATTTCCAGGCTCAGAGAGAGGCCACCTGGTACGAGTTCCGGCCCTTCCTTTGTTTGGCTTGTCTGGGGCATGTCAGGGCACCCCCTGAGCCCTGCGTCCACATCTAGGAAGTGAGGATGGGGAGTCCAACTCCTCGGGAGCTGGGAGGCGGGATGAGCTCATCCTGGTCTGGCTTGTGGCCCTCATACTCGTCATCGTCCTCTTCATCATCCTTGTCCAACACTCAGAGACTGGTGGAGACAGCTCCCTCATCACTCTGGAGGCACCCTGCTAGGAGGCTCCATTGCTGCCCTGTTTTACAGCTGGAGGGCAGTGTAGGCTCAGTAACGAGGAACCTAGAGGTTCCCCAGGTCAGCCTGACCCCCAGCTAGGACCTTATCCACCATGGAAGTGTATCTATTGGCCCTACAGAGGAGAGGGCATTTGAGTAGGGCTTTGAGGTATGAGTAGGAGTTTGCTGAATGGGATGAAAGGAAAGGGCTTTTTAGGGCAAAGGGAACAGTTATGGGTGGAAAGAAGGATCTGAGGCACATGGAGAGTGACTCCTGTGAGTGGGTGGTTTGAACGGGATGGCCGATGGTGGGGGATAAGCAGGCCAAGTGTGCCCGAGGAGTGGGGAATTTATTTGGAAGATGGCAGGTGCTAAGGCAGGAAGAATCAGTTGCTTTTTCTTTCTTTCTTTCTTTCTCTTTCCTTTTTTTTTTTTTGAGACAGGAACTTGCTCTGTTGTCCAGCTAAAGTATGGTGACGTCATCATAGCTCACTGCAGACTCTGACTCCTGGGCTCAAGCCACTCTCCTGAGTAGCTGGGACTACAGGGTTGCACCACACCAGGCTAATTTTTCTGGTGTTAGTAGAGACAAGGTCTCGCTATGTTGACCAGGCTGGTCTCAAACTCCTGGCCTCAAGCGATCCTCCCACCTCAGCCTCCCAGAGTGCTGGGACTACAGATGTGAGCCACTGCGCCTGGCCAGATCCTTTTCCTTTTTGTCAAAGCACAGCCCTCCCTAGGATTTCCTCTCGAAAGAGTAACGCACGCACACAGCAAGTTTAGACGATGCAGTTTCTAAAAGAAAACAATGATCCTCCCCTTCCCCCACCCCAACAAGCCTCCAGGAACCCGGGGTCTGCGCTCCCTCCGCGCACTGGGGTGGTGACGGTCGGTTCAGCCAGGCTCTGTTGACGGACGTCCGGCTGTGTCCAGTGTTGTTTGGCCGTGTAAACTGCTGCTGCAGCCGTGGTCTGGTGGCACGTACGTGGGACGCCACGGATTCCCAGAAGTGGGTTTGCTGGGGACAGCGACAGCACGTGGCATTTAGCGAATGCTGCCAGATCGCCGTCCAGAGATGCTGAAGGACACCGCGGCCTCGTGCTCTCCGCCGGTTTCCTCCCGCTCCACAGCTGAAGGCCTCAATTTAAAATCTTCGGCCAGCTGGGTGGGGAAGACATGCTCCTCGCACCTGTTGTAACTTTACCCCGACCTTGAGTGAGTCTGGCCGCACCTGCCCCCCTGAAGCGCAGCTGTGGGGTTTCACCTGGGTCTTTCTGGGTCCTGAGCCTGGCTCTGCCGGTGTCGACAGTGGGGTCCCGGCCCCTCCCGCCCCAGCCGGGGGCCTCGCAGATGCCCTGGCCCCGAAGGCGGGCAGCTCGGACTTTGAGCCTGGGCCCTTGGCAGCGGGGAGAGGGCGTCTCCCGGCACAGACTGCGACCTTTGGCAGCACCCCAGCTGCAGACGAGGGGGGAGGGCTTGCCTGGGCCGTTGGGCGCCCCAAGCGTTGGGGCAGGGGGGGCCGGGGCCGCCCCAGGAGGCGGCGCATGGCACAGCCTGTAATGGGCGTGACTCACTGTTCACCCAGCCATAAAGTTGGGGTGACGGCCCAGTGCCCCGGCCACACCCCTCCCTGCAGCCTGAGCCCCCTCCCCAGAGGGCAGCCCGGCCGCTCTAGTGTCATCTCGCAGACCCACCCACTGCAACTCATTTGCTGCTGCTGGGGAAACTGAGTCCCAGGCAGGCGGGAGTGAGTGTAGCATGGAGAACTAACACTGTTGCAGGGTCCCTTGGTCATCTGAGCCCCCCATTTTGCAGAGTGGGGGGAGGCAGCCCAGCGTGGGTGCAGGGCTCAGGCCACAGGTGCTGTCTGTGGAGGAAGCAGGAGCTCTTGGCTTGGCCCAGGGCCCCCCATGCTCCTGGGGGGCTGTGGGGACGAGCTAAGAACATGGACCCTGTGGCCACAGTGTCCGGCCCAGACCACACTGTCCCGCCCGTGACACTTGGTGGCCTGCTGAGCCTCTCTGTGCTTGTCTCCTCGTCTGCAGAGTGGGGTTCGTGGCGCTCCTTCCTAGCGGGGCTGAGGATGGGTGAGTGACGTGGTTGACAGAATCATGTTTACGGGACACCTGTGTTTCCCCAAAGCAGGGAATGGCCCTGGGGTCCATCCCGGCCAGGCGGGGGCTCTCCCAGGGACCAAGCAGGTGGGAGGACGACGGGAGCCACACGGCCCTGTAGTGGCCTCCCCAGCGTCCGGCCAGGCCGGGAATCGGGCTCCTGGCCCTGGGGTCCTCACGGTTCAAGGGTCACCCTGGACCCTGGGCACTGACCCTGGAGCCTCACCCTGACCCTCGCCCCGCCCCTGCTGCCCTCCCTCCGTCTCCACCTGGCTGCTACACCCAAGCTCTCGACAGCCCTATGGGGATTGCAGAAACCAGCCCATTCCAACCCACTCATCACCGCCGGGGAAACTGAGTCCTGGGGTGAGGGGAGCCGTGTGGCGTGGAGAGGCTGGAGGATCCCCTGAGTTCATAGGTGGAGTGCTCAGGGCGGTGCTCTCGAGGGCTCTGGGTGTGCTCTTGCTAACGCCGTCCTCCTCGTTAACTAAACAACATGGGTGCGGTGCTCCAGAGAATTCCCAGCGCCTGGGGCTCCTGAGAGACCTAATCTCTGTGCCCCTCCCCATTCAGCCCTGAGCTCCTCTCTCCCACCCTCACGCCACCCAGGGGTCCCGAGGGGCCACCTGCGCTCAGCTCCTGCCTCCCATCCCTCCTGCTCCCCCCAAGCGCTGACCCCCTAATCTGTGCCAGGTGTCCTCAGCACCCCCTTTTCTCTTTGCAGGCCCTTCTGGGTGTCCCCTCCTCCAGGAGCTCCCCGACCCCCACAGAGCCCCCTCCCCCCATCTCCACCCCCAGAGGGGGCTCTGTCCCGGCCCCGCCCCGGGCACCGCCCGGCTCGAGGGTCTTGCGTGCTGTGGGTGGGAGTTCTGTCCCGGTGCAGCCTTGATGCTGAGGCCTGGAGTCCTGAGCTGATTTGCTTATTTGGCCAACCCGAGTGCAACACCTGACGAGGGTTCCCGGAGAATGGGCTTCTGGGCTGGGCTTCCGGGCTGGGTAGGAGTTTTCCTGGAGACAGCACAGCAGTGAGAGGCCCGCTGCCTGCTCCGCCCCTGCTCTTCTTTCCCTAAGGTGCGTAGTTTTCCTCCCTCACGGCTCAGGGGTTTCTGCAGCCTTGGGATCTACTTATTATACCGGCGGGGGTGTGAGCTGGCGCCTCTCCCAGCCCCTCCTGCTGTGGTGGGGGCTGAGCCGTGGCCCACCTCCTGGGGGGGGGGGGGCGTCCCAGGGGCTCCCAGGCCCGGGGTTGGGTGGTGGGGCCGTGAGGATGCGCCTGCATCTGTGTTGGTGGGGGGGGCTCCCCGCGTGCAGGGGCTGGACGGAGCGGAGACCTGCAGAGAAGCCCCTCCCCGTGGGCTCACGGAGGAGCACAGAGGAAGCGTGGACACGGGCAGTGGAGCGGAGGGCGTGGGAGGGCAGAACCAGAGGGTGGTCGGGCAGGCCTCCCGGAGGAGGTGACGCTGGGCTGAGAACTGACAAGGAGGGGCAGCAATGGGAAGACGGTGGGGGGGCCCTTCCAGGCAGACAGGGTCACACGCAAGGCCCTGGGCTGGGAAAGAGCCTGGTGTGTTTGAAGGAGGCTGCAGGGCTGGGTCCCCTGTGGCTGCGCAGATCTGCGCATGGAGCTGGAGCCCCGAGAGTTCAGTCGGCCTGCGGTGCTCCCCAGCAGGCCGTCTTCCCCGCCTGTCCACCCGGCCAGGCGCCCTCCCTCGCTGCCGTGGACGGCCGTCCCCGTGCGCCAGGACAGGCTGGTCAGAGCCCCGGCCCGCCCCGCAGCACCAGCCCAGCCCCATCTGCCAGGACTGGGGAGGAGAGGGAGCTGCTGGTTACGGGGGTCGTGGGGGCTTCCAGGGCCAGGCAAGGCGGTCTGTCTCCCCCAGAGCAGCAGGCCCAACCTGGGCCCCGTCAAAGTTTCCCCGAGTGGGGGCTTGGCGCCCCCCTGCACACAGCAGGTTCCCAGTACATGTGGTGGAGTGGGACAGGGAGCCCCACCCTGGGCACACAGGCCAGGACCCTGAGACAGAAGCCCGAGGACAGGGCCTCCAGGGCTCCGGGACAGGGGCTGGGCTGGCAGAAAGCACAGGCAAGGTTGGAGGCCAGAGCAGGCTGCAAGGGGCAGGTGTGGGGCAGGTGTGGGCTCAGCTCAGGGACTGACGTGGGGCCCCCAGCAGGGTGGCCTCAGGGCTGTGACCCCTGCAGTTTTGGGGCCCCACACCCAGGAGGGCCTCGTGCACTGCTCCTCTTCTGGGCAGGCTGCTTTTGGGGGTGCTGAGGCCCTGCCCTGCAGGGTGCGGGCAGCGCTGTGCGGGCAGCTGGCGGGAGGTGGCGGAGGAGGGTGAGGTGGATCGGCCACCGTGGGGGCCTCGGCTGCTGGAGGCAGGACCTGCAGGCACCGGCGAGCGCGTACTGTGCCCAGGCCTTGCCGGGCAGCGGTGTGACGGTCTTGTGGAACCTCACGACACAGGGGCGTGCTGGTCCCCAGGACTCCTGTAACCGATTGCCACAACTTAGGGGGCCTTAGTTCAACATAAATCCACTATCGCGCAGTTCTGGAGGGTCCGAAGTTCAAAACGGATCTGAAGGGGCTGAATCTGGTGGCTCTGGGGGGCTCCTTCCTGCTGCTTCCTGATTCTGGGGGCTCCAGGCATCCTTGGCTTGTGGCCACATCACTCCAGTCTCCGCCTCCGTCACCACGTGGCCTCTCCTCCCCTGTTGGTGCCAGTGGCCCCTGCCTGTCTCTCTGAGGACACTGCGGTTACATTTGGGCCCCAGACACCCTGGGACCATCTCCCCATCGCAGGGTCCTTAACTGACCACACCTGCAAAGTCCCTTCTGCCACGTACGTGACACGTTCATGGATTCCGGGAGGAGACATGGATCCCCTGGGACGCTGCTGTTCTGTCTGCCGCAGGGGTGTCATCATCGCCACCCATTTCACAGGTGAGGTGCGTGGCGGCCACGGACAGGCCGCAGCAGTTGCTCAGGCAGCCCTGGGCAGGGGCCACAGGGTTTGGGATCCGAGCACGGACATCCTGAAGCCAGAGCTCCCATCCCCCACAGAGTCGATGAGGCCACGAAGCCTCTGCTGGGGACCTTCAGAGGGGAAGCCGAGGACTAGGGGAGGCAAGTGACTTGTCCAGGGTCGCGTCTGTCCCCAGCTGAGCCTTCCCGAGCGGGATCCCCGCGAGTGCAGCCTGCCCCAAGTCCAAGGCCCTGCTGCCGGGACCGGGCTGCGGCGCGGGAGGGCGGGCGTTTCTCTTGTGAGCTGCTCAGGTGAGCACTTAAGTGCCCGGGGGCCACGCTGGACACACGGCACCCCTCAGTCGGGCCCTGAGGAGGCCTCCGAGACTCAGATACCCCAACAAATGTTTGGGGGAGGGCAGGGGTTGCCGTTGGGACAGGTAGTTTGGCATCGATGTCACAGATGGTGAAACCGAGGACACACCAGGTGTGAGGCCCCTGCCCTGGGACCCAGGCTCCGGCCTTGGCTGTAGGGAAGGTGCCAGGGTGGGGCCTGGTGCTCAACCTTTTTCCTTTAAAGCAGCTTGGGGGGATGTCAGCTGGCATGACAAACTGCCAAGCTAAATATAGCTGTGGAACTTCCCGGAACACATTATTCCAAGTGTCCAATATTTAATGCTCAACAACACACAGCGCCTTCCAGACAGCTGAACCCACCCTGAATGTCCAGCGGGGTGGACGGGGGTTCACTCCTGGGAGGTGGCAGAGGGCTCCTGGGGGCATCTGTCGTCCCTGGTGAACATGCACAGCAGACAGACAGACGCCAGTGGGCACTTCCTCAGCCTCCGGGTGACAAGGCTGTGGCTGGCGTTGGCACCCACCTGTTGGAGCCAGCCATCCTCAGGAGCTTCGGGGCGGGTGGGATCCCTAGGCCTCAGGGCAGCTGGGGCCTCTGTGTGCGGGTGGGGTGAGCTGCGTCGCCTCCTGCAGGAAGTCCTCCTTGCCTGCCCTGGCCCTAGGTGCCCCTCGCCCCAGCCTAGGCTGCTCTGTCTGGTGAAGGCTCCTTCCCATCTTCCCGCACAGGCTGGACCACCCGGGCCAGGCCCTTCCCGTCTCCCTTGCTGCCTGCCCGGAGGGGGTTTGCCGACTCCTGGTGCATGACAGGCGGACAGGAGCCTTCTGGAGGAGGGGGAGCAGATGGAGGGGCCAGCAGGGTCCTGTCCCCAGCCCAGGCCAGGCCCGGCTGTCTGAGCTCAGCTTCCCTGGCCCTGGGGCTGGCGGCTCCTGATCTGTCCTGAGGCCACTCTCCCCCTGGTTTCGAGGACTGGGTGACCGGTGTGTCCCTGTCTCATGGCTCAGCATCTCTGGCTTCTGCCCGGAGGGGCTGGGTGGACACAGGTGGGGCCCACAGAGGCTCCAGGCAGGTCTGAAGGACGTTCCTCGGCCCCCTCGGAGCCGGCCTTCCCGGGACGGCGAGTGCCCAGGGGAAGGCAGAGGCCGAGCAGACCATTTCCACCCCCTCGTGTGCAAAGCCAGGGAGAGTCTGGCCCGGGCCCCGCCTGGCGGGACTTGTCTCTGACCCAGACCCCCTTGCCGAGACCCCCAGCTCTGTCTCGGCCAGGGTGTTGGTGGGTGACGGGTGCCCCCTGGTGGGCTCTCAGGGCACTTCCTGGGGACCTGGGTCCGTGGGTGTCTCGGGGCGGCCCAGGGACATCTGGGCACCGCCAGCCTAGGGCTTCAGACCCCAGGACCCAACAGGACTCCATTCTCACCTCAAACATGAGTCTGAACCTCCTCACCCAGGGCCCGCGCCCCAGCGCCTCAGCTTGCACAGAAAGTGGACAGGCTCCGAAATTCTCATTTCCTGATGCCAAATTAGATTTAGGCGAACTGCAGTGCTTAGACACAAGCGACCGTTTATCCCATGGGAAAGGAGAAGCTGTCTGCGGCAACCTTGGCCGAGTGGGGAGGGCTTCAGGAGAGAGAGCCCTGAGCTGCCGCTGGGGCCGGCCCAGGTGGGCAGTGGGCAGTGCTGTGCCCGCCGGCCACCTGCTGCTGCCTGCTGGGCAGGGGCTCGGGTCCTGAGCCTCAGCGATGGGCCCCACCGGGACGTGGGGGGCGGCCTCTGGGCCAGTTCAGTGTTCCGTCCCCCAAAGCTGCTGCTGGGTCTCGGCCACCACCGAGGTAGCTGCAATGTCAGGCCCCTGGGGACAGGCTGGGCAGCATTTGGGTACCAGACAGTGCGATTTCCCGCAAGTCACCGTCACTGAAGCAGTTTGGTGTTACATCGGAGCTGGCCAGAGGGGTCGACAGAGCAGGGTGGAAAGCCCCCCTCCCCTCGCAGTGCACGAAAGCGTCGTGTGTACCAGACAGTGGGCTTCCAAGGACATGCTGAGCGGGGACAGTTTGGAACATCAGAAACATCCACGGGGGACAATAGCGCTTACCACGGCGTGGCTCCGTTGAGTCTGAAAATATCAGCCGGGGGATAGTTCTGGGGTTCCTGGAGGACAATCCCGTGTGGCACGGCCCCCTTGGTGGCCACTCTGGCTCCTGCGGAGCTCTGGGTGGTTGGAGAGCCGAGGTGGGGGCCGCAGGCAGCACGGGGACTTCTCCGGGCAAGGCCAGCTGTGAAGGCCGGGACGGCCGGCTCGCCTCGTGCAGGCGTGGGTAGTGAGATGCTGCGTTACACATAATTATATACACAGACACGCTCTGCTTCATCTTGAAATAACTATGGATTCATAGGAAGTTGTGAGGACGGCACAGAGAGGCCCCCGCACTCCCACCGCCTCCCGCAACGGGTACCTCTCACGTAGCCCCCAGGAGACCCTCATGGCCACACGTGTGTCTCGTGCTGTTATTTATCACACGGGTGGCTTCGTGTAACCTCCATCAGGCTGCAGAGTCTCTTCCTTCATTCGTGTATTTGTTCCGCCAGCTTTCCGGAGCCCCGGCTCGAGCCAGGCACAGCCAGCCCTACCGCTTCCTGGCCGGCCGCCACGGCCCACCCCCCGGCCCCCCGGGCAAGACGCTGGTGAGAGAGCAGCACAGACTCGCATCTGCTCTGGAGCCCAGGTGAGCTCTGGCGGCGGGAGGCGGGGACCTCTGGGCTCTCGGAGCAGAGCTGAGCAGGAGTGAGCAGGGGAGGAAGAACAGCATCGAGGCCCAGGGAACAGCAGTGAGCGGCTCACCACAGCCACACCAGGCTCTGCGGAGGGCAGGAGGGAGGTGTCCGCTGTCCCAGCAGCGAGGGAAGGGCTGGACCCCGAACGTTGCCCCCACATGGCGCTGGCTGCTCTGGGTGTCCTGCGCTCTGTCCTCCCGGTCACTGGGCCTGAGCATTTCACTGCAGCCCGCGGGCGCCTGCCACTCCCGATCCCTCTGGGGTCATGCGGGGGACGCTGAGGGAGGAATCACTTCTTTCAGCAAAACATTTTTGTGGAATAAGTAAACTTATGGTGAGAATTAAAGGGAAAATGTGGGGTGAAATGTGTGGCCAGGGAGCCGGCTGTGTGTGCTGCCACCAACGTGCGATGACATCGAGGTTCAGGGTGTCAGTGCAGCGGGGGTTGGGAGGAAGTGCGAGACTCGGTGGCCGGTGGGTTTCTGGCGCGTTTCTAAGCCTGGGTCCTCTCCTTGCAAGCACAGAGCGATAGCCCAGGGGGGCTGGCCTCGGAGCAGGTCCTGCTGGGTTTCTAGGGTGGCCCTGGTCGGTGGCAGGTGACGCTGGTTTGCTTCTGGCGGCCGTGATGTTAAATTTCCTTTAGAAATGGGTTTAGCTGAGCACGTGGGGGAAAGTGGGCAGCGGCGGCTCGGTGGACTCCCCGGTGCACGCCCGGACGCGGGCAGACACGGAGACGGCGAGGACCGACACGTGGAAGCACATTCGCCCGTCGCAGGGGCCCTGATTTGGAGACAAGTGCCAGGCGAGCGGCAGGGCAGGGCTGCTCCCGGGTGCTGGGGGCCGAGGCCAGATCCGGCACCGGGGACCCGGGTGACACCCAGTCGGGAGGTCCTGCCCCTCTGCATGGGTGACAGACACCTGCCTCACCGGGGCCACACCAGGCTTGGCCGGGTGGCTCAGCGTCTCCACTGAACAAGGACGATTCTTGGGAAATATGAATAAAGCTAACCGTTTCCATCATTCACCTGTTAACGTGACCAAGGCGTGTTATGGGGCAGGACATGCTGTTTTATTCAGGCAAGTCCGGGGGAGGGATCAGGTGACCTCAGAGCGGACAGGGGAGGTCACAGCGGTGGGAGGCCAGTGCTCTGAGTCTGGGATCTGCAGGTGGCCGAGGGCTACCAGGCGTCCGTGATATGTGTGACACTTCGCCACCAGGGGGCGCCCCGAGGTCTTGTGTCACAGCAGCGCCCACACAGGTGCGCCAGGGTGGCCGAGGGGACTTGGAGCGTGGGTCCCACTGCAGACACGAGGGAGGAATACAGGGGGAATGACACGGTATGGCTTTTTCTGCCCCCGACATCAATACTTTTCTCTTTTAAAAAAAGAAATGTAGTTTATCTGAAAATCCACGCATGGTGACGGGGTCAGCGGAGGGGCTGCCCGGCGTGGACGGGGCTTCCGGAACGGCAGGGCTGCGGCCCCGAGGTCCTGTGCGTGCCCCTCGGGGCGGAGAGCGGTGCCGGTCGTGATGTGTCGGAGCTGGGGGTGCCTCATGTGCCTTTCCTGTCCCCGCCGTCCCTCTTCCCTCCTGTCCTGGCTGTGTCACCTGCTGGCCGGGTGACTGTGGGGAGCCCCACCCTGCCCCACGCACGCCTCAGTTTCCCCATCTGTCCAGTGGTCAGTTTGGAACCGCCACTCGGGGTGGCCAGAGATCCAGGACACCGGAGTCCAGGCCACACTGGTCTCGAGCTCGCTGTGACCTTGAGGACAGGGAAGGGCAGGGCAGGGCTGGGGCAGCGGCTCCTGGAGCGGCCGGCGGCCTGGCCGTGAGGCTGGACAGTGGCCGCCCCAGGCCCTGGCGCTGTGGTCTGCAGAAGGCCATGGCGGGTGAGGCCCCTTCGTGTGCAGGCGGCCTGCGTCGGCCCCTGTCCTCGCGCCTGTCCCAGCTGCAGAGCGCAGCATGCCCGCCCGGCCGCGCTGTCCGGCGCGTCCTCCCTGCCCTCCTGGCCTGGGCAGAGCGCGGGAGCCCTTGTCCCGCGGCCGCACCGCCCTGCTCTGGCTCCACGGCTATTTTTAGCCTGAGCGGGGTAAGTGCGTTTCTGCAGGAAAACCACTCTCCCGATCAATCCCTGCAGCTGCCCGGCGTGGATGGCGGTGCTCATGCACGGCCGTCTGCTCCGCTGGCCGGCCACCGAGGACTGAAACCGAGCCCGTCAGCTGACCGGGGCAGGATAAATCCGGCTCCTCGGACAACTGCGTCTTGCCGGCTTCTCCGGTTACAGACGCCCACCCCCAACCCCCGCTGCCGCTCCTTAATATAACTCTGAATCACGCCTGGCGCCCGGGCTGGGGCCGGGGTGCAGGGAGAGCGCTGGGGCCCGGGTTCCTCACAGTCAGGGCACAGGTGGGGTGGCCCAGGGCAGTGTTGGGACCCAGCGCTGCTCCCAGCAGGTGGGGAGGCTCCTTGTGGGGTGGATCCGGCACCACGGAGCAGGGGGTTAACTCGGAGCCGCAACCCCCGCCAGTCACCTGCAACGCGCCCTGGGCCTGCGCTCACGGGTGACTCTGGGAGAGAGCTGGCCTTTGTCAGCTCCTCAGAGGGGACTTAGGGCCAAGAGGTGAGGAGGCCCTGGCCCACAGGCTGCAGAGGACATCTGGGCATCCGGGGCCTCAACCTCCCCCTCCTCGGTGGGTCTTCCCTGACCACCTGGTCCAAGGCGACCCGGAGCATCCCCCCGCCTGGTTCCTTTCCTGCCTCATGTCACCGTTGGTGTGTTGTATACTCACTGGGTGACCCGCTGGCCACCACCCTCTCCCTTGAATGGGGACCCCACCAGGGTAAGACCTGGTCCGTTTGTTCACTGATGCAGCCCCAGTGCCGGGAGCAGTGCCAGGTACAGAGCAGCAGTTCTGCAAACATTTGCAGAATGTTCCAGAAGGTGCAGGGCACATCAGTCAGGACAGGCCGGGTTGCGCTTCAGTAACAGACGTGCCCACCCCATGTCAAGTGGCCTCAGATGACAAAGGCTTATGCTTTGCTCACGACGCATCGCAGAGCCTTGGTGGCCACGTGGATGGGACAGGACGTGGCCCGCTGCGTGTCTGTCGATCGAGCCTCCTGAGCAGGGTCTTCTGCTCCTCTTGAAGTGCTTGACACTTCTCCTGTCACACCAAGTCCGGTGGCTGAGGACAGTAGGACTCCTGGGTTGGGAGGAGGGGTGCTGCGGATGTGGGGGAAGGGCAGAGGGGGTCAGGGGAGGCACGTGGGTCCTGCCAGGGGACGCTCCTCGCTCTGCGTGGCATCGTGTGACAGGACATCCCGTGCAGGCAGAGGACACGTGGAGGAAGGAGGGACAGTCTCCCACCAGTCCACACCACGAAGCTGAGCGCAGGCCGGGGCAGGGGCTCTCGTCCTGAGACTCCCGGCCGAGTCCCCACACTCCCGGGCCTCCGCGTGTGGCGTGGTGTGCGGCACGACTGCGTGGCGGTTTCATTCCGTGTCTTTATTGTCCAGCCAGGAGGAACCTGGAGCCCAATTAACTTCACCGGGAAGGCAGATAAATTCTGATCTCCTGCCGGGAAAGGCCTGTTAGTTTTGTGACACCACTTTGTTTTAATAGACCCCAGTGGGTGGGTGCGGGTCACGGGGACACGGGGCACGGAGCAGGGCCATGTAGGGGGTATTAATGGTGACAGGGCTCTGCAGGTTGAGGTCGGTGGACCCTTCCCTGACACCCCCTGCTGTCCCTAGGTTTCCCCTCTCTAGACCCCCGTCCTGCTCTCTCCACTGTGGCCGTGGCCACTTGTGCTGTGGGCAGAGACAGGGCCTGGGGTGGAGCCACAGATGCTCGGGACACGGGAAGCCACAGGGCAGTGGGGGGTGCAGAGATGGGGGCGTCTGGGCAGGGATGTGCCTGGCAGGGAGTGGGCGCTGAGACGTTTCACCCCCACACGAGGAGCACCCAGGGCCCCGTGGGTTCGCTCGGTGGGGCTGTGGGACCAGACTGGGCCTGGCCCGACTCCCTGGTTTCCTGAGTTGCCCCGAGTTGAGTGGTATCGTGATGGCCCCGGGGCCGTGTCTGCCGGGGCAGGAGGTCGCGGGGTGCCCGGCAGAGGAAGGACCAGGGCCGTGTGCGTTTGCTCCTGGAGGCCCCGGCTGGTTTGCGTTGCTGCCGTGACCGAGCTCACAGAAGCCGGGAATTGCGTCCTCAGAGGGCAGGTGCTGTCCAGGCGTGGGAGAGGGGACGTGGGACCCAGGGTGGGGCCACGAGCTGCCAAGAGGGACAGTTCAAAGTCACCCCTGGGGGATGGCCCGGGGTTCACATGCCCCAAGTGGAGATGATTGTGCGGAAACTTCTGCTGAGGGGAGTCCACCCTCGTCAGAGACCCCCTGTCCCGTCCCGAGCCACGTCTCAGCATGAAGCCTCTGTCCACGGGGTTCACAGCTCTGCCCATCCTTCCAGAAAACACGCAGGGGGGCCCGGCCTGACCTCAGGTGTGCAGAGAACCCGGAAGAGCAGGGCACTTCTGCAGTGAGAGCCGTGAAGTTTTGGGTCCCGTGGCCGGGCATTCGTCCCCCAACATCCGGGGACGTGGGCACCATCCCCCACTTCCCAGAGGCTCCAGAGGCCCAGCCACTCACCCACCCGCCACGTGGAAATGGCAGTGCTGGGGCTTGACCGGGGCTGCGGTGTCCCCACGGGAGACGTTTGTTCAGAGGGGACCGCCAGCCCCATGGCCGTAATTCCCCCGGTGGGCGGGCGGGGCCTGGCCTTCCTGGAGAATCACGCCCAGACAGTCAGAGGTGCTCGGGCCAAGGCAGGCCAGCTCCGTCCAGGACGCTTTCGGGGGCGGGGGACGCCGGTCAGTACGTGCTGACGCAGATGGGAACATGGCAGGACCACACGGAGCAGGGGCCAGCCGTGGCCGGGGCAGGGGGCCGGCTGGCGGGAGGCAAAGGAGGCGGCATCAGTTCTGCCCCAACCCTGGCTGGGCCCCACTCGGGCTCCCAAGACCCGGGGTCTCTGAGCCTGGGTGCCGCCTCCCTGAGCAGTGACAGATGGAAATAAAGGCACAGTCTAGGGCCACCCGCCACACTGTACACCCCCGAGAGCCAGGCCCTGCTGCACTCGGACCACGGCCCTCGGAGCCACCTGGGAGGTCCTGCATGTGGACACTCTGACCTGTGCAGGCCAGAGCGGGCGTGTCCAGGACTCCCGGGGGCCAGGGCCTTGAGTTCGGAGCCTGGAGGCTGCATCCAGGGGCAGCACCCGGCTTGGCTGGGCGGGGCCGGCCTGCAGGCAGCACCGGGGACGGGGACGTGCAGGTGACTGAACCAAAGCATGTGGGCGGTGGTGAGCGGGCGGGTGGTGAAAGAAGGGAGCGGGAGCAGCCGCGTAGGCGAGGGGAGAGGGCTGGATCGGCGCTCGGGGAGCCAGGCCTCGGTGTTCGGACCTGCAGCGGGTTGACAGCAAGAGCCAGCGGGAGCGATGCCCAGGCAGGGCCCAGCGCCGACATGAGAGTCTGGAAGTCGAGGCAGGGCTTGAGGAGTGGGTGGGGGGCGGCTCCGGGGCTGGGCGTGTGCCAGTGCGGGGACTGCGCCCTCCTGACCCAGGCCCACTGGCCGTCCCGGTCCCTCCCAGCTGAGCTCTCTCAAGATGGCCAGGCTGTCACGGCACACCTGTGCTGGGTCCTCCCAGCTGCCCTATGGCTTCCCTGGGCGACCTTCGGTCTCCTGGGGCTCACGCCTCGCCCACAGGGCTTGGGTCCCCAGGCCTGTCCCCAGCCACAGAGCCTCGTTCCCGCCTCACCAGCCTCCCGACCAGCCCCTCGTGGAGAGCCGGGGGGGGTTCCAGGACTAGCGGGGTCACCGGGTGCCCTGTGGAGCTGGTGCCCATGCAGCGCCCCCCACGCCCCGAGGAGGAGCAGCAGGTCCTGCCCTCGGCCTCGGCCAGCAAGGTCTCCTGGGGACCCTGAGACACGGCACACAACAGCCAGCCAGGCAGCTGTCGGCTCAGCTGTCAGGAGAGGACAGCAGGTCTGGGACGGGCGGGCCTGGGGGCCGGAACTCACGCCTGGCGCCTGCTCGGGAAGAAGAGCCGCCCCTCCCAGCGGGGACCCCTGCCGCTGTGCGGGGAGCCAGGGACACCAAGGCAGGTGGCCAGGCCACTCCCTGACCCTCACTGCACCCCACTGTGCCCGACCCCCAGGAATCATCGCAGACGTGCCCAAGCGTGTGTCTCAGTGCTCAGCCCCTGAATGCTCCGGTCTCGGGGGTCCCCAGCCTGGGGTGTAACTGTGTGCTCCCCAGCCTGGGGCCCCTGGGGCAGGGACGGGGCTGTGGTGGCTCTCGGGGAGCATTCGCTGCGTGAATGAGCCCCAGGAAAGCATGTTCCCTGCACGCCTGAGGGAGACCAGGTGTCGTCTTTGTTGCTGGTGGTCTTAGCAAAGGTCCACCTTGTCAGCAAGGCCCTCCGGGGTGTCGAGGATCTTGGGAGAGGCAGGGCTGGGCCTCATGATCTTCCGGGATTTTTCCAAGACCCTCCAAGGACCCCAAGATCCAGGTCACACCCAGAGAGTCTCCACTCCCAGCCGGAGGGAAGCAGGGGCTGACGTGCGCGTGGCAGGGATGGGGCCTGTGCTGGCTGGGGTCTTCTCCCCAGGACTGACTGCCCCCCACACGTGGGGCCACCAGTCTGTTCTGAGAGCCCCTTGGGCATGTCACATGCCAGATCCGAGTTGGGCCTACCCTGCGGGACCCCGGGGCGGGCATGTGGGGCCTTCCGGGCAGGAGCTGCCAGGGCCCCACCTGTTGTGGCAGCTCAAAGGCTTTGGGGTCAAGGTCCTAAGATAGCTGTCCTGGCCCGATCTCTGGCGGGACTGCCTGTGTTGGGGCCGGTGGCACCGGGAGGCTCCCTAATCCCTGCGGGGGGTGGGGGGGGCCCTGCAAATGGGCGGCTGAGTCACCAGCAGGGCCGGCCCTGCCCCCCGCAGCCGGCTCCTCTGAGGGCGAGCCTGGCCCAGCGCGTCCCGTCCCCTCGTCACTGCTGGCCTGGAGCAGCTCCCAGAATCAGGGGCCTCCCGGGCGGGACGGCCGGCCTGGACCCCCTCCATTCATTCACTCATTCATTCATTCGACAAGCAGTCAGTGGGCACAGCTCCGGGCGGCATCTCCAGGTGCTCGGGAGCCGTGGTGGGAGCTCCGGAGCCGGGAGGAGGCAGAGCCGGGATGCAGGACCGCATGGGTCTGGGGTGACGGGGGATTCCTGGGGAAGAGTCATTTAAACTGGGACCTGGAGGGGGAGGGTAACTAAGGAGAAGGGGACGGGGGACATTCACTTTAGCCTCCCGCCCTGAAGCTAGGCCCCGGACGGTGCGGCAGGCAAGGAGTATTCTTGGAGCTTGGGGTGGGATGGGGGGGCTGAGTCTCCAGGGACCAAAGTCCTAACTGCTCAGGTTTGGGTGGGGCTGTTGCCTGGGTAACTGTGCTCCCCAGACCGCAAGCCGGGGGTAGGGAGGGGCTAAGGCCCCCCAGAGCCCTCGGTGGAGCGGGGAGGAGGTCCCGGAGACCGGCTGCTGTGCCGAGGACCTGGGACCTCCAAGCAGCCCCCCACCCCACTGCCTCTGAGCCGTGGAGGGACCGTGGCCGGGTGGGGTCCTCAGCCCCACTTTGCTGGTGGGGTCCCGAGGGCGGGGACTTGCTTAGGCTCCTCCCCAGTGCTTGTCCTGGTCTGGGGTCCAAAGCCGGGACTCTTCCCCTTCATGGTATCACAGAGCCCCAGGGGCCTCACTGGGGCTGCATTTGGGGGCCCACTCGCACTGGGTGGGGTCTCTCTGGGACCCGAGGCGAGCCCCCCCTGCCCCCCCCGAGGAATTCTGCCCAGGCCTTGAGCCACCCCCTCACACTGGGTTCTGGGTGACAGCCAAATGCACGAAGCACTCGTCACCCTGTGTTCAGAGACATCTGGGGAACAGCCAACAGACCCCAGGGTGAGGTGTCAGCGCAGTCCAGCTGCAGGAAGCCCCACCACTGTGGCCCGGGCCCCGGCAGGCCTGGCACCGGAGAATGCGCCATGTGCGTCTCACTGGGTCAGTGCAAGTCACCGCGCGGCGGCTGCAGGCAGGCTCCGGGCCGGGCTCTCGGGCCCTTCCAGATGTTTTTCAGAATTGCAGCAGAATGAGCAGAATGGAGGTTTTGCCTCATACTGATCGCCCGCAAGGACCTCAGACCTTCTGGTCTCTGCTCTCGCTCGGGCCGGTGGCAGGTGCTGCTCCCGGGAAGGACTCGGAGGGAAAGGTGGTCCTGGGTGTGGCGGGCGCCAGCCCTCCCCGCGCCCCGGCGCCCACACCCGCCTTCCACGCCCCTCCCCCACACGCCTATCTGCGGTGTCACACACTTCAGGGTGACCCGCTGAACCAGCTGAATAGAATTTTGTGGTCTCCCCTTAAGACTTTTTTTTTTAGAACAAATGCAGGAAAATGCCTGTATTCTTTAAGGAAGCGAAGTGGCTGGCGCAGGTTTTGGCTCCTGTGGACTTGTGTGGATTCTGTGTTGCTGCGATGGGACCAAGATCCTCAACAAAAAATACACCCAAGGAGACCCCTCGTTTTCTAGTAGTTTACTCTGTTATCTTTTAGATGAAGTGTTATTGAGGAGCATTTTGGGGATTTTAAAAAATAGCTAAAAGTTAACATCTGCCCAACAAGAACAGCAGGGGAGTGGGCTGCCCCGTTCCCCCCCACCCCAAGCCCTACCCGTCCCTGGAGCACGGACGGCAGAGCCTTGCCGGGGCAGCGTGTCCCCGCTCTCGGCACCCCGCCGGTGGCACTTCCCCCCCACCGGCACGCAGCTTGTCGTGGAGATAAAAGTTACCGTCTCCCTTGTGTGTGGAGGGAGGGTCCTGTCCAGAGCCCCCGCCCGGTGGCCCCCGAGCGCAGTCGGGACGGGCACGGGGTCCTGGGAGGGGCGCCGGGCACCGGAGCGTCACGGGCTTCTCAGCAAAGGGGAGGAAGGTTGTTCTTTAAGCACAGAAGGGCCGAGTGGCTGCAGTGTTTGCTCCCCGGGCTTTACTTAGATTTATGTTTTCCAAGCTGCAGTCGGAGCTCCCTGCTAAGTCTCGGAGGGGAGGCGTGAGCCAATTACACACCGAACTGGGCAGGAAATGTTGAGTAAAAATGAAGTTTCCGTCTGGCAACTTCCAACCAAAATGGCGCTGGGGTGTGCGAGGGAAAGCTCGTTAGCGGTGCGACGCTCTCGCCTAACGTCGCAGTCTCGCTGCGGGAAGGTGCCAGGGCGGGGACGGCCGCCCTTCTCGCTGGGCTCATCTGAGGAGGAGGGCCCTGAGGGCCTGTCACTGTGCAGCCGCAGGGGCAGAGAGGTGTGCGTCCTCAGCGGTGACCCGGCAGCCCCTGGCTTCCCTCCAGGGCCCCTGTGCCCCGTGGGGCCCGCCGCATGGGGGGTCGGGGCTCAGCCGGAGCTGTCCCGGGGCCACCTGTGCCGGAGGAGCTGCCACAGTTCCTCACCTGTCCAGGGGCCAGACCCCGGCTCAGGAGCTCACTGGGCGAGGCAGTGGGGACCCAGAGGAGGGAGGGGATGGAGAGGAGTGTGTCCCCTGCCCTGCACCTGTCCCCCGGGCACCAGCCGAGAGCGGCCACCCCTGTCTCGGCCCCTGTGCTGCCCCTGACCCAGATGGAGGGGCGGGGACCCCTCACCCAGTGCTGGTCTGTGGGGGGAAGGAGACACCCTCTGCGCAAGCCCAAATCCTCGTTCTGACAGGACGGTCCCCGGGCACACCCCTGTCTCCGCTGCTGTGCGGCGGCTGGTCAGCTGGGCAGCAGGTGTGTGCCGGTGGACAGGGGCCAGTGGCGATTCACAGGCACGTCCGTCTCCTGTGGCCACTGCAGCAGGTGACCACAGCTTTGTCATCGTGCGGTTCCGGAGGTCACAGCCCAACGTGGGTCTCCCTGGGCTAACGTCACTGGTGCTTTCCGGGGGCTCCGGGGGGAATCTGTGTCTTTTCCGGCGTCTGGGGGCCCCGTGCCCCCCCTTCAAAGCCAGCAGCGCAGTGTCTTCCACGCCCCTCTGCTGGGCAGCATAGCTCCTTCTCTGGCTGCTCTGGGGACCCTGTGACACATTGGGTCCCCCTGCAAGACACAGGTCTCCTCCCACCTCAGTGTCCGTAACTTAATCCCACCTGTGCAGTCCCTGCTGCCGCGTGAGGTGGCCGAGTCACAGGTCCTGGAGGTCGGGACGAGGCCACTCTTCTGCCTTCTGCTGGGGAGGAACCTTTCACGGGTAGCAGTGGTTTGGTGACACACGGGAGCCCCGCTCTGAACACACCTTGCTGTGACACTCTGAGCCTTGACCTGGCTTTTAGTGAACCTTCTTGTCAGCCTCTCCGTGAACAGACGGGTCCCCTTTGAACGTCGGCTGACCAGGTCGCTGCTTTGGCTGCAGGCCGACCCTCTGTTGGACTCCAGACTCGCAGGAAGGGCCACCGGCTGAGCCGCAGGGCGGGGACTGTGGGGCGTCTGGGCTGCTCCAGGGTGTCCTGGGTCCAGGTCCGGCTGCCCCGATGCCTCCTTTGCACACATTCGGCCTCCACCCCCTACCCTGCTCCTTCCCCGAGCTCTGGGGCAGGTGGCAGCGGATGCCAGCCCTCATCACCCTGGCAGATGCTGCCCCTGGGGGCTTTGAGTGGAGGGACAGCCCTGGCAGCCCTGGCTCAGCCCGGTGACCCTGGTACAGCTGAGCCAGACGCCGACACCTTTTCATTCCATCAGGCCTCGGCCAAGCGGGGAGAGGCGCTGAGCACGTGGCCGCCACGCTGGGGATGCGTGGGCTACTCTTCAGCCCTCCTCTGCTGCAGAGCTGTCCCCGAGGCACCTGCCCCTGGGATCCGGCCAGCAGCCGGATGACCGGGAGGGCTGGCCCCCAGGCCGTGGGGTTGGGAGGACTGGGCAGGGGCAGGTTCATCTGGAACAAGTGTAGATTTGCAGAAAAGTTGCTGTGATGATAGTTACCATAGACTTCTGCGAACTTTGACGAAATTAGCAGGTGTCTTTTCAGCAGTTTTAGATCTATGGACAAATGGTGCAGAAGGTACAAGGTTCCCACATGCCCCACCCGTCTGATATCAGCGTCCCCCAGAGTGCCCGCCACAGTCGACGGCCCCACAGGGACATGTCGTCACCCAGATCCAGCCACGTCAGGGGGCGCTCGTGGTGCCGGACATTCGGTGGGATGCGGCAAACGCATGACACACCCTCACCCCCCCCACACACACTCACACACTCACACATTCACCCCCCACACACTCACACTCACACACTCACCCCCCACACACTCACACACTCACACACTCACCCCCCACACACTCACACTCGCTCCCACCCACCCACACTTACCCACACTCAGCCATACTCACACACTCACACATTCACCCCCCACACACTCACACTCGCTCCCACCCACACTCACACCCACACTCACACTCACACCCACACTCACACTCGCTCACACCCACACTCACACCCACACTCACACTCACACCCACACTCACACTCGCTCACACCCACACCCACACTCAGCCATATTCACACACTCACACACTGACACACTCACACTCGCTCCCACCCACACTTACCCACACTCAGCCATACTCACACACTGACACTCGCTCACACCCACTCACACTTGCTCACACCCGCCCATGTGGACGGAACCCGCTTTCTCTCACCATCACAGCAACGTGGTGCTGAACGCATGACACGACGTGGGAGGCCATGACAGCGCTCGAGGATCTGCTCTCCTCGATGTCAGGTCCCACGCGCTGTTTCAGACGGGCGTCTGTCACTCGGCGATGTGCTTTGAGGGCTCCTCCGTGTCTTTTCGTGGCTCGAATCTCTTTATTGTGAATAAACCCCCCTGTCTGGGCGGTCGGCTTTGTCACCGGCCACCTGCCGCAGGGCGTCTGGGACGCGGCGGTCCGGGCCGTGCGCGTCCGTGCGCAGTTCCGGAGCTGAGCTTTCCTGTGGCTGCGCGGTGTGCTCAGCCCCAGCGCTCTGAGTCGAGCGTGTCCCCCCAGATTGGTATTTTGAAGTTCTAACTCCAAGTGCCTCAGACTGTGCCTGTATCTGGAAGCCGGGTCATTGCGGTTGCAGTCGGTGCGGATGAGGTCACGCTGGAGTGGGGTGGGCCCTGCTCCAGTCTGACTGTGTCCCCATCACGAGGGGACTTTGGATGTGGACGCCCACGCAGGAGGACAGCATGTGAGGATGGCGTGAGGGCAAAGGCAGAGATCGGGGTGAAGCTTCTACAGGCCCAGGAAGCCAGAGGTCGCCGGCAGCACCAGAAGCCGGGGAGGGTGTGGAACAGACCGTCCCTCGGGGGCCCTAGAAGGAGCCCACCCTGCCGACAGCTTGATCTGGGACTTTCCGCCCTCAGAACTGTGGGACAATGAGTTTCTGTTGTTTAAGCTGCGTCCGTGGTCCTTTGTTCTGGTGGCTCCAGGACATTCGCACACCTGGTGGGGAAGGCCCCGATGTCACCCCAGCTACAGCTGAGCACACAGGCACAGGCTGCCTGCAAGGCCGGTGGTCCCAGCCCACCCACCGCCGGCTCCCACGCTCTACTCAAGGACCAAGGGAAGTTTGGGCTCAAAGAGGGGGAGCCTGAGGTCAGCCCTGGGGGGTGACCGCCGGGCGGGCCCGGCGCCCACAGCTCCCGGAGGGTCTTCTCGGATTTGGAGCCAAGGAGCGGCTTTGCAAACCGCCCGTCTAGCCCCGGCCCACCCAGCCGGGCCGCTCACAGCTGACAAGGCACCAACAGTCATTTCTGCAAGAAAAGCAGCTTCGGCCTCCGTCCGCCAGCTTTGCAGCCCAGTGTCCGCAACGCCATTGGCCGGAGTGGCCGGCTGATCGGAGACTGCAGCCGGCAGGGGGACTGCAGCCAACCTGCAGCGACCTTGGACGCCAGGAAATGCCCTTTGTGGCATCAAAATTAATTATTTCTTGGAGAAATGTCAGCCGGGCCCTGACGAGTCTGAGAAGTGTGGTTTGAGCTGCTCCCGCGTTCCCGGCGAGCTCCGGGGGCCTGGGGTCTGGGCTTCTCCGCATCCTGGGGCGGGAGGTGGCACTTCTCTTTTTCAGTCCTGGCACCTCTGTGGGGTCACCTGGGCAGTCTGAGGGTCTTGTCCCAAGCCCTGGTGGCTTTGGTGAGTGGGTGGTCACTGCTGCCGTGGGTCGGCTGTGAAGGGCACAAGCCCAGAGTGCAGCCCGAGGTCACCGGTTTCCCCACCCCCGCTCAGGCCCCCCAGGCTCGTGTGGGCTTTGGGTCGGACCATATCTGTCCCCTCCCGAACCTCACGGCTTCTTGCCCCCTGAGAATAAAACCAAAGCTCTCATGCCGGTACAGGCCTCCAGCACCACGTGGTGCCCCAACCACGGACCACCCCTGTTGCTGCCGGGTGTGGGTCTCCGTGGCCTGCGGGGGCCTGGGGGAGAGAGGGTGGCTCCTGGCCAGAGCCTGGGCCCGGCTCACACCTGGCAGGCGACTGATGCTTATCTCACCTCCGACCTGTCCCGCCCTGGGGGATGGTTCTCCTGAAGGACAGACCCCAACCCGCGGGGACCCCCGGGCGGTTTGGGTGGGTGTATCAGACGCGCCCATGAGGCATTTCTGTAACAGAACCTGGTGGGGGTGGGGGGGCTGCGTCTTTTCTCCCAACACATGGAGAGAAACACGAACGACGGATTCTTGGTGACCTTGGTGAGCTTCCTTGGAAGTCACTTTCGAGGTGCCAGCGCCCTTTATTAACAAGCACCCCAAGCCGGCAGCTCCTCCCAGCACCTGCGAGTTAGCTCAGCTGCCCGTCAGACGTGTGGTCCTCGCTTTATTTTCTGGATGCTGAAACTGAGGGCAAGGGCTGAGACCCGCTCGGGAGCCCCTGCGAGGACGCTGGTGTCAGCGCTGGCACCACTTCCTGCGGCTGCCTGTGTCCCAGCCGGAAGCCTGGGTCCCCGGGACAAGGCCCTGCTGCGCCTGGCCCGCCTCCTGTGCCTCCGCCCAGCACCCCTGCACGGCCGCACGGAGCCTGTCCTTGAGGCTGCGGCCAGATCAAGGCCTGAACCCCGGAGAACCCTGTTACCGGCCACGGGGCTGTCTCAGGTTTCGCCTTTCAGCCAGTCAATGCCTCGGCCGCGGTCAATACCAGGCTCTCCGTCTGGTGCTCAGGACGCGGCTGGGAGGGCCGTGGGCTGGGGCTGGGAGGTGGGGAGGGCAGTGCCCAGCCCCTTCAGAGCAGCCGGGCAGGGCCCGGGGGCTGTGGGGGTTTGCGCCCGTCCGGATGGTGCTGGCCGAGTGTTCGGCACCACCCTTTCCTCCGGGCATCAAGACGGAACCGCTCGAGGGGGTGCGTGAAGGTGCGTCAGGGCGCTGAGTGCAAAGGGCCGATGGGCACAAGCCCTGCGTGAGTGACAGCAGCGGCTGTCCTCACCTTCCCCAGCACCCGCCGTGCACCTCTGCGGGGCTCAGCAGCCGTAGAGGTCTGGGTACCATGGTGGTCCCAGTGCTTGACGTCTCTCCAAGGGGGCTGGGGTCTCACTCAAGGCACTCGTGCACCCCGGGAGGCAGGCCAGCTCCGTCGCCCCCGCTGCAGCGAGGCCCTGGCCAGCGGAGGCCTCAGCCGTGTCAGAGCTGTGCAGGGCCCCCAGCCCCAGCTGGCCCCCAGCGCCTCCAGGGCAGTTGGCCCTCCCCTCCCGGAAGCCCCTCCTTCCATGGGGGAGACGCTCTCCCCACCTGCGCTCAGCCCCCCAGGACAAGTCGGACCTCCAGGGAGCTCTGAGAGTGTCACGGGTGCCCCCACCCTCCCGCCGGGGCCGTGCCAGGCGGGCCTGGATTCATTCTGGGGCCATCGAGGCAGCTCCTGCTGTCCCGGGGGCTGGGCCCTGAGCAGTTGCCTTCCTGGGGGCCTTCCTGGAAGCGCTTGCTGGGGTCACCTTGAGAGAGAGTAATGGGGGGTCCTGGAGGGACAGACCCCAGCCCAGTATCTCTGCACCACCAGGACAGGACCCCGCCCACAGCATTCACTCATTCACTCATCCACACAACAAAGGGCGCTGGGCCCCGCAGTGTCTGGATCTGGCAAAGGAGCAGAACAGACCCTCCCACTGCACCCACCGAGCAGAGCTCCGGCCTGGGCCAGCCGTGCCCCCCCGGCCCCCGTCTGGGTGCTGTGTGACGGGGACCTCTGCATGGGGGACTAAGGCCTGCATCGGCACGAGGGCAGCACCCGGAGCCCCTCCAGCCTGGGGAAGCCCCAGAGAAAGCGGAGGGTCTTCCCAGCAACCACGGGGTGGGGTGGGGGCTGGCCTGGCCCCTGGGCTGCCTCCCCTCCCACCGGAAGCCCAGTTCCCTGCGGGAGGGGACTCCTAAGGTCTGCGCTCCCAGGAGGAAGGGCTGAGACAGAGAGTGACCAGGGTGACGCTCAGAGGTGCCGGCTCGGTCGGGAGCTCCAGGTCCGCACCATACGCCAGGCGAGGTCTCGTAGCTTCCTCTGGGCTGGGCACCTTGGCCAGAGCCTTCCTGGCTGTGGGGGAACAGGTGGGAGTTCTGGGCCCTCCCAGGAGGTGGAGAAGGTTCTCGAAATTAGCCCGAGGGATTCCAAGTCAAAACAGCCACCCTGGTGGCCACCGCTCCATCCACCCAGATGACAGGGGCTGGACAAGTGCATCCACGTTGCCTCATTCTGAGCATGGAACCCGCACCTGTCTCCTCGCTCGCCCCTCCGAGCCAGAGGCTGGAGACGGCCTGGGCCGCTCGACGACCGGGCAGGGCAAGACGCCAGCACCCCCGGCCACCTGGGTAGGCACCTGCCCGAGCCCCGAGGATGCTCTCAGGAGCGGGGAGGAGCCCTCCCCGACGCTGCTCCCCTCAGACGGCCGGCCGGAGGCCGAGGGGCCGAGACTCAGCCCCCGTCTGCTGGCCAGAGGGCTCCCCCTGCCTCTTGCAGAGCTGCCTCCCGGCAGCCCCCACCCCTGCCCGGGCCCAGCTCCCAGGCCTGGTGCCACCTGTCAGTCAGTGCCCATCGCAGCCAGTTTGGGGCAATGTTTTCTACGTGCCCGCGGATGCCCGTTACTCAGATTGGCCATTAGAACACAGATACGGTTTTTTCAATTATTAATTTTATTTTTTTATTTCAGAGTATTACAGGGGTGCCCACCACGTCCGTTAAGTGTGGATTTACACAGCCCCTCCTCCCCACCACCTGCCCGACACCCGGTGAATGTTCCTACTGCGTGTGCACTTCCGCGTTGATCACTTGGCTCCAGGTTGACGGTGAGCACATGTGGAGCTTGTTTGCCCATTCTCGTGACACTTCGCTTGGTAGAAGGGGCTCCAGCTCTAGGCAGGAAAACACAAGAGGTGCCAGATCACCATTGTTTCTTATAGCTGAGTAGAACTCCACGGTATATATACGCCACACTTCATTAATCCACTCTTGTATTGATGGGCATTGGGTTGTTTCCACATCTTTGCAATTGTGAATTGTGCTGCTATAAACATTCGAGTGCAGATGTCTTTTTTATAGAATGTCTTTTGTTCCTTTGGGTAGATGCCCAGTGGTGGGATTGCTGGATCAAATGGTAGTTCTACTTGTATCTCTGTGGGGTATCTCCATGTTGCTTTCCACAGGGGCTGCACTAGTTTGCAGTCCCACCAGCAGGGTGTGAGTGTTCCTCTCTCTCCGCATCCACGCCGACATTTGTTGTTTTGGGACTTTTTGATAAAAGCCATTCTCACTGGAGTTAAGTGATATCTCATTGTGGTTTTGATTTGCATTTCCCTGATGATTAGAGATGTTGAGCATTTTTTCATGTTTGGTGGCCATTTATCTTCTTTTGAAAAGTTTTTGTTCATGTCCTTTGCCCACTTTTTAATGGGGTTGTTTGATTTTTTTCTTGCTGCTTTTACTGAGTTCTGTACGGATTCTGGTTATCAGCCCTTTATCGGACGTGTAGCACGCGAGTATTTTCTCCCATGACAGTGTGTTTCTAAGGGGCTGATTCAAGAGCCCGACCGGGTCGCGGGCTGGGGGAGCAGTGTGGTCGTGCCACCCAGGGAGGCCCAGGACGGGCCCCGGTGCCGGTGCCCTGGCAGGGCCTGGGCTTGATGGCAGCTGCACCCCTTCTGCACCCCAAAGTGGGCAAGCTCAGCTGGGGGCTCAGGCATTGCCGGGGGCAGGTCACACGCCCCGACCCTCCCAGGGACACAGGCAAGACAAACACGGGAAGACAGGTGGGAGGGAGGAGATTCATGTCCGCCCTCTGACGGCACAAGCTGGTGGCTGGGCGTCACGGGGGCCGTGCTGCCGGCTGGGGACGGGTTGGCACATGTGTGGATCCGGCCCCACCCCTGCCCTCCATGGGGGAGCTGAGTCACTGTCGTGTGCCTTTGAAAGCACCGTCCCTCTGTCACGGAGGGACCCTCACTGCTGGGCCCTCCCCTCCAGGCTGCAGCAGGTGGGGGGGGGCCCTCCTCTTCAAGGCGGAGAGGTCGAGGCCATTGCCGCCATCCCTCGGGGTGCAGGCAGGGCCCGCACGAGGAGAGGCCTGCAGCTCCGGGTCAGGGAGTCGCCAGCCCGGGATTGCGGCCCCGGCCCCAGCCCCACCAACCGACTCAGCTCAGCTTCTTGAAAAAGGCTATTCTTGGGTCTGCCCAGTAGGTGCCAAGCATGGAGCATGAGTCTGCACTGATGTCAACCTCCGGAAGCGTCCTGGCTGGGTGCCGAGGAGCCTGAGGACCGAGGGGACAAGTGTTCCCTGGCTGGTGAGTCCTGGGCTGGCTCCCAGGGGCAGTAGCTCCAGCCTGGGACTGTTGTCCTGGGTCCTGAGGCTCCAGGCCTCAACCAGGGACTAGAGAGAGGGCCTGAGAGTGCCCTCCCCTCCAGGGGAAAAGACGACCCTTACTGGGTGGATGCCACCTCCTCCAGGAAGCCCTCCCTATCCTCTTGACACTGGACGACCCTACTGTACCTCTCACCTGTTGTGTTGGTTCTAAGGTGGGCTCTCGGGAGGGGGACCGGTGGTCTGAGCAGGCGCTTGGCACCCTCTCTACACTAGGCCCTGTGCTAAGCCCCTTTCCCGAGGGTGCATGACCAACTGATGCCCAGAAGAGGGCTGGAGCCTCTGGGAGGTTGGGTAACGTGTCCAGGCCACCTGGCTCTGGGCCCCGCTCTCTGCTCATGCTTTGTCCCCGCTCTCAGCAGAGCGTGTGGCCCTTACTGTGGCCTCAGCTAATAGCTCTTGCATAAGTGACCGTGCGCCCCCATCTCTGTCAAGATTCCTGTGACAGGGGCACAAAGGACCTGTTCCAAGGGGACCAGAGCTGCTTCTGGGGCCCCTGGTTTCTGCAGAGGGGCCCAGGCCCCAGCAGGCAGACCCCAGCCTAGGGCCACTCCTGTGCCTCCACCTTTGGTCCAGAGGGGCTGGGGTCAGAGTGGACCACAGGCAGCTTCCCTCCCAGAGCCGTCCCCAGCCCCCAGCCCCTGGCCCTGGCCACTCAGGCTCTGCCCACGGCCTCGCGTGTGCTCCCTGGCCTGGAGGCAGCCCCTGCGTGGTCTCTAGGTCTCGACAATGAGCAAAAGCACCAGGAGGTGCCAGGCAGAGGCCCGCATGGAGGCGGAGGGTCGGTGGTGAACAGGAGGAAATGTTTCATTTTTGGCATCTGACTGCCTCTGCAATGACATCATCAGGTTTTTACTGACTGGGCAATAAAATAGCTCGTAACCGTGAATGCGAAATGCTTCGCGGAGCGGCTGCCAGCCGGGCAGCTCGGCGAAGGTCACCCTGGGGCCCGGAAGAGGCCACCTTTCGGGCAGCAGCCCCACTGGGAGCCCCAAACACAGGCAGGCCTGGTGGGGGGCACAGACGCCTGCTGCCTAAAAGCCCCCCCGCAGCCCCCCGCAGTGTCCTCTGGGCTAACTGCCCACCCCGTGGCTCTGGAACACGGCCCCGCACGAGCAGTTGCCCGAGGGTGTCAGTGGGTTGACGGCCACGGCCACTGAGGGAGGTGAGGGCAGTTCAGTGGAAGAGCTGGGGACCGTGTGGGGGACCAGGGCTCCACGGGCTCCAGGACGGCTCCACGAGGCTTTTAGGTGCCAGAGAGAGGGAGGCAGGGGGGGTCCTGGGGGGGCTTCATGCCGGCGTTGGGCGCAGCCACCCAGGGCCGAGGCACCAGCTTAGCTGTCCGCCCGTGGGAGGCAGACAGGCCTCGCCTCTGGCCTCGAAGAGAAGGGGGTTTGAGTACCCTGTCTGGGCTTTTGGAGCTCCAAAGGGTCCAAGGATGTCCCGGAGGTGGGAGGGGACGGCCCACGGGCTCTGCCGTGGCCCTGAGAAGTGCACCGCCAGGCTTGCCCAAGCCCTGCGTGCAGGCCCGGCGCCCCCACCACCAGGGCCGGCCCAGCCCACGACGGCACCCTGCCCCTCAGAGCCCCGGGAAAGCTCAGATCCTCCTCACAGAGCCGGAGGAACTGTACCCAGACGGGGGTGCGGGTGTGACCCCGGTCCCACCAGCTGCCACCTGGACATGGCAGGCGGAGCTTGGGCTGTGTAGTCTGAGATTGTATGGTTTGTGTTTCAGTTTTGTTTTTTGTTTTCATTTTTTTGAGACAGAGTCTCATTCTGTTGCCCAGGCTGGAGTGCAGTGGCGTCATCACAGCTCGCTGCAGCCTCCAACTCCTGGGCTCAAGTGATCCTCCTGCCTCAGCCTCCCAAAGTGCTGGGACTACAGGTGTGAGCCATCACGCCTGGCCTCGAGTTTCAATTTTGGGTTAGTTTTCTGTGCTGTGTAACAAGTGACCACAAATTTGGCAACGTAAAACAACCCTAATAATTTATTCTGTCACCATTTCCATGGCTCAGAATTCCGGCCTGCCGTGGCTGGGGTCTCTGTGCCGCGTCCCAGTGAGCTGGGATCAGGTGTTGCTGGAATCAAGGTGTTGACCTGGCTTCGGTCTCTCCCAAGGTCGGGGTCCTCTCCCAAGCTCACGTGATTGCTGGGAGAACTCAGCTCCTTGTGGCTGTAGAACCGAGGCCCCATGTTCTGTGCTGTGGGCTGGGGGCCGCTCTTGGCTCCCGGGGGCTGCCTCTGGGCCCCCCCAGGCAGCCTGCGGCATGTGGCCAGGCCAGGCCACTCCTGTTTAGCTCACGGTCCGAGCACCTAACCACGGGAGTGACGTCCTGTCAGGCTGCTGGTCTCGCGCCACTCAGGATGGCGGAGGGCACGCACACCGGGGTCAGGGATTTGGGGGTTCTGTGTCCCAGAGTCTTGCTTGCAAAGGAAGCTGGGAAACTCTGAGCCCCCTTGTTCCCAGAAATGCCAGTGAGACCCCGGGCTGAGGTGGCCGGAAGGCCCGTGAGGGCCTCCCCTGCGGGACCAGCCAGGCTCTGCCCACCTCGAGCCCCTTCCAGGCGCGGTCCCTGCTCTGACCAGGCAGCGCGTCGGGATCGGCATTGCCGGCTGGTGCCCCCGGAACCTCCGCCCACAGCAGGCGAGCCCCAGACGCGCACAGTGTCCTCGTAGCGCTGCCGCCTCTGCTCGGGCACTCAAGGACTCCGATTCAATAATTTATCAGGCCCCGTAATAAATTCAGGGAATACCTCCAAGGTTTTAAGAACCTGCATCTGGCTCCCCCGGAGTTTCTGAGTGGGACAGCTGTTCGTCCCACACGCCAGGACTCTGCCAGGGAGCGGCTCCCTGCGGGTTAGGGTGGGAGCTCCGTGTGGTCAAGGAGGCAGAGTGTCCTCCAGGGACCCCAGCGAGCGGCCAGCCCCCAGCCCTGGGGTCTTTGTTTCTCCAGACGAGGCCAGTGGAGGTGCTGGGGGGCTCACAGCTGTGTCAAGAGAGGCCGATCCACGGCGCAGGTTCCCAGCCGCGTGCAGCGCAGCCGCCGGGGCCTCTTCTGGAGGGAGCCCTGACGGTGGAAGGTGTGACAGGGTCGCCTCGGCTGCCCCATGAGGTCCAGCGCGAGGGGCGCATCCTCCAACCACGGAGGGTGGGATTAGAGCACAGTGCACGACTGCGTCTTCCTCCCCTGAGCACCTGTCCCGGGAGAGCCCCGAGGCGCCCACTGGAGAGCTGGGGGCAGCACGTGTCAGGGCTCCGAGGGAGGGGTGCGTGAGGTCCTTCTCGCTCTGCTCAACACGCCACCCAACCGAGGCACGGTGGGAGAAGGAGCCTTCAGAGGGCGAGGGGACCTCCAAGGGCTCAGAGGCCAGCCCGGACCCCTAGGTGCACCCGAGGCCGCCTGGTGTGACCCGAGGCTGCTGGGTGGCCCCAGCCGGCGCCTCCCAGAGTGCCCAGGTCCCCACCACGGCAAAGCTGTCACCACTCCAGATGGGATGTCTGTCTCCTGGAAATGAATTGCTCTCTGCTGACATCACGGCATGAAATAGAACTTTCTTTACGAGCTGTCGGAGAGGTTTTCCCACTGCCGTTAAGTAACGTGTGCACGCTCATTTGGCCCTGTGCGTGTGCGTGGCACGTATGTGCCGAGGTCGGGCAGAGGCAGCCTCCCAGGCACAGTGGGGGGGTCGCAGTCCTCCTGCAGTGGGCAGGGCAGGCCTCGTGCCCCACCTCCCACACACAGCTTCCTCCCAGCTCCCCCACCCCCACGGTGCCCCATGCCACATGTGTTGGGGGGCCAGAGGGGATGGTGGCACTGCAGTTGTGTCCCATGCTCAGGGCTTGCAGTGCATGCTGACCTTGTAAAGGCTCTGAGAAGTCCCGCAGGCTATACATTCTCTTTGTCTGTGCAACACAGATATCCGCCAGTGACACCACTTTTAGGAACACCTTTAGGTCCCTGATGTGCTTTGGGGTTTATGGCCCACCGTCCAGGCAGGGAGAGCTGCCCGTGGGTCAGAGCTCAGACACTCCCTGCTGACCAGTCTGAGCAGAGCCCTGGGTGCCTCTGCACGGCCTTGGTGGGAAGGGGTCACAGGCCCAGCGCAGGCCCCGCCGTCTGCAGTCTCCCGTACTCCCTGCCCCTGGGTGGGGCCTAGGTCCCTGCCCACCCAGTCCTGCCGGCCCGTGGATCCAGACCCCACACTCAGCCAGGGGCACAGGCAGGACAGCACAGAGGGGCCAGCCCACAGGTGCAGCCCCTGGAAGCTGGGCAGGGGGCATCCTCTTGTTGCCCCGACCCCCTGGAGAGCTGGACTGGGCCTCCCAAGTCTGCCCCTTCACTCTGGCCAGCCCTTCCCCGGCCCGGGGCCTTCGCTGACCCAGAGAAGCCCTGCTTGGCTCTGGGGAGCACAGCGGGGGCCGGACGGGGGCTGGCGCGGAGCAGGGAGCCTCTGGCGGGGGGAGGGCCCGGCCCCGTGAGGGTGGCACTTGGCAGAGCTTCGATCCTGTTTACGGCCAGGTAACGTTTCGCCGCCTGGACGTGCCGTGTTTGGTTTATGGTCATCAGTTGTCAGACATTCGGGCTGTTTCGACCTTGGACTGTTGTGAATACGCAGCTATGAACACTCGTGCGCAAGCGCTTGCTTGAATGCTTCTTTTTAATTTGGGCGTAAATCTAGGAATGGAATTGCTGGGTTTTACGGTTTCAGTTTTTGAGGAACTGCAGGTGAAGCCACCGTGGAAAAGTCTGGCAGTTCCTCAAAAGCTTGGCTGTCATGGGGGGCGGGCTCCACGCTCCCGGCCGCGGTGGGTGGGTTGGCCAGGGGCGGCGCCCGCCCCGTTTGGAGCCGCGGGCACTCAGCCTCCCTGACCCCACACGACCACAGCCGGTTCCAAGGGAGAAACTGGGTCTCCGCGTCGCGCTGGGAGCTCAGGTTAGAGGATCTGCAGGGAAGGAAGTGTCAGCGCAAACTCACGGTCAGTGGTCGGCCCTTGTTGGGGTGTAAAACATGGGGGTTCTGAGAAACCCCGAGAACCACCCCCCCGATGGCACATTCGGCTGCTGGGGATTTCACCTCGTTGTCGTGGGCAACCAGGGGTTTCCGGGGCGTGGGGCAGCTTCCGCTGGGATCTTAGAGATGGGACGTGGGAGCGGCTCCCGTTGCTGCCCAGGGGGTCATCCTGGCGGGGGTGTCCCCGACCTCCCACAGTGGCCTGACCCCCCCAAGGCTGAGTGCACATCAGCGTGGTTATAGCAGGAGTCCCCGGTCCCCACCACGTGCGGCCCCAGCCCCAGTGTCTCCTGGCGGATGGGTCAGTTTGATTGAGTCGTTCATCCCTTCGCTCCTTCAGTTCCTCAAGCTGCGTAAACGGGGGCAAAAGGCCCAAAGCGAGGTGAGAGGGGACCTGAGGTACCCAGACAGCCCCGCACGTCCCCGCGCAGCCTCCTCACCGAAGAGGAGGTGCTGTGGCCCCACTTTGCAGATGGGGAAGCTGAGGCTCAGCGAGGTCGGAAACTGCCCTGATTCCCTCCTCCACCCTCCGCTACTGGGATACGCGACGCTGGGCACTGACCCCAGCAGTGGCCGAGGGGCTGGCTCAGGGCAGGAAAGCGGTGGGTGTGGGGTGGCAGAGCCCCCGTCAGCGGGACCCCTCCCCTGGCAGCGAGAGCCGGGACGCGGCTGCTCCCAGGCCCCCCACACTGGCTGTGCCTCTCGGGGAGACTCCGCACTGGCCCATGGAGTGTCGCCAATGGCGCAGGGGGACGAGACTTGGTGTGAAGACACCCGTATGTGGCATTCTGAGGACAACCATCTCGCGTGGGTGGTCCTGCTGGACCCCCGAGGCTGCTCCACGGGGGGCCCCGGGTTGGGTGGGTCCTCCCCACACTGGGCGTGGTGACCGTGTGGCTCTGGCCCTCCCTGACGAGGCTGCCCCGGGGGCCTGTGCACGCGGCTCCATCGCCGTCCTCGGCTTCCGGGGAGCCGCTGCCCTCTGCGCCCACCCTCGCCAGCAGGGCCTGCGCGGTGCCCACGAGGGCGGGGCCCTGGCCCAGTCGCCTGCACCCCCACATGCCCCTCCCTGGGCTGCCCACCGGCCTTCCTGAGCGCCGGTCCTCTGGCCACTCTGGGGTCCCCGTGGGCTTCCCCGACCCACTGCAGCCAGAGTCCCCTCCTGTGCCCTTTCCTTTCCTCCAGGGCTCGGGGGGACATGGGCTGTGGGAGGTGGGGGGAGGGGTGTGAGGCTCCGTCTGCTCACCGCAAAATGGGCCCATGAAGCCTGCTTGGCGCAGCCTTTCTCCGTCCCACCTACCCTGCTCCGGGGGGACCCGTGCTCTGATCCCCCTCTTTCTCCGTAACCACGTCGCTCCCCCAGGGAAGCTCGTGGCCAACGAAGGCACAGGCAGGACGGAGCAGGCAGAATGGCCTCCCAGTGGCCCAGCCGTCCTGCCCCTGCCCCCACACCGGTTCTCAGCAGGGCAGGCAGCCACAGGGTCCTGCCCCAGCCTGCTCAAGGCCCCCAGGCCTCCCCTGACCTCTGACCCGCAAGGCCACCGCAGGTCCTGCCCCACGCCCAGCCCTGGGTGTTCCCCGGCTTGTTTAACTGTGTGTCTCTCCCTCCCCCACTGTGGGATGCGGCTGCCACCAGCTCTGTGTGGCTCCTGAAACTGAAGCAAACCCAAGACGGACCACGTAAGGTACAGATTTACAGCCGCACGAGCCCCGGTCGAGCGCTTGGCAGCCACATGTGGCCTGTGGTGGTGGTTGGGACAGTGCAGAACATTCCTTGTTCCCCCCGGACAGGCTGGGCAGTGGCCCCAGGCGGGTGGGAGGGGGCCGGCCTCTGGCTCAGGCCGGCACCCTGAGCTGTGCGCGGATGTCCGTGTGGGCTGACCGAGGCGCTCTGCCTTTCAGAGGGTGATGGAGCAGCCTGGGCAGGGACGCAGAGCCTTCACCACCTGTCGGGGCAGGCGAGAGCCCAGTGGCCGTGTCCCCGTCCAGCTCTGCTCACCATCAGCCATGAGGCCTTGGTCGGGTCGGCTGCCCCGCTGAGCGCCAGTTCCTCTTCAGTAAAGTGAGGGGAACAAAACACCTCTTAGGGAGGCCTTGGAGCTGAACCGAGAGTCCACACAGAGCCTTCCAGAGCACGCCCTGGTCTGCACACTCTCAAAGCTGGCATGCCCTGTCCTCTGGCTCTGCCTTAGGGACCTTGGGGACCCATGGGGACTGGCCGCCCACAGCAGCCCTCCCCCCCCCCGTGCCCCCGCCCTTGTCTGAGAGTGCCGGGCTGCGCGGCCAGGCTGATTAACCGCCATGATTTACGGCCATGCCAACTCCACACCCTCCTCGCCAGAAGCTTCTGCATCCTTTGCAGGAGCCGCCCGGGACCATTCTGCACCCTGACCCCGCAGGCTGAGCGGGGCGTCCCTGGCCACTGCGACCCTCCCTCTGCGATGCCTGGAGCAGGAAGGCAGGGTGGGGAGGTGGCCCTGTGGGGTTTCGGGCGCCGTCCCTCGTGCCGGACATTCTCCCACTGTCAGGGAAGCCAAGTGGCTCCTGGGTTTGCAGAAAAGCGCTTGGACGTCCCTCAGGGTGAGACGGGGACCCTCATCTGGGCCCTGGGGCTGGGAGCACGGCCCGTCTCCCAAGAAGCCCCCCAAGTGCCGGCTCCTGCTCTCTGAGGCCAGGAGACAGCGGAGGGGCTGTCAGCCCCACGGGACGCTGCTGAGGGTCTGGGCCTCCTCAGAGCCGGCCTCGGGCATTGCCCCAGGTGGGGAGTGGGCCGTGAGCCTGGGAGGATCCTGGAAGAGTGACCCACCTCACCCCGGGGCCAGGGTGGAGGCAGGTTCCTTGAAGGTGTCCCCTGGGTTTAGCTGCGGGTGAGCTCGCTCTGAGCTACACAGGCTCCTGTCCCTGCGCCCGGCTGCCCCCGGGGACGGCAACGCCTGGGCAGCGTCACACCACGTGTGGGGCACAGTCTGCCACTCCCAGGCTGCGGGACCCTGAGTCCAGGCCAGGCCCAGACACGTCTGTTACATGATTCTGGTGCGAAACCTGGGGTGGGGCCTGGGGTCTCCTGGTCACACACGCCTGTGGTGCCAGGGCCTGGCATGGGGGTGGCGAGCGGATCCACCTTGCCGGCTGTCCAAGGTGACCGGCAGCTGTCATGACTCCGGGGGTGGCTTGGGAGCCTCCGGAAACCCAGCCGGTGCCGTCACTGTCTGATCTGGGCCCCAGTTCTGGGGGGATCCTGGAGTGCCGGGGGCTCAGCCCATTGGGGCCGAGAGCAGGGAGGGAGGCGGCCCCTGGCCCTGCTCCCTGGGAGCTGCCGGGTCTGCCCAGGGCACGCGAGGACCAGGCCGGCCTGGTCTCTGAGGCCGCTACTGAGGAGGCGCCTCTGCCTGGGGCTGGGCTAAAAATAGCGAGGGACGGCGGGGCAGGGACAGTGGTGGGAGGCCTGTCCGGGAGGGCCCGGGAGGGGCCTGGCTGCAGCCTGGCCCGGGACCCACCGTCAATGGCGCGGGCGCCCCCACCCCGTTCCCGGTGGCCGGGACAGCCGCAGCCCAGCTGACAGGCTATTTTTTCCCCTGCTTGACTAAATATGGTCGGGGAGCGCAGCCCGAGGGGCCTCGGCCAGGGCCGCGTGCCTGGGATGCTTGGCCGGGTATATAAGAGCTGCCAAGGTGAGGCCACTCCTGATCCGGGGCCCACGCCTGCTCGCCCTGGGGTCAGGCCCTGCCCTCCCCTCCCCCGCCGTGGCTCCCGTGCGGTGCGTGTGCGAGCGTGTGCGAGCGTGTGTGAGCGCACACACCCTCGGGACCTTGCCTTTTGTTCCACCCTGACCTCCAGCTCTCTACCTGGTGCCGACCCAGAGGGGCGCAGGAGCGTCCTGCAGAGAGGCCCAAGCAAGGTGTGCAGCTCGGGCCTCTCCTAACTCTGCATCAGCCTCCTCCTCCTCCCTCCCTCCCCTCTCCCTCTCTCTCTCTCTCTCTCTCTCTCTCTCTCAAGATCTCCCTCCCGCTAAGTCTGCGCTGCTGCAGGAGGCCTGGGGGAAGGGCAGGGGTGTGGAGAGGGGGTGCCTGGTGTCTTCTTTCTCTCTCTGCCCCCCCACCGCAAGTGCGGACGCATCGGAGCTCCGGCCTGCCCCCACCCCTGCATTCGCGATTGGCTCCAGGAGGAGGTGGCTGCCGCTGCAGCATCTCCCTGGGAGCCACGACCCTGCGCCCGCGCCGCTGCTGCTGCTGCCGCTGCTTCTGCTACCGCCACCTCGGCTGTCACCAGTCCAGCCTGAGGGGCTCCCCGGTCCCAGGCTCCGCGGTGAGTCCTGCTCAGCCCGCCACCACCGCCGGCCGCCGGGACGGCCCCTGCAAACTTGCCCTGCGCTGCGGTGGGGGTGTGCCCGCGGGCGAGGTGGGTGCTGTGGGTGCTGGCGCCGCGTGGCTCCAGCAGGGCTGCTTTGGAGTTTTCTCTCTGCTCGCGGCATCGTCCACATTTGGAAAACTGCAGAGCCAGCAGCTAGCGGGGCGGGGAGGGCGCGTCCGGCGGGGAGGCACGAACTTTGACATGCGGGCATTTTGCAAGAAAGCAGCTGCCCCTGGACGCGCGGCGGTGGCCGGGGCGGGGGCTGTGGGGACGGGGCGCACGATTCACCCGCCGCTCTGCAACAAAGCCCCGGCAACCAGAACGTGGTAAACTTACCTTGAACTTGCAGCACGGACCACGGAGGTGCGGGTGGGCACGGGGGCCGGCAGGGCTGCCCCTGCTGGGACTCTGGACTTCAGCGGCTCTCCCAGCCCCGGTGGGGTCCAGAGGGTGCCCCCGCCAGGTGTTCGCAGGGGCGGGGGGCACACGTGGACGGAGACTGGGGGCTTTGGGGACCGGTCCCGGTGGGCTGCGTCTGTGCGGTCCCTGTGAGGCAGTGACTTCCTTACGCCTCCCCATGGTGCTGGGGGTGAGGGGCGGGAAGGCGGGGGCGGCGCTAAAGAGCCCCGGCCTCATCCTGCCGGGCGCCAACTCTGCTTGCCCTGGGGTCTGCCTGGAGGCGGCGGAGGCTCTTTTTCTACCAAGATCGGAAACTTTTTGAAAAGTGACTGATTCACTTGTGAATGGGCAGGAGCTCGTGAGGCTCTAGCTGGGTCTGCGGTGACTCTTCCGCCCTCTGGGGTCCCCCAGTGCTCCCCTGGCCCCCAGACCCCATCCGCACGAATGCCTGGGGTTGGGGAGAAGGGGGCAGGGGGTCCCAGGCTCTGCCGTCTCCTCAGGGGGCCGGGAAAGGGGGAAGCCCCCCACGCCACAGGCCTGTGGGAGGCAGAGACAAGCTGCTCACCCACCGGCCGGGAAGCTGGGGCTGGGGCTGCGGTCTGGGCTGCCCTTTCTTACCCTTGGCTGACGGAAAGGATGCCAAACGGTGGCCACTCACAGAGGGCACGTCACGTCTCTCTGCCAGCGGCTCCTTCCTCCGTGGAGGTGCCTCCCAGAGCCCTGCTCACAGCCGCCACGCAAGCCTCCCGCCCAGCCATGCCCGGGGCCTGAGCCGTGGCCTGCACACACCGTGGGCTCTGAGGAGACCTTGTCCTGCCCCGGGGGTGAGAGTGGGATGCCCTCCTGCTGTGCCCTCCCAGGAGCAGGCTGGTGACAGGGTCCCAGCGGACCTCGGCCTGCTGGTGAGGGGGACTGGAGTCCTCTCGGGTCCCGGGGCCGCCCTCCGGCCCCACTCCAGGGTCAGTGCGGCGGCAGGGCCGGGGCTCAGTGCTTGTGCCTGGCCAGGTCCCCCCCCCCCCGTGGCTCTCTGCCCCACGGGCACCTGCAGAGTGCCGCCTCCTTCCTCGGCCCACCTCCTCACCTGTGGGCCGCGCCCTGCGCAGTGGTGGGGACTCCAAACCCCCGCAGGTCTCCTCCTCCCCCTCCGCTGAGCAGGCTGGGGGTGGCTCCCCCCTGCCTGTGGGGACCTAACCTTGAGGTCCCGTGGGTCTCCTTTGGCCTCTTTCTCTGTGTTTTGCAGACTCCTGCTACTCGGCTGGTCTAGAAGTTATTAGGGAAGAGGGGACCTGTACTTCTCCACTCACAGAGAAATTTAAAAATGCAATGGAAAAATTACCAATACAATTAAGTATTACAAAGTGCTTAGTTTGCCGCTTGCTAAGTTTACTTAAACCCTCTTCAACGGGTTCATTAGAAGCTGGTGAGCAGGGGAATTCATTAGCAGGAAGGCAGCCCCTGCATTCGACTGTAAATTGGTATCGATCAGGGGTTGGCGGGGGCTGGGCGCAGGCCACAAAGAGCCAGGTGAGGGGCCGGTGGCCGGGGTGCTGCAGCTGTGAGTGGGCGACGGTGTCCCACTGACCCCTGGGTGCCCGTGTGAGCTGGCGGCTCTGCACAGCCATTGCTCCAGGTGAGCCGCGCTATGCCCACGGGGAGGCGGAGGTGGCTCAGCTCGGTGACTGCTGCCGGGCATGGAGAGGGCAGGAGAGGAGAGGGAGGGAGGGAGGGAGGGGTGCAGAGTGCCAAAGGAAGGGACGGCCAGTGGGGAGAAGCTCCCTCGCCGGCCGGGCGTCCGCTGCGTGGCCGGGCCGTGGCTGCGCGAGCTGCCTGCCAAGTGGAAGCCTCGGGAGACGCAGCCTCTCTCCGGGGCCGTGGAGACCTCTGAGGACTGTCTTGCTCACTCACATCGGCAAAGAGAGGCACTGAGCCCTCCCCTTGGGGCCTCCCGTTCCTGGGAGGCAGAATTCACCAGGGAGCTGCCCAGGAAAAGGCCGGCTGCCCAGGTAAGCCCCCTGGTTTGCTTGCGGGGTCTCCCGGCACCACGTGCCACTGTCTCGAGCTCCGTGTCTGGCTCAGGAGGAGTCTTCCAGCTCCAGGAGAAGGTGGTGGCTGGTCCTGTGAGTGGGTCCGGCCCCTATGGCCGCGGGTGGGGGCCGCTCCCCGAGGCTGTCTGTCTGCTCAGTTCTGTCTCTGCTTGGGTGGGACACGGGGGCTCAGAGGGGCCAAGTGGAGAGGGCGGGGGCTGGCTGGGCCTTGGCGTGTGTCTGGAAGTTTGGGATGTGGACGGTGCATCCTGTCCCTGGCGTGGGGGCAGCGGCCTGGACCTCGTCTGGCTCCGTTGTGGGAAGACTGGGCTCCCGTTGGGGCAAGTGAGGGGCTGAGCCGGGGCTGGAGGCTTTCCGGGGCCTGCTGTCTGCCTGCCGTGTGGACTGCGTGTGTGCCTGAGCGTGCTGGGGGTCCCCAGGGCAGAAGGCAGTGGGGAGCCACGGGGCCCCTGGGGACAGTGGGACGCAGGCACAGGTGCAGGGAGGGCTGAGGGTGTGGACATCGGGGCCTCTGATCTGCCTCCCCCGACCCGACGGCACAGCCTGGTGCCAGGGCCCTTCCCGGGCCTGCGGACGGCCTGCTTGGGAGACATGCTTCTTTATATGCCCATATGGACCTGCTGAGCTATGGAATGTAAAGAAGTATGTATCTCAGGCAGGGACTCTCTCACCGACCGGGGCAGTCCACACGGGCAGGTGGCTGTGGCGGGGCGGGAATGGGTGGCAGGCTGCCTGGGCGTCGGTGGACAGCCACGTCCCTGCCGGCATTGTTCTGTCACTTTGCCTGTGTCAGCAGGTGGAAGTGCTCACCAGACATTAAATATTCAGCGTGCTGACTGCGGCAGAGGGCGGGCGGGCCTGGCGGGCGTGGGTGCTTGGGGCTGGTCGGGCCGGGGCACGGGGGCCTTGGCCTGGGAACACCGAGTGGTGGCGGCTCTGGGGCCCCACTTACAGTCACCCAGAACCGGCCGCCAGAGGTGAAGAAGAGCCGCCCGGAAGGGCAGGCGGCTGGACTGGGGGGTCCGGGGCTCAGCGGCACGTGTGAGGGGCTCTGACCGGAAGCCTCTGGCTTCACCCGGGCTCCGCGGCAAGGCAGGGGTGAGGCCGACCCAGTCGCTCCTGGGGAGGTCGGGTTGGGGCCCCAGCCCCCCGGCAGAGTCTCGGGGTCAGGCTCCTGCCACCCAGGCCCCGCTTTTCTGCCTAGGGGTCTTTGGAAAGGAGCCAAAGGGGCTGACCTGTCCTGCCTAACCCCCAGCCCAGCCTCGAGTGGGGGGGTTGGATTCTACCAACTGCCCGGCTCATGAGCACCCCGCCCCCCACCCCCAATCCCGCACTCCCGCCAGAGCCAGCGCTGCTTTCTGTTTTCACCAAATCCAACCCCAGGCACTTTGGCTGTGAAGCCAGGCAAGGTTTTGGCAAAAGCCGCGTGTGTGATCCAGGGCCCTCCCCCTGCTGGGGGCCGAGTTCCCCTCAGGACCAGGGCTGGGAGCATGTCCTTTGGGTCCCAGGAGACGGGCACAGATTCTGGACCCAGTCTGAGAGACGCTTTCCCACCAAGCGGGTCCCGAGGGCCAGATGAAGGGCGGAGAGGCTGGGGCCCTGGCAGGGGCCGCCGGAGGGAGTGCGTCCGCCAGGCCGTCTGCAGCCTGGGTGAGGCCGAGTCCCTGCCGGGCGCCCAGGCCTCAGGCTGTTTTGGGGAGTGTGTGGCCTCCGCCCTCCCGCCCTGGCCTCTGGTGGTCCCTCTCCTTCAAGGGCCGGAAGTTTTGGGTCTGGGGGCAGCCAGGTCACCTTAGCAGCCAGGACCGCGCAAGGAGCCCCTGGACAAGGGGCTCTCACAGGCGGCTCCCCCCAGGGTCTGGGGTTGGCTGCAGCTGAGGGAGAGAGGACCGTGCGGCTGGGCCCCTTCCGGAAGCAGCGTCCTCTCACCGTGCGGCTCTGCCTGGGTGTAGTGGCCAGGGAGGTGGCATTGCCCTTGGGCCACCGGGCCCAGAGGGGTCAGTGCCCAGCATCCCCCGGAAGGTCATCTCTGCCCTCCTCGCTTCCAGCTCCGGCCGCAGGGAGGGAAGCAGCCAGGCGCGTGGCCACCGAGGCCGCGGGCGGCCGCAGACACACCACTCTCTTCCCCCAGATGCGGCTGCCGTACATTAAAGCTTTATTGCAGGATGTGGTGTTTAAATAAAAGCATTAGTATTTGGGAATTAGGTTTGACTGAGCAGTAAAACTAGAGAGTTCACAGGGAGAGGGCCGCGGCCCACTCGGCTGTAAATCACCTCCAGCCTCTGATCCGCTGAATTAGAAATGAGCAACCCCCCTTGGGAGCTCGGGCCTCTCCCACGCGTGACCCGCTGGCCCTCCCCTGGGCTCCCCTGGGCTCCCGCCGGGGCCTGGAGTCTCCTCTGCACCGAGCTCCAAAGGGTGGACGGGAGCTCCGCCGAGCTGGCGTGGAGCGTGGGCCGGGACCTTCCTCCGTGGGATCTCTGGGCCTCTCCATGTGAAGGCGGGGAGAGCGGCTGACTGCGCCCAGGTCAGGGTGCCACCCAGCTATGTTGCTGCGGGTGCTGAGGACTCTCGGGGGGAAGGAGCCTGGGACATGGCCAGTGGGGTCGAGGCTGGACGCGCCTCCCCCTTGGGACTTGCCTGCTAGCTGGGGTCCCGGGGACTATGGCTGTGAGGAGGCCGTGCCCTGTCTCTGATGCTCCAGGGCAGGCATTGCCGCGTGGGGGCTCCGGGTTTCCCAGGACACTCTGGAGACCTTTGCTCCCCGGAATGGGGTGGTGGGCGCAGGTGCTGGCGGAAACAGTAGCTATGAGAACTGTGGCACTAAACCCTCCTCTTCTGCAGCTCACAAACTCTAGCCGTGCTCCCAGTGAGATGTACCCCCCCAGTAGACCTCAGGAGCACAGTCTGCGAGAAGGGATGGCCCTGCTGCTCTGTGTGTGCGTGTGCACACGTGTGTGCATGTGCGTGTGCATGTGCGTGTGCGTGGTGTGTGCATGTGTGTGCATGTGTGTGCGTGTGTGTGCGTGTGTGCCGCAAGAACAAGTTATCTTATTTTTGTAGCCAGGTGGCCCAGTAAGTTGCGGCACCGCCTTCTAGAGAGGGGGTGGCTGGCGACTCCAGTGTGGCGGTGCGTCCGTCAGGCGAGGGAAAGCGTGCATTGCGCAAGCGTGTCAGAGCCGGGCGGCCCGCTGAGAGCTGCCCGAGCTACGCAGCAGCAGTCGCCCCTGAAAGTCTCGGCCTCGTGTGAAAACGTCGCATGGAAGAATAAACTGCTACTTGCATGACTAGGTTGACCCACAGGACAGATAGTTTAGCTGCTGTAGCTGAGACAATCAGAGTCAACGTCCCTTGAATTGCAAATTTCCCCCCCAAAATGCCCTAAATTGAAGCTGAGACCACAGAGGAACGGGGGCCAGCTCCAGGGCATGGCCAGGAGAGGCAGGCGTGGTTTGTGGGGCAGGGAAGGCCGGAGGAGGGCGGCCGTGCAGTGGCATCCGTCGCTGTCACCTTGGCATGGCGGGTCCCCGGCAATCCGAGAGGCTTCGTGCCGACTCAGCCCGGCCTGTGTGCGCTTGCAGGAGGCCTCGCGGTCTGCAGCCAGCTCCGTGCCTTTGACGCCCCCGGGCAGGGCGCTGACCTGGGTGGCTGGCCGTGGCGTGAGGGTGTGGGCTCTGGCTTTCTGGCAGACCCTGGCCTCACCTACTATCCCTGGCCCCCCAGCAGCCTCTGTCCCAGTGTCCTGGACGCATGACACCCGGGAAGAGGTGGGCACGACTTGCGGGAAGGGACCATGGCGGCGGCTCCCAGAGACGCAGGCTGTCTGCTCCTTCCTGCGGTCCTGGGCCCGGCCAGCCAGAGCTCGGGGCCCGGAGGGCCCTCCCTGGGAGGCCCGGGGTGCCGAGCGAGGACTGCGGCCGCCGGCGCAGACTTCCCGGCTGGCTCTGACCCTGAGTGGGGAGGGGCGGCCGCTGCAGCGCGGCAGGAGCGTGTGGAGCTGCTGCCCGGGAGCTGCAGTGCTGCGCAGGCGGCGCCAGGGCAGCGCGTCTCAAGGGCAGGGACCGGAGGCCACCAGCAGCCCGGCAGCTGCTCCTGACACAGAGGGACCCGGCCCGGCTCCTACAAAGCGGTCACCACAAAGGCGCTTCGAAATCAGGCCAGCTCACCCCGACTGTCAGAGGCGCGACTCAGCCTGCAGGCCAGGTCCGCTCCCCGCGCTACGTGAGCTGTCCTGATTGCGTGCAGAGCGTGTGCTGCTGGGCGATGGAGGTGCGGCCGCCGGGCCTCCCAGGCCACCTGTGTCTACCCCAGGCACAGAGCAAAGGAGAGACGGCCCCACCGCAGCAGTGCGGGGTGCAGGGGTCGCCAGCTGGTCCCTGGCCAGGGGGTGGTCACACAAAAGACCTGGAGCTCGAGGTCTGGGGTCCTCTCCCCATGGGGTTGGGCAGGAGCAGGGACTCCTGGGCTGGGGTGGAGGCAGGTGTGTGCGCGAGTGTGTGTGCACACGCATGCATGGAGGACAATTTCTGGGACGAGTGGGACAATGACCCAGAGTATTTTTAACATCCGGGAGGAGAGAAGACAGCTGTCCCCGAATCTGTCATGGGGGGGGCTCTGTGGGGACTTTGGAGGTTGAAGGACGCCCAGGACAGATGCGCCATGTGGGCCCTTGTGCCCCTGGCAGGCCCTCGCGCCCTCGTCATGCCCAGATATGGCGCCAAGGCTGCGTGCGTCTCCCAGCCGCCCGCCAGGGCCGGTATAAATAGTGCGAGCTCTCAGCTGTCCTGTCAGAGGCTGAACTCGGATGACTTGGGCGGGACGAGGCCCAGCAGCCCCCTTGGCCCCGCCACCCCCCGCATGCCCGACACCAGCAGCTGCAGCGGCCACGGCAGTGGTGAGCTCTGAGCTCCACGCGTGGTCTCCCCTCACCTGGCCCTTTGGAGGGCTGTAAGTCCAGGAGGGACCAGGGACCTGCTGTCCCTTCCCGTGGGCGTGGCAGGGCCTTTCCCACCAGAACAGTGCGGAGAGCTGAGTCCCAACCCCAGGGCCGCCGGCACACGGCCTGGCTCTGCTGCCTCGGGCGTGGCCCTGCAGCAGGTGGAGGCTGCCGGGGGGTGGGGGGGGCCGTGCCCCCATCCCCCCAGTGCCTCCATGTCGGCCCCTGCCACCCGCACAGCGTGGAGGTCTCGCAGCCAGCAGGACACCACCGGCTGTGCCTCCGCCACCTCTAACTTAAGAAGTGAGTCTCTAACGGTGGAATTTCAGACAGCTCCCGGGACCCGTGGAGCCGATGTCCTTAAGTGGGGTGTGACAGGGCTCACCCAAGGCCCGAAGACATAGGGTGCCCCCCCAGCCCGAGGACAGATGACACACTTTCCAGTCCTGTGTGTCCGCGCACTGGGAGACCTCACGAAGCCGGAGTGTGAGCAGAAAACACACTGGCCGAACTCGGAGAGCAAAGCGCACCGTCAGTGTGTGCTCAGTCGGGCCCTCCACCGTGTCCCAGGGCCTGGGGTGGCCACAGGGGACCCTACTGCTGTTCTATCTGATGCCTCCCTTGAGCCTGGGCTCGGGCAGCTGCCAGGTCCACGTCTGCGGGGGGCTGGGGTGCAGCAGGTGTCGGGATGGGGCAGGTGTCCCACCTGCGGCGGGGGCTCCAGCACGACCCTGCGATGCCGAGTGGCTTTTCCTCATCACGGGACACGCGGCCACTCTTCTGCCCGGCCGCTGTGCCCTCCCGTGGCCGCAGGGCTCTCTGACCCTTTCTGAGCCAGACACTTTCTCTCTTCACCTTGAACCCGCTTTTACCCCAGCCCCGTCTTTAAGATAGTAAGACACAAAAACCTATCTTGCCATTTTTGCAAAGGACAGCAAAACAATCACGTGTCTCCCCCGCCCCTGCCTCCCGCCTGGCCCCTGCTCCTTGGGTCTATTTGAGGCGAAATTTATCTCTAGGAAGGTCCCATCAATTTGCCCGGCTCTTGTGTTGACAAGTTTATTAAAAACCCGGGCAACTCTGTATTAAACTTTTATCAGTGTTGAGAAATAATACATTTCTTTTTTTGAATAGATAGAAAAGTTATGGATTTGGGCCGAGCGGGTCTTGGTTGGCGTTTGCCTGAGTCAGCGTTCTGGTAGGAGCCGCGGTTTTGGGGGTGGGGTTTCCTGTGCCTTTCTCTGCGCGTCTCCGTGGGGCCGTCCCGCGGGTCAGTGCCCGGCGGACCCCCAGGCTCCTGCGGGCACCCGGCCAGGGCTGTTCCCACTCACGGGCTACCGTAATTCCCTGCTATCTATTTTAATAATTAACCAAAATCTGGAATTAAAAATTAATTCAGTGGTGAATCTGAGTGCTAATAGGTAATGTTGCTGCCTGGAGAAATATTAGGTTATTGACGTTTAAATTTTAAAAGCTTCATAGTAAGAAACACAAAAAGCCTCCAGATATGAGTTGGCGACGTCCTCGTGGGGCGCGCGGGGGTGCCGCAGCCTTCGAAGCCAGTGTGGGCAGGAGCTGCCCTGTCTCTGCCACCGGGGTCGTGTGACTGGGCTTGGGGGACCCTTGCCCCCTTGGGCGCCCCCGAGTCTCTGCAGTGAGTTGGGGGTGGGGCACGCTGCCAGTCTCGGAGGGTCGCGTCTTTGGCGCAGGTGGGACTGGGTGTCAGCTGTCCTGGAGCAGAAGTTGCTGTTGTATCTTCACAAAGGACGTGGTCATAGTGTCCGCTGTGCTGGAGTGAGGGGCGCGGTCCTCTGGGGTGTCTGTGTGCTTTTTGCCCAGAGTGGCTGCCATCCCGGAGGTCCTGGGCTGGGGTCCCTGCCCAGCTGGGACAGGGCCATGGAGTGACAGCAACTGCAGGCCGCATGGGGCTGGTGCTCACACACGTCACCAAGCCCACGTGGCCACTGCCACTCACACTCCCACGTGGAGAAGCTGAGGCTCAGAGAGGCTGTGTGGTGCTCGGAGCTCAAGGTCACCCTCTGCTGTGCCAGAGGTCAGACTTGGGGGCAGCTGGGGTGCAGGGGCCGGTCCTGCTGAGCGTGTGCCGACTTCAGGGCTTGCCTGTGGCGAGGCCGCAGTGTTGCCTGCCCTCTGGGTCCAGCCTGGGGTCTTGGGGGCCCTTGCCAGGTGTGGGAGGGCTTCCTGGAGGAGGGGGCAGCCGCTGCTCTCTCCTGGGGCCTCCCCTTCCCCAGTCGTCACCCAGTCAGGGCGGGGCTGGCTGGCGGGGCCCGGACCCCCACAGCCGGTGGGGCTCGCGCACACTTCCCACTGTGGTCTGTGTCTACATCACTATTTGCTCCAATTATAACTAATTGGACACATATTGCGTTTTCATAGCATCTAATTTTCTATCGATTTTAACAGGCTGCTGGTGTTTTCCGCGGCGATTGCCCGCATCTCGTATCGTTGCTGCTTAAAAATGCTGAGTGTACTTGCCTGTGTGGGATGACTCTATCAGCAGATGTTTTAAAACCTATTTAATTGTTTGGTTCATAAAATGCTCAAACTGTAGTAGCTGCGGCCTCATTCTCTGTGGCACCCTGGTAAAAAGCGAGGCAGAGCATGGTGGTTTTCCAGTGAAACCCCACCCGGGCTCCAGCCGCGGCCCCGCTGTGCTGGCAGACGTGAATTCACCAGAAGCGCGTGGGCCGTCTCCCTGCCAGGCCGTGGCACCAAGCCCAGGGGCGCCGAGGGTAGCGGCCGGGAGCCGTCCCTGCCTAGGCGAGCTCACGTGCTCACGGGCAGGCGTTGCTCACGCAGATGCAGAAACCACCAGAGCCGGCCCGAGAGGGCCTTGGTGACTTTGCTGCTCTGGTGTCCTCCAGGGCTTGGTCCCTGCCCGGAGGACGAGGAGCAGGCGGGGTGGCCGGAGGGGGGTGCTCTGGAGGCCTGGGGGGATGACAGCCGTGCCGGGAGGGGAGGCAGGACGGCGGGGGCTGCAGCATCGTTCAGGGAAGGTGAGAGCCGAGGCCGAGGATGTGGGTGGGGGCTCCTGGGGGGTGGGCTCCACGCAGCAGTTGGCCTTTGAGCCCTGGGGCCATGAAGGAGATTTGGGGGCGTGGGGGATGTTGGCATCTTGACATTTTTGGAAGGGAAAGGAAAAACCACAAGGAGGTCTCCCTGGACGGCCCCGATGGTGAGCGTGACCCGGGTGCGGAGGGGGAGGGCAGAGCGCCTGTCAGGTCGAGCGCAGATACCCACGTTGATGCGGCTGGCCGGGCGGCAGGGAAGTCACTGGGACTGCAGGGTCCGCCCCGTGTGGGCTGAGTCATGGGCACAGTCTCGGGAGGATCGTGTGGATCCCTGATCCGGCAAAGACTGCCTGGGACCCGTCAGGGCAGGAGAGCTGGGGGCCCGGCCACCCACCGCCCGCAGCAGCCCATAGGGCCAGGTGTGGGCTGGGCCCTGCGTGGGACACTGTCCCCAGCCTCTGTGGCCTCCTGACTGGCTGACGCGGGACTGGCCTCCGCTGGCCTCTGTGACCTCTGGGTGCACAGGGGGGGTGACGGCCGCGGGTGCGCAGAGCGTGCCTGGCGCCCTGGTAGCTCAGCGCTGCTCAAAGCTCACAACCGTGAGGACAGCAGCAGCCACGTGCCACACTCCCAGGCCACGTGTGGCCGCACCGCGGTGGGCTTTGCAGCCAAGCCCGCGGCTCCGGTGTCTCGTGGGAGAAACGACCTGAGCTGTGTGTGCCGTGTTTCCTGGCACATGCTGACGCTCCTGACCCTGACAGGACAGAGCGGGCTCCGGACCCCGTCCCGGCCCCGTTCCGGCTCTCGGGCTTGGCTTCGCTCTGCGTCCCCAGCAGCCTTGGCAGAGGTCCAGCCAGGCCAGAGGTGGACCAAACGTCCTCCGAAGCCACGAGGCCCACTGAGAAGCGTGGTGACAGCCCAGGCAGGGGCAGAGGTTTGGTGTAATGCTCGGGTCCGTCCATTTGGGGGAAATTCCTCCAGTTTGTACAGAAATCAAAGCGCAAGCCCGGGGTCAGGGGGAGCACCCACGCCAGCTAAGGAGGGGACCATGCTCCGTGAGACACAGTGAGCCCCCGCCAGCAGGGTGTGGGTTGTGTCCCGAGGTTGGGTCTGGGGCTGGCACGTCCGCAGGTGACGGTGCCGGGTGCCCTTCCTTGGTCCCTGCCGCAGCCGTGGGGGCCAGGGCCGGGCTCCATGTGCACCAGGCCCCCCTCATCCGGTCTTCCGCTCCACGAGGGGTCTCGACAGCGGTGACGATGGATAAACACAGGCCACCTCGGGGTCTGCACCCCCACCGTCTCGCTGAAGTCTTGGGGTCCACCCGGCACCTCCGTGCCACCAGAGCAAAGAGAAGAGAGGCATTTGCCGAGTGTGAGGCCAGTGGCCCAAAAGCCTCTCTGTCTGTCTCTGCCGGGGCACGCACGGCCGGCAAGGCCGGGCCTGGCTCCTGCAGCCCGGGTGGGCTTCAGGGAGGCAGCGTAGCACAGCACAGCGGTCTCTGGAGGGTCTGTGGGGGGACGGTCAGGGAAGGTGGCTGGGACACTCCAGCCCCTGGCTTGGAGCTGACAACCCTGAGGGTGGCCCCGGTGCCGCGTGGCCTGACCCCACTGCCAGCCCCCTGGGCGTCTGTCCCTGCAGCACTGGAGGGGGGAGGGCAGAGAGAAATGGGGCATGGGCGGGAGGGGCAGCCCCAGGGCTGGGGTGAGTGGTGTATGCAGTCGCCCCGAGCTGGGCACGGTGTCGGCACCAGGGGAAGCTGCCACACACAGGACGCCGCGTCCCTGCACCGCCAGAGCCACGCTCCACCCCTACGTCACGGCCCTGATGAATGGGTGTCGCAGGAAAACTAATTTTCTAAAAAGGAACTTGCTCTTCTGAGTCACTGAGGGGGATGGGAGCGGATGCAGCCTCGGCCTCTGTCCTCACCCCAACCCCCACCTGGTGGGCAGGGGAGCTGCCCCTCGTGCGAGAGGAGGGCTGGGCTGCAGGCTTAGGGCAGGGGGCCCCCAGCCGCCTGAGGGTCGGGCCATGTGGGCCCCCAGGCTGTCCTTCCAACGCCACGCAGAGTGGGTGTCCCCAGAACGCAATGGCCCCTGCCCTCCCAGAGCCACCCCCAGTGTCGGGCAGGGCCTGTCCCTCCTCAGCTCTGGGTCGGGTGGGGGGATAAGGGCCCAAAGCCTGTGGGTCCCTGTCCCCCCAGGACATGAGCACCACGGTCTTAGCTTCAGCTGGCGCTGGGGGGGGTCAGGGGTGTGGACAAGTCAGGAGTGAGTGAGAAGCAGAGGCTGCTGGGCGCCCTTGGCTCTCCCTGGACATCTGGGGGGCCCTGACCAGACAGCTGGGGGGGGTGAGAGGGTGATGAGCATGTCTGTGTGTGTGTCTGCTGTGTGCATGTGTAGTGTGTGTGTGTCTGCTGTGTGTATGTGTAGTGTGTCTGTGTCCGTGTGTGTGTGTCTGCTGTGTGCATGTGTAGTGTGTCTGTGTCCGTGTGCGTGTATGTGTAGTGTGTCTGTGTCTGTGTGCGTGTGTCTGCTGTGTGCATGTGTAGTGTGTCTGTGTCCGTGTGCGTGTATGTGTAGTGTGTCTGTGTCCGTGTGCGTGTGTCTGCTGTGTGTATGTGTAGTGTGTCTGTGTCCGTGTGCGTGTGTCTGCTGTGTGTATGTGTAGTGTGTCTGTGTCCGTGTGTGTGTGTCTGCTGTGTGCATGTGTAGTGTGCGTGTGGCTGGTGTGTGCATGTGTAGTGTGCCTGTGTCCGTGTGCGTGTGGCTCCGCACCGGTCCCTGCAGAGCTCGGGGAGCCCCTGGGCAGGGCTGGGGCTGGGCCTGAAGCTGCTGCCGGACGTCCGCCTGGTGGAGCCGCCTTCGTCATGGACATCGCTGTTTCCTCGGATCTGGGAGCCAAATGCTTTGCTAGAGCTGGTAAAATGGAACCAAATCAACTGTTCAATGGATTTGGTCCCCTTCAACCAGCTGTAGCTGCGCATTGATCGCGCCGCACGCCCGGCTGCAGGACCCGTGAAAGCAGACTCCGTTTCCACTCCAGGGCTGAGCTCGACACGTGTGCCGGGGCCCGGCCTGCCCCGGCCAAGCTGCCGCCTCTGCTCTCTCCTTGCAACTTCCTCCCTGGAAGGACACCGCCGGAGCCCCGCGGGAATCGGGAATGAGCCCATGTTATGCCGGTGACCTAAGGGACATCCTGGTGTCTGTCGCCACTGGGGCTGGCCCAGGCTGGTGGCCTCTCTCCAGGCCGTGTGGCTGGGTGCTGGGGCTGGTGGGGAACCCCGTGAGGGGCCACTGAGCAGGACCCTCCCCGTGGCCTATGGCTGGGGAGGGGGCCCTGCTCTGGGTCCCAGGGACCACCCTCTGGGTGCAGGCGGGCCCACCGCACGGCGAGGGAGCCGGGACCCCAGCAGGCACGTGGCAGGCAGCTGGGATTTGCGCGCAGACTGCAGGCTGGGCCGTAGCACCCGGGCGGCACTTGGAACCCACTGGGCAGGACCCTCAACCACACACCCCTTCCCTGGCAGGGCCTGCCAGGAGTGAACCCCGACTTTGGTCAGAGTGGCAGGGCTGGGGCCTCACCCCAGGACAGGTCAGGCCTGGGCTCAGGCCCTGGGAGGGCAGACAGGGAAGGCGTACGGCCGAGAGAGGGTCGAGCTGGCCAGATGGGCGCAGAGGGCAGGTCTGAGGGCCGAGGCCCCTCCAGCCTGAGCCCTGGCTCAGTGGGCCGGGCTCTCTCCTCACCCCACCTCAGCGATGCCCCAGTTCCCAGGGTCAGCTCAGCCCTAACCCCCAGGTGGCCCCAGCATCCCTCTTCTCACATGACAACTGTGTCCCCAAGGCAGGGAAGGCCAGGAGCCCCAGGGCTCCCCCCAGGGCCGGCACAGGGGCGGTGCCCTCCGCCAGCACCGGGGGCTAAGGTATGGGGACTCCGGGCTCCAGTTCGGGGCTCCAGGTGGGCCCTGCTGCTGATGGGCCGTGTGGCCGCAGGGGGCTGCTGGGCTGTCGGTTGCTCCGGTGCCTCTAGGTGGAGGGGAGGGCGTCAGCCCCTCCTGGGGGCCCCGGAACAGCCCCAGCCTCGCGGGGGCTCTGTCACTGCGCCCTTTACAGCGGGCAGCTGAGCAGGTGCATGGCTCTCCCCCTGCCATCCCACCCCGTCGATGACTTTCAGGGTGGCCTAACCCCGAACCCGCCAACCCCGAGGGGGACGGTGCGGAGCGCTGTCCTCCCCTGAGGTCTAGTACAGGCGACATCCATCCGTTGGGTGGGAAAACTCGGGGAGTCCTCCCATACCGAGGACCTGGCAGGACGCAGATGTCGCCTGGCCCTGGTCCCGTCACATGTCCCCAGAGGGCGGGAGTGGAGCAGCTTTCAGCCCTGTGTCAAATGCTCCACCTGGGTGAGGACTCGGGGGCCACACCCAGGTCTTGTGGGAGACTTTTGTGCAAATATTCAGCCGAGAGCAGGGCTGGGAAGAGCCCGCAGCTGTCAGGTGGCCCCAGGAGAGCTGCCCCCGGCAGGGCCTCAGGGACAGGAGGGGGGCCCAGGACGAGGTGGCCCCGGTCCAGCCGCCTGCCTGAGGCCCCCTGCTGTCGGCCCTGCTCTTCCCTGGATATCACAGGGTTGTGATGCTGAGACCCCACCCCGCACTTCACACATGCCCTGCGCCTCCGCCCCGAGATCACCATGGGTGCCGCTGGCTCCTGGCCCCCACTCGGGCATCTGGGAGGTCCCTGGTGAGAACCATGGGTGGCACAAGCCTTGCCTTACCCAGGGCAGGGTCAGGTCCATGGTGGTCACCAGTGCAGCCCTGCTCTTGGCACCGCACCTGTGATTGTCAGACGACGCGGATGAAACGGTGAGAAGCTGACAGGAGCCCTCGCGGTGCCTGGCGGGCAGGTGGTCAGCGGACGTCTCTGCGAAGGGACAGGCGTATTCTAGGCCACGGGCAACAGTGACACACCGACAGACACTGGAACGTGAATTCCATGCAGTCTTCGGGGTTACAAAGTGTTATTCTTTGATTGTCCCCAATCACTGGAAACCTAGAAGCTCTTCCTAAGTATAAACCCAGGCAGCAGGTGGGACCTGGGGCTGTCTCCTGACCCCCCCCACCAGCCTTTGCGGCTCTGAGCTGAACTCGCTCCCCGCAGGTGCCCCCTCTGGGCAGGGCCCACCGGGCCAACGCCACACCTGGGGCCTAGGGAGCAGGGTAGGAGCAGGGACATGGGCTCACCCTGGGGGGCTGCACGTCCTCTCTCCCCTACCCTGGCTGTCTGGCGTCATAGCCCCTGGTCACAGCGACCCCAGGACAGTGTGCACACGGGCCAGCCAGGCCAGGCAGGGGCCTGGTTGTCAGAGAGGGCGCGGAGCTCACCACGGCCACACAGCCAGCTCTGCCAAGCTCAAGGCGGTCACTCTAGAACTCTGCAGACTGGGGCTCCGACACATGAATTATTAATGCGGTATTAATGTATCAATAACTAATAATGACATGCTAATAATTGACGTCATTGCTGCAGATCTTGCTGCTCATGATGTCCTCCCGTGAAGCAGTGTTGTCCTGCCCCAGACAGGGAGGGACGGCTCAGGCAGGCAGGCAGCGTGCCCAAGGGCACTTGGGAGCAGCGGGCTGGGCCTGGCGCCCGGTCCCTCGGGCCTGGGGTGACGCAAATCACTGGAGAAGGTGCCTCTGCCCTGCAGGAGTCACTGGGCACCGTGTGGCACCATGACGTGGGTCCTCGCCCAGGTATGTGCAGGAGGGAGCCGAGGGCCCGGCACAGCCAGGTGTCTCCCGAGCAGAGGGCGGCTGCGGAGCGTTGCAGGGGGGTCCCTCGGCGTCGGGGTGCAGGCGGGCTCCGTGCTGCCCCGTGGGAGGCCAGGGCGGGAGAGTCGGGAGGGCCACTCCCCAGCAACGCGGCCTCCGGCCCTCTGAGGCTCTGTGGTCACTTTGTCATCGCAGGGTGGGTTCAGCAGTCGCGTCACCTTGCAGAGGGCTCAGGACTGGCACCCACACAGCACTTGGCCAAAGCGGGCACTTGGAGGGGCTGTTTTTATTGCCCCCTAAGGGTTTGCCTAGTTTCTTTCCTTGGAAAGCCCTGGAGTAAATTCTAGAAATTGCCGTGTTCCTAAGAGTGACTCAGCCCCAGCGCCACAGCCGCCAAGTGCTGGCAGGGCTGGGCCCCTCCGTCTGAAGGGCTCTGCCACCCAGGGGGTCTCTGCACCCCTGCGGCCTCACGCCCACCCACGGCGGGGGTGGGGCGAGTGCGCGGGGCGGAGTGTGGGCGGATTTATTCTTTCTGAGAAGCCCGAGGATCTCTGTGCAGCCCGCTCAGAAGTGTCTCCTCAGCAGCTGGCCTCAGGGGCATGTGCCCGTCAGCACCGAGGGCCTCCAAAGCGGAACAGGAGGGAGGGCAGGTCCCAAGGTGGCTCCTGGCTCCTCAGCCCAACGCCACGGCCGGGGCGGCCCCATCCTGCAGCCCTGGCCTCCTTCTGGGGTGGGGCAGAGGCTTGTGTTAAACCTGAATGTCTGGGGGTTGTGCTTTGGGCACACTGGGATGGCCCAGCCAGAGAGAAGCCGAGAAGGGCTAGAGCCAGGGACCCCACAGCTGAGAGCCCCCGTGTGTGGCATGCCACCTCCAGGTGGCCTTCCATTGTGATCGGCCCATTTCACAGGTAGGAAACTGAGGCTCAGGCGATTTATGTGACTTCTAAGGTCACATAAGCATGAAAGGGCTAAGCCGGGCTTCAAACTCAGGCAGAAGATTCCAGAACCAGAGTACTTAGCCACCAGGACCTGCCTCCATCTGAGAGTCGGAGGGGCCGGCACAGATGCCCCCTCCAGCACCGTCCTGAGAGCCCCAGCTCTCTTCTTCCTCCCTCTTCTGTCTCTGTCTCTCTGTCTCTCTGCGTCTCTCTCTGTCTCTGTCCCTCCCCCACCTTGTGTACTGGCGCTCCAAGATGTTCCCTGGGACGGCCCCTGAGCGCACGGAGTCTGTCCCTTGCTGGGGCGCCTGCAGGGCCCTGTTCCCCTGCACACTCCAGGACGTGCTCAGGCCCCCACCACCCACCTGCACGTACTCACTCGTGTCCTCGACCTTCAGGGACGAGCTCCTCTGGGGCGGGGTGACTTGGACCAGAGCTGGGCATGGAGAACAAAAGCGCTTGGAACTTTCTTTCATTCCACCTTGGCAACTCTCCCCAGCACCGAGCCTCTCGCCCCTGAGCGTGTCTCCTGGGCATCTCAGAAAGATGCTGAGGCCGGGCGGGGCCTCTGCCAGCCTTTGTCCCGTGACTGAGGTCTCCTGGGGGAGAGGACAGGCCATCGAGGACTCTTCATTTAGAGAGAGTGACTTCTCCCAGGAGGCCACTTTTATGTCAGTCCTTGGCAGAGATTTCCAGGAAACCAGGCCTTAGGTAAATGCCATCAACGTGGGGGCTGCTTCTGCCGAGCCCACCCCAGTAGGGGCTTCTGTCCACGGCCAGGTCCCTGGGGAAGGGCCCGAGGGGCAGCTCCAGCCCCTCCCATGGGGGCCCTGACAGCTGTGGCTCAGTCCCCACCAGCAGCATGTCCCCTTGGGGCGTGATGACCTCGTGGGGAGACAGGGGGGACAGGGACATGAGCAGGCGGGTTTGCTGTGGAGCTGGGAGGTGGGCACTTGGGACCAGGGGAGCCATCTGGGGACCAAATAGCTGGTGGGATTTGGGGCGGGGGGTGGCCTTCCAAGGAAAGAGAGGCCTGGAGGCCGTGTGGGGGAGGGGCAGCACCCCTGCCGCTTGGCACCCGGCCAGGTCCAGGCCCTGCCACCCCTGCTGGGTGACCCTGAGCAAGTGATCGCTGCAACGTGGGCTGGGAAGGCGCCTCACCGGCTGTCGCAGGGGTGAAGGGAGAGTGGGCGTCCAGCCCCTTGGGGAGGCAGAGACAGTCGGCCTCAGGCTGTCCACGTGGGGCCCCCCTGGCCACTGACCCAGGCCAGGGTGCCCGTCCATGGTGGTCCCTGCCCAGCTTGGCCGGAGGAGGCTCCCCAGGCTGGTGTCCCTCCCACAGTGACAGTGGGACTTGGTGAATGAATCTGGCACAGCCACGCCAAGGACGCTGCAACAGCTGCAATGCTCGCGGCGGGTCTGCATGCGTCGAGGGGCTGCGCGGTGTGGTCGCAGTGGGAGATTCCCTTTAAAGCGTCGACAATTCTACGCGGGCTCGAACGCAAAACTGCTCTGAAGGCGTCAGAGGAACTGCTGAGCCCGCTGTTTGGGGCAGGGGGCGGCAGGAGGCTGGTTCCGTTTGTTCTGCGCCTTCTCAGCAGTGCAACCGCTAACTGGCCGCGAGGGCCGCTTTGATTTAGAGACTTTGGAAAAATTCAGGGGAGGATGTTCAGATCCCAGGTCTGAAGAAGTCAGGCTGCAGCCCCCCGGGTCACCTGGGTTTGCAGAGCCTCCCCGGGGGGCGGGCGCAGCCAGGAGCCGAGGCCCCTTCTCCGGGGGACTGGCAAGGGCACTGCAGGTCTCTCCCGCACTCTCACGCGCTCACCTGTCAAAGCGGCTTAGGGAGAAAGCGCTGGGACTTTCCGGAGCCTGCAGCGGGGTTTGCCTCCAGTGCGGGTGAGGTCTGCAGTCCAGACTCGGTGCCCAGGCTGCCTGGGGCATATCCGCTCAGGCCGCGGGCGTGGGCGGGAGCCGAGATGCCCCTCCCCGCGTGGAAGCACCTGCCGACCACTGCCCAGTCCCCAAGGCCTTTTACGGGAAATCTGTGAACAGTAAAACTGATCCTAATAAATTGTAGCCCCCCCACCCAGCGTCTGCCTTTCCTGTCTGCCACCCCCAGCCTCCGCCTTCTGCAACTGCCAGGCCCGGAGGAGCCATTCACGTCCCCTGCTGAAGGACAGCTGTCCCCGAGGAGGCACAAGGAAGGGGCCTTGAAGGAAGAGACCATGGGACGCAGAGCAGTGAGAATGTTGAGACCCTCACGATGTCAGGGACACCCGGCGGGCCTGGGGAAGGGGGTGTGCGAGTTTGGGGGACGGTTCATTGTTCTGAGCTGTGACCTTGAACAGGGCAGCGCCTCTCTGGCTTTGGTGACCCTGCCTCTGACAATGGGGCAGGATGAGATGGGCCCGGGCTCATGGGCAGGAGGCGTGCACCCCCTGGGGGGGTTCCTGGGAGGCAGCGTGCGCGGCTCTGGCCACAAGGTTCCCGGAGCGTCTGGTGGGGCCACTGCCCTGGGTACACGCTCCAGAAAGATCCGCTTCAGGCAGACTCAGAGGGACAGCTGGGGTGGGGCCTGGCAGCACAGCCAGCAGCGCCGCAGGACGCGAGGCCGCGGGGCAGAGGCAGACGCTCCCTCCAGAACAGGTGTGACACTGGCTCCAAAGCCAGTCCTGCGTCTGGGCACCAGGGCTGCCGTCAGTGGGGAGCAAGGGGCACTGGCGTCTTCCCTCAGGGTCCCGGAAACAGACCCGGGACAAGGGTTTGGTGCACGTGGTTAGCGCGGGAGGTGACTCCAGCAAGCGGGGGAGGGGTGTGAGGTGAGCTGGGGCCATCGAGTCAGTGAGCAGGTGACCGTCAGGCCGCTGGGCCTGATTCTGCTGAGGCCCGCCTGAAGGACAGTCCCTGGAGGGCCTTGGAGACCCAGCGTCTCCTCCTTCTTGCTTGTGGGTCTCCAGCATAACTGTAGAATGTGCTGGAAACGCAACCTCCTGAGATAAGGAGGAAGTTTCCAGAACAGCTGGGGCTCTGCTCCTGTCACTCCCAGGACAGAATGTCATGCAAGGCTTTGGTCCAGAGCCTCATGGTCCCTCCCGTCCCCTTGGTGTGGTCTCTGCAGGATTGAGCTCCGGCACGCCTGGTGGCCCCACACGCACACTCACAGCCGGGGATGTCCTTGGCGGGGGTGCTGGCCCTGTTCGGTGGCCTTCGGGGGGACCTGGGTGGGGACAAACCTCACCTGCCGCAGGCTGGCTGCAGCCCCCGCCGAGCAGCCACTTTCAGCACCATGGAGAGCTGCGGGGGCCCCACCCCCGGGTCTGTGCCTGTTCCTGGAGCACCGAGCCCAGCAGCCGCGGGGCGGGCACAGCTCCGGCTTGTACAGCTCCGGCTTGTACGGCTTGTAAATCACTGGAAGGCAGAGTTTTAGCCACTCGCCTGCCCAGGCAGAAAGTGCTGCAGCATCGAAGTAGCAGCTTCCCGGGCAGTGACTTATGTGGGGAAAGGATTTACTGTTTCATTTTGGGCATGAATAACCAATTTCCTACAAATCTGCCAGCGTTTTGAACCAGGCTTCCCAATAAGAATGAACAAATCAAATCCATCTTCTGGGGCCTTTTATGGGAAGCTCTCGGCTCCCTGGTGGTGCGGGGTTCCCAGGGCAGCGTTACTGGAGCCGCTCGCTCAGCACTGAGGCCTGGGAAAGGGACCTGGAGCCCGGACAGTGGAGTCTGCCTGGGGGTGCAGCGCCCACGTCTGTGAGACCATCGTGTGGCAGCCAGGCTGTCCCCAGGCCCCAGCCCAGGCAGCTCAGACACTCGACAAACCCTGAAGACCCAAGCCCTCCCGCGGCGTGGGGGGCTGGCAAGCCTTGGTGCTCGATGGGCCTGTGTCCCTGTGACCACAGACAGGAGGGAAGGTGCAGGTGGTGGATGCCAACGGTCACCTGCACAGCTGAGAGTGCTTGGCCAGCAGGAAAACTGCCGGTGGCCCGGCGCCATTGGAGGGCAGGGAGAAGGCCTCGGGTCAGGGAACATTCCACACACACTGAGTGCCCAGGATGGCCAGTCAGGCATGGACACAGGCCAGGGCCCAGGACCCCAGCTGTGCAGGAGCCCTGGCTGGCAGGCCCCCACCCAGCTGTTGTGCACGGGCCACCCTGGCCCCGCACTCTTCCCCCTGGAGCCTCTCGAGGGGACCGGGAGACGCCCAGCAGCGCCAGAGGCCCGGCGTCGCCTCCCTGTCACTGCATTTAGGGGAACCCTGGCTCGCAGTCAGGAGGGAGACTCCCCGCAGAGCTGTCGGCCCCTCCAGGGCATCGTCCAAATGCGGTTTCTCTGTACAAAACATCGGAGATCAGACAGGAGGCCGAGACGCACCTGTGCCAGGTGGAGACGGTCAGAAGCGGCTGGGGGAGGGCTCAGGGCGGCTGCGCCTCCCCTCAGGGTGCAGTGGTCCCACCGCACAGCCTCCGTCGCGGCGGGGTGTCCTGTGTCTGCGTGGACTCTCCCTACCCTGCACTCCCACCCGTACCTCCTGCCAGCCGACGTGCAGCCGAGAGAGGCCAGCTCCTCACTGAGCTCCTGCCACCAGGTAGGGGACAAACCGCCTGTCCCAGGGGCCTTCCGCTGGCAGACGCTCTGTTTCACTTGCACCGAAGAGGGCGTGCGTGGCCCGCTGGGATCTGGGGCCAGGGTGGGCGGGAGGAGCCGGCAGACCGGGCTGGCACAGGCTGGAGGTGCAGGGGCCCTTCTCTCGGCAGGAGCTGGCACCGAAGGTTTACAGAGGACCCCGACACAGGAAGGGGACTCTGGTGAACAAGCTCAGAAATGGCGAGTGAGGGCAAGCCGAAAACCCAGCTTAGGAGCAATGAGGCCGACCCGGGCTGCAGCACTGCCGGTGCTGGTCGGGGGCCTGTGCTCGCATGCGTGGGAGGGTGCCATGCACCAGACAGGCAGGGGGCAATGGAAGCTGTGTTGGGTGTAAATACTGTGCCAGTAACACACATGCACATGCACACACATGTGTGCACACACGAGGACATGCTTGGGTGAGCACATGCTCTCACACCCATATGCATGTGCACAGACACACATGCATGCACACACTTCATATATGCACCTTCATGCATGTGAACACATGCACACACGTGGGTGCACATGCCTGTAGGCACAATGCACACATGTGCACACACTCATGCACACACATGTAAATGCAAAGCTGCAGTCAGCTTTTCCAGGGCCCTGGGAGACACTTTTCGAGAAAACAAAGTAAAACTGTTGGGGCCGGAGCCTGGTGTGGTTTGGAATCAGCACAGTGACCGGCTGGACCCTGTGTTTGCAGACACTGTGCCAGGCACTGCCAAGACACAGCCAACGTGCTGTGGAGCCCTGCCCCCAGGGCCAACCGGCAGCGGGTGGGAGGACTCAGGCCAGTGCGGGGAGCGGCCGGCTGCAGCTCGTGGAGGAGGCGGCTGGCTGTGGCTCCGTTAACGGCCGTCTCCTCACTGGAGCCAGAGATGACTAAGAGAGCGGGTGGGGCTGGGCCGCGGTCCAGGAGAATGCTCACCCCGCCTCCCGCCAGGGCCTGCCCTGATAACGCCGCGTGAATAATTCAGCAGGCCCAGCAGACAGGAAGCGGCCGCCGGCTGCGGGCCAGGCAGAGGGCAGGAGGACACAGGTGCAGGCGTGGCTGCTCCGTGGGTTTGGAGAGAGCCATGGAAACTGAAGCCTAGAGAGTTTGGGAACTGTCGAGGGTCCCCTCTAAGTGGGGGCTCTGCTCCTCCCGACCTTGTGCGCTCACCTGCCTGGCGCTCTGAGGCCCTTGCGGTGCTGAGAGTAGGGGCTGTGTGTGCAGCCGGGAGGCCACGGGCAGCACAGGCGTGTCCCGCCCTGGAGCGAGGGCCGTGGCCGAGGGTCTGCTTCACCTGGTGCACGGCGGGGTGGGCGTCAGCAAGGCAGGGTGTCAGCAAGGTGGGGCGTCAGCAAGGTGGGGTGTGGGCCCGTTCCCTCCTTGCCTGCATGTTGGGGTCTCCTCGTCGCCCCAGCTCATCTGCACACCTGCAGCTGATGAACCTTCTCTGCGCCACAGGAGTCAGAGCTCTGGGTGGTGACTGTCCTGGGTGCCCAGCAGAGCCCACCTCTCCCCATCTGACCTGCCATCCCACCTTTAGCCCTGAACCCTCCCAGGGTGTTTCTCAAACTTGTGTGCACACAAGGCCCTGAGGGCCGCACATGTGGGATCCCTGCGGGTCAGGTACAGGAGGGAGGCTGGGGGCCCTCCTAGGCCAGGGGGTCTGGGCAGGAAGAGAGCACCCTGGGGAGACGAGGGACCTTCCCCAGAGCCTCACTTCAGAGCCTCGCTGGGCCTGCACCCTGCAACATTACTGCATCTGACAGGGCTGAGGTGGGAGGGGCTCTGTGCTGTGCCCCAGGCCCTGGGAGCACCTCACCTCCCACAGCTGAGCAAAGTGCCCTCAACCCTGCTGACAGCTTATTGCATGACCTTGGCACATCCCATTAGCCTAGACCAGACATAACAAACCGGGTAGCCTACAGGCTGGGCTGCACCACAGACCTGCTTCCTATGGCCCGTGTGTTGCTTCTGAAAGTTTGACATACACTGCAGAGGGGACGTAAGATGGCATGGCCACCCTGCAGGACAGTCCTGCCGTTTCTTAAGAAGTTACACACACCCCATCAACCACAGGACCAGCCATCCAGCTCTGGGCATTCTCTCACGACAGACAAAGCATGTTCACACAAGGACTTACGCATGAACGTCATAGCAGTTTTGTTTGTATTAGTAACAGCAAAAACTGGGGAAAATACTACATATCCATCAACAGCTGAATGGATAAACAGATAGTGGTATGTCCAGTCATTGGGAAACACTGAGGCATAGAAAGGAAGGAACTTTTGAGACACACGACAGAGAATGTCACAGTGACCGTGCCAAGTTGAAGAAGCCCGACCAGAAAGAGTATAGACTGTATGATTCAATTTGTACAAAATCTGCAAAGGGCAAAGTCACGTAGAGTGACATGGGGAGCTGCCTGGGGAGAAGGGAGCTGACTGGATGGAGGAAGGGACAAAGGGCAGGAGGGCTGAAGGGGACAGGTGTCCACCACCCAAACCTGAGGGCTCCGCGGCGCGGGTGGTGTCAGAGCTTGGCAAATGCACACTGCAGCCAGGAGCCCTTGGTGCGTCAAGCATACCTCAAGAGAGCTGGCCAACACGTCTACAGCAACAGTGAAAATTGGGAAATTACACACAATGACCTGAATGGAACATTTCTCTGGGAAAATCAGAAGCTCTCATGACACCAGGTCTGTATTCAGGTGCAGGGATGTGGTTGTGCAGGGTGGGCGTGGCTTGCTGGAGTAGGCGTGGCTGTGCTGGGGTGGGTGTGGCTGCCCAAGTGGGTGTGGCTTACTGGGGTGGGTGTGGCTGTGCTGGGGTAGGTGTGGCTGCACAGGTGGGTGTGGCTTGATGGGTGGGCGTGGCTGCCTGGGTGGGTGTGGCTGCCCAGGCGAGCATGGGTGCACAGGTGGGCGTGGCGTGCTGGTTGGGCGTGGCTGCCCGGGTGGGCGTGGCTCCTCTGAGCTGACCCAGAAGGGCCGCACCTTGTTGAGCTGGGAGGGGCCGCCCTCTGTGCAGCATCCAGCGCTCGTCCCTGCTCGCTCTGCAGCCCAGCTTCTGGCTGGCTCCTCTGGCTTCTGGTCATGGGCCTCACTGTCATGGGTGGGGCGGGGCTCTCTGAGGCAGGGGCTGTGCCGTGGACCTGCCACATCATGGCCAGTGGGAACAGGCAGGGTGTGTTGTGGGCCTGGGCGACTCAGGGACTCCTCCTCCAGCCCCTGCCCACCGAAGAGTGGGAGGGCTGGGGGATTATGTCCTGGAGTGGGGACCGCGGTGCTCAGTCACAGGGTCCCTTCGCTGGGCCGCCAGGGCAACCTCGGGGCCCTGTCAGTGGCTGGCGAACATCCCAGGCTCAGTCCTATCTGGGGGCAGCGATGCCCTGAACCAAGATCGGGAGGAGGCTTGAGGGTGGGAGCCCCTCCTGCACCCAACAGCACGTTTGCTCAGCGCTGGGGCTCCGGCTCAGCCAGACCCTTCTGGAAGAAACCCTCGTGGAGCGTGGACGAGCCACCCGGACCGAGTGCACATCCAGAGGCCTCTGCCCAACGCCACGGACACGTTTGCTCAAGGGCACACTGAGCACTCGCGAAGACTATCTCTGGGTCGTAAAACAAGTCTCAGTACATTTTAAAAGACTCAAGTCATACAAAGTACCGTATGTTCCTGGACTATAATGGAATTAAACTAGAAACCAACAACAGAAAGATAATGGAAAACCCTGAAACACTAAGAAATTAAGCAACATGCTTCTAAATAGCTTATGGGACAGGAAGTGACTGGTTATTTTAGAGATATAAATTTTATTATGATTCAGGTACAATGAGGCCCACGGATTGGGAAACGGCCACTGAAAACATGGTTTGTTGCAGTTTGCAAGAGGAGGGGTGGCCACGGCGGGGTGCAGGGCCATGGGGCAGCCAGGGGACAGAGGGATCGAGAGGAAAACGTGGACAAGAGCCTTTGTAGAGGTTCCTGTGGTAGAGAATGCGGGTGCGCGAGCTGCAGGACTAGCTGGTTTGAATAATTGCAGCTCTGGGGTGTGGCAGCTGCCCTGGGTGACTGGCGGGACAGCGGCTCAGGGAGGAAGTGGCGGGGTGTGGCTCCCGCTTGGTTTGAGTATGAAGAGTATCCTCGCTGGAGCGGTTACCTCCAGGAACCGGCAGCCCTGGGAGCAGAGGCCCCGGATGTCAGGTATGGGGAACACACGGCTAATACAGGCAAAAATTAGAAAATATTGTGAATTCAACAAAAATGAAAATAACGTATCAAAAAGATGCAGAGAAAGCAGAGCTTAGGACAAATTTTATAGCATTAACTACTTAAATGAGAACGATAAAAGGTCACAAATCAACGATCTAAGCCAGGGGTCAGCAACTACAGCCCATGGGCCAAATCCGGCCCCTTCCTGTGTTTGTAAATAAAGTTTTATCGAGGGCAGCCACACCCCTTCATGCTGCCTTCGTGCCACACCTGCAGAGTTAGGCAGCTGCGACAGACACCACACAACTCACAAAACCAAACATACTGACTACTTAGCCCTTTACAGAAGACATTTGTCAACTGTGATATCAGCTCTTACCTTAAGAAACTAGTAAAGAAAAAATCAATCATTCCCGATGCAAGCAGAAAGTAGGAAATCATCAAGATCAGAGCAGAAACCAACTACTAAATAAACAGAAAACAGAAAATCAGTGGAGCAGATCAATTAAACCGAAGGCTGACTCCTCAGACAGATCAGTAACACTGATGCCCTCTGGTCGGACCGACCGGGAGCCAGAGGCGGGATGTGACGTCGCTACGGCCGCCGGACCTTAGCGGGGGGTGGAGGAGATACGTGTGCGATTTTCTGCCGCAGTCGCAGCAGCGAAGACACCAGCGAATTCCTGGAAGCCGAGAGAACTTTTCTTCCGGCAGGTTTCAGACGCTCCCCGATGCCATCATGGTTTCTGACCAGAGATTTGCTGTGGTGTGAATCACTGTTTCTGTGTGTGAAAGGTGTTGTTTTTCTCTTACTGCCTTTGGGGTGTTTTCTTTGGTTTTCGGCAATTTGATTGTGATATACGTTTATCTTCCTTTATCCTCCGTGGGGTTCACTGAGCTTCTTGAATGTTTAACTTGACGTCTTCCACCAAATCTGATATATTTCAGCCTTTACTCCTGAGGAGGGGGTTCCGCCCGACCCGTCCTCCTCTCCACCCGGCCCCGCTGCGGGCCCTGGTCCTCCGGTGCTGCTCAGCCGCCTCCTCTCACCTCCGTGCTCCGGCCGGGCATTCTCCGCTGCTCAGCCTCCCTCCGTCCTCTCTGTTCTGCTGTGGAATCCACCTGTGACATCTTTGTTGCAGATATTACATTTTTCAGTTCTAAAATACTCATTTATTTTTCCTTCCTTCCTTCCTTTCTTTCTTTCCTTTCTTTTTTTTTCAGATCACACCTCACTCTGTTGCCCAGGCTGGAGTGCTGTGATGTCAGCCTAACTCACTGCAACCTCCAACTCCTGGGCTCAAGTGATCCTCCTGCCTCAGCCTCCCCAGTAGCTGGAACTACAGGCGCAGGCCACCACGCCTGGCTAATTTTTCTATTTTTAGTAGAGACGGGGTCTCGCTCTTGCTCTGGCTGGTCCCGAACTCCTGGGCTCAAGCCATCCTCCTGCCTCAGCCTCCCAGAGTGCTAGGGTTACAGGCGTGAGCCACCGCCCAGCCTCATTTGTTTATTTCTATTTCCTGTTTCTCTGCAGAGAATTGTTGTCATTCATTTCGCATGACATTCACTCCCAGTGTGGTATTTCACAGAGCACAGTTACAACAGCTGCCGTGAGCAATCGGCCGCTCTGGGGTTGACGTCTGATCACCGTCTTTTCTCCTGAGAAGGGTCACATGTTCCCAGTGTTTTGTCTGTTGAGTATTTTGATTTACATCTGAACACTGTGAGTAACAACATGCTGTGTAACTCCGGGTCTTGTCCTAATCCTCTGCAGAACGTTGACATTCTGTCTCCGCAGGCAGGTCCATCCTAAATCCCGCCTCGCCCCGTGGGTGGCGGCTCAGACGTCAGTGGGGTTCTCAGCCCTGGCTGGGCGGGGTCTGTCCTGCCTCAGGCGCCATGAGGGTTCACAGGCAGAGTTGGCCGTCCCCGGTCGGGTTCTCTCCCTTCTGGGGTCTCCCTACTCTCTTGCCTGGGGGACATCCTTTTCCTGATTCCTCTGGTCAGAAATGGGGGGTTTCTCTCTGAATTTCAGCTGCTGGTGTTGCCACGGCCATCTGCGGCTGGGGCGTGCCCCTGGGGCAAAGCCACAGGGAGAACCACGGTTGCCACGCTGCTTCTCCACCCCACAGGCTGCTCGCTTTGTCAAGGCCTCCGCAGTTGTTTGCGTCTCGTCCGAGGCTGGTCACAACTGGTGGGAGAGCGGGGCCACAGCAGGCTCCTAGGTCGTAGCAGAATGGGTGCCTGGGCCATGTGTACAATGCCACGGCCGGGGCAGAGTTTTACAAGCCCCGAAGATGAGAGTGGCCACCTGCCGTGTGCTGGGCGGTGCCGTGAGCCGGGAATTGGCGAGGACTCTGCCAGCAGCTCTCGGGGGCATCTGCCAGTGTTGTCTTGTTCAGTGGTGGGGGCAGGGCCGTGGCCAGAAGCCCTGCCCACCCAAGCAGGCGTCTTGCCAGAGCCTCCCATGGGAAGGTGCAGTCTTCTCTGGGGTCCTCCCTCTGGCTGGCAGGGAGGGAGAGAGATGAGGGCAGGTCCTTGGCCAGAGCTGGGCTGGGACTCCGTGGCCCAATGGGGGTGGGGCGGAAGAAGTGGGACAGGAGGCCTCAAGGTGTCTCCAGTGGTCTCTGCCCCTTGGAAACCACAGCCCTTGAAGTAGTTTGGCACACGAAGGCGGGGCAGCCAGAATGTCCCGGGGGACTTGCCAAGGGCGTCGCCAGGCAGGATGGCCTCCAGGTCGAGGACACACCCTGCCCTGGCCACCCCGGGGGGCCCAGTGTCCACAGCGCTGGGCTCAGTGTCGAGGGGGACCGAGTGTAGCCAGTCCTGACCCTCTGGAGCAGGTGGGCGTTTCAGAGCCTTGGGCCCACCGAGGCATGGGCGGGGGTGGGGTGAGGGGGACCCAGCAGCTCGGGATGGGCAGCCCACACTACGGGGTGTGGCCCGCAGGGACCCGGTGACCTCCTTGCTCAGGTGTTCCAGGTCCTGCTCAGTAACCAGGAGCCACCGTGGCCATTGCGAGTGATACTGTGTCATTTACCCTAACAGAGACTGTCTCCGACGTCACTCCATGGCTGATTAGAGACTGGGCCAGACATCCCAAGGAAATTTAAACTTTTCCACATTCAGGGATTGCAAAGAAATCACCCTCTTCTGGAAGGTTCCTGCTCACACCTTGTGTGAGCGCGTTGTAAAGTCCTGAGGTTCGAGCCTTAGCCAGGTTCGCTGGTAACGAACAGGGCACGTCCAGGGCTTTGGCGCAAACGGAAGAAGTTCAGAAAGGAGGGGGAGGCCCTGCCGGAGGGAGGAGGGAAGAGAAGGAGACAAGGGGTCCCGAAGCTGGTGACATTCCTGCCACCCAGGACAGCCCCTCCATGGAACACATGGCACGAAACCAGCCAACTGCGCAGAGCTAACAGTCCCAGCGGGCGAAGGGGGTCAGGGTGGTGGCTCTTGCTCTCCGGGGACCCACGCCCTGACCGTGCGCTGGGAAGCGCCGGGCCGGGTGCCAGCGGAGCTCTCCGCCAGCCCGCTCAGGCCGCTCTTAACCGGTGTTACTTCATTAGCAGCTTTATGCAGCTGGCTGGCAGGCCCCCAACTCGGCCGCCGCCACAGCTGGAGGGTGCAGGGCTCTGGACAGCCACCTCCCGTTTACACGCAGAGCCAGGGCACGCGTCACAGATAGCCTCATACGGCATCCTCCTCGCTAGGCTGTGGGGGCTCCCCAGGGGACCCCACACCCCAGAGCACCCACTGTCCGTCCCCGGGCCCTGCCGGAGCTGGGATGTCACACAGAGGCTGCGCAGCTCTCCCTTGCAAACAGTGACGTGGGGCCAGAAGTGGCCGGGCCTAACACAAGGGCTTCCTGGAGGAGGTGACATTTTAGCTGACACAGAAGCATGAGTTGTGGTTCGCTAGGAGGGAGGAACGTGGCGTGGACGTTGGCGTGGCTGAGGGTCTGTTGGGGGAGGGTGGGACAGGAGGCCGGAGCCTGGCAAGGGGACTGGTCTGCTTCAAAGAGCAAAGAGAGCATTGAGCGGGTCCCAGCCGCATGGCAGGGTACGGCTCAGAAGAGACGGGGCTGGCGGAGCAGGAAGGGAAGAAGCAGGGGTGGGAGTGGGGGCCGGGGGCTGTCGTGCTGTTCTGTGGCCCAGGTGATGGCCTGCGCCAGGGAGGCCTGACGGAGCTGGAGACTGGAGAACAGCAAGGGCCTTGGGGAGGCCACCAGCGGATAGCACCAGACCTTCCCCGAGTCGCTTCTCGCCTGTGGCAGCTGCCACGTAACAAACACCTCACAGTTGCTTCCTGGATCCGGGCTTGCTGGGCTTGGCTGACCCGGCTGTCCCTGCCGTGGGCCGGGGTCGGCTCTGCTCGCTGCTTCTACTCTCCCGGGACCAGCAGCCCTGCGGCCGGGTCTGCCCATGGGGACGGCAGAAGCCAAAAACCCGGCCTGACGGCCCCCCAATCCCAGCCTTTGCTTGTGCCGCGTTCGCCAAAATCCCATGGGCCAGTGGAGGCCACGTGGCCAGGCCCAGGCCCTGGGACCCAGAAGACGTTCTGCAGCGAGTCCCCGTGCGGGGGTGTGGGAGTGAAGGATGTGGCCCAGAATGCAGCCAGGGTGTGCGTCCCATCCCCCGGGGATTCCCCTGCAGGGAGGAAGGTGGAGCACAACTCACACTGCAGGTGCAAGGAGACGTGTCTCAAAGGTACAGCTGTTGGCACGAAATCGTTTTACTGAGGAAATATTCATTCAGGAAAAAATCATTTTCAAAGGGTCCCTGTCCCCTGGGCAGGTCGAATGCCAGAGCAGACCCAGGCCCGTCGCGAGGAGAGGTGCTGGTGAGGTGGACTGCTCACGGGGAAGGAGCCGGAAGGCCGAGTGACTGCTCGGCCGAGATTGTGCCCAGCTCCTCGCTGAGGGGCGTGAGAGGTGGCAGAACCCCCCGGCCAGCGGCGCCCCAGGAGCAGAGACGAGGCCAGGCCCAGACACCCTCCTTCCGGCCCTGCCCCGCCAGCCGCGGCGTCATTACAGTAATCCGCCGCGGTGATGCTAAACATAAAAAGATTGCTTTCCCGGAAAAGTGCTGACGCGCGGGTCTGGGAACCAGAGTGCTCAAGAGACGGGCCTCCTGGCCCCGGACGCGGCGTGATGGCTCAGACTTTAATCAATGCTCAGCCCTCGAAACTAAAATAGTTGTGATTTATGAAATTCCGCAAGTCAGATCTTTTCTCTGTTGCCGGAGAGCAGCGAAGAGGAACGTACCCCACGCACCCCACTCCTGACTGCCTGGCACGGGGGCGCCGGGGACAGCCCTCCCCAGACCCTCCCTGGCACCTGGCCCACCCGGCCCCTTGCTCGCCGACTGCAAAGGTGACAGGAGCAAACAGGAGCATCCCCTGTCGCCCGAGGGCACCGTCACACCCACACCTCCTGTATTTAGGGGGACACTGTCCCTGTGATTTTGAAATGTGCTTTTATTGATATATAATAGATGTACATATTTTCAGTGCATATGTGATAATTGAATACATTCACATCATTTGTGAAGATCAAATCAGGGTGATTGGGATGTCTATCACTGTAAACGTTTGCCTTTTCTTTACAGTAGAAACATTCGAATTATTCTCTTTAGCTATTTGGAAAGATGCAGTAGAATCTTGTAAACTGTGGTCACCCCACTGGTCTGTGAAACGCTGGGCTCTGTGTCTTCTACTGACTTTGTACCCATTAGTCAACCTCTCTTCCTCCCTCCTTCTGTTTCCGGCCTCTGGTGACCAAGCTACTCTCTAGCCGCCTCAGCCGCACCTTCTCCCAGCCCCAGGTTCCTGCCTGCAGTAAAATCGCGTGAGGAAGGTCCTGCCCCCCAGCTCTCGTGCGCAAGACGTCGCTGAGGCTGGGGCGGGTGGCAGGGCGGAGGGCAGAGGGCGGCTCCGCTGAAGGCCGGAGAGCTGAGGACAAGGCCAGGTCTCCGTGGGGGCTCTGGGGTGCCAGCATCCCGGACTCATGTGGATGCTCCGCAAGACCTGCAGCTCCTGGGCCCGCCCCAGGCCGTGCGGCTCAGCAGGCCGGGGCTGCGCTGGGAACCTGCTTTTAGACAAGCTCTATGTAACCGTGGAGCCCCATCAAAAGAAAAAGAAATGATAAGAATAAACAAGGCGCAGCGGTGCCCTGCAGGTGGTTGAGGGCCCTGGCTCTCCTTGAGTACCACACGCAGAGAGGGTGTGTCCACCATGCAGCCAGCGGGAGCAGGGACCCTGAGGGGACACACAGCGTAGCCAGGCCCAGCCTGTGGGGAGGAGGGGATGCCCACAGGCCATGCACCTGGCTCTGGACACATCCTGGGGTCCTGGGAGCCTGGGGGTGCTGCAGAGAGTGTGGCAGGCTGGTCCCTGCCCTCGTGGACGTCAGAGTCAAGCCAGGAAGAGAGACCTTGCGCATGCAACCTGCCCGAAGGAGAAGTTCCGGGCTGTGAGGGCCTGTGACAGGCTGGGCCCTGACCCCGTCTGCTGGGACCCACGCACAGAGCTAGAGCAGGCCGAGGGGGGAAGGGCGGGGCAGTCAGGGAGCCGCACACACCAGCGAGAGGAACCGAGCGCAGGAATCACCCCGAATCCAGAGGGTGCCCGGGAGGAGAGACCGGGGGAGACGGAGCTGCACAGGGCTGCTCCGCGGCGGCGAGGGCACCCCAGGCTTGGGGCGTCTCTGGCCTCTGTCTGTGTGAAATGAGTGAGGCTGCGTGTGCCGTCACCTGTGAAATGCTGCACGTGTGGGTACAATGCGCTACCGCCGTGCACGCTGCCCGGGTGCTACTGTCTGCGTGACGCCGGGCATGCGTAGAAGGAACCGTGCTTGGGCCTTGGGGCCACAGCTCCCCCTGGGAGGCGCTGGCTTCAGAGGGAGTCCCAGGAACCTCCTGGCAGCCACCCAAGGACCCCCCCCCCCCCCCGCCCCCAGCGGCAGACGCCCTCGTGTCTCCTCTGGGGCCTCCAGGCGCCTGGGCTCAGCCGGGCGCGGCCGCCCTCTCCCGGCCCAGCGAGGCACCGCGCGGGAGGCCGGCGGCGGGACCAGGGCTCCTCGCAGCTCCAGCGCCAGCAGGGCGGGGAGTGAGGCCGTCGGCGGGGACCCCGCGGTGCAGGAGGTTCAGGCGGCTCATCCCGGCCTGGGCTTAGAACTTCGGGTGTCACGTGGAGGTGAAGTTCTGGATGGTGCTCGGAAGCACGAAGGGGAAACAGAGGCAGGGCAGGCTCCGGGTCAGCCCTTGCAGCGCCCAGCGGGGCATCGTCCCTGTGTGGTTCCCGGGAAGGCGACCAGGACGCCAGCGGGAAACCAGCTCCGCCCCCATCTGCGGCTCGCGCTGTGGCGCAATGTGGCGGGAACGGGAGCCGGGTGGGCAGAGCCCTCCGGGAAGGAAGCGGCCACCGGGCCCCGAAGATGAAAATGTGCGTCCGTCCGGGCCGGGAATTTTCCAGGACCGCTGCTCAGATGTGACTCAGCGGCGACTCCGCAGCTGGGGAAGGTTCCGGGCTGCCCCGCGGTCCGCGGGGAGCCGGGGGGAGGGGCCTCCTGAGCCCGTCTGTGCCGGCTGCTCCGCCCACCCCGACGCGGGCTTCCTGCGCAGACCCCCGCCGAGCCCCACGGGTCACCCGCTCCCTCGCGGCAGCTGGGCGGGTGGGGGCCACCTGACAGCTGGGTGTCTCGGGCAGATCCGAGGCTGGGGCCCCGCCCACCGGCGCCACGGCCCACCACGCCCACCGGTCGTGCCTGGGGAAATGCCCTGCCCACCCGGAAGACAGATTTCATCCCACCAGAGAACGATGGCTTTTTCAACGTTTCCACCCTGGCTCCCCACGACAGGTCACCGAGAAACCCCATGACCCACATGACCTGCCACTTCCTGAGCACGGGGGCGGGGCTGTGAGTAATCCTGCCCGCACAGGCCAGACGTGGCCTTTGACATGAGCAGGACAGGCCGAGAGCATCAGCAGCCGGCGAGGCCCCCAGGACCGCCTGCCAGCCGCTCCCCCAGGGGCTCCCAGTCCGGGGAATCCCCCCCCAGGGAGGTCTCAGGGGATGGCCTGCCACACAGCGGGGCCAGACTCCCCTGAGAGCAGCCGCCCCCACTTCTGGACGGAAACCGGTCTCACCCCTCACTCCCCTTGCACAAAGAAGGGCTCAGTGGGGACCAGCCACTCTGTCCCCAAAATGCCAAGCTTGGCTGGTCACCCGAAGCATTTTTTTCAGGGTGGGAGGGAAGGCCTCTGGGTGCACCCTAGGGACCTTCCCACACTGCCCCTCTGTGGGACAGGGACCACTGCCCACCCCCACACTCACACCCACGGTCGCATGCGTGGCCGCCAGCGGCCCTTTCAAAGTTTCCACTAGGTGGTGCTTTGAAACCTTCAGGTTTTTAAAAAAAGTTTTGTGCGTCAGGAACAGTCCAATGACGATGTAATGGGGCCTCGTGTAATTTTACCTGTTCTCGTAGCCACACTGAGAACAGGAAAACGAACAGGTGAAGTTAATTTTAGTAACAACTTTAAATTCACTGTAGCCAAAATATTATGTGATCAATATGAAGAATTATCAAAGAGCATTTTACTTTCCTTTTTTCTGCTAAGTCTTTGAAATCTGGTGTGTGTGTATCACTTACAACCCATCTCAATTCAGACACTAAATTTTTATCAGAATTCTTGACCGTACTTGGATTTCATAAAATTTACAGTAAAAAAGTATACTCACTCGCCTAAATTGTTCCAGACATACTTACAAGTTTTCAATAGTTCAAATGAGTATTGGTTTTAAGTTTTAAATTTAGATTAATTAAGGTTTAATAAAAGAAAACTTTCTGGGCCACGTGCCCAGCGCTCAGTGGCCACACGTGGGTCGTGGCTGCCGCAGGGGACAGGGGAGGCGCAGGGTCGGGGAAGTGGCCTGCCTCGGCCTGCAGAGGGTCACCCGGGTGGGGGCAGGAAGGGCAGAGGCTGCCTTCTGTGCAACTGCCTCCCAGGGACAGTGGCATTTGGCCACCTGGGGAGACAGGCCCCCAAAGCGGGTGGCCGTGTGATACCCCTGAGCTGTGGGTCGTGGTTCTGTGCAGGGACCTGGTCCTCGGGCTCCAGGGCCGTCTCAGACTAGACCAAGCTGCTCACGCTGGTCCACAGCCCTGACAGCGAGTTAGTGTGTGTGCTGGCGTGTGGTGGCGTGTGCTGCATGCGGGCATGAGAGGCTCCCAGCACTGGAGAGAACCCAGAGGGAGACGGGCGCCCTGGGCCCAGAGAGCAGGAGGAGGGCAGTGGGGCGGGGTCCAGGCCGGCTCTTCCGCAGACGTGGACCTGCCCCTCCTGGCACCTGCAGCCTTGCCCGGCCTGCTTGGCCGATTGTTTCTGCTGTGATGATTTAACTGGTGTTGAACCTGCCCTCGGTGTCGGCCTGGCTTCCAGGTAGTCTGAAATGGGATTTACCTGCAGAGGGCCGGGGAGGGATCGGGCTGTGTGAACACATTCCCGGAAGGGTCCGTGTGCCTCGCAAACATGCGGCGTAGAGTCTGCACCTGCCACGGAAGCCGAGTGTCCCCTCTGACAGCGCTGGCTCGACCAGGTCAGGACGGTGCGGGGCGCAGCTTTCCTGGCCGCAGGAGAGGCAGGAAAGTTGCCCTGATGAGTTACCGGAAGGGTTGGTTTCAGCTGGCGAAACTTCACTCCCACCACCCCAGGGCAGAAACTTCCCTCACGTCCTGGCCTGGTAATTTTCCAGAGTTGAAACTTTCCTCTCAAGGGGCAGGAAGGACATTCAGCCACTGACAGCTCAACCAGAAACATTACTGCGGACAGAAGTCACAGCAGCCACAGCGCGGGGCCCACATGACTCAGCAGAGGGGGTGGGGTGGTGGCACTGCAGGAGCCACGGGGGCGGGGCGGGGGAGTGCTGCGGAGGCGGGGCAGCTGCGGGAGTGGGCCGCACACCCCCACCTCCTGCTGCAGATCAAGTGCGTGTCTGGCCATGTGTGTGTGGCACCTACCAGGGCTGGAGCACGGAACGCCACGGGGCACAGGCTCGAGGGCTCAGGGAGAGGCCGCAGAAGGAACTCGAGCCCCGTTCTTAGAGGGGCCCGTCAGAGGTGACACCTGGCGGGAAGGTCCAGGGAAGCTGGAGTGTGGTGTGATGATCCCTGTCACCGTCACTGCGGAGGTAGCAGTGGCCGAAAGCCTTCGCTGACATGAAACCTGGACCACACCGGGACAAAAAAGAAGTCAAATCTTATCTGAACCCGTATCCTTCCCTGCTTTGGGGTGGTGGCAGGATGATAACTCGCTGCTCCCGGGGTAGGAGCCCCTCACGGCTGTGCGGGCCACAGAAAGTGACCGCAGTGCCACATGTCACATCATGGGACCCCGGGACCGGCGGACAGTGCACCTGGCCCCGGCAGCCACAACCACAGCCTGGGGCGGTGCCCCCAGGACCTGCTGGTCACAGCAGCACAAGCTGGTCTCCGCTGACCGAGACGCCTCAGTGCCGGGACAGACCCAGGAGGTCCACTAGTGCTGCCCCCTCTCCCGAGCAGCTTCCCGGCAATTCTGTATTTGGATATTTTTAAGGGAAGCTCTCAGTAATTATCCAAATATGTCACTATCAAAAAAGAGAAATGCTGTCCAACCACACTTCTGCCAGTTCCGGCCGAGAGGACGAGGGCAGAGCAGACTGGCCACAACTCGCCGCGTGAAAGGACGCGGCAGCCCCCACCTAGACAGAGGGAAGGGCCTGTCCTCCCCCACCCGGAGCGGGGACAAAGCCATCTCACGGTGAGCTTTGTGACAAGCCCAGCAGACAGGAACCACAGCAGACGCAGGCCCTGCGCTCGGCCCAGCCCAGGGTCACAGCGAGCAGGTCTGAGACGAACCGCAGCAAAGGGCTCCTCAGGGCCACGCGGCTGAGCACGCGCCTCGTGCTTCCAGAATCACCCACGTAGAGGCCCCAGAAATGAGGGCAAAGAAAATTTAAATGCAAATCCCCATTTTATGAGCTCAGTTTTAATCTTAAACCATCTTCCCATCTGCGGGTACCTACCCTGGGGTGGAGCAGGAGCTTGGCAGGCGGCCTTGGCAAAGCCGCTGAACGAGGAGCCAAGCAAGAGCACTGTTCCCACCGAGAGTGAGCAGGGCCAGAGGTCGCCCCTCCCCCCTCCCCCCTCCCCCCTTCCTCCTCCTCCCTTCCTCCTCCTCCCTTCCCGAGGCGCAGGAGCCTGTTCCTCCATCTCTGCACTCTCAGGAACACCACCCGCCAAGCCCAGTGAAATTCCCAGCATTTTTCATTCTTTGGCTTATGAGATAATGTTGTCCCAAACCAAGACAAAACAACACAGGGCGGCAAAGCCAGCCCAGGGCGGGCCACCCTGCCACAGGCCGAGCCGCAGTGCCCAGATGGCTGGCCCTGCACGGGTGTGGCCAGCCCCAGGAAGCTGCACCACGCTGGGGAAAGAGGGGCCACCTCGGCCTTGGGGAGGCATGTGACACGCTGCCAGGGCACTCTGCGCTCAAGGAGCTGCACTGGGAGGTGGGACGAGAGAGAGCGATGGAGCAGCTGCCAGCCGTCTGCATAGTTTCACCTGCCGGAGGCGGGCGGGGCGTCAGCCTGGCAAGACCCCCGCTGCCCCAGCCGGGTAGCCCCTCTGGCACCTGGGGCTGGAACGGGGCCTGTGCAGTGGGGCAGAGGAGCCACGTCCAGGCCTGCTGGGCCGCTCGGCTCAGAGTGAGGAGCCAGTGGGCGATGCGTGGACCCAGGCAGCCCCCGGCTCCCCTGCAGCCCCGCCCTCACGGTGCCCTTCCCTGCAGGCACATGTCCTCCTGTCCCAGGGACCACAGGGCCCACAGAGGCCGGGTGCAGGGGTCCTCGGGGATTTCAAACCGGGCCCCGCAGAGCCTGGGGTGTGTCTGGCACGAGAGGAAACAGCCCCGTCCCTGCGCGCTCCATAGCGGCTCTGCTTGTACTTGTCTTATTCACTGGGGTTCTGGGTCAGAGTCAGTCCTGCTGCTTTCTCAGTGGGGAAACTGAGGCTCTGAGGAGGGTTGGGACTTGCCCGGGGCTCCTGGGAAATCCCCCCTTGACCCACCCTGCCAAATCATCCTGGATGGAGGCCCCAGTGGGTGAACCCCTGCCCTCCTCCAGGCTGCCTGCGAGGATGGTAGAACCTGGGACTGATGTGGGTGTGTGTTGCCTCAGATTAATCCTCCAGGCCCAGGGCACCAGGGAGATACCAGCAGCTTTTACTCATGCTCCTTGGGCGCCTCTGGCAGCCCCGAGGGTCACACACTGCTCAGAGCCTCCCTCGTCTCCCCGTCTGTGGGCCCACCCCCTCCTTCCCAGTCTTTCCCCGGCCAACCCCACCCAGAGGGCGCCAGCCTGGCTGTAGATGGATGACGCCACATGGCTCTCCTCCAGCCCTGACTGTCCCAAACTCAGAGCTTGGCGTCCAGCTGCCCACCCACCATCATCACTCTCTGGGGCCCAGCCAGTGTCTCAGACCTTCCGTGACTCACCCTGACACTCTTTGATTTGCCCACTGCCTGTCCTCAAGTCGAGAATGACCCTGTTCCCATCAGCCACAACCTCTGTCCAAGGGAGAGTCCTGCATCTCCACCCTCCTGCCTGATCTCCTGCCTCTGCCGTCCTTGTCCACACAGCAAGATCTCCTAAGAACACACATCACTCATGTTAGACACATTCGCTCAATAAACGTGAGCATTTATCATCAGCACCATCATCATCATCATCATCATCATCGCCACCATCGTCATCACCATCATCCTCATCATCGTTGCCACCATCATCATCACCACCATCGTCACCACCATCATCATCATCATCATCACCATCATCATCGCCACCATCGTCATCACCACCATCGTCACCATCATCATCACCATCATCATCATCATCATCGCCACCATCATCATCACCACCATCGTCACCACCATCATCATCATCATCACCATCATCATCGCCACCATCGTCATCACCACCATCGTCACCATCATCATCACCATCATCATCATCATCATCGCCACCATCATCATCACCACCATCGTCACCATCGTCACCATCATCACCATCACCATCACCACCATCATCACCATCACCATCACCACCATCGTCATCACCACCATGGTCACCATCATCACCATCACCACCATCATCACCACCATCATCACCATCACTACCACCATCATAGTTTGTCCACAAAGCAAGCGAGGGTCTCTGCTCAGTGTGAACAGGCTTTGGCACTCTGAGCTCACCCCCTGAAAGTGGCCAGCAGGCCCCCAGGAGGCAGGGACCCCCGAACGGTGCCTCTATCACTGGGCACAGGCCTGCACAGAAGGGAGCTGTCTTTGGTGACTTCGTGTTACCATAACAGAATACCACGACCAGGCAATTGACACGGAACAGAAACTTAGTGGCTCGCGGTTCTGGAGGCTGCAAGTCTAAGACTGAGGGGCCGGCGTCTGGTCGGGGCCTTCTCGCTGCCCCACCCCATGGCGGAAGGCAGAAAAGCGGGTGAGAGGGAGCAGGAGGGGCTGAGCTCATCCTGCTGTAGGGAACCCCGTCCCCAGATGACAGCATGAGTCCCTCCCTCCGCCCTCACGGCCTGATCCCCCCACCGGGGATGAAGTTTCCAACTCGAGCTTTCTGGGGGACACGTTCAAACCGCAGCAGGAACCGCCTCCCGCCAGCCCTGTGGAGACGCAGCGGATGAGGGCTGGGAGGAAAACATTAGCGCCCTTGGGGATTTTCCACTTCCCTGAGTGGCTCGTCAACAGGAGCAGAGGTCACCTGGCCAGGAAGTGCCCCTCACTCAGCCAAGCGTGAGACCTGCCATCCGGAGCCCCACCCCGCACCACTGCCGGACTGCAGCTGCCTGGCCCGGGCTGGGGTGTGGCACAGACGACCCCTGGACCTCAGGGCCGCCAGCAAGCTCTGCAGCAGCCCTGGAGACCAGCCCAGGCCGGCCGGCCTTGCTGTTTGCCCACCTCCCTGGCCCCTTTCCCCTCTGGGCCTCCAGGGCTGTGCCCTCGCTGCTCCCGCGTGTGCGCCCGAGAGTACACTTTGGCCAGCCACCCACAGTGCCACCTGGGCCTTCACCTGGTGTCACCCCCAGGAGGGGCCTGTGCTGACCCACTCCGGCCGGCGGGGCGGCTTCACTTTCCTACACGTCTCCACAGGTGTAGGCAACAAGTTGGCTGGTTAGTGTGTGTGTTTGCTTTGCATCTGATCCGTCTGATCCGTCTTCCCTGAGCGCCACGGGAGAGCCACGCTCCCAGAGCCTAGGACCCAGCCCACGCAGGGCTCAGCGCACGCCTGTGGAACGGGCGAATCACCGTGGTGTGTGACCCTGAGCCCGGCCGGGACAGAGCCCTTTTCTGTGTTATCTCTTTTGATTCTCCCAACAGCCCTATGAGGTTGATGTCATTAATTTCACTTTAAAGATGCAAATCCTGAGGCTCAGAGAAGTTGAGACACTTGCCCAAGGTCACACAGCGGGAATCTGTCAAAGCCAATAATCTGACCCAGGTCTACAAATTCCAAGCCTGTGTTCCTAGCAGCTCCACACACTGGCCCAGCCTGCCCCAGACACAAAACAAGTGCAGGCATTTTTTAAAAAGTCACTGTTGAAGCAAGTCATAATTTAATTCAGTAAATTTCAATGGTTCGGCTGGTTTTGACAAACACACAGCGTCGTGAGACCACCACAGTTGAGACGCAGCACGTTGCCATGACCCCGGAAGACCCCTGCCCCTCTGTGGTCGGCCCTTCCACCCCAGCTCTGGAGTTCTGCCGGCCGCCTGGCCCTTCCCGGAACGCCGCGTACGTGGGGATTTGCAGGACGCCGCCTTCCGCCTGGCTGTGCCGATCAGCAGACTGTCATTGTGCCAGGGCTTGGTCCCTTTACCGCCAAGCAGGACCCCGGCGTGTGGCTGCTCCTGCTTCCCCACTCATTCCCCAAGGAAGGAACATGTGGCGACTCCGAACAAAGCCCCTGAGGACACCTGGGCTCAGGTGTGTGGGTGGATGTGGCCTCACCTTCTCGGAGCAGGTTTGCAGGATCACGCGGTGGGCGTCTGCCCACCCTGGTGAGAAGCTGCCAGACCCCCACAGTGCCGGGATCCTTCCTCGTTCCCGCCAGCAGCCTGGGAGGGTTCGGGTCTGCAGGCTGCTGCTTTTTGTTTTTTTAACTATAAAAATTTAAAAAAAACATAACATTTACTATCTTAACCATTTTTAAGTGTCCATTTCAGCGGCATCAAGTACGTTCAGATTATTGTGCAACCATCACCACCACCCACTTCCAGAACTTTTCATCCTGCAAAACTGAACTTCTGCACCCATTAAACAGCAGCTCCCCATTTCCCTCCCCAGCCCCCCAAAAGCACCACTTACTTTCTGTCTCTGTGGCTCTGACCACGCCAGGACCTCACATGGGTCGGATCACACAGTAACTGTCCTTCTGTGACTGGCCTGTCTCACGTGGCATTATGTCCCCAAGGTTCATCCGTGCTGCGGCATGTGTCAGAATGTCCTTCCCTTTGAAGGCTGGGTAACATCCCATCGTGCCCAGAGACCACATTTTGTTCACCACCCACTGGTGACACAGGGTGTCTCTACCTTCTGGCTGTCATGAATAATGCTGCTGTGAACACGGTGCACAAACACCTCTTCGTGTCCCCACCTGCAATTTCTGTGTTTATACCCAGAAGTAGAATTGCTGAATAATACAGCAATTCCATCTTTAATGTTTTGAGGAACAGCCTTTCTGTTTTCCACAGCAACTACACAATTTTCCATTGCCGCCAACAGTGAGTGCAGGTGTAGTTTTAAGAAATATCACCCCAAAAGCACAGGCAAGAAAAGTAAAAGTAGACACATGAGAGTGCATCAGGCCGAAAAGCTTCTGCACAGCAAAGGGAGCCACGGACAGAGGAAGGGACAGCCGAGAACGGGAGGAAACGTCTGCAAACACACACAGGGCGCTGACACCCAGGGCGTACAAAGAACTCAAACATCTCACTAGTAAGAAAACAAAAACTCAATTAAAAAGTGGACAAAGGACCTCCACCGACATTTCTCAACCGAAGATATACCAGTGGCCAACAGGGGCATGAAAAATCCTCACCGTCACTACCTGTCAAGGAAGTGCAACCCAGCAGCCGGGAGGCCTCACCTCACACCTGCTGGAATGGCTGTTACCAAACAGACAAGGGTGGCGCGTGTTGGCGAGAACGTAGGGAGAGGGGACTTTGCACACCGTCGGCGGGAATGTAAATTAGCACAGTCATTATGGAAAACAGCATGGAAGTTCCTCAAAAAATTAAAAATACAGCTATCATATGACCTGGCAACTCCCCTGCTGGGTATAAACCCAAGGGAACTGGAGTCGGTGCCTCGCGGAGACATCTGCCCGGCCACGCCCGTCACGGCTCCACCCACGGCGGCCATGACACGGGATCAACTACGTGTCCAGCAGCAGGTGAGTATATAGAGAAAGTGTCCCGTACGTAGGCAGTGGAATGTCATCCAGCCATCGAAGGCAGCAAACCGTGTCACCTACAGCAACATGAAGAACCTGGGTGACATTATGCTGAGTAAAACAAGCCAAGCGCAGAGAGGCAAACACCATGTGATCTCATTAGGTGCGGAAGCTAAAACTGAAGCTGAACTCATAAAGGCGGAGGGTGGGACGGGGGTGCCAGAGGCTGGAGGGGGGCGGGGGGTGGTGACGCTGGCGGGGGGGGGGGGGGGGGGGGGACGGAGTTTCAGCATGAGACCAGCAAGTGCTGGAGACCGGCGTCGGCGCGGCGACGAGATCACCAGCGCTGTGCTGCGCACTCAGAGATTGCTACGAGTCCATGTTAAATGTTCTCACCACAAAAACATGATGCGTGTGAGGTGAGGGACTTACTCAGCCACGCTGTGTACATATACCAAAACATCACACTGAACTCTGTAAATATATACAATTTTGGTCAATTTTTAAAAATTAATTAATGAATTTTTGGAACCAGAAGGTCCCAGAAGGCAGGGGAGGGGCACAGGCTGCCATCTCCAGATTCGAGCTTGAGAAACCCCGAATTGAGCCCTGGAAACCCGGGCCCCCCGCAGCCCTGGCCCGCGCTGGCTCGATGTCCCTGCACGGGCCGTGCCATGAGGACAGGAAGCAAAGCACAAACCAGGAACCGCAGCTCTGCAGAGGCCCAGGGGCTCCCTGAGGGAGGGAGGGGCGCAGGGCTGGGCTTCCGGTGGGGTGCTCTGAGCAGCCCTGAGCACAGCTGAGCCCAGCGGGGGACTCGCCTGCAGCCCCCGCATTCCTGCTCCATCCTCTCTCCCTGGAGCTGCCCCTGCCTGGGCAGCCCCTCCCCCTGAGGGTTGGAGCTCCCCCTTCCAGAAGGGGCCAGGGCCTCCCATGGTCCTGCCCAGAGCCGCAGGGGTTGGGGGACACCTTCTCTGGGGGTTCCAGGCTGGGAGTTCAGGCAGGGGGTGTGAGTGGAGAGCTGGGCGGGGCTGGGAGCCATGGCTGGGGCATGTTGGTGGCTGGAGGTGTTCGAAGCTGTGGCCAAAGGCGTTGGGGAGACGCAGACAGGGACAGGGTGGGCCTGGGGACAGGCGGGAGGGGCAGGGCCGTGCCTGGGTGGTGGTCAGGAGGGGACACGGCTGGTGGGGGGCGGGAGGAGGGAGGGAGGGACTGGCAAGAGAGCCCCAGAGGAGCTGCCTCCCCGCTGACGGGGCCCGTCCTGGGCGATGTGGCAGATGTGCCCTGGGGGTGACTGCAGTGCCAGCGCTGGGTGCCAGAGCTGCCCGGGGAGCCGCCAGGGCGTGCAGGAGGCACCCTGCCCCAGGACGGGGCCCCTGAGCATCGCCACTTCTCTCCGGTGGGTTTTTAAAGACAAAGTAACCCAGGCTCAGGGGACCGAGTTAGGGGTGTCAGACAGCACCCCACCCCTGGTCCGGAGTCCCCCCTCCCTGTCGCTGGGGCTGCACGCGGCTGGCGTTCTCCGGCCTTTCTCTGCAAGGGGCACACAGGTGCAGGGCGCGTGGCGTCCAGCCTGTCCTGGGGGCGCCGCTGCCCCCTTCAGTCCTGGTGCCCTACCTTGGCAGCTCCCACTGGCAGTGGCACAACAAACTGAGTCAATGGCATTTTAGGACGGGGGACCTGGAGGGGCTGGATGGAGCCGCAAGGAACAGGGCTCCTGCCGGGGAGGGGGGAGGGGTGGGGTCTGCCTGGGAGTGCGGGGGCGGCCACAGCCTTGGGGAGTGCCTGGGCTTGCAGGCCACGAGGCACTTGGCGGCCTGGCTACAGCGTCTGGAAGGACCGTGGGGAAGCAGTTCTGGGGAATCGAGCCACTGGGGTGGCACGAAGGGGTCTGGCCGGCCTGGCGCCTGCCCCAGCCAGAGGAGGAGCGGCCAGGGCACAGGACAGGGGGAGGAGGCAGCACTCGGAGGAGGCCTGGCGTGGCCCACAGACCCCGACACCGTGGGCCCCCCTTCCTGCGGGTGGAGCAGACCATCTGGGGTCAGGAAATTGAGCAGCTCTTCAAATCCCCTCTGATCTCCACGTCCCAGTAGAACATCCAGGCCTCTTGGCAGAAAGTCACATTTCCACCCTGTGATGAGGAAAATGAAAATTCTGAGTCTCCTGAGTGGGAAGGGCCCAGCTTGCCTGTGGGTGCGACTGCCTGGCACCTAACACAGGACGAGTTCCTGCCCACTAGGTAGGCGTAGAGATTGTTCACTGTCTCTGAGTTCACCTGGGTTTGCCCGGCCCACTGGGCAGCACGCTCCAGGCCAGACCAGGCTGGCACAAGGCAGACACGGTCCTGGTGCCCACTGGACCCTGTGGACAGCAGACGCTGCTCAGGAAGGACTCTCCAGACCTGTGGGCAGCCCCCTTTCCTAGCCCCTGGGATCTCTCACCTCACCGCCCCCAGTTGTCTTCCCAGAAGCCCGTAAGTCCCACTCTGACCTCGGCCAGTCAGGTGGGCACACGTCAGGGAGCTCTGCACATGTCGTGGGTCTCTGCACACAGCCAGGGAGCCCTGCACACAGCCAGGGGTCTCTGCACACAGCCAGGAGTCTCTGCACACACCCAGGGAGCCCTGCACACACCCAGGGAGCCCTGCACACACCCAGAGAGCCCTGCACACAGCCAGGGGTCTCTGCACACACCCAGGGAGCCCTGCACACAGCCAGGGGTCTCTGCACACAGCCAGGGAGCCCTGCACACAGCCAGGGAGCCCTGCACACAGCCAGGGGTCTCTGCACACAGCCAGGGAGCCCTGCACACAGCCAGGGGTCTCTGCACACAGCCAGGGAGCCCTGCACACAGCCAGGGAGCCCTGCACACAGCCAGGGGTCTCTGCACACAGCCAGGGAGCCCTGCACACACCCAGGGAGCCCTGCACACAGCCAGGGGTCTCTGCACACAGCCAGGGAGCCCTGCACACAGCCAGGGGTCTCTGCACACAGCCGAAGAGCTTTGAAAGGGCAGGGTGGATCACCTTCCCTCTCCATACCCCCCAAGGGAGTAAGGCTCCTGGGGGTGTCCTGTCCATGACCTCAGTCAAAGTCCCAAAGTCCTAGCTCCTTGATGCTCACTCTGGGAAGTGGCAGCTTGGGGGAAGATGCCAAGGGCAGGGCTTGGAAGCAGGAAAAGGGACCTCCCTCTCCCATTCGCTGAGCTCCCAAGAAACAAAACACAAAGGATGCCCAAAGCGGGCTGCAAGTGATTGCGGTAACCCACGTGCGCGCATCTAATGATTTTAACATAAAATGCCCTCGGTGCCAGACGATCTGGTCACAGGTGGGTGGGCCGGATGGGAGCCAGGCCAGAGGCTTGCCGGGCCCGTGCCTCAGCAGGCCGGGGACTGCACGCACAGTCATATCGGAAGGTAAAGTAATCGCTTACCTGACGTGAGGTCCTTCCAGAACGTGAGGTTCCAGCCAAGTGAACCCTCTGACCGCCTCCTCCCCTAGACCAGCGAGACAGGCGCAGAAGCTGGGCAGGCCAGGGCAGTTCCGGCCGCCCTCCCTGGCAAAGACATTTACTTCTTTGTAAAAGCATGTACAGAAAGACCACACAAGTGGATCACCAGTGACATTCAAATTACCCTTCTGGGGACAGGCCGGGTAGCCTTGGCCTGGCTGTGGACAAGGCTGGGGCCCTGCAGGCCACCGGAATGGGAAATGCAGGCACTTTGCAGGTGCTGGGAGCCGGATCTCTCCCTGCAGCCCTGCAATTCTGTGCACAGAGCCCCCCGTGTGCAGCCCCTTCTCCCCACCTGGCTGAGTCTGCGCCTCCCGGAACTTCGGGCACCCCAGTTGTTCTCGAATCCTGTCTCAGAGCTCAGGGCTGCCTGGCCAGGCAGGGAAGTCTGGACTTTTTCTACGCAAAACCTAACCTGTAACACCAGCTCTGAGCACTGGCGAATTAGTTGGTGGCTTCTAAAGAGAACATGATACCGTAGCTGCCTGCCCACGGCCACAGCCTGAGCTGTCGCTGGATCCCCCCAACTCGAGAATGATGCTCTCTGCTCTTTTGGGCCAAAGCTTCCACCACCACTGACAAGAAGGACAGCTCGAGTCAGCATGTGAATGCCGTGTTGTTCACATGTGATTTATCTGCACATCTGTAACCCCAGGGCCAGGCCCCGCCATGTACCCGCACTTTGGAAGGATGCCGAGACCCGAGACCCCGTGCAGCGGAACTGGATTCGCTGGTAGCTGCTCTTAGTGGTGGCAGATTCTCAGAAAAGACAAAGATTGAATTGAAAGTCCCTCTCCCCAGGGTTGTCTTGCTCAGGGGTACAAAGAGGGAGGACAGTGGGGGACTGTTGCCCCAGGCGGCCACTCATGAGTCGCCAGGCTGCTGTCCTCCACGCCAGGCAACCGCATTTGCGCAGAACTGGCCAGGGGCCTGGCCAGCGGGCCGAGGCCTCAGAGCACAAGCAGAGCAGCGCGGACGGAAGACGGAGACCCGTGGTGGTGACGAGGATGACAGCTCCCGCAGAGGACTTGCCATGTGCCCAGCAGGGCTGTGACTGCCGCAGGAAACCAAGGCCCAGGGAAGCCAATGACGTGAGGGAGCCCTCCAGTCCCACCCAAGCCACAGGCCGCTCCCCAGCGCGGGTCACAACCGTGAGGACGGAAAGTGCGTTCCCATCAGGGAGCCTTGCTACCAGGGACCCTCCCAGCGCCCACGGCCTCCCCTCACCTGACAATCCCAATTCCCGGTGAGGCTCTGCCCTCCCAGCAGTGCGGGCGACTTGGGCTCATCTGTCCCCTGAGACTACTCTGACCTTGTGCCTCTCTCCTTTGGGCAGCCGTGTGTCTGCGGCCTGCTCATGCCTGGGCTGCTCCTGACAGCCCCTCGCCGACACGGCCTCGCAGGGGCCGGACAGCGCCACGCCGCCCTGCGACAGGGACAGGGGCCTGCGCTGCACCTGGGGCGTCTCCCCTTCTAGCTTCAGTGACATCCTCTTTCTCATGCAAATCAGTGAGATCCTGACTCTAAATACATTTTTAGGAACTTTCTCTAGAGCCTTTACTGCAAGGTCGCAGCCTGAGACTTTGAAATGATAAAATGATGTTTCCAAGACTTGGTGTCAGTTTTCATGAGGTCGAAATGGCCATTTGTGTAAGTCGCAAAAGAAGAAGAGAGGCCATCTCAAACGATTCAACTAAAGCATATGCAAGATTCGCAGAAAATAGAAATGAAATGTGGCCAAAGTATAGAAATGACCATAAACACTCCGTTAACAGGATTCTAGGTGTTCTGCCAAGTGTGAACCACCCAGCCAGGGCCTGTGCGGACGTCACGCCCGGCGATGGTGTTTTCTCCAGGCTGCACAGCCGCCCGGCCACCAGGGTCAAAGGTGGTTTCCGGGCTGGCCATTAACCTGCCCCACAGCCTGGGAATGTCTCCCTCTGCGCTTCCCCTCCCACACCGAGAGCAGTTTTCCTCAAAGTGTCCGTGTGCGTAGCGCCAGCCGGAGCCGTGCAGAGCGGGATGTGTCGGCACAAGCGTTCAGGGCCCCGCTCCTCGGGGCGCTGAGGAAGGTGATGTCAGAGAATGAAAATTGGCTGTAAAATGTGAAGGCCAGTTCCGAGTCTCCCAAAGCTGCCCCGACAGGCAGCAGCGCAGCCCCACAAGACCACAGGGAGCCAGTGGGGCTGGGTTCTCTCCTTCTCTTTTAATTATTTCCTCTCCAAAAAATAAAAAATAAAACTCCCTAAACCCTGCCAGGATAGAGTTTACTGAGTTCAGAATGTTCCGGAGCACATAATCAGGCAGCCCTTGTTCCAAAGCTGCTGTGCTCTGTGGCTGACCTCCTGTGGGCCCCCTCCCTGCCCTCCCGGCTGCTCCCCGGCGAGGAGAGAGGACAGTGGGCCTCAGCCAGAGCCCACCACGCAGCTGCCCTGTCGTGCTGGAAGACCCCACCGGCAGGTGGCATGGGGCGTGGCTGGGCCAAGGCCAGGACACACAGGGGCTGCTGGGGCCTCTGGAGATGCCAGCACCAGAGTCAGGCTTTGAGGATGGGACAAGGGCCTGCGTTCTGCAGTAACGCGCCTGAAACGTTTGCTCCTGTTTTCCCTTCCAGCTGGTGCCTGTGAGGGCAGCCTGGGACTGCCGGGCGCTCCAAGGCGGGCCCGAGGCTCAGAGCCCGCAGCAGGCAGCTGTATTTGGTTAGAATTTAATACCACGTCTTTTCCTTTTTATCACCTATTTTTACGGTAACCTCCCTGTGGTAATCAACACTGATTTACCTTTTCAAAAATAAGCCTCCCTTTTAATAAAATATGTGAATTGTTTAAAGAAAAAACACTGTGTAAATAAGTTTCAGGGGATGTGATCCAAAGTTAAGTTCTGGGAACAGAGTCCAGTCCTGCCTCGGACATGTGAAGTGCTCGCCCAGCATCTCATCCGAAGATGGGCTCTGCTCACACGCCTCCCGAAACGGGGAGCTCACCCCCTGGAAAAGGCAACTTCGTCAGCTCTGCCTGCAAACGCTACTCCCAGCAGGTTGCACGACCACGGCGAGGGCTGCACAGGGGCCGGAGGCCCTTTTTCTCAGGGGGAGTATTTTCAGAGCGTGCTCCTGTCCCCTTCCGGCAGTGCCTGGGCCTCCCCAGCACAGCCTCATCCTCTCGGAGGGAACTTCTCCAGCCGGGACCCACGGTTGGTGGTTTTTCTCTTAAAAGGCAGAGTCAGGAAGGGGGCGGTGGCCTCGCCTCAGCTTCCAGGCATGGGTGGCTGCATGGGGACCGCCTGGAGCCTGGAGGGCACCACCAGGGACTCTGGTGGCAAACCCCACCCTTGGAAGGAAGGAAGGATGTTTCATAAATAATGGCTCTGGGTGTGCGGGCGTTTACCCATAAGCCCCAGCACCTCTTCTCTACTGTGCCCCCCCTGCAGGACCAGGCCAGGCCCCGTCTGCCCCCGTGTGACCCTTGGCCACCCGCAGTCATGGCCTGGTCATGTCCCATCACCCAGCTCATCTCAGGATTCACACACACTTGCACACACATGCACAAACGCACACACGCACACACGCTTGACTTTCATAAACTTCTTTTAAAATAAATTAGTTTTCCTGAAACTAAAAGGGAAAGATTTGCAGTGTTACTGTGGCCACCTGTTAATACTTAGCAATTCCTGAGTCCCACCTGTGCTGCCCTCGCCTCCCGTTTTACTCCTTCAGTGTTTAGTGAGGAAAAGGGGAAGCGCCGGTGCGGAGGGGGAACGCCAGGCTGGAGAGTCAGGCAACGGGTGCGGGTCGCAGCAGGGAACACAGGTAGGAATCCAGGCGGCCCCGCCCCGAGGGACCCTCCCCCCAATATAAAAAACAGGATCGTCTCCTTGAAGGAGCCCCCAGGCTGGAAATCCCCCGCACCCCAGGGAGGGTGCGGGTGTCCGAGACCCGCGCGAGGGGCGCGCACAGGTGGGGCCTCCTGAGTCGCCCGGAGCCGGACCGAGGCCGCCGTGACCCTCGCAAGGCCGTGCGCTCCGGCCCCCGCCCCGCCGCGTCCCCGCCTGGCCCCGCCAAGCCCCGCACTGGAGGCCTCCCCCAGGGCTGGGGCGGGAAAGTGTGGCCTCGCTCACGGCCGTCCCCAGGGCTCGGTCCGTCCCGGGACTGGAGAGGGGTAGCGCGGGGACAGTGGGCAGAGCGGCCTGGCTCCAGCGCTCGGGGAGGCGAGCGGGTCGCGGCTGTCCCGGCCCCTCAGCCCGCCGGCGTCAGCGCCGCCCCCGCCGCGCCCGCGCAGCTGTCACCTCGGGGGCGGGCCGGGAGCAGGGGCGGGGCGCGGGCCGGGCCCGGACGGCGCTGCCATTGGCCGCGGCGGGTGAGGCCAGGCGGCCGCGGCGACGGGAGCCCCGCCCGCCCTTCTGCGGCTGGGGCGGGCCCAGGCGGATGAATGAAACCGGGGTGGGCTGCGCGCGGCGGCCAGAGCGTGGAGCGCAGCGCGGGCGCCGGCCGGGACGGTGAGTGCGCGGGGCGCGGGGCGCGGGGCGCGGGGCGCGGGGCGCGGGGAGCGCAGAGCGGGCGCCGCCGCGGGTGCTGCCCAGGTGCGCCTCCCTGACCTGCTGACGTCAGGGGAGCGGCAGGTGCCCGGTGATGGGGGGGTGGTGGTGGCCGCGACAGCGAGGTGGCGCCGGGGATAGCGCGGCGGGGGATGCGGGTGGGGCCGAGGCCTGGGCACCAGCCGCCCCCGAGCCCCTTCGCGGAGGGAGGACGGGACCGAGGCGAATCAGATGTAAAATTCGCCCCTTGTCTCCGCCAGCCTGGCAGGCAGGAAGCCCCGAGCAGCGCGAAGGCGGGCGGGGTAAGGCGACATGTGGAAGGGACGGGGATGGGTCGTGGCTGGGGCGGGGCGGATGGACGGAGCCGCCGGGGCTGGTGGCCTGGGCAGGTGGCCAGGAGTGCTCCAGCCCGGCAAGGGACAGACACGCGTCCCCCGCGATGCAGCGCGCTGGGGTCACCCACCTGCGGCGGATGCTGCTGCTGAGTCAAGGAGGAAATCGTCATGCTCACAAGTTTCGCGCGGGCGGCTTTGTTCGCGCCAGCGCCGCTCTAGACACCTCGGGAGGGGCGGGCGAATCAGCCCCGCATGCCCATCTCTGCCCCGCCATCCCTGCGGCCCGTCTCTGTCCCGCCTGGGCGCCCCGGGCGACTCTGACGACTCCGACGGGGGTGGGGGAGTCCCTGGCCGGGAAGAGTGGCAGGAGGGTGCCACGTGGCCCCGTGGGTGCCCCCGGCCCAGACCGGGAAACCCAGGCAGATGCAGCGCTTCGCCTCCACCGGGAAGCCGGCCGGGCACTTCCAGGTCAGGGTGGCCACTCAGGGCCCCGCCTGCCCCAGGAGAGAGAAGCCGCCGGGTCCTCACATGGGGCTGTGGTCTCCCTGCCAGACGTGCGGGGCCCTCTTCCCAGCTGCAGTCGGAGTTGGCCATGGGGCTGCTTCTGCAGGAGGCCTTGGAGCCTCCGGAGCTTTCCCCAGCCAGGGAACCAGGTTTTCAGTCGATGCTCCTCAGCCGGACTTTGGAACTCAGGTTACCTCTGTCCAATCAGAACGGGTCTGGGGAGCCCCGCGCTGCGAGGTTTCCATTCTCTGCTCTTCCTGGGGCCCGCGGACTTCACAAGAGGGCACACCTTGCCTTTAGCAGCTCCCCTTATGACCCTAGTAATGGTACTAGCAGTGACAGCAGGAGCTGCGGAGCACACAGCCGAGCCAGACTCCCCTAAGCGCTGTGAGCCTCGGCCGTTTAATCCCCACGGCAGCCCCACGAGAGCTGCTGCCTCTCCCGTTGCCTAGACGAGAGCGCAGAGGCATCAAGCGGTTAAGGGATTCTCGGAGGCCACACCGCTGGGGGGGGGGGTGAGCCCACCTCCCTCCAGACGCGGCTCTTGGCTGTTCCATAGTTCTGTCCTCCAGCGGTGGGGGGCGGGGGGGGAGACAGCCTGAAGTGCCAGGCCTGAGACTCAGAGCAGTGACCCAAAAGGTGAGCCCACAGCCAAGGACACCAAGAGTGTGGCCCAGATAGTCAGTGCTTGTGGGACACAGGGAGGATGTCTCCCCAGGGCAAGCCCACACGGCCCAACGCCCCTCGTGCCGCTGGAGGGAGAGAGGAGGGGGTCTCCAGGTTGGACCCTGATGCTGGCTGGAGCCGGATTGCCCAACCCGCCCTGCGTGGGCACCTGTCCTGCCTTCCTGCTGGGCAAGGCCAGCAGGTACCGCCTGGAAAATTCTTCATGGGGTTGCGTCCCTCCTGCGTGGCTATGACCTAATCCATGGCTTATGGGGCGTGGCCCCTGAAGCAGGTGCTGGGGAAGCCCGGACGGTGGTGGGGAGGGTGCTGGGCGTGGGTCAGGGCGGGGCGGCCCGGGTGCTGGGAACGGCGGCCGGGTGGGCCGATGTGCCGTCCCTGCTAGAGCAGCTGACTCCCAGTGACTGACCCAAAGCCGAGCTGGCCCCCACCGTGCCTCTGGTGGACCCTAACCCTAACCCCGGGCTCGACAACTCCCGCTGCAGTGTGAGCCCCAGGTCCGTGTCTGACCTCCAGTGGCAACGGCTTTCTCAGCCCAGGTGGAACCAAGTTAACTTGGCAAGCTTAGCATAGCACCTCCAACGTCCCGACCCAGGGGTCTCTGCAAGTGTTAATCCACTGCCCTGGTGGGTGCTGCTGAGGCGACGCAAATCCGTGGCTTTGGGACGCGTAAGCTGGGACGAGTGGAGTCACTGAACTCTCCCAGCCGTTGTGCAGGTGGTCGGCGGTGTGAGCCAGGGGAGAGAGAGGCCACGGGGGTGCCCAGCTGGGCAGGGCAAGAGGGCGACATGAGACACACCCTCCTGCTTCCCCGCCGCTACAGCAAGCTGGGCGTGGACACGGGCCACAGAAATGTTCCCTCCTGGGCCACGTGACCTCCTCATTCTCACCAGTGGCAAAGAACCCATTGTTGGCTTTTGGAAGGGACACACGATAGTCCTCGAAACCTCCCCCCACCCACTTTTGTTCTGGGCGTTCGGCTGCTTGGCTGGCCTCCGAGTAGTCTCGGTGTGAGCCGACGTGGGCAGGACCTGGCTACAGACCCCTGCGTGGAATCAGACAGGCCCTTGGGCGGCAGGGGGCCTGGGGTGAGGAGGGAGGCACAGTGGCTCATGTGTCTGTGTGACTGGTGGACCCTGTGGCCCTGCTGGGGGCGGGGGGAGGACACTGGACCCTGGGCTGTATCCTCCCTGGGTTGCTGCAGGGTCTGGGCTCTCCCCTCCTCTGGCCCTCAGCCAGCCTGCTGTCCTCGGACTCAGGCTCTCCCCGCCCCCCTGGTGTCCCCAGTCACCACGGCACAGCCCGCCTCTCTCTAGCATCACACGGAAGGAATCAGGCTCTTGGACCACATGTCTGGGGGAGGGTGGGAGCTTTTTCTAACCACGTGCCTTTTGCAAAAGCTGCTCACAGGGTAGCCCAGAACCGGGGTCAAGCATAGGGTGAGGCTCCACATGCCAGTGCCTGGGAGCCTGGTCACCGGGGCTAGGGGCTTCCAGCATGTCCTCTTCGCCCCCTGCGGGCCCGGCTTCCCCTGAGCCCCCTCCCCCCACAGCCCTTCCCTTGGTGGCTTTTTTGTCTGGCAAGCTTTGGGAGGTCCCAGAGGCCTTGTTCCTCGGCCCCAGCCACAGAGAGAGCTTGGGACCCTCTGGGCTTAGTGTGACGCTCCATCCTGCCCCCTGCATTTTGTCAGGGGGCCCGCCCCTTGGGAGACACTGCTGGCCTGATATTAAGACCCATGGCCCCAGGAGCCACCTGAGAGCAGACTGGGCCAGCTGTGCTGGCCCGTCCCTCATCTGGACAGAGCCTGCACCCCCAGACATCCATCCCTTCTGCGTTGTGTCCCTCCCACAGGTTGGAGGACCAGGTTTGTGCCCCTTTGCTGGCAGCTCCTCTGAGCTGCCCACTCTTCCCTTCCACCCCCGGCCCCCATGCCCTGCAGTACACAGGGCTCTCCTGGAGGAGGGACATTGAGGGCACCAGCCTCCTTGTCACCTTCGCCCTCTACTTTAGGGCCCAGCCCCTGCTCCCCTGCTGGCCCTAGGACAGAGAGTCCCCAGGCTGCGGAGCAGGAGCCCCAGGGTCTGTGCCCCTTCCCCAGAGGACAAGGAGAGTGGTGAAAACCATGGGGACCCTCACGGTGACCCCCAGGTTGTGACCGTCACTTAGTGTTTACTGATCAACACCAAAGCGCGAGGGGAGTTGGGGGCGCACGGGAGCCAGAGGCAGGGGGGTGGGTGCGAGGCCCGCAGGGGGGGCCCCTGGACTCCGGGTCTGGGGTCTGCATTCCTGGGCCCACTGTGAGTGGAGGACTCAGGGGCCCATTCCCCCTGCTCCTGACCGCATGCTGTGGGGAAACTGAGGCTGAGAGGAGCCCCTGTGATCTGCCTGGCTTGGAGATAGCCTTTCTCTGCTTCTCGAATCTGCCCCTGCATGGCGGAGGAGGGTTTTCAGCTCCATGGCTGGAACGTAGGGTCGGGAAGAAGAGAAGCCTGGGGCCCGGCGCCCCAGCTCACCCTGCCCTCCCACACTCCCAGGGCGGTGGGTGCAGGTGGGGGCACCAGGTGTCCGGGGTGGACAGTAGGACACTCAGGAGGGACGGGTCCTTCCAGGGTGGGCCCTGGTGTCTTGTGTCCGGGCTCCCTCTCTCAGACAATCCTGCATTGTTGGCCTCCATGCAAAGCAGCCAGCGTCCTGTCCCCAACCTGTGTGAGGTCACCAGGTATGCAAAGTGGGGCGTACCAGGCACTGCTGGCCACCCCGGGTCCTGCCACCCACCTCTGTAGTTACCTGTGGAAGTGAAAGCTCCCTTCACTCACCCCATCTGAGGAGGAGATGCCAGGAGGATTTCGGAGGCAGGAGAGAGAGGGCTGCTGGTGCCAGGAGGGGCTGGCCGGGCAGGCCACGTGGGTTGAGGCCATGGCCTCAGAGCCATCGGGTGCTATGGGGGGTCCTGGCGCCGCCTCCTGCACTTTGCTGGCTGGAGCCTAAAGAGGAAGGAGAAAGGACCTGTGGTTCTGCCTGGCCTCCGAGTTCCCGGTGGGGTTTAGGGACTGACCCTGGTGGTGTCCCCTAACATGGAAGTGGCACTCACTACCTGCCCACCCCAGCTCCAGGCCTCCCTGGGGACGTTCAGCCAGACGACCCCGCAGGGAGTCGGGCAGGCCAGGGCCGGGGTCTGGCCACTCGAGGCTTAAAATATTACTCAGAAGCCCTGTGGCCTTTCTACTGCTCACGGGGAGTCAGCGCTGGGCAGACAGCCCACTAGGACAGGAGAGGACGCGCTAGGACAGGAGGGGACACATGAGCCCAGGGAAACACGGAAGCAGATGCGGACACGTGCAGAGGCGGGCCAGGACCCAGCTCCCAGAGACGGGCTGTGCCACTCGGGCTTCCTACAGGCCAGTTGTCCGGGGCTCGTGAGGAGGAGCTGGGGGCGGCTGGACTCATCTCTAAAAGCCCTTGGCCAGGTGCTCTGGGCACAGGCGTGGAGCAGTCAGCACGTCCTACCCCGAGACACAGCTGACCGACCCGGCCAGTGTGGGGAAGTCGGAAGAGATCTCTGGTCATCTGTGGTGTCCTCCTAAAATAGTGAGCACAGGCACACACGCAGGCACACACACACAGGCACACACACAGGCACACGCTCAGGCACACGCTCAGGCACACACACAGGCACACACACACAGGCACACAGGCACACACGCAGGCACACACGCTCAGGCACACACAGGCGCACACACACAGGCACACACACAGGCACACAGGCACACACGCAGGCACACGCTCAGGCACACACACACACAGGTACACAGGCAGGCACACGCTCAAGCACACGCACACACAGGCACACAGGCACACACCCAGGCACACACAGGCACACACAGGCACACACAGGTACACACAAGCAAACACAGGCACACACACCCTCCACTGACATCCCGGATCTCCACCTGGGCCAGAGGCTCTGGGCACACGTCATCCTCCCGCTAATCATCTTGACCTAATCCCCAGACTCTGACTGCCCCGGGGCCCCTGACAGCAGCCCGGCCCCCTCCCGCCTCCTGCCAGGTTGTGGGTCAGACCCAGGGCAGGCCTGGAGGGCGTCGGCTCCCTGGGAAAGGCCCCCCCCCACCACGCCCCGCTCAGGAGTGGAGCGCGGTCTGTGCTCTCCCAGGCCCAGAGAGCCTTCCGGGCTCCACCCCAGCCTCCCCGGCCCCAGATATTCTCCCAGGAGCAGCGGGCAGCAGGCAGGGGCCCAGAGGTGAGCAGGTGCTGGGTGGGCCACAGGCAGAGCCACCAGCCCAGCTGCAGGCACTGCTCCACAGGGTCCCTCCCGACTGCCGGCTTGGGATGAGGGTCCCCCGGGCCCTTTGAGGGAGGTCTTTGGGAGGGGCAGGTCCTTTGAACTTGGGCCGGAGGTGTGGGCTTCCTGCAGCCCCTTCCTGAGTGCCGTCGTAGGGGGACGTGTTCACATGTCAGTAGAAGCCACTGCGCTTGATGGGGGAGGCTGCGTGGGTGGATCTGGGGCAAGGCACCGTCACTCGCTGCTGCAGGTTCCCAGCTTGGGAAGCCAGCACGCCTTTCCTCACGGTCAGCTCCACACGAGGAGCTTTAGGCATGCACATGCGTGTGCACACACACATGCGGGTGCACACACACACGCACACACGCCCACATGCATGCACACGCACACACACCCAGATGCATGTATGTACACATGCACCCACACACATGTGCACACACATGCACATGCACACACCCCCACATGAGCATGCACATCCCCCACACGTGTGCATACAAACACACACACACGTGTGCGTGCACACACACGCACACAGCCCCAGAAAGGGGAGCTGGGAAGGGCCAGCTGCCTTCGTCCCTGGGCCCTGCTGCAATGTCCTGTCCTCCATGGGGGGCCAATCTGGGGTCAAGGTTCCCTCTAAGCTTTGCTTCCAGCCCCCAGCCCTGCCAGCCTGCCCACGAGGGGCCTGAGACTCAGAGCCGCAGAACTGCTGGCCTTAGCAGGGACAGCCATGATGAGCCCTGGTGTCACCAGCAGCAAGGACAGATGTGGAGTTCACCTGGGTTTGGCTCCTTGGAATCTAGTGGATTCCAGAAACAAGCCTCCACATGAGAGGCCCAGATCGTGGCGTCCAGGGCCGAGATGGCCGAGACCCCAATGGGGTGGGGGACGGCTGTGTCCCTGGAGCCTGCGTCTGGCTGTCCAATTGCAGGCTGGCTTCTGCGGCAAACGTTAGCTGTGAAGCTCAAGTCCTGCCCTGCGTGTTTGGCCAAGGACGCCTGTGGGTCGCGGCCAAGTGTTGACATAAATGCAGGCATGCACCTTGCGGGGCAGAGCCCCCTCCCTGCAGCTCACTGGCATGCTGGGTAAACATCGGTGCTTAGGACGCAGGAGTGTGAGACACACCAGTGATCCAGCCACCCCCTGGGACGGCAGGGACGATGCCAGATGCCCCTCGCCGGGACTGCTGTATACGAGCTCAGCTCCAGCCAAGCCTCCGCTTTCCAGCCCAGGCGCCGCCGTGAAGGAGGAGCAGCCTTCTGGAGAGGGAGTTCCAGCTTCGGAGGGAACCCGGAGCCGGCGCTCTCGGGCGCGGTGTGGATCGCATGTGCTGCCGTGCGTGCGCTGACCCGGTGGCAGGAAGTGCAGGGCGGCACCGCGCACGGCGGCTCCACAGTTGGCTGCTGTCGGATCTCACAGGTCTTCAGAACCGGCCCGGCGCCGTGCGGTTCTTATTGATACCACCCTTCGCTGTAGCGGCAGCAAGCAGCAGTTTGCCTGGCCGGCCCTAGCATAGGATTTTAAATAACGCGAGCTGAGTTTGTATATTTACACCACAGCAGTTCATCCCAGCAAAACCGCCACTAACTTGGAGCTGTTTGGACACTGCAGCTCGTTCTTTTTCAGTCGTGGCTTCCATTTTCAGTAGGAAGTCATCCTGTTTCTTTGTGGCCTTTGTGAATCATGAAAGCGTAGCAATCGGCTTCCTGTAAACCCCGTGTGGACTGATCCCCTCACCGGCTTCCCCCGCCGTGGCTGGTCCCCGGGCGGGTGTGTGAAGCAGCCGGCGTCTGGGCCTGCGGTGGTGCCGTGGGCTCTGCCGCGATCTGCGCACGCGTGCTGGGGGTTCTGAGCGCCCCGCACAGCCGGGCAGACCCGCTGAGCACAGCCCTGCGCCCGCTCAGCACTGAGCGTGGGCCGTTCCTCCACGGCTGGGCTGCTTCCCTCGGAACTCTGTCCTAGCCCAGGACGAGGTCAAGTCCCCTGTTACTCGTGTGTGTGCACCCCCACCTCCAGCACAATCCTCAGGGCTCCCCTTGGCTCCGTGTGCATGTGCCCAGGTATGTTTGTGTGCACGCACCGAGAAAAAGCCCAGAGGGAAACGCACCCAAACGCTGTCGGTGTCTCTGGGCGTTGGCGTTTGGGGTAACTTCGGGTTGAGCCTCTTAGGCGCTTCTCCACGCTCCATGCGGCTGCTCTGCTTCAGGAGCCTGTCCCAGTTCGGGCTGGTGGTGGCAGAGCCGCTGCCTGACATCCGTCCTGCCCGGGGCTCGCACCCGTCCCTCTCTCCTGCGGGGTTCCTGCAATGCGAGCCCGCCTGCATGTGACCCTCCGGACACCAGCTCCACTGGCAGCCAGTTTCACGTGCGTGGACGTGGGTCACATTTAGTCCCCGGGAAGCGCTGAGCGTTCGTCCTGCACCGTGACACTCGCTCCTTCCCTCAACACTCTTCCTGATGCGGCACCTCCCCCATGGAGCCCTCCCGCCTGTGGTGTCAGCGCAGGTAGAACTGCGAGGCCCGTGTGGCCCCTGGGGAGTGACTGCTCCGAGTTTTTGCTCCATGGCCTCCAAATACGTCTGCCGATAGCCCGGCAGTCCCAGTTTCCAGAGTAAACAGCGGGTCTGCGTGTGAGTGCCACGTGACCGGGCACGGCTCTCCAGACAATGCCAGAACACAGCAGTGACGCAGGCACCGGGCTCTGCAGCCGGCCGTGGCCAAGTCCTAATTGCCGCTGCAGGCCACGTGGCCTGGGCCCAGTCATTAGCCCCCTCGGCCCCCTTCCCTCAGCTTTAGGGGCTGGTACACAGTCGGCGCTCATGTGCACAGTCGGTGCAGGGACCCCACTCAGCACTGTGCGGTGGGGCTCTCCACGGCCCAGCGCGTTTGCCCCCAGGGCCCTGGGGAGGCGGGGGCGGGGGGGAGCGGGAGAGGTACGGCCTGACAATGCCACAGAGGGGCCACGTGGCGGCCACGCACCCGCTGCCCAGTACTCAGTGACACGGGTGGGCCGAGGGGCCAAGCGCCGGTGGAGGATGTGGCGAGGGGACTGAGAGCCACCAGCTCTGGGGCTCAGTCCACGGGGTGGGGGTCACTGTGTGGCCCTGAGGAGGGCGGTGACAGGGAGGGGCAGTGCCCCCCACCCCGCCACCTGAGCCCTGTGTATCCGCAACCACAAGAGAAAGTTGTGTCTTTATTTAAAAACACACTAAGTGGAGCCCACATTTTGCGTCCCCACGTGTGAGGCGTGTTTGTCAGCGCAGGTCCCTCCCAGCCCCGCCATGTAGCTACTGGCGTAGCCCTGGGTGCCCAGTGGGACTCTGCCTCTGCCCAAGGCTGGGGGCTGGGGGGTCAACGCAGGGACGAGTGTCCGCGTCATCCTGTCACCTGGCCACAGAGCCCCGCGCAGCCCGTTCAGCGTCCCGAGAAGTGTCCCGGGAAGTGTGCAGCCAGCTGGGCGGCTCCGGGGGCTCAGGGCCCCTCCTTGCACCCCCACCTCCCAGCGCGGGACCCGCACGTCCCTTTGTGGTGCTGAAGGGCACGAAAGCTAGTGGGTGCGAAGTTAAGGAAGTCGGGCGGGTCCACTGATCCGCGTGGAGATCCCTGTGGGCCCAGCCACAGCGCAGCTCCACGGCTGGGCAGAGGCCGGGCTGCGGGGCCCCCCGGGGCTCCCCCTCACTCTCCAAGTCGTGGCCTCGTTCCAGTGGGCTCCGCTCCTGTCGCAGCCTGAAGCCGCACCACCGAGGAGACAGCTTGTCTTTCCCACAGTCCTAACCGCGTGCGGGAGCCACACCCTGTGGCTGGGCGGGGCGGGGCTGGGGCCCACCCCTTGGCCGAGCAGTGGCCGCGAGACGCGATGCCCTGAGTGTGGGTCTGGCCAGAGGCGCCCTGGACTGGGGGGGACTGGTCAGGGAGGGGGACCCCACCCGGCTCCACGCCAGGCCGCAGAGCCATGGGCCACGGGGGTGCGGGGGTGTGCTGGGATGGCCGTGCCAGACCCAGGTGCTCACGGGGAGAGGCCAACCTCTAACCAGCGGTCCCTCCCGCAGGATACTCCAGGCCCCTGGGGTCCCACTGGGTGACTGCCCCACACTGCTGAGGCCGCCAGGTCTCCCCACCGCCGGGCTCGGAGATGCCCCAGCACTCGACAGGGGACAAACCCTTCACCTCAACACTGCCGCTGACCTTCCCCAGCCCGGCGCCAGCGTTGGAAAACGGGGTTGAGCACATGCCCCCTGTCGGGCGGGCGTTGCTGGGCTCGCCCCTGAGCCCCGGCTCCCTGCGCTCGGCCGCCCACAGCCCCCTGGACGCCTGCAGCCAGCCCCTGTGCGACTGTGAGAAGCGCGGCGCCCGCGTGGCCCATGAGATGCGCTACGTCTCGGCCGGGCCGCAGAGCACGGCGTGTGGCTGGCGGGCCTTCGCCCCCGCGTGTCTGCAGGCCTTCAACACGCCCAAGGGCTTCCTGCTCTTCCTGTGCGCGGCCTCGTTCCTGCAGGGCATGACCGTGAACGGCTTCATCAACACGGTCATCACCTCCATCGAGCGCCGCTTCGACCTGCACAGCTACCAGAGCGGGCTGGTGGCCAGCGCCTATGACATCGCCGCCTGCCTCTGCCTCACCTTCGTCAGCTACTTCGGGGGCAGCGGGCACAAGCCGCGCTGGCTGGGCTGGGGCGTGCTGGTCATGGGTGCCGGCTCGCTGGTGTTCGCGCTGCCCCACTTCACTGCCGGCCCCTACGAGGTGCAGGTGGACTCGTGGGTGGCGGCGTGCCCAGCCAACCGCAGCACGGCGTGCGGGGGCCGCGCCTCGGGCCTGTCCGGCTACCGGCTGGTCTTCATGCTGGGCCAGTTCCTGCACGGCGTGGGCGCCACGCCCCTCTACACGCTGGGCGTCACCTACCTGGACGAGAACGTCAAGTCCAGCTACTCTCCTGTCTACATCGGTGAGTGCGCCGGGGGCCGGGCTGGGCAGGCGGCTGCAGGGTGGTGCTGGCAGGGGGGACGAGGACCAGGGAGCTGCTGGCCCCGTGCACCCCCCTCGTGGCCCAGATGCTCCCAGGCGAGCAGCGGTTCCACCTGAGCGCCCGTGGGGGTGGAGGTAATGTCGCCTTTCCTGCCAGGAGCCTCGGCTCGAGTCCTGCACAGGGGTCTGGCCTGCCCTGCAGGGGCCCCGGGGCACAGGGTGGGGCCTGGGTCTGCCGCTCTGGGGCCTCAGGCTCACCTGGGAGGAGTTTCCAGTGCGGATAAGTGACTGGGGACAGCGCCCGACCACACCCCCGGCCACACCCATGGCTCCCCGGGGCCACGCCTGCTCCGTGTCTGGCGGCACCGGGAGGGCGCGGGAGAGTTAAGACGCTCAGGGAAAACCAAGAGGCCACTCCCGCCCAAGCTCGGTGTCCTGGCCACGTGTGTGGCCCAGGGTCCCCCACTGTGTGGTGTGGGACAGGGAGCCCCCGTCTGAGGTGACCTGGGGCCTCGCCCACCCATCCACCCCCACTCCCTCGCGTCCCTCCAGCCTGGCCCTGCCGAGGCCACTCAGGGACGGTCACAGAGAGCCTCCGGCCGGCACTTCAGGCCCCACCAGACTCCGTGGTTACGGCCTCGGTTCCTCACGTGCCCCGTGAGCTCTGTCCCTCCCAGCCACTGCGGTGGCCATCCCAAGGCCCGAGGGCTCGCGGAGGGTCATGTCCCTCGGGGAGGGGACGTCCTGCCACGCTGACCCTTCCAAACCTGTCTGTGGGCGTGAGAGAGACCCAGCCCCTCCCAGGGCAAGTCCGCGGTGCGCTGGGACGCGGCCCCCCTCTAGCGTGGGGCGTGGGGGTCTCTGCTCCCTCTCGAGAGGCTGGTGCCGTCCACAGCCGGCTGCCAGGGGAATTTTTCAGTCGATGCTGACCGATGTCAGACCCGGGGGGCTGCACTGGCCAGCACTGCTCCACGGGGTCCAGGTGGGGCAGACAGGTGTGGGGCCTCTGTTGGGAGGGGCTCTGTGCAGCCCCAGGGCCCCCCACGGCAGCGCACGGCGGCGCACGGCAGCCCCAACGCCTCTGCTTCCCTTGCAGCCGTCTTCTACACGGCGGCCATCCTCGGGCCCGCCGCCGGATACCTGATCGGAGGCGCCATGCTGAACATTTACACGGACGTGGGCAGACGGTGAGTGACCCGGGCAGCGTCCCCGCCTGCCACCCACAGGGACAGCGCCCAGCCGCCCGTGCAGCAGGACGGCCCTCGAGTCCCTGGGGTGTGGTTCCGACAGAGCAGGGTCCACGTGGGAGTCATGCTGGGCGTGGCTGGGCGCCGGGCCCGCAGGGCAGGGAGGCCAGGGCTGGGTCCGCTCTGGTCGGCTCCGGGTCTGTGGGTGGCGCTGGGAGCCTGGCCTGGCGGAGGCGCGGGGCGGACGGGCAGCAGCCTGAGGCCCAAGTGATCCAACGCCCAGGGGGCCCTGGCCACGGTTTCTCTCAGTGGCCTGAGATTCTTTTGTTTCCTTCATTTCCCTTTATCTTTCCTTTGTGGTGCCCAGTTTTGTAAATTTAAGCTGGAAAGTGGGAAAACCAGAGGGACAGAGGGAGGGACAGAGAGACAGGGATGGAGGGACAAGGACGGAGGGAGGGAGGAACAGAGAGACAGGGACAGAGACGGGGAAGGGGCCGGAGGGGCCGGCCTGTGCCCTCGCTGGCCGGGCTCTGTAGGGTCCGCCCTCCCCCCACATGCAGGGCCTGCCCCTGTTACGTTTCCCCGACACTCCGCTGAGCTGCGTCACGGGCACGGCTACCCCTTGGGGCTCTTTCTGCAGCTGGGCCCCTTGTCGCGGTTTCTAGTGCCCTGACCTCTGTGAGAGCCACCTGCGGCCTCAGGTTGACATGGGGTCAAGGGCACATCTGTGCCAAGCCTGGAGGGAGGTCTGGGTCGTGGCCCTCTCCGTGGTCCCCCTTCCCGCTCTGGGACCCAGCTGCTTTGCACGTGGGGTGCTGGGGGCTGGAGGAGGAGCCAGGGCCCAACCATGGAGGTGGCCGTGGCATTTCTGTGCTAGAACAAGGCGGGAGCCTGCCCTAGCGGGCTGGCCATGGCCTCACGGGGTGTTGGCGCTCCTGCGTCCCTTTTGTCCCTTGTGTCTCTCTCTGCTGCTCCACTCTCAGCCGCCGCCTCCTCCCTGTGCCGACTGTTCCTGGGAGCCTGGAGCTGGGCTCCCCCAGTCTCCCTGCAGAGTGTGACACGCCCTGATAGTCGCTTTGCGGGGAGCTCCCGGCGAGCTCCAGCTGGGCCCTCTGTCCCGAGCTTCCGGAGGCCCTGGGGACGCCATCTGTCACCCTCGGCATTGGTGGGGAGGGACACCTTGCCCTGCTGTTGCTTGGAGAGCCACTGCCCCACCCCCGCAGCCCTGCTGTGGTTTCACTCTGAGCACCGGGCCACCGAGCGTGGGTCGGAGTGTGGAGCCGTCCGTCCCGGGGGATGGCCGAGCCAGGGTGCTTTAGCCGGCAGGGACGGGTGGGCCTGCGGCTGGCGTCGCTGGGGGCCTGTGCTGACCAGGGACCCTGGAGGTCTCCCCTGGCGAGGAGCCAGGCGGCCACCCGGTGCATGCGCCGTGGAGGACACGATGTCCTCACCCTGACCCAAGTGCCACTGCCTCTTTCGACAGGACGGAGCTGACCACGGAGAGCCCGCTGTGGGTGGGCGCCTGGTGGATCGGCTTCCTGGGCACGGGGGCCGTTGCCTTCCTCATCGCCGTCCCCATCCTTGGCTACCCCCGACAGCTGCCAGGTGGGTTTCCCTGCCCCCGCCCAGCCCCTCTCCTGCCCCGCCCCCTCCCCGCCCCCCTCCTCCCCCCCCATGGACGAGGCCGCAGCAAACCCCGTTCTGTGGAACCTTGGATCTCAATCCTCGCCCAGGTGGAAAGACGCCGGCGGCTGTGCGCAGGGCAGGGCTGGCCAGCCGCGTGCGGCCATCCCGGGACCTCCCCTCTGCCTGGCAGCATCCCCGTGGGCCGTGGAACGGGCCAGTCCCGGCCAGGGCCCGTCAGCCTCCCCTTCCCGCGGGGCCCCCGTGTGGCCCTCACTCTCATGCCTCCGTCACGTGGCACTTCCCACACAGCTTCCGTCCGGCGTCCTCCGCCCCCGGGGCTGCCCTCGCGCACGGGTGTTGGACTGTGACATTCCCAGACCCAGCGGTGGGGAGGAGGGGCCTCCCGCTGACGGCCTGTCCTTCCAGGCTCCCAGCGCTACGTGGTCATGAGAGCGTCGGAGACGCAGCAGCTGAAAGATGACGGCCACGGGGCCACGAGCAGCCCCGACTTCGGGAAAACCATCCGGGACCTGCCCCTGTAAGACCTGGGGGGTCGCTGAGCCTTGTGTCCTCAGACCCGCCGAGGGCCCCACGGGGAGAGTCAGGGGGACCCCTCCAGAGTCCCATGGCGAGGGCCCCTGTCGTAACCCTCCGGTCCCTCGAACTTGGGCTGAAATGTTGTGGAGCAGCAAGTAGAGCCGCTTGGGCCAAGGCCCAGGCCCGAGTTAGGGCTGCACCCGCCGTGGTCCCAGGCAGCGTCTCAGCCCACCAGGGCCCTGCACCCCGGTGGGACAACCCAGAGCCCCGAGCTGTCGGGGTCTCAGAGGGACAGCGTGGGGGCTGGAGGCTCTGGGTCTCTCCTCTGGATTGAGCCTTCCCCGGGGGGCTCCCCCTGGCCTCAGGGTGGCCCTCGGGGTGGTCACTGCCCAAGCCCTCTGAGGGTTCATGTCCCATCAGCATGTCCCTGAGCTCACGGTGGCCATGTGGGGGTGGAGGGCTGTGTGGTGGGCCGGGGGAGGACAGAGTCGGGGCCCGGGCGGCCCACGGGGGCTGTCCACTGCGCAGGCACAGGGCTGAGGTGGGGGAGTAGATGCCTCACAGGGCTCTGCTGTGGGGCTTCCCCCTCCTGCGAGACCCCTGAGGGGCTGGGAGCTGCCTGCTAAGGAGAGGGCACCCCACGGCAGGGCCGACCCAGGGCCACCTTGGCCAGGGCTCGCTGGCACGTCCTCCCTCCCCACACTCGGGTCCTGAGCCTGGTCCCCGCCTTGGACGTGGGGACCCTGGGTGTCCTGCTCTGTTCAGTGATGAAGAGGTTTATGCCCAGGGCTCGTCCCCAGGCAGCTGCTGGCAGTGAGTAAGCGCTGGAACCTGGTGCCCTCTGCTAAAGCTGTGACTAATTCTCTGGGCAAATTCGACAAGAGTTTCAGCTGAGCGACCTGTGGGCTGGGATTAGGAAACGAGGAAGTTCGTGCACCCTCGAGAGACTCACGCCCCTCCCGACCGGCCGAGCGTCCCGACCCCGGGCAGGCGAGCCCCAGGGGAAGCCACCAGGGCACTGCCCCCCGCCCGGTCCTCATGGCCCGGACCAGCTGGGGCAGCGCCCACTCTGGGAGGGGACTTCCTCCCATCCCGTCTTGCCTCTTCTGTTAAGATGTGGGGCCCACGTAGCTTGGGCCTCTTCAATCCCAAAGTTAGAAAGTAAATTTTGGAAGAACTGGGCTCCCCTGTTTGAATCAGGGCGGGGACAGAAAGAAGGCTTGCTCGTGCCCCTGTGCAGCGAGTCGGGGCGAAGCTGTGGTCAGCGTCTGCGTAGCCGGCGTGCGGCAGTTGCTCCAGCGAGGGGCCCCCATTCCAAATCCGAAAGGCTCCTGGCCCCACCGTCGGTACCCCGTCCCCCTGCCCTGGGGGCCCGTCCAGTCCTGGAATGGTGACCCCTGCCCCCCAGCCAGCTCCCTGGCTGGCACCACTGACCGGGGGCTTTCCCCCACCTGAAGCCGGGGCTCTGGCCAAGGGGTGGTAAAGTTCTGTAAACAGTTACCGCAGCTTCTGGGACAAGCGGGCCACAGACTCAGTCACGGGGTCTCTAACTGCCAGAGCCCAGCCCTGCAGCCTATCTGCATTGCTCTGCACCCCACCCTCTCCCTCCCATGACTGGGGCCCTTTGTGCTCAGGGGAAGAGGTGACAGCCTGGGGAGCAGCCGTTTTTTCACACCTGGATCTGGCCCACTCTGACCCTCTGTCTCTTCTCACTGGTCTCCATACTGCTCCTCTGTCCAGCTCCCTCTGGCTACTCATGAAGAATCCCACGTTCATCCTGCTCTGCCTGGCGGGGGCCACCGAGGCCACGCTCATCGCCGGCATGTCCACATTCGGCCCCAAGTTCCTCGAGTCCCAGTTCAGCCTGAGTGCCTCCGAAGCTGCCACCTTGTTTGGTGAGAAACCCAAACCTGGGGTCCTCTGCTTTTTCATTAGCTTTCAGATGAGCTGGGGTCTTTGAGGACATCTTCTAGAAAGACCCAGACAGCGCACACATGCTGGGCGTGGGTCGCAGCCCAGGGTGCAAGAGCTGAGGTCACCCTGGAGCTCCGCGAGGAGGCCGCATTGCACCACAGCACTCACCAGAGCTGCCCGGCGGGCAGGCAGGGCTGCGCCTCAGCCGGGGGTTTGGGAAGCGCCACCACAGCCGCTGACTGGGTGGGAGGGCTGGGTGGGCTCCAGCACTCGGCAGCTGGCCTTAGCCTCTGAGATTGGCTACGGGAAGGGTTTGGGCCCGGCTGTACCTGTGGGCCCGGCTGTACCTGTGTGCCCGGCGGCAGGTGTCCCAGGTCTGCAGAGGGTGGGCCCCTTCTCTGCCAAGGTACACTAGGAACCCTGTGCCACCCCATGACCTGCTCGGCAGGAGCGGCTGGTGTGCGGGGTCGTGCTGGGCGCGGGGCAGGTGCAGGAAGCCTGTGCCCACCCTTCAGGGTTCCACTCTGTGGGCCCTCCCCTCTCACCCCACCCTGCCTGGGCCCTCCGGGCTGACCCCACGCACCCAGGTCCCCGCCCAGGACAACTGCCCCCTCCTAGCCCCCCTCCCTGTGCCACCCCCTCCCCCTGCCCAGGGGTCACCCCTGCTCCCGTCACTGGGTGCTGTGAGCCTGGAAGCCACGTGCCAGCTAATCCCAGCTTTGTGCCAGAGGGTGGTGGCCGTGGGCTTCTGTCACAGCTGCAGGGACTCAGCAGGGGCTACGTGGGCAGAGAGCGTGGTTGCCCTGGGGGCCACTGGAGGAGTGACCGGCCTTCCCGTCAGGGCAGGGGCTACTGGGCCCCCCTCCCAGTTCTGCTCTGCCCCTCCCTGCAGGCCCTGGACAGGGCACCAGGGTCTCTGCCTACAGGTGGGCAGCGGTTGATCCCTCTGTGCCTCGGTTTCCCTACCTGTGGAGTGGAGGTAATAAGAGCGGGGCTAATGCCACACCCCCGGGGCCTCCCCAAGTCCCACTGAGCCCTGCCCTGTCCCCAGGGTACCTGGTGGTGCCGGCGGGCGGCGGCGGCACGTTCCTGGGCGGCTTCTTCGTGAACAAGCTGAGGCTCCGCGGCCCCGGCATCGTCCGGTTCTGCCTGCTGTGCGCCGTGGCCAGCCTGCTGGGCATCTCCGTGTTCTCCCTGCACTGCCCCAACGTGCCCATGGCGGGCGTCACGGACAGCGGCGGCGGGAGGTGAGGGCAGGCGCCCGGGTCCAGGGAGGCCCCTGCACAGCTGCCTGGGCGCCAGCAGTCCCTGGGTGGGGTGAAGGGGGTCGCGTTTGGAGAGGGCTGCGCAGCACAGCACTGGCAAGGCAGTGCCCCCGGCACACAGTTAACACCCACGTGGAATGACGCCAAGTCGGCCCAGCTCTGTCCCCGGGGAGGGTCCTGTCCCTCTCTGGCCTCGGCCTTCTCTGTAAAACATGACAATCATGGCCCGGCTCATGGGTCCCAGTCCCTGTGTTGAAATGAGAGTGGCCTGGGGTCGGCTCCTGGGTGTGCCATGGTGGGGCTGTGAGGGGCAGCCATCGGGTGGCAGCTGGCGAGGCCCGAATCCGCACAAGCCTGCACCGCGGCCCGGGCTTGTCCCCCGGGAGTTCCCGCGGCAGGTGCGATGCTGCAGGTGCGGCGGGTGACATGGGGAGGCGCAAAGCCCTCTGTGGCGCCATCAGACATCGCAAGCCAGGGAAAAACCGAGAGTGTCAGGAAGGTGCCCACCGTGGAGGGCCGCGCCTGCGAGGGACTGGGGCGGTGCGTCCCTGGGCCGGCTCCGAGGAGCACCGTGAGGCAGAGGAGACGAAGGGCCGGGCGTGGGCGCAGCGTGCTCTGACTTGAGTGGGAAGGAGGAGGAGCACACCTGTGGTCGCCACCGCGTGTGTTGTAGATGGCCTCTGCCCACGCGGGACCCGGCCAGCAGACCAGGGGTGGGGCCCGGGGGTGTCTCCTCCTGGGCACTCTTTGGTAATTTATGCAGCGCCTGTGACTGCATGGCCTGCCCCCCAAAACCAGCCAAACCAGCAAACTAGGAAAGCGCCCTGCACCTGGGGCAGGGCAGCAGAGGGCCTGGCTGTGCCCCGCGTGGCGCCCAAAGGCGATCTCACCAGCTCGGTGGCGCAAGCTCAGACAGTCTGTGGACCCAGGGTGCAGGCAGGGTGGGGACAGGCCGTGCTGTGGGGCTGTCCCTGTGCCTGCGACGCCCACCAGGCCCTGGCCTGGGTCCCATCACCCCCGTCCCCCCGCAGCCTCCTGCCCGAAGGCCACCTGAACCTGACGACGGCCTGCAACGCCGCCTGCGGCTGCCACCCAGAGCACTACAGCCCCGTGTGCGGCTCGGACGGCGTCACGTACTACTCGCCCTGCCACGCGGGGTGCCGCGCAGCCACCGCCACCGGCCCGGGCGGCCAGAAGGTGAGTGGACCGCCGCCCGCAGCCCCTGCCCTGACCCGGGCCCTGGGAGGGCCGCTCCTTCCTCCGGTAATCAGCGCTGTTTGGGCTCCTCAGGTGTACCAAGACTGTAGCTGTCCTCAGAATCTGTCCTCTGGCTTGGGCCAGGCCACCGCAGGGACATGCACTTCCGCTTGTCAGAGAAAGCCCCTCCTCCTGGGTTTCGTTTTCGTTGTAATTTTCTTTACGTTCCTCAGCAGCATCCCCGCGCTCACGGCGACACTACGGTAAGCCCGGTTTGCGCTTGTCCGGAACCTTCTCTTGCAGCCCTGGAAGGTGGAGCTCTGCAGATCCCGAGACAGGCTGGGGACACGCCCGGCCCCCGCACAGCAGGCCTGTCTGTCTCTGACCTCTGGCGAGGTGCCTGCCACCTGGGGAGGCGGTGGTGTGGCCAGGGGCGTGGCCAGGACTCGGCTGTTGGCATGGGGGTGTGACGTGGCGTGCAGCCCACCTCTTGGGTACCGATGCTGCGGTTTTCTATTGCAGGTGTGTCTGTCACCGGCAGAGATCCTTTGCCCTGGGAATCCAGTGGATTGTAGTTAGAACACTAGGTACTGTGCAGCGTGACGAGGCCATGGGCAGTTGTGCGGTGTGTTCACTGCACAAGGGCACCCAGCGGGTGTGCATCCAGCGCCAGGCAGTGTCCCGTGGGGGAGAGCTCCATTCCCCAAGTGACCACTAGAGGGGCCCATGGTCATTCGTTTACCCAGCGGGTTTCTTTCCCCTGGAGATCCTGGGAACTCCCAACCCGCAGCCAAGTCCCTTTGCCCGTGAACGCCCCTGAGAATCCCAGAGCCTGTCATTCCCAGTCCCTTGACTGCCTGGCGCCCCCATCCACCCACGTGTCCGGCGCTGAGCAAGCTTCCCTCCGCAGGGGGCATCCCGGGGCCCATTGCCTTCGGCTGGGTGATCGACAAGGCCTGTCTGCTGTGGCAGGACCAGTGCGGCCGCCAGGGCTCCTGCCTGGCCTACTGGAACTCGGCCATGAGCCGCTACATGCTCATCATGGGGCTGCTGTACAAGGTGAGCCTGGCCTCGGGGAGGGGTCTGAGAGTCAGCGCCAAGGAGGGGAGCGATTCTTCCCGGCCAGCTCGGGCTCAGGGACACCCCGGGCTCTTCCCCAGCTCAGCCCCAGCCCCGTGGCGCCCCACAGATGTCCCATCCACATTCCGCACGTGCTGGTTGCTGGGACTCAGGACACGTGACGGCCACAGAGGAAGAGCAGGCCCGGCCCGGGGCCGCCTTCTGGGTTCACGCTCCGAGCCCCAGCAGCCCCCAGCCCAGGCGTAGGGGTGGCCCGCGCTCCCCGCCTTCCGGGGGCCCCTCCTCGCTGGGCCCCGCTGTTGCCTGGTGGCTCCCATCAGCCGAAAGCTCTGGGGAAACACAAGTGGCTCCTTTCTGGGCCTGTCCCACCCCAGGGGCCCTGGCGGAGGGAATGGCGTTAGTTTCCTCGCCTCCGAGCCTCCGCGCCTGACTCGCGTTTCTAAAGCTGCCCAGAGAAACTTTCTGCTGTCGCTCTTGGCGTGTGCTGCCCAGGAAGAAATGTGGCATTTATATTTTATATTTCCCCATTAGAGGAAAAGTCACAAACCTTCAAAATAAAATGGAACCGCAGGGCCAGCCGCCGAGAGGGTCTCGAGGCTCTTCCGTGGGCGGCAGACACCCAGGTTCCGCAGGTGGAGCCTGCGGCCCAGCCAGGACGGAGCCTGGGGGGGGGGGGCGGGGGAGGGGACAGACCAGCCGGCTTGTCTCCCTGGTCGGCCCCCTGCGGCAGCGCAGCCGCCCCTCGAATCCGAGAGGTCAGTTCCCGAGGTTTCAGTGACCTGAGGTCAACCGAGGTCTGAAAATGTTAAATGAAAAATTCCAGAAATAGCAATCCGTAAGTTTTAAGTTGCACACCGTTCTGTGTAGCGGGATGAAATCTTGCGTCCCGCCCGGGACGGGGTCTGTGCAGGGTCTCCACGCCACACACGCTCCTGCCTCTCCGCCACTTGTGTCCAGCGTGGTTGTCAGATCCGCAGGGAGGAGTCGCTATCTCGGGGCTGTGTTCTCGTAACCGTCAGCCTAAAATAAGTCTCAGATCCAGTTAAAAGAGTTTATTCAAAGGCAAAGTCTGAGGGGACCATCCGGGGACACACGGACACCAAAGAGTGGGGACAGGGACAGCGAGGACGGCTGACACAGGCAGTTACGTCTTAGCACAAAGGCCGGCATCTGGCGTGAGACTCGCTTGGCTGCTGTTGGCCCTGCTCTGAAGAGGGTGCTTGACATTCTGTCGTGCGGAGGTGGCCCCGCGGGTGCTGGGCGTCCGCGACCGAGCCGGGGTGTGCAGAGGCCCCGAGAGCCCGGCTGACAGGTGAGGTTTCAGCACGGAGGGCGGAGGCCAGGGTCAGGCACAGAGAAGAAAGGCAGCCAGGCTGCGTCTGCCGTCCCCAACCCTGGTGGCCTGTTAGGAACCAGGCAGAGCAGGAGGCGAGCGCTGGGCAGCAAAGTCCCCTGTCTCTGCGGCCGCTCCCCACTGCTGAGCCCCGCCCTGTCAGGTCGGCACCGTGTTGGATCCTCACAGGTCGTGACCCCGCTGTGCACTGCGCGTGCGAGGGGTCTGGGCCGCGGCCCCTCGTGCGAATCTAACGCTGATGAGCTGCGGTGGAGCGCGGGCGCCGACTGGCAGAGGTCTGACGGCACAGAGACCACCGTAGGTCAATCGCTCTCAGACTCGTGTCCAAACCCAGCCGTGAGCGCAGGTGGTGAAGTGACGATAACAGAAATAAAGAGCACGAATCTAATGGGCTTGAACCATCCCGAAACCACCCCCTGCCACCCCTGCTCTGTGGGAAACTGTCTTCCATCAAACCCGTCCCTGGGGCCAAAGAGGTTGGGGAACTGCGTTACGTGACTCAGTGTCCAGAGCTTGGCCTTGCCCCTTTGTGTAACATATTTGGAAGGTCCTGAGATCTCTTCTTTTCATGTGGCCCTTATGTCACTTAATGATGGCCCCAGATGCCAGCGTAGCGGTGCCGGCAATTCAGATCTGCCGAGAGAGGCCGCGAAGTGCTTCCTGGAGGGAGGGGCCTTGGCGTTGCCTGGCTGGGCTTGGTGCCCCCCAGGGGTTCAGGCGCCGCTGGGGCTCTTATGCCCCAGGAGGGGGCCGAGGTGGGACCACTGTGCAGCTCCCAGGAAGTGTCCCGAGGCCACAGCCCCGCCCCGACACCCTGGGAGCACAGGCAGCCACTGCGCCGTGTCGCCAGGGTGACGTTGGCTTCAATGGCACCGGCTTCGGGTCAGTTTCAGAAGGGAGCGGATTTAGGGCGCACCTTAAACCCTGACGGCCTCTAACCTGCTTACATCTACAAAGACCCCATTTCCAGAAAAGGTCCCGTTCACAGGCACCATGGTGAAGACATGGGTGCCTCTTTCTGGGGGCACTGTCCCCCCCACGGCCAGACCTCCCACCTCCTCCCCACCCCGGTTTCCAGACAGCTGGCGTTTTCCTCCCGCTCAGCGCTAGGGACTGGTTACGTGAGAAGGTGTCTCTCCGGAGCAGGCTGGGTTCCGGGGGCTCGTGAGGAAGTGACCCGGGGGGGTGGGGGACAGCAGGCAGGTCTTGGGGACCCTCCAGGCCCAGCAGCTCCTCCCCCCGCAGGTGCTGGGCCTCCTCTTCTTCTCCGCCGCCTGCTTCCTGTACCGGCCCCTGGCAGCGTCTTCAGATGGCCTGGAAGCTTCTCTGCCCAGCCAGTCCTCAACATCTGGCAACCCCACAGACCTCCCGCTCCGGAGCGACGTCTGACCACCTGGCCGCCCGCCACAAGGACGCCGGAAGCCCCTTGCATTTCCCGAGCCGCGCACACCGCCCGCCACCGATGGTGACTTCTCCACAGGGCTGGCCCCTCACCAGAGCTGAGGGCCCCGGGGGAATTCGCACTGGATCCCGGGGCCCGGCGCTGCCCAGGTGGAGGCTGGACCCCGAAGGCACTAAGTGACAGTAGCGTGAGGCACGTCCGAGACGTGTGCCACCCCCCACAGTGCTTCTGAGCAGGGCCGCTGCGCCGCGTGGGCTCCTACCCAGCCCCGACTTCCCGGGGGAGATGGCAGCGCCCGTGGGTGACTCCTGCTCGTGGGACCTTCCACGTGACCTGTGGTTTAAAGTCTGCTGTGACCTCCTGTCCTCAGGGCTGGGCAGCCCTGTGGTGGGAGCCATGTGCACAGATAGAAACTCGTGGACCATATTTTTCACAAACCGTATTTATAGAACTTGTTTTGTACCCGGTCGTGTGGCGTGGGCAGGGGCTATGAACCCAACGCCCAGACGTGGCCTGTCCGGCTGTGGGATGTCTGTTTCTGTGTGTCCTTAGTTAAAACTCTGCACATGTAAATATATTTTATTACTTCAACCAGACATCCCTGTGCAGTGTATTTTATTTCTATGCATTTGTGAAGTTGGCGGTTTTGCCTGTCCTCTGGGTGGGTTTCTGTGCGTGTGCACCAGCCGAAGGCAAGGTCCCTGACGCCGTCCCCAGGCCGCCACCCCGGCTCCCTGCCCTCGGCCCTTCCATGAACGACCTGGGCTCCGTCCTCGCACACAGGGATTCAGGACGGGCGGTGCAGGAGAGCATGTGCGTGTGCATGCCTGCCAGTGCGTGCACACACGCGTGTGTGGAAGCTCAGGCAGGTCTGCTGTCTGCAGCGGCTCTAGGGGCTGCTGGCGGCAAGGACCCCGTGGGAGAGCCCCATGGGAAGACACAGGCCTTGGCCCTGGCCACATTGCGTGGCCCACAGTGACCCTCTGAAGTCAGACAAAGGTTGGGAGGTTGGGCAGCCAGGAAACAGCAGAGCCGACCTGCGGGACGGACGGCCCGGGATGCAGCGGTGGAGACGGCTGAGCAGCGTCACCGCCCGCAGGGACGTGGAAGGTGGCAGATGTGCCTCACAAGCCGGTCTGCTTTGCCAGCTTCCCCCAGTGGTAGCACCTCACAGAACTGTAGTTTAACCTCAAGGGCATTTGCCTTGATATAACCCGCCAATTCCATTCAGATGTCTGTGTGTGTGTGTGCGTGTGTGTGTGTGTTAAGTGACATACAGTTTTATCTCCTGTGTAGGGAAAACCTCCTGGGCAGGTTCGTTACCTACGACCCTGGCCGGACCCCATCACAGGGCACAGTGAGGATTAATCACTTCGTCCCCGCCGAGCTCTGGGGACGCAGCTGGCCACAGCATGTGCAATGGTCGTCATCCTCCTCGGCCGCATGGTGGTCCTGTTCTCTCCTGAGGCTGGAGGCCGGGGGTCCCCGAGTCCAGCTGTGCGGGTGGGTGAGGACCTTCCAGGCACTTCCTCTCTTGCCAGCTCCTCGTGGGACGCGGACCGTGAACCATGGGCGCGATTAGCCTGAACGAGCATTTGCATTTAGATTTATTTTCACCCGCAGCACAGGAGCGAGGCGCGTGTGATAACCGTCTAATGACTGCCACACGTATAACCCATTTGTTCTCAGCTGGCTCCTGCGGTAATTACATCTCTGTTGTGTTTAACTCATGACGGGATCATTTACTCCGAGTCGTGCTGGGCTTGGACCGCAGGCTCTCGGGAGCCGCCGCCGGAGCTCAGACCGAACGCGCGTCCTGGCAGCCGCTCTGCTGCGGCCGAGCTGGGGGTGGGGGTGCCACAGACGCCCGCATCGCGCTCCCGGGACACCTGCTCCCGGGGAGGCCCCCGGGCACTCGGCCAGGACAGAAGCCACAGAACAGTGAGGCGAGGATGAGGACGGCGGGCAGGCCGGGGGGCTGCGGTCACGCATGCCGTCTGTCGCTGGCCCGTCAGCTGGCCGTGCCGTGTTCTGGCTGCGCCTGCCTGTGCGCAGACGCACGAGCACGTCCCATCCAGGTGCGGCTGCTGCCGCGCCCAGCAGTCGACGCTGCGCAGGTTGTAGCCCGGGGGCTGGAGCCGCGGCACGTGGCCAGGGTGCGTCGCAGCGGCACGGGGCTGCGTGGCGCCCTGTGTGTGGCTCTGGGGGGGACTCGCCAGTGCATCTCTCAGGCCGTGTCCCACGCTTCATCCCGAGACCGCGAGACAGGTGCAAGGCACTGCAGGGTGACACGTGCTTCGCGTGCACACGCTGATCCCCAACGGCACCGGGGGGACCCTCAGGCTACGGGGCCGACCCCAGGGTCCTGCACGTTTTACTTGACCTTTCGTGCCTCGGTTTCCCCATCTCCAAAACGGGGCTGATACCACGGTCTCAGCTTCACTGTGGCGTCTGGATTATGGGAAGTGCAGTTTGCATGTATTAAATAACTAAAACCATCGTCACCTCGCTTGACAGGTGTGGAAACTGAGGCACTGGGCCGATGGTTGACCGGTGATAGCCACACAGCTCGGCAGGTGACACCAGCCAGGCCACACTGCCTCTTCTCCCCAGCACGCTGTCCGCGGGGTTTGGGACCCCAGCACATCCGCCAGAACCGTGGGGACCTCCCTTCACACACAGCCCGGCCACCTGCACCCCCACAGGCCTGGAGTCTCGGGAGGGTCTCTGCCTCGTCCCAGGCCACCGGGCTGTCACTTGCGTTGAGGCCTCTGAGGTCTGCTCTGCTCTGGCGCCGGCCCATCCTCCACCCTCCTGAGCGTGCGGAACTCCCTGCAGCTGTTTGTCTCCACGAGGGCAATTCAGGAGCCCGTGGTCGTGGTCGAGCGCGCAGCCCCGCGGCCAGGCATCGCCCGGCTGGAAGTCCCTCGTCAGAGGCCCAGTCAGCCCCTGGCCTCCCTCCTTGCCCTGCGCGTGTGAGCGACTGCGTCAGCCTCGCAGCAAGCTCAGCCGCCATCGTGACGTGGCTATTCACGTCCCACTTTGCCCCGCGGGGCTCGGCGCCGAGCACACACGCAGCCACGCCCTGGTTCCCGCAGCACTGTCCAGGGAGGCACCAGAAATGGCAGCGGGTTAGCCGGGGTCAGGCCACGGCACGCAGAGGAGGGGCAGGGTGACCGAGCTCCGTCTCGCCAGTACAGGGGACGGGGGTACAGGGCGGGCGGGCAGGGGAGGGGGCTGTGGGCCCTTGGGTGGGGCAGGAGGGACAGGTGGGCGGGGCAGGCAGGGGAGGGTCCAACTGGTTCCACCCCACGCCTGGCCTGACACGGGGGTCCTTTTCTTCCTCTGCCTGTTCTGTCATGGAGGGAGCGGAGAACGGACCTGCGATCCGTGAGTCGGCCTGAGTCGGCCTCCTCTAACTGGGTTTGCACGAGGCTGACGCACGTCCGCCCGGCTGCCTGAGGCCGTTTCCGAAGCCGCGTTTCTCTGCAGGGTGGGCGGCCTGTCTGCTCCTGCGAGAGAGACGCCTGTTTCTGGTGCCGGGCACAGAAGGGCGAGGTGAGGACGGTGGAAGCAGAGGGGGTCGGAGTCCTCACCTGGGAGACACAGCGGGAGCACTCGCTCCGGAATTAAGGTTTTATGTAAACATGTGAATGAGCCTGTTCCATGAGGAAATACAGAGTCCGGCCTGCACAGGGTCCGGGGCTGTCAGCGTGGGGGATGCAGAGCTGGTGGCAGGGAGGCCTCCCCCGGCTGCCTCCTCTGCCTCCTCCGGAAGCCTCCCTCTCCCTCCTCCCTCCCCCTCCTCCCTCTCCCTCCTCCCTCCTCCTCCTCCCTCCTCCCTCCCTTCCCCCTCTGAGCGCAGCTGTAGGGCCAGTGGATGGGGGTCCCTGGGTGTGGCCACAACCTCTTTCCCTGTTCAGCGACTGAGAAAGTCTTTCCCTTCCCGGCCCCTCGGACCAGGGTGCAGCAAGGCCAGGGTGCAGCAAGAGCAGCTGAGTTAAGAGGCGCTGAGGGAGAAGGAGCCCCCCAGGGCGGAGGGTTGGCCACAGGTCTGAGCCACCCACGGAGCTGGGAAAGGGAGCTGAGCTTCTCCCTGTGAATTGGGCCCCCTGTGAGGCGCTTCCCCGCATAGGATGACAGGTGATGTCTAAATAGCTATTCACAAGGACACATCTCAAAACACCGGTTTAAATGAGCTTTATCTCCCCCTCCCCCCGCAGCTGAGCAGCACGACAGGATGCGGAGTCTGTGTCACTCTTCTGACGTCCTGGCTGGGACTGAGCGTCATGCTCCAAGCTCTGGAATGAATAAAACTCCGGCTCCGGCTGGCTCCGTCAAGTGGCAGAGAGGGAGGGAGGCAGAGACGCTGGTGCGGAGAGGGGGAGGGGCTGACTGCTGCCGAAGGGCCTGGCCCCTGGCGTTTCTGAGGCCCCCGAGGGCCCTCTGACCCCATAACACCTTCCCTGCCAGCTGGACTTCCTTCCAGAGTCAGATCTTTGTTTGTTTGCTTTCTTTCCTTCATAAATCTTTCATTATAAGGGAAAAAGAAAAGGAGGGTCATTAAGCCTTAGCAGTCATTTATCCTTTAGTTTGAATTAGTGTATCACCTATATTGCCAAGGGCAGATTTGGATGGTGCAGGGAGAAGGAAGAGGGTATCTGAGCACCACAGAGAAAAGCAGATGGAGAAGGTTCCATTTGCAGGCAGATGGAGGATGTACCCCGAAACAGGAGCTGGAACCTCTGAACCCAAACGTTGTCAACCTCCTAATTTGGACCTCACGTTGCTCTAGAGGTCTGTGAAGATAACTGAAGGCTACAGCCACAGGAGACACAGTGAGCACTGCGGGGGCTGCTAAACCCACCAGTCCAGGGGGCCTGGGGAGGAGGAGATGTCTGTGCGAGGCCTGGGGAGTCAGCAGGCTGCAGGGGGCCGGCGAGAGGTGGCACAGGGGACTGCGGCCCTAAAGCCGGCCCCCGCCCCAGGCTGTGTCCAGGGACAGCTTCAGGGCTGCACAGGGGAGCTCGGGCCTGGACGGAGGGACCCCCGGCAGTGCCAGAGGCGGGTGCAGGGGCGGCTGGGGGCCAGGCTGGCGGGGAGGAGGCGTTAACATTTTCGGAGAATCCCTTCAAATAGGCCAAATGAGCGTCTCGGAAGCACATCTGTGTCGAAGTTTGGAAAATTAGATTCATCACAAAAGCTCATGAAAAGTTTGTTTGCCGGCAAAACCTGTCCGACCTATCCTCGTGCAGCCAGTCCTCGAGCAAGCGGGCAGCCCGAGGTGCCCCATCCATGCCCACGATGGACGGGGCCAAGCTAGGCCTCACACCCCCTGTGGCCTGTGCCGTGGTCAGCTTTGCCCCGTGCCCTGCGGCCCCATCACACCTTCCTCTGTTGCACCAGGGTCTGTGCAGGGGGCCAGGGAGGTAGGGACCGTCCCAGGCACTGAGGACACCAGACAGATGCTCTCAGACACCCCATGGCCACCCGGGCAGGACCAGCGGTGGGTCCCTGTGTGGGACGTGGCACAGGGGACCACCGAGCCCCTGACACAGCAGCCACATGAGTGATCCATCTCCGTGCCACACTCTCGCCCCTCCCGGGCCGGCTCCTTTCCGAAGGCCGTGGGTGGTCTGAGATCCCCGGGCGCTCCGGAAGGCGCTAGGGTTGGTCGCGAGGCCTCGGGAGCTGGCAGGGGCTGAGGCTGCCGGGCTGCTGCCCGCCCTGCGCCTTTGCTCCCTGTGCTTCCGCAGAGGGACCTTGGCCATCAGCACCCCAAGGCCTGGGGGTCGCCCGGCGAGGTGGCCGCAGCTCATTAGGCAAGGAGGGTGGCACCGTGGAGTGTCCCCAGATTGAGGAAGGGGTGCACCTGGAGGCCCCCTGCCCGCAGGACAGCGATGACAGTGGCCCAGGTGCTGCAGGCCCACGGCCCTCACCCCTTCCAGGCTGAGCTAGCGCCTTCGGCCAGCACCTGCGTGAAGCCCCCCTGGCTTGGCACCTGCCCTGCGCCTGTGCGGCCGGTGAGTCACCTGGCTCCTTGCCTAGTGGGTGGCCACACTGCCACCGTCCCCACCCAGATGAGGCCTCAGATGCCCAAAGTGGTGACTGGTGCCCTTCTCAGTGGCGGCCCTCCCTGTCCGGCTCACTCCCCTGCACCCCTGGGTGTTTCCTGGGTCTCCTCCCAGGAAACCACCTGCTCCTGGCCCCTGGGGAGACAACCTGGGGCCACAGTGTCCCCCGCGCCTGCCCGGGGAGGCATGGTTAGAATCACTCCTGTTTTCCAGGGCAGGACACAGGAGCGGCAGGGAGACGCAATGTCCCGCCCCCCACGCCCCCCCACGCCCCCCCTGCCCCCCCTGCCCCCCCACGCCCCCCACGCCCCCTGCCCCCCACGCCCCCCTGCCCCCCACGCGCCCCACGCCCCCCTGCCCCCCACGCCCCCTGCCCCCACGCCCCCACGCCCCCCACGCCCCCCACGCCCCCCACGCCCCCACGCGCCCCACGCCCCCCTGCCCCCCACGCCCCCCACGCCCCCCACGCGCCCCACGCCCCCTCTGCCCCCCACGTGCCCTGCCCCCTCTGCCCCCCACACCCCCCTGCCCCCCACGCGCCTTCCCCCCTGCCCCCCACGCCCCCCAAGCCCCCCTGCCCCCTCTGCCCCCCACGTGCCCTGCCCCCTCTGCCCCCCACACCCCCCTGCCCCCCACGCGCCTTCCCCCCTGCCCCCCACGCCCCCCAAGCCCCCCTGCCCCCTCTGCCCCCCACGTGCCCTGCCCCCTCTGCCCCCCACGCCCCCCTGCCCCCCACGCGCCTTCCCCCCTGCCCCCCACGCCCCCCGCGCCCCCACGCCCCCTGCCCCCCACGCCCCCTGCCCCCCACGCCCCCCTGCCCCCACGCCCCCTGCCCCCACGCCCCCTGCCCCCCACGCCCCTGCCCCCCACGCCCCCTGCCCCCCACACCCCCCTGCCCCCCACGCGCCTTCCCCCCTGCCCCCCACGCGCCTTCCCCCCTGCCCCCCACGCCCCCTGCCCCCCACGCCCCCTGCCCCCCACGCCCCCCTGCCCCCACGCCCCCTGCCCCCCACGCCCCCCTGCCCCCACGCCCCCTGCCCCCCACGCCCCCTGCCCCCCACGCCCCCTGCCCCCCACGCCCCCTGCCCCCCACACCCCCCTGCCCCCCACGCGCCTTCCCCCCTGCCCCCCATGCCCCCCGCGCCCCCACGCCCCCCTGCCCCCCATGCCCCCCTGCCCCCCACGCGCCCCACGCCCCCTCTGCCCCCCACGCCCCCCTGCCCCCACGCCCCCCTGCCCCCTGCCCCCCTGCCCCCCACGCCCCCCCTGACCCCCCACGCCCCCCTGCCCCCCTGCCCCCCTGCCCCCCACGCCCTCCTGCCCCCACGCCCTCCTGCCCCCCTGCCCCCCTGCCCCCCACGCGCCCTGCCCCCCCTGCCCCCACGCCCCCCTGCCCCCACACCCCCCTGACCCCCCACGCCCCCCTGCCCCCTGCCCCCCACGCCCCCCCCTGACCCCCCACGCCCCCCTGCCCCCACGCCCCCCTCCCCCCCTGCCCCCACGCCCCCTGCCCCCATGCCCCCCTTCCCCCCTGCCCCCACGCCCCCTGCCCCCCACGCGCCAGGCACACAGGCACGGGGAGCCTTGCACCCTCGTTCTGCTGTTATTTCAGATCCACCGTTTACTCCATAACGCGGGCAGCTGTGGACGGAAACGAGCATCTTCCTACCGGGCAGCGAGATGCCTTAATGGACTAATTCTGAGATTTATTCTTTTATAATGAAAAAGAAACACCCTACTGTTTCCAATCCAGCCGCTCGAGAGTTTATTCTACTTAAGGCAGGAAATTGCAATTCAATAAACAGGTTTTCTCTGTTTTGTTTTATCGACTTTGTTTTGTGAACTCGAACAGAGAGAACGCGGAAGGAGCCCCGTACCCTTTGCCGGCTCCGACAGTTCCCACCACGGCAGCCTCGTGCCGTCGCCAGCGTGCCGTGCTCGTTGGACACGTCGGGCATCCGCCTCCCCCCACCAGCAGGGGAGGGTGGGTGTCGATCTGGGGGAGGCGGGGCCGCCCGGGCTCCAGCCCCGCCAGGCGGGCGGACCCGAGCTCTGGGCTACACGGAGGGTTCGGATCAGGAACATGCGGGACGGGGCTCTGGAACATTCTGAAAGAAGTGATACGAAGGCCCTAGGACTATCATTTCCCCCGGTGTTTCCCTGCGCGGCGCGGCTGCGTGGGGCGGCAGCCCCAGCCGTCACTGGCCGTAGGAAGCTAATCGCCGGGCACGGGAGGGGCAAGTACCTCCCTTCCGCTCCCATCAGAACCAAGCGTCTCAGCAACGATGGCCTTATTGTCCAGCCTCGAAGTCCCAGAGAGGACGAGAACCTGCCCCTGCTGGGCCTGTCACAACCTTCCAGATGGTCACGGAAAGGGAGCGGGCCGGCTCCTCCCTGGCCTGCCGTGTGACGCCTTCACACCCTGCAAGGGGCTCGGGCGTCGGGCGCTGCACCCTCCCGTGACAGCTGCAGCACCCTGTGTCCTTGCCCTTTGTGCCCAAGTGCCCGCAGTCAGCGCGTGTGAGAGCAGATGACAAAGCCACGTGAACCCCTGAGGAAGGGCAGGCAGGGCGGGCAGGTGCAGGTAGGCAGGGTCCGGGCTCAGAGCGACACCCTGAGGGCTCAGGCCTCTTCCCATCCCCAGCTCTGCCCTGCGGCCACCTGGAGCCACTTACCAACCAGCGAGCGGGGCCACCCTCCCCAGCCAGTGCAGTGGAGCACGCTGAGTGTCCGCCTGGGGGACGCACCCAGCCCTGGGCCAATCCCCGGGGCCATGGGAACGGGGCCAGCCCACCCAGACCACGCAGGGTGGGCCCTCGGGCACGCAGACCCCTGTGCCCCAGCAGCAGGGACAGGGCTGGCACGGGGACACCGTGGCCTGGGCCAGCAAAGCCCACAGATGTCCCCTCCCTCGTCTGAGGGCCAGCTGTCCGCAGCGAGCAGGGCTGTCTGGCTAACAAAGGAGCAGACCTCCCCCGGAGGACGTGCTTGTCAAACAAAAGTGGCATTTAAGACAAGACCACAGAGCAGACTCTGTGATTCGAGGGTCATTAAAGATGTTGACAGCGAGATTATTCATTCAGTGACATCCGGCAGCTTTTCTAAAGGAGAAATAAAATAACATCATCTCTCTTAGGCATCATGCCTGTTATATATGGGCACGTACTTAATATGTAACGTGCGGCTGTGAGTGTGTGGGGGGGAGAGGGAGGGTGGGAGGCGCGTGCAGATCAGAGGAGGCGACGTGTGTGAAACTGCCGGGAACATGCAGCCACATGGCACCCGCAAGACTGCAGCCACCATGACGATGGAGTCGTGTGGGCACGGGACAGGCACGTACGTATTTGTGGACAGGAGGGAGAGGGTGCGATTTCAGCAGATCCTGTTAGTCTGCAGGGCAGGGTAATCCGATCATGCTCTAACTGCTCATTTACACTGGAGCACATTTGCCGTGAGCTAATGCTCTTTTTCCTCCAATGCCGGTATTTTTACAAACCAGATTGCAGAGCTGTGCTCGTATGCTAAGAGAGATTCTGGGGAAAAGCAACCAGCCGGCGCACACACCTCGAGCTGACATTTGCACACTCCCCAGAGAATTGCAGGGGAGGGGCGGGAGGCTGGCGGCCCCCACCCCAGGCCCCCCAGGACTGGGCCCCAGGGAGGTCCACGTGGCCCCTCACGGGGTGGGTGCCCTCAGGGGTGACAGCTGCGGGGTGCCAACAGCGGGGGAGCCCCCGGGAACGGGGTGGCTTCACACACACCCTGCATCTGCTACAGGAGAACAGATTCCTGCTGGCTGGAGCCGCCCGGGTGTGGCCATTTGCCGGTCCCCCTCCCCGGCTGGGCACCCCCCTCTGTTGGTCTGAGCTGGGAGCTGTCTGGGTCGGGGCCACCACGGCTCTTGCAACATCTGATTCCGTCCCACGAAGCAGCGAGTCCCCATCACCCATGGTCACCCTGAAGGCCCAGGGGTGCCCCTCGCCCGCCTGCAGTGAGTGTCACGGGCGTCTCCCCAGGAGCAGCAGCCCCGTGTGAGTGATCCCTACGGAGGTCCCAGGGGAACCGGAGGGGAGGGCAGGGCACGGCCAGCCTCAGGTGTTCCAGGTGAAATCCTGTCTCGGGCCGACCCTGCAGGGAGGCCCGGAGAGTAAACTGCTGACCAGTTGTCACATCTCAGGGGACGGAGGATGAGGGCCATGGGTGCAGCCTGCCCCTGGGGGTGCAAAGCCCAAGGCGACTCAGCGGTGCCCGGGAGGGGCAGCCCTGGCGTGTGGCTGCAGCCCAGCTCCCCACCCCAACCCCCGCCCTGGGAGTTGCATGTGTGGTCACCGTGAGAGACCCCAAGGCCGGGAGGAAACAGCAGAGTGTCCCCCACGCCCCACTCCACACCACGCCTGATGCGGGCTCCAACCCCATTCCCACGCTGCCCCCCAGAGTGAGTGCGGACCCCACAGGTTGGGGCAGAGGCTTCTCTCCCTCTCTCCTGGGATGTGAGGTCCCAGAAGGCGGCAGCCCTGCCTGTCACCGGACACTCAGCGGTGTGGACGGTGGGCAGGAAGCCCTCGGAGCACACGAGGCCGTCAGCAGGACGAGGCAGGCAGGAAGCCAGTTCTGGCTCCCGTTCCCAGTCCTGCGAGCTGGGGAAGACGCGGAACCTCGAGGCCGGCTTCCTCCCCTCAGCACCCCTCCTCGCGGGGCAGCAGAGTTTGGCCCAACCCGGTCCCCCCACCCCACCTTTAGCGGCCCAGCAGCTGCAGCCACCTGGACCTCCGCCTCCTCCATCCCCAGCCCAGGCTGGGCCGTCCCGGGAGCCCCTCCGTCCTCAGGCCACACAGCTCAGCCTGAGAAGCCAGAGGAGCCGAGCAGGGAGGGGCTTCTAGCACCCAGGGAGTGTCAGAGTCTGACCCTGGCACCTTCCCCTTGGGCTCGAAGGAGCGAGGTCAGGCCCCTGCACTGGGCTCAGCGCCCTCCCCTGCCACTCCAGCCCTCGCCTGCCCGTTCACCCCACGGGCTCCAGGCTCCTCTGCGGGGGAAGCAACACCTGTGCAGCCGGCCCACCCAGATGGGCCCTCTGGGCTCTTTTGGAGACATTTAGGGGGTCTGGGGTGAGCTCTGGGCTGGAACTACCGGGCCAAAGGCCTGGTTTACGGGGAGGGTCCCTTGCACACAAGGCTGACGTCGTCTCTGGGCGCCGTCTCTGAGAACCGTCCTCGCACAGGAGGGCTCCACGGGGAGCCATGAGGGAGGAGCGGAGGGTCCCACCCCTCGGAGACCCTGGGCCAGGCCATGCTGTAAGATCCCAGGTGTCCATGTGGTCACCCCACGCTCCTGAGGGCTCTGGGACCCCACCCCGTGGGTCTCTCCCCTGCACTTGGCACTGACTCGGGATTCCTGCCCCGTCTGCTCCCTGCAGGGCCCCTCTGAAGATAGAAGGCTCTTGGGGACATGAAAAGTCAAGGGAACTTGGCCACGTCTGCCCACGAGGTGTGTGCCCTGGAGCCGAGCTCACCAGGAGGGGAGGGAGGGGCCGGCGCCTACCCCGGCCTCCAGGCAGACGGCGGAGACACACGTGTTGATGTGAGTTTGGCGACTGCGTGAGTCAGACCATCAGCCAATCAGAGCCTGGAGGAAACATGTGGTTTGAACTTGGGTCGGCTGCAGAACACGCAGCTCCCCATGGAGCCACGCGGGTTTGAACTAGAAGGTTCTGCGCACCTTAGCCTCGGGAAGTGGAGGAACCCCCTGCGACGTGGGACTGGGAAGGGAAGGTGAGACGTGGTCCCAGGAGGGGGCCCTGGCGGGGGAGCCAGGTGGGGGAGCAGGAGGCCGGAGAAGCCCCTGTGGGGCCTCCTGCAGGGGTCCGGGACTCCGCACCCCCACGGCGCCCCGGCTGCTGCGGTTCCCAGGTCTCTGGGCAAGTCCCGGGAAAGCCACGGTGCCTTCCTCATCCCACCCGGACCCTCCCCTGCCTGTCTGTGCCACGGCCCCTGGGGCACCCAGCTCACCTCAGCCTAGGGCAGGATTGGCTGCAACTCTGTGAAGCTGGCCGCGACCCCCACGCGCCTCTGGAGACGGTCACCTTCCACCCTCAGGCGAGCTTTCGAGACGGCCACGGCAACGCCCGCAAGCCACGTCCTCACTGTGCAAAGGCCGGGCACGGGGCCCCTGTCATGGGCCATGCTGTCCCCGCCCAGCCTCTCCGCCGGCCTGGCCCCTGACGGGTGTGCGGTGCAGCCGGTGTGCACCCTGTGACGCACACAGCACCCTGCCCACGCGGCGACCACGCCGTCTGCGTCTCACCTCGAGGAGGCTGAAGGTCGGGGTGCAGTGGCGCTAGGATTGGAAGCCACGTGCCACACCAGCCCGTCCCTGCCCCAACCCGCCCTGTGACCCTCAGCCTGGCCTGTCCCTGGCAGTAGCGGAAGTGCTCGCGGACCGCCACAGCCGTCCGGCTTCCGATCCCTCCCTGCACACAGCTCACGTTTCCAGAAAGCTGGCCGGGCTCCAGGTGCGACCTGGGAACAGGAGCAGTGAGGGTGATGGAGGCTCCTCTGCCAGCAGCCCGGGACGCCGGAGCACAGCCAGGAGGGACCACGGGGACGCTCTTCTGCCCCGCCGCCCCCCCCCCCCCGCCACTGCCACTTCGCTCACACATGTACATGTGTTGCTCTATTTTTACAAATCCTCCTTGGCACACTGTACGTCCTGGAACATGTGCAATTTCCATGCCGTGGGTGGGAAAATCTACAGCTAAACTCCACAGATTCTGCAGATTGCAAATCCTCCGTGTTGCTACATACATTTATTAACACATTCCGCCCCCCAGCCTGCGGCCTTGCAGGAAACCAACCACTGCTACTAATGAGAGTGAAGCTTTGTGGTTTGAAGCCACTGAGTTTTGGGGTATTTTGTTATGCAGCAATAGATAACTGATACAGGTATTAGTGTGAACTTACTTTTTAAAATTTATTAATAGTAAAAAGGCTTCTTGCTTGCAAGTGTCTTCCAAGAGTGTCTAGAGGCCCCAGGAAAGAGGGACGTTGCCTGGAGAGATGACGGCACTCCAGAGTTTGGGAGCCTGCACGTCCCTGCTGACAGCTCATCCTGCACATTGTCCCACCCTCCCTGCTCGCCCAGCGGGAATCCACGGAGCACCAGCTACCCAGCAGGCAGCAGTGGACGGACATGGGACAAGTTAGCAGACAAACAGGGGACCTGCCCTCGGGAGTGTCCATCCAGGCACCTTTCACGTGGCGACTCTTGGGACTTGGTTTCCAGGCACAGACAGCACCGGCTGTGTAGGGAGGACACAGCCTCGCCCGAGTCACACGGGGAGCTGCAGAAACCAGACCCAGCCCGCCCCCTCTCAGCCCCCAATCCTGCTGCATCCCAGAAGCACCAACGCCCGGTCTCCAACAGACACATCCGGGGTGTCAGGTTGAGGTGGCGGGCCCCCAAGGCTCTCCAGCTCATGGGCAAATGCCCCTGTCCCCCCCACCCCCGGGCTGTGCTGGCTTCCCCACGTCAGGGCACAGTCCGGCTGGCCCAGGGCATGGCTGGGTCACCAACGGGCACAAGACCAGGCTCTGCCCTCCCCAAGGTCCTCACAGTGTTGGCTTTAGAGAGCTGCAGCTGTTCAGGAAGCTGCTCTCCCGGCTGGGGAAACAAGAAGAGAAAGAGGCAAACAACAGGGAGCTGAGAGGCTCCGGCCACTGAGCCGCTGGTTCCCGAGTGCTCGGAGGAGCCGTCAGAGCAGCCGGCCACGTGCTCACCAGGGAGCCTGCCACCGGCCCGCAGTCCACTGTGTGTAGAACAAGGCCTTCCAAGTGACATTTTCCTAGGTGGTTTTAGGCAAATGCCTTGTCATAATATTTGTGCTAAGTCACCTTTTATGATTTTTTAAGCTCCTAGGCTAGCTCAAAAAGAAATCTTTCAAAATAAGGCCAGCTTAGCCAAAAGGTCATGGGTTTGCAAACCAAACAGTGGGCTTAAGGGGCCAGGGTAGCGAGTTCCTGCCGACATCCGGCCGTCAAAGGGGCGAACGGCAGGGGCGACAGGTGGCCCAGCCCGTGGTCCAGCCCTGGTGATCCTGGGCCGGCAGCAGTGAGCATGTCCTGCGGTCGTCCGGCACCAGCACCCCAGCGTGGTGTGGACACTCGGGTCCCAGCACAAACCTGTCATTAACTGGAGGACTGTGGCTTCCGGGGGCAGAGCGGCCCACTCAAGCCCACTTCTGTGGGACAGGACACTGCACCTCACACCCCAGCAGGTGGGGGCACAACCTATCAACACGCCCTGCCCCTCCCAGACCCATCGTGACAGCCCCGCCCAGGAGCCTCCCTGCCACCCTGTTCCCGTCACACGGATGCTAAGTCAAGGCACAGAGAGGCTGAAACTCTCACCCAAATGTTAAGCAGAGGCCGGGATTCAAGCCTCGTCTGCCAACCCCTGAGCCTGCCATGCTGGCTTCCAGCAAAGGGAATACTTGTGTTTCCTCTAAAGGCTAAATATTTAAGCACTTGTTTTTATGAGCTGAGACTCCCCGGTGTGAATTTCGAGCTTGGGTAGAACAGCTCCCCCCCAGGCAGCTGGAGAACAGAATCTACAGAGACCTGGGTCACAGTCGCTCTTCAGCCCAACCTCTCCCTGGCGTCCGGCCCTGCCTCCATCCCAGCCGCTCTGCCTGCCCGGGTTTCCTCTCCCAGCACGGCAGGCGCAGCCACCAGGGCCTGACCTGCATCTCCAGGGGGTGCAGAGCCAGGAGGAGGGGTGCAGGGGAGGTCCCAGGGGGAACAGTGGTGGCCCCTGGGCAGCCCAGAGATGGCAGCAAGCCACCTCTGCCTGTGCCCCTCCCGGTGCCGGGCGGACGGACGTGGGGAAGGTCCAGGACCTTGCCCTCCATGGCCGTCCAGGCAGAATCGGGCGCCCTGGAGGGGTGAGTGTGTGGAGGGCTGCAGAGGGTCTGGGAGGCCCAGATGGGCCCCGCCCCACCTCACATCCTCCCAACCCTGCTGGGCTCTCAGGGTGACCAAGGGGCACAGAGATGCCCACTCACATCCCACAGTGGCTCAAGGCCACCCCTGGGTGCCAGGCACAGGGGGCTGCGTGGGTGATGTTTCTGCTTTCCCCTCACTCACCCCCTCCCAGACTTAGTGGTGCTACACTCCCCCCCCACCCCAGCCCCGGGCGTTCTACACGCCCGCCCACACTGGCACTGGTGGGCACCCAGGAGGGAGGGTCAGCCCGGCCAGCTGTGCAGAGAGGCCCAGCCCTGCCGGCGGGAAGCTGCCTCCTTGCCCACCCAGCCCCACCCTCACCCCACTGAGCAAGCTGGAGTGGGGAGGAGAGCGCAGCTCCCTTTCCAGGGCACGAGAAGTTGGGGAGACCAGGGAGGAGGAACCCTGGCCGCCCTGGGGAGAGCGCCTGGAAATATCTAATGCCCAACCACTGCACCTGCCAGGAAGCCTGGTGCCCCAGGGCCCTCACCCAGGCCCGCATTGCCCCCTGGGAGGGCGAGGGACCCACCAGCCTGCAGGGCGGGGCGGGGACAGCAGCCTGGGCGCCTCCCTCTCCCTCCACCGCCCCCCGAGGCTGGGCGCGCCGCTCGCGCGCTCAGAGGAGGAGGCTCCAGAGCTGGGAGGGCGCGGGCGCGGCGGGAGGCGTGCGGAGCGGTGCGGGAGAGCGCGAGGGAGCGGGGCCGAGCAAGAGAGGGGAGCGCGCCGGGCAGCAGTGCGTGCGCTCAGCTCTGCCGCGCCAGAAGCCGTCCTCGGGACCGCACTGCTGCCCCGGCCGGCCCGGGACCTGTGGGGCTTGGAGATCCGAGGCCGCCCGGAGCCCGCGGCAAGTACTGAGCCCGGAGGGAGCCGGAGGAAGCGCGGGGTCTGGAGCCGGGAGCCCGCGGCAAGCGCAAATCCGAGCGCTCCAGGGGCAGCGCGTTCTGGGTCGGCGCCTCCTGGCTAGACGGTGCCCCGCTCGCCCTCCTGTGTGCGCCCTTTCCTGGGGCTCCTCCTCTGTCCCCGCCTGTGACCCGCCCGCTCTCGCCCGGACTTCGAGCCCTGGAACGGGGCACAGAGCTGCAGACCCGGCACCCGCCATGCGCCTCAACAGCTCTGCGCCGGGCACCCCGCGGCCGCGCTCGGGGCTGGAGGCGGCGCTCCTGGCCCCGGGCTTCGGCAACGGTTCAGACAACGCGTCGGAGAACGTCCTGGCCGCGCCCAGCAGCGACCTGGACGTGAACACCGACATCTACTCCAAGGTGCTGGTGACGGCCGTGTACCTGGCGCTCTTCGTGGTGGGCACGGTGGGCAACGCGGTGACGGCGTTCACGCTGGCGCGCAGGAAGTCGCTGCAGCACCTGCAGAGCGCCGTGCACTACCACCTGGGCAGCCTGGCGCTGTCCGACCTGCTCATCCTGCTGCTGGCCATGCCCGTGGAGCTGTACAACTTCATCTGGGTGCACCACCCCTGGGCCTTCGGCGACGCCGTCTGCCGCGGCTACTACTTCCTGCGCGATGCCTGCACCTACGCCACAGCCCTCAACGTGGCCAGCCTGAGCGTGGAGCGCTACCTGGCCATCTGCCACCCTTTCAAGGCCAAGACCCTCATGTCCCGCAGCCGCACCAAGAAGTTCATCGGTGCCATCTGGCTGGCCTCGGGCCTGCTGGCGGTGCCCATGCTGTTCACCATGGGCCAGCAGAACCGCAGCGCCGACGGCCAGCACCCCGGTGGCCTGGTGTGCACGCCCACCGTCCGCACTGCCACCGTCAAGGCCGTCATACAGGTGAGCAGCCTCTTCCAGGGGGAGAAGCGCCCACTGGGCGCCAGGCTGGGGTCTCTGGAGGAGGCACCAGTAGCCATCTGTCCCGGGGAGCCTCGGCTCTCCCCTTTCCCACACCCCAAAATTACTTTCCAGTGGGGTAGGTACCCTGTGGGCACGGGAGTGGAGAGCTGAGAAAGTCTCGCCCGGGGAAGCTGGGAAGGGAGGGCCCAGTGGGGGAGGCGGACACCCTTCCTCCCACCCCTCACTCCAGCGCTGCCAGGCCCAGCCCCACCCTCCCCTTCTATGGAGGGGGGCCAGAGACCCTGCCAGTGACCTCCCTGGGGTCTGTGGATGGACCTCAGGTGTCTCCAAATTCCTAAAGAGCTAATGGAGACTGGCAGGAGCTGGCGTCAGCCTCTTTCAAGGGAGAGTCCCTTTCATCTGCTTCTCAGCAGGCTTTGTGCCCCCTGCAGAGATGCCCCAAAGTGGCCCCTCAGGCCCCTGGGCTGCCCCGCCTCGGCACAAGCCTGAGTGTCAGAGCTGAAGCCGATGCCATCTTGGGCTGGTCCCCAGTTAGCCTCAGTTTCCCCACCTGCAAAATGGAGTAGTCGTGGCGCTGCCCTCAGAGGGCGAGCATTGGGGCACCCTGGTGGGAAGGGCTGGCGTGGGCCGTGGCACGTGGAAGCACTCAGAGGGGACGGCGGTGGCTGGTGGTGGCGGTGGTGGTGACGTCTCTGCCGGGGAGAGAGGCCGGAGGGTGTCCACAGGGGAGGTCGGGGCAGACACGACACTGAATGGCATCTGGGCCCTCGGACCCGGGTAGCCTTGAAGGTCGGGTTCCCTCCATCCCAGGGCGGGCTGCGGAAGGCGGGGAGAGAAGGGTCTGAGCAGGGTCTCTGCCGGGCCAGACGGGCCAGGGCAGCCCCAGCATCAGCCCCCTCCCTGCAGAACTTCCGCGGCGGCCTCGTGCCCGGCGGGGATACGGCAGTGCCAGGGAGGGCGCCGCCTGCCCCTGTGACCCCCTGGGCCCTGGCTGACCCTCCACCAACCACTGCTGAGGTCGGCCATGGGGGCAGAATGAGACTCCTGTCCCCGGCCGTGTGTGCAGCCTGTGGCTACAGGTGTCCCCGTGGGGAGGCCCCTCCCGAGCAGCTGCGAGGGGGTGAGTCAGAGCCCTGCTCTCCAGGGAGATTCCTGCCCTTCGCCAGGGGCAGACGCAACAGGGCCGAGGGTGGGAAACAGACTGGGAAATCTTCCGCCTCCTCTGAGGCTCATTCTCTTGCCTCAAGCTCCTGTCTTTGATGGGCTTTGCCCAGAGGCTCTGGTTGAGGGGCCTGGGGGCAGCAGCCCCGGGTCAGATCCCCACCAGGGGTCCGTGTGCCCGGTGCCCACCTGGAGATGCTGCACTCAGCCCCCTCCCCTCCTGTCCCCCCAGGCCTGGGCAGGAGCAGCATGTCCTTTCGAAATCATTGCAAACGGACGCAGCAGAGGGAGAGAGGACAGCCCGGCCCCAGCTCTACGAAATGTCCCCCTGTCCTGTGGACCCTCTGCTGGGCCCTCGGAATTGGACACCCACACGACATCGCTTGGCCCCAAAGTGCCGTGTGCCTGGTCCCACTGCCAGGTGCTGACCCCCTCAGACACCTGTGGAGCGTTGGCCCTGGGCAGGTGCCGCTGACCAAACACTCTCCGGCTTCCTTAGCGCCCCCGGACAGCGTGGTCCCCATTTGTCTTTAAGGGGCTCAGCCATGTGCTTGGGAGTGACTGATGGCAAGGCCACTCTCCCTTCCGAAGCTAGTGGCTGTGCCCAGGCTCCACGGGTCCTGCACACCAGCTCCTCTGTGCTCGTGACAGGAGCGTGCCCTACCGGAGAGGCTGGGCCTGCCCACCCCCCACCCCCCACCCCCAGCTGCCATCATAGGAGGGTTTCCAGGGTGGGGGGTTGTGCGGTCCCCATGTGGGTTGCTGCGCTGTCTGGCAGATCCAGGCAAATGTCCACTGTTTCCAAACTGTGGCCAGAGCAGAGCTGGACGTTGGTCCTCGTGCCCCTCTCCTTGACCATGTTTGGAAGGTCGAGGTGTTGGCCAATCAAAACAGCCCCTCTTCCCAAAACAGCTTGGCCTTCCCAGCCCACGTGTCCCCACGGGGCCTGCCAGCCTCCCCCCCCCGGTGAGACTCTGACCTGGGCACTTGCCAACAGAATCGGGTTAGAAAGGAGGTGGTTTGGTGGTAAAATTGGTGCAACTTTGAGCACTGCCAGGCGGGCGGCTGGCACGTGTGCCCGGGGCCAGCAGGGCGACTGAGGGGAGGAGCCAGGCTCAGAGGTCTTCAGGATGCCCTGGGGCTCTCCGAGGACTGCCCCGCTCTGACCCACACACGTAGCCCTGCCCACGTGGACCGGCCCTGAATCTCGCGTGGCCCCCTGCAGTCCAGGCCCGGCCTCCTGCTTTGACCACAGGTGTGACAAGGTCCCCCTGGCACAGACTGTGTGTCAGCAGGGTCCCGTGTTCACTGCCCCGGGAGTGTGTGCACGCACACGTGTGTGTGTGCAGGGCACTGATAGGGACAGAGGCCTGGGCACTCGGGCGTCCGGCTCAGATCTGACTGAGGTGGCCCTGTCCTTCGGAACGGTTTTCAGAGACCTCCTCCATGGCACACACCAAAGCAAGCCCTGCCGGCATCACCAGGCGCGAGTCCATTAGATCTGCCATTAGCGGCCGCTGAGGGCCTTTTTATCACATCTCATTAGTGCCGTTGTCCACGGCAGAGGGAACTCAATCCTGGGCTCAGCCTGTGGCCTTGTCCCTTGTTGTTCAGAAAACCTCTTCTGCGTTTCGTGCTCCGAGCTGACCCCGGGGGCCCAACCTCCCTCCAGGGGGAGGGGAGCACTGAGGAGCCCTCTCTGGCCCCGCTGCATGCCGGGAGCTGGCCTCGTACACCCCTGCCGGGAGCCCATGGCAGATGGGTCTCAAGGTGACGTCTGGACACCCAGGCCATCAAGGGCTGACAGATTCCAGGAGGGAGAGGCACCCAGGACCTGTTTCCACAGGGAAGAAAGTTGGTTCCCCTGCGCTCGGGCCTGGACGGTGCCCCGCGGCTCCCCAGCGGCTGCTCCGCGGGCTGCACCTTGTTCTCCGAAATATACACGGGCTGTTTGGAGGCCCAGAAGAGTGACGTCTCCCGCTCACTCCCAGTGCTGAGGGGGCTGGGAGGGGTGGCCACTCTGAGGAGAGCACATGGGGACCCGCAGACCTGGCCCGAGGGCCGGGGTTCTGGGTGTCCTCACAACCTGTCTGCAGTTCGGAACTTTTCCAAGTTGGGAAGTTGCAGAAGGAGTTCTGTGTGGGTCCCACAGGGACAGAGACTGTGGCAAGGAGGGGCAGGCAGCAGACCCCCAGGACGGTGCCCGACATATAACCACAGTTCTCCGTCTGCACCTCGGGGGGTGGAGTGGGTTGGCGCGAGGGAAGGGGTCACGCACTGAAAGGGGTCTGGGAAAGGGGACACAGGAGGGCTGCGGGGTAGGCAAGCTTAGCCTGGAGTCGACACTGCGTATTAGCGATGCTCTTTGTGTATGTTTGAAAACTTTGTAATTACGAGTTTGCAAAAGGCCAGGAGGCCGTGTGCAGGCAGGACAGAGTCGGCTTGTGAAACCTGCCTTCAGACTGCGGCTCCGAGGCCCCGGCGTGAGGGAGGGTCTGGCCTATGCCTGGGGGCCAGGCAAGAGATCACAGGGTGAGGACACACAGACGGACCCCCGGCTGGACAGGGACAGAGCCCGGAGGTGCCCCCGGCCAGGGACGCCCAGTCCGACCCTCTGTGCTTCCCGAGGGTGCGGGTCAGGCTCTCAGGGGAGACGGGCGAGTGAGGGGGCTCAAGGGGCTGGAGCTGCCCGCAACTGGCTCAGACCCGGCCTGGAGTCCTGGAGGAGTGACGTCCCCTGGCCCCTGGGTCCCCAGCTCTGCGTTGGGACCCAGATGTCAGCTCTCCCGGCCGTCCTGCGCTCAGACTGACGGCCGTCTGAGGACGTGTCTCTCCAAGGACACGGCGTGTGCGGAGGCCCCGTCTGCAGCTCTGCGGGTGCTGAGGGGCTGTGGGGCTGCAGCCGCCCTGCGCCGGCCGAGCACCCCGTGCGCAGGTCACCCCGGGCCAGGCCTCGTGACCTCGGAGCTCGGAGCCTTGCAGCCCTTCTGCAGGGGTCGCCCAGCGGCAGTGAGGCCCCCGGGCTGGGCGGAGCCCTGGCGGGCGCAGGGCCGGCATCGGGCCGGGTGCGAATGTCGACCTGGTTTTCCTCAAGCGTAAAGTCCCGTCTGGTCATCTAGTAGTTTGTGTTTTTTTCTCAAACTTTCCTTTTTTAAAACATTGTGGTGAAATACATGTGACATAAAATGTGCCGTCGTAACTGTTTGCTCCGGCGGAGTTCCGTGTTGTCAACCACCCTCCCGTGGCACCTCCATCACCACCATCCAGAACGTTCTCGTCTCCCCACAGTGAAGCTCCGTCCCCATTAGACACCCCACCCAGCCCCGGTGACCTCTCTTCCACTTTCCCTCCCGGTGAGTCGGTGACTCACACCCGAGGAATCCCACGTCACAGAGTGAGACAAGCCAGACTCTGGGGTGACCGTGGCTGGCCACATGCTGTTCTGGGGGGGCTGAGTGCAGGACAGGAAGCAGCTTGGGGAGGGGTGGTGGCCGCGGGGTGCCAGGCACCCTGGGGTGACGGAATGTTCTGTGTTGGGCTGTGGCTATGGTGGGGGTCACACAGACAAATATTCATCAAAACCCTGGGACTGCGGATGAGGGCTGTTCCGGCACCTGTGAGTCTGTGTCAGCGAGTCTGTGGCCAGCAGAGTGGCAGGGAGCTCCACGGCCCCGTCCTCTGACGGCTGCGCTGGGTGGCGAGGTCCCCTCCCCCCTGAGCCTTTGCGCCCCTCGAGGTCCTGCTGCCCTGAGCAGCCAAGAAGGTGCCAAGAAGGCCCAAACGGACCAGAGGCACCCCGGGAGCTCCCAGCCGCTCTCACCAGCACAGAGGGACATGGGGTCCTGGTTCTTGGCACCTGGAGGGGACGGTGTTCCTGAGGCCATGCTGTGGGGTCTGCCTGCCCCAGAGACCCCGCTGCTCCCCAGCGGCCCCCAGGGTCCCACTCTGCTGCGGCCAGAGAGGGTGCGCTGCGCTCCTTCAAGGCCCAGCTTTACGCTGGCTACGGGACCCTGGGCAAGAAGAGCAACCTTCTGTGCCTCAGTTTCCCCAGCAGCCAACTGGAGACGAGGGTTCCTCTGTGGTTTAGTGGGTCAACGCAATAAAGCACTTGGGACCATGCCTGGGGCCCGGTAAGGGCTCAGGCACCAACACGCTGGTTTGTATTGCTAATGCAAACGACGTGAGGTCCGTCGTCCACACGCGTGCACACTGCAGGGTCTTGCAGGGACCCCCAGCCTCGCTCCCACGCCAATTAGGTCTGGGAGCCACGGGCCCTGGTCGGCATCTGTCCACCGCCTTCGAGAAGCACTGGCAGCCCGGGGGCCGCGCCTGGGCCAGGCCTCTGCGGCAGCCGTGCTGGGGGATTCTCCTTGAGCATGTGGGATGACGTCCTTGCCCTCCTCCCCACCTTCCTCCTTCCGTCCTTCGTTCTTTGTTCGCTCACCAAGCACCTGCCACATGCCAGGCACCGTGGGGACATTAGTGAACAAGTTGGCCAGAGTTTCTGCCCCCGTGGAGCTCAGGTCCCACCGGAGGAGACAGGAAATAAGCTAAATAGGGACAACATGTGAACAGTAGACAGTGACAAGTGCAGGGGGGAGGGGTCCAGGTCGGGAAGGTCCCCCAGAGATGTGCACCTGGGCAGGTGTCGGGCAGATGCCAGGCAGGTGCCCGGTGCGATGGAGGGACGGCCAGGGGCCGACGGCCGGAGCGGAGTGAGCCGGGCAGGGCGGCGGCGCCGGCAGATGACGTGACCAGGCTGCGCCTTCCGGTCTAGGAGCCCTGAGTAGCCCCGGGAGCCTGAGCAGAGCCGCGACGTGGCTGCCGTCTCGAGGGACGGTTCTGCCTGCCTTGCTGGCACCTGGGGCCGGGGGATGGTGAGGAGGCTGCTGCCACATCCCAGGTGAGTGACCAAGGTGGCCTAGACCAGGTGGGGGTGGAGAAAGCAGCAAAAAAGTGGTTGGGCGCTAACATAGATACACATTTTCCTTTGTTTTAATTTTATTTTTCCATTTACCTGCAGTAAGAGTCTCTGCTTTGCTTATGTCTCTGAGCTTTGACCGATGCAGTCACGTAAGCTCCGTGGGAGGAAACACAGCCCAGTCCCACCACCCCCAGCGTCACCCTGCTGCCCCGGGGCCCCCACGCCGGCCCCCAGCAACCGCCGACCCCTCCGGGGTGTCACATGGGCGGCCGTCTGGGATGCAGCCCTGGGTCAGACCCCTCCTTGACACACTCAAGGCTCCCTCTCGCGCCTGCACCAGCCACTGGTGCCGTTTGCTGCGGAGGAGGAGTCCGTGGGGTGGAGGCGCCACATCTTCTCCGTTTGCCCATCAAAGGACACTGGGGATGTTCCCGGGTTTTGGCGATATTCCCATGCGGGATTCCGTGTGAAAATACATTTCCACGTCTCAGGAGTGGGACGGCTGGGCGGCACAGAGGGTGTACGTGCAACTGCGCAGGGGACGCCAGCGTTTCCAAGGTGAAAATCCTGTTTCCCTTGGACTGTCCACTTGGAACGTCCCCAGCAATGTAAAGATACTCGTCACTCTGCGTCCTGGCCAGCGCTGGTATCGGCACGTTCTGGTTTTGGTTTGTTTTCATTTCCCCACTGGACTGGGTTTGCAGTGGTAATGTGCGGCTTCGATTTGCATTTCCCAGTGACTCACGACGTTCAGCATCTTTTCCTGTGCTGATCTGACATCTGCAATTCTTCTTTGGCAAAGCGTCTGTTCCAGTTGCTCATTTTTAAAATTGGGTGGTGGTTTCCTTATGGTTGGGTCTTGAGCGGTTCCAAGTATATTCTGCGTACAAGTCCTTCGTCAGGCGTGTGATTTGCAGATATTTTCTCCCCATCTGTGGCTCATCTTTTCGTATTTCTAACATCGGATTTCACAGAGCAAAAGGTCGTCATTTTGATGATGTTCAACATGTCGGAAATCTTTATGGCTCGTGCTTTTGTGTCTAAGAGCTCAGTGCCTAATCCAAAGTGAGGAAGATTCTCTTCTGTTATCTTCTAGACATCTGATTTTTTAAATTGATGTTTATGCACCCATTTCGAGTTAACTTTTCTGCAGGGCGTGAGGTATACTCGTGTGTTTTGTTTTGCACACAGTTAATCCAAATGCTCCGGCACCTCTTGTGAAAAGATGATCTTTTCTCCATCAAAGGTTCTTTGCGCCTTAGTCAAGTCGAGTCAGCCGACCGTGTCTGTGGGGTCCATATCCAGGCTTCCATCTGTCCCTGTGATCTGCATGTCCGGCGTCCGCAGTCCCCCGCTGTCTTGATTACCATAGCACCACAGTAAGCCTTGCGGGTAGCATGAGTCTTGTGGCTGTACCCATCTCTTCCAACTTGTCCTGGCTATTCCAGCTCCTCTGCATTCTACGTGAGTGTTAGAACTGGCTTGTCAGTACTGCAAAAGCCCTGCTGGGTTTTGACTGGGACTGTGTCACCCTACAGGGGAGGCGTGGCTTCCTGACCTCAGTCTTCCGGTCCGTGAGTGCAGGACATCTGTCCATTCATTAGGTCTTCTCCGATGTCTTTTATCGGTGGTGGTTCTCAGCAGGCAGATCCTACTCATATGTCATTAGATTTGTTCCGGAGTATTCCTGCCTTTGGCTGCTATTGCATATGGTACCTTTTTTTGAAATTTTCTGTCTCTGATGTTTTGATGGCTCACATACACAAACGTAATTAGTTTTTTGCATATTGATCTTGTGTCTTGCAACTGTGATAAACACACTTATTAATTCTAGAAGGTTTTTGTGGGTTCCTTGGGATTCCAGTGGTCAGTGGTGTCATCTGTGAACACAGAGCTCATCGCTTCCTCCCTGCCTCGTTTATGTCCTTTCCTTGCTCCGTTGCTCTGGCTGTGACTTGAGCACAGCGATGACCAGGACAGACGTCGTTGCCTTGCTCCTGACCTTAGGGAGAAAGGCTTGTGCCTTTGTAATCAAGTATGAAGTTTTTAGTTTGAGTTTTTAGTAGAAGCTCTTTATCAAGTTGAGACGGTTCCCTTCTATTCCTAGTTTCCTACGAGTTTTTTAAAATCATGACTGGATGTTGAATTTTGTGCAGTGATTTTTCTGTGTCTATTAGTATGATCATACTGTTTTTCTTCATTATTCAGTTAATACAGTGAATGATAGTGTTTTGTTGTGGTGGTAAAATGTACTTAACATAACATTTGCCACTTTAACCATTTTAAGTGTACAGGTCAGTGGCGTTAGGTACATTCACACTGTCGCGTGACCATCTCTGCTGGAATCGCCAGCTGCCTCCAGTGAGCTCCCAGCGTTGTGGTCTGTGGGCTCAGCCGGCCAGCCCGAGCCCCAGGAAGGCCCCTGCAGGCTTCTGAGGACCCCCGACATGCAGGCCCCTCTCCGGGGGCTTGCGTGCAGGTTCAAGCCTCTTCCCAGCCCCAGCCTGACCTCTGCCTCCTGCTTGGGTAGCTAGTTCTGCCCAGACCTCGGCCCCTGTGTCTCCATCCAGAAAATGCCCCCCGGGCAGGGACATGGGTGACTATGGACCCACCTGTGAGTGTCCCTGCAGGGCCACAGTCTGAGGCTTTCCCAGGGTCCAAACACAATTGCCTGACGCGTTATGTGCAGCTTTATAGCTGTTTATGGCAGGAGAGCTAGTCCAGGACCCCAGGGAACAATCATCTGCAGGTTTTAAACACTGGCTACTTTCAAAAATATCTGAGGCAGCTTATGATAAAATATGTTGGCTCAAAGGAATTAGTGAAACAATGTTGCAAGAGAATACATAACAAAGAAACAGTTATCCTAGAAACACGGATCCCGAGGCTTTGAGTAAATCTCACACCGAGGCTTATGAAAAAGAGCAACATTGTTTGGACTTAAACATTTTTGGCCCTTGTCTGTTAAAAGGTGAATTTATTATAAATTTCAGTAACTCTCCTTTGACATATTTAAAGGTTAAGAGCATTCTTCAGAGAGTTTTGTGCTCTTAAAACTCAAAAACAGTTCCTCTGTTTAAAATAAAACCACACTCCCAGCCTGTCGACGTTCAGAGAGTGCTGGGGCTGTTTAGGAATAATTCCTGCTTGTGAGTTACCAAGTTCCAACTGCTCACAGACGCCACTGTCCAGGGCATCGTTCCCCAGTTGTCTGGCAGGACCGTGAGCCCCCAGCTCCCGAGTGTCGGGGACAGTGCGTGGGTCTGGGTCGTGCCAGAAGGAGCAGGAGCAGAGCATCGGGCTGTCCGGCGAGCGGCTTTGTAACCCCGTGGCCGCGGGCTGCGCGCCCGACAGGATGTGCACAGTAGGAAGTGGCTGTCCAGGCTGCTATTTATTGCCTGGCGATGAGGGAGAAGCCGTCGCATCTGGGCCGAACCAATCCCCCAGGGGGCCGCCCCCAGGATGGCCAGACCCAGGGTCGCCCCCACCCAGACCCTCAAAGCACGGAAGCTGCAGTTGGGGGCAGGGGTCTTTCGGGCCCAGGGGCCTTCCCAGGCGGCCTGAGGCTCCCCTCTCTGGCCTGTCCCCGGCGTGGGGAGCCCCAGCACTGCCCGTCACTGTCCCGCTGCCCTGCCGGGCTGAGGGGGGGAGCAGAGCCGAGCCGGGGAGACGGACTGGGGATTCTCAGGATGCAGCTCCAGGTGACCACACTGACCCACTGGGTGGTCTCCAGGGGGTCCTCCCGTCACGGCAGGTCAGCTTGAGTCGCAGAAGGACAGACGGGGCCACGGGCAAGATCTGTGCAGCTGCAGCCGCCCATAGGAGGCGGGCGGGGCCACTGGCCTGGCACAGGGTCGGGGCCCAGAGTCTGCCCAGCTCTAAGGCCTGTGTGGCCGAGGTGCACTGTCCCCTCTGGGGACCTGAGCCACCGCCTGGGGCTGGACCGCAGTTTGGGAGGAGGGGGCAGATGGGGGTGCTTGGGCCCTGGCCCCAGGCTCAGGGGCCACAGTCCTGGTCAGACCCCCCCCAGGACAGTGGGGGCCTCTGTGCCCTCAGGGGCCGGGAAGGTCGGGGACAAGTGCCAGGCAGCCGCTCGGACACTAGAGCAGTGATGGGTCAGGGAGCGAACCCCACGCCCAAGGAAGCGTTTCCGGAGCAGGAGGGGTCTCTGAGGCCCCCACCCGGCCACGCTCGCCGCAGACTAGCAGCCGGTAGTTGCAGGGCACTAGACAAGGGCAACTCGGTGAAACTTCCTGCAGTTAATTTTCCCGACAGCTTGTTTAAAAGGAGCCTGTCTAACGTATTAAAAATACCTACATTTGTGTCAGATCAGGGAGGAGACGCTCAGAACGCTCCCAGTTAAAGCCCCCGGGCGGATAGTCACATCCCGAAAGCTCTAACCCCAGACACCTTTTGTGCTTCTGCCTGTCCTGAGGCCCACGGAAGGTGGCAGCTTTCAAGCCTTGGAACGTTCTTCCGTGAGAAGCCACCACTCGGAGAAGCCACCACTTGGTGGGATTCCCACGTCATGCGCAGAGGCGTGGCCACCCAGGCCCGGTGGTTTCCAAGCAGCCAGCGCCCTGAATATTCATGTCGGCATTGGACTTGCAAATTCCAAGTGATCTAAATGTCACACGCTGTGTGAGGGTGTCTTTGGGGAGATGTGTCACGGAGAGTGCCTCTCGATCACCCCTTATAGAGAAGTCGCCTCCTCCCGCAAGCGCCTGCCCTGGGGGTGTGGCCCCGGAGAGGCTGAAATGGTGCCGATCAGGCCAGAGGGGCCTTGATCCGAAGCAGGCGGTTGACACCACGAGCTGTGCTCCTTCCTGGGGACTGATGGGCATTTCTGGGGACAGTTGTGTTTTCTCCTGGGCAGGGAGCCATTGCTGGCAGGTCCCCGTGTGGGAATCCCACAGTCCATCCAGCTCTCCTGCTCGGAAAGAGTTCTAGAAAGTCGGCTATGATTGACTGGACTCACTCCAGGGTGTGTCCCCCAGCAATTCTGGGGGCCGTGGGGATCACTTCTGGGGGGAGGAGGGAGGGAGAGAGAGACAGAGAGAGACAGAGACAAAGATGGAGGCAGAGACGGGGAACAGGAGGGGACAGACGGAGGGAGAAGCAGGGAGGGACGCCAGCCCTGGGGGATGGGCAGCTTCCCTGAGAACAAAGGGGCCTCCGCCCACGGAGGTGCTGGTGTGTGATGGGAAGGGAAGCCAGGCCCCTCCGGCTCTGAGCAGCTACCAGCTCCGGGTGAGCCTCCACCCCTGCCTGGCGCTCAGGGGACCACCCGGCCTGCAGGGTCCTCAGCTGAGGGGCAGGGGACAGAGGGGCAGGGGGATGTGGGCACCAAGCTGGGCCCCGGCCGCCCCATTCACGGTTACGCAAGTGGCCAAATGGCCACGATCACGGGCTGGCGGAGGAGGTGGGGCCACAGCGCCGCGAGGGGCCCTGGCGGGGACAGAACAATCGACATCCCATCGAGGCCTCTGCTGTCCTCCGAGCATCTTGCCTGGGTTGTCTCTCGACAACAGCCCAAGCGCTGCCTCCTGGACACGCGCCAAGTCTAGCAAATGAACAATTATCTCTTTGAGACGAACACGCCGTGAGGGACGCTGAATCCTCCGTGTGGGGAGGGTGCAGGTGGAGGCCCGGCGGGCGGGGGCTGCGGGGTACTGGCAGGGGTGCAGTGCCCTCTCTTGCCACAGCCAGGGTCCCGGAGGAACTGTGAGCCGGGCAGGGGGATGGCAGGTCGAGGGCAGGGCTCCAGCCGGCAGTTGCTGGTGCAGCCTTCTCTGGGGGGGGTCTGATCTGAATCCCAGATTTGGGGTCTGTACCAGCCTCTCCCGTCCTTACAAAGACAACTGCTCGGAGCCTGCAGTTGCCTTCTGGACGTGCTGACTGCCATGCCTTGGGGAGACCAGCCTGGAGATTATGAAAGCCGGGTGTGAGCTCGGTGGGAAGTTTGTCCCGAAACGCGTCCCTTCCGCGCAGGGCCTGAGTCAGCACACCTGGAGCTGGGGCTGCCGTGGACGCAGGTGCCATGGCCCGGCTGCTCCGCAGGGGCCAGTTCTGACTTTGCCTGCACGGAGCAGGCGGGAGGGGCACCCGGGCTCCTCGCCAGCCCTCGGGGGCTGTGCGCCTTTCGAGCAGGGTGCTCCTCCCCAAAGAGGACACGGAATGACAGATAAGTCAGAAACACACACGTCTGCTGTGTAACAAAACAGCCCCAAACTTGCTGACTTAAAACGGTAATTATTTATTTACTCATGATCTTTGGATGGCAATTTGGGCAGCTCAGCTGGCATCGTCGGGGTCACTCTTGCAGCTTCAGTCATCTGGTGGCTCCACTGGGCCCGGCCCCTCCGTCCCGGAGACCAAGCAGGGCTTCCTCACGCGCAGGCAGCCCCGTCCCCGAGCGTGAGGCTGGCGGGTTGGTACCTCCAGCGTACGGGCAGGCGACTGACTCCACCTCTTTGCGGGGAGCGGCTGGGGCCCACGTGAAGGGAGGGCATCTTGGCACAGGAGGAACCGCCTGGCTCTCCTGGGGACCAGCTTGCCCCGGCCGAGGGTCCGGCGGGGTCACGGGACAGTTGTGTTCGTGGGCAGGTCTCGGGTGACCGGCTGCCCCACAGGCCAGGCTATGCAGGGAGGCACCCCCGCCTGAGGTGACACCCATGGCCAAGGTGCTCATGACAGCACAGCCTCTGGTGACCATGAGGACACGGGCATTGTGGTGCCAGGGAGAGCAGAGCACCACTTACTGGCATGTGGGGACCACAGAGCATCTGGCCCAGGGACACAGCCTGAACCACGCATGGGTCTCATGGGGAATGGCCACGCCGATCAGATCTGTCCCAGCCCACGGGGGACCCTGACAGCTGTCAGCCATGGGCACGCCCTGTCCCCAGGCCCTGACACTGCTGTGAATTCCTCCCGTGGGCTCCGTGGTCCGGGAGACCTGGTCTCACCTGGCCCAGCCGGTGACGAGGACGGTGACAGACTGGCCGGAAGGAGCCGCAGCCTCTGGCGCCGACTGGTCCCGGCCTGCTGCCGCGGATGGCACGGTGCAGGCCAGCACCTGGCCACCTGCCAGCTCGCCCCAGCCACCAGCTCTGACCAAGCCGCCGGAGCAGCAACAGCCCGTCCCCAGCGTGCGGGGCTGAGGGTGCCCCGGCGTGGCCCTTGGTGCTCGGCACCTCCCTGCAGGGCAGACCGCGGCATCTCGGCCCGTCCTCCGGTGTCCGGGCTTGGCTGAGGGGAGGCTCAGGGACACCTGTGCTGCCGTCCACTCTACAGACACCGATGCTCGGCACCTCGCCCGCACCTGACAGGCAGTCCTAGCCGGTGACTGACAGCTCCGGTGGGAATTCGGCCGCCGGTGCCCCCAGGAAGAAGGGGGTGCGGGACAAGAGGGTCTCCGCTAGGACATTTCCCCGGGGACAGAGACTCAAAGCATAGGATGAAAGCTGTGAGGAGGACTCTGCGAGATCGTTAGCAGTGAAGGCGCGTGCAGGGAAGATGGCTTCACCCCAGGGACTCACTCCCGCACACACAGCTGCAGGGGCTGCCACCCACAGCGGCCGCACGTGGAGCCTTGAGGGCCGATTGACACAAGAGCAACCTGCCCGTGCTTCCGCCACGTGCACCCGGCTCGCGGGGCTGCTTTAAACCACGTTGTGGACGATTGAGGGGAAAAGGAGAAAGAAAGGCTTCCTTAGCCTGGGAGACAGACGGCTTCCCTGGGAGTGGCCAGGGGTCTCCCTGGAATCGGGGTCACTGCCTCCCAACAGGAGGGTGGGGGCGGGGCGCTGTCACACTCGCCGACAGGCCTCCGGCTCCTCCCTTTCCTGCTCCTGGCGCCCTGGAGCAGGCTCGGGCTGGGAGCGCACGCCTTGCCCAGGGGTTATTCAGGCTGGCCACAGTTTCTCCTGGGCAGATGGGGCTGCGATGTGCGTGCCCAAGTGTGTCCCGGGCTCATGAGCACAGTCTTCTAGGAGGGGACGGCAAACGGCGGCTGTGGCCAAATCCAGCCCCCATAGTCATAAAGAAAGCCTTATTGGCGCACAGCCTGCCTGTTCAACACACTGGCGGAGTTTTGGCTGCAGCGGCCAGGCCGAGTAGTTGTGCAAGAGTCCGCCTGGCGGGAAAAGCAGAATCACTCACTCTCTGGCCCTTTACAGAAAACACCTGCCAACCCTGTCCCAGGACACGTGTCCGGAGATGGGACGCCGGCGCGGGCGTCTGCAGGGCTCCCTCTGCTGGGGTTGAGGGCCCGCTGGCCACGGCCGCACCTCTGCTCGCGGTCAGGCTTCCTGTGAGCACCGTGAGCCTCTCGTGCCCACTCCCAGCGAGGGACGGGTGCTGGGCACAGGGGCAGCTGGAGCCAGGGCCATCCATGGACCCGGCCGCACAACAGGGCTGGGGGAGGCCCAGAGAGGGGCCGGCTCTGCAGAGAGCTGCGTCCTCTGCCCCTCCTTTCCCACACCTGCCCCCCGACCTCACCCCGCCCCATGTGTGCCCCAGTGCAGATGAGTCCTGGCCCTCCCTGGCCCCTGCCCGGCTCTGCCCCCCTGCAGAGCGTCCCAAATGCAGAGGTGGCTGCAGCCGCCGCCCGCTTCACCTCCCCCCGCCGCGTCCCAGCCCTGGCGATCCGCTCACACCGCCCTGCGCCGTCTCACGCCCTCCTCCCTGCTCTCCCAGCCATGGCCCTCGGCACTTGAGTTTCTGTGTAAAGCTCCCCCATCCCGAGAGCACCCTGTCCTCAGGCTGGGCCTTGTGCTTCCCGGGTCCTGTCACAGCCGTCCCCTCACGGCCTGTCCCTCTGCTCCCCGGCTCACCCCATCATGGGAGGGTGCCTTGCAGGTGTCAGGTGTTCAACAACCGCTTGCGAGGGTCGGACACCGTGGGCCTGGGCGCGGGGTGTACGTGGAGGGTCCTAGAGGGTGCAGGGTGGGCTGAGTGGACCCAGGGAGGGGGGCAGACAAGGCCAGTGCAGCCAGAGTTCTGGAACATTCCAAGACCAGATGGGGAACTACTCCCTGCTCAGGCCTGCAGTCGCAGTCTGTCTCCCAGCTGGTAGTGGCCACAGGGAGGCCCTCGGCATGGCCTGGCTTCCTGAAATTGCGTCCGCTGCCAGGGAGCTCCGGCAGGAGGAACAGCCGGGCTGATGAGCCACGAGCGACACGGCAGGGGGAGATCTCGGTGCCGAGAGCCGCGCGCCTTGGCTCCTGAGTGAGGGCCCCGCCCCAGCCAATCAGCCCCCTCTGGCTCCCGGCTCGGAATGTCAACACCTCCTGAGGGGACCCTGTGCCTCGGCCACGCCTGGTTGGGTGGGCGGTCCCTGCGCAGCCTCCTGCCCTCCTGCCCACGGGGCTCGCGCTGGTGCTGATGGCAGTGGCTCCAGCCGTGGGCGGCCCTTGGGCAGGACCAGGCTCAGGGTCTCGGCCGAGATCTCGGGGCAGACCGGCCCATCCCCCCCTGCACAGGGAGCAAACAGGTCCCGTGTGGAGGACACGCCCAGGTCACTTGGCAAAACCGAAACCCTGGCCTGCCTCAGTCGTCACCCCAGTCTCTAGCGACAGAGGAAACCCAGGGCTCGCGCCACCCACGGCAGGGCCTCGCACTCGGTGCCCTCACGGAGCAGAACGGCCAAGCTGCTCGCGGTCCTCGAGAGGGTGCGTGGCCGCGCTGTCCTCGAGGGGGGCTTGCTCTTGCTCACAGCCACCGGGCGAGGCACACACACGTGTCACAGGCCCCCTCCCAGCCAGGGCGGCTGGTGTGGGAGGGGGTGCCAGTCCAGTGTGGCCCCCCCAGCCTTCCGCTCCCCACGCCGGCCACCCCGAAGCCTCTTCCCATGGCAGGGCACACACAGCTCTGTGTCCAGCATAATCGGATTCACGGGAAGAGAGCAGAGCATGATTCTACTGAGCGGCCCTGAGACGGTGAGTGGAGCCAGATGTCCACGGCGAAGCGCTGTGACCAGCTCTGCCAGGGGAGGGCAATTAGACACCGGCAGGGACAGGATGTTCGCCAAACTGCCCACACAATTAGGTGGCAAGAAAACACACTGGAAATTGCAGGGCTGCCGGCAGCTGGCGGCGACGGTGGGAACCGGAGAGCAGGTGAAGGGCGCCCTGCACGCCCAGCCCCGGCGCCAGCTCCACCCGGGGTGAGGTGCGGCCAGCGCTTTTCTAAATGCGCCTTCTGAAATACAGAGTAAGCTGCTTGGGACGCGGGCACCCCAGCAGCACCGCCCGTCCCCCGCCGGCAGCCTCACCTCCCTGGTCGCAGCGGGGGGCTTTGCACGGCCTGGAAACCCACTGCAGTGTCCACACGTCCGGGGTTTTCCCAACTCGGAGCAGGAGCACGTTTGGACGGCTTGGCTAAGGTTCGAAACCGCTCTGTGCTAAGTGAGTTGGCCCCACTTCTAATCCTTCAGAGTCAAATTAGTGCCCTACGTCTTAGAAAAATGCAAACAAAAGGCTTAGCAAAGCTGATTAAATTGGCTCATGTCTCAGTTGGGTGGGCAGCAGCCAGCACTCAAACCGGCAGCCGCTGGGCAGGACGCTTCTCTGCAAGGAAAGGCTCAAGCCCAGGGCAGCTCCCGTGGGCTGTTCTCTGTGTCCAGGACGTGAGGGTCAGGAGGCCACCAAGGCTCCGTCCTGCTCAGATTCCCTGGGGCACAGGAGGGGCTGAGACCCGGCCGCGACCCCGCCCACCTGCTTGCTGTCTGCGCAGCCCCAGCCTCTCCGAGGGTGTTAAAGCCCCATTTGTTGCCACCGAGCCAGCACCCACTGATGTGAACATTCCAGTAGGCGTTCAGGCGATGAGTATTTGAAAACACGGCAAGCAGACGTGTAGCCACAGCCCCTGAGCGCCAGCTGCCGCCTGCACACGGCTGCAGGTCACTGTGAGAGGCGCCCCATGACCCAAAGTACCGGCCGCTCCGAATGCTGCCCTCAGAGTGGTCAGCGGGGTGCCCACCCACAGTCTCGGGGGCATCCGGGCCGAGCCCAGGCCCTGCCCTGCTCTGCTGTGCGGAGCGAGGGGAGCGCCCTGCCCTGGAGGCCGCGCACCCAGCGCAGGGAAGGGCGGGTGTATTGGGAAATCCTCTGTCCGTCTTCCTAATCCGATTGGGGCCCTCTGGGCTGACCTCCGGTCTCCCAGCAGCCGGGCTGGTGCCAGTCCTGCAGCACAGCCGGGCTCTGACAGGATGCGGCTCCTGGGGCTTCTGCTGTGCCAAGTGCTCGCCCAGACAGTGGCCTCCACGGCTCCAGCAGGCAGGAGGGGAGGCTGCCGCCCGCCCACCGCGGTGGAGGGCTGCTGGCCACATGGCCGAGGGGAGGGCAGCCCCTCCTGCCGAGGTCACAGGTGGCTCACCTGCCCACCTCAGAGAAGGGTCTGGACTTGGGCTGGAGGGTTTCTGGAAGGGCCCCTGACCCCAGCTGGCTTGAGGGTCCCCACGCCAGCCCCCTGCCCAGCCCACATCCCTGCAGTCAGGGAGCCCCTCCAGCGGCGGCTGGTGCTGTCCGTGGTGCTGAACTCCCGAGGGTCCCTGTGGCTCAGGCATTCTCTTGACTCCGACACCATTAACTCTGGTCCAGGCCCCCCGGCCGCCCCCTGAAATTCCAAGCCAGAATTTCCCCTTCAGGGACCAAGTGGAGGAGAAGGAACTAAAGGAAGGCAGGAGATGGAGCCGTGGACAGAGGCTCAGTCCCTGAGAGCTCACCAGGGACTGTGGGCTCTGGACAATACGCTCGCAAACCTTGGCCGTGACCCACAGAAAGCGTCCCCTCCGGGAAGCGGGGGTGAGTCACTGCCAAGCTCCGCCAGTGAGGACCAGGCACCAGGGCCACACGCTCTCGCCCGGCTCGTGGTCCACGCCCAGCAGCTGCTGGTCCACCCTTCTGTTCTCCGTGTATAGACGGCCCAGGGCGTGGGCCACACACGAGCACTCGGGCTGCGGGGTCAGACCCCGGGACTCGTGGCTCGGCCCGGGTCTCTCCTGTAACGTGAGGATAACGGTGGTTTCTTCTCACAGATCGGACGCGGGTGTCACCAAGTTGCACACAGAGTGCTGAGCTCCTGTGAGGGACCCGGAGCGGTTACTAAAGGTGCCATGTCAGTGAGAAAGTGGCAGTTAGAGGGATTCAAAATATTAATTTTTATATAAAGCCCAAATCTGCATATAAGAGCTGTCTGGTGGTGGCGTGACGGCTTTGTGACAGCCAAGGACATGCCGGACGCTGCCCTGTCCATCTCGTCCCCTCCCTGTTGTGGATTTGCAGATACCAAGATGACTCCGTGGCCCCTGCAGGTCGAGTGCCCTATCCGCCCCTGGTCCTCCACACGAAGGCCCAGAACCGTGGGCCGTTCTGAGAAGAGGTGCAGGGGCCGGAGCTCACGGCCCCCCAAGGCGCCTGCTGGGCCTCTCCTCAGGCCAGGTCCGCTGTCACTGCTGACCACAGAGCAGCGTGCCACTCCGTGTTGTGTCTCGTGTCTGGGCTCTTGCTCACGGTGGGCCGTGCATCCCAGCTGGCCGGAGTCCCACGGCTCTGGTTTCCACGCTCTGGCAGCATCTAGAGCCGTGCTGAGGATGTGCCACCTGCTCCTTCGGTGCCTGGGGTGGGGTGCAGACAGGGGACTGAGGGACAGCACGGTTTGCCCACAGTTCCTCACTGAGTCCAGGACAGTGAGGTGGCCTGGGTGGTGCCTGTCACAGGACGCATCCACAGGAGAGGCAAACCAAATGCATCTACTCGTTTCCATTTTATTTTTGTACAGGGAGCTCATTTGGGGGGCTCTAACCCCAAGAGGACAGGCTGGGAGAACCTCCAGCTGCCCCACCCCCCGAGTCAGTCTGGGGCTCCTCCCCAGAGCCGTGCTGGGCACCCCGTCGAGCGTCTCCACGGCTGCGTGGAGCAGGTGTGACTCACCAACCCGCCTGAGTGGGGGCACTTGAGCTGTCCCAGAAGTTTTGCTATTTCAGAGAAGGCTGTGCTGGGACCCTGCTGCGCGGCGTTTCTGGAGTTAGTGACGTCATCGTTCTGGCCACGGCAGGGGTGGAGGCAGGACGGGGTCCAGAGAGCCCCCAGAGTGTGCTCTGGTGTCCAGCTGGGTCTGGGGCTCCTCCGTCTGGAGTGAGGCCAGGAGGTCAGAGGGTCACCCCTGGCCTGGGCCCGATGGGCCGCTCTCCGCTGTGGGGGCTCGGCAGTCCCTGCCAGCCAGGCCGGCCCAGCGCACAGCGGCCGCACGTTGGGAGGGTTTGGGCAGGAGGCCCCTTCTCCGCCGCCCCCTCAGCAGCTGTCTCACAAAGCCCCTGGGCTTGCAAACATCCTGAGCAATATTTTGTACCTTCCCACGCACCGCAGGCAGCTTGCTGAGCCGTGAAGCCGCGTGTGGGTCCACGGCTCTGTCTTTCTCTGAACACAATGGGATTAATTAGAGAGAAAAAGTCCCGCACAAACAAGCCACGTTCCTCAGGGGAAGCCGGAACAGGCCGAGCGCACCCTGCCCGGGGGTGGAGGGGCCGAGGCCACCGTCTGCAGCTGTGTCGGGTGCCCCTGCCGGCCAGCTGTGCCCCAGCTGTGTGCAGGCTGCGCCCCACTGCGGCTGCCCCTAAACACACCTCTGTTTACGCTTGTGGTCTTGTCCAGCGCTTCACCCCACCTCCTCCGCCCACACGCAGTTTCCAATGCCAGAGGGCAGAGGCCAGGCCGCCCGAGCTCCTCCCACGGGCCACCCCGCCAGCCGTGGCCCTGGAGTGGCCTCTCCCAGCTTCCAGCTGGAGCCCCGCCCCTACCCAACTCGCCCCTTAGCCCGCCCCCCAAAACACTAGTCTGGCGTGCATGTGAGTGCCACGGCACTCTGGGCACCAGGGTGCCACCTTCAGGGCCCCTCTGTTAGAAATGATGCTGATGCGGGGGGCACTGGGGAGCTGCCCCAGGCCACCGCCAGCCGTGGGGCAGGCCGGGCTCCGGGTCCACACGCCAGCCCCAGGGTGCCTCCCGGAGGACCTGCCTGTTGCCAGCGATTTCCAGCTCATGCTAGAGCCCCCTGGGGCCGGGGCCAGGGCCAAGAGGGGGGTCTGGCAGCCAGGGTGGCACAGGTGGCAGGAGACACTGCAGGAGCACGGGTGCCCATAGGGAGTGCCATGTCCTGACATTGCTGTCCTCCAGGCCCGCTGGAGGTCCCACCAACCCAACTCACAGAGCCCAGGGCTGCCAAGCACCCAGCCAGCCCCAGGGCAGGGGGCCCAGCAGGCCCTGCCACTCGAGGGTGTTGGTGCCCACGCCAGCCACAGAGGTCCGGCTTCCCGTCCAGCCCCCCAGCTGTCCAGAGCTGCTCCGAGACGGCCTCCCGCTGGCCCAGATGCTGTCCCGTCGCAGATGGGGTTTCATCTGACCGGGCATCCTCTCTGTACATCCACCCGCCCGGCCAAACTGTTCTCAGTAAAGTGCCCGTCCGTGCATTCCAGTGGCTGGGGAGGCCGACGCGTGGTCCGTCACGCCTCCCGTCTGGAACCTTCCTAGCTATTCTTAGATTATGTTTTCCATTTAAGTTATAGAATCAGTGTGTCGGTGCAATTAGCTGTGTGGTTTGCAGGGACAGGATGTGAACGAGTCCTGTCCAGGGAGGGGCCTGTCCTTCCCCACGGCCAAGCCGGCTCCCACCTCCCATGGGACGCGGCCCCTTTCCTGGCGAGCTCACGCCTACAGGGCCCTTCCCCTTTGCTTGTCGTGGGGAGGTGGGGGTGCAGCCCGGGAGAGGGGTGCAGGGAGCCTGGGCAGGAGAAGCCACACCCTGAGAGTCGAGTGTGCACCCCCCACCCCACCTCCTGCTCTGCCTTGGTCTCCAGGACAGAGGGGTCTGGGGAGCCCAGGAAGGCGGCCCTCCCTCTGCAGGGCAGCGCTGGCCCCGCACCTCTGTCCCCAGACTTCGCGGCCCGGTGGCGGCCTCTGGTCGGGGGGGCCTGCAGGGCAGGGGCTGCTCGCGCTCCTCCCGGGAAGCCCAGGACCAAGGGCCAGGACTGCTCCAGTGGGGACAGCCGCCGGGGCCAGACCCTCCGCCCAACTGGCCTCCGGCCCTCATTGGCCCCCAAAGGTAGCTATTTTTGCTGCCTGGGCTCTGCAAGGTATTTTAAATGTTTTGACATTTAAAATCTGTGTTGGATACACTGGTTATGTTTAAGTCATACCCGGGCTGCGGTGACTCACGGGGAATTGGTTTGTCTCCTGAGACCGGGCCGGCCCACCCGGTGCCCCCAGCAACCCGGGCGTGCGGGGCCTTCTCACCTGCCCCTCGGACCTCGCCAGCCCCTGCCGTCCTGCGGGGGCTGGGCTTCAAACGAAAAAGCAACAGAAAACCAGGGGGGTGGGATGGGTGCCAGGCTCCAGACCCCCTCGGGGAGGGAGGGACAGACCTGCCGCCACCTGGGGCCAGCGGCTGCGGTGCCGGTGCCGGGAGTGCTGGGTGCCGGGCTGGCGAGTGCGGAAACACCGCCTCCTGGGGGTGGGGCCCCTCAGTCTGTCATAGAACTCTGTTCACACGGAACTGGGAGTAAACTGAGGCCGCCTCCCCCCAGAGGCCTCCCGGGCCTGAGCGGAGCCTGGAGCTGCCGTGGGAGGGGCAGGGTCTCCGGAGGGACCTCGGCCAGTGCCCAGAACAGGCCCCGGGAGTGGACTAGCTGACGTTCCGGCAACCTCCGGCAGGCACCTCTTGGTGGTTGCCCCATGTCTGGCGAGTGCCCCTTAGCAGGGTTTGGCTGACTGTCCTCAGCAGGGCTGTGGTGACAAGTGCCCGCTGCAGGGCACAGGCTCTGCTCTGGCACCCTGGGCGATGGCAGAGCTCAGGGGCAGTGACCGTTTCCCAACATGACCAGGAGCCTCGTGGGGTCTGAGGCTCACAGGGACGGAGGCAGCCTCTGCCACTGGGGGTCCTGCAGCCCCACTTGCTGCCACTGGGCAGTGTCCTCTGACGTGTGCTGTCCCTGTCCTGGGCAGCAGCGCCAGCTAGGAAGGGCCCCAGCACCTGCCGGGCGCCTGCGGAGGCAAAGCCACGGCCTGGCGTCCCCTTGGGAGCCGGGCCTGGGCTTAGACAGGCAGGTTCAAACCCAGGTCCAGCCACTTCTGAGCTGGCGTCTTTGGGCCAGACCTGTAGCCTCTCTGAGACTCAGTTTCCCCAGATGCAGGGTGGACACGATGGCCCAGCCTTGCTGGTCGGCGTGGAAATTAGAGGCAGGGCCCCAGGTGCTAACCAAAGGGGCCACACGCCTTTCCATGTTCCGAGAGGCAGCGGGTGGGTGGGAGAAGGGTCCGCGTGTGCTGTCTGCATCCAGGCTGGGAGGCCCTGGGTGGGCTGGGGGGACGCCCAGGTGACACAGCCACGCTCGGGGGCAGCTGTCGTGGACGCGGCGTGTCCATACCTGAGAACGCAGAGCTTTGCCCTTTGCCACAGCTCGGACACCTCAAGTCTGTGTTCCCTGCTGTTCCAGGTGGGACCCCAATGCAGGGGCTCACCAAGGTGGCAGAGACGCTGCCAACCTCTTCCCAGCTGGGGGTGGGGGCACACTGCAAGCCGAGCTTGGAGATGGGCGGCCAGGGACGGCTCGATCTGGGCAGCCTGGACGGGACACGCCCTTCTGAGCTTGTGCTGACCCGGGGGCCCCGCAATCCGGGCCCTAAACCCAGCCGGGGCGGAAGGCGCCCAGGGGCAGGTGGGCGGGTGCTGTCTCCTGCGGCCGGGTCTGACGCCCCCTTCCTCTCCGCAGGTCAACACCTTCATGTCCTTCTTGCTCCCCATGGTGGTCATCTCAGTCCTGAACACTGTCATTGCCAACAAGCTGACCATCATGGTCCGCCAGGCGGCCGAGCAGGGCCAGGTGTGCACGGTCGGGGGCCCGCAGGGCACATTCAGCATGTCCATCGAGCCCGGCAGGGTCCAGGCCCTGCGGCACGGCGTCCGGGTCTTACGTACGTAACCTCCGGGCCCCTGGGGGTGGGCGGGGGCCCAGGGTCAGCAAAGGCTGCAACTCCCCGAACCGGAGCGAATTTGAAGACAGCGGAATGGCGCGGCCGGACCCAGAGCCCAGGTCCCGGCCGCCGCGCTGCCCTCCGTGGCCTCCCGAGCAAGCCTTGTACCGCTGGGCACCGTGACTTTGTGCTTGGAGGGAGTTTTCCCAAGTGTCCTTCTGGGGGTTTTTGTTTGATTGTGGTCAAACACACAAAGCATGAAGCGTGCTCTCTTGGCATGTGTAAGGGCACAGGTCAGGGGCACCAAGCACATTGGCATCATGTCAACCATCTCCGCCACCGTGCCCAGAGTGTTCCCGCCTTGCCGACCCACGGCCGTCCCCACTAGCCGCTAGCTCCCCAGCCTCCCAGCCCCCGGCACCCACCGTCCCACTGTCTCCTCTAGGGACCGCCTGTGCATGGAGCCACATGGCATTTGTCCTTTCGTGTCTGGCCTGTTTCACGTAGGCTGTCCTCAGGGTCCAGCCGTGCCGTGGCGTGTGCCGGAGCTCCCCCGCCCCTTAAGGCTGTGATGTTCCGTTGTGTGTTTGTCCCACATTTGCTCACCCACTCGCCCCTCCACGGGCACCGAGGCTGTGAGTGACGCTGCCGCACACCTGGCTGTGCAGACTCTTCGCGAACCTGCTCGATGCTTCTGTGCACGTGCCCGGAACTGGGGTTGCTGGATCGTGTGGGGATTCCATGTTTGATTGTTTGAAGAACTGCGACCCCGTGTTCCATGGTGGCCGCACCGCCGTACATCCCACCGTTGGCACCAGGGGTCCGGTTCCTCCACACCCCTCCCCCTCGCCAGCCCTGGCCTTTGCGGCCACCCTGCTGGACTGGACGTGGTGTCCCACTGGGGGTTGATGTCTCCCTTGATTAATGAGGTTGAACATCTTTTCCTGTGCATGTGGGCTATTTATATCTTCTTCAGAGAAATGTATATTTAAGCCCTTTGCCCATGTTTGAATTGGATTGTTTGTTTTTATTTTGTTGGGTTTTAGGAGTTCTCTATGTACCCTTTGTGCCAACCCCTTGTCAGATAGGTGATTTGCAAATATTTTCTCCCTCTCTGTGAGTTGACTCAGCCTGCTAATTACATCCTTTGGGCCGGCGCGGTGGCTCACGCCTGTAATCCCAGCACTCTGGGAGGCCGAGGTGGGTGGATCGCTTGAGGCCAGGGGTTTGAGGTTGCAGTGAGCTATGATGACACCACAGCACTCTAGCCCAGGTGACAGAGTGAGACTCTGTCTCAAAAAAAAAAATGTTCTTTGATACACAGAAGTTTTTAATTTTTATGTAGTTCAATTTATCGTGTGTGTGTGTGACCTGGGCTTTTGGTGTCATACCCAAGAAATCTTTGCCAAATTCAATGGTGTGAGGTTTTTATTTTATGTTTTCTTCTAGGAGTTTCAGAGAGTCGGTCTAATGTTCAGGTCTTTCTCCCGCTGTGGGGGGTTAGGTCAGGGCCCAGCGCCGCGCTCTTGCGAGCGGACGTCCAGTCTTCCCAGCAGCGTTTGTTAGAGACGGTTCCCCCGTGAGCGGCCTCAGGTGCCAGGGGCGTTTCTGGGCTCTGTGTCCTGCTCTGCTGGTCTGCACACCTGTCTCTGGCAGGTGCCTCACGGTCACGGCCACTGTGTGGTGAGCTCTGCAGTCGGGACGTGGGAGACCTCCGACTTCACGCTCCTGACGAGATTGTTTCAGCTGTTCAAGATCCTTTGAGCTTCCCTGTGAATTTTAGGATGGAGTTTTCTATTTCCATGAAAGCCGTCCCTGGGATTTGATCGGGGTGTATTGAACCTGTGCTCGCTTTGGGTAGTGCCGACACCAAAACGATATGGAGTCTTGTGATCCACGAACGTGCGATGTCTCCCTGAGCCCGTGTCTCCCTGTCTCTGAGCCCATGTCTCCCTGTGTCTCCCTGAGCCCCTGTCTCTCTGTCTCTGAGCCCGTGTCTCCCTGTGTCTCCCTGAGCCCGTGTCTCTCTGTGTCTCCCTGAGCCCGTGTCTCCCTGTGTCTCCCTGAGCCTGTGTCTCTCTGTGTCTCCCTGAGCCCGTGTCTCCCTGTGTCTCCCTGAGCCTGTGTCTCTCTGTGTCTCCTTGAGCCCATGTCTCCCTGTGTCTCCCTGAGCCCGTGTCTCTCTGTGTCTCCCTGAGCCCCTGTCTCTCTGTCTCTGAGCCTGTGTCTCCCTGTGTCTCCCTGAGCCCCTGTCTCTCTGTCTCTGAGCCCGTATCTCCCTGTGTCTCCCTGAGCCCGGGTCTCCCTGTGTCTCCCTGAGTCCCTGTCTCTCTGTCTCTGAGCCTGTGTCTCCCTGTGTCTCCTTGAGCCCCTGTCTCTCTGTCTCTGAGCCCGTGTCTCCCTGAGCCCCTGTCTCTCTGTCTCTGAGCCCGTGTCTCCCTGTGTCTCCCTGAGCCCGTGTCTCTCTGTGTCTCCCTGAGCCCGTGTCTCCCTGTGTCTCCCTGAGCCTGTGTCTCTCTGTGTCTCCTTGAGCCCATGTCTCTCTGTCTCTGAGCCCGTGTCTCCCTGTGTCTCCCTGAGCCCGTGTCTCTCTGTGTCTCCCTGAGCCCCTGTCTCTCTGTCTCTGAGCCTGTGTCTCCCTGTGTCTCCCTGAGCCCCTGTCTCTCTGTCTCTGAGCCCGTGTCTCCCTGTGTCTCCCTGAGCCCGTGTCTCCCTGTGTCTCCCTGAGTCCCTGTCTCTCTGTCTCTGAGCCCGTGTCTCCCTGTGTCTCCTTGAGCCCCTGTCTCTCTGTCTCTGAGCCCGTGTCTCCCTGAGCCCCTGTCTCTCTGTCTCTGAGCCCGTGTCTCCCTGTGTCTCCCTGAGCCCCTGTCTCTCTGTCTCTGAGCCCGTGTCTCTCTCTCTCTGAGCCTGTGTCTCTGTGTCGCAGGCGCCGTGGTCATCGCCTTCGTGGTCTGCTGGCTGCCCTACCACGTGCGGCGCCTCATGTTCTGCTACATTTCGGACGAGCAGTGGACTCCGTGAGTGCCGGGAGGCTGGCCCTGGGCTGAGCCCCAGACGGGGGGCTGGGGCAGGGGGTGCTGCTGAGAGCTGGAGCAGGGCCAGGGTTCGGTGGGTCCCCTGCGGCCCCCTCAGGCATCCGTGAGGCTGTTGGGCAGTGGCTGTGCCCTGATGGGGCCCCAGGGAGGGCTGTGGAGGGACAGGTAGGACAAGCTGGAACAGGACAGGAAAATCGGTCCTGAGGGACTCGGGGCCCAAGGTGGCTTCCCTGAGGCCCCAAGAGAGACGGGGAGCGGCTCCACTAGGAGATGGGGGGCTCTGCTCAGTCCGTGGCAGTTGTCGGGGCCCCAAGGCCACCCTAGGCTGGACTCCCAGGACTCAGGCTGGAGTCACACTCAGGGCTGTGATCTGCTACAGCAAAAGGGCGCACGGCAAAGCCTGAAAAGGGGAAACGCTTGGGGCGAAGTTGGGGGCAGACCAGACGCGGCCCCAGAGCCCCTCCCGGGGGCATCTCACGGGACGACTCGGGAGCTGGTCACGGGGGCACTGCCTGTGCACCCCAAGTCCAGGCTCCCCGGCAGGGAGAGCAGGTGTCCAGTGCAGACCCTGCCAGGGCTGCCAGATCCAGGGCGACGGGTCCCCCAGGGTGACACGTGCCCAGAGAAGGCACAGGGAGCAGAGCATGGCCCCGAAGGAAAGGCTTCTGAAACTCGGGGCTGCCCTGTGGGGAACGGAGCCGCCCAGCAGGAGAGCAAGACCCCGTGGCTGGCGAGGAGCTGGCTGGGATTGGGGCGCACGGCCGTCCGGGAGGCTGGGGGGCCTTGAGCCCTGGCTGCTCTGTTAGGCGGGGGACCATCCACCCTTGGATGCCCAGGACCCTAGAGAGTCAGGTGGCTGCCGGGAGAGACGGGGCCGGGCAGAGCAGGGAGGGCGCAGAAGGCTGGTGCTCGAGAACTTCCAACTCCTCGGGAGAAGCCGGCCCCTGGAATTCATCATGAAATATCCGTGTAAAAACTTCACACGCAGTTTTAATTAGTGCCCAGGCCACCACTGCCGGCCATGCTCGGCCTCGGCCGTCACCCTGGGGTCCCTGCCTGGGGTCCCTGCGAGTCCTGCCCGGGCCCGGCGGAGTCTGAGCGCCTCTCCCCCCCCACCCCCGCCCAGGTTCCTGTACGACTTCTACCACTACTTCTACATGCTGACCAACGCGCTCTTCTACGTCAGCTCCACCGTCAACCCCATCCTGTACAACCTCGTCTCCGCCAACTTCCGCCAGATCTTCCTGTCCACGCTGGCCTGCCTCTGCCCCCTGTGGCGGCGCAGGAGGAGGAGGAGGCCGGCGTTCCCGAGGAAGGCCAACAGCGTGTCCAGCAACCACACCTTCTCCAGCACCACCACCCGGGAGACGCTGCACTAGGGCCTGCGGCCCACGCTCAGGGCAGCCCTGGCCTCGGTGGGGTCCACCAGACGCCAGCTGGGGCCGTGGCCCGGAAGCCTGGGCCCCCACACCTCGCCCCAGAGGCCACTTTCTCTCCCCACCCCCACCCGCCTCTCCCCACCATCCCTCTCCCCTTTGAAGCCAGAACAAGAGATTATTCCTCTCCGGGGTCCAGAAAGGGCCTTTAACAAGGAGAAATTAGTGTTCAGCCACAGGCAGGTTCTTTGTTCCAGTCTAATGGATGTTTAGAGAGAAGAAAATGAAAGGCGCTGGTACAGGCTGGGCCCCGGCGGCTGGGTGGCTGCTGCTGGTGACGGCATTTCTGAGAACCTCGGCTGTCTCGCCCACCGGATGACCAGGAGAGGGCTGTGGGACGCCGGGGGGCTCCATCCAGCCTCCACCACCTCTGCCCGGCTCCGGGCTTTGGGCCTCAAACCCAGACCCTTCTGGGCCAGCCAGCACGCCGCCTCCCCGGGCAGTTCCGAGGGAGCCCCTGACTCCACTTGAGGCCTGGCCAGGCTCAGGGCCCACTGCTGGGGGCAGAGGATCCCTCCCCAGCACCCCGGCCCAGGCGGCCGTGGCCCATAGAGGAGGGCAGGCACCACATACCCAAGAAGGACACACGGGGTTGGCCTGGGATCACCCAGGCCCCAGCCTCTCCGCCCGCCTGTTCTCGCCAGGCCAAGGCTGGGGGATCTGCAGGGACACCATGCTGGGGGGCCCAGCCTCAGCCTCTCCGGCTCAGCAGAGGGAATTCTGGGTCGGCAGTGCTGGCCTCCCCGACCTGCCCAGGTGGCCTTGGCCAGGACAGGCGAAGGCCCCTGTGCTCTTACTGCAGCACAGGCAGAGGCCCCCAGCGGCCGCAGGGTGGTACTCTGAGAAGGGCAGACGCGGGCCACGGGTGCTGGCATCCAGCCCCCGAGCAAGACGCCAGGTCCCAGGACTCGGGCCACAGGTAAGAAGGGAGCTGTGCGTCCAGGCACCAGTTGGCCGGCAGCCCCCGGCCGAGGCAGACTCATCTGTCACCAGCCAGCAGGCAGCAGCCTGGGCCCCGGCGCCTGGAACGGCGGTGCCTGCTTGGTCTGGAGGAGCCAGTCTCCAAACAGGGCGGGGCTGGCCAGGCTCCCGGCTCCAGGGGTCGCCTGAGCCCAGGAGAAGCAGGTCCCGGGATGAGGCTGGGCCAGGAAGAAGCTCGGCCCTTCATAAAGTAGGTTTTCACGGCCTTGGACCAGCATCTGCCTAGAAGGGAAGCGGGTGCTGGGCGGGCTGCATGGGCTCAGGGCTCAGAGACCTGGCCCGGAGGGGACCCCTCAGTTCACCAAGAGCCGGCCGGGCAGTCGGGCCCACATGCTAAGCTTCCTGACAAACCTCCCCTCCCACAAGCGTGGAGTCAGGCCGGGCAGCACCCCCAGTGCAGAGGACTGCCGACCCCAGGAGCACAAGTCTCGAGGGGGCTTCCTCCACCCCGAGCTCCCACTCAGGGTCTGCTCTGGGCAGTGGAGCTTCACCCACCCAGCAGGTCCCGGTCGGCATGGCCCTCAGCCCTGCTCAGTGAGTGGCTCAGAGTTGACCTAACGCCAAGGCCCCTGGGGCTGGACACGGCTTCTGAGCAAGAATGTGGACTCGGGGCCAGACAGTCCAGCCTCGACCCCTCTCTGGGGTCCCCGGGCCCTGGGCGGGCCACATTCCTCTGAGCCTCAGTTTACTTCCCCATCTGAGAAGCAGGCATGGCCTCTCAGAGTGCAGCTGTGCTGGAGGACCCAGGCCGCAGTGGGCGGAAGCCACGCTGGAGGCGGATGGAGGCGGAGGCGACAACCCCCGGAGCCCAGGCTGGTGCGGGGTCCACCAGGAGGGGTCTGTAGCCGTGACCGGAAGTCCACTTTTTGGTGTAGTTTTTATGTTCCCATCTGCGCACTTGGTGTCAGCGGGGACACATGTCCACCACCCCAGAGGAACCGCTGTGACGCCCCACCCAGCACGCTGAGCGCCTGCCCGTGTGGCCATGTGACTCTGGAAGCCACCGTGAGCTGTGAGCAGGGCGCTGGCGAAGTCCGGAGTCCCCGCGACTTCCCAACAGTGACGGCGCAGCCCCCAGCTCAGAAGGCCCCCGGTGACGCAGCTGCCCCGCCCCTACCACACCGTCCACAAAAACAAACCCCTGTGTCTCTCAATAAAAGAGGCTGTGCGCCCCTCACCCGGCGCCTGGTGCTCGCCCGTCGGCCGCTCACTCATTCGCTCCACGCGCACCGCACAGTCGGCTCCCGCGGGGCCCCACCAAAAACTCCTGGGCTTTGGTCACGTCTTCCAACGGCTGGGCCCCGGACCCCCTGCTCACACACTGCCCCCCTGCCCAGTGCTCCCGGGAACCACAGAGGAGGAAGGCGCCTGGGAGCCCCCGGGAGCTCCAGCAAGTCCCCGCCACACCCCAGCCATCTCTTGTTCTGTGAGCTGCCACAGAGGGGACTCCAAGCAGAGGGGCATGGGGTCCCATGAGCTCTCAGCTCTGATCTCCAAGCCCCCAGCCAGCCTAGGGGTCCCGTGGCCCGGAGGCCCGTGGCCCAGTGCAGGTCTCAGTGGTGAACAGACGAGGGGACAGAAGACCCCTAGCAGCACCCCCACCCCAGGGATTTCCAGACCATTTGAGAGCTTTGAAAATACAGATTCCCAGGTGTCTCCCTAGCCTGGGCTGGGGTCTCTCGGACATTGCCTGGGTGGCAGCTCTGGCCCTTTCTGGTGTGTTCCTTTTAGGGCGAAGGCAGTTTTCCTCCTGCCTGCCTGACCCCAGGAGCACAGGAGGCCTATTGCCCGTGCCCCTCCTGGGGCGCGGGGCTCACCCTGGGGAGCTCGACAAGGAAGCGCCCACTTGGGCGGGAACAGTAGACCCCCGGGCACAGCCCACCTGCTGCTGCACCTGCTCAGCTCAGGGCCTGCAGCGTCTCCGGGAGGGTCCTCTCCGACCTACGGCTGGTCTCCGGGAAGCCTTGGGTGCCAGAGGGAAGTCCAGAGGCTCGGCAGAGGCAGGACAGGAGGGAGCGAGCCACCTGCCTTGGGCTCCACCTTTTTCTCGGGGCCAGGGAGCCGACTCAGGGTGTGGGAACCCTGGGGGAGGAGCCACTAGGCCCTGTGCTGGGGACCCCAGGCTGACTTTTCCCGGAAGGGCAGCAAAGCCGTCAGGAGCGTGGGTGCTGAGTCGCACAGGCCGGCCGCAGATCCCGGCTCTGGCTACCAGCTGGGAGACGGCATGAGCTGGGGAAGGAGCTCAGGCCCCGCTGTGGCGCCGGGGCTGGCCCAGGCACGGACGGCGGCAGGAGGGCAGGGAGCTGGGGCTGAGGCGAGTCCTTGGCTTTCTGGCCTTGTGGCCAGGCAAAGTCCCTCCTGGCCCAGAGGGAGGCCCAGCCCCTGGTTGCTGCCCATGCTGTGTGCCTCGGTGAGGACAGACACCAGACCTGGCCAGGGTTTGGCGGCTCTCCTCGACATTTTTTTTTTTTTTTTTTTTTGAGACAGGGTTTCTCATTCCGTCACTCCTACTAGAGTGTGGTGACACATCTCACTACAGCCTCCAACTCCTGGGCTCAAGGGATCCTCCTGCCTCAGCCTCCCGAGTAGCTGGGACTACAGGTGTGCACCACCCGTGGCTAATTCTTTTATTTTTTGTAGTGACAGGGTCTGGCTGTGTTGCTCAGGCCTGTCACGAACTCCTGAGCTCAAGCAATTCTCCCCCCTCGGCCCCCCGATGTGCTGGGATCACAGCCGTGAGCCACTGCACCGGCCTCACCTCCACTTCTAAGGGTGAGGAGTCTAGAGGCTGGTGCTGCCCGGGGACTTCTCCCAGGGCTGGAGCCCAGGGGTGGGAAGTGGTGACGCCTGCAGCCTCCAGGACAGTCTGAGCCGCTGGGCTGGGCTTCTCCCCTGGAGCCTGGGGGTGCCCAGGGCACGACGCTGCCCCCTGTCCGGGCTCTCTGCTCTCGTCTCCCCCACAGAGCTGGGAGCTGTCTGCCGAGGGAGGGAGGAGGACCAGGAAATAGAACTCCAAGGGCAGGTGCCTGCTGGGTGTCACCAGGAGCCTTGGCCAAGCCACCGCCCGGGGGCTCAAGGACACACAGTCCTTCGGTCACTGCTGTGGCTCCGGGGTCTGCCTATGGGCCCACGGCCTCCCTGTGCTCGGGGACCACGGTCCTGTCAGCCCTCATGCACTCCGTGGCCACCCACCCTGCGTGCCCACTGTCGGAGGCGTCTCCACCGCTGTGCGCACTGGGGAGCTGGGGACGGCGGAGCAGAGCTGTGCTGGCTCCAACCTAGCTGTGGGGCCTCAGGCAGGCTGCCCCTCCCAGCGCCCCTCTGCCCGTGGCCGGTGGGACTGGCAGGGTAGCAGCTTCTCCCCTCACCTGATAAGCTATGCCTGCTGAGAACGGCCCCTGGGTCCCCGACGCGCTGGAGGAACCACAGGCAGAGCAAGGCTGCTGCCCACGGGGCTGGCTGGGCCAGGTGGCGGCTGGAGGGAGGGAATCAGGCAGGGGCGCTGTGGGGCAGGGCGTGGGGTGCTGTACCCCCAAATCAAAGATGTTCACCCTGCACAAGGTCCCTGCACACAATCAAGCCTCAGACACCGAAGTTGCCACACCCAGGGCCTCCTGGGTCCTCTCTCCGCCCCAGGGAGAGCGCCGTGAGACGCTGGCTCGGGCAGCTGCACCAGGGCATCAGGCGTGGTGGATACTGACACACAGAGAGCTGGCCGAGGGGGGCAGGGGGGTGGCCAAAGCACGGCCGGCTCTGCAGGGGCCCCTGGCGTGGGGCAGGAGGCGGAGCAGGGCTGGGAGGGCCGGTGGACAAGCCCCGCCCCCACCCCAGCCTCCACGCTGGTTCCCAGGCAGGAAACTTCACCGGCAGTCCACCAATGGCCATTTTTAAACTCTGGCTACATTTTTTAAAATAAAATTCTTGGATTTAGACAACATAGTTCTCCTTAAAGTAAGAAACGAGCAAACGTCAGTATAACCCTAATAACGTGTGGGCGCCTTGTGGTCCAGGCTCTGAACCAGGATTCACGGAAAGAAAACACAGACCAGCAAATCGCAGATGCTCCTCCGGTCACGTGACTCCTGGCCCAGCTGCCGGGGCTCCCGGGGGCAGGCTGGCACATGGGCCCCCAGCCCAGCTGCCGCCCCGTCCTGCCCTCGGCGTCCAGTGTGCAGGGGCACCCTGGGCTCCCGCTCCTCGGGGGCTGCGAGGCTTTTGTTACCAGCTCAGCCTGCAGCGCAGCACCTGGCGCAGGTGCAGGCACACCTGAGGGCCAGTGCGGGGTGGGGCAAGAATGCTGAGAGTCATGCGGCCTGGGGGCCACCCCCTGAAGGGCAGAGCACCCGCATGTCTGGAGATCCTGAGTCAGCCAAGGGGGAAAGACCTTCCCCAGGGAAGCCCAGGCTCTGCCCTTACTGACACCCCGCAGGGCCACCACAGGCACCACTGTGGACAGCCTCCTGGGTCCAATCTAGTCAACATTTAGTGGGCACCCATTGTATGCAGGGCTGTGCAGCCAGAGCAGTTCCGCTCCCTGCCCTCTGCAGCCCACAAAGGGTGCAGAGTGGGGGAGGCACCACCCAGTGGCCACCTGAATCGAGTCCCCCTTGGCCGGAGCCGCCCACGTGCTGAGTAGGAGGGCTCGGGACACTCTCTCTCCCCTGCGAGAAGCCTGCAGGAGGGACACCCTGGGTGCTCAGTCTGTGCCCTCGTGGAAAGTGACCTGCGACCTGGAGTGGGCGGGGGGGGGAGCGGGGCAGGTGGCAGGCCTGTGGCCGGGGCCCTGAGGGCTCCCCGGACACCGGTGCAGGGAAGGCGTCTGTGAGTGCTGGCCCCACAGGCAGCTGCAGACCCAAGCCCAAGGGCCACCCTCACCTGGAAACGTGACTCACGTCTGCCTCGGTGGCCCTCGCTGCCTAGTCCCTCCACCACAGAGGCCACTCAGCTGTTCGTGGTTCGGACACCAAACCTGGAAAGCTCCCTTTGGAACCCTGCTTTCTTCTCAAGTGCAGTGGGCCACAGCTTGCCCGTTAGGCCTGACCCCAGTGCCCCACCCGCTACCGAGAGGGGCCATTTTTAAACCTTCCCCCAAACTACAGCCCCTTTGAGAGGAATGCAGTTTCCACCACTGCAGTAGGATGATGGCAGGGACTGGAACTGCGGCCGGTCATGGAAGGCCGAGCCGGTCATGGAAGGCCGACGGGGCTCTGTGGCCCCAGCCCTCCCCTCCTGTCACTCGACCTCGGGAGGACCCACGGGGTGGGGGTGGGGCTGCTCCACCCCAGACGAGGACTCTGGGCTCAGAACCCAGGTCAGAACAGGCTCCCACCCCCGCCCGCCAGCTGCAAAGCCTTGTGGGGCCCTGAGTACCGTCTCCATGGAGAGCAGAACAGCTGGTCCCTTCAGCCTAAGCTTCTAGAGTGAAGGCATCTGGGGACTCAGTGGGGGGACGCACCACTGGGTGCTGAGTTTGTCTCCCCAGCCTCCCCACCCAAGGGGGGGTGAGCCTCCCACTATGGTCCTGAGGCACCGCTGTCATGGGTGGCAGACCTCTGTGTGCGCAGGACGTCTTGTTCCAGTGCCTTCCTCGCCCAGGTGGGCGCTAACAGCCTCCACGGGGTCCCATGGTGCAATACTCTCACGTTCCTGAGACAGTGCTAATTTGGCTCAGAAGACCCCCAAATGCAAGGACACCAGACAGACTTAGTGTGAAGACTTGGAGCAGACAGGAACAGAAAGCAAAGGGGGTGGCATCCCCAGGGCTGATAAGATGCCCAGCTCCAGGGACCCCCACCGCTGTGGTCATCTGTGTGAATGGTGCCCCTGGGAGTTGGGCAGTGCACAGACTGTGCAACTGCAAAGGGCAGCCCTGGGCCTCCACATCAGAGGAGAATCTATTTCCTTGCCTTTGTAGCTTCTAGGGGCTCCTGCACTCTTTGGCTCATAGCCCCCTCCTCTGTCTTCAAAGCCAGCAGAGTGGCATCTTCCAAACTCTGACACTGACTGTCCTGCCTCTGTCATGTAAAGACCCCTGTGATGACACTGGGCCCACCCTGATAATCCAGGATGATCTCCCAGCTCAAGGTCATTCATAAATTTTGGGACTACATGAACTACCCCAAGTCCCCCCAACAAAGTAACCCTAGGGTGGCTCCTTGAGTAGCCTGGTCTGCAGCCCGGGAGGCAGCCTCAGGTGGGGGCTGGAGGCCGGTCAGGTGTCGGGGGGGGGGGGCGCCAGAGCAGGGCCGGCAGGGGGAGGAGCTGGGTTGCAGTGTCGCCCCACAGGCCCCCACAGATTCCAGGACTTCGGGAGCTGGGGTGGCCCCTCATGGGCACCTGGCTTTACCCCTCCCCCTCCCAGAGCAGCCGCTGATGCAGCCCAGGAGGGGACAGGCCTGGACCGAGGGGACAGGGTCTTATTTATTCCAAGTGCCTGGCAGCATGTTTGTAGGGGTGACATGATGCCCTACCTCCCCCGACGGCCACCCCACCCTTCCCTTCCCAACAGGAAGCTGCTGTGCCGCAGGGAGCCGGGCGCCGCTGGCTCTGTCCTCATCAGTCACTGCTCTTGGGCCCAAATTACCTTAATCACCGGTTCCTCCTCCCCGGCAGGCCGGCTCCCCCTCGGGACGGAGCCATCTGTCTACATTAGAGACCAACGCACCAGGCGTACAGTGCAGAGACACTGCAAGGCCCAAACTGCCCCACCCCGTGGCGGACGCCGGCCTGGGCCTGCCGGGGTGACCCGGGGCTGAGGGGACTGCACAACCCTCCTCCCAGCTGAGCACCCACCAGCCCCACCCTCCTGTGGTCCCCGGGGCTTCTGCACCTGCACTCACAGCCCACTCTGCCAGTGTGCACCCTTCAATGAGCACCTAGTGTGTGCCAGGTGGGGAGGGAGCAGCCCATCCAGGGGTTTGGCGTGAGAGGCCTGGGGCCCCGAGTCCAGCTCCGCCTGGAGCACCTGCTGTCTCTCCAGGTCTCGGAGCCCCTGCTGTCTCTCCAGGTCTCGGAGCCCCCAGCACGGGGTCCAGGAGGCGTGGCCAGGTCCCCGCCATAGCACACTGGCCTCCTGGCAGCCAGGGGGTGGCTCCTCTCCTTGTGCCACTTACAGAGGGGACAGGGGTGGGGAGGGGGCCCTGACTGGTGCAGAGGACAGGACATGGCACAGACTTTGAGGTCCCTCCACCTCCTTAACCCCGTCCCTGCCCAGCCAGAGCAGCCTTGCTCTCACTAGGAGCCTGGGGAAGCAGGTTGGTGGGGAGGCAGCAACTGTGACCAAGAGGCCTGTCCCACCAGGTCACCTGTCCAGGGTGGCTGTGCCTGGCAGCCAGAGCAAAGGCCCTGAACCCGCCCCAGTCCTGTCCCTGGCCCATCCTTGGGGTCCTAGTCCCGCCCCATGGCCACGATGATGATGGTGGCTAACGCCCCGTGCTTATCATCTCTGGCAATCTCGTCCTTGCAACAGCCCTTGAGGGAGGAGCTAGAGGCACAGCCGTTTCAGGGGAAACTGAGGCTCGAGGGCACCGGCACTTTGGCCGGATCACCAGCAGGGGGAACCAGGGCCACCCCGTGCTCCCAGCACCGCCCACCGCGCCGGCGCCCGCCGGTGTGCTCAACACGACCTCAGCAATGCCGGGCGGGAGGGACGGACGCCCGGCCGCGGGCCCTGCCAGCGCCAGCACAAACCAGGGGTTTGGTTTTCCGGGGTTCAGAGAGGGAAAGACACGCCCCTGTTCGTTCAGCTTTCGCTCCAGAAAACTTGTGAATTCTTTCCCTGCCCCTTTGAGATGTGCGTACATCGTTTCAGAAGCTGAATAAGCCTCTGGCCAGCGTGCACGCCGGGACCGGGGGGCTGCCCCGCCGAGATGCGACCCCCTCGGAAGGCCGCGCCCGCCGCGGTCCCGGGAGGGTGGGAGCCCGGCTGGGGGCCCCAACCACCTCCCGCCGGGCAGACGCGAGCAGGTGTTTTCTGGGGGTGAAGCCAATTCGCTAGCACAGATGGTCACCCCAGTCCCAGGTGGATTTGAGACGAAGTCTGTGTGACAAATGGTGCCGTCAAGTCTTGTCACTTGAGGACTGGCCACCGTTGATCTTGAGAACGCGCGTGTGACGGGCCGCAAACCCGCAGCCGGTGCCCGCGGCGCACGGAGCTCTCCGCGCAGCGCTCGGCCGGCGACAGAGCGTCTCCCTTCTCCTCTGCCCCACGGCACCGGCCTCGGGGGTGGCACAGATTCTGTATTCGGTTATTTCCTCGACACCCGTGAGTCTGCCCGCCCCGGACCGCGAGGTGTCTGGGCGGCTTCCGGTGTTTCCCCCGTGCTGGGCGTCCCGTCACTTTCTGACGGTGCGGAACGTTTTCTTTTAAGCGGAGCTCTCTTTCCCGCGGGCTCTGCAAACAGGGTGAGCGCCTCGGCGCGCTCCCGCGAGGGCAGGGTTGGGGGCCTGCGGCGCGCTCCCGCGAGGGGGGCAAGTGCCGGCGGCGCGGGCGGCCGGACTGCGCTGCACGGCGGGACTCGGCCGCCAGGGGGCGCGGCGGGCGCGCGCCGGAGCCCGCACCCTCAACTGCGCCTGCGCCGACGCCGGCGCCTGAGCCCGAGCGCGAGCGTGGCCCAGCGCGCGCCCGCCCCCGATTGCGCCTGCGCGGAGCCCGTGGCCGCGCCTGCTCCCGCCGGGGGCTCGTCGCTCGCCGGGCCGCGGCCATGGGGGAGGCCGAGGTGGGCGGCGGGGGCGCCGCGGGCGACAAGGGCCCGGGGGAGGCGGCCACCAGCCCGGCGGAGGAGACGGTGGTGTGGAGCCCCGAGGTGGAGGTGTGCCTCTTCCACGCCATGCTCGGCCACAAGCCCGTCGGTGAGCGCCCAGGCCGCGGACGCGCGTGGGGGCGGGGCGGGCCGCGGGTAACCGTCGGCGGGAGGGGCGGGGCCTGGGCCAGGACGCCCCGCCCCTGCGGCACCCGCCCTCCCGCACCCGGGGCTGACCCTCCGTCCCCTCCCGCACTCTGGGCGGACCCTCGCCCCCGGGACCCCCTCTCTCCCACACCTGGGGCGGACCCCGCCCCTCCCGCACTCTGGGCGGAACCCCGCCCCCTGGGACCTCCGCCCCTCCCGCACCCCAGGCAGACCCTGCACCCTCTGTGACACCCAACTCCTCACCTGGGGCAGACCCCACAACACCCCAGGTGTGCCCAATCCCATACCCCAAGCTGACCCCTGCTTGTCCTGCATGCTAGGGTTGACCCCCACCCCTCACAACATCCTGATACCACCCCACACATGGACCCCCTTCCCCCATGATACCCCCATACACCCGTGTCCCTTCCTATAACGCCCCACATCTCTGCCCCAGTCCCCTCCAACACCTGTGTTGTACACCTCTACCCGACACCCCATCCCCTCCTCCCTCCACCCTGGCAGATCCCCCTCCACCCCCCCCACCTGCTCATTCCCCAGTGCAGAACACTGGTCATTCCTGCCCTCTTTCCTTCCCCCCTCACCTGCTGTTCTGTGCCTCCTCCCACAGGTGTGAACCGACACTTCCACATGATTTGTATCCGGGACAAGTTCAGCCAGAACATTGGGCGGCAGGTCCCATCCAAGGTCATCTGGGACCATCTGAGCACTATGTATGACATGCAGGCACTGGTGAGCTGGACCCCTGCCCTCCTTGGTGTTGGGGGCCAGTGGGGAGACAGCCCACACCCTGCTCTCTGAAGGTCAGCCTGAGCAGGTGGCAGAGTGCCCACCCATGCCTCCTGGGGGTCTGCTGGGCAGCGTGGCAGGTAGCACTGACAGATGAGACCCTTCCTTGGGGAGCGTGACGTCCTAGGAGGACAAGTCACTTAACAAGAGACTCCAAAGAGTGTTGCGAAAACAGCCCTAGTGCTGGTAGCTGGTTCCCTTTCCAGGGAACCAACTTCAGGATGGGTGGTCGGCAAGAGTCTCCAGAGAGAAAACTGGGGAGTGAGACCCTGGGAAGGTGCGTGCGACAGGTTGGGTGAGGGGAGAATGCAGAGGCCAGGCCCTTAGGCCACTGTCCGTCTTCTGGGAGGCCTCAGAAGTGCTGTAGCAGGGGGTGACCTCATGTAAGTCACATTAAGGCAAATTGGGCAGCTTCCTGAGAACTAGGCAAGTAGAGTCCCGTCCTTAGGAAGCTCAGAGTGGGTAGTGTCTGGTAGGTCAGGGGGTTAACTAGGTAAGCAGGGTGGCTGGAAGAGACAGGTGTCAGAGCCCTGTGGCAGCCAGAGGTGGTGGGTCCAGGAGCTCCAAGGTGAGGCACCTGGAAAGTGGGGGCCTGTGCTGGTGGAGGGGGGCGAATCTGTGCCTCCCTGTTGGTCTCAGGGCCACGCCAGCCCTACTGATGAGACCTGGAGCACACCATGGAGGCAGAGAGCGTTTGCGTTGACCTAGGCATGTCCCAGGTGCCCCCTTTGCACAGCCGTAGAAAGGGGCCAGAGAAGCCAGCTGTGCCACAGGGCTGCCGCGGTCCTGTGCAAGTGAGAGGGAAGCCTGCCCCAACGCAGATGTGCCCTGGAAGTGAGCGGCTCTTGCTGCCCGCATTGAGCACATTCTGAGCCCAGTGCGGAGTTTGCACCAGGTGGCCAGCCCCTGGTGACCCAGATGTGCTGGCTGCCAAGCTCAGTAAGGTCCTCCCTAGAGCAGCCACTCCTGCCTGTGTGGGGAGTGCGTTGGTCAGGCCCTGCTCCCTGGCCGCCACCCTCCGAACTCCCTGGGGCCAGCAGCTCGGCTCATCATGTTGTGGGGCCCTGCCTGGGGGAGGGCCCTGGTCCCCAGACACTCCCCACTGGAGGATGTGGAGCGATCAGTGAGCACTGTGCCTGTCTTTGGAGAAGACAGATCACTCTAAGGCCTGAGACGTGCTTCTGGGGCACAGGGCCTTGCTCAGAGGAGCCTGGTGGCCTGCGTGACACTCAGGGAGCTGCAGAGGACCACCAGGGCTTTCAGCCCCAGAGTAGCGGCCCTAGCTCTTTCTCCTCTCCTGACTCCTGCGGCTGCTTCCACGGGGGGTGTCCTCTGCGGGTCTCCACCCGCGGTCAGCCCTGCCAGCAGAAGGCACGGTCTTCCCCCCATGCCCACGTGCTCCAGCCCCGAGTACAGCTCTGAGCCCACGTCAGCTGCCCCTAAAAGGGCTCTTACACAGCTTCACTGACTTGCTGAAACCTCATCTTCTTTTTTGTTTCTTAAAAAAACAAAACACTCTACTCGACGCCAGCATGAGTCCGAGATTCTCCCTTTCCCAAACCCAGAGAGGAACTTCGTCCTTCCGGAAGAGATCATCCAAGAGGTCCGAGAAGGTGAGGCCCAGGCCCTAGAAAGGTCAGGTTTGGGAATTAGAAAAGGCTGGTCCTGGGCAAAGGGTGGGGAGGTCAGGGTGAAGGTCATGGCCTCCGGGAGGTGTGAGGGTCCAACACAGACCCCACCTCCACCCATACGGTCTCGGGAGCCTCCGGGATTGGAAAGGACTTCGTTGAAGAGCAGCTGCTGGGCAGAAGGTGAGGCCTGCACGGGCAGCCGGCGTCCCCAGGTGTCGGCCACCACCGTGGGCTTTCAGTGAACGTCAGCTTCTCCACAGGAAAAGTGATTATTGAGGAAGAAATGAAAGAGGAGATGAAGGAAGACGTGGACCCCCACAGCGGGGCTGACGACGGTGAGTGTGGCACCCGCCCTCCCTCGTGCCCTGCGGGGCATGGCGCCCACGGCCTCCCCTGCAGGGTGTGGTGGGGTGGACACAAAGTCTGCGGCACATGGGGTCCAGCTGAGGTCAGACATGGTGCAGGCCATCTCAGTGCAGGATCACGCTGACTGCGTTCCCATCTAGCAAGAGAAAGTGGAGCCGAGGGACAGCTCCATAGGGCAGGTCCCTGGGCGCCGGGCCAAGCGTGTGCACCCTGGGCGCTCGAGGTCGGGGCACCCTCAGGAGCACAGGCCTCTCTCGAGGCCCCTGGGTGCAGGACTCCAGCTCACAAGGACGCCTTTTGGATTCAGAGAGTTATGTGGGAATAGACAGATTTTTTTAACTTAACAGGAAGACAAAATTCAATTCTGGATATTCTGTTTCCAGCCAAATTATTTTGTTTCTCAGTTTTTTTATCTTCAGGGAGCTTGGGGAAAGCAGCAGAAAAATCTAGCAAAGACAAAGAGAAGAACTCAGACTCGGGGTGCAAAGAAGGGGCGGACAAGCGGAAGCGCAGCCGGGTCACAGACAAAGTCCTGACTGCAAACAGCAACCCCTCCAGCCCCAGCGCCGCCAAGCGGCGCCGAACATAGACACCTGTGCAGGCAGGGCCCGGGGCCACCCTCAGCGCACAAGACCCGTCCTGATGCTGTGCACCCCACTGCCGCCGGCTTCCCCTGGAGCGAGGCCGGCAGGCCAGGCTCCAGTCAGACCGGCTGGGGCCCTGGTGGACCCAGAAAACCAGGCTCGACCCAGGCCAGCAGTTGAGGGCTCCGAGTCTGCACTCCGTCTCCTCCGGAGCACCCGTGGCCTTGGATTAGCTCCACGTGTGCGGCACCTTCGGGATCCAGGCCCCGCGGAGCGGGGTGGAGCCGGGAGAACCCCAGGATTAGCAAGCAATACAAACACCGACCTCACTCTGTCCTCAGAAGGAAACACTCGTCTTCCCTGCGTGACTGTCCTTTCCGTCTGTCCCTCTGTGAGCCTGTCTGCACTGACCGCAACATCAGGAGGACGTGGCCTTCCTGTCGCCCGTGCACGCGCCACAGCCTCTCTCCCCACCTGGGAAACTCAGAACCAGACACTTTGCCTCATTCACTTGTACTGTAAGGATGTATATAATTTGGTTGGTATCTCACTATTTAATTTTTAAGAAGCCTATTTTACTAGTGTTTTATATGAAACAATACTGGAGAAGTTAAACCTGTGTCGTATTTTCCTGAGATGTTTTGTTTTAAGGTAATGACTACTGAGATACTTTTTGCTCAGTTTTTATATGCCAGATACAGAGAATTTGTAGCGGTTATTTTTGTATTACCTAGTGACGGTAGACGGACCAGATGCGTGGGTGGAGGGGAAGGTGCCGCCTTGGGCTGGCGAGACGGTGCCCCAGTGCTGATTGAGATACACTTTCATTTGACTGCAGAACATTAAAGCACAAAAAAATCAACCTGGAGTTGTGTGATTTTGATACCAAAGTAAGTTTTCCTCCGATAGGAAGTTTTGTTTTCTGAAGATTTATAACTAAATCGTAGTGTACGCTTAGATTTACTAACATTCCCTGATACGATGTGTAAACAAAATAGTGACAGACTTGGAGTGGTTGTCTTGTTGGATGTGACGAGGAAGTCAAGTACGAACGTGTTAGGGGAGCAGAGCAGGGTGGGCCTCGGCGGCCCCTGGGCGCTAAGCCGGCCCCGTCCTGCCTGACGTGTCCTGCGAGATGAGCTGCCGGCCTGAGCTTGTTCTTAGCTGAGTGAAATCCGGCCGTTCTCAGTGACGACGAGACGCACCTGGCCCGGCCAGCCCTCGCGCCCTGCATCCTCATCCTGACACTCCATGTGGCTTCGCTGGCTTCCTCTCCACCCGAGGAGCCTCCCCCGCCATCTGGGAACGAGTCTGGCTGTCTGGAGTCCCCTCGTGGTGACGCTGATTGCAGGGCACGGGCAGAGGCGGCAAAGCCAGGATCTCTGTGTGATGAGAGTGCCCTGTGTGGGGTCCCAGGCTGGCCTGCACCAGACCCCCTCTCACTTCCAGGGCAGGACAGCTGGGTGGCCTTGACCACTGGCAGCCGGCTTCCCCGGCCCAGGAAGAGTGGCTTGCACCCGCCCGCTCCGCACTCCAAGGGTAGACCAGCCACCGGCAAGACCCCTTCAGGTCCCCTTGCTGTAGAGCCCAGACAAGTCCGCAGCCTCGTCAGTGGCATCCCGCCACATGGAGGGGAACATGGGTGACCCCAAAGGCACGAAGCCCAGGACTGGCCTACAGCTGGCGAGTCTCCTCCACTCTGCGGTGAAGCCTCAGGAGAGCCGCTGCTGTCCAGGCACTGCGGGCACCGCGGGCACCGCGGGCACCGTGCCCACCCTGCTGCCCAGCCCTGCAGCGAGCTCTGGGCCTGTCTGCAGAAGCGAAGGAGATCGGCTTTGTCACGAGTTAGGAACTGACTTGGGGCGGCAGAGAGGGGACACTCCCCTCTGTTGGCCGAGTGTCCCCCACTGTGTGTTCTCTCCTGTGAGGTCAGCCCCCACCCAGTGCTTGGTGCCGGCTCACCCTAGAGTCGTGGCCACGGGAAGCCTGGCCCTTGAAGAGCACAAAACTAGCAGGTGAAACAGAGCAAGTAACACGACCTCCGGTGGCACGGGGTGGCCAGGAGGGGCCTGCTCTCCACCAGCTCACTGTTCTAAATCCTCATCTGGAACAACATCTTCGGTGACCTCAGAATGTGCTGGAAAAGCCTAGTTATTAAATCTGTCTCATTTCAATTACGTTAACATTTTGCTGCATTTCTACGAGAAACGGGGAGGCCCAGGGCAAGCCCAGCAGGCAGATGAGCGTACCCCACCCCGGGCAGGCCATGCTGGCCACACCCCCCCCCCATGAGTGGCAGCTGTGGTCGATCAATCTCAGACACCAGGTGGTCCTCCCAGGCTCCTCGGCCCACAGGGGCCCCATTTGCGCCCTGCCAGGCCAAACTCACAAGCACCCAGGCAGTGTGGCCTGGGGTCCCAGTGGAACACTGTGCCTACCCTCCCCCAGCCTCAGCGTGCAACCTGTAAGTCGGGGGCTTTATGGAATGCAACCCCACACACATGATGTCCAACGCGCCAACTGACCTGCATCTGAAAAGAAGAGCTGGGAATAAGGGATGCACCGCCGCTAGCGCAGGACAGAGAGAAGCTAAACTGTTAGGAAGCCATGGGGTGCTGAGATGTCCCCTGGGGCCTGCCAGTGTCCAGCAGAAGGCAGCCACCTCCAGGCTCCCAGAGGCCCCTGAGCAGGCGCTTAAGTAGCGTCGGCAGTGCTGAGCAGTCCCTGAGGTGACCCCAGTAATTTCTGCTCCTGGTGTTCAAGGCTTGGGATGGCCCCCTCCCTCGAGTGCAAAACTTGCCACCCTTATGACTGATGGAAAACGCAAAGGAGGAAAGCCCACGGGGACGGGCTTGGCCCGCCCGCTGGAGAGACGAGACGCCCCGCTTGGAAAAGGCAAAGTGCCTCGTGCGCGGCCTGGGGGGAGCCCCCGGCAGAGAGCGGCCCCAAGCCTGCAGCCGGGGAAAGATGGGACCGCCCCAGCACGCTGAGGGCACCCAGGTGGGGACATGCTGCTGATGGGGACGTTCTTCTCTGGAGGAGACGTCCCTGAGGAGAAGAAATATTCTTGGAAAGGGGGTTCTCCAGGGGCAGCATCCCCCGGGGAGAAACCCTTCAGAGGGACCGTGGGGGGTCATCTGGACAGGCATTCTGGGGGTGGGGGCCCGTCTGGGAGCATCTTCCGGAGGGGTCTCCTAGGGGCACCCCCCCCCCGCCCCCCGCTCCCGCGGACGAAGCCTCGGGGAACACTGGAAGGCGGGCATTCTGGGAGGGGCCGGGCGGACACCCTCCCGCGGTCACCCTCAGGGCGGACATCACGGGTGGGGACCCGAGGGCCCCTCCGGCCGACGGGCGGGACCGGGCCTCGGGCGGGGCGGGCGGGGCCTGGAGCCGCTCCCGCCCCGCCGCGCGCCTCTTCCGCTTTCGCTTTCGCTTCCGCTGGGAGCGGCGCCGCGGAGCATGGACGACCCCGACTGCGACTCCACCTGGGAGGAGGACGGCGACGCGGACGCGGACGGCGAGGCCGCCGGCGCGGGGGCCGCGGACGTGGGGGACGAGGGCGCGGGGCAGGCGCGGCCCGGCGCGCTCCAGGTGCGGCCCGCGGGCCGGGGCCGGGGCCGGGCGGGGGAGCCCCTCTCGCCGGCGGCCCGCAGCCCCGGGTCGCCTGTGTCCCCTCGTCCCCCGGCGCGGGACCTCGCGGGAAATGCTGGGCCGTTGGGGCCGCGCGTGGGCGGCGACGTCAGAGCCGCGTCCCGGGACCGGGTCCGTGCCGGGGTGACGTCAGAGCCGCGTCCCGGGACCGGAGCCCTTTCCCGTGTGTCCGCGCGTGGGTGACGTTCCTCAGGGGGTGCCTCGGCACACCCCGACCTCCTGGTCCTCATCCCATCTCCAGCCGTGGTGGCTGCGGTCTAGGTAGACCCCAGCCCTCCCGCTGCCGTGACCGCTGCTTGGCCAGCGTCATGGCGGTCCCTGCGGCCACCCCGCGCCCACCCTGCGCCGGCCGGCGGGAGCCCCCACTCCTGACACCCCACTCCTGATCCCCCCGCGCCTCCCCAGGTCCCCCGCCCGCGCGTCGGCCCCACCCCCGCGGGGTGCAGCGCCCGCCCGACATCCTGGCCGGTGGTCCTGGGGCTTCCTTTGGGTGCGTCCTGCGCTCGGCCCGCGGCCGGCCCCCGCAGTCGGCACCGGATACTTTTGTTGCCAACAGGCACTTGTCGCTGCCAGGGGTTACATTTGTTGCCAGTGGTTACTGCCGGCCGCCGGATCGCGTGCTGCCGGCCGCCGGGGGTGCTGGGGCTGCAGCCCCGGGGCGCGAGTTGTGGAGCCCGGGAGTGTGGACTCAGGCTGTGGCCCCAGGATGGATTCTGCCCATGGCAGAGCGCTAGTTTCAGGTTTGTGCCTGAGAACCGGGCAGCGGTCAGGGACCCCGAGGCCCTGCTGGAAGGCCTGCCCGGTCCCCAGCGCACCTACAGTGCTTCCCGCGCTGACGTGCAGGAAGGCAGGTCCGGGAGGCTGGGGTCCAGAGCCTGGAGGTGGGGAGGGGTCTGGCTCTGCCCCCAGGATGACGTGCCCGGGTGGGCTCTGACAGGTGACTGTCTCTGCTGGAGTTGGTGGAGCCACACTCCTGAAGCAGTGTTCGGGCACCTTAATGGTCCTGTGAGGTGCCTGTGACCTCTGACCTCTTCCCTTCTGCCTCCTGCCACAGCTTCTGTCCCCACCCCACCCCCATGTACCCTGTGAACCCCCGGGGCCCTCCCCAGCTGCCCTGCACTGGACCCTGGCAAGGCCATTTCACTTTGTCTCGGGCCTCGGGATGTGTGGGCTGACCCTGCTCTGAGGTGTGTGCACGGCCAGCGTCTGTTCAGGACGCCCCCTCTTGAACTGACCTAGGGAGGCTCCCTGCTGGCCCCAGGGAGAAGGGGAAGTAGAACAGGTAGAAGGCGGGGCCAGCTCCTGCTCAGTTTTGGTTTCCAGCCACTGGCCCTCAGCTAGAGAACCTCACCCTCTGGCCCCGGTTTAGAAACACAGCAGAGAGGCAGCCCCAGACCCCAGCTGGAGCTCAGGGCAGAGCCAGGCATGCTGGGGCTGGCCTGGCCTCCTGACCTCTCTGTGAGCTCCTGGATCCTTCAACCCAGCCACCTCCACGGACAAGGTGTCCCCTTATGTCACACCCAGGCGCCCCCCTTCAGCCAGATCCATTGCTGCTGTGCCCCCCACTCCAGTAATAAGGTGGCACCGGGCTTGGTTTACCCAGCGCCCTCCTCACCAAGGGTCTCTGGGCCTTCCCTGGACGCTGCATGCCTGGCGTGCACGGGTGGGGCTGAAGGAGTTGGGGGTACCGAGAAGCCCCTGACATCTTGCTGAGGAGCCACCCCGGACAGGACTAGAGGCCAGGAGCCTCAGGGCCTGACCTTACTGGGGCCTGACCTCACCGTGGCCTCTGGCCAGTGAGGGGTGTGGGTGGGGCAGGGAAAGGCCACTCCCTGGGCCTCAGTCAGTCATTCATTCGCCAGGCCCTGCCACAGGCGGTGCGGCCGCGGCCCCTGGGAACACACAGCCTGAGGACAAGTCAGCTCACAGTGCAAGGGGCGGTGCCATGGGAGAGTGGGGGGGACCTGGGGGGACATAGCAGGCTGCGGCCAGAGTGGGGGTGGCCAGCAAACCCGGAGGACGAGGTGAGGCTGGGGCTTGGGGCAAGGAGGGAGTCAGGGCCACAGCCCGTAGGAGTGTGCCCAGTGGCCTGGGCCTGGGGCCACCCTGAGGCAGAAGCTGGGACTCCCAAGCCTAGGGCAGGCCTCAGCCCTGGCTGCTCCAACCCCTCTGGTTCTGTGAGGGTGTCTGGGTGCCTCACTAGGGTCCAGGTCTACCGACGAGCAGCCCCCCAAAGAGGGCTGGGGTGGGAGAACCTCACCCTCTTAGAGACGGCTGACCAGGTGGGGCTCGCTGTGGGGGTTTCCCGTGGGGTCCTCATCCCGTCTCTTTTCTTCCCAGTCCAGGATGACAGAGTCCCGGAACTGGCGAGCCGTGCAGGACATGCGCAGGTACCGGCACCACTACCCGGTACGTACCCACCCCACGGCCCCTTGCGGCCCCCCAGCACCTTGGCAGCCCACCTGGAAACACCAGGCCCTCCCGTCGGCCCCTCTTCTCAGACAGAACATCCCGTGTCCTACCAGAAACCTGCCTGGGCCTATTGGGGTTTTGGGGTGAGCCCCTCGAGAGCACAAGCCAGATGTGGGTTCAGATTCCTGCCCTTCCCCCAGTCACGAGGTGATGGGCCACGTTGCCCTAACTCTGGGACCCTCTGCCCCCTTGTCTTAAAATGCGGGAACAGAGCAGCCATGTAGGGCAGGTGTGTGGGTCTCTGAGCCCACACGAGGGCTCCCCCAGCAGGTTCTAGCAGCCGTCCCACATGGCCAGCTGCTCACAGCGACCTCCTTGGGGTGGTGGTTGTCCTCAGTCCTTGTCCTCTGTACCCTAGATCTCAACCCTGTGCTCCTTTTGGGGTACAGAGGACAAGGGGACCTCCTAGGCCTGACCCCTGTTGGTGGTTGCTGGTGGTCAGAGGCAGCTGCAGAGTGTGGAGCCCAGGCTGGCTCGCGGGCTCTTGGCCGGCCTCAGGAGGCCTGGAGGTTCGCAGACGCCCCTTCCCAGAACGTGCCAGTCCAAGCAACCCCCGGAGGCAGCCTGTTTTGTGAGTCCTTGACTGCCCTTCCTCTGACTTTTCAGGATTTGGTGGAACCGGACTGCAATGGCGACATGCCAAACCTGAGTTTCTACAAAAACGAGATCCGCTTCCTGCCAAATGGTGTGTACCCCTCAGCAGCCGGCAGTCCGTGGGGACCCGGGTTTTGGGGTGTACCCCTCAGCAGCCGGCAGTCCGTGGGGACCCGGGTTTTGGGGTGTAACCCTCAGCAGCCAGCAGTCCCTGGGGACCCGGGTTTTGGGGTGTACCCCTCAGCAGCCGGCATCCCTGGGGACCCGGGTTTTGGGGTGTACCCCTCAGCAGCCGGCATCCCTGGGGACCCGGGTTTTGGGGTGTACCCCTCAGCAGCCGGCATTCCTGGGGACCCGGGTTTTGGGGTGTAACCCTCAGCAGCCAGCAGTCCCTGGGGACCCGGGTTTTGGGGTGTACCCCTCAGCAGCCGGCATTCCTGGGGACCCGGGTTTTGGGGTGTAACCCTCAGCAGCCGGCATTCCTGGGGACCCGGGTTTTGGGGTGTACCCCTCAGCAGCCGGCATTCCTGGGGACCCGGGTTTTGGGGTGTACCCCTCAGCAGCCGGCATTCCTGGGGACCCGGGTTTTGGGGTGTAACCCTCAGCAGCCAGCAGTCCCTGGGGACCCGGGTTTTGGGGTGTACCCCTCAGCAGCCGGCAGTCCGTGGGGACCCGGGTTTTGGGGTGTACCCCTCAGCAGCCGGCAGTCCGTGGGGACCCGGGTTTTGGGGTGCATGCTACACCTGGGCCACAGCTTTCAGGTAGCCCCAAGTACCCCCTGGAGGCGGCCAAAGGGACTCCAGGGCCCCGGCCCTGGGTCTTAGTAGTGAAGTTTGGGTCAGGGGTCTGCAAACTCTAAAGAACGGGAGAGTAAACATTTGAGGCTTTTCAGGCCCACGGTCTCTGCGAAAACTGCGCGAGTCTGCCACCGTGTCACAAAAGCAGCGTGCAAGCTGGTGACTTAAGGATGGCTTTTATATTTTTAAATGATTTGAAAAAGTTAAAGTAGAGCAATATTTCATGATGTAAAAATTATGTGAATTAAAATTTCAGTGTCAGCATGTAAAGTTCCACGGCACCTGCCCACGCCATGGCTCGCGCGTTGGCCCGTGCTGCCTCCACGCCCGGCCCTCTGCAGCAACGGGCGCTGCTGCCCTGGGCCTGCCGTGGGCTCGGGGTTGGCCGGCAGCTTTGTTTCAGGGCAGAGTTCCTAATGGGCCTTGTTTTCGGGGAGGCAGCGAGGCCCCCCTCCTGCACGGACAGGCCGAGTCTCGGCCCGCTGGCGCCCCCTGGTTTGCCGTCTGTCAGCAGTGAGGGCCAGTTCACGGGCTGAGCAGGGCCAGGGCCCAGGCGCTCCTAGCTGGTGGGTCACAGGTCAGATGAGGTGTGGGCAGCTCTGCCGACCCGCAGGAACCCTGATGGAGAGCGGGGGGTGCTGGGGAGCTTTGGGAAGAGCTCTGTCCCCCCGAGCACCGTCAGGGTGGTTTCCGCAGCTGACTTGTCCCCATGGGCTCCCAGGTTGTTTTCTTGAGGACATTCTTAAGAACTGGAGGGACAACTATGACCTCCTCGAGGACAACCACTCCTACATCCAGTGGTGAGTCGAGCGGAGAGGGCAGGGGCTGGGGAAAGGGTCCTCCCAGGCAGGAGCCCTCGTGCACGCTGCTTCCTGGTGTGTGCTGAGCACCCTGCCCTTTCCAGAGGCCACTGTCCACCGACCCTCACGGGTGGGCCTCGCTGGGCACTGCGGTGGCCGTGGAGGGAAGCCTCGGGTCTGCCCCGCCTGGCTCTTCACTTTGGAGCAGCCTCTGCGGCTGGGAGCCGAGGGCCTGGGAGACGGGCGGGCTGCGCACACGCTGCCCTGCGGCAGCAAAGGCGGGCCGGGCCGCGCGGGGGCTGCCGGCTGGGCCGTGGCCGCGCAGGGCTCCAGCGCGGTGCTAGGGCGAGACTCGCCGGCACAGCTCGCTCGGAGGCTGTGGCCTTGCCACGGAAGTCAGTGTGCCTTGCTTTGAAGCTGGCCCTCTGGGCGGTACTCAGGCAGCCCCTCCTGGCACGTGGTGCATTGCGAGTAGTAATTCTGCAGCATTAATGACGTGAGAGAAAAAAGAGTGAAAGAACAGAAAGGAAAGCGTGGCCCTGCCCTGAGCCGAGGCTGCAAGTCAGCCTGGTCGTGGGCGTCACTTTCCTGCCCGCCTTGCGGAGCATTCGGGCCGGGGTCCCCCTCCTCCCCGTCCCGCGGAGCGTGCGGGCCGGGGTCCCCCTCCTCCCCGTCCCGAGGAGCATGTGGGCCGGGGTCCCCCTCCTTCCCATCCCGCGGAGCATGCACGCTGGGGCTCCTGGCCCAGGCTCGCACACACTCACCCCGTTGCTTTGCTGACTTGAGGGGGCCCAGCCAGCTCCTCCTGGATCTGAGCGTGGAACCCAGAGAGGGTGGTGAGCTGCCGCAGGCCACCCGCAAGCGTGTGCCCAGGAGCTGGGGGCTGGTCCCTGGTCACACAGGCCGCTGTGCTGTCTCTAACCCCACAGGCTGTTTCCTCTGCGGGAACCGGGAGTGAACTGGCACGCCAAGCCCCTCACGCTCAAGGAGGTCGAGGTGAGCTCCAGTCCTTGGTGGCGTCTTGGGGGGCAGAGAGGGAGGCCTGGGGAAGCCACCCTGCCTGGAACAGGGGTCACATCTGACAGCAGGAGTTTGGTACCCCCAGGGCCACTTGGCAGGCAGCAGGGCCGGAAGAGCCTCTGGTCTGACCATCTCCCCGTGAGTGGCCCTGGCCTCTTGAGGACCTAGGAAGTGGCACTTTCTGAAGCTGTTGCCTCCAGCTGGGGTCTGGGGCAGAGCCCCAAAGAGACTCAGAGCGGCCAGACCTGCCTGTGCCTGGTTGGGGCAGCAGTGGGAGGCCCACGTTGGGAAGCCGCCCCTGAGGGATAAGAGAGGCTGAGAGGGCCGGGAGCACCTGGCAGGCGTGAGCGGGCTCGGGGGGAGACGTGCTGCCCCTTGGGGTCAAGCAGCCCCTCGGGCCCCCGCGAGACCTCGTGGCAGCTCAGAGGAAAGTGGGGGACACGTGACTGCACCTCCTTTTTCCCTGAGAGTCTGGGTCAGGCCTCTGGATGAGTCAGGCCCTGAGGGGGTGTCGGGGGCCCCACACTTACGTGGCCACCCTAGCGCACTTGGGACCGCAGGCCCCAGGGGTGGCCACCGGAGCTCTCCGAGGCACTATTTTCCAGGCTTTCAAAAGCTCCCGGGAGATCAGGGAGCGGTTTGTCCAGGCCTACGAGCTGATGCTGGGCTTCTACGGCATCCGGCTCAAGGACCGAGACACGGGCGCCGTGTGCCGGGCACAGAACTACCAAAAGCGCTTCCAAAACCTGAACTGGTGAGAGGCAGCGAGCGAGGTGGGGCCGGGCCAGGCAGGGCAGGACCTGCTGGGCGCGTGACAGGCTCTGGGCACCCTCCTCACCGCAGGGTAGGGTGGTCCTTACCTGGTAGGGAGTTACAGGAATTTAAAGAAAACTGTCCCCTGCCTGGGAGGGGTCAGCCCCACAGAGAAGCAAGGGCAGTGCCAGTCTGGGCAGCCGGCGCAGCCCCCTTACGGGGGTGGGGGCGGGGGGGCGGGGGGGGGCGGTCCGAGGCCCCTGTGCTGGACCCCTCTGGCCCTCCCCGCCGCAGCTCCTCCCTGCAGGGCCCTGGGGGGACGGCCACCCTTCTGGGTGATGCACCAGACCCCCGCCCACACGTCTAGGGCCCACGGCCATCTTCTTGGGGGCTGGGGTGTGTCCTCCCCTGGGCCCAGGGAGGTGGTTGGGCACAGAAGCTCCTGGAGGATCGAGAGCCGGGTGGGAGGAGAGTGCAGCCCCCAGGGCCGCGGCCTGGCAGGAGGGCCCGGCCGCAACCCCTGCCGGCCTGACCTCCGCAGGCACAGCCACAACAACCTGCGCATCACGCGAATCCTCAAGTCCCTGGGCGAGCTGGGCCTCGAGCACTACCAGGCGCCGCTGGCCCGCTTCTTCCTGGAGGAGACGCTGGTGCAGCAGGAGCTGCCGGGCGTGCGGCAGAGCGCCCTGGACTACTTCATGTTCGCGGTGCGCTGCCGGCGCCAGCGCCGGGAGCTGGTGCACTTCGCCTGGGAGCACTTCCAGCCCCGCTGCAAGTTCGTCTGGGGGCCCCACGACAAGCTGCATAGGTTCAGGCCCAGCTCCCCGCCCCGACAGCTGGCGGGTCCCGAGCAGGCAGAGGGGCGGGAGAGCCCCCAGGACCCCCTCCTCGAGGCTGGCACTCAGGGTCGGACCTGCGGGCCAGGGAGGGAGGGGGGTGGGGACAGCGTGCCCCAGGACGCGGGAACCCTGGAGAGGAGCCGGGAAGACATGGTTGGGGGCCGCAGGGAGGATGGGCCTGAGCCCCCGAGCCCCAAAGAGGGCAAGAAGAGGAAGTTGGAGGTGATGGGGCGCGAGCAGGCCTCCAAGGAACCGGGCCCCCAGGGCGCCTCGGAGGTGGAGAAGATTGCTCTGAACCTGGAGGGGTGCGCCCTCAGCCAGGGTGGCCTCGGGGCGGGGGCCCAGGAACGGGGCAGCCAGGACCTGGGGGAGTCTGAGCAGCCCTGCCCCCAGCCCTCGGCGGCCAGGGTGGCCGACGAGGTGAGGAAGCGGAGGAAGGTGGACGAGGGTGCCGGGGACAGTGCCGTGGTGGCCAGCAGGAATGCCCAGACACCGGCCCCATCAGGGTGCCCCGAGGCCAGAGAGGTCGAAAATGGGGTCAAGGAGGATGCGGAAGGCCGGACAGAGCCCAAGCAGGGCGCCCCTGGGAGCCCGTCGCAGGGCCCAGGCCCCACTGCAGGACCTGCCGTCCAAGAGTGTGCTGAGGTGGGGGAGGCGGCAGTGGAGGGGCCTCCTGGCAGAGCCACAGAGCCTTAAGGGACAGGGTGCCAGCCCGCGTCTTGGCCCTGCTGCAGGAGTCGGAGCCTGGGGCACCCGGCGCCACTCTTCTCAGTGCCCAGCAGTGCTGGCCTGTCCCTGGCGGCCCCTGCAGGAGTGAGGCCCTGCCGCAGGGAAGGCCCAGGCCCCCAGGAGCCTCGCATCTCGCAGCACCCCCACCCCACTGTCCTCTGTGCCCTGTCTCTATAAATTGACTTTCAGGGTCTGGGGGTGTTAGGGTCCCGTTTTCTTAGTCTGGTGCCAAGCGAGGCCTTTTCTGAATAAACTCATTTGACTTTGAGTCTCTCTGGCATGGCCCGAGGCCCTGTCTGGTGGTGGGTGGGGCTGGTTTCTTCTCCAGTCACGGTGGCCAGGCCTGGCTGCTGTGCCCAGCCAGTACCTGGGGACAGAGCAATGGCCCAGCCTCCCAGACACACCCAGCCTGACTGCCCAGTCCCTTGAGCACGGGTACCCTGCCCCCGGAGGAGCGCAAGTGTCTCGAGCATGAGGCCTCCCAGAGCCTCTGACGGCTGGACAGTTGGTCCCCTGGCTGCCTTTGTCCCCTGTCCAAGGTGGGTGTGGGGACGCACGTGCACCGGCTCCTCACAGGTTCAAGGGCTGAGTGACGTGTCTCAGGCAGGCTCTGCCACCCTCCACATGGCGGCACAGCCTTCCCCGGGCCCCCTGCCTCCCTCCGGCCTGGCTCCACGCCCCCCACAGCCCCTTCCCACAGCCTGGCTTTGTCCTCTTGAGCCAAAACCCTCCCTAATTCACCAGGATCTCTGTCTCTGCGGTGGGGAGCTTTTGTGGGGCCTCTGAGGAGGGTCCCCCAACTCATGGCTCCTCCAGCGGGCCACACGCTTGCCTTTGGACAAACCGTGGCGGAGGTCGGACGCAGACCTGTGGGTTCTCCTGGGGGCCACGGATCGTGCTGAGAGTTAGAGCCGTGGCTCCCGCCCCACGGTCGGGGGAAGCGTCTGTGGTTACTCCCGCTTTGGGTGGGCGGAACACAAACCAGGCGCTTCCGAGGGAGGCTCCTGCCTCAATTTCCACTGGAGGTGGGGGGGCACCTTCGCAGCTGGCCCCCTCCCCCACCCCCAGCCCTGGCCCACCAGAAGCTGTAGGACCCCTGGTGCTTCAACTTCCTTGTTGGCCCAAGACAGGGTTTCTGCCCTGGAGGGGAGACTGAGGCACCGATGTCGGGCTTCAGACAGTCACTTCAGTGGCGTCCTCATGCAGACTGTCACATGGCCCAGTTGGTGGTGAATCTTGGTGCTGAAGTGAGAAGGAACCTGCCGGAGCAGCCCTGGGGGAGGGGTCTGTCCATGGCAGTGGGCACCAAGGGGTGGCAGGCAGTGCTGGCCCGCCGGACCCCTAAGCTTCTGGGAGAGTGACGTCCCCAAACCTGTGGGCAGGGCTTTGGCTCTACCCAGCTAAGAGGCCCCAGGGAGGCTGGTCTGGCAGGTGGGTGTGGGGCCAGCCCAGCCCAGGGGTGGGCCTGGGATCTGCCTGGGGTTGGGGGTGGGTTTGTGGGGGGCTGAAGGCTGGGGGAGGGGAAGGAAGGCCGACGGGGCCTAGGCAGCAGGCTCTTCCGGACCAGAGTGAAGACCAGCTGTGCTGAGTCCACTGGGCAGGAGCCCTTGTTGGGCATGGGGGCAGAGCTGGGCTGTGGGGCCTGAGGCCAGGGGAGAGGGGCCGGGGAGGGGGTCAGCTCATCTTTCCCCCAGGCGCCGGGCTTGCAGCGGGGTGGGTTGCTGGGAGCCCTCCCCCACGCCCTCTCTGAAGACACTTCCCTGGATGGACGGGTTGGCGGCAGGCACTCTCCACCTCGCCCTCTGGATAGAACTCACACCCGCCCTCCCACCTGAGGGCCTGAGGGAGCCAAGTCCCTTCCAGGTAGTGGAGGGGGGTCTCCTTCCAGGCACCCCCACCTGTTAATTTCCATTGTCTCAAAGGCCACAAGTTCCCACCAGCAGAAATGAAGCTCCTAACAGCATCCTCTAAATCCTACAGGGCTTCTCAGGGAATCTGCACCTTCAGTGAGCCCCCAGGCCGGTGAGTCCCCTGCCCACGTGCTGGGGTCTGGTGAGCCCTGGGCTTGAGAGAGGTGGAAAGGCCACAGGCAGGCTAAGAGCTCCTGCTCTGGGCACATCTTTGGCCAGGAGGGTGGTAATGCTTCCCCTCCCCCGGGGTCTGCATTTTGCTCTGTCTTGGCGGACGGGGTCTGGGTGAGAGGCTGGCCTTGGCCAGTGGCGGCTGGCCTGGACTGGCCACTTGGGGTAGTCCAGGCTGTGGGCGGGGCCTGGGCATAGGCGTGTTCCGGGCACAGCAAGCCCGGCACTGTGGGGCCCCCAGGACAGGGGGGTTCGCCCTCCCTGGGGAGGGGCCTGGCTTCCTGCCCCTTCCTGGAAGGAGCCCCTCTGAGCCAGCCGCCCTCCGACAGACACGGAGGAGCCGAGGAGCGCGGAGAAAAGAGGCCTTTCTCCTTTCCTCAAAGGTGTGTGTGTGACTCGCCAGTCCCGGGATAATTTTAACTCAGAGGCTGGCCAAAAAACGCCCGGCTGCTTTTTTTCCCCTGGCCGCTGGGCGCCGCAGCCCCGCCCGCCCAGGTGGGCCTGAATGGGGGGCTTGTGCGCGGGCGCCGCCCCCGCCCCACCTGCCCGCCCCCTTCCCGCCCGCCGCCCTGCCGGCGCGACCCGCCGCCGCCCAGACGCCGCGCAGCCATGGCCCGCGCGCCCGCGCTCGCCCTGCTCCTGCTGGGACGGCTGCTGGCGGCCGCCGGGGCGCAGGTGAGCGCGGAGGGGCCGGGAGCCGAGCAGCCGGGACGGCCCGGCCCGCACCGCCCGGGCGGCCGCCGAGCCACGCGCCGCGCGCAGCCCGTGCGCCCCACAGCGCGCATCGCCGACGGGGCGCGGAGCCGCTGACCTGCGCTTGAGCCCCGGGGACGCCGCACGCCTCGCGGATGAGCTCGGCGGCCGCCGCGTCCTCGCCCGGCCGGGGTCTGGCCGGGTCTGGCCGCTGCCGGCGCTGCCGCCTCGCCGGACGGACAATGTGGCCTTTGTTCCTGGGGCTCCGCGCGGGCGGGCGCAGCCCCTCCAGCCGGCGGATAAACTCCCGGGCTCGCGGGTCACCGAGGCGGGCTGGGACGGGGCCCCCTGTGAGAGGCCCCAGAGCTGCTCCGGACCTGGGAAGAGGGGAGCTTGCCCGGGCAGAGCTGGTGCCAACCTAGGAGACTGCCTGGAGGCGGCGGAGGGCAGTACTTAACACTTTTCTCCATTTCAGAAAGTGGGACTTCCTGGCCCCCCTGGCCCCCAAGGGCCACCTGGGAAGCCAGGCAAGGATGGCATCGATGTGAGTTGGGGGACAGGGGGATGGGAGGGCGGGAGGGTTCCCTGGGGTTCTAGCTCTGTCTCCAGCCTCCCTGAGCCCCCAGGCCCGGCGGAGAGAGAACCAAGCCTCCCAGAACTGGGGTGATGGCAGCAAGAGCCAGCGCCCCTGTGGCATGTGGGCAGACCCGCAGGGGTGGCAGGGGGGCTGGGGGTGTCACACTGTGGTCCCTGGGCCAGTAACGTGGCCAGTGAGGTGTGTCTCTGGGTTCCCTGAGGCCTGTGGGGCGCCGGGTGCTGGCGCAAGCCTTGCGGGAGACAGGGCCAGCTCGGCCCCAGGGGTGCTGTCCTCTGCGCGGTCCCAGTCCAGGCGTGGGAGGCAGAGTGGAAACCTCCTCCGCCCAGAGAGCTCCACAAAGGCCTGTCTGCCCCGTGTTGTTCCCCGGGGGCAGTGAGGACTGTGAGGTGCTGTGTCAAGAACCCCCAAGACCCATCCTCAGCCTCCCTCCCTTGAGCAGGGCAGCCATGCCCCTCCCTGGCCCCAGGTGGCCAAGGGCCTGAAACCTGGCCTCAGTCTCAGTTAAAGGATTTCAGGCCTAGAGGTCGTCAATGGGGTTGGGGGCCCTGGGGGGCCTTACCGGAGGGCAGATGGAGCTGGGAGGCCTCTCAGCTGCCCGAGGCCTGGCTCCTAAAGCTGGCAGGCCGGGGAGCTTGGGGGCTTTAGGACGCCTCCCCGTTGTTCCAGGCGGTCGTGTCCCCTTGCCCTCAGAGTGGTCTCCAGATGCAATGTGGGCTGAAAGGGCCGAGCCCCATGTATCCAGGCCACCCTCTCCCCAGTGCTGGGCCACACAGGGGGTGCCCCCAGGTGGTGGATGTAGGAGCTGGGGCCCCATCCTGTCTCCTGGGGCCAGGCCTTGGGGACCGACTTGGAGGCAGATCCCGGTCTGCTGCCCTGGGGCAGGGTTTTCAGGGGACCCTTGATTTTCAAGGGTCACATGTGGGCATCTCCCCTCTGCAGGGAGAAGCTGGTCCTCCAGGTCTGCCTGGGCCCCCGGTGAGTGTCCTTGGCTGTGGGGGAAGGGACGCCCCTTTCTGGTCTGGAAGGGGGTGGACACAGAACAGAGAGGTCTTTCAGGCTGCCGTCCCGCCAGGCTGGCCCCGGGTCGCCTGAGGAGAGGCCCCAGAGGCCTGAGCAGGGGCCTGAGCCAGGAGGGGCGGGAGAGGGCGCGTGGGATTCGGTGTGTCCCTGGGCAGGGTCTGGCTTTGGGGCTTTCTTTGGGCAGTGCCAGGCAGGCCAGGGAAGGGGTGACACGCGGAGCCCTCCCAGAGCTGCAGTGTGGCCCCTCACCTCGCTCAGCTCCAGGGGGTGGCAGTCCCAGGGCTCAGAGCCCTGTCTGGGCCCACTGGGGGTCCCACAGAGGGAGCTGCCAGCCCTTAGCTGGGAAGGCCAAAGCAGCCAGGTGGACGCCTTACACACAGGACCCCGGGATGTGGTGGGCAGCCTTCCCGAGCCTGGGAGGGCTGGGCCTGTGGAGCAGAGGGGGTGCTCGGGTGGGAAACGCTTGCCTCCTTGTTGAAGGCCAGAGCCCAGGGCCAGACCCCTCCCTCACTCCTCTGCCCCTTCCTCCTGCGCAGGGACCAAACGGGGCCCCAGGGAAGCCGGGCAAACCAGGAGAGGCCGGGCTGCCAGGACTGCCCGGCGTGGACGTGAGTGTGCCGGCCCCTCCCCACCCCGGGCCCTGGAGTAGTCGGTCATAATTGCTGTTTTCCAGCTGCGCCTGTTCAAGTGGGAAACCCAGTCCTGATAGAAGTTTCCAGAAGTCCCCATCAGGGGTCCTTTGGTCTTCATCCCAGACCCCGATAGCATCTGGCAGAGGACAGAGCCAGCCCACAGGAGGGGAGCGTCCCGCCAGCTCTTGCTGGTCCAGAAACAAACACCCATTGTCAGGCTCCTCTGCCCACCGCTGGCCTGGCCCCACGCTCAAGCCCCGGCAGCCGCAGGCTCAAGGCTTGGCCCGGGAGCTTTGTTAGGGCCAGAGCCGGGTCTGGGAGGTGAGCTGCGTGGTCCTGCTGGGCTGGTCCCCAGGGGGCCTGACTCCAACAGGCCCCCACTGCCCCCGGAGCCTTGGGACGGGGATGTGCACAGGGCCAGGAGAGGAAAGTGCCAGGGGGCAGGGCTTTGCCTCTCTGGACTCGTCTTAGTAAAGGAATTGTCCGTGTCTCCTTGTTGCCCTGGGAGTGGCACATGCTTACCATGTGGCCCCTCGCGCCCTCCCTCTGCCTCTCCCCAGGGCCTGACCGGGCGCGATGGACCCCCTGGACCCAAGGGCGCCCCTGGAGAACGGGTAAGTGCCCGCACCATGTCTAGTGGCCTCAGTTCGGAGGTGAGGTCCCCAGCCAGGGGGTGGCCGTGACTCGGCTGGCCAGGCCCTACCCATGCAGGGGGATGGGGGGAGGGGACTGAAAGGCCACCCCCGACTCTAGTGGCTGCCCCACCCCTCCCCTGGTCAGAGTTTTCTCAGCAGTCAGACCCTGGGGGAGAATTGGTATGGGGGGTTGTGACCCGCCCTGTGTGCCCCTTCCTCCTTGGGGTGCCCCTGTGGCCCCCAGGGCCCTGGGCTCACTGTCATCCAGCCTGCCGAGTCCCCTGAGCCTGACCACTGTCCACTGAATCTTGCTCCACGACCGACTGGCACCATCGTCTTAGGACGGTCTTCTCCTCCCTCGGCTTCTGAGTACAAAACAGCCCAACGTCCTCTCTCCTTCCCCTCTGAGAAGTGACCGTCAGTGGCGGGTGCTGCTGGGCCTGGGCACTAGGCATGGCCGAGGCAGGCTGGGTGGGGGCGCACAGGACACAGCCCTGCCCTCGGGAACTCGCCGGCGCTCAGCAGAGCTCTGGGTTGAAGACGGCAGAGAGAAGGTAGCTGCTGTCCGGCTGAGTCCTGCGGTGCTGGGCGCGGGGGTGGGCCAGCCCCCCAGCTTTCCGGGGAGCCCCTGGGCTCCGGCGCAAGGACCAGGGCGTGCTCCCCTCCATCCAAGGAGCAGGTCATTTCAGAACGCAGCGGTGCAGAGGGCGGGGGAGACAGAAACTTGGAGTCACTTGTGTCTATCTGGGCCCGAGCTGGCTGGCACCGTGTGACTCTGTCCATGTGTCTGCAGCAGCTGCCCAGCCAAGCACCTTCTCTGGCCACGCTCTTCCTCGCCAGGGCTGTGGGTGCGGGAGGCTGCCAGGGCACCAGGGGCCCCTCCCCTCCGTGCAGTGGGGCCTCCGGCCCTTGTCCCCCGGAGGAGCTGTGGGACGGGACTCCCCGGGGAGGGAAGGGCTCGTAGACAAGACAAGGGTTCCTGGGCCCAGCCCAGCCCTGACACGAGTTTTCCTTCCACAGGGAAGTCTGGGACCTCCGGGGCCACCCGGGCTGGGGGTGAGTGTGGTCATCACCTCTCTGTGGGGTCTGAGGAGCTGGAGGGCCTGGCCTCTCCTGGGCAGCCCCAGTTTCTGTGCGGGCGGCTGGAGGCTCCCCCAGGCCCTGCCGAGCCATCTTGGGGGCGGGGGGCACACCTGCCCTGTGCCCCGCAGGCTCTGACCTCCACGCTTGGCTTGCAGGGCAAAGGCCTCCCCGGACCCCCCGTGAGTACTGACGACCCTTGTGGCCCCCCAAGCACGCGAGTTCCCAGAGCTGCCCCACCTAGGAGCCATCCTGGGTGGGGGTGTCCCACACCATGGCTGGGGGCGGGGCTTTGGGGGAGCGACCTGACCACCCCATACCAGGTCCCTGTGCCCTCAGAGAGGGCAACATGGGCCTGGGTGGGGACCCCGTGTCTCACCTCTTACCCCACTCCAGGGAGAGGCGGGAGTGAGCGGCCTCCCAGGCGGGATTGGCCTCCGCGGCCCCCCGGTGAGTAGCCACCTGCCTTCCCCCACCCCTGGGACAGGCTCCCCATGGCCCCCCCAGGTGCCCAGACTTGGCTGCCAAGGGCTCCCGCTTCCCCCTCCCCTCCTCCCCCCTTTCCTGGTGGTGTCAGCACAGGCCCTGGCTAGTGACCCAGAGAAGGGACAGTCCAGGCCTCTAGACGCACAGACCCCCCATGAGGCCAGGGCTCGGGAGGTGGGGGGAGCTGGGGGTGCCCTCCTCTCTGGGGCAGCTGCTCTAAGTCACACCTCCACAGGGACCCTCTGGACCCCCAGGCCTCCCTGGCCCCCCAGGACCTCCTGGACCCCCTGTAAGTACCGGGCTAGTGTGCTGGGTTGGACCCCCAGGCCCCATGACCCACGGAGATCCCCTAACCCTGACCAGCCATTCCCAGGAACAGACTGGGGTCGGGGGGCAGCAGCTATGGCTAGGCCCCCATGGCCAATCTGCCCCAAGGACAGGTAGCTTCTGTCATTGTCCCATGCCCTGTGGATGGGCCAGCAGCACCCAGCACTGGCCACTGGGGCACAAGGTGAAGCGTCTCCGAGTCCCCTGGTGGGTGGGGGAGGTCGTGGTCAGAGCATGGGGGGTGGGGATGTCAGCTGCCTGTCTCTGTTCCAGGGACACCCAGGGGTCCTCCCCGAAGGCGCTACCGACCTTCAGGTGGGCACTTGCAGCCATTTGTGAAGGGGGCTGGGGGGTGCCTGCCTTGGGGGGAGGGGCCTGGCCTGAGTCCCACCTTGGTGACGCGCCGATGCAGCATTTTCCCTGGAGAGGGGCTTGTTCTGAACGGCACGACGGGAGGGCCCGGGGGATCCCTGGGGACCGGAGCAGGGCGGACAGGTCCAGGCACAGCTGGCAGAGGGCCCAGCTGGGGGGCCCGCCCCCCGCACTCCCCGCCCCCCCCCCGTGGCTCACAAAGCCACCAACCACATGAGTGACCGTGAACCTAAATCAACTATAATCACATCAATCGTCAGCTCCTCCCTGCGTGAGCCACCAAGGGGGGCTCCAAGCCACAGGTGCGGGTGGCGCCCACACTGGACGGGGCAGCCCGTGCGTCCTCCATGCAGAGGCTCCCAGCTAGAGTCCGGGAATCACGCCTGTCCTGATCTTTGAGCCTTGTCACTCCGGAGGCCCCAGCGCTGTTCTCTCCTGCTGCTGCCCTCAGGGGCAGCCGGCACCCCGCCTCCGTGGAGGGGGTATATATTTTCAAAGGGAAAAATCTTGCCCAGTTTGTGCAACCACTGATGGCTCTTCCCCCTGCTCTCATGCCCACCTGCGTCCCAGGTGCGCCACCCGTGTGTCCCAGAGGGAGGGCTCGGGGTCTTCTGGAATGAGGAGACCGCAGGCTGACGGTACCGGCTCTGCACCTCAGCCCAGCCTGCGCATTGCAGCTGTGGAATGCTCTGGAACCTCCCCAGGGTTCCTTGAGCCTCTGGCCAGGAACATCAACTCTGTGGCCTGGACTCCCAATACCGTCCCTCCCACAGGCCACAGGCTCGCACAGGCTGCGCGCGGGGCCCTTTGTGCAGCCAGGGGCCGCCATGCTGAACAGCTGCGCTGGAACCTGCGGCCAAGGGCTGAGACATCAGAGCTGGCTGTGGGGCCCCTGGCTGCCATCTGGCTGCATGCAGCCCCTCGCCGGGCGGGGCAGGCACTAACGAGGCCCTGTCACGGCTCCCCCACTGTCCCTCGTACATGGGGACCCCCTTCTCAGGGCCCCTCTGGTACTGGCCTCTGACTGGGGTCTGCTCCATCTGGCTGGGGGGTCTGACCACTCTGTTTTCCAACAGTGCCCAAGTATCTGCCCGCCAGGACCCCCTGGGCCCCCAGGAATGCCAGGGTTCAAGGTGAGCGGGCAGCCTGGCCCTGGTTGCAGGGTGGTCTCGGGGAGAAGCGGGGGGCTGGCTCCTGTCCCAGCTTCAGCACCCCCCACGCTGGGAGCTGGTAGGGCCAGAGAAAGGGCATGGGGGAGAGCTGGCTCCTGTCCCCAGCCCAGCCCTGCCCCCACCCACAGCACCTCTCAGGCCTCAGTTTCCCCCGCTGGGCCCAACCTGCAGTGCTGCCTGCCGCGGTGTGGCTGTGGCTGGATCTGCTCGGGGAGGGGTGGCGCGGTCCATCGGGGTCCGGCGGGGCCGTGACTCCCTGTTTGCTTGCAGGGCCCCACTGGCTACAAAGGGGAGCCGGGAGAAGTCGGCAAGGACGGCGAGAAGGTGAGCACCAGCGTGTCTGCGGCCGCGAGGGAGGGGCTGGGGGCCTGGGACCCCGCCACGGGCAAGGCCACCAGGACACGTATAACCACTCTGGAGCTACGTGTGACCCCCCTCACTGAGCCGCATGGCCCTGCCGTGACATGGGTGATGCCAGACTGAGCCACTGACTCCGCTTTCTCCCTCTCCGCTGCAGGGGGACCCCGGCCCCCCCGGGCCCGCCGGCATCCCGGGCACCGTGGGGCAGCAGGTGAGGCCAGGGAGGGGCGAGGGTGGTGGGGAGGGAGATGGGCGGCCAGCACCTGGGCTGGGGTCCTGCCTGCAGAGGCTGCCGATCCCAAGGAAGATGCTGGGACTCCCGGGAGCCCCCCAGAGCCAGGGCCCCTGGTGGCTGCCAGGTGGGGGCGCAACCCCGGCCTCTGCATCTTCCACTCTCTCCGCACAGGGCCCCCGGGGGCTACGAGGACTGCCAGGGCCGCTCGGGCCCCCCGGAGACCGTGTAAGTCCTGTGGCCCTGGGGGTCTGTGAGCCAGACTGAGATTGGCTGCGGGGTGGGGGCCTGGGCTTGTCTCCATGTCCACACCAGGGGCGCCCGTGAGCGAGGCTTCTTGGAAATGGCGCCCTGGGCTCTGCCGCCGCCCAGCCGTGTGGGCCCCAGGCCTCTGTGGCAGAGGTCGGCCCGGTGTCCTCACGCCCCCACACATGGTTCCCACCCAGGGTTTACCAGGACGAGGTGGCTTAGGCCCAAGGGGACTGAGGGAGGGGAAGAGGTTTGGGAACCACTGGGTGCGTATTAGGGGTCCGCAGGGTCCCTCGCAGGGCCTCTCCCGACAGGGATGGGTGACGGGGATGGGTCCCGGGGGTGCCAACAGGGAACCCCAGATGCTCCCTCTCCTCCACAGGGTCCCATTGGGTTCCGAGGGCCCCCCGGGATCCCTGGAGTGCCCGGGAAAGTGGTACGTGTGTCTGGGGGCTGGGGGGGGCCTCAGCTCCACCTGCCAGGCCGAGGCGTCCCCTGCACACACCTGGGGGGCTGGTGGCACAGGCCAGGGGGCCACGTTTACCAAAAAGGTGCATGCTTTGTGGGAGATTCGCCTCCTTCCTGGTTCTGGACAGGAAGTGAGGTGTCTTTATTGCCCTCTGACCTCTGTGACCCTCAGCAGCATCCGTCCACCACCTCTGACCCCTCCCGGCCTTGGTCCGGCTCCCACCTTCTCCGTGTTGCTAACTCTTCCCTCCCCGCGCCCCCTCATTTCCAGGGTGACAGAGGCGAGAGGGGCCCCGAGGGTTTCCGCGGCCCCAAGGGCGACCTGGTAAGTGAGAGAGAACTCGGTTCTCCGGGCCCCTCTGCAGAAGGACCTGCTCCAATTCCTGACTGGTGTCGGGGGGGACCCCGCGGGGCACCCGCCAGGGGGAGTTGGGGGCCACCTGTGCCTGGGGGGGTCATGAGCCTGGCCCTGGAGGCCCCAGGACTCTCCCTGCCCCCATGGGAGCCCTGGGCCCCTCCTCGAAGCCAACAGGGACCGGCTCCGGCAGGGGCTAAAGGGCAGACCCCAGGTCGGACGCCTGCAGCCCTGGGCAGAATGGGCTTCACCTGTGCCAACGATGCCCAGGTGAGAAAGAACGAGAGAAAACGGCCTCAGGTTGAGCCAATAAACTTGGCAAGCCCAGACCGCGAAGGTCTCTGCACTGGAGTGACTGCCCCAGCGGTGCTCGCCTGTGGCGGCCTCCCGACCCGCCAGCCCCTCCCCGACTGACCCAAAGATAGTTGTCCCCACGCACGACGGGCCCCTCGGGGACAGAGCCTTCCCCGGCGGTTGGTTCCCTGCCGGGAGCGCGAGAGCTGGTCTGGGAAGGGAGCCCTCAGGGTCCACGCCCTGTGTGTCCTTCAGGGCAGACCTGGTCCCAAGGGAGCCCCCGGAGTGGCCGGGCCAGCTGGAGAGCCGGTGAGTCCTGGGCTGCAGCCTGTGTGTGTGGCTGTCCTGTGTCTGTAACTGCTTCTCGGGGGACTGTCCTTCCACTTCCCGGCCATGCCCAGGGCCTCACGGGCATGTGGCCACACTCAGCAGGGCCCGCCCTTGGGTTAGCGCCCGCTGTTGCCGTGTGAAATTGGGAACAGTGGTTGGGGAGCCCCCTGTGCCCCCGCATTTCCGTGGCCGCTAGGACCCTGCGGAAGCAGCGGGGCCCGGCTGGGCTCACCTGCGCTGGGGCCTGTGGGCGGGGGCCGCCAGGTGCTGCGGACATAGGCGTGGCGTTCCAGGGCCCGGGCACCTGTCCTCAGCTCCTCCTCCCTGCTGTGTGCCCAGACCCAGTGCCCCCACCGTCCCTGGCCCTAGAGGGGTGTCCCTCTCTCAAGGGACGCCTGGGGCGGGAGTTGGCCAAGGACGGGCGCAGGGACAGGCCCCCTGATGCCTCAGCTGGTGGAGAGCGTGGCCCAGACAGCGGGGCCCAAGTCCGGCTCCCCAGCCTGTTCCCACCATGCAACAGGCCACCTGCCCTGCGGAGCCGGGAGGCGCCTGAGCAGATGTGGCCTGGTCAGCGACGCAGCGGCGCCCCCTCCGCGGCTCACCTCCCCCCTTGTCCTCTCCCACCCCCCTCACCTGTGTGGCCTCAGAGGCAGCACAGGCTGCCACGCGGCCTCCTGGGTGAAATCACAGACACACCCCTGGGTTCAGGGGGCAGACCCAGTTCTGGGGGTGCGGAAGGGGCTGCCCTGGGGGACAGGGCTGCAGGGGGAGGGGCGGGAGCATCTCCTTGCCCTGGGCCTCCCACGTCACACGTCCCTTGTCTCCAGGGCATGCCGGGCAAGGACGGCCGGGACGGAGTGCCAGGACTCGACGGCGAGAAGGTTGGCGCGGGCTTGGGGGGTGGAGGGGAGCTCGGCCTCCCAAGGCCCCAGCACCCACTCCCTCTCACCCCTGCTGTCCTTGCAGGGAGAGGCTGGTCGCAATGGTGGTCCGGGAGAGAAGGGTCCCAACGGGCTGCCGGTGAGTGCCCAGGCAGGAGGGGCTGGCCTGCCGGGTCCCACTGCTCGCCGCTGGGCCATGCTGGGCTGGGATGTGTGGTCATCGTAAGGTCCCTTCCCACGGTGGCTCTGGGGACTGCCCCTCAGGGCCCGCGCAGCCCCTGGTGCCCAGCGGGTGCCCGTGGGGGGTGTGTGTGTGCGCGCTCGAGCCCATCCTGGATGCGGGGTTGGGGGGGGGGTCACACCATGGGCCCTGGGGGCCCCTGCAGGGGTCCCGCACCTGAGCCCAGGGAGGCTGTAGAAGCCCCCAGGGTCAGCAGACTCTGGGAGCGCTCTGTCCTGTGGGGCCTCTGTCTCTGTCCCGTGCTGCACACGCCCGTGGACTCAGCGGCGCTGACCAAGCTCTGTCCCGGCAGGGGCTCCCCGGACAAGCAGGGTCCAAAGGCGAGAAGGGAGAACCGGTACGTGGCTGCTTTCCCCGGGGGAGGGAGGCCGGCAGCCTGGCCTGGGGGGGGGGACACGGGCACTCACGGCCCCGCCTTCCCGCAGGGCAGAGCCGGAGAGCTGGGCGAGGCCGGCCGAGCGGGAGAACCAGGCATCCCCGTGAGTATCCGCAGCCGCCCCATCCCGTCCCACCCGTCCTCGAGGACGCTGCTCTCACGTGCTGCTGCTCCTCCCGCAGGGGGATGTCGGCGTGCCCGGGGAACGCGGCGAGGCTGGCCACAGGGGCTCAGCGGTGAGTGGGGGGACATGGACCAGGTTGTGGGGGTGGCCTGAGCCCCTGGCAGGTGGCTCCGTGTCTGAGCAGCTGGGGTGACATGTTGGGCGCATTGATGGGCCAGGACCACAAAACCGAGGATGCTGGACATGGCGGGGCCAGGCCTGAGCTGTCTCATCCTCAACACCTTTCCGTGACGGCCCAGCCTCAGATGGCGGTGCCCACCTGTAGCCCACAGGGCCCTGGGCAGGCGGTGGGCATCAGCGCCTGGGCGAGGGCATGCCTGAGCCTGAGACCCCTGAACTGACCCCCAGCTTGGCCGGATGGCCGGGGACCAGCTGCGGTGCCCGCCCAGCCCTGTGGGCTCCACAGCCCCCTCCCTGGGGCCTCCCCAGGACCCCACTCATGCCTCCTTCTGTCTTTCAGGGGGCCCTTGGCCCGCAAGGCCCTCCCGGGGCCCCCGGCGTCCGAGGCTTCCAGGTGGGTAAGATGGGGGGGCAGGTGTGGCCTGGAGCAGTGACCAGCACTGCAGGCCCAGGTGGGAGCCCGCGTGGGCCACGCCAGCAGCGGAGGGTCGTGGCTGAGCTGGAACTTCTCCACAGGGCCGGAAGGGCAGCATGGGAGACCCCGGCCTTCCAGGTCCCCAGGGCCTCCGCGGCGAAGTGGGTGACAGGGTAAGTGGCCCTGCCCCGCGGGACGTGTCCCAGCCCCCGCCCACGGTCCATGGGACATAGGAGAGGAGCGAGCCACGGCTCCTCACAGCGTGCAGGCCACCGGCCTCTCGCCTGAGCCTGCAGCTACACAGCTCCCTGGGGGGACAGCCCCTGAGCCCGGCGCCCTGTGGTCCCCCCATCCTTCCACGTGGCCTTCCTCGTGGGCAAGGGGGCTCCAGGAGCCTCGGCCACTCTGCTCCGTCCCATGTGTGCGGGAGAGGACAGCACACAGTCAGTGCCCAGTAACCAGGGCGACCGGGACCTGCCCTGGCCCCGCCCATGGGCTGTCGGCTGAGGGCTGTGGGCAGAGGGTGATGTCACTGCACCGTACGTCTGACACCGGCAAAGCCCCAGGTCACCTGTGGTGTGGTCTGGTCTGGGCCCCGGCCCCGTTCCACCAGGCCCTGCCTGCCGTGGCCACCCGTGGGCACGGGCAGGAACGCAGCCCTTTCAGAGGCGTGCACGCAGCCCCAGGGGGCTCCAGGACACGGCCACAGACTCAGCCACCCCTGCGTCTGGGACAGCTGGGGCTGTAGACGCCGCCACCCCCCGTGGGGACAGTGGGCCCTTTCTTAGCCGTGGGCAGGAAATTCCAGAGGCCTGGACGTGCCAGCAACCCCAGGGCCTCCGGGAGACGGCGGCTGGCGCTGGCCCAGGCGGGGGCAGGGCCTGGTTGTAGTGTCACACTCGCTTGCCCTGTGGGCAGGTTCTCACTCGTGCTGCTATGTGAGCAAATGGACTTTTTAAAAATTTTTTATATTTTTTGTAGAGACAGGGTCTCACTCTGTTGCCCAGGCCAGCCTGGAACTCCTGGCTCCTGCGATCCTCCCACCTTGGCCTCCAAGGAGCTGGGACCGCAGGGCACGCCACCCCGCCCAGCTGCAAGGGAGATCCCAGCAATCCCCCGACATGTCCTTAGGCTCAGGGTCAGACAGGAAGGTGACGGGAGCTTTTGGGCCTTTGACTCAGGGATCGCACTGCGCTGGGGCTGTCCTAGACCGTGTGTGCAGACACACCGCACAGGTTCACTGGGATTAGAATACCCAGCTTAAAAGGACCTCAGTGTCCCCAAGGAGCATGGGAACCGGGCCCTGGACAGAATAGCTGGTTCTGTAGGGAAGAACCGAGACTTGCGGGCGTGCACAGCAAGGCCTAGGGTGCTGCCTGTGACCTGGGAATGTGTGCCCAGCCTGCCGGGCTGTGCCCACGCCTGCGGATGCGTGGAAGTGTTTGCCGTCCCTGGGTCCTCCTCAGTGGAGGTCCCTTTGGGGAGTCCTGCGAGTCCTCTAATCAGAGCCTTCTCTCCACCCCAGGGTCCTGGAGGCACCGCGGGCTCTAAGGGAGACCAGGTGAGCAGGTGCCTGGCGGCCGGTCACACCTGGGTTCATTTCTCCTGCCGTCTTTCTCATTTGCTGTCCCTGGCCCCTTGTAGCACAGTGACAGCCGCTCTGGACACTCAGCCCCCAGCTCAGGGTACAGACAGCTGGCCGGCCAGACAGTCACCATGTGGCTCTGTCCTGGGAGGCATGGACGGGGACCCCTGGGGGGCGTGTGTTTCCTGCTGATCTTCTGGGAAACGGACTTTGAGGAGGAGGGCAGGGTCCAAGCGCTCCGTTTTGCAAAAGCAGATGAGAAACACGTTTCTCTCTCTGCAGCAAGCTCTGCGGGGGGCTGTGCTCAGGGCTGCCCTGCCCTCCCAAGCACCTGCTTCTGACCTCCAGGCAGCCCAGGGGCCGTCTGTGCTGGTCGAGGACCTGCAGCCTCTCCCTCCACACCAGGCTCTGGAGGCAGAGAAGCCTCACTCTGCAAACGAGTGCCTTCTGCTTTGCAGCGGCCACCCTGGGCTGCGGGTCTGAGAGGCAGGGTCCTCGGGGGCTGTTAAAAGGCAGGTCCTGGCCCCAATCCCAGGGGATGAGTGTTCAACGGCCCAGTTGGAGAGCAGTGGCCTAAGGCATCACGTCCCTGGACGCACTGAACGATCCTTTTACCTTCGGGTTGTCACTCGCAGGGCATCGCGGGCTCCGACGGTCTTCCTGGGGACAAAGGCGAGATGGTGAGTGATTAAGTTAATCTTCCTGGTACTGAGGACTGAGAATTAACTAGTCTCTGTGGGTGGGAACCGTCCCAAGGAGGAGGTCAACATCTGCAGGCCCTGGGGCAGGAACAGTCCTGCAAGGGAGTGTGAGACTGGACTCGGGAAGCCGAGGCCTGGCCACTGACGTCCCCCCAGCTGGGGAGCCTGGGGCAGCTCGGTGCTCAGGTGGGAGGGCTCCCTGCACCCCCTTCGCCTGGTAACTGCTTGCAAAAGTCACTGTGGCTTTTCAGCAGGAATTAGTCTCAGCCGAGTTTTAACTGAAGAAAACTCAGCTTCTGCTTCCACAGAGCTGAAACCTGGGTCAGGTATGAAACCAAACCCTCGGCTGAGTCGACTGACTCACGTTTCTCCTGGAGGGAATGGAAGTGGAGACCTGTGGGGTCAGAGGGAAAGATCTTCCTGGCTTGGCTGTGGCCGTGGCTGGGGCTTTTAAATCTTGGATTAATCTTTGCTTTGTGTCTGGGCAAAACCCCGGTAGCCTAGTGTAAACTTTTTAAGCCTCTAGCCACAGTAATCTCAGCTGTGCGTCTTACTCATTTTGGTGGATTCTTAGCGAACCTTGACACGCAGGGTCCTGGAAACCCAAGCAGCCGCCAAAGGCAGCTCAGGGCCACTGAGCTGATGGGTGGTGTGGGGAGCGGCGCCTGGGAGGGCCAGGCCAGGCCCGGCCCCTCGGCTCTCAGCCCTGGCACAGGGGCTGAGCGGGGGACCCTCCCTCTGCCCTTCCCAGCTCCGGCCGGGGCAGCCGCTGGCCAGTGTGAGCAGACTGCGGGGTCAGGGCCCCGTCGGCCCTCTGCCTACCTGCTGGCTGGCCCAGATGTGCCTTAGTCTGTTTCCTGCCTCGGCAACAGTGTATCACAGGCGCTATCTAGGAAGAAAAGAGATGCATCTGGCTTGTGGTCTGGAGGCTGGGGCGTCCAGGACTGGGGGCGGCACCATCCCAGGGCGGAAGGCGGAGCAGGGAAAGCAACGTGGGGGCGGGGAAGGGAGTGGGCTCGTCCCTTCTTCAGGAACCCACTCCCGCGACAGCAGCCTCAGCCGTCAGCGCGCTCACATGGGGCCCTCAAGACCCTGTCACCTCCTAAAGGTCCCACCTCTGAACGCCGTCACAATGACAGCTGCATTTCCGCCTGTGCTCTGGGGGACGTTCGGACCCTAGCGGGCTGCGTCCCTGCGCACACGCTTCCGGTTGGTGGTTCACTCCTGAGGACACACCGGGGAAGGGCCCAGTTTAGGGCAGAGGCGTCCAGCTCGGTATTATTTATGACAGCAAAAAAAAAAAAAAAGGAAAAAAGGCAACAGTGAGCATGCTTAAGAGACAGGACTGAGCAGCTACTATTACTAGAATCGCTCCTCAGTGAAAGTAAGTTTCAAGGAAGCCTTAGTGGGCTGGCGTGGTCTCAGTAGCGTGTCCTCGGGAGCTGCTCCGCCCAGCTCACCGCACACGTGACGTCTTGCCTCCCTTTCTCTTCGCAGGGTCCCAGCGGCCCCGTCGGATCAAAAGGAGAGGTGAGTGCCTGGCAGATGCCCGCCCAGGCCTGGGCTCACAAGCTGGGCAGGACAGGGGAGGGGCCCTGGGGGCCGGCTCCGGGCCAGGCTCCCGCTGACTCACCACTGTCCCGTTTCTCTGCAGTCTGGCAGTCGAGGGGAGCTGGGCCCCAAAGGCATCCAGGGTCCCAACGGCACCAGTGGCGTCCAGGGTGTCCCCGGCCCCCCGGGGCCCCTGGGCTTCCAGGGCGTGCGGGGCGTCCCTGGCATCACCGGGAAACCAGGCGTTCCGGTACGTCACTCTCCTTCCTTGGGCAGGTGCTGTAGGCACTGGGCTTGCACAGGACTTGGCTCACGTCTTCCCTCGACGGCCCTAGTGGCTCTGGGGGTGTGACGGTGGCTGCGGCAAGCCGCCACATGCCGGTGGCCTTGTGGTGCGTTTCAGGGGAAAGAAGCCAGTGAGCAGCGCATCAGGGAGCTGTGCGGGGGCATGATAAGCGGTAAGTCACCTGGGGCGGCAGCGGCAGCGACACACGACCGCCCTTGCCTCAGCACGTCACTCCGGGTGGGGCACAGCGTTGGTCTCGTACCCCAGAGCAGGGACAATCGCTTTCAACCAAGCAGAAGGAAAACCTCCCGCTGAAAGGCAGCGCCGTGCAGATATTTTATGCTTTACCTGGAAATACTTGGGAGAATCCTCTCTGATCAAACGCCTGCACCCTTGTTTCCCCAAAGAACAAATCGCACAGTTAGCTGCTCACCTGAGGAAGCCGTTAGCGCCGGGGTCCATCGGCCGGCCTGGCCCAGCCGGCCCCCCCGGGCCCCCGGGCCCCCCAGGTTCCATCGGCCACCCTGGAGCTCGAGGACCCCCGGGATACCGCGGTCCCACTGGTGAGCTGGGCGACCCTGGGCCCAGAGGTGAGTCGTGGGCCCAGCGTGGTCACCGGGCTACAGAAATGCCACACTGGGGGGGAGGGGGGTGGGGGCTGTCACTGGATGCTGCTTCCGGTATCCGCCAGGCCCCGCGGATTCCTTACTAATCCTGCGAGAAGGAGAACATTTTTTCAAATGTGATATTTTTCTCAAATACCATCAAACCACCTGGGGGCGGGGGGGACAAAAAGCGAGAGGACTGAGCAAACAGGAAACAGCTTCCTTCACACCGACACGGGCACCGCAGCACCTGAACGTCTCTGTTGCAAAGGCAAAATACAACAGTCAAAATTCTTTCTGTTTTCAAGACTAAATTAAGCAAACTTAATTTAGAGAGGGTGAAAGCACCGGTGCGGCCGCTGACCGGCTGGTGGTGCGCTCAGCTGCGCGCTGCCTGCCTGGGCACGTTCTGGGCGCCCAGACCCACTGGACTGGGGGGTCTGAAGCACGAAACACACACAGTTTTCAAAGTGGCCTTGAACACTGAGATCGTTTTGACGCTCCCAGCTGGCCCACCCCGGCCGCCGTCCAGCCAGCAAGCCCCATGTTACTGACCAAATGATTTCCTGCGTCCCAAAAATAGCTTAAGAAAAAAGTTTCTAAGGGAAACTTAATTCTGTGAGTTCCTTTCTTCCCCTCTGAGACCAAAAGCTTTAGCGAGGTGACAGTGTCCCCTGATTAGTGGTTCGTTTCACTTCTTTTTAATATACTTAGAGACTGAAGAATTTCAACACTAGAGTCAGGTGTCAGACTCACCTGTTTGTCGCCATGCAATATCCGTCCCAAACTGACCATCAGACAGGGCCGTGTTTTCTCGGAACTTCAAGTTCTGACCTCCTCAGGCCACCATGCGGGTCTGACACCACACGCAGGACTGCAGGGTCAGAAAGAGGCCACATAGATTTTCTTCAAATAGGGACCTGGATTCCTTTAAGACTTTGGAAAATAAAATTCAAAAACAGGCCGGGCGTGGTGGCTCACGCCTGTAATCCTAGCACCCTGGGAGGCCGAGGCGGGAGGATTGCTTGAGCTCAGGAGTTCAAGACCAGCCTGAGCAAGAGTGAGACCCCGTCTCTACTAAAAACTAGAAAGAAATTAACCAGACAGCTAAAAATATGTAGAAAAAAAATTAGCCAGGCATGGTGGCACATGCCTGTAGTCCCAGCTACTCGGGAGGCTGAGGCAGGAGGATCGCTTGAGCCTAGGAGTTTGAGGTTGCTGTGAGCTAGGCTGATGCCATGGCACTCTAGCCCAGACAACAGAGTGAGACTCTGTGTCAGAAAAATAAATAAATAAGTTAATTCAAAAACAGCATCAATCACCCTTACTGGTTCTGCCAGAAAACAGTAGGACAACATTAGTTACACACAGTACGGGCAGGCGGCCACGGCGTGTCCTGTCTGTCGGCGGCATGGCGCACAGAGGGAGCTTCTCCCTGGAGGTGCCTCGGTGGCGCCATCCATGAGGAAGGACTCGGGGACCCCCAGGGCATGGAGAGAATAAATGAGAACATGTTTGCACAGGTGCGCCCGCTGTGCGCCCAACCAAAGCTACTGTCACTGCCGAGCCTCCACCTCCCCGCCTGACAACGCCATGCTGGGGAGGCGCGCCCGGCCCCCCAGGACACGGCAAGCCAGGCCTGCCCCACAGGGAGGCCCGCCGGTAACCCAGCCTGTGCGTGACGGGTGGATAAGCAGGGTCGGCCCCATGACCTGGGCGCGGCTGAGCACGCCGGTGCTGGGCGGCAGGATTGAACAATATACGCTGACAAACACCAGAAGGGACAAAGTCGGGGTCACTACTATTAACATCAGACAAAACAGGCCGGGCGCGGTGGCTCACGCCTGTAATCCTAGCACTCTGGGAGGCCGAGGCGGGTGGATCGCTCAAGGTCAGGAGTTCGAGACCAGCCTGAGCGAGACCCCGTCTCTACTAAAAATAGAAAGACATTATATGGACAACTAAAAATCTATATAGAAAAAATTAGCCGGGCATGGTGGCGCATGCCTGTAGTCCCAGCTACTCGGGAGGCTGAGGCAGTAGGATCGCTTAAGCTGAGGAGTCTGAGGTTGCTGTGAGCTAAGCTGACGCCACGGCACTCACTCTAGCCTGGGCAACAAAGTGAGACTCTGTCTCAACAAAAAAAAAAAAAAACATCAGACAAAACAGACCAGCTCTAATCACGCTCCCTTACAGAGTGTCACCAGATTGATAAAAGGTATAATTTGACCGGGTATGGTGTCTCATGCCTGTAATCCACCACTCTGGGAGGCCAAAGCAGGGGGATCACTTAAGGCCTGGAGTTCAAGACCAGCCTAGGCAACATAGCAAGACCCCATTTCTAAAAAAAAAAAAAAAAAATAAGATGGGCATAGTGGCTCATACCCTTAGTGCTAGAATCAGGGCTGGGGAACCTGTGTCCTTGGGGCCACATGTGGCCTTCTGGATCCTTGAGTGCGACCTTCTGACTGAATCCAAGTTTTACAGAATAAATTCTTCTAGATACTCGGGAGGCTGAGGTGGGAGGATCCCTTGAGCCTAAGAGCGTGAGGCTGCAGTGAGCTATGATCTCACCACTGCACTCCAGCCTGGGCAACAGAGTGAGACCTCATCTCAAAAAAAAAAAACCCCCAAAAACCCCAAAATCAAGGCCGGGCACGGTGGCTCATACCTGTAATCCCAGCACTTTCGGAGGCCAAGGCAGGAGGATGCTGGAGCCCAGGAGTTCAAGGCTGCAGTGAGCTGTGATCGTGCCACTGCACTCCAGCCAGGGTGAGAGAGAGAGACTCTCCCTAAATAAGTAAATCAATATATCACCTTTACATAACTCATGGGTCAAAAATCATATTAAAAATATGAATACAAAATGAATACTTAATTGTTTAACAGGCACGAATATTTTGAACAAAACTAAAACCCTATCCACAGTGACAGCAGAGGTCAGGGAAGTGGTGGCCGACACTGGCTAGTCACAGTCATGTGTGTCACTCACCAACGGGGCTGCGTTCTGAAAAATGCGTCATCAGCCACTTGCGTCACGCGGGAAGATCACAGATGCTCCTGCGCACACCTGGCGGGTAGAGTCTGCTGCTCAGAGCTGTCACCTCGGACACCGCGGTGAGACCCGTCACTGCTCTGAGTGCTGCAGCCCGGTGGCGTCTGTGTGTCCAGACACATCTGAACACAGACAAGGCACCGTGACAATACAGTGTTGTAATGTCATGGGCCCGAGTCACCCATGCGGTCCGTCATCGACCGCACGTCCTCATGGGCGTGTGACCGTGTCCAGGTGGGTTCATCCCAGAGATGTCTTTTCCGGATGGTTCCACTTCAGTGAAAGCGGTGGAAAGCGGCAGCCTGTTTGCTAGAAAGGCGGCCCGAACGCCGCCGGGGTGCGGTTGGAGCGGGGATTCTAACGAGTGTCTGTGTCCGATACCTCCTTACAGGGAGCCAGGGTGACCGAGGGGACAAAGGCGCGGCGGGCGCAGGGCTGGACGGGCCTGACGGCGACCAGGGGCTGCCAGGTAGGAGGCCACGTCGCCAAGGCTTTGCTGTGCGGCGCCCCGTCCTACGTCTTACACCTGATGTGGGGGGCGTGTGCGTTAGGCGTGTGTCTCGCTTTCTTGTAAAGGAAATATTTTTTCTCTTGGCAAAGCATTCTTACAGGCAGGACTGGGAATTGTCTTAATAACCACTTTGATACGCACAAGTTTAATCAACAAACAGATCCTCACGTATCTATTCTAGCTAAGTGGATTTGTTGTATCCTGTTTAACCAAAGCTACTTAGTACCTATTTCAGTTAACTTCTAGCGGAATTTCCTTTTACCTGACCCACATATACAGTGACTATTTCCATTTTTTTAACATCAAAAATGAATGCTTTGTCAAGGAGGGAGGCGCGAGGCCGTGCCCAGCAAAGGCCAGCCCTGGCCGTACCCTGACCCTCTGTGCCCTCTCAAAGGCTCTGTCCCGGCCACTCCCATTGGCACATAAGTCTGCAAAGTCTAAGGCCCTGGTTTGTACAAAACAGTCCCCTGCCGGCTACGGCTCAGTTCCAGGCTCCTTCCACATCCTGGGGGCCGAGAGGCCTCGGTGCCCCCAAAACACTCTGCCCTCCTGGCCCCTGTGGGCTGCACCCCTTGCTCCCGGCGTCCCCCCTGGGGACCTAGCTCTGCCTGCACCTGGTACCCTGGCTGCATCTCTCCACCCATGTGGCTTAGATATCTGTGTCGCTGTTCCCAGGGCACAGTACCATGACCACACTGTCCTGGATTTTGTCACCCTCCCCAGGCAGCCGACTCTCCCTTCGCTCACACATAGTCCTTCCTGCAGCGTGCGAGCGCCCCCCAGCCTCCCACCCGCCACCCGCTGCCCCTGTCCTGCCCACCCGATCCCGTCCTCGCACAGCACCCGGGACACCTCCCAGCACCCACGTTTCCGCCCACCCCCGACCTCGGCCCCTCCCAGGGCTAAGAAATAAGCTCCTAGAAAGAAGAGCGGGGATGCTCCCTGGGTCTGAAGTGCCCCTGCTCATCACTCACCTTTCTCATCTGTCGCAGGACCGCAGGGCGTGCCCGGAGTCAGCAAAGACGGCCAGGACGGTGCTCATGGTGAGCCCGGGCTGCCCGGTGACCCGGGGCTGCCCGGCGCTGTCGGTGCTCAGGGGACTCCAGGGATCTGTGACACCTCAGCCTGCCAGGGCGCCGTGTTAGGAGGGGGCCAGGAGAAATCAGGTCCTAGAAGCTCATAAAATAGAACTTAGAAGAAGTCACACAACGGAAGCAACAGTGCTCTGCTCACGTCCAGGGAGCCCGGCCTGCCCTCCGCACCCTCGACAGCGGCCGGCGGGAGGCTCCGGCCAAGCGGATCGAGCTGTCGTCCAAGCGTCCGTCTCTCGGGTCCTGACAGCCGGCCACTCAGCTGTGACGTCGTACCTCAAACACAGGCCCTGGTAATAAATTTGTAAACCCAAATTTGAGAGGACATAGGGTGTATATATAAAAAGTTTTGTACAATTCCATGAAATGAAAAATATTCAACTTGTTTACATAGCATTTGTGTAAAGACCATAGTCTTTGTGTAAAGACATAATCCCAATAAAATGATATATTAAATCTTCAGATTAATGACTGGCTACAGTGTAACAAACAATAAAAAATTTAATGTATGGTATTCTGTCTATACAGAGCTCTAGTCTGATTTACCTACTTTTTCTGTACAAACTTACATCTCTGATTAACAGTATTTATTGAAGGTGACTTTGTACTGTACTAACTTCTACTGATATGATCTGTTGTAATAAATAAAGCCACTCATTTAAAAAGCTCAGTTCCAAACACCACAGTTTATTACACATAAAGTAATGACTCAATATGAAAATGTGGGCATTTATGAAATCTGAGACAGTATTTCATTTATGGTCAAAAGTAGCTTTAAGGGAAGTGTCTGGAAAATTTTTAGCAAAACGGTTTAAAACAGAGCTGCGTTTTGCGACACAGCGCCGTGTGACCGGAGATCATTTACAAGGGGAGACATAACAAATACAATGAAATTTCCAAACTGTTTCTAGTGAAGAGCAATTTAACGTGTTCCAATTGCTAAAGGGGCATATTTAAAATGAAAATAAGTAAAAAGCAATGTATTTTTAAGACTAAAGAAATTACAAAGGATGTTAATTTTTTAAGTTATCATGTTAAGAAAACATGATGGAATCAGACAGATAATTGAAAAATTACTAATTATCAAGATGTCTTTATCCCCAAATGGTCTAAGAGGACATTCATAGATAAGCATTTTGTTCTAGACAAATATTTTTACAAAATGTGCTCTCAAAGTCCCTACTGGAGTCCCGTCAACTGGAGTCCCGTCCCTCTCGAGTCAGACTGTCAGGGCGGAGCTCCGGGGTCGCAGAAGTGCGTGCGGATCACGGAGGATTCCTGTCCAGCCGGTCACTTGATCACTTGATCTCCATCGTGGGGCTGCTCTGTAGGCTCCCCTGTGCAGGGCAGGCCACCAAGGAGTCTGGTCTGGTCAGCTTTAGCCTTCTGCCAGTTTTACCGCAAAATACACTCTCAAATTCCTAAAGTCAAGAAGCGGTCGTTAACGCACTGGTTCGCAGACGTGAAAACTGCGATGTTCACAAGCACGAAAGGCTGGGATAAGAGCTGGGTCAACTACTTCGAAACACATAGTCTTAAGGGGTCATGCACAAACTCATGCCACAGCTTGTAAGGGCGTCTCTGTGATCAACACAGGGATTCCAATATTTTTCTCAAATAGCAGTAACACCATACATGTATTTTAGTTTTTCCAAGAAATTCTCAAAATGGCTGGCCACATTGTAAAAGGAGCCATACATTTTTTTGTTGTTGTTGTGGTAAAATATACATAAACATGAATTTACCTTTTAAACCACCTTTACCTGTGCAAGTCAGTGGCACCCACACCCGCCTGGCAGCGACTCCCTCCCCTCCGGCTCCTGCACTTGGCTCTGGCCCCAGCAGGGCGCTGGGCTGCCCATTACTACAGTTTTTTGGGGTTTTGAGACAGAGTCTCCCCCTGCTGCCCATAGCTCCTATATTTTTCAAAAGGTCTCAATTACAAGGCCTGGGTCAGTCTCACAGGAGGAGGAGGATGCCGCGTGCCGGCTGGGGGTCTCATCAAGCCTCTAGGTCACCCTTTATGGGAAACCCAGGACAGGAGACGTCAACCACCACCATGGACATGCAAAATGCAGAATGCAGAAAAGTCTACAGGACAAATGATTCCCTTTTTAATAAATAAATGGCAAGGAAAAAAGGAACTACTATAGATTAGTAAGATATTAAAAGATATTTAAGAGCTATCAACCAAATGCAGTGTTTGAATCCCGATTCTAACCAACTGACTATAAAAGAAGACATTTGTGAGCCGATGCGGAGTTTCAGAACAGGGATGGATATGAAGGATCCATTGATTTAGGAGAGAGGATGATACTGTGCTATAACATATGTGCTTATGTTTTTAAACAGCCCTTTTCTTTTTGGAGATATAGACATGAATGAGATGTCTGGAATTGCTTTAAAATAATCCAGTGTGGCTGGGAGGGTGGGGAGTGTGGGTGAGAGAAAATTATGCCTGAAACCGAGTTATGGGGACACGGAGTTCATCATTCTCTCCGTTTTTTGCACGTTTGGAAATTTCCACAAGTTGTTTTTTAAAAAAAAAAAAAAATAGCATTCTACACAATTAAATCTAGATGTATATATTTTTTATTGTGGTAAAATATATTTAACAAAAGTTGTGCATCTGCAAGCACAGCAGGTACGTTCACGGTGCTGCGCAACCACCACCACTTCTTCCAGAACATTTTCACCCTGTCCCCATCCCACACGAGGTCCTCGCCTGCCCTCCCCCGGCCTCTGGCCCCCACCATCCCCTTTGCCCCCAGGGATCGGACCTGTCTTTGCGACTGGACGGTTTTCCTTGGCGTCACGTCCTCAGAGGTCGCCCACGTCGCGGCAGGTGTCAGGTGGTCTCTCCCTTCTGCGGCCGAGCGATTCCACCGTGCTCACACCGTCCGTCCCCGTCCGCTCTCCCGTGGGCGGACCCGAGGGCTGCTCCCGCCTTTGCCACTGTGAACAACCCGCTGTGAATACTCACAAGCAAGTGTCAGTCTGGGTCCCTGTTTTCAATCCTCTTGGGTTTATCCCGGAAGTGGAGTCGGCGGCTCGTACGGCCATTCTGTGTCTAACTCTCCGAGGAAGCACCACGCGGCCTCCCACGGGGCTGCGGCCTTGGACGTTCCCGCCGGCCCCACGCAGGATGCGATGTCTCCACATCCTTGCCCCTGAACTTTCTTCACTTTTTTTTTTTAATAATGGTCATCCTGAGGGGTGTGAAATGGGATCGCATCGTGGTTTTAATTTTGATCTCCCTGATGACTAAAGACAGCGCATCTCTTCACGTGCTTAGTGGCCATTTGGGTCTCTTCTCTGGAGAAATGTCTATCCAAGTCCTTTGCCCATTTTTGAATTGTGTTGTCTTTTTATTGCTGAGTTTCAGTAAGTTTACATTTAATGCAAGTCCAGGAGAAGCATAAGCACTCTGCTGCCGCTGACTTAACTTCCGAATCCTCCGGAGTGGCTGCCACATCACACCTACCCACATTTTAAATGACAATCTGACCAAAGCAATCTGCCATTTCCAACTATTAGCTACAATCAGAAGCTATATCTGCATATAAATATACTCTAATTTTCTTCCCAAACTTTAAAAGGTTTTAGGATGCAATTTAAGATGAACCACATTTTGATAAATTTCCTATATCCTGACAACGCATAAATATAAAACATTTGCCTATATTTGTCAAGGGAGATTTACCTTTTAGAATAACTAAAGAGTCAGAAAGAACAAAATAATCATTTCTCAGACAAACAGTATTTTGAGAGATTTTCTAAACTGTTTTCACACATGATGGGGCCAGCGCCAGGCGTCCATCTTTACTGGGCGCAGGGGGAAGCAGGGTGGGGGTGTGGTCCGACCTAGACCCCTGCGGAACCCCTGGAACCAGTCTCCTGGGAGTCGGGGGCAGCTGTGAGAGGCACCGGCAGATCTCTTTAGTCTTCCTCAACTGTGCCAAGGCCAAAGGTAAGCTATTACTACGTCTCTCAATTAGCACCTATTTTCAACAAAACACATATGAAATAGTTGAGTCTTAACGGAATTTCTACAACTTATCAAAACATCTTGAGATGACATCTGACCAAAATAGATATTTACATTAGGCTTATAAATATGAGAATAAGACCAATGCCAAAACCTATACTTCTTAGTGGGCACAGTGGCTCACGCCCACAATCCCAGCACTTTGGGAGGCTGAAGCTGGAGGATCTCCTGAGGCCAGGAGTTCAAAGTTGCAGGGAACTATGATGGCACCACCACGCTCCAGCCTGGGTAACAGAGTGAGACTCTGTCAAAACACAAACAAAAAACTATGTATTTCTTAGTAGGAAAAAGAGAAATGGTTTTAATTATATGTCAGGAAAATATACCAGGAAGCTGTTAAGAGGAAGAAAGCTGGTGCAGTCTGTTACCAGGTAAGAAAGAATTAGAGACATGAGGTTAAAAGAGACACAGAGGGATTCTGCAAATTGATAAAACCAACCACTCACGAAGTCAGGGCGAAACTCTGACTTGCACAGAGCAAATGCTGGGAGAGCCCTAAGGGCTGGGGCAAACCCACACCCCGAGGGCGCCCACGCCAGCCTCACAAACAGCAGGCCTGGCGGGCATGAGGACAGGAGAGGCTTGAATGACCATCCACAATCTCAACTGAGCAAACGTCTACAACTCTTCAGGTGGAGAATGAACATTCTTTCTAATCATCATGGAACTTTTTTTAATTGACCACATAAAAGGTCACAGTGAAAAATCTCAAACTTTTAAAAACTGCTTTTCCATATAAAGCATCTTCTTATATTGATCACAATACGATAAGTGAATATAAGAAACAGAAAAAAACGCTGCTTTTAAAAAGACAGAAACTCCTACTCCTACACATACAGAAAATTAAAAATTTACTTCCAGAGAATTTATATGTTGAAGAGGCAAACAGACCAAAATTATAAGATATTTAGACGTGAGAGACAATGACAGCATTACCTCCTAACCTGCGGAAACTCCCGAAAGAGCACTGACAGCCGGGCGCGGCGGCTCACGCCTACAATCCCAGCACTCTGGGAGGCCGAGGCGGGAGGATCAGTTGAGGTCAGGAGTTCGAGACCAGCCTGAGCAAGAGCGAGACCCCGTCTCTACCAAAAATAGAAAAATTAGCCAGGCATGGTGGCGTGCGCCTGCAGTACCAGCTATTCCGGAGGCTGGGGCAGGAGGATCACGTGAGCCCAGGAGTTGGAGGCTGCAGTGAGCTGTGATGACACCATGGTATTATAGTCCAGATGACAGAGCAAGACTATCTCAAAAAAAAAAAAAAAATGAGCACTGAGACAAATTTACTTTGAACGCATTGATTAGAAACTAAGACAAGACTGAAAGTAAATGAAATAAACTTTCAAGATATCAGAAAAAGTAAAACTTGAGAGAAAGCAATAACAGAAATAATAAATGATAAAGATAGGTTTTTAAATGATAAAGATAAAAACAAATTATGATTTCAAAAAACACTACCACTAAGCCCCCTACAAAAACCCAACAGAGACACCAACACGCCGCACGCTGGTTCTCCAGGAAGACCGGAGCACTGAGGGAAGAGGAAATACGGCAGTTTATGAAGGAGCTTGGGACTCTTTTTTTAAAAAGACACTTTATTTTCAACATGTCACAACACAGCTTTGGTCCATTCTGCCGCGCACGCGCCACAGATGCCTGCTCAGCAGCTGCGGAGCATCCTTCAGCAGCACGTTCAAAAAGTGAATAAAAATCCAAATTAAAGAAAAGGATTCAGATAGTTCCTCATCTCCTTGTCTTCCACCTGGCTGCATCTGTGCCAACCCTACTCTTACAAAGACATTTCAAAACTAGCAATAATGAAGTCAACTGGCCCCCAGATCCCTTAATTCAAGTTGCGCTCCAAGTTCACAGCTATGAATGGCATTGGCACATCAGTGCCGGCAGAAGCACAGCTGCAGTGACCCATCTTCCCAAGCAGGGGACAATGTCCCCTTCTCACTCTGGGAGGGAGGTCGTGGTTCTGGACTGGCTGTGAGAGTTGCCACGTTGGCTCCGACATCACCAGAGGCATCCGCAGCGCGGCATCAACACCCACGTTTTCCAAGAGCATCCACCAGCCCACATGCTCCTTGGGCAGGTCACGGCACTCGACAGCCCCACCAAGGCCACCGCGTTGGACGCCATGTGCTGCATGAATAATACTCCTCCAGTCTGGGTCTCTTGACGTGGGCGTGATCAGAAAGTGTGCAATTAAATGATCCGTACGCTCCACCAGTCACACGAGACATAAAGGTCTGTTCATGAGAATGACATCTCGGAAGGTGCCCGGCAGATCATGAGCTCCAGTCGACTCAGCTGACCAGAGGGCGCGGCCGGCAGCACTCAGGACCCTCCGGGGCCTCTGCAGGTGAAAACTGGCCACAGGTCTCTGCAGGAAGGGGCTCCCCCTTGGCTCCCCACCAAGCTATGCAACCCACCTTCCCTACCCTGGGAGCCAAAGGCTGGGGTTCCTGCCTGGGGGCGGGGGCTGGACTCTGGGAGGCAACTGCCCAACACAGATCAATGGACGCTGGACACCGACCTGGGCGACTCGCCAGCTCCCTCAGACACTCACCCCAGGACCGTGGACTGAGCCTGGGGCACCCCATGGAGAGGTCGGGGAGAAGGGAGGGCAGCCCAGCGAGGGAGCAGACACCAGGGAGGCAGAGGGAGCCGGCACGGAAGCAAGCGCCGTTGTCCCTGCTGCCGAGAGGTCAGTGGGAGGGGGGACGGGGACACAGGGCCCAGGGGGTTCTCACACGAGAATAATGGAGAAATCACATCACGTCTGCAGGAAAAGTGGGGGAAGGGACAGGGCCTGACTTCAGACAGAGCATGGAGGACTCGACCTCGGTGGCAAGAGGGACAGCAAAGCAGGGCCCGATGCAGGTGGCGGGAGGAGGAGAGAACTCGGTCATCCGCCGGTGACTGAGGCAGGGAGGGAAGGAGGGAGGCAGAGTGTGGCCCAGTAGCCTCGGGAGCCTGGCTGGGCTTTGTGGCCACGAACCGAGCATGGCATCTCTGGACAATGGAGCGTCACCAGCCACCCTGGACTGGATCCCAACTGGGAAGCAAAGCTGTAAGGGACATCACAGGGACAACAGGCACAGTCTGAATGGACAGCAAGAGTACTGCACCAATGCTGAGTTTCCTGATTTTGGTCATTGTGTCCTGGTAACGTGAGACAACACACTTACTGCTAAAGTGCCAACACTGACGTGCCCAGACAGAAAGAGGCCCGGGGCCTGCGACCCCTCAGGCGGTGCAGAGATGAATGACAGGGTGGGTGGCTGCTGACCACCGAGGCGCCGAGCAAACCTGGCTCTCTCTACTGCTCTTGCAATTTGTTGGTAAGTTTGAAATCACACCAAAATTTAAAATTACTATAAATAGAGTCACCTAAACCCAGAAGGTGGAGAATTCGACAGGCAACTTGCCTAATCTGGTTCAAAGCCCGATGCCACAGGAAATAACTGTGGACAGGCAAAACCAACGCAGTGCATGACCCCTGGCTGGACACTAGGATGGAAAGAAAAGCTATCAAAGTCCTCGTAGAACATTCCGAGGAAATCTGAACATGCACTGGGCGTCAGAGGGTGTGCGAGCACCGTCAGCAGCTTGGAGAGTGGGCGAGGGTGCGGGGTTTTGCAGAAGGCCTGTCTCTGGAGAGGGGCAGACTATTTGGAGATGAAAGTTCATGTCGGTAACCAGTGCGTGTGAACACGGTACATGTCAGCTGCCGAGCTCGGGCGACGGTGTGCAGGTGCCCCTGCTAACTATGTTCACTGGAAAACAAACAGCAGATCACCCACTCACTGACGACAACCGCCCTCACCCCACACCTGTCTGTCCACTGCCTCCTCCACACCTCCACCTGGAGCCTCCCGGAAGGCTGAACCCACCCCACCCGCTTCCCCACCTCCCCTCTCAGCGAACGGCCCGTCCCCCCAAGCCTGAATCACCCAGATACCTTTTCCAGCACACCCCACGTCTGGCGCTGCCACAAACACGGAAGCCCACGCCTGTCCTTCCCAGCCATGCTCTCGGGTTCCCTCTCGTCCAGGCCCACCCTGTCTCCCAGTCCAGCGTTCCCTGAGGCGGACCCCCAGGCCCACCACGCCCAGGCCTCGTGCCTGGGGCCTGGACCCTGAATGCTGGGCTGGCAGGCAGGGCCGCTCCTCACACACGGGGGTGGGGGGTGGCACCCTGCCCTGGGGCCTGTGGCGCTGCAGCTCCCCAGCGCAGGGTCCCAGCTCCTTGTCACCATTTGGGCCTCAGCTCAGTGGCCTCGGGAGACCACCAGACCCAAAGCAGCCCCTCCACAGGCTGCTGGCTCATGGCACAGCGATTCCCACCCTGCAGCCCTGCCAGGGACCAACTGCCTCCACGCCAGCAGTGTCTCTGCCTCGTGCAGGGCACCCTGGCTTTGGCAGGAGACTGCGCACACCAGGAAAGCTCTGCCAAGTGCAGCGTGTCCTAGAATCATCTAGAGAACGCTCTGAACTCCCCCATACTGCATCTTTAAGAACCAAAGCATACATGCAAGTAAGAGGAGGAAAGTTACTCAGGAAATAATCAAGTCCACACGTGTTCAGGCTATTTACATCCTAACTGCCCAGACTGCTCACTGACTTGACTTCAGCCTGTTCCTTGTGGGTCTAATAATTGGACACAGAAACAATCCACAAATTCAATGTAGTTAAACTTCCAGAAATATCCAGGAAACAAACATAAATAACACCCATAAAATTTTAATCCACTTAATCTTTGAGTATATGTAGTTAACAAAAATCTTTTTTAAAAAATTATAAATGCCTTCATATTTGAATGAATTATATCAATAATTTACCACTGATAGGTACACAAAGCCAAACATTAAATCATTTTTCAAAATATTAAAGCTTTATTGTATTAAAACCAACAGTCTATCTGTAATAAATAATGTTAAAGAGTAACTGCATTGTAAGTAACCATAAAAGATCCAACTAGAATTAACTTTGACATAGTTTTGCTTTAAAATGCAATTAAATGTATAATGAGACTAAGAAACTTAAGAAATTATGCAACTCACAAGAAGTAAATGGCACGTGGACATAGAAAAGTGACACAGAGAACTCCACCTGCAGCCCCTGGAGAGAGAGGCGCCTCTGCTCAAGGCAGCCTGGCTGCGGGGACCTCTCCAGCCACACACCCCCCCCCCCCCGGCCCTGTGTAGACACAGGGGCCCTTTTTAGAAAGGTTCCGTGTTTGCTGGACCCGTCTTAGCTCATTCTCCAGTCAGACTCCTGCTGGAGTCCCCAGCAGTGATTACCCCACAGCCTGGACCAGGGACAAAGTCAGGACCCTGTGGGCTCATTCTGAAGTCCCCACGACAGCACAGAACCAGTCCCAGATTGACACTCTTCCTCTGAATCACCAAGGGCCGGGCTGGACTGTCACTCAAACAGGCATCTGGTTCTGGCAGAACCGGGCTGGCGGCCGGTCACTGTCCATGACCACACAGACAGCACCAAGGCAGCCGCCGGCCGTCCTGAGGACCCAGAAACCACAGGCACCGAAGCCTCCGCCCCTCCCCAATCACCCAGCCGTGGAAATAAATGTATCTCATTTGCCTTCTGAGTGTATCTGAAGTCCAGACTATTTATTTGACATTCATCTGCATTTTTGTTTTTTTCTATTCTTGTTTTTATCCATTTCACAAAGTTTTCTGAAGGCAAAATCACATCCTACATGCCCTTCAGGACCCAATAAAAGACACTGTTAGAGCAGGTGCTCTGCTACTTAACGATGGACATTTCAGTCCCTTATAAACTGCAATGTAATAAATCAATCTAGGCTGTGATTACTTCTCTAGGAAGTGACAAGTTATAGCATTATGAGCACAGCTTCGTTCATGTTGGACTTAGTATTTGACATTAGATTCCGGTAAACAAAGCACAGTCTGACTTATCCTTGGGGAAAAAAGGATAAACAGGATATTGGTAAGTAAAATTTATAAAACTCTGAAAAGCTACCTGGCCTAATTAAACACTAACCTTTTTAAGAGAATCTCCGTGTCTTTCCTGAATATACTTTAGGAATGCTGTGGTCCACTGAAGAGTTGTTGCCTTATCAGTCTCGGCGTTGCAGAACGGGACTAAAAGATTCAACTCATCACAACAAATGCGGATTCTGCGCCTACAGCCAAAACCCAAAGCATCACATAGAGAAGCTGAAGCCAGGTAAGCAGGTGAAGGGGAGCGTTTCACTCAGGAAGCCTCGCCCCTGAGCGCTGCAGAGGTGCCTGCAGTCGGGAGTGAGGGGATAAACCCTGCCAGGGCGCTCCTTGTCTGCGGAGGCGATGGCTGCCCCAGCTTGCCGGGCAGCCACACGCCCTTGTGGCGCCAAGCGCCACACACTCCCTGCTCCTGGGCCAGGTTCAGGTCTCCAGACCAGGGATGGCCCCAAACCCTCCGAAATTGGAAGCAAGATTTTGTGTCTGTGCTTTTTCTGGGCAGATCATTCCTTCACTCAACAGACTGCTATTACCTGCCCTCCGCGTGCCAAATACCGTTGGAGCAACTCATGCACAGCTTTGAGATGCTCCGCAGGGCCCTGATTCAGAAAGGATCGGAGACCACCATACCATTAATATCCTGAAACCAGGCCTTTTTAGGTAATTTAAATCACAACTTGAGTCTTATTAGTAGGTTACTTTTTTAGCTTTCACACAGTACATTCAGTAATATGCCAAGGCCCTAAATAAGGTGACATTGAGCAATTTATTCGATACGGCCCTCATTCCTCTTCACACCTGTACACTCAGAATTTTAATTAGCAACTCTGCAAGGTAAGAACAGCTGGTGGTACTAGATGTTCTGACCTCTATGCACCAAGCCAAACACTCTTCACATATCAACTTATTTAATCTAACCACAAGTCTACGCAGTAGAGTTAGAAGTCAGACTTTCAAACTGCCAACATGTGGTGTGAGACTTTTCACGTAGTAGGTGTTCAATAAATGTTTACTACATACAAGTCAGAGTATGTAAAATGCCCTTCATGATTCACAGTGAGTTCAGGGACATCCTTCAGTTAGAGAGTGCGTGGACACGTGTCGTAAGAATGGTATCTAGCTAGCTTTAATATACCCCTTTAAAAAGAAAGAAATGGCCTTAGCTTAACCTTCAACTCTGGAGCTTCCAAGTCAAGTATTTGTCTCATTCCTTGCTATTTATTTCCTGAGCCTACAACAGAAACTGATACACAATATCTGATAAATGACTAAGTTAATTAATTATGTATTAGGGAAACACTGTGTGAAAACCCAACAGAAAAAATTTTACTGCCATTTGATTCCACATAGAACAAATAAAATCTACAGCCAAAACAACTTAAATACTTAAACCTCCTCCTTCCCAACATTCTTAAAAGAACCAAGCAAAACTTGCAAAACTCAGCGTTCTGGTGTGCAGAAGAACCACCGTCACGGCCTGACTGCTTTCGAGGCGGGCCCTTGATCAGCGCGTGCCTAGAGCAGCTACGTCAAGCTCTAGGAAGCTCGCACCTGGGCTCCCGGCTCCTCCCCATGCCCTTTGCAGACGTTGCTTTGGAGCCTTTCTCTGTGACAGTCACAGACTTGAGTGTGACTATGTGCCAAGTCCTGTGCATCCTCCTGGTCAATCACTAAACCCTGGGGTGGTCTTGGGGACCCCGATCTCCTAGCAGAAAAGTTAATGGTCCTCCTGCCTCCTTCTCCGCCCTTTGAACACAGAAACAGCTGACTACTGTTTGGCCTGTAACAAGCCTGCCCGTCTGAAATAACCACACATGAGGCGACCTGACGAGCACACGGATTACCTTCTATCTCTCTCCATTCGGTTATGCCTCTCCCTACGCTGGGACCTTCCTCCCTGGGGCCCGCTCTGGGCCTGCTCCCCCAGGTTCGACTGCGAGGACTCCGAGGACTGCCAAGCTCCCTGTGTGGCTGTGGAGCCTTCGCCCACATTCTGAATCTCACCAAGGGCTCTTCGTTCTACATTTGTGTCCAACTGACGTATTCTGCTCCGATTCCTCTTATTTATTGCTTGTTTACATAGCGCTTCTTCTTTGCAAAAGAAAAAAAGCAGTATTTTAATTTTTTATTCTTCCTAACTTATCCCAATTAATGCTGAATATATTTTTTGGTATTTTCAATCCAAGATATAAACATCATTGGGTAAGCAGCACAGAATCAAACCACAAAAAGCTGTATTACTGCAGTTATTCAGTTCGAGCAGTTAGCACTAAGCTTCCAAGCCTATTTCATACTACAAACTGAAAGTGAATCTATAATTACACTAAAATATTTCCTCTAAGTGTTATGCAACCAATATAACCTTGTCAAAAGTTCAACTTTTTAGTCTACAGGTGTTGTCATCTATGAATAGAGAAACCAAGAAGTTGTTCACTTCTTCGGAAACTCAGATCGGGGAAAAAAAGCTGGAAGTATTTTCTCCAAAAAAGATTTTCTTTAGATAAAATTATTCTAATATGACAACTAATATTTTAACTGCAGTGCCCAGAAGAGAGAACAAAACTAAAGTGGCTTAAGATTAAACATGCCCTCACTTTAGAAGTGCTGCGTCTCACACAAGCAACAGACAGCACCACAGCTTTCACGACACGGTTGGCAACAGGTTATGCTATGCTACATCTGCGTATGTAGATATACATCACATTCCCATCAAAGAACTATGGACAGCTAATCAGTAGGTGTGGTGATGTCACCCCCCACATGCCACACAAAGCCAAATTCCCCATAATAAGAGAAACTGCCTAATGCAAATTTTGGAATGGTGATAATGTTTTAAGGGGGACACAGAGAAATTCAATAGTTCTAGTGATATTTTATTCCTTAACCTGAGTAGTCAGCACAGGGACTATTTTAACACTCGTCTCTCCACCTTACAGATGTTAACATACACGTGCTGGGGAGGAAAGGAATCTGACTGACGTGGGAGGAAGCCGTAGCGCTCCAGCCACCCCGTCCTCCCCAGCTCTTGAAAAGCTGAGTGCAGGCTGCGCTGTTCTACTGGGCAACTTGAAAAACAGCTGTTTTCCAGAGAGGAGGGACTAAGGGTTAACTTCCAAAGTCAGCCCAGTCTGCCTTCCCCTGTCACCTTGTGGCCTCTCCCAGCCGTCTCCTTTGTCCGTCTGTAGATTGTCCTGTTACAGTCACCTCTCCTAAAGCTGTGGCAGATTTCAGACTCCTGCCTCACGCGTGGAGTATAAGAGAAAACTATGAAGTGCTTCCAGTAACTTCTGAAAATTTATGTAAGTCTATCATTTTACTGTTAAGAAAAATTCCTCAGACTCCACGCCAAGGTTAATTACGATGTTTGAGATCCAGAAGAACATTCAGAGTGAGACGACTTGGGGGAAGAGCGGTGGAGAAGGGCCCGAGACACATGCACCTCAAAGGTGTTTCCTAAGCACATAAACCACCTCTTCCCTGCCCCCCAAGGCCATTGGCTGCTGGCTGCCGGCTGCCCACCGCCTCCTGCATTATCACTTACCTCCCACTTTAATCCAAACCTGCTCCGGCAAAGCTTTGTTCCTACCACCTGAAGTCTGTTTAGTGGATTCAATTTCTTGCTGATAACAGAAAGAAAATGCTCTAGGCAATCCAATATCCTGGTGCTTGGCAGCTTCAAGTATAGAACATGAGTTACTAGAACTCTGGAAAAAACGAAGCAACACGAATTTTATCAGTATGTGACCTAACCTCTTTACTGCACAAATAAGATGCACTTAACAGAAGTAACATCAAAGCTATTCAATATGCAATTTGAAGAACCTTAGTTGCACTGAGGATTTTAAAATATTTCCAAACCACACAAATACTCTCACATTTTAAAAGATTATTAAGCTCATTAAAAGGAAACAAAAAGTCCTCAGGACCTAACAAAAATAAGTTAAAATGTATCCATTTAATTTAAAAGAGCAGTTTCACAAATCATGTTGCCTACCTGCGTTTGTGAAAGATTAGAGGTTGCACTGGTAGAGCAAGCATTTGTAGTAAACAGCGGGTATGTAAATTGCAAAGCAGTAGTTGCAGCAGCAGTTTTGTTTTTCACTAACGTTGTACATTTGTTTTGTTGCTGATGAAGAGGAACGTTCATCAACTCAGATGGATGTCGAATAAGGGTTACCAAACTGCAAAGACAAAAGAAAACCCAGACAGACACACATGAGGAATGTTGCCCGAAACATCGCTAGCACCGACTCTCCCACTCGAATGGTTCTGTTAGATTTTCTGGGCAGAAGCTCAACTCTTAGGATAAACACCTGTACAACTATCAACGAGTGTTGTGGAAAAGACTGTCCACTCTTCCTCCTTACGGAGGACAGACCGTGTGTCACCTCCCTGCTCTCATCACACCCTGACGCCAATCTCTCTTCTTCACCATCCTCCAAGTCTGACTCAGGTGGGCAAGGCAGGGTCAACTACAGGCCAGGGAGAGCAGAAAACCTCGGGGGTCAGGCTCTTCCACAGCCCCCCCAGGAGAGTCCTTGGTGGGCTGGCTGCAGGCTGAAGCCTGGAAAGACGTCGCCCCTCCTTGCACAGGCCTGCAAGCGTCTGTGCAAGGTGAAGTCAGCCCCCATCGGGGTGGGGGCTCTGGTGGGGGCTAGGAGAGGCTTCCCATGACATTCAGGAGGGTAATTTGTGGACAACAGTCCCAACTTTTCATCTCCCTTCTGTGCGCGGACTCACAGGGCTCTCACCAAAAAAGGCACCGCCTGGGGACACGTACTTAGTACTTGGAAGTGTGGACACACGCCCCTTCCAGCCAGACTCTAGACTCGGAGAGGCCGGTGAGGGTCAGGAGTCTGGTTCCTTCTACACTGGAATTCCCTTCACCTGCACCCAGACCCGACAGGTGGCCGGACCATTCCCCCACGCCTGTCTCCGCCCCCAGAGCCCCCCCCCCCCGTCTCCGTCCCGCCCCCAGCCCCCACCCTGGCCCGGACCTGCAGTTCCCCGTCCCCGCCCCGCGCCCCCCTAGCCCGCCGTCCCGGATCCCCGAGCCCCCCAGCTCCCCATCTCCGTCCCGGCCCCGGTCGCCCCCGGCCCACACGCACTTGTTCAGCGCCACGCCCGGCTCGGGGGGCTCGGGGCCGCGCGCGGCCGGCGGCTCGGCCGCCACACTGTTGAAGCGGTCCTCCAGGCGGACGCGCACGGCCGACTTGGCCCGGGCCTCAGCGGCGCCCTCGGGCCCCGCCGCGCCCGCGCCGTCCTTGGCAGCGCCGTCCGCCCGCGCCCGCGCCCCGTCCGCGCCGCCCGGCGTCTTCTCGGCCGCGCCCGGCGCCGGCGCGCCCGCCTCGCCCAGCAGCATCATGCGCAGCTCCTGGAAGTCGATGTGGCCCAGGCAGGGCGCGTCGGCCGCCAGCGCGGGCGGGCACAGCACGGGGTACACGGGCGGCGCGGCGGGGCCGGCCAGCAGCGCGGAGCCCAGGCGCGCCTCGAGCTCGCCGTCGGCCGCGTCCATGTGCGAGTAGAGGATGTGCTGCAGCTGCGTGTACTCCACCTCCGTCAGCTCCACCAGGCTCAGGTCGGCCGCGCCCGCCGCGCCCCCGCCGCCCTCGGCGCCCGCCGCCGCGCCCGCCTCAGGCGGCGGCTCCCGCGGCCCGGGGCCCGACATGCGGCCGGCGGGGACGCGGGGACGCGGGGACGCGGCAGGAGGTGGCCTCCGGCCCGAGAAGGACGCCTGCTCCGCGGGCGCGCCGTTGGGGGAGGGAAACCGCTGATCGTCGCACAGCGCGCCTGCGCCGCCCCGCCCCCAACGGTAACCCCCACCACGCAGGCCACGCCCCGTTACCCGCCCGGCCCGGCCCAACCGCCCGCTGCCCGGCCACGCCCCCGCCCACGCCAGCGGCCTCGTGTGCTGAGGGCCCGCCCCCGCCTCCAGACCCCGCCCCCGACAGGCCACGCCCCGTTTCCGCCCTTGCCCCTGCAGTGCCAAGCCACGCCCCCACCTGCCGTGCCCCGCCCCCCGGCCACGCCCCGTTTCCCAAACTTTGCCTCTCTACGCCCCTTCTGCGGCCCTCACCTCAGCCATGCTCCCCACAGCCTGCCCGTAGCCAGTTTCCCGACCAAGCCTCGCTTCCAGGCCACGTCCCCCCGCACCAGACCTTGCACCCCTGCAGCTCCAGGCCACGCCCCCACCCCGGCCATACTCCTCACAGCCTGGCCACGCCCAGTTTCCCGACCACTCCCTGCTGCTAGGTCACGGCCCCGCGACTGGCCACGCCCATTTCCCCGACCCCGACCCCACCGTCAGGCCACGCCCCCACCCCGGCTCTCACCCCGGCCATGCTCCCCACAGCGTGCCCACACCCGATTTCCCGACCGTGCCTCGCTTCCAGGCCACGTTCCCGTTTCCAGGCCAGGCTCCCGGCACCCGACCTTGATCCTCTGCGGCTCCAGGCCACGCCCCTACCCCGTCCATGCCCCCCACAGCCTGGCCACGCCCCGTTTCCCAACCAATCCCCGCAGCCAAGCCGCGCCTCTGCTCCACGGCCACGCCTATTTTCAGGCCACGCCCCACCTCGCCATGTTCCTTGCAGCATGGCCACGCCCGCTTCCCGACCACTCCCTGCAGTCAGGCCACGCCCCCGCTGACCGGCCACGCCTATTTCCTCCGACCCTCTGCCAGGCCACGCCCCCACCCCGGCCTTGCTCCCCACAGCTTGGCCACGCCCCGTTTCCCAGCCACGCCCCGCTGCTAGGCCACACCTCTGCTCCCGGGCCACGCCTATTTCCCCGGCCATGCCCTCCACGGCCTGGCCACGCCCCGTTCCCCGCCCCCGCCCCCACCACCCGACCACTCCCCGGCATGCGGCCACGCCCCAGAGGCCCGGCCGGGTGCGCTGCGGCTAGTCCCGGGCGGAGCCCCTGCGCGAGCTAGTGCGAGCGGCTGCTCCGGCGTCTGGGCGAAGCGCGCCCGTCACCGCCGCGGCACGAAGACGTTTTCACACGGCGCGGTCAGCGCGCGGGACCAGCCGGCCGGACGGCTCCGCCGGTCCGCGGGGTCGAGAAATTGCGGCCGCCCCGCCCCCCGCGCTTGTCCCGAATCGGGACGCCTCAGCCCGTGGCTGGCACCGTCGTCGCGGCGACGTCTCGGACGCTTGGCCACGCCGAGCCGGTCTCTGCTTTTCCAGCCTCAGGCGGCGCTGTGCGTGCGGCCTCGTGACCTGCTTTCCCCTTGGTCTGCGTGCTGCGTCCCCGGCGGGGAAGCAGCGGCTGCTCAGTGAAGGGCATCGGGATTTAAGAGCACGTATTTCACACCTGACGTAGACATTTATTCCAGGCGACTGTGATGGTCACGGATACCTGGGTGAAATCACCTTCGTGGGACACAACCGACTGAGGCCGGGAAGGCGCGCGGGGACAGCTCGTGCTGCGTGTCCGAGATAAGGACTCTTAGACCCCCCGTGGGACTGCAGCGGTTCTGGTGAGACGCTCTGGGAAGAGCACTGCCCGTAACGCACCCAGCTCCGGCCCTGAGCCAGTGGAACCGGTGACCTCCGCTTCCGGGCACCTGCTGTGAACGTCCCCTTTGCCAGTAAAAGCTTCCGCTTCCCCTTCCCCTCCCTCTTCAGGTGCAGCCGTGGCCTGCGTTGGCCATGCGTCCTGGGTCGCAGTCCTTTTTCCTACTCCTCAATAAATTCATTATACCAGGAGATATTTTTGTCTTGTGGCTTTTTTTTTTGTTTTTTCCAAGAGCTAGGGTGTCTCTCTTTGTCATGCATCTTTGGTGTCTGGCGAGGACCTGTTCCTCGTGCTTCCTTCTTGCTGCATCCTCACATAGCAGAACGAGAAAACAGGCTCTCGCAAGCCTTTTGTAAGGACACTAATCCAGTCACGAGGGTGGAACCCCCATTCCCTAAGAACCTCCTAAAGGCCTCTCCTAATGCCACCACAATCGGGATTAGATTTTGACGTGAACTTTGGAGGGACACAAATGTTCAGACTGTAACAAGCAGGCTTTAAACAAAACCTTGGAAGGTCCGGCAGGACAGGGCCAGCAGCCAGGGCTGCAGCTGCTCCGCCTCGCAGCTTTCTGGGCTCCTGGGCCAGTGGCTTTTCAGTTCCGTGATGTGGGGCCAGCTTCTGCAAGACCCCACGGCATACCATGGAGGTCGGAGGTAGAGAGAACTGACACGGGTGTGGTGCTGCTCGGGTTCCAGCTGGTCCTAGCTTGGCCCCGCTGCACACCCACCATCTGTCCCTGCCGCCACCCTGCAGACTTCACGCTTCAGCATCCGATGTGAAGACGACAGCCAAGTAGAGACCTTCGATCGGCTCCCAGAGCTGCACGGGGCCAAATCCCTTGGAAATAAATACTTCTGTATCCGTACCTGAAGTCTCCTGGCGGTTCTGCTTCTCTGTTGCAGGCTCACGGATCAGAATTCAACACTGGAAGTGTGGTTCCAGAGAGACAGAGCTGTAAGGACAACCGCTCTAGGTTGGTTCTGGGTTACCTGGAGTTGGATCTATGATCTGATTCGATTTCAAAGCAACAGTGACCTGTTTCCCCTGGTAAAGAGGCACTGATGACCCATGCATCTATCATCGTAGGAAACTGTGATCCAGTGTCTAGAGAAAGCTAGACTTTGGGTGACCAAGTACTTGCAGCCTTGAAATAGTTTAGTAAAGATACAGAGGGGATGGGGTTGGATGGTCCTTCCCAAGGGCCCCGATAACGTCGGAGAAGAAAACGATGGCTCAGGGCTGTCGATTCCCAGCTCCAGGTCTGAATGAGGAACCCAAAAGCTACTCGGGAGGCTGAGGCGGGAGGTCGCTTGAGCCCAGGAGGTGGAGGCTGCAGTGAGCTGTGATGACATCATTGCACTCCAGCCCGGGCCACAGAGTAAGACCCTGTCTCAGAAAAAAATAATTTAATGTTTAAGTGTTTGATATGCAGATGTAAATATTTAAAGAAATATCATTTAATAGATTGACAGGACCAAGAAATGGGATATTGAACAAGGTTTGACTTTCCTCTGCTTGCCCAGAAGTTCCTCAGCCACTGAAGTGTTGACTCATCATATTTAGACACAGACAAGGAAAGACAAAACAAAGAAAAATTTCAGGCAGCTGCTTTGGACTTCTGAGCAAATGAAGGTGGGTCTGAGCTCTCAGAAGCTCACACCCCTGTGGCGGCAGGGGTGACCAGGAGCTTTGAGGCCCAGGTTCAGACAAAGCCGCCATGGCGGGCCTGGGCTGGCGCAGGAGCGAGGGTGGCTCACGGGACGGGGAGGTCTCCTCCCCACCGGGCCTTCCCTCCACTTCTGCCAAACGAAAGGGCCGTGTTCATTGCTTGCTCTTGTAATTATACACACGTGTGAGGTCCTGTGACAATGGAGGCTGTCACTCCAGAGTGAAAGCGTCTCCTTCTTCCAGGAGAATAACATGTGGCTGATACTGGATCACCTTCTAGAGACCAACATCCTTCCTGATTTGTGTGTGTGCGCGTGTGCGTGCCTGTGTTTGGTGTGCACACGTGTGATGTGAGTGTGCACACACGTGTACGTGTACGTGTGCATGTGTGTGTGGGGTGGGACTCACTCTGGTGGTTGCTGAGCCCTGGCCAGCCTCCTCCTCTGGTTCACACAGTGACATTCACCTTTTGGGGCACAGGTCTCTGAGTTCTGACGAATGGGACAGTCACAGAACCAAGACTGCAACCCGGGCGTAGACCGGCTCCAGCCCCCGCACCCCTCAGGCAGCCCCTCGGTCCCACCCCACCAGCTTGTCCCGCGGATGCTCCGGAGCCTGGCTTGTCCCCTCACCTCCTGCCTGAGACGCGCCCACGCTGCCACGCATGGGAGCAGCTGGCTCCCTGCCCTGCCGAGTGCCACGTGTGGCTGCGCCACGGTTCATCTTTCATAAAGGACATTCAGGTTGTTTCCGGCTTTGGCAATTATGACCAAATCACTGTAAACACTCGTTTACAGGTTTCTGTGTGGACGTTCGTCCGTGCCCTTTAACGGTAAGGTTGCTCCTGTGAGAACCTCCCTAGACCGCTCTTCCTCGTGCCCCTCGCCCACGACACGGCAATGCTGTGTGCCTGTTTCTGTGCCGGACCCTTTCGTGAGCCACAAACCATTGTCACAGCTAAGACCGCCCCCAACCAATTTCACCCTCCGGGGGTGACTTTGTCCCCCCTGACCACACAGGCTCCAGGACAGCGTCTAGGAGCGGATTTCTGGGTTGTGGTGATTTCACTCCAACTTTCTAAAATCGGGGGCACCATGTTGCTCTCCTACCAGCCAGGCAGCGCTGTATCCCCATTGGCTCATTACTGTCAGCTTTTGACACGCAGCGTGTGGCACACACTGTTGTAGCATCTACTGTGGTGACAGTTCTTTCTCACCCACAGACCCTGTTTGCAGGGGACAGTGTCCTCAAGCCCCTCCTGCTCAGCCTCCGGCCTCCCTGTGGCTGGGACGGTCCCGTGCCTGCCACAGAGATGACAGGAAGTTGAGAGGGGGCACAGGTGCGGCAGGCAAGCCTGATCAGCCTGGTGTCTCCCGCTGGCTTCTTCGCGGAACAGTGATGTGATGTCTGCAGGGCAGCCTTGCTGCAACCATGAGGACAGAAGGTGCAGCTGAGGGTGGGCCGAACAGGAAGGCAGAGGGGGCCTGGCCCCCGATGATGTCAAGAACCAGGCCACTGCACCGGCCCAGCCTGCCTGTGGGAAGCACTTACACAAAACCCTCTTTTTGTTTAAGTCCCTGTTCTTTAGGGTTCCCACCTCCTGTACCTAACTGCATTTCCTTAGTGACGTGCCCCTGACCGTTGCCAACAGGTGCACAGAAGAAGGGCCGGACATCACTGCAATGTTGTCTGACAGCTTTGGGGCACCTTAGTTTTCCTTGTGCGTCTTTCATTTCCCATATTCTCCCCCGTGAACACTCAGGACCTCACAAATCTACCGGGAGCACATATTCTCTTAAAAGTAGAAGATATAAACCTTTTGAACAATGTGAAAAATGTAAATAATGCTTTTGATGAATATTTGACACCTTTGGGAATTACTGAGGATTTGACAAGTAGGGGAAAAACCCCACAAGAATGTATATAATCCTGATTTTGTAAAATAAATAAGTAAATAAATAAATTTAGACGCAGACAGGGAAAAGAACATTCAGAAAAACATACCAAAATGTTAACAGCAGTTACGGCTGGATACAGAGTCGGGGTGGGTTTGGTTTTCCTCTCTGCCAAGAGTCCTTCCGGAAGCAGGTGCGGCAGGACTCAGCAGCTGAGAGCCGCTTGCTTCCCCGCCGAGGGGCCAAGGTCAGGGCCTCGTGCCACGTGTCGTTTACCTTTTCTCCACTTCTGTTCAGGCCCCTCCTCGCGTGTGGCCATTGCCACACACGGCCGTGGTTGCTTGTCCTGGAGTCACGGGTGTGCAGGTGGGGTGGGGCAGGTGGGCGCCCCGAGAACTCCTCAGCTTCTGTGCAGCAGGACGGAAGCATCGACTGTTCGGCAAAACCCTGCGACCAGGTGCCGTCTACAGAGCAGCCTTCCCCGCCTCTGCCTTTGTGGGTCTGCGTGGCCTTGAGGTGTCAGGGCCGTCACAAGGTGGTTTCGTGGCAGTGACAGTGGTTCTGGGTGGCGAGGGGCTGCCTAGGGGGCACTGCTGCCCCAGGCGGTCCTTGTGAGGCCCCCTCTGTGCTGCTCTTGCTTCCAGGCCCCCTGCTGTCAGCCCCCCTCCCTCCACCCGGCACTCTGCGGGTGTCTGGCGCGAGTGCCTGTTCAGAAGCCCAGGAGTTGCCAGAGGGACGTCGGTGGTGCCCCCCGCCAGATGACGCTCAGGGACAAGGTCCACCTGTGCCTCCATGAGCAGCTGCTTCCCCTTAACCGGCAAGTGCTGGGTCTGGGCCACCAGCTCCGCCTGAACACTCGCTTCCCGCCAGCTCCCGCAGCAGCCTCGCGCCCCTGCTAGAGCACACGCGTGGCCTGCGCCCGCCTCTGCTTCAGCCCCGCCACCGTGTCCCCTGCTGGGCCTTCCCTACACTCCCCGTGGGACCACACAAGCTCTGACCACACCAGGCCAGGAGGCCCCTGCTCTGTCCAGGGACTGGCAGGCAGAGCTGGGGGCCGGACGGCGGGGACGCCCTCGCGTGGACAGAGCTGCGGAGGGACCGGGACGTGGGGCTCCGGGCTGCCCCCGAGCTCAGCAAGGGTCCGAAGGCACCCTGCCCACACCGCACAAACCCGCAACAAGACACCGGCGGTCAGGGCTGTGTCCAGCCTCAGCACTCCTGGCATTAAAAAAAGGCCGATGAAGACGCCCGAGACAGAAACTTTCTGTAGATGTTTATTCTACTTCAAGTAACAAAATCTATGAAGTTCCATGTTTTAATGTACAGTGATATAATACTCTGCAATATAAAATACAATTTACAGAAATTTCTATCAAGTAAACCTAAAGAAACACACTGATTTTTACATTTGTGTATTTAAATTAGAAAAATTTGCTTTCTATGTAAAAAAAACCTTCACATCATATTAGATGTTGGAACGATACCTACTTTACTGTAATTTAACCTACTGACACTTGGTTTAAAATACCAAACTTCCCAAATTGATAGGTTCTCGATGTTTTCTTAACTTAAAAATTTGTGTTATAAAGTGAAAAATCTGTAGTGATGTACAATGGAATTAACAGACTCCAAAGAACAAATGGAATTCTCTAACTTTACATCTGTAAAAGTAAGTTTATGAAAATATAAAAAAATTATCAAAGTGTATTTGTACAAATAAATTAGCCAGATTTTCTCTATGTCACGCTTCAGAAGTACTTGAAAAATACACGACAGGAAGCAGACACTGTATTCCACAGTGACAAGCTTTCTATTTTGTTTGCAGTTCCTGAACTAATAATCAACCATTTTCCACCTCAGACTTTATACAAAAATCGTTCCATTTACAAGGACAAACTTTCAATCTTCCGCCGGACAAGCCCCAGGGTTTGGCGCTGAGCGAGTGCACTTTCCGCGCAACAGGGGAGGGGCCGCTCAGGTGGCAAATTCCACACCCGCGAGGTTCCTGATTGTTCAGATCGAAGAAACCCCCGCCCCACACCACCCTTTTAAAGTACACTTAACTGGTTTATGTTGTCGTTTTCTGTAGGCTGGTAAAATTTAAACATTTTCCAATAAATTGTTATTTAAATGCAACAATTTCTACTAGGACAGATGTTGCTTTTAATCATGTTTTTGAAAAAATGTGTAAGGTGATACATAGAAACTGTGCAAAATTAAGAAATGTGTTTTTGTGTCCTGGTTGAAATTTGTAATTCAAACTTCCTTATGACAAAAGAAAGATGCATTTGTAAGTTTGTTTCTCAACATTCCAGATCCTAATCCTGCCCTCCCACAGCCGGGGCAGAACACAGGCAGCTCGCGCTGCAGCACCAGCTGGGGGGCTGCTGACCCGTGAAAACAGCTTCTGCAGACAGAAATACAGAGGTGTCAGCAAAGGTATGGCTCTAAGGTCCGATGAGACTCCCTTAAAATTTACAATAGTCAAGTTATTGGAAAAGATAACTTTGTAATCTGAAAAAGCAATATGCTCTTGTAGACATTTTCCCATTTCTGTAATTTTAAATGGAAATATTAAGAGTTCTTAAGTTTTTTTTTAAAAGCATCAGAATTGTAAAGGTGAAATCGTATAAGAAACCATTTACACAAAATTACAGTAACTTCTGAAGTCCAGAATATTCTACCCCAAATCTAAGTTCATAGCTCTTTCAAAAACTATTTGTTCAACACATTTTATGAACGTGGCTTTTACAAGGGTCTTTGCCAGGCAGAGCCGTGACCCCTGGCGGACGGTGGGCGCCGCGGATGGGCCCTAGGCCTGCGCGTCGGGGGCCCTGGCGGCCTCGGGCTTCGGGTCCTGAGCGCTCTCTTTGCTCTTGCTCCGGTCCTTGCGGTCACGGCCCCGCGGCTCTCGGTCTTTGTCCCTGGCCCTGTCCCGGTCCCGCTCTCGGCTCCGGGACCGGTCTCGGTCTCGGTCTCGCCTGCGGTCACGCTCTCGTTCCCTGTTCCTGCCCCTGTCCCGGCTGCGGTCAGCCTCTCGCTCCTTGTCCCTGTTCGTGCTCCTCTCTCGGCTCCTGTCCCACTCGCGGCCGGAGTCCCTCTCCCGGTGCCGCTCCCAGTCGCGGCTCCGCTCCCAGTCTCTCTCTCGGCTCCAGTTGTGGCCGCGCTCCCGCTCCCTCCTCCTGTCCTCAAACACGCGGCCGGGCCGGCCCTCGGGCAGCCGGGCTTCCGGCTCCTCCGGGGCTTTCTCCCGCGACCTCCCCTCAAAGGCCTGGCTTCTGTGCTCGTGGCCCTTGCCCTCGCGCAGCTCGGCCGGCGCCCACTGCCCGTCAGCCTCGGGGCCCTGGCCAGGTGCACCGGAGGGCAGGGCGGAGGGCGGGCCGGCCTCGTCCCAGCGCTCCTTCCTGTGCTGCGGGGGGTGGCTGGGCAGCTCCAGCAGGGGCCGGGGGGCCGGCTTCAGCACCTGGGGGGGCTGACCTTGGAAGTGAAACCGAGGAGGGGCCTGCTCGCTCTTTTCAGAAAAGGGTGCAGACCCCCTGGGCCCACCGAACGGGAGGGGTGCTGGTGCCCTCTGATTTGCAAATCGTGGTGGTGAGTTTACCCTTTGCTCTTCAAAGGGCTGGGGCTGAATCCCCCTGGGACCCGGCATGAAATTCGGTGCTTGGCCTCTGGGTCCTTCAAACTGATTGGGGTGGGGGCCCCGGGCGGGTTCGAACTGACTGGGATGAGGCCCTCTTGGGCCCACAAAATGGCCAGGGGGTGGTCCTCGCTGACCTCCAAACTGAGCAGGAGGGGGGCCTCCTCGGGGCCCTTTAAGCTGAGACAGCAGCGGCCTTCTCTGGCCTCCAAACTGGAAAGGTGCTGGGCCTCTGCCTCCCATGTGCTGGGCTTGCTCTGGTCCTTCAAGTTGGGTGGGGGGGCCCACCATCTCGTTATAGGGGGTGTCCTGGAATTCCCTTTTCTCCCCACGGGGGTCCTTGCGGTCTTCAAATTGGGAGGGTGCGGCTCCTCTCGGCCCGCCCAGGTAGGAAGGTGAGGGGCCTCTGCTGTCCCCATAGGGCGGTGGCCCGTGTGGCCCTGAAAATAAGGAAGGGAGGGGCCCCTTCTGGGCTGCGAATCGGGCTGGAGGCCCTCGTGGCCCCTCCGTGTTAGGAATGAGGCTCTCTTCTGAAAATGGAAGGACTGGCCCCCTCGGTCCTGGGAAAGTGGGGCCATGAAGTCCTGACATCCCGAAAGCGCGGGGCCCTGGTTCACGGTGACCCTGGCACTGGGGCTGAGGGGCCCCTCCTTTCTGTCCGGGCAGGGGGTACAGGGCGGCCCCCTCGCCAGGCCTGGCCTGTAGCTCTCTGTCGCCCTCGGCCTCCCTGCTGGGGCTGTCACTCTTCCCAGCACAATGAGGATTTCTTGGGTCCTCATACTGGGTGGGGCCCAGAGACTGTTCCTGAGACGTGAACCCTGGACCTGAGAAGGGGTCCTTGGCCCCGTCGCCCTGCAGAGGGCAGCTGGGATGCAAGGAGGCGCCGGGGGGAGTGGGCAGCAGCACCCTCCGGGCCGGCCTGGCCGAGCTGTCCCCAGCGGTGGGGTGGCCGCTGTCCCCGGGCTGCAGGGCGGGGCTGCCTGAGGGCTCAGCCTGGGGATCCTGCTCGGATAGGAGCGGGGCCTTCTCAGCTGGAGCCCACGAAAGAGCCTCCTCTTCCCGGGCCAGCCCCAGCACCTGCCCCACAGCAGGGCCTCCGGAAGCTTCTCTCACTGGTGGGGCACCCTGTGTGCTGTTTGCTGGGCCCTTCCCGAGAGGCTCGCCCTCGCCGCTCTCGGTGGCCAGCCGCCTGGCCTGCCGCGGGTCTCTCTGGCTCAAGGCCTGGGGGGCCTGGCTGGCGGGGGGCAGGGCCGCCCTGTCTGCAGTCTGCGGCTCTTGCTGGAACAGCTCAGCCTTGGGCAGGGACGACTTGGGTGGCGGGGACATGAGCGCATCCGACACCGAGAAGTGGGCCATGGAGACCCCGACGGCCGCCCTCTGCTGCCGCAGCGCCTCCTCCTGCTCCTCCAGCTGCCTCTTCTGCTCCTCGATCTGCCGGTTCAGCTCCTCCAGCATGCGCTGCTGCTCCACCAGAGAGGGGGCGGCGCCCGAGCCCTCGGCAGACCTCTCGGGGGGGTTGCTCCGGACGTCCGCGCACATCCTGTTGGGCAGGTCGTCCACTGTCACTTTGGCTTCTTCTAAAATCGTTTCATCCTCGGGGTCGTAGGCCACCTCTTCCCGCTCGGTGGCTTCGGGAGCCCGCTGCCCGTCCTGACACGTGCCCCGCTCCGCGAGCTGGCTGTCGAAGGCCCCCTCCGGGTTGTACTCCTCCTCGGGGTCGTACGGCCTGTCGTCCTCCTCCTCCTCCAGGGCCTTTCCCTGCGGGAACTGCCCAAACTGCTGAACGATTGGATCCAGCAGAGGAGGTGCCGACACCCCGTCGCCCACCTTGGCTTTGGAATCCTGGGGGGAAGCTGCCGCGGGCCCAGCAGCCTCTTTGGCAGGAGGGTCGAACGACTTCTTCTTTCCAAAGAGAGTCTGCAGGATGTGCTCCAGCGGCGAAGCAGTTTTCGAGGCCGACGAAGTGGCGGAGGAAGCCACGGCCGGGACTGCTGCTGACGCAGGTGGCGGTTTGAAGGACGCCAGCATCTTCACTCCCGGCAGCTCTGGGGGAGGGGGTGGGGGTGGGGGAGACCCTGGGGGCGTGGAGCTGACGGCTGTGTCCCCAGAGTGGAGCTGGTACCTGGAGGGCTTCTTGTCAGACTGCAGGGCCGAGGTCACTTTCGGACAGACAGCAACATCCGGTTCCTCTTGGAGCCGGGCCCGCTTCTCGTCCCCCTTGTCCGGCTCGCCAGCATTTGAAGGCCGTTTCACCTTTTGACAGATTACTAACCCAAGGATTATATTTGGACGTGGCGACTCAAGACCTGAAAAACAAAATATTTGTGCAAATTTTAGAATTTAAATCCAGCTTTCATCCTTCAGAGGTAAATTCTATTAAGGGTGTTCGTGGGAAATGTTTAACAGGTAGACGGAAGACATTCTACGGCAAAATGCAATCAAAGTCTGAGAAGCTCATGGCAAAGCCCGGATGGCTCCAGCGCGAAGTGCCCGCCCAGCCCCCACGGAGCCAGGAGCCCCTGCCACAAACACAGAGCCCAGGGCCCAGCTCACGAGTAAATCCATCCCCGTCCTCAGAATGTGTGACATGTTTTAAAAAACTGCACATGTTGCTAAAGTGATAGCTGGTGGAGGTGGCGGGAAGGCAGGTATGCAGACACCAGCACCGCTAACCCCGCCACGCGGGGGCACGTGCCAGCATGACTTTAAGACAAAGTCTTAGCCATGCTCTTAATAACCTCTTGCTACTTATCAGAAAGGTAACAGCCCCTTTTGTCTTTAACTTATGAGTTGCAACACAGAAATTAAGCTAAGTATACCAACATTACATGTTCAATAAGGGACCAGTCACGTGGTAAATTCATTAGTCTCTGGTACCAGAGTGACACTTCATGGAAAAAGTGCTGCTGACCAAAATGGCTAAAATGAATGTTTTAGGTTTAGAAGGAAATTCAGTGAGCATTAACTTATCAAAAAGTGGTGGTAAGGGGCAGCTCACAGAGGAGGCATGCAGAGTTTTAAGGTGTAGCATTTAGTTATAAAGATAATTATTTCTTAAAAACAAATTATTGTAAACATTCTAAGCTCTGGGAACTTAGATCAGGAAGGCTAACATTTCAGAAATGATCCCCCCGACCCATAATAACTCAAGAATACCAAAGGGGAACAAAAAATCCAAGTCACAACAGCAACACGGAAAAACGACATACAAAGGACAGAATGTTAATAATGCAAATATATTTAAGATTAATCAAATGGTATAAGTTCAGTTTGTGGAAAATTTAATATTACTGTGGCATACAAAAGGCATTTATACTATGGCTTTTTTATTCCTTACAATTAAAACCAGTGCTAAGATTTCCCTGTTCTTTTCGTGGTTTTAACGATTACAACTCACTCTGTGAAGAGTAGATTTTGGAAACCATTGTGTGGTTCTAAACACTTTTGCTGTCAATCTTCCTAAATTCCACTAAGGGCTTTATCATACAGGCAGTCTGAGCACAGGAGTGAGGGTGGGTGTCCTATTGCACCGCTTCAGAGGGGCACCCCAGGCCTGGCCGACTGAGCGGGGCCGCCCAGCCTTGCGTGACAACAATGAGCTGCCGCCACCTCCTTGAGACTTAGGGCCTCCTGTCTCACGGGCCGGTGTGCAGAGCCGACTCCCGCCTCGCACAGCTGCCGGTTCGTGAGCTGTCTGCAGGCTACAGCCTGGTGCCTTCCCACCACCCCTCCTCCCTGCCCCTTCTGGCGGTGGCAGCGCATCAGAGAACAGAAGGGGTGGGCACGAGAGGGCAGACACGGGGAAGCCAGGCAGGCCACGCCGAAGATCACATCCACGTTTTCCTGCTTGGCAAATATGAAGGGCAATCCACCAAGTTTATTTTCTAATTGACATGAATTAAGAATATTTTGATTTAAGACAGCACTTCTCCCCATGGTAGCTATCTGTTTACTGAATACTTTGTTGCTCATTCAACTTGGGTACGGTCAATTGTTAAATTGGCTATCATGGCCTTTCTGGACCAAATGTGTTGTTGACAATGGTCCCAGGGCTTGCTGAGCACGGCGGGACACGCTGACGTGGGAGCGTAGTTGAGGCTGCTGCGGGCCGGCTCTCTCCCCCAGAACCTCACACTAGGCAGGGGCCAGTCAGGGGGCAGCCCAGTGTGGACTCGCCCAGCACAGGGGCCATGCCACTCAGAGGGGGACGCTCATCTACAGGCCTGAGAGGGACGGTGGCACGAACCAAGTTTCAGGTCAATAAACTTCCCGTGATGGGCCACTGTGCTGACCTCGGGAGGACAGGGGCCCTGCCTGGTGACGTGCACCATTCCAACGAGAACTTGTAACGGCCTAATGCGCTTATTTACCAATCCATATATCCTGGCCCTGGCAAGAATCTTTAATCTTAGACCTTTGTTGTCACACCCCTTGTAGGGAAGGCTAATGCTAAATTGCTGGTATTTACGTTGGTTTTGAAAACCGCAGCTATCTAGAGGGTGGCAGCTACCACGCAATTAGCATTTTTAAATGCTTCCAGCCCTTGACTGTCCCTTGTACATATGCTGGTGACAGAAAAAGCCAGTCAGATGTCAGTTCTGAAGTCCTTTCTCCACTACTTCCTCCCCAAGACTTTGGATTTAAATCAGGCTGTCCCAGAATGGATACCCCTGCTCTGAAACAAACTCTACCCTCTGATCACGTCTGTTGTGGCCACACGAACATGTGAATGAAGCGTAGTAACACCCGGAAATAACATTCACGGAGGAAACACAGACGAAGGGATGCGCCCCAAGCTTGGTTAAGCTCCATGTGCCTAAGGCAGGCATGACCAGGCCAGGCCAAGGGGCCCGTAACTGTGCCCCTCACCCGGGGCGGGGCAGCGGAGGGTGGTTCGCGTCTCAGCAGCCGTGAGGTGCACCAGCCCTGCAGTGTGGCTGTGTCCCGAGGGGCGGCAGTGCGACCAGACACCAGCTGGAGGGTGCTGGCTGCAAGGACGCTTCCTGGCCCACCTCCCTCCTGAGGGCTGCTGTGAGGCCCACATTCGGAAAGGAGGGGACACTAAGCACTGCAGGAGGGACATGGAAACACTAGCTGCGTCCCCCATGCCCACGGGGGCGCTCGGACTGGGAACACGGGCGCTGATGCACCCTGGCCGACACCCTCCGCAGCCCCAGAGGGTGACGAATGCTTTTCTTCCGAAGGACAGTGGGGGTGAAGGCAGCCTTTTCAGCAACATGTATGTCTGTGTCAAGTCTTCACGGGGGAAGGGTCTGGCCTCAGACTCAGTGGTTACAATTACAGACGTACAGGAAAGAAATCAAGAAACAAAGACGAGGAGTGTATTTGAACAGCTGTGTGCCAATTAATCTCCGGGACAAGACCAAAACTAGATCTGAGTCCAGGGTGTCGGCAGGACGGTGAGCGGAGGAGACAGCACCTGCTGAGGGTGGGGCAGCCTCGGACCCTGGAGACTGCAGGATGCTCCTTCCAGTATACAGGTCCCCCGAAATCTGACTCCTCCTAGCCCCAAGGCTGCCAAAATGATTCCTTTATCCTAAATCTATCTGGCACGTTCTACTATTCACTATTTAAAATGAAAACCCTCCTATGGTCTGAATCTGTCAAAACAAAATTTTTACACCTGCTGGAACAGAAACTGTGGAAGTTAATAAACAAGAGTCTTAAGTATGACTTGGACAGAGACTTGGCAAATACGGGGCAGCAGCACATCGCGTCCAACCTGCCACACACACACACTCACACACACACGGGCCCGCCCGCTCTCCAGTTTTGAACCCCCAAGACCTGCATGAAGCCACTGGGCCCAGTGTGGCATTTCAGCTAAGAGGAGAGGGCTGTGCACCTCCCCCCGGGTGCTGGGTGCAGGGAAACGCCCCAGGCAGTGGCCGGCCCCCCGCTGTGCTGCACTTGGTGGGCGTCTGGGGCTGGATGAAAAGCAAAAGCAGACCCAGGACAGGAGGGCTACCAACCAAATGGTTCTAATTCAAACAAACACTGACCAGTTTCCATGAAATGATTTTATTGACGTAGGAGGAGAAAGTAGTACATTCCATTCAATACTATATTTGACTTTGATTACAATTTCTGTGCAAAGCTATCGATACATACACACACAAAACCTGAAGAAATGCTTACCTGACAATATTTCAAGTCGTAAGTTTTTGAGCTAATTTAGAAAGCAGTTAAAAGTGAATACAAAGACACTACAGATTCAAACATTCCTCCAAGTGCTTTGCAGTGTAAAAAGATTCAGAGAAAAAGACTCTTTCCATCAGAGAACCTAAAAAGGGCACTGGTTCCTCCCACCCTTAACCTGGGGAAAAGAGACCGCACGCCCGTGTTCTGCGAACCTGGAGCCACTCAACAGGCATTTCAGATTCAGACTCCAGGTCCCATTGATTCACTCAGAGTAACGGGTGGCCCGTGGCTGTCACTAGTGTGGGCGTCTTGGTCTCAGGTCCAGTCCTACCAGGGGCACATACAGAACCCCACAAGATGAGCTTCCGGCCTGACTAACTTTTCTTCCGTGCAGAGACCTGCGAGCCCAAGTCCCGTGCAGAGACCCTGGCAGTGTCACGGGGGCTGGGATGACCCAACCTCTGAGTGGAAAAGGGGGTCGGCTGGGTTAGAGGGACCCAGGCTTCCCACGTCCTTCCAAGTAACACTACGCTACTAAAAATGCCACTGTGTGACACAACAAGACAAAAATGTAGAGGACAAAGTGTCCTCAGAGAGATCTGGGCTCCGGACATGCTGAACCGCAGCTTGAGAACTGCGCGTGGGGCCTGAGGAGCTCCGTGGGAGCAGGTCCGCGTGCTCGCCGTCCCCACAGCGCACCTGGGAAGAGGGCACAGCTCAGCACCGCCAGTGTCTTCACCTGCTTCTCAGGTGTGAGCAGCAGGCACCGGGGCGGGGCTGCTATGCTGTCAAACCCACTCAGTTCCAAAGTTCAGGAGATGAGGACACCGCAGCTCTGTGCCACCAAGCGAGGCGCATGCGTGAGGGTCACTGTCTTGTGCAATAACCCCAGTGGCCGGGCTGGACCTGCCACCCGAGCACTGGCGCAGACCAGGCCCCGCTGGTGGGGGCGCCAGCTCTCCCTCAGGCCCGAGCTGCGTGCACTGCACAGAGCACCGAGGAGCCACGGCCTGGCGTGTGACCTCAGGCAGTACAGGGCGCTGCTGCCGGGCGTGCGGGCTGCGTGTGCGGCACATGCCCACACCCCACTGCGGCCCTGCTGAGAAGACTCTGCTGCCAGCCTCAGACGGGCCGGTGCTGTCCAAAGGCTTCTGGGCAGAGACAGGGCAAGGACCGCTGAGACGGAGAAAGGTTCCAGTGCCTAGGTCTCTCTCACACACATACGCACACGCACACTCTGCACACTTGAAACCAGGACACACACCTGTACATTTGCATCTAGAAAACGCCAAGTCAAACTATCAATGTGAGGCAGCTCGGGGAGCTAACCTGGCCTGGTGAGGCTATTTAACTACCATGCAAGTGTGTAAAAGATCGTACATACACACTAATGCCAACAATGGCATCAGCAGACTACAGAAATATCATACAAAGTCTTTAAGTTAAAAAAAGTTTTTAAAAGTATACGGGCAAAGTCTCACGGACTGTTACCTTTCTAAATTCCCTTGGCCCATTTAACTTTACCAAGGCACCTTTGTTCTTCATTGTGGGTGAAAGTCTGTGGGTCTTTTTCGTGTCCCTATCAGGCAGTGTCACGGCCTCAGCAAGTGCTGTGGTGGGTGAGTGTGTCACTGGGCCAGTCACTGGGCTGAGTCTAGGTGGTCAGCGCCCATCACACTCAGCGACGAGGCGAGCGCCTCCACCAGCCTGGCGGCGCTGGGCCCAGTGCCCTCCCGGCAGCGCCAGTGCTGCCTGTCCCCTCCCTTTGTGCCTTGGGCTGTGCCACACGGGCCTCCCCTGACCCCTTCGCTGGCTGCTGTCGGGGCCTCCTTCCATTCCTGTGCACGGCAGGGACACCCCAAGGCCCTGCTGCAGCCCCGTGTCTGGCCTCCCCCCACGACCCACCCTGACGTGGAGGGGCAGGAAGGAGGGAGCAGGAGGAAATGCTGCTTTAATGTTTAGAAAGGGGCGGCTTGGTACCTACTAATTCACATCCTGTAAGTAAGAAGTGCCTTTCTGCACCCGAGAGGAAGGCGCTAGCGGGCACCAGTGTCTCGTTACGCAGGGCATCGTGCGCTCACTAAGCTTTCACGCTCAGACTGACCGGACGATCTGCGCAGGGGTCGGGAGGTCAGCTTCTGGGTCTTCACCTCCAGGAGAGCTGGACACATCCTCTCCCTGGCCACACAGGGGCCGGCCAGAGTTCTTCACATAGCTGTCACCAAGAACCTCCACCAAGGTTCTTTCTGCCACCCGCTGGGTGGCATCTCTTTACCCCAAGTAGGACTTGAGAGGACACACTAAAGCACTATGCTTTTAAAATGTATTTGGCATTAAATAATTTAACGTATCATGCCAGTAAACATTTAACCCTGGAATTCCTGATATGAACGATACCTTTACGGGCCCATAATTCCAAGAAGCAGGCACAAGCCAAGCCCACGCCAGGTGTTAAGAATCGGCTCCAGGTGGACGTGGGCTGTGCTTGGGGAGACAGGGCTGCACCGGGGAGGTGGAGTGGCTGTGCAGGGGCACTCGCCGAGGCCGGGCGAGGGGACAAGGGACACTGAGGTGCAGGGTCTGGGCAGCACATGTCAGTCTCAGGTGCTGGCTGCTGCCTCTATGACATGTGTCCACGTGTCAGCTTTTGGACAATACCAGTCCCCTGGGGACTTGATGGCCAAGGAGACACTTCCATTCAGGCATCTGATGCCAGTTCCCTAACTGAAGCCACATCAGCTTCCACGGGGCTAAGAACGAGCTGGACACTAACAGGCCACGCCCCCCCATCACTCTCAACCTTGACAAATATGAAATATTTTTTAGGTTAGTTTGCAAATAATCCTTTAAATACAGTACTTTCTAAGAATGAGCAAACATAAAGTTTGTCAAAAACACATGAACTTATTAAAATTTGAGCTGTAGATTTAAAATTATTTCTAGCAATATTTTTCTATGTCTCTATTTTCTGTATCTTCTAGAAATTAATTCCTGTTAGAGAAATGACCTCAGAAGAAACTGGCTCATTCCTGAGCTAAGTATTAACAACACAAACCCCATCTAGAGTGAAGAACACGGCCCGGGAAGCCCAGGTCCAGCGTTACCTTTCCTCTCCCACTCACCTGCAGGCTCCTGGGCATCCCAGCGTCCACCAGTCTGAGGCCAGGCCAGGCCAGGCCGTCTGGAAGCTGCGGGTTCTTTCCCTCTCCATAAAACTTTTCTAAGACCATTTATGCTATTAGGGGCATTTCTAGTGACACGCTCCTATCCCTGGAAGATGAGTTCTTTTGCTAAACACTGCTCCGTTTGTACTCACAATTCCTGATCTAGCAAAGTCAGGGTTTAAGCGAGCGGCACAGCCACCTCAGTGGGGAGATGTGGGAGTTAGCAGGTGTGCTAGCTACCACCCAGAAAGTCGGTGCTTACCTGGGCCCTCAAAGGGCAAGAGTTTGGATGGAATAGGGTCCTTGGCACTCAGTGGAATCAAGTAGAGGTCCTTGATGTGCCTGTTGTTATTAGCTACAACACCAAAACGGCCACGGCTGCTAAAATAGGAGTAGAGAGAGATATAGGCAACCTCCTCTTCCTCTGTCGCGGGGTGAAAGCGGATCAGACACAGCTCCTGGAACACAAGCAGGGTGGGGAGAGCATTTGCCCGTGGCCCCTCGAGAAACGCACCCACTTCCAATTTTGTACCCAAACCTCAAATTGGCTTTTTCACAATCCTGTTGTCCCGCATGTAAAAAAAACACAGGCTCAAGCACCAGACTGCCCGACCCCAATCCTGGTTTCCACAGGAAATCCTTTACAATTACTTTAACTCCAGCCACCACTGAGTGCGCGAGTCAGCGAGGACCCACGAGAAGTGCAAACTCAGCGCTGTGGGGCAGAGGAGGCTTTTACTCCACCGATGCCTGAGGTCACGGTGCAGAGGCTGCGACCTGCAAAGGCTATCTCGCACCTCCACGTGGGAGCGCCGAGCCCTCTGTGATCCCGAGGACAATGACAGAGCCTCCTCAAAGACACTGACACAAACACACAGCTGCAGCTGAATTTCAGGGGGCCCCACAAAACCAAAGCCCACTCACACGCCCAGGCTGCACACTCTGCCTGCCCACTGCTGAAGTCCTGCCCAAATTAAATACACCCTCACATAGTAACGTAACTCTATAAACTTAAATTTTTTTCTTTTTTTTTTTTGAGACAGAGTCTCACTCTGTTGCCCAGGCTAGAGTGAGTGCCGTGGCGTCAGCCTAGCTCAAAGCAACCTCAAACTCCTGGGCTTAAGCGATCCTACTGCCTCAGCCTCCCGAGTAGCTGGGACTACAGGCATGCGCCACCATGCCCGGCTAATTTTTTGTATATATATATTTTAGTTGTCCATATAATTTCTTTCTATTTTTAGTAGAGACGGGGTCTCACTCTTGCTCAGGCTGGTCTCGAACTCCTGACCTCGAGCGATCCACCCGCCTCGGCCTCCCAGAGTGCTAGGATTACAGGCGTGAGCCACCGCGCCCGGCCAAATTTTTTTTTCTGAGTCTTGCTGTTGCCCTGGGTAGAGTACAGTGGCGTCATTGTCGCTCACAGCAACCTCAAAGTCCTGGGCTCAAGCGATCCTCCTGCCTCAGCCTCCCAGAATGCTAGGATCATAGGTATGAGCGACTGCACCCAGCCTAAACTTAATTTTTCACATTCACCTGGAAATACCTACTAAGTTGTAGGTTAACACTTCAAGTGTTCACCCATCAAAATGAGAAGTTAAATAAAAATGTATTTAAATATACACCATCTTCTATTGTTGCAGAGTTTATACTATAAGCAGATACCTTAGACACAGAAGACTTGAGTTTGCCAACATAATCCCAAACCGTCTTCGGTGCGATCCTCCCACCAATGTGAATTGTGTCAGGCAAATCCTAAACAAAAAGTACTTTGAGTAAATAATTGGTGAAATTATAGTATTCACAAGTAGATTAATGTAGTAATTTCAAGGCACCAAACTACTCAAGATTCAAGAAAACCACAACTATTCCAAAGAAAATGCTAACAAGTGTACTACATGTTGATTGGTTAACTCCCATCCAGGATTATGAGTGACCAAAACCAAGGGTGGTATGACACCTTCTGCCAAACAAGATTCTGTTCAGAAACCACTCCCCAACATTTCCACGTTATCTTTTACACACACACACGTGTAACAGCTATACTCGCAGGATGACTCCTTGCACGGAGGTCGTAAATGCTAGTGCTGTTTTTGTTAATTTTGAAACATACGAGACCTGCCCAGGGGTTACCATGCCAGCCCCCTCCTGAGGCAGGTCACACACCCCTGGCCATGCTGGTGGCTGGGTGCACACACATCGCATAAATGCCAAGCGGAACAGGTAACTGAGATGCCTGATTTCAGGTTCACACTCTGTCCCTGTCCCACCTGCTTTCTCTGCCGACTCCTCTCCGCAGCCATCTCTACTTTGCCTTGAGAGGCGCTTTTCGCACCCAGGTCGTCAGCTGCTAGAGAGCCAGGCGCTCGACTCCAGCACAGAAACTGCTGTGAAAGACGCAGACACACACACACACACACACACACACACACACACTTTCTTGGTTCTAACCTCACTGAGATAATCAAAACACCCAGAGACAGGATACGCCTTAGTGACAAATTTCGCTACACTCTGCATGTTAATAAATCCTTTCCAAATGGTGCTGAGTCGAGACAAAAAGAGGGTTGTGTCTCCTTCTGGAGGGGACCGTGACTCTGAGACGCTGTAAAACACAACCACAAGAAAAATCACGTAAATCAACTTCTCTTTGTACAATGAGGACTTCAAAGTATGAAGACTTCATACTTAAAAGCAAAAGTGAATTCCTGCCAGTTTTCATAGCTTATTTTTGCCAATTAACTACTTTAATCATAAGAATATAGACATTTTGATTAAAGAAAAAAACTGGATGGCCATAAATTCACATTTCAGCTTTCAAGATCTAAACCTCCAAAACAATAATGAGGCATCCTAAGCTGGCCCTTTTTAAAATACGAAAAGGTTACATTTCTGGGTAAACTTCAGAGTTGAACTATTTAATCACCAATTACCTTTTCTTTTGTAATCTAAAAAGATAAAAGGTTCTGCTCTTTTAGACACACCTGAGGCTTGGTGACGGTGGAACCGACAAGTGTCTTGGGTCCGGGGAGGAGGAGGGCTTAGCCAGTATGGACTTGGGCACCATCACAGAAGTCACGGCAGGCTTTGGCATGTCTGCTCTGGTTTCTCCCGTGTGGGCGCCATCCGCGCGGGCTGCTGCGGAGGTTGGGCCTGCGCATGAGCTGCCTGGAGCAGTCCTGGGGTCCCGGCCAGACACCGTGACAGTGGTGACCACCCCACCCCCACAGGAGGCTGGGCTGGGGGAGGGGTCCTCCAGCAGGGAGGGCTCAGGGTGGCTGTCTCCCGGAGGCCCAGGGAAATACTGTCGCCCCGCATTTGGATGAGAAGCATTTTCCAGGTCTGGCTCGGAAGCATCTTCCGGCAGAGCTTCTGGCGTCACGTCATCAGCCGAGGGCGGAGCGGCGTCAGCTGGAGCGCTGTCATACTTGGGTTTTATGTCTTCTTTTTTAGTTGAAGCTGACAGCTTTTGTTTCTTTGGTGCTGGTTCATCCTCTGATGACGGAACCTGACCTGAAGAACACAAGGGGAGACTTCCTGAGAAATCTGACACGTTCGGGAGCACAGAGTAGGCAATCTCTTACTAGAATCAAAAAGCAACACTGTGAAGGTAGGGGTGACTTTATGGACTCCAGGAATCACCTCAACCTTGTTTTTCCTGTTCAAACCTGGGTCAAGTACAATTGCTTTTAGCAGGATTAGTGATTTTAAACAAAATCAAGTTTAGTCTCATCCTCAACGTTTCATCCCCCAAACTGTGCTCACCTGTACAAATTTTACAGTTTAGATCAAAAAGATGTGCCCGGTGTTGACTTGTTGTGTCTTTCAACATGCTGCTGAAGACGTCGAGGAGAGGTGCAGCGCTTTTCTCAGGGATGGCTCGCACTGATTCCTGCTGCTCCTAACAGTTAAAAAAAAAAAAAAGCGTAGGTTATTTCTTTCAAATCTATCTCCAAATTAACAGCACCTAAAAAAAAAAAAAAAAAAGTCCCATGTCATTAAGAACCACTGGGAAGAAAGGGACCATTAAGCCAGACACGGTGGCGGCACCTAGTCCCAGGTACTCATGAGGCTGAGGCAGGAGGTCGCTTGAGCCCAGAGTTCAAGGCTGCAGTCAACTCTCATGACACCACTGCACTCCAGCCTGGGTGACAGAGCGAGACACTGTCTCTTTACTAAAAAAAATAAATAAATCACTGAATACAAGTACTTCAGAAGTGATACAATTATATATACTTGTAACAGGCTCAGTGTCTTCCCAGTAATTTAAGACACATAGAAATACTTGGAACGGACTAATTTCAGTCTGTTCTCTGCTAACACTGAGGCTCCCAGATGCTCACGTCCGAGTCCGACACCGGCGGAGAGTCCTCCATGTCAGGAATGGGCTCCTGCCTGGCCGCTGTCCTCTTGCTTTCACTGTGCAGTTTGGTTCTGGACTCCATCACCTGAGAGGAAAAGGACAACACCGGCGCTTTAAACCTTCTTTTCTAGGCGGAAAACATCCCGCACGCGGTCAAGTCTGCAGTGCCTCAAGCGGGCACTTTCCACCAGTACTCACAGATTTCGTCGGTCTCTCTTTCCACGTGGAGAGCTCTTTAGATACAAGTTCTTCTGGCTTCATTCTCACAAGTTTTGCCAAAGAGATTTCTTCACGAAGAACACGATGGAAGAGTCCCTATAAACAAACATCTTTCATTCACTTGTTCAAAAACCACTCGACTATCTGCTAATTTGGAGAGAATATGGAAAAAACAGCAGCACAGAAGTCCTGCCGAGAGGGTCAATGGCCACGTGACAAAGACCCGAGCACTCAATTGCACGCATGTGCCAGGGACTCGACCTCGTCCTGCTCCCACGCAGCCTGTGGGGTTCTGTGCGAGGCCACCCCAGCTGGCAGCAAATGGGGCCCAGAAAACGTCAGTGCTGGGGTCAAACAGCTCATTTCCAGGCCTGTGCTGCCCCGATTCTGCCAACAGCCCCCACATCTCTTCAGGAAAAACAGAAGCGTGTACACGCGACGCAAAGGTAGTATTTGGAATGAAGGCAGGAAGAAAGCACTTCTGCTAGTGGGTTGTTAAGCATGGCGGGATGCAGAGCATGTGAATTCCCAATCTAAAACAGGTGCGAGTTCAGAGGCCGACCGAGACACCAGAAGACTGTGGGCCGGTGGCGGGGGAGGCCCTGCCAGGTAAGCCCCTTCCTAGCAGACTCCTGTCTTGATCGTGTGGCAGCAGCACCACCCAGCCTGCAGCCACTGGGAGGCGGAGCTGCCCGCCGGCGGGAGCAGCACCTGTGCAGACGGCAGCGCCTGCAGGGTCTACCTGGCCGGGCCTCTGAAGAGCCCCGGCTGTCAGGCTTGCTCGGCTGACGAGGAATGTCAAGAAAATAAGGCAGAAAAAGTTGTTTGAAGCCAGAATATGGACACACCCATATATTGGGATAAAGATTTTGAACTTTATTTTGGAGCCAGGTAAATGATGGGCTTGTAATTTTATAGCAATGCTTAGACTCACCTGGTGAAATAAAAACTGGACTTCATAGGGAGCCAGTGAGACCACTGACAGGGCCCCGGTCGAGGTGGGAAAGGCCCACAAACACTCTCAACAGCAGTGACACGGGGCCCACAGAAGCAGCACAGAGCATAGAGGTACTTCTCAGCTTTCACGGAAAGGACATGAACATTTGAAAATGCGGTTTGGTTTATTACCGTGAAATTCAGCTCACAGACACCGCATAGCAAGTTCACCTCTGTGTCAGGAATCTGCCAACGTACAGTGATCATGCACACACCTGGTTTTTAGGGTCCTTGAGGTTGAACATGATGCTGCGGTATTTACTCTTGTAGCGATTATCTGTAACTTGAAACAAGTTAAACATCTCCTTCTCAATGTGGAGGGCAATTTTTCCTACTTCGTTCTCCGTCATGATTAAGTCATCGCTGTCATTGACTCTGAACAGAATAAAAAAGGAACCACATAAACCACTTGCATTTACACATCACATTTTCCAAACAGTGGGGCAGTGTTGAAACGATCACACTATAAATGCAAGATCTTCCACTACAACTGAGAGGAAACCAAGTAGAACAGCCCACCTTTTCCACAAAATCTCCTTCAAGGAGCGTCTTATATTTTGCCGAATTTGTGAGTTTGGCTGTGACGAGGCAGGACTTGTGGCCCCGAGGCGTCCTGGTGCTGGAGATGCCATGGGAACAGAGGTGGCCACTGGCTTCCTCATGGGTCCGACCAAAGCAGCAGAGCCAGGCAACTTTTTGGAAGCAGCTGTCACAGCAGCAGGTGTCGGTCCTGCCTGTTTGGCAGCTGAAGCTCCACCTGGCTGAGTGGCCGAGAGCCACGGCCTCTTGGGAATGGTACCCTTGAAGCCTGAGGGTGACTTTTTCATGGCTGGTTTGGCTGCGGCCAAGTTAGCGAAAGAAGGAGACTTCTTTGGAAGGAGACTTCTAGGTGGAGGTTGTTTGCCCACCGCGGAGCCAGGAGGGGCAGTTTTCTTTGAGGTTGCCGCAGCCGCCGACACCGCTTTCTCCTCGGCTCTCCTGTCTTCCTTGATGGCTACAAAGGAGAAGGCAGGCACACTGAGCGAGGGGAGGGCACACCGAGCGAGGGGAGGGCACCGTGCGCTGCACCTGATTTCAGAAGCTCGCCCCCAAACTTGCACACACGCGTTAAGGCGCTAGCGAGTAAGATAAATTTGGAGAAAAGGATTTTTAAAATCTTAAAATTCAGAGGAGTCTAATCAAGGCTGTCAGCAGCATTTATGATGGTGACTGTACTTTATTTCAGAAAGAAAGATGCTTTCATTATACTATTACATTAAACCTTTCTCTATAACCAACAAACTCTAGCAAAGGCTTGATTTAATCACTAGCTAAGCTTCTAAACTGAAGGACAAATTCCACATTTTCAATAAAAGGTAGATTTAGAGCAGCACTTTCATTATTAAGAATTGAAATATAATTTTTTAAAATAAACTTGAATTTCCAAATCTTTTCAGGCCAAGTAACAGACAGGTTCTCTTCAACATGCACAAACCCTTGAGGGACTTGTGGAGGCCAGCAATGTGCGGGCTGCGTCACACACGGTGTGTGTCCTTCTGGGCGAGTCGACTGGGGACACCACCACTAATAAAAATGTGGAAAGCTGATGGAAATTCGCAACCCAGGTAAGACCAATCATGTTTTCACACTGCGAGTGAGATGCTGAGGATACAGGGATGCTGTTACACGGACGTTCCCACTCACAACCCTCGAGTTGTAATTCAGTAACACGGAGATAATAAATCAGGGCTTTTAATCCAAACACGGATTGTAATAAAAAGCTCAAATAAAAAGTCAAAAGTCCTCAACTCACACAAAAACCTCTATAAGCCAGCAAATAATTGACTATATTATAATCCTGTTAGACCACCAGAATGCAAAGATTAGCACTGTAGTCCCTTGGTCAGAGAACAGGGTACTTGTGGACAGCGTTCGTCTCGGCCACCGAAGAATGTGGCAGGAAACCAGGTAGTGGGTCGAAGCAGTGAAATGCCTGGCAACCAGTGGGCCCCAGGCCGCGGGCTACCTAGGGCAGGTGATTCAGGCACAGGGCACCAACTGAGAAGACAATTCCTCTTCGTAAAGACTTCTCCAACTATTCGTGTAGCAGCAAGCCTCTGAAACTTCCAGATATCTACATGGGGGAACACAACAGCTGCTCCAGCAATGCCCCCGTTTTGTCCAGGGATTAAAAATGAATCAACAGTGTTCCGCTCCCATTACTCCTGTTATCTGCTTCCAACAAGTGAAGGAGGTGTGAAGGCTCGGGGACACGCTGAGATCCAGCTACAAGTAAGGACTGACTCGACAGGCCGGCCCTGGCCATGCTGGCAGAGGGCCGCAGCCCCTCTCTTGGAGCCAAGTCCCTAAAAGCCTGGGGGCTGCAAGTTTTCCCCACTTGGCAGGATAAGTAAAATTCCTTAATCTTGCAAAATTTACAACAGCACTACATGGATCCAAAGCTCTGGGTGACACATATTAGCGTTAACAGGCATCAATTCCAACTTTGAAGAGTTTCCGTATGTTCTCTCACGACCATTTCAATGGTAATTCACTAAAAAGGCAAATCCCTATTCCTTCCCATAGAACCCTCCCCACCTCCTGTCTGTCAGAGGCGGTCTGTCCCTGCCGGCATTCCCAGGCCCTGCAGCCACGTCTCAAAGTGCTTCACCCCTTTGGGAGCTGGTTTTTAGAATCAAGTACGCCACAGAGCAACGGCAGCGTCTGAGAAAAGAGGAAACAGGGACACACGAGGGGCAAAGGCAGAGACGATGTTTCACTGTGCAGGAAACGCTGCCTTTCCTATTCTACTTGTGTCACTTCATCACATCAAGCCCATACACCTCATTTATTTTTGACAATTCAGACTCAGCTAAAAATGTCTGCAGAATCTCACTTGAAGGACGGCTGGAGTTTAGGTTAAATAAAATCAGCAGAGGCCACTTTTCTTAGTGGAGGACGTGTGAGGGGAGGGGCAGGGAAGGGACGAAGTTTTAGAGCATAGCAAGGACAAAGTGCTAGAGGACAACGTCAAAAGGTTTTTGACACTGGGCAGGGGCACAAAGAACCAACCAGTGATCTGTAGAGGTGTGTACCTTTAATCACCTGCCAGGAAACCAACATCTGGCAGCCATAAAAGGAATGAACCTGTCATGAAAACTGAAACCTAAAACCAGTTTAGTCACTGCAACTAGAAACTCTGCTGAGTATTGTAACACTGCATGTTTAAATAACTCTAAAGAGCTGGACTCAGGTGTTTCCAGAGACCTCAATAAAATGCCTTGACTGTAGCAGGGAGGACACCTGTGTGACACGACCTGGAGTAGATTCTCAGTGACATCTCTTACCTTCTTTCAGGTTATAAGTATGTGTCAACTTCAAGAATATTAACTACATTTCTTCAAATCAAAAGCATTAGAATGAGATGTTCGTGTTTAGGATCAACACCTCTACTGATGTAATTTCTCCATCATTCGGGCGAAACCCAAGGTGACATTTTTAGGGCATTCCTAATACATTTGACTGATATCACCTATTACCAAAAAGAGTGGTAATAGCAAATCAAGTGACCTATTAAAAAAAGCAGGGGATGGCTTTCCTTAACTATTAAATTGCTATTTTGGAAAACTGTTTCTACCTTTTTAAAGTCATAGGAGGCTGAGGCAGGAGGATCACTTGAGCCCAGGAGATTGAGACCAGCTTGACCAAGAGACCTCATCTCTACAAAAAATAGAAAAGCTAGCTGGGTAGGCATGCTGATGTGTCCCTGTAGTCCCAGCAACTTGGGAGGCTGAAGTGGGAGGATCGCTTGAGCCCAGGAGTTGAGGCTACAGTGAGCTATGACAGCATCACTGCACTTCAGCCTGGCCAACAGAGCAAGACCCTGTCTCTAAAAAAACTTAAAAACCCAGAGTACATAAACAGGTATAATTAGGTAAATGAACAAATCATTGGTAAAATGTCCTCAAACTGGTGGACTCCCAACAGCCTTGTCTCCAGTTCACCTGCTGTCTGGTAACACAAACCAGGCCTTCTACTCTGAATCCGCCCAAGTCCTATCTAGCCGTTGTCCCAGGGGCTGCTGGTGTTAAACTCGGGTTGTCCGTTGCTGAAATGGCAGTGACAATGAGTTCATTTTTTTGAGTAGTGCTAAGATTGAATTTGCATCTTCACCCAAGTTCACTTGTAACTGTATTATGTTGTGCATGAACTTATAGAAGGGCATGGGAAAACTGCAACCAACCAGGAAAAAACCTACTGCAGAAAAACATCAGCACCACTAGGGTAAGAGGCTGCCTCATGTGGTGCTGCCCCAGCTGCACCAAGCCACAGTTGTCCATCAGGGGCAGAGGTGTCTCTGCCCAGCACAGGGGGCCCCCCCTGCCCTCAGGGAGCCGCCTGCACCTGAGTGGCTACAGGAGGGAAAGCTGCCCAGTGGGCCGGGCCACTCATCTGCAATGAAAGTTGTCTGGGTTCCAGTCGTGCACAGAGATCAGCAGTGCTAACTGGCTAATTTCCCCAAAGCGGACACTGGGTGTCTAGTCATGCAGGAAGGCTGGCTGTGGCATTACAACATGGTGGCCACTGGGTGGCACTAGCGGGTCTCAAGGGAGCGGCAGGAATCCAGGCATCCCTGAGGAAGGGCGCTAACGCATTCCTGTGAAGACAACCTGTCCAACTGCCCAAATGGAGCTGCAGAACAGGGATTAAAATATGGGGCAAGAGACCATGTCTGCGCAGTTCCACCCCACCCCACCGATGCCCATGTCTAGTGACTGCCCTTGCTGGATGGTCCCTCAAAGCAAAGGGACTGCTGCAGACCACCCGCCGTTGCACCCGACTTCTGACCCTCTTTCTAGGCACTGCTGGCTGTTCAGGGAACGGGAACCCTGGCCGCCACCCGCTCCCCACTGTGCCCGAATTCCGGTCAGATGCGGCTGCAGGGACTGTAGGAAGCTTTTATATGCCATGAACCTGGAAACTAGGACCCTGAAGGGACATGGTGGGGAACTGTGGAAGTAAACTGTGCACGGTGACATCAGTTCTATTTTTCTGTAGATTCCCAGTGCAACTGTTTCTTCACTAAGATTTTTCCCAGTAGGAAGAACCAACGTGACAGTGGTTTTAAGGGGAAATGCTCTGCTTTTGCTCCTCTCAACATGCTTCAGTATCTCCCAATGACTCACCCTTTTAGAGTACAGTAAGTTACGGATTTGGTTTCCTACTTTATAAAGGATGGGCAAGTCCCAAATAGCAAGCACAGACTACATCACTGATGCACCTCAGAGTAGATGGTCATTACGACTAGAACGTTTTTGTAGAGGTCCACAACCAAACTGTATTGTTTTGGGATAAGCAAAGCTTCCCTAGGTTAATTTTTTTTTTCTTATGTCCAGTATCTGAATTAATTTCACCTTTATGGAGAGGTGGAGAACTCTCAAGAAACTTGCAAAAAAGCAACTTATACCTGGAGGAAATTACCCTTCCTTGGTTTGATAGTCCCACATATGGTACTTCAAAAACTAAATTAAAACCTGATTCATGTTGGGTTGGCAACACAAATTATACTTCAATCACTAGAATGAACTGTGTCGAGGACCACGTCGTAGACAGGTGTCCCTCTCAACTGCAGTCCCGGCTGTGCAGTGTGTGCCTGGCTGCCAAACCCAGGACTCATTTGGGAGTTGAGCTGCTGCTCTTTGGGGATCTCCCAAACCAGTGACAGGCGCTCTGAAGACCTGAGTAAGGTTGTTTGGACCACCGCCTGTGCCTACACTGCTCGCTACCTGACCCAGCACGGCAGGGGCATGTTGGAACAGCCCACGTGCCCTCCCACATGGTGCCCCCTCCCAAAGGGCCACACTCGGTAGGTCACCCCAAAGCCGAGAGCACCGTGCAGAGCACAGCGCAGGCGTGCGCAGCCAGTTACCTTACGTTCTTCCTGTCGGACTCCTCCAGGTTCTCGGCAAATGAAAGAAGTTGCCCCAACCTTCATTAATATAAATGAGAGTAGCACAAATTCTCATCGATCTTCTAAGTTTACTTCTCTAATTTTTAGAAGCTAAGACTATAACTATGTGCATGTTGATGTGTTAACAGAAAGAAAAAAAACAAAAACAAAAATGTTACGTATTTTACAACTTTGTACAAATATACCTGAAACTCGTGTACTGGAAGACTCGTAGCAGCTTATCTTCAGAGTGACCTGTGCACACTATGACAAGATAATGCCACCAAAGGGACTTTCCTAGAGTATTGGTCTTTAAAGAGCATTAGAGCAGATCCACAGCTCCAAGGGTTACATGAAGGTCACTGAAAAGGTGGTGACTTCAGTGGGACCAATCCTGCTGGAAACTTCCACCCCTCTCACCCCACCTCCCCGAGGCGGCTGAAGCCCAGGAGGGGACAGCTGAGGAGCAGACTGGAGGATGCCACAGGACAGTGCCGAGGGGACTCCACCTGCAGGTTCAACTTGACAGAGATGGATGCAAAACTTTTCCACGATTTAATTTATGAACAGTAGGCTCCTTTTTAAAGTTCATAGAGAGTAAAACACTTGAAATACCAAAGACTGTTATTATTGACAACCAAGAAAATTCCAGATGTATGAATAACATTAAAAAACAGCTGTCAAGCTAAATCCTTTCTCAGTACAAATTTTGATATTCTAATTGGGAGGAGACTGGTTTGGATGTGCGAAGTCTGGTTACTCCCAGCCGCGTTTTACTGCCACCGGCAGCTCTGCATGGAACCGGTGAGACGCACACCCCCCTACAAACCCGAGTTAGGCTCTAGAGCCCCCACACATTTAATACAGGAAACGGCTCCTCTCAGGGTTTCAGTGGAAGTGCTGCTGGAGCCCATGCCACGAGTTATCCTGGTGAAAATCTGTGTTCTCCATCCATTTCGCCACCTCTGTGGCAGGCACATGAGCGAGGGGAAGGGCTTCTACCTGGGCAAGGCGTAACAAGTCATCTGGATTGGGGTTTACAGGTTGGTAAGGTTTTCCACTTTAATTCCCGCAGCTAGATGGAATGAACTGTAGAAATCTGTTTTCTGGTCAAAATCTGTTCAGATTCCCAGTGTTTTAAGTCACTTAATGAGCCATTTAGGGAGTCCAAAATACTAGGAATTGTGCCTATAAATACCAGAATTCCATTTCAACATTCTAATAAACCAGAAACACTTTAGAAAAAAATTTTGAGCCTACTGGATACCTTGACAATAACAGGAGGTGCACTAGCAGTGGAAATAAAAAGAAAAAATATGGAAAAAGGTATAAAAACACAAAAGGAACATCATGACCTCGGGGAGAAATAAATAAAATGCCAACTGTTTCCGTAAGCTAAAGAAAGTGTACAGAAATCCTAAGAAACAATTTCTAAAAACAAATGGGAGGAACGTGAGGGCGTGAAGGATCGAGGGATACTCTACCGGGCGGGGCACCCTCCTCGAAGCAGCAGCAGAGCGTCTGTGCACGGCAGGGCCTGCCCGCTGGCCGGGGGCCAGGGGAGGGTCAGGAGGACGCTGGCACCTCGGGGAGCAGCAGCAGCGCAGCTGCCACACGGTCTTCTCACCACAGCAGTGGGCGCAGGGTGGGTCACCTCGCAAGAAAACCCACTGGACACAGACCTGGCACAGCCTCTCTCTAAATCCCACCCCACCAGGAGAAGCTGCTCCACAGCCAGCCAGGGGAGCAGGGGAAGGGTCCTGGGGCACAGATTCTGGTGGGCTGTGTGTGTGGTCCCCCTACCTTGCCTGTGGCGAGGTGCAGAGATGTTTTGGGGAGATAGGGAGAGACAGGGTAGCTGTACTCACCAATGTCCCTGCCCTCCTCCCAGCCACCTGTGCAAAGATGACCTTTCTAGGACAACAGAAAAGGAGCAGAGGCGACTAGCTCAAAAATGTGTCCCCTACTTATGGTCGTGTATAAATTCAGAATAACCATCAATTTTAATCTTTAGATGAGATGTGCTGGAAAGGCTAATCAGTCATTAATTTGCCCCAAACTCCTGTCCCTGAAGTGTATCAGCTTCCATAAGGAGCTGATGTGTCACAAGAAGGGAGGAGGCGAGAAAGGTCAAAGCAAACCCGAGACGCAGCCAGCCTCCTCGCTGTCCCGAGTCCGCCCTCAGCCAGGGCGAGGTGGGAGGTGGTAATCCAGGGAGCAGAGCCCACCGTTGCCCCCATCGGCCCCAGTGTACGAGTCTCCCCAAACTCCACAAATGTGGAGTCTCGGACAGCGTTCTGATTCTGGTCGAAACATCCAGAAATTAACTGACCCAAAATTATCGCCCAGGTATCTGCGCTCTGGTCACACCCCTGGTTTTCCTTCCCTGCCGTGTGCCTGTGACCAGCTTAAGGCACTCAGCACAGCACCACAGAGCACCCCTGCCCGCTCACACAGGGGCTGCTTATTTTTAAGGACGTTAGCTCTGTAAAAGTGCTGTTTTGTAGAGGTGCTGTGATTTGACAAACGTTTGTGACATACTATTTGTTAGCATAAAAGTCCTAGCTCAAACAACCTCAAGTGTATTGAGATTCATTATAATGGAGCAATTGGTTAGTTCAATTTACTTGTGACTCCATTTTTTAGTTCTTCGTCTGTTAACATTATCAGAACGAAGTTACGTATTTCTTTTAACCACACCAGCTCTAGCCCCTCCCTGCCCGAGCACCTTCCTTTGGCGATCTGCTAAGAGGCCCACTGAAAGGGAAGTGCGGCACACTTCTGCAATCCTGGAATTTAAGGCTATTTAACCTCTTGGTGCTTTTTATAAAAGCACAAAATGCACCATAAGTAGCACAAATAAAAACGGAACTGCAAATAGTAGAGTAAGATGTGCCCTATGGACCTAATTTAAATCCCTAAAACTTATCTTTGGACCATTAGGCTGAGAAACAAGTAGATTCAAGGTGCATGATCTAATCTGGGGTTTCAAAGATCTGAAATATCTTCATTAATTTGAAATTTGGGGTAGGGTATGACCTTTAACAGTCTAAATAGTCAAGAGGAGAGTGAGACACCAAAAGCCCAAGACACTTTACCTTTGGCAAGGACACTGATCGAGTGTGAAAGCACATCTCACTCCCCGTGGGATCTGTTAAGCAGCAGTCAACGGCTTTCTGAATTCCAGTGTGTGTTTATGTGGGTGTGTAGCATGTGCACTGGACGCAAAAACATTCCCGTGTCCAGTGAAAAATACCTTCAACTCCTGAAAATCACACCCCGATTGAGTATCAGATGCGATACTAATCTGCAGAGAGATCCCCACAGCATACAAAAGAAGTGATGATTTTATGTGCTGACAGTCGATAATGTGGAAAAACTCCTGAAGTTTACACAGGGTAATAAAACTGACCGGTGCTTGGACGGTGATGAATTTTGAATGCTGGGCAGTGTATCCACCCAATCAGACTTGAAGGTGATACACACACTTACCAGGGCCTGATAATGAAAACAGAGGTTAAAGAACTCAATTGTCAAGGTGGAACACTTGCCAAGGAGGTTCGTACAGCTCTTTGAAAACAGTGACAAAGTCCCAATGGAGCAGGGACAGAAGCACGGGTCAGGAGGCATCGTGGACACAGGCCTTGCTTCCGGCTCGGACGGTGCAGTCCGGTGCTCACAAGCAGCGCCAGAGCACAGCAGGGACTCCCAGGCCTCGGTGGCCTGGGGGAGGGCTATCCAGAGAGAGTGGGAGGGGGGCAGGAGGCCACCCCCTGGGTGATACGTACATTTACACAACAGTGATGCCGAGGGAGCAGCAGTCTTTTCTGGCTTCACTGCATTGTAATTGTGATCGCTCGCCCATGACGGCGTGCTGCTCTCACAGGCCGCTTCCTTCCCCAGGGCTTCGCTTCTGCACAGGGTCACCATCACCTTCTTCAACATGTTTTCCTTCTTTTCTGGAGCTGGTCTCTTGTGCATAGAAGAGATTTTAACGCCTGCCTGGATAATCAGTAAAATCCCAATCATTCAGAAGGTCAGAAATCACACCTGCACCACCTCCTCTCACTGCGCAACGAAGGTCACTTTGCGATCTCGCCCACCCCGAGCCTGCAGACCGCGCCTGCGCAGCGGCAGTCTGGCTACACTCGCACACCCCGCGGGCCCTTAGCATTCCCGTGTGATAGTTGGGATTTCAAGTATTTGAGTGGTGTTAAGGTCCCTGACACAGAATCATGGGTAACCCGGCTGAGGTATGAGGCTGCCAAAATGACAGAAGAATGAGCCACTTGAGGGAGGCAATGAGACCAGGCGAGGCAAAGGGGACAGGTCTGTGTGTGAGGCTGTGCCCAACATGGGGCGGAGGGATGGGGAGCGGGGCGCAGTGACGTGGAAAGAAGATGGGAGCACAATGGTCCTTCTGTCTTCTCCACTGAAAACCTGGTGATTCTGGGATGGCAGCAAGGTCTAGGGTACTCCCAGCAGCAAATGCTTCTTTGAAAGTTTTATGATTCAAGATTATCACCCTTAAAATTAAGTCATCTAAAAGCTAAATAAGCATGTGAAAATAATCAAGAACCCCCCCCCCCAAACAGTGCTAATTTATGCATCATCACAAACGTGACGGGGGCCGTTGACACAGCCACATAGAGCCCAAGGAAGGGCCTAAGACAAGAGTATGTGATCTCTAAACGCCCTGGATTCTTCCAAAATCACACGGAGTATAGAAACGAGACAACTTTGAGAGCTGGGTCTTCAATGCAGCACACAGCCTTGCCCAGGACACACCCCTCAACTGCCCCCAGAGCCACTTTCCACACAAATCCCACCGGTGGTCTCCAGCCTCTCAAAGAGACTGTGCCCTCCAGGCAGCAGCCAGCTGCCTACACGGCTTTGTTCAGTTATGTGAACTAACCCCTCAGCTGATGGGAGGGGAGAGAACGAAAACGGGTGGGAGAAGTGAAGGCAAAAGGAAAGGTGACACTCTGCAGTACGTCTGAACATGCCGTCCCCACGGTCTGCAAAGAAACAAAAACAGCTGGACTTGGTCAACTTACCTGAACACTACATTTCGGCAGATTGACCTTTTCTGGCTTTATCTTGATCTTTTCTTTAGGTTTCGGTTTTTGTTCTTTACCTGAACTTAGAAATCTCATGGTTGCTGCAGCATGTTTAAGAATGCAGTCATTACTGCAGTAAACCGAGTCAGGCTGTGCCACGCTGGAGCACCCAGGGCCAATGCACTTTGAGGCACCAGGAGCCTCTACAACCTGCAGAACAAAAGAGGCGAACTCAAACGATGTACTGGCCAGTTTGGGCAGTTAAAAGTATTTTGTAGGCCGGGCGCGGTGGCTCTCGCCTGTAATCCCAGCACTCTGGGAGGCCGAGGCGGGTGGATCGCTCGAGGTCAGGAGTTCGAGACCAGCCTGAGCAAGAGTGAGACCCCGTCTCCACTAAAAATAGAAAGAAATTATATGGGCAGCTAAAAATATATATATAGAAAAAAAAATTAGCCAGGCATGGTGGCGCATGCCTGTAGTCCCAGCTACTCGGGAGGCTGAGGCAGTAGGATCGCTTAAGTCCAGGAGTTTGAGGTTGCTGTGAGCTAGGCTGACACCACGGCACTCACTCTAGCCCGGGCAACAGAGCGAGACTCTGTCTCTAAAAAAAAAAAAAAAGTATTTTGTAAAATCACTATTTATAGTACCAAGGCCACTTTTGAATAAGAAGGAAAACTTATCTTCATTTGCTCAAGCTCCATGAATCTTCTACTCTGTGCAGGGCACTCCCATTTTACGGTTCCTGCAGTGGCAGAACCCCAAGGTGACCCCAAGGACTCCCGGCCCTATGCTCTGTGACCAGGCTGTGATTTCATACCCACAACTACGTTCTGCTACAGGGCAAATGTGCAGGGATTTTGCAGATGTAAGTAAAGCCCCAAGTGGGCTGATTCTGAGTCAAAAGGGTCTGAATGAGGTGGAAACTCTCAGAAGAGGGGCTCCCTTTCCTGACGAGAGAAGACTCCATGGCGGGTTTTGAGGCTCCCCTGCATGGAGAGGACCACCTATGGCTAGGACCTGGGGTAAGGTTGCCAAATAAAATACAGGACACCCAGTTACATTTCAGCTTCACATAACGCATCAGTTTCTAGTATAAGTATGCCACAAACATTGCATGGGGCTTACGGAAGGAGCCACTCGAAGGCTTCTGGCAGGGAGTCTCCCCCTCGCCGAGCCCCTGAGGAGGCCAGCCCAGCCGTGCCCGCTGCAGCCATGCAAGATGCTGAGCAGAGGCCCCGCTAAGCCGTGCCCAGGCTTCCCGTGGAAACTGAGATTATAAATGCTGCTGTTTTAAGCCAAGTTTGTGGTAATTTGTTTTGCAGCAATAGGAAATGACACACCACAAGAAGTACACTTGGTCGCTTCTGTTCACAACTACTCACGTATGTTCCGGGGGTCACCACTAAATACACATGAACATGTCCCTCAAATGTACTTGAGCAAAACGTACTCTCAAATTAAACATTTAACATACTTGTTTTTCCTTCACAGAATCTAAGTTTTACTTAGAATCAAATTTAGGCTTATGTCACACACATGGACAATAAAGACTTTTATAAAAAACTGATGACTTTTCCCATTAATTTACATACCCCTTAATTTCTTTTTTTTTTTTTTTTTTTTTGTTGAGACAGAGTCTCACTTTGTTGCCCAGGCTAGAGTGAGTGCCGTGGCGTCAGCTTTGCTCACAGCAACCTCAAACTCCTGGGCTTAAGCGATCCTACTGCCTCAGCCTCCCGAGTAGCTGGGACTACAGGCATGCGCCACTATGCCCGGCTAATTTTTTCTATATAGATTTTTAGGTGTCCATATAATGTCTTTCTATTTTTAGTAGAGACGGGGTCTCGCTCAGGCTGGTCTCGAACTCCTGACCTTGAGCAATCCACCCGCCTCGGCCTCCCAGAGTGCTAGGATTACAGGCGTGAGCCACCGCGCCCGGCCACATACCCCTTAATTTCTTAATGACTGAATATTGGTACGATCTCAACAGTTAGCACTGCATTTCCACTTAGTCCCTCCTACTACTCCCAGAGCACGTTCACTGAAATGGCCCAGTCCTCCCACTTCCACCTTGTGGCTCACACAGTGCAAGAGTGTTAGGGCAGAGATGCTTCTAGACAAAGCAATCTCAAAGCCTCTGTACACCTGACAACTGCCAGAGGACAGGTGGCCAGGGTACGTGTGGCCCAAGGACCCAGGAAGGCCCAGAGTGAAAACAGGCTGAGCACCCCCTGTGGGAGGCGAGATGGGAACTCTGGGAGCCCGAGACGCTCTCCTAACAGAAGCTAAGGTGACACGATGGAAGAATCTCAGCCCGGAGCAGCACACGGCCAGGTGGGAGGAGAAGCCAGTCCACAGGGCCGCGAGGCAGAGAAACAACGCCCTGTGCACCAGCACCCCAGGGACCAGCCCTCTGGGCTTCTCACCCGTTGGAAGAGGGTGCAGGGGGTGTAGTTACTGCAACAGCCCAAAGACAATCTGCTAATGTACATACATCACGCAAGGACAGCAAGAAAAATGACGGAAGGCAGACAGGGTGAGGCAGGAGACGGAGCGGAGTGCAGCCCCGGGGGGGACACAGCGCCGTCCCGGGAAGCCCTTCCTACCCACGGCAAGTCTGCCGTCCACGAGGTCGCCCTCAATGCCTTCCCGCGACGAACACTCACAGGCTGGAAGATCTTGAGCTTCTTCTTGCCGCTCGGATGCGCAGCCTTCTCAATTCTGCCCTTTATGCCCTGGTCCTCACTGGACTTCTGCTCCACCGTCCCTATGCTCGTAAAGTCCGTGCCGTCAAGATCTCCGGGCCTAAATTTCGTCTCTGGCTGATCTGTGGTTTCCGAGTTAGTCTCGTCTTGCACTTGCAGGATGGTACAGTTGGGGCAGATATAATCTTCCCCGTTCCTTTCCAAAAGCCTCCCTCGCGCCTCGGAAATGCCCACACAGTCGCCATGAAACCATTCCTCACATCGGTCACAGCAAATCATAAACCTGAAGTGACAAAGCAGTGGTGTCAGGAATGAGAAGTGAGTGCTAAACATGTACTTGCCAACATACTATTAAATCAAGTTGGTTCTGACATTCTGAGAAAATGCAAATATACAGAAAAATTAAACAAGAATAAGAACACCCATATGCTCTTGATTTTACTAACATTCAACCACGTTTGCCTCATCCTTCTTTTGACTAGAGTCTTTTAAGAGGGGACCGCAGGCCGTAAGGCATTCCACCACCCTCGGTAACTTCGCCATGCGTCTCCAGAACAGCAGCAGCAGCCCTGCCCACCACCAAGCCAGCAGAGGTGCTGTCCTGCCGCCAGCGTCCAACCCAGCAAAAGCCTCTGTGTCGCCCAATGTCTGCAGTAGGGTCCGACCAGTGTGCACACGACCCTCTGCTAAGCCTGCTGAGGAACAGTCTATAGCAGTGCTCTCTGACACAGGTCCCTGGGACAACAGATGCTCTCCCCTGTGCTGTCTACACAAGAGCCACTGGCCACACGTGGCTTTCCGTCTCATCTCACACTGCCACGCTGCCTGCAACCAGCCCCAGGAAGCTCCGGGCGGTCCTTACCCACTCCTTGCGTTTCTTTATTGACAATGACTTGTTTATCTTTGTCAGTTTACTCACTCATCCAGCCCAGCTTTGTAACTCTTTAAATCAAAGCACATGGAAAATGGTCTACTGTCACTGCTCGGGTTTCTGTGACCCACCTGTTGTTGTGGGGCTGGCGGCAGATGCAGTACAGGGCGTTGGGGTCGTACACCTCACACTCGGGCTTGGGCCTGCCCGAGTCTCCGCGTTCTTCCTCCTTCACTCCCTGAGCCGCTGCCCCCTCTGCCTCACTGTCAGCCTTCCCGGCCTGGGCCGCAGCCCCCTGCTCGTCCCCGGGCTCCTGCTTGCTGGGCAGCGTGCTCTCGACAGCGCCGCCGGCCTGGACGTCCACCGTTTCTGTGGGATCCTCCTCCCGCTGCTTCTTCCGCAGGCGGTTCTGGATGCCTTTCGGGGGCCGCTCAGCGGGCTCCTGCTCTCGCTTTCTTCGAAGGCGATTCTGAAGCTCTTTCAAAGTCAGCCCGTCACTGTCACTATCGGAGGTGGCGTCCTCATCATCACCTCCTTTGGCCTTCTCTGAAGAGGCCGGTCGTTCCTTCCCACGGGTGGACCCAGACTTGGGACCACTTCTACCCTCAGAAGTGCTTTCTACGCTCCCTTCCGAAGTGGTTTCGGCATCTGTGACTGGACAAGACGTTGGCTCGCTGGAATCCTCGAGGGAGACAGGAACGCTCTTTCTTCCTCGGCGCCGAACCGTGGTGAGGAACTCCTCCACCCGCTCTGTGCGCTTGGGCTGCCGGCCGCTGCGCCGCAAGGACAGGCCGTGCTGCTGCGGCTCCACAGGGTCGGCCTCTGCGTCACCTGCGCCCTCTCGCTTCGCAATAGTGGTTCTTCGAAAACCCCATGTTTTTCTGAACTCTTTGCTTGTGGGTTTGATAGCCTTCGGTGTCTCCTCATTGCTGGGGTCGCATTTATCATCCATACCTAATGATGAAACACAGTCACGTCATGACCAACGAACCGCCAAGCAGAGCCATCGAAGAGGGAGCACCACCCACCCAAATGTAAATTTATAAGCAGTGACGCAACAGAACAATTTTCTACCCACAAAAGTGGAGCTGCACATAAAGTAAGTCCTTCCGACCAGTGTTTCCCAAAGTGTGGTCTGAGATGATTTGAAGTGGCTCCTGAAGAAAACTTTAATAGTTACGTAAGGCTGGGCTCGGTGGCTCACGCCTGTAATCCTAGCACTCTGGGAGGCCGAGGCGGGTGGATCGCTTAAGGTCAGGAGTTTGAGACCAGCCTGAGCAAGAGCGAGACCCCGTCTCTACTAAAAATAGAAAGAAATTAACTGGACAACTAAAATATATATATAGAAAAACTTAGCCGGGCGTGGTGGCACATGCCTGTAGTCCCAGCTACTCGGGAGGCTGAGGCAGGAGGATTGCTTGAGCCCAGGAGTCTGAGGTTGCTGTGAGCTAGGCTGACGCCACGGCACTCACTCTAGCCCAGGCAACAGAGCGAGACTCTGTCTCAAAAAAAAAAATAAAATAAAAAATAAAAAATAAAAAATTTACGTAGTAATGTTTTTAATAGTTAAGTACTAGCTAGGAAGTCACACACATATAATTTAGCTATTTTACTGCTTGGTGCGAAGCTTTACAAGACAGGTAGTAGTAAAAAAATCTAAAATAATTACCACCACAAGTGGTGGAAGACCACAACCCGAACGTCAAGATCAACACACTGGTGTGGCAGCTCAGACGCTGCGTGTGTTCCCTGACATGCCCATGGAGTTGAGCTGCCTGACCCATGAACCCAGTGAACATGATGCGGTGTCCATTTGGGCCTGGCCTGCAAAAGGATCTGAGTCTGTCCTGGACCTTAGAGCCCTAGGCTGCGTGACCCTGTTGAAGAGACCACGCAGGGCCACCCAGGAAGGACAGTCTCACGCCCTCCACGCCAGCATTCACTGTGGTCGGCTGAGTGCCGAGCAACCCTCCTGGGCGCCAAGGGAGAGAAGGATCGCCCGATTCCTGACCCCCAGCGTGTGAGATATAAAATGGGCCCTGTTTTTAGTCCACTGAGTTTTAGAGATATTATTAGCAGCGACAGACACTTAGAAGTACTGACCTAGGTGACAGTTTTACAGTGTCCTTCTTTACTCTCCCTCACTTTCTAACAGATTACTAAAGCCTGTCTATGATATTTTTATTCTTCTTGACAATGATAAAACCTGAAAAAGACAGTATATACCTTGAGAATTCTTTTCCAAGCTGTCCAGGCTTTAATCACATTTAAGTGCTAATGATGACTCTGATTTTACGCCAAGTTCCATCCTAGGGGGAGGACTGGTATAAAATGAAAACCTAAAAAATAGAAAATATAAAAATTTAAAATCACTCGCAACCTTTTGTTGTTTTTTTTGCTTCCCTCTAAATGTTTTCACTTCCCCCTTTTCTGTCCAGCTGTAGACACTGCCCGACAGTGACCTCCACATCCTGTAACTGCATCACACACTCCTAGGCTACTACGCAGAAGCTGCTGAGGCTAGAGCCACATCACTTCTTTGGTCACCTAGGCTGGAGGCAATGCTGACCTCAAAAGACTGTGGGCTTTAAATGTTGAGAAGTAACATGAAAGGCAGAGACATGCTCTTTAGAAACATATATGGCAGAGCAGTTACTAAACCAAATCGACTGTAATTATTCATTCACGCTAGAAATTTTACTTTTAGGAAAACAGTTTTCTGCTTGGGTAAACCAACAAATTTGCAGCAAATTTGACAGAGATCTTAAAAGAGGGTCAATTTTCATACAACATTAAATATTTCTACTATAGATGCAGTTTCAAGGGCTTGCACCAGCCTCTGCCTAGAAGGGCACGTGGCTGCTGTCCCTCCGGCACTGAGAGCTGGTGAAACTTGTGCTAGGCTGAGAAAGAAACCCAACACCTGCTGTCTTGGCGACGGCTTTCTGCAGGAAGAGTTCTGCTTTATATAATTTACTTTTCAGCAAAGAAATGATATACAATTTCAATGTATATGTACCACTAACAAAATAACCAATGCAAAAATAAATGATCACTCAGAATCAAATTCTTAACAGATGATTAAACATTCACCTAAAAACCTTACGTTAAAATTTAGAATATATATATCCCCTGGTGTCCTCAGGGGACTGGTTTCAGGAACCCCCGTACCAAAATCTGCAGATGCTTAAGTCTCCTGCATAAAATAACGTAGCATCTGCACACAACCTGTGCACGTCTTCCCACACACTGTCAATCAGCTTTAAAGTGTTCAACTTACAATACATGATAACATGTAAAGTGCTATGTACATAGTTGTTACATTGTACTGCTTTTTTAAAAATTGTATTTTTTTTTTTTTTTTTGAGACAGAGTCTCACTCTGTTGCCCAGGCTAGAGTGAGTGCCGTGGCGTCAGCCTAGCTCACAGCAACCTCAAACTCCTGAGCTCAAGCGATCCTCCTGTCTCAGCCTCCCGAGTAGTTGGGACTACAGGCATGCGCCACCATGCCTGGCTAATTTTTTCTATATATATTTTTAGCTGTCCATATAATTTCTTTCTATTTTTAGTAGAGATGGGGTCTCGCTCTTGCTCAGGCTGGTCCTGAACTCCTGAGCTCAAACGATCCGCCCACCTCGGCCTCCCAGAGTGCTAGGATTACAGGCGTGAGCCACCGCGCCCGGCCAAAAATTGTATTTTTAATTTTTTTTTTATTGTTTCCCCTCAATGTTTTCAAACTGCCATTGGTCGAATCCAAGGATGCAGAGTCCGCAGATACGGAACCCCTTTGATATGAAGGGTCGAGTGTGTTTCAAATAAATATGAAAACTACATCATATCAGTTTCTTTACAAGTAATGTTCTATTTACTTATAAATAGAAAATACAAACTTAGTAAGTTAAAATGTTGTTGCTACTATGTAACAGTATTGATACTTTACCTGCCCCAACACTGAGAGCTTGGACACTTTCCCCTGAAATCCTAAATACAACAAAAAACCCTGGCTGATGAAATCTGTGGGTCCAAGCAGCCAGGCCTCATAACATCGCAGTTGTCAGTCGCTGTCGGCCAGTAACAGGATTCGTACTGTCGACAGTTCAGATTATCTATAGATTGCTCCCATGGAGTAAGCCCCTAAAAGAAAATAAGAAAATATTTTATAGATTTTTTAAGTAATTACAACTAAAACCACATACCAGTAATAACAAATCCTTCCAACTAATGTATTTGAGTGCACACTATGTGACCCAAGAAGACACCTAGGAGTAGTTAACAAGCACACAACTGGCCTTTGTCACAGACCTTCCCACAGAGCGGCAGGTGCCACTGCTGCACCGAGCGGAGGGGCCAGCCCAGCCCGGACGGCGCCGCAGCAGTGCACAGCTGGGCGAGCTCAGAGATCAGGGACCAGGCTTCCGCTTCTTTCCAATTTTGAACCTACTTTTGAGCAGGACCCAGCTCAATAAAACCTAACACACAGTAGAGAAACACGAACAGAAAGTGAAAGGCTCAACAGCAAAATTATACAAGAATGTAATCATTTAAAATTCTTAATACTATAGCTATATTTTAATTAAAAACCTAAAATTTTTTTTAGAAAACTGATGTTTATGATTATTAAACACCAATGTGATACAGTCCACCTATGTATATTTAGAAAACCTTACTCCTTCTGTGTCTTCTTTACAATAGCCATATCTAAACAATCAAGGGCTCAAGATGCCTTCATTTCCAGCTAGGTCCTGAGTATTTACTCTGGACACACCTGCCCCAGAGCCCCTCTCACGTCTTCTTCAGCCTCACTCCAACTGCCTTTCCTCCAAGAGTGGTCTCACTAGTGACCTCAGAACAAAGGGACAAACATTCCACCCGGCTCCTTTTAAAGAGACAGTGACGACGCAGACTTCAGCACTCCCTGATCACCCAAGTAGCACCACCGCAGCCACAGTCTCGCCAGTGTGGTACACCTAACCTCAAAACAGCTGCTTCAAGAGTGTAGAACAGTGAGCATTTACAAAAGCAAAGAAATCAAGACATTCTCAGAAATAAAACAATATTAAAAAAAATTCAGTTTATAGTAATCCAGGCCAGGCTCCGCGGCTCACACCTGTAACCCCAGCACTTTAGGAGGCCGAGGTGGAGGGATCGCCCGAGACCAGAAGTTCGAGACCAGCCGGAGCAACACAGTGAGACCCATCTCTAAAAAATAAAAATAAAAAATTTTGCCAGGTGTGGTGGCGTGCACCTGTAGTCCCACTACTTGGGAGGCTGAGGCAGGAGGATCACTTGACCCCAGAAGTTTGAGGCTGCAGTGAGCTGTGATCACACCACCAAACTCCAGCCTGGGTGACAGAGACCCTGTCTCTGTAAAAATAAATAAATAAATTTATACTGATCTGAAAAATAAACATGCTTCTAGACTTGACTTGAATTCTGAATCACAAAAGAAAAAATGGTCTACGGCCATACCACCCTGAACGCGCCTGATCTCGGAAGCGAAGCAGGGTCGGGCCCGGTTAGTACTTGGATGGGAGACCAAAGAAAAAATGTAGTTATTTTTGTTAAGCAGAATGATATAAAAGGACATATATTCAGAACAGATCAGATCATTTTGTATTTGCAAAATTTCTTTCTTTTCACATTTTCTTCAACACAGAAAACCTAATATAAAATTTCAGCCAGCGTGTGGAATAAAAATATATGTCTATCAAGGCAAAAGTAAAAAAAGGTGTTAAGTTCCTAACACAACTTGTAATCAGTGTGTCATTCTCCATGATACACAGCACATTACACGGGGAATGTGGTCCTGAAACTGCAAGCAAATCATATTGGTAACTGTTTCTCCCCGGAAAGGAAGAGAAGGGTAGGCATCCCTGAAACCGGGAAGTGAACAGCTGTTAACACTGAACGCGTGGATTTAAAATTGCTCTCCAGCAGTTCTTCAACTTTTTGGTCTCAAGCCACCTCAGTACTCTTAAAAGTTGAGGACGCCAAAAGAGCTTTGGTTTTATGTGGAATACATCTATTGATATTTCTAAAATTTTAAATATGTATTAAAAAATAAATCCATCACACTTAAAAAAAACAGAACTATAGTTTACAATCCATTATACTTTTTTAAATGAAAAAGTAATGTTATTTCCAAAACAAACAAACAGTGTTAAGGTCATTGTTTTATATTTTTGCAAATCTCTGGCTTAAGGGAAGACAGTGAGATTCTCCGATCTGCTGCTGCATTCAGTCTAGTCCCACATATTGTTTTGGCTGAAATACATGAAGAAAACCCTGCCTGACACAGAAGTATCATTTAGAAAATGGGAATATTTTAACAACCTTTTCACATAATTGTGGATGTTCTCAGACATTACACCGAATCTCAACAAGTAGTAAGTTTCATAAAAGTCCTATCAATGAACTTTTCACTTTTTTACATTAAAATTCACTGGTCTGTGTTGCACTTTGAATGCACCTTTTACCCATGTATATGCCGGTCATGTGGAAAACACCAGTTCACTGAGTTTCAGGCAGAGACCCCAAATGTCGACACATTTCATTAGACCACATAGAAGAAACACATTTGTGTATGTCAGCTCTGATCTCCTCAAAAGTCATTACTGGGAAGCCAACAAGCTCACGATGGTAGACACAAGTTTTCCAAAATTCTAATTTTCCCTCCAAAGCTAGAATCTTACTCTTAGCAGCAAATACTGTCAGTTGCTTTCCTTGAGACTCACATAATTCACTTTGGAGAAAATATCTGCCAAATACTGAGTCTGCAAACTGTCATCCGTCTGTTGTTCTGTCGAGGACGGACAGTGTGCCCTGAGGAGGTGGCTGGCCTGGCTCCCAACGCAGCCCACAGGGCCCTGCCTGGAGACGGCTACTCCACGCGGCTGCTCCATGTGCACCTGGCATTTCATCCCAGGCAAAGTTAAGACATGTGTATTTGGGGGTTGAGATAATAAAATTAATAATATTTGCTGCTTCATAAGGACACTCTCAGGGAAACTGGTGTGTTTTAAACATGCAGTGCATATGGTGAAGGGCACAAGGTGCCAGTGTTTCAATCTGCCTTTGCTCCAACGGTACAAGAGTTAAATTTGGGAGAAAAGGCTGATAATGTTTGACTATTATTGTGGGAATAGGTTTGACCCCTTGGCCCCAGAAAAGGTATCTGGACTACCCCCCAGGGGTCCAAGGAAGATACTTAGAGAGCTTTCATAACATGCCATTTCTACTAGTTTAAGAATACACCAGATATGTGCAAAGCAATAATACATACCCATGCTTCAGATAAGAGACTTCAAGCATTTCCTTCCACAAACATATTTTGTAATAACCTCTAAATTTTCCCTCTGGATCCCCTAACACATCAAAATGTTACACTGCCAGCGGTGAATTTCTTTAAAATGAAATTTTAAAAAAACCAGCCTGAGCAATATAGTAGGACCTCATTTCTGGGGAAAAAAAAAAAAAAAAAAAGCCAGGTGTGGTAGTGTGCACCTGAGGTGGGAGGATCCCTTGAGCCCAGTAGTTTGAGGTTGCAGTGAGCTATGATCGTGCTGTGCCCACTGCATTCCAGCCTGGGTGACAGAGCGAGACCCCCATCTCTTTTTTTCCCCTCCCCCGCCAAGACCCCCATCTCTTAAAAAAGAAAAAAAAATAGTGTTACTTAAAAGAAACTGAGCTATAAATTTAAAACACCTGACTTTACAACCATTGTAAATCTGAATGCTCAACTTTTACTATTCTAAAATCTGCTTAAATAACTGAAGCATGCCCAGTTAAAGATTTTTAGTTTCACAAACTTAAGAGACTAATTAATTGCTTAGTAATTAATCTCTAAGACATTTTAAAACATGATGTACAACCATACCAGGTTCCAATTTTCAGAACATGGCACCCAGGAAAACAGCTGACTTCTAATGAAAATGGTAACCTGAAAAAGGTACTGCGGCCGGCCAGTGGCTCACACCTGCAGTCCCAGCACTCTGGGAGGCCTAGGTGGGAGGATCGCTTGAGGTCAGAAGTTAGAGACCAGCCTGAGAAAGAGCAAAACCCCCTCTCTACTAAAAACAGAAAAAATTAGCCAGGCCTGGTGGCATGCGCCTATAGTCCCACCTACTCCAAAGGCTGAGGCAGGAGAATGCTTGAATCCAGGAGTTTGAGGTTGCTGTGAGCTGGGCTGTGACGCCTAGGACTAGCCTGGGCGATAGTGAGACTGTCTCAAAAAAAAAAAAAAAAAAAGGTAATGTGCAAACACATATTTTGCCCCATCTGGTAGCAAAATGTTGTGTTTCTTCAAACCTCACTTTTCCCTGAAACAATATTCAAAACTAACACTTTTAATTTGGAAACAATTCTAACCTGTCAGAAACCATATCTAATGCTACAATAAAATCTCATTATTTTGGACTTTGCTAACTCAGAATTTTTGTTAATTCTGACAGGCTAAGCCAGAGTTTTCATTTATTTACATTTTGTCTATTAGAGTCTCCCATCTTAGCAATTCTCGTTATGAGGATGAGGAGGGGCTAGATGCTGGCTACACGTCCTTTAAACTATCAAAAATCAAAGACAAACTGCCCAGTAAAAGTCTTTTACACCTAGGTTTTCATAAAGCAAATAGTCACCAACGTGACTATGCTGAGCAGTTTCAGACAACATCCCTGCCACCAGCTGTCCTGTCTGCATGACACGCCGCCCACAGTCTGCAGCTGCGAACACTACAACTTGCTCAGAAGCAGGGAGCTTGGGGCCCGCAGGGAAAGTAAGAAACCCAATTTTCATTTATTTTAATATCTATACAGAATCTGACTCACTTGCATAAATTACATTTAAATCTTTTAGATGACAGATTCAAAGTTTTGCTGCTTACTAAGTAACACTACCATTAAAATTATCCCGATGAAGCCGAGGGCCACAACACAGTAAGCTTCTGACATGGAAAATGCAGAGCCAAATCTAGAAACAACCCTGCTGTTTTAAATTTCTTAGCTGTTTCTGCTTGACAGCAATGTGGAGACAAAAACCAAAACTCGTTACTGAAAACCCTGCGGAAGACTGCTGCCTGGTGGAACCAGCGCCCGGCCACAGGCTCACACCCACCCCTCGGTTTCCCTCTATCCAGTTTCTGGTGCAAAACACAGGCTTGTGACATAGGGGACTACTGAGATGGGACATTTCAACTCTCCAAATGAATGCCAGGAACCAGAAACAGTCACATGAATTCATTACCAAGGTTAAGGAGAAGGGAAGGAAGTGAGGTTTCACTGTTCTCTATCCCATGTCTGAGCACAAAGCCTCCCACGGCCACCTCTGATGGGCTCCCCTTTTGTCTGTCATTGAATAGGAAAACACGGTTTCAAACACTGTCCAAAAGACTTAGCACTCTTATATTCCAGAGTTACCGTCACACTTATAAATAAAAGGTCACCACCAGGGTCTTAGTGATCACTGCAACGTACAGGTAGGTCCTTGTCCTCATTAAGAAACCTCCATATGCAGCACATTTGACTGCTGTTATGTACATAAGGGCCCTGAGTTGGGGTGGGGCGTTCCCAGAGGGCACCCACGTGCCGTTCCCAGGATAGCACTGCCCACAAAGGCCAGGTCACCCCTGCTGGGTACCTCCGGGACTGCTTCCCCTCCAGTACATCTGTGTTGGTTACGGTTTAAATCACTGTCCTTGCCAGCACCCAGGAGCTCATCCCAGTGTGTTCCCCTCGGTCCAAAACACCAGAGACCTGCATAAATCCCACAGCCCCCAGTACAGGTTACTCTCAGGTCTGTCCCCGTTCTCACTGCTGCAGTAGTTACTGGTAAGGATCCAGTGAGAGGCTGTGTATAACTGTTTCACCGCACTTTGAGGGCGAAGGATGCATTGAAACATCTTTGCCAGTGACAACAAATCAGACTTTTTGCACTTTTCCCCAACTGCCTGTGGTTGACCAACAAAAATAGTTCAAAGACATGGCCTATCTTCCTAAAAGTAATCCATTTCCCTAGGTGTTCGGAGTCAATTATTTTTAAACTCATTTCTCAACAATAATAGTGTTATTGAGAGCAGTGGTTCTCAAGGGGTGGTCCAGGGGCCCTTAGGGGAGGTCCCCAAGGTCAAAGCTGTTTGCACAACACTAAGATGGTACATGCCTTGTCCACCACCACACTTGAGTATATGATAGAGTTTTCCAGAAGCTAAATGACAATGATGTTACAGATTGAATACAGAAGCAGATGTGTGAATCCAGCTGTTGTCACTTAAGACAGATATGCAAAGACATAAAACAATGCCACCTGTCTCATTAAATTGTTTTGGTCTTGGCAAATGGTTCCCACAAAATGTCATTTATGTTACTATGTAATGGTTTACTACTTTAAATGAACGTTATTTTAAAATGAATAAAAAATTTAAATGATTCATTTTTAATGTCAAATATGGCGAGTATCAACAGATATAAACAAAAGCTTTTTGGGGTCGTCAGTAATTTTTAGGAGTGCAAAGAGCTCCTGAGTTTAAACAGTCTGAGAACCCAGAGCTTTCCCCTACGGTAGCCACGAGCCAAGAGAAATCCCGCTGCCCTTCCCATTCCGCCAGGACCTGAAAGACAGTGGCAAGAACTGCTTCCGCATTTGGTTTTTCCGGACAGCCCCTCTGCCTTTCTCATTCAGTTCATGTGATTACTGAGAAAGTGGCAATTGCCAAGTATGAAACTGACTGTCACCTAAGTTCAGGCGAAGAGAATGAGGTGACACACACACGCGCGAAGGAAAAAAGGCCGGGTGTGGTAGTGTGTACCTGTAGTCCCAGCTACTCAGGAAGATCGCTTGAGCCCAGGAGTTCAAGGCTGCAGTGAGCTATGATCTTGAGACTGCACTCCAGCCCAGACACTAGAGACTCTATCTCAAAAAAAAAAAAAAAATCCTTCCCTTACAGCATTTGCTTCTCCAGGTGAAGCTGCACCTTTTAAAGGTACTAGGATCTCAAGCCACAGCCTATGGCGCAAAATTAATGCTTAAGGACCTTGGAAACTCAAGTCAAGAATTAACTTTGTATTTCAGCTGAGCACTCCTTTCTTCCCCTGGGATTAGCAAAAGCCAATGTCTAGTTTTGTTTGTTTTGGGAGACAGTGGCTCAAGTTCAAGACAAAGGAGTTCTAGCATAAATAACAGGATTTTCTGCATCAATTTTTACAGATCCACACACAGCTGAGAGTTAGGCGTGTGTAACAAGCAACTTCCAAGTACTCCTATCATTACTGCATGCACGGGGAGAAAAGAAAGCCTATTTTACTACTAAAAGCATGCTGTAAAAAGGAAAACGCTGTCTTTAAGTTATAATCCAACAAATCCAAAGGGTACACAGCCAGTGTCCATCTGGCCTGTGTGTCCCTAGGGGGCTCAGGGGCATCTCACGGGCCACTCCTCTAAGTGCAGGTTCATCCTGTTCCTGGTCCTGAGGGCTGCAGCCAGCAGTGGCCACCCCCAGCACCACCACAGGACCCCTCCCCCTCTGCCTAGACATTTACAAACCGCCTAGACATTTACAAACCGGGGCAAGTCCTCCTCAGTTAGGCAGACTGGGGGGTGGGGGGCTTAAGGGGGAAGGTGGGCAAGAACAGAGGCTTCAATCCCAGCTTCAATGTGCACTCCTCCCCAGGCTGCACTTCCCTACCTGTGAAGTGGGGACAATACTAATCTGTTTCCTGAAAGGTTTTCTGAAACTACACGGTGTCAAGAGCCAAATGAGCACAGCACTGTGCTGGCAAGCATGCAATAAAAGGCAGATGTCAGCTATTAAAATGACAAGGCCTTCCTCTGCAAGGGCTTGGGGACACAGGCCCTCTTAGATGAATCTACTTTGACAAATATTGACCAAGAGCCCCCTAAGTGCTGGGCACAGGGAAGAGAGGTGACCCCTGTTCTCATGGAGAGGCAGGGAGTGCTTCACTATGACCTAGCAGAGGTAACTGTTAAGTACACACGACTTTCTGAGAGTTTTCTGGGTTTGTTTTACAAAGGTAACAAATTCAACATAAGCTAACATCCGTCATCAAGAGACTAGTTTGTGAAAAATCAAGAAACATCTAGGCCGGGCACACTGGCTCACGCCTGTAATCCCAGCACTCTGGGAGGCCGAGGCAGGAGGATCGCTTGAGGCCAGGAGTTCGAGACCAGCCTGAGCAAGAGTGAGACCCCGTCTCTACTAAAAATAGAAAGAAATTATCTGGATAGCTAAAAATATATATAGAAAAAATTAGCCGGACATAGTGGCATATGCCTGTAGTCCCAGCGACTCCGGAGGCTGAGGCAGGAGGATCGCTTGAGCCCAGGAGTTTGAGGTTGCTGTGAGTGAGGCTGACGCCATGGCACTCTAGCCAGGGCAAAAAGAGCGAGACTCTGTCTCCAAAAAAAAGAAAAAGAAAAAGAAACATTTATATACTGGAATTCTTTAATGCCCAAATTAATGGATGATGAATCCCTTGGTTCACCATGGCAAGAGTTCCACAGCACCTGAGCAAACAGAGCAGGTGACAAGCCAGCCAGGCAGGGGCCACGTTCTCTAAGGCACCCGCCACACTCACAATCAGTTCACCAACACGTGACAACTGTAATGGCGCCCTTGCTGGTGCTTTACTTTCTATCTATACAGGCTGTTTAAATGTTCTACATATGTATTATCTTTGTATGCAAACACACTAAAGCTATCTTTATTTGGGGGGAAAAACTGATTTAATCTTTCTCTAAAAGTCTATTAAATACCACTTAAATGTTTCTATCAGCATATGAAAAACAAAACCAAGTGTCTAAGTTTGACAACCAGAGAGAGAAGTACCCGCTTCACGAATTATATATACGAATTACCACCTATTAAGTTTTATAGTCACAGATAGGGAATCCTTATAAAATATGTAGAATTACCTATTCAACTTACTTTCAAAATTACCACTGAAAAAAATTAAAAGGAGGCCTTGGCAACACAGAGCATCTCACACTTGGAGGCGGTGAGCCCAATTCTGACTCTCTTCTTTGCCCTCCTCTTTCCAATTAACATTTCCACTAACTATTAATCATATAACCTCCAGAATGGAATGAACATATATCATTTGATCCTAGCCACAAAGAGGCTAATATTGGACGTTCACTGTCAGGGACTCTACCATTTAAATAAGAAAGCAAACTGGAGACTCTGCTTAGGAAAACTTCCCTAATGGACTTCGGAGCCCTCCAGACACGTGAGGAATAAGGCCGATCAGACATGTGCCACAGTGCAGTACTCAAGGACAACAGTAAGCTGCCTTGTTGAACATGTTCAATCTTTCCTTTTCAAGAGGCAAATGGGGCCAGGTGTGGTGGCTCACTCCTGTAATCCTAGCACTCTGGGAGGCCAAGGTGGGCAGATCGTTTGAGCTCAGGAGTTCAAGACCAGCCTGAGCAAGAGCGAGACCCCCGTCTCTACTAAAAAAATAGAAAAAAATTAGCTGGACAACTAAAAATATATATAGAAAAAATTAGCCGGCCATGGTGGCACATGCTTTTAGCCCCAGCTACTCGGCAGGCTGAGGCAGGAGGATCGCTTGAGCCCAGGAGTTTGAGGTTGCTGTGAGCGAGGCTGACGCCACAGCACTCTAGTATGGGCAACAGAGCGAGACTCTGTCTCAAAATAAATAAATAAAGAGTCAAACGGAAGTCACTTGGAATCATGGGACAGGTGCGTAAAAAAGGTAAAATGTGTATTGTTAGCATAAGTATAAAACTATCAGGACCTGGCACAGCTCACAAATAAATACCACAGAAAAACCACTTCCTTGGGCTGCCCAGAACTGACTCGAGGGGAACTGGGACCCTGAGGCTGTGGAAGGACTTACAGTATCAACAGGACCTGCAAACTTCACCAGAGAGAATGGCAGTCAAAGTACCCATTCCAACCTCTCTCTCCTCACCTGAAGACAACCCGTCTACCCTTCAAGGCCGAACTGAACCACCTGGCAATGACACTTACCCTCACCCAGCCATTGTGATGCCCTCACACATGGGCAGTTTAACTGTCTGCCAGGGAAGAAAGCTGTAACCATGGCACTAGTCAGGGGCAGCCAACTGCACAACTTCATATTTTACTTGTGCCCTTTCTTATCACAACACAACTCACTATGCCTGAAATTGCCTGAATTCAATCAATTACTAAAAAGAGAAGGCTTTTGGTGAAAACCCAGAAAAAATTAAAGATATACATTATTCTAAAACAAGACAGGGAGCGACTTACACATGAAACTCTTTGTTAAAAACAAGTCTGCATGAACAGACTCCTCCCCACGCACACAGCAAGCAGGAAAGCGATAATGCTTGGACAACACATTAGGCAGCAAGTTTCACAACAAGGCTGGGTCTGGGTCTTCCCAGGGGACCCTTCTGAGACGTCTACAGTGTTTACAATGGTAAAACAGTGGACTAGCTACAAAGACAAATGTATAAATACACACCGACCCAAAGTGTCACTGAAGAGCTCTAGACTCCAGGGTACACAGCCAATGGCAAAACTCAATTTAAAGGAAGGAGCTGGAATAATCAAGGTCCCCACTAACAACCTCTCCAGCAGGACTGGGACAGGGAGGAGCCTTGCCTTCTCGGTCACTGCTGTATCCCTCCTTTTAACACAGAATGCAATAAATATTCCCGGAATAAACCAAGGTACGTATTTACTTCCTTAAAATGCATGCGGTAAAGCACTTTTCTTGGAAGCTTATGTCGGCCAGGGCATATGTGGCCCTAGGGAAACCACGGAACGTGGGCACCACGAGGCTACGTGAACACACAGACGACACCTTCACACTTGCCTCTTCCTCCAGGCTCAAACCTCATTCCACAGGCATGCAGGTGACTCGGATGTCACCATATGCGGCCCACGCACAGTTAAGAGTAACTTCAGTAACTCGTAACCCTTGTTACTACCCAAGGCCCCAACTCTCAGCTCGTGCGTCGAGGCGCCTCGAACTGAGCCGGAGCCGCGGACGCCGCGCGGGGCAGGGCCCCCAGCCCAGGTGGCCCCTTTCTGCTTCCAGGGCTACTGAAGGATGAAATACGTCACAAACATGGCCAGTGTTCGTCAAACTAACGCAGGACTCGTTAAAAAACTAAAACCCAGCGCGGTGAGGCTAGCACACACTGCCCTCTGGGGAGGCGACGCGGGCCTTCCGCGGGCTCCCCGGCCCCCGCACGCCCGGGCGCGCCCCTCCCCGAGACCCGCCGGGGATGGCTGGAAGGCCGGGCGGGCCGAACCCGGGCCGCAGTCCGACCCCGCCGGCCGGCTCGGCGCAGCTCCCGGCTCCGGCCCCGCCGCCCGCCCGCCCGCGCCGCGTCCCCGCCCCGCGCCCCCGCCCGCCGCCGCCATCTTCTCGGCGGGAGCGGCCCGCGCGGGCTCCGCAGCTCTCGGCGGCCGGGCCCCGGCGCCGGCCCCACCCACCCACCCGCTCGCCCGTGCGACCCGCGCAGCGACCGCCCCTCCGCCGGGAGCCCGGGACGCCACTTACCGCCGGCCGCAGGCCTCTAGGGTCTCGCAGCCATTTCCTTCAAACGCTGCGGAGCGGGCTGGCGGCCACCGAGACGCCGCGGGGCTAGAGCGGCGCCCCCGCGCGGCGGGCTGAGGGACGAGGCGGCCACCGAGACGCTGCGGGGCTAGAGCGGCACCCCCGCGCGGAAGCCCAGCCCCGCCCTGCGCGCATGCGCCCACCGCCCTTATTGGCGCTCCGGGCCTGCGCCGTTCACTTGCACAGGCCCGCTTCCTGCCTGGTTTCCCGACCCAAAGGGTGAAAGCTGGGGCGGGGCCCCTCGGCCGCATCCCTGGGAACGGCTCGACAGGGCAAGCGGAGCGTGGGTGTGGCCCCTCCAGGGGCTGCACTTTGGCCAGGCCTTCATTGCTGCCCGGCTCGGTGGGGCCGGGGAACTCCTCGGAAGACGATGAAGGTTTTTCTCTTCTCCAGACTGCACGTCTCAAACTCCGGGCCTCCCACGGGAGGCGAGGCGGCCCCAAATCTCTGCCTCTCCGCACTCACAACTACTGACCCGGAGCAAAGAATGCACCGGCGAATCTGCCCACAGGACCTGGAGGGACCGATTAGAAATTTGCTCTCAGGAGGGGAAAGTGGGGTCCGGCGGGTGTTTAGCCTTCCACTTGGGTTTTCTTCAGCTCACTCTATACTAAGTAGGGTGACACCCCATCACCCGTCTGTCCCTAGATACCTAGGGAAACATCGGGGTGGGGGTGAGCAGCTGCTGCCTTGAGGCACCCTGGTCACTGGCCATGGCGTGCCTGCCCGCCCCCCCCCACCGCGGTGAACAGCCATACACTCCCTGGAAGCTGGGACCCTCTAGCCTCTGTGTCAGCCCACGGCAAAGAACAAAAAGGGGTCCAGAGTGCAGTAAAGTCTCTGCGATGCTTCCACACGTGAACCAGGCAGGGGCTATGAGGCAGGTGTTCCTTTTACTAAACATCTGTAAAGATTACAAGTCCTGCCAGTTTCTGAGATCGTCAGTTTTCTTTAAAGGAAAACACACTTTGCTGCTGCTGGTGTGATTCTACCTTAATGGAATCTGGCAAGGATGGGTTCCACTCTTCCCTCGACTGTCTGCAGGTTGAGAAGAGAGGCGTTTGCCCTCAGATATTATGTAGTGAAACCAGACAGATGGGGTCGGGACCAGCTTGCACAGTGTGATCTCAGGCAAGCAGTCTAAGACGGTGGGGCTCACGTGCGGGATGAAGACCACAGGAGGCCTCCCTGCAAGGGGCTCTCTAAGTGGAATTGGTATGGGGGAACCTCTGCCCAACTCTTTGGCTGAGAATCTTTAAATGAAGTAAAAACAGCGATTGCTTTCTGTCAGAAGGTAAGCTTTTAGTAACAGACTATAGAAATGATCCCTGAAAGTAGTCTTAGAAGGTAAGCTTTTAAAAGATTTTAACTCTCAGGTGCAGTTTCAGGCTGGGCATTCAGAAAGAAGAAAAGGCACTGAGGGAACGGAAAGGGGAGGTGGACCAGGAAGCACAGGAAGACTCAGAGACTAGAAAACCAGGTGGACTGAGGGAAAGGCTAACGAGAAACGTGGGGAAACCAAGGAACCCCACCTGTCCTCACTGTAGTGCTCTGCTCTATGATGTGCAAGACGCAGGCTGTTCTAATCTCGCTGAGCCAGGGCCGCCACTGAGCAGGACGCTTCTCCCGCCACCCGCACAAACTGGCTCTGCTTTGGAGACCTGGCCTGACTGCCCACTCCGGGCCCTCTGCCTAAGGCGACTGTTGATGTCAGTGCTCCGTCCCACTTTAACTGCTGTCACTCCAGCGAGTTGCTCCCCCTGTTAAAAGGGAATTTGGAAGATTTACAGTTTGGATATTTTTTTAATTGAACTCTACTAATTAAATACTTTCTTCTAAACTTTACTTCCTCCTAAACTTATTTTGCAAGTAAAACCCAGAGAAGGAAACAATTAGTCTCCAATTGTCTCAAGAAATTCTTCCCTAAATATCCCCAATCCATAAACAAAAACCCACCAAGTGGCGCCGATTTACAACAGGATGTTGTTGGAAAGGCAGGAATGCGCCAAGAGCACTCCGGCAGGAAGCTTAATTGGTGGTCCCGGGGGGAAAACACCACGGGGTGTAAACAGTACATATGTATAATAGGTAGACACCGGTTTCTGCCACCCCCACCCACGGAGAAAATTTAGGGGAAGTTTATACAAGCGCGATCCCGGAAACTCAGCAATTCTTTCAAAACACTGCTTCCCGCGCTTTACCCCCTTCGTTAGAACTCAGGGTCCCGAGCAGAATACCGTGATCCCAAAATGAAAGAAAGTACTATGACGAAAACACTTCAGCTGGCAGCCTACTTTATTTCGGTTTAACTACAACCCCGTCAAAGGGAAGATTCTGTACATTCTCTTAGAACAATGTGACCCGGGCGGCCCCCGCGTGGCACCTTAGTTGTTCGCGCTTGGAATTCAAAGGGATGCGGCGCGGGGACTGCCCCCGCCGCGACCCTCCGAGCGGGGTTCGGGGTATGGACACAGTAAAGGAGCACAAAGGGGATGTGGGGGCACTGCGGGAGGAGGGACAGAAGGGGAGGGGAGGTCACAGGGGGAGGACGAACACCGGGCGGAACTCGGCCTCAGCCTTGGACCCGCTGGGCTCCTCCTCCCAGGCCTCGCGCGCAGGGAAGCGCCCCCAAAAGATTCTTCCAGAACTTAGGCGCAGACTGGGTGACGGCCGCAGGGCTCCACCTCTTGGCTACTCAGACGTGCCCGCTCTGAGCGTGGGCGGAGACGGAGGGAGGACGGTGGAGGGGAGAGGGAAGGGGTGGGAGGTGGAGGGGAGAGGAGAGGAGGAGGGGGAAGGGGTGGGGCGGAGGAGGTACGGCGCAGCTGCGCACTGGGAGGAGGAGGGAGACACCCTCTCTCCCGGTCCCACGCTTTCCCGGGTGCCCCCACACAGGGTCGGACCCTCGGCCACAGCGGGGGCTCCCTTTTCTGCTTCTCACCCTTCCCAGGTGCCTGGCACTCCAGGAGCACAGCCCTGAACTACTTGTGGAATGAAAAGGTAATTATTAATATAAAATACACGCTCCATTCCCCAGGAAAAAAATAAATCTAGCATTTTATTGCTCACAAAAGCTTCAACCACTGTGTATCTTTCCAGAAAGTGATGAATTTGCATTATATACGGCCAGCTAACTTTAGATAAATCTTCCTTGCATAGTACAATCAACTTACCAATGCTAAAAGATTTCAAGATCAAATTGGCTACTAACTCCCCGCAAAGCAAGAGAGTGAAGCACTAGTCTAGGGTGCCAATCGTAACCAGACCTAGGTCCCCAGCGGGGCCAACGCTCCGTCTGTGCATCGCTGCCAGGATAGGCGACTCCACAGAAATCACCCACTGAATGCGCTTGGTAGAATGCTGTTCAGGGACAGCCCATGGCAGAACCCAGGGGGCAGTGGGAAAGTTACAGGGAACTGGCAGGACAGAAAAAGGCCAGAAAACAAAACAAAAAACTCAAGGAAAATCTTGGGATTGGAAGTTAAACTTCCTTCGTGTTCCAACCCCAAAGACCTATAGAAAGCTGCAGCTGTAGAATGCGATGGAGGGTTCAAAGCAGCAAATGAGAACCACACCAATGTTCTGTCCTTTAGACAAAGGGATAAAAAGAATAGGAAAAGGGGAGGGAAATACGATGGGGAAAGGGAGTCACCTCCATGAATGCTGTTCCAAACAATTCACACATGTTGAATTTTTGTAGCTGGCATTAGGGATAGTGTCTTATCATTTGAACAACATTAGTAGAAAGCTATGCTACAACTAACTTTTCTTTTAATTATTAAAGTAACAAGGGAGGGATCTTTGGTCACTTTAGCCTCTGTAAGTTACTCCAGACAAAGCAACTATGAACTTAAAACAACACAAACAAGGCAAAAAGAACTGCAAGAGACAGGGAATTGAACCTAATGTACACGTGCTATTCTCAGTTCTACCACTTTCCAGAGATCTTTGGACAGAAAGAATGAGCTAATGTAGTTTTATATCTCTTGCCGTAATAAAACCCTAGTTTTGTTACCTAAACAAGAGTGAACACAATACAGAGCCATGCTTATTAGTCCTACCTCTGAGATGTCTACGTTTACCCTTTGATTTCAGTGAAAAGTAAATAAAACCCACTTCAGAAGAAATATTTTAATATGTACAAGGCATTAAAACTGTATTTCTTATCTGATTGGTTTTATCTCTTAACCATCTTTAAAGAACACATCAAAAAAGAAAGCCAAAAAAACAATGCCTTTCACAGATTTTGACAGAAAAGCAGTTTAAGGTGAAGCAGTGGTGCCCAAATAGGCCATTCACCTTGACAGGCTAATCACACCACAAAATACATAGCAGAGAAAAACGGGAAAAGTATACTTGCAGACGACTGAATTCCTAGGCCTGCCGGTGGGCATAAGGAGGAAGACGGTGGGCATAAGGAGGAAGACGAGGATGTCCCTGAGTTCAGAGTGTGACCAGATCAGACGGAGTTCCAGAGCAAAGGGGCAGGGCACCACCGAGTGCCCTCTGGGGTGTGGGGCTAAACTGTACAGGCTACAATTTAAGATTTTTCTTCTTAAATGAAAATACTTAAAAAGTGAAAGATTTTTTGAAGTCAAGTCTAAACAGTGACTTTTCAGAATTAGAACTTGTCCAGAATAATCAATTCCTGTCCCTACCTAGTTCACAAAAACACAGTGGTGAAACTGAGGAGCAGACTGGAGTAGATAGCAGTTTCCAAAAGATACCCCAAAGGGAAGTTCCGTAAATTACCGTTCCCATACCAGAATCTTTTTTCAGTTCCAAACTGAACTGCTTCTAAAATTCAGAAATTGACATGTTCAAAGGAGAGTAAGAGCTGCACAAATCTGCCTATAGAAGGTGGGGGGCCAAGAATGTTGTCTTTTATAGTTCTGCAAAGAAATGAAAAATCAGACATACAAGTGTCCCCTGCCGACAGAAAAGCATGTAAAGAGTAGATGTAAGAGGGTTTTACGTGGAAGACAAAAAGCAAAAGGCCTCATCTTCATCCAGCAAGTCTATCTTCCAGACGTTTGACCACAACAGCTGCCATCCTTAAAACATACAGACCTAGCTGTCCACATATGTATGTTTGTGCATATAAATTTACACATTTTTGTTAAATAAAAAAGGTCAAATCCCAAGCTAATAAGTGTCTATCAAATCCGACCAGCCAGGTCCTAAGGGCATAACTAAAGTCAATATGAACTAGTACATAAACAGTGTGTTGACCCGGTCCACTGCTCTTCAAAATAGTCTCTGTCTGGACCCTCCTACTGGTGGTCTGCGACAGCAGGACTGTATTACACCCCCCCAACATTTGTTTCAGTTTACAGTATGCTAGAGACAGTTTATGTCTTAACCTCAGCAGGAGTTAAAGGTTTTTAAAAAAGAAAAAAAAAAAAAAATCAAGAAAAATAGGCCAGGCGCGGTGGCACATGCCTGTAGTCCCAGCTACTCGGGAGGCCGAGGCAGGAGGATCGCTTGAGCCCAGCAGTTTGAGGTTGCTGTGAGCTAGGCCGACGCCACGGCACTCTAGCCCGGGCAACAGAGTGAGACAGTCTCAAAAAAAAAAAAAAAAAATTAATTAAAAAAATAAATAAATAGAAAAATACTACTACTCTTGTTCTTACCCAACCAAACTTAAGATATCCAGTGCTTTCTGATTTGCTAGTATAATCCAGAAAGGGAAATAAAATCAGGCGAACAGAGGCAGGGGAAGGGCAACCATATTAAACAATCCCTGGTAACAATGTTTCCTAGTGTCTGGGTTGGCATAGAGACTTGATATCAAAATATATGTGGCACAACTAAATAAAATTCTTCCGTACTCTAACGTCTTCTCTAAGAAATTTTTAAAAAACATCATGAAAGCTAGTCTATGAAAATTGAAGTCTAAGTATTTCCTGTCTACTTGTGCTAATGATTCTGAGCAGCAACAACTGATGGGTTTATAAATAATCCCGAAAAATTAGGTTTTACCAAATCTCTTTGAAAGCCAGGAGGCTCCAGTTTGGGTGGGTGTGTGTGGGCGTATGATTTTATGCTTTTGGGTTTTGAGAAAACAAAAACATCCACCAAAATAATGTGGTTTTGTGGAACATGGCTGATGTCCTGGTTTTTGGAAATTCTAGGATTTGAGTAAAAGCAGCATTCTATTTTATTCTCAAAATACTTTTCCCTTTTTAAAAACTCATTAATGTTTTAAGACTAATATACCTTTAGCACCACTCTTTTAAAGAACTGTTACCCTCTTTCAAAATGAAACAACTTCTCAAGTTCAAAGCCATTGCCACCCCTGCAGACCAGCAGAAGCTCTGACAACCTGGCTGCTGACCCTGGCCAACTGTGATGTCAGGCCAGTGGCTTCCCTCTTCCACGGGCCCACCTCTATCCAGTCAGGAAGCTCAACCAGTTAATGAGCCCACCAGCTGCAACACTGGTCAACTTGGTCCCTGCCCTGCAGCCTTGGTGCCACTGCATGCTGGGGTCTTCAGGGCTCTAGCTGGGCTGCACCCCTCCACTTCTCTCCTTACACTCCCCATGGAGACTTCATGCCCACGTGGCAGTGGTTACCTTTATCTCTGCCTGGATCTGGGTCCATCCATTTACCTGCTCCCCTGGCCTCTCCAGTTGGATGCACTGGATGCACCTCAAAATCTAAAGCGTTTGGAAATGAGCTCATGACTTCTGACTCTCCCCCTCAATTCAGACTCTTCTCTGGTGTTCCCTATTCAGACAATGGGCTCATCCCATAAGCCCAAAGGCCCGAGCCAGAAGCCTAGACATGACCCTTGACCCTCTGGGCTCCTCCTCAGCCCCCTCACCTGTTGCCACAGTGTTTGGGGGGATCCAGCCCACTGCTCATTTCTCTGCACATCTGCTGTGTGGCCCTAATCGCTTCTGAAAGCCTTAGTCACACTAGTTGTCTCACCTCGCCCCTCTCACGGCAAACAAACGTCTTCCATTCCCACTATGTCACTCAGCTTCTTGCTGTGTCACCAGTGACTATCGAATGGTGTCGAACTTAATCCACCATGCCCTTTCTCTGAATAGACTGTGTTAATCAACTCTTCGGTCCAGCCCTCATCCTTCCTTGAGCTTTAGGTGCACCGCACAGGCATCTCCAGATCGGCAGGGCACACAATGAAGCCACCTTTCCTCCCCTTCTTTCACCCTCGTCACCATCATTCTCAGTAGTGCTGCCACCCAATCAGCCAGGGCGCATATCTGAGCTCCTGGACTTCTCCAGTTAGCGCCTACAGACCGCCAGTCACCAAGGACTGCTCTCTCCCTCGAAGTGAAGAACTCCCCTTTTCTGTTTTTGCTACTACTGCTTTTAGTTTAAGGTCTTCATTGTTATTCACTCATCCCTTCATCTACTCAACAAATATTTATCAAACTCCCACTATGAACTAGATGCTTCAGCCATAATCAGATCCGTCCCAGCTCTCAGGAAGCTCACACTTCTCTGGTGAATCTTGCCATCCTCTCAGGCATCAGCGACTTGGGACAGTGTGCTGAGAGCTACAAAGGGATAGTTCAGGATGCAACGTGAGCATACAGGAGAGGTACTCAATCCAACTTTGTAGGGAAGATTCCCCAGGAAAGCCACATCTCTGTTGAGTAGGTGAGTAGGAGTTAGCGCAGGGAAGTGTTTTACACACAGGGCCCAGCTTGTGAGAGCCAAAAGATAAGACAGCTTGGTGACATGGTGGGGTGGCTGGAGCAGAGGTCAGAATAAGGATTGGTGACACTTTGCTAGGCTAACTTTATGTAGGCAATTGGGGAGTCCCCAAAGCGTGCTAAGAGGAGGACAGAGGCAACGAGAGGTGGCTTTGGGAGCGATCACCCTGACTGCTGTGTAGGTTTCAGAGAGGAGTTGGCAGGACTTCTGGGAGGAACATGAGTTAGGAAAACATCCTGGCAATCCAAAAGCAAAGATGACCTCAGTGTTATGGTGGAAGAAGGTGGGAAACAACAGGATGGAGTCAGCTTCTAGACAGGATTAAGGAGATGGAGTTAAGTAGGACTTGGTAACTGGCTGGCTGCTGGGAGGAGGGGCATTGGCCTATGACCCACAGGAAGGCCCCGCCGAGCAATGTTCCATTTCCTTAGGGCCCTGGCACTCAGGCCTTTTGCTCCTGCTTCCCCTTGCACGCTTTTTCGTTGACACCTAAAAACTGTTTCCCGTAGGGCTTAGTAGTTGCAAACGAAGTCATTACTGACATGTACTGCACACATCTGCAGGTTAAGCAGATGTGTGTCAAAACTTTGCACCTGCAGATTTAGCTCTTCCAATTAAGGGAAAAAGTCCACATCCAGTCCTCATTTGCAACCTATTTGCCGAATTGGACTTATTTTCTGTGAGGAAAAGCCCGGCATTATTCAATTCACTTTTAAACAACCACACGAAACCATCTCAGCCCCGACTTCAACTTCAGAAAGCCGTTCGGTGAGTTTCTCACCGGTGAAATCAGGGCCTGCCCCCTCAAGGATTCTAGCACTTCTTCCCGAAGCGCTATCAACTCTTTCAACGTTGCTCACCAGCAACGGAAAAACGAGACCCTGCAATCGTCTCGAAATAGCTGCAAGAGATGGGTGTTTGCATTCGTCCTAAGCAATATAAGCAAATAAACAAGAAAACGTCCATTTAGGGCCCGAGCCGGCGCTCCTGGAGCCACTCCAGGTCCCCTGCGTGCCCCGGCCCCGTCCCGAGCCCGCCGGCCGCCGGTGCGCGCCCCACAGCCGGTGGCCACCTCTGTCCCATCCTCGCGCCCCCGGGCCGTGCAGACCCCCGGCGCGGCCCCGGGAGGCGCCCTGAGGGCAGGCCCTTCTGATTTCTCATCCGGCCTCCAGCGAAGACGCGCTCCGTAACACTCGAGGAGCAAGCCCACGGGACTCACTTCCACGAACAGAAAGGTGAACTCCCGCCCGGCCCGGCCCCTCCCTGGGCCTTGGGACGCGAGCCTCGGCAGGCCGCCAGCAGGAAGGGGACTCCCGTCTCGCCTCAGGGGCGGCGACGGGCACCCGGCGCCTTTCCCTCGCCCCACCCCATCCACTGTGGCCTCACACAAACGAGAAAGGAGCTGGGACCTTCGCCTCGACTCAGTCCAGACGTCGCGATCCCAGCGCAAGGTTTCCGCACTCCGACGCCTCCGCGGCAGCCATTTTGCGCAGAGGCGGGCGACGCCTTTTGACTCTCGCGCCAACCCGTAGAACGAGGGCGCCGCGAGGGGAGCTCTGCGCAAGGACGGAAGCTGAAGCCTACACTTCCGGGCGGCCGCCCGCCCCGCCCCCCTCCCGGGAGGGCTTCATTGGTTGCCGGCTTGAGATCTCGCGAGAGGTGTTGAGGGGGCGGCCGTCGGTGTGTCTGCCCTCCTGCTCCCCGCCCCGCCCCCGCCTCTGCCGCTGCTTCTGCCTCCGCCTCCCTCTGCCCGGGCGTCCCCGCCGCCACCGCCGCTCCTCCCCGGCTCCGGGAGCGGCCGCGGAGCCGCCGCCGCCCAGACCGCGCAGCGCGGGAGGCGGGATCCGCACGGTAAGATGGCCGCGGCGGGCACAGGAGGCCTGGCTGAGCGTCTCCGCGGGGCCGGGCCGGGCCGGGCGGTGGGGGCCGGGGCCGGGCGGACACATCGGCGGCCCCAGAGTGCGCCCCGCCCACCGAGGGCAGCCCCAGGCGGGCTGACCCCTGTCTGCGAGGTGTTGGGGGTCAAAGGTGCGAGCAGGCGTCGGAAGTTCCGCGCGTTTTTCTCCGGGGGCGGCGGCGGCGGCGGCGGCCCGTGTATTTGCAAATCAAGCTGCCCTTTTTCCTCCCGGCCCGAACTGGCGCCTCACGTCGTGTGCCTGGAGTTGGTTCGGTTTCTAGGCTTGAAGGGAAGGTGTGTGGAGTGAGGGCTCTCGCGGCAGAGGTCGTCCCCAGCCGGAACAGTGGTAGTTACTGGAAACTTTGTACATCTGCCTCTGTGAAGAGAACGATTTTTATAACACTGTCGTTAAAACAAAATTTTCTGCTTTAAAGCAGAAACGGGTGAGAACGTAAATTATTGCCTGGAAAGCAAATGTTGGTTGTCTTCAGAATTTGTTTGTTTCTGTTGAATATTTAAGTGCTGGAGTTTGAGACTACTGAGTTCTTCCTACAGAAAACAGAACAGGCCAGTTCTCCAAAGTTGTTGCTTTTAATAAGCGCACTTACCGCCAGGGAGTGGCACTAGTGTGATTGCTGACTGCCAAATGGAACCCGAGGGAAAGGTGCCTTTCCTAAGGGACTTTGAAGATCGCTGCTAGTTACCTTTACTTGTTGTGAATAACAATTTGATCTTCATGAGCTTTACAGTTGACTGTAGCTACAGGCGGTGGGTGTTGGAGTGATGACATCTCTTGGTTTTACCTTACCTGCTGTTCCACAGCACGTTTCCCTTGGTGGTGCCTCCATCCCTGCTGGCTCTCCAAGTTTGGTACCCTCCAAGAAACTGAGGACTTGGCCATGCGCCCCCTTCACATTCCCTATCTACTCTCCCTAAGTGATCCTTGCTGAACTCTTGGCTTTAAATATCTCTTTTTCCCCAGATGTTTCCCTAGTTAATGTTTCCAGCGCTAAGCTCAGGATGTCATCCAGATGCCTGCGTGCTGCCCAGCTGCATGTCTGGCAGTCCTCTCATACCTGCCCTGCTCCTCAAACCTGTTCCTCTCCCAGGCTTTCCTGATTGTGGCCCCATCCTCCAAGGCCTCTCACGCTCAAAACCGTCCTCAGTTCTCTTTCTTTTGTCCCTCCATGTTCAGTCCAGCAGTAACCACTGAGTCTGTGGCCAGCGCATCTTGGCCTGGCTGTGTTTCTCCGTCTCTTCTGCTGCTGTCCTCTCGCTTGGGTGTTTCCTTATTGGACTGCTGCTCAGCTCTCACCACCCTACATCCGTCTCACTGGCAGCTGGGAAACCAGACATCTTGTAATTTTGTAATTTATTGAAGCAATCTAGCACATACGTTGTTTTGTGATGTATATGTCAGGAACAAAGGGTAAAAGCGAGGTGGACGGTGGTGTGCTGACTGCCTGTCTCAGGAGCCCACTGGCAGGCCCAGCACTGGCAGAGCTGCCTCTGTGGCCCCAGCCATCTGCCCCTCCTCCCACCCGTAACCACCTCCTGACCTTATTTAAAAAAATAAAACAGTTTTTCCATGTTCATATTTATTACTTAAAGCACACATCATTTAGTTTGTCTTGTTCTTTACAAAACTCACGCCACACTCAGGCCTCTACTGCAGCTTGCTTTTTTCATTCAGCATTGTTTGTGGGAGTCATTCATGTGATTGTGTGAGTTCATTTATTTGACTGCTTTCTTAAATTCTGTTGTGTGCATACGTGACCACAGTCCCTTCTCAGCAGTGCTAAAATCCAAGTATCTCTGAAACCAAAAGTTTTTGGTTTTGTTTTAACATACTTGGTGGCAAAACCTTACATGGTAAATTTTAATAGCCTCTATTGCACTTACTATAAGTACTCACCTATTTCACTGAAGAAATAGTGTCTGATTATGGGGTGCTGCCCCAGACCCCAGTGAGGCTCTTGTATGATAAATTGTGTCATATAATCTTTGTACAGCATGAGACATCCTGAATTCTAAAACACATATGTCTGTCCAAGGGCTTTCGCACATGCCATTGTGGTTCTGTATGCCACGGTTCCTTTGTTATTGCTGCTGTTGAGTGAACATTTAGGTAGGTGGCTTCCACATTTTTTGCCATCATATAGCATGTAATTCTTTCTCTTATAACTCTCCAGTGGAGAATCTAAACACTTCCCTCAGCTATTACTTTTTTCCTGTAGAAATAAATCAGAATGAGTTATGCAGAAAAACCCGATGAAATCACAAAAGATGAGTGGATGGAAAAGCTCAATAACTTACATGTCCAGAGAGCAGACATGAATCGTCTCATCATGAACTACCTGGTCACAGGTAATGGCTTGAATAAGGGTATTACCACTTAAATGTAGTTCTCCCTTTTTGTACAAATAGTGCTTTACCACTGAAGATTGATGGTAAAGTTATGTTGTGTTTAGACGTTATAAAAACATATGCTAAGTTGATAAAGTTTTAAGTTATCATGTTAAAGATAACCTTTTCTGTAGAGGAGATAATCATTCCAGGTCTCTGAGACCTGTGGTAAAAACCTGTTTCTTGGCCTTTGACAGTTTTATAGGTAGATAATCCCAATAGTTAAGACTGTTCTGAAGTACATTTGAAGCCCAAGCAGTTGAACTCTTCTGGCCGGTCTGGTAAAGTGTACCGGCCTGTGGGGGGGGGGGAACAGGAGTGCCGCAGGAAGCTGCACTCAGACCCTCTTGACACGGGAGGAGGAGAGACAGGGCTGTATGTGGAAAGAAAATCCAGACGTTTTCAAAAGACATAAAATGGAAAGTTGGTCTCCCTCCTGATAGTCTTCAGTCTCCCCTCCCAAATTCATCTCTTTTACAAAGGTTTTGGAGGCCGGGCGCGGGGGCTCACGCCTGTAATCCCAGCTAATCCCAGCACTCTGGGAGGCTGAGGCGGGAGGATCGCTTGAGGTCAGGAGTTCAAGACCAGCCTGAGCAAGAACGAGACCCTGTCTCTACTAAAAATAGAAAGAAATGATTTGGACAGCTAAAAAATATATATAGAGAAAAAATTAGCCGGGCATGGTGGCACATACCTGTAGTCCCAGCTACTTGGGAGGCTGAGGCAGGAGGATCGCTTGAGTCCAGGAGTTTGAGGTTGCTGTGAGCTAGGCTGACGCCACGGCACTCTAGCCCGGGCAACAGAGCAAGACTCTGTCTAAAAAAAAAAAAAAAGAAAGGTTTTGGAAGGTGGTGAGGAAACCTAGGCCTGTAGTTGGGGGAGGGGGAGGCACACGCTGGGTTTGATGTGGAAGGGAATTGCAGACTCACACTGAGAGGTCACCGTGGGTAGAGCCCACACTGGAGGTGCAGCTGTGCTGTGGAGGCAGAGCCAGTATTTCTGCCTCACCTGGGACCACAGCTGCAGCTTCAGGCCTCCTCAGCCTTGTCAGAGGAGCCCACACCGGCACCTGGGCCAGCAGTCCTTCTGGCCTCTTTAGCTGACTGGTTAGAGTTTTGGGCGGGGTGGAAAGGGGTGAAGTGTACTCGAATTCTCGTGTTCTATATTTTGAGGGTTACCTTGTACATCACCAAGATGTTCGTACCAAGTCCTAAGAAAGTGTTGTTCCTACCCGAGGTTACGTAACTGAGGCAATTGGGCTTTCTGGAGACACGAGGCCTTTGCGTGAATTCTTCGCTCACTTTCCTAGTAGTGAAGATGGTTCTCATTTTCAGAGGGCTTCAAGGAAGCAGCGGAGAAGTTTCGAATGGAATCTGGGATTGAACCTAGTGTGGATCTGGAAACTCTTGACGAGAGGATCAAGATCCGGGAGATGATCCTGAAAGGCCAGATCCAGGAGGCCATCGCGTCCATCAACAGCCTCCACCCAGAGCTCCTGGACACAAACCGGTACCTTTACTTTCATCTGCAGGTACGTGTCAGAGGAGTCTGGTGTGGATGCTTGATAAGGCTATTTGCAATGATTCCGAAATAACTAGGCTAATTTGCATTAATAAAATATTGTTTTATGTGGGGAAGGGGTTTGAGTTAACTGCTATCTTATGTATTCCAGAAGCTGTTTTTTGCTTTTAAAATGCAAATGTAGTAACTCAGAGATGCTGTAAACATGTTTCCTTGAGATGCCCTTTTACCTGAAACCGAGCACCAGCTTGCTGGCTTGGCGGCCTGGGTGTGTGGTTGAGCTTGTCTGTCTTTGCCGTGGACCAGCAGCAGCATTTGATCGAGCTGATCCGCCAGCGTGAGACGGAGGCGGCGCTGGAGTTCGCGCAGACGCAGCTGGCGGAGCAGGGCGAGGAGAGCAGGGAGTGCCTGACGGAGATGGAGCGCACGCTGGCGCTGCTGGCCTTCGACAGCCCCGAGGAGTCGCCCTTCGGAGACCTGCTGCACATGATGCAGAGGCAGAAGGTAGAGGCCGTGCAGGCAGCCTCCCTGTCCTCCCTGTCCACGCGTGGCTTTGTGGTGTGCAGGAGAGGCAGGGGACATCCGCGCATGGGACACCATGGTGTGATGGTGGTGGTTCTTCCTTAATTTTTCAGCTTTTATCTCACTGAACCAGGAACAGTAGAGTTTGTGACTATCCGAGAGTGTTCAACCCCCTTTGCTTATTTTCCTTAGTTAACCTTCTTCCTGTTTATTTGGAGACTCTTAGAAACAGATGTCCTACATATTTTTAAATTTAAAATCCCTTATTCTGAAACTTTTCTCTCACTGCTACTTTTGTGTCTGGCCCAACATGCCAGCTCACGGCCTCCCCGGAGCCGGGTCTCTCTTTCACCACGTCCTGACGGGCTCCTTCTAGGGCTCTGTCCTGCGCCGTGGTGGCAGGACCACCTGTCCTTGAGGGTCCACTTGAGGCTTGTTAGCAGGGAGCTTGTGTCACCTGCTGCACTGGCCTTTCCCTCCCACAGTCCTCAGCACTTTGAGCCTCACTTGCACTTACCTGCCATCGAAGCCGATGGGACGTCAGCCGACCAGACTGTGAGCTCCCCCAGGCGAGAACTGTGTTTCACTCCTGAGCATGCCTCGCGGTCAAGGGTTTAATGTTTGTTTAAAGAAATAAGCTTCTTGTATAAAAAAGGTTTCCGAGAGTATAAAATGCATTTTATTAACAGGCTATTCTTGCTGGTGTTCTGTGTGTGGTGGTTTTATTGGATGTATTTATTTTCTAGGTGTGGAGTGAAGTTAACCAAGCTGTCCTAGATTATGAAAACCGAGAGTCAACACCCAAGCTGGCAAAATTACTGAAACTACTACTTTGGGCTCAGAATGAGCTGGACCAGAAGAAAGTAAAATATCCCAAAATGACAGACCTCAGCAAGGGTGTGATCGAGGAGCCCAAGTAGAGCCTGCGCGGGGCCCGCACCGCCCCTGCGGCACAGGACTCGCCTCCGCTGCGTCTGCGACTGGAAGATTCTTACTGCAGTAGAGTGCTCTTTCTTCCCCCCTTGTACCTTTTTTTTGACCCGGCATCTTTTTTAAAGGGAAAAATGGCCTTTTAAGCGCTGGAAAACTCGCAGTGAAGCGCTGTCTGTTTGGAAGTCTGCCGCAGACTCTGCGGTCCATGCTCGAGCCTTGACAATAGCAGTTTGCTTTTCCGGAGCTCCTGGGACTTTGGCTGCTGGAGGATCTGGTGGGCCCGGGAGCGCTGCGGCGTCAGGAACGTCAGTCAGACTCGGGCCTCCCAGCGAAAGTGCGTGAGCAGCACAGACCACGACCCTGCTCTCTCTGGCTCGTGGCAGACAGCACGTCTTCTCCTTCTGCGTCTCGTCGGGCCTTCAGCTACGAGTTTTTCCTTTCCTTACCCTTGGCTTTTTGTTTTTTCATAGGAAAGAATCTATAAATTTGTAAATGCTAATTCAAAGATGACTTGTGTGTGAGGGTGTTGCGTTTGATTTGTTTTTCCCTTTCGGTCTGGGTTGTGTGGCTTTGGGGAGATGTGTGTGAGAGGGCGGGGCCATGTGTTTTTTAATTTTTTAAATATATATTTTGGTGCTGTATGTGGTGAGAGACTCCTTCATAGTGGGTCAGTGACCCTTCTCTTCTAGGCAGTTTTGCTGAAAATAAAGGTTTCTCTTTGATTTCAAGAATGACCAAAACGGCCTCTAAAAAGTTCTCATCCTCTCAAACGATGCTTTGTTTGTTTTCGGGGCGTACTTTCCCCTGTGATGATGTCAGTGGTGGTGTCTCGTGTCTGCGGCTGACAAGGCTGGCTGGCCCTGTCTGTGTGCCTGGGGGGCAGCCCTCGGTGGGCGGGGCCGGGCCTGGGCAGGAGGCTCTGGGCAGATCATCCTCCAGCGTCTCTCTGTTGTCAGCCGCTCTACAGGGGTCCCACTTCTGTTCACTCGCAGCCTTGTGTCCAGTGGTGGCGGGAGGCAGTGGCGCGGTGTGGCGTGGTCACGGGCAGGTCAGTGCAGTCGGCGACAGGTGCGTGCCACGTAGCTGGGCGCAGACGTGTTTGATGTGTTGCAGCGGCCGGCAGGTGCAAGTGACCTACTCAAGCAACGCTAAGGGCAGGTTTTGTGGGTGGCCACAGCACTGCCAACCCCTCAGCGGGGCCTGTGGGGACAGTGGTGGGCACTGTCCTGCTGGCAGCTGAGCTGGGGAAGCTGCTCCACTCACCGCGCAGCCAGGGGCAGCCGCACAGACAGGGCCAGGCTGCGGTGTGGGGCCGGCCTGCCAGCGCCCGCACTGGTCGGGGTGTCCGCCTCTGCTGGGGCCGTCCCCTCACACTCCTGTACCCCTTGAGTGTTGGCCGTTGAGTGTCTGTGGCACGGTGGCCGGCTGGCAGTGCGTTCTCCCTCTGGCTGGGAGCCCGGCGTGGTTGTGTCCCAAGCTCCGTGCTTCCGTGTTCAGTGGGCAGGACTTTGGCAGTGTCTACTTTTACCCGGTGTTTCTACGGCCCAGTAGGACGCTCAGAGATAAAACTGTTGCGATCGTCATAAAAGTACTCTGGCCTGTGGACTGACCCTTAGGCTGCCCTTTTGGTTTGGTGAGGATGGAGTGCTGGGAGGTGGCCCTTCCCTGACCCTGAAAATGACGTGTCTGACCCCTGCTGTCTCTGCAGTCACCTTCAGATGCCACCTTCAGGGTTATTTCCTGCGGCTTGAGGATAAAAACAAGTTAGACAGAAAGGGAGTTTTAATCTTCAGGTAGTTAATGGGTTAAACACAACTGAAGCTAGAAGAAAAGTACTAGAAGAGGGATAGAGGTAAAAATACGTTTTTTGAACAGCACCAGAGAAGGCAGCATCTTGCCAATTGTCTTCTGTTGCTAGTGTGTGAGATCGTTTACATGCACAATTAATACATCGTCAACCTGACGTACTCCCAGGGTGAGGGAATGAGATGTGCAGCAGTGGGGCGCCCCGTCTTGAGGGGTTACCCGCAAACCCGTGAATGGGGTCCGTCACGTGCACGGAATGTTATTAAGTGATCACGGTACAGTGTTGGCATTTCACCTGCCAGTTCAGTGAGTAGCTTCCATGGCAGCGCGGGGACCCAGCGTGAGGCAGACGCCGTGGGACTCGGAAGGCTCGGGTGCTCTTGTCTTCCTCACCCGGCTGCGTTTGTCCTCGTGCTGTCAGTGGGCTGGGAACCCGGGGAGTCTGCACGCTTTGCTGTTTGCCGCCTTTGTGCAGTCTTCGTTTTTGCAGCAAGGAAATGAAATTAAGCCACTTTGGGGTAATAAATATTCAGTATAATTTGGTTTTTCTCCTTTGTCTCATTTTGTATCTCACTGTTGTGTTTATAAAATGTGGTTATGTTTTACAGGGTAGTTTATTTCTTTTTATGCTTTCTGGTGGAAAGTGCCTTGAAATAAATAAACTTTGAGAATATTCTGGTGCTGTGTCCCTGACAGCATGGAGTCGTGAGGTAACCCCTGGTCTGGGTCTTTCTGAAGCGTGGGATTATTGCAAAGCACATGGGGACTAACACATTTGCCAGTCGAATGTGGCAGGTTCTAGAAAAGGCAGAGCCTGGTAGGGACCGAAGGCTCCACGGCCTGCGACTAGAGAGCGGTGGCCCCGTGTGCATGGAAACCGCAGACTGAGTCCGCTCGTGCCTCGGGGAGGCCGAGACGTTCTCACCGTCCAGCGAAGGCGTGATCTGAAAACATGTAGACAGCATATGTTGAGGGCAGTTTTTGTAAGGCCATATAATTGTTTTATTTTCTTATTTCTGTATGCTGTTAGTTTTGGAGAGTTGCGGAACCAGGAGTTCCAGAAAGAATGTTACCCGTTTTATGATAAACACCACGACATCCTTGGGGTGGTGGAGCAGGTTCCCCTCTGGGTTGGTGCGGCCAAGGCTCCGCGTGAACAGACGGATAGCGTCACGCGTGGAGGGGTCTGTCTCTTCCCTGCGACTGAAGACGTTGAGTTGCACACGTAGGATCTCTAGTGGGGTGGGCGCCTGCCAGACCCGCCAGCTGACACAGCTGCCTGTTGTCATCGCCTTCAGTCATTTTTGCTTTGTTGACATGTTTTATCCTGATAACATGCATGTTACTTTTTACAACAGGTATGTTTTTATTTCAGAAATATGTTCGTTTTTTCAGATTTTTTGTGAATTGTGAGCATGAGTCATTTGAAATTCTGTCTCAAACCGTAGCCTGTGGTGGTTCCTGTTCACGCCTGGCTCTGCAGCCCCTCAGTCCACTGAATACAACCCCCCCTTATGTCCCCCCGGTATCTTCTGAGAGTGCAGAAGGGGTGGCTTTTGCTGCCTGTTCTTAATTTGATAGTAAAAGTTTTCACGTGTTTCTCAGAATGGTCATCTGAAAGCCCTTTTTTGTTTCATGGGATATTTTAATACAAACAAGGAATTAAATACTAATACTTTTTGTCACTGAAAAGTTGGTATGTTAGAATTGGAAGGACGGCAGCAAGTTAGTTTCATGTGACTTCATGCTTTGGTTTTGATCTGTCCCCACGCCGACAGCACTGATCTTTTCTTATTGTGTCTCTGTATAGTTGTGTGTGTTTAGTTTGAAATCTGTCATCTGTCCTCTAGGGTTGTGGCACTTATGTTCATAATCTAGTCTCCTTTTTGTAAAGGAAATAGAACTTTTTGAGCTACCCACTGCATGATTTTAAGCTGATTGGAATAGCCTAAGTAATTTTTCTTTTTTTTTTTTTTTTACTTACGAAAATTTCCTAACATATCAAAAATAGGGGGAATACTACGTACACCGCAGACCTCCACCACCGCCTCGAGCCCCTGGCTGGAGATGACTGCAGGGGTCCACTCTGGGGTGGCGCCCGTGCTCTCCGGCCGCCGGGACCTCCACGCGGTTGTAGGACACTCTCGAAGGACTGAGGCCGACTGCAGGGCCTGCGTGTGGCGTGTGGAGGGACAGCAGTGTGCCGGGGCCGTGCGCATCTGTGCTCACCAGGTACCAGAGAGCAGAACTCCGGCCCTTCCGGTCACTTCTCCCTGCGTGGCACCGACACGTGTCCTGGATGTCAGCACGCACTTGCCACTGACGTTTGCCTCACCCTTGCAGGCAGCAGCGCGGTGGCTCTTCACGGCGGTGGGTGACTCTGCAGGACAGTTTGAGAGTTCAGTGGGGACCACAGTTCCTTGCACATACGACCTGCCTGTCTTAAATATCCTGCCTTAATTTTGAAATGCCATCCTTGCTTGTGACTTTTTTACGTACATAAGAGTAGAATACAGGCTTGAGTGGGCCTTTGGTGTAACCAGCTGCGGCCGAATCTTCTATGGTGGAGTGTCCTGAGCGGTTTTGCCTTTTCCAGAGGCCACGAAACAGCCCTGGTGGTAAATGCGCCTGAGCCACAGACCAGGGGACACGGGGTGGTTGCTGTGGGGGAGGAGCTGAGGTTCCGCCTGTGGTGATGGGTAATAATCATGTCCCCACACTGTGGGTGGGGCTGGGATGTGACACGGCGATTCCCTGCAGCAGTTCACCGTCCCCTAGGTGGAAGGCCAGGTTTCCAGGTCCAGTGTGACCATGACAGAGAAGGAAACTGATCAGGTGAAGCCTGTAGACAGACCCGTTTGCACCCGGCTATAACCGAAAAAATTAACGAAAGAAGTGACAACTGAAGACCAGTGGATTTTGTCGTGGGCACCTTCCGAGCGGGTGTGTTCCTACACGCAGGTCACTGCCTGCTCCCTGCTGGCCGTGCGCGAAGGGCTCACCTCCTGCCGGGCTGGCGGGCTGCAGACTGGCGTTCCGAGCTTTGGAGGGAGGGAGGCTTCTGGCACGCAGTTGCTTGCCATGCCCTGGGCGGCCGCCTGTGTGAAGAGGTGCCCTGCGTGTTGGCTGGTGGTCTTCACGTGGCTGTGACCTCTGCTTCCAGGAGCACGTGGGGCTTTGCCCACACGTGCTGGTCTCACGGCTGTGGATCATGGGGTCTGGCAGTCGTAATTTCCCCACCTGGCTTTTGAAAGTGGAGCAAGCCGACCTGTCACCAAGGATCGTCTGTCATGGAGTGTCCCAGAGGAGCGGGGGAGGTGGCGGTGGCCACCGGCCAGGCGCTGGTCCCTGCCGGTCCACCCCTTCCCGTGCCCGGCCAGTCCTTAATCTCTGGGCATTCCAGTTGTAGAAATGCTGAACGGCCATGTTTCTAAGATTCAAACAAGGAATTTACCGGCACTTTGAGAAGAATGAACTGTTCTAGAACCTTCCAGGGTTACTCCCTGTGTAGAGCCCACATTGCACTCCGTTTGTTGTGTCCTGAAGTTCATCTTTCTGGTTTCTGGTGAAACTTCACACAGTTCTTTGTCCTGTTTTGTGGACGGTTCAGTGTTGACTCAGCTCTAGAGGTGCGCCCCATCCCCTGTCGGCCCGTGCAGATGACATCCAGACTGTGACGGGGAAACGTAAGGGGTCAGTCCCACGGGTCAGTCCCACTCGTTCGCACTTCTCATCTTGAGAATTGTCCAGGTGGGGCTGAAAAGGGGCAGGGGTTGCGTGGGTGCAGGGAGGAGCCCCCGGCCTGGGTCTGGTGTGTCTTCCTTTGTGCCGGGGGCTCCTCGAGGTCTGCGGGGGCCTGGGCGGGGCTGCAGCAGAGGCCGTGGTGCGGGGAGCCGCAGCGGTGGCTGTGGAATGGCTCTGAAAAGCCGGTGTGTGTCCCCCACAGCAGCCCTTGCGATAAACTGGGGTTAGGGCAGAGCCCTCCAGGAGTGCAGGCCTGTGGGCGCCGGCGTGACAGCTGTCACCAAGGCCACCCTCCACCCTTGGAAACCCAGGTGTTAGCTGCCTGCGGTCATCCTCCCTGTGTGTAGGTTTTCACCTTAAACTTCAAAGATTGTTGTTGGTGGGGTGTGGGGCAGCTCACAGAATCGCCCAGAAGCCTGGAGCCTGTGTGTCCACTGCCAGCACCCAGCACGCACAGCCGCCCCGGGAGAGTGGCCTGAGTCAGCAGCCCTGGCTGCACCCACACCTTCCCCTAGGCGAGCGTGGGGTCCAGGGAGCTCCCAGCTCAGTTGGAGCCCCTGGGGCCTTGGCTACCCAAAGGTGTCCACACAGTGGCCAGAATGGCCCCATGACACCACGGAGGCTTCCTAACTCCGACCCAGGGCCAGTCTTTACCTGGCCTCCAGGACCCGTGGGCCTGCTTCCACCACGCTGGCCACGCCAGGCACCAGACGGCGTGCGTGGCCTGCCCCTGTGCTCACCAGACCTCGCTGGAACGCGCACCTCGCAGTGCCCGGCCCGGCCCCTGGGAAACGACACCCGTGCCCGAGCCTCCTCTTCGCTGTTTGTCTGCCAGCCCCAGGACGTCAGCTCCGAGAGGAGGGGGCTGTGGGCAACCAGGCGACAAATGCCCACTGCAGGGTGGTCACAGACCTTTCCGTAAATTACCGTCAAAGAGCCTTGTGCGGTGGGTGACAAGCACATTGCCAGGAGATTAGAGCACGTTGGTAGCAGTAAGTTTAGCAGCAACTTCCAAACTTCGTGGCGTGGGCTGGGGCTGTTTGGGGAGCTAAACCCCTCTCCACCACCCTGAACATCAGATACGGACGACCTCGCCTTTAGCTGCTGATGCCCAAGGTCTGCTCGGCAAGCAGAGGGGAGCTAGGTGCGGGAAGGCGGGGCGCAGGCACAGAGCTGGGTGGCTTTTGAAGGCACAGAGAGGGTGGAGGCAAGTTTGGGGTTTTGTTGTAAGCGCACTGCTAGGCCTTCAGCGTGGCACGGTGACCGTGGAAGATGGCTTCAGGGAGCCAGAGTGGAGGTGGGGCTGAGGGTGTTTGAGGAGGAGGCCCCTGGGAGAGGTAGGATGTGCCCAGAAGTTCATGTGCTGACATCAGCACTGGAGACACCCCACAGCAGGGGCACCCCCAGCCTCCCCCAGCCTCCCCCAGCCCAGAGCAGCACGTGGTCTATGCTCAGAACCCCTTTGCCAGTGAGCCCAGGGCCCAATGACAACCTCCATCTCCCGTCAGCGAGCATCTGTATCGTGGACACAGGCCGGCACCTGAAGACCCATCTCTCCCAGGCCCTGCTGAAGGCCCCAGGAGCGGAGCCCGTCCCAAAAGATCCATTTAAAAATTGGTCACCACGGGGTTTCACTGGCTTTGCGTGCAGTGAAGAGGCCGTCCCTAATTTCCATTTGGCCAGCATACAACCTAGCCAGTCCCCGACTACCATCTCCCTCTGGTTTGTGGACTGGGAATCCCCCAGGGCTCCCTGCTCTGTCCAGGGTCTCTGGCACCCACCTCTGGGGCCAGGGTCCCCGCCAAAGCCCCCGCCTGGCCAGTCTGCTGCAGGGGAAGCCTCCGTGCCAACCCCAGGCTGCTTCTGACCTCCCCAGACGGACGTGGGCTGGGCGGGGTGGGGCGGGGACCCAGTGGCGTGCCCCGCCCCACGCGCCCGCTGTGGTGGCCGTCTGGGGGCGACACGTCCTGGGAGCGCCAAACGGAAGCGCTGCTGGGACTGACACGTGGACTGGGCGGCGCTGGCTGGGTGGGTCGGCCTGGCTGGGAGTTGGGAGGGCTGCTGGGCATCAGGACACGCTGTGCCCACGTCCTCGCGCCCAAGCCTGATGCAGCCGCCCCTAGACGAGGCCCGCAGGGACACCTCGGAGGACGCCCAGTGGTCCAGGTGGGGCTGGGGCAGCGCCAGCGGGCGGGTGGACTTTTGGGGAGGGAGCGGAGATGTGTTCGGCTGGGACCTTGCTGGGCGGGGAGTGCTGGGCTGGGGAGGGCTGCTCTGGATTTGGGGCTGCCAGCCCAGACCCTCCGCAGGGAGGAAGGACGCCCTGTGTGCCCCACCCTCCTCCCTGCCGTCACGCCTATGACCCGGCATGTCCCCCGTCTCCGGAGCCCTTCTCCCAGCCCGAGGCCCTGGGGGTCTGGCAGGCGGCTGGGGGCGTGGTCCTAGATGGAGAGGGGGTGCGTCCACAGGTGGGACCACGCCATTTCTGAGTCAGCTCAAGGGCAGTTCAGGCAGACTGGGGGGTGGTCAGGGGCTGGCTGAGGGGGCCAGACGGTGGGGTCCTGCCACTGCGTGCCGGCTGTGATGGGCTGAGTTCTGCACCGACTCCGCTCCTGGGGGGTTCAGCAGTGGGGAGAAGCCCACGCAGGGCGCCCGCCCTGTTCATACTCTGTTTCCATAACCCACTGGTCTCTGCAGAAGTCTCCCTGGGCAGGTGGCACCCACAGAAACCAGAGCAAGAAGGCGACAGCTGTCCATTGGTCAGCTAGTGAGGGGATCTGAATGGGAACCCCCCAAGAGGAGCCCCCAAGCTACAGAAGAGCTGCCGCTGGCTCTCGTTCTGTGGGCTCAGGCCCCTCAGCCCAGGCGGCCGGACCCCCCGGACCCCGGCCGAGAGTCAGGCCGAGAGTCAGGCCCTGTGGACGCTGGAGCCAACTGCAAGTCCCCGGGGAACCTGCCCCACCACCTGCAGGGTGATGGCACCGTCCAGCCGGGTGGGGCGAGGACCCTAGTGCTGCCCTGGAGAGTGGCAGGAAGGCCTGAGGGACAGTGCCACCTGGGGAGCAGGAGCCCCAAGGAGGGAGGGCTTCTGGAAGGAGGGGCCTCCGAGGCAGAGGCTGTGTGGGAAGGGCCCCCCCCCCCCAGGGCCGCCATGGAGCCCAAATCACAGCCCCGGCCGAGTCTCCCTGCCAGTGCCAACGAGGGGGAGGCCTGCCCAGCCCGTGTTTATCCGTGTCCAGGCGGGGCCTGCACAACACTCCGGGTTGTGTTTTACGGGCCTGTCTGGCCTTGGCCCTACCCGCCTCGCTCCTGCGCTGTTGGAGGGTGCTTGCCGCCACCAGGACACTCGCTTCACAGGGGCCTGTCAGGGGCCCAGGCATCCACACCTGCGTGCGGGCAGTGACAACGGCAGCAAGTGCTTCTCTTGACACTGACCACCCTCTGCGTGGACAGTCATTCTTCCGCCATGGCACAGAGACGCAGGGTTTGGGAGGGTGGCCGGGACCTGCGTGTCCGCGGCGGCTTGTTGCTCTCCTGGCCCTGCGGCCCTGGTGCCCACAGGTCTCCCTTTTCTGAACTGAGGGGCCACGGGACGGTCTGTTTGCTCAGCCCTGGGTCCCTTCAGCCAGAGACCCTGTGCAGAAGGTCGCCGGAAGCAACCCTCTGGGCTGGGGCACGTGGAGGGGAGGGAGCTTTCTGGTTCCTTCCAACCCCAGAGGATGTCGGGTTCTGGGCCTGGGGTCCTGCTCTGCCCTCCGCGGCTGGGGACTTCCTTGTTCTGTGCCCCTTTGCCAGCCTGGTGGGCACCAGCTGCCCAGCTCAGGGATGGGGCTGTGGTGCCTCCTGGCCTCCAGGGCCCACGAGGGGACACTCAGCCCCTGCCCCACACAGCCCAAGGGCCCCCACCCCACGCTGCAGCTCAGGGGGGCTGACTTCCTGCGGCAGCCGAGGAGGCCGGGGTGTTGGGCGGTGCTGCACACTCAGTGCGGTTCCTAGAGGGGGTCAGCCCGGGGGCTTTCCACCCACCCGGAGGCAAATGGGGCCGGCTGTCTGCTGGCGAGATGCACCTGGGGAGGGGTGGCCGCCGGGGACTCTCTGGACACAGGTGACTACTGCTTGACCACATGAGGATATGGCTCCCATGTAAAGGCACCTTTGGACCCTGTGCTGCAGTGGGAAGTTACGGGTGTGGCCCCCATGCCCCTGCCGGGATCCTGTGTGTTCAGTCAGCAGAAAACAAACTCTGTGCGTGTTTGCAGAGAGCCTGAGCGTGGGGCCGGTAAACAGTGGGCGTGTGGGCGTCGGCCGGGCCAGCACAGGGGCAGGTGGGACCACATCCCTCTGTGCTGCCCAGTAACCCAGACCTGGTCCCTGGGCCTAGGCCAGCGCCAGGTGTGGGGCTGGCCTCAGGTGCCACCAATTGTCCCCAGAGTGGACGCTGGCTGTGGGTGACAGTGAGGAAAGCACACCCCATCGGCAAGTCCAGGGCAGACAGCACCTCGTCCACAGGAGAGCAGCCTCGGCTCACTCAGGCTGAGCCTGGATGTCGGCAGAGTGCGAGGTGTCAAGGGCTCAGTTCTCACGTTCAGGTGGGCTTGTCCCTGATATAACAGGCGCATCTCGTGGGGCCATTTGGCAGACCATCCTCTCCCGCAGGCCCGAGTGCCAGGCGTGGACGGGGGCCCTGCTGCTGGGCACGTGCCTGCTGTACTGCGCCCGCGCCAGCGTGCCCGTGTGCGCCGTCGCCATGAGCCAGGACTTCAGCTGGAACAAGAAGGAGGCCGGCATCGTGCTCAGCAGCTTCTTCTGGGGCTACTGCCTGACGCAGGTCGTGGGCGGCCACCTCGGGGACCGGTAACCGCCCCCCCATGGCCCGGCTCCAGGGGCTGCCCCACATGGTCCGGGGTGGGTGGGCCAGGTCCTGCGGAGGGAGTTTGGTAAATGAGTCTGGGGAGCTGCACGGAGAGGGAGGGGACAGGCCAGCCCTGGGGCCATGGGCAGGGCCTGCAGGGGGCAGGGCAGGAAGCAGGCCAGGGTGAGTCCCTAACCCTAACCCTAACCTCCCTCTGCCTCCCCTCCAGGATTGGGGGCGAGAAGGTCATCGTGCTGTCAGCCTCTGCCTGGGGCTCCATCACGGCCGCCACACCCCTGCTCGCGCACCTGGGTGGCGCCCACCTGGTCTGCATGACCTTGTCTCGAGTGCTCATGGGCCTGCTCCAAGGTGAGGGGCCGCAGGTGCTGCCCCCACACGGCTGCCCTTCAGCCGTCTGCGCCAGGCGGGGCGGACAAGGGGCGTGTGCACGTGTGTGTGTGTGTGTGTGTACATGTGTGTGCATGTGTGTGTGCCCTCTCTAGGCACCCGCTCTCTGTAGTGACACGCAGGATCAGATGGGACACCACACAGTAAACTTGCCTCCTGGCACAGAACTTGGTCACCAGCCGAGAGGGACCTGCCCCCTGGGCCACGATCATATTAATAAACACTTTGTGACAAACAGCCCAGGAGTTAGTCAGGCACACATTTCCTGTGTGTTAGTCACGTGTGACGACACCCTGGCTGTAGCATGGAGAGTCAGCGCCCTGCAGACGCAGGTCGCGGGTTCCTGTCATCACCGCGGCCCCCAGATGATGCCCCGGCACAGCCCCTCCGGCCAGGCTCTAGGACCCCCTAGGACGGGGGGATGTGGGGTTGTGAGGTGGTGGCCAAACTTCTACGCTGCTGGAGAACCTTTGTCCAGAAGAAATCCCAGCAGGAAGTGGGACGTGCAGAACAGGCAGACGGCCTTCCTGGGGAAAAGCGTGTGCGTGTGTGTGAGCACAGCTCACGTGTGTGCACGTGGCCGTGTGGGCGCCGTGTAGCACAGCCGAGCAGCTGCTGTGCTGGTAGAGAATGTGCACGCCTGTGTCAGTGTGAGCACTCACAGGGCACAGCTGGGAGCCGTGTGCCGGTGCGGGACTGTGCGCACGTGTGCGTGTGCGTGTGCGTGTGTGGCAGGAAGGCCCGCTGGGAGCAGACAACATCTCGCAGCTGCGCTGGGGCTGCCGCCTCGAGTGCCTCTCCCCCAGCTGCGTGCTGCCTCGCCGGAGGGGTGAGGGGAGCCTGGACCTCTGGGTGTCCTCTGGATTCACTGTCGGAGCCTGAATGGAGGGGCCGGTGAGCCCCAGCCTGGCTCTCGGCCCCCCGGCGGGCCCTCGATGGACCCCAAGAGACGTCCTGTCCTGTTGCAGGGGTTCACTTCCCTGCCCTGACCAGCCTGCTGTCGCAGAAGGTGCGGGAGAGCGAGCGAGCCTTCACGTACAGCACCGTGGGCGCCGGCTCCCAGATTGGGTAAGTGCTGGCTCAGAGGGCCCAGGAGAGGCCCGACGGGTGCCCCGTGCGCGGTGGCCTCCGGTCTGGTGGGGGACAGCCGTGGGGGCCCGCAGGACCACCGCGGGTGAGACGGGTCTAGCAGGCACGTCTGGCTCGGCTGTTCAAGGCCTGTGTAAAGTGTTTCTCTTTGTGCAAATTTCTGCCTTTCTGGGGCGGCTGGCAGGGGTGAGGCTGGGACTTTGGCACGTGGGGCAGGGCAGTGGCCACTTCATCTCATTCCCGAGTGGCTGGTCTACTGGGGCCAGATACTGTCCCCACCGTCCGCCGCCCTGGAGCGGCCTGTCGGGCCAAGCTTGCAGCCTGTGCTCGAGGCTGGAGGGCAGCTTGTCCTGACGTGCAAACCCTGAGCCCCGGCCCTCGCCTCGGGTGGCTCCAGGCTGTCTGAGGCCTCGCCCGGGCGGAGGGGCCTCTCCCGGTTGTAACGGGGTGGACGCAGGCACGGCTGGCAGAGGCTCTCGACCACCGGCTCAGGCCTCCTCGTACCCTTGCTGAGGCTCAGGGGGCGGCAGGGGTGCCTGCGGGTGGGGCTGGGCAGACGGTGCCGGGCGGGGGCCAGATTTCTCAAATAAAAACGTAGATGGCCTGGGTGTCCTGAGAGGGGAGCAGAGGGTCATGTGCGGGGCTGGGAGGGGCAGGAAGGGTGCCCCCAGCACCCAGGCTGAGCCAGGTGCTGTGTCCGCCCCGAGGACGCGTGAACGGAGGCTGAGCTCTCTGGGACACGGGGTGGGGAAGAGGGTTGTTGGCTTGGTGGGCTGTTTTTGTATCAGGGAGATAAGATCTCTGGGGCACGGGGGTGGGGGGCTGGGGCCTCTGAGCTGCTGCTGACAGGTGATGAAAACACTCTCCTTCCGGCCCGGCTCGCACCGGGGTGGGCATCCCGGGAGCTGCTCCTCGCCCGGGGAGGCCTGGCCACCGTCCTCCCTGTCCCTGCAGGACGCTGCTGACCGGGGTGGTGGGCTCCGTGCTCCTGGAGTGGCACAGCTGGCAGAGCGTCTTCTACTTCTCAGGCGGCCTCACCTTGCTCTGGGTGTGGTACGTGCACAGGTACCTGCTGAGAGAAAAAGGTAACGCGGGCCGGGCGGGCTGGTCCTGGGCACAGCAGCCGCCGCTGCGACCGACCCCCCAGAGGCTGCACGCGGCTCCGACCTTCTCCAGAGAATCCGGCCGATTCTGTCGGAGAGTCCGGAGAGTCCGTTGGGGCGAAGGCGGGCAGCTGGGGAGACCTGCCCCGCAAAGGCACAGGCAGGAGCAGGCTGAGTCTTCGGAGTCAGAGAGGAGCGTCTGGGGGCTCGGGAGGAGGCCGTGGGAGGGTGGTTTGGAGCAGGGTCCTCAGGCCTCGCTGCCTGCGGGTGCTCGAGAGGCCCGGGAGGCGGCACAGGTGTGAGGGGGGCTGCGGCCCCCGGGCTGCCCCACGTCAGCGGTCTGTGAGGAGCAGACGAGGAGTTGCCGGCCGCTGAAACCGCCCCCCCCTCAGACCTCGGCCTGGCCTTGGGCATCCTGGCGTGTGGCCTGCCGGTGTCCAGGCACAGCAAGGTCCCCTGGAGGCAGCTCTTCCGGAAGCCGGCCGTCTGGTGAGGCGGGGCCCAGGCCAGCAGCGGGTGTCCTAGGTCGGGACTCTGGCCCTGGGGGGCACACAGGACTGTGTCACCTGCCTCTGTTCCCAGGGCGGCCGTCTTCTCCCAGCTCTGCTCCGCCTGCTCCTTCTTCACCCTCCTGTCCTGGCTGCCCACCTTCTTCCAGGAGACCTTCCCGCACGCCAAGGTGGGTTGCCTGGGTGGAGCGAGGGCCCTGAGGGCGCAGGTTTGGGCTGTGCAGGGCACTCGCGCCCCGGCCTCAGGAGGGGACCCCTTGGCCCTGGCCACTGCTCAGGCTCTCTCGGCCTGGTCACACCTGGAGCCGGACACGTGGCCACAGCTTCGCCAGTGCCCGGCTGGGACCTGCTGTCCCCCCAGAGCCCACACCTGGGCCTGGCCGCCCGAGCAGGAGCCGGGGTGGGGACAGTGTCAGCTCCTCCGAGCCTGTCCTGGTGCCCTCCTGGCCCTGGTGACCAGGACTCTCTGCGCTGCGCATTCCCAGGCCAGGCCGGGTCCCCGGGGCTCTGTCCTGTCAGGTGTGGGCAGCAGTGTGGAGATTTGGGCTGTAGGGGACACAGCCGCTAGTGACCTGGCCCCCAGCTGGGGGTGACAGTGGGTGGGCACAGCCTGGCTGGAGCCTGCCCCCCGGGCCCCAGGAGGGCCCCAGCCCGCGAGTGGGCAGCTGTGCGGCCGCTGGCAGGTGGCCGGCCCGGCCCCGCCCCTCTGAGCTCCTGCTCCTCCCGCAGGGCTGGGTCTTCAACGTGGTGCCCTGGTTGGTGGCCATTCCGGCCAGTGTGTTCAGCGGGTTCCTCTCTGACCATCTCGTCTGTCAGGGTGAGCCCGGGCGGGGGTGGGCTGGGGGCCCCACGCTGGTCAGCCTCACTGTCCAGGGCGGGAGGCCCTCTTGGGGGACGCAGTTCCAGCACATGGAAGAGGCCCACAGACTTAAGCACCAAGCTGAGTGGGACCCCTACCCCCAGGGCCCAACTAGGGCGAATGTGGCCCGGGGCCTGGCCAGATGTCACTCGCTCCTTCTTGCCTCAGTGTCCGTGGGTGGGGGGGGGGCGGGTGCAGAGAGAGCACCCTGGTCTCACGGTCTGGTGCGACCAGCCGCAGGCCCCACCCCTCTGCACAGCTGTGAAGCCCTGGGTGGGGTCAGAAGCCCCCCCCAGGCCCCCCATTTCACAGGGACCCCCAGAGAGCCCTGAATGGGGAGCCGCAGGGCGGGTGCCTGAGTCCGCTGTGGGCCCCCGCTGGCTCCCGGCTGCCGCACAGCGCCTCCCGCAGGACGACGTCCTCATGGACACACGTGCAGTGCACACACGTGCTCACACGCTCGCTCTGCACACGTACACCTGTTCTTAGGGTGCCAGTATTCTTCCTAATCACAAAAGTAGTGCCCGCTGGTTGTGGAGAGTTAGGAAATCTGGGGAAACAGAGACAGTGGAAATCGCCTGCCCGGCTTTGGGCCGTCCGTGTCTGTCCTTCCGTGCTTTCTACCTGCACACGTACTGCCGTGTAGATGCACCACACACACACACACACACACACACGCGCACGCACACCACCCCCACCCCGAGGGCACGCGTTTTCACCCGTGACATCAGACACCCGTCTTGAGCCCGAGCCGCGGCCCCACCCCTCCTCCCTCGCTCCCCGGCAGCCGTGCTGGGTGGGGCCCACTCCGGGGCACACTCGGGGTCCACACAGTGGGCTGACGGGAACCCCCTTCTGTGGCCCCCTCCGGTCAGGTTACAGACCCGTCTCGGTGCGGAAGTTCATGCAGGTAGGAGAGTCCTGCCGGTGGTCCTCTCTGGGCAGCCCACTTTGTTCCCCTGCTCCCGGGACCCCAGGGTTAGCTCCCCAAGTCACCCGATTCCTGGGACGGCCACTGGGGAGCGCTCTGGGTCAGCTGGGGCCGGCTCAGGGCTCCTGACCCTGCTGGGTCCACGTGGGCCTGGGCGGAGCAGCTGGGCTTCCTCGTGGGAGCCTCGCCCCGGGCATCCTGGGGGCCCGGCAGCGTACCCCAGGCGGCTGTCTCGGGTCCTCTCCCGCAGGTGATGGGCCTCGGCCTGTCCGGCATTTTCGCCCTGTGTCTGGGTCACACCTCGAGCTTCTTCGAGTCCGTGGTCTTTGCGTCGGCCTCCATTGGCCTCCAGACCTTCAACCACAGGTGAGGGCCGACCGCCTGTCCACCAGGGCTGCCGTGCTGCCACCCAGGCTGGGGACAGGGAGGACAGGGAACGTCCCCACCAGTGGTCCCGGAGGCAAAGGCTGCCCAGTGCCAGTGTGGGCCTGGTGGTTCCGGAAAACAAGGGCCTTCGCCTGGGAGGGCTGGGAGAGGGTCACCGCGGAGCACTCCTGCGACAGGGGCGTCTGCCTCGGTGTCTCTTCCTCTTGTTTCGCCCCTTCCCAAGCTGCGGTAGCGATTGCAGCACCCGGGGTGGCTTTAGGCGCCAGCAGTTCAAAGCAGGGAGCAGGAATGAGGGTGTGGGAGCCGCCCCGAGCTTCCCCCACCACATCTGGTCCCAGGAGCAGCTTCCTGGGCTGGGTCCACCTCCAGGGAGGCCCGTGCGGGGTGGTGGCACATTGGGGTCCCCCAGCGCTTGTCCCATGGCTCTGCCAGCCCTTTCTTCCCTCCACGGTCTCCAGGCTCCGGGCACTCAGGGGACTCTCCGCTCTCTCTTGGTTCTGCAGCGGCATTTCCGTGAACATCCAGGACTTGGCCCCGTCCTGCGCCGGTTTCCTGTTTGGTGAGGACATGGGTCACCCCAGCCTGGCCCTCCCCGGCCAGCGGGTGGGCTGTGGTGCTCACGGTGGGCTTCCTCTGCATCCTGACGCTCTGCTGCTCCGCCTGTCACAGGTGTGGCCAACACAGCCGGCGCCCTGGCAGGTGAGGGGCCTCCTGCGGGGTGGGGCTGCCCTTTGGAAGGGATCCCAGCGTCAGGGGAGGGCACGGACCCCAGAGCTGGCCCAGGGAGCGAACACAGCCACCTTCCTAGGTGCCGCTGACCCTCAGTGATGCCGGGGCTCACGGGCTGCCCTCCGACCCGCAGTGCAGGCCCTGGGACGCCGCAGGTGGTGGGGGCCTGCTCCGCAGCCCAGCCCCCAGCTGCCGCCCCTGGCTCTCGGCTCCCTCTGGAGACAGCAGGTCTCATTAGGGGCCATTTCCTGGGTGGTCTGTGAGGTCTCTGCCCCTCAGAGACCCTCCGAGTCTAAGCCTGGCCCGGCGGCTCGGACCCCTGAATTCCCCCTGGGAACCACAGCGGCTTCTGCCCACCAGGGCCGCCCACCGCAGCCTTTCCTTGTGCTGCCTGGAGCGCTCAGCCCGCTGCCCCTCTCTCGGGCCAGGTGTCGTGGGCGTGTGTCTGGGCGGCTACCTGATTGAGACCACAGGCTCCTGGACTTACCTGTTCAGCCTCGTGGCCATCACCAGCAACCTGGGGCTGTGCACCTTCCTAGCATTCGGGCAGGCCCAGAGGGTGGACCTGAGCCCCTCCCACGAGGACCTGTAGCTCCTGCCCGGCCGCCGCCCCGGCACCAGCAGCCCCAGCACCAGCAGTCCCGGGACAAAGGCTCTGCCGGAGACGTGGAGCAGAGGCACCGGAGCCACAGCGGCTCTGAGGAGTCCACAGGAGCTGGCGGGAGGCACGGCAGACGCCGGGGCCACGGTGGGCCCCGGGCAGGACCAGGCTGGCCCTCGGAGCCTTCAGCTTCCCACGTGCCCCCGGACTGGCCTCACGTGGCTGTCGGGCTGAGCGGTGCCCTTTACAGCATCCGATCCCGACAGGCCGCCCACAGCCTCCCACCCTTGGGAACATGTGCCTGTCAGCGGGCGGTGCCGGGGACAGCAGACCCCGTCTGCGGTGGGGACTGTCCTCGCACCTCCGCCCGCTCCTAGTCTCCCTCCCCAGCCCTGTCATGAGAGCCAGAAATGTCTCCTGACTCTGCCCGACGTCCCAGGGGCACCACCGCGGGAGAGCCCACTCTAGACGGCCTCAGGGGTCCTGCTTCTCCCTCAGCCAGGCTGAGACCCCGGTGGATGCGGGGGGGGGGGGGGGGCGGCTGGAGGCCCTGCTGCCCCTGCTGGGGGTCCTGGTCCCTGACGTGCACTCTGAGGAGGCAGAGGGCCCCCGACCCCCGTGGCTTCCCAGGGCCAGACGCTGCGACTACAGGGAGCATGGCAGCACCGGGGGCGGGCGGACCCCCGCCCTGTCCAGCCTGAGGAGCTGGTGTCTCGAGAACTGGTGACAGGGTTTGCAAGATGTGTACGTAGAGAAATGACACCAAAGCCTTATTTAAATAACTATTAAACTATTTAAAAAGAAGATTGTTTTATGTAACACCTCTGTTTTTTAAGACTAAACACAAGTTGGAGATTTTACGTAGCTCATTCAGGAGGGAGTTCATGAAGGGTCGAACCAGGTCACAGGAGAATCCGGAACAGCCACGCCGTGGATCGGGAACACGGAGATGCACGAGGACGTGGGGCCAACGCTGGGTTCTGGCTGCTCCTGGGCCGGCAGAGGTCGTGCGCGTCCCAGCGGCCCCCGGAGCTCTCAGCGCCACTTGGCTCCCGTGGCATGGGACACCCCGAGGGGCTGCAGGGCTGCAGGGGCCACCGCGCACCCTCCACGGAAGCACAACCCCCCACAGTCTCCCCAGTTTGGGCCAAAACAGCCGCAGGGTGAGATTGTCCATCTCCAGTGAGTCTGTCCTGCCGGGTCCCACCCAATCCTGCCCTGGGCGCAGCCCGAGTGCCACGGCCCTGGGACGCTCTGGGGACCCCGGCCCGAGAACTTGCCCCTGCACATTTTGGGGGCAGGACCACTCGTGTGAGGGGATTCCCCTCCTCCCCCCTTGCGGTAGGCGCACATAGCGTAGCAGTTGCCATTTTAGCCACTTTTCAGTGTACACATCAGTGGCAGTGAGTATATTTACGTCACGGTGCAGCCGTCACCACCAACCATCTGCAGAACATCCTCCCACCCCGACACTCTGTCCCCGCTGAGCAAGGGAGGAGCCGTGACCTGGGACTGGGGGCCGGCCTGAGGCACAGCAGGCGGCCCGCCAGTGCTTCTGTCCTGTCCGGAGTGTCCTCGGGGGTTGGGCGTCACCACCTTGGCCTCTCCTGCGGTGGGTGTTGGACCCCGAGACTGGAGTCGGAGAGAAGGTTTGCTGGGGGAGCAGGAGTCAGCCCCTCCCCCAGCCCTGCAGGGGGCCGGTGTTATCTGGGGCCCACAGGCAGACAGGCCCCACCCTGTGGGTGGCACCGTGGCCTGAGCCCCCAGCAGAGATGGAGGCAGCAGCAAGGCCAGCACTGGGGGTGCGGGGGGAGCGTGCTCAGGAGACCGCCCTGACCCTCCTCCGCCGGTCAGTTCCAGGCTCAGGCACAGCCCAGAACTGACGGGACCGTGGCAGTCCTGTGGGAGTCCTGTGGGAGGGGCCGTGGCACCTGTGGGCAGGAACCCGGTGTGGGGGGGGGACCCCCAGGCCCATGTGAGGAGGGGCGGGTGACAAGGCGGGGCCTCTCGAGGGCCGCACACACCCACCCAGGACGGTGTGAGCAGCACACCACGCTGTGGGCGAGAGGCCTCAGACCTGGCTCTTCTGCCCACTGCCCCAGACCCTGCCTCGGGGACGCCCAGAGCCCAGGCGGTTCCTCTGAGACCCGGGCCGGGCCCCACGGGCCGAGACAGCATGTGGGAAGCAGCGCCCAGAGTCCGACCTGCAATCCCTGGAGGGAGGCTGCCGTGAGACTGTGTGTGTGCCAGTGTGCAGGTATGAGTGTGCGTGTGTCCCAGTGTGCAGGCGTGAGCGTGTGTGTCCCAGTGTGCAGGTGTGAGCCTGCGTGTGTCCCAGTGTGCAGGTGTGAGCCTGTGTGTGTCCCAGTGTGCAGGTGTGAGCGTGCGTGTGTCCCAGTGTGCAGGTGTGAGCCTGTGTGTGTCCCAGTGTGCAGGTGTGAGCCTGCGTGTGTCCCAGTGTGCAGGTGTGAGCGTGCGTGTGTCCCAGTGTGCAGGCGTGAGCGTGTGTGTCCCAGTGTGCAGGTGTGAGCGTGCGTGTGTCCCAGTGTGCAGGTGTGAGCCTGCGTGTGTCCCAGTGTGCAGGTGTGAGCCTGTGTGTGTCCCAGTGTGCAGGTGTGAGCGTGCGTGTGTCCCAGTGTGCAGGTGTGAGCCTGTGTGTGTCCCAGTGTGCAGGTGTGAGCGTGCGTGTGTCCCAGTGTGCAGGCGTGAGCGTGTGTGTCCCAGTGTGCAGGTGTGAGCGTGCGTGTGTCCCAGTGTGCAGGTGTGAGCCTGTGTGTGTCCCAGTGTGCAGGTGTGAGCGTGTGTGTCCCAGTGTGCAGGTGTGAGCGTGCGTGTGTCCCAGTGTGCAGGTGTGAGCCTGCGTGTGTCCCAGTGTGCAGGTGTGAGCCTGCGTGTGTCCCAGTGTGCAGGTGTGAGCCTGCGTGTGTCCCAGTGTGCAGGCGTGAGCGTGCGTGTGTCCCAGTGTGCAGGTGTGAGCCTGTGTGTGTCCCAGTGTGCAGGTGTGAGCGTGCGTGTGTCCCAGTGTGCAGGTGTGAGCCTGTGTGTGTCCCAGTGTGCAGGTGTGAGCCTGCGTGTGTCCCAGTGTGCAGGTGTGAGCCTGTGTGTGTCCCAGTGTGCAGGTGTGAGCGTGCGTGTGTCCCAGTGTGCAGGTGTGAGCCTGTGTGTGTCCCAGTGTGCAGGTGTGAGCGTGCGTGTGTCCCAGTGTGCAGGTGTGAGCCTGTGTGTGTCCCAGTGTGCAGGTGTGAGCGTGCGTGTGTCCCAGTGTGCAGGTGTGAGCCTGCGTGTGTCCCAGTGTGCAGGTGTGAGCGTGCGTGTGTCCCAGTGTGCAGGTGTGAGCCTGTGTGTGTCCCAGTGTGCAGGTGTGAGCGTGCGTGTGTCCCAGTGTGCAGGTGTGAGCCTGTGTGTGTCCCAGTGTGCAGGTGTGAGCCTGCGTGTGTCCCAGTGTGCAGGTGTGAGCCTGTGTGTGTCCCAGTGTGCAGGTGTGAGCGTGCGTGTGTCCCAGTGTGCAGGCGTGAGCGTGTGTGTCCCAGTGTGCAGGTGTGAGCCTGCGTGTGTCCCAGTGTGCAGGCGTGAGTGTGCGTGTGTCCCAGTGTGCAGGCGTGAGCGTGTGTGTCCCAGTGTGCAGGTGTGAGCGTGCGTGTGTCCCAGTGTGCAGGTGTGAGTGTGTGTGTGTCCCAGTGTGCAGGCGTGAGTGTGCGTGTGTCCCAGTGTGCAGGCGTGAGCGTGTGTGTCCCAGTGTGCAGGTGTGAGCGTGCGTGTGTCCCAGTGTGCAGGCGTGAGTGTGTGTGTGTCCCAGCGTGCAGGTGTGTGCGTGTGTCCCAGTGTGCAGGTATGAGTGTGTGTGTATCCCAGTGTGCAGGCGTGAGCGTGTGTGTCCCAGTGTGCAGGTGTGTGCGTGTGTCCCAGTGTGCAGGCGTGAGCGTGTGTGTCCCAGTGTGCAGGCGTGAGTGTGCGTGTGTCCCAGTGTGCAGGCGTGAGCGTGTGTGTCCCAGTGTGCAGGTGTGTGCGTGTGTCCCAGTGTGCAGGCGTGAGCGTGTGTGTCCCAGTGTGCAGGTGTGAGCGTGCGTGTGTCCCAGTGTGCAGGTGTGAGTGTGTGTGTATCCCAGTGTGCAGGCGTGAGCCTGTGTGTGTCCCAGTGTGCAGGTGTGAGCCTGTGTGTCCCAGTGTGCAGGTGTGAGCCTGCGTGTGTCCCAGTGTGCAGGCGTGAGCGTGCGTGTGTCCCAGTGTGCAGGCGTGAGCCTGCGTGTGTCCCAGTGTGCAGGTGTGAGCGTGCGTGTGTCCCAGTGTGCAGGCGTGAGCGTGTGTGTCCCAGTGTGCAGGTGTGAGCCTGTGTGTCCCAGTGTGCAGGTGTGAGCGTGCGTGTGTCCCAGTGTGCAGGTGTGAGCGTGCGTGTGTCCCAGTGTGCAGGTGTGTGCGTGTGTCCCAGTGTGCAGGTGTGAGCCTGTGTGTGTCCCAGTGTGCAGGTGTGTGCGTGTGTCCCAGTGTGCAGGTGTGAGCGTGCGTGTGTCCCAGCATGCAGGTGTGAGCGTGCGTGTCCCAGTGTGCAGGTGTGAGCATGCATGTCCCAGTGTGCAAGCGTGAGCGTGCGTGTGTCCCAGTGTGCAGGTGTGTGTGTGTGTCCCAGTGTGCAGGTGTGAGCATGCGTGTCCCAGTGTGCAGGCGTGAGCGTGCATGTGTCCCAGTGTGCAGGTGTGAGCATGTGTGTCCCAGTGTGCAGGCGTGAGTGTGCGTGTGTCCCAGTGTGCAGGCGTGAGCGTGCGTGTGTCCCAGTGTGCAGGTGTGAGCATGCGTGTCCCAGTGTGCAGGCGTGAGCGTGCGTGTGTCCCAGTGTGCAGGTGTGAGCATGCATGTCCCAGTGTTCAGGCGTGAGCGTGCGTGTGTCCCAGTGTGCAGGTGTGAGCATGTGTGTCCCAGTGTGCAGGCGTGAGTGTGCGTGTGTCCCAGTGTGCAGGCGTGAGCCTGCGTGTGTCCCAGTGTGCAGGCGTGAGCGTGCGTGTGTCCCAGTGTGCAGGCGTGAGCGTGCGTGTGTCCCAGTGTGCAGGTGTGAGCATGCATGTCCCAGTGTTCAGGCGTGAGCGTGCGTGTGTCCCAGTGTGCAGGTGTGAGCATGTGTGTCCCAGTGTGCAGGCGTGAGCGTGCGTGTGTCCCAGTGTGCAGGTGTGAGCGTGCGTGTGTCCCAGTGTGCAGGTGTGAGCGTGCGTGTGTCCCAGTGTGCAGGTGTGCCTGTGCACGTAGGCACCAGTGGCCCGCAGCCTCTGGGCGTGGCTGCGCGCATTCTCCATCCGGCCGGCAGAGGGTGCCGTCGGACAAGGCTGCTCTGCTCGGTGAGAAGGGACCAGGCTGGAAGGACGAGGCTCCTGGCGTAGGTGACAGCCTCAGTGGTGTTGGGGGAAGGTCACATCCAGTCTGTGGTGGGGGAAAGAGACCCAGGAGGGGGCTGGGCCTGGCCCTGACCCTCCCACAGGGTTGGTGGCTGGGCCTGTCGGGGGTGTCCAGGGCCCCTGGGGGTGTGGGGCCTCTCAGGGGTCTGATGCGGGTGGTGGGAACCGACCCTCCCCTCCCACGGCCTTGGTCCCTGCAGGGAGCTCCTCCCACAGGCCAGCAGGTTTGGACACGTGGCGCGTCCATCTCTGCCTTTAATGACAGGAGACTGCAGCCAGGACCCTCCCTCAGAGCCCCAGGGTGGCAGCGGCCGGCAGACCCCAGGGCTCAGGGAGGACAGTGGGGCTGCCGTGGGCACTGGGCGCGGGTGGAGGCCGCCAGCCCTCCAGCACCCAGGGGACGTCCTTCACCCACCAGCGGCCCTGGCCCCTGGGCACGAGGAGGCAGGGCTCCCACGTGGCAGGGCCCACCCAGGTGGTCTGGGGGCTACAGGGCCCACCCCACTTTGTACGTGGCTTTTTCCCACGTGACTGTGCGTGAGGACTGCTGGCTGCTCCCTGTCTGTGTGGCAGTCGTGTTGGAACGTTCGTGACTATGACACTCAGGCTGGAGGGGGGGACCCGGAGCAGTGTCCCCGGGGCCTTGGGCCTCCTGCCCTCCCCTCCCCCAGGTCCCTGCCCGCCCCTTGGGGGCTCCCAGACATCTGTCCCCAGGTGGGGCCCCCCGAGCTGGGATGCCGTGCCGGGGCTGCCCTGGGCTGGTGGGCCTGGCCCCTCCCAGGACCTCGCTCTGCAGTGGATGGTGACTGGCCGGCGCCTCCCTGCGGGCTCCTGCCAGGCGGGTAGGAAGGAAAGATGTGAGTCGGAAACACGCTCGTGACGGGGTTCACTCCATGTGTTTAACTGAAGAGCGTTGGAGTCGAGGCACGAACGTGCGTGTCGGGGCTGCCGGCGCGGCCGTGTCTGTGCTGTGCGGGGGCCCAGCACGGGGCCCGTCCAAGGGGGAGCCATGGTGGGGAAGCTATTAATTGAAATAGCTTCATTAATTAGTAATTAACAGCAAGGTAATGACTGTGTCACACGTCGTATTTCAGCGGATGCCCTTCATGTGTTATGGGGCCTTTAATTAAAGGACGTGCATTTTAATTAAAGGCAAGCTTGGCCCTTTGGCCTCTGAATACAAAAGACGCTGGTGGTGAGGCTGGTACAGCCGGGAAGCTGCCGCCCGCCTGCCCCCAGCCAGGGCCCCTGCTGCTCCCAGCCCGTCTCTGGCGTGTCTTCCTCAGGGTCTGGCTGGTGACCTAGTGGCCACCTGGGGTCACAGGCTGCTGCAGGAGGGGACTGGGCAGGAGGGCCATGGGCAGGAGGGCTCCGGCTGTGCTGGGGCTGGTAGCTGGGCCCGGAGGGGGGGGGGGAGGACCTGTGGCGGCAGCGGGCGGCCGCGAGTGTCCACCCAGAACAGCACCAGACTGACAGAAAATAAAACAGGTTCGATTGCAGGATCCCCCGGGCGTCAGGCCAACGGGCTGGAACCGCTGTTGAGCTCGTGGGGTGGAGAAGGACAGAGTGCGCAGATCGGGGGTGCAGGGAGCAGGGGGGCTGTTCCACCGAGAGAGCCCCAGGGGGACCTGGGTGGCTCAGGGCTCAGGGTGGTGGGGATGCCGGGTGCCGCGTGGGGCAGCCAGTGCCTGTCAGCTGCTGCCTTGGGAGGGTCCCCAGTGCTCTGCGGCCGTCCATCTTTGGTCCTGGTTGCTGCGTGGGGAGAATTTGACCGACACTGACTTCCAACTCCTCTCCTCAAAGCAGCGTCCCGCCCCCGCCGCTGTGGGCGGCCGGACCTCGCGGTTACTTTAGGAAAAGTCTTCAGCCGATAGTTTCAGTGCCAAGGACAAACCAACTGAGACGCCACTAAAAATGCCAGAGCCACGCGACATGAAATACAGCCTCTCCAATTAAATCATTTAATGCATTTAACATTAATTACCGTCCTCCACACCGAGAGCGGCTCACACTCCCTCCTTCCTCTGGCTGGAGAACCTTCCACTGGAGCTGGGGCTGGGACGGGCTCTCGTATCTCCTCCCGGGGGGCAGGGCCCCCACCCGACGGCGCCACACCCCGGCACGGCCCCAGCAGGGCGTCTCCGTGCTTCTGGCCCCTTCTCCTCGGAGAGCGTTTTCCGTGAACGGAATCCGGAGCTTCCACATGGACAAGCCCAGGGGCGGTGGGATGGGCCCCACGGTGCTGCGCAGTCCGCTGCGTGACACTGTGACACGAGCCGGGAGGACACCAGTCACAGCGGTGGACAGGGGCCCACCCCAGGGACCCCAGGTTGCCTTACTCAACTCTTTAAAGACCCTGTCCCCAAATAAGGTCACACTCGGGGGCACAGGGCTTAGAAGTCAACATACACATTTGGGGGGGTCAGCCCCTCACAGCACGAGCCCCCCTCCTCCCGCCCTGAACCCAGGGCCCTGGGGAACACGTGAGGCTCCCGAGACAGCAGAGACGGCCCAGCGCTGCCCTGACCCCTCAGGGACCGAGGGGTGGCTGCTGACGGCTCCCAGCCCAAGCTCTTCCCAGGGCTGCACCCTGGCAGGTGCGATGACTCGACAGCTTGGGGGGACACAGTCCCCGGCCCTCAGCCTCACCTGGGACCACCCAAAGCCATCGCGGCTCCAGAGCCCTCTGGGGCCAAAGAAGCTTCTGCTGTGGCTGCATCACCCGCGACTTCTCCCTGCCCAGGCTTCCCAGGGCCCCCCTTGGCAAGTCTGCAGTTCGGCGCGGTTTGCAGGGGCCAAAGGCAAGACCCCAGCCCCACGCTGATGCCAGCAGATCTCGGCGTGTTACAAAAGAAAGAAGTGCCCAGCCAGGCTTAGGAGAAGGACGGCACCGACAAAAGCGCACACCCACCGAGGGGCAGCGTTCCAGACCGGACGGGAAGGCTCTGCCCTGCCAGCCACCGGCCGGTCGAGGACTTGCGGAGCTGCGGGGGCCGCTCTGCAGCCCCAGGCTCAGGGAAGGCAAGTCTGCGATGCGGGGGTGGCGGGGGTGACGTGGGTGACAGGCAACGACAGTGTGTTGTGTACCCAAGACAGCCGGAAGGAAGGCGGCTGGTGTTCCCACCACAGGAAGCGACCAGCGAGGGGCAGGGCACACGTCTGCAGAAACATCACGCCGCACCCGTTACGTGTGCACCCCGTCTCTACTAAAAATAGAAAAATTAGCCGGCGTCATGGCGCACGCCTGTAGTCCCAGCTACTCGGGAGGCTGAGGCAGGAGGACCCCTTGAGCCCAGGAGGTGGAGGCTGCAGTGAGCTGTGATGATGTCACTGCACTCCAGCCTGGGTGACAGAGAGAGACTCTGTCTCAAGAAAGAAAAGTCAGGCCGGGCGCGGTGGCTCACGCCTGTAATCCTAGCACTCTGGGAGGCCGAGGTGGGCGGATTGTTTGAGCTCAGGAGTTCGAGACCAGCCTGAGCAAGAGCGAGACCCCCATCTCTACTAAAAATAGAAAGAAATTATATGGACAGCTAAAAATATATATAGAAAAAATTAGCCAGGCATGGTGGTGCATGCCTGTAGTCCCAGCTACTCGGGAGGCTGAGACAGGAGGATCGCTTGAGCCCAGGAGTTTGAGGTTGCTGTGAGCTAGGCTGACGCCACGGCACTCACTCTAGCCTGGGCAACAGAGTGAGACTCTGTCACAAAAAAAAAAAAAAAAAAGAAAAGTCAGATAACAGTGTCGGTGAGGATGTGGAGAGTTGGGGTCCTCCACCGTGGCTGGTGGGAAGGTCAAGCTGTGCTGCCTGGGAAGACGGCCTGGCAGGTCCCCAAAAGGCTGCGCATGGAGCTGCCTGCGACCAGCGATTACCCTCGGGAAGTGGGAACAGAGACTTCGACGGAAACTCGCACACGCGTGGTCACGGCGGCAGCGTCACTCACAGTGGCCGGACGGCGGGAGCAGCCCAGCGCCCACCAGCAGGTGGGTGACGAATGCGCTGAGTTCCCACTTGGGATTTTGACCCCGGCATGCAGGGGGGGCTGTGGCACACGCTGCCACACGGATGAACCTCGACAACCTGTGCTCCGTGAGAGAAGCCAGACACGGAATGCCACGCGTCGTGTGCTTCATCTCGTGTCAGTGTCTGGAGGGGCAAGTCCACGCCGGGGGCTCCGTGGGGTGGTGACATGATGTGCTGGAACTGGACGGGCGGTGCCGCACCATGTTGTGAACCTACGAACCGTCACAGAATTATTCCCTCTGATGTGCCTGATGTCACGTCACGCGCATGTCACCTCCGTCACAGGAGCTGGGCGGCAGCACCGGCGGCTCGGAGGACAGCGGCAGGTGATTCACGTGCGAAGCCTCCTCTCCGCCTGCAGCCGGGTGTCGGGTGGGGCGGGCAGGTGACAGCCCCAGGAGGGGCGGGGTGTTTCCCGCACACGCTCAGGGCCGCCGATTCCTGGTTTTCTGTCCAGGCCTGAGTTTCTGGAGAAGGAGAACCAGCCTCCCCAAACCGCTGACCGAGACACAGCCGCAGCCCCACGCCGGGCCCGGGACAGCGTGTCTCCGTGTTTGTGACGGATTCCACCCAAAGGGTGGTCCTCGGGGGCCTTTCCTGGCATTAGGTCTTGAAGCCAAATGAACTCTGAGGCCACATTCCGACATTCCACATTGTCCTTTTTCATGTTTAATTGGCTCGGACGATTTCACCAGGGCTAACGTTGTCATGCGGAATCCTGCAAGGCTGGGCTACTTGCCCTGCAGAACTGGCCGGGTAGCTAGCCCAGGCTCTCCCGGGGCCTCCGTCCCCGCACGTCCGCTTCCCTGGCCGGGGAAAGGCCTTGTCGTCCAGCAAAGGATGTTCTTCCGTCGGCCGTCAGTGGACGACAGGTGCTGCCCGGGCTGGGCGCAGCGGCACCTTGCAGGCCTGGGGCCGCGAGGCCTGAGCTCTGGGTCGGGAGCCGGGGCGAGGCGCTGGCTGCCGTGCCCGGCCGTGTGGTGCCCGCGGTCCTTCCTCCCGCCCTGCCCAGCAGAGCCGAGGCGACGGTGGGCTTCACGCCGGGACAGCCCTGAGCTGATCAAACGTGCTGCGCGTTGTGTCCGGTGGGCAGCGGCTGTGTGGACGGGTCCCATCCTGGCCCGTCTGTCCGCTGCTCCAAGCAGGAGCCTGGGAGACGCAGACGGTCATCCGACCTCCACTGTGGAGACCCCTCCGGCTGGCCGGTTCTGCTCTGGACCCCTAATTAGGCTCCCACCCACTGCTCGGACCCCATCCTGGGCCGTGGGACCCCGTCCCCAACCGTCTCCAGAGTTGGCCCTAATTGGTGGCTTCTGGGCAGCCCTGGTGGGAGGGGCGTGAGGGCCGCAGCTGCGTCCTGGTGGGCAGACGGCCCCCACCTGCCACGAGGCCGGCTTGCGGGGAGGGATGGACGGGTCAGCCCTGCCCGGCCCTGCCGGACGGCGCCGTCCAGAGCTGGCCGGAGGACTCAGGCTATTTGCAGAGACCAAATAGAGGAGCGAAGGCCCCGCGCTCGGCCTGCAGGGGCTGCACCTGGTGGGTCGTCCTTACCGCAGCGCCCCAGCCCCCGGCCCCTCCTGCTCCGTGGCTGCGCCGCCTCCCGCCACAAGCCACGGGCTCGTCCCTGGCAGAAAACGTCCTGCGTTCCTTCGCTCACCGGGCAAGATTCAAAGGGGGTTGAAGAACAAATGTTTTCCTAAGTTTTAGCTGACATTCAATTTTAATGACTTTTTAAACAAAGTAACTATTAAGTGTGTGTTGTTTTATGGTTTCCTGATGTCTGACAGGTGTTTTTGCCCATGTGGGGAGCAGATGCTAATAGCGTTCTCCCTAATAGCTCATAAATAATCAGCACTTAGCGTTCCCTTTGTACGGCTGCCGCCACCGGCCGACTGGCTCTTCAGAAGTGGCCACCGCGCCTGTCAGTCAGCCTTTGCCGCAGGCACTTTTTGGTGATTAGAAGCCCCTTGGAGAGTGAGAACTCCAAATTAGTTTTAAATAAAAAATAAGAATATTCATGCTGTTGAACATCTAACGGTACAGGGAACAACAGAGCCCAGACCGGCGGCTTGGGCCGGGCGGTGCGGCGGAGGGGGCCGTGGGCCCAGACCGGCCGTCCCCGGGGACGGGTGCAGGCGGCACACACAAAGAGACGCCGGGCGGTGACAGCGCGGAGCTCGCCCGGACAGCCCACAACCAGCCGCAGCTGCAGGCCAGCGAGCGCTGCCCCCGTCTCGGGTCGGAGTCCCCGGCAGGCTCCAGGCGGAGCGTGTGGTGTTGGCGGCGCCTCTTCTGAGGGGCAGGGGAGGGGCTGGCCGGTCTCCTTGAGAACGAACGCTGCCCGTGAAGACGCTGGCCTGAGCAGGGCGGTGTCACAGCCTCCCCCACCCCCGCCTCTGCCGTCCCCGGGTGGCCGCAGTGTGTCTCCCTCAGGGCCAGCTCAGGGGCCTCCACCTAGCAACCATCACCACCATCTACTTCCAGAACTTCCTCATTTTGCCGAAAATGCGCCCCATCCCTGTTGGCAGTCACTCCCAGCCCCTCACCCCCGGCCCCTGGCAGCCACTGATCCACCTTCTGTCCCGTGGACTTGCTCACTCTGGACATTTCACGGAAGTGGAGTCACAACATCTGTGAGCTTTGCGTCTGGCCCCTCACTGAGCACAATGTTTTCAAGGCCCGCTGTTGCGTGACTCTGTCCTTCACTCCATGTGGCCCAGTGACGCTCCCCTGCACGGCAGACCACGCTTCCCCATCCATGTATCCACGATGTGCCTGTGGGTGACCCCACCCTTTTGCGATGGCGTGGTATCGAGTCATACATCAGCCGCTGCCGTGGACATGCGTGCCAAGCACATGGCTGAGCCTTCTGAGGTGGCAAATCCCCCGTGGTCTTCGGCTGCTAACGGTTTGGGGGGAGGACGACAGACAGCAGAGTGTCCGTCCCCCCTGCAGGGGCGAAGTCTGACCTATCTGGAGAAGGGCCACTCCCGCGGGACGGCGTCTGGCCCCTACTGCTGCCCCACGGACTCCCCCCGCCCGACGGGCTCCCCCTGCCCCACGGGCTCCCCTGCCCGACGGGCTCTCCTGCTCCACGGGCTCCCCTGCCCGACGGGCTCTCCTGCCCCACGGGCTCCCCTGCCCGACGGGCTCTCCTGCCCCACGGGCTCTCCCGCTGGGGGTCCTGAGCCGCGGCGCCGGACGCTCTTCGCTTTGCTGGGGAGATGGGTGCGAGCGTATGCCCAGCGCCCCGGTCTCCAGCTGACCCGCGCCAACTACTAAATATTTTAGCAAATAAAAATTTTTAAACGCGCGGCCAGATGTCCAAGTTGACAAAGTGCTTCAGGCGTCTGACTGATAAAAGGCGGAGCCCTTGGTAAACGGGATTTGAAACAAGCCCGAGGCAAGTGTGTGACATTAAAGCATCCTGGGGTCCTTCGCGGGGCTCGGCGCACCGAGGCGAGCGTCCATCTGTCGCCGCCGTGCGTCCCCACACTCAACAAAGCCAGACCCAGCCTGGCGCGGTGGCCGCTCTGAGCTCGCGCACCACAAAGGAAGTGCCTTCCATATTCATGAGCTGGGCCGTGGCCGCCACCACGGTGGCACCGGCTCTCCGCCCGGCCGGGCGGTCGGGGAGTAACCGCTTCCTGGCAGCCCCTGCCTCCCGCGTCCTGGGCGCGTCGAGGAACAGACGGGACTGTCCGGAGGCCACAGCTCTCTGCTGGGCAGAGGGTAGAGAGGGCCCAGGCCCCGTGTGAAGCCAGACGTCTCCCCAGACTGAGAGGAGGAGGGAGGACAGGTTTGGGGGGGCCGGAAGGAAGGCTGAGGTCCACTGAGGCACGTGAGGCCGGGCTGCACACGGAAACCTGTCGCCAAAACAAAAAATCCTGAGTAGGACCGTGTGCCACCCCTGCCAGGGTTAGTGGGAAGCCTGACTCAGTTGCTCCCTTAGTTGGGGTGGGGGTGGATCTCAACACCGCTCTGCAAGTGTTGCCTCGGCGTGGTCCCAGAGCCCTGAGGTCCAGGACAGGTGGCACCGTCGCCCGCCCGTCCACCCTGCTCCCGGGGGCACCACTGACTGGCTGATGTGACATGGCCACCGTCTGCCTGTCCCTCCAGGTGGCCCCCTCGGGTCCCCTCACTTGACGCTGACGTGCACCTGCGGGGAGGATTGCCTGAGACACCCGGCCTGGCCCGGGGCCGTGGAAGGGCCTGGCCTCGGTGAGTCGGTTCTGACTCTAGCAGGAAAAACCTGCTCACGTCCTCAGGAGCAGGACTGTCCCTCCTGAAGTCGCGTGGAACTGGCGTGTCTGGCTCACGGCCTGCACCGCTGCTGCCAGGCTGGGGCTGGGGGAGCGCAGGCTCTGCAGAGAGAGGCTTGGTGCGCGTCTGGGCCCTAGAGCTCCGGGGCCCTTCCCCTTGCCGCGGGGAACACGGGCGGGGCCCAGCAGCCCCTCAGGAGTCCTGGTCCTGATGGAGCCGGCTTTGCTTCGGAACAGTGGAGGCCTCAGCCACACACGGCAGAGGACAGTTAGTGCGCAGTGTCATTCGGGGTGGAGAACGGCCACTCACGGATACAAGGTCATCGCCCAGGTTAAACCCATTAAGCTAATGAACATGCAGCTTTTATCGTTTATTGCTACAGTCTCGGGGGAGTGAGTAGCTCCCTGGAGGGCGGGGGCTCAGCGGGGACAGTGGGGACGTGGAGCCGTCAGGCGCAGAGCTGGAAAGTGCTGTCACACCCCCACCGCCAGCGCCTCACGTCCAGGCACCAAGAACTCGCCCGTCCAGCCCAGGAGAGCCAGGCACGTGCACCAGCCCTGACCAAGGCGCTGGTGGCAGGTGAGCCCAGAAGACAGAGGTCACCGTCTGGGCCACAGGCCGCAAAGACCCTGAGAGAGGACAGTGATGTGGTCTTGACAAGGATCAGCGAAGGCGATTTCTTGGCATGTGGCCTTCCTGGGGCGCAGTCACTGCTAACCGGCGCTTGCAGACGCTTCTCAGGGTTGAGTTCAGACCCGGGGATTATTTTCACGTGTGTAGAGGGGGGCGCATTTCAGACAAATGTGTAAAAATCCCTGTCAGTGAACTACCCTCGTGTGGTGGTTTAAAAATACGTCCCCCAAGTTTCTGACCAGCCCCCATCTTCCGTGCGGACCTGCCGAGTGAGGCCCCTGCTTCCGTGTGCGTGTGCGTGTGCGTGTGCGTGTGCACGACGCGTGTGCAGTGAAGATTCAACCCAAAGACAGGTCTGCCTTTGCCCCTGGCTCTGTGGAAGTGGACTTGAGCCTCTGAGACGTCCTTCTTGACATCATCTGGGCCTCGGGCCACACCGGCCTCCAGCAATGTTGTCACAGGGGCCTTCAGGCCACGCGGCATCCACTTTACTTCCAGAGGGGCCGGAAGGTCAGCCTGTCGGTGTGACGCAGCCCAGTAAACACCCCAGAGGCCGAGGCACAGGCCGGCACCTCCGGGGGGCGATGCTCTGCAGGGTAGGTCACCTCAAGGAAAGCAGGGCTGTCCCCACTGTGGGGACAGGGCTGAGGAGGCCCCTGGACTCTGCCCGTGGGCCCCTCCCCCGGGCTGAACTTAATCTGCATCCTTTCACCAGAATAAACCATAACCTGGAGGATAATCGCTGAGAGTCCCAGCAAGTTCTCAGCTCCGAGGGCGGCTGATGTTGGAAGAGAGGACGCCTAGGAAGGCCCCTCACCCTCCGAGCTGTGCGTGTTCAGGAGAGCACGCATTTGAAAGGACAGCCGCTGCGTCTTTTGTTCAGCCCTGCAGGTGGGACGTGGGGAGAAGGCTGGACCGATCCAGAGCCCACCAGAGCCGCCCTGGCCCCGCCCGGGCCCAGCAAGACGCCCAGCTCCCTGCGGGGAGCACAAAACACGTGTTGCTGCCAGGGCCGTGCACGGAGCCTCACCCTCTGGGCTGGCCGCGGCTGTGGCGCCTTGCTGGCCTCCAAACCCCGTGGGGTCACTCTTCCTCTTCCTCGAGGCGAGCACAGCTGGGAGCTCTAGCTGCCCCTTCCTGCCCCTAGAACCCCAGCAGGCACAGCCTCCCTCTCTGTGTCCCCCGCCTCCTTGGTGGTCCCGCTGCTGTAACTTTCTCAGGGCAGCTGGGGGCTCTCACGAGTGGGGCAGAGTCCAGGGCGAAGGCTAAACCACATCTGTCCCCACTCCAAACAAGCAAGTGTCCAAACGAACGTGTGCACACGTGTGCTGTGGCCTGGTTGGGGCTTGGTACCCCTCTGCCTCCAGGCGAGGCTGGGTGCACAGTGTGCAACCTGAGCAGCTGTCCCGGGCCCCGGATGATCAGGGCCCCGTGCATTTAATTCTCTGCTGTGACTGTGCTGAAATTCTTAATCTTGGAACAAGGGTCCCATATTTTCACTTCATGCTGGGACTGAACATTCCGCGGGGCAGGTGTGCGCTGTGCTCTGGAGGGAGGGGTACCAGGGCAGGTCTCCTCCCGGTGCTGGCAGCCGCGTGAGTTCACCTGGTTAGTTCAGCTGGTTAGTTTACCTGGCTGGGCTCTGGGTGGCTGGGGGCTGAGGCTGCGGGAGGGCGGCCAGGTTTATCGTACAAATAAGCACAGATGTTGCCCAGTTAACTTGGAATTTCAGACAAACAGCAAATACATTTTGAGCATAAATATGTCCTGGGCATTCACTGAGTTTTAATCTGGCGTTTGCAGCTGGCGGAGTCTGGCCAGGGAGGCGGGATCCTGGCAGTTTCCAGGTGGGATTTGTCAGTGGGCACTGAAGACCTCTGCCCTCCGACGGCTGTGCCCGGGGCGGACCCTGCGGCTGCTTCTGCGAGGGGCAGACCCCACCCCTCCCGTCCCACCCCAGGCTTCTGGGTACAGGGGCACCCACGGACCTCGCCATCCCTGGAACTGTGCTGCATTTAATATATGTGATGTGCAGAGAAGCGGGTCAGGGTTTTAGATTAGCGCCCAGCTCGTGACAGGGGCAGCTGCTTCTGCCCATCTGGAACCTGCTTCGGCATCTCCAGGCCCAGGCTCAGCCCACAGATCTCGCCCCCCACGTCTGCTGGTCTCCATTTAATGAGCGATTTGGATTAATACGGGAGCCAAGAACAGGGCACCGATCTGTATCACATCTCGGCAAAATGAAAATTGCAAAGAGTCACTTAGGGATGTGACGGGAGGAAATGCAATCACAGCTCCCCGCAGCTGCCCTCGCTCGGGACGGGAGCGGCTCCTGCCCTCGCGGTGGCCCCACCGCCGTGGCCTGGCACCTGCAGGCGCGACCGGGAACGGTGCTCGTGGCCCGTCCGGGCGCTGGTGGCTTGGCGTCCGTGACTGGTCTGGTGGTAGCCCTTTAAACCTGCCTTGCTTATTACAAATGTGTCCGTCGAGAAAGCACAAGAGGAAAAGTTGAGACAAGATTTGAGAAGAGAAAGTGCTCCCATCTTCCACCTTCTGGAGACGGCGGTAAAATGGCGGCTCCTCCTGGGCTGCGACGTCATCGCCTCCGCAGGTCTCGCCCTTTCTCGTCGCTGCCGAGACCCCGTTTCCACAGGGCCCCCCGTGACTTCAACGACGGGTCGTGCTCCGCAGTGAGGGCTGGGGACGCCCTGGCTTAGTGCTAATGGACGCGCAGTCTGGCGGCAGCCCTAGGTACGGCCCTCCCCACGTCCCCAGACCCCACGGCAAGCAGCCTTGTCACTGCCCTCACACCCCCCTTTGCGCTGTCAGCAGAAAGTTGTGTCCCCACTGAGGGCGGAGCACGGCTGTTCCTCCAAATACGACGTGAGGAGGCAGCTGCTCAGCCCGGCCTGCCCTGGCGAGCGTCTGCACGGGCCGCTGGGATGGTCGTCCGGGCCAGGTTCCACCCTCGGTCTTTCCCACGTGACTGAGCCCCTCAAGACCGAGAGTCCCACGGAGGTGTTTGCCCAGGGCTTCCCGGGTTTCGAAGCTGAAAGGCCTGTGGGTCCCCATCTAACCTCAAACACGCAGGCCAAGCTGCTGGCAGGAAGGGGAGGAAGACCTGGAGCTGCAAGACACAGAGCCAGTGGGGAGGGAGGGCGGTAGGACCGTCCTGGAGGGGCCGGGACCCTCTGCATCGGGACCCAGGAGACAGCCATGTCACACACACACGCGTATCCGCCACACTCCAACACCCCAACATGTGGATACACACCCCCAAACATGCATGCACACACAACATATACACAGCACACACCACAACACGGGCATGCGTACACACAGGCACACGCACACGCACGGACATTCAGGAAACCCTCTTGGGCAGAGAGAACACCGGCTGCCTAGCCTTGTCCCTGACTGACACCTGCCTGGCTCCAGGCTGGGCTGCCGATGGCCAGCTGGGCCTTCCCCAAGCCAGATGCCAGCGGCACCTCCGCTGGGGACGGTGACCAGAGACTCCAACGTACATTTGGGATGTTTTAAAAGCACATGCTGATGGTCGGGGACCAGGGTTACCCAGGGACAGGGAGGGGGCGAGTTGCCAGATCTCCATTTCCTCCCCAAGAAGCTGCAGGGGGGAGGGGGCCTGGGGGGTGGGGGCAGGGGTGTGGGTGGGGAGAGCATGTGGGGGATGTGAAGGTGCCCTGGACCTGGCCCCTCCGGGAGCAGCCCCTGCACTTCCCGGGTGGTGCCCCGCCTCCCGTGAACGCTGGGCCAGCAGGAGGGCGAGAGCTCTGCAGGGACCTGCCCCGCTGGGGCCGCTGCATCCCGGCAGGGGGCGCAGAAACCCAGACCCCAATGCAGAGCAAGCGTCTTCCCACCGTCTCCGATGCTAGAAATGGAAACGCTGACTTCGCGGGACTCTCCCCCGAGAGCCGTGGGGGCTTCCCTGGCAGGTGGGATGGGGCCGTCTGGGGGGCCGCTGGCACCAAGACCGGAGAATAAGCTCGTCCCGCCAGCTCCTGCAGCAGAGCCTGGGTGCCACGCAGTTGGCACCGACTGGCTCTTCAATGGAGGGTGGGACACAGCGATCGGGAGGGACGCGTCCCTCAGCAGTGTGCGTGTGTGGATGGTGTCCCGGCTGCTCTACACACACACACACACGCACACGCACACGCGCACACACGTGCACACGCGCACACGCACACACACACACGTGTGTGCTCGCCTCCCGTCAGCTCTGGAGGGGTCCTGGCTCCCACCTACTCACTGAGGGACACTCAGGTGTGTCCCTTCTGTGGTCAAACTCTGAGCCACGTCACGCTGTGGCTGCAGGAACCCCCTGAGCAGATGCAGGCTGGGAACAACCCCCAGACATGCTGCCCAGGTGTTTGCTGGGGCCGAGAATGACAGTTTTTCCCACACGTGAAATGCAGAGACCGTCTGTTCCTGGGACTTCGTAACTTTGGTGCCGTCCCTGGTCAGAAAGCTGGAGGCGCTGAGAGGCACAGCTCTGATGCCACAAGCAGGCACAGGCTTTGGATGACGGCGACAAAAATGGGTCCTGTCAGATGCCTTGCGGCCATCAGAGAGCATCGCGGGTCCCGGTCCTGTCTTGGGGTTTGCGGCCAAATATCCAGACCGGCCGGGGCCTCATTAGGACAGCAAAGCCTGGCACGCAGACGGGGGAAATTGGCCTCGTGTCAGGACAGATCAGGGGGTCCCAGGAGACAACTGGCCGTGGGCTCCTTGCTGCAGACACAGCGGGGCTGGAGGGCGGAGCGGGGCAGGCCGGGAAGAGGCTCCGACGTTCCCTAATGCGCAGACAAACCATCCCGCGAGCCCTTCAGCCAGGACCGCGCTCCCATCCCCAGTGGCGGCCGCCAGGTGGGGCGGACTCGCCAGGTGGCCCTGTGCATGGTGGGAGACAGAGGCTCACGCACGGCACACCGGGCTCCGACTGTGCCTCCCAGAAACGCAGGCCGTGGCTGCCGGAGCCACGGAGGCAGCCTCTGCGCTTGGCATGGCAGGAGCCGGCTCCTGGGACGCCACAGACGCAGCCACAAAAGATCAGAGGCGAAGAAGACAGGGTGATGTGGCTTTATTCAGAGACCCCTCCCTCGCCACGCTGCGACAGTGCGGCCCGCTCTGTGCTAACTTCCGGAATAATTCTGACGTCTCCCCTCACAGAGCCGCTACAGAGCTGCGGGGACTTCAGCCTGGAAAAGCCCCGCACGGCCACTTCTCACGGCCGGAACACGCTCCCCCGACGATCGATGAGCCTGCCGATTGTGTGAACCTCCCCGTGCTCCTGGCAGCGGGGACCTTGCCCCTTTGGAGTAAACCTGCAAGCGTGTTTTAACTCCCGATTTTAGGAAGCAGACTTTTGCTGGGGCACTGGGACACCAAGTCCAGGGTTGTGAGTTCACAGAGGTAATTGTTGGAGAAATGATTTAATACATCGCAAATCCCTGTATTTCCATCTCTCCAAATGGGATGCCAAAAGCGATTAAGGACTAAAAACATATCACAAACAAATTCACATTATAAAATTGCTGTAATCATTCTCTGGTGGATTAACCGGGGCTTAGGAGCCTCGGCTCAGTCCTTCCAACCGGAGGTCGTTCAGGGAGCCGAGGGGGACGCCAGGGTGGCTTTGGGGTCGGAACGACGGTTTGTGCACTTCTTCCGTCCTCTTGGGAAAATGGCATTTGTCCTTTACCAAGAGCGTCTTCAGTGAGCGTGTCCAGCCTGCAAGGGAAACAGACACGCGTGTTCGGCAAAGCCAGCGTCCGTGCTGGGATGCCCGTTAGCTTAACCGTAAGGCAGAACAAAGTTCCCCGATGATTCTAGTAACATCTACATAAGTAAAATGAAAACTTCCTCTTTGGGATGAAACTAACAACCAAATGAAACCGCTGGAAGCTACGTGCGGGTGCCAGAGTCTGTGGATGAACCTTCGTGGGGGGAGCTGGGCTGGGGCCTCGGTCCGCCTGTTACTGAAAGCCGGGTTTCGGCGGAGCAGCTTTCTTAACTGGGAGAAAACAAAGATCTCTGTGAAGTATCTTGGGCACCACTAAACTGAGAGTTGGGGCCACAGAGCTCGCTAAGTGGGTGGAAACACCCTGTCAAACAGTTTGGTTTTGTGCAGGTGAAACGGCAGGTGGAGGGCGGCCTCGTCCTGGTCATGCTGAGCACGGGGCACCAGGACACACAGAGGTGCGGAGCACACGCCTGCCGTCTGGTTGTTTTTAGAAAAGGAAGAAAGAGGAGGACGTGTTTTCTAACTGACACAGCAGTCAGTGAACAAAGACAGGGGCAGGACCGGGGCGACGCGACCTGCCTCTCCGGACCCCAGCCAGGGCCTCTTGCGGAGCCACTGGGCTTGCAGACGCCTGTCCCAGCCCCTGCGCGCCGGGACCCCTGTCCAGAGCCGCCAGCAGGGCCCAGACTTCATTCATGTGGTTGACGGAGGAAGGAGGCACTGGCTCCAGGACAAACCACTCGTGGGCACGGAGGAGGACCCAGGTTGTCACCGCTGGGCCACCTTTGGGGGGTCACCTTGTAATCTGCTGTATCCTGGCGGCTCCCCGGGCTTGGGTTTGGCTGGCCAAGGCGAGGTTGGATGGGCATGTGGAGCCAGTAACTCAGTGGACGTTGCCACCACCTCTCCTGGGAGAAAGGGGACAGTGGCTCTTCTTGCTGCACCCCCAGCCCGAGCCCAGCCGGCTCTCAGGAGGAAGACTGTCTGCAACGCCCACCACGCTGCCCTGAGCACACGGAACCCGGCAGGTCTGAACCGACACGGGCCCCAAGTGCAAGACACACACTGGATTTTGAAGACTTAGTCCCCCCAAAAGTAAAACATCTCATTGATAATTTAAAATATTAACTATATGCGGAAATGGCAATATTTTGCATATGATAGGATGAACAAAAGCTATCAGTTAAAATTAATTCACCTGCTTCCATTTACTTTTTTTAACGTGGCCACCAGAGCATGTAAAATTCTATGCAAGGCTGGCATTGTCCCCAGTTCTGGGGACGCTGCTTCACAGCCCCCTGCCCCCCACACCCCTGCTGCACATCCTCACCACAAAGGGTCAGGTCAAACCCAAGTTCTAAGCAAAGCTCCTTCCTGATTAATCCCCCCAGCGCTGGAGGAACCCTGGCTCCTGGGGGCTTCATGGGTGGTGAAGAAGCTCCTCCCAGGGGTTCTCCATCTTGACACACCTGCAGGGGCACCGCCCAGGGCCTCCTCCCCCAGATGTTTCCCGAGAGCCACAGGCTTGCGACAGGGTGCGACAGGCACCCTCGAGCCACAGGCTTGCGACAGGCGCCGTCGTTGGTTGCGTTTGCTGTTTGCCAGGTGTGGGCACAGGCTGTGGGGGGTGTCTCAGAACGGGAGGTTCCCCGTGCAAACTTGAGAGAGGCCGGTGACATCCACTGTGCTGGACCGCAGTGCTCGACGAGAGGCCACTGTGGAAAACAGGCTGCCTACTTCCCTCCGAAATACTCTTCAACCCCGGCGAAAGGCAAGCAGACATTTTGGAGAACAGTAAAGAAACAGCTTTGCAATCTAAAAAAATGTTTAAATGTAATTTGAACTTTAAAAAAAACTGAGCTATTGAAAGAATTTTTGATTAGGGAAATGGTTCTTTTTAAAAATTGGTTTTCACCCAAGGGGAGAAGATTTTTTTTTTTCCTTTGCCCTTTTCTTAGGATTTCACGTATTTGCTAATAAGTGGTTGCGTATAGATTAGTTTGAGCCTCTCAGAGATACTTTAGGCTCTGGCTTAGACGCAGGTGGCCAAAGCTGACACAATTATTTGAAATTGGAAACTATGATGAATTCAGTCACAAATGAACACTAATTTGATATTAATTAATTTAAAATTAATATTATTTTTGTAAAATAAGTTGGAATCAAATACTTTATTCTGAATATAAAGGATGTACCAAACTCTCCGGTTTTAACCAAAATAAACAACCCTGTTTCAAATTACGATAAGTAATTTATAAAGTTGACTGATGGTCACTTTGACATGATCCCAACAGTAAAGGGTATTTCAGTCTCCAGCTTTCCTGCCTTAACTTACCTAAAATGCGTTTGAAAAATAGTCTCTAGCACTCAGCTTTTTGTGCAAAACTGATAAACTACTCTGTTAGGGAAAAAGACACCGAAGAAATAAAAAATGGAAATTAGCAGAAACCAGTATTAAGCATATGTCCTTATGAATAAGACTTAATCACACACTTCATTTTGCAAATACAAAAGGGCCTTTTGAAATGTATTAATTAAAGTTAAGCGCCATGGACAAGCCGCTTCGCAGGCAGCGAGGAATTGGGTTAATCAGGCCCACGCCGCAGCGGAGCCGCTGGCCGCAACGCGGGGGGCTCGGTCCGGGAGGTCCGGCCCAGCCCGACCCGATGGTGGCAGGAGTCTGCGCTGCGCCCCAACATAGAAGAGACAGACCCCCCCATGGGCTTGCAAACGTCGGGCGCGGGGCGGGGGGCGGGAACCGGCGTACTCACCCGGAGTCCGGCCTCCCTCCTCGGAAACGTGCCCGGGTTGATGGGGAGGGGGCTTTGCTGGCCACCGGGGCTAGACCCGGGCCCTCCCTGACCCTCCAGGGTCAAGGGGGCGCGGGCTGTGAGGACCCCTCCTCCACCAGCCTCTGGGACAGAGGCGCGCGCAGCGGTCTCTGTGCAACTCCACGCTCCGCGGGCCGTTCCGGGCGGGGCGGCGGTGGCTGGGAATCCAGGGGATATTTAGGGTAAACCCTGCAGAGCTCCAGGCAGCTGGCGAGGGCGTCCACTTCCGGCACCTCGATCAGGCAAGAAGATAAACAGAACAAACTCGAACCTGGAAAAGGCCGAAAAGCTCCTTGCCGGGACCTTCCTGCGCCCGCGGTCCGGGGCCTTTGCAACCGGCAGCTGTGGGGTCCGTGGGGCGCAGCCGGCGGCTCGCTGCGGAGACGCTGGGGGCGCTGGGGTCTCCGGGCTGGCCGAGGCGGGAGGTGCCGGCGACGCGCGCTCGGGAACACGGCGGCCAGAGCGCGGGCCTGCAGCTCCGCCAGACGCGACTGGGACCCGAGGTCGAGCCCCACGTGGGATCAGCACCACGGCCGATCCCGGCTCTGCCTCCGCCCTCCGCACCTGGGCTGGCGGCGGGTGAGCCTGTTTGGGGTCGGAATGCGCCCACGCTCGCCGGCCCTGGGACCCTGCCACGGTCTTCTTTTCCGGGGTGAGCGGCAGTGCCCAGAGAAACACTGCTGGTCCCCCCGGTCCCTGCCCCTATCCGTGATGACCGCTGGCAACGCCCAGGGGACGTTGGGACAGGGCTCAGAGGGCCCCGCGTGTTCCCGGCGTGGATTCCAGCGTCCCACCGTCCGGCGCAATGCCGTGCCTGGACGGGCTTTGCGCTTCCCGCAGCCCCAAACTGTTCGCTGTGCACTGGCTGGAAGCGAGGTCCGGCTGCCTCCGCCCCATGGGCAGGGTCCATCCGGGCGTCTCTTGTCGGGGCAGGGTGACAGTCATCAGGGAAGCGTAAGGAAGGGCGCGTGCGGAAGGAAGCGGGGAGCAGGCATAGTCAAGGCTTCTCGTCACAGTGTTTGCAAAGCGCCGAGGGCGTTCCGGAGAAGGCGGCGCACTTGTCTGGGCAGGGACCCAGCGCAGCGCCCGCCGAGAAGGGACACACGGAGGCCTGGCCAAAGGGCGTCAAGGGCGCGGCGGTCACGGGCGCCGCCAGGCCCTGGCCTTGGTTGAGGTAGGCCACCAGGCGCCGCATCTCGTCCAGGGCCTGCGCCTGCATGAGGATGTAGTTCTTGGCGAGCAGCAGCGTGGCGATCTTGGAGAGCTTGCGCACCGATGGGCTGTGCGCGTAGGGGATGACGGCGCGCAGCCCGTCCAGCGCGTCGTTCAGGTCATGCATGCGTCGCCGCTCGCGCGCGTTGATGCTGAGCCGCAGCGAGCGCTGCTCCCGGGGCCGCCGCCGTCCGTCCGCCGCGCCCCCGGCCCCGCGCCGCCGCCGCCGCTGCTCGAAGGCGTCATCGTCGTCGCCGCTCTGCTCGCCGCTGCTCTCGGCCGCGGGTGCTGGGGCGCGGGGCGCGGGGGGCGCGGGGAGGTTGCCTCCCGGGCCCGGCGCGCCGTAGCCGCGAGCCGCCTCGGGGCCCCGTGCCGCCCCGTAGGCGAGGCCTGCAGCCGCCGCCGCGTAGCCGTGGCTCAACGCCAGGTATGCGTCCCCCGACAGCGACTCGATCTCGGCCATGGCGCCGCCGCCTGGGCACGAGGGCTCGCCGGACGGGCGGGCGCTCATGCGGCAGGACCCGCGCCCGCCGCCCCCGAGGCTCGCCCAAGCCGGCCGCTGCAGCCGCCGCGGTGCCGCTCCCGGCTCTGCACGACCGTCCGGCTGTCTGCGCGTCGCAGAGCCTGGGCGCACGGCCTCCCGGCCCGCCTCCGCCCCGCCTCCGCCCCTCCTCTCCCTCCTCCCCGCCTCCGCCCCCTCCTCCTCGTCCTCCCCTCCCTCCTTGTCTTCCTCTTCTCTCCTCCTCTTTCTCCTTCCCCTTCTCTTCCTCCTCCCCCTCTACCTCCTCCTCTTCCTCCCGGCTGCCGCCGCGGAGCACAGGGCCCGGCCTGGGGCGGCTCTAGCTTCTGCTCAGAGGCGCCCGCTGGGACTGCGCAGCTGTCCAATCAGAGGGGACCTGGTGGCCGCCTCTTCCTGGCCCAGCTCCACCAGCGGTGCAGACAGCGGGCCGGGTCAGGGGCAGCGGACCGGGATCGCTTTGATGGGCTTCCCAGGGCCGGGCCACGGCCTCCTGTAGCCTGGGGGTTGCTGCCACCAAACGCAGGCGTCCCACGTGGCACCCGCCTCAGTCGTCAGTCTCTCTGGACAGCAGCTATGGCTGGCGTCCAGCGGGGGCAAGAGGAGAGCACTCCCCCCGCCCCGCCCCCCGCGCCCCGCCCCCCGGGGTTGGCGCGGTTGTCGCCGCGGAGCAGCGCGTGCCAGAGACCGCAACTCCCCGCCCGGGCGCTCCGAGCCAGGCTGGACCCTGTGGCAGGTAAGGACCGAGTTTCTAACGCCCGCGGGAGCACCCGGGAGCGGGTAGGGAGGCCGAGGATTCTCGCCGGTTCCTGTTGGGAGGAGGCGCGCAGTGACGGCTGCATGGTCAGCTCACCTAGCTCACCTGCCTCCGTGTGCATCACCCTGGCGGCTTGCAGGGCTTTTCCCAGGGCCTCCACAGTGGCCGCCTCCTCCGAGTCTGGCCACATCTGATGGGAATGCCACCAGCTTCCCTACCTACCTTTTCAATTCTTCTTCCCACAGGGCATGAAGGCTGGGACCCCAGACTTCTCCCAGGTGGGAGCCTGCCTAGGCCCAGGGAGGTGGTGACGGGTGGTTGCTCCTGGCGCAGCTGGGAGATGGGGGCAGCCTGCCTTCCGGCATGAGGTGTGAACTTGGCAGAGTCTCTCAACCTCTGTCCTCTGGGTTCCAGCAGGGAGAGGAATAACAGGTGACCCATGTGTTGTTGCGTGTGCCAGGAGGGTGAGTGGGTGCCTGACACACATTGTGGAGGGAACGGGTGAGAGCCGTGTGCGCTCTGGAAATGCCGCGATGACTGGCCACGCCCGGGAGTCTGTGCCCAGGGCAGGGACACCGGCATGCTCGAGCATGAGCCGTCATGGAAGCTGCGGACCTTGCTCTCTGCCTGGCTGGCGGCCCCACGTCCGCCCTGAGGAGGTTTGCTCTCTGGCCGGCCGTGGGCTCTGGAGGGCAGGCCTCACCCACCAGGGCACGCTGGCCAGGACGCAGGTGGCCCCAGGGACGCCCCGTGTCCAGGAGGCACCTCTGGCCTGCCCCTGGGCTGATGTCAGGCACAGGTGGGGAATCGGGGAGGCCCTGGTGTGGACAGGAGGCCATGGTGTTGGTGCTCGGTCCGAGGGGCTCAGGTGGAGGGGCAGGCCTGGTGGGAGGAGCGTGAGGGCCAGGGTGGAGCCCCGAGATGGAGGGGAGGGGACTGTCCACCCCCCCCCCCCCGCACCCCTGGAGCCAGGTGGGGAGTTTGGCCTTTGTGGGAAGAGCCAGCCACACTCAGGGGACCATTTTTTTTTTTCCTTTAGGAGCAAATTCATATTCTTTTATTTTTTCGATATATTTTATTTTATTTTTTTGTTTTTCAGCTCATTATGGGGGTACAAAAGTTCAGGCTATATACATTGCCCATGCCTCCCCATCCCCCCGAGACTGAGCTTCAATTGTGTCCATTCCCTAGACAGTGCACATCACACTCATCATGTAGGTGTGCACCCATCCCCTGCCCCCACTCCATCCCCCCCAGTCAGAACTTCAAGCGTGTCCATTCCCCAGGCAGTGCGCATCGCACTCATCAAGTAGGTATACCCCCATCCCTTCCCCCAGCCCCCACCTCTGTCCGATACCCAATTGGTGTTATTCCCAAATGTGCACTCAGGGAAACCAGTTTGCTGGCGAGTACATGTGGTGCTTATTTTTCCATTCTTGGGATACTTCACTTAATAGAATGGGTAGGGGACCACTCTTGCTGCAGCCGTGGGGGCACGTCCTCCTGGGTCGCTCCAGACCTGGCAGAGCTGGCAGGGCTGTGGACGGGGGTCCTGCCTGGGGCACTTGGGACTGGCGGGAGCAGAGGTGCTGCCGGGACGGTGAGTGTGGACATGCTGCATGTGAAGGCACTGGAGGCCCGGGGAGTGCAGCTGGCAGGGGAGATGCAACACGCAGGAGCTGGCACCGCAGGCGTGGGGGAGGTGGGCTTCCCAAGCAGGGCCCCCTTGGAGGCTGAGACTCTGCTCCAGTCCATGTGGGTGGGCCTGGGCTCTGCGACTCGAGCTCCCCGGCCCGGAGCGAAGGCTTGGGGCCAGTTCCTGTGCCAGGTCATAAGAACCTTCAATGGCACCCACTGTGGCTCGGGAGGGCTGGGGTCCGGGCCCACCACGCAGCACCTCGGCCGCAAGGCCGCCTGCTGCAGACGCTGTTGGACCGGGTCGGACCGGCGGATACCGAAGTTCCATCTGGCGTCTGCGGTCCGATGCTGCCACCTGCTGGCTTCCTGGGAGGTTGCGTCCCGGCCTCCGCGGTTCTCAGGGGCCCCACCTGGTCAGAGTGCACGTGCTCAGGCCCCTCCCGGTTCTGCTCGAGTGGCAGCTGGGCGCTGTTCCACAGGTGCCCGCGTGTGGGGGGCCTGGAGAAGCCTGCCGTGTCCACCATCGACTTCTCCGAGCCGAGGTTAGGTGCTGTCCCCTTTACGCACGGGGCCGTCGAGGGCCATCAGGGTCCCAGCCGATGACCGGCCCCACCTGCAGCTCTTCACTGACTGCAGGGTTCACCTGGCAGCCGCTCAGCCTTTCTGCCTGTTTCTGCGTCTGTAAATTAGGGGCTGTCTTCCTAACACCTGTGGTCTCATGACGGCCTGTAGGGTGGGTCTGTCAACCTCAGACCTACTTGTCCTTGGCTGTCCTGAACTAATGGTCCCCTTTCCCTCCCCAAGGACAGCACAGTGTGACGCGGAGAAGCCGCCCCTGCTGCTGAGCTTTGGTTGTCACGTCTTGGGGAAGGGGCGGCCGGCAGGGTGGGCAGGGGCTGCTGTGGGCGCCATGGGGTCAGGGAGCCAGCCTGGGTGGGGAGCAGCAGGGGGCTGGGCTCTGGGGTCGACAGGGCCCTGCCACATGGCCTTGGGCAAGCCTCGCTCTGTGTGCAGAGTGGAGAGACCCACAGCTGAGAAAGTGCCACCAGCAACCGAGAGAAAGCCACCTGCCCTCCCAGAGATGTCACCTCCAAATGCCCCGCTCCCACGGCACCTGAGTCTTCCAGAGAATTAGAACAGGGAGAGGGAAAGACATCCCGGGAGAGGCCACTGCCGCCCACCCTGGATGACACTGTGGCTTTTCGGGACCACACCTGGCCTCTGGGGTGGGAGGACCCACCTTTTCACGGTGAGAGTGAGAACCTGGCGCAGGAGTTCCCACAGCACAGCAGGCGGCATCGTTCCTCATGTCGTTAGAACGTCCTGACTCTTCCTGCCAAATGTCGCCAACAAATAGCACAGCTGCGCTGCCCAGTGTGGGACATGGGAGAGTGGAAATGCAGACACCAGCTAAAAGATGCCAAAAAGTGTTTATTTCAAACCTCATTTGTTTTGCATTCCTGAACTTGCTTTGGGGTTGTTACTTTTTCCTGTGAAATTTCTAAGCATGGAAGGTTGGACAAGGTTGCAAGTTCTTTGCCCTGTGGGTGTGGACGGTTCCTCGAGGGCAGAGCCCCGGCTAGTGGGGGTGAGGCTTGGCCATCCCCTTGGGGCTGAGTCGGACGTGACATTTCCGTGAGACTCTGCCCCTCCCCTCCCCCAGTGTTTCGTGGGTGTTGGGTGATGTGGGTGTCAGTAGGGACTGAGGCCCAGCCTCTGCGGACTGTGGGTTAGCTCATTTTGGGGGACCCCCCCCACCGTGCCTTTCTCCTTGGCCCTTCCACCAAGTGCCTCTGGGTGGCGCTTCGCAGATCCCCTCAAAGCCCTCCTGTGGGCGCGGCTCCGGCTCACCCACCTGCGCTGCGCACAGGTCCCCGTCCCCACGGCCCGGCCCCTGTGCTGTTGCTCGAGTTGGTGGTGGACGCTCCGGAGAACTACGAGCTCTCACGTCCGTGCAGCCGACAGACTCCACGCGGCTTCACTCCCACCAGCCTGCACCACGCCGGGCTCTTCCGGGGTGAGAGAGGAGGATGCTTTGTTTTTGGAGTTATTTTAGAACAGCTTTATTTCGACATAACTCACATGCTGTACAATCCACCCATTTGAAGCAAACAGTTCCAAGATCTTTATTAATAGTCACAGAGTTATGCAACCATGGCCACAGTCAATTCTAGGACATTTTCATCACCCCCAAAAGACGACTTGCCCCCCTTAGCTGTCATTCCCACCTTCCGTCCCCCCAACCTTGGCAACCAGTAATCTTCGTTCTGTCTCTGCTTTTGTGTCTGGACGTTTCCTACAAATGGAATCGTACAATATGGGATTTTGGGACCGGCTCTTGCGCTCAGCGTAAGGCTTTAGGTTTGTCTGTTTAACACAACATGAGCCACCGGTTTGCAGCCTCCTGCTGGGGCGAGTGAGGCGGCCTCCTGGTACCGGCCACCTGCCAAATCCTGTCCCACCGACTGGGCTTCAGAGTCCCCGGGAGGTGCTGCCGGTAGATGCTCAGGGGGGCCGTCCTGGGGGCAGACACACCTGCAGCAGCATGGGTTGGCTCATCTCCCCACGCTGTCTCCGTGGCCGGTGGCACCACGATCACCTGGCCTGACAGCTCCCCAGAGCGAAAACTCCAGGGAGCAGCCTGGATTCAGGCGCAGGTGGCTTCGGCTCCCACAGCTGAAAGTGCGTTGAATGCTCCTCACCTACCGAGCGTGGCAGCTTCAGGCACGCTCAGCGCACTCTCGCTGGCCCACAGCTGTGCACTGTGGGTGGGGCGTGGCCGCCCGGGGGCTTCTGCCGCCCAGCGTCGCGAGAGGGCATCGTGCACTGTCGCCAGCCCAGGAAAGGATCAAAATTCAAAGTATGATTTCTACCGAATGAGTATCATTTTTGCACCATTGTGAAGTTGGAAAATTCTAAGTGGAACCATTGTAAGTGAGGGACCGTCTGTGCTTATTCTCCCCCAGATAAGGGGGGGACTGTCCATGGAGTCCCATGTTGCTGGCCGGTGGCCTCGTCCTGCCACCTTGGCATCGTGTCCCTCAGCCTGGGCATCTCCCACTGGGCAGCAGGTGCTGGGCCTGGTCCCCTCCCCCCTTCCCCCTGGCTGTGGCCCCTGCCGCCTCCGTCCCGGGGCCCAGCCGGCTGCCCTCTCTGGGTGGCCACACCGGGGCCAGAACTGCCGGGCTCTTGCTGTGGCCACGCTGGCCGGGCCCCTGCTGGGCAGCTTATGGGGGATAGGGGGTCTACCTGGGTGGGAGGGGTGGTCTCTCCAGGGAGCAGTCATGGCCAGCTCCACCCTGGTCTCTCGGTGCTGCGTGGGGACATCCTGGTGTCCAGAGCTCTCCCTGTCCTGTCTGGGTCCCCCTAGTGCGCTGCAGTCAGGGGGGGTGGTCAGCGTGGGCAGTTCTCCCCCTGGCCGCCAGGCGGCAGCAAGTCCCTGAGTTTGCGTCAACGGTGGTTGGTCCCAGGCAGGGCTTTGGGGGCGCGGGAGCGCAGTGGCTGAGCGCGTGTTGGCCACTCGGGGGGCCAGATCGAGGCCCCAGACCCTCTGGAGCAGCCGGACGCAGCCAGGAGGGCGGCCTGGGGGCTGTGCCGGGTGGGCTGCATGGAGGAAGTGGCACTGCAGGGCGAGTACCCAGGTGTGCGGGGAGGGCCAGGGCGGGGTCACGTGATGCTTGTTGGGTGGGGGCCGGCAGGGTCTGTGCCTGTGGACTGCTGCCACGGCTGGACCCCTAACTCCTCACCCCAAATGGACAAAGCTGGGTAAACTGAGGCCCAGTCATGGCACCTGCCTCAAAGGTGCTGTGTACCCAGTGAGGTCAGGCCTGGTGCACGACACATGTGTCCCCTTGCTGGGACCATGACAACGTGGACCCACTCTGCTCTGGCCTCCTGAGTGTCCTCCCAGGAGCTCTGTAGGCTGACAGCTTCCCAGCCTTAGGATGGGGTGACAAGGCTCTGAGGGCTTCCCTGAACCTGGGTCCCCTTCTCCTTGGCCCTGGCCACCCCACTTTGGGCTTCTGGCCGAGCCTTGCCCCCAAGGCACTGGGCCACGGGCATGGCGTCTGATGGGCCGCCCACTCGGGGCTCCCGCAGCAGGGCTGGGATGCCCACCCTGGTGACAGCGGGCAGGAGCACTGCAGCCCCCATGGCCACGGGACACACGGCCCCAGAAGGTCCACAGGTTAGTCTGAGCTGCCCCTGAGGGTGTCCAGCCGAGCAGGGAGGTGTGTGAGTGGCCACTGCTCTGTCGGGGCCAAAGGAGCATTGCGGGTGGGGCCCGAGAGGAAGGGCGGTGGCCTCTGGCCTCCGGTTCTGCCACTCGCTCCCGGGAGCAGGTGCGCGAGGGGGGCCCAGCCTCAGCGCTGGCAGCTCCCTCCCACAGCGCAAATCGAGTCGGGCTCGTCTCTGTCCGTGCCGAGCCCGTGGAGAGTGAGACCGCGAGGGCCCCCCCCCCCCCCCCCGACCCCAGCAGAGGCCCTGTCGGCTCACAGGGAAGGCCGCGGGTTTCGCGCACAGGCTGTGTGGCGTTGCGCGAGCTCCCGCCTCTCTCTGCCCATTTTCCACGCAGGCAACGCCGACCGGGAATGGCAGAAGAGGGAGGTTGCCAGCTTGTCATAGCTAATTATTTAATTACCCTAATTTAAAGTTTTACCAGATTTAGCATCAAAACATAAAAATCTTGTGATTGCAGCGTCAGAAAGTAATAATGTAATTAGCTTGTTTAGGGGTAACATATTAGCTCTGTTGATTGCCAGGCGTGGGTCCCTGGGGAGCGCCACGTGGCGTGGGCACGTGTCCCGGGGCCTGGCTGGGGCGGGTGGCACTCAGCTCCTGCTGTGAGGGGCTCTGAGGCCACGGCGGGGACCTGGCCGGTGGCTCGGTCTTCCCGGGGGTCCTGCGTGGGCGGTGTCCACCGCGCTGGGCGCAGAGCAGGCCCCACCTCAGTCCCCGAGCTCGCCGTGCCCGGAGGCAGTGGCCTTGGCACAGTGAGGTTGCCCAGGGCTCGCCAGGCGGAAACACCGTCCTGGGGCTGCGCACGCCGACACCTGCTCGCCGGGAGGAAGACTCGGGACAGGTTTTCTCTAAACCATGACTTCTCAGAACTCTGGAACACGATTCCAATCTTGTTTGCAAAGTTACCAAAGCCCATTTTTGTCACCGTTCTTTGCTGAGAGACTAGCTTTACTCCTCCCTTCTTCCTCCTGCCCGCTCCTGCCTTTGCAGGTCGCATGTTGGCAGCATCCCCGCCCCACGGTGTAACCAGCAGACAGCCGCCACCTGAGACATGGCTGCCCCTCCCAGACTGTCCCCAGGACCCCTTGCCCGCCTGGCTGGGCTGCTGTCCACTTAGCAGTCTGAGCCACCCTCTTGAGATGACACTGGGGCGTCCATGCCCTGCGGGAAGCCCTACGTGGGCGCTGGTCTTGTGCAAAGGAGCAGCACGTCCGTGTGTCCTTCCCTACGTCCATCTGTCCCGACTCTGCCCCTCCTGCTGGCCCGTCCCAAAGCTCTTAACCCAGGGATTCCATGACAGCCCCAGGCTGGCTCCCTGGGTCCTGCGATGCCTCCTCCCAGGGGAGCCGTCCCTCAACACCATACCCCAGCACGGCCAGGCTCATGCCGTCTCCCGGGCAGGGGGCACCCCCGGTACACCGCTGCTTTCTCCACTGCTGCCTCTCCAGGGCCTAAGAACTGGCCATGGGCTCTGCTCCCAGGGCTGGTGGGTGCAGGGCGGTGGGTCCATCTGGGCTCTGCTCCTGGGGCTGGTGGGTCCATCTGGGCTCTGCTCCCGGAGTTGGTCGGGGCTGGTGGGTGTGGGGCGGTGGGTCCATCTGGGCTCTGCTCCTGGGGCTGGTGGGTCCATCTGGGCTCTGCTCCCGGGGCTGGTGGGTGCTGGGTGGTAGGTCAGTCTGGGCTCTGCTCCCTGGGGCTGGTGAGTGCTGGGCAGTGGGTCCATCTGGGCTCTGCTCCCGGGGCTGGGTGATCAGTCAGTCTGGGCTCTGCTCCCAGGGCTGGTCGGGGCTGGGTGGTGGGTCAGTCTGGGCTCTGCTCCCGGGGCTGGGGGGTGGGTCCATCTGGGCTCTGCTCCCAGGGCTGGTGGGTGCTGGGCGGTGGGTCCGTCTGGGCTCTGCTCCCGGGGCTGGCGGGTGCTGGGTGGTGGGTCCGTCTGGGCTCTGCTCCCCGGGGCTGGTGGGTGCTGGGCGGTGGGTCCGTCTGGGCTCTGCTCCCGGGGCTGGTGGGTGCTGGGTGGTGGGTCCATCTGGGCTCTGCTCCCCGGGGCTGGTGGGTGCTGGGCGGTGGGTCTGTCCGTGCTCTGCTCCTGGGGCTGGGTGGTCGGTCAGTCTGGGCTCTGCTCCTGGGGCTGGTCGAGGCTGGGTGGTAGGTCAGTCTGGGCTCTGCTCCTGGGGCTGGGTGGTGGTTCGGTCTGGGCTCTGCTCCTGGGGCTGGTGGGTGCTGGGTGGTGGGTCCGTCTGGGCTCTGCTCCCAGGGCTGGGTGGTGGGTCAGTCTGGGCTCTGCTCCTGGGGCTGGTGGGTGCCGGTGGGGGGGGAGGTCAGTCTGGGCTCTGCTCCTGGAGTTGGTCAGGGCTGGTCGGGGCTGGGTAGTGGGTCCGTCTGGGCTCTGTTCCCCGGGGCTGGTCGGGGCAGGGTGGTGGGTCCGTCTGGGCTCTCTTCCCGGGGCTGGTGGGTGCTGGGGCGGTGGGTCCATCTGGGCTCTCCTCCCGGGGCTGGTGGGTGCTGGGCGGTGGGTCCATCTGGGCTCTATTCCCAGGGCTGGTGGGTGCTGGGTGGGGGGTCAGTCTGGGCTCTGCTCCCGGGGCTGGTGGGGGCTGGGTGGGGGGTCATTCTGGGCTCTGCTCCCTGGGTCTGGTGGGTGCTTGGCAGTGGGTCTGTCCGTGCTCTGCTCCCAGGGCTGGTGGGTGCTGGGTGATGGGTCCGTCTGGGCTCTGCTCCCAGGGCTGGTCGGGGCTGGGTGGTGGGTCAGTCTGGGCTCTGCTCCCCGGGGCTGGTGGGTGCTGGGCAGTGGGTCCATATGGGCTCTACTCCCAGGGCTGGTGGGTGCTGGGCGGTGGGTCAGTCTGGGCTCTGCTCCCGAGGCTGGTCTGGGCTGGTGGGTGCTGGGTGGGGGGTCAGTCTGGGCTCTGCTCCCGGGGCTGGTTGCTGCTGGTGGGTGCTGGGTGGTGGGTCCATATGGGCTCTACTCCCAGGGCTGGTGGGTGCTGAGCAGTGGGTCTGTCTGGGCTCTTCTCCTGGGGCTGGTGGGCACTCGGTGGGGTGTCAGTCTGGGTTCTGCTCCCCGGGGCTGGTCAGGGCTGGGTGGTGGGTCAGTCTGGGCTCTGCTCCCGGGGCTGGTCTGGGCTGGTGGGTGCTGGGTGGGGGGTCAGTCTGGGCTCTGCTTCCGGGGCTGGTTGCGGCTGGTGGGTGCTGGGTGGGGGGTCAGTCTGGGCTCTGCTCCCGGGGCTGGTTGCGGCTGGTGGGTGCTGGGTGGTGGGTCCATATGGGCTCTACTCCCAGGGCTGGTGGGTGCTGAGCAGTGGGTCTGTCTGGGCTCTTCTCCTGGGGCTGGTGGGCACTCGGTGGGGTGTCAGTCTGGGTTCTGCTCCCCGGGGCTGGTCAGGGCTGGGTGGTGGGTCAGTCTGGGCTCTGCTCCCGGGGCTGGTCGGGGCTGGTCGGGGCTGGTGGGTGCTGGGCGGTAGGTCAGTCTGGGCTCTGCTCCCCGGGGCTGTTGGGTGCTGGGTGGGGGTCAGTCTGGGCTCTGTCCCGGGGCTGGACTCCCAGAGGCAGCTGCCCCTCTCCTGGTGGGCACTGGGCTCTTCTGGGTCTGCTTTTCCACATGTGTTTGGATTTTAAGTGCTTCTCAAGATGCTGAGCTTAATTCGTTAGCGTTTCTGAAACACAGTTAGGGGCTCTGGCAGGCCCTGGACAGAACAGGGTACAGAGGCCAGGCGCAGGGTGGAGCGCAGCAGGGAAGAGACACTCAGGTCCCCGAGCGTCGGGGCATGACGGCGTGCGGTGCCAGACTGCCCGGCTAATTAGATTTGCATCAGCTCTGGAGGGACGGCTGAGGCGGCATCTGACTCAGAGCCACCTTGGCCAGGCTTTGCGCCTGAGCATTTTGCAGGACAGGACAGAGCGGCTGCGCTTGTGTCCCCTGAGTTCCAGGACCCGAGGACCTGCCTGCTGTCACCTGTAGCTTAGCTGCCTCCCTGTCCCTGTCCCCGAGGTCTCCCTACCCCGCCCTGGCTCTGGCCAGAGGGAAGAGAAGCAAAGACCCTTGTGGTGTCCAGGGTTGGCCTGGAGACTTGGGAGAATGACATTAATAACACGCTGCTTAAAACCCCACTCAGCTGAGGACACTGGTGTTTCTCGTCCTTCCAAATAAGGGCCCTAAGTGCCCCCAGCTGGGTGCTGGAGCCTTGTGGGCGGGGCCTGGGAGCTTGCTGTGATTCCGGGCTGCGGTTCTCTGTGTCTCTGCGTGGCCCTGAGCGGGGAAGCGCCTAGCAGGAGCCCACGTGGGCTGTCGCCCACCTGAACACAGGTACTCCTGTCACCTTGCGGGTTTTGTGTATTCACGGTGCCTGTGGATCGCCTGGCGCGGTGGGCTGGCCGTGGGAGGAGGTGGGGCGGGGGAGGGCGTCTGCTGCCCCCTTTCCTGGAACAAGAGCCCTGGTGGGAAGAGTTTGCAGCCAGGTTCTCTCCGGCCTCGGCCTCGGTGTGGCCAGGACAGAGTCCGGAGAGGGGGAGGGGTGGGGCTGCCGAGGAGCCTGCAGGGCAGCAGGGGGGGTGCCCGGGAGGGAACTCTGCAGAGCGGGCTGCACGGGGGGCTGCACGGGGGCTGTCCTGCCAGGCCGAGGCTGGGGCTTTCGTGGCCCTGTTTCCGGCCACCTGCAGTCACACTCAGAAGCCCCCACAGGCAGCCCCTGGGCAGGAGAGGGTTTGACCTTTGCTGCCCTCTGCGCTCAACACCCTGAAACTCAGCTGGCCCTGGGAACGCATGTCCCACGATTCGCTGGTGTGGAGTGGGCAGCCGACTCCCACCCCGCCTGCCCCAGGGCTTTGTGTCTGGGACTCGCTCCCCGGCCTGCCCCGGCCTGCCCCGCGGGAACCCGCCAGAGGTCCCCCGAGTGGGCCGCGCAGCCCCTGCCGCTGGCCGGCACCGCTTACTCGAGACTGGCCTGTCCCGCTCCAGCCTGCGGGACCGTGGCCCCCACGTCCACGCACGCCCTGTTCTGGTGTCGGCCGCTGCCCAGCCAAGGCCTGCAAAGTGCGTGAAAAGCTAAATCTCAGGAACTGAGTCGTGTTTTCGACCCTGCAGGGGTCGTGTGAGGGGCTCGGTGGCGGGTCCTGGTGAAGCCACAGGCCCCACTCACGTCCGCAGAGGTAGAGGGAGCCGCCGGGGTGCAGGCGCGGACGGCGCTGGCGGCCACGGGGAAGTTTGGGTGCTGGAGCTTCAACGAGCATTTTGAACATTGCAAGTGTCTCTTCTGAGTGTGTACTTGGAAAAATTAAACTAGCGTCTCAAGCCCTCGATTTCACAGACATTTTTGCTTAGGTCAAAGGCCTAAGGAGGTATTTAAATCAATCCATTTATTTAATCTAAAGAAAAATATGCCTGTCTTAGGCAGGCTCCCCCGGAAGGGAATCCTGAAACAAGGATGAGAGGTGTGTTTGTCCCCAAGGTTGCTGTGACAAGTCACTTTGATCCGGTGGCTTCAAACAGCAGGAATTTCTTCTCCCTCAGTTCCGGAGGCCAGAGGTCCAAAGTCCAGGTGTTGGCAGAATTGGTCCCTCCAGAGGCCAGAGGCCGTGGGGGAGGACCCTTCCTCTTCCCGCTCTGTGGCTCTGGGTGCCCCTTGGTGTCCCCGGGCTGTGGAGGCATCAAGGCCCATCTCTGCTGTGTTGTCACGCGGGTCCTCCCCGTCTGTCTCCCGTTACGGGATCGGGGGGCCCCCAACCTGTGATGGCACCGTCGTCCCAGCATCCTTAACCTTCGTCGCATCTGCAGAGACTCTCACCCCAAATCAGGTCACATTCTGAGGTTCTGTGTGGACATGTTTTTAGGGGGGTCACGATTCACCCCACTTCCGAAGGACAAGTTGTTTCCCTTGGAGGTGACGCTGGCAGACCAGGCAGTGAGTGGAAGGTGGGACGGGGACCGGTGCGACCCCCTGGCTACCGGGCTCAGCCCTGCCCCACCGGGTCCCCAGCTCATCAGCCTGCCCAGCCAAGGGTCGCAGGGCCGTGGGGCGGGCACCCGGGAATGGTGACGCCAGTGGGTGCAGTGAGCGCAGCCGTCCTGCCGTGAGGGCGAGGGAACCGGGCGGCTGCTCTCGGGAAGGCGCAGGGCGTGGCGAGTGAGGGCTTAGCACGAGTCCTGGAGCAGACCCCAACAGGGCGTGTGTGCGTGTGAGCATGTGTGTAGCATGTGTGTGCATGTGTGTGAGAGCCTGTGTGTGTGTGAGAGCGTGTGTGTGTGCATGTGTGTGAGAGCGTGTGTGTGTGTGTGTGTGTGCGCGCGCGCGTAGGTGAGTGTGTGTGTGTGTGTGTGTGAGCGTGTGAGTGTGCATGTGTGTGAGTGTGTGTGAGCGTAGGTGAGTGTGTGTGCAAGAGTGCGAGTGTGTGTTGTTAAAATGGGCGGCCATTCTAGGAGGCAGGGACAGGAGGGGAGGGCAGTGCAGGCTGGTCGGCTGGGACCCAGCCCCGCTGCGGCCCCTCAGGGACAGTGTGGCTCACGGGTGCGGGTGGGACCAGAGCTGGTGGCCCCAGAGGACCGAGAGGCGCCCTGAGGGGAGAAGGCCCCGGTCCAGCAGCAGTTCCCTGAGAAACAAAAGGGGGTCTGTTTTGTTTGTAAAAAGCTGATTATCATAGATAAATGTATCTAATTAGTCTCATTTGCTGACACACAAGCCTTTAATTGCCAGTTGAATAATTAGACATATCTGCATATGCAAATGAACGCAGTCATACCCCTACGTCAGCCTTGAACACGATTCCTCCAGAGACAAATAATTCTATTTCTGGAGAGACTGTGACATATTAATTTACACAGACAAATAACTTTATTTAGAATCCGCAACTCATGTTTGTTTACGTACAGCAGTGACTGGGGAAACGGAAGCCACTGTGTTGCAGAAATATCTGGGGCCCTGACCTGGGAGGGGGTCCCTGTGGGCTCCCGCAGGGTGGCATCCTGCAGGTGGGGACTTCCCGGCCCTCCTGGGGACCAGCTCTACAAGCTAAGGCCACAGGCCTGCTCCCACGTGGCCGGCAGCTCTGGCCTGGGGGCAGACGGGGCAGGGGCTGTCGGCCCCCCAGCTGGTGCCCCCCAGGCCTGCCACTGGCCGGGGCTGCTAGGCCTCGGTGCCCTGACCAGGTGAGCCCCGTGGTCTCAGGACCTGGCTCCACACACCTGCGGGCTGCCCCTCCCAGGCCCACTGTCACCCTCCCGTGGGATCCGTGTCCCCGTGGCCTCAGCACGGGCCAGGGTGGGGGCTCGGGCCCCATCCCTGTGCAGCCCCCCAGCCTCTGCTTTGGGCGGAGCCCTCTGACCCCTTGGGCAGCCGGCAGCGGAGCCCCAGGTGACTGCCCTGGGCATCCTCCGTGCCCCACTGCTGGGAGTGGCCTACAGGGCACATGGCCTGGCCCCGCAGGGAGGAACAGGGCGCGTCCCGGCAGAGCCAGGCTTGCGGCGCCCTCACCGCCGCCTCCTCCCCGGCCAGGGGGCCTCCTGGGCTTCTCCCGGCAGAGCTGAGGAACGCGGCTCCAGCGGGATGAGGACGGTGGCATCCCTGCTTCCAGAGGGCCTCATGGCAGCCCCTCGCCTTGGCAACTGCCTGGGTGACGCTGGCAGAGCTGACACTGTCCCAGTGCACCCCTGCGGCCCCTTCTGTCCCTCTCCGCTCCCCTGCTGGGAGCCACAGTAGGCCGGGCCGGCCGGCAGAGGGCAGCAGAGGGCCGGACGTCGGACCGAGACCACATTTGGGGGCTCCACGTCCCCCAGAATCCTCTGGGGAGAGCAGCAGACAGGTGACAGCCATTAGCTGGGTGGGTCCACAGGGACGGGGAGAAGGCGTCACCACCGCGATCAGTGCGAGCCCTTGGAGCATCTGGCGGCATTTGTCCCTGGGCAAGGTGAGGGGACCCCATGAGGTCACCAGGGCAGCCTCCAGGGACAGGGTCTGTGGCCCCATCTGGACTCCCAGGTTCTCACTCAGGGGTTCCCTCCCTCCCTCATGAATTCACACACTCATTCATTCATTCACACACTCACTCATTCATTCACTCACTCATTCATTCATTCACACCCTCATTCACTCACTCGCTCGCTCGCTCACTCACACGGGGAGAGGAAGGCAGCGTTTCCTCCCCTGTCAGGCCTCTGCCAGAAGCAGCGTCCAGTTCTCTGGCGAGAAAGAACCCCCTGAGGAGAATCCCCTTGTGCAGGGCAGAGGGTGTCGGCCTGGGGGCCTGAGCAGCCGGCAGGACCCACCCCCCCGGGGGTGGGCACATGGGGCGGGGGCCCAGGTGGGCAGGGGAAGGAGGGAGCCCCGACCTCCCGTCAGATCCAGGAGGGCCGGGGGCCCCTGGGTGCTGGAGAGTCGTGCTCTCGGCCCCACCTGCCCGTCCCCACCTGTGACTAACCCGAGGGGGCTATGCCGGACCCACAGTGCGTTCTGGGCACTTCCAAGAAAGCAGGAAAATTCTCAAAGGTTCATCCGTCCCGGCTGCCTCGCTCCCGGCATCCTTAACCTGAGTCTCGGGGCTGGCGGCTGGAATTTGGGGTTCCTGAAGTTGGGGGCCTTGTTGCCCCCGGCCCCTCCCTGCCCCTTGAGGGTGGAACTGGGGGGTGGGGACTGTGGTCTCAGGCGGGTTGTCCTCAGGGCTGTTCTACTTTTTCCCTCTAATTTTGTTTATTGTGCAAAATACCCCAGAATTTACCATTTACCTATTTTCAAGTGTGCGTCTCAGTGGCATGAAATACCTCTCACCCTTCCCAGCGTTGCGAGCACCCACCTCCAGGACGTTCAGCCTCCCGCACTGGGCCTGTCCCCACTGAGCCTGACCCCCCAGCCCCTGGCACCGATGCTGCTGTCTCCTGAGGGCCTCCCACGCAGAGCCCCACAGCGCGTGTCCGTGGCGACTGCTCATGTCACTTGTCACTGTGTCCTCGAGGTTCACCTATGTCCTATCGTCTGTCAGAGCCCCCCTTTGTAAGGCCGGACACTATCCCGCCACACGGGCGGACGTCTTGTCTATTCGTTCATCCGTCAGCAGACCCGGAGTGGCGCCCATGTTTCACCTGCCGTGAACCGAGCTGCCGGACCCGGGTGTGCAGACCTCTCCAGCACCTGCTTCCGGCTCTCTTGTGCACACAGTGGAACTGCTGCACCGTGTGGAACGTCCATGTTTAATTTTCTCAGGAACTGCCGTCGGCTTCCCCGCGGCCGCACGGCTGGACGTCCCTCGGACAGCGGGAGGCCCCGGCGTGCCGCGCCCCGGCCAGCACGGGTCGTTTCTGTCCTTCGCTGTAGCAGACCCAGTGGCGTGAGGCGGGTCCCGAGGGTGCTGGTCTGCATCTCCCTCATGGCTGGCGGGCACACCTGTGCATGCTCACCTGTGTGTCTTCTTTGGAGAAATGTCTGTTCAAGCCCTTTGCCCAGGTTGGAGTCGGGTGTTTTGCTGTTGAGTTTCAGGAGGTCTCTCCGTGTCCCCGATGCCAGTCCTTGACAGAGACGTGCTTTGCAAACATGTTCCCGTTCTCTGGGTGGCCTTTTTACTGTGCTGATATTGTCTTCTAACGCACAGCATTTTAAAATTTTTATGAAATTCAGTTTGCCTATTTTTGCTTTTGTTGCCTGGGCCTTTGGTGTCTTACCCAAGAAATCATTGCCAAGTCCAATGTCGTGAAGCCTCTGCCGGGCTGTTCTACTTCCTGTCTGGGGACATGTTCAGTTGCACGACCTGAGGCTCGTCTGGGAGCAGCTCTGGGAGCCGAGGGCTGCGCGGGGCGTTGGCGAGTTCCCCGCGGGCTGCGAGGGCCGGCCGTGGTCCCCGGCGGCACAGGCTCCATCGATGTCCGAATGGCAGACGTGGCTTGGACAGCTCAGACCACAGACGGGGGGCCGCGGGGGGCCCGCACTGGGCGTCAGCTGTGCCTCGGAGGGAGCCTCAGATCTCAGGCACAGTATTTCCTGAGGGACAGAGGGGCTTCGCGCCTGGTGGGCTCGGTGGACCCTGCTTCCCTGCCGGCCGCTCGAGCGGCGCGTTCTGAGGCCGCCTACGAGGCTGCTGCCCGGTGAGCACAGCCCTGCAGTGTGGAGCTGGGGGAGGAGGCAAAGGGGGCTGGAAGCTTCTGGAAGCTCAGCACAGTGGCAGGGCTGATCTGAGGGATGGCACCCAGCCAAGACCCAGGGGAGTCAAGCACCTTTCAGGTGACATCTGCCTCTCAGCTGCTGCGTGGGCCTCAGCCCACGGTGGCTTCCTGCTGGGACGGAGCCACCTGCTGAGAGTCCCGGCAGGGCCCCAAGTTCCTAACAGAGAATCACTCCGCCCCCCTTTCCTAGCGCCAGGGGCTGGCCGAGCTGGGTTAATGGGGCTGACACCCCTACACTGTACTGTTTTCCCGTCAAAACTCAATTATGTCATCCTGAATCAGCTGGAATAAAAACCCGCTTATGTGTGACTCACGGAGCAGTTAGGAGAAATGGCTTTAAATACTTCCGGGTGGTGTCCCCACATGGGGGTCTGCGGCATTTTCTCTGTAGCTTCTGTCCAGAAACAGTCTCTGGTCAGATTTAGCTTTTAGAAACGGGACCCACAGCGTTCATCCCCGACCCCAGCGACACAGGGCTCCCACCTGCCGCGGCCAGGCCGGGGCTCATCAATGAGCGAGGATTAAAACAGTCATTTGGAAGGATGTTTCAAGGGCATCCAAAGGCACAGCCATCGGGGGAAATTACAGTGCGGTAGAACCGGGGTTGCTTCGGCTTGGGAATCAGAGCAGTTGGCAAAAGTGGGACTGTCCTCCTGCAAGGCGGCCCCCACGTGGTGCCCGCATAATCCCAGGTCCTGCAGGAGCCGTGGGCAGCGGGAAGTGCCGTGGGCAGCAGGAAGTGCCATCGGCGGTGGGAAGTGCCGTGGGGCTCACAGTCCCTGGCGCGCTGCAGGAGGGGCAGGAGGATGTAGGGGTAGCTCGGCGTGGACACGGCCGGGCGTGGGCACACCGTGGTGCCCTGGTGTTTGAGCTGATTACTTTCCAGGTGGAGGGAGGTGGGAAGGCCCCTCCAGGTGGAGGCCCCCAGACTCCAGGACTAACATCCCCTTGGGCTGTTTCTTTGCATTAAACTTCTCTTGCCTGGGGGGGGCCCTCACTAGGGCTGGCATGGGAGAGTGGATGGGGGGCCACCCTGCTGCCCCCCGACCCCCACATCTAGGTGGGAGCTGGGCAGCCGTAGAGGTCGGTGGGATTTGCCGTGTGCATCCGATGAGGCCAGTGATGGGAGGGGCAGGCCAGCCGTCCCCAGGTCTCCGGGCGTGGAGCCTGGAGCCAGCCAAGCCAGACTGGGATGGACGTTTGGGAGTCCAGGACTACAAAGGGGGACCTTGGCTTTCCCGCCACCGTGGCACAAACCACATCTGTAAATATGGAGTAAACCTTGCTCAAGGCACGACCACAGCGGGGCACAGGGGCACCACTGTCCAAGGAGGCTGTGAGGGGTCCCTGCCACCCAGCGGAGGCAGCAGCTCTGGGGACACAGGGGCCCTCACTCTGCGTGTCCACACTCAGCTTCCCAGGGCGGCCGGACCTGCTCCATTCATGAGCTCTTGGCTTTCAACATCTGCTGGCTGGAGGCCGATTGGAAGGCCTGGCCCAGAGAGGCTCCTGCTCCCCCGAGGGGGCTGAGCTGTCATCTGTCATCGGGGCTCTCGTGGGAAAGCCCGGGTGGAGAAGCACCAGGAGAAAGCACAAGGAGGCCGGCTGGGGCTGGCCGCTCTCAAGGTGACGGTGGCTGCCCTGCCTCACCTCCCTGTCTGGAGAGGGGCTGGGACCTGTGCCCACCAGTCCCCAGAGTGGGGTGGCTGAGCTGGCCTGGTCTTCTGTCCACAGTGCTGGGACCAGGCCGGACTCAGCCCTGTGCCTGAGCCCTCTCCAAGGTGCTGATGATGCACGTTCCAGCCTTCGCTCTGCCAGCCTGGGGACCTTCGTGCACTTAGACAAACCCCAGCTCTGCTGGATGTGGCTTTAACACAGCCGTGAATGGTGGTCCCACACGTGTGTCTTGGGGAACGTCTGTCTTTTTGTGAGCCTCAGTGGGACCTTGAGACTTCCTTGCTCCAGCCCCTCCTCTTTCCTCCTCCTCCTCCCTCCCTCCCGCCCTCTCCCCACAGCAATTCCCCAAAGGAGCAGCGTCGGGAGATCCTGCCCGGCTTGGCCCCCTGAGAAGGTGATGTGGAAATGTCAGGTTGATCCTGGGAGTTGGGGTCCAGGCAGGTAGGCAGAGCAGACACACCTGGGACACCTGGTGACATCCCACACTCTACCAGGAAGCCTGTTCTCTGGCACAGCCATTGGTCCTGACATTGAGTTTATGCTGAAATATGGAGTCCCAGGTGGCTGGGCCGTTTCCCTCTGCTCCCAGTCCCACCTAATGAAACAAAATACTCAGCAGAATAACTGTTTTTGCTCTTTCAAAATCCTCATGCGGCCATTTGCACCTGCCTGGAGTTCATCCTACTACCAGGAAGCAAAGACCCAAGGCCGTGTGGCTTTACATGGCCGTGTTGCTTGGCTTTTCATGTCACACGTGACAAGCATGTGCCCTGTACTGTCTCCTGTGCTCAGCACCAGTCATAGGACTCTGCTTCGGGTCCTTGTCGGGTCCTTGTCGTTGGGAGGGGACAGGTGCAGCATGGGGTTGGGGGGCAGGCTGCCTGGGCTGAGCGCTGGCTGGGGGTGGAGGTGACCCGGGCGCACCACTGTGCCAGGTGCATGGAGCGGCCAGCCCCGCTGGTGACACAGAGGGCGGAGCGGGTGTGGGCCCTGGACGACCCCTGCCCTCGTCGGGGTGCTGGCTGTGCAGGGAGGGTGTGACCCAGGGGAGCGGGAAGAGTAAATAGCTTGTTTTCACGCTATTGCGAATTTCTTAGCTTCCCACTCTGCGCTGTGGCTGTGCCGCGAGGGACTCACCGCTGTAACCGCTGCTCCCTCGGACCGAGCCGAGCTCGCCGTCTGCATCCTTCCTCCCCAGCTCAGGGCAGCGCACGCAGGCGCAGGCGGAGAGCCCTGGTGCCAGGCTGGGTGAGAGCGCCCCAGGGCAGGGACCCAGGCAGCTCAGCCTGTGACCGTCCCACATTCCAGCCAGCCCCGCCCCCTGCCAGGGGCGCTGGTGAGAGGCACAGCTGCCCCGTCGCAGTCTAGTCCCAGCCCGGTCCCAGCTCTTCCTGGTGGTCGGGTCTGGACAGTCGCTGGGCTCGAAGCCCACCAGACGGAAGTGTAGGAGGCTGAGTCAGAGCCGGGCCCAGCCTGGTGAGGTCAACTGCGATTTGTCCCCAACCCCTACCACCCTGCAGAATGATCCCGAGAAAGCAGGAGAAAGTGCTGGCTGGGCCGCAGAGCGGATCCCTGAAGGCAGGTCCAGGACAGGCCCCGCCTGCCCACAGGCCCCGCCCCCCAGAGCCCAAGGACCCCCTCCGCTGGGCGGTCATTTTGGCCACATTCAGCCCTGGAGCTTCGCACCGCAGGGAGGGGCCCAGTGGGCTCCCCACGGGGAGGCCTTCCCGCTGGCCCCACATACTCCCAGCCCCCTCCCTGCCGGCCCGCCCACCGCTCCTTCCCGGGCCCCCAGTCCTTCTGGGGTCCCCGGCCTGCGCCCTCGTGGCTGCGGACGAGTCTACCAGGTGGCCGCATGGAAAGGAGGTGGCCCTCCGGTCTCAGTGCCGCCGGGAGCGGGCAGCGGCAGAGCACAAGGAGGCTGTTGCGGGCCCAGCCCCGAGGATGCTGAGCTGTGAGCCAGGGCAGGAGGGGACAGCTGGTGGGGGGAGGGACAGCCAGTCACCAGAGGTCGCAGAAGAGCAACTTCCCACCAGGCCCTTTCTCTTCTCGCTCCCCTCCGGGGGCCAGGCTGGGGACACCACGGAGCTGTCTTGGGTGGGGGGGACTGGGCCTGTGGGGAGGAGTGAGGGGTGGGGGCGGGGGTCCTGCCCGCAGGCTCCTGTGACCAGGCGAGGCGCTGGGGGACAGGGCAGTTCGCTGCCTCCCTGCTCAGGCTGGGGGCAGGGGATGTGACCGTGGGGTTGTCCTGTCCCCAAACACAGCGGCTCACAGCAGGGTTAGGGTTAGGGTTAGCCAAGGGCTAGCCAGTGCGCCCCAGAGCACAGGGACCCCCCAGCAGGAGCTGAGGGCGGTTGGGCTGCACCCCCACCCGCAGGGCCTGGGAAGCTGACCCCACGACCCTTTTTACAAACTTACAAATCAGAGGAACTAACCCAAATTCTGGGATTCCTCTGATAAACCTCGAAATATGTAAATATCGAACCCTCATCCTCCAGTCACTAAAACAAATGGAAAACACATTTATTAGCATAGAGATGAGTTTAATCAAATCAGCCGAAGTACAAATTAGCCACAGGAAATGTAATGAGCTGGGAATTAATTAGCGGCATAATGGTAATCTCGCCTGCTGTCGCCTTGAAGTTCTCCTGCCCCCTCCTGCTCCGCCGCCACCTCCCTGCAGCCCACCTGTCCTGTGACAGGCCCTGGATGGGGCCACTGGGCCCCCGACCCCGGAGCCCCCCGACCCCGGAGGATTAGAGGCTGGGGCTCAGGGCTCGGGGCCGGGGGCCAGCGCCTGGGGGGGGGTCATCCTCCCAATGTAGAAGTCCCAGCAGCTCCGGCCCCACGAAGTGGGATTTGGTGGTGTGCAGCTCCCACCGGAGCCGGAGGGGCCCAAATGACCAGGGCATTTCCAGGCTTGGGCAAGGCCCAGGGTCTCCTGCACGAGAGGCCCCGAAATCCATCCGCCTCTCAGTCTCAGGGGGGAGGTCAGTGACAAACTGGGACCCCTTCCACTTTGCAGACCGGCCGTAGAGGGCCTGGGTCCCATGTGCTCCCAGGGCTCTGGGAGGACCCGAGTGGCCCCGGCTCACCCGCGGGGGGGCCATTCGGCCTCCATGCGGGGCTGTCCTGGGTCCGCTGGACACACCGGGTCCCCGCGGCTCTGCCCACGTGGGTCCTGAGGGCTTTTCCTCTGTGGCTGCCCTGTGCTGTTCAGGGAGGAGGCCCCCCCGCCCTGCTCCATTTCCATGTGGGTTTCTCTGAAGCTTCCCCATGAGGACCACCCCTCAGAGTTTCATATTTTAACAGTTTATAAATTCAGGCCCTGGGGGAAGGGGGAGAGTTAGGTATATATACCTTTACAGTGTTTTTCTGTCTGTTCAAAATGGCATTTGTAGCTGGGCAGCATGTATCTACAAGGCACACTTTGGGAACGGAATATATATACGTATTTTTTTTTTTGAGACAGTCTCACTCTGTTCCCCGGGCTCGAGTGTCATGGTGTCATCGTAGCTCACAGCAACCTCAAACTCCTGGGCTCAAGCGATCCTCCTGCCTCAGCCTCCCGAGTAGCTGGGACTACAGGCATGCGCCACCATGCCTGGCTAATTTTTTTCTATATATATTTTAGTTTGCCAGATAATTTCTTTCTATTTTTAGTAGAGACAGGGTCTCGCTCTTGCTCAGGCTGGTCTCAAACTCCTGACCTCGAGCAATCCACCCGCCTTGGCCTCCCAGAGTGCTAGGATTACAGGCGTGAGCCACCGTGCCCGGCCTGGTTTTGAAGTTATTGCTACAATTTGTTAATTCAACAGATTTCACATCTCCTAAGGAAAAATTGCTCAATGACATTTTTGGGAGGATTTGAGTTTGTCTCATTCCTGTGTGGGTCCCAGATCAAATCCCCACTGAGGGGTGGGGAGGGGAGGGGTGCAGTGGGGTGTGCAGTCGGGTGGAGGAGGGGTGCAGTGAGGTAGGAGTTGGAGAGGGGAGGGGGATGGTGGGGTGGGGGTGGGGAGGGGAGGGGTGCAGTGGGGTGCCCCGGCCCTGCCTTGTGGAGTAGCTGAGCCTCCCGAGTAGCTGGGCATGCGCCGTGTCCCCAAGAGTCTACTCTGGATGTAGGTTTTCAGCATCTTCTTTTCCAATCAGCTAAGAGAAGAAAGGAGGAAAATTTGCATTTATAGCTTATTTTGTAATCACCTTCGGGGGCTCTCTGTCCTCGGGCCAGACCGGCCGGGGGAAGGCTTTGGCACAGGGCCTGGCACACACAGGCTCCCAGCAGGGCCACTGTCACCTGTGGCTGCAGTGACCCGAGTGTCTAGCAGGCGGGAGGCCCTCGAGCTCTGGGCGCCCATGAGCGGGAGGGGCTGCCGCATTTGTGATCTGGGGGTCTCGGGGCCCCCGGCGCGGCCAGGAGAGGGTCCTGAGCTGGGGACCCAGCGCTGGCGGGGGTTTTGCTGGTGACGGGTGCATCGTGGCAGGTGACTGTCAGCGCACGCCCACGAACTCGTACTCGGGGAAGGCACAGGGGCATTAGGCAGTCTGCAAACACGAGCAAACTCTATAGAAGTAATTGATTAGTAACTCTCATGTAATTGCAGGGTAATCACATGGTTATTTTTGCTTTGCAAATTAAAGTGTTACTATGAGATTGAACAATTACGCAGGGTAATTACACACTGATTCACGGGCTGACTGCGGGTAAATAATCAGGTAAACCACGGGACAGGCAGTTACGGCACAGACGTGGGCTGTCTCGACCACGCAATGGCGGGAGGGTGGCGGGCCACCTCGGGGTGTGGCTCCCACTGCAGCCTGGTCTGAGACGTCCCTCCCGAGTGCCACCGGGCGCCGAGAGCAACACTGTTTACCGTGCGCCGTGGACCGGGCTTGACAGGGCAGTGCGGGAGCCTCAGATGCTGTCTGGGAACCTCGTTCTCCTCCTGACGCCCAGGATGTGGGAGCCGCTGCGTGTCAAGGCAGCAACCGGCCACAGAGCCGGGCCCTGCCAGTCTGGGCTGGGAGCCGGGCGCCTCTCCCACACCTGTCCACCAGGCACTGTTTGGCTTTTGGATGGCCACACAGGTGACCCCGAGAGGCAGGGGCAGCAGCGTGTCCGTCCCGCAGCCCCCAGGCCCAGGCAGGTCCCAGCACACGGCAGGCGGCACCGTGCGTCCACCTAGGCGTTCATTCGCTCTCACGCCCCCGGCGTGGCCCCCACGCTCACCTGCTCGCGCTGCGGCTGGCGAGGTTTTCCCAGAGTCCCGGGTGCTCGGCCTTGGCGTTGCTGGAGTATGGGGTGGGCAGTTCTCAGCGGGGAGGCTGCCTGTGCGGTGTGGGACATTCTGCCTGGCCGTACCCACTCGGTGCCAGGAACGTGCTCTCTCTACAATGCATCTAACTGCAACCTCGGAACACTGTCTGCAGACATCGCCAAATGTCCCCTGGGGACAAGCCTAGCTGGGTGATCCGGCCCTGAAACTGGAGTGTAGTTGGTTGAGCCAAGTAGCTTCGGGGCATGGAAAGAGTGGGCTGGGAGTGACCGTGCTGCCGGGGCAGAGGGACCACACCTGCGAGCCCCGCCGGTGTGTGCTGCGTGGGGACTGGGGGGCTGCCCCAGGCTTAGGCATGAGCCTCCTTGCGTCTCCCTGGTGCAACGGCCCACACACAGTAGGTGCTCATGAAGACTAACAGGCCCTGGTAGCAGCTGAGCGAGTTTCTTAGAACAGAGGCTCGGGCGTCTGAGGGCGTCTGAGTCTGAGCAACCGGGCCTCCTGTTCTCGCCCACCTGGCGCTCAGCGTGCAGGGGGTGCAGGGGCGGGGGGCAGTCTCCGGGCCGCCCTGGTTCCCGCCCAGCACAGCAGCACCTGGGCAGCCCCTGAGTCAGGCGTCCTGCCTGTCTCTACCCCAGCGTGTCCCTGCAAGGACCACGCACAGTGAGGGCACAGCCCCCCCTGGTTGACCGCACAGGGCGAGACCAGGCGGGCCGACTCCGGCCACTCTCACGGCAGCCTGGAGGGCACGTCTCACAGCCCAGCCCTGCGGTTTGGTCAAAATGGAAAGGCAAGAAGAAAAGGTCAATATCGTTGGAAATTAGACTAACGGCTTTGTCGACTGCTGCTCTGGTTGGGGACGAAAGGTTAAGCTCCTCTGCCCTGGAGCAGGTGACAAAAGCTGCAGTTTTGGAAGCGGCACTTGCAGGTTGTCAATTCGACACTTTTGTACAAACGAGCCCATTGGAAGGTGCCAGAAACCTGAGCAGCAGGCCAGGTGGGCTGGGGCGGGTCGCCCAGGTGCCAGGTGGGCTGGGGACAGGGAGGCCTCGGGGTCAGAGTGCGGGAGAGACAGAGCCCTCTGTCTCGCTGCAGAGGTGCCCCCCGCAGAAGGGCCACCCCGTGTGGCGTGTGTCCCTGTGTCCCCTTCTCGGGTGTGTAGTGTGATACCATAAGTGCCCAAACGCGCAGGTGGAGGCGGTGATGGGATGGCCCCCCACATCCACTCCCCGCCCACGCCCGACGCCTGGCCCGTGGTTTGTGCCTGTTCGCCGAGTCTGCGCTTTGTGAGCGCCCGTCACGGGCATGTCAGGGGAAGTCGGGGCCTCCTGCAGAAGGCACCGGCCGGCCCTTTGCACGGCAGACCCCGGGGAGGACCCTGCTCCCCACAGGCCCACGGTGGAGCTGCAGGTGAGAAGGATGCTGAAGTCACATGCGGCACGTGAGGAGGGTGAGACCCTGTCTCAAGTTCGAAAACTCGCAGATGTACACGTGGGTGAGCAAAGCTGGCTGCCAGGGCCGCCTGGCTGTGCCCCCAATTTTATTGTTTTTTTGAGACAGAGTTTACTCTGTCACCCTCGATAGAGTGCAGTGGTGTCATCGTAGCTCACTGCAGCCTCCAGCTCCTGGGCTTCAGCGATCCTCCTGCCTCAGCCTCCCGAGTAGCTGGGACTGCAGGTGCCACCACCACACCTGGCCCCATCCAGGGCCCTCCCCCATCCCCAGGCTGAGAGCCGCACAGGGTGCAGGGGCCCTGGGTGGTGGCGGGTGGTGGATGGATGGGGGGTGGACGGACAAATGGTGGGGGGGTGGACAGCTGGATGGACAAATGGAAGGAGGGAAGGGTGGGTGGGTGGTGGACAGACGGGGGCCAGATGAGTGAACGGATGGGGGTTGAAAGGCTCTGTGTGAGCAGCTCCACCCTCCTCAGGGCCTCCTGCCTGCCACCCCCACCTCACGTCCCACTGCCAGCACCGTGGGCACACAGGTGCTCTCCCCACCCCCATCCTTCCGGCCCAGACACACCTGGAAGAGCTTCTCACTCTCCACCCAGAGAAGGCCCCCATCCCAAGGCACCTGGCCCTCCCCTCCTGGAGACCCTGGCCCCTCCCCCTCCTCGGGCCCACCTGGGGCTGCAGAGTGCGGGAGGGCCGGGAGACCCCCCTGGAGAAGGCAGCGAGAGGAGGAGGGCGGGTCAGGCGGGGAGGGTCCCCTCGGACCACCCAGCCGTACTCTGAGTGTCTGCACAGAGGGGCTGAGGCGGGGGAGGGGGAGATGGGAAAGGGGGGGAAGGAATGGCATGAGGGGTCGCCTGGCCCGGCCCCCCAGGGAGGGAGGTCACCCAGAGACCACAGTGACGGCAGTCCCATGGCCACGCTCCCTCCTGCTGCCCCCGCCAGGCGCCCTGGCTCCGAACAGACCCTTTGAAAGCGTATTTGTTAGACGCAGAGTCTTGCAAATGATTAGATTTTAATTTCAATACACTTTGTTAAAAATAGATTGGCTCTCACCAAGAGGAGGGCCGCAGGAAGGGGCTTTAAACAGCTCGTCCTTGGAATATTAATAGCATGGAAAATGTTATTAGAATAATTTTTCATCATGAATAATAAATTAATGGGATGATTTGGTAGTGCCATGTGACACCCTGGTAAAAGCGGGCTTTGTTTTAACAGAGTCGGGGGTTGGGGTGGGGGAGGGTCGCCGTGGAAGCCGGGGAGGAGCCCGAGGGTGGAGGACTCGCAGGGGACCTAACCTGCTCTGCCCCAGCCCCTGCGGCTCCTCCTTCCCACGGAAAAGCCGGGGGGATCCCCACACACCGCCTGTCGGGCGGGGTGCGCTGTGTGCCCGCCGAACCGCGGCAAGCTCCCATCAGACTCTCTTCTCCTTGGAAATGCCAGGGATTTCGCAAGTGCCCAAAGGCCCAGAGAAATCAAGCACGTGGGGGTGTGAATTGAAGATCAAGGGTGTCTCTGGGGCCCCAGGGGCAGGACGGGGCGGGGGCTCCTCACCACCCCTGTCCTGCTCAGCCCCAGCCCAGAGAAGGCGCCCTTGGTCGGCTCGGCTCAGGGGTCCACGCTGGCCCTTCAGGAGACAGGGCTGCCGGGGCGCCCTGCCGGGAGAGAGGGGGGCACCAAGGCAGGAGGGGACGGCTAGTCTGGTCTCTGGTTGTCCCTGCCCCTTCCCCGACCCACTCCTGCCTTTCCAGCCGACACTCCTAGGGACGGACAGACAGACACCTGCCCCGCAGGCGTCCGCAGCTCCGACTTTCTAACTCGGTGTTTCTCGAGCAGGAACTGCTCCGGGAAAGGACAGCCACCCATAGGAGGAGGGGCGGGTGCAGAGGTGGGGCCTGGGCTGGTTCTTGGAGGTGCAGAGAGGACAGAGGGGACAGTGGGCAGCTGGGGGCCCTGGGACCAGCTGCCCATCGAGTGTCCACAGAGGTTCTGGGGGACCTGCATGGACAGCAAGGCACTAGTGAGCCCATGGGGTGACGCCGAGGGGGGCTGGGGAGAGGCGCTGTGCCCCTAGCGGGCCCTCGGAGCAGAGCACAGGCTGTGGGTGGGGCGGGAGTTCAGACCCTGCGGCCTCAGGTGAGTGGCGCTGGGTGTCATGAGCAGAAGGTGAGGCTGGACCCCTCCCCGCTGTTCCCAGGACACCCCCACCTCTTCCCCAGGCTGGGCCAGACCTCCTCCAATCAGGAGGAGGTTTGATCCCTTCTGAGGGTCTTTCTCTTTCGCACACACATAAGTGCACATGCCCGTGTGAGTGTGTGTATGAATGTGTGTGCGTGCGCATGTGTGTGTGTCAACATGCGTTAGGGCACGTGTGTGCATGTACATGTGTATGTGTGAGTGTGTGAACGTGATTTAGAGCACGTATGTGTGTATGCATGCTTGGGTGTCAGACTGTGTGCGTGTTGCCCACGAGTGCCGGGTGGCAGCTGCGGCACACGCAGACTGCAGCCGTCTCGGCGGCGTGGCCCTGGCCGCGCAGGCTGGGCGACGATGCAGCTTTGTGCGGGCACAGACCCTCCACGCGCATCTGCGGCAGGCGGCGTAATCACCGCAGACGCGCGGCGCCGGGCGGCTTTATTCTCCCTCTACTCTAGTGTCTTCCTGCAACTGACAATTAATGTTCCAAAGAACATGAAATGGAGGAGAAATTACAGCAATTTATCAGCTGAAATTATAGGTGTAGACACATGTCAGCAGTGGAAACAGTTTCTATCAAAATTAAAGTATTTAGAAATTTTCCTCAAATTTCAAATTATGCAAATCACGTTTTCCGAGATGCTGCAGCCCTGGCTTTAATTGCAGGATCACCCAGACACGCCCCGCGGTGCCCTGCGGCCCAGGGTCTCTCTCCTGCAGCTGCCTCCGGCCGGAGCTTCGTGAGTGTCACGGAGACGCCCGTGAGGACGGCCAGGCAGAGCCGCACAGACCGCAGGCCCGTCACGGACACCTGCACCACGTAGGCAGGTGGCACAGGGGCTGGCGGCTCTTGGCGGCGTCGGGGGTCCCCCAGCACTGAGCAGCCTGGCACCGTGGCGGGCAGGCCACGCGTGGCTGCACAGAGCCCGGCTTCCCCGGAGCGGGGCGTCCGACTCCGTGTGCCCGCGAGCCCCAGACCTCCCTACAGTGCAGATTCTGGTGTGGAAGGTCTGACCTGCGTTTCTGACGAGCTCCAGGTGAGCGGAAAGAGCTTGAAGCAGGAGAGTGATGGACGGGGCTGTGCCCTTGGTCTCCGAGCTGGGGCTTTCCTGTGGCCTGACACGCACCTGGCTTCGCTCCACCCGGCTCACGCTACAGCCCAGATCTCGGCGCAGCAGGGACCCCGACAGGGACGCTGGGACTGAGCCCGCCTGGGAGCGAGGACCTGCAGTGTGGGCTCTGCCCATTGACTCTGGGGGAGAAACGTGGGCCCCGAGCAAGCTGTGGGCCGTCACTTAATGTCAGCATAATTGATGCTGAATTGGGAACCCAGGCCCAGTGGAACGCCTGATGACTTCGCTGTGATTAACGGTACTCCACGCCCAGGGCGGTGGCCAGAGCCGCCACTCCTGACGAAGGCTCAGCAGGCCGGGACGAGGAACACAATGGGGTGGGGGGCGTCTTGGAGGCCCCAGCCCCAGACCATGTGATCAAGCCGAGTGCCGCGGCCTCCAGGGCAGGTGCGGGGCCTGTTCTTAGGAGGCAAGGGCGGGGCTCCCAGCGCAGGGCTTTGTGGGGGGGCCTGGATGGCACCCGCCCCCATCCCCTCCAGGGTCCCAGGTGCAGAAACCCTCAAGGGAGAAGATTTTCCAGCCTCAGGGTGCAGGACGAAGGCTCCACCCGGGCGAGACCCTGACCTTTAGAAGGCACGGAGGGAGCAGACGTGGACCCAGCGGCCCGTGCGCTTCTGGGGGTTCCGAGGTCCCACGTCTCAGGCCGACCTCCTCACACCTGCACCTCCAGGAAGGCGCCCCCAGGCCCCAGCACCCCCTGGAGGCAGCTGGGATTGGTCCCAAGGCAGGACAAGGCCCAACGGGCACTTGAAAGCCCTGTTCTGTGGCAGGCGCCCACAGGACAAGGTCCTGGCCTCCCTGGACTCTGGTGTGTCCCACTGGTAGAAACCCCACCCTAGGAAAATTCCAGTTTCACCCCCAGTGACCTGTGAAAGGGGCCATTCTCTCCAGATGCCATTTATTTCGGAGTGTTGCTGAGCCCACCCCGCGGGAGGGCCCGTGTGCAGAGGGAAGGGCCCGCGGGAGGGCCCGTGTGCAGAGGGAGGGGCCCGCGGGAGGGCCCGTGTGCAGAGGGAGGTCCCCGCGGGAGGGCCCGTGTGCAGAGGGAGGGCCCCGCGGGAGGGCCCGTGTGCAGAGGGAGGGGCCCGCGGGAGGGCCCGTGTGCGGAGGGAGGTCCCCGCGGGAGGGACCGTGTGCAGAGGGAGGTCCCCGCGGGAGGGCCCGTGTGCAGAGGGAGGGGCCCGCGGGAGGGACCGTGTGCAGAGGGAGGTCCGCCTGCACCGAGCGCACCCCCTGCATTTAGGGTCAGAGGCGCCACAGCAGACAGGTCCTGCTTTGTTAAGGAGCTTCGGGCGGGCAACCGTTTCCTGATGGCATCTAGCGGGGCATGGAGGCTCCTGTCATCCTGTGGGGGCTCCCTGGGGTCAGGGACCTTGAGGCAGACATGTGGCCTCCTCGCCAAAGGGCCACCTGCCATTAGAAACCAGGTGACTTGCCCACACAGGTGGGAGCGGGTGGTGAGCACGGTGTAGACGGATCCACACCCTGCACGCTCAGCACCTGTGTTAGTTCCGGCAGCCGCTCTAACAAGGGGCTACAAACAATGCTGACCGGGAGGCCTGGCGTCCACGCTGCCCACGGGGACTGTGCTGAGGGACGCGCCTCCTGGACACGCAGGATCAGGCGCTGAGACGGTGCAGGCACCGCCGCTTTGGAAAGTGGTCTGGTAATTTCTTAAAAAGTTAAACACGCACCCGCCATAGATCCAGCCATTCCATTCCTAGATGTTTACCCAAGAGAAATGAAAACACGTGTCCACATACAAACGCACACACCACGTGCATGGCAGCTCTATGCGTAGTAGAGCAACCTTCGGGGGGAGCCACAAGCGCCCACCCACAGGGGGAGGGTAAGCAAGCCGGCACGTTCACGCAACGCAGCGTCCCTCGGCGAAGGCGGCACACTCTGGGCGCACACGGCCACCTAGGTAATTCCTCAGTACGCTGTGCGGTCCCAGCCACACAACTTCCAGAGGATGAAAACGAGTCCACGGGGACAGAACACAGGTCAGCAGCCGCGGTGGGGACTGAGCGTGGCCCGGGACTCACAGGAGAGCCTGGCAGACGGGCGTCACTATCCTGTGTGGTCACGGTCTGTCGGGCGTGTACACGGGCCAAAACTCGCAGATCATACACTTCAAGTGTGCGAGGTTTGCCGTATGTCTCAACGACACTACAGATGTGAGTTCCCGAAAGGTGATGCGAGAGTTTCGGGCGGGGACGCCCTGTGCTCTTCGAGATTCCGACCACAGCAGACCGACTCGAAGGGGACAGGGCAGTGGGGCGTGGGCAGCTCACAGGAAAACGTCCCTATTGCCCAGGAGGGCGCCGTGCGGGGTCGGCCCTCACCGCCAGAGGCCGGGGGAGGGACAGGCGCAGCCTCGGCCGCTGGAGCCTGTCCCGGGAGGGTTAGGCCTGACTCACCGTACTGGTCTTTTTATTTCGTGTGTTTTTAAATATCTGATCATGAAAATATTTTGAAAGACTGTTTATTAAGGACTAACACATGTCTGTAAAACTTCCAAACTGTTTGAGGAATCAATGTTTTTTTTAAAAAAGAAAGAAAGATACAAAAAGGAGCTCAGCTAGTGTCAACGTGGAATTGGAGGAGGCGAGGCCGGGAAGACAGCTCACACTCTGGATGGAGACTTGGGGTTTCATCCTGCGCAAAGCAGAACCAGGAGGCGTGTGAGCACCGATGCGCAAGGGTGGGGGAAGCCAGGGTGCAGCTCCCAGGCTGGAGCCACCGTGTGGAGGTGAGGCGCCTGCACCAGCCCCCACTGTGGGGCGCAGGAATGGCATGATCCAGGTGCCAGTCCACACTCTGCCTGTGCAGCTCTCACGACCCAGGGCCAGGCTCGGAACAAGTGCAGTCTGGAGAGAAGTGGGGAGAGGCGAGGCCTGGGCAGGCGTCCTGGAGGCAGGGACACCTGCTCTGAGCCTTGGAGTTTGCCAGGTGTGTGTGGGGGGTGCAGAGAACAGCACATTCCAGAGCCCCAAATCCAGGTCAGCACTCCAGGCGTGTGGCCAATGCCAGCGCCCCAGCCTCGGGCCACTTCCGCCAGCTGCCCCGTGTCTCACGTCTTGATCTAAGCAGAAGGCTGTCCGTAAAATCACAGAAGGTCCTGCCCGACCCACGGCAGCCTCAGCCCATCTGCGCCCCCCCGCCCCCCAGGCGACGGCGCTCTCAGGAAGCAGTGCTCGCTGCGTGGGTGGGCACAGGGGCAGGCGGGCGTCCACCCTCTGTGTGGTAGCCCTGGCAATGCCCCAGGAGGCCAGGTCCTGGGAGGCCCCCACACCTGCCGAGGTTGTTTGGTGGTGAGGGCAGGTCCACAGCCCTCTGCCGTCATACCACACTGACCTTCCAGGAACCTCCGTACAACCCTGACACCCACCTGACCCCTCCACGGTTAGACAACGGCTCAGAATGACATCATCCCATATGGTGCCTCTTTCTGGAAATATGGCACCAGCAGGAGCCTCAGAAATGCAGGAATTTTGGATTCTGAAAATGTGACTGTCAGATTCTCAGCTTGTGCCAGGTGCAAAATGTCTCCCTTCCCTCCAAGGTCCAAGGGCTGCGCCCAGGAGAGTGGGCGAGTCTCCCCAGAAAACCCTTAACAGCAGCTTGTTCACTGAGAAAAGCCATCCGTGCCCCTCCCCCACAGACTCGGCGGGGCCCTGTCCCCCACCCCTGTATCAAAGGCCGGCAGCTTCAGGACGTCTGTAGCCCCAGACCCGGACAGAACCCACCTGTGGCGGAGCCTGGAGCATTGCCAACGTGCGTGAGGTGACAGGCAATTTGGGGCTGATAAGCTCCCACACCTTGTGCTGTGGGGACAGGAGGCGGCAGGGTTAGGACAGTCAGAGCACGCGGGTCTCCTGCCGTCCCACCGGTGCCCACACTCCGCAGCGGGGCTGAGCCCTGGGGTGCTGACGGCACGTGGCAGACCCCAGGGGACCCTGGGCTCTGGTGGTCCCTGGTGGATGCTGGTAGACCCTGGTGGTCCCTGGTGGACCTTGATGTTTCCAGCCCCCCGATGGCCTGGCATTCCCCTTCCCATTCAACACACCCCCAAGAGGTAACCGCTGTTCTCATGTGCTGGAGCTCACGCCAACGCCATGTAGCACGAGCTCCTTCACGCCTGTTCCCTGACATCACGTGCGAGACCCGTTGTGTGCCAGGTGCCGGGCGTGTTCTCTGCGCTGCTGTGCCTCGGTGTGTCCACGCACTCGAGCGTGGTCGGGCGCCGCAACAGCCCTGCCGTGGACACCCGCGAGCCAGCCTGGGCGAGAGCAGAGGCAAACACCTGGGGCCGGAGTTCTGAGTCACCTGGCGGCGCACGATCGACGTGGTCAGAAGCGTAAACAGTGCTGAGCTGGCTGCGCCGTCTTACTGCCCCAGAACAGTGCGGGTCCAGCCCCAGCACGTCACGGTCAGCCTTGCTGGCCTGGGCCTTTCTGGGGGGTATGAGGTGGCATCACCTGGTGACTTCATCTCCCTCTCCCGAAACACAGGTGCTCTCTCCAGAGTTCAGCCCTGCTCCTGTGGCTGGAGCGCCCGGACTCCTCGGTGATACGTCCCGACGGCCCCCGACCAACGTCCACAGCACTGGGGGGTCTCTGACCCCATCACACAAAATAGGGCAAAAATACCTGCACTGCACCCCCGGCAGGAGCTGAGCAGGAGGGGCTGGAGGGGCCAGGAAGCACCCCCGAGATCGAGGGCTGGTGGGCTGACCTCTGACCCACGCATCGCCCAGCGACCCGTCCCGGTGCACACAACCGCGGGGCGTGGCCATCCTTACCGACAGGGGACTGACCTGGCAGTCATGTCTCTCCCCAGGGTGGACTCGGGGCCGTCCGCCTGCACCAGCACCACAGCGCCGGCATCTCTGTGAGGTGGCACCGGGGACGGCTCGCCCGCCCGCCACCCCCCCGTGGCACAGACTTCTGGCACCCGTGGCTGCTGTCAGGAAGGAGCCTCCAGGGGCCACGCTGCTACTGGCCTGTGCACACGCACACACACACACACAGGAGAGCACGCACACGCTTCCACCGTACAGGCACACACAAGCCCTCCGTGCCGCACGGCACCCTCGTCTGAGTCCCCCAGTCGCGCCGCCCGCGAGAGGAGCTCTGGGTGCCGGGGGCCACGGGGGCCACAGAGGGGGCCCCAGAGGACACTGGCAAGGTGGCTGCACAGAGCCTGGTCCACAGAACCTCAGCTACGGAACCGCCCCCGCCATGCCGCGATCCAGCTGTCGCGCTCTCCGTAAATCTCTCGCTGGAGACCCAACCGACAAGCCGCAGAGCCCGGCGTGCGACCGCAAAGCCACTGCATTGCTAAGGCTGCGGTTGCCGGGGATTAATGTGCTAGCTGCATGCAACTCATCTGTGTCCTTTTTGTTTTATATCAATTAACAGAGTAATTAAAAAAGGCAATCTTCGCGATTGCTCCTTCCCACAGACCAACCCCGCCCCCCGTTAGCGGGTCCCTCAGGGTGAGGTGCTGACGAGGTCCCGCCACCTGCACGCGGCAGCACCTGCGGGTCCCCCTGGAGCCCCGGCCGGTGGGCCCAGAACTGCGCAGTGGCCTCTCCCAGGGCGTCTCCAAAGACCAGGCAAGGCCCTGCGGCCTGGGAGGGGCCGCGTCCCTCTGCTGGCCCCGGCCCTGGTGCCTCTCCTGCTGCCCGAGACTCCCGCGGCTGCTGGGGAGCGCGGGCACCTGCCTGAGCGGAGACCCCCAGACCTGCTGCCCACCCTCAGCCACATCTCCACCATGTGTGTCCAGATGCACCCACTGAAGGTGGGGGTGCAAATCGCACTGCGTCTCTGGGCCACCTGGACGGGCAGACGGGCAGGGGGTGCGGGAGGGAAGGCGGCCCCCCTGTGGCGGGAGCAGGACAGGCGGGGAGGCAGGTGGGGGTGCAGGCCCTGGCTTCGAGCAGGACGGCCCCGCGCGTCTCCAGGTTGGCCCCGATGGGCTGAACAGACAGACCCACAGTGAGGGCACAAGTGAGAGCACAGGTGGGGACACAGGTGACAGCACAGGTGGGGGCAGACAGGTGGGGACACAGGTGAGGGCACAGGTGACAGCACAGGTGAGGGCAGACAGGTGAGGGCACAGGTGACAGCACAGGTGAGGGCAGACAGGTGGGGACACAGGTGACAGCACAGGTGGGGACACAGGTGAGGGCAGACAGGTGAGGGCACAGGTGAGGGCAGACAGGTGAGGGCACAGGTGAGGGCAGACAGGTGAGGGCAGACAGGTGAGGGCACAGGTGAGGGCAGACAGGTGAGGGCAGACAGGTGAGGGCACAGGTGAGGGCAGACAGGTGAGGGCAGACAGGTGAGGGCACAGGTGAGGGCACAGGTGAGGGCAGACAGGTGAGGGCAGACAGGTGAGGGCACAGGTGAGGGCAGACAGGTGAGGGCACAGGTGAGGGCAGACAGGTGAGGGCAGACAGGTGAGGGCAGACAGGTGAGGGCACAGGTGAGGGCAGACAGGTGAGGGCAGACAGGTGAGGGCAGACAGGTGAGGGCACAGGTGAGGGCAGACAGGTGAGGGCAGACAGGTGAGGGCACAGGTGAGGGCAGACAGGTGAGGGCACAGGTGAGGGCAGACAGGTGAGGGCAGACAGGTGAGGGCACAGGTGAGGGCAGACAGGTGAGGGCACAGGTGAGGGCAGACAGGTGAGGGCACAGGTGAGGGCAGACAGGTGAGGGCAGACAGGTGAGGGCACACAGGTGAGGGCACAGGTGAGGGCACAGGTGAGGGCACAGGTGAGTGCAGACAGGTGAGGGCACAAGTGAGGGCTCAGGGCCCCTCAGACCTGCTCGGCTCCTGCTGGGCGAGGCGGAGACGCCCGCCAGGCAGCCCAAGCCCACACCTGGCCCTGGCCAGCAGCCTGTGGTCAGCTCCTGCCTGTCACCTGCTCTGACCTCATGTCCAAAGGGCCACGCCGCGAGTCCACACGCAGTGAGGGCAGCACCCAGACCCTGCGGACCGAGTGCAGACCCTCGGGGTGGTCACAGCCCCCCTCCTTCCACGGGGCCCAGCGTGGAACTCCCTCAAGACGGCCCTTGAGGGGGATGGGCACGTCCTTCCTGCTCCTTCTAGCACCGTCCTGGCCATGGTCACGTGCACATCTCAGTGGCGTCACGGGCACTCGCGCTGCCGTGTGGCCATCACTGCCACCCACCGCCACCTTCCCAGACGGAAGCTCCGTGCCCACCTCCAGCCCTCCTTCCCGAGCCCACTGCCCCGCCCTGCCCTCACTGTGGACCTGGCTCCTCTGGGGACCCCACGTGGTGTGTCCCTCGTGGCTGGCTTGTCACTCAGCAAGACATCCCCCAGGTTCATCCGAGCTGGAGCCCGTGTCAGCCTGAGCCTTCCTTTCACGGCCGGGCACTGTGCCACCATGAGCGGCCACCACACTGTGCTGCCTTCATCCGCGTGGCGGCGTCCCCTGCTCGCCTTTGGGGGCAGCGCGGTGAGCCTGGCTGTGCAGACAGCAGTTCCCGCCCTGCGCCAGGTCTCTGGGATGTACCCAAAGTGGGATTTCGGGGTGCCACTTTCTTCTACGGGTTCAGGCTTACACGCCTCCCGACTAAAACACGCTGCGACTCTGCCTGTTTCGAGCTCTCCGTGAACCGACTCGCTGTGGATTTTCTGTTCTGACCCCCGCTGCTTTCACGGCCGGGGTGACTCTGAAATCCACCTGCACGGTGCACACGCGTGTTCATCGTGTGGCCGTGTGGTGCTCCTCGCTGTGGCCACCCCCGTGGATTTATCCGCCTGCCGACAGGCATCTGGGGGGCTTCCAGGATTTGGGGCTCACGCATGTGTCTCGCCGTCCTGGGCGGGGCCAGCCGAGTGTCCCGCCGGGAGCAGCGCCAGCCCACGTCCTGGGAGCTCAGTGCTTGGGCGGGTGTGGCCCGGCCGTCCTGGTGTCCTGGTGGCGTGGGCGGCATCCCCGCGGTTAGGCGGGCGTCTCGCGGAGTTCCTCCGGGGAGCTGCCCATTCATGCGTTTTTCCCGTTTCTCCACGGAGTTGTCTTTTTCTCACTGCCCTAGGGAGCGCGGTCTTCTGGTCTCGAGCTCTTTGTAGGTTTATGAACTACAACATCTTCTCTCTGCGGTGTCTGCGGACAAACAGCTTCTTCGCCCAAATGCAGGTGACGTGGTGGAGCCTTTCGCCGGTGGCTAGTGCGCCGGGGTCTTCTCACGGAGCCTTCCCTGCCGCCAGGTCGCAGAGACGGTTTCTATCCCGTCTCTAAGACTCCGTCCTCTTCCAGACTCTACCCGAGGCCTTTTAAAGGTCACAAGTGGCAGTTTCATGTTGTCAACTCTTCCTGGCACCGTGGAGAGAACAGCCTTTCTCCCTCAACGCGCTCGGTGGTGAATCACCGTGACAGGTCGTGCCCCTAAGTCTCTGCAAACCCGGCTGTGCTGCTGGGCCACCAGGACCACTTGAACCCTGGGTGGGCGGATTCTGCAGGAGCCGCCGCCCCACCCCCCAGCTCCTGTCTAGGAATCCGAGTCCCCCAGGAGGAGGCTGCAGGAGACGCCCCCCACCCCCACTCAGCTTTTCCATGGAGGCCGACGCCCAGAGCCCTGTAGACACCTCGACACCTCAGGGTGCCCCACCCTGCCTGCCCCACCCCACGGTCAGCAGGGGCCGCGCTCCCCTCCCCCATGCTCCCCTCCTGGGATCTGCTTCCCCCCAGCCCCCCACCCGCCCCTCCTAACCGTCACCAGGCGATGGTGCCGCTCCCTTCATTGTCTTGAGCGACTCTGCTGGGGGCGGTGACTACTGTCCCACTGTGTGACATCATAATAGGCTGCTGTCCCGGGAAACAAAGGCTCTCGGAGACGGCAGGGGACACGTCCTGTTTATGTCGTCACCGACTAGACAGCAGTGGAGACGGGGGCAGGATAAACATCTGTACACGGAGAATAACAATAACGATTCTTCCCCTTTTCTTTCGGAAGGCTGTTAAATTATGCCCTGCGCAGCAGAGAGGGGGATTTTTTGTGCATGCAGGTGGATTCATAAAAAACCCATTGAAATGCAAAGTGAGGACTCCCCCATCCAGCGCCCCCAAGAGAAGGAAATCATCACCCAGCTCACATCCCCACCAGGGAAACGCAGGCGGGTCCCCGGCCGTCACTGTCACCGCCCGACCCCTGAACACCCAAGAGGGGCCTTTGCAAGTCGTGAAAACTCAGGGCGCGGGTCCAAGCCCCGATCCTGGGGTCTCTCGACATCTTTACATCACCACCCTACTTTGGAAAAAATTAATCCAGGGGTTGTTTTATTATATGCAAAATAGTCATCACAACTGAAATTCCCAGAGCATGATCCTTCCGCACCACCTGAAAGTGTGAAAATAAATCCGAGACTCACCTGGGACGAGATGTGTCATGGGTCTGTCCATGGGGTCGCTCCACACGGCTCCCAGCCTCACACGTGTTCTGGGTGGATGTCCGGTCCCTATGTGTCAGCAGCCTCCGTGTGGCCCCTGGGTGGGTCCTGCAACCGCCCCTTCCCCGTGGGCTGAGCAGAGCCTTCTGCTGAAGAAGGTCTTTCTTGTCAGCCACAGAAAAACAGGTCTGACATTGTGGGAAGTGTTTCTCCAGTTAAAAATAAAAGCAGCAGGCCAGGCGAGGTGGCTGTCACCTGTAGTCCCAGCACCCTGGGAGGCCAAGGCGGGAGGATGGCTTGAGCCCAGGAGCTGGGGGTTGCTGTGAGCTGGGCTGACGCCACCGCACTCTAGCCGGGCAACAGAGGGGCAGGTGGGGCTGGGTGGGGCAGGGAAGGGCTGGGAGGGGCAGGTGGGGCTGGGAGGGGCAAGGAGGGGCAGGTGAGGCTGGGAGGGGCAAGGAGGGGCAGGAGGGGCAAGGAGGGGCAAGGAGGGGCAGGTGGGGCTGGGAGGAGCAAGGAGGGGCAGGTGAGGCTGGGAGGGGCAAGGAGGGGCAGGTGAGGCTGGGAGGGGCAAGGAGGGGCAGGTGGGGCTGGGAGGGGCAAGGAGGGGCAGGTGGGGCTGGGAGGGGCAAGGAGGGGCAGGTGGGGCTGGGAGGGGCAAGGAGGGGCAGGTGGGGCTGGGAGGGGCAAGGAGGGGCAGGTGGGGCTGGGAGGGGCAAGGAGGGGCAGGTGGGGCTGGGAGGGGCAAGGAGGGGCAGGTGGGGCTGGGAGGGGCAAGGAGGGGCAGGTGGGGCTGGGAGGGGCAAGGAGGGGCAGGTGGGGCTGGGAGGGGCAAGGAGGGGCAGGTGGGGCTGGGAGGGGCAAGGAGGGGCAGGTGGGGCTGGGAGGGGCAAGGAGGGGCAGGTGGGGCTGGGAGGGGCAAGGAGGGGCAGGTGGGGCTGGGAGGGGCAAGGAGGGGCAGGAGGGGCTGGGAGGGGCAAGGAGGGGCAGGCGGGGCTGGGAGGGGCAAGGAGGGGCAGGCGGGGCTGGGAGGGGCAGGCGGGGCTGGGAGGGGCAGGTGGGGCTGGAAGGGGCAGGGAGGGGCAGGTGGGCCAGGGAGGGGCTGGGAGGGGCAGGCGGGGCTGGAAGGGGCAGGCAGGGCCCCACTGTCCAGCATGGGCCAGATGCCAAAAGGGGGCCGGGTGAGGCCCGCCGGTGGACGTGATTGCCTAGTCCAGACTTTTTAAAGCAGGTTCCAAAGGACACACTTTAATTAAGTTAATAGTGAATTAAGATGCTGCTGAGTAAAGCTTTTGGGAAAATCATTCTCTAAGTTCCAAACTGGTAACACTGAATTAGCCTCGTTGATCTTGAACTTGCTGCTTCAGGATTCAAGGGCAAGTTCAGTTCCTGACTGACCGTGTGGTGTCTGGAAGCGGCTTTCCCAGGTGTGGAGCTTCCTCCAAGGCGGGCGCCCCGTGAGGCCAGAGCCTCCCGCCCCGTTGCCCCAGGGGAGGAGGGGCCCAGTCCTGACCATCTGCCCCAGGGCCGTGTTCTCGTGTTCTCGGGACCGCCTGGGGAGGCCAAGGGAGCACGTCTCGGGGGAGGGCAGGGGTCCCAGGGAGGCCGAGACTCTGCGGCCTCACCAGGCACCAGCCCAGGACGCACCTCACACCTTCTCAGGGGCCTGGGGCTTCCCTGAAACTGACCATCAGAAAAGGAAAAAAAAACCTCAATGAGACTCAGGAGAAGTAGATGGTCCAAATCTTCCTCTGACCAAAATGAATAAAACTAGAAGGTAAAAATAGAAATAAAAATTCCCCAATTTATTGATACTTTGAAGTCACGTGACTCAGAATAAGAGCACCCTGAGCGTGATGGTGGGCAGGGCTCAGCCGACCTGAGCTCAGGGCAGGTCCCATGGCCTTGAACTTCGTATTCCCAGGTAAACAGCAGGACGAGTGGGGAATTAATCCCACAGACAGGGAGACCTATGTTCATGAAAAAAATCTGTGCACGATTATTCATAGCAGCTTCATTTGTAACAGTCAAAACCTGGAGACACCCAGCATGCCCTGCAGCCGACGAATGGCTGCGCAGACCGTGGCAGGGAAACCACGCAACAGCGTGGATGGGTCTGCGGGGCGTTGCGTGGGGGGAAAGAAGCCATCTCAAAGGCCACACGCAGAGCGGGTCTGTTCACGTACTCGACATACAAACTCGGAGCATGGAAGGTTGCCAGGGTTAGGGACTGGGCCGGGAGGGAGTCGGAGGCTCGACGCCCAAGGGGACGTTTGGCCGGGGAGTGCGTGGCTCTGTCTTGACGGTGGCGGTTACACGCGTGACAAGTGGCAGAGAAGAGACACATTGTAGGGTGCGTGTCCTGGCCATGAGGTGGAACTGTAGCATACGTGACAAGACCACTGAAGGAATCCGGGGAAATCTCTGTGTCGTCTTTGCAACTTCCATGAATCTACAATTATTTCAACGTACAAAGCATTTTTTTTTAAAAAATGTCCGTGGTGCTGCTTTGTGGGGGAGCTCGACACCGAGCCCGCCTGAGCCCGTGTCACGAGAGGCGCGTGTGCTGCGTGTGGTCCGCCCGTGTCACGAGAGGCGCATGTGCTGCGTGTGGTCCGGTACACGTTTGGCGACGGTTGTTCCAGCATCCTTTCATCTCACGAAGCTATGAAAAAGTCATGGTCATAAAAGCCATTTTTAACTCTGTTTGCGCAGCAGGACGGCCGCCAGTCTCGAGGGGAGCAGGGACAGCGGAGTTTCCAGACACCACCTCCTACGAGACACCGTGATGAACCCGAAACAGACCACAGGCGTGGCGGGCAGCCCGCCCAGGAGCACCGCACGCCCACCCCGGGGTCCAGCGTCCTCGTGCGGATGTTTCCAGCCCTGTCTCTCGGGGCGACCGAGCTGCCCTCCGCTGGGGGCTCACTCCTGTGCGAAGGGAAACATTCTGGGAACGGCGCTGCTGCTCCTGTTAAATCTGTCTGTTCAGTCGCTGCGGCCGGAGCCGTCATTATCTCGCGGAGCAGCTGCTGGAATGTGAACGAGACTCGGTAACAAGGGGAACATAATTAGCGCTCCGTGTCCCAGCAAATCTGCAGCTTCAGCTGGGAACAATGAGCAAGGAGTCTGTGGCTGTGATTAACTCAGCTCGACCACGGCCGAGGGCAGGGTCCCTGCCAGCAGCCCCTGAGGTCCTGTCGCCTGGCAGAACGTCCCCAACACCCGGCTGGGTTCATCCTCCTGGTTCCAGCAGCAGCCACCTCATCGGTGCCGTCACTTGTTCCAGGGGTTCTCCACGTGCCAGGCTGGGCTGCGGTGGGAGTTGTCACCTCCGCCCAGCACGAGTGCCTCCACCCAGCCACGCTCACCTGGGACAGGTTGGGAGAACCACCCACCTGGGCAGACAGGTGCCTGCGTGGGCGGGTGGGGTGCAGGGCCTCACTGGCTCCCGAGGCCCCTGCAAGACAGGGGGTTTGGGCAGCTGTCTCGGGGCGCCCGTGCGCTGAACCCATGTGAGGCTGTGTCAAGGGTGTCTTCAAAGGAGAGCATGAGCTGCTCTGGGCTCGGGCCGGGGCCTCCTGCACATCTGTGCCCTTCGCCCCACACCAGCCCTGCAGCCTCCCGGCTGGCGCCCTGCTGTGGTGCAGAGGGTGCGGTGGCTTTGTGCCCCTAACCGAATTCTCCACCTTCCTCTCCGCTTGCAGCTTTGACGGCCGGAGACTGACCATCGACGGCCGGCGCCTGGTTTGCGAGAGTCTTCCATAGCGTGAATCCCGTGACGCGGTCGGGGGCAGTCCCCTTATCAGTGAGAAACCTAGACACAGATACATCCCTGCCTCTGGCAAATGTCACGCCAAGTGGGTGACACCTGCCAAGGCCAGGTCATTGGAGGAACACGATCCACTTGGAGGGTCCGACACCCCATTGGGCTGGTTTCCAGCAGCCTCTGAACACCGGGCTCCGAGAGGGATTGACAGAGCCCAGACACCTCCGAGAAGCGGCCAGTTTCCATCACTGGGGTTTCCTGTCACTGTCCCCCCAGAGACCCAGACTCGGTGGTTCTCAGCCTAACCTGAAGATCAGTGCAAACCACGTACAGAGTCCCCTCCGCCTGATTAATTACTGCCAGCAAACGCACAGACGCAAAGGGCACAATTCTGTGCGTTTCCACAAACGTGCACGCCCGCGTGACGACACCCCACTGAAGATACACACCGCGCCGTCGCCCCCGGGAGAACCCCCGCCCTTTCCTGGGCAACCCCGCACCGGGCAGCCGCTTTGTAAGTTGTTTTTGCCAAAGCCCAGTTCTGCCGGCCCCAGACCCGCACCCACCCGGCTGCTCCGACTGCTCCCACCTGATGTGTCTGAGGGATTCGTCCGAGTTCTTGGGCGAACCGTGGTTCTTCCCTTTCTCTGGAGGAATACACCCGCCGTGCAGACGAGCCGGCAGTGACGTGATCACGCGCTCTCCAGACGGCGCATCCGGGCCGTGTGGTCCGAGGTTGCCACGAGCAGCTGCGTGAACGTCCATGTGCTGGCGGGTGGGGCTGTCTCATTTTTCTGGGACCAACACTCCGGGTGGAGCCAGGTACAGGCAGGTGTGTGTTGCGTGTGACGGGAACAATGACCAACTGCTGCTCAGAGTGGTCCTGCAGTTCCACACACCCAACAGCAGTGGGCGAGAGCCCGGGCGCCAGCATGCGGTGTGGCTGGCGCATCCTGCACGGGCGTGCGGGGGCACCCTTTGCAGAACTGGGGCGGGACTGGGGCAGAGGCTGCCTGCGAATCCCGCCCACGGCAGGAACGTCCCCTCCAGACACAGGCGTGGGACACCCAAACCGCACTGAAACAGACGGAGAGCCGGAGAAGGGCAGCTATTTTGGGGTTGGTACGTTTTTGCAAGAGAAAGATGAAACATAAGAGGCTCCTCGAGGTTGGCGAGGGGAGAGGAGTGTGGGAGGTGCTCAGACGAGCACAGGGAGAGGCCACGGCTGTGCTTGTCTGCAGTGGCCAAATCGGCCCTGAGGACACACGCTGGGGAGCAAACCCAGGCCCCGAGATGGACTCAGCTGGAAATAGAACCCTGCAGGAATTATCGAGGCCACGCTGGACTGGGGAGGGGATTGGGGACACACACGGAGGAGATGGAGGCACAGACTGGGGTGACGAGGCCACAAGCCAAGCAACGCCAGGGCCCCCCAGACGGGGCGGAAGCGCCCTCCCGCCTTGGAGAGAGCAGGAGCCTCCCACACCCTGATGTCCAACTTCGCCCCCCAGACCTCCAGAGTGAACTTCTGCAACGTGGTACTGTTACCGCAGCCCGGGAGACTCGTTGCTGCCAACTTGCGACTCTGAGGGTCTTCTCACTCCAGAGCGTGGATGCTCAGGGTGGTGAGCATGGCCTGGGGGGGCTTCGTCCTGCGCTCGGGGCTGCCGGACAGCGGGACTCCCGGGTTGCAGGGTTGAGGGCTGGTACCCGACCTATAGCGTGGGGCGGGCTGGGCCTGCGGGGCCCCACTCGAGCGGGCAGAGCGCCAGCAGGCTGCACCCCCTGGACGCAGTATGTGCCCCGTCCCTTCCCACAAAGGCCCCCCACGGTCCCGGCGGATGAGACGTCTGATGGCTGCACATCCATACCCATCCCAAGAGGGACACTCGCTGGTGTCAGGGAGGAGGCTACAAGGACACTTCAGATGACCAGGGGGGTGGCCATGGTCTCCTCCAGCCAGGTGGACAGTGGGACTCCAAGGTGCCTCAGGTACAGAGCCCACTGCCGACCCCCTGCCCACAGCCCACCCCTCCCCCGGGGCAGAAGCAAGCGCACCTGACGCCTGGGGTCCGTGGGCAGCGAGCCCTGGCGCTGCCCACGCCAGTGTCATTTGGGTTCTCACCGCACAAAACTGCCTGCAGGGTGGATCGCTCAAGGTCAGGAGTTCGAGACCAGCCTGAGCGAGACCCCGTCTCTACTAAAAATAGAAAGACATTATATGGACAACTAAAAATCTATATACAAAAAAAAATTAGCCGGGCATGGTGGCGCATGCCTGTAGTCCCAGCTACTCGGGAGGCTGAGGCAGTAGGATTGCTTAAGCTGAGGAGTCTGAGGTTGCTGTGAGCTACGCTGACGCCACGGCACTCACCCTAGCCTGGGCAACAAAGTGAGACTCTGTCTCAACAACAACAACAAAAAAAAACTGCCTGCAAACCCTGCTTGGGTTGCAAAGGAGGAAAAAAAGGCAACTGCTTTTTTTTTTTTGCAAATGGACTGACAGGCAGCTCCGCAGAGCGACAGGTGCAGCCTGGGTTTCCCGTCCGGAAGTTTCCCACTGGCGCCCGTCACACAGAGTGCTGGGGGCAAAGGATTTTTGTGTCTCCAGGAGCGCACAGGCCACAGAGCTGCTGTCCCCGCAGACGCTTGTCCACCCTGTCCAAGAGGCGCCATTTTCCCGCCATGGGGACGCCGCGCCTGCCTGGAGGACCCGCTACAGCCGGACGGTGCGTTTGCGCACTCGGCTGCTCCCTCTGTTTAGTCTGAGCGTGTCGCTTGCGCTTAACTCCCAGTGCAGCGCCCGGCCGGCCAGCTCTGCAGGGACGGCCTCCCGCAGGGCTCGGGTCCTGGTCCCACCCGGGCAGCTTCTCCCAGACGCCAGCCCCAGGCTCACTGCTGACGGGCGGGGCAGCAACCACTCCAGCTGCTGCGAGGACACGCGGGACTGGGGTGGCGGCTCCCTGCCGCGGATCCAGCCTGCGCGGGGGCAGGGAGAAAGGCCAGGCCAGGTCCAAGGACAGGTGGTGGGCACCCCCAGGCGTCTGGCCAGGGATGGGAGCACCCAGTGGGCACCGGCCCTTAGCACCCCCACGGCCTCAGAAATGGGGTGTCTACTCTTAACGAGCCTCTCCCGAACCCTCAGTGGGGCAGCCACGGAGGAGAGCAGTGCCAGGGACTGGCGAGGGCTGGGCCCACTCGGCCCTCCGGGCCTGGCTGCAGATGCGGGTCACAGGCTGCAGCCCGGACCCTCCCGGGATCTCAGTGAACACACCCGGGTAGGGATTCGCTGGCCCGGCGGTTAAAATCCAGTGGATTTCGAATACTCAGGCGCACACACCACCCCTGGCTTCTCTCTGCAAATCAGAGGACCCGCGGCACCCGGCTGCTCCGGTGCTCTGCCTCAGGTGTGCGCCCACTCGGGAAGCTCTGCCAACCCCAGAACCTGAGCGACAGAGGGGAGACCCCCCTCTACCTCCTCTGGCCTGAGGGGGGCTTGGGCAAAGCCCACGGGACCGGAGCCACAGCCCCGGGCTGCTGTTTGCTGGGACAGCCACGACAGCCGAAGCCACTCTCTCTGTGCACGGAGCAATTGCCGTGAGCCGGGCCACAGGCAGGCATGTGAGCGTGTCACTCCGTGGGCTCCTCCCGGCCCAGCCCAGGAGATGCCCAGGCCGAACTCCACCGCCCTGTTTCTTGAGAAAATCCCAGCAGAAAAAACAGCTGGGAGAACAGTGGGCTCGGGCCCCAGTGTCCCGGGAGAGCACCCTCCCGCGGGGCCTCCGAGTGCCCCGTGCCCGCCTCCCGGCCAGAAGGAACGGCACGCCACCCCCGGCAGCTCGACCTCAGGACGGGTTTCAAAAGCAGCACTTATTTTTAGAGCGTGCTTTTAACTCGGGATCACAACCACATACGTAAATTGCGATAAAAATAGCGCAATCCCGCCAGCAAAGAGCCCATTCGGCAAAGTGTCCTTTTGTTCAAAATAAAGTGCAAAAAGATCTTTCGCAGCAACCCCAGCAACGGGCTGGCTGCAGGGCAAACGACAAAGGCCCCGGCTCCGGAGGCTCTTGCTTCAGAACTTCCTTCCCCAGAACAGGAGCTTGGCGGGAGGATGGCGCCAAGGGGGCTTGGCGGGGGATGGGCCTCGTCTTTCTAAATCTGGAGATTTGGAGGCTGCGAGGCCAAGCGGGGCACAGACCGACTCCTCCTGGGAGACCCTGCTGTCCTGGGCTTGACCTGGGGTCTTCAGTGCGGTCGGTTAACGGTGACGAACAAGCCTGGGGGCTGGACGTGTCCGGGCCGTGGGCTGTGATGCAGCCGGAAGCACTAGCGCAGCCCCTCGGCAGGAACACGGGACTATGAGGAACCTGCCCGAGGGCCCACAGCAAGCGTGGGGCAGCTGGGGTTCCAACGCGGCCGTGTGGCTCCAGAGCTCGTCCCCGAGAGGACAGATGGGGGTCTTTTGCTCCGTGAGCTCTTCCCGACGGGCCTGCTCAGCTGCTGGGCGGGTCCCTCCCCACAGGAACCGCAGGCCAGCGGGGGCGGCAGACTCGGGAGGAGCCCTGGGCTGCCCTGCTCTGGGGTGGCTGTCGGGGCACAGGACGGGCCGCAGCCGCCTCTCTCCCGCCTGTCTCCTCCGCTGCCTGGAGAAGGTGCCGGGTGGCTGCCTCCATCATGGGCCCCCCAGAGAGTCCCACCCACACCCAGGTGTGGCCGGAGTGACCCACGACCCACTTTGGAGGATGTGAAGGACATGGGCTCTGGGCTTCGGCCTCCCAGGGACACAGTTCTCAGAGGACGAGGCTCAGCGCTACTTGGCGCCCAAGCCCGCGGCCTGTGTCCCAGGAAAGTGGGTTTCTTCCTCCCACTGGGGCCAGCGGGCTGACAGGTGCTCACAGTGCCCCACCTGGGAAGTGAACGGGACTCGTCTTTTGGGGAAACAAGCCTTGCACACCCTCTCGTGGATGGTATGGAGGGATTAAGGCACAAACTCTGGAGCCACATGGAGTCACATGGCCAGATTCAAACCCCAGCTCCATATCACTTGCTGTGTGACTTTGGGCAAGTACCTTAGCCCCTCTGTGCTTTAGTCACCTTATCTGCAAAACAAGAATGCAACACCTGTCCAGGAGCTGCCCGTAGATGAGGTCAAGTGGGACGAGGAAAGACAGTCGTCTAGAGGCGGCTTTACCTGAGTCTTTCCTGGCCCGGCCCCGGGGACAAGGCCTGCAGGGGTCCTTGCCACAGGAGGGTCAGTGTCTCCAGGACCGAATTAAGTCAAGACAGTAATCCCATCCGGCTGATGGATAAAACTTTTTCTTGTTTTTTGTTAATGACTGAAGAATTTGTTTATTATTCATCTGTCCTCTGTCCTGCGGTACTGCGGTCACAAAATGGTGTCACGGGCTTTGGTCAGGATGCCCAGAGTGCTGGGTCCTTCCCAACGATATTTCACCCCACCTGCCACAGGAGGTGAGGCCACCAAGACCACAACACAGAAGTAGCAGTAATTCAACTCTGAATAGTTTGCCTTTAATTACAATAAACTAATAAAGATTTCAGATGCTCTCATTTTAATAGAATGCAGAGTTATAATTGGCGACCCATTTTAAGCAATTTAATTTCCGATGACCTGTTTTCCAAATTAACATAGTAATAAAGGCCAGCGTGCTGTGACAGCCAGACCCTGCAAAGGCACCGGGCCTGTGACGTTTGAGGGTGTGTCTGTGGTTACGGTGCTCGTGTAAAGAGGTGCTACCTGTGTAAGGGTTTCTTCTACAGCATCCGATGAGCCCAGATTTTACATCAAAGCATAATCAAAGGAAATGAACGAGAAGATCTGTAAAATCACTATTAAAAGCCACAACTCTTGATGGATTTGAAGCTCTTCTCATGACCAGAATACAGGTCCTCCCACAGGCCGAGGAGTCCTCCAGAAACGGTCAAACAGGGTGAGGGTGAGCCTGCCCCCACTGCCTCCCTCGGACCCCCAAGGATGGGGTGGGGATGGAGGGAGACCAGGGGGGAGCACAGGGTGTCACTGAGAGGAAAGATCTAGTGCCAGTGGTGGGGGGGAGTGGATCAGACCCCGACCACCACTGGTCTCTGTCCCCTCCCCCTTCCGGCCCACTAGTTGCTGGAGGCCTGGTCCCAGCACCCAAGGGCCTGTCCTCAGCCACAAAGACCTGCTCTTCGCTCTGAAATGAGGACGGAAGGTGGTTTCCAAAACACACACCAGGGCAGAAATCGCTACTGAAAACAGAAGAGCAAGGCTCACCCCCTTTCCCCTTCACGCAGAGACAAAGGCAGCCCCCCAGGTCTCAGGAACAGAGGCTGCTGCAGACCCAGCCGCGTGGGAACCCTTCCTCCCCACCCTCCCCCAGCGCCCTTGGGGTTTAGGAGGAGGGGGTGTCCCAGACTAGAGGCCAGCTGGAGGCTGATGGAGGGGACAGGGGAGGGGCACAATTCACTCAGGGCCTTTCTTCCCGCCTCGTCTTCCCCACTCGGGGTCTTGCAGGGCCCGGCCCCGTGCCCCGCAGTGTCTCCTCAGCATTCGCCAGCCCACACGGGCCCCTTGGAGGCGGCTGCGCCCAGGCCCATCCGAGGCATCTCAGGGCGAGAAGGGCGGAGGCGACCCTGGCTGACGGTGCCCCGACCCTGCTGGGGACCTCTGTCGACCAAGCTCAGCCCCAGGCCGCTCTGGGCAGGAGCCCCCGAGGCAGAGGCCAGGGCTGCGGACCCTGCAGATCCTGGGGCAGGAGGGAGTTCTGTGCCCGGAGCCCACCCGCCTGCCGCCAGCGCCCCCCGACCCGCGTCCCCGCCCCCGCCCGGGCCGCCCTGCCCATCTGTGGCCCCGCCCCCGCCCTGCGGGAGACCCAGGAGTCGGGGCTGGGAAAGGGCCAGCGCGTCCCACGGTCAGGGAAGGACAGAGGCCCCAGCCCGGGCTCCGTGTCCTCCTTGTCACAGACCCCGCCACCACCTGCGTCCTCATTCGACAGACTCCCCCGCCACCCCCCCCCCCGCCCCCGGGGCCCCGCCCCGCGCCCTCCCTGCGCAGCCCCAGGTTGCAGAGAAGGCTGGCGTCCCTGTCCCTTCCCCGTGTTTGCGTTTTCGGGACAGCCAGCGCCCCGCCCCCGTCCCCCCCCCCACGCTGGCCAGTGCCCCGACCTCCGACCTCCGGGCGGCTTAGGGACGCCTGCGGTGATACCGCTCGAGCTGGATTAATGCGCAAGGACACAGTCTGTGCGGAGGGGAGCGGGGTACTGGGTGAGGACTAACTCCCCAGGGACAGCCTGGCGGGGATTACAGGACGGCTGCAGCTTGCGGGCAGGAGCCCGGCGGGCTGGACGGCTGCCACAGCACACACGCCCCCTCGGGCGCACGGGGCCAGCTCTGGATTCGGGGTGACACGTGCTCCTGCCACCAGAGCGGTCCCTCCACGCAGGAAAGGCCGGTGGGCCGTGGCTGCGGCTCTTTCCCGGGTCTGGTGCCCCTTGGTGGCTCCAGTGACCGCGGTGACTGTGCTCGTGGTGCCATCTGGGGGGTGACCAAGGGGCCTTCAGCAGCCCCCAGAGTGCTTCCCGCCCAGCCTGTCGGATGTCACACTCGGGGCGCAGTGTGCATCTGTGAGGCAGACCCAGGACTGACACCAGGTTTCCAGTGGCCGGCGTGCAAGGGTGCAAGGGAGGTTCCCGCCCCGGGAGGAAACAGCCTCCTGTGCCAACAGTAGGGCTTCACCCAGGAAAACGACCGTGTGACATGCACATTACCACAGCCAGGGCCCCACGAGCACCACGGTGGGCTCACTACGGCCGTGCAATCTCCCGGGGTAAACAGAGCGACCCATGACTCAGCAATTCTGCTCCTAGGTACCCAGCCAAGAGCAGTGAAGACATACGGCCACACAGACACGTGTACACCCGTGTTCATAGCGGCTTCGTTCACGATGGGCCAAACGTGGAAATGACCCAAATGTCCCCCACGATGGATGGATCGGTAAATCAAATGGCGCACCCTGCAGCACCACGCGCCTCGAAAGCGCCCCGCCTGCGGAGGCAGCCAGGCGCAGACGCGGCCACGTGCTGCACGGCTCTGTTCCCGCCCATTGCCCAGAATTGGCAAATCCTCCTCAGAGACAGGAGGTGGACGAGCCAGGCCAGGGCCGGGGCGGCGGGAGTGGACAGAGGTAGATGAAGAGGAGGAAGATTTCCCTCTGGGGAGACGGAAATGTTCTAACGGGGAGTGCGGGCTGTGGTTGCAGAGCTCTGTGAATGCTAAAATCGCTACACGGTACACCTTACAGGGCTGAAGGGTAGGGCAGGAGAATTATATCTTGATACAGCTGTTACCAAAAAGAGTGCTAAACCACAAAAAGAGAGACGGCCAAGCCCACCCGCTTCTTCCTCCTGGGGTCCCTGGCTGAGGCTGCAGTCAGTGCCAGGAACCCAGGAGGGGCCTCTGCACCCTGGGCCCGGCCTTTTGCACAGAGAGGTCACCTGGTTTCGCAAGCGAGGCCTGAGGGGCACCGCGCTTCCTGCCCTCGGAGGGGCGGCGAGGCCCCTCCAAGGCGCTCAAGCCTGTGGGGCCGTGTGCACCAGGCTGGGGCTCGCTTGGCCGTGGGTGCAATCTGTGGGCCCTGCAGCCCCCTGTCCTGTGGCAGCCACCCGATGGCCTCAGACGTGCTTGCGGGGACTGGACAGCACGGCCACAGAGCTGACCCTGGACAAGTTTCTCCCAGGCCCTGGGGCCCCTTGGCGGTGGCTGAGGGGTAGGAAGCTAGAAGTCGGCGAACTCAGCCCTGCAGTCTCTGCCTTCGGGGTGCACGTTCCCAGTGACCCCGGCTGCCGGGCTGAGCTGCTGGCTCCCCCGGACGCTGAGGCAGGAAGGCCGGTTGCTCCCGGGACATCGAGCTCTGACAGCGCAGGGTGATACCCCACAGGTGTGGGAAGTGCAGGCCTGGGGCAGCCGGAGGAGGCTCCTCTCCCTGGGGGGGTGGGCGGAGATGGGAGGGAGGAGACCAGGCCGGGCGCTGCTGCCCCCTCAGCCGCTCAGTCTGGGCACGGACCCTCCCACACCGGCGTGGCAGGACACAGCGCTGGGCACAGTGGCTGGGGGTCTGCTCCCCCCACCCTCCACCCAGATCTGCTCCCCCTGGGCAGGGCACTCAGGGGCTAAAGCCAGAAGGAGGCCTGTGGGGACCCCTGGCGAGTGGGCCCTGGGGTCTAGGCTAGGACTCCACCATGAGCAGGGGCTCCCAGGCCCCTCTGGCCAGGAAGGAGTGGTGACAGACACACCCCACCTCCCCCGCGAGGACACCCCCCTTACTGTCCACCCTGAGACCTGTCTGCTTGGCCGAGCCTTCAGGACAGACCCGTCAGGGGCCACGGACCGCCGTCCAGGGTCCCACTGCCCAACACACCTTGTTTCCATGGCAACGGCTCCTGGCACCATCTTGGGCTTTTCTGCCTCTTTCCCTCCCGGCTTCTGGGAGCATCACACGGGGGCAGGACTGACAGGCACACGCAGAGGACTGCGTGAAGTGACTGCCGCTCCTGGCCTCCCTGCGTTGGGGTTGACACGCCCTGAGCCCACCAGCCCCTCCTTGCTGCCCCCTCTGCAGATGCCTGAGCCCCGGCAGTGGGCCCTTCCTGGGCACCCCACAGGCCCACAGCGCTGGTCCCAGAGCCCACCCTGCCACCCTGGGGGGTCTCTGGCCAGCTGCCGTCCACCCTGCAGCACCTGGGGGGCTGCGCTGGAACAGGGCAGGTTGCCTAGGCCCTCAGGTCCCTCGGCAACCTCCACACGCGACAGAGTGTGGGACGCGGTCACACGTCCAGCCCAGAGGGGCATCTGGCTCCTGCCTGGGCCTCTGGGTCACCTGCCCAGGGGACCCGTGCGAGGGCCCCACTCCCACTGTGACCCATCTGCACACATGAACCCCTGGCCAGGTTCCACTGAGCTGGGATCCCGCCACCCCTGAGCCACCGGGGCCGACACAGGCTCCTCTCTGAGAGCCCCGTGAGGAAGCGTGGCCCTGCGGACACCTTGACCTCAGACCTCTGACCCCCAGAACGGGGAGAGTAAATGCCTGTCCTTTTGTGGTCACCGTCACAGCTCAGCCGTCCCAGGTCTGCCCAGCGATTCCGCGGGAGCAGGCCCTTTGTCCCGGCACTGCCTGCCCGGCGTCCGTTTGCCGGGAGCCAGCAGTCGGACACGTGACTGGAGGAACCTTGGAGCTGGACGCTCGGGCTGACACGCGTCCCTGCAGCCACTTTCTGGGCTCCACGCCGCACCTAGAGCACCGCGCGGCCCCACTGGGGGTTCACACACAGCCACTTCTTTCTCTCCAGCAATTCTGAACCCTCGTGACCCAAGTGTCAGCTACTGGGGACAAACAGGGAGGAGAGGTGGGGGGGGTCCCAGGACGGGGCAGGGGTCCCTGCCCACCCGACCTGGCCCCGCCCCAGACCCAGGGCCCAGGCCCCACAGCCGGGAAGGGCGCGCCCAGCAGGCGCTGATTTAGGGCCTCCCTGCCGCCCCGAGGCGTCCACATTAATCAGAGCTTGGCTGGGTTTTCAATTAGCGCGGAGGAAGTGGGGGTGCAACTCCCCGTGTCTCCATTTATATTTCATGGATCTGTCGCCCACTTTCTATATCAGGAACGCCGGCCGGGCTACCCGTGCCCCAGGGAGCAGGTTTATTTTCCTTTCCTCACGATCGATCGGAGATTAAGTTGCTGTGTAGCTTTTTATTGGAGACGCAGGTTTGCTGTGTTTAACAGGGAGGCCGGCGGGGAGGCAGCGTGGGCGGCAGTGGTTTTGCTCCCACTGGTCGAAAACACAGGGTGTCCATGCCAGGTGTTTCCACCCACAACACACTCATGCACACGTGTGCACGAGCGTGTCCACACAAGCACACACTTGCACACGTGGGCACACGTGCACGTGGGCACACACACATCCAAAGGAGAGAGAGCCTCGAGATGCCCCTTCCCAGGGAAAGGCAGGAATTATCTGTGCACGCGTATGTGGTTGTCTCCATTTTCCTCTCTTGTGGAGCTGATTAAATGTCAGTGGTTGACTTTGGGCCCAATTCACTTGATTTCTCAATCCGGATGTGCCATTAACATCAAAGCAAGGAGTTAAGTTCTTTATATCCCAAAATAAAAGAAATATGCGCCATCCCTGGAGTGTTTGTGGCCACCTCCTCCCACGAGAATAATGGTCCTTCCACCACGTCTTCCTGGGATCCAGACCCGGCCCCCACCAGGCGTCCCGCGTGGCCGGCGGACCCTTAACCTGGCCCTGCCCGGCCCAGGTGCCCCCTGCTCAGGGCCCAGGTCGACCCTTTCCCCAGAACCCCGTCCGCAGACATGGAGGCTGGGCTCAGGCAGACAGTGGCAGGGCCAGGCCTCCCCGGGTGCAGCCGGCACCACCTCAGGCTCCATCTCGTCTGGCTGTGCAACTTACCCGGGCAGCACCGCCAACCTCCCTGGTTTGAAAGTCTCCTCAGATCTTTCCAAAGCACAAACAGTGACACCTGTCGGGAGGGCCTCCCTCCCCCAGTGTCCACTGTGAACACCTGGTGGGGCAGGACTGCACACAGCGTGCGGGGCAGACCCGGACCTGTCAGGAGGGACGGCAGGAGGACGGGCCCCGGTGGTGCGGTCCTGCCTGCCCCTGGCACAGCCCGCAGCCCCCACAGCCTCCTGGCGGCTTTACCCAGGCAGTGGACATCTGGGCCCGTCGCAGCCACCCAACACCATAAACCTGACAGCCCCACTTGGCCTGCGGGGGAGCGTCTGTGGCCCCAGAAGGCCGCCTCCTGCAGCCGGCCCCGCCGGGCCCTTCGGACCCGAGTTGGCCCACAGAAGAGCAGGCGGAAGGCCAGCACCATCCTTTGCACAGGGCAGGGCCTTGGCACGAAGATCAGCTTTGCCTCGGCATCAGGAACCCAGCGACTGGAGGCAAGCCCTGTGCCCCACGGTGCGTGGCGGCTGGGGCTCTCCGAGGAATCGGGCTGGGGATCCCGGTTGGTGGCGGTGCGGTGGGCATCGAGCATGACCCTCCTGGCCAGGGGGCGCGCCCCACATCCAATCCCCCGGCAGGCCCAGCCCCGAGTCTTCGGGTGAGGGTGGTCCCCTCCAGCTCCCTCCTCTCCCGCGCACACACCCACACACACCCACACACACACGCCATGGCACAAAGACGTTCCACCCTAAGCCTGTGGATTACCGGCTTGCACTTTGGGGGGAAGGAAAGGAAGGAAAAGTTGCTAGGCAACAGCCCGGGTTGCCATGGCATTTTCAAGAGAGCGGCTGGGCCAATCAGGGCTGATGGCAGGCTGGCGGAGGCAGGCGCGAGGATGTCCTGTCAGCTCGGAGGAAGAGGAGCACACCCCGATCACAGGCCTTATGAATATTCATTGGGCTGATTGAAGCAAAGTCAATTAACTACTTGACGGCTTGATTTCTCCCGGACTCCATTCTTCTCTTTTAACCATTTGGCCGACACAGGACAGGGTCCCGGCTTCCCCGCTGGCCCTGGGAGCTTCCTCACAGGTCCGCTTTGTTCGGCCAGTCCTGGCCTGACCCGGGTTCCAGGGCTGCTTGCGCTGTTCCTGCTGACACCCTCCGCCACCTGAGCAGGCCGTGAGGCCCCTGGTCCTGCGTGGGCCCCCGGTGCCCTGGCGAGGTCTGAATTGCTGCCCCGGGCCGGGCACACAGAGGGGTCTGCTGCAGGAGGTGGTCCAGTCCCCCCTCAGCCGCCGTCTCCAGCGGTTACCAAGCAGTGACCACCGGCGAGGCAGACACACGTCTTCGCGGGGACCTCACGGCCCCGGGCAGTTTCTAGGTGCAGGTGGTTCTGGGGGTGGCAGCTCTGGGGCAGGCTGGGCCCGGTCTGCGCGGGGTCTTCCTCCTGGGCTCTGGGGCAGTTCCTCACCCTCTGTGATCGGGTTTCGGTCAGAGCAGTCAGGAGACACGAACGAGGGCGGCTCGCTCCACCCAAAGAACTTCCTGGACGGGCGACAAAACGCCGTCTCACCATTGATCTTGGAGGCACAAGGCTCCAGGCAGGGGCCCGCTGGGTCACATTTTCCCATCGTTTCATTATTTTCCCCAATTTTGAGAATTCCATGTTGCCCTGAATCATACACAGCCCTCTTGACAGTTTCCAAAGCGAATCCGCTGCCGCGCCCGGAGCAGGGAACGTCGACCCTACGACTGACGCCCCGTGCGGTGGCGGGGACAGGCCCCACAGAAACCAGGTGCAGGGTCTTGGAGGGGACCAGCACGGAGGGAAGGAAGAACCTTGCAGGGCAGGGACCTCGCAGACATGGCCTCAGCCGTTGTCCCAGGGCGGCTCCAATGGAGCTGAGTGCCCATTGCTGAGCTCCAATGCCCACAGCGCGGACCCCATGGGCTGTGACACAGGCCCTTTCCCGGGGTCTTCCTCCCACGGACCCCTCGGCCCGGGCCAGACGGACATCGACCGTGGACGCCCCACAAAACACCGGCAGTCCTGTCCGGCCGCCCGGGTCAGCAGAGCCAGGCCAGGCTGAGGAGCTGCGCGGGAGGGCCCAGGGCACGGAGGATGGGTGCCACTCGGGGTCCTGGAGGGCTGGGACAGAAGGGACACTGGGGGCTCCGAGGAGACCTGGACAGCTGTGGCGTCGGTTAATAACAATGTGTCGGTGTCAGTCCCTTGACGGTGACAAAATTCCGTGGTCATTCCAGATGTTAACAACGGGGGAACTGCCTGTACTTGGGGACTCTAAGTGTGAAGACTATTCTAAAGTAAAGTGTATTTAAGTAAAAGGGAAGGAAGACAAATTCTACAGACTCAGGCAGTGGGCTGGGGGACCGTGTGGACAGACGCACAGGTCCCAGCCCATCCCTGCCTCAGGGCCCGCCTGCCCGTGAAACCGGGTGTGGGGAGGGAGGGCCGCCCAGCCCAAAGCCCAGCGTCCCACGAACTTGGTGGCCAGGGTGCCTGGGGGCTCTGGGTCCTGGGGCTGCTGGTAGGCAGAATGGCCCCCAAAGGGGTCTGCAGCTGTGACGAAGGTGCAGACCTTCGGGGTGATCTCGGGTTGCCTGGTGGAGTCAGAGACGTGGCAGAGAGAGGCCAGGGAGACTGAGGCTGGGAGGCCCCAGGTGGGAGGCACTCGGGGCCCTGGGAGCAGGAGAAACAGGCCGCCTCACCCACCACTACTGGGTTAAGCCGAGCCTGCCAGGGGAGCCTGGAAGGAAGCGGCCCTTTGCCAGAGCCCCAGGGCAGGGCGAGGCAGCCGACACCTCAATTTCAGCCCCAGAGACCCCAAAGCAGAATGAGACACCGAAGTCAGACCAGGGGTCGTGCTGGTCTGTTCCGGCAGGGCAGCCGCAGGGAGCTGGGACTGCGCTGAACTGAGAACAGGGCGGGGCATCGCACTCCGACCCCTGGCACCCAGACTCCCCCCCCAGCAGAGGCTGCGGAGGGCAGAACAGGAAGCAGGTGGCAGGGGCAGCAGGGGGTATCAGGCCAGTTCTCCAAGCCCCCACTCTGGGCAGAGCAGCAGACCGGAAAGCCCATGAGCGACCCAGAGCAGGTGAGGGTGGGGCTGGAAGTGAGGCCGTGGGAAAACAGCCTGGGGTTTCCAAACAGTTGAACCCCTGACCCAGCAGTTCCACCTGGTGGAGCAGGAGAGCTGCGCACGGGCACCCACACGGCCCACACGGCGTGTGCACAGTGGCCAGAGTGGACACAAGCCGAGTGTCCTCCACAGAGGATGAGCGTGTAGAACCCGGTGCGCATGCACGGGGACGGCCTCAGCCCTGGGCGGGAGACTCCGACACGGCCACACTCGGAGAGCCTGCAGGCGCTGCTCCTGGAACCCGCCAGCGCAGGACGCATCTCCAATTCCCCCCAAGGCAGCTGCAGGGACCCCAGCTCCAGGGACCCCAGCTGCAGGGACCCCAGCTCCAGGGACCCCAGCTCCAGGGACCCCAGCCGCAGGGACCCCAGCCGCAGGGACCCCAGCTCCAGGGACCCCAGCTCCAGGGACCCCAGCCGCAGGGACCCCAGCCGCAGGGACCCCAGCTCCAGGGACCCCAGCTCCAGGGACCCCAGCTCCAGGGACCCCAGCCGCAGGGACCCCAGCTCCAGGGACCCCAGCTCCAGGGACCCCAGCTGCAGGGACCCCAGCTGCAGGGACAGAGCGAGTGTTTCCAAGGGCCGGCGGGAGGGAGGAGGGAGTGGTTACTTGGGGGGGTGGGTACAGGGTACTTTCCTGGAATGACAAAAAATTTGGAATCTAGACAGTGGTAATGGTTACACAAAGTTTTGAAATACTAAATGTCACCGAATTGTACAATCTGTAAGTTAATTATGTGATACGTGGCTTTCATGTCAATAAAAAAGATAAAAAGGGAGGCTGCGGTGTTTGCTGGCTGTGCGCAGCGCGGCGGCCCGCGGGGGCTGGCGGTGGGCAGGGGCACTGGGTGAATCAGGCTCGGAGCCGGTGGCCTCGTTTCGGGGTGTAAGTGTATCCAACACCTGACCAGTGGGGGTGGGAACAGCCCCTGAAATCATCACGCGAGGCCACTGCCGCCGGAGCAAAGGCCCCTCGCGTGCGGTGGGCAGAGCGAGGGGGGCAAGGCCCTCCGCCCCCGCCTCACTGGGCCGCGGCTGCCCTCCCCACTGAGCCCGGGAGCCTCCCGAAGGCAACTGTTGGGCAAGGCCAGACAGGTGACATGGCCTTGGGTCAACAGTGGCCTCACCCTGTGAAGAGTGGACGCGTTTACAGGGGGAAATCGCCGGGAACAGAGGCGAGAGGGGAAGGAGGCCTCTGAAGCCTCCGCCTGCTCCCCCAGCGACATCCCACGGCCCCGCCGGCCTGGAGATGCTCCCAGGCCAAGTGGCTGCGAGGCTGGATGGGGCGTGGTCTGTAAGATGGGACAAGGCAACTCGTCTCGCAGCCAGGGCCCGGCTGCGTCACACCCCGCTGCCCTGTGCTCACGGAGCAGGTGCGGACGTCCAGACGCCCAGCCTGGCGGTCTCCACCGCGAGGACCGGCTGGCCCCTGTCAGCAGGCGGTCAGGGCAGGTGCCCTGCCCACCCCCACATTTGCTATCCTGTGGCAGATCCCGACCCAGTTCGTTTGGATTCAGAATCCCGCCCGCCCTGCGGAGCAATGCCCGCCCCGACGCGAGGACGACGGCTGCTCCCAGATGCCAGCGTCACCATTGCGGCCTGGATCTGGACGAGCCACCCGTCCCTGCTGCCCAAAGGGTGCAGCGAACCCAGAGTCAGACCCACAGCCAGCACGGGGCCCAGTGGGCTGGGAGCACACGGTGACAGCAGCCAGCCTGCCCGCCCTGCCGCTTCCCGCCACCTACACAGCAGGCGAGGTGGGCTGCTGAGCACAGCCACACACCCATGGCCACAGGGCAGCTAGGGCGGGGGAAAGCACCTCGGGCGGGCACCGCACAGGCCACACGTCCACCCAGCCCGGTCTCTGCGGGCTGCAGGGACTGTCCACGCCAGGGAAAGCTACCTCTGTCACTCTGGGCCCACCCTGACCTCCCTGACCAGTTTCGAGCTAAGTGGTCACTGTCGTCTCTGAGCCGGTTTCCTCAGCAAGGACCGCACCGGGACCTTCCCACAGCGAGGAGGGGTTGTCACTACTCTGCCTGACACAGGTAAGAGAAAAGAAATTGTGACCTACACAAATACCTACCCGAGCCCCACCTGAGCCCCTACCCGAGCCCCACCTGAGCCCCACCTGAGCCCTACCTGAGCCCCACCTGAGCCCCGCCTGGGCTTCCCCCTGAGCTCCCACCTGATTCCAACCTGAGTCCCCAACTGAGCCCTACCTGAGTCCTACCTGGGCTCCCACCTGAGCTCCCCCCAGCGCCCCACCTGAGCCCCTACCTGAGCCCCACCTAAGCCCCACCTGAGCCCCACCTGAGCCCCACCTGGGCTTCCCCCTGAGCTCCCACCTGATTCCAACCTGAGTCCCCAACTGAGCCCTACCTGAGTCCCAACTCTGCCCTGTCTGAGTCCTACCTGGGCTCCCACCTGAGCTCCCCCCAGCGCCCCACCTGAGCCCCACCTGAGTGCTTGGTATGCTGCGTGCCCCTCCCCTGTCCACTGTCCAGCTCCTGGCAGGGCCAGGCTCCATGGCCCTCAGGACTCCTGGGCCACAGGAGCAGAAAGGCAGGACTGTGGCCTCCCCCTGCTGTCCCTGCATCCTGCCTCTTCCCCTCGGCGCCCACAGCAACTGCCGGCAGCCCCTGACCCGGCCACGCTCCCCGCAGAAGCAGCCAACACCCTGCCCTCCCTCCACCCTCAGGCCAAGGGGCGGCTGCAGCTCTCACGGCTCTAAGTTCCCTGAAAATCAGTCCTTCCAACCTGGTATCGCTGGGGCTGACGAGGCCCACCTGCCCCACCTTCTCGGCACCGCCATTGTGGAGGGCAAAGGAGATGCTAAGCAGGTGAACATCCCAGCACGTCCCCACCCACACTAGGGTGAAGACAGGGCAGGGGCCCAAGGGACGCACGGGGGTTGGCGGTGGCATGTGGGGCTTGTGCTGCGTCCAGCAGGTTGGAAGTCGTCGCTGCCGGCAAGTGGGGCTGCCAGGTCTCGGGGGGGGGGGGGGGGGGCGCTGCCTGGGCACGGCGGGGAGGGAGAGGCCTGCGGGGCAGATGCAGGCTCAGGGCCAGGCCTGTCGGGGTGGAGGGGAGGCCCCTGAGATGCCACATCCACCTGGCGTGGGAAGCCCCAGGCCAGCAGGGGTCTGAGCAGGAGATGCAAGGCTCAGCAGGCCTTGGGGAGGGGAGGGGAGGGCAGCGTGCAGAGCCCCGGAAAGCCCCTGCGAGGCCCGGAACAGAGCAGGACCTGCCCACGCTGCCCGCCTGGAGGAGGAGGGGAGAGTCTCCACAGTCATCCCAGGTACTTCCCCGGGGGCTTGGAAACCTGCCCTCACCAAGGGTCCCCTGCCTGTTTCTGCAGGGCGTCCCTGGTCACAGGGCCCTGGTCACAGGGCCAGCCAGGAGACCCTGGTGAGTGCTCCCCACACTCTGTGTCTGGCTGTGGGTGTTGCTGCCCCGTCAAATGGGGGATGGACCAGTGACCTTGAGGGCTCCTCCCACGAGGGCTCCTCCCACGAGGGCTCCTGGGCAGTCAGGCAGGTCTGGAGAGGCCCCAAAGCCCAGGCAGCCTCTGGACCTTTCCCTGGCCACCACGTCCTTTTCCCATCCTGGCCAGACCCTGGCTGGCAGGACAGCCCACCGGGCGCAGAGAGGCAGGCTGTACCTTCTGGGGGCCTTGGCTCCCCTCACACCCCTGGGGGAGGGCCCGTCGGCACCTCTGCCCCAGGGAGGGGCCAGGTTGAGCCAGTGTCCCTGGGGTGCCTGAGCCAGGAGGAGAAGGCCACCACCCACCTCCACTGTGGAGACCCCACCCAGGGGCCGAGGGCAGCAACCCTGCCAGCTGTGCCCCGCCCTTCCCTCCTGACGCTACCAGGCCCCTGACGGTCCAGACTCTAGGACCGCCCCGGCGGCCCATTTTGGACAGCTCCTTTCTCTGCCCCTCCCCAGTCCTGGTAAAAGCCAGGCACTCGTGGATGAGGTTGAGCCCTTAAAAATTGGAGAAAATGGTTCCGAACAAACCTCCCAGGACTGTTTTATTCAAAATGTTCCTTTTACAAAAGTGACACAGCTGCCACCATTTCCTCATCCTCCTTTGGTGTGGGTCCTGGCCACATCCTAACTTCTTTTGCAAGCCCCCCTGGGCGGGGGCTGTCACTGTTCCCATTCATCAGAGGACACCAACCTCGGAGCAGCTCGGGGCACTGCTGTCTCAGAGGGCAGGGCAGGACACCCACGTCCAGGGCCAGTCCTGCCTGTGTCCGGACACCAGGAAGGACAACTGAGGCTGTGTCCAGGAGGAAACCGGGCAGGTGCTCACCCACCAGTAGAGGCCGAGTGCCCGTGGGGCCAGAGAGTGTCCTGGGGACCCAAGGCCCAGCTCCAGCAGCAAGAACCTTCCAAAAGCAACAGGAATCAGATGCAGGGAGAGCTGGGGTGGGAGGCAGGGAGCAGCCCCTTGCAGGCAGGGGGCTCCTAAAAGAGGGAAGAACCCTCCGCCCCAGTCGTAGGACCCCTGCCACCGCCAACGATGACTTACAGGGAAATATTTTTGCAGGACAAGAAGGCAGGCTCACCATTCCTGGTCCTTTCATCGCTGGCTGTAATTGCACCAATGTGCTCATTGACATCAGCGCGGCCGGCTCTGCAGGACAGAACCCAGCCGCCCACAGCGTGTACCCGGAGGTTGGGGCTGCCAGGGGCTGAGGTCAGGGTGCGAGGGCCCGCCGGGCAGCTCCTCATTCTTCCCCTCCTTGGGGTCTTGTGCGTGGGGGCGCTGCTTAGCCCACTCCAATGGAGCCACGGGCCTTAGGCCCTGCTCACCCCAGGGGGTGGCCCTTGTGGCCGCCACAAGCCACCCCTCGGAGAACCAAGGGCTGTGTGGGTGAGAGTTGGGGTGGGGATCCTCGGGGTCTGTCCTCGGAGAAAGAGGGGGCAGCTGTGAGTGCTCTTTTGGCTCCGAGGAAAGCCCTGCCGTTGGCGCGTGTCCACTCTGCCTCTGTCCTCGCAGCACACGCACCCAACAGCGTCTCGCTCTTGGTGGGTGCGCCCTCCCTGTCCAGCGCCACCCCCACGCCAGGCCAGCCCAGGCAGACCTCCCACCAAGCAGGCAGGCGGGAAACAGCAGCTCCTCAAAAGTCACAGATTAGAACTCGAACCCCAACGCTCAATACCGGCCTTTCGTGCAGATGCGCCAAGGCCCTCCAGGGCGTGGACACCCGGCCCCAAGCTCCAGTGTCCCCCGCCCCCCGCCCCGGCCACAGAAACCCCACCGGCTGCTCTCCCCACCGGAGAGCTCTCTTCCGTCTGCTCTGTTTAAGCGACTGTGTTCGCAGAGAGTTTCTCCTCCCACTATTAGAGGAAAATCGCCTTCACTTGCCCTAAATAGACAATACCCTGAACGACACAACCCACAGGCTCACGTGCCCCCACCCACTCCTGTCACAACAAGGCGAGGCGCGTCTGAGACGTGGTGAAGACCAGCCAGCACCTGCCGGCCCTCTCTGCACCCCCCGAGTGTCAGTCCTCGGCCCCCACCCCAGGACTTGCCCTCCTGCCTCCTCTCAGAGTGTCCCCTTCCTACAGTGACAACGACACACCTCCCCCTCGGCACCACTGGTGGTGGGTCCCAGCTCTCACACCCCCTCCCTGTGGGGGCTGTGCTGGCCAGACAGGAGGGGTTGATTCTGCTCTGCTCAGCCCAGGGACCCCTCCCGCTTCCTGAGCCGGTCCTGACACCCAGGGTGGGGACCACCCTCCGCCCCACAGGGCTGGGTTCCCCTGAGACAGGGATCCCCCTGAGACAAGGGGGCCGGTTTCCTCGGGGTGTCCTGGTGGAGGTTCCCGTTTCTTCCCGCAGTGGACACCCCATGGCATGTGATTTGGGGGAGGAGCAGACGGCAGTCTGAGCAGCCCGTGGAGGACCCCCTGCCTGGAGTCACTCAAGGGAGGAGATGGGTGCAGAGGGAGAGGAAAGGAAGTCACAGCGCCGGGACCTGCAGGGGAAAGATCCAGACATGGACGGGGCACGGGGTGAGGGGGCCAGGAGGGGACAGACAATAGGCACAGAGGGAGACTGGGACCTGGACCCCCAGGAAGGGCCGGCATGTGCGTCCTGGAGGGAGGGACACAGCCAGTGGCCACTACAGCGCCACCCCTGACCATGCCCGGCCTGGCCGCATCTGGCCCCCAACAGCCCAGCCCAGGACAGACTTGTCTCTGGATCCTCCATTCCCAAATCCAGTCTGGGCTGGCTCAGCCCCCACAGGGGCCACTGTGAAGGACCCTCTTGAGGGGCCCTGAGCTTGGGGCCTTTGAGAACTGAGGGAGGAGGGGGGCAGAGGGGGGGGCAGAGGAGGGAGAAGGGGGGCAGAGGAGGGAGGGCTGTCTGGGGCTTGGATACACCCTGCTCCCCATCAGAGGTCAGACTGTGAGCTGAGGAGGCAGCAGGAGCAGCAGAGAGCCCTGACCTGGGTGGACCAGAACCCTCACCTGGGCGGACCAGAACCCTCACCTGGGTGGACCAGAGCCCCCACCAGGGTGGATCAGAACCCTCACCTGGGTGGACCAGAGCCCCCACCAGGGTGGATCAGAACCCTCACCTGGGCAGACCAGAACCCTCACCTGGGCAGACCAGAACCCTCACCTGGGCGGACCAGAACCCTCACCTGGGCGGACCAGAGCTCCCACTCTGGGCGGACCAGAGCCCAGACCCAGGCGGACCAGAGCCCCCACTCTGGGGAGATGCAAAGGGCTCTTGGCCCTGGAGCCAGGCTGGCCTGTCCCTGCCTGACCCCACTGGGGGCAGGGTCCCATGGAGGGAGACCCCAGGACTCCAGGGATTCTTGCCCCCAGCTCTGCAGGGGCATGGTCTGGGCTGCCCTGAGGCCCAGTTCAAAAAGGAAAGTGTCTGCCAAGGGTGTCCTGGCCTGTGGGGCCCTGCATGCCGGAGTGGCCGGAGTGGCCCCCGCAGCCAAGCGGAGGGGTTCTGACTGCTCAGGCTGGGTTAGTCGGCTCTGCAGGCCCTGGAGAAATCTGAGCAGACCACATCCAGTGCCTTCCTCAAGTCCCTGCTCCCAAATTCCTGGACACCTTCCGCAGGGCTATACTGAGGGCAGCCACTCAGGCCTGGCTTCCTAGGGTAATTTGCTGGCACCAGGACCCCTAGGGGCCGCTGGGAGCCAGCCCTCCCACCCTCTGGGACTGCAGGCTGGGCCTGGAGGCAATGGGAAACTGCTGCCCCAAAGCCAAGACTCAGACCCTGGAGAGGGGAGGCTTTAGCCGGGGCAGGGGCTGGGAGGCTGCTGGGGGTGGGAGGGGCACCAGCTCAGCTCTGCTTCCTCAGCCACAGTGGGTGGCCAGGGAGCTGCCTGGAACCTGGAGGACTGGAGGGGGACACTCCTCAGACTGAAAAATTGGTCCCTGGGGAACAAAAGGCCTGTTCCCACCACGGGCCAGGCGTCCATCCATGCCCCTCACTCCACACCCCGCCCTGGGCAGCCCCCTAGAGACAGCCGAACTGGCCTCCAGCCCTCCTGGCCTGGGCCAGGTGCAGTGCCTACCTGGCCTCCCTCGGTGACGGTGACCGCTCTGCTCTGGGTCTGCAGCCCAGCAGCTCTGGCAGGGGTCCCCTGACAAGGAGAGTTCTGCCTCCCGGACTGTCCCAGGTCGGTCAGCTCCTTCCCGCTAGAGCCAGGGAGGGGGCCGGAGGCAGGGAGCAGAGGGAAAGGCGCCGTGGCCTCATTTCCATGCCAAGGGCCCCAGGCCGCTCGGCCCCTGCCCCATTGTGCGCCAGGACAGGCTCACAATTGTTGCCTTTGTGGTGGCTGCGCTCCCACCCTCAGTGCTCAGGCTGGCGGGGGTCCCCTCACCCACTACAAAGGGGAAGGAAGAGCTAGACCGGGAGGGGGGACTTCCAGGCAGGGCAGGGGCCGTAGGAGGACTGGCCCCATCCAGACCCAAGCCCGAGAGACGGGTGGGGAAGGGGCACCTCCAGGTGGAGACCCCAGCCTCCAAGCTCGTGGGTGGGGGCAGTGGCCATGTTTGCACTCCCTGGTCATAGGGTGAGCAGCTGGGCAGAGTGTCCCTGGAGCTCCTGAGGGTGGAAGAGGGCCCCAGCCTGGGTGGGATGGGCCTCCAGGGTGTCCTCCCTTCTGGCATCAGGCATCTGCCCCACCCCGGAGCTTCTGTCTTCTGAGGGACAGGCCACCCACAGGGGAGACATTTGGAGTCACTGGTGGTGGCTGGGAGGGGGACCGGGCCTTTCTACAGAGCCAGACTGAGGTCTGTGCCATTCCTGGGTGAGGCACTGGGTGGGGGCCCCTGAGCTCCCTGGACACCCCTGCCACGGCTGGAACCAGGAAGCCTGGACCCTTTGGAGGCTACCAAGGCCCAGGGGCAGGCCCTTGTTGTCTTGGCCTCCCGGGCCACAGCTGTCCTGGGGGCCCCTGCATCTCGCCTCCAACACCGTCCCCACCCCTGCATGCTGCAGGGGCCGGCGAAGCTCAGGACCCTGGCCCCATTTCTGCGGGTGGGCTCCAGGGGTAGGAGCCAGCGGTTCCCAGATGTGAGCTGTGGCCCCTCCCCATTCTGGAGGAATGACAGGCGTCCCGCAGAGGAGGGGGCGGGGTGGTGTGACGAGGAAAAGGATCGGAAAGGGAGGGGCTCCGCACGGGTTTCTGTTGATTTGTTTAATCCCACATTATTCTGAGGCCTTCACGGATGGCAGCCCGGAGGGAAGGGGGAGGGGGTCTCGCCGCGCCCCCCCCTCCCCGCCCCGCCGGAGCCACCTGACCCGTCTGGAAGTTGCGGGCGCCGAGTGCCGGGCCTTTGTGCGCACGGAGGCGGCTGCCTGGACCCCAGAGCCAGAGCCGGGAGGGCCGCGCCGCCACCCCTGTCCTCGCGCCCCTTCCCCTCCCCCACCGTCCCTGGCAAATAAATAAACCCACAAGCACAAATTTCTCGGTGTGCCCGGGAGAGGCGGCGGCGAGAGAGAGGAGAGAGGCGAGGCTGGGCCCCGGGAGCGCACGGGTCTGGCCGAGCGGGCGGCGGTAAGTCGACTTGGACGGAACCTTTTGAGCTGTGGGAAGGGGCGCGACCACCACGTCCCTCCTCGCCTCCCTGGCCTGCCAAAGACCCCGGGCTACGGTAAGCGGGGCAGAGGGGGTTCTGCGCCCGGGGAGGGAGCGGGTCTGCGGGAGGCGCCCACCTGGCACCGCATGGGGGTCCTGTACTGCGAGGGGCCCGAGGCGGGTGCTCTGGAGTCCTCCCCTTGGAACGCAAACGGGCTCCGGGCTGGAAGCCGCCGGGTGCGGGACTGAAGGGGAAGGGCCGGAGTCGGCACGGGGGAGAAGCGGGTGAGAAGTCGGAGGCGAAACCTGGGTTCCGGGATCGCTTTCAACACCATGGACAGCGGACCCCGCGGCGGCGGGGCCGGGACCGCGCAGCGAACCCGTCTCAGCCGCATCGGGTGAGGGTCGCGCTGGCTGCCGGAGGCCCAGGGCCACAGTCTCTAACCGAACTGAGGCCGCTGTAGCCCGGCGTCCCCGCCCCCACCGCGCCAGCGTCGGCCCGCGCGGGCTGTGGCTGCGGCACCGCAGGCTGGGGCGGCTTCCAGAGTTTTGGGCTGGGAGGGGGGAAGGTTCTGCTTCAGAGGTGCAGGAGCGGGGCTTGTGCGTCCAGAGAGAAGGCGTCCCTGACACCTGCTAAAGGCCAGTCATTGCGACTGCGGGGGTCCGGCGAAGCCGCCCGGGAGGAGGAAGGGACCGCACGGAGGGGGTGGAGAACAGAGCTAGCCCGACTCCCTGCTCCCCTTTCGGGCCGGCACCCGCGGCTGGGCTCGGGCACGGCTGGAGCGGGTCGAAAAGGAGGAAGCCGGACCTGTGCCCGGGGCGGGTCAGCCAGGCTCCGCTCCGGGGGCAGATGGCGCAGGGGCCGGGTTGGCTTCAGGAGGAAGGAGGGGACCAAGGCCTGCTGGCCGCCCTAAGCCCGCGGCCCCTTTGCAGTCTGCGCTGGGAACAAAGGCCTACGGGGAGGTCGGGGTGGTCTGGCTGGGGGGAGCAGCTGATCCCTGGCCCTGAAGGACCCCAGGGAGTGGGCACTGACTGCGGTGCCAGGAGCAGTGTGGCCTGTGCTTCCGTGGTGGCTACGGGAAAGAGCTGCCCACCCCAGTCAGAAAACAGCGAGAAAGTGAACCAGCCTTTGATTTGGGGGGAGCGGAGAAACGACCTCTGACGCCCTCCTCCACATCAGAGCCCAGCAGGACCCCCAGCGGGAAGCGGGCGGACCCTTCCGGTCCTTGAGTGAGGAGTGAGGGCTGAAGGGGCCGCTAGGCGCCCAACCTGTGCGTGAGCTGAGCATGGGGGCGGGGGTACAGGAGACACGAACCGGCGGCCAGGGCCGGGGTGCCTTGGGCTGCGTGCAGGCGAGGCTCGCGTGGTGAGGCCCGCGCATGGCGGGGTGTGGTTGCTGGGTGTCAACGCGCAGCCAGAGGGCTGCGGCCGGTGGGCTGCACACGTGGGTGCGGGAGTGCCGTGCGAGGGGTTCGAGTGTGAGAGAGAGGCGTGTCCGTGGGCATACGTGTGGCCGCGTGCGCCGAGCACGGTCGAGGGCGCTTGAGGGCCGCGTCCGTGTGCGCAGAGGAGCGCGCGGGGCGGGACGCGGCGCGAGGGCGCGGGAGGCACCGGGCGCGCAGTGCGTGTGCGCGGCGCGCGTGCCCCGCAGTTCTCAAGGACACCTCGGGGAGGCGGCGGCCGAGCCGGTGTCCGGGTGACGTCACCGCGCGCCCCAGTGATAATCGCCCGGTGCCGGAGCGGAGCGCGGATACGCGCGGAGGCAGCGGCGGCGGCGGCGGCGGCGGCGGCGGCGAGCGCCAGGACGGTGGCTTCGGGGCCAGTCCCGGTGAACAGAAGCTGGGCTCCCGCAGCGCGGACCCTGCGGACTCTCGGGTCCCGGCCAGCCCGCGGTGCTCCGGGACTTGCCAGGCTCCTTTCGCGGGGTTCCTGCGCCCTCCACCCGGGGCAGCGGCGTGCGGAGCCCGCGGGGGCCGAAGAGCCGGCGGGAACGGGCGGCGCTGGGAGCGGAGGCGGCGGCGGCGGAGGAGCAGGCGGCGGCGGCGGCGGCTCCCGCTCGGACGGGTAACTGCGGCTAGGGGCCGGCCGGGGCGAGCCCGGCAAGCGGCCTGTCTGGGTCCCCCGCCTTTCCACGAACAGCTCGAGCGCCTTCTAGCTAGCCCGCGGCTTGCGGGGAGGGCGAGCTCGCTGGGTTGTAAAAAAAAAGACTAGTTTTCATCTCTGAGCATCGAGATTCTTTTTTAACTGCAATCAGTGCGCGCTCCAGGGTCGGAACGGGGAGGAGGGATGGCGGGGGAAGGGCAGCTGCGAAGAAGCCCGTGCTGCCCAGTCGGAGCGGGCTCTGCACCCCTCGGAGCACCGCGGGAGGCCGCTGGGCGCGCACGCGCTCGCTCACCCCCACCCTGGCTCCCGCGCCTCCCTGGCCGCGATTTCGCGGGGCTCCAGCTCCAGGCACGCCCCGAGGGACTTACTTGGCGGCCCCCTCTCTGCTGCGGAAAGGGGAGAAGTGCGGGCTCCTTGGAGTCGGGGGCGGACTAGGCCCGCACAGTCGGCTTAGCGCAGGGCCCCATCCCTGCCCGCCCGCGGCGAAGAGCCGGAACGTTCGCGCCCCTCCAGCAAGGACCCCAGGAGAGCCCGAGCGGCGGCTCGGACCTGGCCTGGCCTCTTGCCGCCCGCCGCAGCCCTGAGGGCCCCTCTGCGTGTTCACAGCGGACCTTGATTTAATGTCTATACAATTAAGGCACGCGGTGAATGCCAAGAGAGGCGCCTCCGCCGCTCCTTTCTCATGGAAATGGCCCGCGAGCCCGGCCGGCGCGGCGCCCCTCCCGCGGGAGGAAGGCGAGCCCGGCCCCCGGCGGCCATTCGCGCCGCGGACAAATCCGGCGAACAATGCGCCCGCCCAGAGGGCGGCCCAGCTGCCTGGCCGGGATCTGGCCGCGGGACACAAAGGGGCCCGCACGCCTCGGCGTCGCGGGGCGGGTGGGGAGACCGAGGGGAAGCCTGCGGCCCGCGGGTTGCGGCCACCGGCCCCGGCCACGTGTGTCCGCAGCGCGGAGCACCGAGGAGCCCGCAGAGGCGGCGGGGGCCGGGAGACAAAGGGCGGGCCCGCGGGGGCGGCGGGCGGTGTGCGCCCCGGGCGGCGGCGCGCGGGCCGGGGTCGGGGTGGTGCGGCCACCCGCGGGCGGGCCTGGGCGCTGTCCGCGGTGCTGGTGGCGGGGCGGCCCCGCGGGACGGCAGTGCAGCGGCGCGCGGGACAGACCGTGTCCCGAGTGCCACTAGCCCCCACCGTGGGCGCCCTGGACAGTTGTCACGGCAACGAGGAAGGGGGTGGGGCAGGACCCGAGGTCACTGCAAAGTCTGTTCATCCTCAGGCCGCTCAGCCGCTGAGCTCCCGAGCAGCCCCCGCACCTCGAGGGCAGCGCCGAATGCGGGGAAGGGTCCGTCAGCGTCCGGGTCCCGGGAGGGGGTGGGTGCGCCGGACCGCATCCCGCCCCCAGACCTCGTTCTGGGCTATGCGGGACGCGAGGCACGTGAGCCCCGCAGCCGGGGGAGAATGACAAGCCCCTCCCCCCGCCATCTGCAGCCGCGCTGACACCCACTCAGGTTTGCGGCAGGGATTTGTTTCGGCGCTCGGAGCCAGCGCCACCCGCCGGGCACCCGCCTCTACGCCCCTCACTGCCGCCCTGCCGCTGCCGCCTGCCCGGGGTGAGGGTCTGCGGAAGAGGACCCCCACCTTTCCCCTCGGGCAAGTCCCTGACCGGCTTTGCAGCTTTACCCGGCGAGGACGAGCCCCTGGCCAGGCTCCAAGCCTGTGAAGGGACCTTGGTCACTCCCAAGTTCTCCCCGCCCCAGACCCTAGTCCAGAGCAGAAAACTAGGACAAAAGGGACCATTTGGGTTTCAGGCAGTGGCATCTCCACCCCCACCCCCACCTCCACCTCCCCCAGCACAGCTGCGGCCAGCAAGTGATGCGGCAGAACCCTGGGTCTGCCTGCTTCTCTCAGCTCAGCCCTCCAGGCCTCGCACCCTGGGACAGGCTGCGGGCACACGCAGAAGCCAGTGGCTCCTCCATCTTCCCACCCCCACCCCCACCCCCAGCAGAGCCCTGCAAAGCCCAGGGCAGAGTCTGCCAACCTCCTGCCCCTGGAGGAGGGGGAGGTGGCCAGGTGGCTTCAGCAAGCCCTGGCCTGACCACAGCACTGACCTTGGGCTTAGCATCCCCCTTCTTCTTTCCTCCTGCAAGGGGGCAGGGACTGCAACCCCTACAGCACCTCTAGTGCTAGGGACAAAGAGGGGCCCTGGGGTTATTCCAGGACAGCACTGGAGGGTCTGGGGTGTGGCCCAAGCCCAGCCTGAACTTTGTCTTAGGGCTACTCAGAGCCGTCTTGACCTTGCAGCCTGGACCTTCAGTCCCTGCTCCCCCTCCCCTGCGGCCTAGGATGTTCATGCCTCACGCGCCCTCCTGGAGACTTGGCTCCTGACCAGAAGGGACCTTCTGTGCTGTTAGTCTGGGGGAACACTCGAGAGCTGGGGGGGGCACAGGCAAACTGCCCTTGGCACTGTCCCTAGGCTGGCCAGGCTCTGGCCGGTCTCCTGGGAAGAGCTTCCTGTACTCTACCACGGTCAGGAGCTCCACCCGGTGCCCTCCCCCCATGGAGGCCTGTAGCTCCTGGGGCTCCAGCTCAGGGGGGCGCAGGGCGATGTCAAGGCCCCAGGCTGGGTGCTGGAGCTGCCCAGCAAGTGTGGGGGCGCTCGTGGGCTGCAGAGCCTGAGGGGACTGCGTCCACAGAGCAGGCCACGCGGTGGCTGGGCTGCTGCGCTGGCTGCCGCAGTGCAGGGAGGCCCCAGGTGCACAGGGCCCAGCACGGCCTGTGGGCTGAGCCGCCCGCCTTGCTGAGAGGCCCTGGGCCAGGAGCCGCCACCACCGCACTCTGCACCCAACGTGGGCGCCCCTGCGTGTCCAAGCTCAGACACCCTTCCAACGCATGGTCACAGACGTACGCACGTATGCACGCCCACACGGTCACATCCCACACATGGAGACCTGACTCCGTCAGGCAGAGCTGGGCCGCACTTCCATGCTGGTGGATGTGGACAGCAAGTCGGGCCGGCCTGGGGCTCCCCGGTGAGGGAGGCAGAGGGGACCCTGCCTGGCCCGAGGGTCCAGCCCTGTAGTGAGGACATTCTTGCTCCCAATAAAACCCAACAAAGCTGCAAGGCTGCTGCCACTGGGCCCGCAGCCCCCCAGATTCCCACAGATTCCCAGCCCGACATGGCCAGCAGAGGAGGGACCAAGACCCTGTGTCAGCCCCTGGCTCTGCCCTGACCTCACCTCCAGGCAGGGCTTCCCTGCATGGCCATATCCAGGAGGCCCTGACCTCTACCCCCAAGCACAGACCCGTGGTGGCCTGTACAGAGGTTAGGAGCTGGGCTCTCTGGCCTCTCCGCCCCTGGCTGTGCCCCTAAGCCTGGGCATTGGCAGTGGGTGACCCCAGAGAGCTTGGCCCCTCGTATCAGCCTTCACCCCTGGGCTGGGGGTGTCAGAAGCTACCTGCAAGCTAGGTGGGGTACAGGGGATAATGTTTGGGAAGGAATTAAAAATAAAAAAATGAATATGGGCCCAGCACAGTGGCTCAAGCCTATAATCCTAGCACTTTGGGAGGCTGAGGTGGGAGGATCGCTTGAGCCCTGGAGTTGGAGGCTGCTGTGAGCTATGATGACACCACTGCACTCTAGCCTGGGTGACAGAGCAAGACTGTCTCAAAAAAAAAAAAAAAGTGATGAAGTGCACTCCCTCCAACGTGCTAAGGGATGAGAGAAATGGGGACGGGCCCTCCCCCCAAGGGGGGAGCGAGGAGTGGTGCACCCCCTGCTCGCACACACACACACCTGCAGCCTCAGTCACTGTGGTCCCCAGGGCTGCCACAAAGAAAGGGGCCACGGGACCCAGAGGCAGGAACCTCCCAGTGCTGCTCAGCCCCAACCTCCAGCCAGACTCCGGCCTGGCCCGACAGGGCACGGGACACTGACCATCGGACAGAGGCCCAGGCTCCCCTCTGTCCAGCCACCACCACCCTGCTCAGCACCGGTTCTCTCTGGATGCGTTTCCTCCTCCGGTCAACGGGGAGAATGAAACCACACATCTCCCGGGGCTGCCTGGGCAACTGGTGGGCCAGGGACCGGGCCAGAGGGGGGAGGCAGGGAGAGGACACCTGGAAAGGCTGAGGCCATGTTTCAGGGGAGCAGGGAGAGGACCCATCTGCACAGCCAGGTGCCTCCCCTCCACCTGCACTCCCACAGCTGTCCTGTCCCTGCACAGACTCAGCCTCGGCCCGGATGTTGACAGCCACAGAGATGGCCACACTCCTGCCCTTGGCAGCTCCGCACCCTCCCCCGCAGCAGGCTGAGCCGCCCCAGAAGGCGCCCTCACCACCCAGAAACTGCAGCAGGAAGACGGGTGGGAACAGTCCCCGGCGCTGGCGAACATGGAGCCAGAAATGGCTTGGAAGGAACCCCACACAAGCCACCTGCAGACACTCTGATGGGGTGAGGCAGCCAGTGCTCCCCCAGGGCAGGAGGCACTCGGCATTCCAGCCTGGTCCTGGGGGTGCTCTGCCGCACACACTCAGGCCACAAGCTCTGGATGCTCGGGAGGGCAGTGGGACTATTCTGGGGTGTGTCCACTCTGGACCCTCCTGAGAGCCCCAGCCAGGACGACCCTTGCCTGACCCCAGGGAAGTGCAGTCTTGTGAGCAGAGTCTGAGCCCCGGGTGAACGAATGACCAAGGCCGGGTTCCGGAGGGCTCCCGGCCCACACTGCACACAGGGTCAGCACTCCACGGCGGGCACATCTCTGCAGGGACAGGATGCGGATGTCCACAAAGCACACAGACCAAGTTCAAGTAAAGTCTCCAAGTACAGCCAGGCAGCACACAACCATCTGTGCCGGGCTTCAGAAGGCACGGTGGCCATCACTTAGTGGGGTGGCCTCTTACTGCCCAGCGGCCCAAAGGATGGAGACACTGTCCCAAGAGCCCATAGAAAGGCCCATTTCCAGATGAATCCCACCTTTCATGTGCGGCCCCCAAGAACTACAGACACGAGGAGGCCTGTGCCTTGCACCTGGAGAGGGGAGGCAGATCCTACCCTAGAGGCTGCCGTCCGTCGGGGACCGTTACCATCCTTACAACTGACAGTTCACCGAGCCCCAGCGTATGCCCTGTGTGTGTGCACTTGTGCCCGTATGTGTGCATGCGTGGTATGCACTGTGTGCATATGATCGTGCTTGTCTGTACATGCACATGTACATATGTGTTTATGTGCATCTCTGTGTGTCGTGCATGTTGTGTGTGCGTGCATGTCTGTGTGCAGAGAGCAGCTCCAGGGTAGGGAAGGACCACCCACCCCAGGACACTCACCACCCCTCCCGCCCAGCAGCCTGCACCTGCGCTGGTTCCATGTTCTGTCTAGAAGCTCTTCTCACACCCCCACTGCCCCTTCCCAGCTCGCCCTGCGCTTTCGGCCTGCTGTCTGCCTCCAGGCGGCTTCCCCGACCACACCGCCACAGGCACCAAAGCTTTGGTGTTCCTGGGGCCTGGGCTCTCCTTACCCTCCTCTCCCTGAAGCTGTCCCACCCTGAGGTCCCTCAGCAGCCACCAGGGATGGAGACTGGCCAGGGGAGGCTGGACCAGGACTGGTCTCGTTGTCCAGTGCTGCTGGTGGTCCACGTCCCTCTCCAAACTGACTCCCCCCTGCAGGCCAGGCAGACCGCCCCCCCCCCGCCCCCCGCCCCCCACCCCAGTCTGACATCCACATGGCGGCATCCGTCCCTGGCTAGTGGGCAGAGAAACCAAGGAGTGAGGTGAGAGCAGAGCTGGCTCTCCTCTGCCCCTCCCAGGGACCCCAGGCTGCGGGGGGAGGGGGAGGACACTGCCCAGCCTGCCTGCTGCAGAGGCTGGTGCGGCTCAGCGTGGCCACCCAGACTTCAGCCACTCCCCACACTGCCCTGGGGCCAAGGCACCCTTGGGGGACCATCCCAGGAAGGCCACATGGTACATTTTGTCTTCTTTTTTTTTTTTTTTTTTGAGACAGAGTCTCACTCTGTTGCCCAGGCTAGAGTGAGTGCCGTGGCGTCAGCCTAGCTCACAGCAACCTCAAACTCCTGAGCTCAAGCGATCCTCCTGTCTCAGCCTCCCGAGTAGCTGGGACTACAGGCATGCGCCACCATGCCCGGCTAATTTTTTTTTCTATATATATTTTTAGCTGTCCATATAATTTCTTTCTATTTTTAGTAGAGGTGGGGTCTCGCTCTTGCTCAGGCTGGTCTCGAACTCCTGAGCTCAAACGATCCGCCCACCTCGGCCTCCCAGAGTGCTAGGATTACAGGCGTGAGCCACCGCGCCCGGCCCATTTTGTCTTCTGGGCAATACTCACATTTACTCCCGCCCCAGTGTGCCTGCCCCGGGGCCCCCACCCACTGTGCAGCTCCAGCCTGTGTCAGAACCTCATGGCCAACCCGAGTGTCAGGAAGTCCCCCGGAAGGTGGGGGACAGACGGGGGTCTGCTTGGGGCAGGGCTGTGGCATGGGGAAGGACCAGCCCTGGGGCAGCTCGGGCACTAGACAGAGATGGGCCCCACCCCAGCTCTCTCTGGGGCCAACCGGCAGACCTTCCCACCCCCCGGCCTCCGCACACGCTGGGCTGTCCGAGTCCCACTCAGACCACCACCCCGAGCCCCGGGCTGCTCCTGACCTATCCACACAGATGCCCAGCTTCCCCTCCCCCACCTGCCTCCTACACCCCAAAGCCCCTTCACCTCCTGCCCTGCCAGGGGAGGTGCTTTGCCCCCTCTGGGGCTGCACCTGCCCGACAAGCTGGGCCTGAGGTCACCCAGTAACCCCCCCCCACCTGTCGGGCACCCAGCGCCTGCTTGCTGGGGAGACCAGACTCTGGCCCCGCCCCAGGCCCTAGCAGCCCCCCCGGCCTGGCCCCTCCTGCACCCTCACCTCCGCAGGGAAGGCCTCCTGGACATGTGCCCGTCCACACCAGCCTCTTCCTTCCTCCCTGAGTCCTGCAGCGGGCCCTGCTCGGCCTCAGACCCTGTTCTGTCGTTCTCGGGGACTTGTTCCCCCAGATGGCCCACGGCCCTTCACGGCAGGGACGGCCACCCAGCCCTGTCTCCCTTGAAGGCAGCCATGTGGTGACCAGAGCCCCAGAGGGTTAACTGAGCTCCAGGTTCCATGTAAGTCTGGCTGGGGGACAGTGAGAAGCCCTGCAGGACCTGAAGGGGACACTCGTGGTGACAGCTGGGTATGGTGGTGCCTGCCCCGGAGCAGCGGGGGTCCCGCACTCTGGGCCTTTCCTGGGGCTGAAAAGAAACCCAGACACCAGCCCTGAGGATAGGCAGGGCACCAGCCACTGCGGGACTGCGCAGTGCAGGCACGGAGCACGGGGACCGTCCTCCCAGGGCCCGGGGGAACCTGCATCTGCGGCAGGTGGCAGGTGGCAGGTGGCAGGTGTGGAGAAGCTGCCACACACACTGGGGTGAGGACGCAGACAACACTGTCACTCAGCCGCGGGGCCTCTCGCCCAGCAGGTCGGTCTCCGAGTAGGGAGACCACCCTGGGTTCGCTCTCCAGTGGGAAGGACCTCTGGGTGGCCGCCCAGGAAGGCAGAAGGGCCCGGCTCTTGAAGACAGCACCCAGGGCCTCGTGCGTCCTGGGACCCCGACCCCGACCTGCAGGCGCCCGTCCTCTTTGCACCTCCAAGGACTAAAGCCACTTCCACGCCCAGCGACTCTACTGGACGGAGCTCCCCCAGCCAGGGGGGGGGGCCTCCGCCTGAGACAGCAACCACCAGCCGGCCCGACAGCCCCCGCAAGGCTGGTCTCCAGGGCACAAAACCCAAGGCCACCCGGCCACACCCACGGCCCTGCACCCACAGCAGCTGCCTGGCCCCCACACCCCTCGGCACTGGCCCCGCCCCACCACCCGGCAGCACCCCACTTCCCAGCAGTGGAGCCCAGCAGGTGGACAGACGGCCTCCCCTCCACCGCCCGCCCCTCGCCCAGCAGTGCACCCAAGTGCACCACGGCCTGTGGACTAAACCATGCTGGACCCGCCGTGCCCTCGGCCAGCCTGTCTTCTCTGTGGACACCCCCATGTCGGGACTGCTCCCCACAGCGATGACAAGGGCCCCCCGCAGGTGTGGCCCCTCCTCAGACCCTGCCACGCCCCCAGTGACCCTCAGTGTCCCCTCTTTATCCTGCAACTTGCACATTGAGGCTCCTTAGTGGTCAAATTAGGACAACTTGAGGTGGGGGTGATAAGAGCATGGCCGGGCCAGGGACCAGCCCCCAGGGGACCCCCCAGCAGGCCGAGGAGGGAGTCGCAGCAGCGGCAGGGGGCGGAGGAGTTTGCAGGAGCAGATCTGCAGGGCTGGGCTCAGGACCTGCCCCCCAGCCTCACGCCTTCCACAGGGGCAGGGCCACGCTGGGACCCCGCAAATCCAAACGCAAGGCCTGGGCCCGCAGGACCCTGCCCTGGAGAGGCAGCTGCCCCCACAGAAAGTCCCCACTCTCCGACCTGGCAGCAGGGCCAGGGGGACAGACACCCTCCCGGCTTCATGAGAGGTGGCCAAAGCCCAAAGCCTCCCAAGAGGCTTCATCGCCTCTGTGCCCCGGGCCCCATGGTCTGGTCAGAAATGGTGCCCTGGGCCACGGCAGCCCCGGCCCAGAGGAGATCCTTCACAGCAACCCGCCAGCCACGCTGCCACGGCCACACTGCCACGGCCACGCTGCCATGGCCAGCAGTGCCACAGCCACGCTGCCACGGCCAGCAGTGCCAGAGCCCACCAGCACCCCGGGAAGCAGCACTTGGTTCTGCATCAGTAATCACCAGGCCTCGCCTCCTCCCAGGAAGTCACGGAGCATCAGCCGCCCTGTCATCTTCAGAGACGTGGCGTCCACGTGAAGGGATGTGGCTTCGAACAGGCAAAGCCCTGATCTTGTAATGCCGGCCCTCCCCAAGGCCTGGGCTGGAGGGGACAGGGACTGACCGAGACACCGAGGTGCCTGGGCCCCATCCACATCTTGGCAACAGCTGGTCACTCTGTGATTAGATGCCCTGGACACTTGGAAGGGTGTCGCCTGACCACAGAGACCCAGCCCGCCTTCCCCCCAACCCGAGGGGAAGGGGCCTTGCTGCAGACGTCCTCTGGGATGACCCTGACACCTGACACCATGGGGAGGCCAGTGGCTCGGGGGACCCCTGTCCACTGGCCACAGACCAGAAGCCACGGCCCAGGTCCACTCAACCTGTGACTCCAACAGTCTGGCTGCGCCTCAGCACGACCTGTGAGTGACGCAGGCAGAAACCACCCTGACGACGCCCAGGCCGACACCCACACTGAGTGGGAAATCACACACGCAACCTGCCCGCACATGACCCCCAGGGGAGGGACAGAGACCTCCACACCACGGGAACACACAACTCCATACCGTGCAAACATACACCTACACACCAGGGGACGGCACAGAGACCCCCACACCATGGAAACACACAGCTACACACCAGGGGACGGCACAGAGACCCCCACACCATGGAAACACACAACTACACACCAGGGGACGGCACAGAGACCCCCACACCATGGAAACACACAGCTACACACCAGGGGACGGCACAGAGACCCCCACACCATGGAAACACACCGCTACACACCAGGGGACGGCACAGAGACCCCCACACCATGGAAACACACAACTACACACCAGGGGACGACACAGAGACCCCCACACCATGGAAACACACACCTACACACCAGGGGACGGCACAGAGACCCCCACACCATGGAAACACACAGCTACACACCAGGGGACGGCACAGAGACCCCCACACCATGGAAACACACAACTACACACCAGGGGACGACACAGAGACCCCCACACCATGGAAACACACACCTACACACCAGGGGACGGCACAGAGACCCCCACACCATGGAAACACACAGCTACACACCAGGGGACGGCACAGAGACCCCCACACCATGGAAACACACAACTACACACCAGGGGACGACACAGAGACCCCCACACCATGGAAACACACACCTACACACCAGGGTCGGCACAGAGACCCCCACACCATGGAAACACACACCTACACACCAGGGGACGGCACAGAGACCCCCACACCTTGGGAACATGCAACTACACACCACAGGAACACATAACTACACACCAGGGGACGGCACAGAGACCTGCACACCGTGAGATCACACAACTGCTCACTAGCGAGTCTTCTCTCTGGCGCGGTTTGTAGGAAGAAGGATGAGTTGTGGGAGACCCTTCCCGGCGTTGTTAGTTCAGTAACGTGTGCACCGCGTGTGCTCCGCAGACGAAAGCCACGCTGAAGGCGGTGTGTCCAGTCGCTGCTCCAATGGCTTTTCTCACACGTTGGTTGCAGTAACCAGCGGGTCACACCAACCTCAGGAGCAACTCGGTCGTGAGTGGACTGGGAGCAGCAGGCGGGTGGCCGCTGTCTGCCTCGCACTGCCGTGAGGGGGAGGGTCTCCGCCGTGCCCACGTCACCCCCATGGCTCACTGAGGGTTATGGGACCAGGTCTGGTGACCCGAAGTCCCAGCAGCACGGAAGCTCCGGCCTGGGCGCGGCAGGGCCCGACTCCTCTCTCAGGGCCGTGGCGCACGGTGGCCTCTGGCCAGAGTCATTTCTGTCCTCTCAGGGCACGGACAGTCAGCCAACCCTGGACGGCTCGGGGCCACCGAGCAGCACCACAGGCCTCACGATTCCTCCAGGCCACCCCCGTCGGACCGTTCGGCACCCAGCCCAGAAGCAACCCACAGAGCCAGCCGGCCACCACCGCACAGCCACGAGGGTGCTCCACTTGCACCTCAGCTACCAGGCCCTCCAAGGAAACTTCTAGAATCAGAGGTACCTCACACAGCACATCCAGCTAAAGGCTCTTCCAGTTAGAATTCATCATGAAATGTAGCAATCCTAACATGGTGTGCTTGGGAGAGGGGCAGAGGGAAAGCTTATTTGGTTGGCCTTTGGGAGGCAAAGGTGGGAAACAGAACTCACAGCCCTTCATGAAGCAAACATGGCGCCCTCCAATTGTCACCCCACACTCCTGCGACCCCAGGGGAGGTCCTTCCTGCCTCGTCCAGCTTCTGTGGCTCCAGGTGCCCCTTGGCTCGTGGCGGCCTCACTCCTATCTGTTGTCACGCGGCCTCTTGTGCGTGTCTCCTACAGGAACATCCAGGGTGGCGCCCAGGGCCCACTTCCTCTCGTGTGCGCAAGCTGAGAGCAGGCGTCACTGAGTGCCAGGAACAAGTGTGAGGGGCCCCAAACCGACCCAGACCTGATGTCTGCTCCCCAGGGTTTCTCGTGTCGGCAGAGGGGCAGCCACCAACTCCTCCTGCATTTGTAAGACCCCGTCAGGGCCGGTGACACTCAGACGGCACTGTTCATTCTCGACACACAGGCCAGTGACCGTTAGCCTGAGTCCTCACGGACAGGCCCTGCACTGCGGTGACCAGCCGACACGACCCACCCCTTCCACGCGCCTCCCTGGCGCTGACACCAACAAAAGGCAAAGCGCCCTGTTGACACACGCTACCTCCCAGCCCGCCTCTTGGCCGGCCACCCTAAAGGCCAGGAATTAAACTTTAAAGGAGCCCAGTGATGGGACACATGTACGAAACGGGCCCAGATATGAAGGAATTAGCCACTCAAGGTTTGAGACACACTTTCTGAAATAAAATTACAGAAGCAACCTGGAGATGCGGGTGGTGAGAACGTCCCACCCGACCGGCCTGCAGAGCACAGGCTCACGTCCTGTCCTCGTCCTTTCCTTGCACCAGCTGCTAGCTTCTGGCAGAGGCGGGGACCGCCTGGGACAGGGCGTAAGAGAATCATCTGGGATGACGCGACGCCAGTACCTTCCACCTGCATCCCACGCTTGTCAGAACTCTGCAGCTGTGCACCCAAGGTTTGTGCATTTCACTGTCTGCAAATCTTACCTCAAAAGGAAAACAAACTGAACAAATATCAAACTCCCTGAGGCGCATGAACACTTAAAGGGAGCGCACTGGTGCTGGCAATTTGAAACAGGTACGGACTGAGAGGCACTGACGGGGGATGGGGAGCGGGGGGATGGGGAACGGAAGGGACGGGAGAAGCTGGTACAGGAAGGAGGGGGTGCACGGGTGTCACAGGTCTCCACTCACTGCACGGCTGCACATTTGTGATGAGCCGTGAGTGCAGTTGCATGCGGTTTAGTCTTTGTTAACTCACTCCACCAGCAACAAGAGAATGGAGACCCCAGGCCTGGAGAAACACGCGTTTTTTGACAGTGACTCCTTTAATGGCTTTGCAGTTTAAAAAGCTCAAAAAACATTCACCCATCAGGCAGGGCTGAAGAAGGAAATGACACCAGATTTGCTAAATAGGTGTTTATTAAGGCTCGTATTCTCCTAGAGGAAAGTCACCCGATGTCATCCACGACTCCATACAGGCAGTGACAGTTCAGAGGAAGTGATACGCTCTAAATACAAGTCTAAATGATACAGCTTAAACTTTAACTCGGAGGGTCTTTTGGAGTACACAGCTCAGAAGGCGTCTGCTCCCCGGGACGGCAAAGCTGCTCTAGACGGGCGCGTGCAGGGGCGCTGCGGGTCGGGCGTGAGCACCATTTTCATGCTTCAACTCAAGCTCCAGGTGGTGGTTTCTCCAATGGTCCCTCATTCCACAAAACACTGACAGCAAATTCATTTCTAAAAGGTTTGTTTGTTTTTACCCATTCAACAGGAAAAGAAATTAGACACTCATGGTGACATTTACAATCGGTGGCATCATCTGTCACTCTGTCCCACGAGACCCTACGTGTCAAGCGCAGCACTCCTGGTGTGGAAACGGCACTAGGATTCTCAGGTGAAGGACGGGAAATTAAAACGACCTGCAAAGGAGGGAGGAACCCAGAACACTGAACCAGACCTCACACTCCTTGGGACCCCGCACGGCGGACCCCACCGCCACCAGGCGGGTTCGGGCACAGGGCAGCGCGGGACACGGCAGCAGGGTGTGGGCCACAGGTTCTGCACGGAAATAAAACGCGCCCACCAGACTCAAACAACTGAAATTTACCTTTCTGTCTAGTAGAAAAATCAAACGGGCAGGTTAGCATTTCAGACACAACAGATAATAAAAATGGCAAACCAACTGGACGAGGTGATCACTAACCTTCTGATTTCAGCACTTTGAGAGATTTTAACAGACGCTCTAAGTGACAAAACAACTCACGGTTTCTTGTGTTTGTGAGAAGTACGGGGCTCATCGAGAGAGACTAAATGTGAACATAAGAACATAATTTCTGCCAAAATAAAAAAAAAATCTTTGGGATATATTAGGTTTTTGTTTTGCTTTGTTTTTAAGGATATTTATATTTCCCATTAGGTCAGTCTGATTGATAAGCTGACAAAAAAATACTCCTTTATTAGCGAGTTCTACAATACCATAACACATAGAAAAAATACAAATGAACGCAGATCCATCTGGGCAAAAATAAACTACGAAGAAGGTAAGATGCAACACTCAACCCCTCACAGGACAACACGCTGGAGCTGACCAAGCACACGTTTTTAAAACCGTTTTTCAAAGTCCAACGTTAGAACATGTAAGAAACCGGCTTGTCCTTATTGTTTGTTTCGATTCTGCCGTTCCTGTAAGAGAGAGGGAAAGTTGAACACACGGGAACCAGAGAACCCCTCCCAGGAGCGCGTCAGGGTGCCTGCAGCCGCAGCGCCCCCTGCTGGGCCACCCAGGCCACACCCGCGCACGGCCGGGCCGAGCGGACCGTCACACGCCAGGCCTGGCACTCGGCCCCACCCCGCCCCACAGCCCGCACAACAAGCAGGAAAGCATCGCTGGCTGCAGTCACGTGGGTCACCCGTGTGCTGCAGACCCTGCTCGCCGTCCCTGGCTTGCCCTCCCGTGCCACCGTCACTCTGCTTGGGAAACACCAGACGTGAAACTGTCTGGGTGCGCTCACTGGGCACTCGAGCGTGCTGGGTACGCAGGAGCCGCCCTGCTGTACTTTCTCTCACTTAAACCTCAGTGGCCCAGAGGACATGAAGTCCTCCCTGCAGGCCAGAGAGCCAGCTCTGTGTCACCGAGACCAGCCCAGCCCTCCCACCACCCTCGTCTGCTCTGACACCAAACAGAAACCACGGCCCGCCTGGCCACGTTTATCTTCCACTTCCATAGAGACAATAACCTTTTCCAGAGCACGCGTGACACACAGGTTTGGGACTTACAGCTGTAGCCTGTCCCACGTTTGCCTGCCTGGCGGCTAACCAGCAGGGCCTAGAGGCCACTGCAGTCTGTGCTCACAGCGCGGCAGCCGAACGCGGAAACGTCCGTCACAGAGCACACGCTGCCCCCCAGGTAGACGCGTCCTGGGCGCGCCCATCCTCATCCGGCCCTTCTTCTGGAGACTCAGGTCAGTGAGCAAACTGCGGGGCGGACACCCAGCATCCGAACGGACCCTCCTCTTTGCTAAAACGGACGAGTGCCTTCGGGTTGGGCAGACAGGCTGCCCCCCGTCCCGAGAAGGCTCCGGGGTATTTGGATTAAAGCGCTGGGCAGACAACCACGGCTCTAAAAATCGACATTTCCTCCCTCCCCTGAAATGTAAAACTGGAAAAATTAAGAACTCGATATTTTGCATTCCCTTAAAAATTCTCTTTTAAAAAATCTCATTAAAAAAGAGGTATTGCTGTTCCCAAAAAGATGCCAATCTCTGAGCCAAACAGCTGCTGCTAAAGCCACTCACGAGGGAAACTTCCCAGTGTCCTGTCTCCCTCCAACCCTCATAAGCTACAAAGTTCACCATGTGCTCTTAAAAAATAAATAAATAAATACTATTACTCATAAATTTCTCAAAAAAAAAAAACCAGCTGACAAGTACAGCTCATACTTTAGAGCTGCGGTCCCCAACCCCTGGCCTCAGCCCAGTACCAGTCCGTGGCCTGTCAGGCAACGGGCTGAGTGTCACTGCCTGAGCCCCACCCACCTCCCCACCCGCCATGCGTGGAAAAATTATCTTCCATGAAACTGGTCCCCGGTGCCAAAAGGCTAGGGAATCTCACCAACAAAGACCCAGCTTCTTGGAATTCTCTGCCCTTCACCCAGTTTCCAAAGTCAAACAGTCATTCTGCTGGGTTGGGCCGTGTTCACGCAGGGACGACCCAGGGGTCGGGGGCACCTACGGCCAGGGCCGAGCAGAGATGCACGCTGCGTGGAGCACTCACAGCTCCCGCTAAGCACCCTACGCAGTGACTGTTGAAGATTTTTAAAAAATCAAAAACGTATCAATCTGGGACTTGGTCTGACACGGCTGCCATAAAAGCTATTGCTCTCCTAAAAAATCGGTGTTTCCAAATTTATAGCTGGATGACAATCCTGCAAAATGTTAACCATATTTTACTTTTAAACACTAGATTTTTTTAAATTATGAGCATTTGAAAGCAACGGGGTCTCACGGCACATGATAAACCCAAGGTGGGTCTGCCGCAGAGATCCTGAGAACCTCCAGGAACCCACAGGGCCTCCCCAGCAAGCGCGGCTTCAGGTCGACCACGCCGCTCTCTGCTCAGCATCCTCACTCTTACAACCACCCCAAACTCCTCACTGGAGACGCGGAGTGCCAGCTCCACAACTCCTCAGACCCACTGGGGAACGCACTGCCCACCCCGCTAGCACGGAGCGGAGACCAGAGCGCCCTGGGCAGTCCCGGCACGGCCGGCCAGGCCATCCAGCTGGGAACCGCCCGGACCCAGTTCCGCCTCTACACTGCCCAGCGAACAAGTCAGGGTAGTCCTTTGTCACTCTCAATAACACGAATTAATAACACAACACTGACGCACGTGGGCCAAGAGCTTTTGGGGCTCCTTCCTAGGATGCTTCACCCTGCAGCCCCATCGGCTTCCCTGGGAGCATTCCCAGGGGTACAAGGAACACCCCGGGCCCCAGAGGCAGGCCACTTGCCAGGAACCTTATCCCAAGACCTGACACAAAGATACAGGTGTCCTAGGTTGAGGTGCTACAATGCAAGTTTCAGGACACTAGAATTTTAAACACACCCATCAGGTCAACTAGGACTTTCTCCCTAAGCTCACGGCAAACCTTCAGGACCCAGTGCACTCAGGAAAACCCAAGTGTTACAGCGCTCACGAAGAAAACCTGCCATTTGCGCGGGCGCACACACAGCCCAGCCTGCTGCCAGCTTAAAGCCAGCCAAGAAACAAAGTTCCATTAGCAATTATCTCTACTCTATCCCTGCAAATGCAGCAATTCAGTATTTTATTTTAAGATCTAAAATACAGAATTTCAGTAATTGGAAATAAATGACATCCTCTTTTCTTCACAAGAGTGAAAGAGGGACCAATACTTTCTCAACGTTTTTCCAAATCCTGAGTTGTTTAGGACACGCGTAAGTTAAGATTGCCGGTAGCACTACCGTACACCCAACATACAGGCCCTTCTGCTCACAACACTTCAGGACATGTGATGTCACAGATGACCAACTCCTGTAACACAGAGGACTGAAAAACGATTGAAAACCCACCTGTTACCAACTGACATTTTATGAAAGAAAGGACAACTGAACACCAAAAAAGGAGAGATTCTCAGAAGACCCTCTCAAAGGGAGCTTGATGACATACGTTAGTGTCCTTGTTCTCCCATTTCTGGTGCCAGTTTATGGCCACCTGAGCCCAGCTCCTCCGAGGAGGAGACACTCACTCCCGTGCGTAGGGACAGCTCCGACTCCAGCCCTGCTCAAGTATAGCAGGAAATCAGACCATCGCCACGAGACCAAACCAAAGGTTTGCTGCTACTGGATCTAAATATGCATGTTCATTTATCATAAAATGTCTGGAATCCAAACTACCCATCCGCTCCATTTTCTTTACTACCCAGTCGGACTACATTTACATCTCCAAAAACCACAGGATGTTAGGTTTTCAAAAGAAAAATAAACGATCTCTAGACCAGAGACCAGAGCCTCCCGACCAGGAGCGGCAACGCCCTGCGAAGCACCAGCCTCGGAGCGGGGTGGGCCTCACGTCCTGCACCCCACGGATCCCTGTGGTGCCAATTATCACGTTTCTTAGAAACTGGGATGTGGTCAAAGTTATCTGGTGACTTTCATCCGAATGTCACAAGTCACTCCCAGTGGCCTCAACGGGGAAAGCCCAAGCGATATGGCTGCCCGCCCCGCCCGAATCCCTTGGGCCACCTGTGTGGCAGGACCTGGGCACCCAGACTCACCTTGCGCACCACCTCCTCCTCCTCCTGGCGCTTCTCGTAGTGAGAAAAGTCGTCGAAGATGGAGGTTGTGTGCTTGTAGGAAGCGATGATCTTCAGCACTTGTTTGGCTTTGTCCAAGGGCACCTCCTGCGTGTCTCGGGAGTTTGTGACCGGTTTGTTGTCGTTGTTCTCCAGCCGGATGTGCCGGAGCTGGCTGTTGGGCACGTCCTTGACAAAAATCCACTTCACGTCGAACTTCCCCTTCCACTTGTCCTGAGACCAGACCCCAGCACTGGTGCCGTAGTCCACGGGGGACTTCATCTCGGCCACCCCACAGAAATGCCCACTCCCGTTGACGCTGAAGAGCAGGTAGACGGGCCCCTTGCTGCTCACGGAGCGGAAGGCGCTGTCCAGGCGCTTGTTGCCGTGTTCCGTGCTACACCAGATGGAGTACTTGATGGAGCGGTGGATGTCGTCCTCCGAGTAGCTCTTTATGATGAACACACGCCCGCTTTTCAGATTCCAATCAAACTCTTTAGGATTGTAGCTGTGGGCAGCCTTCAGTTTTTCAAGGACGGGGTGGGAGTCTACACTGGGGGCCGAGTTAGGCTGGGCATTTCCGGGAGAGTTACTATCACTGCCAGCCCCCGCACTCTGCCCAAATGCCGCGTTTCTGTTGCGAGGGGCGACCCAGCGGGTCTGTGGGGGCTGCTGGGGGCTCTGATACTGTGGTGGGGCCAGAGGGGGAGGCTGAGCTGGGAGCGGCGGAGCCACCGGCTGGGGCTGTGGGGCAGACTGTGGGGACGGTGCCTGCGGGGGCGCCGGGGCCTTGGGCACGGGCCCCTTGTTATCCCAGGTGCCAATGTCCATGTTATGCTTTATGGGTGGAGGGGGCAGCGCACTCCCCATCACAGGCCCGCTCTTGGCTTTCATTTTGGGCTGTGGTTTCGCAGGCTTGCTGGCGATGGCAGCCCATGAGGTCGGCTTGGAAACTGGCATGCTTACATTTGTCCCACCACTGCCGGAAAGAACGCCAGTCAGTGCCACGCTGCTGACGACAGAGCCCACGGTCTTCACTGCAGAGGTGCTGACCTCCCCGATCTTCAGGCCGACCATGCCCTGCTCCAGGCTGTTCATCCCGGGGGCCTTGCTGAGGGTGTCGCTGTGAAAGCCTGTCTGCCCGTCGACCACTGTGCCACCCAGGGAGCTCGGGGGGTAGGTGTAGCTGCTGCCGTACGCGGAGCTCTGCGTCTGCTGCCCTTGAGACCCACTTGTGCCCCACGCTGAGAATGCAGGGTTTTCAGGGAAAAAATTAAACCTGTGCTGATAGATGTTGTTCCCCAGACCCCCGGGCTGCCCAAAAACAGCATCGTGCATAAAATGATGGTCTCCATTACTGAGCTGTCCGTAGGTGGTGAGGTATGGAATCGGAGGGTCCCCTGCCGTGGACCACGGGGCCTCGTTGAGGGAGTAGGGAAATCCGATGGACGGTGGGTAGTAGCTGGACAGGTAGGGGTCACTCATCGACGGGTAGCTGTTGCTCTGCAGAGACAAACAGGCCACAGGTCAGACCGCGTTCACGGCACACAGAGACACCGAAATGCCAACCACCGCTCACCTGGCACAGGCTGAGCACAAACAAGACTTACACAGCACTGGACTATTCCTTCCAGAAGGAAAGCTAAGGTCACCAACACGAGGACAGAGTCAAGACCGAGAGAAATCCATGGACACAATCCAGGCCTTACTCTCAAAACAGAGCATCGTGTGAAGGATCTGAGCTCCGGTGACAGACTGAGTCAAGCCACAACCCTCCCTCTGCTCTACCTTCAAGAGGTGATGCACTTAAGGGAGCCGGAGTCAGGAAGGAAGCCCTGTTCTTCCTGCCGGCAACAAGGCTTGGGGCAGATACTGACAGCACAGCAGGGCACGGAACAGCTCTGAAAGGCAGCGAGATGTTCCCAACAGCAAGCCAGGGTGTCCAGGGCCGTGAGGCTGCCCCGGCAAACTGATGTCAACTCCCTCATTGCACGACGTGCCCAGCCTTGGGCCTGGGCACCCCCCTGAAACTCATCCCCCACACCCAGGCCACAGGGCCGCTGTCCTCAGGGCACGGCCACTCACGGAGCCCCGAGCCACGGAAGGAGAACCCCACTCTAGGTCGGCTCTGCCGGGGGCCCCACACTCGCTGGGTGGCACAGCCCCGAGGCGCTACAGGCCCAATTTCAATTTTTACTTCCATCGGACAGCTCACTCTCTACTACATCTGCCACATCTCCTTTAAAACTCTAAGCATAAAGCCAGTTAATCTGTAAAGCTATTTGAAATAAGTCATTCTGTACACAAGAAGCCGAGATTCCTTTTGTACAAGCTAAGCAAGCCTCAGGCCGCAGGCTGCCCTCCGTGCCTCCCTCGTCACACTCTGCAGCACGTGGGGGATGACGGTTTGGTCTAATCTTACGGCGACTCACTCCAGACGTGTGCTGGGCACACACAGTGGACACAGTGAGCCTCCTTCAGAGCCTGCAGCCTCCCGCTGCCTTGGGCACAGCCAGGCACCAGCGTGGCGCCCACAGCCGAGATGTGCTGCAACCTAAACGCTCCTCAGCACCCGAGTTCCACAGGCAAAGTTACGAATGTGACAGTTCATTTATCAGGGATGTAGCTGCACAGGCTAAAGTCATGAAAACAAATCCAAAGCTTGTTTCTAATACGTTAATACTTCTGAGCAAGTGTATTTTGCTCCTGGAAAAAGGAGCGGCACGGAACAAACCCTCTTAAGGACAACGCAGGTAGAACTGTTCCCCTGCTACTACGCAACGGCCTCCTCAGAGGACTGCCGAACGCTCCACAGCCCGACTTCTCAGTCAGCCCCTCTGGCAACTTGGGACTCACAAAACTAAGGCAAAATGAGAGCCCGCCGACAAACCAAACACAACTTTGGATTCTTAAGGCTCTTTTTCCTTGTGAACTCAAAACTGACAAACAGACATTCCAAACAAAAAATTAAAGAAATTTTAGGCTGGGCACGGTGGCTCACACCTGTAATCCCAGCACTTTGGGAAGCCAAGGCAGGAGGATCACTTGAGGCTAGGAGTCCAAGACCAGCCCAGTCAACATAGCAAAATCCTATCTACAAAAAACAAAAAAATTAGCCAGGTGTGGTGGTGCACTCCTGTAATCCCAGCTAGCCAGGGGGCTGAGACAGGAAGATCGCTCGAGCCCAGGAGTTCAAGGCTACAGTGAGCTGTGATCAGGTCACTGCACCCTCGCCTGGGCAACCAAACAAGATCCTGCCAATCAATCAATCAACAAATGAGCCAACAGAAAACTTAAATAATCAGTGATTATTATCCCTAGGTCATTTGAAAACCTCAACAGTAAAACACAGTGAAGCCGTAACCCTCAAGGCCAGCAGCTTCTCGCGGAGAAAGCAGAGAGGTACAAATGTCAACTAAACCACACAAGAAACACTTGAGTGAGGACGTGCCACGCTGAAACTCTAGGGCACCCTGAACTCGGAAGAGACTTTGACTGATCACAAATGATCAGCATGGGAACCACAAACAGGAAAACTCATGAAACTGTCTTATAAAGTGAATGTTTCATATTGCACTTAGAACACAAGTCAATTATTAAAGAAGAAAAACAAAAAAAGTTTAGTTTCACTACTTTCTGTTTCTATCAGATATAATTGGGCACATGAGTGTGTTGACAATCAAGCAGTCATGCGCTGCTTAAGCACGGGGACACCTTCTGAGAAAGGTGTCGCTGTGAGAACACTGGCGTGCACTTACACAGACCTGGATGGCAGAGCCTACTGCACGCCTAGGCTGTGTGGTACAGCCTATTGCTCCTGGGCTACAAATCTGAACAGCATGTGACTACTGAATACCGTAGGCAACAGAAACACAATAGTAAGTATTTACGTATCAAAACATATCTAAACATAGAAAAACACAGTAATAACAACTCCCAAATGACTCATGGCTGAAACAGTAGAACAAGGAGAATTCAAAGCAAAGAGGCAAAACGACATCATGGCCCTACATGAAGGAATGAGTAACACAGAGACAAAAAGGTGCTGGGGGGCTGAATGCTGGGGGCGGGCAGGGGAAGAGACACTCCCCTCACTCAGCGAGCCCTGCGCCACACACGGGCTCCGTGACCTGGGCCAACAGTGGCCTCTCTGGGCCTCAGGTCCCTCACCTATAAGTAAAAGGACCAGGGGAATGAGGACTGGAGAGCTCTCCCACGCTGCGTGCCTCCTGCCACCCGCTTCAGCTGGTATTTCTGGGAAACCTGCCATCAATCAATCAATCAATCAAGAGCATAGATTAACCTACGTAATGTGCCAATTAATCATCTTGCTGAAAAACGCACATCTTTACAAACTAAAGGCCATTTTAAAGCTGTTCAATCAATGGTCTTGCCCCATGGTTTCCCCAAGGGTGAAACAGAATTATAAGACTACCCACTGACATCAAAAATTAATATATTCCACTTTAAAAGAAATCCTCCCAAATAACACAAAAGCTCCTACATTATAAAAATACATCTTGGGGGCCAGGCACAGTGGCTCACGCCTGTAATCCTAGCACTCTGGGAGGCTGAGGCGAGAGGATTGCTTGAGGTCAGGAGTTCGAGACCTGCCTGAGCAAGAGCGAGACCCCGTCTCTACTAAAAATAGAAAGAAATGATGTGGACAGCTAAAAATATATATAGTAAAAAATCAGCCGAGCATGGTGGCACATGCCTGTAGTCCCAGTTACTCAGGAGGCTGAGGCAGGAGGATCGTTTAAGCCCAGGAGTTTGAGGTTGCTGTGAGCTAGGCTGACGCCACAGCACGCTAGCCAGGGCAAAACAGCGAGACTGACAAAAAAAAAAAAAAAAAAAAAAAAGATACATTTTGAGTGTACTGAAGCCACTGCCCTCCCCCTTTCTTGGTTAAAATGAATACTGCTGTAGCATTAAAACCATATAAAAAAGTAGAACATAAGATCTTAAAAAACATAGGTCCATTTAATTTCCTGCCATTACCAAGTCTGTTCAGCAAGGCCTTGTCCTGCCCAGAGGAGGGGTTGATTTTCGGAGGGTGACCAAGAGCCTGGGGGGCCGGGGGGGCTCCGTGTGCACAGGGGTTCCTGGGCTCTAAGCTGCTGACCTACCAAGTGCAGTAGAAGGAAGGATGGAGAGAAGTTCCAAGAAGTTCTAAGATGTGTAGAAAATTGAGCAGACAAGCAAGGAAACAGCAGACCAGTTTCATTCCAGCACAGAGAGCAGGTGAGTATACCTGACACACTTCTAAAGTGGCAGATACTACAGTTAAACCTCAAGTCCAAGCAGCCCAGTGGTTTTCAATCAGAGCAATTTTGTCCCCCAGGAAACATCTAGGAAGACATCTTTGGTAGCCACAACTGGGCATGGGGGTGCGGAGGGTGAGCTGTTAATGACATCTAGTGGGTGGAGGTGGAGGAGGCTGCCAAACACCCTACAATGCACAGGACAGCCCCCAAACAAAGAATGTTGTGGTCCAAAATGTGCCTGGTGCCAAGTCAGAGAAACCCTGAACTGCCTAAGAAAACAGGGCTGTCAACTTACTGGACCCTGTACTGGTACTTTGTGGGCCAGCACCTTGTGTGTACCGTCTGAGGTCATCCTCCCAACCATTCTAGAAAATTACTACTACCTGTGTTTCACAGAAAAGGAGACTGAGGCAAGAGCAGGCAAGCCGCCCAACACAGGTCACACAGTCAGGGAGTGAGTGGTGAAGACTCAAACCCAGGGCATCTGGCTCCACAGTCCAGCTCTTAGCTGCTCTCCCAGACCAGAATTTCAATCAAGCAGAGCTAAAAATAACACACCATAAAGACTCAGAAAAGCATGCATACCTCCACTCTGTCAAAGGTACCACATCACTGACCCACAAAGCCTGGAGCCAAACAGAAGTGTCTGCATCCCAGCCTGCGGGATATTACTTCCTCCCGAGAGAAAGCCGTCTTCATCACACTCATGCCCGAGTTTAACGAGAGGCAAGTTTTCAAAGCTAGTTCATTAGCTCTATCACTTCTAACACTTTACGGTCTGCTTCTTTGTTGTTCAGGATGACTTAAAAATCAGAACGTCGGCCGGGCGCGGTGGCTCACGCCTGTAATCCTAGCACTCTGGGAGGCCGAGGTGGGCGGATCGTTGGAGCTCAGGAGTTCGAGACCAGCCTGAGCAAGAGCGAGACCCCATCTCTACTAAAAATAGAAAGAATTATATGGACAGCTAAAAATATATATAGAAAAAATTAGCCGGGCATGGTGGTGCATGCCTGTAGTCCCAGCTACTCGGGAGGCTGAGACAGGAGGATCGCTTGAGCCCAGGAGTTTGAGGTTGCTGTGAGCTAGGCTGACGCCACGGCACTCACTCTAGCCCGGGCAACAGAGTGAGACTCTGTCTCAAAAAAAAAAAAAAAAAAAAAATCAGAACGTGACAGTAAAGGTGTGTTACAAAACAAATAAAACTAATTTAAGAATAAAACATGCTAACAAAATAAACTCACCTGGTTTGACTGTCCGGGAAGGTAGGGCTCAAAGTCATTGTCATGGACTGTATCCTTCTGATGCAAAGAACCATTTTGTACTAGAACAAGAAGTTGCAAAATATTACCTTCAAATCTGAACATTACTTTTAAGCATGGAAATCAAAGTAAAGTCTACTTCCATTCATTTCTAGTAAACAATTATGCTTTTATTTTAAAATGGGCACAATCAGTATATAACTGATGTTTACACACTAATTAGAATGCTGATGCAAAATTCTCAATAAACCAGGCTACATTTTTAATAGAGAAGTAATCACAATTTGGTGAGATATTGACAAAGCATAAGCCCAAACAATACAATGCAAGGAAATCGTAACTGTGGTGAAATCAACATGGTCTAAGATCTACTTGCTGCAGATGGAGGGTGGAGCCTCCGAAAGCCCAAACACCCGTGGACAACCGAGGCCAGGGACGGCTGGGAAGGGCTGAGGAGCGACCTTCTGAGGCTCATCCCTTGCACCGTTACAGCAGCTACAAAAACAACGGTAAATAAAGCACCGGGCCTCCTCCAATCTTAAAACGTGAGGCACCGTGCTTAGTTACACCCGAGATAACAGTCTTCCAAATAAACGTTTAGTGTCACTTACAGGTTCTCCCGGGAGTGAGCTTTGGGGGTTTACCCCAGGCCAAAATACCACAAGAAATGACAGACTCAGAAAACAGGGCTGTTAACTACCCGGTCCCGCTGGGCTGCGGGGCCACCGGCGTCTCCCGCGAGCAGCCCTACGCGGCGGCAGGAGCCAGGTCGGCAGCCTTGCGGCCCCGTCCACCCGCGTCCACCGGCCCGTCCCTGCCTCCCCGCTCCCGCCCCATCGAGTCCACGCTCTTGGCTGCGGAGAAAGGCTGGCACCACCCCGAGCTCCCGTTTAGTTCCTTCTCCTTGAGGGCCCCGCTTGCGACCTGTCAAACCTCCCGGAAACGTCACACCTCCCTCTCACGGCCCGCAGCCGGCGGAGCGAGCGAGGTTCCGCTCCAGACGCGGCCGCACGCGGCCTTCCCCGCGCCCTCCCGCCAGCCCGCCCGGCGTGCGGGCCGCGCTCACCTTTGTTATCCTGTCCTTTTGTTCGCTGCACCGCCGCGGGCCGAGACGCGGGAGCCGCACGCACCGGGGGAGGAAACACAAAGTTACCGACCAGAGCACCCGCGGCGGGCGGCGCGCTCACACGCGCCCCCGGCCCGGCTCCCGGCCCCGAGACCCCGCCCGGCCCGCGCCCGGCCCCGCTACCTGGGGGTCCACGCTGGTGGCCGACATGCTTCATGAACGGCGCGGCGCGGCGCGGGGCCGGGGCGCCCGCCGGCTCGGGCCTCCCCGCGAGGCCGGGCCTGTCACCCCCGCTCGCGCGGCCCCGGGCCCCGCCGCCAAGTCCCGGGGCGCTGGCCAGGCGGCGGCTGCAGAGCGCGCGGGCCGCAGGCGGGTAGCAGCGGCGAACCGAGACGCGGACGCGCAGAGGAGGCACCGACTCCAATGGCGGCAGCGGCGGCGGCAGCGGCGGCGGCAGCGGAGGGGAACAGGCTGCGCGACGTCAGCGCGCGCAGGGCAGGCCGGGAACGCCGCCGGGTCGCCACGCGCCGCGCCTGCGCGCTGCCCTCTGCGGGACGGATTTCGCGCCCGGGTCCCAGTCTCGCGCGGCCGGGCCTGGGCCGCAGCCGGGGGCGGGGCGAGCCTGGGAAGTCACGTGGGGCGTGTCCGGCGGCGCAGCGGGTGCGGGCGCGAAGCGGCTAGGTGCGCGGCCAGGTGTGCGGCGGTTCCCCCCCGCGCCTCAGCCCCGGACGCCTAGCGGGCGCTCGCGGTCCCCGTGATTCCCCTGGTCCTCGGAGAAGACGCCGCAGCCCTGGCGCGCCGGCCCCAGAGCCCGAGCCCGGCAGGTGCCCCTGCGCCCTGGAACGGCTGCTCGGGGACGGCGCGCTGGCCCGCCGGGTCGTGCCCTATCTCGTCCTGCTCCGCGTCCCCGCGCGCCGGGCCAGGGGACCCCGTCGGCCTCAGCGAGGGACGGCGGCCCTCCCGGCCCCGCCGCCCTAAGAGAGCCGGCTCATGCCCGCAGCCCAGACGCAGGGTCCCCGCCTGGGCCCGCCCCACCGAGCCCCCCCGCACTGCGGCTCAGGGTGGACGTCGGGCAGTTTTCCCCACCGCGGGCCGGGGCGGAGGCACTGAGCAGGACGACGGCGGCAGCAGGGACCGCAGTGGGCGCAGGACACACGCCAAGCCTGGGCATCAGGTGGGCGGGCACCACTGCAGGTGAAGGGAAGGTGCAGGGGCAGCCGCTTAGCCGCGGGGTGGACCTGCTCCAGGTCGCTCATGACGGGCTCCCAGGGCCCTACCTGCCTAAAGTGGGGAAAGCAGGTTTGGCGTTTCCTTTGGCCTAGAGCCAGGAGAGACTTCTGACGCCCCTACAACAAATCCAGGCGCACTGGGACTTTGATATGCTTGGGACGTGGGCAGCGTATGCCAAGAAGTCTGTGCATTTGGGGTAGGTCCAAAAACAAACGGTGTGTGTCCAGCAGGGTAGCAGACACGTGGGATCGTAGTGACTGCGGAGTTCCTGAGGAACAGGGCTCAGCACAGAATGAGACGGGGCTCTCTGCACAAGGTTGCAGCCAGGAAGGGGCTGTGTGTCCCTGAACAAAGGCCAGAAGTCCCCCTGCCGGGCTGAGAGTCCTACCACTGCCTCTGAGATGAGGCTGGGACACTCTGGCAGGGGCGGTGTACCTGCCCCCAAGGGTGGAGAACGGCTGAGCAGCTGTGCCTGCGGGCAAGGGGGTGTCTGGGAGGTCAGAGGGGACACTCGGCCCTCTCAGCCCCTGCCCCTTCTCCCCCCAGCTCACTCCTCTCCGGCAGGATGGTGCCCACTGGAGTTTGGAGCTGCAGAGCCAGTTACGGGTCCTTTGACCTCCACCCCCAGCCTCCTTCCCTCCTCTGTTGTGTGAGGTAACGCCTCCCCCTCTGGAAGGACGGGTGTGGGGACGACAGTGTGCGTGCAGCACTGCACACCAGGCCCGTCCCACAAACGCTCCACCCACAAACGCCCAAGCAGTCACAGAGGCCACGTTGGTCCTGCGGGAAGTGGCCCCTCAAAGCTTAGGTGACTTCTGGGACAGAGCCCTGAGTGTGGCCTAAAACGATGGAAATTTGTTCTCTCCCGGTTCTGAGATCAGCGTCACTGGGCTGGAATCCAGGCGTGGGCTCCTCCCAGGGCCCCTCGGGGAGGACCCTTCCTGCCTCCTCCAGCGTGAGGTGGTGGCCGGCCTTTCTTGGCCTCCCATCCCCGCCTTCCTCTGCTCACGCCTTTTCCTCTTTGCCTCTGTGTCTCTTCTGATGAGGACACCCAACACTGGACTTAGGGCTCGCCCAGGCAAGGATAACCTCATCTTGATGTAATGATGCTTGCAAAGACCCTATTTCCGAATAAGGTCACATTCTCAGGTACTGGGTGGATGTGAATTTGGGGGGCCACTTTCCAGCCCACTACTGGGCTCACTGGTGGGGTCTCTACAGTAATGCCAATAAGATTTTTGAGGGGAAGAGTCCTGGGTGGAGTGGGTCCTACTCACAAAAGTGAACAGTATGAGCCCTGAGGAGGTGCCGTCACACCAGCCTGGTGGGATCCAGTAGCCACCACCCAGGCCTACCCCAGGCTGCCACCCTGCCAGCCCTAAAATCTGGGGGGCTCCGTGCTCATCCTGACAGGCAGGGAGAGTGAGAGCTGCCCAGGGCAGGGGCAGTGAGGTCCAGGTGGGCAGGGGACAGGAGGACCCCAGCTATGGCACTCATAGGAGAGGCTGAGAGCCCCAGGGGAAGCCTTTACCTTGGCCAGGCCTGAAGACCCAGGAAGGGGTCCCAGGAGACCAGGGCCCAGCTGCCTGCAACCACAGGAGCCACATCTGCACCCTCTGCCCAGCTGCTGCAGCACAGCGACACTGACCACCTAGCTCAGTGCTTCTGGACAGTGCTGGAACCGGCCCTGGGGTCTGTGCTGGGACCAACAGGCCCTGCTGCTGCCCTGCCTGCCTGGCCCCTGCACTGCTGCAGCCCGCGGGAGCAGCCGGCATGGGAGTGGGCCACGGGTCCCGCACTTCAGAGCCTTTCTGTAATTGAAGCGTATTCATGGCAGGTGGGGTGCATTGCCACCTCAACGCCAGATGTGCGTGTGGGGACCTTTGTTCGCCTGGACTCTGGACGTTCGTGAGGGACTCTGCACCCAAAGTCCTAGCCCCACGTCCATGCCCCAGCCTGGGCTGGAGCTCCTGACCCGGGAAAGGGAGGTCACCCGGCACCCAGGTGTCGGGGCCAGCTGTTTCTCCCTCACAAGGAACAGGCAGCAACTCATGTCGTGGGCAGAAATGTGTCAGAGGCCTTGTGGCAACTTCTCCAGGTGGCCCAGGGGTCTTGAGACCACGGCTGTCGGCCATTTCCAAGCTGTGCCCTAACAATAGACAAGAGCTCCCCGGATCTGGGCCGTCTGCCTTCAGACAGGCGAGTTGCTCAGGGAACCCGTTATATGCCCAAGCGCCCCCTGCCCGCTGCACCCCCTCCTCACTGTGCCCCTCCCTGCTGCACCCCTGCTTATTACACCGCCTGCCCACTGCACCCCTTCTCATGGCACCTCTCCCAGCTGAGCCCCCCACTGTACCCCTTCCCCACTGAGCCCCCTCCCCACTGCACCCCTGCTCGCTGTGCCCCCTCCCCTCTGCCCCTAGTGCACCCCCTCCCTGCTGCACCCCCAGGTGGTATGGGATTTTCTAAATGTTACCAGCGTTAAAAAGGTTTGATTTTTAAATTTATTTCAAAGTTATGCAGGCCTACGATGAAAAAGCTGTTCGTACTCAGGGTACAAGTTGGGAAGCAGAAATCATCACCAGTCCCCCTCCCGCAGGGATTCCGGACACCCGACTGCCCCTGAAAGCAGGGGTCCGTCTGTCCTGCACTCTGGCCACTCACACGCTGCCCTTGTATCTCACCATGGGGAAGCTGGCCCTTGGGGGTCCACAGCAGTGTGGACAGTCAGTGCCCACCGTCCTCCCCCCCAGCCCTCTCCAGGGACTGTGAGTTCGGCCTCACCGCACTGAGCATCCTGGCCCTGACACCCACGCACACCTGTTCGAGGGCACCTGGAGGGAGGCTCCTACAGGCAGAAGCATCAGGTCAAAGGGTACTCTGGTCATTTTGTAGATGTTGCCGGATCATCCCCAAGGGGGCTGTACCACAATCTCCAGCCAGGAGACCTTTATCTAAGGTGGAGTGCGGGGTCCAAAGGCCGTGGGCCATGGCTGAAGCAAACCCTCCTGAGTGCTGGACACAGCCTGCCCAGCAGCTGGCCTCGGGGCCCGGCAACAAAGACCCCGTCCACAAGGGTGCAGTGAGCACCTACTATGTGTGAGCAGGCGCTGGGGTCCGAGGTGGTCCTGCTCTGCAGGGCTCCCAGGGAGGGACACTCAGCCCTGCAGGGGCTGTGACTCGGCTCGGCCTGGTGAGTACTGTTCGCCAAGAACCAGGCAGCCATAGGGACAGAAGCCAGCTGCTGCCCCTGCATCCCAGGTGGGAGGAGGATGGAGGGGAAATGGCACCATGGCTCAGCGCCCCTGCCAGGATGGGGAGGAGGCTGTCCCTGAGCCGAAACTCAGAGGGAGCAGGCACTCGCCCGCTGAGGACACGGGCAGGGTACTCCAGGAGCACCCTGGGAGGTGGGCACAGTGGCACCGGCCCACCCACTAGAAGGTCAGCTCCCTGCAGCAGGGGCCACCCCTGTGTCCACTGCTGGGTGCGGGTGCTGGGCAGACAGCTTGGTATGTGGAAGGTGCACTATCTGTGTTGTGTCTGGAGGGCCAATGAGGGGTTTGGAAGTGGCTCTGGAGGGCTGGAGCAGCTGAGCTTCCAAGGAGCTAAAGAAAGTGCCCATGCCATGTAGCTAACTGGAGCTGCTCCCTGACCTTTAACCTACTCCTGACCCCTGGCACCTGCCCCGCTGAAGCTTTGCCCCTTGCACAACTTCTGAGAGGGACCAGCAGCCCAGTGTGGACGGTACACCCACCCGCCGGCCCAGGGCTGCCGGTCTACAGCCCTCAGCTCCCTGCAGGCAGCCAAGTGGGGCTGTCTCAACTCCAGGGACATCTGCCACCACGGTGAGTAAGGACAGGCATGGGGCCAGCGTCTCCCGGGGGTCTGCTCCAAAGCTGCGGCCTCGCCCACTGACGCAGCCCCAGGGATTGTGGGGACCACATGGCTCTTGAAGCACTGCCCCCCACCAGGTGGCTCGACCCCCAGCGACCCAGCGATGCAGGCTGCTGCCAGAGGCACCTGCAGTTCTGCTGGGGGGGCGGGGGGAGGCCTCACTGGCAACCGCAGGGCCACTCTCAGCCAGGCGGTCCCGGCAGGGCAAGGTGAACACTCAGAGTCCTTGTTCAAGTGGCAGGAGCACAGCTCTGCGCCCTTCCTTCCCGCCACCGCCTCTCTCTGCACCTGTCCGCTGCACCTCCCTCCCGTGTTTTTATTTGCTGTTTGAGGTCACGCTCCCCGGGCGGCGGGAAGGCAGACCCTCACAGACACCTGACACCCCCTGCACCTGCCGTTCCCTCGGCTGGACACGCTCAGCTCCTCCTCCTCCTCTCTGCAGCCTCCCATGGCTCCGTGCAATCTCGTGCTCACCACGGGCACGCTTGGGACACCAGGTCACGGCTCCTGTGCCCACCGCGCGGCTCCAAAGCTGCTGTGTTCACGCCTGCGCTGTCTCCTTCAGTCCAGCAGAGGGAGCTCTGAGCCAGGAGTTAGGAGACGAGGGCCTTGCTGTCCCCAGCCCCACCGCTGGCCTGGATTTCCCCAGCTGAGGGGCAGCTGGGAAGGGAGTGCCAGGCGCTCACCCCACGGGTGTGGTGGGCCGTCACCTGCCGGGCCCTCTATAACGCCTGGGCAGCGCCGTCCAGCACGGGGGGCACCAGCCACATGTAGCTATTGAGCACGTGAAATTGAGGAACTGCATTTTCAATTTTGTTTAATTTTAATTAAATTCAACAGACACACGTGGCCGGTGGCTAACGTGCTGGACATCCAAGCTCAGACCCCAGGCAGGGACGCTGAAGCCTGGTCCTCCGTATCCCGCGGGCTCCAACCAACACACGTGTCCAGCCCCACAGACCAGAGGACCCCGAGTCCCCTGGGGCAGGTTGGTGACCTGCTTGTTCAACAGGCCTCCAGGGGGGGCCTTTCTTCTCGGGTGGGGCCAGCACCTCCCTGTGTGCCTGACACTCAGTGAGGTTTGCGCCCCTCCAACTCCACCCTGTGGCGCTGGGGTGTGCGGAGTCAGATCTGCCCCGAAGCCTGCTTCTGCTTCCCTCTCCAGAGTCCTCCCTGTGGCCGAGAGCACCCTGATCCAGCCCTTCCTGAAGCCAGACCCAGCAATCTCCTGGATTCCCCCGGCTGGACTCTGGGGCAGAGACGGGACCTCTCCTTTTTCCAGGTAGCAGAGCTGGCAGTGGCTCTGGGCTCTGCAGGACTGTGGGAACAGGGCCGTGCCGCCCACCCTGCCCATCCGGAGGTGCCTTCGGTTGCACCTGGCCCCAGGCAGCCTCTCAGCCTGGCTGCACAGGGCTCAGGGGCAGGGGAGGGGGCAGGCAGGAGCCAGGCTCAGTCGCACTGAACAGGCTTCAGGGAGAAGTCAGTCTCCCCACCCAGGCCCGGGCCAGGCACGTCCAGAAAGTCAGTCGGACTAACAGACCCCACCAAAGGTGCGGCCCAGACAGCTGCACTCAGGAACAGTGACCGTCCTGACTGAGTCCCACGGCCAGGTGAGTGTCCAGACCAGCGCAACCCAGCAGATGAGGACTCCCCATCCCACACGCCCCTGCTGGCCTCTTACGACTCTGCCGGTGGCTCTCCCTGCTCAGGTCCAGCCAGGAGCCAACACCCCCATGGGCTCAGCCTGGAGCAATGATACATGCCCAGGTGTTTGCCCTGTGGCGGGACATCTGGGAGTCCCTGGGCTCTGAGAGGCCCCAGCAGGGGTGTCCAGGGCAGTGACCCACAGGAACATGCCCAGTCCCTCCTGGTGCTTACGGGGGTGACCCCCAACAAGCACTTACACCCCTCAGTTCTAGGGTCTGCTCTGGAGAGCAGACAGTGGGGAGGGGACAGAGGAACGTCATCACCAGCTGCCCTCCCTCCTCTCCCCTTCCAGGCACACCCTCGGCCTCCTCCCAGACCACGCGCTGACCACACAGACACGCCTCCTGCCCCTCGTGCTGGAGGCTACAGGCTTTGTCAGCTTGGGCTGGCCACCACCTTGGTCCCCAAAAGGGCCCTGCAAGGGGGTGCTTCCCCCCCACAACTGTGCTTGTCCATCCTGACTTGGGCAGCAATGATCTGCCATCAGACACCACCCTTGCCCCCACCCCCAGATCCCGGGGAGGACGCCTGGGGAGGGCTTCGTGCCAGCTCCATCCCCCTTGTTCTGAGACACTGCCCACCCCGTGGGGGAGCAGGACCTGCGGCCCCCACCACTGCCCTTGCTGCGGCCCCCGCCGGGCCCCGTGACCTGCTCTGGCTGCAGAGCACATGTGACCCGGCTCGGCCCCTTCCAGAAAGCAGCGGCCGCTGGACACTCCCCCACCCGGGGCATCTGGTGGCAGATTGTGCCTGTCCTCACTGTACTCGGGAGGGCCCAGGGTTCAGGAGCCAGAGCCGGGCCGGCTGGACGTGTTCCAGGACTGGCCATCCAGGGCCGATCTCTGCCTCAGACCTAGTCAGAGCTGGTGTTGCCTCCATGGGGCCTGAAGACAGGGCCAAGGGCTTGTGCTGCGGCCCAGAGCCGAGCCGCTGGGCAGCCGGTGACAGCCCCACGCAGGAAAACTGTAGACCCCACTGTCTGTGTGGCCATGACCCGGGCCGCGGCCCCTGGAGAGCCCGGGACCATGTGGACGGGCAGATCCTGGGCCAGCTGCACCCCCTGGCCGAGGAGGAAGAGGCGGAGGGGGCCAGGGCCCCCTTGCCGGAGGGGCCTGCCTTCCCGGGCATGGGCTCTGAGGAGGTGCGGCTGGCCTCCTTCTACGACTGGCCACCGACCACTGGCGTATGGCCCGAGACACTGGCCGCTGCTGGCTTCTTCTACACGGGTGAGTCCTGGGCACTGTTCTGGGGCCTTCTCCGTAGAGCCCATCCCCCCAGCAGGGAGAGTCTGGCCGAGGAGGGATGGGAGGTCCTGCAGCCCTGTGTGGGCCCCGTCCTGGGGCCTGCCCCTCCTGGAGTCTCTGCTGCCCACACTGGGACGGAACCATGGCACACGGGGGAGGGGCTTGCACTGGCCACGTCCCGGGGGTGTCAGCTGCGAGGCCTGCCTCAGTGGCCCTGACGGTGCCCCAGTTGGCCAGGGGTCCCCCGAGCCCTCCGTGATGGAGCACACGGGGCCAACACTGCCCGGGGCTCTCCCCTTCACCTATACCTGTGTCCACAGGGCTGACAGAAGTTAGGGGACAGCGACAGGTGACCCAAAAGTCCTGACCATGCAGCCCGTGGGCAGTTTCTCTAGGCTCTGCCGGCGGCAGCATCTGGCCTGGACACAGTCCTCCAGCGCCTGTTCTAGCCGTGGCTTGGGCCTGCCCCTCGCCTCACAGCTGGGGGGCCCGTGCGGTCAGGCCTGAGGGACAGGCGGGGCCCCCTGGGGGCTTTGTAGGTGCTGGCACAGTGGCAGTCATCGTCACCAATGGGCTCGGGGGGCAGTGCTCACCTTCCAGACACTGTCCGGGAAAGAGACCAGACCCACACCGGCAGCCGGGGACCTGTGGCTGCACGGGCGGGAGCCACCTCGTGGAGGGGCAGCCCCAGCTCCCCGCTCCCCCAGGGAGGGCTCCGAGGAAGGTGTCGGCTTTGCTGGCAGCCGCCCCAGCCGGGATCTCTGCACCCAACAACTCAGCGTGTGAGGGGGTGGGGCCGCCAGGAGAGGGGTCAGAGGCGTGAGCCCCTGAAGCCAGGCCCCACACTGGACTGGCATGTGAGGACAGCCCCCTCCCACGAGTCCTGGGGAGGCATGACCTGGGGAGGGGCCCTTCGGTCCCCTGAAGCTCCGGGGCCACAGGCGTTCCAGGCCCTAGGGGCCTGCCCCCACCCAGTGGCTTTGTGGACAATGGGAATGCCAGCTCAATCCTTTCTGGAACATTCTGGGTACGTCCTGGCAAGTGCCCCGACATTGTCCTCATTCCACCTTTGACACCAGTGGTAGGCATGAAACCACTCGCCCAGCCACTCAGCAAGACCCCCCAGGGAACCCCCCAGCTCTCACAGCCTTGCAGGGGCCACACTAGGGGCTGGGGGGCCGTGGGGCTGGCCGGAGCCAGCATCTCTGCTGCACCGCAGGCCAGCAGGACAAGGTGAGGTGCTTCTTCTGCTACGGAGGTCTGCAGAGCTGGAAGCAAGGGGACGACCCCTGGACCGAGCACGCCAAGTGGTTCCCCAGGTAACAGCCACGGGGGGCCCCCAGGTCTGCACCCCGGGGCCTCCTTGTCCCCGTGGTCCCGGGGCACCGGGGGAGACCCCTTCTGGATGGTGCTCCTGGGCTGCTTCCCGATGCTCCGCAGGGCTGTCTGCAAAGTTGGTGGGGGGGAGGGGGCAGGACCCCCTACGGGCCTGGAGCTGACTTGGGGGCTCCGACAGCCCCAACCCGCTCTCTGTGGGGCTCTGAACCCACTGTCCTCAGGTGTCCATTCCTGCTCCAGTCAAAGGGAAGAGACTTTGTGCACAGCGCCCGGGAGGCTCGTCCCCGGCTACGGGGCTCCTGGGTGAGTCTCTCCTCTCCTGAGGGCTCCGGGGGCTGGGGAGGGCCTCCGCTCACTCGAGCCTCCTTCCAGGACTCCTGGGAAGAACCGGAAGACCCCGCCCTCACCATCCCCCCAGGTGAGAGCCACGATGGAAGCCTCGCTGTTTCCCGGCACCTGCAGCCTGTGCCGTGGGTAGCTGAGGCCGACACCGGGTGGGCGTGAGGCTGCTGTCTGGGTTTGCCTCACGGGGGCTGCGCCACACACCAGCAGGGGCCAGAGGGGCTCCCACCCCAACGCTGCCCACCTCCCATCCTGCCCCTCTCCTGGCCCCCCCTCTGGGCACATCTCTCCTCACCTCGCTGCCCCCAGCAGTGCCCGGCACACAGCGTCCGTGGCCACTGCCCAAGCAGCTGGACAGGCAGAGTGCCCTGGCCAAGGGGCAGCTCCTTAGTGGCCCCTCCAGGAAGCCTCTGGCCTGTGTGCTGTGGGAGGTGTGGGAAGGAAGGTGTCCGGCAGCAAGGGCACCCCTGAGTCACCCTGCACCTCCCTTGGTCGGAACTGGCCCTCACCAGCCCTGGTCCTGTCTCTGGGCTGGGCCTCAGGTCTATTCCTAACTGCCCACAGCTCCTGTCCACGGGCAGCCTGAGCAGCTCACGCCCAGAAGAGAGGCCCAGACTGAAGGTGCCCGGGAGCCAGGTGCAGGCCTGAGATCCTCCGGGGGCAGGGCCTGGGTAGGGGGGGCAGCTGGCACCTGTGGGGGCTGGGCAATGCCACAGCCCACCTCTCCCCACCGGCCCATATTGGGGGGGCCAGGCCTGGGGACGCTTCATGGGTCTGTCCATCTCAGAGGAACCAGCGGAGCCCAGGCCAGGGGTGCGCTGGGCTCCCGAGCCGCGAGGAGCCGGGGCCGTGGAGGAGCAGCTGCGGCAGCTGCAGCAGGAGAGGACCTGCAAGGTGTGTCTGGACCGGGCCGTGTCTGTGGTCTTCGTGCCGTGTGGCCACCTGGCCTGTGCGGAGTGTGCCCCCAGCCTGCAGCTGTGTCCCATCTGCCGGGCCCCCGTCCACAGCCGCGTGCGCACCTTCCTGTCCTAGGACAGGTGAGTGCCCCACACCCCTCAGCCGTGCACATCGAGTGACACTTGCCACTCCTCTGCCTCGATTGCCCTCGGTGGTCCAGTGGGGATAACGGCCCTGTCTGGCCAGGTGCCAGGGTGGCAGCCGGGCCAGGGTGAGGGGAGATGGCCTTGGACACGTGTGGGGAAACACAGGAGGGGCACAGGCAGGAGACCCTGGGCCTGGATCTCACCCGGGAGCCCAGGCCTGGGAAACGCATGGATGGGGAACCTCAACTGTCGGCAACGTGGGTGGGACGCCCCTGCACTCCCCGTGGCCTCTCAAAGGACTGTGACTGGCCCCAGGGGGACAAAGTCAGGGCAGTGGACAAACCCCCGGGGAGTGGTGCTCACCCTCCCTCCTCCTGTCCCTCCAGGTGCTGCCGCCAGACCCAGATGGGCCGCTGGGGGCCCCCGTTCCTCTCTCAGCCCGTGCAGACCACGAGACTCTGCTGAGGACAGAGGAGCTGGCGTCTAGCCCTGACCCGCCCGATTCCCAGACTGCAGCCCAGGGCGGAGAAGGAAGCCCCTGCTTGGCGAAGGGGATGGTCTCACTGCACCTAGTTGGATGCTTCTGAATATAAATAAAGTGGGGGCTCCCCTGGATGGTTCTCAGTGGCCTGTCCCACAGCGCGGCCGCCTCCCTGGACCCCAACAGGTCACAGGTTGCAGGTCACAGCCCCTCCTCCCCAGCCCACTGCTGAGGACACCCCCTTTCCAGCTCCCTTCCCGTTCTTATCTTCTCTGTGTCTTAAGGACTTTGGGGATGGACTAGCCCTACCCCCCCTGAAGCTCTGGCCTGTCCCTTCATGGATCTGCTCCACTGTCCCTGGGGCTCCTCTCAGAGCGTTGGCCCAAGGTCCCCCTTCCACCGTCACGGAAGCACCTGCCCTTCGTGGTGGGTGGGGACTGCAGCGCCCACCTGCGCTTATTTCCAGGCCCAGAGCATGGAAGGGGCCGGAGGACCCCGGGGCTCCATCAGCCGGGGCTCCCAGGGCAGCGTGGGGGCTTTGCCTGGGTGGGACTCCTGCGGGGTCTCGGCGCCCACATCGAGTTCCTGGGGGCACACCTTTCCCACTCCCCAGTAGCAGCGTGTACAGCCGGCCCAGGGCAGGGTGCTGGAGGGAGGGGCTCCTGGACCAGCCCAGCCTGGCTGCTGGGGCGATGGACGTGTGGTTTCTGAGTCTTTTTTTTTTTTTCGGAAAAAGGAAATGACAAACTCAAAGTCTCAGCCAGCCAGCCCCTGCCCTCTGCCCTGCTGGTGTCCAAGGCCTTGAACCCCGGGCGGGTGCTGTGGGGTCTGGGGGCTCCAGAGCTGAGGGCCGTGTCCCAGGCCACGGTGGTCTGATGGGCGCTTGGGCTGGAGGTTGCAGGCGTGGGTCCAGCGGCTTCCTCACTCACGCTGGCCTGTGGGGCAAGGCAGGGGTCAGAGAGCGCTGGGAATGGCAGCTGGGCTGGGGACGGGGGCTTGGGTGGCCAGTGAGGGCTGCGTCCAACCAATCCAAGAAGGGGAGGGGCGGGCCAGGCTCTGGAAAGCTCCAGCCAGGCCTCCTTCCTGCCCCAGCAGGGCAGGTCTTGCCCCTGGAACGGGGGTGGGGGGGTGAGGGGGGCTGGGAGTAGCTGCGGAGCTGTCCAGGTCCCCAGCTGGGGGTGCTGCTGAGCCCAGACACATGCCTGGGCCCCTGGGGGGGCCTGTGTGAGCTGCCCCCTCCCCAGCTCATAGGACACACACACCCGGCTACCAAGGAGATGACGGTGACTATGTTAAGTGCCCCGTGCTCCCCGGGACACGCAGCTGCCCCACGCGCAGCCCCGGGAAGAGCCACACTGTCTAGGTCGGAATTCCAGACATCCAGGCTTGGGGATGGGGCCGGCATTCCTCAGGTGTCTGGTGGCTTCTGGGAAAACAGGGCAGGAAGTGCCACTGGAGCCCCACCCTGGCCATCTCTCCCGCCACAGTGGACTCACCGCCAGGACGCAGCGCGGCCGGTACTGGATGGTGCCGCAGAGCCCCAGGACGACGGCCTTGACATGCACGGAGTTGGCCAGGACGGGCGCCCACTGGTGGCCCAGGAAGTCGAACACCTGCCTCTCCAGGGCGCTGGCCTAGGAGCAGGGGGCCCCCCCGTGAGCAGCGGCCCTCGGTGAGGCCCCAGTCCCCCAACAGGCCAGTCTGAGGTCCCAGAGACCCAGCGGGACTGGCTACTCCACCTGCCCCTGTGCGTCTGCTGGGGGTGGAGGCTGGTGGGCCACACTCCTGCCTGACAAGCGCCGTGACCACCGAGCAGCTCCGCATGGCCAGGTGCTGGGCTCCCCAGCAAGCACCAGACAGGCCTTGGAGAGCAAGCCCCCCGCCTCTGTCCTCAGCCTCTGTCCTCAGCTTCCTCGTCTGGAGAAGGGGACAACAGACAAGCGGCTGTTTCAACTCAGGGCTGCAGGGCCAGACGGCAGAGCATCCGCCCAGAGAAAGCCGCTCCGACGCACAGGCAGCCGAGGAGGGACAGAAGGACGCAAGGCCCCAGGGTGCTAAACGCTGAGGTCCCCAGGTAGGTGGGGGAGCCAGTCGTGCCCCCCAGCTGTGTGGACACAGGCCCTCCATGCGGGGTGCACAGAGGGGAGGAAGGACATCCAAGGAATTTAGAGTCAGCACTTTGTATTTAGAGGAAACCAACAGACTCCGAGCACAGCCAAGACTCCAACAGCAAACATTCACTCATTCACTGGGTCATCACTGGGCTCCACCCCGTGTGGACCAACAAGAGAAGATCGGGGACCCCGCCCCTCCCTGCACTCCAGGCCAGGAGGCCCTTGGGGGAAGGGCAGCAGTGGCAAAGGGACCCCGGTTCCCGGATCACAGCACTCAGCTGACAGTCCCGGGCTCAGGGCAACACCGGAGTGTGGGCTGGGGCTGGGGGTGCCTGGAGAGGCCCCACTGAGCCCTGGGCCCAGGAGGGCTCTGGAAGGTGCTAGTATCCTCTCCGTGGCGGGGCCACCACTTGCCCCTCCCCAAGACCAGATGGGCTGAAACCAAGAGCAGGGCCGAGCTGGGAGGGCAGATGGGGTTCGGGTTCAGGTTCGGGGGGGCCCCCCTGCCCCTTGACTGAGGACTGAAAGGGCAGGTGGGCTTTTGTGGGTTTGCCCCGAGGCCACAGGTACCCCAGCCAGCCCACCTGCTCCAGCCTGTGTCTGTGACCACGCAGGACTCCTGACCAGCCCAGGGAACAGCTGCGGGGACACCCTAACCCTGAGGACCACCCACTGCCCCTCCACACTGCCACAGCACTGAGTGAGCCTCCCAGGAAAGCTCGGGCAGCCCCTTTCTTCCTCCAGGTAGGATATGGCACCTCCCTTGGCCCTCCCCGGCTCAGCCAGCCAGCAGGGCCCTACACAGAGGCCCAGGACAGCAAACCCGCACCACCTGGCTGGCGCAGGGTCCTGCTACTTAGAACGCTGGAACAGCCCCTTCTCCCTCCCTGGGCCCAGCAGGACTCTCTCGTCCAGCTGAACTCTGCGGCCCCTGCCCCCCTAACGGAGGCGACAAAGCAGCGTTTCCTCCTTAAGGCCAGAGAGCCAGGGGCCCATCAGCGGGACGCCCAGGAGCCTCCCCGGCCAGAACAGGCCCAAAACCTTAGTTCAGCCCCCTTCTCCAAGAGCACCGAGCTCCGGACTCTGGACAGGATGGAAACTTAGCTGAGGGACGCGAGTTCCCTGACAAAGCTCTGCCTCGGCCGGCTAATCCCGGACACAAAAGACTCGGCAGGCCGGGCTCCCGCCCCATCTCTCCAAGCCAGGGTGGACGAGGCGGGGGCAGGCATGGCCACACTGGGGCACCCGGGGGCCCGCAGGCGGCACGCACGCGGTGGGCAAGACGCTCTCACCCCACTCTCGCAAACGCACAAGCGCCCACCTCCCAGTCTCCCCCGTACCCCCCTTCTCAGAACCCAGAACTTCGCCGCTCACCGGGCGCCTGGCGCTGCCTTCAGTGAACACACACGCTCCTTCCGCGCACACCCCGCGCCACACGCGCCTTCGGACCCGCGTGGACACCGTGCGCAGCAGCGCCCCTTCCGCACGGCGCGGCGCCCACGGACTTGAGAGCGGGCCGGGCTCCCGCGGCGCCGAGGGATGCCCCCAATCCGAGCGCGGCTCGGGCAGGGTCCAGGCGTCCCTGCCCGCAGGCTTCTGTTCCTCGCTGGCCCCTTCTAGCCGTCCCCAGCACCTGTCCCGGCTGCTTAGGACCCGGCGGGCGACCCCGCGCACGTACACACAATCAGGCGCGCGGGCCGAGGGACGGTCTCGGTCCGGCACAGAGTGCTGGCTCCCCACGCCCCTCCAGCAGCGACGAACTTCGGCCACAGCAGCCCAGGGTGCGAGCCATCCCCCCCTCCCCGGTCCTCCCCACGGTGGCGCGGGACCTAGCGCGCAGGGCTGGGGGTGGAGGCACGGCGTCCGGACCCCGCAAGCCGCGGAGCACTGGTGCTCCAGAAGGCCCGCAGAGGGGTCGCTAGTCACCGGCTGAAAAGTGCAGAGGACGATGAGCGCTCAGTGGCCGGACCAGGAGCCCATGGTGCCGGCGCGGCTAGGGGCGCCAATAGTGCCCGCCTTGGCCCGGAGCCCGCCGGGGGGAGAGCGCCTGCCCCCTACCCCAGCCAGCCAACCCCGGGCCGCCAACCCCAGGCGCCCCGCGGCCCCTGCCGGGCAGCCTCGACCCCGCCCCACCCGCTCCCGCAGCCCCTTTCCGCGCCCCTCCCCGGCCTGCCCCCGCCCGCGCCCTGCAGCCGCCAGTCCTGGCTCTGCCCCACCCAGTCCGGAGAGCAGCTGCGCCGGGTCTCCCCTCCGGCCCCAGCCCTGCGGCCCCCAGCGGCTTTGCGCCAGGGAGACCCTTCTTAAAGGGGCGATGAAGCCAGTGTTTGGGGAGCGTGCTGCTATAACGAAATACCGCAGACTGGGTGGGTGATTTATGAAGAGCAGAAATTTATTTCTATGGTTCTGAAGACAGAAGGTCCAGGAGCAGGCTCTGCCTTCAGGAGCTGATCACCGCCCAGGGGCTGCACCTCCTGATACTGTTGCAGCGGACTCTGCTTCACAGGAATTTGGGAGGGCCCATCATTCAGGCCACCGCGGGAGTACCTGGAGGGACTCGGCGTGATCCCTTCCACCAGCGCCGGCTTTGGGAGTGCAGGAAATGTCTGGCAGTGGTGGTTCTCCTGCCTCCGTTGGTTCCCCTTTGCCAGAGGAGGCGGCACCGTGCCCCCTCCCCAGTCCGAGCCAACGCGTCTCCCTGCTGGGGGCGGCAGCTGACAGGGAGCCAGGCCGCCCGGCCTGCCCGAGAAGCCCCCAGAAGGAGCTGTGGTGGGGCCGCCTCCCTTCTGCCTCCACCATCCTTCCACCAGCTCATTTAATTCTACAAGCACCCTTGGAGGGAGGGACTGTCCATTTCCCATTTTATAGATGAGAAAACCGAGGCCTGGACATGTTATGTGGCTTCTCCACAGCTCCTGAACAGAAAAGGCAGGATTTGACTCCAGGTCCCTGTAGCCTCCAGGCCCCCAGGGGACGGGGACACCTGGATTGCAGGTGCAGAAAGGGCCCAAGGGAGGGTCCAGGCTCCCAGTGGCTGTGTGAGCCCTGGCCGCCCTGGCACCAGCCAGCAGGGAGGAGCACGGCACACGGCAGTGGCAGCAAGAGACCCAGCGTGCCCTCCTGGCCCAGGGGCTTAGGCCTTCCCGCGACCAGGGGTGGCATGATGGGGTGGCATGTTGAGGTGGCGTGGTGGGGTGCTGTGTTGGGGCTGCATTTTGTGGGCCTCTTAAGGCCCAATTTCCCCCCAAGGTCCTATCAGCCCTTGGGGTCCGTGCAAGTCCATCAGCAACGGTCCTGGCTTTGTTCTGACCCCTCTGGTCATTCCTTCTCTGCCTCCCTGTGGGTGGCAGTTCCTGAGGTCCCTTCTGAGCCTCACCCTGCGGCACTTCTGCCCCCACAGATTGCTCTGCTGCCCTGTCCCTCCTCTGTGCACCAGCCCCAGTGGCAGCAGAGTTGACATCCTTGTGGGCATCCCTGGAGCCTCCATCGAGATGTGTCCAGGTCTGAACTCACAGCCCCCGCATCCCTGTCTGCATCTGCCCTGTGGCCCCCACCTCCCAGGGAGCCCCCACAGCTGGCACCTGACATGCACCCTCTCCCCTGACCCTGGCCACCCACCGCCATCCCACCTTCCTTTCCAGGCGGCAGCCCTGGGGGCTATTGGAATCACAGACGCAGAGGCTGGGGCCCTGCGCACTTTCCTGGGCTATCAGCACACGATGCCTGTGTCCACGCGGCGAGCAGTGCCCAGGACCACAGTGGTCATGCCTGTGCACACCCGTGTCACCTGGCCTGATCCCCACACACGACATTCTGCCCCCCTAAAACTCCCTCCATGGCCCCTAGTCAATGCCTCTCCCCAAAAAGGAGTGTCAGAAGACAAAATTACAACAAATTTAGTTTAAAGATCTTAATTGGCTTTTATTTGGGATTCTAGAGCCAGGCAACACCTCATCCCATAGAATAGAACAAGTGTTCCCAGGAGGTGAGCAGAGGAGGTTGGTCTTATAGACAAAAAAGGGTGGAAACAGCAGAAACGGAAAACAAAAAGCAGGTTGGTCATTTCAGAGTTACGTTTCTTCCTTGTCATGTGGCTAAACTGGCCTGTTGGGTATTTGGCTATTTTCTCTCTGTTCCGGGAGCTGAGATGAGACCTCAGTTCTGGCCTGGGGGTCAAAAGGGACATTAGAGAGACCTCATTTTGCAGATGGGAAAATTGAGTCCCGGGAGAGGCAATGGCTTGCTTTCTGTCCACGGTGATGCCTAGGCCGCTGCCTGGATTGCAGAAGTGTCATTCCTGCTCACCTGCACGTGCCCAGGTGGGCGCCGGGAGCCCTGCTCTGTGGAGCCGTTTGCTCCGAGGTTCTCATTTCACCTTTGTGTTCATCTGCTCCGTTCGACTCTTACTGAGAACTTGCAGAGCTTCAGGCTGGAACCACAGAGATGATCACATTACTGTGAGTGAAAACTAACAGACTGCGGTGGTTCTAAAAGAAAGGCGCGGTGGCTCACGCCTGTAATCCTAGCACTCTGGGAGGCCAAGGTGGGAGGATCATTTGAGCTCAGGAGTTCAAGACCAGCCTAAGCAAGAGCGAGACCCCATCTCTACTAAAAAAATATAGAAATAAATTAACTAGACAACTAAAAATATATATAGAAAAAATTAGCCAGGCGTGGTGGTGCATGCCTGTAGTCCCAGCTACTTGGCAGGCTGAGGCAGAAGAATTGCTTGAGCCCAGGAGTTTGAGGTTGCTGTGAGCTAGGCTGATGCCACGGCACTGTACCCTGGGCAACAGAGTGAGACTCTGTCTCAAAAATAAATAAAAGAAAAACAAATTATCTAAATACTTTAGATGCAGTAATACAAAGTTTTCCGTTTGCGGCTTCATATTCTGCACCATTCACCGCTTTGTTGCTGGGACTCCGCCACCATTACCAGTGTCTTCTCCCTTCCGTTACGTGGTCACTGGATGAGCCTCGAGACTGCAGAGGCAGCAGGCTCGCCCTGTCTTGGGAAGGGCCGCACCTCTCTTTAGCTCTGGAGAGGTGAGCCTTGCTCTGGGGGAGGAAGCAGCCCCAGGCCTTCCCGGGCTGGGACTGGCTGATGAGGCAGCACTATGACTTTAATCAGAAAAGTGGAAGTTCAGCCTCTGCTGGTTGTTCAGTTACCTGATGCCAGATGTTGGCTCCAGCGGTGCCCTTTCCAGGAATGCCTTCCCCCCCTCTCTCTCCTTTTCAACTTCTTTTCCTTAGTAGTCTGCCTCTACCAGGAAGCCCACTGTGACTAATACAGCACACGGCTCCCACTTCTCAACTCATGCAGCCCATGCAGTCCTGACCACAGGATCTTGTCCTGAAATCTACGCTGTTCGTATTGGCTTGCTGCTCAATGCACACAGAAGCCAATGCCACAGCACCAGGTTTTGAGAAAAGAAAAGATTTATTGGGAGTGAACTGGTGAGGACACAGGAGGCAATGCTCGGATCTGCCCTCCGCCCCCAGACCTGGAGGCTGGGGCAGGTTTCATAGACGGAGGGTAATGAGGGTAATGACAAGTGATCTGATTGGAGCATGCCACGAAGTGATGCTGAGGTTCACTACTTAATTCAGTCCCTGTTCCTTGCTCTGAGCACTTTGGTTCCTCTTGTGGTTGATCTTTTAGTTCCCTCTGGCTTCAGGGTCACAAATCAGGATCATCTGCGGGTGCTCGGCTTATGTGACCTGCAACCTTGGGGTTCATGGCAACTGAAAAATAATTCACACACAGAAAGATTTATTTTTATTACACAAAGATTGGGCTGCTTCTGTGTTTACACAAGAACTGGTGACTCCCTCCCAAGGGCTTCCTCTGGCTGCAGGGGGTGCTCATCTGGGCAGGCTGGAAGTGTAGGGAAGTCCAGAGTGCCCAGGGGAGCTTTCAAACAATCATGGAGAGAAATGCAAATAAACTGCAATGAGACACCACTTTGTATCCACTAGACTGGCTGCAATAAAAAGACTGACAATGTCAAGTGTCAACAAAGATATGGAGCAACTGGAACTCCCATATTGCTGGTGGAAGCATAAAATGGTACAACCACTTTGGAAAGCTGTTTAGCACTGTCTTATAAAGTTCAATATGCCCCTACCCCATCACCCAGAAATTTCACTTCTAGGTAATTACCCCAGAGAAATAATTTTTTAAAAATGCCCACAAAAGACTTGTACTTGAATTTCAAGGCAGCTTTGTTCACAGTAGCCAAAACTTAAGAGACAACTTCAGTGTCCAACATGTGAATGAACAAATGAGGCATATTCATTCAATGGACTACCACTTAGCAATGAAAAGGAACCAGTTATTGATACACAGAATAACGTGGATGAATCTCAAACACATGTTAGGTGAAAGAAGGCATCATGAAAGAGTACATTTTGCATGATTCTATTTATGCGGAATTCTAGAACAGATGAAACTAGAACATGGAGATGGGAAGAAAAGAGTGGCTGCCGCTGATGGAAATGTTCTATAATTGACTGTGGCCAGGGTTACATGGGCGGATGTATTTGTCAAAACTCACCGAACTGTACATTTTACTGTAAGAAAGTGGCACCTTGGTAAAAATGCTTGTTCTGTATTATTTCTCACGTCACATAGATCAATGCAGAACATGTGGGGTAGGCAGAAAAGCAAAGAGTTAAAACAAAACCGAAGTCCCTGCCGTGGCCTCCCGGAGGCGACCCCGCCGGACGCCCTCTGCGCCTGCCCCGCAGGTCCACGGCGGCAGCCTCCGCGCTCCGCGCGTCGTGGGCCCTGACCTGGCGCGTCTCCATGGCGACCGCGAGGGCGCGCGCTTCCGGGCTCGAACCCGAGGCGGAAGTCCCGCCCCTGCCGGCTCCCGTGAGGCCTTGCAAAGCGCAACGTAGTCGGAAGCTGGTGGCGGCCGGTGGGCGACCAGCGAGCAACCTCTGTGCAGCTGGACGGCGCGACCCCGGCCCGGCCAGACCCCGACCCAGACCCCGACCCAGCCCGCAGCCCCACCTGCCAGGTAAGCCCGCGGCTCGCCGGCGCGGACGCGGCGTCGCCCCCGGTCCCGCAGGGTCCTCGCCACCGCCCCCGCCCGGGACCCGCCGCACCGTGGCCGCTCCGCCCGGTCCGGCCGAGTCCGCCTCTCTCGCCCCGCGCCCCTGGGCGCTGGGCTTGAGCCTGGTCGGGGCTCCCGCCGCCCTTGGCCTGCGCTGCCCCAGCCCGGGCCGGGGGCCTCCCCGACCCACAGCCCTGGGGCGAGCCGGGCCCGGCCTGGTCCCCTCAGCACCCGCAGCCGGGGAGTGAGGGTGTCCTGCAGGCGTCAGGGAGCCCCAGCCCCGTCGGAGACGCGGCCGCCGCCTGCTCTGTTCCTGCCTTCCCCGGACGTGGATGGTGGTCTCGGGGAAGGGAGAAAAACCAGGAGGGGCTTCTGAAGCTTTTTTCAGTTTACGTGCGTTCGGGGGGACTGTGCGTCCTGCCTGCCCTGGTAAAAACAGTCGCAAACCACCCACTCCGAGCAATAATTGTGCTCGTTTACCGCGGGCCTACTATTCCCGCCACGCTGTTGGTGAGAGCAGCAAAACGGGACTGTCATGGTGGTCAGGGGCTGTCATAGCTCCTGGGTTCGTCTTGGCGTCCCTTTCTGGGACCATGTCCCTGCCAAGCTCAGAAATAGCCTGTGCTCTAGAAGGAGAAAGGGCTGCTGTTCTCAGACATGGGTGCTTCGGACAGTTTCTGAGAAAGACAATTAGTATTTTCTACCTGTCACCTGTGTTACAGCTCTGGGGACTAAGTGGTGTCTTTAATTATCTCTTTTGATCTGGCATGTTGAGAGTGTTCCAGGTGGTTTAACCAAGAAAAACTGCCCTCACTTGGTCCAACATTTAACGTTATGTCCTTTTGCAGAAAGAGATGCATTTTTATCATCTTGGTTTCAAGGGTTGCGAGTTCTTGGATTATTTTTCAAGATAAGTCGTATTTATGCTTTTGAAAGTTAGGAGGTATTTGTTTTCGTGTTGTTAGACTTAGCATTTTGGAGAACTCGGGCTCTGAAACATCCAGAATTGGTCACGTGGGAAAGTTCCTTTAAAATCCAAGCCACGTCCTTCACTTCCGCAGGTTTTCTCCCGGCAGTAGTTGTGTGAATATCCTTCTGCTTGTTTTACTCGGATTCAGAGCTGTCTCGCTATGGTTCTGACTTCCGCTTGTCAGTGTCTGTCGACCACTCGTGAGCCCCTGAGGGCAGGCGTAGTGTGTGGAAACAGGACTGAGAGTGGACACCTGGACTGGTCTCCTGCGGCGTGGCAGCTGTGACCCCGGGTGACCACCTGCCCCGCACAGGCCCTGCTGGGTTCACAGCCGTGCGTGTGCCTGTCCCATATGCCAGCTCCGCACAGGGCCCTCGTGTGGCTGCGGTGAGAGCTCGGACCCACAGTGCTCTCTGCCCTTTCCTGGCTTTAGTGCTGTGGGTGGCAGTAATTCTCCTGAATGGGTCGTGCAGGGCCGAGTCCTGTGGGCACGGCCTGCGGTTTTAGGACACGGGCACGTGTGGCACAGAGAGCCGGTGTTTGTTTCCCAACCTCGAGTAGCTCAAAGGTGGGCACTAGGGAGTGTGAAGTCACGGGCTGCTAGACTCAGAGGGTCTGGCTGCCGGGAGAGCCGGGGCCCCCTCGGGGACGCCTCATCTCTGCGCACTTAAGACTAAAGCCAAGTGTGGGACAGAGGTTTTTCTGATTTTTTTTTTTTTTTAAGTGAAGCTCCCCCTATGCCACTAGTAGAAAAGCTGGTCAATGTAAACCGTCGCCTTAAACAAAGCAGCGAGGAGGAAAGGGGTGACGCTGGAAAGGACAGCAGTGTGCGTGTGTGTAGCTTCCCATCACTCGGGGCGCGGTGTTCCTCACGCAGCGGCGTGTTGCCGTGTGAGTCCCCGTCACTCGGGGCGCTGTGTTCCTCACGCAGCGGCGTGTTGCCGTGTGAGTCCCCGTCACTCGGGGCGCTGTGTTCCTCACGCAGCGGCGTGTTGCCGTGTGAGTCCCCGTCACTCGGGGCGCTGTGTTCCTCACGCAGCGGCGTGTTGCCGTGTGAGTCCCCGTCACTCGGGGCGCGGTGTTCCTCACGCAGCGGCGTGTTGCCGTGTGAGTCCCCGTCACTCGGGGCGCTGTGTTCCTCACGCAGCGGCGTGTTGCCGTGTGAGTCCCCGTCACTCGGGGCGCGGTGTTCCTCACGCAGCGGCGTGTTGCCGTGTGAGTCCCCGTCACTCGGGGCGCTGTGTTCCTCACGCAGCGGCGTGTTGCCGTGTGAGCTCCCGTCACTCGGGGCGCGGTGTTCCTCACGCAGCGGCGTGTTGCCGTGTGAGTCCCCGTCACTCGGGGCGCGGTGTTCCTCACGCAGCGGCGTGTTGCCGTGTGAGTCCCCGTCACTCGGGGCGCTGTGTTCCTCACGCAGCGGCGTGTTGCCGTGTGAGTCCCCGTCACTCGGGGCGCTGTGTTCCTCACGCAGCGGCGTGTTGCCGTGTGAGTCCCCGTCACTTGGGGCGCTGTGTTCCTCACGCAGCGGCGTGTTGCCGTGTGAGCTCCCGTCACTCGGGGCGCGGTGTTCCTCACGCAGCGGCGTGTTGCCGTGTGAGTCCCCGTCACTCGGGGCGCGGTGTTCCTCACGCAGCGGCGTGTTGCCGTGTGAGCTCCCATCACTCGGGGCACTGTGTTCCTCACGCAGCGGCGTGTTGCCGTGTGAGTCCCCGTCACTCGGGGCACTGTGTTCCTCACGCAGCGGCGTGTTGCCGTGAGCTGGGGAACAGCGCACAGCTCCGCTGGTCACGAGAGGCAGGCGAGCGTCGGAGAGCCACCGTGCAGTTGTGGGCTGGCAGGGGTACAGGCGGCCTGAGGCCCAGTTCCGCTGCCTCCAGGCTGGACACTCCGTCCCACGTCTGCTCGGTGGTGTGTGCTGGACCTGTGAGCTGTTCCCCTGACTCACGTGGCAACACACACCGCCATGTGTGTTCACTGACAGCCGACGCCGGGTTGGCGTCACTCCCTTTCTCCGGCTTTGAGTCTCATTGTACTGACTTTCCTGGTCGTGGGCTAAGGGGGCCGTCAGCTGAAGCTGAGCCCTGCTGGAGCCGGTAGATCCCTGAGGAAGTAGGTTTTCTCTTCAGCCTGAGCCTCATCACCGCTGTCCCCGCCAGGGTCCCTGTGAGCTGTCGTGGCGGGTCTGGTGGCCCATAGGCCACAGTCCTTGTCCTGCTGTGGCCACACCATCTGGTGCCTCCATGCCCAGGGTGGCCCCATGGAGGAGCCACCCGAGGATGCTCCAGCAGCCTGGTCTTTTCACACATAGCGGTCGGGGGCTGCGCTTCTGCCCTGGCCCAGGCGGGAGGCCCCCGCACCATGTTGGAGAGGTGGAGGGGAGGGCTGGGGTGCACGGTCCCCAGAAGTGACCAGCCCAAGTTGGGTGTGTCTCCTTTTAGGTGGGAAGTCGGTGTTCTGTAAAGACTACCGCTTGCTGTGGATTTCACCTCTGAAAGACAGGACTTCTTACAAATTATGCAGTTTTGGTGGTACACGATGTTTAAGAAAAGGAGACCCCAGTAATTACGTGGTGTCCCTAATCACTACAGTGGCTGTGGCCTGGGAGCACCCATAGCGTGTGGAGGGCGGGCCCTTGCAGCAGGGTCCCTGTCGTTGTCCGCAGCAAGCAGCAGTGTCACTCTATAGCTTTTCCTAAGCAGCTTAGTGGGATTTTTCTTACCTGTTGTGTAGTGGTTTTGAAGTGACAGCTTATTTTATTCCTTGCAATCTGTTTGTAAGTTTAAAAAGTTTGTTTTTCTCTTTTTCAGCAGCATGGCCAGCCCAAGAACCAGGAAGGTACTTAAAGAAGTCCGGGTGCAGGACGAGAACAATGTGAGCGCTGCCCCCTGTCCGTGCTTTGCTCAGGGCCGCTGGCCCCCTGGGAGTGGCGCGGCTGTCGCGTCCCTCCTTGGCATAGCTGGTGGTTGGCGCGGCGCTCGCGCTGCACGGCTTTGCCGGGCGGGTTGGGGGCGTGCTGCCGACTGCCGGAGAGGGCCTGTTCCTGGTGCTCTCCAGGGCTGGGGGCTCCCGCCATGGTCCCCAGGGTGCGTCCACTCGGTCTTCCCGTCAGACGTTTCACCGCCTGGGAGGCTCTTTCCCTTCAGGCTTCGCCCCAGCCCCCTGCCTGGCCACTGGCTTGTTTGCGAGAGCTCTCGTCCAGGGCTGGCTCCTGCTGCCTGCCCTCTGGGGGTCACCTCTTGGGTCCTTGGGGGTCCCTGGACCGTGCCCCAAGCCACCTGGTAAATGATCTGTGGCCCTTTGCAGGTTTGTTTTGAGTGTGGCGCATTCAATCCCCAGTGGGTTAGTGTGACCTACGGCATCTGGATCTGCCTGGAGTGCTCGGGGAGACACCGCGGGCTTGGGGTACACCTCAGGTCAGTGTCCTGCCGTCCAGGCTCTGCGGAGACCCCGTGTCTAACCTGGCCCGCTCCAGTGACACCCTGGCACAGGGTTCCAGCCGGCTGGTGCTCGGCTCCGTGTGGCTCCTCAGGCTAATCCACGGCCCGGGTTTTGGCGGGGAGGCCCTGGGTGTCCCCAGTCCTTGGTGATTAGGTCAGGCCTCTGGTTTCCAGCTTTGTGCGCTCTGTCACCATGGACAAGTGGAAGGACATTGAGCTGGAGAAGATGAAGGCAGGTGGGAACGCCAAGTTCCGGGAGTTCCTGGAGGCTCAGGAGGATTACGACCCCCGCTGGTCCCTGCAGGAGAAGTACAACAGCAGAGCCGCGGCGCTGTTCAGGGATAAGGTGATGGCAGCCCCCGACTCGCGGGGGTCCGCCTGCCCCACCCCTCGCAGCAGCGGGACCGTGGCATTCAGTGGTTCGGGGAGTTAGAATCCTCCGTCTGTTCCGACGTGCCCGTCGGGGCACAGTTCAGGTGCAGACAGGGCCCCCGGCCCCTGCCTCCTCCAGGACAGCGTCTTCTACCCAGCGGGGAGACAAGTGACCCGTAGTTAACAGGCATGAAAGCCGTCCCCGACTCCAGGCTGAGGGACCTGATCCGTAGTGCCCCGTGCACCCCGGGTGCAGTACTGCTGGAAATCGGGGCCGTGGGGGGGGTTCCATGCGTCTGAAGTCAGAGCAGCACAGCTGCAGAGCTCACCAGCGCTGCCGTTCGTCACGGCCAGTAGGACCTGCTGTGTAGACCTGAGCCTGTGGCCGCCGAGGCCTGGGAGGGGGCTGCGTGTGGTGGTGGTCCGGGTGGGCCGTGGCTGGGTGCATTGCGCCTGAGGAGATGGGTCCACGGGCGGCACCAGGCATTCCGTGCTAACTACCTGTGTCCCCTGGGCAGGTGGCCACCCTGGCCGAAGGCAGAGAGTGGTCTGTGGAGTCCTCACCTGCCCAGAACTGGATCCCGCCTCAGCCCAGGATGCTGCCGTCCACCACCCACCGGTAGCCGCTCCCCTGCCTGCGAGTCAGGTCCCAGCCCTGTTCCCTGCCAGCCCCTGATCTTAGCCACAGCTCGGGGTCCCCATGGAAGCCTCGATTTCCTGCTGTCGTGGTAACAGCTGCAATTGTGAGCTGTTCCTTCCCAAAAGACAGTGGGAAAAAGGCTTTTTAAAATTGCTGAAACGCTTGTAAGCTTTTAGTAAAGATTCGACCAATGAAGACACGTGTAAAATAAAAAATAGGACCTCCCTGCTCCTCAGGGGAGAGCCCCACCCAGCCTTCTGGACAGCGCCAGAGGCCGGCCTGGCCTCAGGTGCTCTCGGGTCCTGCGAAGGCACCTCCCAGGTAGGCCACATGGTCCCAGTGGGCGCCAGTGGGGCTGCTGTGGTGCCGGCCAGGTCCTGCCTTACCCTCCACCCAGCGTTGGCGTCACCAACCTCTGGCTCTTGGTTTCAGAGGCCCCGGCCAGACGCAGAATGTGACTGCCGCCTCTGACAAGGCTTTCGAAGACTGGCTGAGTGACGACCTCGGCTCCTATCAAGGGTGAGGCCTCGAGAGCAGGGTCGGCTCGGGCAGGGCGGCCCTCCCGCGGCTCGGGCTGTAGGGGGGGGCTGCTTCCTTCCTGTGTGCAGCGCGCACTGCACGGGGCCCAACTTTGGCCAGCCCAGGTTGGAGCTGGGGGTCTTGAGTGTAGAAAAAACCTAATACTTAGGAAAAAATAATATATTTTTCTCCTGGAATCTACCTGACCTGCAGATGAGTTTTTATCCCTGAAGCTGTGTGAACTGTTTCGCTCTTTCTCCCAGTAACTCTCTGTCCAGGGTTCGGGGCTTGCTGAGGGGCCTCTGGCCACACGGCAGGGGGTCTTTTTAAACCGAGCGGAGAGGGCAGGACTCCGTGCGCTGCAGCTGAGCTGCGGAGGCTCACACCCCGCCGGGTGCACATGTGTGTCCTGTTCATGGTGGAGGTGGCAGGTCCCCCGGGGCCCAGCCGTGCCTCTGTCCCAGGTCCCAGGGGACGCAGGGCTCACGCCAGCTGCTGCTTTTGGTACTTTGCGTTCAGGGCCCAGAGCACTCGCTATGTGGGGTTTGGAAACACGCCGCCACCTCCGAAGAGGGAAGATGACTTCCTCAACAACGCCATGTCGTCCCTGTACTCGGTGAGGATGCTCGGGCCCCGCGGCACACGCCTCCCGTGGCAGGCCTGGCACGAGGGGCCGCCCGGAGCCACGGACAGGGGGACCCACGGACAGGGGGACCCACAGAGGGCTGTGCCAGCAGTCACAGACACACAGTGTAGTTGTGTTGTGAGGCCTTCCCTTACCATCAGTGAAGTTTTCTTCTGAAGTGTGGCTTGAATTACTTATACCTGGAATGTATTTAGTCACTTTCTTAACTTTAGGCACGTTTGTATACTTAGGACCTCACTCCGTCTGTTTCCCTAAAGAGCAGTTTCCTACGGAGCCCACGTCGCCCTCCTCTCGGGGAGAGTGCGGAGCGTGGCGGGCGGCCGGCTCCGGCGGGGATTCCGTGGCAGAAGTGGCACAGGGAGCCGCACTGGCGCTGCTGCGCTCCCCGGCTGGCCGTGCCCGGCCTGGGTGCCCCCTGCACCCTGAGGGCGCCTGGAGCTTGGTGCAGGTGTCAGGGTGTGACCCTGGCTGGCTGCCACTTTTACAGTCAGGGAAATAAATTTTGTCAAACTTCACCTTCCAAGGATAGTGCTACTATTAATGAAAAATGATTTTTACTCATTGCAGCATTGCTCTCTGCAACACCCTTGATCGCAAACAAGCTGCAGGCCTCGCCAGCGAGGCCAGTTAGAGCCAGGGTGGCTGTTCAGATGCTGCCACGTGAAGGGACGAGGAAGGTGTTCAGCAGCAACATGGCGGCCTGCAGCTGCAGGCGCAGAGGAGGGTGGGCGCCGCGTGTGAGAAGGGGCCGCACAGGAATCTGTTTCCGTGCTGCTGCGCTCGCAAGGGCACTGGGCAGACGGCCGAGGGCGTGGTCGGGGCTGACCACACAGGTGCCCGGCATCATCTTTCTGAACCGTGCACATTCAGTATTCCAAAAATGAATGACCTTTGTATTCCAAAATTGTCTAAAATGGATCTCTTCACCTCCAAGAGCCCCACCAGTGGATCTCGGGAGCTTGGGGGCGTGTAGCTTCCGGTTGCTCAGGGCAGCCGGTCACGTTCTCCTACAGTTCTTGCCAGACCTTCTCTAGGGAAGAAAAGCACGATTTAGCTACAGCCTGTAGGGTTTGTCCTGCATCTCTGTTCTCCAAAAACGGCTGAGTTTAGTTATCTCGAAAAGAGTAGGGGCCTCTGCATTTCTGTTACGAGGGAGAGAGTTAGTGGTCATTTAAATGAGTCATTTATATTTCTAAGTAGCTGCAGTTTACCTTGGAGCCTTAGGAGAAAGCAACCCTGACCGGGGATGGATAGCAGGCCCTGGTGGCCGCCGGCAGCCCCGCCCACGGCCATCCATCTGCTCCTCGGTTGGGGGCAGGAGAGGCGCCAGCTCTGGGCCTGCAGATGGGCCGAGGGCGGACGCTTTGCCACCCAGGTGCTCGTAGGATGAGCCTCGTTTCCGTGGTAGAAGCAGGAACAGCAGAGGTGTCTGAGGTGCCTTCTGCGCAGTCTCCCGTCAGGCTGGGCCTTGGCTGTGCTCGCCTGCCGTGCGCTGGGGCCGGGCGCAGCTGCGTGTGGAACTTGACCTGGGCTGTGTCTCTTGCATCCCGCAGGGCTGGAGCAGTTTTACCACTGGAGCCAGCAGGTTCGCCTCGGCCGCGAAGGAGGGCGTAAGTCACTGTCTCTAGTGTTCTGCTGGCCGCTGCTGGCCTGAGGTTCTGAGAGCCGTGGGGGCGTGTGGATGGGGGTCCCTGGGCGCCAGCCCTCCGTGCATGGGCCTGACTCCCCCAGCTAGGTTGGTCCTCGGGCCTTGACGGCTCTGCAGGACCACACGGCAGTTCTTGCTGTGGCTGGTGTCCCCCTCCGTGTCAGAGGTGGCCTTGCCCGCTGGGAGTGGGGGCAGATGTGGCCCCGACTCATCCCCAGGCCCTGCCCTGGCCTGGTGAAGTAGGTCATGGGAACCTTGTGCCCCTTAAGTTTCCGCTTCTGGGTCTTCGGAGTGGTGGTTTGATGGTTGGGATTTGTGCACCGCCCTTGCCTGCCCCGGGCCTGAGAGGAGGGGAGGATTTGGGATCAGCCAGGACGGCTGTAGCGCCTGAGGCAGGGACTTGGCGAGCAGGGGCAGCGAGGGGCAGGCCTGAGACCCGGTGAGGAGCCCTGGCCTGGGCTGGGCCGTGGTGTGGGAAGAGGTGTCAGGGAGAGGAGGGAGAGCCCAGAGCCAGGGCTGAGGGTCCAGGCCGAGGGCCCGGCCTGCTGAGCCAGGGCGCCTGGAGCTACCCCAGCAACGAGCTGGAAGCCTCCCGGGTGCTCTTGGCATGAGCGAAAATCAGTGAACAGCGGCCAGGTGCTCCCCACGGGCCTAACAGGCCCTGTCCTGGGAGGGGCCCAAGTCCTTATTAGCAGGGGGGGCCCTGCAAAGGGCAGTGGGCCGGGCGTCCAGGGTGCCAGCTCCCACAGCACCTGGCTTTGCCACTGGGCTGGTGCTGGCTGCTGCCAGGGCCTCTGCTTCCTTGCGTCCGAGGGCGGCTGTGGCCAGGGAGCTCCAGGAGCCTCCAGCTGGGTGTCCCTGGCCAGGCCCCTGCTCCTTCCCTCGAGTGTGAAGGCGACTGGGGTGCTGGGCCCTGGGCCGCCCAGGCCTTGTCCTCTGCACCGCACCGGGGGCCCTGGTCCTGCCACAGTCTGGAGCACGGCGTTGGCCCTGCTGTCCCCCAGCCCTGGCACGGCACAGGTGTGCCCTGGCCCCGGTCCACGCTGGGCTGGCGCTTGTGCTAACCCAGACATGGCCTGCGGCTGCTTTGGGCTCGCGAGAGCTGCTGCCGGGTAGGGGACGGGGCAGGAACCGAGTGCATCGGGTCCCGCAGGAGTGAGGCCGCGTGGCCAGGGCGAGACACTCGATTAAAGGGCTCTGTCTTTGTTTTCATTTTAGGCCACAAAATTTGGATCCCAGGCGAGTCAAAAGGTAACGCAGCAGCAGCTTTCATAGTCCGGTGCATTTTCAGGCCTGTGACACCACGTGGAGTGTCCGGGCGCTGCCTGGTTCCCCCCTCTCAGGCCACACCCACAGGCCACACCCACACACCCAGCCTAGAGGGAGGGACCTTCCTGGCATCGGTGTGGCCACCTCGTGTGCCCACGAGGTTTAGCAGGGGAGTAGGGGGCTGTGCGGCTCGGGCCCTGCAGGGCCAACTCGTCTCCCTGGCGGTTGGCAGCTGGCACAGGTGTGAGGCCACTGTGCGGTGACCACCCCCTTTGGGAGCAGGACGCCGGCTCAGCAGTCGAGCGTCACTGGCCCCCGCCCAGCCCTGCGCTGTGGTCAGCGCCTCCTCCCGCTGCAGGCGGTGGCGGCCTCGGGCCTGGGCCTTTCTCTCCCTCCTCAAGGCTCAGCTGGTGGCCCCAGTCCCTACGCGGTTGTTGGGGCTGTGGCCTCTGCAGGGCCCGGGGTCAATTGCCTGTGGGAGGCAGCGGCCTCGTGGGCTTTCCAGGCGTGGAGCTGTGGGTGGCCTTTCAGGACGTGCCCTCATCACCCAAGAGGTCCTCCCCCTGTGCGCTGCTAGTTGCGGCCCCAGGGACATTGCCCGGCTTCGTCCCAGGCTCCTGAGTCGCGTTGGCTCACGCGGTTCTGGAATGGGTCAGTGTGGAGCAAAAGCGCAGTCGGGCTCCAGGCAGGATGTGGCTGGCTCTGAGCCGCCCCGTGTGACACCACCCCCGTGTGACCCCCCCCCCCCCCCCCGCCATGCGCGTGGAGCTGCCTCCGGGTGTCGCTAACACTGCCTCCCACCTTGCTCTCTCTCCTGTCTCCCTGCCGTCGCGGTATAGTTCTGGGGTTACAAACAGCAGCCAGAGCCGGTAAAGCCCGTGTCTGCCCGTGCTCCGCGGTGCCTGCTTAGCATGCGCTCAGCTGCCCGTCTCCGCTCACGTGTGCGCAGACCCTGCTCCCTGGCCCGTCACGGCCGCAGCTCCTTTAAGATCCAGGACCCGGGCGCTGCCCGTGGAGGTTCTGGCCGGGCCTGGGGTTCCTGGGGCCGGGGCTGCTGGGTGAGATTTCCATTTTCATGGTTTAATTGCCTTGCACTGGATCCAAAGGAGTCTGTCCCGATGAGGAGACTCCTTCCTGTGTTGCGAAATTCTTCCCCTTAAATCTTTCATCTGTGCTTGTCCCGGCCTTGAGGGGAAGGGAGGCCCCCTCACGCCACGTCCCCAGGCCCTTACACTTCCAGGACACCAGCGTCACGAGAGGCCGAGCTCCGTCCCCAGCACCTGCTTCTGGTGGCCCAGCCTCTCTGCCCCCTTCCCTCCAGTGGGCTCAGTGCTGCTCCAGGAGGGGCGGGGGAGGCGCCCGCGTCGGTGAGGAGTGACCACCGCCCCTGTCGGCACTCGGGCTGAGCTCGGGCCGGCTGGCAGGTGGGGGTCGCTGTCGACTCTGGTCCTCACAGAGCTCACGGGCCCCGCCAGCCGCCCCCTGTGTCCGTGGCCCCTTCCTGCGAGAGTGTGGGCGGGCAGTGCTCTCGGTCTTCTCCGGTGGCGGCTGTGTGTGCACTGGGGAGTCCTGTGACCTGTGACCCTGCTCCTGTGTGCTTGCGTCCCGCTGCTGTCCCCTGTTGGCAAAGCTCAAGCTGCCCGTGGCGGGCCCGTGCTGCGCGTGCTGGCTGCGTCCACCGCCATGCGGGGCTCACGAGCCTCCCTCCCCACAGGCTTCGGAGCTGGGCCACAGCCTGAGCGAGAGCGTCCTCAAGCCTGCGCAGGAGAAGGTACCGGCAGCGGCCCCGGGGTGGGTGCTGCCGTCCCGCCTTTCACTGGGGAGGTGGCTGTGTGGGCGCTTGGTGGGCCCGGGGTGCCCGGGGTGGCGCCTGTCCAGCACCCGGGGTTGCCCGGGTTCCAGACTCAGCCTGGCCCGGTGCCCGCTCCTCTGCCCCGCCTGGCTGCCGTGCGCAGGGGGACCGGGGTGGTGCCAGCCCGTCCCCGGGAGGTATGGCTGACGCAGGGATGTGGCTCAGGCCAGCCTGGCCATCAGCCCCACTAGCTCGTCCTCTCGGCACCGCAGGAAGTGGCAGGGCCCCCAAGGAGCTGCTCAGATGAGCTGGTGTCATCCGTGATGTGTGTTGTCGTCTGTCCCCAGTGGTCGGCCGGTGCCACGTCTTCCAGACCTTACCGTGGCACAGTGTCATGATGCTAAAATCATTCTGGGGCCACCGCAGAGCTTTTTGGGACCCACGTGATGGTGGTTCCCTGCGCTTTTCTGAGGCTTTAATTGGCCTCTTGCCCACGGCCAACGTCGTGTTTTAATCTGCGCAGGTGAAGGAGGGGCGGATTTTCGACGATGTGTCCAGTGGGGTCTCTCAGTTGGCGTCCAAGGTAGGGCAGGCCCCGCTGGCGTGCGGGCACGGCCAAGCCAGTCTCCACATCCACGGCGGCGCGGGGCACCAGGGCCGGGCACGTCCTCGGCGTGAGCAGGGCGAGTCCTCGGCTGCCCCGAGGCCTGAGGGATGTGGAGGCAGCTTGCGCGGGGGCTGCTCAGCCGCTAACTCGCGTCTCTCCCTCCCCTCTCGCTGCCGCTGGCCTTTCCCGCGGTAAGTGCCGGCGCCGTCGCGGGCTGTGTGGGGCGTGCGTTTCGCTGTGTCCAGCAGGACAGCAGGAGGTGCCGTGTGGACGGGAGGAGGCCCAGGGGACCTCGCGTCCACCGTGTGAAGAGCGGGCTGTGTCTGCGGGGGGCCTGCCTTGCTTCTCCCCCCGTGTTTGGGCACAGCCCGTCTGCACACGGGCTGTCCTGGCTGCAGCATCCCGCGTTTGCCTGAGCTCTGCGTGTGTGTTGTGTGCCGTGTGCCGTGTGCCGTGTGCCGTGTGTGTGAGGCTCCTCTTATTTCTAGATCTTAAGCTGGGTCTTCTCAGCAGGGTGGTGTCAATTGGGTTGGGGTCTCTGTGAGCAGCCCCTGTCCCCGTCTCCTTCCAGGTCCAGGGAGTCGGCAGTAAGGGATGGCGGGACGTCACCACCTTTTTTTCTGGGAAGGCAGAGGACTCCTCGGATGGGTAAGCCATGTCCCCACCCAGCCCCGTGCCCCGTCCTCCCACAGCCTCCAGGTGAATGGCATCCCTGCTGGCGGGGGCGGATGGATGGTGGCGCCGGGATCACCAGGCAGAGAGGCCCCGGTGCCCTGGGGGTGCAGAGAGGCCCATCTGCTTGCTCTGTGGGTCCCACGGGAGCCACCACCTCCCAGGCTGGGTCACGGGAGCCTAGAGAGGGGCCCTGCTCCGCGAGTCCACCATCCCCGGGCCCTGGGGGGGGGAGGTGTTGGGCAGGGGTGTCGGGGGACACTGGAGGGCACTGATGCCCGGACCCGGGTCAGGGCACGGTCCCTGCCATGGCAGAGGCCTCTCTCCTCGGGTGTGCAGACAGTGGTGTGGTTGCAGCTGGGCAGGGCAGGTCCTACCTGTCCCCTGGCCTCTGTCCCCAGTGCCAGGCCACCCAGCCCCGTGGAGATGGTCTCACCACAGTTGGGAGCTGGTAGAAAAGGAGTTTTTCTTTCAAATTCTCCTCCAGTGGGGGCGATCGGTGGGATGTGGGCTCTGGCTCCCTGGCGATGTCCTCTGCTCCAAAGTGCGAGAGACACAGCTCCCACCTGCTGTGGCTGCTGCCAATCGCGAGGGCGGCCTGGGGTCACTCCCCCGGCAGAGCTGCCGGGGGCCGGGGTTCTGAGTGGGGGGCTGGGCTGGGCTCCGGGCTCAGCTTGCCGGCCCTGGAGTCTGTTCTCAGCCCACAGGCCGAGAGCAGCCCAGGCTGTCAGGGCCCCGCGGGGCGATTTCCGGTTTTGTAATAGCTGCTCAGAGTTCCCCCCACTTTTAAAAGACCCCCAGAGGGCCACGGTTACCAGAGCAGCGGCGGGGACAACTCGCAGAGCAGCGCCATAGACCAGAGCTTCTGGGAGAGCTTCGGAAGCGCGGAGCCCTCCAGGGCCCGCAAGTCCCCCAGCAGTGACAGCTGGACGTGTGCTGACACCTCGACGGAGAGGAGGAGCTCGGACAGCTGGGAAGTGTGGGGCTCGGCGTCCAACCACAGGAACAGCAACAGCGACGGCTGGGAGAGCTGGGAGGGCGCTGGCGGGGAGGGCAGGGCCAAGGCCGCCAAGAAGGCAGCGCTGCCGCCGTCTGCGCCTGCGGACGAGGGCTGGGACAACCAGAACTGGTAGGGCCCTGCACGCCCCAGCCCTGGCACCCCCGTCCCTGCGTTTGCACTCTGCCCTTCCTCCCCGCTCCCGTTGGACGAGAAACGGCCACCCAGCGTGCACACGGCTCTCAGGAGGCAGGGCCCTGGGGCTGGGGACTCGGGTCGGTGCCGTCTGGCCAGGGGGGCTGGCTCACTCTCCAGGCCCGTGTGGGGGACGCCTGCCCATCCCGCACCCTCTGAGTCGCCTCCTCGGACTCGGGGGGGTCTCGGGACGGGTGCTGTCCGCTGCCAGGCGGTGGGTGCGGGCGCAGAGCCCCGGGACCAGCCGGCAGCCGATTCACCAAGAGGCATCCCCGGGGGCTGGGACCACGTCACGTGCAATGCTGTTAGCGATGAGTTCTTCCTTTTCGTTGAAATGTTTTTTTTTTTTTTTTTTTTTACCGTTAAAGGTGTGCTCTGGTTGTTTTTTTCTTTTTGAAGAAAATGTCTGAAGTTTTAAAGGTGGAAATACCGAAAGCAATACCAGAGCTGACACTGCCGTCCGACCACCCTTCCCTCCGCCCTGCCGCGCTGCGCTTGGGGCTGCGGTGCCCGGTCGCCGTCTGCGGGGCCCTGGCGTGGTCGGGGCCTGGGCTCCTGGGCTCGTCCTCTGGGATTCAGCCTCCTGCGGAACGGGACAGGCCTTAGACGAGGGGTCCTGGTACTGCTTCCCCTCGGTGGCTGGCGTGTGGGGGGCCGGTGCCCTCGGCTGCGGTTGGGTCTGAGGGCAGCGTCCAGAGGCTCAGAGTGATGAGGGCCAGCACAGAGGTGTCACAGCGGACCAGCCAGCAGGACCGAGGAGGGGTCTCTGCTGGGCAGGGCTGTGTCTTTCTCAGGCTCAGGCTTGGGAGATAGAACTGCTCGAGGGGCCCAGTGAGGGCTGTTTGGACCCCCGTCTCTCCACTGGCACCCTGGCGTCGTCAGCACAGGGCGTGTTCTGTTCCGGGCAGCCCCGAGGGCTGTGTTCTGTTGGGGGGTCCGCCTGCTCCAGGGAGGCCGTGGATGCCAAGTGCAGTGAGTAGGGGGCTGTGCTTTGAGCTTTGCTGTAGCAGAGGGTCCCAGCACTGCCGGCCACTGTGGCACTCGGGGATTTGGTGGCCCAAACCCTCCCAGCAGTGCGGACCGGTGGAGCTGAGGACGCAGGGCCCAGCCTCGCAGAACGGTGCCTGTGGGGCCCTGGCCAGGGTTAAGGGGCAGGAGCACCGGGTGCCTGGCAAACCCCACAGCCCCCCACACAGGCGCTGCAGATGTGAGGGGAGGAGGGGACCCGGGCAGGTGCGGCCAGTGGGGGTGGAGCACATGGTGGGGGTGGTCCCAGCCCCCCAGCGGGGTGTCACTGTGACTGAGGACCCAGTCTGCCCCCTACATCTGAGCCAGGCCTTCAGGGGGGGTGGACAACTGGGTGACCCTGGCATACTCTCGGGCCAGCAAGCTGGGGAAGTGGGGGCATCAGTGACCCTCGGCCTGCGGAGGTGGACAGTGGCTCCTGTGGACGGTGCCAGGGGCCTGGGTCAGGAGGGCCCCTGTGTCCCAGAGACGCTCCGAACCCATACCAGGGGAGGCGGCTGGGGAAGGCAGCGTGGAGGGGCGGGAGGGGCGGACCCACAGCTGGCTTTGCGGAGCCTCCACCTCGACCAGACACATGCGGCCCCATCTGGGGACCCAGAGACCTGGCGCGGCTGTGTCCCGCTCTGAATGGGTCGTCGTGTCTGCCCAGCGCACCCAGCCTGGTGCTCAGTGGGGCCGAAGAAGCCCAGTTCTGTCCCCCGTTTCCAAAAATAGCCGCCCCCAGCGCAGAGCCCCAGAGGCTTGCTGGGAGCACCAGCTCTCACCAGAGCCCCGAGGTCGGCTCAGGGCCCCCCGCCCCCTTCATCCCCCACCACAGGAGTCAGCCCGAGCACGAGGGCCCAGGCAGCACACGCACAGGCACGGCTGCGCACACGTGTGCACGCACACACTTCCCATTTGGAATTCCCCACGCAAACTCCCCAGTGTGGACGTGCCAACCCAGCAGTGCCCTTGGCAGCTGGGGGAGTCTGCAGCCGCGCGGCTGCTTCTCCCGGGGCCTGCGCTCGGGCTGGGAATCCAGGTCAGCTGCCAAGGCCGGGGCGGGTGGGCAGCTGCGGTGTGGGCTCCGCGCCTCCGGTCGCCAGTGGGTGGTTGTGCCCTCCTGTTGGCTGGCCTGTGCCTCCCTCCAGGCAGGGGTCTCCTCACTGAAGCCACTGGGTGGTCCTGTTGCTGTGGACCCCTGGGAGGCCAGGTTCTCAGCCGCCAGGCGGGGTCTCATCTTCCCGAGATCCCCCCAAGTGGGGCTGGGTCCGCGTCCGCCTCGGGCCCCTGCAGCAGTTGGGGTGGAGGAGGAGGTCGGCTGGTCACTGGCGTCAGTCCTGACCACCCTGTCTGTCCCCGCAGTGAGCGGCGTGAGGCTGTCCGTGCCACTGGCTACAGAGGAAGTGGAGAGGGTTGGAGGGGAGGGGCTTGGCTGCCTGGTGCAGGTGAAGCCCAGGGCGGGCGAGGGCCTGCGTCTCCCTCCCCTTTGCTGGGACTGGTGCCAAGCACGGTCAGCAGGTGCCCCTGGGCCCTGCCTAGGCCGGCCGCTCCCCTTGCACCAGCCCTGCATCCCACCTCCGGCCCCCTTCGTGTCTGCACCCTTTTCCTCTCCGCCCGGCTAACGAGACGTCCACAGCAGGAGAGCAGGGCCTCCAGTGGTCCCCACTGCTGCATCCCCCGCGGGCCACTGCACCCCCACGGGCCGCTGCACCCCCACGGGCCGCAGTGCGGAGGGTGCTCGCTGCCTACTTCCTGGAGAAAAGGGGGGCTCCCTCCCCAGCGGAGTCGGGGCCTTGTGGGCTTTCAGCATGCAGCCGCGAGCAGCCTCAGCACAGGCCCAGCCACGGACATTCCAGACACGACAGTGGCGCTGGCTTTTAAAAACGTTTTGAAAATTGAGGTTTAACCCACACAGAAAAGCACACAAATGTCACGTGTCGTCGTGTGAACGGGCAGGACGGGCCTGCAGGCACAGCACCTCCGGCCCCGTCCTCCAGCGACAGCCACCTTCCTGACCTCTCACCCCAGAGGTGAGGGCGCCTGTGTGGACTCACGCCACGCACGTCCTTGGTGTCTGTCTCTCGGGGAGCGTGAGTGAGGCCCGTCCACGTGCGTGAGAGCAGTCCCTTCCGCGCCGGGCAGGGTTCCGCCAAGGACCTTCCACGCTGGGCTGATCCCAGCCGTCGGTGGGCGCCGGAGTTGTTTCCCGCGTGGGGCTGTCGTGACGGACGCTGCCTTCACACCCGCGCACGTCCCCGGGTGTCCGTGTGTACACCCAGCAGGAGACGCGCCAAGTCACAGAGCGCACGTTCTCCGCATTAGTAGAAAATATCCAGCGATTTCCCAGAGAGGTCGTGCGATCCATACTCCCACCAGCAGCGTACGAGGGCCCCTGACTCAACGTCTTTGCCAACACGTGGTGTCAGCACTTGGAGCCGAGCTGGCGGAGGTTTAGCAGCGCCTGGTACCTCTTTACTGAGGTGTAATTTACATGAGAAACAGTCGCCTTTCGTTAGTGTAGTGCGGTGAGTGTCAGCAAAGGCATTCGATCCTGTGACACGGCCACGATCCGGGTGGAGAACAGCGTCACCTGCCCAGTCAGCCCCCCGCCCACCGCCCGCAGCCCCCAGCCGTTCCCTGTCCCCTTCACCTTTGCACAGTGTCACACACAGGAGTGAGCAGTCACAGCTCAGGATAGTGCCTTTGAGATTCACCCATGTTGAGGTGTCGTAAGGGACACATGCTTTTTACTCCCCAAGGACAAATCCTCTCAATGCATCGCCCTTTCTGGGGAGGCCCTCACAGCCTTCCAGCCCGACCCCCCACTTCCCTCTGTCCCGCCGTGGGGTCTTGTTCGGCTTGAAGCCTCCGGGTCTGGGGTCCTCACAGCTGTCACGGCTGGGTGCCCTTCCCCTGGGTGGCTTCTCGCGTGACTGTGTCGGTTCCTGCCTCCGAGCACCTGCAGTGCACCTGGCCATGGGGGATTCTGTGTCCCCAGGACGGTGCACGTCCCCAAGTCACCCTGGCCCTGCCATCTGGGGGCACTTCTGTCTGGGTGAGCGGGCACCCAGTGGGAGCCCCCGAGTTGGCCCTGGGCCTGCTGGGCCCTGTATTCCACAGGGGCACCTCTCAGTGGGGTCCCAGAGGTGGCAGAACCACCCCTATCCCCCTCCGTGTCCCAGAGGTCTGGGGACCACAGGGGAGGCCAGGCAGCAGCCCCAGTGAGGCAGGAGCGTCCCTGACCCTGTCCCTCTGCAGCCTGCCCAGCCCTCTGCCCTGATGGCTCCCCACCCCCACCCACAGCACCCTGGGGACACTAAGGACGTTTGGGCAGGGCTTGCACCTCCACAGAATTGTCCCCACGAGGTTGGCAGGGCGGTGTTAGTCCTGCTTCTCAGTCCGGGAAACTGAGGCTTGTCCAAGGTCACGGCCAGGACGTGGCAGAGCAGAGGCAGGGCTGTGGGCCCTGGATCCCCCGGCCCTTGTGTGAGGCTGCCTGCGGACCCGGGCTTGCGGGTGCAAGGTGCTGGGCCTGGGGTCCTCTCTGTGGGGCCTGAGAGCCGAGCCCCGGAGGGAGGGACTGAGGGTGGACGCTCGCCAAGAAGGGGTCTGTGCCCCAGGGTGTGGGGGTGGGTCTCACCTGAGGCCCCAGTGAGTGAGCCCTCGGGGCTGTGTCCGCTGGGGGTCTGCTGGGGACACGGGAGGGGGCAGGAGGGGGACGGGGCAGGCGGGGACAGCAGGACGGAGAGCAGCTGACTTGAATCAGGCCTTGGAAGGGGCTGGAGCCTGCGCCCCGGGGCCTGCTGGCAGCTCTGATAAGCGCCCGTGTAATGAGATTTCACCCTTCACTTTGTGCCGGTTCGCGCGGGGCTTTGAGGGCCGAGCTGGCGCCTGCAGCTCTGTGGCTTGACGGGGGCAGGGACAGGCGAGTGTGGGTCCTCAGGCGTGTGGGACGTGGGGCGGCGACCCACAATGTGTGGCAAAGGGGACTCGTCAGCGTTTTCCTGGGAGGTGGAAACAAGCCGCGAGGGCCGGGAATGGCGGCGCAGAGAGGGGTGCTGGGGGCCGTGGGCCTGTGGTGCGGGGCTGAGGGGTGCAGCCCGCCCGTCTCTGGGATCCCCGAGCTGGGGCTGGGGGAGGCTGCACCCCCAACGTGCAGGATTCGCCGGGAGGGCGGATGCCAGGCCCGGGCTGAAGCCACCCCCGCCCGGCCCGCAGACCCTGCGCCGCGGCTCCCGCCGCACTCCCGACCGCCGCCCGTCCCTCCCGGCGCCGTATCCTCCTGAGTCTCAGGGACGAGTCTCTGTCTCTGGCTCAGCCCCGCCGTGTCCCGCCAGGGTTCGAGGCGTGGCCCCTACACTCTGTGTCAGCCACGGGCAGCCTCAGCTCCGCTTGCCTGCTTCAGACACGGAGTTTCACAGATTAGTGACATTTCCCGTGGGTGGAACGAGGCCGTCCCCATCGGCGTATTTTTGCGCCTGGGCCTCGTCCTGCCGGGTGGGCTGGGCCTGGCTGTCGAGGCCTCAAGTCCGGCTGCTCCTGCTCAGCTGCCCTGCGGTTCCAGCTCCAGACACTGCAGGCCGTGCGCAGTGACACCTGGGGACCAGGACGGGGGCCGCGAGCTCCCTGCGGCATGGCCCTGGCCACTGTCCCTGGCCCTGCTCCAGGAAGGAAGGGTCACGGAGTCCGCGGGTGGACAGGCAGGTGCGTCAGGGGCTGGGCAGGCTTTCTGGAGGGGGGCAGGCCCTGGGGGCGCCCCCCTCCCTGCGGCCCAGCCAGGCCGAGCGCCCTGGAACTGAGCAGCCTGCAGGCGTCTGCAAGGGTCCTCCGTGTAGACAGGGAGGGAGAAGCTACTGTCCTGTCTGGGGCTCATCCGGGTGGCCGGGGGGGGAGGGCCCAGGGCCTGGCTGTGCACGGTGGCTCAGCACCCTGAGTGTCGCTGCCATCGTCCCTGCCTTGCAGGGTGGGTCTGGAGCCTTCCCTGGCACCATGCCGAGTCTGGGTCAGGGGAGAGCAGGGAGAGGGTCCGTGCAAGGAGGGAGTCCTGGGCAGGTGCGTGTGCACACGGCGGAGCCCGCAGAGCCGTGCTGCGGGTGGCGGCAAACAGACGCGGCTGGGACGCAGGCGGGGTAAGGAAGCTGGTGCAGGGGCACACCCTGCGTGGGCCACGGCCAGGCAGAGCAGACCACGGGCGTCAGCGTCCCTCTGGGCGGGGGTCACGGCTGGCGGGACCGGCAGGGGCTCCTCGGTGCTGGCCGTGCAGCCGCGCTCAGTCAGGGCTCGTGGGCGCTGTGTGCATCACCCCGCCAGGCAAATGCCAGCAAATGTCAGCAGGATTACGGGATGGCGGCTCCGTCTGCAGCCAGGAGTGCAAACACATGCCCGCAGGGAAGGCACTTGGGCTTTGTCTCCTGCTGGGCAGCACCTGAGGCCGTGCGCGTCCCGCGGAGGGTCAGGAGGCCGCTTTGGTGGGTTGCGACCAGCATCTTCTGCAGATCGAAACAGAAGATGCCGGAATAAAAGCTGCGTTTATTGCTGCGTGAGTCTGTGTGCGCACTGGGCACGTCGCCCGGCACCAGCAAACAGTTCCCACAAAAGGCCAGACATGAGGTCTCTGGTCTGTGGCCATAGCGAGAAACCCGCAAGCGGCTGCGTGAGGCTGAGCTGGGCCCGCGACCGCAGGTGCGGCCGAGGACGTGGGTGACCGGCTTGCAAGCGTCTGTGGTGCAGAGTCTGGAAACTGTGACGCTGCCTCTCCCCACGGGCACCGACCGCCACGCAGCCCTCGACAGGTGTGCACCCCAGAGTGCTCCGGGCCGGCCTTGCGTTGTAGGGGCTGGGTGATGCCACCAGGGGCCGATGCCACTGAAGCACCCTCAGGAGGGGCCCATCACCCTGGCAGGGCCACACGGGAGCCACAGGAGACAGAAGGGGCGAGGGAAGCCCCGCCGGGCCTGGTCGCAGGGCAGGGTGAGCAGCAGGAGTGACTGTCACTCCCAGAGACACAGCCGTGGGCCAGGGTCTGCCCAGGAAAGGTGGGCCCCGGGCAGGCTGTCCACCCACACGACGTCGAAACAGCACAATACACAGAAAAAAGAAATACGATTAATACAGAGAAGTGAGAACAGACGCCCACATATGCCTGTACACACACACACGCGTGCACACACGCACACGCAAGCACCTTCATCCTTAATGACCGAAACTGGACACAGTCCCTGGACAGGTGACGGTAATAGTGTTTCAGTTTATTCAGACAGAACACTATGCAGTGATTTTAAAACACACGAACAAACAGCGATGAACTACTGACACGCACAGTACCACGGATGAGCCACAACAACACGCGTGTCGTGAGAGAAGCCAGAGAGCGGACTCCATGGCGTGACTCTGCCGACGCGGCGGGAACAGCAGGGCCAGTCTAGCGCCCAGGCCAGAGCCGCCGCCGCGGGGCCGGGGTGCAGGCGGGAGGGCCGGGGGCGTCCTGGTGGCGTCTTACACCTCCAGTGGGGTCTTGGATCCGTGGGGTCCCCACTTATTAAAATCCACTGAGGCCTAAGACCACACGTTTTGCCACGTGGAGATTCTACCTCAATTTAGAAAAGCAGCGTTGGAGCCAAGGTGCCCACGGCACTGTCTGGCTAACTCGGTGCGGTCATTGTTCTTTTTTTGGATTCTGACATTTTCCTGAACCTCAAGAAACACCCACAAAACCCAAGAAAGGGGAAGGAGTCTTCACCCCGCCGAGCGGCTGCCCCCGCAGGAGCACCCGGCCCCTCCGAGCCCTCCTGACCCAGAAAAGAACCCCCGCGGCCGCCCCGCACATCCAGCAGCCGGAGCCGCTCCGCGACGCCGACGCAGGAGCTTCTCTGAAATCCCGTCCGTCTTCCTGGGCACCAGAGGCTCCACTCGGGTCCCTTTCTCAGGCGCCCCAGGACGGGTGAGCAGCAGCTGCGAGCGTCTCCTCACCGCACGGCCTGGGCCCTGCGGACCGGCGAAGGGACCCCACGGTGGCAGCATCCAGTGGGCACTCGCGGTGCGTCCTGCTCCGAGGTCACGTAGTTATTCATTGACTCCCCCGAGCACCTCGAGCCCAGGCGCTACCCAGCAGAGGCGGCCCCAGCGCCGGGATCCGGGCTGGACGGGGTATGGGGAGAGGCGGGAGTAGGAAGCTTCCTCTGGATTCTTGGAATCACGTGCCCACCCCGTGGGACATGGGGGGCGTCAGGCACTCTGTCCCCAGGGCCACGCCCCAACACCCCTGCCCTCCTCCACTGCCTGCGGCTCTGCTGGCCCCGGGAGGATGAGCTGTTCCCCCCCACAGTGTTCCTGGGGGCTTCCTGGCCCGAGGGTCCCAGCGTCTCCAGGGAAGCTCTCTCCAGGCCTCCCCACGGTGACCGGGCAGGAAGTCCTTCCTCGAGTCTATCTGGAGCCCCAGAGAGGTTCTCCTGGGCTGTGCGCAGGGGCAGAAACCCACAGGGTACCAGGGGAGCCCCGAGGGGAGCCCAGAGTCAGGGCCTGGCACTGTCCGGGGTCCCCATGGCCCTGCGAAACCACAGAATACGAGTGCCCACGGGGCCTGGTGGGCCTCTGGGCCCCACGAAGCACTTGGCACTTGCCGCCTGTCACAGCCCCCCTATGACGCCAGCGTCCCCTCCGCCGTGCGGCACCTGCCACCCGATCCTCCTCCCAGGGGGCCAGGTCCACACAGCCCCCTTTTTCAGGGCCCCTCGGGCATGAAACTTAGGTCCTCACTAACTTACCCCCAAACAGAAACTCCTGGCATGAGGTGGGGGTCACTGACTCAACTTGATGGGGTCAGAGGGCAGCCCGAGGGTGGGAGGAACTGGCCGGCCAGGTGCGGACTGGGGGCCAGGCCCCAGCCAGGGGAGGGGCATTTGGGGTGGAAAGGGCCGGAGGTCTCTGGGTCCTGGGACGGCCGGGCCCTGCTGGGTCAGTCACCTGCCGAGAGCCGGGGACAGCGGCCCATCTGCAGGCCGGGAGGTCAGCGTGTCACGGGCTCCGGAGAACCTGGGTGGGACGCGGCCTGTGACACTGCCCTGTGGGCAGAAACAATGTCCACGGGCCACAGCCCCACCGGCGCCAGCGCCCACGCTGCGTCTCCGCAGGAGGCCACGTCCCTTCCCGGGGCCGCCTTACAGCAGACTCGGAAGATGGGGGCACACGCAGCCCCTCAGAGTCCAGGGAGGAGCCGGCGCAGCCCCGGGCCGGCCACTGTGGACGCTGCCGGGTCCTACGGGCGCCGGCGCAGGGTTCTGGCTCGCCTAGATCATGCCGGCCAGCCAGGGCGGCAGGAAGAGGCCCACGGTCCCCAGCAGGCAGACGATGACAAACATCCACAGGAAGATGCGGTCGATCACCATGGCCACGTACTTCCAGTCCTCCTTCACCTGCAAGCAGACACGGGTCACGCCCTGCACGCCCTCCGCCTCCCGAGCAGCCAGAGAACTTTCTGGAACCTGGTGCTGCGGGGGCAGGTTCTCGCTGCCCGTCCTCTCGCCCTCTCGACCCTGACTGTGAGTGCGGCCCCCCAGCACACCTGTGCCCAGGTGGCACGCGGAGGGGCAGGAGACACCTGTGCAGCTGATGACGCCCACCTGGCAGAGTAGCCGCAAGGGGGTGGGGCAACATCAGCACCACAGGGCGTGGCGAGGGGGGGGTGCGGGGGAGGTGCCAAGGCCGGCCCGCAGCGCCATCTAAGGCACCTGTGTGGAGAATTCTAGAATTCAGACTGGGCAGAGCTCCCACGGTGGCCCAAGCAGCCGCCAGGCCACCAAAGGAGCCAGGATTCCATGAGTGTCCCCCACCCTGGGAGGTGAGTGTCCCCGGGAGGTCCCAGGGCGCAGGCACCTCCCCGTGGAATCTGCCCCCACACGTCCACTCGGCTCTGCAGGGGGCCCGGCAGGCGCAGCCCCGCGGAGCCAGCAGTGCCGGGCGTGGGGCCCGGCTGCCGTGGAGAAGCCCCACGCCCGGCCCACAGCAGGCGAGGCCCCGGGGGCAGGACGCCCTCCGAGCACACCCGCCACCCGCGGTCACACGCTGACCCGCACCGGGACAGTCTGTTTACGCACAGGGACACGGAGTGGCTCGGGGCAGGCCCACGGTCACATACGGGCTGGGACGGCGGATCCCAGCACAGCTCCAGGTCCCCCTCCTGCCCCCACCTGGGCCTGACTTGGGGCGCTGCCCCCGTGACCCCTGCGGGCGGAGGCTCCCAGAAGGCCCGGCGAGGCGGGAAGTGCCTCCTGCCCCCGCAGCCCCCGGGGTGCCACCCTGTCCCTGCTCCCCGGCTGTCCTGCGTGGATGTGCCGGCAGTTGTCCCCAAGGACCTCGACCGCACCCCAGGCTCCATCAGCGCTGCCTTCAGGACGGGCCGCGGGGGGCGTCCGGGGTCTGAAGCCCGTGGACGTGGGAGTGACCGGACGAGGACGCGGCCGGCCAAGGCTCAGGCCGCTGAGGGACCGGAGGGCCCCGCAGGCTGGCGCCAGGGGAAGAGCTTCGCTTTCCCGCGTTGGGGGCATCTGCCGGGATTCTTTAAAGTCATCACAGGTGTCCTGGTGGTTTTGAACCCAAATGGCCTGTTTGTTTAGGGGAAACCTGGCTACTTATAAATGGAACGTCCCAGCTGGGACTCTCGCCCAGGAAGGCAGTGCAGCCGCCCTGGGCCTCATTCTCCAGTTTGCCTTTGATTCCCCGCTCTGCGCGCCAGTTCCGCCGACAGAGATGAAACATGGCACGGACCAAAGCCTCCCTGCTGTCCCCGCGGCCGGCCTCGTGACCTGGAACCCGCCAGGCAGATAAAGGCGGCCCCAGGACGGCTGTGCTGACGGACACGGGCCGCGGCCGGGTTTTGTTACAATTTTGATTGAACTTGTACAAGCATCCGCCAGCCTCAGCCCCTCTCACAGCCTCCTCGGGGGCGAGGGCTGCGGCAAAGCGCATCCCAGAGCTTCTCCCAGGCTGGTCTCCGAGACCCTGAACGTTCCAGAAACCTGCAGAATGGCTTCGCAGCTTCCTGGGATGCAGTGGGATGCTATGAGGGGCGAGCCCCTTTCTCCCTTCTCGGGGTGTGAGCAGGAGCCCTCTCCAGGGTGTCAGACGGCGGGGGCTCTGGCCCCTTCAGAGAGGGTCGGTCCTCGGGGACACAGAAGCCAGGGAGGAGATGAGGGTCAGGTGGGACAGTGACAGGCACCAGCCAAGGGGAGGCAGACGGCCAGGACTGGTGACCACAGAGGCCTGAGGTCAGGTGGCTACAACAGCCCAGCGACCTGGACCACCCCTCACAGGTGGAGCCCCAAATGCCCACCCAGCCCTCCTGGACCCTCAAGGGCCTGGCTGACCCGGGGGTACGACCCCAAGAGCCTGAGTGACCCCCTCTGTGTGACGGGTAGGACAGAGAAGAGGGACACCACTGTTCCTGAGGCATGCTGGAAAGACGGCACTGGGGACCGTCCCACTACCAGCCCCTGAGGCTCACCGTGTCCTGGCACTCGGAGGGGAGGCACCGCCATCCACGCCCCTCTGGCCACTGTGGGCCACCTGCCCCCACTCAGCCCAGGGACTGCACGCTCGGGAAGAGGCTGCGGGGGCGGAGCTGCGCACCCCAAACCCCAGCAGCCCGAGGGCGGGGCCCCGGCTCCTGGGTTACTCAGCAACAGAGACCCACTCGCTCCTGTGGGCCGGCCCCTCCCGGAGCAGGGAGCAGGGACTCACCGAGAAGTCTGTGTCTTCCGCCTTCAGGTGGTCTGCGATGTACTGGACGCCCTCGACCGCCCGCGTCAGCGCCGGTGACAGGGACAGGGGCAGGGGTGGTGCTCTGACGCCGCGGGCTTTGAGCGTGGCATCTGGGGACGCTGTGGGTGGCTCCTTCTTGCACGTGCACTTGCACGGAGAGGGCTGGTCTGGGGGCGGGAGCTCGGCTGAGTGAGCCCTGCGGGAGGCCGGGGGGCTGGCCACTTGGGCCTCGGCCTGGAAGGCAGCGTCGTCTCGGGGGACGCAGTACTGGATGCTCCGAGACCGGCAGCGGCCACTGCCCTCCACGGCTTCGCCGCGGCTGGACACGTGCTGGACACTGAGGGACCTGGCTTTGGCGAGCCCTGGGGCCTGGGCGCCGCGGGGTGGGCAGGGGCGGGGGCCGGCCTTCTCGGCCTCGGTGGGCTGCAGAGTGGGGAGGGGGTCGGAGGGCGACTCGCAGGCAGGCTCGGGGCCGGCGGGCGCGTCCGGTGGGGCACGGCAGGTCGGGGAGGGCGGCGGGCCCTGGCTGTGGGTGCCGCCCAGGACGGGGGGCTCCCCCTCGGGCCCGGGCCAGGGGCGCGGGGCGTTGGCCATCTTGTGCATGGACTCGATGAGCCGCCGGCAGTTGTCCTTGACCGCAGACGGCCGCTTCATGAGCAGCAGGCGGGGCACGATGTCCAGGAAGACCCTGCGCACCCAGGTGGGCATGGTGTGGGTGCGCGGCGAGCGGTGGTGCACGTTGAGCACGAAGACGGTGATGACGATGGACAGGGTGACGAAGATCATGGTGAAGAGCAGGTACTCGCCGATGAGCGGGATGACCAGCGAGGTGGACGGGATGATCTCGGTGATGAGCAGCAGGAAGACGGTGAGCGACAGCAGCACGGAGATGCACAGCGTGACCTTCTCGCCGCAGTCGGACGGCAGGTAGAAGACCAGCACGGTGAGGCAGGAGATGAGCAGGCAGGGGATGATGAGGTTCACCGTGTAGAAGAGCGGCAGCCGCCGGATGACGAAGGCGTAGGTGATGTCGGGGTAGACCTCGGCACAGCACTCGTACTTCCTGGTGTTGTAGGTGCCCACCGCGTCCACGATGACCCACTCGCCGCTCTCCCAGAAGTCCAGCTGGTCCACGCGGCTGTGCATGTTCACCAGGTCGATCTTGGCCTTGTCGTAGGTCCAGGAGCCGAACTTCATGGTGCAGTTCTGCTGGTCGAAGGGGAAGAAGGTGACGTCGATGCTGCAGGAGCTCTTGTAGATGGCCGGTGGCGTCCACTGCACCCGCCCGTCGTGGAACAGGTGGGCCTTGGTCAGGTGGGTGACCGCGAAGTCCCCGTCCGCGCTGGGCAGGGAGAGGCAGAAGGGAGGGTGTTAGACACACCCCCCGACCGTGCCCCCGTGTCATGGGCGAGCACAGAAAGGCCAGTGGCCTTGCCTGGGGACACCGCTGGTCTCGGGGCCGAGCACAGGGACACGTGGGCCTGGGCACTGGCCCCAGGTCAACACTCACCTGTGTGGCTTGGTCTATTCCCCCTGAGCTGGGGACGGCAAGTGGGTCAGAGGACACGGAAGAGGCCCATGCCACGCCTGACACACGGCAGGCGGGACATCCCTATGGGGTGACTGCCGGCACCTGTGGGTGGGGCCGGGACCCCGGCCAGCCCCCTGGCTCTTCCTCACGGCCCATGGTGTCCCCAGGCACCTGCGCCTCCAAGCAGCTCCGCGGCTGCCATGGGGACCCCTCACCCTGACTTCCACCATGTACCCCACAGGCTTAGAGGCCACCATGCCACACACAGAGGATGAGGACGCCGGGCCACAGGGGCAAGGATGGTGCCCAGCCTGGCCGCTGCCCCTCCCGGTTGACTGGTCCTGGGCCCACGCCTCACTGCTCGGCCACGCCTGTCTCAGTCGTGTGGAATGAGGACCGCCAGCCCCCCTTCCCCAAATCAAAGCCTTTTCCCTCGGAGGCACAAGTTCTCCCGTGCCAGGGGTGAGCTCTCCGTTCAGCAAACACTCAGCAGAGGACGCCTGAGGCTCCGACCAGGCTGGCGAGGCCCAGGCTGCTCCCGGCAAGGCTCTCGGCTTGGCCCTCGGCCGACTCCCACCCCAGGAAGGGGGAATGTTCCGGGGCTTTGCTCCCAGGGCAGCACACGCCCTGCAGCCCCAAGGAGGGACCCGCACCAGGGCCCTTCGCCCACGCGGACGAGTCGGGACGGTCAGTCTCCTCCCAGCGCAAGCTTCACCCCAGCGCGCCGCCTCCACCCTCCCCGCCCCACACCTGGCCCAGACGCCCTCCGGGGAGCCTCCAGGAGGCCGAGGGCTGCCGTGGGACTCCACCCCTGGGCTCGCTGTCCGGACCCTGCGTTGGCACAGACGCGCTTCTAAGCAATGCGGCTTCTCATGCCCACCCTGAATGCCTCCTGAGGAAGGAGAAGGTCTGGGGGCGGCAGAGCTGGGTCCAGCCTCCTCCCCGTCCTGGCTCTGGGAACTTCCACTTCCACAAATGGGCTGGTGGTGCCCACACGGTGTGGCCAGGACCCGGTGGGGCACAGGAGCCTCCCGGGTGGCTGTGACCGGACACCAGCACCAGCTGCTGCTCCAGGGTCCTCCCAGCCCCCACCCAGCCCCCAGTCCTGTCCAGGGGCCTCGGTGCCACCCCCAGGCCTGCAGAGAAGCCGGGTCCACCCCACCACCTCCCACAGGCCCTGCAGGCAGGGGTCGGGGGCCCGGGTGGCGGCAGCCCCTGCTGTCCTGCGCTGTGGTTTGGGGGGCTGTGGGCCGGCTCCCAGAGCATCTCAGCGGCCCACCCCACCCACCCCGAGAGTTTGCAGTTCTCCCTGAAACACACACGTTCTCACGGGTCAAAAAGGCCTCCTGGGGGGTTCAGTGCTAGGTCCCGGAGGTGGGGGCAGTCTGGGCTGCTGGGAAGACTTCCAGGGCCTCCGATTGAGACTCGGCGGCTTACAGGGGACCAGGAGACGGTCTCGCAGGAAGACCACTGGCCGCCCTCCTGATGCACCCTGGAGAGCCACTCCGGACCCCCCTTCTCAGGCCGAGGCTCTTCCCGCCGCCATTACTACAATCAATTAGGCTGCAAGAGGAGCCCCGTCGTTCCTCATCAAGCAGGAGCATTTGTAGGTCAGGAGGACGCCCTGGGGCCTGGGGGGGCCGTGGGCAGCTGGCGGCCGGGGAGGAGGGGCGTCCCTTCGTTCCCTTTGTGAGCACCGAGGAGCTGCAGCCCGGCCCCGCCTGCCGGGGACTCCTGCCCGGGTGGATTCAGCACCAAGAGCTGGCTGTCCCGGCCTTGGGACTGGCCAGGGACGCTGGCAAGGGTCGTCCCCGGGAGGGCAAGGTGGAGGACGCTGGCCAATCCCTGGACAGGCCACTCTGGCTTCAGGGCACAGAAACCGCGCTCCAGCCAAGCTCCCCAGGAGCCGAGATGGGCCTGGCTGAGCCGAGGCTTTGTGTGCCCGGGAGCGGCCGAGCGGCCGGCCTGGTGCGACGTCTGTCCTGGAGCAAGGGACTGGCCGTGCTGACCTGGGGGCAGCCATCCCGGGGGCTTCCTCATGCCCCCCAGAGCACCCTGCAGCCACACTGTTCCCCAGAGCCGGATGGCCGCATGCGGGGGGAATGTGGGCATGTGGGCCCCCTTGATGGGGCCAATTGTGAAAACCACTCCAGCCCGAAGGGCCAGTCATTGCCGGGAGAGCCACATGCACCCGAGGCCCGTCCAGGCAGGGAGAGCCACATGCGCCCGAGGCCCGTCCAGGCAGGGAGAGCCACATGCGCCCGAGGCCCGTCCAGGCAGGGAGAGCCACATGCGCCCGAGGCCCGTCCAGGCAGGGAGAGCCACATGCGCCCGAGGCCCGTCCAGGCAGGGAGAGCCACATGCGCCCGAGGCCCGTCCAGGCAGGGAGAGCCACATGCGCCCGAGGCCCGTCCAGGCAGGGAGAGCCACATGCGCCCGAGGCCCGTCCAGGCAGGGAGAGCCACATGCGCCCGAGGCCCGTCCAGGCAGGGAGAGCACCCCCTGAGGCTCTGGACCTCAGGCCCAGAACACCCTTGGCCCTCCCTCCCCAGACACCCCGAGGCCTCCTCTGTCCCTGCTCCTTCCGCTCCGGCGGCCGCGCCGCCCACCAGACTCACTTGTTGTAGAGCACGATGTCCGGCCGCCAGATGAGCTCCGAGGGGATGCGGATGGAGGTGACGTTCTCGTAGTCAGCGGGGTCCCAGCGCAGCTTGTAATCGTGCCACTCCTGCGGGGGGGCTTCCGTGAGGGAGGGGGAGGCTGAGAGGCGAGGGGAGGGCAGGGCAGGGCAGCACCCCCCACTCACCTGCTTCACCCACACGTTCGTGGTCATCATCTGGTTCTTCTCGTCCTAGGCACAGAGGAGAACAGAAGGTGTGACCCCGGGACAGGACGTGTCCCCTCCCTCACTCTCCTTGTCCCCAGCCGCCAGCGTGAGATTGGGCTGGGTGCAGGAGGCAGTGAGAGCCTCGTCCCTGGAGGCAACCAAGCCCGGAGGGGCAGGCCCTGAGAGGACCCGGGGACATGGGGACAAGAGCCCCCAAGCCCCTCCAGAAGGAAGCTGGGCAGGTTCAGCTGCCTGCAAGGATGGTGAGGTGGGGGACGGGGAGCTCCAGGCTGCTCCTAGGACCTCCCTCCCGGACCACCTTGAGGGCTTCCACCCTCCTGCCGCCTCCCTCCCAGCCGCCCAGCCCCTCTGCACACCTGGCCCCCAGGTGATCCGCACCTGCTCCCTCCTGCAACCCCCCCTGCTGGCCAGGGAGGCCCCTGGCCACATTGCCCCCCTCCTGGCAGGCCGTGAGCCTTGTGACCAGGGCAGGTGGGACCGGGAGACCCCAGCTGCTCACTGTCCGGCTGCTCCGCCCACCCTGGGCATCCCTTCCCACCCCACCCCCACCCTGTTAACACCCCATGAGCTGGGCTGGAGAAGGATCGGCCCTCAAGTTCCTGATGGGGCTCCGTGCAGGGCGCAGGGTCCCAGGGTCCTCGGGGGGAGGAAGCGACAGCCACACCCTGTCCCCAGGGACCCAGCGGCAGGGACCTCCCCGCCCAGCCTGGGGAGCAGGTGCCTGCATTGTACAAGGGGCGGGGCTGTCCCCCTGCTGCAAGCGGGGGTCTGGGACGGTGGGGGCAGCGTCCTGGCAGGGTGGCTTCCCCCCACTCATGACCCAATTTTCTCTTCAGCCCAAACCAGGGACAAAGGCTCCCTCAGAAAAGCTACTCAAGCCAAATAGATGACAGTTGTGGGACAAGTGTCTTGGAGGCTCACATGGGATGGGTGAGAGCTGGACTCCTGTCCCCAGGCCCAGCGCTCGGCTCCGCCCCCGCTGGCTCCCCAGGGAACAGGCCCCACCCTAGGTCCTGCCACAGCGGAGCCACCCAGGCAGGTCACCAGCTGCCTGGGCGTAGGTGGGACTCGGAGCAGAGCACATAGCCGGCTGCCTGGCCCTGTGCTTCCTCACTACCTTGTCCCTGTGAGACCTCAGTCCCATGGGACATGTCTCCACAGAAGCATGTTGGGACGTTTCAGGAGGACCCAGCCCCGGCGGGTCGGGAAACCCAGGGGGTTCCTACGGCTCCGTGGCAGCCATGCCGGGGCGTGAACTCACCCGCAGCACAGGAGCCCCTCCTGGACAGACACCCCGGTGACAGCCGTCACCTCTGCCGCGAGCACACAAGCTCGCAGAGCGGGTGCAGCTGGGCCAGGCACCAAGTGGGGGGCAGCCAGATTCCAGCCGCTGGTGGGACCAGCAGAGTGGGACACATGCCGTTTCCCCCACAGGCGTGGCCGTGCGTGGGCCAGCACCTCCGAGCCGTCAACACACGCATGTACGTGTTCACATGTGTCTTCAGCCACCTTCAGGGCAGAGAGCAGGGCTGGGAGCTACCGCAGGGCCCTCACGGATCTTGGCACTGGGTGCTCCGGGCGAACAGGGGAACCGCAGCAGTGCGGGGGCAGCGGAGCGAGCCCCGGTGAGCTCACAGAGGCCGCGGGCATCAGCGTAGCAGACCCAGAGCCTTGAACAGCCGCCAGCGGCCGCCTCTGCCAGCCACCACTCCACACCGTGTTTGCAAACCTCAGCAGGGTTGATGAGGCCTGAACGTCTTGCGTTGTCTTGTGGCTGGGCCCCAGCCAGGGACACTACAGGAGTCACTCCAGGGCCAGTTCCAGGACACCTGAGGGTGGCGGGCCGGGTGGCGGCTCTAGGTAGGGTGGGCTGACCAAGTCTCCACGCACAGCCCCCACCTGCCAAAGCCCCTGGATGTGGCCCACTCAGCCGGGGACAGGGAAGCAGCTCCCGCCCACTTCCTAGGCGAGAACACAGGGCGGCCAGGGCCACCCAGCCCAGATGCAGGATGCAGTGCTCCCACAGAGAGGCACTCCGGGACCACAGCTCCTCCCCTGCCGGCAGAACCAGGGACCACAGCTCCTCCCCCACCAGCAGAACCAGGGACCACAGCTCCTCTCCTGCCGGCAGAACCAAGGCCGAGGTCCTGGCAGGGTGTGGGCTGGGCCTCGGGGGCTGTCTGCAGCCCCTGCAGAGGACAAATCCCCTCCCCAGATCTGGGCTCCTCCCTGGACCAGGGAGCTGGGACTGGACAGCAGGGGCTGAGCTGGCTGGGCCCGGTGTGGACGAATCCAGCCCTTCCAGCCCCGGCCCCCAGAGGCCACGCCTCCCCCTCCCTCCCAGCCAGGCTGGAGCCCACACTCTGAGAGCAGGACCCCCCAGGCTGTGAACCACGGCGGGGGGGACCCCAAAGGATGGTCCCACCCTAACTGGAGTGACTGAGGCTGGCCAGGAAACAGAACTGTCCCCACTGCCCCTCACCCGGGCCCCTCCAAAGACACAGCCAGTGCTTTGTCCGCGGGGAGGGCGGGATTCGATTTCGGTGGGGCTGGTTCGGGCTCTGGGTAGGCAGCCAATCATCGCCACTGTGCACAGGCCCAGCTTCCCGAAGCTTGGTTCTCTGAGCCTTGAGTTGTCTCCCCATTCCTACCCCCACCCGGGGCTCCTCAAACACTGGCCCACGCTGCAGGGGCCTCTGGCTGGACCCCCAATTCCTCCCAGCAGCTTCCCAGGCCCGTTCCCAGGCAGGTAAACACTTCAGGCACACAGCACCTGTCCCAGACTCGCCCAGACCCCGAACCCCAGATCAGGAGACGAGAGGCCTCCGGGACGGCCGAGCTCAGGGGTGCGTCCAGGGCACTTGGAGCTGCCCTGCCCAGCTGCCACACAAAAGCCCCACACCCTGCTGCTCACCAGCCACGGCACCGCCCTCTGCCCTCTGCCCTCCGCCCTCCGCCCTCGGAGGCGTCTTCTGTTCTTGGCTTCTGAAGGTTCCTGACTCACTGCCGAGAATCCGGCCACTTGTGAGTTTTTTATTTCGGGGGGAGGGCAGGGCCGGGCTGGGACACAGATTGATTATCCTTTGCCGGGGCTCAGGGGGGCCGGAGCTGGCAGTGCCCATTCCCAGCTGCCGGCATTCGGGCTCCTTCCCAGACACCGAGCTCCCTTCTGGTGACCTCAGTCCCCGGGGGACGGCTGAGGCCCCACCTACCACATCGATGAGCTGTGCAATGGACAGGCCGAAGCGGACGAGGACCACGTCCGAGATGTTGGCCACCGGCCGCGACCACTTGTTGTAGCCGGAGAAGAGCCTCTTCAGGAGCCGTTCCTCCGCGTGCGCACGGGTCTCGACATGGCTGCCCACTGCGGGAGAGGCGGGCAAGCGCTCGGGCGCGAGCGGGACGGCTGCCACCCAGGCTGCCCCCGGCCTCATGCCAGCCACACGCAGCCACCTCACTGCCTCCCACTCTACCCCAGGACCTGGCACCCCCACCCCATGGCCTTCTCTGCCCCATCCTGGCCTCAGTTTCCCCTCTACCCCGGGGTGCAAACGGAACTGCCTCCGGGAAGGCTTTTCAGGCACCTCTGGCCAGGGCAGGCCCTCCTAGCCCCCTGTGCCTCACCAGGAAACCGGGCCACTGATCCGACCGGCACTGCTGTGGGCACATCGGCCAGTGACCTCCATGGGAAGGGCTGCACCTCCAGCACAGGGCAGAGGGTGCGGGGGCCCCGGCAGGCCCATGGAGGGGGGGAATGAGGGTCCAGCCACCAAGGGGCCACTGAGAGTGCCTGTGTCCTGCGGCCGATGACCCTGTGATGCCATCCTCTGATGCCTGAGGGGGTGTAAGGCAGAGCCTGACCCCGGGCCCAGCACCCTCAGAGCCACCGGCTCCATGTTCAGGGACAGAAAGAGTGCGCCCTCCACTCGCTGCCTGCAGAGCATCTGTGCCCCGTCAGCACCTCCCCACAGGGTCTGGCGACCTCCCTGCCTCCCCTGGGGCTGCACCACCCAGGGTGGTTGGGGAGCATGAAGGGAGACCCCAGGAACAGGACCTTGGGGAGGGTCAGTCCCAGACCCCCGGGACCCCGACTGCCAGCCCAGAGCCCCACCCGACCTTGCTGTCCTGGGCCCTTTGGCCAGTGTGGTGCAGCCCCTTCCGCCCTGGGGAGGCCAAGGGGTTAAATTCCCCCTCACAGACCCTGACGGAGGTGGGGGCTCTGGGTGATGGCTCAGATGAGGGACAGAGCTGGAACTTTCCCTTCTGAGCCTGGGGGAGCAGAAAAGGCGGGGTGGGGGCCTCCCAGGGCAGGGGCCACCCCTCTGATCTAAGCTGGACGCAGGCAAGGGGGTCTTCAAGGAGATGTGGCGATGGGGAAAGGGCGAAATGGGCCCCACCTCTGCCCAAGTTGGGTTTCTGGGTCCAGCTCCTGAAATAGCAGCTGGAACTCCCCCTCGGCCGCCAAGCCCCCTCTCCCCCATTAGCGGCGGGTTAACTCCTTCCTCGCCAGGCTCAGCCCTCTCCGAAGGCAGCCTGTGCGTCCCTGGGATGGGGGAGCCTCCGCGGCCGCCCCGTTGCGCACACCCGAGGCCGGGACCGCAGTCAGGAGCCGCTCCCCGCTCTGGCTCGGAGCGCCCGGGGCTGCCGGGACCGGGACGGGGGCGACAGGGGGCCTCCCAGCGCCCCGAAACTTACCAGGCAGGAGGCCGGCCCCCAGAAGCAGCAGCAGCGGCGGCAGCGGCGGCGGCGCCCCGGGGCCCCCGAGCTCCATGGCGCACGCACCTCGCGGGCTCTAGATGCGGGCGGCCCTCGTCTCCGCCGCGCCCTCGCTCCGAGGCCCGCGCGCGCCCAACTTCATGCCCCCGCCTCGCGGGCCGCTTCGTCCGCACGCCCGGCTGCAGCTCCGCCCGGGCGCGACGCGGCGGGGCCGGAGCGCGGGGCTGTGGGCTCGGTGGCGCGGCCCCGCCCGGCCCTGCCCGCCTCCAGCCGGCGGGGAGGAGGGGGAGGGGAGGGAGGAGGACGGAGTGGAGGGAGCGGAGGAGGGGGAGGAGGAGGCCGTGCTTGGCCCCGCGCGGGGTAAAGTTTCCTTGTCCTCCCCAGCTCGGTACGTGCGGAGCCGGCGCTGGGGACCCCGTGATCGCTGCCTGCGTCCGGAGGATCCTGGCGGTCTGACCCCGTCCCGTCCCCAGCCCTGGTGGAGGGGGCGCCCCCATGGAGCTGGCTAACTCCACCCCCCACCCCGCGGTAGCGTTTGCAGTTCGGAAATCACAAGTCTCTGGTCGCCAGTCGTTCAGGAGAGGGGCCTCTCTGTCGCTGTCCGGGAAGCACCCAGTGGGGGGCCCAGGCCCTGGCTGCCCTTCTGGGGAGGAAAAGGGCGCTCCCCCTGGGCAGCCTCCCTCTGTCTCGGGGTCCGGCCCCCTCCCCCTGGGGCCTGCGGCCAGTGGCTGCGGGGGAGGGGGGTGGCGGGAGGGAGGTGGGCGCCCCCATCCCAGCTCCATGTGGGTGGGGCAGCAACAGAGGCTCTCAGGTCCAGGTGCTTAGAGAACAGACCTGCGGCCCTGGGACTGTCTTGAGGAATTTGCACCCCTGAGGTGGAGACGGTCCTGCACGTCCCCAGGGAGGGCTCCACCCCCGCCCTCAGGTGGGCAGGTGCTCCGAGGAGGGCTTCGGGTGGCGGGTGGCGGAAGCTCTCCTGGGCTCGGAGAGGATGGCGCTTTGCAGAAGTGTCAGACCCACGGCCATCCCTGCGCTGCGCCTGGCGCCCGAGGTTCTATAGCCAGGACAGAGCCCCCTAAACGGACATGGGGGTCCCGACATGGGGGGCAGGGCAGAAGGGGCCGGAGAGGTCTATGTGCCTGCTGGTTGGCGCCCCTCCCAGACTGTCTCTCCCTACTCAGGAAGGAGATGGGGACGGTGGCGGGGCTGGGACTCCCGCAGCTGAAGCCTTTGTTGTGTGTGCCGTCTCAGTGAGAAGCCCCGCCTTACACTGTCACAGAGCAACACTTCCCCACTATTTTATTAATAACAGAGGCTGCCCACCCTGCAGCCCCTTCCAGAAGTCTCTTTTCCAATGGTCTCAGCAGCCCGAGAAGCAGGGCTCATGGCTCTGGCAACCCGGGGCGGCGGGAGAGGGGGGTGCGGGGGAGGGCGGGGTGAGGCATGAACAGGTGTCACTGGCTGACACAGCAACATCCACCCCGAAAGTTGAACACTGAGGGGATGCCACGTCCCGGGATCCCACGCAAGCCAGAGACTCCTTTGGGAGGGGGTGTGCCCTCCTGCCTTCGCGTGTAGGCTCACGGTTTCAACCCTGGGGTTAAAGTTGAGGCAGAATGGGTCAGGTTTGGTGGCTCACCTGTAATCCCAGCACTCTGGGAGGCCAAGGTGGGAGGATCACTTGAGCCCAGGAGTTGGAGGCTGCAGTGAGCTACGATGACGCCACAGCACTCTACCAGGGGCGACAGAGTGAGACTGCCTCAAAAAAAAAAAAAAAAAGATTGAGGCAGAGGGTTTCACTGGGGTTAGGGTGGAGGGAGGAGGACACCCAGGAACGCAGAGCCCCGGGGACCAGGGACGTCCTCTCCCAACCACGCACAGGGCATCAGCTGGGGAGTTTGCTGAAGTCCAGATTCCAGAGCGCCACCCTGAGACGTTCAGCCTGGGGTGAGCCCCACACTTGTGATTCCGAACAAACGTCGCCAGGCAGCTCTGATGCAGGAAGCCCCAGACCACAGGCTGAGAACCGGATTTAGAGCCACTTGGCCCTGGGCGAACGTGGAGGGTCAGGCAGGGGCCACACCCTTGGCCAGGCTCAGTCCTGGCGTCCTGGCTGTGGGGCCGTGTGGGAACTTGCCGCGAGTCTACGCGGGGAACCAGGCTGTGAGCCTGGAGCGCGGGGCTGGGCCAGCTCTGTCTTTTCCATTCCTTCTTTGCTTTTTCTGGCCACAACAGAGGCTTGGTGCCCAGCCCTCAGCCGGCTCAGGCAACTCAGGTGGTGGCGCCCGCTGGGGCGTTCCCACAGGTGAACTGGCCCCGAGAGCCCAGCCAAGGCCACCAGGCCGTGTCTCCTGGAGCCAGAGGCCAGGCTGGGGTCAGCGCAGTGCTCGGGGCTCTGGCCACGTGCGCACGCTCACACACGTCTGTCCCGCCCCGCTGGCGTCCCCGGCAGATTTGCTAATGCGGCAAGATTAATCGGGCCTAACTCATTAATGTGCTCGGCCCCTCTCGCCCCACCTGCGCCCCTGGAAAGCTCTGGAATGGGAGCCAGCCGCCGCCAACTGCTGAATTAGATTCTTACCCCAGACCCAGACCCCTCCCTCTGCTGCTCCCGGAATTGCTGTTTGAAAGGAAATGAAAACTCTCAACGCCCAGCCCCAGGGGACCAGCGCTGGGGCCAGACTCTCCCGGCCTGCGTCCCCCAAGGGTGCCTGGGGGCCAGATCCAGGGTGGGGTCCTGGCAGACACCTGCCCGTCCCCACCCCAGCCGATGTCACTGCCAGCCCCACATTGTGCTAGCCAGAGTGACAGTCATCTCTGCAGGGACCGGTCCTTGCCTCTGCCCTCTCGGTTCCACCTGTCCCAAGGACATTTCCATGGTAACCGACTGTCAGCATAAACAAGGATTCCAGTAAAGGTGGGAGCATGGGGGGCGTTGGATGGTGCCCAAGGATGGGGGCCCATGATGGGCTGAGGGGCGCAGTCTGCCGGCACCACCACCGCCCCACAAGGCTTCTCCTCCTCCTCCTCCTCCTCCTCCTTCACCGTCAGCCAGGCCATCTCTGCCCTGCTCTGCGGCACCCTCTGTCCCACCCAATAGAGGCCCCGGGAAACCCAGCCCCCAGCCCCTGCCCCATAACCCTGCTTAATGCCTCTCCCCACCCCATGCCTCTCCCCACCCCACTGGCCAACAGGGTGAGCCCTTTCTTGATCCATTTCTGAATCCCGCGCACTCAGCCCAACCCTCCAGCAGCCGCCCTGCGGCAGGCGGCAGGAGAGGGCGAGAGTCTCGGCTCCGTCCTGACAGGCCATTGGCACAGAACAGCCCTTTGTCCTGGCTGACTGCTCTGGCTAGTGGTTTCCAGCCCGAGCACTTCAGAAGCCACCTCTGTGTCCAGCGAGGATCGATGCAGCTCCGCGGAGGGACGGGCACAGCATCCCCGTGGGGGGCAGGGCAGGGGAGGGGCTGCGGGCGGCAGAGCTGCAGAGGCTGAGCCAGGGACGTGCAGACCCAGTCGTGCATGTGGTGACCTCCAAGGAGAGCACCAAGTCCTACAGGGACGTCCCCTCCCTCCTCCTCACCTCCGAGTCACCGCGTCCTCCCTCGTGCCCACACCTGCCCCAAGTAGAGGAGATCCCCTTTTTTTAGTTCTGGGTGGAGCTTTGCTGGTGCCGTGAGACCCCGAGGCCGGGCCCCTCGGGGCCAGTGGAAGCACCATGCCGGGCGTGGCCCAAAGCTCCAGGTGAGAGTCTGATGCACGTGATGCCCGAGCCCCCAGTTCTGGGGGCTCATCTCGTCTCCTGAGACCCCCACACTCTGGTGCTCTCCAGGCCCCCTGGGGACTTCTCTTCTGGGAGCGCCGGGTGCAAGGTGGCTATGTGCTCTGGGGCTCTTGACCCACAAGGGGCTCACGCTGCTAGTTTGTGGGTGTCCTTCTCCCCCAGGCAGAGTGTGTCCTCCCGGCCCCCTCCAGCGCAGGGCATGGGCAGAGGTCACCGGATGGCTGCCAGACACCCTGCAGGAGGGGCTGGGCACTCACAGGCCCGTCCCGCCCAGACCAGGGCTTGGCTGCTCCCCACGAAGCTTCCCAGGCCCAGGGTCCTCCACGGGAGGGAGGGGCCCCTCCTGGATTTGGTCTTCAGAAAGTGGGCAACTGCCTCGGGGGCCTGGGCAGCGTCTGTGCCCCTGCTGGCTTGGGCAGCACAGAGAGGGCCTGGTCCCCGCAGACCCTGGGCAGAGCTGGGCCTCTCCCCAGTGGCCTCCACCCAGGCATGTGCCTCCCTGGGCATGTCAGGGCCCCACTCTCTGGGGCGTTTGTGAGCCACGGGACTCTGGGCAGGTCCCCCACCCCTCTCAGCTCAGCCTCCTCACCAGCACAGCGGGGGGACGAGGGATGGCCACCTGGCCCTGCCACCATGGGGAGGGTCTCCGTGGGGCCTGAGCTGGCTGAGGCCTAGCAGCAGGCAGGACAGGAGCCCTGGGCAGGCCAGGCCTTGCCACAGAACCAGTGCGTGGCCGCAGGGCCAGAGGCCTGTACAGGGTGGCATGAAGCACAGGTCAACTCCTCTGTGTGTGGCATGTGTCTGCACAGAGGGTGTGTGTGCCTGGGTGTGTGTGCATGGGGTGTGTGTGCACACCTGGGGTCTGGGTGTGCTCAAGAGTGTGTGTGCTGCCTGAGGTGTGTATGTGTGCAGAGGGGTGTGTGTGCCTGTGGCATATATACACAGAAGGTGTGTGTGTCTGGAGCATGTGTGTGCACAGAGGGTGTGTGAGCACAAGTATGTGTGTGTAGGGGTGTGTGTGCACAGGGTGTGTGTGCCCAAGGTGTGTGTACCCAGGGTGTGTGTGTGCACAGGGTGTGTGTGCCCAAGGTGTGTGTGCCCAGGATGTGTGTGTGCACAGGGTGTGTGAACCACCCTTGCTTGGACACCTTGGCCAAGCGTGAGGCTGCCCGTCCACTGCCCCCGCCAGGCCTGTGCTCCCGGGCAGCCTGGTGCTGACCACCAGACTCTGTGGGACATGCCCTGGCTGGGAGGCGGCACACCCTGGCCTTGCAGGGCTCAGCTCTACCTGCTCAGCGCCCCCCGCACAGACCACCTGTCTGCCCGTCCCCTCCTCAGCCCCGCCTTCCCGGCCCTCACGGCCAGACCATGCTCAGACCACCCTCTCCCTTCCTGCCCCCGCCACCCTGCTGGTCTCTTCCCACGTGTGGGCCAGCCCCTCACGCGTGTGCCTGCTGCCTGTGTCCCCGAGGCTCAGCCCCAGCTGGGGGCCACAGTGAGGCCCAGCTGGGTCTGCCCCGGTGGGAGGGGGACGCAGGACACAGCCTCCCCGCAGGGAGCCCAGAGCCAGGATTGGGTGAAGGCTCCTTTGGGGGGAGCAGGTGGACACGCCCCTGTCCTTGGCCAGCGAGTTTCAGCAGCCCTCTTGCGGTGCCGGCGGGAGGGGCAGGCTCAGGTCCCCTGCCTTCGGGTCTCTGAGCCCAGCCTCGGCATAGCTTTGGGGGTTCACCTGCAGCATGGGGCGCTTCTCAGCTTCCAGCATGTTCTAACACTTGCCGGATCTGATGGGTTGCCACAAGCATCTGGGGTGACATTGTTACTCTGTTGCACCCTCTGTGCGCACACACCCTGATGACAAAGCCAAGGTCACCTGGCCTGCGAGAGGGACCCGGTCTCACCTGACCCCGAGTGTGGGGTCTCCCCTCCCACATCACAGCTTCTCGACGCCCCGCCTCCCGTGCCCCCCGGGGGCCCAACACCAGGCAGTCTGGAGCCCATGCTGTCCCCACCCGGAGGAGAGCCTCATCCTCCCAGGCTGTCCTGGGACTGTGGCTGCTCAGACAGATCTGAGACCCAGCCCGGCTTCCTCATTGACAACGACGTGTCCCCAAATAGCTCGTCACGCCTCCAATCCAGCCAGAAGTGCTGCCGTTTCAAATGGGGGGGGCGGGGAGCCCCGCCAGTGGCCATGGCTACCTGGGCAGGGTGGGGCTCGGGGACGCACAGGCCTGGACGGTGGCTCTGGCCTCCCCAGTGACCGGCACTGAGCCCCCCACGGTCCCCTGTGGGCTCCACTCGCTGGCTTCCTGCACCTCTCGCCCCGATCTTTCTCCTCCTTCCAGCAGATGGGGGGCGGCCTCCCCTCCCTCTGTGCCGGGGCTGCCCCGGCGCCAGCACCTTTCTTCCAGTTCACGGTCTGGAAGCGGTTGACATGTCCCTGTCCTGTTCCCAGGGAGGTCCTGGACCCCGTCCCAGGCCTGGTGGGGATAATTACCCTGACGGCCGTTTGCAGAGCTTGAGTGTGTTTTCCTGGCATTGGAAACACAGATTTGGCAGTGGGCTGGCGGGTGTCCCTTCCCGTTGGCCAGGCCCCCTGGGGACAGCCATTTCCACTACCGAGGGGCTCAGGGCGGGGGGGCGGAGGGGAGGGCGGTGCTCCTTATTCAGCTGCCGGCACCAAGCCGAGCCCTGGACAGCAGGTGCCCAAGCACCAGGGCCCCGACTCCCCCGTGCCCTGTGCTGGGGGGGGGCAGGCTCTACCTGAGGAGGGGGCTGGGCCTCGTGGGGAGGGGCAGCCGGGAACTGGCAGCCTTACGAGCGCCCCAGGTGCCTGGTCTCACCTCTGGGTGAGGGGCTGTGACGGAGGGACCCAGGCATGACCTTGGGGTGGGGCGGGGGCCAGGGAAGACCATTCCTGGGCCAGGGCAGCCAGCAGGGCAGGTGAGTGGGCAGCATCTTGGGGAAGGACGGCTTTGAGTTCTGCAAAAACAGAATTACAGACCACGGGGGCTGCCAGAGGTCGCAGAGACCCTGTGGCTGGACACCCGTGTTTGAGGTGAGGAGACCCAGGCCAAGCCCCCAGCCTCACAACAGGTCTGTGGGGACCTCAGAGCAGGCTGCCACCTGGGACAGAGCCCGAGACGTCCACCTCGGGACCACTGTCCTGTCCCCAATCCCATTAAACCCAGCAAACATCTCCTGGGCGTGTTGCCAGCCGCACAGGAAACAAAAGCTAAGCAGATCCACCACTCGGGTGCCGCAGAGCGTAGGTGCAGGGTGACATCCGGGGGAGGGGACAACTGGAATAATGACCTGACTCCGTCCTTGGCCCAAGGGGACGGCAATGACGCCGAGCTCTTCCCTGCACACCTGTCCCCACGTCTGCCTGTGCCCCGGCGCGCCTGGCTGCCCCCCATTCAGGTCTTGAATGGAAGCCCAGGGCCCCACACAGGCCCCCACGCCCCTCGGAGAGGGCGGTCCGGCCATTCTCCCCCACGGCGAGTGCCGGGCAGCACCGGGACGGCACCTCGTGCACGGCTGCAGGAAGAGCTCACGCGAGGGCAGGGCGGGGACAAGAGGCCCCTTAGCCACCAGGACTGTGATGTGGTTCCAAGTGCACATTTTGGGGACCAGCTTCCGAGCCCCTGGCTCGCACGGGGGTGGAGGAGCCCCGCCCTGGCTGCGCAGGCGTAAGAGGCGCGTGGGACCGACCTCTGGGACCGACCTCTGCGGTTGAAAACCTGCTCGAGGAGGTCAGCCAGCCCAGGAGGAAGCCCCGGCTGGGCGGGAGCCAGTCTTCTCCCTCATCCAGTGGCTCCGAGGTTTGAGGTTTTGCGGTGGACACCAGCTTCGCCCTGGTCTGGACTGCAAGCGGTCAGGGCTCAGACTCAACTTCCGAAGCGCCTCACGGCACGGCGGGAGAGGCGCAGTCCCGGCAGTCCCGGCCCCGTCACTGAGCCTTGGGCCCTGGGCCCGTGGGCTGCCCTCTGGCCCCCAGGGACGGCCCACCGGGGCCTGGTCGAGCACACCAGGAAGAGCCTGTTTGGGGCACCCGGCCACCTGCCTGCTCCCACCGGCGTGCCCCAGTCCCCCACGAGGACCTCCTGCTGCCTCCCTCTGTGGTGCCTGGCCCGGCCCTCAGCTTCACCCCAGGGGAAACTGAGTCCCCACCTGGCAAAGGGCAATCGATGCAGCAAGGGCACTGGGCTCGGCCACCCCCAGGTGGGATGCGCAGCCTCCTTCACCTCGTGAGCCTCAGTTTCTCATCCATGAAGTGGGAGGAACAGTGCCCAGCGCTCAGTTGTGACAGTGAAGGAGCCCAAGATGGGAGCCTGGCGTCATGGTCCCCAAACCACCCCCAGCAGCCCCAGGGGAGCCAGGGACGGCCGGGGAGGCCACGGTAGCAACTGACCCCAGCCAGAGGCTGGACCACTGGGCTGGGCCGAGGGACACGGCAGAGAGGCTTGGCCGGGAAGACCTCAGGGCTGAGGGTCGAGACCCTGGCTCAGGGCAGAGCGTGGACACAGAGCTCCCAACTTCAGGCTGATCTTTTCAGCCCCCGGTGGGGACATCTCCACCAGGCCAGCACTGGCCCCCTTGTGGCAGCCACACTGGAGGAAGCCGGAGTCCCCAAGGACTGGGCAAATCCAGAGTCTTGTCTTAGAACCAGAGGACATTTAAAGGGCACTTCCTCCCGGAGTCCAGGTTCTCGGGCTGCTTACCTGAAGGGAAGGGGAGGGGATGACGGAAGGAGGAGGGTCCCTGAGCTGGGTCAGACGGGCAGTGCCCTGAAAGGGCTGTCCCGGGAAGAGCAGCCGGCTGCACTAGCTGCCTCCACCGCCCTCCCGACCCCAGTCAAACTTCGCCTGATGGAACGGGATGCGGCTAATTAAGGTCCCTGCACTGCACCTCGGGCTTAATTAGCTGCAACACCCCCACTGCCCGCAGCAGCTCCTCTCTGTCTCCCGCAGAGACGCCCGGAGGCTGAGCGGGTGTGTGGGCTCCTCTCATCTCCCACAGGCTCGGATGCAGGGGCGCAGGCTCGCCAGGCAGGCAGAGAAGTGCCACTCCAGAGATGCACGGTTCCAGCAGTTTCGCCGCCCCAGGCTGCTCGCTGGGTGCAGCCTCCAGGGAGGAGGTGGGCGGGTGGGGGAGGGGGAGAGTCAGGGCAGGGCTAGGTGCCTCCTCTGCCCCCCAAGAGACAGTGCCAGGGTCTCGCCAGGGGGGACGTTTCAGGATGAGGGCCTGAGGTCACGGCATCGCTGGCTGCCAGGATGCGTCCAGACGTTGGGCAGGTCTCACCTTCACCCAGGGCTCAGGACACACCTGGCGTCCACTCGAGTCCACCGGCTGGGCCAGGCCTGGGGTCTCTGCACCTACCTGTATCTGGGACAGGCAGCCACGGGCACCGCAGGCCGCTGCCCCAGATGGTGCTCCTGACGCTGTCTGTCCACAGGCCTCAACTTCAAAAGAAAGTTTACCTGATGGAACTTCTATTTATAAAGAGAGGAAGGCAGAGCTGCCTTGATGTGGCTGGGAGGGCTCTGGGTCAGGCCAACCTGCCCTGCACCCCGAAATCAGCCCTGCACTCCGAAATCAGCCCTGCACCCCCAAATCAGCCCTGCACCCCTAAACTTGCCTGCACCCCCAAATCATCCCTGCATCCCCAAACCTGCCCTGCCCCTCTTCCAGCCCTGCACCCCCAAATCAGCCCTGCACCTCTTCCAGCCCTGCACCCCCAAACCAGCCCTGAACCCCCACCAGCCCTGCACCCCCAACCAGCCCTGCCCCTTCCCCACCCCTGCACCCCCTACCGACACTGCAGCCCCGCCCCCTTTGCGTAGGCTCTGGGGCATTTCCTAGGAACCCAGGGCTCCAGGAAGCAGTCGAGAAACTGCCAGCTCTGCTGGTCTGTGACCTGGTATTTTTGTCAATTTTCTCAGTAGCAGGTGATAAGTCAACCACTTTTGGGGAAACAGTACTCCTAGGTTCACTTACTTTTCCATTTGTATTCATTTCTTTTCATTTGTTTTTAATTCCATGGGCAAGGCATGAGTCTTTTCCGTGGAAAAGAGTTCAAACATTGCAGATGGAGGGTAATGCCCATGGAGGCTGCCGGTGTCCCCACTCCAGAGGGGCCCTGGGAGTGGTCAGCCCAGGCTCGCTGACGACGCCCGACGATGCCCGAGGCCCCTCCCTCCCTGCATCAGGTGTGGGGGGGCGGGGTCAGAGGTTGGCTCCCAGGCCAGGTGGGAGCCTGGGGGCAGGTACAAGGCACAGTCCTCCACCCTGTGGGCACACGAGGACCTCAGCAGGAGGTGTAGTCCGTTGCAGGCTCTCAGCCACCTGCTTGGGGAGCAGGCCAAGCAGATGCCACAGCGCCCGGGCCCAGTGGGGCAGGCTTCCCTGGAGGAGAGGGTCTGGCTCTGACCCCAGGCTCATGAAATCAGAAGCCAAGCAAACACGGTACATGTGGGGAGTGGGAGGGCGACTCAGGTTCTGGGTGCCCCTGCCTGGGATCAGTGCCAAGACCTCTGGGAGACCCCTCTCTGTGCAGCCCCTTCGGGTCTGTGGGCTGTCAGGTGCCTGCTTTGTGGACGTGTCCAGCCAGGGCGGCCGGGCGGCCGGGCAGCCTAGCACCCCACCCCACCCTTGCCCACGGCCAGAGGCTTTGACACAGAGATTCAGAGGAGGAATTCTTCCTTCTGCTGCCACACTGAGGCTAGGCTTGGGATGGTCGGGTCAGGGGGCAGGCTGGGTGGGGGCACACTCACCTCCCCAGGGGAGCCCAAAGCCCTGGGGAAGAGGCACAGCCACCCCATCTGGAGGAGAGCGAGAGCAGGACACAGGCCTGGCTCTGGTGCTTGCAGCTGGGACTGCAGGGGCATCCTGAGACCCCTGAGCCTGGCTTTCTGAGGGCATAGGATGGGCACACGTCGGTGGCAGAGCCCGGGTTCACGATGACACCAGGTGATCATGGGAGGTGCTGAGTGCTATGAGGCAAGAAGTGAAGGTCTGCGTGTGTCTGAGCATCACTGTTTTCCAGGACTCTAATAGAGTCCTCGGTCCCATGCAGGTCTGGGCTGAGGCAGACATGTTGCTGGTCTCTGTTCTCTCTGGACAAAGTGGAAACAGCAGACTGGGAACTTCTCCAGGGCTCTTTGGCCACATGGAAACACTTGGCTCTGGTGGGAGCTCCCAGCCCTGGCAGATTCCCAGGGCCTGGCACCTCTGCCAGGGCAGGCGCAGGTGTGCAGCACAGATAACCAGCTCCTGGCCCTGGCTCCTGCTCCCCCAACCCCAAGGAGGAAGCACAGCCAAAGAAACAGGCCTGGGAGTCAGTCTTCGTTTGATGGTGTGGGTGAGAAGGCTCTGGGAAAATGCTGGGCTGCTGGTGAACATGGTGATGGTGATGGTGGTGATGGTGGTGATGGTGATGGTGGTGATGATGATGATGATGGTGGTGATGGTGATGATGATGGTGATGATGATGATGATGGTGGTGATGGTGATGGTGATGGTGGTGATGGTGGTGATGGTGATAGTGATGATAGTGATGATGATGGTGGTGATGATGATGATGATGATGGTGGTGATGGTGATGGTGGTGATGATGGTGGTGATGGTAGTAGTGATGGTGGTGATGGTGATGGTGATGGTGGTGATGGTGGTGATGGTGATAGTGATGATAGTGATGATGATGGTGGTGATGATGATGATGGTGGTGGTGATGGTGATGATAGTGATGATGGTGATGATGGTGATGATGATGGTAATGATGATGATAATGGTGGTGGTGATGATGGTGGTGATGGTGATGATGATGATGATGGTGGTGATGGTGATGGTGGTGATGGTGGTGATGGTGGTGATGGTGGTGGTGATGATGATGGTGGTGGTGGTGATGGTGATAGTGATGATAGTGATGATGATGGTGATGATGATGATGATGATGATGGTGGTGACGGTGATGGTGGTGATGATGGTGGTGGTGATGATAGTGATGATGATGGTGATGGTGGTGATGTTGGTGTTGATTGTGAACTGGAGAGCAACATCCCCATGCCTTCCACTCAACAGGGCGATGGGTGGGGCCTGGGCGGCAAGCGGGGCCAATGGTGGAGTCGGTGGTGGGCAGGGCAGGGCGGAGCGGGTGGTGGGAGGGACCAAAGGTTGGTGGGAGGGTGGGCGGGGACAAGGCAGTGGGGCCCGCCCCCTTCCCCACCTGTTCACCGGCACAGCCATTGCAGGCTGTTCTGAGGCACCAGGTCCCGCTTGCTCGCGACACCGTGGCTGAGGCCAGATCCCTGCAGATGCGCAGCGCAGGCTCCCTCCGGGCCAGGACAGCCTGCCCCACCTCCCTCCACCTGGGCGGTTCTCTGTGCCTCCAGTGCAGCTCATCCCCAGATACGCCCACCTGCCTGGGACAGACTAGGAGGCCGAGGCCCAGGACGGGAGGGGGGCCTGCCGAGTGGTGACCACTGCACCTCCTGCCAGGAAGCCCCATAGGAGACACAGCTCTGCAGACAGGACCACCGGGTCTCAGCATGGCCCAGCGAAAAGCCAGCTGCTTCCCGTCCACGCTGGGGCGCTGGGCGGACCCCGCTCCTGCGGAACAAAGGCATTCTGGGAACAGAAGCAGCCCAGACCTTGGCCCCTTCTCACCCGGAGCCTGTCCTCCGTCTCAAGGCCGGGAGGCCGAGGATAAGTGGGCATGCGGGGTTCCGACCCTCAGGGCTGAGTGGCAGCACCATCTCTCCCCGTGCGGGGGACACTTCCAGAGCAGCCGATGTCTCTGCCAGGTGTCTCCCGACTCAATAGCAAGGTGCTCTGGTTTCTGGCACTCACCTCGTAAGCGTCGGCGTTGCAGAGAAGCTGGGCTGGCACCGTCGCAAAGGGTCTGCCCCAAGACCTGGGGTGCAAGGGCACAGCTGTGCCCCAGTCCTGTGCTTCGTCACTGCGGAGCACACTGTAGCTGTGGCAACAGAAAAGTCTCCTTCGTTGGTGCCTAGATGTTGTCTTCCCCCCGGAGACATTTGAATAACTAGTATCATTTCAGATACCGGCTCTGCCTTTCAACTTTCCATAGTGAAGTCATTATTTCTGACGCATGTTTCTCAGTGCACAGAAATTGCTAGAATTTACCTGCACTGGGAGATAAGGAACAGGCTCAGCCTCAGCCTCTTCATTCTTGTGCATTTATTCGTTTGTTCATTCATCAAACTGTCACCTTTCTCCCACCCCCTCCAGACGACACTGGGCAGAGCGCGCTGGGGAAACGCAGGGCGCCTCGGTGCTGGGAGGGCGTGTTCCCGGCGGGCTGTCAGGTTGGGGTTGGGGGGCTCCGACTTGCAGCTGCAGCTCACAGGGCGCAAGTTGCAGTTAGGCGCTGAAGGCAGGGTCCTGCTGAGAGGCTGAGTGCCCCGCGTGGCCCAGCCATCCAAGGTGCTGTCCCCATCAGCTCGGGGATTAGGGGCTCTGAGAATCACCCGGGCAGGGAGAAAGCGGCCGCCGGGGCGGGGGCGTGTACACAGACAGCTGCTCCGGCCTCCCAGACACCGCACTCTGGCCTTGCACTCCCGGAGCCCCTTGTCTACACCCCACTGTGTGGCACACTCCTGCGGGCCAGGCCCGTGCCGTCCTGTGTCCACACAGCAACGTGCTCACAGGTGGCCGTGTACGGGGTCTGCCGGATGAATGTCATGACAGAAGGAGGAGCGTTTGCGCAAACCCACACGTCTGGGCCCTTCTGCATGTCCTACACCGCCTTTTCCCGTGATCCTGTTTGGAGGCAAGAGGAGGTGGGACGTGAACATGTGACCAGGACTGGGGTGCGGACAGGGAGGAGCCAACACAGGGCCTGGGGGCTGCCCCGTACGGAGTTCCCAGAAAGGCCCAGACGGGGAAGTTGCCCCTTGTGGACCCTAGAAGGCAAAAATATTAACTAAATACATAACACAGATTCAGAAAACTTCTCCTTTCTCCACAGACAAGATAACTGAACATTCTAGATGAGCCCCCCCGTCCCAGCCCCTGGCTGAGCCCCTTCAGCCCCCCAAGTGCTCCAAGCCCCCTCAGTTGCCTCAGGTCCCAGCCCCCTCAGCCCCCACAGTCCCCACAGTCCCTCAGCCCCTCTGACCCTTCATCCCCCTCAGCCCCTCAGCCCCCTCAGGCCCCTCTGCCCCCTCAGCCCCCACAGTCCCCACAGTCCCTCAGCCCCCTCTGACCCTTCATCCCCCTCAGCCTCCCAGCCTCCTCAGTTCCCTCAGCCCCCCAGCCCCCTAAGTCCCTCACCCCCTCTGCCCCTTCATCCCCCTAAGCCTCCTCAGACCCCTCAGCCCCCTCAGCCCCTCAGCCCTGGCCCTGCACCGCGGCAGCTGGAGCTGAGATGCAGCATCTGGGCTCCCTGGAGGGCTCTGCGTCCACCAGGAGGTTAAGAGCCACGTGGACAGATGGGCCGGGGCCAGCAGATGTGAAAAGCCGTTTCGTGGCTATCAGTGTTATTTCAGCCCAGGGTCACCCCCATTTCCCTGGTGTGCCCCAACTTTCAGCAGAGGAGAAGGGAGAAGATGAGCGTGATGTGAACCAGGAGTCCGAGCTCTCCCGGCCTGCTCCGACTCGGAGAAGCAGAAGGTGCGGGTGGCGCCACACACCCCTCCTCCACACACCCCTCCTCCACACACCCCTCCTCCACACACCCCTCCTCCGGCCTGACGGTCCTGCCCCCGTAATTTCTGTGTCTGGTGCGTCCACCCCGCGGTCAGGACCCTTCCGGGGTCGGGCGGGTGGAGCCCTCCCCGAGGAGTGGTCTGGGGGCCCCTCGGGGCGCCTGGCCTGAGGGAACAGGAGGATGGAGGCTCCTGAGGGCCCCCGAGCCCCAGGACACCGCGTCCCCTCTGCTCTGCGGCCGGGCTGCATGAGGAGAAGACAGACTCCCACCCCGGCCTCCCCGGGCACGGCGCCCGCCCCCGGCGCTGGCAGTGCTCGGGGCAGCAGCAGGTGCCGGGAGGACCCTGGGGAGCGCCGCCGGGCTGCGGACCTGACTCTGCCGTTTGACCCAGAGCGTGGTCTCATCTGTGAAAGGGGGTCACAGCACCCCAGGCGTAAGAACCCCGTCCAGGTGTGTGCTGGGGGGTCTCCGCGGAGAGTTGGTGGGGCCTGGGGGGGTGACACACCAGCGTGGGGGCCCTTCTGGGGGGTCAGGACCGGAGGTGGCCCCTCCAGGGACCGTGACCCTGCCTGCCGGGAAGGGGCAGCTCGCGTCTCCAGGCATCCCCCTGCCCGTGCTGCGTGGGGGGTGCTGGCTGACGGCCGAGACCCCGGGCCCGTGCCCAGCCCCGGGACCCCCCAACACCTCTGTGTGGGCAAACTCGCCTGTCCCGTTCCTGCCAGCCGGACCCCAGCCCGGCCCACCCCTGCCCCGCGGAGCTGCCGCCCAGGACGCCCGGGCACCCCGGCCCCAGCAGCGAGCAGGCGGTGCCCGGCCGGGCTCTCCCCGGCTGACGGTCGGCAGGGTCCTCTGAGGTGGCGCCGTCTCCGGGCTGCGCTGGTGTGACAGGCGCATGGAATATGCGTCAGACTGTCTCTTGCCGCCTTCTCGGCTGCTGAGCGGCCCCTCAGACGCACCCCAGGGGTCGTGGCTGGCGACTCCCCAACTGGTGGGGGCCCTGGTCACAAACCGCGGGGACCTTTCCCGAGGCTCCGCTGGCCGGGCCGCGGTGCCCCGCACAGGCCGGCTCCACCTCGCTGCTTTCGTTGCGTCTGTTTCCTCAGCGGGAAAATCACTGAGGACTCGTTTGTGTGTTTTTCCTCCAAAACCGACGTGCGGTGGCTGCAGCCGTTTCAGCGCGAGAAGCCTCACCCCGCCCGCATCCGCCCACCGCTGGGGTTTGGGGGAGAAACACCACTGAGGCTCTTGGGGGCAGCCTGTGCCCCCCAGTCTCCTGTGCCCCCCAGTCTCCCGTGCCCAGGGTGGGACTGCGGGGTGCTCGGAGTGCTGGGGCCCGAGGGGGCTGGGGGAACCTAGGGGCCGCCTGGCCCGCTGACCACCTGTGCCCCGTCTGGGCTGTGACTCAGCCTCCCGGCAGGTTCCCCAGGTCAATCAGGCTCTTTGGCGTCGGAGTAGAAAGCCAGGAGAGCCCGTTGGGGACAGTGTCCTCGAGGGTCACCACAGGCAGGGCCTAGCCGGCAGGCCCAGAGAGAGCTAGGCCAGCAGCTGCCAGGCTGCCCACCCTGCCCCATGGCTGTGGGAGCAGGACCCAGCTCGGACCCTCTCGGTGGCTGCCACGTCTGAGTCGGGGGAGAGGGGAGGAGAGCTCAGTCTGAAATCCCGTCGTGGCTCCCAGGCCCCCCTCGGGACCCGGGTCTCAGGCGCGTGTTCTTGGGCAGCGCCTGAGTTCACTGTCCGAGGCCAGGAGTGGGTCACCAGTAAGACTAAAGGTCTCAGGGGACCAACCCCCCCCAGGATACAACCTGGCCGAATTACAAGAGGTCTCCTGCTTGGAATGTGGAAGGGTCTAGGGCCCCTGGCCTCCGCCTGGGGTGGTGCCCTGGGGTCCTGGTCCTACCCTGAAAGGGGTCCAGGTGTCGAGGCTACTAGATACGACCATGAGGTGTGAGGACAAGGCCAGGTGAGGGCAGCGGAATGTCCGGGGCAGACCGAGGCCAAGCGACCACCCGTTGCGGGGCTGTGGGGATTGACAGGCACGCGGTCAGAGGGTACCAGGTGGTATCTGAGGCAGGGGTGACAGAGATGGACCCAGGGCCACCACCGAGTAACCGCTGGACACTGGGGGCTCGCCTCTGCTAGTCAGAGCAAGGGCTTGTCCTGACCACCCCGCCCTGGGCTGAGACCGAGAGGCGACCTGCCTGGCCCTCCCTGGGGGAGGAGAGGGACACCGAGTGGACAGTTGCTACGAAGGTCTGGTCGGCCGTCCCTTCCCACCAGGTCACCGTCTGTCTGTGCACAGCCAGGGCCGGTGGGCAGGCGGCCCAGTCCTGGGGCGGGTGCCCTTTCCCGCTCAGCCCTGCCCGCAGCTGTGGCCTGGCTGGAGAGGGCCCGGCGGGCAGCGCGGGCCCCACTGTGCACAGGACCTGGGCCGGGGACCTTTCCCTGACTTTCTTAGTAATAGACCCGTGGTTTAGCCAGCACTCAGCACCCGGTACAAGAACTTCACTGCCCAGTCTTAGGCAATGGGACATAAGCAGAAGTGGCCGGTGTCACTTCTGAGACTCAACCTTAAAGAGAGAGGTGTGCCCTTCTTCCCTATACCCGCTTTCTGCTGGCTGGAATGCAGGTGTGATGGCCTGACGCCAGCATCCGTGTTGAGCCATGTGGTGCCCTGCAGGAGGAAGACAGGCACAGCAGAGAGCAAGATGGGAGGACACGCGGTTCCTGCAGCACGAGGCTGCCCACGGACAAGCCCGGACAACCTCTCTCGGACCCTGGGAGGCAAATGTGAGTATCTGGTTGTTTAGGATTTCTGTCGTCACAGGCAAGGCCTAATCCTAATCCTAATCCTAGGTGACAGTTCCTACAGAAATTAAGAGAATTTTCTGGCATAGAAATAAGGCAAACAGTTCAAAGACCACTGAGAGGAAGCAGACGATGCCATTGTTGTCCTTTGGCCAGCGAGGTGGCCAGGGGATTGGTCCTCCCTCCCACCGCAGCCTTGTGCCCCTGCAGCCAGGATGCAAGCGTGGATGAGGGGACGGGAGCCAGAGACCCACCGCAGCCCCTGGGGTCCAAGCTGGCCACCAGCCTCCCCCAAAGCTGCAGAGAGCATGGCGCCCGCCCAGACAGCTGAGGCCTTGCTGGTGCCGCCGCCGCGGCAAGGCGTCCACCCAGCTGACGGGGCTGTGCTGCCCCTGCCCCCGTGGCCCTGCAGAGTTCCCGTGACGGCCCCTGTGGCACTAACAGGGGCACCGCAGACGAGTGGTGCTGTGGGTGGTTAGAGGTGACCTCAGCAGCCGACCCCAGGGCCTGGGGGCAGGAGACCAGCTGACCTGGAACCTGGCCCAGTTCTTCTCTAAGCTCCAGGACACGCGAAGCCCAGAACTTTCTGGAAATCTTGGAGCATGAGGGGCCAGGCCCCTCCTGCTGCATAACGGGGTCTGGGAAGGGGCCAAGGGGAGCAGCCGGCAGGGAGGCAACCTGGCTGCCCTGGTCACTGCCTCTTGGGTCACTGAGCCCTGCTGGGCCGCCTGCCCCACTCGGCTGAGCCCCAGAGGCCGGGGAGGGCATGGCGGGGGGGGAGGTTCCAGAGGTGGGACAGCCTGAAAACAGTCACCCGCTCGGGTGGAGCTGCATGTCAGGAAGCCAGTGGCAGCCAGGCCCTGCCGGGGCCCTCCTGGGGGTAGCAGGCGGGTTGGCTGAGCGTCCCCCGCCCCTGACCCCCAACCTGCTGGGTGCCCGGGGCCTAAGCAGGAGGCGGGGTCGGGCAGGAAGGAGGCTGAGGGGTGGAGGGAGAGTGGCCAGGGCGAGGACAGCACACGGTGTCACCAGCTGCCCCAGCGCACATGAGCCCAGGCAGGAACCCTTCGCAGACCCGCCTGGGCCTGGGCTGGGTGTCACGCGTGGATCCACACCGTGGCCTCCAGGAGGGTGAGAGAGTGAATTTCTGGTGGCTTTCGGCACCTGGTCTGTGGGACTTTGTGAGGCGGCCCTGGGACACCAACAGAGCGTAGGGCCCTGAGAACCTCGGGGCAGAGCAGGGTCTGGGCGGGGCGTGGTCCGGAGGTGGGGGCCAGTGACGAGACCACACGCTGTCCAGGTTGAATCACTGCATTTTACTAAGTGCACAGGTCCACCGGGCATCCGAGCTCGTCCCTGTGGCAGCAGAACCTCCCAGAAATTCTCACGTGCAACCCTGGCGTGGGATCCTACCCCCGAGTCCCCCGAGACCCACCTGGCCCGTTCTTGCAGCACGAGCGCCAGCCTGTCCATGTGGAGTAAGTTCCTGTCTTGGCTAATCTGTTAGAAAACTAGAGTTCATTCCCTGGGCGTCTACCCTAGAAACAGACGGTGCGCAAGGTCGGACGGGGTGTGCGGCGTGACGTCCACCAGCAGAGGCCTGGTCACTGGTACACGATGCGTACAAAACGGTTAAAAGTGTACGTCAGTACTGAAGGCATTATGAAATATTCTTTGGAGCGTGAACAAAAGTGCAGACAGCCAAAGGCAACAGCGCAGGTGGGGCGGCTGCGGCCGCCGTTGGGCCGGAGGACGGCGGACCGCGGTGGGGTGCGGGTGGGCGTGGCGCACGCCATCCTGGGCAGACGGAGGCGTCCAGGGGGTGGGGCTCGAGCGTCTCAGTGTGTGACGGCCAGTGAGAGCCTCCTGCCCTGCGCTCGTCCCTAGAGCTGGTCCCTCGCCGGCCCGACCGGGGCAGGGTCCGGGGTGTCTGTGCCTGGCAGAGGCGGGGCCGTGGGGTGACCTTGGCGAGCTCCCATCGACATGCATTAAGGCAACGACTTTGTAAAACCAGGTGGAATTGGACGTGGGGCGCAGAGTGACGGTCACCCTCCTGCCTGGGCACTGTCCCCTCCTCACCAGCACCTGACCAAGGGCCAGACACCGAGGATTTCTCAGGACCGGGCCACTGGCCAGACTAAGTGTCCTCGGTCAACCAGGGCCATCGAAGGCAAGTGTCCAAGACTGGAGCTCACTCGACTCTACGTCTCACCCCACAAATGCCGTTAAAAACTCCAGGGAGGGCGCCCTCCTCCCACCCCCTCTACCCTGTTTCCTAAAGGCCCCCCAACGCCACCTCCTCCTGGGGCTGCCGTCCCCCCGCCCTCACGGCCAGATTCAGCAGACCGTGACGAACACGGGGCAGCTGCCTGGGACGGCCACGCGCTGCCCCCGTGGCCACTCTGGCCTGCAGGCCACGCAGGCCCAGCCTCTCCACCCCACGCCCCGGGCACACACGCCTGGGAGGTTTGCACGGGGGTGGGGTCGCAGGGTCAGAGGGCAGGCCAGTTCGCGCCAGGGCTGAGGGCAGCTGACATCCACGCTGGCATCCGAACCCCCCACGGGTGAAACTGGGGCACAGGCAGAGCCCCCACCAGGATGCCAAGCGCCCGGACACCCTCGGAGCCTCTCCCTCCACGGTGAGTCCTGCTGTCCAGCCCGTCCCCCTCACACCACGTTGTTTTGTGGTTCGTGTCCTTGGAGGCTGTTGAAAACGTCGTCCTCCTGGTCCTGTGGGATCCAGGGCGCTTGCTGGCGCTGGATCCGCGCCGGATCTGCCGCTCAGGTGAGCCGGAAACACACCGACACCAACGCGGTGTTTCCGCAAAGGCCTCCCAGCTCCATCCGCCCCTGTGGCTTCTGGAAAGCATGTAGAACTATCTCTGGGCCCAGCTCTTTCCATGGAGAACGGGTGCTCTGTATGGGGTGCTCTGTATGGGGCTTCCTCCTCCTTCCCTCCCACATCAGCTCTCGGCCCACGGCCACCAGCCTCCAGCTCAGGGAGGGGACAAACAGATACATTAAAACGTTCATGGCACCCGGCTGGTGAGTCTCCTCGGGGTGGGGACTCAGGGGATGGGCCCACGGCTTAGAGGGCCACCAGGGAGACGCCCCCGCACTGCCAGCCTCCCGGTGGGGGTTGAGACAAGGCCCCACAGGTAGGGTGTGCTCAGGGGCTGCTGTGGCCTCCCGTAGGGAGGAGCCAGGCACACAGGCCTGGAGCAGCCCCGCACCTGCCCCTCGAGGACCACCGTGGGCGGGAGGAGAGGGACAGGCCCACTCCCCGGGGGTCTGGCACAGGCCGTGGGGAGGACACCAAGGACCTCAATTTCACCTGGAACAGGAGAGGGAGATGCTGGGCCAGGAAACGCTGATGGCAGATGGGGACACTGGCCCGGGGCGGGGCCAGGCACCGAGGAGGACACAGAGCCACCAGGACCCCGGGCCGGCTGGACTCCAGGATGCCCCTGGGCCCAGCCCAGCCGCTGCAGCGCTCGGCAGACCCCCACCCTCTGCATGGCTCCAGTGGACCCTCTGCCACTGCTGCCCAGGAGCCCCGGACAGCCGGAACCCCCCCCCCAGGGCTCAACACTCCAGAACCATCCGCTACTCCTGGACTCAGCACTGCTCCCTTCCGGCCCCTCCCCAGCGGCTTAAATCCAGCACAGCCAGAGAGATGAGAGACAGAAGGACTGCCAGGGCCGGAAACCTGGTACGTGCACACGGGTGTGTCAGAGTGTGCCTGTGAGTGCACACGCGTGTCAGTGTGCCTGTGTGAGTGTGCGCGTGTCAGTGTCCTATGTGAGTGCGCACGTGTCAGAGTGTGCCTGTGTGCACATGTGTCAGAGTGTGCACATGTCAAAGTGTGCCTGTGTGAGTGTGCACGTGTGTCAGTGTGCCTGTGTGAGTGTGCACGTGTCAGTGTCCTATGTGAGTGCACACGTGTGTCAGTGTGCCTGTGTGCACATGTGTCAGAGTGTGCACATGTCAAAGTGTGCCTGTGTGAGTGTGCGCATGTCAGTGTCCTATGTGAGTGTGCACGTGTGTCAGAGTGTGCCTGTGAGTGTGCACATGTGTCAGTGTGCCTGTGAGTGCACACGCGTGTCAGTGTGCCTGTGTGAGTGTGCACGTGTCAGTGTCCTATGTGAGTGTGCACGTGTGTCAGTGTGCCTGAGTGTGCACATGTGTCAGTGTGCCTGTGAGTGCACACGCGTGTCAGTGTGCCTGGTGAGTGTGCACGTGTCAGTGTCCTATGTGAGTGTGCACGTGTGTCAGAGTGTGCCTGTGAGTGCACACGTGTGTCAGTGTGCCTGTGAGTGCACACATGTGTCAGTGTGCCTGTGTGAGTGTGCACGTGTCAGAGTGCACTTGTGAGACAGTGTGCCTTGTAAGTGTGTGTCAGGGTGTGCCTGTGTGGGTGTGTGCACCTATGTGCTTGCATGGGTGTGTGGTGAGTGTGCAGGTGTACACATGTGTGCAGACATGTGTGAGCACATGTATGTGCAGTGGGCACGTGGGGACGCATGTGCTAACAAACATCTTGGGAAACCTCTGCCGCCCCTGCTGTGGGGGCCCTGGCCACACTCACATGCCCGAGAAAGTGCACACACTTCTCGCAGAAGCGTCGGGCCTCCTTCCTGTGCCCTAGTGGGGGCGAGGAGCCAGCAGTGGACGCTGCTGGGCTCAGGCCGGGGTCTCCCACGCGGCCCCCGAACATCCCGCACAGACACGCGCCCTCCCTCTTCCCAGAACAGAGGCTTCTCGAGGGACACGCGCTCCTCGCCCTCCTGCTGCAACCCAAGCGACTGTCCCGGCCTGGCCCGCGGGGCAGCAGGGCTTCTGGGAGGGGAGGGGACCGGTTCACACTCCTTGCAGAGCCCCCGTGTGCCCAGGAGCTCCCAGCGCCCCAGGGAGGGGACTGCAGAGCACACACAGCACGGGGTGGCACAGCACACAGGCCTCCCCAGGGGCCTGGAGCCGGGCGTGGGGAGGGCTGGGCCGGGCTGGTGCTGGGCTGGTTTGGACGTGCTCAGCCCCCCTCTGTGGGCCCCCGGCTGGAGCCTCCCTGAGGGCGAGCGGGGCTCAGACCCACAGGAAACCCCGCAGTGTCCACGCTGGAAGGGGCTTCTCACCACCACAAGGCGTGCGGCCACCCAGCACTGCCCTGGAGGCCCAGAGGGCAGGCTCCGCACACGGGGAGGTAGGATGCGGGGTCCGGCGGGCCTGGCCGTGGTGGGGGTGGGCAGGGAGGCTGCAGCAGCGGTGACTTGACCACCATGGGTGGCAGATATGGCTCCCCAAAGATCCCTGGGCACTCAGGACCCCTGAAAGCCAGGAGCATGTGACCCTCAAACGCTGCTTTCAAAGCTCTTCCCACGGGCAAGACGGTCCACTCGCTGGGCACAAGGCCCTCCAGGCAGAACAGACTCAAAGCGGAAGTGGCGTGAGGACGGCCGAGGGCTCTTCCCGCCTGCAGTGCTGTCTCCCCCATGGCACTAACGCTGAGGACCAGAACTGGGGGTCCCGCTCTGCCTCTGGGGGCTGGGCCCGCTGCCCCACTCAAGGCTGCCCTGAGGGCCCAGGAGGCCAGAACAGGAGGAGGCTCAGCCGAGGACGGGGGTGGCGCGTCCCCTGAGACCCCGAAAGGCCACAGCCAAGGGACTGGTCAGTGGAGGGCAGGGCAGGGGTGTGAGCTCTGGGGGGACAGAAGGGAGAGGCAGGACCCCCAGCCAGGCTGAGGCAGGGGTGACGTCGTCCACCGACGGTCGGTGGGGGGGGGGTTGGCAAGCTGGGGGTGGGCGGCCCAGGCCTGTCAGGGTGGGGGATGGGCCAGGTGGGGGCCCCGGCTAAGAACCGTGGGGGTCTGGGCGGGTCTCGTGGTGCTGGCCACAGCCCAGGGACCAGCACCCAGCCGGGGCAGGCAGGAGAGTGGAGAGCCAGGGCCAAGGCCACAGGAGCCCCCACGGGCCGCTTTCGGAGGAACCCGCAGAGCCGGCGCCCTGGGCCCACCTTGAGCCCGAGGCCCAGAGGGTCTGAGACTCACTCTGGACTCGGGTTTGGCTCCGAGGCCCTACCCCCTCCTCAGCTGCAGCCGAGGGTCCCAACCCCAGGCCACTCCCAGTGAAAGACCCCTCAGAACCCAGAAGGGACGAGAAGACGCTGACCAGCAGCTCTCTAGCTGGGTGCCCAGGAGGCCAGAGGGCGTCGCCCCTCTGAGCCCATAGACAGGGCAGAGGCAGGGACCCAGGTGGCAACGGCAGGCCTGGCCCGGGGCGGCCCTGCCTCCTGCAGCTGCCCAGCGGGGCTCAGAAACAGGCTCCAAGGCCAAGGTCGTCCCCAGCTCTGCTCCGGACCCCACACCTTCGCCCGGGCGCCCAGGACCGGTCACCACGGCAGCCCCCACGCTGGTCTGCTCCCCACGCTGGGGAGGCGGGCAGGGTGGCCTTGCTGCCCCACGGTGCTCCTGGGGCCACCAGGGCCCCTCCCCACCACCCTCCAGCACGGTGGGAAAAGAACTTTCATACAGCGTTGCCACAAGGCGCCCCCTGCCCTTCACCCCTACAAACCCCACACCCCAGTTACTCTATGAAAAGGCCCCCACAGGGTTCCCACCTAAAAACCTCAGCGCCAAGAGTCGGAGGGGGTGGCGGGCGGTCCTGCAGCCTCACTTCCTGGGCCCCGCCCAGCCCACATCTCCGAAGGGGCCCTCGCCCGTGGCCGAGCGTGGCGGGGGCCCGCACGGCGTGCAGAGGTCCGAGTCCGTGTCTGACTCGCCCTCCGCGATGTAGGGTCTGACTTTGGCGCAGGGCGCCACGGCCGCGTAGCAGCTGTTGAGGGCGTCCAGGTTCTCCTTGGACTGGGAGATGCTGAAGCCGCTGAAGGAGCGCTCCAGCTCCTCGTGGTCCACCGAGGGGATGGAGATGGACGTGTCGCTGTCCCGCAGGGCGGCCTCGTGGGGCCGGCAGGCGGCGTCCTCCTGCCTCAGGAACTCCGTGCTGGCCCGGCTGCCCCCACCGTAGGCGGACAGCGACCGCTCGTGGGCGGGCGGCGGCGGGATGCGCACCAGCGAGCCGTGGTCCCCCACGGGGGAGGTGCCGTGGCCCTGGCGCGGGTGGCTCTGCTGCCACGAGGTGGAGGGCGGGCACTGGGCGGCCGGCGCGGCCGGCGGCGCCGAGAAGTTCTTCTGGCCGGTGGAGCTGGTGGAGCGCACGATCTTGATGATGCAGCCGTGCTTGTCCACCTGCTCCCGGCCGTCCTCCGGGCTGTGGTATGGGGGCGCCGGCTCCGGCTCCTTGGCCCCAAAGTAGGCCTCGGTCTCCGTCGGGGGGATGCCCATGCGCTGCATGTAGATGCTCACCAGGAAGTCCAGCTTCTTCTCCATGGACAAGACCTGCAAGAGGCAATGCTGGGCCCGGCCCCTCGGGGAGGTGGGGGGATGTGGGGCGCTCCCTGGGGAGATATGGGGGGGTCCCGGGCTGGTCCCTGGGGAGATGTGGGGGGGTCCCCAGGTTGGTCCCTGGGGAGATGCGGGGGGGTCCCAGGCTGGTCCCCGGGGAGATGTGGGGGAGGTCCCGGGCTGGTCCCTGGGGAGATGTGGGGGGGTCCCGGCTGGTCCCCAGGGAGATGTGGGGAGTCCCAGACTGGTCCCCGGGGAGATATGGGGGGGTCCCGGGCTGGTCCCTGGGGAGATGCGGGTGGGGTCCCGGGCTGGTCCCTGGGGAGATGCGGGTGGGGTCCCGGGCTGGTCCCCGGGGAGATGCAGGGGGGGTCCCAGGCTGGTCCCCAGGGAGATATGGGGGGGGTCCCGGCTGGTCCCCAGGGAGATGTGGGGGGGGTCCCAGACTGGTCCCCGGGGAGATATGGGGGGGGGTCCCGGGCTGGTCCCTGGGGAGATGTGGGTGGGGTCCTGGGCTGGTCCCTGGGGAGATGCGGGTGGGGTCCCGGACTGTTCCCTGGGGAGATGTGGGGGGTCCTGAGCTGCTCCCTGGGGAGATGCAGAGGAGGAACCACTGGGGTGCAGGAGGAGGACCTGGGCCGATGCTGAGCTGCCCTGGGGTGCAAGAGGAGGAGGACCCAGGGCAGCTCAGCATCTGACCCCACCGGTCAGTGTGTGCCACAGGGCGTCAAGCCACAGGGCCCCTCGTGTGTCTGGGCTGCCCGTGCTGCCTGCTGAGCGTCGCCGTCAGAGCAAACGCTCCAGGGAAGGGGCCGGCTGTTCCCACTCCAGGCGCGGGTGGTGGGGGGTCAGGCAGGAGGGCGCTGGAGGATGGCTGGCCGGTGTAACCCCTGGCAAGCTCCCCGGGGACCCCCCAAGGGATGCACGAATGCAGGCTGAGCCTGGCAGCTGCCCAACCTGGGCACTGTGGTGCTCGGGTGCTGTCGGGAGGAAAGCACCTGAGCACAGCAGTGGCCCATGGTGGGATCTGCGAGGTCTGGCCGGAGCAGCCGCAGCTGGGACGGGGCCACGTGCCCCCGGGCTCAGGACTCCCCGCCGGCCTCTCCTACCTGCCTCTCCACCTTCCCGAGACGCCCCATCATGCTGACGTCCTCTGGCAGCTCCGCCTCGGCCGGGCCCTTGGTGCGGTCCTTGTCTGTGATGGCCGGGCCCCGCCCCACGATCTGGTCCACTCTACCGGGAACAGAGACCCGCCCCCACGCATGAGTTCGGGTGGGTGCTGCAGGGCCCTGGCCCTCTCCTCCTGGGCCAGGCCCAGCCCAGAGCCGGCCAGGGGGCAGTGGGTGCCAGGCCAGACGGACACTGGTGCGTCCGTGTCACCCTGCGCGGACACGCGGGGTCTTGTGCCCTGTCCGTCCCGTCCCAGTGGATCTGGCACATTAGCGAGGAGTAAAGTGCGGGAGCCCCCACCTGGGCCCAACCCCACTCGGCTCCCCCTGGGCTGCAGCCCCCACCCCCGCCCAACCTGCCCGCCAGCCCCCTGCCCCGGCCAGGGCTTGCTGGAGGCCCAGAGGGTCACGTGAGGGCTGGCGGGTGCCCCGCTGGGCCACACCCGAGCCACGCCCACCCAGAGCTTTACTCCCACATAATGTGCCACCGTGATGCTGGCCCACCCGGGTGACGGGGACAGAGTCAAACGTCTACAGCAGGAACAACAGAAGCGAAGGGCGGTGAGAGCCACGGCTCCATGCACCAGGACGGGCGTGGGGGACAGAGAACAGCACAGAAACCACCACGCACAGACCGGGAGGGGCGAGACGAAGCCACTGCCAACCAGAGAGGTTATAAGTGTGCATGCGTGTCCACACGGATGTGCATATGCTTGTGTGTGCATGTGTGTGCACACGGGTGTGTGCACTCGTGTGTGTGATGGTGTGTTGTGTACGTGTGTGCGTGGGTGTGCACATGTTTACACATGTGTGCGTGAGTGTGCACATGTGTGTGCAGGATGCAGAATTCGGCTGAGTTCCTCTCCAAGGAGGCAGCAGGTCACCAGTGACAGTGAGAAGGGAAGGAGGCTCCTTCGCGGGGCAGGGGCGTCTGTCTGACCGGCGTGGCATCCACAGATGCACATGGCCCCATGGACGCGAGGCCCTCGAGGGCGGGCAGGGGCCGTGGGGTGTTGTGGGTTGAGCGCTCCCCGGGAAGCAAAGGCCCTGCGCTAGGTCTACACGCCCAGCTGGGCAGACGCAGCTCGAGACGGGTGCGACTGGGCAGGGCCAACCCGGGCGAGGTCCCGTCTGGCTCTCTGCGCTGGAGCCTCACGCGCGACACACCTCGGCGGGGCCACACCAGCCAGACAGGGCCACACCCCACCTTCTGCCTCTGACGGGTGGGGGAGGGCAGGGTTCAGGCTTGCGTCAGCCACACTGCAGACCCTCATGCTCCGCCGGGCGCCATGCTGGGCTCATGCAGAGGGCCGGGCGGCGGGGGGAGCCGGGCTCGCTGGTGTTCCCAAGTGTCACACGTTCCAGGCACAGACGCTCGGCACCTTCACCCCTGCCACATGACGGGCCGCCCCACTCGGTCCCACGGGAGCCTGGATACGGGCTCAGCCCGGAGCTGCTGCTGCTGGGGCCGGGCAGGGTCCTCAGAGACCCTGCGCCAACTCCTGCCCTCGACACCCTGGGGTGGGGCAAGTGCCCAGACGGGCCTTCCGCCTTCCTCTGCGTGTCCCCTGCCAGGGCCTCCTGGCTCCCAGCTCTGAGTGTCCGGCTGCCGTCCCTGCAGCAATGCCCAGAGGACAGGGCTTCGATCTCAGGGTGCTACAGACGCCGTCCTGCCCTGTCCCCGGGGCCTCCCCCCTCATGGGCAGAGCACCGGCTCAAGACGTCCGGCACACTGACCCTCAGCCTCGTGCAGACACCCTGGCTCACAGCGCTCTGCTCATGGGCTGTCAGCCGGGTTGTGGTGGCTGTGGTCACCCTCCACGTGCCCGATTCCACCGCGAGCTCTGCCCCTCCTCCACGAGCAGGGACCGTGTCCTCCCTACCAGCCACACTGACGAGTGACGGCAGCTCGAGGCGAGTACCAGAGCCTGGGGCCCTGCCCGGTGCTGGGCGCCCGGTGGGCGTCTCATCTGTCCTTCGCAGTGGCGCATGAGGCCAGCGCTGCCACTGCTGACCCTCACCCGTAAGGAAAGAGCTGCAGAGGCACCACGACCCGCGTGGAGCCCCATGGCACCAAGGTCGACCCCAGCGGGGGGCTGGCCTTGGGGGGCACCTTGGTGGCCACTGACCCTGCATCTGATCCTGGAGGTGCTGTCCCTCTGCCCAGGTGGGTGTCACAGGGGCGTCCGTGGAGGCCCCGGCTTCCCCAGGAGGGCCTGCCAAGAGAGCGCCTGGGCCCTCTCGGTCCTCACATCCCGCACGGCCTGCCGGGCCCTGGCCCAAGAGCAGAGAAAACCCAAAGTCCCCTGTGTCCACGGAGAGAATAGTGGGGTGTTGCCGTCATGTGGCCTGGGGCAAAGGGCCGGCCATTCACAGAGACAGGCGGGGCGCGGCGCCAGCGTCCTAACCTAGGTGAGTACTGGGGCGACTCTCTCGGAGGGGCGGTGGGTCCTTTGGTGGGGTACTTCTTGTGCCGGGGAGTTGAAGGGGGTGGGGGGCCCACAATCATATCTACCCTGGCAGAGCAAACAGAAGAGAGACACCAGCAAATGCATCGTAAGAGCAACACCAGAGGGAAAGGGGCAGTTGGCGAGAAAGTGGCGGGAACAGAGGGGACAACCCCGCCCGAAACAACAGTGACGCTTTGCAGAAACACGGGCCGTGGCGACACCGCACCCGCTGGACCTCGGAGTCTGGAGCGGGGCCCATGTGTGCACCTACACGCGCCTTGGCGTGACCTCCCTGTGTCTCAAGCAAAGCACCTGCCTCCAGGAGCCGGGTGCTGGGCAGCCGCGCTGCGGCCCCCAGGCGCCCGCCACCGGGAGCAGGCGCAGAGGGACCCAGTGCCGGAGGCACCGGCTGCGCAACCGCGTCTAACGCAGCGTCCGCGGCTGACAGCAAACACCTGCGTTCCTCGGGCTGACTTTGTTTCCCAGACAGAAAAGGAAGGAAGAGGGAAACTGAGGACGGAAGAGCCTGGAGAACAAACAGCCGGGGCAGGAGATGTGGAGGCACCCACAGCAGTCGTGACTCGAACTCTCGCACGCGCACGCACACGGCACGCGTCGCCCACGCTCTGGGGAGGGGCAGCTCACGACAACAGCCGCGCTGGCTCCTTACGGTGCCGCAAACACACAGGCGTGCGCGGTGCTTGTATGTGGCTGAGGGTGCACACCTGTGAGCACGTGTGTGAACTCACGGGACACGTGTGTGGGCACCAGGCCTGTACGTGAGGATGCACATGTGTGCACGGGTGTGCTCAGGCCCCTGCTTGTGTGTGTATGTACGTGCTCATATACATGACTCTCATGGTGACAGCTCAGTTCCCACACACGTGGGGCCGACGCAGGAGAGCGCGTGTGCGCCCAGCTACCGCAAGCCTTGGACATGCGTCCACCCAGCGCCCACTCAGGAGGTGGCCTCCCCTCTAGAAGAGCACCCCGTGTTCTGGAAGAAGAGGTGCCACGTGGCATAACTGCTGCCCGGTGGAGCCCACGGAAACCCTGCAGCTTCATCTCTCAATAGAACGATCCGTTTCCAATACACATGCACACGCGTGTGCACATGTGTCCACACACATGTATGCATCGACACACATGTGCATACATGGCACAGCACACAGGGTCACAAATGCACGCACCCACACATTTGCACACACACAGGGGCACATGTACATACACCCATGTACATGCACACGTTGAGGGACCCACACACATGTATACTCACGAGTGCATACATGTGCACACATATATGCGTGAGTGCACACACACCCTTGGCCACACAGCGTGCATAGGGGGAGATGGGAGAGACGACAGAAACATTAAAAACAGACAGACCGTGTGAAGACACCACAGAAAGCTGAGGAGGGCCCTGCACGCCCTCCCGCGCCGCCCCCCTGGGCACTGCCCACGCGGGCCTCGCCTGGGCTCTGGCCCCGAGGCCCTGCCCGTGTCCCCGGCGGCGGGCAGGTGGAGGCTCTTGCCTGGACTGCAGGCTCTTGATGCGGGACAGCATGTCCAGGTGGCCGGCAGAGTACTGTTCGATGACGTCCATCACGTCGTATGGCCGAAGGCTCTCCTTGAACTTCCGCTTGGACACCAGGAACCGCATGACACTGCAGGGGTGTGGGCAGGGCCGTGAGCCCGGCCAGAGACCACCCGGGCCGCACTGGCCAGCCTGGCTCCAGTGTCTCCGAAGTCACAGCCCCTAGAGAGGGCCGGACGACGCAGCCTCTTCTCTGGGCCACTCCTGTGGTCTCCTGGCCCTGGGGCAGGCCACACCCTCCCCGCCACACCTGACGCAGGTGACGTGAGCTGCTTCATAAGCAATGAGAGCCGGACTATGGGGATGCCAGACCCGAGGCCCCATCCCCCAAACCAGCCCCCGAGGCCGGCATGCCGGGAAGAGTGGACCCCGGAACACCAGGCCGGACCTCTCGCCTGGCTCTGCCCTGGGAGCCTGCCGCCTGCCACCTGCCACGCGGCCGGTGCCGTGAGGCCGGCACAGGTGCCCCCGAGGGAGGCCCCCTCTGCGCCCAGCCGCACTGCGCAAGCTCCTCACCACACGGCTCTGATGCTGACTTTGAGGCCCGGGGTCAGGTCCTCTGTCACAAACTCGCAGTTACAGCTCTTGTCATCCACGATGTCCTCGCCCGGGAGACTTGCTTCTGGGTGGAAGGAGACAGCTGTGAGGGAGCGTCGGGCCTGTGGTCCCACGGCACATGCTGTCCACGCGCCCGACCGGGCGCACCTCCTGTCCTGAAGACCCGCCCCTCTGCCCAGCCCCTGCAGCCGGTCCCCTGGCCGGGACCTTCTCTGCAGGCCGTGGCCAGGGGGTGGCCGACCCGAGGCTTTAAAGGGCATCCCTGCCAGCCGATGACGGGCACACAAAAGGTGACGTCGCCACACAACAGAATAGTGGCCAATTGGAAAAAGGAATGAAGCCTGACACACGCCACAGCACGGATGAAGTGTCACACGCCACGCTCAGTGAAAGGAGCCACGCGTATGATCCCACTCATGTGGGACACCCCCGAGATTGGGGGTGGCTGGGGCTGGAGGGGTGGGGGACTGCTAACGGGCACAGCTTTCCTTTGGGGCGATGAGAACATTCTGGAACTAGACTGAGGTGACGGCTGCACAACACTGAATGTACTAAACGCCACTGAATTTGTACACTCTTAAACAGTTCACGTTATGTTGCGCGAATTTCACCTCAATTGAAAAAAGAGGACGGGGGTGCGGAGGGGGGCTTCCTGCCCCAGAGTGCAGGCAGGGGGCTGCGGCGCCAGGGGAGGGGGCGCCGTGGCCACACCCACCTTCCGAGTCCTGCCGAGACGCAGCGCCCTTGATCCGGAAAGCCTGGCGCGCCCGGCTGCGGTCCCCGAAGCTCCAGCTCTTGGGCACCTTGCTGGGGCTGTCCTCCAGGCTCTGGTCGGCACTGGGTGACCGACGCACGGTCTGGGCCTGGGGGGACCCTTTCCCCTTGGCAGCCACGCCTCGGGGGCTGGAGAAGACACGATCTTTCAAACTGACCTTCTGACTGCTCCCGCGAGAACCGACAGACAGACAGACGGACACAGAGAAACAGCAAGAGAAGTCACTCTGGCAAGAAGGCAGCCTGGGTCTGCCGTGCGTCGCAGGCCCACGCGGGAGAGGTGCGGGACCACGGTGGGGGCCACGGCGGGGGCAGGGGGGCAGGGGGCGCGGCTGGGGGACTAAGCATAGGGGAGGGCGGGGAGGGGCGGCGGGGGGGACAGCAGCTCCCGCGGCTGGCACAGAGCTCGGCTGTGCCGGGAGGCGGTGGTGATGTCTGTGGACTCTCTTTTTCTTTTTCAGAGACAGGGTCTCGCTCTGTCGCCCCGGCCGAGCGCAGCCGCGCGATCACAGCTCGCTGCAGCCCGAGCTCCTGGGCTCCAGTGACCCTCCTGCCTCAGCCTCCTGAGCAGCCAGGATGCAGGTGTGAGGCACTGCTGACTGTGGACCTCAACCCGCTCCCCGCTGCCACCAGCAGGCGCCAGAGCCTCCTCACACTGTCCTGCCCGCCAGGGGACACTCGGCTGAGCAGTCCCAGATGCCCGGGGCGGTGGCTCTTCCCTGGGCACCTTCTGTCTGTGGGCCTGGCGTATCTGCCCTGCCAGCCCCTCCACGGCCTCCTCCACGCGCCCGCAGCCCCCGGGTCTCCAGCACCCCCAGCCCCTTCTTGCCCAGCCACACCCTGGGCCTTTCCCACCACCCCCGGCAGCCTCCTGGCAGGAAGGCGCTTCAGGCGGCTTGGGCTGCCCCATGTCTGGGCTCTGCCCACAGCAGGACATGCCAAACGGAATGCCCCGGCGCGGGAAGGATCGAAGGGATGAGGTTGGCCCCAGGGCAGTAGGACTGTGGCAGCCACCAGACCCACGCAGCAGAGTGAGGCTCACGGCTGTGTCCAGCCAGGCCTTTGTCCCCACACTCTTGAGGGTCCTCAGGCCTCCCTGTCCCCACGCCCACCTGCTCCAAAGAGACAGGATGGTAGAGCGTGGCGGGCGCCAGACAGGCGTGGCCTCCCCGCAGCCTGGAGAGCTCAGGCCCTACTCCCTTCCTCCTGCCAGCCAGTCTCCAAGGTTCCCAGGCGGCTCTGGGCAGGGCCATGCGCACCGTCCCTGGCCCTGGACAAGCCTGACGTGGTCACCGACGCCTCCGACACCACTTCCCGGCCCCACTGTGGCTCCCACAGCCAGAGAGACACGTCCACCAGACGACGCGGAGAAGAGAGCCCACGGCACCCGTCCGCCGGCCCAGACACCATGACGGGGTTGGCCCCCCTCCCAGGCCCATCCCCAGGCTGCAGGCAACTGCGGGACCATCTGTGCCGGCTCACGGGTCTCTGAGAGGGAGAAAGAAGCCCCCGGCGGCGCGAGCCAGTCGGGAAGGCAGACACTGCGGCAGGGAGGTTCCCGGACCCCCGAGACGTCCTGTGTCCGGGAGCTGACGGCACCTGCTTGCTCATGACACCGGCGCCCGGTGCCCCGCCAGCCTCTGTCGGGTGGTTCCCGCCCAGCAGAGCCACAGCCGGGGAGGCCACTGGGGCACCAAGGCCCAACCAGAAACCGGCTCAACGGGACACTGGCTCTGGAATGTTCTCTCCTCCTCCACATTCCCACTGCTCCACAGGTGGGAATCTGCCCTCCCGCAGCCGGCCCACCCTCAGGCAGGCGGAACCACACTGTGCAGCGTCCTGCGGTCTCAGGCCTCTCTGCCGGCTCCCCGGGGCCTGAGCACCAGGGGAGAGAAGCAGCCGCCTCTTCCCAACCACAGCTGACCACGCCCTCTTGCGGGGCTGCCTGCGTCTAGGAATTGCCGCCCCACCAGCAGCCGGCGGTGTGGACCCAGGGAGCCAGGTGAGGACCCAGGGAGCCGGGTGAGGAGGGCAGAACCTCAGGGTCTGTTGGGAGCCGCAGGAGAGGCTGGAGGAGGCGCCCACGGGCCCTGGTGGGAGGAGCTGGTGCCGCCGTTTCGGTTTTCTAGCAGCGAAGCCCTCCCTGCAAGAGGTATCGGCCCCACTAGGCGGGGCTGGAGGAGACTCTCCACCGGGGCCTCCAGGGAGGCAGCCGCTGAGCCACCACACGCAGACGGAGCCACCCACGGAGCCTCGCCTGGCCTGTGCAGTGCCGCGGTCCCCGTGCCCGGCTCCCACCCCGGACCTTCGGGACGCTCTGCCGGAGGAGACAGCGAGGCCAGGCTCAGACACGCCCCTCCCCGGACCTGCACAGTCGCGGGCTCCGCACCCTCTGAGCACCCCTCGGACGACCGCGGTGGAGCCCGGCAGGCCCCCAGCCAAGGACAAGCACGCGCGGGGCAAGGCTCCCCCGTCCCCGGCTGCTGCCCTCGATCAGAACCGCGCTCTCTGTGCAGGGGGCGTCCACGGCACCTGCACCTCAGTGCTTGCAGGGCTCAGGCCGGGTCCCCTGCCTGCCGCCAGCAGGAGGTCGCAATCGCATCAGGCCGGGTGCCACCATCTACAGAGACCTGCCCGGCCCCGTCTGGACCGATGGCGGCCCAGAGCGAGGGAGGGCGGACGGGCGCCCGAGACAGTGCAGGCAGGCAGAGCGTGGCCGGTTCGTGCGCCCTGGGCTGCCGGCCGCCCCACACTTGCACCTGTCTGGTCTCCAGGCAGCCGGCCCCCAGCCCCTGCCGGAGGGACAGCCTTGGCCAAAGCACCGTGGACACAGCAGCTCTGGCCAAGCAGGACAGCGTTGGCCACGCAGGCGGCACCTCCCAGGCAGGCACATGCGCTCGCCCTTCTTGGGGCCGCAAACTGTCTGCCCGCCAGCAGCGGAGAGACGCCACACGGAGACGCGAAGGTGGGGAGGCGGCCCGCTGGGGGCCGGGGGAGCCGGAGCATGCACGGATGCAGATGCACAAGCACAGCCGAGCCCGGCCCTGCCACGGTGCCGCTGCTCCAGGCCAGCACCGCGGCCGCATGCACGCACCTGGCACAGCACCGCCCACACGCTGCCAGCTGCACCTGCTGGGAGGGAGGGGCCCCAGAGCGAGCGACAGGGCAGCCACGGGGGCGGGGAAGGGGGGCAGGGCCTTCGGTACACGGGCAGCTTCCCCACTGCGCCAGCCTGTCCCACACAGGCCTGTCGATAAGAAGGGGAAACCACGGCCTTGGCTTTCGGGCGGGGGCGGTGCCTGCTGTGGCAGGCGGAGCTGCCTCCCGCGGGCAAGGCGGCCGGCAAGGCGCGGTCATCCTCAGGGGTGCGGGAGAGGTACCCGGAACCAGCCCCTGAGGAAGCTCCGAGAGCCGTCGGGGAGCCCAGGGGGCGCAGACGCCTGGCTGGGCACAGAGCCCTGGCCGGCCCCTCCTGCCGCGAGCGGCGTCACCTCTGCCCAGCTCCACCCTGCACGTGCAGCGTCACCGGGACAAGTGGGCACCGGTCGCTCCAGCGCAAGGGGCTGGGGAGGCCGAGCTGCTGGGCAGAGCTGGGCAGAGCTGGGGTTGGGCGCCAGCCTCCCCAACTCTCCAGACCTCTACAAGCAGGGAGGAGCCGTGCAGCAGGGGCCAGTCCGTGCGGCGCGTTCCGTGGTACCTAGAGCGTCCAGGGCAGCATCCACACGGGGACCCTCTGCACGGTCTGCCTTTACTGCAAACGAGGAGAGCACAGTTAGTCCTGGGCGCCCGCACCAGGATGTGACCAGGGAGCGGGAAACTGAGGCCCGGCACCCCCTGGGGTGGCTCCAGGCTCACAGTCCTGGCCACAGAGCTTGTGTCTGACGAGGACAGCGGGGAGGGTGCCCCAGAGTCGTCATGGCCTGGAAGAGAAAACAGTGCCCTATTTTGGGGGGAAAAAAAGGCCCTGTTTTTCCCTCCAAAAATATCTTTTCCTTCCAAAGCCACAGCTTGGGTTTGTGTCTTAAAGGATGTATTATTTTTTGCTACATTCGTGCCAACCAAAAAATAATACGTGGGCTAAGACCTCGTGAAGGCCCCGCTTGGGATGGACGCGGCCCCGGGACTGGGGGTGGAGCGTGATGCCGGGGATACTAGCACGGTCGGCGTTGTGGGCCAGTGGGCGAGGCCGCCCCACAGTGCCCGTCCCTGAGAACTGGGCCTCGGTTCGCCCACCGCGGAGGGGAGCCCCAGAGGGCTCGGGTCACGGCGGGGTCATCTGGCGGCGAATGCACCTCCTGCTGAGCGGCTCCCCCCGCAAGCCCCCCACCCCCACCCCATACCCCGGCGCGATGGGTGTTGGGCGTTTTCCAAGGACCTTCCTGGAAACCCCAAGACTTATCTCTGCATCAGAACATGCAAATTTTAAGGCAAAAAATGGCAGTAAGCAGCAACTACAGAAAAGCTCCCTTTTCCTCCAGGCCTCTCCCCACTGTGGCAGGTGTTTCCTCCAAGATGGCTCTTCTCACACTATGCACCAGGGAACCCCAGCGTGACGGTCTCTCGGGAGAAACAAGCTCTGGAGGAAAGTGTTCAACGTTCTGTTTTCCTCCCGCGTCTGTTTAAACACCCGTGTTCCCCACCGCACGCTGTCCGTGTGAGGACCTCTGCACGCACAGCACATGCTCCGCTAACCGTGAGCAGCGCTGCTGCCCGGACCCCACCCCGCGCGGCGGCTTCTGCTCTGAGTCGGGGGCGGCTTCGGTGCCCCAGGTCTGCGACGCAGGGCAGAGGCTGGACCCCGTCGCTGGCTGGCTTGCTGTTGGTAGCTCAATGTCTGGCCCAGGCAGGAGGGCTCCCGCGGAGACGGGGCTCCCTCGGGGACAGTGCTCCCAGCGACCTGCCCCAAGGCCCTGGCTGTTTGCAGAGCCCCTCACCCGAGGGCAACTGCTGCTCCTCAAGCTGCCCAGGGCCAGTCACCAAAGCCTGCCTGGCACCCCCGGGATCCCCAGGCCCAAACACAGCCCCCCTGGCAAAGGAGCAGAAGGCAGGCAGAGCCCCTGGCTCCCCAAACCTTTGAAGGCCCCCAGTTTAGACCCCAGCACAACCAAGAAGCCCAAGAAGCACCTCCCAGGACCCCATGGTCCAATTCTGCGGTGGGAGAAAGTTCTACAGAAAGGTCTGACGTGGTGGCCATAGGCCACGCCTGGCCAGGGCACTCGAGACTCAGGAGTGAGTCTCTAACTGCACTTTAATTGTATGAGTGTTGATTCTGCAGCCACGCATGGCTCATGGCTCTGTGTCATCGTCTGAGAGCCAGACAGAGCCACCGTGCCCCTGGCATGACCCATCCGCCCTGGGTGCTTGAGGCCCCCCACCCCTGGCCTGCCTGGGTCCACGGGATGCCCCGTCCGCTCTGGGCTGAGGCTGGTGCTGGCTCCTGTCCCTCCCCGACAGTCCTGCCAGAACCGTCCAGCAGGCCCCGAGCCGGGCTGGGGGACAGACAGGCCCACGGGGGTCCTGGGCCCAGGGGGTGGGGCAGAGACGCCCACAGACCAGATGGGACAGATGGTCCCACACACTCAGCCACCATGCAGCCACCACGCTGCGAAGGGCAGAGACAGACGCGGAGTCTGGGGCTCCTCCCAGCACAGGTGCAGGGGCTGTGACAGGCAGGACGGACGACACAGACAGGCGCAGCCACGAGACCCACGTGGAGCAGCACAGGCTGCCCCGACCCGTCCAGCACGGGGGCCCCACTGGACCCCACAGCAGGACCCCAGTCAGTGGGGCCGGGGGTCTTGGAGCTGAGTGAGGGTCCTGCGTCCACCTGCCCAGACCAGCTGGCCCCGAGGGCCCTGCCAGGTGGCTGCAGGTCCCACGTCCAAAGGACAGAGACCGACTTGGCCTCTGGCCCCCGTGGATAACTGTGCCTGGTGGGGCAGCACGGTGGGGCCCTCGGCACCCTATGGGGCAGCCCCTCCAGGGTCACACCCGGCAGAGCCACTCCCCGCACACCGACCACGTGTGGTGACAGAGGGTTCCGGCTGCCCCAGGCCAGGGACAGCGATGCTGCCTGTTACCTGGCTGCAGGCCAGCACCCCAGAACGAGGGTTCTTCACCGGCAGGGACCACTCCTCAGTCCACGGCACCCCAGGCGCCTTCCGAAGCCTCAGACCCGGGCGGCTCAGCGCTGCTGCAGAGGCCCTGGCGGCCCTCCGGGTGGAGGAGGCCGGAATCGTGGCTTCGAGCGAGCGTCCGGGGAGGGCTGGGGCGGGCGGGTGCTGCCCTCGGGGAAGGGCGTGGGGAGCACAGGCAGGCAGGGACCACTGGACACGCGGGAGGAGACGGGGCAGGCAGCGGGAAGCCACGGAACATACCAGAGAGCCCGGAGGCCCCGCGTGTCCTCACCTGGAGTCGGCATCAGGCCAGCACCTCCTCCCCACAACAGAGCAGACGAGAAAAGGGCCCGAGAAGGGCAGTGACAGTGAGTAAAGCACTTGGGGGCGGCAAGAGTGTCCGGATTGGGGAGGGGCAGGAGGGAGAGAGAGAGAGAGAGAGGCTGAGACCAGAGCCATCGCCAGCCAAGCCTGGGCAGCAAGCACGAGAACACGCCAGGCCGCGGGGCTGCACGCGGGCACCCCCAGCAGAGGTCAGAGGAGCCTCCCGGGTCTGTCCCAGGACAGCGCTGACGGGCAGCCCCCGAATCGCGGCTTTGGGCGTCCCCCCAACAGCGACACCGAGGCTGGCACCCCCCCAACAAGCGCCAGGGCCCTGGGCTCTCCTCTTAACCGCATCTGTGCTGGCCACGCTGAGGGCTCCACTGGCAAATGCCAACCCGGCTCCCCGGGCTCCACCGCCGGCTGTCAAAGCGTGGCCCATTTTTCCGTTCAAGGCACGACCCTAGTCCCCTCTGGTGGGGTCTGGGCAGTGGAGGCCTGGTCCTTCTCCAGTGCCGTCCCCACCCCGAGCCCGTGTCCTGTCTGAGTCCCCAGCACAGGGGCCACTGGGGAGGGCAGCGGGGGCCGAATTACTCTGCGGTAGGGGGGTGGGGCACCGCTCAGGGAAGCTCAGGCGCTCGCAGGGGGGCAGGGGGTCCTCAGACTCAAAATCTGTGAAATCATCTTGATTTTCTTTTTAATACCAGGGCAACGGCAGAGCGCTGCTCCTTTCTCCGCCCCGTCCCTGACCTGCCTGACACGCAGAACCTCAGGCACCAGCGGGGGACCGGGCAGAAGAAAGCAACCTCGACTCAGCATCTCCTCGGAGCGGGACGCGGGGCGCAGAGAGGACGCCCGGCCCTCCTGGGAGCATGAGGGACCCTGAGTCTCTCCCACGTGCTCCAGAGACTGTCTGCAAACTCGGAGCCTCTGCCCAGCATCGGGCGAGGCGCCTCCTCCCACCCCGGGTTCTCCCCCTGCCCTGCGCGGGGCCTGGAGCGGAGGGAGCACCCTAGCAGAAGCCCTGCCCGGTCCCTGGGGCTGGGCTCGTGGGCGGCTGGAAGAAGCCCACCCAGGAAGCCCCCAGCTGTCCGATCCACAGTGCCGCAAAGTCAGCCCAAAGCAGGGGGTGGGGCGAGCGAGGAAGACTTGGGGGCCCACATCCCCACGGGCAGCGGCCGACACAGCCCGAGGCCCCCACACCAGGCAACCGCAGCCCCCACGACAGCCGCTGCCCCCAGACACGCTGTGCACAGACAGGGGAGCAGGGCCAGAAAGACCGGACCGGCGTGCACACGCAGACACACGGGCGTGCACACGCAGGCACACGGGCGGCCGGAGGCAGGAGGCACTGACCTTGGGGACGGCTCTGGCTGGGGCTCCTTCCTGCAAAAGGAAGCAGCGGAGTCAGCAGCTGCCACAGGCAGCCCCGAGGCGTCCTCCGGCCCTTGCCCCACCCCAGGCCCCCGCGGTGGGGGGCTGCGTCAGAGGGCTCGGGAAGGCACAGGTGCGGAAACAGCCGCCCCGGCTGCGCTGACCTGAAGGTGAGTCCCGACTTGCTCTTGAGGCTGCGCAGCAGCTCCAGCTGGTTCAGCGGGGGGATCAGCCTGGCGAGAGGAGGCCGCCCGTCAGCGGGACCCCGCTCCGCCCTCACCTGTGCCCACAGCTCTCGTGGCGGAGCGGCTGTCACACGCGGGGCGTGGTGTGGCCAGGCTCCGTGGCAGCGCTACCCTCCCTCCCCCGGCTGCCCCTCGAGCCTGGGGCCCTGGACGTGGGACGTGACCGCAGGGCGGGCAGAGGGGGCGGAGCCCGGCTGAGACCCCGGCCCTTGCAGCCTGGGCAGGTGGAGGAGGGGCACAGCCGGGGACACCCTCCCCCCATGCCTGGACACCCCCAGGGCAGCACAGCTACAAACAGCACCCCAACACGTTGTCTGCCCAGGGCAAGGGACCTGGCTCTGCTCCAAGCCCCCTTCCCAGTCCTGCTCGTGCCCACCCCGCCCGCCGGCCTTCGTCACTGCCACTCCCAGCCCCCAGGTGTCCCAGCTGGGGTGCAGCCACACCTGGCCCCTCGGTCCTGTGGACTCTGCCCCCGTCTCTCCCACTCACCCCCCCGCCACAGGGCGCCCACGGTCCAGGGGGGTCAGGACCAAGCAGGAGCCCAGGTGCTGGTCACCTGGCACCACAGGTGCCGCAGAGCCCCGCACGGGCCAGAGTCTGTCTTGAGGGGACAGCCGGCCACCCCCCAACTCAGGCCCTGGTTAGAGACACGCGACATCAGCCCTCAGCCAGGCGGAAGTCACGGGAGGACACGCCTCAACACACAGCGGCAGCCCCCGGACAGACAGGCCACTGGCCGGGCACGGATGTGCACACAGCCCTGGCCGCCTCCGGGGGCCGTGGAGGACGAGGGTGCCACGTGCCAACGGAGGGAGCGGTGCGTCCCCTGAGAGGCAGAGGCTGGTCTGGGGTCTGCCGGCTTCAGGGCGGGCCACCCAGGCTAGGCGAGGTCTCCGCGCGTGTGGGGGCATCTTGTTTCTGAGCACGCTGGGGGCGGAGATGGCCAAGGAGCCAGACCCGCCACTGCCCGGCACAGCAGCCCCGTCCCTCGGCAGTGGCAGGTTAATGTTCTAACGGGTTCCCAGGAGGGAGGGGTCCCGGAGAAGTCGCCCCCACTCCTGGCTGCCCCGCGCTGTGCAGGGCTCTGCCTGGACACTGTCGTCGGGCACCAGCCCACCTACTGCGCAGGGGAAAGCCCTTGGCCGTGTGGCGGCTCAGTGCTCCCCAGCCTGAGCAAGTCACCCCTTTCTCGCTCGCAGGCCGTGGGAGAGCCCTCCAGGACACGCCGATGGGGCAGGGGCCAGACAGGGCAGGCGTCTGTGCTCCCCGGCCTGGACACGCCCCCTTGGTGCAGTGGAAAGACTCGGGGGGCTCAAGTCCAGGGAGGGAGACCCCGAAGTCGGGCCCCAGAGGTGAGCGGCCCCAGGGCAGGACCGTCACTGGCCCGGGCAGTGCCCTGCGCCGGGGGCAGAAGTGCCACGTCCACACTCTCGCTGGGCTCGTGGGTGGAGGCTGTGAGCCGGTGGTGGGGGGAGGGGAGCGGGCACAGCTACCAGGACAAGGCAGGAAGCGGGACGGGAACAGAAGACGAGGACAAGGACCCAGCAGCACGGAAGCAGCAGCTGAGGAGGGAGCGGGGACAGGGGGAGGGTGGGCACGGGGGCTCCAGGCAGAGCGGGCCGCGGGGTGACAAGGCCTAGACTCTAGCACGGGGACCACGCGGGGCACGGTGCAGGGCGCTGGGTGGGGCGGGCGAGCCGGGCCCGCAGGCCCAGACAGAACGAGAACCACACACACGGCTTCCGTCCCATGCATCTCCTACCTGGAGGCCCCGTAGGTTTGAGTTTGTGAGCTTTCAAGTGTTTTCACGCACACACACGCAAAGGGAAAAGAACGGAAATTTTTTAAAAAGAACAGGATAAGGAAAAGAAAATGAAAAAAAAAAAAGTCAAGGAAAGTGGGGAAACAACAGAACAAAGAAAATTAGCGGGAAGGTCACCCTGTCCCCGACCCTGGGCTGGGAGCAGCCGCGCTGCCGGAGCACGCCCACATTTCCGGGAAAGACGGGCGTGGCCAGGCCCTCCAGGCTCCGCCTGCCACCGCTGCGGGTGGGACAGATGCTGAGAGGGGCCGGGGAGGCCCAGAGGACGACTTCGAAGGCCAAGGACCACTCAGGACTCAGCACCCTCCTCGGGGGGACTCCCCCCCCATGGAGGCAGAAGTGGGGACGGCCTCTGGCCTGTCCGACCACAGCTGACCTCTGGACCTAAGGGTGACCCCCCCACGCCTAGAAGTCCCTACGCCCACCCACCGTGGGGAAGCTCAGGACAGAAACACCCCCCGGAGCAGGGAAGGGACCTCGGGGCAGCGAACAGGCAGGCAGGGAGGGCAGTGCCCACCCCAGGGGACTCTGGTCCTGGGGCATCGGGTGCCCTCGGCACCTCTGATCCCAGACCAGCCGCACAGAGACATTGGGGGCTGCCACCCACTCTCGAGAAACAAGAAACCTGGGACGCTGCCCTGTGGCCTCTCAGCTCACCTGGCCTGTGGCCGCTGCCTCCCCTGTTGCCCCCCGAAAGGCTCTTAGGGCCCCCCTCCTCTGCTACCCAGGGGCTCCTGGGTGTCTGTGTGCTCAGTCTGCTGGGGGGCACCTGGGACCCTCAGGATAACCCGGGTCTCCTGAGCCTCACTGTGCTCTGGGGTCACCTTCCTTTCCCCACCGGAAGCCTTGGTCTGGCTGGAGGTCACAGTGACCTCCCACCCCGCAGGCTGGGAGCTGCAAACCTCCAGGTGCTGGAGGCCTCGGGGAGGGGCCCGTCCTGGCCGTGCCCGCGACACGCCACAGCCCCCAGCCAAGGGGCGGAAAGCAAAGGGCGGGGAATGGAGGTGAGAAACACAAGCCGAACGCTAAAAACAAAGAAAAAAATTAATACTTCGAAATAAATCACACACAGAATTCTTTTGAAATATGCATACATTTTAAAGAAAAAAAATCAACTGATCAAAATAATGAACAACAAAAAACGGGGTTGAAGAACAGATGGAAAATAGAAAACAAAACCGATGGGCCGCGGCTCGGCCTGGCGGGCCTGGAGGCGGTACCTGTACATGGGCACCGTCACCGTGCGCTCGTAGTACTGCCAGGTGGAGTGCAGGTCGGTACGCGACAGGTTGGTGGCGTAGAATCTCCAGGCCGACTGCGGGGAGAGACGGGGAGGGTCAGCGAGGGTGGCAAGGGCCACCTGGCCCCACCCGGGACCTGCGGCACCTGTCCTGACCCCGAGGCCTCAGTCTACCCGCTGCAGGGCAGACAGGCAAGATCCCAGCGGGAGGGTGGGGCCCGTGTGCCCGGTGCAGGAGCTTGCGGGGCGGGGGGCGGGGGGCGCGCCTCCCTCCTGCCAGCAGTGAGCGGCTGTGGGCGCCGACGGGCACGTGAGCTTCCCCGGTCTCCCCAGTCGGCGGGGACTGAGTACAACCCGGCTGTGAGCCTGCGGGTCTCACTGACTCCACCTGGCCTGTTCCTACCTTGTTTTTTGGTGAAATGCACATAATGTAAAATTCAGCATTTTGACCATTTTGACGTGTGCAGTGCGGTGGCGTCTCCTGCCTCCGCTGACGTGTGGCCATCACCGCTGTCTAACTCCACACGCCTTCACCACCCCGGAAGGACGCCCTGCACGCAGAGCGGTCACCCCACTGCCCCTGCCCAGCCCTGGCAGCCACCTGTCCACACCAGTCCCCGTGGAGCCCCCACCCCAGGTATTTCCCGTCTGTGGGGCCGAACGCCACGTGGCCTTTCTGCCTGGCTCCTTTCACTGGGCACAGAGTCCTCAAAGCCCGTCCACGCAGCAGCACACGTCACAGCCTCGCTCTTGGCACGGCTGGATGGCTCCCGTCCTGTGGGCACGTCACGGCTCATCTGCTCATCCCCTGATGGACCCCGGGGCTGTTTCCACTCTGGGGCTGTGTGAATAGTGCTGCTGCGAAATTTGTGTGGTTTTTGGCTGAAGACCTACTTTAAATTCTTTTGTCTGTACCTGGAGTGGCAGTGCTGGTCATGAACGTCCATGTGTGACGTGTGAGGATCCCCCAAACCGTGCTCCAGAGTGTCCGCTCACGCTACACTCCCACCAGCACGCGTGAGGGTCCACGTTCTCCTCGTTCTCACCAACACTTATTTCCCATTTTTTATAATTTCTGCCACCCCGTGTGTGAGGGGCGGCGTGGCACCCACCCAGCAACCACGACGCCGGCACCTTGCCCTGCGTCGAGTCTGCTTGTCGCTGAGTTTCAGCCGCTGATGGTCATGTGACTCGGTGGGCCTCCTGGAGCTGACACTGTTAATACCTGGAGTTCATGGACTCCTCGTATGGACGGATTCAAGTCATTCCTCACATTTGGGATGTTTTCAGCCATAACGTCCTCAAGGGCTCATTCTGCTGACGCCAGTGCAGCGGACGGCGTCCCCCAGGCCTCTTAGGCTCTGTTCATTTTTCCTCTTTCTTTTTCCTTCTGCTCCTCAGACTGAGTAATTTCAACTGACCTTTGCTAATTCTTCTTTCTGCCACTCAAGCCTGCTGTTGAACCCCCTCTAGCGAGATTTTCATTTCAGTTAGTGTACTCTTCAGCTCCGGGATCTCTATCTGGTTCCTTTTATAATTCCTGTCTCTTGAGTGATGCTCAATTTGGTGAGACATCATTCTCCTGATTTCCTTGAGTCCTTTCCCATGGCTTCCTCGGCATGAACCACACTTTCTTGTTTCTTTGCATGCTTCATAAATTTTTGTTGAAAATTTGACATTTGGAAAACTACACGGTGGTCACTCTGAACATCAGATCATCCTCCCTCCCCAGGGACGACTGTTGCTGCTTGTTGTTGGCTGTAGTTGTTTGGTGACTTTCCTAAACCATTTTATATAAAGACTGTATTTTTTGTCATATGTGGTCACTGAAGTCAAATTGTCAACAGTGGAGTGAGATTTTGGGGGCATTTTTGTTCTTCTTTATACTCTATTGCATTTTTTAAAAACAGCCATTTAGAGTTTTTATACTGAAAGATAAATACATACATAAAGCAGGCTGGACCCAGGGCTAAGACCACGAGAGCCACATCTTTTTCTCATGTGTCTTTTTGTTTTTATTCTTCTCTAAAGAGAGACAGGGTCTCACTCTGATGTCCAGGTGGCAGCACAGTGTCTACTCACAGGTGCCACACAGCTCACTGCAGCCTCAGCCTCCTGGGCTCCAGCGAGCCTCCCACCTCAGCCTCCTGAGCAGCTGGGTCTACAGTCACGTGCCACCACGGGCCACAAGAGCCGTATCTTTAAAAAAGAAACACAGCAGAGCCCAGGGCCACGTCCAGCTCCCAGTGCCCCTCGGGTCCGACTCTGGTAGAGCTGAGGGTGTCCTGCTGTTCTGCTCACATTTGCAGGCTCGGGAATGACTTGCTGGGTGCCAGAGCGGCCACTGGGCGCCCCGGCCTCCTGAGTGACAGGACAGGGCTGAGTGGGGTTGGGGCCGCACGGCTCGGGGGTCCACAGCCAGGCTCACAGTCAACAGACAAGGCTCAGGCACCTACTCGCAACCGAGTGCCGACCTCTCTGGGCCCAGCCTGCAGCGGCAGGACGAGTGAGCACCTACCCGCCGGGACGCTGAGGACGATGACACGGATGGCTGGGGCTCAGGCACCCGCACAGGACAAGGGCCACCCACGGCGCCCACACGTCGCTGGTGTGCGACCCCCGTGTCTGAACGTTTCTCAGCACGCTGACTTGCAACCCGCCTCCCCTCGACACGTTCCTGGGAGGAACGAGAGCGGCGACCCCGTCTACAGACAAGGAGCTGCCCAAGACGGTGACGTCGGGCCGAGGCCGGGCGGGCAACACAGCCGGATTGGACGGCCCCCTGGGCCCCGGGCGGGGGCCGCCAGGACCCACCTGGATCAGGCCTGCAGCGGGGTTCCGCCTCTTCTCAAAGTGCTTCTGCCGATGCTGCTCCTGCACCTTCAGGGCGAAGCCCGACCCCAGGATGCCCTGCAAAGCGCCAGGCAGATCACACCGAGACCCAGCCCCGCTCGGGGGCCGGGCCACATCCCGGGACCCACGTCCCCACTGCCACCACATTCCGTGGCCCAGGGGCTCCGCCTTCCGACATCACGCCCCCACTTCCTGGAGACCAGACTGGGAGAAGCCCTTACATCTGGGGTCAAGGAAACCTCTGGCTCGCAGGAAACACAGCCAGACCCACGCAGACCCGGAGAGGACACTGCTTCCCGGTTTGTGTACCCCGAAGGCAGTCCTGGGACGAGTGCCCCACCCTCCAGGCTGCCAGCCCCACGCCAGCTGCCCATCCACCCTGCCCTGCTGCCCGGGCCAGCCGGCAGAGCCCTCTCCCTCCTGCCTGCGATGGCCCCTTGGTCCCCTGGAGGCCGCAGAAGGGCCTGTGCCACTGGGCAGTGGTGCTCCGCCGGGAGAACCCCCCTGTGCAGCCCCATCCCGACCCAGAGCAGCTGCCGGTCACCCACAGGGCAGCGGAAGCCACACCGTGGCTCTGGGAGTGGTCATCGGGCACCGGGCGCCACCAGTTCGGGGCTCGGGCCTCCAGGCTGACACAGCCCACTCAAGTGCTTCTGGCCCAGGGCCTCCCAGGGGACAGTGCCAGGGTGGCCTGTGGTCACCGTGGGAGCCTGCAGGGCCCCATCTCCCGCAAGGGCAGAAGGGCGCAGGACTCACCGCCGGGAGAGCAAAGAAGGAGACACCGATGAGGGTGAAGGTTGCTGCCAGGAGCCTCCCGTTCCAGGTCTGGGGGTACTTGTCCCCGTAGCCGATGGTCGTCAGGGTGATCTGCGGGACACGGGCTCCGGTCACACGGGGCTTGTTGCACCCTGAGGGCAGGCTGGACACTGGCCGCCCACCTGGTGGTCTGGGCTGGCACAGATGTGGGCCACCTCCTCCCAGCACCCACTCGGGCCTGATGGGGACAGGGTGAGCTGCCTGGCCCAGGGGTGCCAGGAGGTGATGGGGCTGCCTGGCCCGGGGGTGGTGCAGAGGAGGGACAGCCGGAGGAGGTGCGGGAGTGTCCCCACAGGGAGGTGCAGTGGGGAGGGAGAGTGGGCTGTTTGGGGCCTCGGGAAGCCCTGGGGGACTCGTGTTTAGTATTAATGTTTCTCTTGGGTGGAGGACGAGCGGGGCCCGAGGCGGGCGTGTGTCCAGGCAGCTCGGCGAGACTGGGGGTTGGGGATGGGGAAGCAGGAGTCCAGGCAGGTGGGGGTGGCAGCACCCCCGCCCACCAGAGCTGCCGCACTGCAGTCCGGAGGACCAGGCCAGGCCCTGGGCGGACGGAGTTGTAGAGTGGGGGGTTGAGATCTGAGTGAAGACCCAGCGCAGGTCAGGGGACACAGGCAGCAAGGCCAACTGCCCCATGCCCTGGGGGCGCAGGACACCTCACCGTGGTCCAGGTGCCACCGCTGGGCATTTGTCCCCAGGCCCTGAAGGCGTGTGCAGGGCACGCCGTGCAGCCGAGGAGCTGCCTGGGCGCTGCCGTGTGTGGCGGGTGGACAGGCTCTGCCACGCCTGACCCGCACCGGGGCCTCCCCTCCCCCTACGGTCCCTGGTGAGCGAGGGCAGAGCAGGTGGGGGTCACGGAGGAAGGACAACAACCTGCCACGGCTGGGCAGAGGCTCCCGGGGCCCAGCCTCTTCCCACCTGCACACCCATCCCAGACCACGGCCTTAGCCGCCACCACATGCTGTCATGGCCACGGGTGGCCAGCAGGTGGCCCCAGAGAGACGTGTGCGGCCAGCTCCGCCGCAGGAGCCCCGGGCGCACATCCTTGAGAAGTGACCTCCTCCGGGGATAGGCACGACCCAAGGACCAGGACTCACCAGGCCCCACCAGAGCGCGTCCGCGTAGGTGTCGAAGTGGTCGTTCTCGCCCTTCTCCGCCAAGTACACCAGGAACGAGGCCAGGATGAGGCAGAGGAAGCCGATGTACCAGGCAGTGACCAGCTCCTGTGAGACAGGCGGGGCCGCGTCCGTCCCGCCCTGGGTGCCAAGGGGCCATGCCTGTCCAGCCCTGGGTGCCACGGGGCCGTGTCCGTCCCGCCCTGGGTGCCACAGGGCCGCGTCCGTCCCCCCCCTGGGTGCCACGGGGCCGCGTCCGTCCCGCCCTGGGTGCCACGGGGCCCCGTCCGTCCCCCCCTGGGTGCCACGGGGCCACGTCCGTCCCCCCCTGGGTGCCACGGGGCCACGTCCGTCCCGCCCTGGGTGCCACGGGGCCGCGTCCGTCCCGCCCTGGGCCCCTGCTCCTGGCTCCACGCACGGGGCCAGCGGGAGGGCTGGCGCAGCAGCACCAGGAAGGGCCGCCAGCTTCGTGGTCCCAGCCCAGGCAGCCCCTCCCCGTGCGTCCCAGCCCGGGGACAGCAGCTCACGTGCCCGGTGTACCCCCTCCCTCTGGGAGCGGCTGGCCCTGTGTGGCCCCGCTCACCTTGCTGTGGGCGTAGACCACAGAGCCCAGGAGCTTCCAGGTGCCTCCCCTCCGGTCCATGCGGATCATCCGCAGGATCTGCAGGAACCGCAGGCTCCGGAGCGCGGACGTGGCGAAGACGTTGCCTTGGGAGCCCGCGGCCAGCACCGCGATGGAGGCGATGAGCACCATGATGTCTGTGGGAGAGGGCGAAGGGCTCGCGGTGCGGACAGGAGCCGGGCAGGTGGCCGGCGGTGCATGCGGTGCCGGCGTGGGGCCCGCGTGTGGGGCCGGAGCAGCCCGGGCCCTCCCTGCGGGGTCTGGGACAGGCTGCCCGGAGCCCTGTCCGTCCTCTTGGCGTTAACCACATCACCACAGGCTCTGCCTCCCAGTCAGCAGGTGAGAGAAACTTCCAGAAAGTGCCAGCCCTGTTCCTGCAGTCCGGCCCCACCCTGGGACCCACCCCCACGGGCCTCACCAATCACACAGAACGGCTTCCTGGCGAACTTGAGCCGGCCCCGCCAGCCGCGGTACCGGCAGCAGCAGCCCGCGGCCCAGATCCGCACAAAGTACTCGACGCCGAACACCACGATGGTCACGATTTCCTGCGGGGGAGGCCACGGCTGAGGCCACCTCCAGGCCAGGGGTTGAGGCCGCCTAGACACCCACACAGGCAGCTCTGGCCCAGGGACAGTGCGGGGAGGCCCCCAGATGGGAACCACAAGCTTGGCCCGGCAACCCCAGACGGCCTCTGAGGACCCTGCAGCCACAAGAACACCTGGGCCCGAAGACCACTGGGGGTCCACCTTCTTCCGAGCTGGTGGTCCTGCCCTGCAGAGCAGTGGGAGGGGCACAGCAGGGCTGACCAAGGGAGGGTCCCAGGTGACTGCACAAAGGGGCAGCCCGTGCCCAGAACACAGGGGCTGCATTCGGTGAGGGTCCGTCTCACTGAGGCCCCCACCCCGTTACCAAGAGCAGCACAGAAATTGCACTCCCATTGCCATGGCTCCCGCGTGTCAACACCGGGTTGCTGTGTCACAGCCCCCCCAGTGCCCACCTCTGCAGGGAGCACCCCACGCTTCCTGTGGGGGGCCGCCTGAGCCCTCCAGCTGGAGAGAGGAAGATGGGAAAGGGGAGCTGGACCCCTGGGGGGCAATGGAGGTGGGGCAGGCGGCAGCTGTGACGTCACCAGGAGGTGGGAGCCTGTGGTGTCACCGGGGAGTCCCTGTCCTGGGAGCAGCGTTCGGGTGTCAGAGGAGACCCTGCCTCGGGGAAGGAGGCCCCGCTGGGCTCACCAGGATGTACAGGGCGCCCTCGGAGCTCTTCTCGTACTCCTTGATGGTGGAGAACACCGACAGCACGAGGCAGGAGAAGACCAGCAGGAACCTGGGGCGGAGGGACAGCGTCAGCGCCCGGCGGACGGGGACCAGGCGCCAGGCCGTCTTCTGGAAGCAGCAGACTCCACCCCACCGCCCTTCCGAGAGCCAGCGTGGGAGGAGCAGGGGCCCCGTCCATGGCTGCCCCAGGACCCCCCGGGGCCACCGCCTCGGTCAGCTGCCCCAGGGAGCCCCACCCCGACCCGGCCACCCTCCGCCTGTTTCTTCCTGACACCCGCGTGCTTTGGGAAAGACTCCGAACTTGGAGCAGGGAGGGAACAACAGCTGCCCATCAACCACTGCAGAAACAGCAGCGCCCGCCCCACAGCCAGCATCTGGTCACCGCTCCTGCCCGCTCCGTGCACGTGACATTTCCTCCCCACACTCCGAGGCACAGAGCTCGCCGACTGCACCTGCTGCTCAGCCGCCAGGTCTCTCCCATCACCTCCCGGCCCCGTCCTGGCTGCCGGGAAGCTCTGTTTCTCCTTCTCCCAAGTTGCAGGAGCCTCGGCACCCCCAGCCACGGGTTCCTGCCACGGTTGCTCTTTGCCGTCCTCCCCTCACCTGACTCCTACCGACCCTTGGCCAGCTCTTGCCTCAAGGTCGTGGCCACACCAAGATTCCCCCAAATGCTCTCTGACTGTGGGCCACACAGCCTGCTCCATACACCTGCTCTGATACCCCTGCTCCATACACCTGCTCTGATACACCTGCTCCATACACCTGCTCTGATACCCCTGCTCCATACACCTGCTCTGATACACCTGCTCCATACACCTGCTCTGATACCCCTGCTCCATACGCCTGCTCTGATACACCTGCTCCATACGCCTGCTCTGATACACCTGCTCCATACACCTGCTCTGATACCCCTGCTCCATACGCCTGCTCTGATACCCCTGCTCCATACACCTGCTCTGATACACCTGCTCCATACACCTGCTCTGATACCCCTGCTCCATACACCTGCTCTGATACCCCTGCTCCATACACCTGCTCTGATACCCCTGCTCCATACGCCTGCTCTGATACACCTGCTCCATACACCTGCTCTGATACACCTGCTCTGATACACCTGCTCCATACACCTGCTCTGATACCCCTGCTCCATACACCTGCTCTGATACCCCTGCTCCATACACCTGCTCTGATACACCTGCTCTGATACCCCTGCTCCATACACCTGCTCTGATACACCTGCTCTGATACCCCTGCTCCATACACCTGCTCTGATACACCTGCTCTGATACAGGGGGTCTGATACACCTGCCCCCTTGCCCCACCCCAGACAGCCGCAGACAGGAGGTGCCCCTGCCCCAAGGACCCTGCCGTGGGAACCTGGCAGGTGGCCCATGACAAGGCCACCCACAAGCGGCCAAGACACGCGTGATCTCCTCCTTCCTGGGAGCAGCACTGTGAGCCACAAGCCGCAAACTGCCATTTGGCAGGAAGTCCTCGGTGGGAGGGCAGGAAAGAAACTCCCACATGCTGAAGTCATGGAACATGTTAGAAAACCCACTGGTTACGACGCAAATCATAGTTTCATTTACATTTTCTGCAGGCGTCCTGGGATACGCAGGGGACGTGGCCAACGGGTCAACGGGTCCTTGGTCACAGCTACAAACGAGCCGTGCTCCTAACAAGCCGTGGTCACGGGGCCATGAGAGGAGCCCCACGCTCACCAGGCCTGACGCAGAACAGGAGCCGGCGGGGACGGAGCCACCGGGCAAACCGTCACCTCCTGTTCTCCTGCACTGTCTTCACAATCGACCGGCAAGTCACGCAGCCGGCAACACGGTAACCACGGAGCCTCGGGGCCCAGCCCCCGCCCTGCCCTGCCCTCGGGTGCCCAGCGGAGGCCTTGGCCAGACCCCAGGGACCCCGACACTTCCCAGCTCCTGGGCAGAGATGGCACCGCTGGCACAGACAAAACACCCGCAAAGACGCAGCCACATTGCAAAACCACAATTAATTTCCCTTGCTCATTAGCCGATTTATTTAATTAGCTGAGCTCTGGGAAAACGGACAACGTCGCGTGCGCCTCTGTTCGCAGCCCGTCTGCTCGGGGGTCAGCGGGAAGGAGTGGGAGGGAGCCCCGGGAGATCCCTGGGCTCCAGCTCAGGGCCCCAGAGGCCCAGGTGGCGGGAGAGACTCAGGAGGGGCCCCGAGGCACCACCCAGCACAGGCGGGTCACTGGAACCCAGCTCAGCCCACAGGAGACACAATCCCGGTGGTCTTCCCCGAGGAGGTGTCTGCTGGCACGGACCCTGCAGGGTGAAGCGAAGGGAAAGGTGCTCTGGGCAGAGGGAGAGGAGGCGGGTGTGTCCGGGATCCGCAGAGTCCGGCCGGCTGGAGACAGGGCAGGGCCAGCCCCACAGACACACGCGCTGCGTCCTCAGTGCGGGGACAGGAAGGCCGCTGCTCACGCTGCGGAGAATACGGAGGCGGCCGGGCGCCACGGTGTGCAGGGGCCCCAGCCCTGCTTCCCACGGTGGCTGCACCGTTGCAGAAAGCCCGACACGGGCACGCGTGGACTTGTCCATGGTGCGCCCCTCCCAGCCCCTCCCAGGACCAGGGCGAACCAACCCAGAAACACAGGATCTTGCAGCCGGCCCCTCGGAATGTTCCAGAGACTTCCAGCTGGGCTCCCGCCACACCGGCTGTGCCCACAGACCCTCCTCAGAGGAAACCGGCTCTGGGAGCCATCCCTCCCCAGCACCCCCACCCGGAAAGTGCCGGCGATGGCTCCAAGTTTTGTTTTTAAGTTTTCAGAACAGATGGTGCAGATGGCTGGGCCGGGGGTGGCCGGTGCCAGGGAGGAGAGAGACGGACGGGCAGGAGGCCGGGGGCGCGCTGGGCGAACATCGGGGCTCCGCCCCGGACAGATGCACCCGGGAGGGACAGCAGCCCTGCCACGGCCGGCCGCGGCTCCCGCGCCAGCGTGGGGCACGAGAGACGCTCCAGACCGCAGCTCACTCCCCTCCCTCCTCAGCCGCTGGTCCACTCGCCGCACGCGGAGAAACGCGCCCACTCCCAGACCCCGTCCCGAGGGAAGGCTCCCCCACGGCCAGCGCCTGCCCCGCACACGGCAGCGTCCCCAAGGCATCCACACTCGTGCCCACTTTAGAGACGGGTAAACTGAGGCTCAATGAGGAGCAGGGCCTGTCACTGCCCGCCGTCTGTCCCGGGGACGGGCAGGCATCCCCAGGCACGGCCCTAGCAGGGGACACTCCCTGCCCCTCGGGCTACATGGTCCCAAAGGGCGTCCCTGGTGGCCTGAGGTCCTCTCAAGGTCCAGCCCCTCCGAGCCTCTGGGGTGAGGGCTCGGCACCCTCAGGCCCAGCGCCAGGCAAGCAGGGGCACAGCCCACGGTGGGCCTCGGTGCGCCCCCCGCCTCTCCTCCCCCGGGGGTGTCCTGCTCCTGACTCTCTTCTGCTTTGAGGGGGGACGGGGGCCTGGGGTGGGGGCGGGGGGGTCCATGGGGGCCGTGTGTTCAGAGCACTGAAGGGCCCAGAACCTTCCGCCGTGGCCGGCCCCTCACAGCACACGGCTGGACTCTGGGATTGGAGATGGGCGCCCTGCTGGGGGGGGGGCGGCACGCCCGCTGCGGGACCAGGCAGAAGGCCCAGCCCGGTCCTGAGGCCACAGGCAAACTAAGACCCGGGAGCCCTGGGGGGAGGCCAGCCCCTCGCCCCCCACAGCCCGAGGGGGAGCCGGCCACGCCTGCAGGCGAGGAAAGGACGGAGAATCGGGCTAATTATGATAATGGATTCAACTCCAGGAGCTTCCCTGGCAGCGGTTGCCAAGGCAACGGCATCGCAAGGAACCTGGGGCCAGAACGGGGCAGGCAGGACCCCCACGGCCTGGGCAGCGGCACCCAGTGGGGTGGGGACAGGCCCCCGGAGAGCGGGCGTCGGCCGGGACCCACCCCACACCCCTGACGCACACGGGCCCTTGTGCCACCAGAGATCCCCAAGTCACGAGGAAGGGCTGGGCCACAGCACCCCTGGATCCAGCACAGATGGATTGTCTCTACGCAGCAGCAGGGACCTCAGGCGGACGTGAGGAGGGACTTCCCAGCCACAGCCTGAGCCCCCAGCTTCGGTGGCAGCCCCTCCTCTGAAATGAGCCCCATGTGCAAAGAGGGGGAGACAGGGCTGGGGGCCATGGGAGGGACTGGGGGGGACACAGGCACTGGGCCAGAGGGGCCCCCCACTGGGGCCAGACAGCACCCTGGGTGGTCGCCCACAGCCGGCACCAGCAGGTCCTAAGACGCAGGAGGGCGTGTGTGCGTACGTGTCCCTGCGTGTTCGTGCATGTACGCTGTGCATGCGTGTGCCTCTGCGCTCAAGAGAGGGACCCCCACCTCCAGGGAGACTCCTCTCTTCTGCCTCCCCCTTTCCCGCCCCCCCCATTACAGGGGACATTTCTTTTCTAGGAAAGCATGACACAGCTGCTGCCACCGCGGTGCTGAGTCACCTCACGCGCTCGGGGAGGGGAGGGTGGCAGCAGGGAAGGGAGGCCCAGGCCCGTCCCGCAGCCCAGACCCCCACTCTGCGGCCAGGTGCCCCAGGCAGGCCCCTTCCCCAGTCACTGACCTCATTTCACGTCAACAAAACTGAAATTTAAGACACAAAGGGCAGGAAGGGGAGGAGCCTCCAGTTCCCTCGGCCACCCCAGCCCCTGGTGGCCACTCCCAGACCCCAGGGGCTAAAATTGTCTGGGTGTCTCCGAGCCAGGCAGGGAGCAACCCCTGGACACGCATGTCCACTTCACAGGTGAGCAACAGAGGCCCAGAGCCCCCCTGACGAGGGGCCCGAGCCCAAGCAGGCTGCAGCCACCCTGCACCCTCCTCTACCCTGGTGCGGTCGTGCCCCCCCCCGGGGGCCCAGGAGCCCAGCAGGGCCCCGGGCCGAGCAAGAAACCAGTGTGGGGCCAAAGCCGCCGCCTGCCCCAGAGGCTGCTGGGCAGCGGGGAATCCCACCACCTTGCCTGTTAGGCGGCAGCCGCGCAGCCACCGGAATCTAATTTCACCCCTAATGAACTGCGGCTTCCAGGCCCTGCCACGTCCAATCTCGGGAGTGAAGGACAGCAGTCCTGGGGACGGCCGCTCCAGGCGTGACGCAGGCGTGAAGCAGGCGTGCGGATCACTGCACACAGAGCCCCCTCTCCCGGAACCTCCCAGCCCTGGGGCTGCCTCGCGGAAGCCCCCTGAGCTGAGGCCTGGCACACGCCAAGGGCCCTGACAGCCCACAGCTCGGGAAGGCCCAGCTGCTGGCTCTGGCTCATGGTCTCTGCACCCGGCTGCCGGCCCCTCCCCACAGGCCAGTGACCCAGGACGCCCAGCGTCCCTCCGCCAGCCGGGGCTCTCCTAGGATGGGGCGGTGGGGTGCTGAAGTCAGAGTCCTGCCCTCTCCGCACATCGCCAGATGCCCAAGGTGCACAGGGACCCCCCCAGGGCCCCAGAGAGCACCACCCCCGCACTGCTGTAGCACCTACAGGAGGCCCCAGGACCTGTGGGTGGGGGGGGACTCCTAGGTCCCTGGCAGGAAGCCCACTGGTGCTACATGCGGTAAAAGCTGCCCCCAGGCACGGCCTCGCCCCAGGCACGGTAGCCCCACATGGCTATTTGCTCCACACAGACCGCAGGTGCTACAGAGACCCAGCAGGTGCACCAGGCAGGGCTGGCCGCAGCGCCCACCCCAGTCCCACGCAGAGGTCCCTGGCCCACCCTCCCGGCTGCATCCCCCAGCCCCCGCCCCCGGGCTCATGGCCCCCAACCCAGGTGCTCCCGGACTTGGCCGCCAGGAGCTCCCAGGGCCCTTCCTTCCAACCCGTCCTGACTGCGCCCACTCTCCACTGCCCCCTAGACCACGGGGACAGCCACGCCCTACTGCCAGCTCAGAAGCAGTGAGAGAAACCAGTCACCCCACCCAGCCCCCATCCCGAGGACAGACCCAGGTCCTGGCCTGGCCCCCAACGCTGCTCCGGCCACACCAGACACCACCCGCCCGGCTCCCTCCTGCGTCTCAGCCCAGGGCCTTTGCACATGCTCTTCCTGCCGCCCGAATCCTCTTCCCCTGCACATCCCAGGGCGGCCTCCTCCTTGCCCCAGTCTCACTCTCAGTGCCCCCTTCTGCAAGGGGCTGCCGGCCCACCTGCCCAGGCAGCCCCCGGCACTCTCCGGGCCACTCTGTGGGGCCGACCAGTCCCGGGGGTGGGACCTGCTCTGCAGGGGATGCTCTGCAAGGGATGCTCGTGCAGCACAGTGACACTCCGGTCACCGGCACGGCTGAGTGTCCATGGACGGCGCGACAGGAAGGGCAGCCCCAAGACAGAGACGGCCGAGCACCTGCCCAACGGGCACGTCTGACCACGAGGACATCGCAGGACAGACTCACACAGGAAGGGCTGTGCCAGCCGGAGCCCTGCTCGGTTAGGGACCGCGTCGATGGGAGCAGATGCTCGGAAAGGATCAGGAAGAACCAATGTCCCTCTTCGTTTTCCAGCACTTTCCCAGCTTGCTACATGGAGATGCCCCATTTCTGTAATAAACCACAAGCGTTTCTCTAAGAAACCAAGCAGGGCTCGCTGGGCAGGGGCCGCCAGAGCCCCCCAGAGACGCAGCCCGGTGTGCCCCGGCTCAGGGCGGAGCACTCGGCCCTTCCACGTGACCTTAACTCAGCTCTGGCTCATTAAACCGCACTCGTCGTCGAGGAGATGCTCTGCGAGTCGCTGGCTGAAATGCCAGTCGTAGGGGAAAGAGGCCTCCCGTGTCTTTGCCCCACCAGGCCTGAGCCTTGCACCCGGCAGGTGCTGCCCAAACACCAGGCCCTCCCCGCCATTGCCACTCCCACCCTCTGTGGGCTGGGCTGGGCCCACCTGGGACTCACACCACCCGGCCCCTCCGCCCACAAGGAGGCCCAGCCGTGGGCTCCGGTTCAGGACCACGGTCAGCAGCCACACCCCACCCCCTCCCTAGAGCTCACCCTGGCAGGGCCAAGCACCCCGGCAGGGCCAAGCACCTCGGCAGGGCAGGGCCGAGCGCAGGGCCTGGGGCCTCCCTCTCTGCACCCAATGGCCTCCCCGGCCAGGACGCGTCTCACAAAATGTAGCTCTTCACTAACAATGAACATTGACTCCCCTGCATATTTGGCCCAAGGAAAACCGCCATTTGGGATAAGAACATTTTTACAGTAACCAGACAGCTTCTAGGAACTCATCCTACAGACGTGTGCACGGAGGCCTCACCACAGTGCTGCTTGTGGGGGCAAAACGCTGGGACCCCCGGTGTCTGCCCGAGGGGAACCAGTCGCTGAGTCCACACGCGCCGCGCCCGCCGCCGCGGACGGACCCTCGCAGCCCACGCACAGGCCCGGCAGCCTGAGCCCCCAGCAGGGGCAGAAACGCATTTCCCAGCCACCCGCCTGGCTCTCCGGCCCCTTCTGAACGGGCTTCCGGAAGCTTCTCACCCCTCCCCCAGGACGCTGGCCTTCCTCCCGCGCCCAGGGCTCCCAGGGGCAGGACAAGCCCACAGGCGGCGGGGGGCCAGGGGCGCGGCCCCCACTGTGCTGATGCGCACGAGGCTCTGGGGGCCCAGCCCCCCAGATGATCGAGGGATGGAGACGCCTGTTTCCACCTCCCGCCGGGGCTTCCTGGACACCTGCTCTTCTGCGAATTGACAAAGTTGTTCCCGGTAACCCCCCAAAAATTAGACTTAATTTATTCAAGCCGAGTAACCGGCAGAGCCTGATGGCAGCTCTGGAGCGTGCCTGGGAAACACCCTTCCATCCCCTAAGCGGAGCGGCCACTGTCCCCAAACCATCACTTCCTCTGCCAGACGCTGCTTGACAAGCCGGTCGCTGCTGTGCCGGGTCCCCACCCTGTGGCCAGCCCGGGCCAGCAGGCAGCAGGACAGATGCTAGCAGAGGGGCCTCCTCACGGGCGGACTCCCACCCGGAGCACACGAGGGGCGGCCACTCTCCGAGAGCCCTCAGTCCCCCCCTCGCTGGTGTCTGGGGATTACAGGCCCGAGAGGCTCTTGTCACCCCGTGTCCCCCATCACTGCCATCCTGGAGACCCTGGTGTGTCTGCACAGCACGTGGTCACTCACCCCCTCCTGGGAGACCCCCACCGTGACGCCCAACCCACCCCCCCAGAGCACGGCTCTGCCCGTTTCTAACGGAGGAAACGTTTTAGATTCTAACTCCCCGATGCTGGAACCCAAAGCCCTGCCCCAGGGCCAGCAAAGGGCTCCCGGACTCCAGTGGGGGTCGGGGTCCTGCTGCCTCAGTGGCACTGGCTGGGAGTCACCCAGCCGCAGACGTGGGCAGCGCTCTTCCCCAGCGGGACAGAGTGTGGCACCTCGCCTCGCCGTCCTTCCCCGCGGGGTCATGGCACACCGGAGACACCCCGAGTGGCTGCAGGGAAAACAAGCCACTGCCACCTCCTGAGGGCAGAGCATCTCAGAGTCTCCTTATCCTTCCAGAAACGCCAGCCCCACAGGTCCACGGGCAGCGCTGGGCTCCGGGTCGGGCCCTATTTCCTCCTGGGTGGATGAAAAGCGTGGCCCACCCAGGTTCAGGCAAAAACCCAATCCTGTCGCCTCAACTCCAGGCCGCCCCATCTGCTAAGCAGCGTCCAGGCCGCCTTCCTCCGACACGGTGGGCAGGGCTCTCACACGACAGGAGCAGACTCGGGGACCATCCCTGGCCACTTCCTGCCACCTCACCCAGAGTGAGGGGGACAGAGCCTGGTTCTGCAGGGCTTGTGGACACCCCTCCTGGAAGGAAGAAGCAAGCTCGGGTCAGCAGGGACAGTCGCTTGGGAGAAGTCAGAGCCGGTCTGCACTTCAGCTGACAGCTCCTCGGCAGGCCTGGCCAGCGAAGGGGAGTCAGTTCCAGAATGTTCTTTGGGGACAGCCGCAGATCCGCAGGTTCTTTCTACCTTGATCCAATAACCTGCTTTGGCCTTTACTAAGCAAGTTGGACAGGTGTCACCCATGAAAACAGGAAGGCACTTTTCCTCCTGCAGCCACGGCAACTGTCGAGAGCAGAGCCGAGCTCCAGCCCCGCAGAGGGAAGGGCCATGCTTGGCAGGCGTCCCCACGCTATGGGGACAGTGCTCAGCCCTCCGTCCTGGGGGCTCAGGCGTCCCCACACTCTGGGGACGGTGCTCAGCCCTCCATCCTGGGGGCTCAGGCGTCCCCACACTCTGGGGACGGTGCTCAGCCCTCCGTCCTGGGGGCTCAGGCATCCCTACGCTCTGGGGACAGTGCTCAGCTCTCCGTCCTAGGGGCTCAACCTTGCCAGGCCAAGCTGTCGTGTGGGTTTGGATGTCGTCTGCGTGGAATCCACATGTCCACGGGGCTCAGGGCTCCGTTCACGGTCTCAGGTGTCCACTGATAACACCTGCCCACGATGGTGTTTTTCAAGCCAAAGTCACTCCAACCCTCAGGATGCCACAAACAGGAATCTGTCCCCAAACACCTGGCAGAGGACCAGGCAAGCTCCGTTCTAGGAAGATGCCAGCATCTCTGTGGCCAGGCCCACCAGACATACGGGCCGGCAAGCTTCTGACGCTCAGAACCGGGTCTCGCACCTGAACAAACGCTCTTCGCCTCCAGCGGCACCTGAACCTCCTTGTCAGGGGAGGGGCAGCCTCGACCCCTTCGCAGCTAACCAACGGGACCGGTACCTTGCCCACGGGGCAGACGGCAGAGGGACGCCGCCAGGACAGGTGAGGACTCCATTCTGCAGAACCTCATCGCGCCACCACCTCTGTGGCGATGCCCTTGGCTCACGTCGGCACAGAGAGCACTGTGTGGACCCACATCCAATTAGCACCACGGCAACCAGACAGGCAGACAGAGCTGTGACCCAGACAAGGAAACCAGGGTCCTCCTGGGGGAGGCAGGATTCCAGCCAGAGCCCAGGTCCCACCTTGACCATCCTGTGCACCCAACAGGTAGCTCAGGGCCTCTAAACCATCCCCAGCGGTGATAACCACTTAGGGAATACACGTGACCCAGGGCACAGGCACAGACGGGCCACCTCCGTGGGAGACGAGGCCCGCTGTCTGCATGCTGGTCGGGCCCTGCCCTGCTCTGCCCTGCCCAGGCTCAAGGCCCTGCTGTCAGCACCTTCCACGAAGTTCCCCCAGGGTCCTTAGTCCCCTGGGCCTGGCCATTTCCCCCTCTGTGCAGCGAACTCCTGTCCAAACTGCCAGCACCTGCAGGGCGGAGGCCAGCGCGTGCCGCGGCCGAGGACTGTCAGCCCCGGGGCGGAGGCCAGCCCTGCGCTCTCACCGGCAGAGCCCGGAGCGTCTTGCTGAGTGAGCACGCTGCGTGGACGCGCCAGGAGCACGGGGACTGAAAAGATCTGCGGATTAATTAATTTATTGACTAAAACAAACTGGGGAAACACTGTCTCCAGACGCCGCGGGAGCGAAACTTCTCCAGAAACACTCAGGGCCGAAGCATTTTCAACAGTGGAGATGGGGCTCGCACCCAGACAGTGGGCACCGGGGGGCCGGCGGCGTCCGCCTCAGAGGCCCCGAGGCCCGGCCAGCCGAGCCCGCCTCCCTGTGGTGATTGGTTTGAACATTTGACTTGTACCCATTTCTAACAAAGCTGAGATTTTTCTCCGCTCTGATCTGTGAAGTCGTCAAGAACTGAGCTTCCTACCTACCTATTAATGTTAACTATTTTTTCTATTACCTGGCACATATAAGAATGTTTACAGAGATGCATTCCATAACATAATTAGACATAGCGATTAAAAATATTTTATCATGTTAGACTAATTTTGCTTTAAACCATCCTCCAGCCTCCCAGCAGGCCCAGAGAGTCTGACACACCAGGTTTCCCTGGAAACCACAACCCTCTGAGGCACTTTCGCCTTTTGGGAAATTTCCATAAAATTCTTCAACTCTTCAATCAATAGGTGTCTCCCACCCGGGAGCTGCAGGGAGGCTCCGACGCAGGCAGTGGAGACGCGGCCGGGCCGTTCGGAGACTCAGGTCTCTCTCGGCACAAAATGCGGTCAGCAGACCGGACCCTGGCCCTGCGGGTGGCCCTGCCTGCACCTGCCCCTCAAAGGCGGCCAACACCCACCACCATGCCCGGGGACCCCCAAGTGGCCCTCCCGGGGCCAGCAGCAGAGCTGAGGGGGATGCAGGGGGCCCCCACCCCCTCGGGTCACTGAGGGCCACTTGGGGAGCGCCCAGCCGTACACAGGGCACCCACAGGGTGTGGCCCCGTCCCGCCTCTGTGGGACACCCACTGTCACTGCTGAGAGATGGCCGTGGCCACAGGACCCTGAGACCTTGGAGCCTCCGGAGGCCACCCGGACACGTGCACAGGACACCGTCCGGGCCCCGCCCGGGCCGTCACCACTGAGCCAGAGTCTCCATCTGGCCTGTGTCAGACTCAATCCAAGTGGCTTGTGCACTGGGAAGATCCAGCCACACGGCCCAAGCCCTCATCTCTGAGGCTGGGACCCCCTTCATCCTGCAGGACAGCTCTGGGGCTCACACAACCTTTGTTGGCCTCAGTTTCCCCCTCAGTAAAAATGGGGCTACCCGACCCTCTGCAGGTGCGCAGTGAGACGGCACACGGCGGGAGCACAGGTGCGGTCCCCCACCTCACCTGAGCCAGGTAGAGATTTGACTTCTATGGGGAGTGACCGCCCGGCTCTCGTCCTGCGCACAAGAATGGAAAGAGGGTGGCGCCCCACTCGGGCTCCAAAAAGACCCCCCACAGCGCTGGGACACCCCAGGGAGCTCCCTGGGGCAGCCCCATGGGGACACATATGCCAGTTTGGTGCCTTTTCTGTGGCTCACACCCCCTTTGGGGGGGCTGACGGAGGAGGGTCCACACCTCAGCCCCCACCCCAGCCAAGGGCAGGTTCTCCAACCCCTTCTGACTCAGGGAAGGCCGCTGTGTCCAGAAGAGGTTTTGGGGAAGCTCACAGCGGAGCGAGCGGTGGCCGTGGCTGCGCACAGAGGCCACCGGTGGAGAAAAGGCCGCCAGTGGGCCTTCTGCAGAGAAGAGGCCGCCGGTGGGCCTGGCCCGAGACCACTGAGCCCTGGGGGCACAGGGCACAGCCTCCCTCTCCACCTTTGTCCCCAGCAGGGACACCCAGAGAGGCTGGCACAACCTGACTCCTCAGAAGCCAGACTTTGGTGGCAACAGGCAGGAGGCAGGTGACCAGGAGGGGACTTGCTTCCAGCCGAGCACAGCAGCTGCGGAACCCCAGCCCCAGCCTCCACCCCAGGCCCAGCTCAGCTCGATCTTCATGACACGAATAAACAAACCAAATGATGCCCACTGCACAACATGGGCCGGGCCAGGCAGGCCAGGCAGGGGACATGGGGCACACCCTCGGGAAGTCAGAGTGGAGCTGGGTCCCCGGACGGGCCTCGAGTCAGGAACAGTGGAGGATTCCACACCTGGGGTCTGGGGTGGGTGCTGAGTTACAACAGCGGTGCTGAGATGTGCCCCCTTCACAAATGGCCTGCTGGGTACCCTCAGTGGTCTCCGTGCACCCTGGGGGCAAGCAGCCGTGCCCACTTTACAGACGGGAAAACTGAGGCTTGCAGAGCTTCTGAGACCAGATGCACGTGTCCAACTGAGTCAGTCAGTCCTGGAGCCCCTGCTCTTTAGCACTGTCCCTCCTGCCCACTCCCAGAAGAAACCCCCAGCTAGTGGGGCCGCCTCCCCTGAGTCCGAGCCGCCCTGTGGGAGCAGAGGACGCCCTGTGCTCATAGCAAAGGCCGAGCAGGCTGAGGCCAGGCAGCCCCCGATGCTGAGGGTCTCGCCCAGAAAGGGCAGAGCTGCTCTCCGGAAAGGCCTGTCCTGACTCGGGGATGCCCAGGTGGGGACAACACAGCCCCCAACACGTGCAGGGCTCCCCACGATTTGCTCAAGTGCTGGACGCAGCAGCTGTCAGGAGACAGGAAACAGGCAGGAGGGACGGAGGGGCTGACCAACGCAGGCCCGGGCAGGGACTGGCCACACGGAGGGCTGTTGACCCAGAGGGCAGCCCCTGGAAATGCCGCCAGCCAGGGCTGCCCAGCCCCAGCCCACGGGACCCAAAGCAGAACCAAGCCTTGGTCAGCAGGAACGCAGGTCGGACGCACAGGGGGCACTGACCACCGGGCCCAGGGCCACCCTGGCAGGTGGCCGTAAGGGGTGGGCTCTGTCCTGTCCAGGTCCCAGAAGCCACCTCAGGCCAGGACCTGGCTGAACAGGGCCAGTCCCACTGGGAGCCCCTCGGCCTCCCGCCAGGTGGGGACGGAGGTGGGGCTGGCGCTCCCTGCGCTGCCCGCCCCCGCCAGGCCTGGCCCTTCCTTGGAGTCTCAGGACCGGCAGGTGTGTGCAGCACAGGGCTGGACGTGCCCAGAGGCCCTCCCAAGGCCGTGGTCTCCCCCAGGACACTGCCCTGCATCCTCCTTCTAGCACCTTCCCCCCACCCAAAAACCCTCCCCCACACGTTCCACGGAGGGTCTGTCCAGAACGCACCCACCCAGGGCACGCTGTGGGCACGCACCCTCTCTGTCCCGTGGGCACCCGGCAGAGACCATTTCCCAGAATGCGCTCCGCACTCCCATCCCAAAATGCCTCTTTCACACAAAATGGCCGAGTCCCTGGCTGGGTTGGGATGGGAGAGCAAGCGCCCTCGTGCCCAGAGGTTGTGCACGCCAGCCACGCAGGCCGCACACGCACTCCCACACGCAGCGACTTGTGCAAATGGCACGCAGAACGCCCATGGGCTCCGGCGTGTGGGTCTGGGCCGCCCCCGCCTCCCTGCTCCAGGACGCTGCCATGCGCCCAGCGCCAGGCCTGGGGAGGCAGGACAGCCTTTCTGGGTCCTTCTAGGTCCAGGGCTGGCGCCCAGGACAGCTGCAGCCCCTCCTGCAGGGTCTCCGCTCTGCCCACGAGGGGTCCAGAGCCCAGAGAGTGCACGGAGGCAGCTGCAGAGATGGGTCAGAGCTGCGCTGGGGGCCCGGCCAGGGATGGGTGCAGGCACCCATGGGGTCCGCTGCCCTCGCCTGCCGCTGGGATGGGGAGTAATGGGGGGACCCCTCCCCACCTCAGCAATCCCAAAGCTCACCCCAGCCGGAGAGGCAGAGAGAGGCTCGGAGGATGGCGGAGGGACGCCAGCCCCTCCCCCGCCACCCTCACTTGGGAGGGGGGGTGCCCAGCCCGAGGGTCCCCTGTCCAGACCCGGCGCAGGACCGAAGAGCCGCCCTCCCTCCGCGCCGGCCTTTGTTCGGCGCAGGGCCGCGGGGAGGGGCCTCTCAGGCTGAGGAGGGGGCTGGGGCCCGACACTCCCAGCGCTGCGGGGGAGGGGCGACACAACCCCGCGGGGGCCTCCCGGCCGCGGAACGGCCCCTGACCCCAGGACTCCCTGAACTCCCTCCTGCCTGGCCTTCCCAAAACCGCTCTCCAATCTCCGCCCTTCGCCTTCGCAGGGGACGCGGTCCCGACCCAGCCCCGGGACACGCGCGCAGGGGCCGCTCCGTCGCGGGCTGCGCGCCCGGCCGGGGTCGCGAGCGGGCCCGGGCCGCGCCCCACGCCTGCCCCCGGCCACTCACACGTAGGCGTGGTAGATGAACGCCCAGCCGCGCGGCCGCTCCAGCACGTTGTAGAGGAAATTCTGCAGCTTGCGGTAGAAGGCGTTGCGCTTGGGGGGCTTCCCGGCGCCCGCGCCGCCCGCGCGCGGCTTGCTCAGGATGCTGCCGCGCTTGGGGGCCTCGGAGCCCGCGATGAGCAGCGCGCCGTCCCGCGTGGAGTCGGGCGCGCCGGGGTCCAGCCCCACGAAGCCCACCTTGAGCTTCTTCTCCCCGCTCGGGCCGGGGTACACGCCGCCGTTGCGCGACTTCTGCACCATGGTGCCGGCGGCGCCCGGGGGCGCGGGCTCAGCGGGCGCGGCGCGCGGGGGGCGGCGCGGGCCTCAGCCCAGGCCCCCGGCCCGGGAGCCGCATGGCCGAGGCGGCGGCGGCGGCGGCGGCTCCGCGCTCCTGCCGGGCCCGGGCCGCGCGCGGGGACGCTGCGGCCACCTCGCTCCGCGCGCCTCGGCGCCTGGCCCGGAGCCGCGCCGGCTCCGCCCGCTGCCTCGCCCCGCCCCGCGTTAACCCCTGCGACGCCAGGCGGGACGCAGCAGGGACCGCGAGGGCAGGGGAGGCGGACCTGCCGGACTGGTCATCTGAGCCACCCGACCGACCCCTTCCCGCTCCCCTGGCCACGTGCACATTGACCGGGAATCGGCCCGTCGTCACGTCTGAGCTGGGCAGGACCAAGCAAGCGGACAGCCCTACGGGCCCTGCTCTCCCAGGGGTCCCAAAGCGCCCAGCGCCTGGCAGGGCTGGGTTCTCCCCCTAGCCGGGGGTGGACATCTCCGGAAAGGGGGAGGGGACCGGCCCTAGCTGAGCCCTCTGTTGCGGCTCAGCCCCCAGGGCCCTCACGCTAGGCCCCTTAGGTTGCTGTATGCAGGGAGGGGCTACTGAGGCTTCCCAAGAGGTGGCCCGAGCCCCACCTGGAGGGGTCCTGGGAGGGGCGTTCACAGAGGACATGAGGCCAGAAGAGGGAAAGTGCAGGCAGAGGGGACGCCTGAGAGAATCATCCAGAAGGCGCTGGAGCGGGGGCCACATGCTAGTGCCACCATTCAGGACAAAGGAGGGTGTCCCCTTGGGGGGAGGGTGGGCAGAGGTGCCCTCCCCTCTGCCAGGGAATGGTGGGTGTCCTGGGAGGGTCCCCCTGGAAGCTGCTGCTGGGAGGCCAGAGGGACCCATCTTTGAGCCCTGCAGGGCCCCGGAGCACTCAATGCCCTCAGCGCCTCACCTGGTCGGAGCCTTCCTTGCACACCTGGGAGGGTGTCGGCTGCAGGCGCATCTCCTGACGACATCCAGCCCCCTTCCGCGTTCCCCTGGCACCACAGGGTCTACTAAGAGAGAGGCCCTCTGTTGAGTCGCTGGCACTGTCCTCACAGGTCACTCATAAAACAGCACTAACTGGCCTGGCACAGTGGCTCAAACCTGTAATCCCAGCACTGTGGGAGGCCAAGGCGGGAAGATCACTTGAGGCCAAGAGTTTGAGACCAGCCTGGGCAACACAGCGAGACCCCGTCTCTACAAAAAGTAAAACTTTAATTAGCTGGGTGTGGTGGCATTTGCCTGGAGTCTGCCTGTAGTCCCAGCTACTCGGGAGGCTGAGGCAGGAGGGTCACTGAGCCCAGGAGTTTGAGGTTGCTGTGAGCTAGGCTGACGCCACGGCACTCTAGCCTGGGTGATAGAGTGAGAACTTGTCACTAAATATATAAACAGTGCTAACCCTGGCACAGGGTCAGCCCTGTGGTTTCCAGAGCTAGTGACCATGGGGTTTGTTGGTTTTTTTAGTTAGACTGGAAGCATGAGGGTCAATGCAGGCAGCTACTTTGTAAATTATCTAGAATGTTGGGATGGACGGCAGCTTACACAAGCATGTACACGCCCCTGGGCACACGCCTGATCCTCCACCTCCCTGCCCCCATGCCAGTACGCTGGCTATGTGACCGGCGTTAGGTGGGCTTGCCCCATGCCGCTGCAGTCCCTCTCAGTTGCATGCCTCCCCCCAGCGTACTGAGCCAAGCCCGGGCCTGGGTTAAGGGAGGAGGCGCCGCGCCGGCCCTCAGGGGTGGGGGAGACCTCTTGGTGCAAACGGAAGAAGGCACGGCCTGCATCTCCCTGCACGGCCTGCATCTCCCTGCACGGCCTGCATCTCCCTGCACCGCCTGCATCTCCCTGCACAGCTGGCCGGATTTCTTCCTCCGCCTCTGGGCGACCCTCCTTCACACTCACCGGAAGCGGGACAAAGCAACCACGGCTCACATGTGTGCACTCTGGAAGGGCTGAGCTGCCTCACTCTGTCACGGGCAAGCCCCAGACTACCGGGCACCACCTGGGCAGTTCCTGAGCTAGGCACGGTCCCTCCTGGGGAACAAGCGTCCCGGGTTTGATGCCAGAGCAAAGTGGGGCCTGTGGTACGGGTTGGCTCACGGAGAGTGAGGGAAAAGAGATTCCCGGGTTCCACTGCCGCAGATGCACCAGCACGGAGATGGGAGCAGGGTTTAGGGCTCCCTCGGCTTCCAGGACACTGGGGAGAGACAAACATGCTGGTCTTATTTTTCAGAAAAAAGGAGAACACATCCCTGAGGTCTGGGGGAGCCATCGGCTGCCTTCGCAGTCTCCTGGGGCAGCTGTGAAGGACGCCGCGGCCAGGCCGAGGGGCCAGCCCCGGACGCAGGCAGACCTCCACCCTCGCCTGCCCCCGGCCTCTGCGCCAGCAGCTTTGCCCCCTCCCCGAAGGTTCTGGAAAGTGAATCCTGCCATCAAGGTTTGAAAATCTTTGCTTCCTTTGTTTAGGATGTCCTTTCAAGGAGCCAGCTCATTAATCATTTATGCTTTTAATTCTGTGTCTTGCACACCCACGGCTGTACGCTGTCAGCAGTCTGGGCACCCTCGTGCCGCCCCGCCCCACCCCACCCGCACCCAGGCAAAGCGTGCAGGGTCGTGAAGATGCCCGGTTCGGGTAAATTTCATGTAAGCAGCAGGAATTCCATTTATTTAAAAATAGATGGGAAAAGCTTTCAGGCTCAAACAGGCTTTGCCAAGACTGCATCGACAGGATTCCAGAGAGGATGAGTGGAAAAATTCAGCCGCACACGACGCCCAGCTCCAGCTGGGAGACGGCTTTCGCCCGGTGGCCAGGGCGTCTGCGGGCGCTGTTCTTTCAGCACAATCTCTCCCTGGGAAGCTTCCAGCCCAGCCCGCTTCCCTCTTCTCTGCTGGGGCAGGTGGCCTCGTGGCTGCTCCAACAGGGGCTCCAGCCAGATCGCCCGCTGCCCTGCGCAGCTGGAGAACTGAACTACTGAACCGACCAAACTGACGGTCAAGGCCGGAGCACGCAGCGCTGAGCCCTCCCAAATCCCCAGCTGCCCCAAAGCCCTCCCGTGCGTTCCTCCCCCATCGGAAGCTCCTGCAAGGGGCTGTGACTGCCTGCTCCCGGGTGCCCCGGACTGTGCCCACAGGTAGGGCCCACGGTCAGTGGTCGTCGTGGCCGCCATGGTGGAGGCGAGTCCAGCAACCTGGATGACCCTCTCTGGGGAACCTACACGGGGACCCTGCCCGCATGACGCGCTGGAGGAGCACACTCGGTACCGCCTGCATCGCCCTTCTCTGCCTCACTCAGGTGGGGCTGCAGCCCTGCTGGGCCACGACCCTGGTCTCAGGATCAGCGCTGGGACGCTGGGATGCTGGGACACTGGGACGCTGGGACCGCAAGAGATGAGCACACGCACAGGGATGTGAGTGGAGACGCCGCACAGGCTGCCGCTGGCCGGAGCCGCCAGCCCCACGGTGCGGGAGCCGCCGTGAGCTGTGCAGGACGTGTCCAAGGTGCAGGTAGAAGCAGCCGGACAGCAGCTGGCTGGAGCCCCTGTCGGCACCGCCCCAGTGCTCTTTTGACGCCGCCACGCAGATGCTCCCTGTGTCCAGGTGTTCAGCCACACCTGAGTTCCACCTCCTGCGACCTCTGCAGACAGTTGCACACTGGGCACTGAAAAGCCAAGCTTCCTGCCTCATCCCTCCCCCCGTGTGCGCCCCGAGGAAAGGAGAGAGCACCCCCCAACCACAGGCCTGCAGGGAAACACGACCCAGCAGAGGCCCAGGAAAGCTCCGCCAGCCGCGAAGCGAGACTTCATTTGGGGAAATGAGAAGAGACAGGTTCTCAATCACTTAACCTGGGTCGGAGCTGCTGCTGTTTTAATCCTATAATTTGGACAACAGGAAGTACCTACCAGACAGACGGGGCCAGCACCCTGCCCCCCAGGAATTTTCCGTTATTAGGAGAAGGAAGGCTGTGTTCAGCCGCAGGGGAGCAGGGACGTGAGGAAAAGATTTAAGATATGAAAGCATTGATTTTTTTTTAACATCTTACACTAAAGTCAATGAAAATTTAATTTATAGTTTTTTAAAAAGGACCGGAGCTCCCAACAAGCTTCCCTAGCCCCTGGCAAGCCAGATAATTACATGAGGGTGTTTATTCGCATTTCTCAACCACCGGGAACACCTGGACTCCTCCGTGGTTGTCTGTGACGGCCAGGGTGGCCATGGCAGCGTCCAGAAAGGGGCTGACATCCCGGCCGCAGGGTCGTAAGTGGCCTCCCACACGCCCCTCCTGCGCCTACAGGCAAATGAAGAAGCTGTGACCAGCGTCCTGTTCTGTGGCAGCTAAACTGTGAGGCACGGAGGCCTCACGGCTCTCTGGGGCTGTGCTTGCGGCCCGCCGGGTGGCTGCACGTCCACACACCCCTCGGCACCCTCCACACTGCGTGCTGCTCACCTGTGCAGCCTGCCCGCCACTCACTCTGCGCCGCGCCGCTCTGCCCCAACCCGGGAACACCGCCACCTGGGTGCCACTTGAGCAGGGGAAGCAGCCCTGGTGTGGACTGTTTCCTCTGCTAGTGTCGGGGACACCCTGCATCTTCTCAGGCAGGCCCTGCCCAGGGGCTTCCCTGGGGCGGGAACCCCCCCAACACCGTCTCTGGGCTCTGGTTCCTCAGCACAATCCAAACAGGTCTCGCACTCACTTCCCCCTAGTGCTGCCTCCCCCGCTGCCCAGCGAGCTCAGCCAGGGGCCCAGGTAGCCGTCACAGCCCCCAGCCCACCCAGGGAAGGTGCCCATCGACTCTGTCACTGGGACCTAGAGCTGGACGTGCTGGGGCCTCCCGTCGGGCTGCCCTTGGCTGGCCAGGGGCCGTGGGCTCGGGCTGCCGGGAGGCCCGGGAGGATGCGGGCCGCAGAGCTGGGTGCGGCGGCGACGTCCTGCCCAAGCACAGGCTGCCGGCCCCTGCCCTGGCTGCCCGCCCACTGCCAGCCCAGGCTCGTCTGAGTGCCTGGCTTGGACGGATGTCCAGTAGGCTTTGCACAGTGTCTGGCCGGGGGCAGGGCCCATGGGCTGCCAGAGTCTCCACCTCTGCCCTGCCCTCGCCCAGGACAAGGTCGCCAAACGCTTCTCTCACCAGCAAGCCAGGGACACATCAGCCTGGGCAGGAGCTGGAGCCCTGGCCAGTACCGAGGGCCCTGCGGTGGCCCCAAAGAGCCACCTTCACCAGCAAACACCGCCCATGGCCCCCGCAGCTCGTGCTCCTGCCCGGGCCTGAGCACGGACACCCTGAGGGGCACACGATTCACCTGAGCGGCCTCAGCAGACCGGTGAGCATTCGGAGCCTGCTGGGGACTGAATGTCTGTGTCCCCCCAAATCCACACATTGAAACCCCAGCTCCAGTGTGACGGTGTTAGGAGGTGGGGCCTTTGGAGTGACGAGGTCTCCTCCCAGGGCTACAGGGTCCCGAAGCCACTGTTCAGATCCAGGACTGTCACCCCCCCCAGCACCCTGGGGACCTGGGGGAGGGGGCGGGAGTCCTGGGCAGATGAGGGCAGGGGGCAGATGGGATTCGGCCGGCTCAGCAGGGCCTCACCGCCTTTCCGCTGCACAGCGTCCCAAGCTCCACAGCGTCCCAAGTGCAGATGAAGCCGGCGGATCCTGTTTGAATTATTCACCAGCCCCCCGTGCTGGGCCACCGCTCTGCGCACCAGCGTCCTCCCCAGCCACGCAGCAGCCCCGGTGCCCTAGCTGGGTGCAAGCACCAGCCCACGTCCCCTCTTGGGCCCCCAGCCCTGCCAGGATGTGCCAGTTCCCCAGGGACACTGTCCTGGCTGTGGTGCCCACTCTCACCGCACCCCGCCCCGTCCGGCTGCCCACCAGGCTCCCCGAGTGGACAGCCTCAGGGGGTCTGCCCAGGCCTCAGCCACAGAGAGCTCTGCTTGAGTGCTGTGGGGAAAGGCCCACCCCCCTCTGGGCCCAGGGGAGCCCCAAGTTTGCACCTCCCTCTCAGGCCTGCTTGAGTGCAACTCCCGGAGCTAGACACCCGCCCACACCAAGCATCCTCTCACCTAATGCCGGGGATGGCCCCCAGGGCAGGCCCTCCCTAGGTGGTTGCTCCCCTGGGAAGGTGCCCCCCTGGCAGGTGCCATCTGACCTTTTCACTGTAGGAAAAACGAGGCGCGGAGACGACCCCCCGCCCCCGCTCCATTGTTCTACGCCAGACGTCAGCGCTCGGACTTGAACCTGCACGCTTGCCCACCACCCTGCTGCCTACAGCAGAGGCTCACAGAGTGCCGCCCACTGCCCAGCATCCTCCAAAACCTTCCAGAAGGCCCCGGGGCCAAACCTGTCTTCACAACAACGCCGAGGGTCCTGGCTCCCATTCCTGCCCGGGCAGCGCTCTCCAGAGGCCACAGGGCACCTGCCGATGCTTTTGTGCTGTGTCTGCTGCTTGTGTTTTCACTATTTCTCATGGTTAATTTCCAGTGCCAAATGGTGACATGTAGCCTGTACAGGGTCCTGAGACCACAGGTGTGAGATCGCAGCCTGGAGTAACACCTGCCGCTCTGCCTGTCGTCCCCCAGCCCTGTCCCTGACGGGGCACCTCCCCCTTCCCTTCCTCTCTCACACCGGTCTGCGGTCAGTGCCCACCTGCCCACCCAAAGCCTCTCCCACCCTGAGTGTGGGCGGCTGCAGGGACTCCCCAGAAGCCACAGCTGCAACCCAGAGTGGACAGTGGGCTGGACACAGGACAGGCACCCCTGGAAGTCGGTGGAAAAATCTTGGTGCCCTGATTGCATGTGCTGCCCCTCCCCCACAGGTAGTGGGAAGCCCAGCCCCGCCCCGGACCCCACTGGTGCACTAGGGGTGCAGCAAGGCCCAGAGCCCTGCCTGGCAGCCTTCGCCACCCCACCCCAGGAGGGGAGCCAAAGGCTGAGACCCTCCCTGGAGATCTCACCCTCCCAGCCAGCACATCTGCTGAGCACTCTGGGGAGCAGGGAGTGCCCCCACCCGTCCCCACGCCCTCCTGGGCCCTGCCCCAGCTGGAGGGGGCAGGGCGGCTCCGGAACCGACCACTGCAGGCAGAGTGGCAGACCCAGGCACCTGGCTGGTCTCACCCCACCCACAGCATCTGGGTGACCTGGGTTCCAAGGAGGCCAGAGTTTGCAGTTGGGGGACCCCTTGGCCCCTCAGGGACTGCCCAAAGGGGGCTTCCGGCGATTCCAGGGGCTGTTTTCCACTCTCGCCCCATCTCAGGCTGACAAATTTCTCCAGTTTGACCCCAGCTCTAACCTGGCCACTCTAGGTCCCAAGCATCAGTGATGGTGCCCAGGAAAGGCCTGGGATGGGCTGGCAGGTCCATTGTTTGGTATTTATCTGAGGCTCGGGTTTGACTGGCATCCGGTATCTTCATGTGCTGACTCGGCTGCCCTCTCCGGAGGCCTCGGTGGCCTGACACCATCTGCCCAACCCTTCCCACGTGGGCCCGTGGCTGCCAGCACCCCCTGGGGAACGAGTTCCCAGCCACACTGCTGCCTGGCTCCAGGGGTCTTCCTTGTCCTACTCTCCTTCCAGGTGGTTTTCAGGGCCCCCAGTTCGGGACTGGGTGGAGATACCAGCACCCCTCCAGGGTCTCCCAGGGACTGGGCTGCCCGTCTCTCCTGGATGGCGGAACTGCCGTGACACGGACTCCTCAGTCCACCCTCAGCCAGCTCAGTGGGCTCAACGTGCCCCAGGACATCAGGCCCTCGTGCCTGGAAACTGGGACTGTGACTTCACATCACAAGAAAGGATTTTGCAGATTCAGTTAAGGACCTGGCGATGGGGAGATCGTCCTGGGTTACCGGGATCCCCGTGGCGATGGGGAGATCGTCCTGGGCTACCGGGATCCCCGTGGCGATGGGGAGATCGTCCTGGGCTACCGGGATCCCCGTGGCGATGGGGAGATTGTCCTGGGCTACCGGGATCCCCGTGGCGATGGGGAGATTGTCCTGGGCTACCGGGATCCCCGTGGCGATGGGGAGATCGTCCTGGGCTACCGGGATCCCCGTGGCGATGGGGAGATTGTCCTGGGTTACTGGGATCCCCGTAAGAGGGAGACTTGACACCCAGGGAGAGGAGCAGGCGAGGTCACAGCACAGAGACAGGAGTGACTCGGCCACAAGCCCAGGGATGCGGCCACCCCTGGGAGCTGGGAGGGGCTGGGAATGGGCTCTTCCCTCCCCCCTACAGAGGGGCGACTCTGCTGACACCTCCACTTGGGCTGGTGATTCTGATTCTGAACGGCCCCCAGAAGCCATGCTGTTTGCGGTCATTGTCACAGCAGCCCTAAGAGACTCACACACTAGTCGTCCTGAGTGCCCCGCGGGACCCTGCAGTCCGGCACCACTGCAGGTGAGAGGCCTCACCCTCGGCACTGTGCACACGCCCCAGGGTGTCACCTCACCCTGACCCAACCTTGGTCTGCGACAGGAAGACCCGGCATGGGCCAGGAGGCTTTCCAGGAGCAGAGAGGGGTCTCTGCCAAAGCAGCGTCCTGCCACTGCCTGGCCTCGCTGGCCATGGTCAGGGCACGGGCTGGCCCAGATGTACCCAGGGCCCCAGTGAAGACTCAAAGCCCCCAGGCCCACTGGCCTCCCAGCTTCCAGGGGTGAAGACCCTACACGACCCCTGTGGCGAGGACCTGGGCTGGGCAGGGGGAGGGACCAGCACTGGCTCCAGCCACAGGTGACCGGCTTGGGACGGGGAGCAAGACCAGGCTCCAAGGTCACAGGGACCCGCAGCCCTATGAAGAACATGTATGGGGGGGCGGCCATCACTCATGGTGAGCTCTTATCAGGTCCTCAGAGAGATCCCAAAACGCTCAGCCCCTGCCCTGCAGGTCTGCAGGAGTGCGTCTGTCCCAGGCCGCCCTCCGACGCCAGGCCCGCGGGCCTCGGACCCCGGGCTCCGGTGCGGGCCCGGGCCTGGGCGCGGGAGGACGGTCCCGGCAGGACTTCAGGTTCCCGGCAGAGCACCGGGCCGACGGGCTTCGGAGCGCGGCGCAGCGACCCCCGCACGCGACCCCCCAGCAGGCGCACACGGCTCTGGGTCGCTCAGTTTATTGGCAAAACGGGCACTGAGCGCGGCGGCGCCGGGAAGCCGGGGCGGGGCCTTTCCTCTTGAAGAACTTCCACTGGACCTTGATGGCGAGCATCCAGTCGCGCACCGGCGGGCCCGGGCAGGCGGAGGTGCAGGCGTGCGCCAGGGGGGGCGGGGCGCGGGGGCCGCGCCGGGGGCGGGGCCGGGGCCGGGGGCGGGGCGCGGCGCCGCTGTCGGGGGCCGCGCTTCACTTGCCCGCCTTCTGCGCCTTCTGCGCAGACTTGGTGACCTTGCCGGCGCCGCCGCTCTTCTTCTCCACGTTCTTGATGACGCCCACGGCCACCGTCTGCCTCATGTCGCGCACGGCGAAGCGGCCTGCGGGGAGGGGCGCGTGAGGCACGGGGCCCGGGGGTGGGGGCGCAGGGCCCAGGGGTCGGGGACCCGGGGTGCCCGGGGACGTGTGGCCCAGGGGTGGGGGACGCGGGGCTCGGGGCTGGGGGGCGCGTGGAGGGCGCGGGGGCCGGGGCGGGGCTCGGCGGCCGGCGGAGCAGGATGCAGCGCGCAGGCGCACTGGCGCTCGCGCATCCTCCCTTGCAGGCCCAGCCACCGCAGCCGAGCTCTGCTCCTGCTCTGCGACTGCTCCCCGGCTGCGTCTGCAAAGCCCTGCCTGGCTGTGTGGCCCCGTGATTAGCATATAGGGCTCTCCCAAGGCGATGGTGCAGGAATTAAACGATGTTCGAAATGTCCTTAGAAACCGTTTGACTCGGAGTGCGCCCCTTTAGCTGTGATGACAATGGCCAGCCGCAGCCCTGCCCAAGGCAGCTGTCAGATGGACGTCTGTGGGTTGACCACTTGGGGCGGGCCAATCCTAATTCAGCTACTAGACTGAGGGCCTTAGTCACTCAAGGGGAGTGCGGAGAGGACGCCACCCCAGGTCTGCCCAGTCACACGGAGGACGTGGTCTCCTGCTACACTCTAAGCCTGAGCTCAGCAGAAAAGGTTGCCATAATAAAGAAGGTCCTGCTTTTGTCACCCAGCGCCCCCGTCCCTGCCACCCAGCAGTCCCTGCCCTTGGCCTGGATCAGCTGCCCCCAGGGCTGCACCTCCCCCGACCGACCGTGCTGGCTCACCGAGAGGCGGGTACTGGGAGAAGCTCTCCACACACATGGGCTTCCCTGGGACCATCTCCACGATGGCGGCGTCACCCGACTTCAGGGACTTGGGATTGTCCTCCAGCTTCTTGCCCGAGCGCCGGTCAATCTTCTCCTTCAGCTCTGCAAACTTGCAGGCAATGTGCGCCGTGTGGCAGTCAATGACCGGCGAGTAGCCAGCGCTGATCTGCCCGGGGTGGTTTAGGATGATGACCTGGGGCAGAGTTGCACGTGGCCATCAGGCACAGTGGGCACCAGGGGAGGCTCCAGTCGCGGGGCCCAGAGTGCCAACTGCGGAGGAGGCTCAGGCTGTGGGGACCCACACCCCAGACCTGGACCCAGCGTCCTCATTAAGCATGTGACAATCCATGAGGGATAAACACCTGACAAGTGCATTGTTTGAAAAGGCCAGGGCAGCGCTTACGCTGCCAACCCTGGCCAGAGCTAAGGTGGGAAGGGTGGGGGGCAACACAATTGCACCTCAATTATTGTATTTCAATTGTATCTCAAAGCAGTTTTTAAAGATCAGTGTCAGGCTGGGCATGGCACCACACGCCTGTAATCCCAGCACACTGGGAGGCCCAGGTGGGAGGATCCCTTGAGCTGAGAAGTCTGAGGTTAGAGTGAGCTATGATGACACCACTGCACTCCAGCCTGGGTGACAGAGCCAGACCCTGTCTCAAAACAGAAATCATTATCATATGAAGAGGTGGCCAAAGAGGGTGCAATGAAAAATGGAGAGAATAAAAGTATAACGGAGCTGTCTCAGGCAGTAAGTGAATGAAAGCGTTTTCCAGGACAGCCGTGGGATCCGCACACTCAGGAGTGCACAGAGGCTGGTGCCCGTCCCAGCAGCGGTTTCACCCCTCGTGGCCTGAGATGGGGGCTGCTTCCTGCCGGGCACCAGGCGACGTGCCCGACAGCAACCCCACCAAGGGCGGCCCCGCTGTCCTGCACAGGCAGGGCCCACTGGACTCCAGCGCAGCTGCCCACCTGGGAGGTGAACTGGGCAGCCTCCTGCGGCGGGTCAGACTTGCTGTCGCCGCACACATTGCCCCGGCGGATGTCCTTGACTGACACGTTCTTCACGTTGAAGCCGACGTTGTCACCAGGCAGGGCCTCGCTCAGCGCCTCGTGGTGCATCTCCACCGACTTCACCTCCGTGGTGATGTTGACGGGCGCAAAGGTCACCACCATGCCCGGCCGCAGGATGCCCGTCTCCACTCGGCCCACGGGCACTGTGCCGATGCCTGGCCGAGAGGAGGGGGCTGTGAGGGGCAGGCGGGGCAGAGGGGATGTGGGGGGTGGGGGTGGGGCAGAATATTTGGGGAGGGAGCCTGGCATCTGACAAGGCTGGGATGTGGTCCTCCCCGGCAGGGCTGGGAGGACACAGCCACGTGGAGGAGTGCAGGGAGGAGCCGGGGACCAGGCAGACACTGAGATTCTGGCGGAAGTGGGGGGCTCCTGGCCCAGCTGGGGGAGTAAGAGTCTGGACAAGTGAGAGCTCCTAGGGACCAGGGGACATTGACAGAGGCAGAGAGGGGAGGCCTGGTAAGGCGCAGGCCTGTCCGGACCTGGCATCCCTGTCCCCAGGGGTGGCTGTCTCTGGAGGGAGCACTATGGGGACCCTCCTGTCTCTGAGGAGCCCTCCTTGTGGCCCCGAGGCTGTAGCATCAGTGAGTTGTGGCCCAGGCTACGGTGACTGCTCTGCGTGGGACCCGGTGGCCTTGCCCACAGAGGGCTCCCTGCACTCAGTCTCTGTCACTGAAGCACCGGTCACGGATCTGCTTATAATCGTGTGTCTTGTCTGCCCTGGGGCGTGGGATGCCCGACCTGGTCTCCCGGGCCCGCAGTGGAGGCTTGTGTGGCATTTGGGGATGGAGGAGACAGGCCGGTGGCTGTTCTCGGTGTGGGCTGAGCATCCCGCCCTGCACTCAGACATGCCGGACATCCCTGGCCGGGAGCCCCTCCCAGTACCCCTCTCTGGGGGCCTCAGATTTGCTTATGGTTTCTCATTCCTGCAGCGGGACAGTGTCTCTGGGAGACGGGGACCTCGTGGGGACATGTGCATCACCTCTATGCCCCCACACTATGCCACCAGCTGCTGGCACAGGGCTGGACACTCACCTGGAGGGAGAAAGACCCTGGCAAAATGCTGGATGGGTAGGTGGAGGGTGGCTGCCTGGGGTGGGCAGTCCTCCAGAAGGCGTGTGGTATGGGGAGAGAAGCTGGCCTCTGAGCCCCCTGTGGGGGTCCGGGTCTCGGGAGAGGGGCAGGGCGTGAAGGGCACGAGCTCTGGCACGCGGCCCTCACTCACCGCCGATCTTGTACACGTCCTGCAGCGGCAGGCGCAGGGGCTTGTCCGTGGGGCGCGTGGGGGGCAGGATCGTGTCCAGGGCCTCGAGCAGGGACACGCCACTTGCGTTCCCTTCCTTGCGCTCCACTTTCCAGCCTTTGAACCACGGCATCTGAGCAGGAGAGACGAGACTGATCAGCCCATGGAGACCGCGACAGCCGCCCCACCGCGGCCTCGGCCTCCCGGGATCCCCAGGAGTCCTGGTGGAGACGCCGGCTGCGGAGTCCGGGGATGGCAGCCCAGCCCCGTCACTGCCCGAAGCCAACAGTTCAGGCTGAACCGCCTCGTGCTCTTCAGGACGCAGAACACTCGCCCTGCCCCGGCCACCCCAGCTCTCACCCCAGCTCTCAGTCGGACAGAGGCCTCCTGGGGGACACAGAGGAGCAAAGCCTCCACCTCGGCCCAGACCTGCTCGGAGCCTCCAGCCCTGCCCTGCTCCCCGCAGCCCCCCAGGGCCCAGGACCATGAGAGCCCTGGCAGGGCAGGTAACCAGAGCGGGAGCCAACGGCCAGGCCAGAGTCAGAGTCCAGCCTGGGCTCAGCCCCAGCAGCTCTGCGGGACCGGCAGGCCACCTCCAGTCTGGGCTGGCCTGTCACTGCCAAGCTTCTCCCAACGCAGACCCCCGCACAGAGCCTCCCCGGCCCACCCCCTACAAACAGCGAGAAGGGCAGGGGCCACAGCACTGTGCCCCCAGGGCCACCCCTGTGTCCTGCCTTTGTCTTCAGGGCTGGATCCCCGACACCCTGCCAACAGGTGGCTCCCTGAGCACGGGCAGGTGGGGCGCACTCAGCAGGCCAATGGCAAGGGCAGGACTGGGGGGTCCCTGGTGGTTGGAGGCTCCCGGGAGGGGGATCTGCTGCCTCGGGTCCCCGAGGGAAGGTGTGATCCTCGGTAAACAACCCTCAGCCCGGCAAGATGGAGGCCGGCTGGGAGCAGTCCCTACAGCCCGGTCCCCAACCACAGGGCTCCGGGCTCCTGCTGGTCTGTCTCCCCGGCCGTCCCTCAGTGTGGCAGCTGCGGCACTGGCCAGAGCCAACTGGCCACCTTCTGGGCCAGGGATCTCGTCTGGCTTGACAACCCTGGGAACACGGCCTCAGGTCCCCCCAAGCATCCCCACTGGTCACCTCCAGCCCAGTCAGTTCCTGGCCTTGAGCTTCAGCGACCAGCCGAGAGCCGCCCCTCAGCCCTCTGCCCGTGCAGGAACGCACACACTTCCCGGGTCTCCGGGGAGGCCCCCCCCGCCCTGCGGCCCCACACGGGGTCCAGGGCCAGGACAGCAGCCCGGGGGAGGTGAGAACTGACCACCGCCTGGGACTCTGGGACCACGCACGTGGGCCTGGCCCGGAGGCCACTGCCCTTGCAGTGTCTGCGTGGAAGAGCGTCTCTGGCCAGAGAAGGGCCTGGGCCCTCGGGGGTCTCGGCGCCCACCCACCCCGGCGCACTCACGTTGGGGGAGGGCTCCAGCATGTTGTCGCCGTGCCAGCCTGAGATGGGCACGAAGGGCACGGTGGCCGGGTTGTAGCCGATCTTCTTGATGTAGGCGCTGACCTCCTTGACGATCTCGTCGTAGCGCTTCTCGCTGTAGGCCGGTTCCGTGGAGTCCATCTTGTTCACGCCCACGATGAGCTGCTTCACGCCCAGCGTGTAGGCCAGCAGCGCGTGCTCCCGCGTCTGCCCGTTCTTGGAGATGCCCGCCTCGAACTCGCCCACGCCCGCCGCCACGATCAGCACCGCGCAGTCCGCCTGCCCGGCAGGGGCCACAGTGAGCCTCGGCCCCTCGCGCCCGGGCTGCTCCGGGCAGACGGGGACCTGAGCGGTTGCCCTGCGGATGGACACTGAGGGGTCTCCACCTCAAGGGCAGTGGGGGGCTCATCCGCGAAGCCCCGGGGCAGGGAGACCCCCAGCAGGCTGTGTGTCCCTGGACAAGTCACTCAGCCTCTCTGGTCCTGTCCCTCGCTGGAGGACAGAGTGTGGGCACAGTTGTAAAAGCAGCTTGGAGAGAAGTAACTCAAGGAACAGGGGAAAGCGCTGTGTCTCTGGCCTGCTGCCCCCACGGCGCTGTGTGCCCCCATCTGTGCCTGCATGGGTGCCCTGGGATGGCCCGCCTGTGTGCTGTACCCACATCCCCCTGCCCCACCTGGCCCCAGGTCCCTGTGTCTGTGAGGGCGTGTCAGCGTGTCCACACTGCCCTGTCTGGGGCCCTGACGGTGGCTGGGTGTCCTCACAGGCACTGAGTCCGTTCATGGGGGGCTCCGTGCCAGGTGGGGTGAGGGGTGGCAAAGGTGAGGGGCCCCCACCCTGGCCCTGCCCCCAGGCCTGCCCACCTGGGACGTGCCGGTGATCATGTTCTTGATGAAGTCGCGGTGGCCTGGGGCGTCGATGATGGTGATGTAGTACTTGGTGGTCTCGAACTTCCAGAGGGAGATGTCGATGGTGATGCCGCGCTCGCGCTCCGCCTTCAGCTTGTCCAGCACCCAGGCGTATTTGAAGGAGCCCTTCCCCATCTGGCGGGCGTGGGGGTCATGGCTCAGAGCAGGGTCTGGGACTTGGCGGTCACATCTGCCTGCCAGGGCCGGCCCTGGGCCGTGGCAGCCACGTGTGGCAGCAGGGTGGGAGGCGGGAGGCAGAAGGCAGGCTCCATCCCCCCCTTGCTCCCCACTGGGGTCCTGGGACTCCCGGTGCCAACCCAGCCCCTGCCCTGCCCAGGGCCGTCCTCCTGCCTCCCCAGGCCACCCCCAGGCGGGTGTGGATGCCAGGTCCACCAGCAGGGGCCCAGGACCTGGGAGCTGCCGGAGAGAAGGTGCCAGGAGGGTGCAGCCCCCTCCCCTGCCAGGGGCACCCCTTGTCTGAAGCTGGAGCCCCCCAGGTCCCTTCCACAGCTGGAGACACATGATACTGCTGGGCTGGGGCTGTCAAATAAATAATTCCTCTGCCCTATTTTTTTTTTTTAAATGGGAAAGGAAAAAAGAAAAATCAAATAAGGTCATGAGGAGGGCCTGGTTTCCTCCCTTCCTGCTGGGGGGGGTCCCCCCCAGGAACAAGGCTCTGCAAGCACCAGGGAACTGGGGAGCAGCTCGTGAGGCCCCAGGGCCTGGGCCGGGCTGTAGTCAGCTGTGCTCCCTGCCGGGGCCTCCAACGGACAGGCCTCTGCCCTCAGGGAGGCTGCCCAGCCTGGGGGGCCCTCCAGCACCAAAATAGACAGGACCCAGCTGGGACCTGAACCAGTGGCCCTCTGAGCCCCTCGGCCTCCTCCCAAGGCTGGGTACAGAGGGATCCATGGGAGGGGTATGGCTCAGGGCACCCCCAGCCTCACCAGGCGGGAATTCAGTCCAGGCCAGCGACTGCCCCTCCTGGGCCCTGGCCTCCACCCGCGACATTCATGGGCCAGGGCTCTCCCAGGAGGGGGCTTCTCCTAGAGCTCGGGGCAGAGGTAGGAGGTCAGGGGGCAGACCCCCATTTGTGACCCCTTCTGACCCACGGGGTCTCAGCCGTGGAGGGGGTGCAGTTGCACAGACAGAGGCCAGCAAGGGGCCCCTCTCCTGCTCAGCAAGCAGCCAGGACCCCAGGCCAGGGCGGCAGCCTGGACAAGCCCTCCCAGCCCACAGGAGCAAGTGGAGCAGATGGGCGGGCTGCCCACCGGTCAGCTATTAATAGCAGCCCTGAGTGCCCGCTGGCCTGGGGACAAGTGAGGGCCGCACCACCTGCAGCCCTGGCTCCGGCCTGGGGGCAAAGGAAACAGCTCAAGGGCCTCCAGCCTGGCGCAGCGGCAGACGGCGCCAGAGCCCGGCCACCTCCCCAGCTCGGGGCAAATCTGGCAGCTGCCCCACCGAGCGCCCCTCAGAGAGAGGCTGTCCTGCCAATCCCCACCCTGCATGTCTCCTCTGAGCCCTGAGACAGGCGCCCCCACAGCAGGCTCCCCTGGGGGAGACAAACCGAGGCACACCCAGGGTCCCAGCTGCCAGTGGAGCCAGTCCCTCTGGGGGAGGGGAGAGTTGGAGCCCCTCGGGGCTCACCTCAGCGGCCTCCTTCTCGAACTTCTCAATGGTCCTCTTGTCGATGCCCCCGCATTTGTAGATGAGGTGGCCTGTCGTGGTGGACTTGCCCGAGTCCACGTGGCCGATGACCACGATGTTGATGTGGGTCTTCTCCTTGCCCATGCTGCCCGGCGTGTGGGGAGGGGCTGGCAGGACCTGGGGTGCTCTGGCTCAGGACGGGGGTGCTGAGTGGTGCTTCTGTGAAACCAAGGTGGAGGGAGAGAGGTGACCGGGAGCCCCGGGGAGCCCACAGAGACGGCCCTGGCAGAGGTGGGAGCACGTCCCACAGACCTCGCCCCACATTTGGTGGGGAGGGAAGAGCCCCCCAAGCCGGAGCCTGCCGCCGCTGAGCCAGGTGGCAAGCACAGGCGAGCGCTCCCCGCACCCACACTTTAGCCAACGGCCCAATCTGCTGCAAACGTCTGGGCGTTGGTGCCCACGGAACCCGCTCCTCGGAGAGGCTCACCTCCATCTGGAGAGGCACCGCGGCCGAGCCCAGGGCCAGCCTGTGCCTGGGTGATGAGTCACGCTGCCCAGTTCTCCAGGCCTGTCCTCAGTGCTGCTCCCTGCCCCCCCCCCCCAGCCTGGGCCAGGGACACCACGCCCCACCCCCACCTGCCACCACCGTGGAGAGGGCCCGTGCTCCCACTCCCCTCCCGGCAGGGACGGCGCCATCTTCCCCTCACCCCTGCCCGGCAGGCTGGCACCAGCGCTCGACAGGCGCCGTGGGACCCAGCTTAGGGACCCAGAATAGCTCCCCCACAGGGGCAGGGGCGGAGAGCAGGGGCCCTGTTCTGGCTGGAGAGGGAAGATCTGGCCCCAGTCAAGCCCAGCAAGTGCCGGCAGAGATGCCCTCAACCCTGCGGGGGGCGCGGGGTACCCCTCCCCCTTCCCTCTGGTCAAGGCCCCGGGTCACAGCCCCTGTCCCGTCCTGGAGGTCAGTGGAGAAACCCCAGCAGCCCAGGAGGCGATGGGGGCCAGGGAGGAAAGGGCAGAACGTGCACCCTAGGGTGGCGAGGGACCCCCAGACCTCACCACCTCCCTCGCCCTCCTGTAGCCCATCGCCCTGGCACTCCCGAGGCCCGACCTCCTTCAGCCTCCAGCGCTAACTACGGTGCCCCCACCCACAGGCCCCGGAGGCTCCAAGGTCACAGCTGCAGGGCGACCGTCACCGGCCAGGATCCGGCCACCGCTGCCGCCGCCGCGTAAACAAGCGCCGCGGCGCCCCCTCCCCAGCCCGGCTGCCCGCGGGGACCGACCCGGCGCGGTCCGGGCGCGCGCGGGGGGCGGCCGATGCTCCAGCCTCGCAGCGCAGCCTCGCCAGGCGCTCGCCGGCCTGCTCTGCTCCCAGGACCGGAGCACGGGGCGGGGTCCCTCTGTGGAAAGCTGGGGCCGGGGCGCGGACCCCGAGGCCTAGCGTCCTTACCCGGAGCCGAGGTCTCAGCCAGAGGGACTGGCGGCGCCGGCGCCGGCGGTTTTATCTCTCCAGGAGGGGGTCCGCCTATTGACGGTGCGGGCGCAATGCACTGCGCCCCGGCACTACGGCAATGCGGTACCGCGGGGGAGCGGGCGGGGCCGGGGGCGGGGACGCGAGGCACGCGAGGCGTGCAGGGCCCGCGGACCCACGGACGCGCGCGGGCAGGCGCGACAGCGGCGCGGGAGGCAGCAGGGGAGAGAGCCACAAAGACGCGCGCGGAGGGCGCAGGCAGGGAGAGGAAAACAGGCGGCGGCGGCGGCGGGCGGGGGCGGAGAGCGGGGGGCAGGGAGAGGGAGTCGAAAGGCAGGGAGGGACAGAGATGGGGAGAGGACGGGAGAGACGCAACAGGGGACGGGGGAGAGGGTAACAGAGGCTCAGACACACCGGCTGGAGGGACGCTGTCCACATAAAAAGAGGTTCCCAGGGATGGAGTAAAAACCCAGGACAGGAAGCTGGCAACTGGGGGCAGGGGAGGAGGGATCCTGGCCCTAGAAGCAGGTGGTGACCCTGACAGGGGGAGCCTGGGGTCCAGGGCCTGGGCCGCGCCCTGGTCCGCGGTGCCACTGTCTCTTGAGGCCTGCCCTGGCTAATGCCAGGGAACAAAGGAAGCTGGGTGCTGAGGGCTCTCCCTGCACCATGTGCCTGTCGGCCCGGCCACTGCCACAGGCCCAGTCAGCAGAGCCAGCCCAGAACCTCCCTCCCTCTTGGGCCTGGAAAGAACCTTGTCCAGGGGTCCCCCTGTGCAGGGGGTGCCCGAAGCCCACGCCCAGAGCCCACGGGTACCTGCAAGGGACGCCCCTGGTGTGCCCTCCTGGGCAGCAGTTCCCGGGAAAGCAGCACCAGCCAGGGATGAGTCAGGTCCAAGCAGACCCAGGCCCCACCTGCAGCCTCCCCCAGCAGAGCCCCCTCGCCCCGGCCCTTGGGGGTCCCAATGCCAAGCCAGAGGCAGGCCCCATGCTGTAGGAAGTGGGTGTCCCTGAAGATCCCAGGCAGATGCAGGCAGCAGACAAAACGGGTGCAAGGAGGGGTGTGGCCGGCTTGCATGAGTGAGGACGGAGGTCAGGACTTCCTCCCAAGACCCCATCCTGTCCTCTCACCCAGGGGTTCGCATGCTCCCCGTCTGACAGGGTCTTCTAGGCACAGGGTCCATCTCAGAGGTGTGTGCTGAGCAGCGAGTGGCCCGGGGCCGTGCCTGTCCTGTGAGCATCCCCTGGGTCTGGAGGCCCCGACCTGGCCCTTCCGCGGGGGCCATGCCCGGCCGGCAGGTGTGAGGAGGGAGGAAGACGGGGGCCCTGGGCAGGTGTTGGGGGCCAGGCCGTTCTCCCCAGCCATGGAGAGGGTCTCCAGGAGGGGCTCCTCACTCCAGGTCAGGACCACAGTGGGAGGGAGTGCAGGGGGGGGCTCCCAGGTGACCAGCATTTCTGAGTGCTGCTGATACCATCAAACAGGAGCCAGGAATTAAAAATAACCGCCTGGTGGGAAAGCACCCCCAGCTGGTCTCTGTATTTAATGCCTCCCTCGGAGCCTGGAGGTTAGGCCTCGCCTGCAGGAGGCTGGCTTGCTGCCGCTCCAGCTGGCCCAGGCCGGAGTGGGTCAAACAAAGGGGATAGGAGGCTGGGGTCCCTGGGAAGCCCACTCCCACTACTTCCAAGGGACCACCAGTACCCAGGACCTGGGCTGCCTGCTGCGTGGGAGGGTCTTCGTCAGACACCCCCTCCCCATGACAGGCTGAGCTGCTGCTCCCGGCTCGCCCACAGCAGACGGCTGGCAAGGCCCCCGGGCCAGAGGCTCCCTGTGGCTGGGGGCATGTGCGCCAGGGCAGTGGCTGCTGATGGGGAAATCGCGTCCTCCCTGAAGCACCTGCGCACGGACCCTGGGGAGGGTGTCAGGTGGTTCCTGCAAAGGGTCTCCTGTTGCCAGGATGCCCTCGGTCTGCCGGCAGCTGTGCTTAGACTCAACCTAACGAGTCTAAGTTAGGTAATATTGCTAAATAATAACACACTAACCGTACCAAGGAACTACCAATACTGAATAGTACTGCACGGCTGAATAACTACTGCTATGGTCTGAACGTGGCCCCCAAAATCCATGTGCTGGAAGCTTAATCTCCAACGCAACAGTGTTGGGAGGTGGGACCTCTGGGCAGGTGTCTGGGTCAGGAAGGCGGAGCCCTAGAGGGCATGGACTTTTTTTTTTTTTTTTTTTGGAGACACAGTCTCACTCCCTTGCTCTGGGCTAAAGTGCCGTGGCGTCAGCCTCGCTCATAGCAACCCCAAACTCCTGGGCTCAAGCGATCCTCCCGCCTCAGCCTCCCAAAGTGCTGGGACTACAGGTGAGCACCTGGGCGGGCATGGGTTAATGCCCTATAAAAAGGGCTTGTGGGAGCGGGTTGGGTTCTCTCTCATCCTGCCGTGTGAGGATGCAGCAAGGGGGCTCTCGCCAGGTGCCAGCGCTCTGATCTTGTACTTCCTGGTCTTCAGAACCGTGAGGAATAAATTTCTGTTCTTTATAAATTACCCAGTCTTAAGTATTGTGTTAGAGCAGCACAAAGGACTAAGGCAACCACTAACTAGTGAGTAGCACCAAATGACTACCAAGTACCAAGCAATACTAAATAACTAGAGCAGGCACTGACAGCCAGTCACCAGGCCATGCGAGTTCAGTGTGCCGGGCAGGAGCGGTGAGGCCGGCCCCACGGGGCAGGACAGAGGACCTCGGGAACTGAGGAGGCACCTGGGCACAGAGAGGCCAAGCATCCTGCCCAAGGTCACCACAGCAAGTAGGTGGTTCAGAAGGCCTTAGCCAAGCCAGTGTGACTTCCGGACAGAAACCCAGGTCCCACCTTGGCCACGGCCTGTGCTTTCTCTGCCCCCCGGTCAGGCCTAGGCCCCCTCAGTGGCCCTCCTGCTGCGTCTGAGTCACTGGCCGGTGACAGCCGGTGGAGGGTGGCCAGCCGGGGGAGGGGGAGGGCACCAGCAGTCAGGGCTCAGGGAGCAGGACTGAGGGAGGGGCATAGGCCCCGCCCCCCCTCCCGGAGCCCCCAGGGCACATTCACGAGTTGTTTGGGGAGACACAGGCAGCCCCTGCTTTGGCTGGCTAGGGTTTCACCAGCCTCAGGAAAGAAGATCCAGCTAAAATTAACCGTTATCAAGCTGTCAGCCCTGGAAATAAACCTGCCTCCCATTGGCTGCCGGTGACGTCACTGCCGGGTTAATAATAGCCGCGTGTGCATAACCAACCACCTGTGCGTGTGCCCTGCCGCGGGGCCACAGCCAGGCTGCCACCCTGGGGGCTGCCGCCCTGAGCAGGTGGTGGCTGCAGCCCAGATCCAGACGGGGCTTGGGACAGGGTGGGGATCGGGGCTGGGGAAGGCCCCTCCCTGGCCTCGGAGTGTCTCAGAATGACCTCAACCCTGGCCTTGGGCCACAGCTGCCCTCTGACCCCAGAGCACACGAGGATTTAGTCACCTCACGGAGCATCTGCTCTGCAGCCTGCCTGGGGGCTGGGCAAGCCCTTGTGGCAGCAAATCAAACTGTCTCCAGGCACAAGAGGAGTTCTTGCCCCTGAGAACAGCAAGGCCAGGTCCCCCGAGTCAGGGGAGCTGGGGCTGCGCAGGCAACATGCAGGCCCAGGGCCAGCCAAGGGCGTCCCCTGACACCCAGCGTCAGGCAGGTCTGGGGCAGACCCGAGTCTCCCAGGGAAGCCCAGAGAGGGATGCAGCCCCCCACAGAGGGAGGGAAGCCTGGCCTGCCCCCCATCTTAGGCCACTTGCAGTGGCCCAGCAGGGATCATGGCCAGAGGACAGGCAGCCAGAGCATGCGAGGCCCCTCCTCCCCAGGAGCGCAGCCCACCTGGTGGAGAGCAGGGACACAAGCCCAGGGCCTTGAGCTTCTGGATGCAGGCCCCCCACATTGAGCCCGTTGCAGGCTGGGAGGCGAAACAAGAGGCAGGGGCCACTGACGGGGGAAGGGGTCAGCCTCAGGGACCCAAGAAGGGGCAGCCCCTGAGGTCAGGGCAGGTCAGGACCCTCCAATGCTCAGAGATGGGGGAGAACCCAGAGAGGGTCTGCGGGCCCACCGCCCCACGGTTGGTCTCCCCAGGCCCAGGTGAGAAAGGCCTCACCTGCACAGCTAGGTCCAGTGGAGAACGAGGGGGTCCCGGGTCTGTGGTCAGGTCCCCTGCAAGGGCTCACTGAAAGCCCCCCCCCCAGCACCCCCGGCCCCATGTCCTTTCCCGGACACTGGACTCCAGGTTCAAGCAGGCGGCGTGGGGTGGTTAGCAGCCCCGAGGCCCTGCCTTCGCCCCGGCACAGAGCCCCCCAGCTAAGCGGCTGGAGTCTCACCGGGGGATAACTGGCCACTCCCGCCGTGTCCTCGCCACCAGCCGCCGAGGAGGCAGCTGGTGCCATCCTTCTCGGGGTCCGGGGAAGAGACCCAGGAAGGCCCCTCCCCACAGGCCAGAGCGGGAGGCCAGGCCGTGGCGGGGAAGGAGCAGAGAGAGCCCCGAGGGGCACAGCTGCCTGTCGTCAGAGAGCCACTGGGCGTGTTCTTAGAGAAAAGTGCACAGGTTACAAACGCGCTGGATGAATTATTGCAAAGAACCCAACCAAGAAACAGAACGTGCCCTCTCACCCCTCAGAAGTGACCGCCATGCTGACTTCTTACCCCACAGATCGCTTTTGCCTGCTTTTAACCCTCCTGTAGATGAACATACAGTGCGTCTCCCGGGCCTGGCTGCTTTCACACGCCGGTGTGTCTGCGAGGGTCGCCTCTGCTGTCCCATGTAGCAGTTCTCGTTCGTTTTCATTGCTGTATAGTATTCCACTGCCCATTTTGAGCTGCTACAAGCAAAGCTGCTGTGAACACTTTTGCACGTGTTGCTTGTGCAGGTGCTTCTGTTTGGCGTGTGCCCCAGGAGCAGTTTTGAGTCCCGGGGTGTGTGCGTTTCACCAATCAGTAGTTTATTGTCTCTGGGCTCTACGTTCACCCTTCAATACCTGTTCCACAGCAACAGACAGGAATTACCGAGCATTTCTCCTTTGCACGAAGCAGAGCCATCTTTTCCCGGCAGGCAAGGAAGGGTGAATTTGCACCTAAGAGGAAATTAATTGATAATTGGCTTTTTTCCTTGACTGTGGGTGCACGTTCCTATTTCTTTGTATGTCTAGTGATTTTTACTGAGCGCCGGATATCGTGTAGGGACTCTGGATTTTGCTGTCTTTCTCTGAAGAGTATTGGTTCTTCCTGTAGCTGTCTAAGCACTGCAGGCTCATCCTCGTGCTGTTAGTGTCCGTCTGTGGAAACCACGGTGTTTCCAGCCCCCCCGACATGGTGAGAGTCAATCTTTGATCTCTGTCTCCCCTGCAGATGCCGGTGGGACTTGGTTTGAGCTTGTGCTTGGTGGGTCTGGAGTAGGCATTACTGGAAGTTTTCTCCTAAAAATAGAAGAGGAAGATCGCTCCACTCCGGCTGTGTCCAAATGCAGTGCGGCCTGACACTGCGTGTCTCCCCTCTGACCTTGGTGAGCCACGGCCTTCAGTCATGCCCTGCCCTGAGTGCAGAGGAAACCTGTGCCGTGGACTATGAGAGGGGGGACGAGGCGGTGCCGCCCTTGACTGGTTCCCGGCTCTCAGGACTCCGTCCTGGCGGACTGGGCAGCGCAAGCTCCACTGTCCTCGCGGGCGTCCGAAGGCCTGTGAGGGGCCACACACCGGGGGGCTGCGGGGGCCTCACAGCTGAGGGGGCCTCACAGCTGAGGGTCCCCCAGCCATCAGCCAGCAAGAAAGCAGGGACCCCAGTCCTACGACTGCAGGAACTGAATGCTGCCTGCTACCAGGTGACCTCTGCCATCTTCCGTCATCTAGCTGGGTGGGGTCCGCAGGTTCCTCAGTCAAGTGACACCTCCCCTCTGCACTTACTGAGCTATCGGTGAGGGCGGACCGGATTGTGCAAACGTCCAGCATCCCTCCCCAGACTTAGCTTCACTGAGGACTCATACCCGCGTCGATGTTCACTATCATGGTTGTGCTTTTCAAATCACGTATACGTATGTTTTTACTTTTTGAATTATCATACAGAAAACTGGCTTTTTTGGAAGCAGCACAGCTCTGTGGATAGTCTCACATGTACAGAGAGGCCTGTGACCACCGCCACAGCCAGGACACAGGACGTTCCACCACGTGGACCTTTCCCGTGTGTCAGCGCCTCGTGCCCCGGAAACCTCATTGCTTCCCCATCACGACAGCTTGTCTTCCGGAGAATGTCGCTGAGGCGTCGGGCACACACGCTGCGTCACGGTGAGGTACGGCTGTTTCCACTTAGCACAATGCCTCGAGGTCCATCCGGGTTGCTCTGTGTGTCGGTGGGTCGCGCCTTTGCGTCGCTGAGCAGGAGTCCCCGGTGCACCATCACCCCCTTGAAGGTCGTTTGGGTTGTTTCCAGTTTGAGCGATTGTGAACAAAGTTGCGATAAACATTCTATGCAATGTTTTCTCTAGACGTAGTTTGAATTTCTCCTGCATAAATGCTCAGGAGGGGAACTGCCGAGCGGCACGGAGGGGCAGCTGCCCGGCTGCCGTCCGGAGTGGCTGGGCCGTCTGCACGCCCACCGGCAGCGCCGGGAAAACTTCCAGTTGCTCCATCTCCTAACAGCACTTGATACTGTTGGTTGGTTTGGAGTCTTTTCTCCAGCTGTCCCGACGGGTGTGCGATGACAGGTGGTTTTATCATGCACATCCCCGGCAGTTAACGCTGTCGAAGATCTTTTCATGAGCAGATCGGTACGTCGTCTTCAGTGACGTTCCCACGGGAGTCTTTTACCCTTTTTAAAAACAGCTTTATTGAGGTATCTACATACCATAAGGTTCACCCATTCAAAGTGTATGATGTCATGGCTCTCAGTGCATTTGCAGGGTTGTGTGACATCACCATCATCTGATTTGGGAACACGGTCGCCATCTCAGAGAGAAACCTTGCGCCACAAGGCAGAAACGCTTGCTGCCTCTCCTGCCCCGTCACGCCTGGGCAGCCGCTGCCCTGCTCTCTGTCTCCGAGCCTATTCTGGACATTTCGTGGAAATAAAATTGCACAGCGCGTGGTCCTGTGTGACCGGCTGCTTCCGCGTAGCACGTCTACGGGATTTATCCGGCTGTAGCATGGACCGGCGCTTCGTTCTTTTTGGTTGCCACATGACACTGCACCGTATGGACACAGCACACTTTGTCACTCATTCCTCAGGTGCCCGACCTGGGGCTGTGCCCGCTTTAGAGCTGATGTGAGTGACGCTGCCACGGGGTACAAGGGCTTACGTGGACATGTCCTCACCTCTCCTGGGTCGATACCTAAGAGCAAACCGGCAATTCATGTGACTCGCCTTTGGAGGAACTGCCACAGTGTCTTCCAGGGCGGTTACACCGTTTCACTTCCCGACAGCTCTGTAGCGGCTCTCACTGTCCTCACAGCCGCGTCACCATGTCCTACCGCAGGTCTGACTGGAGCTGTGCCGGTGGGCTGAGGTGGTATCTTCTATTCTGATGTGTGTTTCCCTAATGACCAGCGGCGTGGAGCATCTTTTCATGGGCTTATCATCCACGCGTATGTCTTCTCTGGAGAAATATCCATGCACATCCTTGGCCCATTTTTAAATTGAGTTGTTTTTTCAGTCTTGAGTTTTGGGAGTTCTCTGTGTGTTCTGGATACACGTCCTTTGCAGATGTGTCATTTGCAAATATCTTCTCCCAGTGTGTGTTTTGTCTTTCTGGTCTCTTAACAGCGTCGGTCACAGGACAGAGTGTTTAATTTTAATGAAGTCCAATGTGTCCATATTTTCCTTAAATGGATCGTGCTTTTGACATTAGCTTGCCGAAGTCCCAAAGATTATCTCCTGTGTTTCCTTCTAAATGATTTATAGTTTTACATTTTATATTTAGATACATTATCCATTTGTGTAGTTAATTTTTGTATAAGATGTGAGATTTAGGTCAAGGTTATCTTTTTCTGCATGGGTATGTCCGATTCTTCCAGCACCATCTGTTGACAAGATTATACTTTCTCCATTGAATCACTGTTGTGCCGTTCTCAAAGAACGATTGGACACATCTGTGTGGGTGGATTTCTGGACTCCATTGTGTCACCTTGATCTATGTGTCTGTCTCCTCACCAAGACCACATTGTCTTGATTATTTCAGTTTTGCAGGAATTTCTAAAATCAGAGAGTATGTGGAAACAAATGGTGTTGGGAAACTGTAAGTCCACCTGCAAAAGAAGGAAGCTGGACCCTCACACCGTATAGTAAAAAGTCAACTAGAAATGAAGCAAAAATCTCATAAAATGTAAAACTGTGAGAAGAACACATAAGTGTAAATCCTCATGATCTTGGATTTGGCAACAAAGTCTTAGACATGACACTAAAGCCACAAGCAGCAGAAGAAAAGGTACATAACGTGGACTTCACCAAAATTAAAGATTCTTGTGCATCAAAGGACACTCAAAAAAATGAAAATATAACCCACACAATGGGAGAAAATATTTGTAAACCGTATCACCTAAGGGTCTGGTGTTCAGAATACATAAACGACTCTGAAAAATCAAAAATCATCTCCCTATGGAGAGTGAATAAAACAAACAAACAAAAAAATCAAAAATCAAAAGACGAACAGCCCAGCCCAGAGATGGGCGACGGGTCTGAAGAAACATTTCTCCAGAGAAGACACACAAATGGCCAATAAGCATAGAAAGATGCTCGGCATCACTGGGCATTAGGAAAACGCATCAGACCCACAATGAGATACCAGGTCACCCTTTCTAAAGCGGCTATAACCAGAAATACGGAAAACAACAAGTGTTGGCAAAACGTGGAGAAATTGGAACGTCTTACATTCTGGTGGGAATATAAAGTGGCCCAGCCACCGTGGAAGACAGTCCGGCAGCTTCCCAGTGAGTGAGACACAGATCACCCAGCACGATTCCACTCCCAGGTGCAGCTGCGAGAGAGCTGAAGACAGGCCTCCCAACAAAACCTCGTGTGTGGAATGTCCACAACAGCACCATTTACAGCATCCAGAATGTAGAACAACTCGATGTCCATCGCAGGGTGAGTGGATAAAATGTCGTGTGTCCACACAATGGAATATTACTCAGCCAATAAAAAGCAATGAATTTCTGACACGTGTTACAATGTGGATGAACCCTGGAAACACAGTGTGACAGAGGCCAACACAAAAGGCCACATAGTGTTTGAGTCCATTGATACGAACCGTCCAGAGCAGGACGCAGATGAGTGGCTGCCAGGGGCTGGGCAGCATGGTGGCAAAAACCTCACCATGCCCCCAAACACCGGGACAGCACAGGAGGCAACGGCACCCCCGTCACCAAGACGGCCGAGAGCCTCACACAGGCACCGCTCCCACCGAGACCCCCCCCACCGGTTCAGAAGGCGGCACCGCCATCCCCACCTATGGGGGGAGACGGAGCCTTTCCCTCCCTCCCTGCAGAAGCCCTCTGGGTCCAGCCTCAGCCTCACAGCTTGCGGGTGACGAGTCTCCCATCCCATTGGCTTCTCTGTCCCCGTTTCCCTGAAGCTGGACACTCAGGGGCAGTGTCTCTCCTGCTCCTGCTTCCCAGCCCTGTGGCCTCTGTGGCCCCAACAGCCCTCCCAACCCGCCCAGTGGGCTGCGGAGCCCTCGGAGCCGGCAGCAGAGCAGGACTGACACTCCCGCCACGCACAGTGTCCGTGGAAACCGCCACGGAGAAGCGAGCCGGCCCCTGGCGGCCGAGAGAAAGGGCTGTGGGTCCCACCCAGGCCTTGCAGCTCCTGAGCCTGGGTTCTCCCGGCCCCAGCACCGTCCAGGCTGGTCAGCCGCTGCACGGCAGGACAGCAACCTGGCCCCGCGTCTCGGAGAGTCTTCACCAAGGCTGGGCTGTCTGGATGGGGACAGAGGCCCCGCAGCCCTGCCCCTCTCAGACCAGGGTGTACCCGGATCACCGTCCACTCCTGACTCAGGAAATGCACCTTTTACTTTCTGAGTTTCTGATACTGACGTTGTTGGTGAGATTGAGAATTCCTGGGCCTCGGGGACACTGCAGAGGCTGTCTGCTGCCCACTTCCCCGGGCAGCTGCGTCAGCCCGCGCGCGGCACAAAGGTGGTGCCGGCTGGCCGCTCCCTTCCCAGGTGCCGAGGCCAACACACATTCTGCACCCCAAACTGCATCTCAGCGTCTGCCCCGGAACCTGGGGCACTTCCACACGTCCTCGGGAGGGAGCCCAGCAGGGTGGCCACGGAGGGCCAGACAAACACCCGGCTCCCTGCAGGGTCCCAGACTGGCCTGCCACAGGCTGACCCCAGGGGTGTGGCTGGCCTTGCCCTTGGCCTCAGAGGACAACGTGGGCTCTGCCCAGCGTCCACGCCCAGCATGTGTCTGTACCTAGTGAACAGAACCTAATCTAATCAAATCCAATCATAGCACATAATGGTTACCACTTGGTTGCAGCGATGAGCTCTTGAATACAGAAGGAGACACAGCAGGTCCCCCACGCGCATCCTGGGAAGCTGCAGCTCCAAGCCAGAGAGGACAGTCCAGAGTGTCCCCTCAGCCTTAGAGGTGCTCTGGGCAGCCCCGAGCTCCCTTCTGTGATGGCCGAGACTTCTCCCTCCTGAGGGTGGGGCTCTGTGTCAGTGGTGCAGGCTCCGTGGCTTTTTGAGGTCTGGAGAGGGCTCTCAGGACCCCAAGTAAAGTGGGGCATCAGAGGGCTCAGCCTGGCCCCTCTCCCCTTCTCCTCTCCCCCAGCTGCCTGGGCCTGAGCCAGCCAGGGAGGCCCGAAGGAGGGATGGGAGCCTCAGGCCTACTGGGAACATCCCAGGGCCAGCCCAGTTCGTGAGCCCTGGGGAAGAAGGTGCTGCCATGGCCTCAGGGCAGGACAGCCCAGCCATGAGGCACTGGGGTCAACATCTCACTCTCTGCTCCCCCACCTCCCACACTCACAGCCAGCCCCAGGGCCTTTGCACATGCTGGTCCCCCCCACTAGGAGCACCTTCCTGCTCTGGTGCTGAGACTACCCAGCCCACCCATCTCCGCACACTGTGCCTGGCACACAGTGGAACCTACCGAATGAACCAGGAGGTCCCAGCCTAGAAGCAACAGCAACAAGGCCAGAGCCAGCGCCCAGCCCCAAGCTCCTCCCAGCAGAAGCCCAGGCAGGCCTCCCATCCCCATGGATCCCTAAGCCAGCCCCCTTCTTCAGGGCAATCCCCCAGGCCCAGCTGTTTCTGCTCAGAGCCCCCACGGGATGGGTCTGCTGCAGGAGACCTGGCCCAGCTGTCCTCCCACACCCGCCCGCCCCGCGGCACTCTCTGTCCTGCCCTCGCCCCAGCCAGCTATGCCCCTGCCCGAGTAACCAGCATGCCCAGGATCTGGCTGGGCAGCTCCCCGCCTCTGAGACGGGGTGGCCTGGGCCCTAACCCCACTTCCTGGGCTCTAGAAGTCGGCCGAGGTCTTCTCCCAAGGCTGCTGTGCTGGCAGTTGCCGGCAGGTCCTGGAGCTGGCCACAGTCCGTCTGAGGCCCTGAGGCCACACAAGCACAGGAGCCCGGGGGAGGGCCAAGCCCTGAGCTTCAGTCCTTCAGAGCGTGTGGCTCAAGCAGCCACGAGACAAGCCTGGGCCTTGCCAAAAAGTTCCACCCTCCTGGTGTCAGCCGGCCTGACCCACCTGCCTCCTCAGTGGCCCTGGCCCAGGCCCATTGGCCCCGAGCTGCTGCCCACAGCACCGGGCACCGCGTCCCAGGGTGTCCACCCAGGCCCACCCCCAGGCTCCTTCCTTAGACTGCAGCTTGAACCCAGCGCCCCTTCTCCCACCGCACTGGCCCCTCCACCGGAAGGCAGCCCTTGTGTGGTTCACCCACCATTCCCTGCGCCTGGCTGAGCCACGTGCACCCCACGAAGGCACCGTCCCTCTCAGTATCCCAAACAGCACCCAGCAGGGAGCCAGCACACAGCCATCCCTGCCAGCTGGGAAGAGCAAACCCCGTCAGGTGTCAAACCCACCAGGGCTGATTTGGGAAGCCCTGCAGTCTACCCGTCCCCAGGGACCTCCCCAGACCCTCTCATCCAGGGGGAAGCCAGGACCGGGAGGTAAAGAAACCAAATTTCCAGCTCAGAGGGCGACTTCCTCTCTGGGACTGAGGGAGGCGGCAGGGAGGTTCCGGCAGGAAGAGGGAGGCTGATTTCTGCCTGGGAAGGAAGCCAGGCACCTCCTCCTGGTTGACAAGCGAGGGTGTGGCAGGCCATCCCCAAGGCCCCAGGCACCTGCCAGAGACATTCTGGGGTCCCCCCAACAGGGGGCCTCTGAGCAGTGGGGCCCAGCCTCTGCCTCCAGCGACTGGAGATCTGTCCCCAGACAGCAACCCCTGACCCGAACCACCCAAATAAGCCTCCCTCTGCGCCTGGGCCACCTTCCACTCTGCGACAGCCCCTGGCAGGATGCCAGCTGGGGCTACGGACCGGGCTGAAGGTTACAGAGCCAGCAGAGCCCGAGCGGGGCGCGGGCGGAGTGCCCAGCTTCCCGGGGCTGTGAAGACCTGGAAGGCCGGGCTGGAGGGATCCAGGCACATGGCATTTCTGGGTATCGCCCAGTGCCCACAGCTGAGGGCAGGGGGACGCCGCGGGGGCCCCTGTCGGGATGGAGGGCGCACGACCAGAGGCCCCCTCCTGTCCGGGCGAGGGGGGGCAGGCCCCTCCGGAGCTAGGACCGCAGAGGGGACACTGCAGGGCTGCGTCTCTCCCGGGCCAGAGAGCGTGAGACGGGCTGGCCAGGCTGGGCCGGACCGAGAGGGACACCCGGGCCGGGGGAGGAGGCACAGCCCAGCCCTAAGACCCGGGCGGGGGGCTCCTTAACCATTCGGAGCTCAGGCCAGGCCGCGACACGACACGCTTCCCGGACCGCCACAGGCTACCAAACGCAGCGGGGCAGGTGCCAGATGCGGGAACAGATGCGGGAGCCGGGCCGAGGTCGGAGGTGGGGGTCGGGCGGGGCCGAATCGGGCGGGGCGGGGCCGAATCGGGCGGGGCGGGGCCGAATCGGGCGGGGCGGGGCCGAATCGGGCGGGGCGGGGCCGAATCGGGCGGGGCGGGGCCGAATCGGGCGGGGCGGGGCCGAATCGGGCGGGGCCGAATCGGGCGGGGCCGAATCGGGCGGGGCCGAATCGGGCGGGGCCGAATCGGGCGGGGCGGGGCGCTCCGCCCCACCGTGACCCGCCGTGGCCCCCGCGCATATAAGGGGGCACGGCCGCGCGTGCGCACCCCGCGCGTGCGCGCGCGTCTGGGCCGAAGAGCGGCTCCCGGAGTGCTCTCTGCAAATGGGCTTCGTGGCCTAGCGTCCCCGTCCCTGCCACCCGCGACCCCGCGCCGAGGCCCGCGAGGGGTCGCCGCCGAGGTGAGGGCCGCCTGGCGGGCGGGCGGGGACGCGGGCCCAGGGCTCCTCTCGGGTGGGGGCGCGGGGCCCGGGGCGCGCTTCCTGGCCGGGTGGTTTGGGCCGGCAGGGCCCCGCGCACAAAGCGCCTTTGTTCCGCCTGCGCGGCCGGTTCGGACCGGTTGGAGCCGCCCGCGCCCCACGGCGACGGCGGCCGCGGTCCGAGCCCCGCCTGGCTCGCTGCGGACCCGCGCGAGCGCGGCGCTGACCGCGGGCTCCCCTGCCGCGCGCAGCTGCCCCCCAGCCCAGCCGGACCATGGCGGCCATCCCCTCCGGCGGCTCGCTCGTGGCCACCCACGACTATTACCGGCGTAAGTAGACCCCGCGTGGACCCCCAGGGCTGCCTCTGGGCCGGGGGCGGGGGCTCCGCGTCCTCACTGTGCGCCCCCTGGGCCTCTCCGCTCCAGGCCGCCTGGGCTCCGCTTCCAGCAGCAGCTCCTGCGGGAGCGCCGAGGGCCCCGGGGAAGCCATCCCTCACCCCCCTGGTGAGTGCGCCCCGCCTTTGCGCCCCGCGACCTCGGGAGCGTCCCCCGGGAGCGGGCCGCGTTGTGACCCCCTTTGCTTCTCCCAGGTCTGCCCAAGGCCGACCCAGGTCACTGGTGGGCGAGCTTCTTTTTCGGGAAGTCCACTCTCCCGTTCATGACCACGGTTGTGGAGTCCACGGAGCAGTGAGTACCTCCTCCTGGGAGGGGTGGGGTGGGTGTCAGGCAGCCTCTGACCTATGCTCTCCCCCAGCTCGGAAGTCCCCCAGGCCTCCAGGAGCCTGACCACCTGCGGCCTGGCCCCGGCAACCGCGAGGACGCAGCCCTGCAGCCCACCCGGCACAGCCAGGCCCCCGCCCTGACCACCGCAACCAGCCCAGGCTGGGCTGCAGGGCCTGGCCCGCCCTAGACTAGGCTGCCGGAGCAGGAAGGAAGTTGGGTTCTTTGATGGCAACACCACAGACACCAGCCGGAAGTCGGCAAGTCCTGCACTCTGCTGTCCCAGCACACGCAAGCTTTCTGATACCCTAACTCCTTGCCTCTCACTAGTTGGAAAATAAACTCCAAGCAGCCAGCCGTGCCCGGTAGTGTGTGGTGAATTGTGTGACCCAGGTTCTGTTTGAGCAGTTGGTGACCCCCTGACCTCCTCCCTCCCTAGCGAGGGGCAGGCCCGGCCACCGACCTTCCTCACCTCAGGGCCACCTCTGAGGCCTCGCTCAGGTGCAATTGAGCCCAGGCCCGGGAAGGGTGGGGTGCCTTGCTGCTCCTGGGGCCCTGGGACAGCAGGCAGTCCTGGAGCTGGACAGGAAACCGCCAGGACAGCCACTCAGGATGGGCTTCCTGTGCCCACCTTGTGCCAGGGAGGCTGGTGCTCTGAGTGATTCGGGCTCTGCCCCATGGCCACCAGGTGGGGCTACTGGGGGAGCCTGGGCCTCTGGCCTTGGATGTGGGAGCCCTCAACAGGAAGGACCTGGTGCCCCTTGAGGGGACCATCCCTCCCGGCTGTCATGGGGCAGTTGCATGGGGCCGTCTCTCCTGGGGGCCTCCTGCAATTGCCCTCCACCCTGGGAGCACCCAAACCGGCTGAGGCTGGGGCCTCCTGGCACAGGTAGCCCAGCTGATAGGTCAGAGGCTGGCACCTGCCCGGTGCACTGGAGTACCTGGGGCGTGCAGGCCAAGCATTTGGCACAGGGCCCCGGATAGGGGCTCTGCAGGGCTCATTAGCTCCTGGGATAGGCATCCTCAACCAAGGTGAGTGGTCGGCTGGCCAGCAGGCGTGGACTCAGATCTGTTGGGGGGCATCTTAGGGGCTGGAGTCAGGTGGATGAAGGCTTGGTGGTAGGCCAGGGACAGTGAGGGGAGGGCCGTCCTGGCCTGCTGCCCCACCCCCACTGTGCTATAAATACCTGCATGAGTGCATTGGAAGGCATCTGTGTGGCTTGTGGCCACTGATGGCCCAGCCTCCCTCCTGCCTGCCCTCCGGGTGGGGTCATCTTCACCCAGGCGCCCCAGCCAGGTGGTCAGTGCTGAGGCCGGGACTCGGAGTGCTCTTTCCCACCTCGGATGGTCCCACGATGGGGAGTACCCAGAGGGTAGCCTGAGCCCCACTCAGAGGTTGTGGGGGTGGGTGGGGGCTGGTATTGCAGGGAGAGCCTAGCTGAAGCTCAGGGCCCCACCATGCACGGCCAGGGGAGGGCTCTGGGTCAGGACCAACGATGGGGCCCTGCTGGCGGGGGTTAGTCCTGGCTCTGGAGTCGGCGGGGGATGGGCAGCCCAGTGCCGGGCAGGGCCTGGCGCTGTCCAGAGCTGGTGTCTGCAGAAGGGCGCACTTCCTCTGCCCTGGCCAGGGCGGCCTCGGCTGGAGGAGCTCCCTCCCCTGGCAGTGCCCTTGGCCTGGAGGCAGCAGTCCTGGGGGCTGCCTCTGCAGGTAGCTGTCTGTAGGGAGAAAAAGTATTACCTTTTCCTTACCCGTTGCAAGCTTCATCGCTGAGACCCTTATAACAAAAAAGATAAGCAAAAGAAAAGCCACGTATTTGTTTGATACAAGTTTTATGGGACATGGGAGCCTTTGGAATGAAGGTCCAAAGAAACGGGGAAATCTCTGTTTCACGGAAAGTGGTGCAGAGGTACAGTGTAATCTGATGGCAATAAACTGGGGCAACTGAGCACCTGGGTGTGCAGATTCTCCTTGGTCACCCTGTGGGCCTTCCTTCCCTCTGGACATAGAGCAAGACACCTGCCACATGGGGGTGGGTCTTCACAGGGTCGGGAGGGAGGAGGTCAGAGCGCACCTTTCCTGGGCCTGCTTCAGGGAAGAAGGGGAAAGAAGGGTCGGGGGAGGTGAGAGAGGCTTCCTGCTTCTGTTTTGTCAATTTCCAAGCTGCTGGGTCTCCTGCGTCACACCCAGGCAGCAGCGCGGTCCAGATGCCATGTTGGTGGATTGTCCCACTGCACTGTGGCCCGGCCTCCTGCACCGGGGAGTGGGCCGGTCCGGTTAGACAGTTAGCAGTTGTCTCAGTTCAGGAGGCCGTTGCAGGTGAGATTCCACCAAAGGTAGGCCTGTGTGTGGGTGCTGAATCAGGTGTTTAATAAGAGGCATTTCTGTGCAAACAAAAGAAAAAGGCTAATGATTAGAGCAAACTATAAACTCAGTGCTTTAGTCCAGAGGGCAGCCGGTAGAGATTCTAGGTGTTGCGCTTGAAGCATCTTCAGAGGGAGGGCAGGCAGTGGCAAGCAGACAGATTGGTCTGCAGTCTGTATGTCACGGAGGTGGTCCACTTGTGAGTCGTGGTGATCTCTGAAGTCTGTGTCCAGGGGCCCAGCTCCGGCTTGCAGGGCTTCAGGAAAAAGGATAGTTTTAATCTTTAGTAATCAGTCCCGAGCCGGAACGATGGGAGAGAAATCGGAAATATTAGTTTGGAGACTTGTAGCCAGGTATTGGAGGATTCAGGATCCAGTCCATAATTACAGGTAGAAAACAGATCTCAAAAACACTGAACAGGGCTAGAATCTATTAATATCAGGTGCACCACCATTTTCTTCTGAAACAACTTTTCTGTCTACAGTCAACACATATTAAAGTTGTCCTGACTATTCACATAAGTGCAGCAAGAATAGTGATTAACCAATAGACTCTGTTTAAGTTTGTTTTGCTAGAACTTTTGATGAGGAATCTGAGAGTGGACTTTTATTTTTTATTTTTTTATTTTTATTTTTTTTGAGACAGAGTCTCACGCTGTTCCGCGGACTAGAGTGCCGTGGTGTCTGCGTAGCTCACAGCAACCTCAAACTCCTGGGCTCAAGCGATCCTCCTGCCTCAGCCTCCCGAGTAGCTGGGACTACAGGCATGTGCCACCATGCCCGGCTAATTTATTTTTATATATATATATATATATATATATTTTTTTTATCTGTCTATATAATTTGTTTCTATTTTTAGTAGAGATGGGGTCTCACTCTTGCTCAGGCTGGTCTTGAAGTCCTGAGCTCAAACAATCCACCCGCCTGGGCCTCCCAGAGTGCTGGGATTACAGGCGTGAGCCACCGCGCCTGGCCGAGTGGACTTTTAAAAGCCTCTTGGGACCGGGAAACCAAGCCAAAGCCTTTCCCTGCAGTACCTATAGATTTGGGTGAATTCCTCTCTTGAAGTCTCTGAAGTATCTTAAGATTTCTGGGCATGCCAGGAACTGACATTCCATACCCATCTGTAACACAGCTGTGTAAGGGAACCATGTACGAGGTAGGAGGCCAGTTTTTTTCCAGGGGGCTTTTTTGGCTCCTTAAAGTCATTTGGTTGTATCTGAAAATAATGACATTCCAGTCAAAGCCTTGGCAATAAAACCAGTGTTTCCAACTGTGTCATTTCAAGAACAGGTTCTTACTGAACTCATGCAAATAACTATATATTGCCATAAAAATAAGAATACTAATAGTTTTTGAATTTTGGAGGGATTAGGTAGGAAGAAAAAAATGTTTCACCTTGTTTACAAAGGTATCCTTTACGAAATTGCTGTAAGCTATAGATAGTTTAAGGAAAAGAGAAAGCATTGCCTTAAATCTGAAAAACCAAACAGTAAAGAATTAGTAATGTTTCAAACAAAAAGTCATAAAAAATTATCCTCATCGCTTCATTCATTCCCATGTAATTAAATCTTGTTCTGATGGACCTCGGACAGCAGCTTCACGGACCTGTCAGGTTCGCCAGTGTTCTGGAGGTTCTTGCCCGGTCGATGGTGTGATCTCGGGGTTATCAGAAGCCTGTATTCCAGATGCCTGTCCCACTTCTCCATGGGTCTCCTTGAAGAGGAAACAAGTTGGGACTGTAGCTGATTGCAAACACTTTCATAAAAGAAAGTAAAACACTAACTGAATTGCCAAAGATAGGCCGGGCATGGTGGCTCACGCCTGTAATCCCAGCACTCTGGGAGGCCGAGGTGGGTGGATCGCTCAAGGTCAGAAGTTCGAGACCGGCCTGAGCAAGAGCGAGACATCTCTACTAAAAAAAATAGAAAGAAATTATCTGGCCAACTAAAATATATATATAGAAAAAAATTAGCCGGGCATGGTGGCACGTGCCTGTAGTCCCAGCAACCCGGGAGGCTGAGGCAGGAGGATCGCTTGAGCCCAGGAGTTTGAGGTTGCTGTGAGCTAGGCTGACGCCACGGCACTCACTTTAGCCCGGGCAACAAAGGGAGACTCTGTCTCAAAAAAAAAAAAAAAAAAAGAATTGCTGAAGACTTAAGATAGCGTCGTTAAGGACCTGATGAACGTTCGTTATGTCAATGATGCCGTCAACAAGGAAACATCGTCGCTTCTGTGGCACATTTTAACATGGCCAGAATTATGACTGGTAACATTATACCAGATTTCTAGGAATAACGTCAGATAGAATATGTATCATAGGGTAACATAGTAGATTTCTAGGAATTTTATACAATTTCTTCAACACTCATCAATAACGCCCATAAATATAACCGCAAGAAGATTTAGCATTACTTACTGTTTGAAAATGCTTTCCATATAATTTAACATATCAAATTAAACCTAATTAATTTAACATCTCTCTTTTATAAGGTGGGAGACAAATTCTTTTGAGATGTCCCAGGAGCCTTTCTGGAAACTCACAAAGTTAGTTCATGGTCAAAAAGACTTAATTTAGAATTTTATTTTAGGAGGTTGTAACAAATATCAAAAAGTTTTTTTTTTGTTTTTTTTTTTGAGACAGAGTCTCACTCTGTTGCCCCTGCTAGAGTGAGTGCCGTGGCGTTAGCCTAGCTCACAGCAACCTCAAACTCCTGAGCTCAAGCGATCCTCCTGTCTCAGCCTCCCGAGTAGCTGGGACTACAGGCATGTGCCACCATGCCCGGCTAATTTTTTCTATATATATTTTTAGCTGTCCATATAATTTCTTTCTATTTTTAGTAGAGATGGGGTCTCGCTCTTGCTCAGGCTGGTCTCGAACTCCTGAGCTCAAACGATCCGCCCACCTCGGCCTCCCAGAGTGCTAGGATTACAGGCGTGAGCCACCGCGCCCGGCCTCAAAAAGTTTTAAAAACTTGATTAAATATGATCTTGGTTATTTAATGAAAGTGAAAATAAAATTAAAGGCAAATACAATGGGTTACGTAGTTGTAAACAAAAGTTGGCTCTTTTAATATTGAGAAGATTCAGTTTTCTTCAATAATAAAAGACCAAATAAAAGATATGAAGCACAAGAAATTACCTTAAAAAAGATGAAAACTTTTCTTAATACCAAATTCCAGTTTTGCATCTGTATACTATTAATACTAAAGCTAATTTTGGACGGAGCTTTATAAATAAATCATCCAGTCTTAGCCAGTGTTGGCTATGCAAATAAGATTCCTTTTCCACAAACCTTTTACGATCTCTTCTTAATATCCACCAATGCTTTTTCCTTCCTGCATTTTTCTTTTTCTCCTTCTGGAAGAACCAGTAATTCTACTTCAGCACAGAACTGATTGCTGCTGCTTCCCTTACCAGGAAACAGCCTCTCCCTCCGCCCCTATGACTTGCCTCACCAAAAGTGCGTTTACTTTTCCTTATGTACTTTTGCATACAGAGTTACTTCCTTTATTATTTCTGGTAGCTTTAATTATATGTATCAATCATGACTCTTAGTAACCTTAATTTCCAGTGAAAACAGGAAGCGAGCCAGGCTGGTGTCTGTCACAGCAGCCTCCCGTGGGACACTGGTTCTTCTGGAAGCTCGCACCTCCTCATGTTTATCAACAGACCCAGATATGTCTGGCTTTTTTATACCGTGTGGGAACAAGATTCCAAAAGTATAGAAGCTTAAACTTATGCTTAGTAATTAACGTTTCAGTATTTTATCTTACTTGGAAATGCCCCAGACGTCAAAGGAATATCTATTACTTAATTTAACTTAGCACAATTTTTCAGGTTGCAAATTAGCAAAAAGATTTTGGGAACTATGTTAAAATTTTATTTTCTATTGACCAGGAATATTTTCTTTGTTAAAATGTGTAACTACTTCACTAAGACGCTACATGATTTATTACATTTAGTAACATTTTGTAACAAACAGTTACCTTCAACATGCTGCACTCTCACCCAAGGACCACAGACGCTGCCCAAAGTATTCCAGGTACTTTCAGAAACCCTCTCTAAGGACCACTTGAGACCAGGAGTTTGAGATCAGCTTGGGCAACGTAGCGAGATCTTGTCTCTAAAAAATGTTTTTTAAAAAGAAAACCGAGAAAGAAACCATCCCTAGGAGGCAGGCAGGAGGCGCCGACTCCTCTGAGGTCAGACAACAGCCGCGGACTGAATGTTTCCTAACGAATCTCGGCTTCCAAATTGTTCTCAAGGCTTTTTTGGTTCTGCCCACAAGTTTTCTCTTTAATTAAAAGGATAATTAATGGAGTCTCCTTTAAAAAGAAAAAAAAGCTGAGCATTTCTTCTCTGTATATGACACGTTCGTGTAAACGGCCAGACCTTGGAAGAGCGGCCACCCGTCCGTCCTGGGACATTGCTGGTCTGGCCGGAGGCTTCCTGTCCTCCCTGGCGGGACGCGGTGGCAGCCATGGCGTGCGGGACACGCGGTGGCAGCCATGGCGTGCGGGACCCCGTCGTGGATCCAGCAGGTTCGTGTTCGTGGGGTTTCCCCTCGGGTGCCAGGGAGCCTCGAGGGTGAGAAGTGCGTAGCGTGAAGGGGCAGCGTGACGCTAACCCCCCGGGCCACGCCCTCCTGCCGGCTGCGTGGAGGGACGCAGGTGCGGGGCCTGCCGGCCGCCCGTCCACGCGCAGCCCTTGCAGGACGGGCACTGTCACGGCCGCTTTCTTTCCTGGGCTACTTCTGTTTCGTCTGATGAGATACTTGGGCGTCTGCTTGTGACTCTTGTTCCACTGCCCAGACAGACGTCACCGGGCGCCTCCTGCCAGGTCCCAGGCGAGTGACAAGCGCCTGCAGAGCTGCCGCCCCGGCCCTGCTGCTGCCACGCGGCGAACGCCAACAGACGTGGAGACGCTGCGTCTGTGTCTCGCGGCCGCTGTGCACGGCCGAGCGTGTGACGCCCACGGGGTCTGGCTACGGCCACATCCGACCCCACATGCTGCCCTGCTGATGCCGACACACGTCCCGTTTCCACGGCCACCGCTGGCCTCTGTCGACCACCGGGCAGAGCCTTCAGAAAATCCCTCTGGCAACGTGGGGGCGTCGCCGGCTGTCTGGGGCCAGAGCTGAGCGCAGTTACGGGGGCGGCCTCACAGGTGTAGGTCGTGTCCACGTTCCCCTCTGGCTTAAAGTATTTTACTGACAATCTGAGACCTAATTTTATTTACCAAAGATTGTCCCAGATCTCATAAACTTTAAAAAAAATTTGACTTAGTTTCTATATTTCTGAGAGTTTTAGGAATATCTACTTTATACAAGCACTCATCTCTAAACCAATCTGAACAGAACTTTTTACAGGTATTTTATAATTAATTTGGTTAATACCATCTGGAGACAAAGTCACACATAATGTAAGCACCCATATGTACATAAAGATACAGACAGACGCAAACAGATCTTATAACTTTAATCTTGAAATGTTTATTCATGAGTCAGCAGAGCATAGTCAGACAAACACACAGGTTTATCCCCATTTATGTTTTTATCCAAATTGTGTTTCCGGCAAGATGAGTTAATACCACCCACTCAGATGGCTAGAGCTTTTTGCTAATATTTGTGGGAAAGACCTCTAAGATTTTTCATTTGCCCAGTTTCCAAATCCCTCTTTTTTTCCTTTCTGATAACAGTCATCTCCCTGCAGTTTGTACTTTGAAATGATGACAGATTTTAGAGGTGACAGGGTAGAAGGCAGAGAGAGGACGTTTTCTCCAGGAGTTTGGGGCGTCTGCCTGTTCGCGGGCCGGTCTGGGCAGCAGTGGATTCGTTTTCACGCATCAGCCTTGTCAGGTCTCTTCCAGCCTCTTCCCTCTGGCTCCAGGCGGTCGCTTTGGGGGACCTGGAGTCCCCTGAGAGCAGGGCCCGAGGCCAACGCCCGAGGGGCTGCAGCCGGAAGGGAAGCTCTGGCAGGGGTGGGCAGTGGAGCAGTTGGGCTTTTGGGGAACCAACCAAGAGTCACGGGAGCTGGCCGGGGCCACGGCTGGCCAAGGGCAGGGGTGTCAGAAGCCAGCGGAAAGCAGAGGCCTCGGGCCGGGAGCTCCAATGGCCAGTGGACAGTCGGGGCGTCTTGTGGGCAGGGGTTCAAGAACCGAGACGTTCCCACGGGAGAAGCAGGATCCAATAGAGAGAAGAGAGAGGCCTTAAAAAGTTAGACAGATGGCCTGAATGTCAACTTCCAATTAGGCCAACTTCTGACCATAGAGCTCTTTGTTAAAAAATCCTTTCAGGCCGGGCGCGGTGGCTCACGCCTGTAATCCTAGCACTCTGGGAGGCCGAGGCGGGAGGATCGCTTGAGGTCAGGAGTTCAAGACCAGTCTGAGCAAGAGTGAGAACCTATCTCTACTAAAAATAGAAAAAAATCAGCCGGGTGTGGTGGCACGTGCCTGTAGTCCCAGCTACTTGGGAGGCTGAGGCAGGAGGATCACCTGAGCCCAGGAGTCCGAGGCTGCAGTGAGCCGTGGTGAGGCCACTGCACGTCACCTTCCAGCCCGGAAGGCAGCACAAGATCCGGTCTCAAAAACAAACAGAAAAAAACCAAACATCCTGCTGTCAAATTTCAGCTGCAACAAACAGTAAACATCATTCCTGGCAGTACTGAACTCTTTCATTTTCTTCTTTTACACCCAAAATACTTTTTAAGTGACTCAGACCCAAGACCAATAAGCCTTTTAGGACTTGACCATGGACAAAAGAGACGCCCTCGGAAGAGCGTGCGGACAGATGTGCCCCGCCAAGATGCAGAACCACCGCACGGCCCCAGGAGAGAAAAGCCGCGGCTGCCTCGGTGGGGCTGGGTCCAATGCAGTAGCCACCCAGCCACAGGCCTGCGGCGAAAGCCGCTGTGGACAGGAGGAGGATCCGCGGTGGGCAGGGTGGCCTGAGAGCCGCCTCCCTGGGCGAGGGGCCCCGGGAGAGACCTCCCACCTGGGCCAGACCTCGGTCTGAGCGCGGGACAGCCAGCGGCTCTGTCCGCGTGTGAGGCTCTGCCCTGCAGGGGCCACCCCAGCCGACAGAGAGGGCCGGGGACGTCGGGGCTCAGGACAGAGACAGCTGTGCAGGGGCCACAGGAGTTCCCAGAAAAGGGCGGAGGGCATGGGGGTCCCCAGAGGTGGAATTGGGATTCCCGGCGGGCTCGCCTGGGCTACAGACCCCGGCTAAGGAAGCTGGCACTGCCCTCCCCAAGACAGACACAAGGGGGCGTCCGAAGACCGTGAGCGGCGGCCCAGCCGCACCGACACCGACCCCCTCCCAGGACGGAGGTCAGGGGTGAGGCCGGGGCAGGGGTGAGGCCCTACTGGCCAGAGCCCCAGAGGCCCAGACAGACCCTGCTGCCCCCCACTGCAGGGCTCAGTGGCAGCCCCCAGCCAGCATCCAAGGACCTCTGTCCCCTCCCGGCTCCGCGCCTGAGCTCCTGCCGGGCCCACCTGCTCCCGCCACATCCGACTGCTGTGCCACCCTGCCCACCTGCCGCAGGCCGCGTTTCCCGGCCCCTTCCGTGCCGGCGCCCGGCGGGGCTGTGGTCAGTGCTGCGGCGCTAACTGGCCTCAGCGAGGGCAGCGCGGACCCTGGGCTGTGGCCCCTGTGAGGGACGCTGAGCCGGGCACGGCTGAGCTTGTCTCTGCGCTCTCTGCCCCGCAGGCCTCCGCAGCCTGGCGCGGGGCGCGAGGGCCGCTGTGCCGACCTCTGCCGGCCGCTGGTGGGTTCGCACCGCGAGGCCGACTCTGCGGTCCGCACCGTTTCCCCAGAGAGCTGGTTGTTACGCGGTGCCCGCAGCATTCACCCCACCGCCCCCAACCCCGCCCAGCCAGGAGACCGCCCTGCCGCGGCCCATCCCGGGGCCCTGGGAACAGCTCGGGGACGGCTCGCAGGCCCCTGTGGCCTGACGCCACCTCTGCCACGTCCGTCCCAGCCTGTCCGTTCCACTCAGGCCCCGGGGACTGAAACGCTTCTCACGAAGCTCCTGCGGGCGCCCCAGGGGCCCCCACTCTCTAGGCACCATGGGGCCAGCTCCCTCCTACCTGTTCTAGCCGCGGGGACCCCCTCAGCTCCACACCTGGTCTGGGTTTGGGGGGCTGAGTTGTGTGTGACGCATGCCTGTGCGTGTCTGAGTCGGGTGGTACGCATTTATTGAGTGCTGATTGTATGCCCACACGGGTTTGCACACCGGCAGCAGAGTGCCGGGGGGCCGCGGCAGGGCGGTCCCCGCACATGCGCAGCCTGGGAACCTGGCACCGGCCGCTTCAGCAAACCTGACGTGGGACTTGGGGGGAAATTGGCCTCCAGCTCTTGACCCTGGAGGGGTCGGGGGGCCGGAGCGGCAGGCTCGGGCAAGGAGGGACCACGCTGGGCCCCAGGCTTCTCTGCCCGGCGTCCCCCCAGGGCTCCACCTGACCCTTCTGTGCTGCCTGGGCAGAGGACGTCGGCCCCTCCGCTGTCTGGACGCGTGTCTGCCTCTTGTGCACACACGTGTGCGTGTCCGTGCCCGAGGCCCACAGCCAGAGGTGTCCTGTGCCCGGCTGTCCTGGACATGCTGTCCTGGGGGGCCCTCCTGCCATAGCCCGGGAGGTGTCAGGCCCCGGTCACGTCGGGGCAAGGGGGAGGCCCCGGTGGAGGACGCGCAGCCGCTCCTGCAGCGCGGCGAAGGCGGGCCGCTCCTCGGGGCTGCCCCTCCAGCACTCCAGCATGAGCACGTAGACCTCCGCCGGGCAGGCGGCCGGACGCGGCAGGCGGTAGCCCCGCAGGATCTGCTGCAGCGTCTCGTGGTTGGTCATTCCTGGGGAGGGCATGCGAGAAGGGCTGCCGCGGGGACCTCCCCCAGCCCCACCCCCACGCCGTGCCCGCCCTCGGCTGGACCCTGCAGCCTCCAGCGGCAGCCCTGAGGCCTTGGGACGCACCCTCGTAGGGACACTGGCCGTAGGTGAAGACCTCGTACAGCAGGACGCCGAAGGACCAGACGTCCGACTTCTGGGAGAAGACGCGGTAAGTGGCCGCCTCGGGCGCCGTCCACTTGATGGGGATCTTGGAGCCGCTACGCGGGGAGTAGACGTCGTCCTGGGGCGGGGAGGCCGGCAGTGGGGCCGGTGGAGCCGCGACCTCCCTCCCTGCCCGCTCTGGCCCCCGCTGACCTTGAGCAGCCGGGCCAGGCCGAAGTCGGCCACCTTGCAGGCAAGGCCGTCGTCCACAAGCACGTTCCTGGCAGCCAGGTCTCGGTGCACGATGCGCCGCTGCTCCAGGTAGCTCATGCCCTCGGCCACCTGGCGGGCGAAGCTCAGCAGCAGGGGGGTGCTCAGGGCGTGGCCCTCGGGGCCTGCAGGGGAGGGGGCTCAGGGGCTCACGCGGCAGGGCAGGGACCACATGGGGGCATCTGCCACGGCACTTCACCCCTCAGTGTCCCCTCCTCTCTAAGCTGGGGTGGGGACAGTACCGCCCGAGAAGCTGCGCCGGGCACTGAGCAAGACAGGAAGGGGTCACGTGCCCCAGTGACCCTGCAGGGCAGCTGCTCCTTGGCACGTGGCCCAGGCCCTTGTCGGAAACCAGGGGCAGAGAAGGGCCAGAGGGGAGGGGCCTGGGGCGGGCTGGGTCCACGGGCCCACGGACAGAGGCTGTGGCCCGACGGGCTGCACCCTCTGTCTGGACTCCGGCCCCAGCCCTGGACCCACAGGGCTCCGACGGTCCCTCAGCAGAGCCCAGGCCGGCCCGACCCCGGCTGCAGGGCCCCCAGCAGGGCCACCTGCATCCACCCAACGGCCGCATCACCTTTGACGGCCCTGGGGCTCGGCTGCCGGGCGGCGGGGGGTACTCACTGCCCAGGAAGGCCTGCAGGTTCCCCTTGCGCATGAGCTCGGTGACGATGTACACGGGCTCCCCGGCAGAGCACACCGCGTGCAGCCGGATGAGCCGCTCGTGCCTCAGGCTCTTCAGCGTCTCGATCTCCTTGGCGAGGTCGGCAAGCTTCACGTCGGCTGCGGGAGAGGGCCCAGCTCCAGGACCGCCCAGGCCACTGGCGTTGCTGCCCGGGGCTCGGGGGGCAGAGGGCGGTGGCCTCACCTGACCTGATGACCTTGACGGCCACGGGCACGGAGCCCCGCCACAGGCCTTCCCACACCTCCCCGAAGTAGCCTTTGCCCAGCTTCCTCCGGAGGGCGAACTCGGAGCGCGGCCTCTCCCACTCATCCTGCTCCGGGGGCTTCTGCGGGGAGGGGCGCTCAGGGCCTGCCCTCCCAGGGCCTCGGGCCCCCCCGCCCCTGCCCACGCTCACCGGGTGCTGGCAGGGCAGCCCCGCCCAACGTAGCAGGAGCTAATTGCTTTGGGGACCTAAGTGGCACCTTTGCCCAAGCCAGATATCCATCCACAAACATTCATTATTGCTCCGGCCAGGCTGCCATCGTGGGACCAGAGGAACCAGATTGCTGCCCTGGCCCCTCGGCAGGACTGGGACTGCTTGTCTGGGACAGTCCCCCGGCTCCAGCCAGGTGCTGCGCCCTGTGATTGGCGCCGCCTCCCACAGGTTCCACCTGGGGCCTGGGGCAGCTGCGGGCGCTGCTCCCCTGCAGAGCCGGGCACAGCCTGCGGCCTCCTCTCCCGACCCCAGGCCCCAGGAATCCCCGCAGGTTCCTCCGCCAGCCTCAGGGGCCGGGATGAAACCCCTGCCGGGAGCAGCCCGACCCGGACCCCGGGCAGGGCCCCCTGGGAGCTCGTCCGCTGCCCACCCCAGGACTCTGGGACGGGTGGGCGCAGGCCAGGGCCCACCTGGAGCGCGCAGGGCTGCAGCAGCGGCTGCTGGATCAGCTTCCAGTTGGCCCTGTAGTAGGCGAGCAGCGCCTCCAGGCTGGGGAAGGGCCGGCCCTTCTGCAGGTAGAGGCTGCCGTTGGCCGCCGTGGAGATTCGGTAGTGGCAGACTCTGGCCTGGGCCCGCACTGGGGAGGGTGCAGGGGTGGAGACCACACTGGCTGCGGCGGCCCCACGTCCACACCACAGACGGCCCCACACCCTGCCGGGGCCTGGCTCCACCCGGGCCTGGGCCTCCGGACGGCAGAGCCATGGGAGGAGGAGAGAGGTCACAGCAGCTGGCCAGGGGGCAGCTGGGGGAGCTTTTCTGTCAACAAAGTGCCTGGAGCAGGCACTTAATAGATACTTGCTGGGTGCAGGAGAATGTGAAGGAAGGAGAGCAGGAGGGAGTGAGCGAGCGAGTGTGGGAGATGACCGGTACGTCTCCGTCAGGCCCAGGTGGGGCTGGGTGTGAGCCAGGGGCCAGCACTGCCTGGGGATGCTGGCCTGGTGGGCTGGGTGAGCGCCCCTGCAGGGACGGCGGGGCACCGTGTACCTGACAGTGTGTAGCCCCCCAGGCTGCTCTCGCTGGGCCGGACCAGGAAGGCCCCTGGTGCATTGTTCGGGGAGAGGAGCATCTGCTGGGCCTGTGTCCGGCTGGTGCCGCCAAAGAACCAGCTGCCAACGATGGGTGTGGGGTCAGCCTGGGGGCCTGGGAGCCCCGTGACCCCTGCCAGGCCATGGGCACCTTGGCTGCAGGTCCCAGTGCCTTGCTCTGTGCTGACTCCTGGCTGGCCCAGCTGCCACCCACCTCTTGGGGAGAAGGTGCGCTGGGGCCATGGGGAGATGACACCTTCCCACATGTGAAGGGGCTCCAGGGTCCCCTCCCAGCACAGCAAGGCCTGGGGGATGTGGGCTGGGCCCCCATGCACCCCCTAACCTACAGGGGACAGGCCTTGGGGCCTCTCCCTGGGGTGTGGGCCGGGCAGCGGGCTAATGACACCATGAGTGTGCTCAGCCCTTTCATCTCCTGCCGGGTGGTCATTAGCTCTCAGCCCTGCCTGGCCTCCAGGATCTACACACTGTGGTGATTGTGAGGCCCCACCCCAGAACCGCTCCTGGGCCCTGCCTGCTGCCCAGAGCAAGCTGGCAGGTATGTGGCAAGGGCTGGAGCCCAGCTTTGCCCACCATGGGCAACCCCCCCAGGGGAACATGGGGGTGCCTGGGGTCCCTAAGAGACTGGAGGAGCCCTGGCTAATGCCATGGCTTGTCATGGGACTGCAGAGGGCAGGCCAGGGCTTAGGCCTGGCTAGGCACGGGACTGGGGCAGCCCCACTGGGCAGCACTTCCTGGGCATGATGCCTCCTGGTGGCTGCTGCCGGAGGAGGTGGCTCTGCCTGAGGGTCCCTGGCTGGGCCAGGGCCTGGCCTGTTGGACAGTGGGGACTGCAGCCGCCAGGACTCTGGGCTGACCACTGCACTGGGGGAGGCAGATGGGGTCACATCCCAGGATCTGGGTCAGGAGTTTCTGCCCTGCTGTGTGTCCACTGCACACCTCTGAGGAGCCCCTGGCCCGGGGCCCAGGAGATCTGGGGGAACAGGTGGGCCCCACCTGTGCCACTCACCAAATAAGCCTGTGGGGAGCAAGTGTGGGTCAGGCTGCACTTGCCCACACCTGGGCCCAGCTCTGGCGGTTGACTGAGTGTGGACCCATGAGGGGCAGGAGGACACGTCACCTGGCTGGCTTACCCCTCTCGGCACTCGGCACCTGAGTCCCATGCTCACTGTGTGCACCCTGGGAGCTCCCAGAGCATGAGCCCCTTCTCACCTGGTGCTGCCCACTCTGAACACCAAACTCCCCGCATGAGGGCCGGAGGGCCTGGTGATGCCTGCTGGGTGCCTGGCCTGAGCAGCTCCTTGGCCTCCAGAACTGCCCCTTCCTGCTGCTGGAGCTGCCCCTCCCGGCAGCACAGGCCGTACCTGGGTGCCATGCTGCCCCTGCCCGTGTTCGGAAGATGAGTGGCTATGGGCGTGTGATGCCCGGCTCCCTGCCAGGGGCGGCAGGCTTGGGCTCTGAGGCCGTGGTACTCACGGTTGCTCTGTGAGCGTCTCTGGGGTGGCCTTGGTGACGCAGGTGATGGGCACGAGCCCGGTGCTGTGCCCGCCCGAGAGCCTGCGGGCGAGGATGTAGGGCCCCTCCTCCCTGAGGGCGTAGAGCCGCTCCCCGCAGCTGACGCTCAGCTCCTCCGCGCTCCGTGCTGTGAAGTCGTGCAGCGCGCGATAGAGCTGAGTGCCCGGCACCAGGGGGCTGCAGGGCTCTGCAGCGGCAGGGGGCTCTGGCCCTGCGTCAGCAGTGGGATCTGGAGGCCCCGGGATGCTGCCACCCGGCTCACCCGCCGGCCAGACCTTGTCCCAGAAGGAGGACAGGAAGGTCAGCCGCTTCCTGAGGAAGGGCTCCATGCCCTGTGCTGGTCGGCCCGGTCACCACGCCAGGCTGTAGGCCCTGCCGGGGCAGAGCTGAGTGCTGTGGCCCTGGGAGTGGCTGGGACTCCGGGGAGAAACTGGAAGGGCCAGTGGGATGGCCGGGGCGGGGTCCAGGAGCTCCCTGCCGCGTCCCTGCCCACATGTGCAGGGGGGTGACAGGTGACACCGCCCCTGCAGTCATTCCAGAGGCTCCCGCCTGCTTCCGGTGGGTGTGCAGACTGGAGTGGGGTGGGGCTGGCAGGAACTGGCAACCTTCTTTCTCCCTCCGCCCAGGCCAGGTGTGTGGCAACCCCAGGACAGGGGGACACAAGGGCACCACCAGCCTGGCAGCCACCCCTGGAGAAGTGGGGTGGGGGTGGGTAGCTGCTGCACGGCGCCAGCTGCAAGCTGGACTTGTGTGAAAAGCTGCCTGGTTGTTTCCATATGGGCCAGATCCTGTATTGATGACAGCCTGAGACCCCTGGGAGAGGCAGGAGGTGGGCTTCCAGTGCCCCCATTTCCACACCATGAAATGAAGGGCCGGTTGCGGGAGGCTCAGGGTGGGTGCACAGAGCCTCGGCAGAGGCACAGATGACGTCATGTGGCTTCTGGGCCACCCAATGGCCAGTAGACACCCAAAGGCCACTGTGGCCAGGACATCTCGTCCCCCAGCTCAGGGATATGAATGAACTGGGAAGCCAGCGTGCCGGGAAAGGGCCGTGGGCAAGTCCCCTCTGGGGCCTACATCCCCTTCTGGAATTGGGGCGGGGCTAGGGGAGAAAATCCCAGCCAGCCCAGGTCTGGGGCAGGGTCCTGGGATGGGCTGGGGTTGGAGAGGGTCCTGGCTGCAGGCCCGCCCTCCCTCCCCTCGCTGGCCTCCCCCAGGTGGCCCCCTTGGTGTGTGGTGGCCTTCATGGCCCCTCAGGCCCCTCTGTGCCTGCTGCAGAGCCCCACGTCCCACCCCCGATGGATGCCCCAGTGCTGTGGCTGGACCTGCCACTGAAGAGCCACTTGCCCGGCTCGGAGCTGCAGGTGACTTCTCTGAACCCTCACATCTGGGGGACGGAGTGTGAGTTCGATGTGAGTGACAGGGATGCACTGGTCCTCATGGGCCTTGTCAGAGGGAGCTGCCCTCCCGGCTGGCACAGTGGGACGGCTGGGTGAGTGGCCAACCTCACCAGGCTCTGTGCCAGGGAGACGCCTGCCAGGTGGGGCTCAGGCAGCTGCGTGCACGGGTGAGACTGGGGTGCCTGGAAGGGCCCGGAGCTCATGCCTGTTAGTCGTGGAGTCATCCGTAGAGGGAGAAAGAATTCTCCAAGTTTAGGATATACACAGGTCAAAGTTTATTTTCCCAAGGGGAAAAAAAAAAAAGATATATACATAGAGAGATCAATCAGGCCAGAGAGGACTGCCCAGTGGAGAAAGCTTGGTAGGGAGCCATCCACCCCACCTCGACCCTGCACCCACCCCGTTCTTCACCCACCTTGACCCTGCACCCCACCCAGTCCTGGCTGCAGCCCCATCAAACCCTCAGCCCCTGGTGGGCCTCTGCCCTGGCATGTCCCCGCCCCTCCACCCTGCCAACCCCTGAATCAGTACTATTCATCCAGCCCACCCCATCTTTCTCCTCCAAGCACCTGCTGCCGCTTGCTCTGCCCACAGCTGGTTTTTGCCCCCTCCTCCTGGGTGGTCCTCAGCACCCTTGAGAGTCCTGCACACCCCTTCCCTCCCCACCACCTCCGTCTGGGGCAATGCAGGGCAACCCGTGGACAGCCCCTCCCCTGCTCTGCCCAACACCCCCATGAGCTGTCTCCCCCGTGGCCCTAACTGGGCGGGGGGGGCAGAGGTGTGGGGGGAGGGCCGTTGGGCGCAGGAGTGCTCTGGATGGGTCAGAAGACTGGGGCTAGAATCTGGCTCTCAGACTCACCGGCCATGTGCCTTTGGGGACGGGGCTAACCTCTCCCTGCCTCAGTCCTTCCCTGTCAGAGCACTGAGCCAAGCGAGGACACGGAATGGGGTGGAGGGGCCTTCCTGGTTCTGGGGGGCTGGCAGCTGGGGTTCTGCTGTGTCCGTGTCAGCTTTGCTGCCCCTTGCCCGGGTCGGGTGTCTGCAGCTCACCCCCTCGCCCCCCAGGGCCTGACCTCACTGACACCCTCTTGGCCAGGGGAGCTCTGTCCCCTGGGGCAGCAGACCCTAGTGCTCCCTGCTCACCCTGGCGGCTGCAGGCAGATCCGTGCACTGTGCGGCTCCATGAACAGAACACTCTGGAATGGGCAGTCGCAGCCATGGAGAGACCAGTGGCCGTGGGGACCTGCAGTGTCCACACCAGTGTCAGTGTCCTGGTGCCATCTGGTGACACCACTGTTGGTGGGCACTGGGAGAAGTGTACACAGGACCTGTGTTATTTCTTACGACTGCATGTGAATCTACAATTATCTCCAAAATAAAAGTGTAACTTGGGTGGGGCTGGGAGAGCAGGAGCGCTGCTCCGCCTCCAGTGCTCCTGCGGCGGCTGCAGAGCCGCGGGGTCGGGGCTGGGTGGCCACCCCAGCGGTCGAGTCCAGCTGGGGGTACCAACGGGATCGGAGGGCCTCGTGGAATGTTCTGGGGGCTCCCTGGAGCTGTCTCCAGACCCGGCTGGGGGACCAGGTTGGGTGCCTCCACACCCGCCCCCCAGGTCTCGGCCTCTTCCTCTCCCGAATTCCTCCGAGGGGTTCCCGAGAGCGGCTCGGGTTGGATCGTCCAGCAGGAGCCCCCTTCCCGGCGCCCAGCCGGAAAGGCCCCGGTAGGGAGCGCCGTGCCCGCAGGACCGCCGGTCCCGACCCCGCATTCGTGGAACCCGCTTTCAGCCCGGCCCGCGGCTGGGCGGCCCACGGGGGCCCCAGGTGGGGCGCGGGTCCCGCCGCCCGACGGTTCCCGGTGCTGCGAGCGGCGGGCGGCGCCGCGCTGGGGACCCGGGAGCCGCGGCCGGTCCTGGGCAAAGCGCGTGCGCGTGCACCCCGCCGCGCTGGCGCAGGAGGCCCCGGTTTCGCGGCCCCTGCGTTGGGAGGCGCGACGGGGGCAGTCTCTTCTCTCACCCGACGCCGTGGGCTCCCTGCCCCCACCCCAGCCGTCACAGTGGCCCGCGGTCGCCATGGCAACCTCTGGCCTTCGAGGCGCTGGCCTGGTGGCACCCGGCAGTGGCCTCGGTTCCGTCCGCTGCGCGAGACAGGGCAAGTGGGGGTGGGGTCCGGCGGGGCGCTGGCATGGGGGGCACCCCGCGCTGGGAGAGGAGGTCTCAGGGCTGCAGCGGGGGCTCAGAGCCACCTTCCCCTGGGTCACGACCAGCCCTCTGCAGTGCTCCGGGAGGGGGGCTGGTGGCCACTGGAAAGTCACGGGGAGCCGCGGAGCAGGGCTGCCCTGGTGAGACTCGCCGGGGCTCCCGGGCCTGCTCTCAGCTTGCTCCTCACCCCAGCTGGCCTCTGTGCTGGCCCCCCCACCAAGAAGGTCAAGGCTCAGCCTTTCAGGAGTCGGGCAGACTTGAGTCCGAGCTTTACTGCCCACTTCCCTGGCAGTTCTCATTTGTGATTTTTCCAACCAACCACCCTTGGCTGTGACAACCTGGACTCTCCAGGGGATGCCATGGCCCAGCCCTAGGGGCTGCCTCCCCCCAGGGGTGGCTGGGAGTGGGGACGGTGGCCAGGGATGCAGACCTGTTCTCTGGGAGCCTGGAGCCAGCTGCACCCAGCCCCTCGCACCAGCACCCAGAGCGCAGAGGTCCAGGGAGGGGTCAGGCTCTGGGGCCCCAGCTGGGCTCAAACCCCTGAAGCAAGAGCAGGTGCCCAGGCTGCCATCTGTGAGGTGGGGCTTTCCTGGGAGCCAGGGAGCATGTCAGGAGGCCCCGGTAGGCACGGGCTTGGCGAGCAGGTGCCAGTGCCCTCCTGTTCCCAAGGCTGCCCTCCGACTGCCACAGTGGTGAGCTGTGGAGAGTCCCCAGGGGAGGACCTAGGAAGGACAGTCCACCAGTGTCCCCAAGGGGGTTCCTGCCACGTGGGGTCACACTGAATCCTCTCCATAGCCCTGAGGGGCACCAGTGCCCCATTTCAGATGAGGAACTGAGGCCCTGGCCAGGCCACATGTTGGTCAGTGGCTGGGGCTTCTGCCCGGATGTTCTGGGCCCAGGGGCCACTGTCCTGGCCCCACCCTGTCTTGTTGCTGCAAATGGCCACTGGCCCCTGGAACAGGCTCCTTGGCCCTCAACACGCACTTTTGTCCAAACCACAGCCTGCCCTCTGGCCGGCCCTCCAGGCAGCCTCTTCCCCGAGAGACAAGCCCTGAGGGAAGGATGGAGGCCCAGTGTGGGGCAGGAGGCCTGACGCTTCCCCTACCCACAGAAACCCTGTCCCGAGCACGCCCCTGGGTGGGTGGCAAAGGCCAGCCTGGCTGTGGCGGCTCATGCCTGGCCCTCCACCCCCAGCTCCTAGACCATGAGCTTCCTGGTGACAGGCTTGGGCCTGGATGAGATGAAGCTGGACAGTCGCCAGCCCTTCCTGGACCAGGAGGAGGCCGAGGAGGCCGAGGACCAGCAGCTGCTGGAGCCGGAGGCTTGGAGGACCTACATGGGCCGGCGCAATGCGCTGCAGGAGTTCCTGACCACGGACCTGAGCCCCCACCTGCTCAAGCGCCACCATGCCCGCTTGCAGCTGCTGAGGAAGTGCTCCTACTACATCGAGGTCCTGCCCAAGCACCTGGCCCTGGGGGACCAGAATCCACTGGTGCTGCCCAACACCATGTTCCAGCTCATCGACCCCTGGAAGTTCCAGCGCATGAAGAAGGTGGGCACGGCGCAGACCAAGATCCAGCTCCTGCTGCTTGGGGACCTGCTGGAGCAACTGGACCGCAGCCGCGCCGAGCTGGACGCCCTGCTCGAGTCGCCGGACCCGCGGCCCTTCCTGGCGGGCTGGGGGCACGTGGAGCAGCGGCTGGCCGACCTGTCGGCCGTCATGGACAACTTCCTGGCCATGATGGTGCCGGGACGCCTGCACATCAAGCACCGCCTCGTGTCCGATGTTGGCGCCACCAAGATCCCGCACATCCGGCTCATGCTGAGCACGAAGATGCCCGTCATGTTCGACCGGAAGGAGTCGGTGGCCCACCAGGACTGGGTCAGTCTGCGCTGGTTCGTCACCATCCAGCCACCAGCGCCGGAGCCGTTCGAGCTGCGCTTCAAGCTGCTGGACCCACGGACGCAGCAGGAGTGCGCGCAGCACGGCATCATCCCGGTGGCCGCCTGCACCTTCGACATCCGAAACCTGCTGCCCAGCCGCTCCTACAAGTTCACCATCAAGAGGGCGGAGAGCTACACGCTGGTGTACGAGCCCTGGCGGGACAGCCTCACCCTGCGGACCAAGCCGGGGCCTCCCAAAGGGCCCGCCCCCCGCTGGCTGGGCAAGCCCGGCCCGCCCCTGACTGCACCTTCCTAAAGATGATTTTCTAGTATTTATCCACTAATAAAGAGGAGCAACCTACTTAACGTTTCACAGGCAGCAGCGGGTGTGTTCTTCCTGGCTCTGCCCCTTCAGTGCCTGTGTCCTCGGGGGGCAGCCAGGGCTGGACCTTCCCAGGGCTGACCCCGGAGCAACAAGCGCCAGCTCCCGCGGTGAGAGCTACTCCGCGGGGGCCCAGCCAGTCCCCCACTTCCGTCCACTCCGTCACCACAGCCAGGCTCTGGCTTTCTTGACCCACTTCCTGGGTGGGGGGCTCCTGGGGGGCTGGCACTCCTGGGTCCTGTCTGGGGACAGTCGCAACCCTGGTGCTAGCGCCCCCAGCTTCCTTGGAGCCAGGGTGCCCATGGCCAAGGCCTCAGCAAGAGAATATTTTATTTTTAAAATAAAGGATAAAAGTCTTCTCTTCTCCCCAAGAAAAGCTGAAGTTCATGGGCACCCCCATCTTGAGTGGTCCTACTGGCCAGTGCTGAGGCTGCTTTTCGGGTGGCCATCCCTACAGCCCCCGACTCCCAGCCCCACCGTTGCCTGGGGAGCCTCCAGCCTGGTCATGTGACCAGGGGGGAGCCGACAGCTCGCTCCCCAGACGCTGTCCGGCTTGACGCTGTGGATGCCTGGCTCTGCCCGCCCCACGGTGGGCCACGCCACAGTCCGGAGGGATGGCACCTTGCACCCAGCACACGGCCGCCGTCTTCCGGCCACCACTGCAGCCACTGGGACCTGCTCTGGGATGACCGGGTCTGGCGGGCACAGGGCAGGCAGGGACAGGGAGCCCCTATTGACAGTGGGGTGGTTTGGTGAGAAAGGCCTGGCTCCCCCCAGCTCTGTGGGGGTGTCCCATGGCTGTGGGCTCCCTGCCCTCCCTGTGGCTGTGGGGAGTCACTCCTGAATGTCCCACAGGACAGGGCCACCCCCAGAGTCTCGGGCAGGGTCCTTGCGCTGCCCAGAAATGGCACCAACCCCAAGGAGAGGGGCAGCCTGGGTGGGGGTCACCCGCCACCCCATGCTCTGACCACTGCTCCCCACCGCCCTCCAGATGGTCCAGATGCTGCTAATGCCCCTTCCTCCCAGAACCCCTCTCACCCCTCGCCTAGAGGCCCTTTCGTGGTTTCCCGGAAGCCCCTCCCCTCCGTGGAGAGAAGCATCTTCAGGGCAGCAGGCATCGTCCTCCCCTGCAAATGCCCAGGCCACGGAGGCCTGTGAGGGCCCTTTTCCCCACAGGGACGCTGCAGCCCCTCCACAGCGGGGCCCCCCCGCAACTCCAGCGGCAGCCGGGCCTGGGGGCCACTGGGGACCCGGCCACCAACCAGCCAGATGCTGACAGAATCCCAGGCCCAAGTCGGCCTGGGGGGTGTGCAGTACCTGGGACAGCACACTGGGGGGCCCCCCAGCACCCGGAACTGCCCCCCAGCTCCCGGCAGAACCCCCTCAGCCTCCACAGCCTGAGCCGTCGGCCACAAAACGGGGGCCGCCCCCCATGGGCTCCGGAGTCCAGTACCCCACAGCCCCTCCCCAGCCAGAGCTCGAAACACCCAGAGGTGAGCAGAGCTTTCAGGGTGGCATTTATAATGGAATTCCTATACAACCACCTAATTCAGAGTCTGAGATACAAAAATCGGAATGTAGGAATCGGGTTTGTGGAAACCCCAGGACAGTCTCCCCGGGGGCCGCGGTGAGGCCCGGGGGCCGCACAAGCGCAGACTCACGGGGCGAGAGTGGGGGCCGACCTCCCGGCGGGAGTCTGTGGGCCGCAGGCGTCCTCGAGCCTGCTGGGAACAGACACCCCACAGGCCGCCAGCCCAGCCGCCGCCACCGCTGCCCACAGGCCACTGTGCAGCCGCAGGGCCGGGGGCGGCTGGTGCGGGCACCTGGTTCTGGTCTGCCCTGTGCCCGGTGTGTGGCCCCCGAAGGACACAGGGCCGGGTCCCAGCGTCAGACAGGCCTCCCTGGCCTGGGTCGGGCTGGTCCCTGTGCCAGTGAGGACACTGGCTTTGGTCTATTTCAAAATAGAAAATCAAGCCCAACTCCAGGGGCGGCCTCCAAAGATCAAAGTGCAGTTTTCTTCTTGGCCCCAAACGTCCCAGTAACAGCAGAACCTCTTCAAGCCGGTCCAACGAGGCCCCGTCAGTCCCTGAAGGGCTTCCTTGTCCCCAAATGTCCCCACAATAGCAGCCCAGCAGGGAGGGGAGGGACCCTCTAAGTGCTTCTCCTTGCTGCCGAGTTTGCACCCTACAGCGGCCATGCCCGGCCTGCGTCCTGCCCCGCAGAGGCCACCACTGCGCCGTGCTCTTTGCTGTAGTCACGGGCCGGCAGGCCCCCACCAGGGCAGGTGGGCTGAGGCAGTGGTCCCCAAGGCACGTGGCAATCTGCAGAGTGGACCCCCGGGCCAGCAGCGGAGTCGCTGGGACTTGCCTGCCCCGTCCCGGCACCGGGAGGCTCCTCAGGAGGACAGCGCCGGCCTCCTCCGGACCCGCACCTGTCTGGCGGGCACCAGGCTCTGCTGGGCCTCGCAGAAGTCCAGGAGGTGCCGCCAGAGCGGGCAGCAGCGCAGGAGGAGATGGTCGCCTGTGGGGAGGTCAGACGAGGCTGCCATGCCCACCCCCGGCCCACCCCCGCCCCCGCCCCCGCCCCTGCCCGGGAGGAGCCAGCCCCAGCCTCACCGATCAGGCAGAGCCCCTCCTGGGCCCGGGTGACGGCCACGTTCACTTGGTTGGGGTCCACGACAAACCCCAGGAACTTCCGGAGCCAGGCCTTGGTGGGCTGCGGGTCCAGGTCACTCCTGGCGCAGGTGCGGACGGTGCTCACCAGCACGTAGCGCCACTCGCTGCCTGCAGGGAGGGCAGGTGAGGCCCTGCGCGCTGCCCCCAGCCCGGTGCACCCCGCCCCGAACCAGCCTCACCCTGGCTCTTGGTGATGGAGGACACCGTCACTCCGCTCACGCCCTCCCGCCGGAGGCCCTGGCGGATCTCCGCGGCCTGTGCGTTGTAGGGGGTGAGGATGGCGACGTCCCTGGGCTCCACCGTCCTCCCCAGGGTCAGCTGCTTGGCAATGGAGACCTGGGGGACGAAGATGACCCTGGTGCCTCTGCTGCCCCGGGCAGGGGAGCCTCACCTGTTCCCTCAGTTCCTCTGCCCCCTCCTCCAAGAAGCCCCCTCCCCACCCACAAGGCTCCAGGGAGGGTCTCGCTGACACTTACCACCACCGCCACCTCCTCTGGGTTGGCCTTGGAGTTCTCATTCCCTTCGTCTGTGGACACCAGCAGGCTCTGCTCGTGGCCCTGCACGTGGCCAAAGATGACAGGGCAGCTCTCCTTGCCCGTGTGGCCCAGGACACTGGGTGGCCGCCTCAGGCCCTGCCAGGTCTTCAGCTTCCTGTGGTAGAACTCCGCGGAGGGGAAGGCACAGATGCCATCGTGCTGCGGGGAAGGACGTGCTGGTGAGAGGCCCATCGGTGGCCAGCTGTGGCCCTGTGGCGGCCGGGGCCCACCCTGCGGTACTGCGCGTCCAGCACGCGGCCGTCCCTGTGGCGGCCGGGGCTCCCCGTGCGGTACTGCGCGTCCAGCACGCGGGCGTCCCTGTGGCGGCCGGGGCCCACCCTGCGGTACTGCGTGTCCAGCACGCGGGCGTCCCTGTGGCGGCCGGGGCTCACCCTGCGGTACTGCGTGTCCAGCACGCGGGCGTCCCTGTGGCGGCCGGGGCCCACCCTGTGGTACTGTGCGTCCAGCACGCGGGCGTCCCTGTGGCGGCCGGGGCTCCCCGTGCGGTACTGCGCGTCCAGCACGCGGGCGTCCCTGTGGCGGCCGGGGCCCACCCTGTGGTACTGCGCGTCCAGCACGCGGGCGTCCCTGTGGCGGCCGGGGCCCACCCTGTGGTACTGCGCGTCCAGCACGCGGGCGTCCCTGTGGCGGCCGGGGCCCACCCTGCGGTACTGCGCGTCCAGCACGCGGGCGTCCCTGTGGCGGCCGGGGCCCACCCTGCGGTACTGCGTGTCCAGCACGTGGGCGTCCCTGTGGCGGCCGGGGCCCACCCTGTGGTACTGTGCGTCCAGCACGCGGGCGTCCCTGTGGCGGCTGGGGCTCCCCGTGCGGTACTGCGCGTCCAGCACGTGGGCGTCCCTGTGGCGGCCGGGGCCCACCCTGTGGTACTGTGCGTCCAGCACGCGGGCGTCCCTGTGGCGGCCAGGGCTCCCCGTGCGGTACTGCGCGTCCAGCACGCGGGCGTCCCTGTGGCGGCCGGGGCTCCCCGTGCGGTACTGCGCGTCCAGCACGCGGCCGTCCCTGTGGCGGCTGGGACTCACCCTGCGGTACTGCGTGTCCAGCACGCGGCCGTCCCTGTGGCGGCTGGGACTCACCATGCGGTACTGCGTGTCCAGCATGTAGGCGTCCCTGTGGTAGCGCTCGAAGAGGGACCTGTCCAGCCCCAGGTTCTGCAGCCGCTCATTCTTAACCACGGGCCGCAGCTGCTTGTGGTCCCCAAGAAGAACCACCTGGGGGACACCAGCCATCAGCACCCGGCTCTGCACAGGGCACCCCCGGCAGGAAGCTGCCCCAGGGACGCCAGCCGGGGCACTGGGCCGGCGCCGACCCTCACCTTCTCAGCCCTGGGGAAGTGCACCAGGGGGATGAGGGTCTCGGGCTCGGTGGCCATGCCCGCCTCGTCAACCAGGACCTGCCGGACGTCCAGGGCCCTGAGGCTGGCGGCGGCCGCACAGGAGCACGTGCAGAGAATGACCACGTGCTGGTCCAGCTCGAACTTGCGAGCCTTCGCCAAGACCCTCTTGTACCTGCGGCGGGAACACTGGCTGCATCAGCCGGGCGCCCCGCGCCACCCAGCAGCTCCCGCCCCGGCCCCAGCCACTCACAAGACGAGGTCCTCCCTGGAAAAGACCTCCCCTTTCTGCAGCCGGGCGTCAAAGGCCCTGATGGCGGGCGCGTGCGGGTTCGAGGCCTGCCGGATCCGGTGGTGCAGCGTGATGCTCCTGTGGGCAGAGGGTCAGTGAGCCCCGCCCGCGGCAGCACCACGGACAGCAGGGCCGCCCCGCCAGGCCAGAGGGCAGGCAGCCGCACCTGAGGGCCGGGTTGGGCCGCCCCTCCCGAGGGGCCTTCTTGGGCAGGGCCCTGCTGCCCACGCTGGGCACCGGGAACTCGCTGGCCTCCGCCTGCTCGCTGTACACCCGGAGGGGCCTCAGCTCCGCCCTGCTCAGGAGCATCCCTGCAGGAGTTGGGGGCTGAGTGCCCGGCCTGCGCCGGCACCCCGCAGCCCCTCGGCGTCCCCCGCACACCTGCCAGCACGTCCACCGACTTGTTGGAGGGGCCGCAGTACAGGATGCAGGGCCCCCCGGGCCGCTTCTCCCTGCTAGGGGGGCCGCCAGGCTGTCCCTGCTCCTGGTTGGACTTGTGGAACCAGTAGATGATGTGGAGGCCCACGACCGTCTTCCCTGTACCTGTGGGCAGAGAACGGTGAGCAGAGCCCACCGCCCCCACCGCCCCCACCGCCCCCACCGCCCCCACCGCCCCCACCGCCCCCACCGCCCCCACCGCCCCCCACGCCCACCTGGCGGACCCTGGATGACTGAGAATGGCTTCCTCAGGGCCTCCCTGACGGCCCCATTCTGGCTGGCATTCAGCTTGTGGTGGCCTCCGGGGATGTTGAAGGTCTGTCGCGCCAAGAACCTGCTGGTGGCCGCTGAGGTGTGGTGTGGGGACAGGCGGCCTGAGCAGGGGTGCGGGGTGGGGTGGGGTGGGGTGGGGTGGGGCGGGGCAGGTGGGGGCCAGGCAGGCCTACCTCGGGGGCGGGGCTGCTGGCAGGGCAGGTGGCAGGGCAGGTGGCGTGGCAGGTGGCGGGCCTGCAGGATGGGCTGCCCCAGGGCAATGCTGGTGACCAGCGGGGACGCCCTCCTCAGAGCACGAACGGCTTCCTCCTTGCGGCTGGGTGGAGACAGACACTGGAGACACATAGTCCCAGGGAGGGCAGTGCCCCAAGGCCGCTGCCCCCGAGGAGGGAGCCGGGGAGCCCACCCAGCCCCACCCCGCCCGGCCCCGCCACTCACAGATCGGGAAGCTGCTTGGGCAGCACCTCGATGGTGAACTGGGTGCCCGGCCTCAGCACGTCTTCTGGAACCTTCTCCATGGCCATGTGGTGGATGTAGAAGTGCACCCGCCTGGGGGCCTCCTGCCTGTCCGCGCAGCCCTCCCGGTCCCCATCCTCGGTCAGCCCGTGGGCCACCCAGGTGTACGTGCTGGGGTCCACGCTCAGGACGGGGCCTGGGCTGCTGGGCCCAGGGGCCGGGGTGCCGGGGGGCGCGGGCAGCCCCTCGAGCCGGAGGCAGAGGTAGCAGCAGCCGAGGTCGACGTCGATGCCGTTCTCCCAGAGGAAGGAGGTCTCCAGCTGGAAGGTGCCCTGCAGCTGCCCCCGCGGCGTCCGCTCTGCGTCCCAGCAAACCCGCAAGTGCTGTAGCGTGATGGAGCTGTTCTCGGCCACCGCGTTGGTGACCGACTCCAGAGCGCAGAACGGCGCCCACACACGGGCGTACTCGCCCACGTCTTGGTACCAGTCCTGAGGCGCCTGCTGTGTGTGGCCCAGGAAGCAGTCCCCGGGCCGCTCCACGTGCTCCAGGCAGAGGCTGAGGCCGGGCGCCACTGCCCACAGCTGCAGGGTGGGCACCAGGAAGCCGCGCTGCAGGCTGGCGCCGAGCTGCACCTGCAGCGTGTCCCCACTGCCCAGCTCCTGGGCCACCTCCAGGAAGTGGCCACAGCGGCTCCGCTGCACCTGCACCAGCTCCCGCCCCGGGGCCGCCTCCTCCCCCTGCTCCCGGACGAGGGCGGCCGCCTCTGGCCAGCGCCGCTTCTCCACCAGCGCCAGCAGCCGCTGCCACATGGCCGCACTGACGGTCCGGGTGTGCGGGCTGCGCAGGGTGCCGGGCGTCGGCAAGGACAGCTTGGGGCCCCGCACGGAGTAGACGCGGCGCCGCCACAGGAGCCGCAGGCCCGGCGGGCCCGGCAGGTCCCGGGGCGGCTCGGCCAGCTGCAGGGAGCGGTAGTGGACGGGGCAGGGGTCGGGCAGCGTCTCCCGGTGGGTGGGGAAGAGCAGCTTGAAGCCGTGGCTGCCGGCGTCCACGTCCACCACGAAGCCCAGCTTGTGGCGAGGCTGGGCCTGGAGCTGCACGGCCAGGTGCAGGCTGCGGGCCCGGCGCTGGTAGCTCTGCGCCTGCGAGTGCTGCCGGCTGAAGTCCAGGCAGAGCCTGTCGATGTCCCTCTTCGAGTACGCGGCGCCCCCGTGGCCCAGCGCCAGCAGGATCTGCCGCTGCAGCACCACGTCCAGGTACCTGCGGATGGGCGAGGTGGCCCAGGTGTAGCGGTCCACCTGCAGCGTGTAGTGGCCGGCCTGCTGCTGTGCGCCCTGGCTGGAGCAGCCGAAGACGGAGCGGCCCAGGGCCTTTCGGAAGTCGAGGCCCGCGGGCGCCAGGGAAGGGTGCATGTCGTCCGTGGCGATCAAGTCTACCATCTGCTCGTAGTCCTGGCCGTGGGCGGCGCACTGGACCTGCCTCCACAGCGAGGCCAGGAGCTGCAGCTGCGGCGCGGGGCTGCCACTGCCGCGCAGGTGGTGGCTGAGGTGCAGCGACAGGGGCACGAGCGGCCCGTGCTTCTCGGCCACGGCCTTCAGCTGGGGGCTGCCGGGCGCGGGCTGCCAGCGCAGCGGCGTGACCGTGCACGTGCGCTCGTTGCCCAGCAGGAACTCGGCCGCGAGGCTGTTGAACTGGATCATGTACTCCTTCACCATGAGGTGGGCTGCGCGGAAACCCAGGGCGCTGTCCTCGTCCAGCTGCTCGTAGAGACAGGCGGCCTGCAGGCGGCGCTGGCGCAGCACGCGGGAGAAGTGGAACGCGGCCACCACGCAGGCGTCCACGGAGTCCAGGTGGGCCGGCAGCTCTCGGCCAGCGCCCAGGTGCTCCCGGATCAGCCGCTCGGCCTCCTCGTAGCTCAGCTGCCGGTCGGAGCAGACCACGGAGGGCCTGAAGCGCAGGCTCCTGAGCTGGCCGCTGCCCTTCTCCACGGTGAGGAAGAGCGACAGGGCCGGGCGGTCCTGGCCCGGCAGGAGGCTGAGCGCGTCCCGGCAGAGGCTGGCTGGCAGCATGGGGACAGGCTCGCGGCCGGGCGCGTAGAAGGCCGTGCCGCGCCTGCGGGCCTCCACGTCTAGCGCCCCGTCCCTGGGCAGGAGGCTGGCCACGTCGGCGATGTGCACGGCCACCTCGTAGCTGGGGCCCAGGTCCCGCACGCTGAGGGCATCGTCCAGGTTGCAGGCGCCCTGGGGGTCCACCGTGAAGGTCAGGAAGCGGCGGCAGTCCTCCCGCTGGCCACCGACGCGGCCGAGCTCTGCACGGTGTTTCTGCAGCACCTTGGTGACGGCGGCTGGGTCCGGCGAGGGCTCCCTCAGGCCAAACTCCAGGTCCAGGATGCGGAGGCCCCGGTCCCAGCTGGTGGCCTCAGGCAGCACCTCCAGGACGACGCCCAGCGGGTAGTAGAAGCGGGTTCGCCACAGGACGATGCGGACCCAGAAAAGCCGGCCACGCCGGGCCTCGGGCGTGAGCCTCTCTTGGCCCACGCGCTGCACCCGGCCCTGGCACAGGCGGTAGACGGGCACCTGCAGCGGGTCCTTCAGCTCAGCCACGAAGATCTTGGTCACGGAGCCATTGATGGGGACCATGATGCGGGGGTCCCACTCGTCCACGCGGCACACGAACGCCAGGTCCTGCCGCCTCCTCTTCAGCACACCCACCACGCGGCCCTGCGACTGCTCCGCCAGGCCTCTGTCGCTAGTGGCCCCGGGGAGGACCTTCACCAGGACCTCGTCGCCGCTGAAGGCCATCCCGCAGTTGCGGCGGCCCCTGAGCTGGATGGCGCCCGAGGCCTCCCCCTCCAGCGGCACGGCGGACGCCCGGTCGAAGGTCTCCTGCAGGAAGGCGCAGCGGCGGTACAGCTCGGGCTCCTGGGCCAGCAGCTTGAGCAGAACCGCCGAGGGCAGGTTCACATAGTGACGGGCCTGGCGTGGGCACGTGGGCCTGGCGACAGTGTCCAGCAGCCCATCCTCCCCGACGGTCACCGTCACCTTCTGGCTCTCGTCCAGCAGCTCCTGCAGGATGGAGTCATCCGTGTTGAGCTCCCCGTCAGACGGCCAGAAGTCAGACTCGGCGTCCTCGGACTCCCCGCCCTCCGGGGCAGGCGCTCCTGCTGCCTGGCTCCCCGGCGCTGCGTCTCCTGCCGGCGCTGCCGCCCTGGCCGCTGTCTGCGCTGGGGCCGCCTCCTGCACAGCGGGACCCCCCACGGCTGTGATGTCACGGGCCATGGTGCCCGAGGCCTGGTCCCCGGCCTCTGCTCTCGCCGTGGCTGTGGCGGCAGCTGTGCACTCCACGGCCAGGCCCCCCCCGGGCCCCTCCAAGACGGACTTGCTAGGCGCAGCCGCCCCGGCCCTGTCTGCGCTGAGGGCGCCGTGCTGCCCCCGGGCCACGGCCTGCTCGATCTGCTCCAGCGACAGGCCCTTGGGGTGGACGCTGCGCCACTCCATGCACTCGCGGATGAACCTCTTCCAGAGCTTGCTGCAGGTCCCGAAGGAGCAGAGGGCCACGGCGTCACCCACGGCCACCAGCAGGGACTGCGCGCGGGTCATGACGGTGTTGAGCACACGGGGGTCGGTGAAGAAGTCCGCGGCCGGCGCCCCAGGGCCCAGCAGGCTGTCGCGGTTGTGCACGGTGCTCAGCACCACCACGCGGAACTCCCGCCCTGCGGAGGGACGTGGCTCAGGCAGGCACAGGGTGGGGACGAGGCGCCCGCACTGCCCCGGCCCCCGTCACCCACCTGGCAGGATCTCAAAGCTGCCCACGGACACCTCGCCCAGGTTCCTCCTCCGGAGCTCCTGCCTCAGTGCGCCGACCTGCAGGCAACACGGGCCGGGCAGCAGGCGCCTGCTGTTTGCTGGCAAGGAGAGGCCATGCCACACCCCCAGCCCCGCACGCCCCAGGGGCTGAGCCCCCTGCAGATGGGGAAACCGAGGCTGGGGTGGTCGGAGGGGCCGCCCGCCAGGCCAGCTCACCTGGGCGCCATGGGAGACGGCACAGATGTGTCTCTGCTCCCGCTCGCCCCAGCAGCCGGGCCAGGTGTCGTAGACTTCCTGCACCTTCTCGACAACCTGGACAATCTCAGCCAGGTTCACCCAGGACGTCATTGCCATGTCCCGCTCGGGGCTGCCCGCCACGTGGCAGAACACGAGTGGGTAGCACTGGGGGTGGCGCAGGACCTTGCCGCTGGCGTGGATGGGGCTGCCCTTGGCCAGGTAGAAGTGGCGGGAGACAAACCTGACGATGGCTTCCGTGGAGCGGTAGTTCTCGTGGAAGACGACCCGGCTCTGCCGCGCGACCTTGTGCTCCGCCCGCTGGTAGTGCAGGAACAGGCGGTACAGCAGCGTGTGCTCCGCCGCCCTGGCCCTGGCCACGCTGAACAGCCTGGGCGCCACCTGCATGTGGTCGCCCGCCAGCACCACGCGGGTGCCGGGCGCGGCGTGGCGCAGCGGGGTGAGGGCCTCGCACTCCAGCATCTGGGCGGCCTCGTCGATGAGGATGTGTGAGAAGAAGCCGGCGGGCACCCTGAGCTCGCGGGCCTGGGAGGTGGTGGTGACCACCACGCGGTGCTGCTCCAGCTCCGCCTCCGTGGGCGGGCGGAAGGCCCGGCGGTCCTGGGTCAGGCAGCAGTAGCGCAGCGTGGTCGGGTCCGTCTGGCTGGGGGGCCGGTCCGTGTACATCACCCGCAGCGGAGCCGCCTCGGGGTGGCCGCTGCGGACGTAGTCGTGGAAATACTCCCGCACGTAGATGTCGGCGGCGCTGTGGGGAAGGGCCTGGCTGCTCACTGAGGCCTCGGGGTGTCGGCCGAGGCTCCCACCGTGTGCCCCACCCACCTGGATCCCAGGGACCCCAACCAGGCAGACAGACGCAGGTCCTGCCCCTGCAGCTCAAGGCCGGCGAAGGGGACAGGCACACAGATGAAAAATAAGGTCAAAGCCAATGAGGACAGGACCACGGCTGAGAGCCAGGTGGTCAGGGAGGGCTCCCTGGAGGAGGCGAAGGAGGTGCCCGTATGGACTGGAAAGGACACAGCAGGGCCGCAGCCGGGGTGGCCGATGCTGGAGCTGAGCCTGAGCATAGCCCCTGACACTGCCGGGTGAGCAGCCACAGCCGGCACCCACTGCCCGAGCAGGCTCAAGGGCAGAGGCCAGGGAAGGGCTACGGGCACCACCGGGCATAGCCTTGCCCCACCAGCCCCTCAGACACTCTGCAGAGACCAGGCCACACCAAGAACCAGCCCGGGGCACGTGGCTGCTGTCCTGGGCTCCCCCTCCCCGCTGGGCAGGGGAGTCGGGGGAGGGGGGAGACCATGCTGGCCAGAGGGGACCGCAGGGCTGTGACAGAAACCTGTTTCCGTAAGAATCAAGAACAAGCCTCGCCCCAGGAAGTGCCAGGCGGGCCGAGCCGCACCCTCCCCGTGGCCGTCTCCTCCTCCTGGCCTCTGTGTAGCCCCCCAGCCCCTCACCTGAACAGCAGGCCCACCCCCAGGGGGCCCCCCGCCTGGTAAAGCCCAGGCCAACCCCTATGGGGAGGGTCCCTGCGAGGGTCAGAGGACGGGAACTGCTGCCTGGTGTGGACAGGGCAGCCGGCGGCTCCGGCCCACCTGTTGGTGTGTGTGCAGATGAGCACCCTGGTGCTCGGCTGCCGCAGGACCTGGAGGGAGGCCATGGCCAGCGTGTAGGTCTTGCCAGTGCCAAAGGGGCCGTAGATGAGCAGCGGGGACACAGGCCTCCCGTCCCCAGGGCCACTGCCTGCAATGAGCGCCATGGCCAGCTTCTGCTTGCTGTTGCCGCGCAGAGAGGGTGGGACACACCACGGGCTCGGCAGGGTGCAGGCGGGCAAGTCCGGTACCACCAGGTGCTCCTCGGGCAGCGCGTCCACCGCTTCGTGCCAGAGGCAGAAGGTCAGCGGGTTGATCTGGAACTGCACCTCCAGGAGGGGGCTGGCCTTGGGCCGCAGCCCCAGGGCCACGCAGCAGCGGACCGGCAGCAGCAGCCAGAGCGCCTGCTCCGACCGGGCCCGTGGCTCCAGCCGCACTTCGAACACTGTGCTGTTGGGCGCAGGCACGGGGGCCACGAGGGCCGTGCTCACCGCCCGGCCCAGCAGGAAGCCCTGATCCGTGTCGGGAGTCAGGGAGGCGGGGATGGGGACCTCAGCGTAGAGCGCTCCGGGCGGCGCGAAGAGCATACCCAGGGCTGGCGTCTGCAGCGCCGTCTTCAGGGACACCTGGGCCCGAAGGGACAACCTGGCAGGAGGGCCCAGGTCAGCCCACAGGACCACAGCCGCCAGGCCCGGCTCCAAGTCCCGACTCCCGGCCGTCCCTGCCTGCCCCGGCCCCACTCACTTGGCCACCAGCCGTTGCTGAGCTGCCTCCTCCTCATAGAGAAACTGGTGCATCCTCTGCCGATAGTTGGTCTGAGACAGGGGGCCCGAGGCAGGGCTGCTGCGCGTGAGCTCCGGGGCCTGGGCGGGCACCTTGTACTTGGCCAGCAGCGCTGTCTGCTCGGCCGTCTGCTCCACGCCAGGCACCACGTGGCGGTTGCCGGCGTGCCAGCGCTCCAGCTCCTCAGAGTGGCCGGGCACTGTCCTGCCCCGGAGTTCCGGGCAGTGCACCTGGCCCAGCTGCAGCTCCAGCTTTTGAAGCAGCACCGGCCGGCGGCCAAAGTCAAAGACCACCCACTGCTTAAAGGTGCCAAAGGAGGTAGTCTGCACGCGTACTCCCACCCGGAAGTCGGTCGGGGACTGGGGCCCGCGGAAGCGCTCCCCCTGTGCGTAGAGCCGGCCTGGCGGGAGGCTGGGCGCCAGCAGGGAGAAGTCTGCTCCTGGCTCCTGCTTGAGCAGGGCCACGTGTAACAGGGGGTCCTGGGGAGGACAGACATGGTGAGGTGGCCCCAGCACCCCTCCCCTCCCGAGACGCCACGGGCGGGGAGCAGCCGAAGTGCAGAGCTCGGGTCCCGGCTGTGCCACTAGCTGGCGTGTGGCCCAGGCAGGTCACCGAGACTCTCTCGACCTGTTTTCTCCTCTGCAAAGTGGGGGTCACAGAACCTGCCTGAGGCCCTGGGGCTTGGCCCTCACTCCCTAGGCCCAAACACGGAGAACCCCGTCCACGTCTCAGTCACCATGTGTGCAGGAGAGGAAACTGAGGCAGAGAGGCTGGGGCCCTGCTCCGGACCACACAGACACTGAGAGGCAGTGCCTGGGTGTCGGCCCAGACCCCCGGGTCCCCACGTCGGCCCACCGTGTGGTCTGCACCCCTGCTGCCCCTCCACCCGGGGCCAGGGCGCCTTGCTGGCCCGAGGCTGTGGGAGCTGCATTAACCCCTCACCTCTGAGTGGATGGTGAACACCCAGCTGTGCTGGGTCTTCTTCTCCCGGGCCTGATGCACCAGGGGCTGGTCGCAGGAGACGGACACGCCCTCGACGGTCTCGGACAGCTGCACAGGGAAGCCTGGCCCTCAGTAGGGCTGCCCCGGACCCCGCCCCACACCTGCCCACAGGGTCCCACTTACCACCAGGGCCTCGCCGCTGCCGCCCTGGTACTCAGCCAGCAGCCGCTCCCGGTAGGGCACCAGCCCGTCCTGCCAGGCCGCCTGCTCCCGCAGCTGTGCGGCCTGCACCCTCTGGACCCACTCCTGCAACTCCTGTGCCGAATGTGCCTTGGTGCAGTGGTCCCCGTACTCACAGAGGCCAGGCCTGGGCATAGGGAGGTTAGGGCCTCACACAGGTGCAGCCACCGATGCAGGCTCAAAGGCTGGGACCCCCATGGTCCAATATTTGCCTGTGTGGGGGGAGCAGGAATAGGCTCCAGCCCAGAGGGTGGCAGGGGGCAGGGACTTCACCTGTCCTCTCCACTCGTGAGCAGGGCCTAGCAACGGACCTTCTGTACCCAGGTCCTGGGAGGCCCTAGGCCCAGTGAACACGAGGGTCCCTGGCTCTGGCCTTGGCAGCTCATCCCCCACCCTAAGCCCCCATGCCTAGCACCCTTACTCTGGGCAGAGCTCGAACTTGGAGAGCCCCGTGGGTGGGCGGCGGTGCTCCCAGGGCACAGCCAGGTCGACGGCCACCATGTGTGTGTGCTCCCAGGAGGAGCAGTGGTTCTCGAAAGCCTCCTGAGACGGGCAGGTAACCAGGCAGGCGTGGCAGTACAGCTGGGCCCCGGGGAGCTGGCTGCGTGGCGCTGTGCACCCGTCCCTCGGGGCAGCGGGAGTGAGCAGGTCCTCCCGCTTGAGGCTGGCCAGCTGCTCGGCCTCCCACACAGCCATCTCCACGGCGCTGTGCGCGTACTGGCAGCGAGACGCCCCGTGCCGGCACGGCCGCCCCCGCCCCACGAACATGCAGTAGGCCAGCGGCTGGCCATACTGGGGCTGTGGCCGCACCTCCACGAACTGCTGCTTGTGGGTGCCCTTGGTGCTCACGTGAGTCAGGAGTGAGGGGCAGGCTCCGTGCTCGGGGCACTGCCCCTGGGGGTCCACAGGGCGGATGTGCTGGGGGCTGTGCCGGAAGCAGAGGGAGCAGAGTACCTCGAAGTGGCCACCAAACTCCTCTCGGATGGCGTCGGCCACCCTGCCTGGCTCACCTGGCCCGCCCTGGGCCCTGCCGCCCTGCACCGCTGCCTTCAGCCACAGGCGTTGCAGGTTGTGCTCCCGCTCGAAGGTCCAGACCAGGGCCTCCTCTCGGCTGCGGGCGAAGGTGCACTGGTTCCGGTGGCGCCGGCAGCCGAGCCCTGGGCTGTAGTAGCGGCAGACCTCGTAGCGGGAAGGCCTTGGGAAGCTGGGCCGGTGGCCCACCTTGCGCCAGACCTTGCTCTTGCTGGCTTGCCTGAAGCGGGCCAGCAGGATCTCTCGGGGGCAGCTGTGCTCCACCCCGCGCAGGACGTACGTGCTCTCATTGAGGCGCTGCGTGCAGCGGGAGCAGCCTAGATGCAGGTCCACCTGCGCACACAGCCTGGCCAGGGACGGCCCCTTGCTGGCAGTGGGGCTGGCAGGCAATGGACGGGACCCGGGGGCCTCCATCTCCGAGGCTGCCCTGGGTCTTCCGGACAGGATCTGAGGCTGCTGAGCTCAGCTGGTCCACTGGGACGGCCGGAGGTGTGAAGTCTGGGACAGGAGGGACAAGGGCAGGCTGAGGCCAGAGGCACCCTGCCCCAGGGGGGCTCAGACACACGACCCTCCCCCTGCCCAACCTGGGGTGGGGAGGGAGTCAGGGCCCACTGACCCGACCCCAGCCCCAACCTCCTGAAGGGTCTCCAAGCCCCACCCAAGAGGTGCCAAAGCCACTGCTGTGGGGCCGCTGGGGCTCCTGGAGCCCAGGAGGAAGGCAGAGCCCTTGTGGCCGGCGGCTCCCCCGGAGCAGAACCCCCTCCAGGGTCCTGTGCACCCAAAGACCTCTTAGGCCTCCAGTCTCCTGACTTCCAAAGACACAGCACCCCCTCTCTGTGACATGACAGCTGGCTCCTAGGAACAGAGGCCCCCAGCCTGGCCTGGGCAGGCGGCATCCCAGGCGGGGACACAGCCTTGCAGAGGCCTGGCCTGTGAGGTGGGGAGTCTGGGTCAGCGCTCCTGCCAGGGGTGCCAAGGGAGAAGTGGGGACTCAGGGTCCCCATCCCAGCTAAGGTGGGCCAGGGGACAGCTCCCTGCAAACTGCCGGCTGGGTGAAAGTCCCTTTAGACCCAGCCGGCAGTTTGCAGGGAGCTGTAGCTGGGATGGGGACCCTGAGTCCCCACTTCTCCCTTGGCACCCCTGGCAAACGTTAGGAGAGGCAGAAGCCCAGCCCGTCTGGGGACTCACCGCCGTGCACTGGGAAACTGAGTCCACAGTCGCGAAAGTCGCCAGAGCTGACTCCAAAGCCCGCGGCTGAAGCCAGCGGGGACAGACAAAGTTTCGCGCGAGACCCCCACCCTCCCCGGGAGCTGCGCTGCCACCTCACTGGGGCTGGACAGTGGGTGCCGGGCGTGCCGACCTCCCCCTGCTGCCAGCCCTGCCCTGCCGCAGAGACCCCGCCGGCCGCGCTCACCCTCCGACGACCCAGCGGCTGTGCCTGCCCGCCCCGCGATCACTTTCGATTCTGCGATCAGTTTCGATTCTGCCCGGGGCGACTCAGCCTCCGCCGCCGGATCGCGGAAATTACCTCACTGCCCACCCGCCCCGCCCCGGCGACACGCCCCCGCCCCCGCCCGCCCGCTCCCGCCGCGCCGAAGGGAGACCCCTGGGCCCGAGGACGCCCTGGGGAACCGCGGGCGAGCGAGCCCGGGCCGACCCGCTGGGGCCACCCTGGGAGGGGAGGGGGCGGGAAGGGCTGCCCTGGGGAGGTGGCCAGAGCGGCACCTCCAACCCCTGAACACCCTGAGTCGGGACTGCGCCAGAGCCCAGCGGAGTGAGGACACTCCCGGTTCTGGAGGGCAGGTCCACGGTGGTCCCACAGTGGTCCCGCGGGAGCTTCCCAACCTCGCTGGGGCAGCCACTGTCAGCCCCGGGTAAGTTGAGGCACTGTGGCCAAGAAGGCTGAGCAGGCTGAGCACTGGCCAGCCACAAAGCCGAGACCCTTGCCCAGCGGTGGCCCTGTCCCTGGCTCTGGGGGACCCTCCAGCGCCCTTGTGGCCTCCTGCCAACAACAGTCCCAGCCAACAGACTGCAAGCTCAGGGGAGCCCCCAGCCTGGACCACCCACCCTGCCATTCCCCACTGTGGGATAAGGGGTGTTTGTCGTTGGGGGTGGTTTGCTGCGCAGCAGTGGACAAGCACTGCCTGTCTCCAGCCTCCAGCAACAGAGCAGCCTTCCGCACCCCAGGCACCCTGTCTGCAGGGGTCTTGGGGATGTGTCCCATTCAAGCCACCATGGGGCTGGGAATGCCACGAACAGTCACATAGTCACACCAGGAGCCTCTGCACAGAGAGTCCATAAAAATAGCAACAAGAGACCCAGGGACCGCTTTAAAAAGATGCAAAACTTCTTGGGATGTTGCCGAGAGACACAGTTTAAACTGGTGTGGAATACTATGTTCTTGGATAGGGGACTGCACACCACACCGCGGTGCCGGTTCTTCCTAACTCTGTCTGTGAATTTAGTGCCACCTCAGCTAAATGCCAGGGAGGACTTGGAGGCCGGGTGCACAGCGACTTGAATGTTCATTTGCAAAAGCGTAAGAGAAATGAGGAAACAGGCAGGAAAATGATTTAAAAGGCCTCTGGCAGGTCTGAGGGCACCCGGACACCAAAGCACGCGGCACAGCCACGGGAGCAGCGTGGGGCACGGGGGACACGGGTCGGAGCAGGACGGAGAGTCCAGGAATAGGCTGAGGTGCACAGGGGTCCGGGGCACAGTCACAGCATTTCAGACTGTCACGAGGCCGGTGTCTCGTGAGCACTGGGTACCATCTTGAAACAAAAACGGAAGGAAGGTCTCCACCCAGCACCTAACACCAAAATTAAACGGCAGGTGGGTCAAAGATGTACACAGGAAGAACTGGTCAACCACACGGGACTGCAGAGCCCACGTGGAAAAAACAAGAAAAAAAAAAGGGAAGCGGTGAACCACAGAGGTGCCCAGAGAAACCGAGGCAGAATGTGTTCTTCACCAGTGCTGTTGTCGGGAGAGGCCTGAGAGGGACGCCACCCGCAGGGCTGAGCAGGAAAGGGCTCCGGCCAGAGCTCCAGGACGGAGGGCACACGCGTGACGCAGACCAACACACGCTGGCAGGCGGGGCATTGTTTTCCCTCCTTGGAAAACCAGTTGTTGAACATCTGCAAGACGCCACTGATACGTTCAACCACAGAAAAATACAAGTTTATACGGAGAAGGAAAACACCATCAACACAGTCAAAAGCCAAATACTAACTGGAAAAAAGGCACGGCTCCTATCACAGCCACAAGTCTGATTTCTTCAATATGTATTTTATAGAGCCAATAAATTAGAAAAATATTCCAAGAGAAAAATAGGCAAAGGATGGGAAGCAATATTTTACAAAAAAATAGAAATACTTTTGGTTTTTGGCTTGGAGGAGGCCAAGGTACAGCTGTCTTTGGTCCCGAATCCAGGTTAACCGGACACCAGCTGCCTCCACCAAGCCGCCCAAGTTTTTTTTTTTTTTTTTTTTTGTTGAGACAGAGTCTCACTTTGTTGCCCAGGCTAGAGTGAGTGCCATGGCGTCAGCCTAGCTCACAGCAACCTCAAACTCCTGGGCTCAAGCGATCCTACTGCCTCAGCCTCCCGAGTAGCTGGGACTACAGGCATGAGCCACCATGCCCGGCTAATTTTTTGTATATAGATTTTTAGTTGTCCATATAATGTCTTTCTATTTTTAGTAGAGACGGGGTCTCGCTCAGGCTGGTCTCGAACTCCTGACCTTGAGCGATCCACCCGCCTCGGCCTCCCAGAGTGCTAGGATTACAGGCGTGAGCCACCACGCCCAGCCTAGCCGCCCAAGTTTGACCCCAGCGAGATCAAGGTCGCGTACTTGAGGTGCCCGGGTGGTGAAGTCGGTGCCACACCTGCCCTGGCCCCCAAGACCGGCCCCTGGGTCTGTCTCCAAAATAGGCTGGTGATGACGTTGCCAAGGCAACCGGTGACTGGAAGGTCTGAGTTTACAGTGAAACTGTTCAGAACAGACAGGCCCGGACTGACGTGGCACCTTCTGCCTCTGCCTGATCATCAAGGAACCACCAAGAGACAGAAAGAAACAGGAAAGCATGAAACACCGGAAATATCACTGTAGATGAGTGTCGACACTGCCAGACAGGTCTTCAGCCAGAGAACTCTCTGGAACCACTGAAGAGATCCCAGGGACTGCCCCTCTGCGGGCTGCAGTGCTGATGGCTGCCACCCTCGTGGCATCACAGGTGACACCCACAGGGGTGCGTGAAAGCCCAGCCAGTCAGAAAGTACACAGGATCATTTGACGCCCCACCACCACCAAAACATAGAAATTGCTCCAAGTGCAGTGAAAATGTTCAACCTCATTCTCAGGAAATGAAAATTAGAACCACAGGGTCACATTTCACCCCTCCATGAGGAAGAGCTGACACTGCCCTGCACTCGGCCACCGGCAGCCCCGCGTGGCAACTGGGCCCCCAGAAGCACAGGGCACACGCCCGTCACCCGCGCTCCGCAGACACACCTGCGTGAAGACAAGTGACGTCTGTGCATGTCGGGGCTCACGGCAGCCTTTCTCTTTGTCGTTGTAGAGCCCGGGTCTCGCTGTCGCCCACGCTGGTCTCGACTCCTTGACTTCACGCGATCCTCCCGCCTCGGCCTCCCCGAGCACAGGATCACAGGTGTGGCTGCCGCCGCTGCAGCCTCCTTTCTGCTCACAGCAGACCTGGGCGCCCCAGGCCAGTGGCCCTGGGGGTCGCCGGCAGCCTCCCCCACCCGTGCCATGAAATACTTATTCTGAAGCCATTAAAAAGGAGCCATCTCAAGTGTTCTGAAATGGGGACTTTTCCTTGCCAAGGAAGGAAATCGAGGAGCACAACAATGCAAGAACAAAAACATACGTTAAGTACAAAAACCTGTTACAGAAACAGAAGTAAACTGTGTGGCTGGGACAGGAGGGGACTTGCCTTTCACACCTTCGGTGTTTGTGTGTCCAGCACACGTCGTCTTTACTCAAACAGAAAAGAAAAGTGCCACGTTAAGCATGAGTCGCAGCCCCTTTCCGTGGGTGCCCTGCGAGTTGCAGCAGGACGTTCTGCAGGCTTCGCTCTGGCCTGATCAAGCAGCTGCTGACGGCATTTTGCCACCGGGCCCAGTCTCTTCCCTGGACACCAGACTTCCACATCCCAGGATAGAACAGACAGATGTCACAAGCCCCCGGACACAGGGCCCCAAGGAGGACACGACAACACCGTGGTCTCTGCCCAAATGCAAGACTCAACCCAGTCGCCAGAAGACACCACACAGACCCAGGGTGGGGGACGTTCTACAGAGCAGCTGCCCTGTGCCCCTCAGAACCTCCACGCCATGAAAGGTAAAAGGTAAAAGAAGAGGAAGGGCTAAGGAACCACCCGGCCCGGGGGCCGCACAGACATGCCTGCCAGGCGCTAAGAGAGCGGAGCAGGCTCAGTACCAGCAATGTCACCGTGTCAGGCAGGCCTCCCGCCGCGACAGCGGGCAGAGCACGTGTGCTCAGGAAACACGCTAAGGTGCGAGGGCTAAGGGCAAGATGTCGTGCCAATGGTTCCAGAAATAAAGGTTTTTATGCAATAAAGCAAATGGGGCAAACTGTGAGCAGTAGGCGAATCTAGACAGAGTATATAGAAAGAAGCCCCTGAACACAATTTTTGCAACTTTTGTGTAAATTTGCTTAAAGTACCACATCAAGTTACAAAGTAAGCAAAACACCTGCCTGACACACCCTCCGCTCCGCCTCCCCCCAGGTAAACCAGGACGTCCTCACTTGGCCTCTTTCCCGGTCACTCGCCCCTCAGCATCTGCACCTGCCACTCCCCAGCCTGCTGCACCCTCCCCGCACCCTCCCCGCACCCTCCCCGCACCCTCCCCACACCCTCCCCGCACCCCAGTGAGCACAGAGGTCCCCAGAGGCTGGGAGCCTCGGCTTACCTGTGCTCTCAAGCAGACATCAGCAGCCTCTGGGCGTGACCCACCTAAGCTGAACTTGAGTACCCTGTTTCCTGTCTGCCCAGGGACCTGCCCAGGGACCCGCCCACCCAGCCAAAAGGTCACGCCCTGAGTGGAGGGTGATTGGGTCCGTGTGGGAGGTGGGTGGAGTCGAGTCCTGATCCACACAGCTGCGCCAGGGGGACAGACGTGGCCCTGAGGCCTCCTGGCTGCCTGGGGCCCACAGCTTCTTTGCACCAAGGGTTCTCTGATACTGTGAAATATAAATTTGGTCCTTGTCCTCTTTCCTGGCATATGACTCCTAAAATCCTCGGCGTAACCAAAGTAATCAGTGTCTCCTTGTTTGCGAAGCAGTTGCTGGTGGCTCCTCCCAGGCAGCTTCGGGTAGAGCTGTCTCAGGAAAGATCAAGGCAGGGTCAGAGGTGGGACTTTCCGCCCCAGCCCCCACCGTCCGGGGAGGGGAGAAGGTGAAGTCGGTCACCAGCGGCCAGTGATGTGGTCAGTCACGCGGCAGCTGAACACGGGGTGTCCCTGGAGGGCGGTGCAGGAGGGGGTGCAGGGGAGCTCCCCCCACCCCACACAGCTCTTCCGTGTGGCCGTTACCTGCATCCTCTGTGATACCCTTCATGCTAAACTAGTAAACGTAGGTGACTCCCTGAGTTCTGTGAGGGGCTCTGGCAAATTAATCCAGCCCAAGGGGGTCCTGGGAACCCCGATACCGAGCCGATCAGGGCTTCCACTGGCATCGGAAGTGGGAGAGCCCTCCACCTGTGCGATCTGACACCACCTCCAGCCAGGTGTCGGGATTGAATTGGGGGAGCCCAGGGGGTGCCCTCGGCACAACTGGTTGATTTGATGTTGGAGTGAAACCCCCCACACACACACCTGGTGTCAGAAGAGATCTGTTGTGAGAGGACGGCAAAAGCGCCGTGTAGCTTTTCCTAACATCCTCAGAGGTTCTCACCCCACCCCGAACTGAACCCCGCCTGGAGCACTCAGCCCTGTGGCTGCACAGCTGGTCAGTTGTTCGGTGAGGACTGAGTGGGCTGTGCCTTTCTCTTCCCCCTGCCCCAGGCCAGCGCCTCCTCCACCCCAGCCAGCCTCCCAGCCTCCCTGCTCCTCCCAGGGACACAGACACATGACCGGCTCTGGCTGCCCAGAGGTTCAAGATCACGCTCCAGGCCCCACCCCTCACTGTGCATCCCGCCCTGTCCCCCACCCCAGCAACACCAGCCCATGCCTGGCGGCTGCAGGACCTGCTGCTGTGGACGGAGACTGACCGTGGTCAAAAGAAAATGAACAGTGACTACGAGCTACTCACAGCAGGCGCCGGGGCTTCCTGGGGAGCTGGAGGCAGCTCCTCCGCGGCCATCGAAATGTGTGCAGTGCCCGACAGAGCAGGCTGCTCGAGTCCAGGAAGACGGGATGGGTGGACAGAAGACAGCCCGGGGCAAACCCACACGTGTGGCCAGTTGGTCTCCAAACCGTCTGTGCCGGAGCAACCGAGAGGAAGGAAGCGCGGCTCGCACCCCAAGCTGCACAAAGAAGTTAATTCAAGATGGGTTGTCTTGGGCCAGGCGAGGTGGCTCACGCCTGTCATCCCAGCACTCTGGGAGGCTGAGGCGGGAGGATTGTTTGAGCACAGGAGTTCGAGACCAGCCTGAGTAAGAGCGAGACCCCGTCTCTACTAAAAATAGAAAGAAGTTAACTGGACAACTAAAAATATATATAGAAAACATTAGCCGGGCATGGTGGCGCATGCCTATAGTCCCAGCTACTCGGGAGGCTGAGAGGCAGGAGGGTCACTTGAGCCCAGGAGTTTGAGGTTGCTGTGAGCTATGGTGACACCCCGGCACTCTAGCCCAGGCAACAGAGTGAGACTCTGTCTCAAAAAAAAAAAAAGGAAAATACATATTATTCAATTGCTTTACATGAATCAACTGACACTACTGACTTGGTACTGGTTTTATACTTCATTCGGGTCATAACAGAAGATTTTCTTTGCTACAAAGAGTTACCCGCGCTGGGCACTCTTGCACATAAAATATGGGGAACAGATATCCTCAACAACTTTCAAGATAAATGTGATGAAGTTGGACTGAACTTGGTAAATTTAGTGAGTGTATGTATAGATGGTGCACCTTCCACAACAGGAAAACATGAAGAGTTTATTGCACAGAGAAAAAAAAGTATTAACAGATCCAGATGCTCTCATTTCTTTTCATTGTATCTTGCATCAGCAAAATCCCCTGCTAAAGCTACTACTTTAAGTGACACTTTGCAACAAGTTATAAGTATTGTTAACTATATTTGTGCAAATGCAACAGGGCATCATCAGTTTCGTGACATGCTGAATGAGGAGGTACTCAGCGTGGATTTGCCACATCTCCTATCGCAGGGACAGGTGTTAGCCAAAATTTTATCTCTGCAAGAACAGAGAGTTAAATTTTATGAAGAACAGAACAGCAATGTGAATTGTTGAAAGAAGATTTCTATAGGAATGCACCATTTCTGTGTGATATCATGTCAAATAAAAATGACTTGAATATTTCTTTACAAGGTAAAACTAAGTCTATATATGATATGCGGCAAAAAAATATAAGCATTTCGACAAAAGCTATCTTTTTTCAAAACACTTCTTCAGAAGGAAATTTTGGATGAACATTTTCCCCAGTTGGCAAAGGTCGTTCATGAGCAGGATGATATATGTGAATTATTTGAATACCCAGCTATTACAGACCTATTAACTGGAGAATACAATGAAAGGTTCACTGACTTTGAGAATCCCGACATCCCACTCAGATCAGCATTTCAGCCTCACCTACTTCAGCCTCACCTACTTGATATCACCAAGGCACCTAAAGACTACAGATGGAATTGTTTGAGCTCTCAGTAGATGACATTTTAAAGTCATTGTTTGATGCTAACAAAGATCCAATTGGAATATGGAAAATCACAGAACACCCAGGCCTTCGCAACATGCCCCCAAAATGCTTTCTTGCTTTTCAACCACTTATTGCTGCGAATCTACTACCTAACCCAAATCAAGACGCCCTTAAGGCCGGGCGCAGGGGCTCATGCCTGTAATCCTAGCACTCTGGGAGGCCGAGGTGGGCGGATCGTTTGAGCTCAGGAGTTCGAGACCAGCCTGAGCAAGAGCGAGACCCCATCTCTACTAAAAATAGAAAGAAATTATATGGACAGCTAAAATATATATATAGAAAAAATTAGCCGGGCACGGTGGTGCATGCCTGTAGTCCCAGTTACTCGGGAGGCTGAGGCAGGAGGATCGCTTAAGCCCAGGAGTTGAGGTTGCTGTGAGCTAGGCTGATGCCATGGCATTCTAGCCTGGGCAACAGAGCGAGACTTTGTCTCAAAAAAATAACAAAAAAAATAGTTTTCATTTTTTGAAATTATTAAGTCCATAATAGTTAGATTTTTACAAAATAAGGTATATTTTTATCTGAAGTTTCTTGAATGTGGCCTTATTTGATTACAGCTAAATTAATGGGGCTTCCAACATGAACAGGTCCCCACCCCTGTAATAACCTGACCTTAAAATACATAAGGTCCCCAACTTGATCTAGAGCTTTGATGTAATCCCAACCCAAATCCCACCAAGTTATTCCGTGGCTATCGACACACTGGTTCTCCAGTTTACACGGGAGGCAAAGGACGCAGAATCCCCCACACGAGAGTGGAGGAGGAGCATGGGGTCGGAGCACAGGGATTACCCGACGCAGACTCAACATAAAGCTGCAGCAACCCAGACAGTGTGGCATTGGCAAGAGCATAAAGCTATCGACGGAAGAGAATAGAGTCCAGACATAGGCAAGTGACCTCTGACAAAGGATCGGGGCTGTGAATACAGGAAAGAAAGCCTTTCACCAAACTGCTGAGCAACCCGACAGCCACATACAAAAAAGAAAGAAAGAAAGAAAAAAGAATCTAGGATCTAGGCACAGACCTTATACCCTCCATAAAACTTAACTCAGAATGACTCATTGACCTAAATGTAAAACACAAAACTATAAAGCTTAGAAGATGACGCAGAGGAAACTCTAGAAGACTTTTGGCCACGGTGACTTTCGAGGACAACACCAAACCACGACCCACGAAGGCAGTGCTGGATGCGCTGGCGTCACTATCAGTGTCATCACACTGCAAGTCGTCACGGCGGCGCATTGGGGAAAGTTTTCACTTAGCAATAATCGTGCCTCGGATAAAGCTCCTTGGCTGCGATGCTGCAGCCAGGAGTGGCAAGTGTCACAGAAGGTATTGATGAGGGTGCAGCCCTCGCCAGGGCAGAGGGGACACCAGGGGCCCAGGCAGAGAATGGGGGGCAGGAGACTCAGAGGCCAGAGGCAGGAGCTGGGGTTGTCTGTGCCAAGAGATGGGACTTGCCCAGCGAGGAGGGGACACATCTTACAGGAAGAGGCTGAGCCACTGGGGGCACGTTGGTGCCTCCCCACCCCCACCCCGAGGCACGACAGGGAAGGAGCAGGTTTGGGATAACAAGAGGCAGGAGCTGTCTTAGACCCACGAGATGTGAGGAGACAGACGCCTGGAGTCCGGCATGAGCGCATGGACGGGCACGCTAACGCCCACCGCGGGGAGCGTGTGACTGGGAGACCACCCACCTCTGAAGGTCACCTGGTAACCACACCTGGATCAAGGCGGAGGTGTCCTCAAACCCAGCACCCCGCACTGCTCTGGCCACTCCTTACCAGGAACGGTGCCCCGACTTTCAGAGCACGTGTTTCTGCCTTGTGGGCAGCGTCAAACTTCCCTAAGTGGCGTCGTGCGGTGTGGACTCCTGCGTCTGCGGTGTCAGGGAGGCTGGCCGGTGGCTGGGGTGCACCACCTCCTGCAGCCTTGGGGCAGGCGATGGCACCAGGACAGCAGCAGCTGGCACAGGGGAGGATCTGGAACCGAGCCCTGGGGAGGGGAGGAAGTGGCCGGCTGGAGGGTGAGCTTGTCCGGCTCCTACCGGCAGGCATAGGCCGCGCCCGCTGGCGGAGGCGTCTGACCCCAGCCCGGGGTCAGGGGGAGCCAAGGCTGTTCTCATGCCCTCGACCCCCAGCGACGGGCGGAACAGCCTCAAACCTGAGCTAGGCCTCGGACCTCCCAACCTCCCGAACCACGAGAAACAAACCTGCTGGTCACGAGCCACCCAGCCTGCGCTACTTTGTTGCAGCAACTGGACAGGCTGAGACAGCCGCCGCCCATCCGTCAGGCCTCTGGGAAGGAACGAGAACGCAAACGGCACCTGGTGCTGTCACGAAAACAGTGTTGACCTTGGGGACACCTGGCAGGGTCCTGGAGCCCCCAGACCACACTCTGCAAAGGCTAAGTGGGTGCGTGAGCAGCCTGGACAAGCTGGCGCTGTCCAGTGGGCACGTTCTTACAAATTTAATTCTATTCTCTCCACAACCTTCCCTTATAAGAGACAGACACACAGACTAAGAAAAATGTTTTTATTTTAAATCAAAATACCAAGCAGATACTTGCAAAAGAACATACAAAGCAGAATTCAAACACAGCCCTTCCCCAGGTGCCTCTGAGCACACACAGAGAGGAGTTCTCACTCTCCTGCAGAAACACACCAATCCTGCCTCCGCGGAAAACCAGACCAGGCAGCCACAAAACCCGTGTTTGTAGGTGGTCAAGAGGCTCTTCCCTTCTAGGTCCCGGTCAGGCCCTGAGGGGCAGGACCAGGAGGTCCTGGGACCCTGCAGGGCGCAGGGGGCATGCGCTGGGGACGGGGGTGGTGCCACCAACCTCCTCCCTGCAGCACGTGTGGTTGCCCTGAGGATGGGCCCTTCCCCACGCCGGGCTTGGAGCCCCTGCCGGGAGCAGCCGCCAGCCGGCTGAGAGCGGCTTCACGGAGCACTGGGAAAGGCCCCCAGCCCGGGGTGGGGGCAGAACAGGCCCCCCCTTGCTCTTCAACGGGCAGAAAGAACTGACCCACAGCCCCTTCAAGTTCGACTGAGCAAGCGGCCGGCTGTGAGGGCAGACGCATGTGCGACCCGGACAGAGGGAAGCCGCCAGGAGGTCCCAGGCTCTCAGGCCACAGAGCTGCGTCCGTCACGCGGCCGAGCTGGTGGGTGGGCACAGGGCCCTGCTGACGCACGTGACAGGACCCACACTCGAGTAAAAATGGGTTTAAAAAGGTGTATGTACACAAACAAGTAAACACCGTGCCGAAACCAGCTGACTTTGACAACTGCAAACAGAAACGTAACAGAAAGAAAACAAAAGACAGAAACTCAGTAGCTTGACAAGGGGTGGGGAGCAGGACAGGCCCCGTCACAACAGCGCTGAGGTGGGGCCCAGGGCACCCCAGGGATGGACAGGTGGGCAGCCGGTTCCCTCCAGAGCCGCCGAGTGGGACAGGGCTCCCTCCCACTGCCGGGCGCCCAGGACTGTGGAGGACACCCCCTGCGGGAGGCAGCAGGAGGCTGGGCTTGCTGCCCCCGAGACATCTGGCCCCAGAGGCTCTGGCCTGGAGGGTGGCCCCCTACGTGGTTGTCCTCACGAGACCAACCCAGACTGCAGGCAGCTTGCGGACGGCCCTGCAAGGCGCGTCTGGGCTGCACTTTCCCCAGCTGGCACCCACCACCCTGCCCTGGACGGCCCCTCTTAAATGCCCTGGGCTCTCCCTTGGACCAGGACTACTGGGTATCAGCCAGGAGACCCCCAGGGGGCCTGGGGACTGGGGGCCGTCATGGTGGCCCCACCGGCAGGCTGCACGCAGGGGCCACACTGAGCCTCCCAAGTGCCAAAGGGAAACCCCACAAACCATCCACGCGCCTCTCCTTCTACTCACGCCTCCACCCCAGGACCGAGCCTTAGGGACACCCCCACAGATCTCACACCTAGCAGGGGCCGTCTCGGGAAGGGGCACCACCGAGGACTCCGCACCTGGTCAGGTTCACCACACAGGTTCTGGGCCCACCCCCAGAGCCGACTTGGGAAGCCGAGGCACTCAGCATCGTTTTGGTTGAGAATGCTATAAATCTGACTCTTCCTAGAAGCCTACTAAGCAATTCACTTAAAAACACCTGCAGCACATGTGCAGCGGTGCGTGGACCACGCCTCGTCTGTGCGGCCCCTCAGCCACCTATGCACCTGCCAGGGCGGGGAGGTCGGAGCCCGCCGGGACCTGCACCGAGGCTCCGGAGAGGGCTCCACGCTGGCAGGACGGGGCGCGAGCCACACTAAACCTACAGAAAACTGTGGGAAGAAACCAAATCCATAGGATCCACGGGTTTCCACACTTGGGTGAGGTTCCCAAGACATGTGTAGTAATGTTGCCGGCAGGCTCGGTCCCGAGGGGCTGCAGGTGCAGCGACCGGAGTGTGCGGGGTGGCGGCGGCACCTCTAGCGCCTGCAGGGTCTCGGCGCCGCGGCCCATCCTGCTCCCTGCACCCGCAGCACCCAGGCCGCCTCCTGTCCTCGTCCACCTGGCTCCTGACCACGGCCCAACGTGTAAACAGTATTAATAAGCAACAGATGGAAAAATATATTTCCCAAGAAAAAAGGGGGAGGAAGTTTGGAACTTGGAGACCGATTTTCCAGGTTGCTATCATCGTCCCTTTCTCTCTTGTCTTGATTGGTTTTGGCGATTCCTCTCTTTGGTTCAGCAGCCCACGCAACCCGCCTGCCCACGCCAGCCCTGCGGCCTTGTCGTGCTCCGGCCTGCGGCTGCGGAGAGGCAGCCAGCCCTGTCCGCCCCGGGGGCCTCGCCTCCCACCGGCTACTTCTGCTCGTGGTCCTCTGCCACGGTGGCCACCTCGATGGTGGCCGTGTGCTCCTCAGGCCCCGGGGCAGCCCCCGCAGGCACTGTCACAATCGTGCTGCCCCCAGGCGACGCCTGGGCCACATTCTGCAGGGCGGGGCCCAGGCCGGGCAGGGTGAGCAGCTGCAGCGGGCTGACCACCTTGAACACCGTGCTGCCGTCCTGCACGGCGGCCGTGCTCAGCACCGTGAGGCTGGATGCGTCCGGGTGGATCTCCACGGTGCTGGGGAAGGTGGAGCCCGAGGAGGCCAGGACTGTGTAGCCCCCAAGCAGCGGGGAGGCCGGCGAGCTGGCAGGAGGGGCCTGAGGGGAGCCCTTGCCCAGGACCGTGGAGGGCAGGGTGGACACCACTTTGCCGAGCGGCACGCTGGTGATCGGGGAGACGGGCACGCCCGGGCTGAGCGCGATCTGGGCGGACTGGGTGAGCACCTGCGAGGCCACGGCAGCTGGTCCTGACGTGGCCCGTGCCAGCCGAGGCCGCTTCACTGGGGGTGGAAGGGACACAGGTGTCAGCGTCATGAGCACGTTGCTGAGGTGCTGTGACTTGTGCTTGAGCTCCTTGGCGCGCCGGCGGTGCTCGTCACACTGCTGCTCCAGGGCTGTGGGGACGGGGGACAGCAGTGTCACCGAGGGGGATGGGGAAGGGGCAGACAGCATCACTGTGGGGGATGGGAACAGAGTCACTGCAAGGGACGAGGATAGGGACGGGGACAGTGTCACTGCAGGGGACATGGACACCCACCATCACTGGGTGGCCCTCAGGCCAATGGCCAGCCAGGTGTGCCTGCCTCACACAACACACCCAGGTGGCCACATGGCAGCCACCGCAGGAGAGGTCAGTGGAAGGGCCCTCAGTGGGCTGCTGGGACCCAGCCTGCGTGCGGTGTGGCGGTGCTGCCGGACCTGTCTCGGGCTCTCACATGTCCCAGTCATTATTTTTGCCTAGGAAGTTGCTCTTGTGATACGGTGACATAAAAAGCAGGTCAAAACAGCATCTACAAGTGTGTCGTGAGCACACGCGTGCACACACACGGTAGGTACAGCCCAAGCATGTGGCGAGAGCAGTGCACACGCGTCACAGAGGCAAGCTGGGCTCCGGGTGGTCTCCTCCACTTCCCCATCACTCTCTCTGAAGTGACCACCTGGTGCACCGCAGACAGTCGGTAACGGCAACCCCCACGGCAACGGAGTCTGACACGTCACTCCCCTCGCTGACAGCTGCCTCGCATGGCAGCTGCCAGTCACCCCCTGCCTGGGCTTCCAAGGACAGCTGTGCCCCAGAAGTGTGTGCACGGCAGAGAGGCGACCCCATGGGCGCGGCGGGCATACCTGCTAGGTCCCGGGCATACTGCTCCCGCGAGCGGTCCATCTGGCACTTGTGGCTGGCCAGCACCTTCTTCACCAGGTCCAGCATGCCGAAGTTCTGCACGATGTTGTTGAGCAGCACGGCGTCTGAGGGGACACGAGCACCCGCTGAGGACCCTGGGACTGGCCCCAGCTGGCCACGGGGGTCCGCACTCAGCAGACGTCTGAGGAGCAGGCACGGCAACCTCCCCCCCACCAGACGCTCAGCCTCGGCCTCCACCCCAGGCACGCAGAGGGGACTGAGTGCCCCACGCTGGCCACGCTGTCTGCCTTGGCTGGAAGGAGCCCCTCACCTCGGAGCTGCAGGGGGGGGTCCTGGACCCGCCGCTGCAGGCCCCTCATGGTCTCCGTCAGCTCCTGGTGGAACTCCTGCACGACCTCGTCCAGCAGCCCAGCATCCTTCAGACCCCGCCAGAAGGCAAACGTGTCATCTGCGGGGGAAGGAAGGGCTCGGTGGGCAGGAAGAGCATCGCCTCACAGGGCAGCCACCATGGGGAGAGCAGGGGACGGCAGAGGACACCACCTGGGGGTCGCAATGCACCCAGCCACGTCACAGCACCCCAAGTCCAGTAGGCAGGCCACGGGGCTGGGCTGGGAGCACCCCGGAAGATAGCAGCCCAGCCCCAGCTGGCTCCCGAGCCCGTGTGGCCCGCGGCGGGCACGAACCCTACTGCCCAGCCCTGCACCCGTGAGAGGCCCGCAGGGGACCCTGTACCTCCAATGGCCGCCGTCCAGTCGCCAGGGTCCTCACACGTCTCGATGGTGATGGTCGCAGGAGACCCGTTCACTGCGGCCGAGACGGAAGTCGGGTGAGCGCCGCTGCGGACGCAAGTCCACACCCCCCTCTGCCAGCCCCTGGCGCGCACACCCCTCCTTCCCACAGCTCTCGCCCAGGCAGCCAGCGCAGCGTGGGCTCGCAGGGCAGAAGCCGGGGCTTGGCCCACGTCTGGGGGTCAGACAGACCAGGGGAGAACCGGGAACCACCCCTCGCCATCGCTGTTCTCAACCACTCTCCACCTTCCTCCTCCTGTCGTGTTCGCGACTCCACCCAGCACACCTTGCGATCGTGGGGCGAGGCGGGCAACCTCCTCGCCCACCTACGAGCGCCTGGGCCACTCACGGTTGGCTCTGCCGCCCGGTTCCCCGCCCTGTGTCTTTACTCCACGTTCCCTGACGCCGTTGTCAATCTCAGCACCCAAACATGCCCATTTTTCTAAATCGGAAGAGGTGGGACTTTGGGAGAAACACCAACTATCTGTCGTTTCTGGTGGCAAAAACCCGCCATTGCTGGCGCCACGGACACCTGGGGCTCTGAGCTCCGGCCTGGCCGAGACACACCTGCCACAGGTCGCAGCCTGGGGTGTTTTGCTCTCACGCTGCCTTTTCCACACGCCTCCAGGATGTGGTGGGGAGTGTTGTCACATACTTGGCATTTGGGGCAGGAAGGACTGGTTTTCATAGTTGGGGCGGATACACAATCTTTTACCGACTACACAATAGCCAGGTCATAGGTCCTTAGAGATTCCAGGCGGAAGGAAACAAAAGCTCAGAAGAGCTAACCCTGAACCTGACTCTGCCTCTCCCAGGCCGAGCGGGCGCTGAATGGAGGGCTCAGGGGCTCCGTCCTTGCTGGGGAGAAGGTACGAACCAGGCTGGTCTGTCTGTGTCGGTCACTGGGGCAGCCACCAGCAGGGCACAGACGGGAGGCTGGGCCTCGGTCCCCCCATCGACCCTGGCCCACCGGGAGCGCCTGGCCAGCCCCACCCCACGCACCCAGGCTGGGCTCTGGTGCAGAGAGCGCTGACCCCCCACCTCCCCGATGGCTGCAAACCTTAACCACCAACCGAGGACGGGGCCAACAGAGGTCAGCCCGACACAGCAACACAGAGTCCTGCTCCCCTCAGGACGCAGCTCCGCGAGCTACCGCCTGCTCTGGCCAGGCACACGGAAGGCCTGGGGTGCAGGGTACGGCCTCCCTGCCACCCGGCCTCACCCTCCCTCTCAAACATGGGTCAAAGGCCTCCACTGGTCACCGTCTGGGCCAGTGACAAGGACGTCCCTGGTCACACACAAGCACACTCCAGCCCACACTGCAGAGGGACAGTTTGGGGACAATGCAAGTGACGTTTCTGGGAACACGACACTGCCAAAAATCACGTGATGACATGGCCAGAGAACTCAGGACCTAATTTCACTCTAACTTCCATTCTTAGAAGACTTTCTCTATTCACAAAGCTGGAAAGGATTCCAAAGATATTTACTCTTTCTACAACTCAGAGCCACAGATGCCACCATGGAAGAACATCATCACCCAAAAATCCAGGCAGCAGGGACACCTGTAGCAGGACGCCCAGCACAGCAGGTTGGAAGGACGACACGCAGATCCACAGCCACCAAGCAAGGGGGGAAGCGGCTGCCGATTTGGGGCAGGCGAGGGGACGAGGGGGTGGGGTCCAGGGTCCCATACTGCTCCTGCGCCTTCTGCACATGTCATCATCAGAGCAGACGCGCCTTAGAAAGACCCAAACTTCACCTTTCCTGTCTCTGAAAATAGCAACGCAGCGGCTCCCTTTGTGAGGAGGGCAGAGGCTGAGCCCCCCTCGCCAGGGCAGCATGAGCCACGTGACCCGTGAGGGCGGCCCTGCGCACCTACCGTCGGCCGCCGCGGGCGTGAGCGGGATGTACTCAGCAGAGGCCGGGCTGCTCAGGGACACGCGGGCTCCCGAGAGGTCGATCTTGGTGCTGCGGCAGGTGTTGGAGCAGACCTTGTCGTGCTGGTAGAAGTCGAGCTCCCCGGAGTCCATGATCTTCCTGGGGCATAGAACAGAGGACCGGGGGGTCCAGGTGAGGTCACGGCTCCAGAACTACCACCTGCGTGGGCAGGTCCCAGCAGAGGTGCTGCCCAGGTGGGCTCTGTGAGGCAGAGGTGGGCTCCACGAGGCAGGGCTGGGCTCTGCTCTGCTCTGAGCACGGCTCTGAGCACGGGAACCGCAGATGCCCAGGTGTTAGGGGGCGACCCCGCCTGGAGGTCCCAGGTCGCAGCCCAGCCTGCCTTGATGAGCTGCCTCAACCCATGACAGGAGGGTCAGAGGCTCCAGCCTCACTCGGCCCTTGGGCAGAGCTGACCTCGGGCATCTGCTGGGCTGGCGCCTGTGCGAGCGGCTCCTCCACTGGTCTCCACAGCCACGCCACCAGCACCTTCTAGGAATCAGAGGCTCTGCAGCACGGAGCCACCGCCTGGGCAAGGACCAAGGCCAGCGCTCCGGAGGCCCCAGACCCCGACACGGAGCAGAGGCCTTGCTCAGGAAGCGTGGCGGAGGCCAGGCCCACCGGCCACCCTGTCCTTGGGGCGTCTGCACCCTCCAGACACACAGATGTAGGCTGTGGTTCACAGGGACAAAGAGAGCAACTGTACACACCACTTGTATACGTCAGGAAAAAGTGATGACAAGGACAAAATAGACAACAACATAAAAGGCCACGCTAAGAGATTAAACGTGATGCCTACACCTATCTGTTGCACAAATGCCAGATTATACCCTTAGCCTTCTTTTTTTTTTTTTTTTTAAGAAAGAGTCTCACTCTGTCACCCAGGCTAGAGTGTCGTGGCGTCAGCGTACCTCACAGCAACCTCAAACTCCTGGGCTCCAGTGAACCTCCGGCCTCAGCCTCCTGAGCAGCTGGGACTATAGGCGTGTGCCACTGTGCCCGGCTAATTTTTTCTATTTTTAGTTGTTTTGGCTAATTGCTTTTTATTTATAGTAGAGACGGGGTCTTGCTCTTGCTCAGGCTGGTCTTGAACTCCTGACCTCAACTGATCCTCCCGCCTCGGCCTCCCAGAGTGCTGGGATTACAGGTGTGAGCCACCATGCCCGGCAACCCTTAACCTTCTAACAGTGAAATAGCCGCAAGTGCTCCAGGTAAAAACTTGGTGGAAACTAAAACGTGTCTGTGTTGGCAGGGATGTGGGGAGGTGCAGCCACCTGGGAGGTCATTAGCACTCACATCTAAAATGGGCCTCGTCTTCAAAATCCCAAAAGCAAATGAAAAAGCAACGGCTGCTGTGTCCCCTTCCACCGGGAAGGGCCGCCTGGCGCCATGGCCGCCACCGGGCTGCAGGGGCGCCCGCAACACCCACCTGAGCATGATGCCGTTCATGCGGATGGCTCTCTTCCAGTCCTTCAGAGTGGACTTCCCCGCCAGGTGCACAAACTCCTTCGGGCTGATCACGTGCTCATCGTACTGCGGAGAGAGCACAGCAGTGCGGTCAGGCTCGCGAGGCAGGCGGGGCTCGCCCTCCTCTCCTGCCCGACCCCCGCAGAGCACCAGGCAGAACAAGGACCTGCCCCTTGACGCAGCGGCTGCCGTGCAGCACGGCTGTGGCCTCTGACGCGAGTGCTGCCCTCGCTGCGACGGGCCCAGCAGGGCAGGGTCAGCTGGTTTGAAGGCATGTGGCCCTCTCTTCTCAGCAAACCTCTTCTGTGCTACCTATTCCATAATAACACGTATGTATACGACACCCTAACATGGCAAAGGACACCAGCACGCAGCCTGAGCTGTGACGGACCCCTTGGTCTGGCCCAGCCCCCCGACACCGCCGTCCCCTGTGCAGGAAGCACACGGCACCTGCTCCCACGCTGGTGCACACGTCTGTCTCAAAGCCAGGGGCCACGACTCACGTGGCTCTGGGGCTGCCGAGCTTCACCCCAGCTGGTGCTCAGAGCCTGAGAAGGAAAAATATCCTGTCGTCTTGGTAAAAAAGTAATTATTGGAACCAAAGAATGAAAAAACTGTGGTTACTCAGAAAACAAGCAGGCTGGGGAAGGGAGGTCTCAGTAGCGGACGCCAGGACAGGGCACTGCCAAGCCCAGGCCAGTCTGTGGGGCGCCGGCACGCCCACTCTCACGACACCCACACCACGGGCAGGACACAGAGCCTTGCAGGTGCCTGGCCTTGCACAGCTGCTCAGGGAGCCAGATGGACGCACAGGCAGTTGGAGTCTGGCAGACCAAGCCCAGCAGGAAGCCCCAGCTGGTGGCCCTGACTGAGGCCCCTCCTGGCCACCACCACTGCCCACCATAGCTCACACCCGGGTCACCTGGCTGCACTGGACAGGCGTTCCCACTGCAGGTCTGGGGCCGGCCCTGCCGGCCCTTCCAGCACTGCCTTCCTCCGTCTCGCCTTCCTCGGGGCTGCCGGCTCCTCCCTCCGGGCTCCCTGTGGCGGGGGAGCTGCGTGCTCCTCTCCTTAGGGGCCCCCAGCCTTGAGCATCTCTGGCTCCGCTGGGCCGTCTGAGCCCAGAGCTGACGTGGCCTCCCCTGAGTGCTGCTGCTGCTGCCGCCTGGCCCCACAGTGCACCTTTAGAAGCCCCCGAGACGCCACTCTGGGCGCACAGCATCAACCACTAGATGTACCGTCGTTTCTCCACCCTGACCCCCAGGCCTTTTGCACCTCAGCCTGAAATGCGTATTCGGAACATCTTTTAGTGACGACATGCTGGCAGCAAACTCAGTCTTGTCTGAAAATGTCTTCATCTCGGCCTAATTCTTGTCTGTTTTCAGAGACAGGGTCTTGCTGTTGCCAGGTGCAGTGCAGTGGCAAGACCACAGCTCGCTGCCGCCCCGGGCTCCACCACCCAGTCTGAGCACCCGCGGTGACACTGGCCTCCCCATTCCCACCAGGCTTTGCAGCTGGTGTTCTAACGTAAGAGCTGACCGCGCTACACAGTTACTCAAGGTAAATAACTGATGTCAAATATACTGCAATAAACACGACCCCGTAGATTTTATTTCACTTGAGTTAAAATTCATGAGTATGGTTATTTATGTTGATGTTAAACTGTTCCGGATGGAGGTGGTGTGGTCTTTTCATCCAGCCTGGGCCTCGTTAGGGCTCTTGCACTGTGGACTCTGTCTCTCCTTGGTCATGAGAGTTCCTAGCCTCTCCCTCTTCTCCCCCCAGAACCTAAACATGGGTTAGACTTTCTCATGCTCCTATTTTTCTTCTTTTTATTTCTGTGGAATATATTCTGAATGGTTTTTTTTTTTGTTTTTTTTTCTTTTACTTTTTTTTTTTTTGAGATAGAGTCTCACTCTGTTTCCCGGACTAGAGTGCCGTGGCATCAGCCTAGCTCACAGCAACCTCAAACTCCTGGGCTCAAGCAATCCTTCTGCCTCAGTCTCCCAAGTAGCTGGGACTACAGCATGTGCCACCATGCCCGGCTAATTTTTTATATATATATTTTTAGTTGACCAGATAATTTCTATTTTTCAGTAGAGATGGGGGTCTCACTCTTGCTCACGCTGGTCTCGAACTCCTGACCTTGAGTGATCCTCCTGCCTTGGCCTCCCAGAATGCTAGGATTACAGGCGTGAGCCACCGCGCCCAGCCCTGAATGATTTCTTTAATTCTATCTTCCATTTCACTAATTATCTCTTCAGCTATGTCTCATCTGCTATAAGAGACCTAGCCACTAAACGCTTAATTTTATTTTTTGTGGGTTTTTTTTTTTTTTTTTTTGAGATAGTCTCACTCTGTTGCCCAGGCTAGAGTGCCGTGGCATCAGCCTAGCTCACAGCAACCTCAAACTCCTGGGCTCAAGCGATCCTCCTACCTCAGCCTCCCGAGTAGCTGGGACTACAGGTGTGCGCCACCATGCCTGGCTAATTTTTCTATTTTTAGTAGAGATGGGGTCTCACTATGTTGCCCAGGAAGATTTTAAACTCCCGAGTTCAAGTGATCCTCCCACCTCGGCCTCCAAGTGCTAGGATTACAGGTGTGAGCCACCGTACTCAGCCTAAATGTTTAATTTTAATCCTATTTTTCCAGTTGTGTTTCTATAAAATCTGCTATGTTTTTACTCATGTTATTTCTTTTTCTTTTTTTTTTTTTTTGAGACAGAGTCTCACTCTGTTGCCCAGGCTAGAGTGAGTGCCGTGGCGTCAGCCTAGCTCACAGCAACCTCAAACTCCTGAGCTCAAGGGATCCTCCTGTCTCAGCCTCCCGAGTAGCTGGGACTACAGGCATGCACCACCATGCCCGGCTAATTTTTTCTATATATATTTTTAGCTGTCCATATAATTTTTCTATTTTTAGTAGAGACGGGGTCTTGCTCTTGTTCAGGCTGGTCTCGAACTCCTGAGCTCAAACGATCCGCCCACCTCGGCCTCCCAGAGTGCTAGGATTACAGGCGTGAGCCACCACGCCCGGCCTCATGTTATTTCTTAACATAAATTATATGTAATTATTTTATACCCCATGTCTAAAAATGCCAACCCCTGAGCTGTTTCTGTGGGCCGACTCTGCTGTCTGCTGCTTCTGCCTGTTCTCACCTGGGGACTGTTTTCCTGTATGTCCAGCATTTTTTGTTTCACTCTGAGCTGTTACCTTCCTTGGAAATTTGTGGAAATTACTTGAAACCTGAGATAAAGGTGAATTCTTCCAAAAAGAATTCCCTTACCTGCACGCACTTCACGTTGATACCAGGACACACAAACTTTCTCCAGATGAGGTTGGCTCTGCTGTCCCCGCAGGTGATGGGGTACACGATCTCAGCCTCCAGGTTCTCCCCCTCTTCAGCCATCTTCACTTCTCACAGGCACGTGGAGAGGAAAGCGCAAAGGCAGAAAGTCAGTCATGACCTCTGCAAGCACTTCCCCAACAGAAAACAGCTACCAATCTGGGAACCAAAACGAAAGCCCAGGAAGGCCCGAGAGAGAACCACGGCGGGAGGGTGTTCTCCACAGCCCAAACAGACCTCACTGCGAACATTAATGTAGTTCCATTAAACTGTGGTTCAACTGAAGAGCCAGTTAAAGAAATAAAACCAGATTTACTTGAAACAACTGTAGGAAAATGTAAGGTTTTAAAGATTCTAGGGCCTTTAACCGTGAGCAACAGAAAAATACCAAAGGTGTTATAAAGAACTTCTACCACCACTCCCCGAGAGTTACGACGGACAGGCGTGTGAAAGACAACAGGGAGAGACAGCGAGAAGGAAACAGAATCCCCGAGGAGAGCGGGCTGCGAGACCCGGGGCTGAGCCCTCTGCGCTCGCACCAGCTCCAGGCGAGACGGAGGTGCCGGCAGACGCAGGACAGGCCCTACCTAACACGGCTTCCTTGAGCTGTGAGGAGGCTGTGAAGGCGGCGGCGGCGGCTGCTGCGGCATTTTCCGTCTCCATGCTGTCTTCCGCCAGGTCGCCCCTGTGGACGGTGGAAGAGAGAGGACATCAGGGTCCCTGAGCAAGACACCTGCAGGACACGGTGCCCTTCGCGCACTTCCGCCAAGGACGCCGCTCGCTGTGGATCTTCTGTCACACTGTCCTAATGTACCCAGCAATGGCAGAGGCATGAAGTCAGGGGGCTGCGCGCTGACGGCTCTGCGCTGTGCCCTCACGCCAGCGCAGGCTCCCGCTGTGTCCACGGCCCCGTCGCTGGTGCCAGAGCGGCACCTGGCACACACAACCCACACGCCAGGGCTGTGGACGCAAAGACTGCTCACGCGGGAGTTCTACACGTCCCTTTCTGTCTTTGATAAAGCTTTTTATTTCCCTTATATGGTTATAGAAACTATCAGAAAATATAAAATTTTAGACCACCCGCTAGGCCCAGCAGCACTGGCCGGGGCCAGAATATCTTAAGGAATGACAAACATCGGTCACTTTAAGCCACCAAGTTTCGTGGTGCTTTGTGCGCAGCAAACAGGCTCCTACAGGAGGGGGCCAGAGCGGGTGTGCCCTCACCCTGGCGCCGCCTCCGGCTGGAGGGGCAGAGGCTGGAGGGGCAAAGCAGGAGACACGCGGGCTGCAGGCAGAGACTCCGTGCTGTGGGGCAGGACCCTACAGCACAGGGGTGACAAAGGAGGAAACATCGTTGGTGAATTTGTGGATCTCCTCAGGGAAATTTCGGGCAGAAGGCACAAAGTGCCAACTGGCTTCTCTGAAGTTGGATAATTGTTCTCTTGAACAAAAATCTCCAGGGACTGAAGGGGATTGGACTGTGTCACATCTCCCATTCTCAGGCGGCAAGACCCTCACAGGAGACACGGCCTCAGGGCAAAGACCACGGCTTGTGGCTGTGAGACCTTCAAGCCTGGGCAAGTTCTGAGGCCACGTCCAGCCAAAGGGCTCCTGGGAATCTGCAGGCCCCTCAACGGCTGGGCACGGTGGCTTCTGAACAGGACCCCTGCCCGCTGCCCGCCCGTCTTGCTGCCACTGCACCGTGGGCGCACGGGGGGCCGCCTAGTTCACAGGTCTCTGCACCAGCGGTCGGCACCTCCGACCAGCCTCAGCCCACCCAGACATGAGGCCATGTGAGGCCAGGCCTTGGGCCAGGCGCCACTCACGGCTGAGACGCACAAGGTCCAGGAAGAAGTGAGAGGCGGACTGGCCAGGCCAGAGGACAGGCTGCCGCCAACACAGAAATGGCCACAATACTCTGTAACTTCCTGCCAAGGGGCAGAGTCTCAGTTTCACCCCCGAGCCTGCGCTCAGTCCCGGGACTGGCCTCAGTCCACAGGACACGTGCAAATGGTGCATTTTTCTATGGAGTCCTGAGACTGTCAGGTGAGGACGTGCAGGCCACCAGTGGCGGATGAGACCTCACTGACAGAGGTGACACGTCCCAGCAGAGGCCGCCAGCTGTCCCCTCCAGACAGGGAGAAAGTCAGTGATAGGCTGAGGTTAGCGAGAAGCTGCCACACCTAAGACACGGCCAAGACCGGGAGTCAGGAAGAGCGTCCCAGCCCAGGGGCCGGGCCCCTCAAGGGGGCCAGAGTGACGGCCCCTCGCGCAGCGCGCCCTCGTGGCACCCCAGGGGGCAGGGGATGCCGTTCACAGCAGGAGCCTCACGGCCACCTCCTAGCAGCCCCGCCTACGGGCCAGCAAAAGGAAGCTGGCAGTTTGGGCAAAGGTGAGCCTTTTGCCAACTAGTATTCGACGTGGACAGCTGGTACGAGAGCTGAGGAAGAAACTCAGTTTCACGCGGAATGTCAAGAGAAGCACTGGCCCTTCCGCTTCATTTCCGGAAAAACGGCTCCCAGCCATCCCTGCTGCTCCCTCTCGTCAGAAGGGAAACTACCACGTATTTCGGGAAAGGAAACCACGTGGCCACGCTGATGCAGGAGAGGCGGCGTCCTACCAAAGTCCGCACCGGAGCCTCCCGGCCGACACGCGTTTGTTTCCCTCACACTCTGCACTCACAGGGACACTGTGTCCCGTCTCAGAAGTAAAGGAAACCTAAGCTCACCCAGACGTGAGTCCACGCCAGCCACGCCAGGGCGAGCCCGCCCCGCCCCACTCGGCCCCAGCAGCACCGCGGCCCAGGCCTTACCCGTGAGGAGCCAAGTTGGTCGTCACCAGCACCGTCTTCACCCCCTCCACGTTACTGCCATCGCCCGCGGTGTCCGGAGTTGTCACGACCACCACCTCCTCCATGTGCACGCTCACGTCTGGGGTGGCCATGGCGCAGCTGGGGAGCTGCCTGGGACCAGCAGCGTCGCTCCCCAGGGCCTGCGTCCTGCAGAGACGAGGCGGGCACTGCGTTACAGGACATCCCCCGACGGCTCTTCATCTCCAAAGACCCATCTGCAAGCCCCAGCCACTCCTTTCTGGCAGGAAATCACAGCCACAGAAGGGCTACCCCAGGGTTCTGGTTCTCGGGTGGCAGAAGCACAACTCTCCCGTCCTTGTCACTGGATGGACGCAGAGCCGCTTGCGCCAGACAGGCCTGCAAGCCCCGCAGGAGCACAGCGGGAGGACGGGCATGGGCCTGGAATTGAAGCACAGCGTCCCTGAAGGTGAGTCCTGGCTGACACCACCGCCCTCTGTGCCTCAACGCAGAGCAGCCCAAATCCCTGACCAGGTACCAGGTGCAGGTAGAAAGCACTCCCAGAGAAGTCTTCTCTCTGGTCTGGGGAAAGGGACAGGAAACCCATAAAAAGCAGACAGCGAGGGCAGATGCCTTGGTTCCTTCCATTATTGCGTTGTCTTTGCTGGCTCTGCCTGCAGGGAGCGTGAGCCCTGCTGAAACCCTGTGAATGGCGGCAGCGCCCAGCAGGCACCTAACGCTTGGGGGGACGGGGGCCTTCCTCCTGACTGGGGGGACAAGGGCCTTCCTCCTGACTGGGGGGACGGGGGCCTTCCTCCCGACTGGAGGAACGGTGGCCCCAAGAGCACAGGGGTCCCCGTTGTTCTTGCTGCCCATCCTCTATGCTCGTCCCTGAGTAGGCTCCGTCCCGAGTGCCACGGCACAGAAGGGACCTGGGAGCCCCAGTGCAGGGAGGTGGTGAGAGGAGGGTGCGGACTGGGCTGCACGCAGCTGTGCGGGAATGCCTAGGTCGTCCCACAACGGTCCAGGTGTGGACCTGACCCTACATGGCAAACCAAAGAGAACTGACCTAAGGCTAGACCAGCGCTCAGGTCTCACACTGGCCCCGAACGGTGGCTAAGGGACACGTCTGCAAAGGCGCCGACACCGAACTGGCCTGTGAACGCGGCCACAGGAGAGGAGTTCAAAACTTGCCCCGAACCTGACGGGCCGATGTCCTGCTGTCACAAAAACGTCTCCATTCTCGGTGAGACTACAAGTCCCAGAGTCTGGTAACATCGTACCCAAAGTCATCCAGAACGTGACCTAATAGGACGTGACACGCAGAGAGCCAGGACGTCTGCTTAGTTCTCTGGGCAAACAACCATCAGGAGATGCCCCTTACAGTAGCTACCACACCAGTTCCCAAAAGTAAAGCCAAACCTTCCTGAACCAAAGGGAAAAAAAGTCTCGGTACAGAAAACAGAAGTTACAACCAAATGGAAATTTGAGTTTAAAAATATAATAACTAAAATGAAAAATTAAGGGGATGGGCTCCATAGCAGAATGGAGCTGACAGAGGGGAAGTCGGCGAACACAAACAGCAACAGAATCACCCAATCTGAGCAGAAAAAAGATCAGGACACCAAACGAACAGAGCTCCAGGGAACGCACGCCAGGTTCACAAGCCGAGCATTTGCGCACTGGAGCTCCAGAAGGAGAGATAAAAAAAGTTTTAAGCTGAAAACATATTTGAAGAAATAGGCCAGGCGAGGTGGCTCACACCTGTAATCCCAGCACGCTGGGAGGCCGAGGCAGGAAGATCGCTTGAGCTCAGGAGTTCGAGACCAGCCTGGGCAACAGCAAGATCCCATCTCTACCAAAAATAGAAAAATTAGCTGGGTGTGGTGTGGTGACGCATGCCTGCAGTCCCAGCTACTCGGGAGGTTGAGGCAGGAGGATCGCTTGAGCCCAGGAGTCTGAGGCTGCAGTGATTCTGTGATGACGCCACTGCACTCTAGCTGGGGCAATAGAGCAAGACTCTGTCTCAAAAAAGAAAAAAAAAAATGAAGAAGAAATAAAATAATAGCTGGGCTGGTCCAATGGCAGTGGGTTATCAGAATTTATTAACAGGAGTGTTACTAAAGTTGGTATACACTGCACCTCCCCCCCACTAAATTTGACAGGCAAAAAAAAAAGAAATACTAGCTGAACACTTCCCAAATTCAGTGAAAGACATAAATACACATTCAATGGGCCTGGCAAACCTCAAACGTGATAAGCTCAAAGAAACCCATGCCCAAATCATAATCAAATTGCTGAAAACCAAAAACAAAGTTAAAAAAAAAAAAATCTGGAAGCAGTCAGATAAAGAAGTGTGCATGGCCTACGTGGAAACAACTCACTGACTGGAATTCTCACCAAACCACAGAAGCCAGAAGGCAAGGAAACATTTTTAATGCGCTGAAAGCAAACTGACTGTTAATCTAGGATTCTACAACCAGTGAAAAGGCCCTTTAGAAGTGAAAGCAGGCCGGGCGCGGTGGCTCACGCCTGTAATCCTAGCACTCTGGGAGGCCGAGGTGGGCGGATCGTTTGAGCTCAGGAGTTCGAGACCAGCCTGAGCAAGAGCGAGACCCCATCTCTACTAAAAATAGAAAGAAATTATATGGACAGCTAAAAATATATATATAGAAAAAATTAGCCAGGCATGGTGGCACATGCCTGTAGTCCCAGCTACTCGGGAGGCTGAGACAGGAGGATTGCTTAAGCCCAGGAGTTTGAGGTTGCTGTGAGCTATGCTGACGCCACGGCCCTCACTCTAGCCTGGGCAACAGAGTGAGACTCTGTCTCAAAAAAAAAAAAAAAAAAAGAAGTGAAAGCAAAGTATCAGGTCTGAATGGGGAAAAGAAAAAAGAAATGAAAGCAAAATAAAGACATTTTCAGATGACGGAGAATTAAGAGAATCGGTCACAAACAGACCTGCTGGAAAAGAAATGTGAATGGAAGTTCTTCAGACAGAAGGAAATCGGCCCAGAGGGACACCCGGAACAGCACCCGGACGGGGACGTGACAAGCTGCTCTCCCCTGGTGTTCTTCACGTGTGCGCCACAGCTGAGCTCCCAGCACCGTCCGGGGTTTCGGTGCACACGTGCAGACACATGGCAGCCCCAAGCCAGAAGGCAGGGGCTACGCGGTGCGGCTGCTTCCACATTTCACGGGAAGTCGAGGGACATCGTTCTAAGGAGGCCGGAAAAAACGAAGTTCCTTAAGAGGCGAATGGACAGACCGTTCGTTTACATTCCGGACCACGGAACGGCATGCAGAGATGAGAAGGGATGAGCGATCGGGCCGTGAAGAGACGTGCAAGAACGCCTAGTGCGCATCGCTCAGTGACAGGGGCCGACCTGAAGAGGCTGCAGGGCGTGATCCGCTCCACGACGCTGGAAAAGGCGCAACCCCAGAGACGGCAAAAGATCAGTGGCTGCCAGGCTTACGGTGAGGGAGGGAGGGACAGGCATCAGGGCAGGGAAACCGTCCAAGACGAAGGCACGACAGTGGATACGTGTCATTATGCGTTTTCCAAACCCACAGAACGCAGAACACCAGCAGGGAGTCGTGGTGGGAGAGGCCTTTGGGGTGACGGCCCCAGTGCAGGTCGTGGATGGGGAAGCGCCCCTCGGCGGGAAGGTGGGGGGGGGGAGGCCGAGGGAGAGCGCGTGGAGCTCGTGCACTCTCAGCTCGGTTTTGCTGGGAACCTACAACTTGTCTACAGAATAAAGTCTGTCAATTTTTAAAAATTAAGTGTGTGTATTACAGTGGGCCAAATGGAGAATGAAAATACAAGCTACAGGCTGGAAGAAAACATTTGCAAATCACATATCCCACAGAGAACCTGCGCCCAGAACGTGCAAACAGGAACAGTAAGAAAACAAACCACCCAGTTTTAAAAACGGACAAAAGACTTGAACAGACACTTCACCAAAGACGACACGCGGACGGGAAATAAGCACGTGAAAAGACGGTCGACGCCACTAGCCCGTCCAGCCGTCGACACGCGCAGGCACAGCGTGAAAGAGCCGCGACGAGGAGCTGACGCTGCAGAGCGCCACGACGGTGTGAAGCGGACAGTCGCATTCGCCCTGCTCAGGACGGAAAGTGGCACAACCGCTCTGGACAGCCCGGGAGGTTTCTTACGAAGTCAAACTTACTCTCCCCCCAAGACCCAGCAATCCCACTCCTAAACATCCACCCTGGAGGAATAAAAACCGGTGTCCACTTGAAAGCTTGTACACAAATTTTTATGGTGGCTTTATTCGTAACTGACAAAAACTGGAAAGAATCCGAGTCCCTCACCAGGAGGACGGAGAAAGCAGCCGCGGTACACGCGTGCACCACGTCACTGCTCCACACGAAGCAACACACCACGGACGCCTGGATGCGTTTCCGGAGGGCATGCTGAGTGAGAACAGCCAGTCCCGAAGGTTGCACACCGCGAGAGTCCTTACATGCTCTCTGCAAAAAGACAAAGCTGTGAGACGGACAACACATCGAGGACGGCAGGGTCAGGGAGGAGGGTGTGACTACAAAAGGAGCACAGGGACGTTTCTGGACAGACTGTTCTCCATTCTCATTGTGGGGGCAGTTACATGAATCTCCGTGTTAAAATTCACAGAGCTGTATACTAGAAAAAAAGTTTATTTCACTGTTTGTAAATCTTTAAAAAAAAAATCAAACTGGCCACAAAAAAAAAAAAAAAAAGCTATCGCACCCTTGCATACAGTCAACTGACTTTCAACAAGCGTGATGTGACCATTTGACAGGGGAAGGACAGTCTTCTCAAAATGCAGGGCTGGGCCGGGCATGGTGGCTCACATCTGTAATCCCAGCACTTTGGGAGGCCGAGGCCGGAGGATTGCTTGAAGCCAGGAGTTTGAGACCAGCTTGAGCACAAGTGAGACCCTGCTTCTACAAAAAAAGAAAAATTCGCTGGGCATGGTGGCGCGTGCCTGTAGTAACAGCTGCTAGGGAGGCTGAGGCAGGAGGATCGCTGGAGTCTAGGAGTTGGAGGCTGCAATGAGCTATGATGACACCACGGCACTCCAGCCTGGGCCACAGAGCGAGACTTTGTCTCAAAGGAAAAAAAAAAATGGTGCTAGACAACTGGACATCCACATGCAGAAGAACAAAGCTGAGCTCTTATCTTACATCACATACAAAAATTAATTCAAAATGGATCAAAGACAGAAACCTAAGAGCTAAAAGTATAAAATGCTTAAAAGATAACAGAGGGGAAATCTTTATGACATTGGATTTGGCAATGATTTCTTGGATGACACCAGAAACATAGGCAACAGAAGAAAAATCAGATAATTTGGACTTCATCAAAATTTAAAACTCTTATGCACTAAGGACACTATTAGGAGAGTGAAAACCCCCCAGAGAATGGGAGGAAATATTTACAAATCATATATTTGGTGGGGGGTTAATTCCAGAAGGTATAAAGAATTCCCAAAACAAGAACAACAAAATAACCCAACTTAAAACATGGGCAAAAGACTGAGAATAGACATTTCTGAAGGAATATACAGCTGGCCAATGAAAACATGAAAAGATGTTCCACATCACTGGCCCGTGGGGAGATGCAAATTATAACCACAGTGAGAAACCACCTCACACCCACTGGGATGTGACAATAACAAGTTGTGTTGAGGATGTAAAGAAAGTGGAACCCATGTACGCTTAGTAGAAAAGTAAAATGATGCAGCCACTGTGGAAACAGCACAGCAGTTCCTCAAAAAGTTAACCTTAGAATTGCTACGCGATCCAGCAACCCTACTTCTAGGTATGGACCCAGAGAACGGAAAGCAGGGACTAGAGCAGACACCAGTACACCAGCGTCGGCAACAGCACCGTCCACAAGAGCCAAAGCGGAAACACCCACACGCCCACCAGCAGACGGGTAAGCAGAACACAACGCGTGTAAGCAACGGAGTACTATTCAGCCTTAAAAAGGAATAAAATCCCGACACCTGCTGCGACACGCATGAACACTGAAAACGTGCTAAGTGAGAGAGACCAGACACAAGAGGACAGATGCTGTATGATCCCACTTACGCGAATTACCCAGAACAGGCAAAGTCATAGAGACGGGAGGCAGAACAGCGGTTACCAGGGGCCGGGGGAGGCAGAATGGGGACTCATTCTGTAACAAGCGTAGGATTTCCGTCTGGGCTGACGAAAATGTTCTGGAAATGCACAGCAGCAATAGTTGCACAGCACCGTGAATGTGTGTACTACTACTGAATTGTACTCTTAAAAAGAGTTAAAATGGGCTGGGCATGGTGGCTCACACCTGCAATCCTAGCACTTTGGGAGGCTAAGGCAGAGCTTACTTGAGGCCAGGAGTTCAAGACGAGCCTGAGCAAGAGCAAAACCCATCTCTACAAAAAACAGAAAAATCAGCGGGGTGTGGTGGTGTGTCTGAGGCAGGAGGGTCCACGAGCCCAGGAGTGTGAGTGAGGCTGCAGCTATGAGCATGCCACGGCACTCTAGCCCAGGCAATGGAGTGAGACCATCGCAAAAAAGAAAAAAAAAAAAAAGGTTAAAATGGGTCAGGCACAGTGACTCATGCCTGTAATCCCAGCATTTGGGGAGGCTGAGGCAGGAGGATCCCTTGAGCCCAGGAGTTCAAGACCAGTCTGGGCAACATAGTGAGGCCCCATGTCTATAAACAAATAGAAAAGAAAGCCAGGTGTGGTGATGGGCATCTATAGTCCCAGTTACTCAGGAGGCTGAGCCACAAGGATTGCTTGAGCCCAGGAGTCTGAGGTTGCAGTGGGCTATGATGACGACACTGCACTCTAGCCTGGGTGATGGAGCAAGACCCCATCTCTTAAAAAAAGAAAAGGAAAAGACAAGAAAAATTTTCAGAACTACTTTTTTATCACCTGCCCCTAGGCCTACACGAAACCATAGGCGTGTCCAAGGCCAGGAGCCAGGCCCACCCGGCGCTGGCACACAGGGGCCGCCCTGTGTACTGGATGAACTGCCCTCAGCTCCGGAGAGAAGACACCCACACCCAGCCAAGCCTCGCCCAGGAAGCCTTCCAGGCCAGAACGAACCAGCCCACCCTGAACACCAATCGCAGAGCATGCCCTCAGGAGCTCCGGCTTCTGCTAACTCACACGCCACCTGCTCATCTGGCACGGGAGTTCCTCTGCATCTCCGTCTCACACATGTGCCCTTGTCTTGGTACAGAGCAGGGCCAGAGCGCCACTGCTTCCTGACTGACGACGGTCCCCAGGCAGCTCCAAGGGCGAAAGAAAGAGCCCGGCCTTCCAGGCCCCCCAGCTGCAGTGACGGCCAGTCTGCAGCAACCGCTGGCCCAGAGACCCCAGGATCCAAGAAACGTCAGTGATGGGAGCAGGCCACCGGTGGCGAACACGCGCAAGGACACACGCACTCCCACAGCAAAAGCAGCAAGCAGCAGCCGCGGGGAGTTGGCGCCAGCTGCGGAAAGGACCGGTGACACTGAAGCCAGGCTGGCCCTGGGAGAACAGTGGTGCTGTCTGACCCGCGGGATGGCGGGTGAGCTCCTGCCCTCGGGGCCGGGGTGAGGTGGCGAGAGGGAGCCTTCAGAGCCAAGAATAGTCAACTAGGAAAGACACATGAATTTAACTTCGAGAGCACTGTGAGACTGTAAGTACGATATATCTAAACACAAGAATTAAGGATTAGATGCTACAGACAACAAAATATTCACCCTTTTCTGCTTCGATATAGAAAATGAGTGGAAGGATGAAGAAAATGAGTGATGGAAGGAAAAAGCATTTTTAAAAATCAGGGGAAAATATTTCAAAAATTCAGAATGTTCCCAAATATAATGAGCCTTTACTATGACTCCAATGTAAACCTGGCAGCCACCTGACAGGTGCCTCAGTGGTGCAGGAGCTCACATGTGACACCTGCAGCTGCCTGAATTCATGTGAGACCCTCCCCCATCACGGTGGGCCAGTGTCTGAAGACTGTCTTCAGGTGTCTTTTAGCCAGGAAAACTACAACAATGAATTCATTTACACTGACAGATTTACTTCACATTTCTGAAATATTTCTTTTCACTACCATAACTTTGGTGTTCTAGATTTAGGCTTTGAAACAAAGAGCTTCAAACAAACAGGAACAAAAGACGACTTTAGAATTTCACTTAAAAGATGCATCTAGGCCGGGCGGTGGCTCATACCTGTAATCCCAGCACTCTGGGAGGCCGAGGCAGGAGGATCGCTCGAGGTCAGGAGTTCGAGACCAGCCTGACCAAGAGCAAGACCCCCATCTCTATGAAAAGTAGAAAGAAATCGGCTGGACAACTAAAAATATATATAGAAAAAATTAGCCGGGCATGGTGGTGCATGCCTGTAGTCCCAGCTACTTGGGAGGCTGAGGCAGAAGGATCATTTGAGCCCAGGAGTTTGAGGTTGCTGTGAGCTAGGCTGATGCCACGGAACTCTAGCCCTGGCAACAGAGTTGAGACTCCGTCAAAAAAAAAAAAAAAAAATGCACAGAACTGAATTCCATCCTCTCCAATGCCAACTATTAAATGTTCAAAACAACACACACAAAAGCTACTTCACAGAAAATAGTTCCAAGTGCTTGATACAATATTTAGACACAGAACAAGCACTCCCCACAATCCGGCCGCCCACTAGGGCGCCAGGGGCAAGCCTGCACACGCTCACAGCCACAACCCAAACCCAGCTCTGATCCCAAGGCTTGGGTTCCAAGACTCGTGTAAATCGAGCCCCAAATTAACTTAGAGGTCAATTGAATAGGAGAAAAAAAAACTTTTTTAGAGACAGGGTCTTCCTCTGTAGCCGAGGCTAGAGTGGCGTGGCATCATCACAGCTCACTGCAGCCTCCAACTCCTAGGCTCAAGCAGTCCTCCTGCCTCAGCCTCCCAAGTAGCTGGCACTATAAGCCCACACCACCACGCCTAATCTTTTGTTTTTTGTAGAGACAGGGTCTTGCTGTGTTACCCAGGCTGGTCTTAAACTCCTGGCTTCAAGGGATCCTCCTGCCTCAGCCTCCCAAAGCACTGAGATTATAGGCATGAGCCACCACACCTGCCCAGAAAATATTTTCAAAATAGCATTCTTAGGCATAAATATACAAAACCAGTATCAAAGTATTAGCGTGAAGCTGGGCGTGGTGGCGCACACCTGCAGTCCCAGCTACTCGGGAGGCTGAGGCAGGAGGACCACCTGAGCCAAGGAGTCAGTCAGTACATCAGATTCCAATACGTGGCTTTCCATTTCTTCCGGACAAAGTTGTTTTCCTTTGATAAAAATACCACTGCAGAGGTCACCAACCACTGGCCCACAGGCACAATTTCTTTGATCCTCACGGTGCTTCAAAAAATTTTAACTAGCTCCAAAACTGCAAATCTCCAGCTTGTCTTGAAAAATATCACAAGAGGTGAGCCATGGGTGTGACGCTGCCCTGGCAGGAGTCCGGCAGGAGCAACCTCGCCCTCGGCATCACACCCAGGCATGCACGGGTGCAGCCCCAAATCCAGTGGACTTGTCTCCTGGCCCTGAGCAGGTATCTGAACAGCCTCCCTTCCCAGTTCAGGCATAAAACGGGGCATCCTAAAGCCCAGGTTTGAAAGTGGTTATATAAGTGCTCTAAATTCATAGACACACTTACCGTGATTGCACATATATGAATGCTAACCCCTCCACCCTCCAGCATTCCAGTATGTCTTCCTAAAAAGTTTTAGGGCACTGCCTATGAAGAAACAATTTCTACTTTTTTTTTTTTTGGAGACAGAGTCTTGATGTGTTGCCAGGCTACTCACAGGTGTGCGTATAGCACTGTAGCCTCAAACTCTTGATCCTCCTGCCTCAGCTTCCCCAGTAGCTGAGACTCCAGGCTGTACCCCACTGTGCCCAGCTAAAGAAACGATTTCTGAACAAGTGGTCTACTAATCTTGCTGTATTTGGGGTTTATGTAAGTCATCTGGTTTTACCTTTAATAAGGTGATGTAATTGAAACTGTTGTATTTTAATTGTTAGCAAAGAAAGAGAACTTTGGTTCTCAGTCAACTCAATGCATTGCAAAGTTAAGCAAATATGTAACAAATCATTACTAACAACTGGCCCGTGTTGCTATGGTTCCTACTAATGGATCCACATTAATACAACTCCTACCAACCCATCCACACCAACTCAGTGGCTACAAATGGGTTTGCTTCAACGTGGTTCCCACCAGTAGATCTACATACTCATCCTGTTCCCCCCCCCCAGCCGGTCTCTGCACCCACACTGGTCCCCACCGGCCGGTCTACACTGATCCTGTTCCCCACCCCCCAGCCGGTCTCTGCACCGACACCGGTCCCCACCAGCCGGTCTACACTGATCCTGGTCCCCACAGGCCGGTCTACACTGACCCTGGTCCCCTCCCCCCCCCCCCCCGCCAGCTGGTCTCTGCACCGACACCGGTCCCCACCGGCCGGTCTACACTGATCCTGGTCCCCACAGGCCGGTCTACACTGACCCTGGTCCCCCCCCCAGCCGGTCTCTGCACTGACACCAGTCCCCACCGGCCGGTCTACACTGATCCTGGTCCCCACAGGCCGGTCTACACTGACCCTGGTCCCCCCCCCCAGCCGGTCTCTGCACTGACACCAGTCCCCACCGGCCGGTCTCCACCGACACCGGTCCCCACAGGCCGGTCTACACTGATCCTGGGCCCCACCGGCCGGTCCACACTAATCCTGGTCCCCACCGGCCGGTCTACACTGATCCTGGTCCCCACAGGCCGGTCTACACCGATCCTGTTCCCCGCCCCCCGAGTCTCTGCACCAACACCGGTCCCCACAGGCCGGTCTACACCAATCCTGTTCCTCCCCTCCCACGGCTGGTCTCTGCACCAACACCGGTCCCCACAGGCCGGTCTACACTGACACTGGTCCCCCCCAGCCGGTCTACACCGATCCTGTTCCCCGCCCCCTCGGGTCTCTGCACCGACACTGGTCCCCCCCCAGCCGGTGTCTCCACCGACACCGGTCCCCACAGGCCGGTCTACACTGATCCTGGGCCCCACCGGCCGGTCCACACTAATCCTGGTCCCCACCGGCCGGTCTACACTGATCCTGGTCCCCACAGGCCGGTCTACACCGATCCTGTTCCCCGCCCCCCCGAGTCTCTGCACCAACACCGGTCCCCACAGGCCGGTCTACACTGATCCTGTTCCTCCCCCCAGCCGGTCTCTGCACCGACACCAGTCCCCACAGGCCGGTCTACACTGATCCTGGTCCCCACCGGCCGGTCTACACTGATCCTGTTTCCCCCCCCCGCCGGTCTCTGCACCGACACCGGTCCCCACACGCCGGTCTACACTGACACTGGTCCCCCCCAGCCGGTCTACAGTGATCCTGGTCCCCCCCAGCCGGTGTCTCCACCGACACCGGTCCCCACAGGGCGGCATACGCCGACGCGGACCCCGAGGCCGCAAGAGCCCGGCCCGCCCCGGCCCAAAATGGAGGCAGGAAGCGCCGCCGCCCGCGCCGCCGCCCGCGCCCGCCCGCCTGACGCCGCCGTCGCGCCTGACGCCGCCGCCCTCGCGCGCCCGCCGCCCCTCCCCCGGCCCTCCCCTCCCCCCGCCGTAACGTCCTGACGCTCCGCAGGGACCCCTGACTGGACGGCGGCGCGTGAGCGGAGCGAGAGGCCTCGCCGCGGGGGGGCCGCGGGCGCGCCGGCGCCGCTTACCTGGGGCCGCCCCGGCCTGCTCGGGCGCCCGGCGGTGGCGGCGGCGCGGGCGGCGGCGGCGGCGGGCGGCGGCGGCGGCCGCGGGCTTCGCTCCTTGTTGGGGATTCGGCGGCGGCGGCGGCGGCGCGGGCGCGCGCTTCCTAGTGACGCAGTCGGCGGAGACGCGCACGCAGGGCCGGGAGGGCCTGCGACTTATTTGGCGCTCCACGAGGAGGCGGGAGGAGCCATGAAATAAGGCTTGACGGGCCTCGGCGCACGTGCGCGGGCGGACGTGGTGGGGTCCTAGCGCCGCCGGCTGCTGAGCGGCGGGTGCGCGCCGCGGGCTGCGCTGGGGCCCGGCTGGGGCGCTGACTCCCTTGTGGACGGGCGGACCGCGGGGATGGCGGCCCGTGGCGCACGGTGGCTGGGCGCGCGGCGGGCCGGGGTGGCCAGCGGGGACGGCACCGATGGGCCTCCAGGTGTGCGCACCTGCGACCGGCCCCCAGGGCCCAGAGGCTGCCCCCGCACGGGCGCGCGGCGGGCTAGCCCGCGGAGTAGCCGCCGTGGGAACGGGCGTTGGGAAGGCGTTAGGGGTGGAGGACACGCGCGCGAAGGGGCGACGCGGCCAGAGCGAGCTGCGGTCTACCTGGGATCGCACACCTGGGCAACGAAGACCCAGGAAGAGAGAAGGCTGCAGGGCGCGTTCGGAGGGGTACTAGCTCCGTTTTACTCCTCACGCTTGTCTGTAGTTCAAATGTTACAGTTCACGTGTTTTATTTTTTATAATAAACTGTCAAAAGAGCCTTGAACGTTATGTTACTTCTGAGTCTGCGCAGTGCCACGCGGTGCTGTGGCCACTGGCCACGTGTGGTGATTTACGCTTGATGAAAGTTAAGATTCAGTTCCTCAATTAACTCGGAGCCACAAAAATCACATAGTTGTAGTATTAGGGATGCCCTGAGAATTGCTCCCGTTTTTTACAATTGTGAGTAAAGGGCTGGAATATAAAGTCCTTGGATTTCCCAGAATGTTAAGAAGGTAAGCATCATTCAGCAAACTTTGAGAGCGGGGACAGCCAGTCTTGCTGTTTGATTAAAATGGACAGTGTGAGGCCCCCACCTGGCAGTGAGCACTACTTACCTGCCCTGCCCAGAGCCTCAGGACCTTGGCCCAGCCGGTGGGCTGCGGGCAGGACTCCTGGGGTAAGCCTGTCCGGCCGGGCCTGCGGCCTTACTGTGTCTGGTTTCCCATCTGCCAGGAGAGCGGCTGAGACTTCTGGGTCTCAGGACAGGGCAGCTTGTGTGACCTCCGAGCGGCTGAGACTTCTGGGTCTCAGGACAGGGCAGCTTGTGTGACCTCTCGAATGTGATCACTATCATTGCTCTTGCCCTCAGCAGCTGTCAGAGAACTCAGGAGTTGGATGAAAAGCTGCATTGCCTGAAGTTAGTCAGGAAGTGGGAGACAAGTGCTTGTTTGGGGCGGAGCCCTGACTGCACTGCGGGGAGGAGCTGCCGCAGGCCTGGGTGATACTGTAATTAGGAGAGTTGCAGTTTCATTCTGCTTTCAACAACGGGGAAAGCCTTTAAAAATTAAACTATTGAGCCCTAGTCAGTGCTGCTATTTTAATTATCATCTGGTAAATATGAGAGGTGTGCACAGTCTGTGTGTTTGTCATTTGAGTTTGCCTGTCCTCGCTTTTTGGAAATAAATGCCAGTGAAGTCAAAGGGCAGTGGTGGAGGGCCCCGGGGACTGGGCGGCGGCTGCATCACCTGCTTGGCAGGGGAAGGGCAGGGCCTGCACCCCTTCCTTCCCTGGAACCCCATCCCCTGTTCCGCTGAGCCCGCTTCCAGGGAGGCTGGGAGCAGGAGGCCAGACCACCAGGGTGTGAAGGCACAGGGGTGAACCAGACCCGCGAGGTTTTTAAGTTCTGCGTCACAAACATCGAAACTTCAAAAGCTGCGGTCTACTGAGAGTTACAGCTTCTGTTTACTCCAAAGCCTGAAGTTAGAGTTAGTCCTGAGTCTGCTGAGACAGGTGAGGGAGTCTCGAGGGAGGGCTGCTGTCTCTGGGGGGACCCTCCTGAATGGGATTAGTGCCCTCATAGAACGGGCCCCGAGAGACCCCTCACCCCTTGCCCATGTGAGGACACGAGAAGGCACCATCTGTGAACGAGGAAGGGGGCCCTCAGCAGACACCGCACCTGCTGGTGCCTTGATCTTGGACTTCCAGCTTCCAGAACAGTTAGCAACAAATTCCTGCTGTTTATAAGCACCTAGTGTACGGTATTTCTGTTATAACAGCCCAGCCGGTGTTTAATGAACACCTGGAAAACAGGGAGGTCCTCAGAAAAAGATGGAGCCTTGACTGAGGACAGAGGAACCAGCTTGCGGGCTCCCGCCGGCCGGAGCTTGGACGTGAGGACAGTACCAGACCCTAACCCCAGAGTAGAATAAATACCGAGGAGTCCACACAGATAGAAATACATAATTGGGTAAGTGGGGAGACAGGGCTACTCTTCCTGACTGCGATTTCCAATTAATAAGCGTGGAAGGAACTAGAAAATCACAATTGTCTGTTACAGACAAATCCTCAGAGAGGTGCTAAAAGCAGTGGGAGACAGTGTGAGGTGACACAAGATTTGCATGGTCTCCAAACATCTCCTCCAAGATACTTACGTTAGCTTTCCACTGCTGCCATAACGAACTTCCTCTAACTTGGTGGCCGGAAAATACAAACGTATTCTCTTACTGCTCTGTCTGTCAGAAGTCCAGCCCGGCCTCACTGGCTAAACCAAGGTATCTGCGGGACCGGTTCTTCTGGAAGGTCAGGGGAGAATCCGTCCTTTCCCAGCATCTAGAGGAACCTGAAGCAGCACCCTCAGCAACTACAAGGCAGCGTCCCTCGTGAGTTGGCCAGGACTGGGTCACACGCTCACTTCTGAGCGGCCCGGTGGACACCACGGGTCATGGAGCTGCAGCTGGAGCCGGCTGTGCACCAGTCACAGGGAAGCTCGTGGACTGAGGCCAGTGGCAGGGACACACCTGTTTGTGTGGAGAGACGTTCCCTGCAGTGCCTTGGTGAGACCAAAGAATCAAAACATAATGTCTGGTAAGGGCCGACTAGGTAAACACTGTACAGTGTGACCCGTGGACTTCTGGGGGCTCCTGACGCCCCATCGGGGATCCATGAGGCCTGACCTGTTTTCAGGACCACACCAGCACCTTGCACGTCTCCTGTCAACAGACGTCCTGGAATCACAGCGTGGTTGGCAGTTCTCGAGTCTCATACAAAACGCCAGCCCCCCTGTCTGGCTTCCCCCTGGGAAGGGTAGGAATGTTACGTGGGCTGGGGCAAGGAATAATTATGCTCTTTAAAACATATATATAGTCTTTTGTTATGAGTCTGATCCCTTGAATTGTGTCAGGCCTTAGAGCTGTTGTCTGCTCTCGGGTGAAGGTCCCGTGAGGTTCACCTTCATGCTAATGGGGTGACTGATTATATGTGACCGGCATCAATGGACCGTCGCAGTAGCCATTCATTGGGCCTGGTCTAGGAAAAAATTTGTCAGATCTACGTTTTTATAATTTCATTCTCATTCTGTAGTCCTATTTGCTCCTTCTGTTCCAAATTTAAACACATTTCCTCCCTTTGAGAGCAGGCAGTGTGTGCCCTGTGAAGTCCCAGAAGTCTCTGCCTGGGAGAGGTGTGGACGCAGGCCCCTGAGGAAGGCTGCCTGGCTCTGAGGGTCTGGCCCTGTGTACAGGCACAGGGTGGCCAGAGACGCTACCGCCTGTAGTGTCATTACTCCCAGGAAGGGGACAGGTTAAGGTGGTGGGGCTGAGGACACAGAGAGTAGAGCGGTGTCTGTTTGTGGAAATTTCCATTTCTCCCGAGGTTTTAGTGAGGAGAAATGGGCAAGCCTCCTTTTGATCCTTGGAGACACCCTATTGTGGGGTCCCGTCTTTGTGTGAGTCCTGTTGCTGCTGAAGTTTTCCAGTCTTTTCTGAAACGGAAGCTTCCTACAGCAGCCACAGACACGCCCTTGATCCTGAGAAGGAGGCACCTGTCTTGTCCTAAAAGGCCTGGCTTCCCTAATCGGATGTTGTAGTTGCAAATTCATAATCTTTAAAGCTTTTAGTTTTTTTCTTCTTCTTTTTTTTCCATCTCCACCCCAACAGTTTTGTCTTCTTTTTGAATAGTTTAAAAAAGTTGATCTGCCAGACTTACTAATTTGTGGGTATATTTACCCAATTAAGCTGGTATCTTTTTTTGTTGTTGTTTTTAAGACGGGGTCTGTTGCCGGGGCTGGTGTGTCGTGGTATCATGGTGGCTCACAGCAACCTCAAACTCCCGGCCTCAAGCCATCTTCCTGCCTCAGCCTCCCGAGTAGCTGGGACTACAGGTGCGTGCGACCACACCTGGCTAATTGTTTCTTTTAAATTTTTTTTGTAGAGATGGAGTCTTGCTGTTGCCTGTGCTGGTCTCAAACTCCTGACCTCAAGTGACCCTCCCACTTCAGCCTCCCACAGTGCTGGGATCACAGGTGTAAGCCGCCACGCTGGCCTGTTTATGATATCTGTCAGTTCAGCCTTTGTCCAAGCGGCATACACAATAGCAGGCTCACCTCTTCCTGGGGGTCTTACCTGGAAAGGGGCTGTCAAAATTGAGGTTTCAGGAAGGGCATCAGAGACCTGGGAAGTTTCCTTGGGTGGAGGTGGTAGAGAAATTTATTTCCTCACAGTTCTGGGAGCTGGGAAGTCCAAAATCAAGGGACCGCCAGGTGAGGGCCCAGTCTTTCTGCCTCCAAGATGGTGCCTGGATGGTTGCATTCTCTGGTGGGGAGGAGCCTGCGGCCCCACGTGGCAGGAACTTGGGAGAGAAAACCCACCCCACAAGCCACTTTCATAGCTGCGTGGTCCATCCACGAGAGCGGAGCCCTCACGACCTAAACACCTCCCAGCACCATTGCACAGCGGATTAGGTGTCCAGCACGTTAATTTTGGACCATAGCAGTCGCTCTGGGCGGCGTAAAACATGTTTACAAATTCTTGGACATTCCTTTTCTCAAAAGGTGGAGCCAGTTGGGCGCAGTGGCTCACCCTGTAATCCCAGCACTCTGGGAGGCCGAGGCAGGAGGATCACTTGAGCACAGGAGTTCAAGACCAGCCTGAGCACCAGCGAGACCCTGTCTCTATTAAAAATGTTAAAGCTGGGCGTGGTGGTACACACCTGTAGTCCCAGCTACTGGGCAGGCTGAGGCAGGAGGATGGCTTGGGGCCGGGAGCTGGAAGTTGCCGTGAGCTAGGCTGACCCCAGGGCCCTCTAGCCCGGGTTTGCTTAGGGACTCACTGCTAACAGAGAACGAGACTTCCGGGGTCAGATTGTGCCTCTTCCTACCCACTCCCTCTTGGACCACTGGCGCTGGGGGCCCTGCCGCCATGTTGTGAGGACCCTCAGACAGCTGTGTGGAGGGTCCACTCGGTGAGGGACTGAGGCCTCCTGCCAGTCACCGTGTCCTCAACGCTATGACAGCAGCCCGTGACAGCCCCTGTGCCTGACCTACAGGCGCTGAGAGATGACATTGGTTGCTTCCCGGAGCTTATCAAGTTAAGGGCAATTAGTCAGCTCAGCCTGGCTTCCCGGCAGGAGTCCTTCTTTGCTTTCCTTTGTTAAGGTAAAGTTGGTCAATTTGTTCAGGGTTCCCGTTCCTGTCTGATGTTGGAGGTGCCACACGGATGACTGTCACCATCCCCCTAAGAGTTGAGCCCTGGCCTGTGGTCAGCCTGGCCTCGTGAGGGCCCACGTGTGCTTGTGTGTGGTGTGCACGTGTCTGTGTGCCCCAAACACAGGCATGCAGAGCTCACGCCGTATGAAATATTTCCAGCAGTTTCCCCTCTCCCTCCTGCCACGCATCATCCCCTGCGGACCTGTCACGTCTCCGCCTCCTCAGGGGCTATGTGTCCTGGGCCCCGACTTGCCCACGTCTCCCTGGACTGGGGAAGGAGTGGTGGTGGTGAGAGCTGACCGGGGCAGGGGCCTCAGCCGGGCAGTGTGGACGCCCACCACAGACCTGCCGCCTTCCCAGGCAGGCCCCACTGGGCGCCCCACTGGGTGCTTGGGACAGGCAGGTCCACCAGTCAGGGTGTCCCCTTTTCTCCTTTTGTTACTCCAAGCCCCATCCTGGTCTAGACCCTCCACTGAGAACTGCAGGGCACACCCCTGGGGGCCAGCGGCTCCCCACGGCTCCCCACCTCGGGAAGACTCATGGCCCCAGGCGCAATCCTGGGCCAGCAGGAAGCTCCTTGGGAGGGGCTGGGCCCTGAGGGGCAGCAGGGGTGGCCCCAGCCGGCCCCACCCCCAGCAGTGGGCCTCACCTCCTCCCTTACCCCCACCCCTTGGGCTCCAGAGAGGAAAGTGGGCTTGCATGGCCTTCGCATGCTCATTTCTGCAAACCACCACTGTCACTAGAACAATTCATCATCATGGTGATAGAAACAAGATTCCTGACGGGCTCCAGCCTGGAGCTCCACGTGGAGCAGCCACTCAGTGAGCTCACAGCCCATTCCCCACCCCGCAGACACAGGACACACACTGGGACAGCTCAGCCACTTCTTAAACACACAGGTTCTCCTTTAATTGTTCATTGATTTAATTTTCAAGTTCACTACGTGGATGAGATGGGTGCATATTATACGAGGCTTCCGCTATGAGAGAGCTGCCACCCGCAAGATTTTCAGCCCTGTTTCCTTTCTGCTTCCCTTTCTGCGTCCCACAAAACGCACACGTGAGCTCTGCTGGCTTCACATCCTGGCTTGTTACTCCCTCCGGATGCTGTGTTGGTGGGGACAGGGATGGGGCAGTGGGTCCCTGCGTGCCCCTAAGCCCACTGTAGGGGACAAGTATCCACCTGTGATCTCTGGCTTGGCCCCAGAAGACCCCTGGCAGTGCCCCTGCCATGGAATTTCTGTAGGATGGCGGCTGAGGGCACAGGGGCTGCAGCCAGCTGGTTTCTGGGGCCCTGGCTCTGGGCCATGAGACAACTTGGAGTCTGTGCCCCTCACACTTTACACCAAGCAGACGGGCAGCAGGGACCCTGCCCTGACATTCATCTGTGGGTGGCGCTGCCATGGAGAAGGGGGTGTCGCAGTGGCACAAAGACAGGCTCCCTCTTGCCCAGGCCGGTGACCATCCTCAACGGCCAACATGGGGGATCTGCAGACCCCTGGGGTGAGGGACAGGAACCTAGCCTAGGAGGTTGTTGGCAGTAGAGGCCTAAGGCCAGGTGTCCGACCCACAGCCCTTCCCTCGCAGAATTTCAAAAATGGAGCAGGTGTAGTGAGGGGCTGGCTTGGGAACCCCGCTCCCTGCCCTTCTGACATTGGAATCTGCAGGCAGCTGGTTCTGTGGAATCCCCCTTGGGGGTCCCTAAAGAGGACTTGCTGCTGCCACTCACACCTGCCACACCTGCCTGAGGCCAGCCTGAGGACCCAGGGGCCAGGAGCACCATCCTAGGGGAGCAGAGGGCAGGGATGGGGCCAGGACTCCAAAGGGCTATGAGGACGGGTCTTCAAGGGCCTATGCAAAGCCCTGGGGGAAGGGGTGGTGGGACTGTCCCACACAGGTACCTGGGCTAGGGGCTCTTTGAAGTGGGTGGGGCCAACAGGGGGCGTCCATGCTGCCCACAACTCTCTAGACCACCACAGCAGCCTGCTCTTGGGTCCCTGGCAGAGAACGCTCACTCCCAGCAGACTCAGGCCAGGACATAGCCCCCACCCCACCCACCGGCACCCCAGGCTCCAGCCCTGTAAGATGACTGCAGGCTCCCAGGAGGGCCCAGGGTGCCCACCTCAGGCCAGGTGGTCAGAGGACCCCTGTGCAATCAACCACATTAAAGAGTGCTGCAGCCTCCCACCCCCACCCACCAGTTTCAAAAAGCTCCTGGCACACAGGCCCCCAGGGCAGCCTCAGTGACAGGGAGACCCACCCCACCTGCCCAGCGGTCATCCTTAGCCCAGCGCTTTCCTCCAGGGCCACTCTTCTCCCCGTGCGGAGCCCTCCCCACAAGACACGCAGGTGCCCAGCCCCTGCCTGCTGGCCGGTGGGGACCTGGCTCGGAGCACAGCCTCGTGACGGGTGCTGACTAAGCAGCCCAGCGGAAGACCCGTGAGTCGTGGCTCCGCTGCGTTTAGTAAGGTCTCCACTGCACCCAAGGAAACGGTCCCCAGGGGACCCCGGCCACCGCCAGGCCTGGCGTCTGGACTGAGGCCCCTGGGGGCTCCGCCAGGGAAGCGTGGCCAGCTCGCCACAGAGACTGGACAGCTGGGGGCGCGGGAAGCGAAGCATGAAGCCGGGAGTGTGGGGGAGGGGAGCAGGAACAAAAGTTGCATCTAGACAGGTTGAACAAAACGAAACCGAAACCCGAACGTGTTTTTGCCTCATCTCGGGATCCAGGCGCCACCGCCGCGTCCAAGGCCCTTAGCCGGACATCTCCTCCCGCTGCTCCTTGTTCCTGCGCACCTCGGCCGCGTGCAGCTCCTGCGGGGACAGGTGGGCGGGCGGGGCCTGTGACTCCCACGTCCCGGAGAGGACAGCAGAGGCCGCCCCAGGGGGTCCGGAGGAGGGGGCCGCGCCCCTCCCGCGGTCTGAGCAGGACGGTGGCCGGGGACCAGTGAACAGGGCCAGCCGAAGCACGAGCCCTGGGGGGGGGGGGCACCCGAAGCCGCCCCGCCCGCGGGCCGCTCGCCCCGCACGTGCGTGCTTCGGGGCGCTCCCCGAGTTAGCGCCTGGGCCCACCGGCCCACCCGCCCGCACCTTCTCGCGCAGCCGCTCGCGCAGCGCGGCCAGGTGCGCCTCGCGCAGCTCCCTGCTGAGCTCCATCTTGTGGTTGAGCTTCTCCTCCGCCAGGCGGCTGAAGTTGCTGTTCTCCTCCAGCGCCTTGTGCAGCACCTCGCGCTCGTGCTCGCGCCGCTCCGCCAGCTGCTTCAGCACCTGCGCCTCCTGCGTCTGCACCGGGCGCGCCCGTGAGCGGGGACTGGGCCCGCACGCCAGGCGCCCGCACCTGCCCGCGGCCTCGGAGGGTGCCTGGACCCCGGGGCCGTCTGCGAGGTCCGGCAGGGAGGAGGGCCTCCGCGCCCCTCCCGGGTCAGCCCTTCCTCTGCTCCCAGCTGACCGTCACTGCCCGGCTGTCCCGGCTCCGCCCAGGGCCCACCACCCTGCCCGCTGCCCCCGTCACGTGTCCTTCAAGAGCGCCGGCCTACGCTGTCCTGCCGTCAGCGAGAGTGACCACCTCCTCCCGCTTTGCCTGGGACTTCCCAGGCTTTGGCACTGAAAGTCCCGCTTGCTAGGAGACCCCTTCGCGTCTGCGCTTTTGGCCCGAGAGCTGCCCCTCTGCTCGCTAGGCCGGTGGCGCGCACGGCAAGGCAAGCCGTGTCCTGCTATCTGCCCCTCTGACGTCCAGGGAATGCTGAGGGAGCGCAGGGAATTCTAACTTGTGGGCTGCCACTGAGCTCTCTCCGTCTCTCTTCCCCACGGTTCCGCCCTCTGAGCACCCAGCAGGTGCTTCGCACACTCCAGGTCTGGGTCCCTAGGGTCCCCAAGGGCTGCTGGCGCCACACTGCCTGGCCCTGCTGGCGGAGGGGCTGCCTGGTGACCCCTGGGAGGAGGGTGGGGTAGCTGCTGGGCCCCCGCCATGCGCCAGTCCCTACTTTATGCAGCCTGGGTTCCCAGGTCTCGCTCTGACCTGCTTAGAGTGGGACTGAGCCACTTCCCCTGCCCGATGGCCGTGGGCTCCAGGGTGGCACCCCCCAGAGCACAGCCTTATCTCTGTGCACCTCAGTCTCACAGGGGCCAGTGTGAGGGGAAGCAGCAGGGAGGGGCCTGGTGTCCACCCCCACTTCTCCCAGGGCCCCGCCAAGCTCCCCAGCAGCCCCCAACTCCTGGTCCTCAGATGCGAGGCCCTTCCTCTCACTTTCCTGCCTGGGAGAGAGCTGTCTCCACCTCGTGTCCCCAGGCTCCATCCTGGAGACCCCCAGCTGACACCTAGCCATGCCCCAGGGTGCCGCCCCCCAGTCTCCCTCCAGCTGGCTGCCACGCTGGGACCCTCCCTCCTCCCATCCCATTCTGATCTCTCAGGAGGAGGCCCAAGGAGCCAGGCACCCCTCTCTGTCCCAGGTCAATGCTCTGCCCAAGCAGGGGGCTTGGAGCACCCTGCAACTTGGGGCCTGTCTGCCATGGCCTGGAGTGGGGTGGGGGTCTCCTTGCCTTTCTCCGCTCCTCAGCTGCCTCCAGCCGTTTCTGCAGTTCCTCCAGGGAGGTGTCCTTCTTCTTGGGCGGGGAGGAAAGCACAGGGCTCTCCGGGGACAGGTCAGAAGGGGACTTGAGGATGACCTCAAAGCTTTGGCCAGAGGCCCGCTTGTCCAGCTGCTTCACCTCCATGTCTGCGGGGCAAAACCAGACAGGGGCTTCAAGAGGCCCAGCCAGAGGGGTCGGGCTGAGGGAGGGGGTGCAGGCCTGAGCCCCCGGACAGCCCCCCAGAACCTCCCTCTCTAGAGGCCAGCCATGCCAGGGGTGTTCAGAGAGGCCACGAGAGGCAGGGGACAAGGGAAGGTGGGCAGGTCCTGCGGGACAGGGCCGGCAGCCGCCGGAGCACACTCACCCCCGTACTGGTAGATGGTGTTGGGGTGTGGCTGCGTGTAGAAGCAGGAGCAGATGAGTGACAGCACCGACAGCTCCTTCATCTTCTCCTTGTAGGCTGCGGGCACAAGCCGAGCTGAGCAGGCACCCCCACCCCCGCCACCCAGGCCTGCCCCCCAGGGCCCCGTTTCTCCCTCCCCTCCCTGCCCCTGGCAAGTCTCCCCGTGAGGTGCACGGCTGCTCACCACGCCCTCTTTTGTGTCCACATCTCTGACCCTCTACACCCCCCGGGCTTGGGCTCTGACTCTCCCGGGCATAGTCCCTTCTGATTCTTTCTGTCTCTGTCTCGCTTTCCTCTCCCCCTTCTCTCTCTTGGCACTTCTGTGAGTCTCGCTCTTCTGCGCTGGCCTGTGTCCCCGTCCCCATCTTTCACTCTCGTGTATGCTTCTCCCTGCCTGCTGTGGTCCGAATGTTGGGAGTCCCCGAAAATCCACGTTGAAACCCTGCCCCCAGGGTGATGGTGTTAGGAGGTGGAGCCTTTGGGGGTGATTAGGAGGGTGGGGCTCTCCTGAATGGGATGACAGGGACCCCAGAGAGACCCCTTGCTGAGGACACAGCAAGAAGACAGCTGCCTGCCTGAGCACCAGGAAGCAGGCCCTCACCAGGCACCAAATCTTGATCTTGGATTTCCCAGCCTCCAGAACTGTGAGAAATAAATTTCTGTAGTTTATAAACCACCCCGTCTCAGGTGCCTTGTTAGAGCAGCTCAAACAGGTGAAGACTCTGCCGCTATCTGTCTGGGTCTCTGTTCATCCTTCTCTTTCTGTCTCTGTCAGTCACTGTCTTTGTATCTTTCTGTTCTGCGGGGCAGGGGGAGGGGTGTCTCTTTCTCTCTGAGTGTCTCTTTCTGACTCTCATCTCCCTCTGCCCCATCTGCCTCCCTCCTCCTCACTGCCTCTCACTTGCTGGCTCAGGTAGACAAGATTGACCACCACACTCATGACTGGGACCAGACAGCCACGAAGCCTCTGTGAGCAGCACTTTCCTGGACTGCAAACTTGGGTGACACACCCTCAGACCCTCCTCTGTCCTCTCTGATGTTAGGGTGGTCACCCAAGATGAAACCAGGCCCTCACCAGACACACACTCACTCCCCTCGTAAGGCTGGCCTTGGGCCACAGATGCCACCGAGGACAAAGGTGAGGGAGCTGTCCGTTCAGCACCACAGCTGGACCTCTGCCCTCTCAGATCAGGTGCCCGTGAGCCGCCGTCTCAGCTGCCCACTGTGGCCCTGAGCCCGCTCAGAGGAAGGGGAAGGTGCCTTCTCCCAGAATGAAAATAATCAAGCTCTTCATGGTCTATTCCCCGTGAGCCACACTGGAAAGTAGACACTCCAAAGCGAGCCCAATACAGTCACCCTGTTCAACAGGGACAGCAGTGGGGCCCAGGGTGCTGGGGTGACATGCCCAGTGTTCCTGGAAGTGCATCCCCAGGTGCTCTGTGCTGTTCCCACCACAGAAGCAGGTCCCAACGACTAGGAGGCTCTGGGACCCGTGTGCCCCTGCCCATGCCCACAGCGGGACCAGGCAGAGGACTCAGAGAGACACTCCAGGAAGAGGGGATCCAGCATCCTTTAAGGAGAAGGACAAGAACTGGGACAAGCGTTCACATGGAGAAGAAACCTTTGGATCAAGTTTCACACAAGATAATGTTTTTAAACCGAGTTGACATGAAATTGAGAAAACCATTGGTGTAGGAACAGGACACCCGCAGAAAGAGTGAAGCCCTTCGTGGTGAGCTGGGACCTCCTGAGGCCATAAGAGTGGTCTTACTTGATCTAAAAATCCTGGTGTCCCAGGCTTTTCTGGAGAGAGCAGCACGGAGCCCCGCAGGCTGCAGAGGGCGCAGAAAGGAACCCTGCAGCGAGCAAGCACGAGGGCGAGCCTGGAGGGGGGCAGGGGGACCAACCTTAGAGGGGAAGCAGGGCAGACACACACTGTGGCCATTTTCATCACGAATGGGCAGGGAGGAGGCTTCACAGGGGACTTGGGCTGACTCCGCGGGTTTTTTTTTTTTTTACAAGAAAAACCTATTTGTGTTATTAAGAGTTAGTTTTAAAAAGGAGAAAGAGGCCTGGTGCAGTGGCTCATGCCTATAATCCTAGCACTTTGGGAGGCTGAGGTGGGAGGATTGCTTGATGTCAGGAGTTCGAGACCAGCCTGGGCCACACAGCAAGACCCTATCTCTACAAAAAATAGAAAAATTAGCCAGGTATGGTGGTGCACACCTATAGTCCCAGCTACTCAGGAGGCTGAGGAAGGAGGATCACTTGAGCCCAGAAATTTGAGGTTGCTGTGAGCTGTGATGACACCACAGCCCTCTAGCCCAGGCAACAGAGGTAGACTCTGTCTCAAAAAAAAAAAAAAAAAAAAAAAAAAAAAGGAGGAAGAGGGGTATACCCCAGGATGTGTGATGAGGGAGTCAGAGGGTGTGACAGGTGCTGGGTAGCAGCAGGTCAGGAGACTCAGGGAACATTTGGAGGAGCCAGCCCCGTGCTGGGGGTAGGGGAGGGGCTGAGAGGGAGTCTGGGTTGGATAGGGACACACCTGGGTCCTGAGAGAGGGCAGGAAGGAGGGGACTTGGCCCCTCCAAGTCTGACTCTGCTAGCACCCACCTCCCTGCCAAACAGACCCCAGCCCCCAATTTTGACCTTTCAGATCATCTTTCCTCATCACATGTGAAAAACCCCGAATCAGTCTACCTTACAGGCCAGGACTCTGGGGCCTGACAGCCGCTCAGAGCTCTCTGTGCCATGAGCCTGAAATTTTCACCGGAAGAAGAGCGGCAGATTCATTACAGAGGAAAAGTTGAAGGACAAACACCAGGGAGGCTCCCTTCCAGTTAGCTGTCACTCAGCATGGGGAGAGTGGCCAGCAACAATCTGGGGGGCAGGTGTGAGCACCTGCATCATCAGGAAAGAAGCGGGGAAGGGGTTGCTGACATAGGTCAGAGCTCTCGAAGGTCATGGCTCTGACCAGGGGACAGACATAGCTCTGCATCCAGTGGTCATGGGGCTTCCCTGGTTTTGTTTCTTCCAGGCTGATGGAAGACGGACCCTTCTTCCTTCCCGGAAGACGGGCCCTCAGGGAGCAGATGAGGCAGTACTGCCGCAGGAGAGGCCTGGGAGGTGGGAGGGGCAGGCAGGTGAGAAAGCAGAGGCAGGTAAGGAACTTCAGAGAGAACGAACAGGGGAAGCCTGCCCGTGGGCTGGTGGAGAACAGGGCCAGGGCTGGCCACAGTGCGAGGCGGGAGATCATATCTGTATTTTCAGAGCTGGAGAGGCTTAAAGGGCATGGCTTCTGCCTCCCGTTGCAGAGAAGGAGGCCAAGGCCCAGACCCATCCAGGCCACCTCTCCGTAGACACAGCTCGAGGCACCCCCTCCCCCCGGCTCCCTCCGTTCTGACCCCCCACCCAGAATTCTTCTCCTTCCCCTCCACTGACTGCAGGGAATCATTAAGAAAACAATTCTCTGCCAAGAGCTTGGTTGCTTTCCTCTCTCTTCTCCGCTTCATATTGAACATTAAACGTGCATATTGGCCTTTTGGATGGTCAGATCCTACATATGCAGGAGTGAGAAAGGGGCACCAGGTTGGCCTGGAACAGCATGGTAACAGCAATCGCTGCTCCCAGGGGTGGGAGCATCACACCCATCCTCCCAGCTGACCCTCAGGTCCAGCCAGCCAAGGCGGATGCCCTTATCAGCCTTATTTGTACCAAGCAGGGAAACAGGCTCAGAGAGGGCAAGTGGCCCACCCAGAGTCACACAGCATGCACAAAAGCATGGGTAAGAGCCCAGTCACGAGCCTGGGCCTCTGACTGCATGCATGTTCCTGTTAGGAGCCTCGTTAGGGAGGGTCTGTCCAGAACTGGGAGGGCAGGGGGGACCACAAATGTCCATTCACCCCTGGAAGGGCCCTGGAGGTAGCTGCAGACTGCTCCCTGACAGAAGGAGCTCACGCACCCAGGCTGCCCCTCTGTCACTGGTTGGCTGCCTCAGACAGTGTCGACACAGCTGGTGGGAACCACCGGCAGATCTGCCTTTCTCTGGGCAGGATACTCTGGGAAATGCGGCCACACGCTCAGGCCGCCTGGCATGGAGTGGCCTCTCACTTCTTGATAGGCAACGGGCCAAGCATCCCTCCTGAAATATCTCATTCGACCCTCAGAACAAGCCCAGGGTGGGGGGTGCCGTCACTATCCTGTCCCTCCAGATGGGGAGATCGAGGCCCTGAGAGGTTACGTAGCCTGTGTAAGGCCACACAGCTCAAGGGGATCAGACTGAGTTGCATAAGGAGCTGAAAATGAGTCAGAGCCCACAACAGTGTGAGGAGCGGGGTGCCTGAAGGGTGCAAAGAGACGGCCAGGCCGTCCACAGTGACCCCAACAGCAGAGCCCGTGGGGAGGCCCAGGCCCAGGCAGCCAGCAGGACCTGCAGCCAGGTCTCAGTGTGGGTTGGGCCATGGAAGGGACAGAGCCACCCTTAGGTGCAGGAGGAGAGTCCCAATCTGCTGAGAATCTGTCCCAATATCTTTAGGGGTGTGTGTGAGGGGGAGAGGCAGGATGAAGCCCAGATGCACAAGACCCTCAGAAAGGGTATGGAGAGATGTCCTCACTGATACATGCTGTCCCCTCCTGGACAAGTACAGAGGTCACCTGGAGTCTCCAAGAACACCTGGCCTGAGGGGCGGGGCGGGGCACACATGGGCGGGCAGAGTTCTGCCCCAAGCAGGCCACAGGGAGAGAACCCAGGTAGCTAGGGAGAGGGGACGGCAGTGACCCGTCCCCAGGGCAGAAGGAAAGGTGAGTGGGGGGGTGATTCTTGGACAGAGGGGGGATGGGGAGGAGATGGGGGGGGGCTCTCGGGCGGAGCACAGCGCTCGGGATAGGGCAGAGCCCTGCGCCCAGTATCCGTCCCTCCCCTGTGCCCGCGACCTGGCCAGAGCCCTCCAGAGACGCAGGCCGGGAGGGCAGAGGTGGGCAGCGTGCCAGGGGGAGGGGGAGGGAGGAGCAGACCCTTCTCATCTTGGGTTTGGAAATGGCAGCAGCCCCTCTCCAATCCAACCCCCGCCGTGCAAAGGGCGGTGGCTTTTCCTGCCAGAGCAGGTGGCCCTGGCATCGCGGAGGGTGGTCCCCAGCCCGCAGCAATGGGGCGGGGGTGTAGGGGGCGAAGACGCAAGGTACTGGCACTGCCCCACTGGCTTCGGGCTCCCGGGGCCCTGGTCTCCCTTCTCCAGCCCCCGCCGCTTCACTGGCGCAGGGACCTCGTGTCTCTGCAGGGGCTCTTGCGAAGGGTCCCGCCCTCTCCCCTCCTCCCGGGCAAAAGCACAGTGGGACCAAGATCTAAGGTCGCCAGGCGTCTCAGGGGACACCGCCCCACACGCCAGCGCGCCCACCCAGGGTCACGAGCCAGCGCCCAGGTCCTCGGGGCCACACTACCGCAGTCGTGTCCTGCCTGGCCGATGTGTCCCTGCGCCGCCGCCCGCGTCCCCAGCGCAGCCCCTGCCCAGCGGCCCACACCCGCCCTGCGGTCGCCGCAGTCCCTGCCCTTGGGGCACCGGGTCGCCCAGACCCAAGGCTCCCGCAGGTCTGGCCCAGCCTCGCAACGCGCAAGGCCCGAGACGGGAAAACCGAGTCTGCAACCAGCTCCTGCGTCAGCCGAGCCAGACAATGGCCCCAGCTCAGACCGGTCGCCGCCACAGGGAGCCCGCGGCCAGGGGCGCCTACCCGACACGGTGCTGGCCATGGTGCTGGCGGCGGCGGGCGCTGCGGAGCCGGAGAGACGCGGGCGGCGGCTGGAGCTGCGGTCGGCGGCTGCTGCAGTGCCGCGGAGGGGAGGGAGCGCGGGCGGGAGGCGGGCGCGGCGGGAGGCGGGGAGGGGAAGAGGAGAGAGACGGGGAGGGGTGGAGAGAGAGGGGGAGAGAGAAGCGCCTCGCTGCGCCCGTCACCAAGAAAGGGCGGGGGGAGGGAGGGAAGGGGAGGAGAGAGGAGGGCGGCGGGTGCCCGAGATCCCCATCCTCCAACCGCTCCCAGCCCTGGACCCGCTGCTCCCCCGGGGTGGGGTTGGGTGGGGAGGGGACCGTGGAGATAAGCCCCCATTCCCCGGGGTGGGCGGAGCAAGGAGGAGGGGAGGGGTCCACTACAGGGTAGGGTCGCAGAGCCCTTGGCCAAGGCCTCTGAGGCTGGGACGGTGCCTACTGTGTCCAGGTCCACTGAGAGGAAAGGATGCCAGGCAACACAGGGTGGGTGCTGGCCTGGAAACCCTCCAAGGGGGCGTCTCCTCTGATCCCAGAGGCTGGGCCGGCCCTGAGCAGAGACCAGGCTAAGTGGAGGCGCTGAGGCTAGAACAGGGCTTTGAAAGAGATAGACGTGTGCTCCAACCCCAGCACGGACAGTCTCTCTCTGTGTTACCCAGCGTGAGTTTCTCACCTCTCTGGGCCTCTGTTCCGTGGGTGTAAGATGACACAGTGGTGCCAGGACCCAGCGGAGAGATGCCAGAGCTGACTGTGTGCACTTAGTGAGGTGGGGGGGGGGGGCGCCTGTCCTGCCTCCCGCTCTCCTCCTGACCCCAAAGGGAGCCTGGCAGACAGATGGAGTGCCATCCCGGTTTTAGGGATGGAGCCACTGAGGCCTAGTGGAGTGCTTGCCCTGCAAGCAATTGAGTCACAGGGCTGGGATAAAACCCTGGGAAACCTCAGGAGACTTGCAGGGAGATGAGGCCAGCTCAGAAAAGCAAAAGCCAGGTACGCGCCTAAGGACCAGCAGTCAGCCTGGAGCAGACCCCGCAGCCAGGAGCACCCCATGGCCGGCCACCCTCCAAGGAGACTCCGGGGAGCACTGCTCCCCTGGTGTGCAAGCCTGCATCATCCCTGAGACTGCGGGTGTGGTGGGTTTGATGCTTGGGATTAAGCTATATTGTGTGGCACAGTGGACCCTTGGGTGGGCCTGACCTAATCAAAGGAGCCCTTTAAAAACCGGTGGCTCACACCTGTAATCCTAGCACTCTGGGAGGCCGAGGTGGGAGGATTGCTCAAGGTCAGGAGTTCCTAACCAGCCTGAGCAAGAGAGAGACCCCATCTCTACTAAAAATAGAAACAAATTATCTGGACAACTAAAATATATATAGAAAAAATTAGCCAGGCATGGTGGCACATGCCTGCAGTCCCAGCTACTCAGGAGGCTGAGACAGGAGGATTGCTTGAGCCCAGGAGTTTGAGGTTGCTGAGAGCTAGGCTGACGCCACGGCACTCTAGCCCGGGCAACAGAGCGAGGCTCTGTCTCAAAAATAAATAAATAAATAAAAACCGTTTTCTCTGGCAGGAGGGACCCAAAACCAGGAAGGTTCTCTATTGCTAAGATGAGGGGCCACGTGGCAAGGATCTGAGAGCTGCTCCCGGCTGACAGCCAGCAAGACAATGGGGGCCTCAGGCCTCCCACCACAGGAAGTGAATTCTGCCAACAACAAGAATGAGCTTGAGCCTGGGCAACACAGCAAGACCCTGTCTCTACAAAAAATTTTAAGAATTAGCCTGATGTGGTGGTGAACACCAATAGTCTCAGCTTCTCAGGAGGCTGAGGCAGGAGGATTACTTGGAGCTCAGGAGTTCAAGGCTACAATGAGCTGTGATCGCACCACTGCACTCCAGCCTGGGTGACAGTGAGACCCTGGGTCTTAAAAAAGAAAGAAGGAAAGAAAGAAAGAAAGAGTTTGGAAGCAGGTTTGCCCCCAGAGCCTCCGGATGAGAATTCAGCCTGGAAAACTTGGATTCAGCCTTGGGATACTAAGAACTGTGAGCTAATAAATGAGAGTTGTTTTAAGCTGTCAGGTTTATGGTAACTTGTTACAGAGCCATATGAAGCTAATATACATGCACAGAAGTGTGGACCGCTGGGCCCACGCCTAGGAATTCAGCCCTGGGAAATCGCAGGAAGGCAGGAGAAGCACACAAAGTTGTTCCCAACAGAGCAACCATGTCTTCCGTGTTGGTCACCACAACTGTTGATGAGACGATCAGTGTCCTTCAGACAAACTCCAGTTTCAAGTCCCAGGTGCTGGCATCAACAGCAGTGTCCTCCAGAGCCTTCTCACGTGGATGAGGCAGAAGCTGCCCTGGCAGGCTCAGAAGACTGCCATGCCTCAGGCTCACTGTGCCCTTGGGCGTATTCTCTCTGAGCCCCGTGTCCTCATCCAGACCACAGGGCCCAGCTGTGTGGGAAGCCCCTGGCATGTTGCCAGGCACACAATAGGCTCGCACAGTTGGTGTGCACCAGTAGGAGCACACAACAGGTGTACTGAACGTTTGCCCCCATATGATGCCAGGCCTTGGAGCAGATTTTGACTTCTCACCAAGACCAACTGCAAGTTCATGAGCAGCCATCTCAAAGATGTTTTTCCTAAACTGTGACTTTATAGATCAGACCTCTATGCTGACCTCCAGAACCTAGCCCTGGCTCTTCCCAGGAGGGACCTTGCAGGGCACCCAGTCATTCCACAGACATCTGTCAAGCACCTCCTATATGCCAGGCTGGGAAAACATCAGCCACGAGGGCAAGGCTGGATGTACAGAATTCCCGATAGCCCTGGGCCTGGAGGAGCACTCCTGTAGCAACTGGCAATGAGCAGGCACCTATCGGCAGACTCAGACTTCTCAGCAGTCTTCGGGGCAGCCTTCTCAGCAGTCTGCGGGGCAGCCTTCTCTGGCCGCTGCTCTCAGAACATGGGGTGTGGGAGCAAAGGGTCTTGGCAGGCTTTGGGCACTTTACTAACTACCCTGTGCTTAGTTTTCTCACATGTGACGTGTAAAGAAAGGCCCTATCTCAGACATCGCCAGGAGGATAAACGTGTCAGTGGGTGCAGGTTGGTTTTGAACCCTGTGCTTGGTGGCCAGTCAGCAAATGTGTGGGCCCAAGTCTCCTTATCTTCTCCAACCCCCTGCTGAGAGTCTGGGATAGATGCAGTTCCTTCACCTGAACAGGTGTGTGGAGGTGGGTGCCAGCATGTGACAGGGGCTTGCTTCCCTGAGCATGATCTCACACACGAGCATGGGCACACATGTGACATGCACATGTGCCATCAGTGGGAAAGCATCTGGACATTAATGTTGCCTGCTGGCCACGGGCTGTCACTGCAGCATCAACTTCCTCCTAGTGTCTTTTGGGACTGCTGAGGTCACCTGACACATCTCTGATGGCCGGGCTGACCACACAGAGCTGAGCGGACCTCTCTCTTGGAATCCCCCATTGACTGGCAGCTAGTGCTAGGTTCTGAGGACTCAGAAGGGCCTCCCCTGACCAGTGGGGTACACTGATTGTAACAGCGGCTGGACTGAGGGGAGGGTAAGGAGAGGAGGTGGTGAGGGCTTGCCCAGGAGACAGGGCCTGGGCAAGGGGCAGCCATTGTTAACGAACCCACAAGGGGGGGTTGCTGTTGCTCACCACACAGAAAACCAATTACTGAGACAGCAACGATTGTCAAGAAAGAAAGCATTTGTTACAGCTGTACTCGTCAACTGGGAGGTGGGAGGTATGGACTGTTGCAAATCTGCCTCCCTGACCACCAGGGTGGGGGTTTTTCTGGAGGTGAAATGAATAATGCATGAGGGGAGTGAGCTTCACTATGCGTTTGGGGTGGAGTGCCGGGCACGCAAGCGCAGTGAGGAATCGTGCTAGCACATATATCCCATGATCAAAAAATGGCCGATAAGTTCCTCCCCGGGTGGGGATTTTAGTATTATAATGAGCTAGGGGTTAACACTGGTCATTCTTTCAGCCTTGTGTGCAGCGCAGTGTGTCCTTGGGCACAATCTGTGGCGGGGTATCACTTATCTTGTCTTCTCCAGACAAACAGGTGGTGTAAGGCTTTGTAGTTATCTCGTGATTACAAGGAGGCCCCACCATTTCTGGGAAAGAAACTCAAAAGGGAATGCGTCCGTGCAACAGAAAGTTACACAGTTCTGGTCAGTAAATTTTACTGGCCTGGGAGCTTGAAACATAAGAGAACTACAAAAAAAAAACTATAAAAATGTTTTTTTGCTTATGGGGTCAGTTACACCACTTTCAGATTTTAAGGAAAGCAGTCTGTTCAGACTCAAAAGATGCCTCTGGGCTGGGAGGCCCAGGAGGGAGGATCCCTTGAGCTCAGGAGTTTGAGACCAGCCTCAGCAAGAGGGAGACTCATCTTACTAAAAACAGAAATTAGCCAGACAACTGAAAATAGAAGAAAAAAAGTTAGCGGTGCGTGGTGGTGCATGCCTGTAGTCCCAGTTACTCGGGAGGCTGAGGCAGGAGGATCACTTGAGCCCAGGAGTTTGAGGTTGCTGTGAGCTAGGCTGACGCCAGTGCACTACTGCCTGGGCAACAGAGTGAGAATCTGTCTCAAAAAACAAACAAAAAAACGCCTCTGGGTGTTTGGAGAACAAGCTGGGAAATCACAGGAGGCTTCTGCAGTTGTCTGGGCAATGGTGGTGGGTTGGAATGGAGACCCTGCTGCGGGATGACTTGAGGGAGAAGACGGCGGACCCCAGGGTTCGGCCTGCGGGCGACGGAAGTGGCGTTTACTGGGCTTGGGATCAAGGAAGAGGCAGGACCGAGACTGCACACGGAACGCACGAGGAGGCTGAGGACCTCCGGGAGCCCGAGAGCACACAGGCCCGGTCGGCTGGGGAACGGTTTCCGCAGGGAGCGCCGAAGAGCGGACCGGAAGTGGGGGCGGAAGTGCATTGCGTTGAGGCGCCAATTGCGAATTGGCTGACGGATGACAACGCGGTGGAGGCATTTGGACCGGAGTCGGCAGAGTTCCTGAGGATCCCCGGTTCTGGAAGGCTCCCCGCGGAGACAAGTGAGCCGGGAGTCGCTGAGATCCTGCGACGGGCCCTTTACCAAGCGGCTCGCGGACGACTCGCGGGTACGTTGCGGCTCCCGAAACTACGGCTCCCGGCAGGAACCGCGCCGCGGCGGTGGCCGGGCCGGGCCGCGCCGCGCCGCGTCCTGGGGCTTGTGGTTCCCTGCGCCCCTGGGCTCTGGGCGCCGTGGCGTCTGCGGAGCCAGTCCTCGGCGGTGGTTTATGGGGCCGGAGGGTAGAGCCGTCATTTGGTGTTTAGGCATCTGGTCCGTTAGTCCCAGTTTCCAGGTGAGACTGAGACCCAGAGATGAGTGACTTGCTGAGTGCTGCACGGATTGGCACCGCAGGATACTCGTTAGTTTGGCTACACTTGGTTGTCTACCTGGACGGGACGGAGAATAGTCCCCAGTGAGCGGGGGGAGCAAAGGGTTGGAGACGGGGGCAGGAGGTTTAGATACTCCACTCTGCACGGTGTGCCTCCCCGGGCCGAGCAGGGTGCTGCTTGGTTTTTAACTTTTCATGCTCTTGTGGAGTAACTGAATCATTGCAGGTAGAGCTTGTAAAACCGTGCCCAGCTTGGGCTCCTGTTATTTTTGTGAGCCTGGTCACCTCTTCCAGAGCAGGATGGCGTTGCATGGGGTGGAAGAAGGCAGGGCTCACTCATTCAGCATCTTCACCCCCGTCCCCCTACCCAAAGCTCCTTGTGATGGGCTGTAACAGGCTTGCCTTCTGACCTTCTCCACGGGGGGAGTTACTGAAATGCCTGGCAAGGTGTGGTGTGGCCTGGTACCCCTGGAGGGCTGTCTGCAAATGGAGTCTTGTCGTCTTCCCCAAGTCTGTGCCACAGGGATTCTGCGGAGAACATTGTCTCCTAGTGCTACGTGCCAGCATCACTTACCGGAGTGGCCGAGACCCTGAGATGTTCAGAGGGCTTTTTGCTCACAGACCCAAACGGCCTGCCTCTCACCAACATCTGTGCCCTCCTGAGAACAGTCTGATATGCCCAAGATAGTCCTGAATGGTGTGACCGTGGATTTCCCATTCCAGCCGTACAAATGCCAAGAGGAATACATGACCAAAGTCCTGGAGTGTCTGCAGAAGGTAGAGCTGCCACCCTGAGGAATTTGTACCGGGACACCAGTCAGTATGGGTGGAGCGTCAGCAGGGGCTGGATGTCCCTCTCCCCTCCTGTCCGGTTCAGCCCGGCCCTGCTGTGTGGAAGACAGTGTTAACGCTCTAGGTGGGGTGGGAGAGACAGTGGACAAAAGCGACAGTCTTTGGTGGTGGTAGGCTTGGGAGTGCCCTGGGGGTCTCTCTGAGGAGGTGGCATTTAGGAAGCATTTCTGATAAAGGGGCCACTGGTATCCAGCCCTCGCTTTGGGAGGCCTTTGAACCTCAGGGGTGTGCAGGGAGGTGGAAGTGGGGCAGGTGCTTTCTGCTGGGTTTCTGAGGTGCCCTTGTACCCTGCTCATACTCCCTCCCCGAGTTTTCTCTCAGGCTCCATCTGAGAGCGCGTATGTAGGACATCAGATTCGGCTCAGATAGGACAGTGTAAACGTCTGGATCTAGAAACTCAGAGCAATTTCCTATTTTGAGACTTGACACCTAATTAGTCATCTTGCTATTTATATTGCCATTTTAGATAATGTTCTGCGAATTGTTTGCTAATGAGGGCTGCATTAACCCAGGGCCTTTGGGGTAAGAGTGGAGAGTATCATGTGGACTTAGCTGCAGTCCCCTGGGGCTTTGCGCCCCCCCCCCCCCACAGTGGGCCATGTGTCTGCTGAGAGCTGCCCTGCTCGCCGCCGGGGGCTTGTCTCAGGGTGGGGTTCGTGGCTTCATCTCTCCCTGCTTCCTCATAACCCTGCTCCCAACTCCATTCAGAGAGTGAACGGCATCTTGGAGAGCCCCACGGGCACTGGGAAGACACTCTGCCTCCTGTGCACCACGCTGGCCTGGCGGGAACACCTCCGAGACACCATCTCTGCCCACAAGATTGCCGAGAGGGTGCAGGGGGAGCTTTTCCTTGATCGGGCCTTGTCATCCTGGGGGAATGCTGCTGCTACTGATGGAGACCCCATAGGTGACCCTACTTCCCAGGGCTCTCCCCACCTTGTGTGTGGGGATGGAAGGGGACGGATGGAGCTGGGGAGGGGCTGAGCCCCTGGACTAAAGCCATCTCTCAGGCAGAGCTGGAGCAAGGAGAATTTTGTAGCTGCCGTATCATTTCTCACCATCCTGGGTATAAGGGTTGGGGCTTTTTACTGAATGAGGGCACCGCAGAGGCCCACTTAGCCCATTTCTGGTACTTGAGCACCTGGGGTGGTAGATTCCTGGCCGCCTATAGGGCCGAGTTAGCCCAGTGCTGCCTGTGTTACACCAACACGTGAGAACACTGTCTCAGACCATGACCACTTGTGCCTCCTTGTTCCTGGGCAGCTTGCTACACGGACATCCCGAAGATCATTTACGCCTCCAGGACCCACTCACAGCTCACGCAGGTCATCAGCGAACTCCGGAACACCTCCTACCGGTGAGTTAGGCGGTTCACACCTGCCTCAGGGCTGCCGAGAGGGACCTGGCGTGGTGCTGGGCCCACAGCCCCTGCTGCGTTGTGGTGGATGATGTTCTTTCTGGCCCCCCTGAGAATTGCAGCCTGTGGGTGCTCAGGGGTAGGACAAGGCTGGGCTGTCCTCTGTGCCCATCACTCGTGAGACAGCAGCTGTGTGTGTGCATGTCGGCCTTGGGCTGGCTCCCTGGACTCGTGCCAGGTCTGTTGTGTGGGCTGTGGCATGGTCAGGAGAACCAGCCCCCCACCCCGTGCAGCTTTGCACGTGGAGGGGAGGAGTCCTGCCCCTGTCAGAGCTCACCGAGCCTTGGTGTCCCGCTCTGGTTCCCCTGCAAGGGAGCCCAGGTGACGGGCACTGTGGAGCCCTTGAGGCCCGTCCCTCCTGCCCAGTCCCTGTCTTTCTCCTTGTCCCCTCCCGAGCTTGGGCTGCGTTCCAGTTACGAGTCTCACTGCCAAGTTTCTGGTGGGTCTCCATACAGCTGGACCACACTGTGGCCATCTGTTCTTGGAGGTAGTTCTTTCTCCACCCTGTGGTTCTGCTCCTGCCAGGCCCAAGGTGTGTGTGCTGGGCTCCCGGGAGCAGCTGTGCATCCACCCCGAGGTGAAGAAGCAGGAGAGCAACCACGTGCAGGTGGGCTCCAGGGTGTCTGCCGCGGCCTCCCAGCTTTGCCAGGCGGTGTGCCGGGCCTTCAGAGCCCCAGGCTGTGCCGCAGCAGATGCTGCCCCCGACCCCACACTGCCTGCTGGGGGGGCTAGGGTTACGGGGCACCTGAGGGGCAGCAGGGGAGGAGCTGGGGGGGGGGTGGCTCTTGGCCATCACTCGAGGGCGCTGTGCGCCCTGCTCTTTCTCTTGCAGATCCATTTGTGCCGCAGGAAGGTGGCAAGTCGCTCTTGTCACTTCTATAACAACGTGGAAGGTGAGAAGCTGTTTGGGGAAGCCAGGGTTGGCGTGGAGCAAGGGCTGAGCTTGGAGGTTCCTTGCCTGCTTGCTCTTGCCCCGTGGGGCAGCCAGCGCAGCCGTGTCCTCAGCACTGTCTCCCAACTTGAAGGGGCCCTGTGTTAGTATGGAGTGCAGACGAACTCATGCGAGGTCCAAGAACTGCCAGCTGGCAGGGCTGGCCCCTGGGAACTAGGACTTTGGGAGGCTCCCACTTTTTCCTGATAAGAGGCACTGCCTGTGCCCAAACGCTCTGCACAGATGGCAGGGTTTGTGCTGGACAACTGCTTTCTCTGCCAGGAGCCTGGACTTGCCGTGTGTGCCGGGCAGTGGGTTCCCCCTTGACCAGCCCCTGAGTCATCCTGCAAGACTCCACTGAGGGGATTCTGGAACCCGAATCCAGTCTCTCCCTGAATTCACCCCAAGCGTTTTCCCTTTGGGGGCTTTGCCGTGCGCCCTTTTGCTCTAGCAGATCACAGCCCTGAGTGTGACTCCAGCCTGAGTCCTGGGAGTCCAGCCTGGGGTGGCCTTGGGGCCCTGACACGTTGCCTCCCCCAGAGATGGAGTGAGCACAGGGTTAGTGACAACAGCCTACCCGGGCAGCTGCCACAGTAAGTGCAGGTGCCCACTGCCCGTGGAGGCCCAGAGTGGGGGGCTGGCACCAGTGCCCTTTCTCCAAATCTGTCCTGCCCACGTGGCTGCCCCTCCTGTTTGTCAAGAACTTCTGGGCTCATCTCAGGTACCCAGAGACGGTGGCAGGGCCAGCCTTACTATGGTGTGGCCCTTACGGTTTCCTGTACCCTGAGGGCAGCACGTCTGCAGTCAGGGCTGTATGGCTCAGGGGGCTTGAGTTTCTCTGGGATCAGGGTTCCCTCTGTCTCCTGTCCCAGAGTGTGAGGGCTGGGGTGACATGGCCCTGGAGCACAACCGAGGTGTCGGCAGTCTTGTGGGACACCGTCTGCCCTGACGTTTGTTGAGAATCCAGCATGCCAGGGCTGAGGCCTTTGAAGCTGCCATTGGTGTTCAGGGTGGCACTCCCCTGCCAGAGGCCTGAGCTGGGTGGTCCCCCAGGACCCAGCACCAAGTGTCCCTGTGCCTGCCCCCTGGAGAGACAGGGTGACTGCAGGGAGGACCCCAGCTCACTGGGAGTGTGTCCCTTGTCACCTTGTTTGCTGTGTTTTGGTGTGGTGGCCCTGATCTGAGATTGTCCAGGCCTGTCGGGCATCCTGAGAAGGGGCCATGTGCCTGTGCTCCCAGGTGCCCTGCTGGGAGCTGCCCCCTCCGATCTTGGCGATGCCTGGAAGACAGTCTGGGCCAGGTGGGCCAGGTGTGCTGTTTGGAAGCTCTCCACAGCTGTTGTTCCCACTGTCCTTGCCTGGCTCCAGGAGGGACACCTGCTGGGCGTCCCCAGGCCGATGCAGCAGTCTGTGGGACAGCAGGGAGCGCCAAGCAGGGGCTTCGTCGGCAGCCGCCCTGAACAAGGGCAGCTGTCGCTGTGCGGCGGCTGGTCCTGGCCCTGGTGGGGAGAGCACTGACCGCTTCGTGCGGCTGCTTCTGTCCATGTCGGGTCGCCCTGATGGTGTCCGCTCCCTTCACTTGGCCACCCCTCCGCTTAAAGCCCTCCCACCCGAGTCCTGCCCTCGCACGGCCCCTGGCACCGCACATGCGTGTTTAATGGAGCCGCCCCTCTCTGCTCTACCGCGGTTCCTTCACCCACAGCGCAGGCAAAGGAGGTGGGGACAGGTGCCCTGTTTGCCTGTGCTGGGGGCCTTGGAGCAGCACTGCCGGGAGGGCTCCAGCCTGCCTTCCAGGCCGCTTGTGGATCAGCATCTGAGGGCCTGTCAGCTCCCTCGCTGCCACCTGGTCCTCCCCACAGGGTCCTGAGCAGGGAGTGGCCAGGAACCCGAGGGAGGGGCTGGGAGCTAAGCGGAGCTTTGGGCCCCCAGCAGCAGAGACCCCACTGGTGTAGGTGCACGTGCTGGCCCCCTGGGCTGTGGACCCCATTCCCACTTCATGGAGGAGAGGAGGACCTGTCCTAGCTGGCCCGTTGCCTTCTGGCTATACCCTTCTTCGCCTCAGGCCTGTGGGCTCAGTCCCAGAAGCCACAGCCCAGTCCCCAGCTCACCCCCTGGGCTTGGGCTCTCTCGATGTCTGCTGGGGGGTGGGGGTGGTTCAGCTTGGAGACCTGTCCCCCAGATGGGATGTGAGGGCGTGGTGTCTCCAGCAGCTGCCCAGCCCTGGGCTGCAGCCCCCGGAGGGGCCCAAGGGGAAGGGAAGGTGTATTTAGGGTGAGTAGGGGGAGAGCTGCAGCCCTGTGAAGACCTGGGGGTGGAGCAGTGAGCACAAGGATGGCTGGGGGCTGGGCTTCGGCCCCTCTTCTCGCCCCCTCCTCGTTGCTCCCTGCTCTGCTGCAGAAAGTGCTGGTTGGCCGCGTTGCTGAGGGGCAGCTCTTCCTCTCCTGCCTTCCCCACTGTCTGGGGGCATTTGGGGTTGGTTCACTGCTGGCGTGTGTGCCTGCATGTGTGTTCTGGCCTCTGCAGGAAGGGCTGGGCCTCATCCCGCCCCGAGGGGCCCAGCACCTGCTGGGGCGGGCGGGATGCAGCCGTGATGGATCAGGGAGCTGGGGAGACCCCGTTTCGCATGTGGCTGCCCTAAGACCTGTAGGGCACTTGTTAGAAAGGGCTCTGGCCCTGCCTGTCTGTGTAGGCGGCTCTGCAAGGGCTTCCTGTCATTCTAGTCTGGGGGCCTGTGCCGAGGGGAGGGGAAAGACAGCTCCCCACCTCCTCGAAGTCCTCTCTGGCTTAGGCCTCACAGCCACCACAGGTAGTGCCCGTTCTTGGGGCTGCCATCCTGAGGAAGGGGATGGGCCACTCCTCAGCTCGTGGGCAGGAGCAGAGGCGGCCTGGCCCCCACTGTGATCAAAGGCCAGGTGGCTCTGCCTTGGTGCTCCTGCCTGTGCCCTGCCCTGAGCCTGGCTGTCCTTTAGGCGGAAACTCTGGGCCTGCTTTAGTTGTCAGGGAGCCGAGTGACGGTGCTGCCAGTTACAGGACTTGGGTGCCTCTGTGGGCTGGGGTGACAGGCTGAGGGGCTGCTCTTCCCCTCCCCCAGAAGGCCACTCTTGTCCCACCTTGTGGCCATCCGTGTTGGAGAGGATGAGTGGGACTCTCGGGATGTCGGTTCCAGCTGTGATCGACCCTGAGCCTGGGCCCCTTGCCTGCCTCCTGGGGTGCAGTGCAAGGCTCCCTTGGGATTCCTGGGCTGGGGGGGCCTTCGCTGGGGGCCTGAGAGCCCAGCTGCATTCTCGGTGGTGCGTCCACAGGCGGCAGACACCCCACACTGCCCTCTGTGTGGGAGCCTTTCTGTCCTGGGCACCCCCCTGGGGTCTGGGCAACTCACGATGGGCCCTGAGAGTGTGTTTGCTCCTGCCTGGTGCCCGCAGGGAAGAGCCTGGAGCAGGAGCTGGCCACCCCCATCCTGGACATCGAGGACCTGGTCAAGAGTGGGAGCAGGCACAGGTGAGGCTGAGGCCTCCGAGTCCGTCCACAGCCGACTCCCATGATGTGTGGAGGCCACGGATATGTCGCTTTTATTTTTTTTTTATTGCTCTTATTCAGAAAAATTGGGTTTTTTTGAGACAAGGTGTCGCTCCGTTGCCTAGGCTGGAGTGCAGCGGCACAATCACAGCTCACGGTAACCTTGCGCTCCTGGGTTGAGCCTCCCAAGCAGCTGGGACAACAGGTGTGCACCACCATGCCCGGCTAATTGTTTCATTTTGTGTATGGACGGGGTCTCACTGTGTTGCACAGCCTGGCCTCAAACTCTTGGCCTCAGGTGATCCTCCTGCCTCACCCTCCCGAAATGCTGGGATTATAGGCGTGAGCCACTGCGCTTGGCCTGTCCACCTTTGTAGCTTCGAGGATTGCAGTTGTGATCAGAAAGAGTTTTCTTATATCGAGGGAAAAAGTTGTACTTTTTTTAGTGCTTGTATGTTGTTTTTTTCCTAATGACCTCTGTCTAGGAATAGGATTGAGGGGTGTTTGGTTTTTTTCTTTTTGTTTGTTTTGCATAGAGTTTTAAAACAGGTGGTACATTCACATGGTTGAAAACTCAGGTGGGCTCCCTGCCTGTCCCAGACACCAGCTTCCTGCCAAGGCCCCACGGGCAGGACCAGGGCTCCTTCCTGGCCAGAGGCTGTGGTGGCCCTGAGTGGTGGCTGTGCCCCTGGCACCCTGCACTCTGCACCGGCCCCTCCGTGGGGTGCTCACAGCATCTTCTCTCCCTCAGAGTGTGCCCTTACTACCTTTCTCGGAACCTGAAACCGCAAGCTGACATCATCTTTATGCCGTACAATTACTTGTTGGATGCCAAGGTGAGGCCTTCGTCTTGTGCAGCTGACAGTTCCTGCTGTCCAGGGAGTGTCCGGGCTCAGGAGGGGCCGTTCAAGCCTTTGCTGGCTCAGGCCCTTAGAGCAGCAGGTGTGGGTGGAAGGACCCGCCTTTGTCACTGGTCCGGGGCTGAAAACCTGGCCAGATGCAGCTGTGAACAGCCAAGGCTGTGGGTCAGTCCTTCTGAGCAGCCTGGGAGTGGGCGGGCTGGTGGGAGTGAGGAGACGCGGGGGCTGTGGCCCACAGACCAGGGCCCACCCTGGGTCCTGGCAGCTCAGCGTGGCGTCTCGGGTCAGACTGGGGGAGGCGCAGGGACCTCGGGAGCCTGAGCACCCTCTGCTGCTGTCCTGCTCGTGCCGTGCTCATCTGCAGCCCTTCCTGCCCCTGCTCCTTCCGTTCTGCGCGGGTGGGAGCATGCCCCAGGGTTTGGCGGCTTTTACTTTCAGGCCACGGTGACGGTGCGGGTGTCATCCTGTCCAGATCCCTTTGTTCATTCCTTCCTTCCCGCGGTGGGTGTTTATCCAGAGCCCGCTGTGCTGGCTCACTCGGGTGGGGCTTTGATTCTGGGGCTGACAGACAAGAGGAAGCACTGGAGCTGTTGGCACCGAAGGGCTGTGAGGGGGAACGGAGAGGGGTGGGGCAGAGGTGGCGCCAGGGGACGGGACGCGGAGGGGCCCAGGGTTGGAGAGAAGCCCAAGGGAGGTGCCTGCAGGGTTGGAGCAGGGGTGGACACGGGTGATGGCAGAGCCCTATGGGAGGTGGCCGTGCCCTGGAGAGTGGTGTCAGATTTGGGGCACAGCGAGCTGGTGAGCTTTGCCACGGTTGGCGATTCTTCTAGCTCAGTGCTGACTTCCGGTGGGAACCCACTGGAGAGCTTCTAAAAACACAGGGCCCTGCCCTGGAACAATTATGTCATAACCGAGAAGCTGATTCTGATGTTTTCGTGGAAATGCAAAAGCTTTCAAAGAGCTTTGAAGAAGAATGAAGTTGGAGGGCTCGTCCTCCCTGTTTTTGAGGGGACTTGAAGCTGCAGTAACAGGGCAGGGTGCCCTGGCTTGAGGATGCACACACAGCAGGGAGCAGACAGCCGTCCACACGGACCCACACGCATGTGGTCACTGGTTTTCACCAGATATGCCAAAGTCATCCTGTGGAGAAAGGAAAGTTGGTTTTGGTTTTTCAAAAAATGGTGCTATAGTACCTGGATGTCCATTTGGAAGAGAATACCTTTTATTCCTCATACCACGCTATAGAAACTTAAATGGAAAGCGAGAACTACACATGCTGGAAGGAGCACGGGGGAGGTCTTTGCAACGTTTGGGTAGGCTGAGATTTCTTAGGTTGGACATGCAAGGCCCTAGCAGTAAAGAAAAAATTCAAAAATTGGACTATACCAAAATTTAAAGGTTCAACTCTTTTAAAGGGTTAGGAAAGTTAAGAAAAGGCAGTCAGAAAGGGAGAAAATGCTTCTGTCTTTTGAAGGGCTTTTCTTTTTTTTTTTTGTTGTTGTTGTTGTTGTTGTTGAGACAAAGTCTCACTGTGTTGTCCTGGACTAGAGTGCTGTGTTGTCATCACAGCTCACAGCAACCTCAAACTCCTGGGCTCAAGCGATCCTACTGCCTCAGCCTCCCGAGTAGCTGGGACTACAGGTGTGCGCCATGACACCTGGCTAATTTTTCTTTTTTTTTTTTTTTTTTTTTTTTGAGACAGAGTCTCACTCTGTTGCCCAGGCTAGAGTGAGTGCCGTGGCGTTAGCCTAGCTCACAGCAACCTCAAACTCCTGAGCTCAAGCGATCCTCCTGTCTCAGCCTCCCGAGTAGCTGGGACTACAGGCATGCACCACCATGCCCGGCTAATTTTTTCTATATATATATTTTTAGCTGTCCATATAATTTCTTTCTATTTTTAGTAGAGATGGGGTCTCGCTCTTGCTCAGGCTGGTCTCGAACTCCTGAGCTCAAACGATCCGCCCACCTCGGCCTCCCAGAGAGCTAGGATTACAGGCGTGAGCCACCGCGCCCGGCCTTAATTTTTCTATTTTTAGTAGAGAGGGGGTCTTGTTCTTGCTCAGGCTGGTCTCGAGCTCCTGAGCTCAAGCAATCTTCCCGCCTCGGCCTCCCAGAGTGCTGGGATTCAGGCATGAACCACTGTGCCCAGCCTCAAAGGACTTTTGACTAGAGTGTGTAAAATGCTCTCATAACTGAGCAGCCCAATTAACCCCCGGTTAAAGATCTGAACAGACATTTCACCAAGATTGATGAAATGGCCAGTTGGGCATGTGGAAAGACTGCCAGCATCACTGGGGACCAGGGAGATGCAGATTAAAACCACAGGGAGCTAATACCGCATTCCCACTAAAATGAATGAAGTTAAAGACTTAAATGTCGGGCGAGGATGTGGGACAACTAGAGTCCCATCCGTTGCTGGTTGTGTGTGTGGCATGGTGCGGCTGTTCTGTACACGGGTGCCACCTGGCCCAGCCCCAGAGACGAAAGCTGTGTCCGGAGCCTTGGACTTGCACTGGGACTGCAGCTTTAGTTATGGTCGCCAGAACCGGGGAGCAACCACGTGGGCCCACCGACAGGGGAGCAGACGGATCCTGGCATGTCTATACCATGACTGCCAGCAGGCAGAGGGTGTGAGCTGCTGGCCACGCGGCAGCGTCGGGGGTGCAGCCTCAGACCTGCCCACCCAGAGGGTCCGGCGTGGAGGACTCTGGTGTGCTAGAAAGGGCAGGGGAGGGCCGGTGGTTACACAGTGCACACGTTTGTCAAAACTCAAACGTTTGCCTAAAATGAGTATTTTGTTTTATGAAAATTAAGCTTCAAATTAAGTTAAGACAAATACCAAAGCTGGACCCCACCCCGGGTTGCTCTGTCACACTCTGGGGTGAGGCCTGCTTGCTGGATTTTAGATCTCCCTGAGTGCTACACTCCGGGGCTCCCCTGGCTTCCTTGGCCCCCAGTGACCACAGCCCTGCCCCTCTGTGCTGTGTGCCTGTCTCCCCAGAACAGGCCCGATGTCAGGCTGGTCAACACCGGGCAGGTGTGGCCAGGCTGCTGTCCCAAACCAGCCTTGGCCAGCTGCACCCCCAGCCCGGTGTGAGAGGGCCTTGCCCCACGTCCTCCCGGCAGCGGTTGTGGTCTGTGCTCGTGCTAGTGGGTGCCTGCCTGTGCCTCTGTCCCCTTCCCTGCCCTCTGCTCTTCAAGCCTGCACTCAGTGGGCCCCTGTCCTGCTCCACTCCAGCCCTTTGTCCCTTTTTCTAGAGTCGCAGGGCGCACAACATCGACCTGAAGGGGACAGTCGTGATCTTTGATGAAGCTCACAATGTGGTGAGTCTCCACTGGCCTCTGTCCCTGAAACCAGCGCAAGCCCTTGTGAACGAGCACTGTCCAAACCTGAGGCCCTGGGCTTCTGAACAAAGCCCCCCCGTGTGCCTGCTGCCCTCCCGCCAGTCAGATGCCTCGCTGGGGCTGGCTGGCCGGCCGGGCTGAGGATGTGCCCCTCACCAGACCCTTTCCTTCCGGCTGGCTGGTGGGACCAGCCTGGCCTGGGGCTCTCTCCTCTCCCTGCTGTCACCAGGACGACCACAGGCCTGTCATCTCTCCTGCAGTGTCCCTGGCCCTGGGAGGGCTGCTGTGGAGAGCCACGGTCACGTTCCCACACCGGCCATGGCGCAGGGCCGTGTGTCCCCAGCAGAGCTGCTGGAGAGTGGCTGCCGGGGTCCGCCGTGCCCAGCCACGCTGGAGCCTGGGTGGGGCTCCGTGAGGGCCCCGGCCTCTTGAGAGCTGCAGGGCCTGGTGCCTGTGACCTTGGTGTCCCGGCCTCTCGCTGCGGGGCCTGGTGCCTGTGACCTTGGTGTCCCGGCCTCTCGCTGCGGGGCCTGGTGCCTGGGACCTCGGTGTCCACCCTCGGCCCCCATGTGGTTCCAAGAACTTGCTGCTGTGGGAGATGATGGGCCAGGTCTTCTGACTTTCGGGAGAAGCCAGAAATCTAGATTTTAATTGAGAATTTTACAATTAAGAAATGTCAACTCAAGTAAAATAGTCATTTTTAAACATCGGTGTTTAAAAATGACTGTGTGGGCCAGACGGACATCTCTGCCCGCTTGTGACCTGGCCTGGAGACCGTGGGGCTTCAGGAGCCCTCGGGGCATGGCTCTGGGGACGTGGCTCTGGGGACTTGGTGCTCAGCTTCCTGCCCTGCCACGTGTGACGTGGATGCCTGTGCTCTCAGGAGAAGATGTGCGAGGAGTCGGCATCCTTCGACCTGACCCCTCATGACCTGGCTTCGGGACTGGACGCCATAGACCAGGTGCTGGAGGAGCAGGCCAAGGTGGCGCAGCAGGGCGAGCTCCGGCTGGAGCTCAGCGTGGACTCCTCCAGCTCAGGTGAGTTTCCAGCCTGGAGCTGTGAGGCTGGAGCCCCCGTGCAGCTGAGTCTGGACTCGTGGGTGCCTTTTGTTCGAGGACCTTTCAGGACAGCGTCGGCTTCTTTAAGGGGCTTCTCAGCTGAGGATGGTTCAGGGTCCCGTAGACCCGGGAAGGACTGGTATCACTCAGTAGTTCTGACATTTTCTGAAGACCTACATCCTTCCCCAGCCAGTATTGACCGCCTCTCTACCGTGTAAACCTGGAAAACCAAGTGCACTCACTGTAAATGTGTTAAACAGCCTGTGCGTCTACGGCCACGCATGACTTGCTAGTCCCATAGATTCCTTTCCAGTTTTTGTCCAAAGCGTACTTTTACACGGTAATCATGGAATACGTTTATGGATGTGGTTAATTGGTCCATATTTTCTACAAAGTCTCTGTTAACACCTGACTGGGAGTCCATATTTGCTCAGCTGATATAATATTAATAATCTAAAGAAACCTGTTTTATAAGGAACAAAAATCTATTGAATTCAAGTTATGCACGTGGAGTGATCAAATCTCTGAGTAGGCCTGAGTGTTGAGACCTGGGTCCGTACGGGTTGGTGGCATCCAGTGGCAGCCTCTCCACGGCCTTGTCTTGTGAGCAGCCTGCACTGAAAATGTCCAAGCATTGGGCATTCGGTTCTTTCCGAGACTCGCTGCCCTTCCTGTTGTGTGACCACAGACCAAACATCTCTTGTGACCTTTCTTCACTGATGGCCTTAGGTCTGTCCATCTTGCTCCCAAGAATCAGGAAGGCACATTAGCAATGGTTTCCTCTGTCATCAGGGATCAAGTTCTCCTTTGACTCCAGCAGTCTCCCGTGGTCTTCTCAATCCACCAGAAACATCCGGCCATTGATAGCAGGAAGGTAGTTTTCCACACTCTTCGAACTTGAGCCTGTCCATCCAGATCAAAAGTTATAAAAGTTGTGCCAGCAATGGTCAGTTCTTCTGATGTGTGATGTAAGGTTGGGACGTGTTGTCCAAGTCTGTCATCTTTTGGCATGTCTAGTCTTCCTCTTTTTAACATTTGCTGAGTTTTAAGTTTCTTTTTCCACCATTTATCTTATTTATTTATTTTTCATTTTTAAGACGGAGTGTCGCTCTGTTGCCAGGGCTAGAGTGCAGTGATGTTATCATAGATCACTGCAACCTTCAACTCCTGGGTGCAAGCAGTCCTCCCGCCTCAGCTTCCCAAGTAGCTGGGACTACAGGTGCACACCATCACATCTGGCTAATTTTTCTATTTTTAGTAGAGAGGTGAGTCTCGCTCTTGCTCAGGCTGGTCTCAAACTCCCGAGCCCAAGCAATCCTCCTGCCGTGGCCTCCCAGAGTACTGGGATTACAGGCATGAGCCACCGCGCCCAGCCTACCATTTATCCTTTATCCCCCTCTTAGGATACGTTTTTCTGTATATTTATATACCTCTACATACATTGAGAACCATACCAGATGATGTTACGATTTTTGCTTATGACCATTAAGCGGTTAACAAAAGAAAATAATTGTTTATTAAATTTACCCAGATATTACCAGCTTTGGTGGCTCACACCTATAATCCTAGCAACTTGGGAGGGCAAGGTAGGAGGATGGCTTGAGGCCAGGAGTTCAAGACCAGACTGGGGAACACAGTGAGTATAAAAAATAAAAAAATTAGCCAGGCGTGGTGGTGTGCACCTGTAGTCCCAGCTACTCGGGAGGCTGAGGCTGCAGTGAGCTATGGTGCATCACTGCACTCCAGCCTGGGCAACAGGGCAAGACCCTATCTCAAAAAAAAAAATTACTCTTTTTTTTATTTCATTATATTATGGGGGTACAAATGTTTAGGTTACATATATTGCTTTTGCCCCACCCGAGTCAGAGCTTCAAGTGTGTCCATCCCGCAGAGGGTATGCACTGCACCCATTAGGTGTGAATATACCCATCCCCTCTTCCCCCCCAATCTGCCCAACACTCAGTGAATGTTACCACTATATGTGCACTTAAGTGTTGGTCAGTTAAGTCAGTTAATACTACTTTGATGGCGAGTACATGTGGTGCTTGTTTTTCCATTCTTGTGATACTTCACTTAGTAGAATGGGCTCCAGCTCCATCCAGGATAATGCAAGAGGTGCTAGATCACCATTGTTTTTTGTGGCTGAGTAGAACTCCATGGTATACAGACACCCCATTTTATTAATCCACTCATGTATTGATGGGCACTTGGGTTGTTTCCACATCTTTGCAGTTGTGAATTGTGCTGCTATAAACATTCGAGTGCAGATGTCTTTTTTATAGAATGTCTTTTGTTCCTTTGGGTAGATGCCCAGTAGTGGGATTGCTGGATCAAATGGTAGTTCTACTTGGTAGCTCTTTGAGGTATCTCCATATTACTTTCCACAGAGGTTGTACTAGTTTGCAGTCCCCAAAAATTACTCTTTTCTGATGTTCTTTCTTTCTTCCTAATGTTCCAAAGTTTTTTCTGATATTATTTCCTTCTGTCTGAAAGACTTTAACAACTCTTAGTTTAATATATTTCTGTTCTTTTTAATTGATAAGTAAAAGTTACATATATTTATGGTATACAACGTGATGTTTTGAAATAAGTATACATTGTAGAATAGTTAAATCAAGCTAATTAACATATGCATCACTCACATACTTACCATTTATTTGTGGTTAACAATTCTTTTGAGAGAACTGGTGGCAAATTCTGAGTTTCCCTTCATCTGAGAATGTCTTTATTTCACCTTGATTCCGGAAGCATATTTGTCCTGGATATGGAATTCTGGGTCCGAGGCTCGTATCTTTCAGCATTTGGAAAACATTCCACTGGGTTTTGGCCTCTGGTTTCAGATGAGAACTCTGCCGTCATGCAAATGGTTATTTCCTATTGTTAATGCAGGATTTTTCTCTACATTCAAGATTTTTGTCTTTGCCTTTAGTTTTCAGCAGTTTTATTGTGATGTGTTTTGGTGTGGGATTCTTTGGGTTTATCCTTTTTGGGGTGTACTCAGCTTTGGGGAGCTGTAGTTCCTTGCCAGGTTGGGGAAGTTTTTAGCCGTTATTTCTTTAAATATTTTTTCAGTCCTGTGCTTTTCTCATCTACTGGGAGTCCCACACGCACGCTAGTCTGTTGTGACAGGGTCCCCGAGGATCTGTGTGTTCTGTTTTTTCAGTCGACTTTCTCCGTTGTTCGAGCAGGATAATCTCATACGTCTGTCTGTGTGTTCTCTGCTGTTTCCTCTGCCATCGCCATTCTACTTGAGCCTGTCTACTGGATTTTAAATTTGGCTGTTGTGGTTTTAGTTCTAGATTCCTACTTAGTTCTTTGTATGTTCTTTTTCTTTGCTGAGACTTTCTATTTTTCATTTGTTTCAAGAGTGTTCATGATTGCTTGTTGGAACATTTTTATGTTGGCTGCTTTATTTTTTACAATTTTTAAAATTATGGTGGTTTTTTTGTTTTCATTTTTCTTTTTTTTTCAGAGACAGGGTCCTCGCTCTGTTGCCCAGGCTGGAGTGCAGTGGTGTCATGACAGCTCACTGCAGCAGCCTCTGACTCCTGGGCTTGAGTGATCCTCCTGCCTCAGCCTCCCGAGTAGCTGGGACTACAGGTGTGCCTGGCTAATTTTTGTGTTTTTTGTAGAAATGGGGTCTTGCTCTTGCTCAGGCTGGTCTCAAACTCCTGGTCTCAAGCAATCCTCCTACCACGGCCTCCTAGAGAGCTGGTTTTACAGGTGTGAGCCTCCACTGCCCCCTGATGGCTGCTTTAAAATCCTTGTCAGATAATTGTAACATCTGTGTCATCTTGGTGTTAGCATCTGTTGATTGTCCTTTCTCTTTCAAGTTGAGATTTCCCTGTGTCTTTTTGTTTGGTTTTATGACAAGTAATTCTGGGTTGCATCCTGGATATTCTGAGTACTTTGTTGAGACTGTGGCTCTTATTTAAATCTGTTTTAGCAAGCAGTCTGCACAGATTCAGAAGCACATCCCGGCTCACTCTGGTGGGCTGTGGTTCGAATGTCAGTTAATCTTCACGCCTTTCCGGGGCCACTCTTACCAGCCCACCTGCCCGTGTGACATCCGGGCGGCATCCACACCGGCGTCCAGCTGTCAGAGCTTTCACACCCGGCCCCCTCAGCGGGGCGGTGGGGTCCCTAGGACTTTATGTGCAGATGTAAAGAATCCCTCACCCCCCTTCCTCTTGTGGACAGCCCCCCAACACACTCTTCAGCTGGGAGGGGTGGCTGCCTCTTCCCACCACCTCTCTGCTGATGTTTGCTCAATGCAGGGGGATGGTCTCCACACCACCGCGCCTGTGTGGAGTGGGCAGGGCAGATGTGACCACAAGACTTCTGTGCAGCACTTCTGTCCTCTCCCTGGTCCCTTGGCTAGCAGAGTGGGCTTCTTTTGGCTCTGTTAGGTTTGCCTGTTGGTGTCTTGCTGTCTGCAGGTTGCGAGGTTCCTATTGCCTCGGCCAGGTTATATAACATGCAGCAAGCAGGCAGCCCACCCCCAGGGCCCTCACCGCTGCCTGCCGCCTTCTCTGCCTTCAGAGTCTTCCGTTAGTTGCTTAGTGCAGGGATTTTTGTTGTGATTGGTGGGAAACTAAACTAGTGCTTCCTACCATGTCTTGCTCGGGATGGGAAGTGCAGTTCTCATCTGCGTTCTGTTCTTTTCCTTACACTTTATTTGTCGAAGGACCCAGGCCGTCGACCTGCAGAGCCCCAGCCTGCTGCCTGCGCCTGTGGCACAGTCCACGCGCCACCGGGTCCTGTGCCCCAAGAGACGGGTTCAGAGGCTCGGAGCAGGTGTCCTTTGGCAGGCCCGGGAGCAGCATCTCTTCTCTCAGGAGGCTCGCAGCTTTCCTGGTGGTAACATTGTTGCTGCTCAGTGCCTGCTTCCTTCATTATTTGGGGATTGCAGGATGGGTATGTTAGCAGGAATAATCTATAAAGATACTCTTGCTGGTAACATTGTTGCTGCTCAGTGCCTGCCTTTGTTCCTTATCTGGGAATTGCAGGATTGGTATGTTAGCAGGAATAATTTATAAAGATACTCTTGCTGGTAACATTGTTGCTGCTCAGTGCCTGCGTTAGTTCATTATCCGGGGATTGCAAGACCAATATGTTAGCAGGAATAATCTATAAAGATACTCTTTGCTGCATCAGCCCGGTGGTGATACCACTTACTCAGGACAAGCAACATAAATATTAATGCCGATTTTTTTCTTCCCCTTTTGCTTTCCCAGTTTTCAAATTTGGGAGTTCCGTCATTGTGTGCATTTAAATACATATGATTGGTCCAATCCACTGCAAATCCCACGTTAAAGCTCAGTTGTTCCATCTTCAGGTGTTTTCTCGTCCCCCACCCTGTCGGCACGATCCGGGGTGGTTGGCGGCCTCAGAGCTGCCCGGGAGTCAGGGTGCTCCACACCCGCTGCATTTCCGAGTCTTCTGCAAGCCCTGGTTTCTTTTCGTGGGAGAAGGTGTTTTAAGCCCCACAGGGGGTTGGTCACTGTCTTTTCAGCTGGCAGAGCTAGGAAGTGCACCCGTGTGCAGGGGCTTGTGCGTATGTGCGCTGCTGAGCTCACATGCTGTTTCTGATTCAGAGCTGGACGAGAGGATTCTACGTAGCCTCTTCTCTTACACCTGTGTCCTTTCCTCCACGCTGGGAGTCCTGCTTCCTAAGAACACGGCTGGAGGGATTAGTCAGTCTGCAGGATTGTGTATTTGCTGCTTTTCTCTCGCCCAGGGCTGAACATGGAGCTGGAAGACATCGCGAAGCTGAAGAGTAAGTGCCGCCCTCCCCTCCTCCTCGCGGCTGCTGGGGCCTCTCCTGACACCCCCTGACACCCCCTTGGCCCATAGCGATCCTGCTTCGCCTGGAGGGCGCCATTGACGCTGTCGAGCTGCCTGGAGACAACAGTGGCGTCACCAAGCCAGGGAGGTGAGGGAAGAGGCGAGCAGCCTGGAGCTCGAGACGGGCAGGGGGCGTGTGGGCTCTGTCCTCGCTCCGTGCCTGGGCCATGGCTGGCTGGCCTGGGCCTTCACTCGCCGGTGAGCCTGTTTTCCGTGCCTACACCTGGGAGGGGCTGCCCGCCTGTGCCTGAGGGAGGGAGGCACACACTCCCACACCGAGCCCCTGCCAGCCCTCCTCCTCCAGGCTCTCGTTGGCAGTGCAGGTGCCGGTTAGAACCAGACCTTCTCATGAGGACAACCAGCGTCCCCCCGCATCGCCTCCTTAGGACCCCAGCAGGCCCAGAGTGTTCCCAATGTCCCACAGGCTCCAGTCTACTCCGCAGCCTGGGGCAGCAGGTGTATTGTCCTGCAGGCAGCTGAGGGCTCACGGCTGGGGGCTGCGTGGTGGCTCCGCTGGGGACCCAGGCCCAGGCTTGTCGAGGGCAGAGCCTGTCCTGGGCCTGGGCTGCCTGCCTTTCCCCAGAGCGCCTGTCTGCCCTCTGGGCTCTGATTCCGGCAGATGCTCCTCAGCCTGCCCCTGACCTGCACTCCCAAGGGCCCCTCTTGGAGCTTCTGCTCCACCCCTTCACTTTCCTAAGCTTTGGAGGCACTCCCCAGAGTCACCGCCTCCAGGAAGCCTCTGACGACTCCGTCTGATTGGTGCTTTGTCTTCCCTGGGACGTGGTTTTTGCGCTGGACCATCTCTCCCCACCTGGAGGCTCCTGAGGGCAGAGGCTTCTCCTGGAGGGGCTCAGAGTTTGTTTCTGAGCGAAGGAAACTTACAGGGCCGCGGCCTGGCCCCCTCCCAGGCTTGAGCTGTCTCCTCCTCCTGCAGCTACATCTTCGAGCTGTTTGCCGAGGCCCAGATAACGCTTCAGACCAAGGGCTGCATCCTGGACTCGCTGGACCAGATCATCCAGCACCTGGCAGGACGTAAGTCTCGGCTGCCCAGGGGCCGCGTCAGCCCAGTGGTCTCGGGTCAGGCCTTGGATCAGGCTGCTTCTCCGAGCTGGGCCGCTGGCACTGTGCGCCTGGTGGCACCTGGTGGTGGCCCGTCCCCACGAGCAGGCATTCGGCCTGCAGAGCTTTCCCTTTCCGCCCAGGACGCGGGGGCATTAGTGCCCCTTGGCGGCCGCTGTCGAGCACGTTCCAGTTCTGTGGCGGCAGCTTCTGCCTGCAGCCTTGTCCCAGTTAGTCCCTTTCAGGAAGAGCAGCGAGAGAGGCCCGGGTGGGTCGTGGGTCCTGGTCCCGCAGCCTCCCCTGGGTGCCACCCGAGTCCCGTTTGTGTTTAGAGCGTGAGGTCCAGGGGGCTTCCCTGGGCAGCCTCCCCACGGCCTACTCTGTGCAGCCTCCTCTGCAGAGTGGGGTCTCGGGAGGGAGGAGGTGCAGGACCTAGCGGGGTCTTCACCGCGCTCCCGGGCTCTGGGGGGAGGGGCTCCAGCATGTATTTGACCACAGAGCCTCTTGTCAAGTCCCACGGGCCCCCTTGAGGCCCCATCCCTGTCTGGCTTCCCCCGACCACTGGGAAGAGCAGACCCCGCACTCTACAGGGCGTTGCGGGGAAGAGGAAGCTGGTCACCCCCTGGGTGTGAGGCGGAGCTGGGCAGTGTGGGCCAGCTGGCTCGTGGCTGGGGTGGCCAGGTCGGGCCTCCCCTGCCTGTGGTCAGGATGCCACCCCCCCAACCCCACAGGCACCGGAGTGTTCACCAACACCGCTGGATTGCAGAAGCTGGCAGACATCATCCAGGTAGGGCCTGCTCGGCCCTGGGCAGGTGTTTCCTTCTGCCGTGCTAGGTGCTGAGTCTTGCCTTGGGGCAGCACTGAGGCCCCCACACCAGCTTTGGGTCAAAACACCCTTAGACTCATTTCCTCCCGTCCTAAGTCTACTTAGCCTCGGAGCCAGGTGACGGGGGACAGGTCTGGCCAGTCCCGCAGGGTGGTGCTGGTGGGTGAGGACCCCCAGGGCGGGGAGGGCCAGGGAACTGCCCCACCCTGTTGGTGCCTCATTATGGAGAGGCCCAGCTGCACGTGAGCAGCAGTCTGGGGACAGGAGCCTTCCCAGACAGCCTCTCGGGAAAGACTGTGGCCGCTGCGCCGCGCCTCTCTGCTCTGCTCTGCGCTGCGCCTCTCTGCTCTGCTCTGCTCTGCGCCTCTCTGCTCTGCTCTGCGCTGCGCCTCTCTGCTCTGCTCTGCGCTGCGCCTCTCTGCTCTGCTCTGCGCTGCGCCTCTCTGCTCTGCTCTGCGCCGCTCTGCTCTGCTCTTCTCTGCGCCTCTCTGCTCTGCTCTGCTCTGCGCCTCTCTGCTCTGCTCTGCTCTGCGCCTCTCTGCTCTGCTCTGCGCTGCGCCTCTCTGCTCTGCTGTGTGCCTCTCTGCTCTGCTCTGCGCTGCTCTGCTCTGCGCTGCGCCTCTCTGCTCTGCTCTGCGCTGCTCTGCTCTGCGCTGCGCCTCTCTGCTCTGCTCTGCGCTGCTCTGCTCTGCTCTGTGCCTCTCTGCTCTGCTCTGCGCTGCTCTGCTCTGCGCTGCGCCTCTCTGCTCTGCTCTGCGCTGCTCTGCTCTGCGCTGCGCCTCTCTGCTCTGCTCTGCGCTGCTCTGCTCTGCGCTGCGCCTCTCTGCTCTGCGCTGCGCCTCTCTGCTCTGCTCTGTGCCTCTCTGCTCTGCTCTGCGCTGCTCTGCTCTGCGCTGCGCCTCTCTGCTCTGCTCTGCGCTGCTCTGCTCTGCTCTGCGCCTCTCTGCTCTGCTCTGCGCTGCTCTGCTCTGCTCTGCTCTGCGCTGCACCTCTCTGCTCTGCTCTGCGCTGCTCTGCTCTGCTCTGCTCTTCTCTGCGCCTCTCTGCTCTGCTCTGCGCTGCTCTGCTCTGCTCTGCTCTTCTCTGCGCCTCTCTGCTCTGCTCTGCGCTGCTCTGCTCTGCGCTGCTCTGCTCTGCTCTGCTCTTCTCTGCGCCTCTCTGCTCTGCTCTGCTCTGCGCTGCGCTGCTCTGCTCTGCGCCTCTCTGCTCTGCTCTGCGCTGCTCTGCTCTGCTCTGCTCTTCTCTGCGCCTCTCTGCTCTGCTCTGCGCTGCTCTGCTCTGCTCTGCGCTGCTCTGCTCTGCTCTGCTCTGCTCTTCTCTGCGCCTCTCTGCTCTGCTCTGCTCTGCTCTTCTCTGCGCCTCTCTGCTCTGCTCTGCTCTGCTCTGCACTGCTCTGCTCTGCTCTGCGCCTCTCTGCTCTGCTCTGCTCTGCTCTTCTCTGCGCCTCTCTGCTCTGCTCTGCTCTGCTCTGCGCTGCAGGCCCGAGAAGGAGGGCGACGCGCCATCCCTCCTCTCCCTGGCCACGTTCCTCCCCTCCCTCGTGGGACGTCAGCTGAGCCACGCCCTCAGCCCACGTGCTCAGTCAGTGCCTGTTCTCCCTCCAGAAGCTGCTTGGCCAGCTGGTCGAGGGCAGGCCCAGTTCTGGGTGCTCTGGGCACAGGTGTCTCTCCTGAGCCTTGGGGGTCTTTTGGAAGCAGACTTTCAAGAGTCCTGATTGTGGGGCTGTTGGTCCTTGGGGAAACTGAGGCCCAGGAAGCCGTGTCATGTGTGGTGCTGTGCAAGACTGCCTTCATGGGGCTCTCCCCTCCCACCCTGTGCACCTTCAGGCCACCTGAGGTCACAGAGGGGTTGGCAGGAGCTGCCCAGCTGTGTGATGGCTCCGCGAGTGTCTGCCTGGACCTCTGTGGAGCTCATGCGGGAGGGAGGCAGCGCTAGAGCCCTGGGGTCCGAGGCTGCCGTGTCCCTGCTGATGGGCTTGGAGCCGTGGGCCAGGACAGCCAGGGGGCCCTCCCGGACAGACGCAGCTCTGGCCACCTCAGCCTCCGTCTCCTCTTCTGTGAAGGGATCGGGCTGGAAAGACAGCACCGCTCTGTCCTCCCAGCGGGTGTCCCTGGGCCAGACCCCTTTGGCTGTGCTCCTGCCGGTGGGCCTTGCTTCTGTGTCCTGACGGGTCCCTGTGGTTTAGCAGGCTGCTGCGGCGGGAGCAGCTCCAGGGAATCTGCTCTTTCCCTCCTCTGGTGCCGCTGCTGGGCTCCAAGGCCAGCCTCGGCCCACGGCCAGGTGAGGCAGGCCCTGCTGCCCCCGGCCTGACCCCCATGCGGTTCCCCAGGCTCCGTTTGTGGAGCTTCCTCCTCCCTCCACCCTCTCTGGAGCCAAAACGCAGCTCACCCCATGGGTTGTAATCCGCTTTGGCTGTGCTCTAAGTCCCTGGCAGGTGACTCAGCCCCTGCCCGGCGTGAGGTGCTGTGCTGGCCTGGACACCGTGTGACGGAGCAGTTGCTCATCCCTCGCTGCTTCCTGAGCACAAGCGGGGTCTCCTGGGTAGAATGGGGATGTGGGGACATACAGTTTAGCTGGAGGCCAGCCTGGAGGCACAGCGAGGGCTGGGCCCAAGACCAGAGGGACAGGCAGCCTGGGGCAGCCCTTGCTGGGGAGACTGCGGAGGGCGAGGAAGCGGGTTTGTCCAGACTCCGCAGGTCCAGAGTGAGGGTTGCCTGGGGCTGAGGCACAGGAGGTGGTGAAGGAAGCCTTTGCCCCAGGCGGCCTCCGCCCCTGCTCGTCGCTGCGTCTCCTGGAGCCCTCGGCGAACGTGTTTCTCTGCTGGCGCTGGCGGGCTGACCCCAGAGCTCTCTGCCCGCTGGGCCAGTCGGCTGGGCAGAGCAGGGCGTGTTCTCTGTGGCCTCCTGACGTGTCTTGGCCATTTGTGGTTCCTTTTCTCTGCCCCTTTCCTGGCGCGTGGGTTGTCTCTCTCTGCTGGTCTGCGGGGTGCTTTGTGAACTCAGTGTTAGCGTGTGTGAAACACGTGTTCTCTACTTGTCTCTTCCATTTTCATGTTGGGTTTGGTGAACAGGCTTCCCGGTCGGGTGTTTGTCCTGTAGGCTCGAGCCCTCTGGCCCCAGGTGATAAGCCTGGCCTCGTACGTTTTTCCAAACCACACTGTCCGGTTAGATATTTTGCACCGAGGCTTCTGATCCTTGTAAAGTCATCTGTGAGGGATGTGGAGGACAGAAATCTTCTTTTATTTTTCCAGCACAAGCCAGTTGTTCTGTTATTGACTAAGCAACCGGGTTTTCCCGGACTCTGTCATTCGGGCACCTGCTCCGTTGTTGTTCGAGACGGGCTCTCCTGTGTTGCCCAGGCTGGCATCTACCTCCTGGGCCCAAGCAATCCTCCCTCCTCAGCCTCCTGAGTAGCTGGGACTGCAGGCGTTGGCCACCATGCCTGACAGCTGTTTGATTTTATTTATTTGCTTTTAACCTTTAATTATTATGGCACACGATAGGTGTATGTCTTCCTGGCAGTGGTTTGCTTTGCGTTCTTGTTTACTGTAGCTCTCTGGTGAGTCAGAGCATACACTGGCCAGAGCGGATCCCTTCTCGTGGCCCCTTAGCTGGCTGGGCCTTTCTCCGCCTGGTGAGCTCTGGGCGGGGCTGTTCGCTTCCTGCAGGAATCCTGCCGCGGTTCCGACGGGAGTGCTTGAGTTCCTAGGTGGACTGGGGCAGGGCGCGCAGCGGAGGCCCTGCAGGGCTGCTGCACTTCCAGCACGTGGATGTCGCGGTGGTGGGAGGCTCATAGAGAACTTGCTGGGGTCACTCGGGCAGGTGCCTGTGCCCCAGCCTGGGGTCACGCAAGGGGAGCTCGGCGGCATGGCAGGCGGAGCAGATGGTGCCCTGGGTGCCCGTCTGACCTGCCGTGTGGGTGACTCGGCGTTCTCGTATGCTGGGCCAAGGAGCCTCCCTGTCCCTGGGCACACCAGGGAGGGGCTTTGTGCCCCTCCCAGCCCCAGGCCCTTGATGTAGGTCGTGCTTTCTTTGCCTTTCAGATCGTGTTCAGCGTGGATGCCCCTGAGGGCGGCTCCAGTTCCGGGGCGAGACTGGGGGCCTTACGGTCCTATAAGGTAGGGACTGCCTACGGGAAGTGGATAAGGCTGGGGGTCCCTAGGCCTGTGAGGTGGGGGCCTCCTCCAGGACGCGTGTGGGACCTCAGCACCCCCGTCCCCGCGCCCCCCAGGTGCACATCCACCCCGACGCCGGCCACCGGAAGGCGGCTCCGCGGTCAGACTCCTGGAGCACCACGGCCCCCAGGAAGCCAGGTGCGGCTACCCCTGCCTGGCCCAGCGCACCCGCAGCACCACAGCACTGGCCACGCACTGCTGCCCGCGCGGGTCTGCCGCCTCTCTGTGGCCAGCCCTCCCCAGGGTGGCCTGCTCGTGCCGCCTCTGGAAGTCAGAGTTAACTGAGCTACAGAGACCTCAGAGAAGGTCTGGTGGCACTGGGACCTGCCCAGAGTCACCTGGCTGGTGGCAGAGCCAGGGCCTGGCCAGGCCTCCCGGCCCAGCTGGGAGCCACTTGCTTGCCCAGGGCAGGTCAGTGCACGGACCTGCCCCGCGAGGCCGGGCTCTCGTCCACCTTGCGCTGCGCTGCAGGGAGGCCCCCGGGCCTCGGGGTTGAGTCTGAAGGGCGCACCCAGCTGGCCCTGCTGCCCCAGGCCCTGCTGTACACGTGAGCCCCAAGTCCCGCCTTCTCCACGTGCCATGGTGGCTTCCCCTGCTTCTCAGTGTCTCAGCGTCGGTGCCACTGGGGATGCTGTGTGGGCAGGCTCTGTGCCTGTGCCCTGGGCTCGGGGTCCGGAGCACTGCGGTTCCCAGGTTTCAGCAGGCCTCACCCACCCTGCCTGGTGTCCAGCCTGGAGGGCGGGGGTCAGAGGTCAGAGCAGGGCTTTGCTCTGGGAGCCAGCATGGGGCCTCGGCTGCTCAGGTGCCCCTCCCCCAGGCTCTGCCCTCCCCCAGGCTCTGTCCTCCCCCTCTGCAGGCTGTCCTTCCTCAGGCTGCCTCAGGCGGCACGTGGCACAACTCAGCCCCAGCAGGAGCAGCCCCTTGGAGTGTGTGCAGACACTGGAAGGGAAGGGCCAGGAGGGTGACAAGGCCTGTCCCAGTAGGAAGTGTCCCTCCTGGGGAGGGAGGGACCAGAGCTCCCCAGGCAGCACTGGTGTACTGAAGTCACGTGGCTTCCCCGTGGGTGTTTGTAGGAAATGAGTTCATGGGGTGGGCGCTTCCCAGCGCCCTGTGCTTGGCCCCGGCCCCAGGCCGCCTGCTCATCTGGGGCAGAAACGGTCCCCGCGTGGCAGTGGTCTGCCCCTTTCAGGAAATGGGCCGTCATGCCTGAGTCACAGTGCGCGTCATCCTACTTGTGCAGTGTTCATTGCCGGAGCTTCTCGGGGGACCCTGGCCACAGTCAAGCACTTGCAGGAACGGGCAGGCCTTTCCGAGCCGCGAGGCTTTTGCTGTTGCTGGCACGGCACAGCGGCTCGTGCAGGGCGGCCGTTTCCGGGGAGAGCCTGGGAACTCGCACTCCCTCTTTGCAATCCGTGCTTGGAATGTCCGTAGGTCGAGCGCTGCTTCCTTCCTGTGTGTTCTCGTGGGGTGGGCTTCGTGCCCTGAGCCGTACGGCACAGTTCCTGCAGGAGTTCAGGGCTGGGGTTGCCTTGCCTCTCTGGAAGTGTCCCCCAGCATCTGCCTGGTGCCTGCCTTCTGCTCCTGGGACCCCGAGGGAGGGTCCAGCTCGCAGTCTGGGCTCGGGCCCTGGGCAGACCCCTGTTCTGACCCCTGCACACTGGGCCTGGGGCTGCAAGTGCCTCGCTCGGGTGATGCTGGCGGGGTGGAGAGGATGGCGGTCAGGAAGGTGGTCAGGGCCCGCCCCACCCTCACACCCGGCCTCCCACCCCCGCAGGGAAGGTGCTGAGCTACTGGTGCTTCAGCCCCGGCCACAGCATGCGCGAGCTCGTCCGCCAGGGTGTCCACACCCTCATCCTCACCAGTGGCACATTGGCCCCCGTGTCCTCCTTTGCCCTGGAGATGCAGATGTACGGGTCATGCCCTGCCAGAAGCCCAGGAGCCGGTGACATTGGTGCCGCCAGCCGGGTGGGGGTGGGGTGCACCGGCTGGGGCGGGCACCAGGAGTCCCTGCTAGCCAGGGTGCTGGGGGTCTCGGACCTCGCGGGCTGCAGTGGTGCTCTGTGCTGCCGCCCACTGTCCGCTCCCTCTGGCCACACTCAGCCCTTTCCCGGTCTGCCTGGAGAACCCCCACGTCATCCACCAGCACCAGATCTGGGTGGGCATCATCGCCAGAGGCCCCGACGGAGCCCAGCTGAGCTCCGCCTTTGACAAACGGTGAGGGGGCCTGGGCTCAGGCCTGCAGGGTGAGGAGACGGGAGTTGGGGGCTTAGCCCGGGGCCCTCGTGCCAGTGGCCTCCCTGGCTCTGTGCAGGTTTTCCGAGGAGTACTTGTCCTCCCTGGGGAAGACTCTGGGTGAGTATGTCACGTGGAACCTGCATCCCTCGGGAAGCCCTTGCCCCCCGTTGTCCCTGTGCTGGACCCCCCCTCGTGAGAGCCGGGGGGGCTCTGGGCACCTGGACCCGGCCCTGACCACAGCCCTGGTGCTTCCAGGCAACGTCGCCCGTGTGGTGCCCCACGGGCTCCTGGTCTTCTTCCCTTCCTACCCCGTCATGGAGAAAAGCCTGGAGTTCTGGCGGGTGTGTCTCCCTGTGTGTCCTCCTAGGGGCGGCGGGGAGCCCCCGACATGGGCAGGGTCTGGGCGGGGAGGGGGCAGGGCTCGAGCACAGAGCAGGCTGCCGAGACCCAGCCTGAGGAGCCTGTGCCTTTCCCTCCTGCCCTGCAGGCCCGAGACTTGGCCAGGAAGGTGGAAGCGCTGAAGCCTGTGTTTGTGGAGCCCAGGAGCAAGGGCAGCTTCTCGGAGGTGCGCTCCAGGCTGCCTCCGTGGGGCCCTGGGTGTCCTCCTTGGCCCCGGTGTGGTGGCAACGGCAGGCCACCCTCCTGCCTGAGGAGCCGGCAGCAGAGCAAGGCCCCTGCCAGCCACCCTGGCCCTGGGGTCCCCGTGTTTTCTGGGAAACACTGAGTGGGCTCTGGGTGTGAGGTATGGGTCGGCTGGGATCTGTGCCATGAAGAAGCTTCTAGAACCCTGCTTGGCCCTCCTGGCTGGGACGATGGCTCACCTTGGAGGATGAGATCTGGGGTCTTGCTCAAGGAGGAGGAAGGGTCTGGTGGTGGCTCGATACTTGGCTAACCAGCCTCTCCTTGCAGGTCATCGGTGCTTACTATGAGAGGGTGGCCTCCCCCGGCTCCAGCGGGGCCACCTTCCTGGCAGTGTGCCGGGGCAAGGTGCGTGCTCTGTGGTCACTGTCCCAGCCTGGCTGCCTGTGCCCTCATCAGCAGACTCAGGCAGGACAGGCCTGGGCCCCTCCTCGGGCCCCATACCCAACACAGAGGTCTGGAAGGAGCGGCTCTCCTGGGCCGTGTGGGGCTGGGCACAGGAGTCCCACTCGCAGGCCATGGGCCGACATCCGGAGGTTCTCGGTGCGTAGGAGTTGGCCATGGTATTCTGGGAGCCATGGACTCCAAGCCGGGCCTCTGCCCTGCCCGGGAGCATGTGGCTGAGGGTCAGGCGTGGACGGACCCTGGGGAAGGTCCCTGGGCTCGGATGTAGGCAGCGAGGAGAGCAGAGTGCCCACTGCTCCCAGGCAGCTCCCTGGCCTGTTCCCTAGGCCAGTGAGGGACTGGACTTCTCAGACATGAATGGCCGTGGTGTGATGGTCACAGGCCTCCCATACCCCCCACGCATGGACCCCCGGGTTGTCCTCAAGATGCAGTTCCTGGACGAGATGCAGGGTCAGAGCAGAGCTGGGGTCCAGGTGAGCTACCGCAGGGCTGGCCAGTGTGGGGGAGGACCACACCCCCATCCCCATGACCCAGGGCCATGACCACACTACGCCTCCTGCCCCCTGTGACCCAGGGCCACGACCCAGCCCCCAGCCCCCCGTGACCCAGGGCCATGACCCAGCCCCCAGCCCCCCGTCACCCAGGGCCGCGACCGAGTCCCCTTGCCCCCACAGTTCCTCTCTGGGCAGGAGTGGTACCGGCAGCAGGCATCCAGGGCTGTGAACCAGGCCATCGGGCGAGTGATCCGGCACCGCCAGGACTACGGGGCTGTCTTCCTCTGTGACCACAGGTGCGTGGTGTGCAGGTGTAGGTGGGGCTCCACGTGGACACCCTCCCCCCCGTTACTGGGCGGAGCCCCTTTCTGGACCCACGAGCTGCCCCCGTCTCCCTAGCAGTGTCTCTGGCCCCCTGGGGTCTCAGCCTGGGGGCTCCTGTGGCGGAACAGTTCTTCACCTGGGTGAATGGAGCCCTGAGAAGTGGGCTGTAGGGCAGCCGCGGCCCCTCGGCCCTCGGGGCAGAGGAAGCAGGGGCTGAGGGCCACACCTGCCTTCTAGGTTTGCCTACGCCGATGCCAGAGCCCAGCTGCCCTCCTGGGTGCGTCCCTATGTTAAAGTGTACGAAAACTTTGGCCACGTTATCCGAGATGTGGCCCAGTTCTTCCGTGTCGCTCAGAAAACTGTGAGCCCCGAGTCCCAGCTGGCTGTGCCATCGTGCCCTGCCGAGGGAGGGGGCCGGGTACTGTCCCCTGAGGAGCCAGAAACAGGCAGGGGCCCCACCCGCCCTGTGATTCTGCAGATGCCGGCGCCATCCCCCCGGGCTCCCGCCCCTCAGGCTGTGGCCCCGAGTCCGGGTGAGGACGAAGATGCTGTCAGGGTGGCCAGGAAGCCGGGCCCCTCCCTCTCCACCAGGAAAGCTAAGAGTCTGGACCTGCACGTGCCCAGCCTGAAGCAGAGGCCCTCCGGTGGGTGAGGGGCAGGCGCGGGGCCATGCAGGGTGGCGACGGCAGCTCTGCTGGCATCATGGGTGGCCCCCAGGCTGGGCCTTCCCCGTGGACTGCGCTGCTTACTGTGGTGCTCCCTCAGGGCCACCAGCTGCCGGGGACCCCAAAAGCAGCTTGTGTGTGGAGTACGAGCAGGAGCCAGTCCACACCGAGCGGAGGCCCACGGGGCTGCTGGCCGCCTTGGAGCACAGTGAGCAGCAGGCCAGGGGGCCTGGGGACGAGGCCCACCCTGGTGCAGAGGAGGTGCGGGGGCTTGGGGGTGGGGGGAACAGCCCGTCTGGCCTCAGGCACTGCCCCACTCACCCCTGTAAACCCCCTTCTGGGCAGACGGGGATTCCAGCACTGCCCGGCTGTCCTGCGTGCCCTCTGCCCCACCCGGCTCTGACCCCTGCCCCCAGGCTGCTGGTTCCCAGGCGGTGCACCCAGGCCCTCAGCTCGTGCCCCCGCAGTGCTCTTTCAGGTCAACTTGGCCCAGTCCACTCAAGGTCTAGGGCCCCCCCCCCCCCCCGACACCTTCTGTGCCTGAGGCCACCCTTTCTCCAGGCCTGGGCTGTGCGTGGGACCCCAGGTTCGTTGCCCCCTGGGGCCTTTTCCCAGAAGCCCGTAATTTTCGAGGCCTGCCCTGAAGCTCTCCCTGCCTTCTGCTGGGAGCCATCCCTCAGCCCCCCTTCTGTTCTGTGGACCCCTGGAGTGAGCCCCCGGTGCTGACAGTAGGCGCCTCTGTCCCCATCTGTCCGCTCAGTTATCGTGAAACTGTCCTCCCTGAACCTGCTCTTCCAGGGGCAGGTGGCATAACTTGGAAAGGGGACGAATCACAGCACTGTCCCCCAGGGGCTTTACTCTCTGACCCCCCCACCTGGGACCTCCGTCCAGGCTGCTGGTCAGGGCGCCTTGGGGCCCAGGTGCCATCTTCCCCTGGACCAGGTGGATGTCACAGGGGCTTCGAGGCCCCCAAAGGTGTGGACTGGGACCACAGCTGTGTCCTCCGCAGGCACATGGTGGCTCCGCGCTGCCCACCCGTTGTGACAAGAGGCTGGCAGATGCGCAGAGAGGAGGGAGGAGGAAAGTCAGGCTGCTCAGCCTCCCGGTACGTGAGCCGCCCTCAGCCTGTGCTGGCTGCCGCAGACGCCTGTGGGGACCTGGCTCTTGGCGCCTATGGACTGTGGCCCCCACCCAGGCAGGGGCGTGGGCCGGACCGGACCCAGGGAGGCCACCCCCAGGAGCTGGTTTCCAGGCTTCGATGGAGTGGACGTGGTCCAAGGGCTCAACATTTGCGGTCCTTGTGTGGGTCTTAAGAGCCCGCTGCCTTCCTGGCCGGGCCGGGCCCAGCCTTGGGCATGTTTGGTTTGGGGCCTGCAGCCCTGGGCAGTGCTGGGCCTGGCCCATTCTCACTCGAGAGTGGACGCTGACCTGCCCCACGTGGGGAGGTGCAGCCGTTCCCACCTCAGATAACAGCGTCCGAGTGACACCTGAGGCAGGAAGCCCTTGCCTGCTGGAAAGCCCCGTGTGTGGCATCCATTGTCCATGTCCCTTGCCTTCTGGGAAAAACCAGGCGGTGCCCAGGAGGGCCGGTCCTGTCAGGAAGTGGGCTGGCTGCTGAGGGGCCTGGGCCTGCCAAGGGCCACACGGGGGCAGGGCTGGGGGTTCCTGGACTGTCTCTGTCGGTCTTTGGGGTGTGCAGAAGTGGCGTGCTGTGTGCTGAGGAGTCCCTCACTGTGAGCTCTTGTCCTCCAAGCATCCGCCCACCCGCTTTGGGGCAGGGGTCCTGAGGGAGGAGCAGAGAGAGGGCCCCACGGGAGCTCCCAGCTTGCGGGAGAACAAACCTAGTCTTTGCTCACTCGCTGCTCTCAAGGGGTGTGGAGAGCAGACATGCCACCTTACCCTGAAGTCGTGTGGGTTCCCTGCTGGCCTCTGCAGACCACCTTCTGTGTGACCCCAGGCGGGTCGGGCCCAGCCCCACCCCATCACTGGGGCTTCTCCAGTAGCCGCCCCATGGCAACCCATGGCCCCGGGGAACCGCAGACGTGCCGGGGAAGGCCGGCACAGCTCTGCAGCCCGGGCTGGGGCGGATGAGGCCGGGGCGGATGAGGCTGGGCGGATGAGGCTGGCACTGACGGCAGCCTCGGGCCTGTGTCCAGCAGGAGGAGCCAGTGGCTGGCGCGCAGGTGGGCAGAGCCAGGCGCTTCATGGTGGCCGTGAAGCAGGTGCTGAGCCAGGCCAGCTTTGACACCTTCACCCAGGCGCTGCAGGACTACAAGGGCTCTGACGACTTTGCAGCTCTGGCAGCCTGCCTCGGCCCCCTCTTTGCCGAGGACCCCAAGAAGCACAGCCTGCTCCAAGGTGCCGCGGCCCACAGAGGGTGCCCCCCGGGGACAGTACCACGGCTGTGGGGTGGGGGCCTGCTGGGAGAGCCAGGCGGGCCACCAGGGCCCCAGGTTGTCCCCGTTCCCTAGAGAAGGCATCAGGCGGGTGGCCCATGGTCCTCAGAGCCCCCAGCCCACAGGCCCAGACACCCCCTCCCTGACAGGCTTCTACAAGTTTGTGCGGCCCCACCACAAGCAGCAGTTCAAGGAACTGTGCGTCCAGCTGATGGGCCAAGGCTGCAGCTACCAGCCCGAGCGTAGCCCTTCCCGAGAGCAGCGGGCACAGCCAGCCCTGGACGTCAGCGGTAAGGGGGGCTGCTAGCGGGACCCTCAGACTCAGACCCAGAAGGCAGGTGGCACCCGGGGCTGATCAGGGCCATGGTGAGGCAGTATCACTTCGGGAGAGCCCTGTCCCTGCCCTACTGTGCACAGCCCTACCCTCTGCACAGCCCTGCCCCTGCCCCCTGCACAGCCCTGCCCCTGCCCCCTGCACAGCCCTGCCCCTCATCCCACTGTGCACAGCCCTGCCCGTCATCCCACTGTGCACAGCCCTGTCCCTGCCCCCTGCACAGCCCTGCCCGTCATCCCCACTGTGCACAGCCCTGTCTCTGCCCCCTGCACAGCCCTGCCTGTCATCCCACTGTGCACAGCCCTGTCCCTGCCCCCTGCACAGCCCTGCCTGTCATCCCACTGTGCACAGCCCTGTCTCTGCCCCCTGCACAGCCCTGCCTGTCATCCCACTGTGCACAGCCCTGTCCCTGCCCCCTGCACAGCCCTGCCCATCATCCCCACTGTGCACAGCCCTGTCTCTGCCCCCTGCACAGCCCTGCCCGTCGTCCCACTGTGCACAGCCCTGTCTCTGCCCCCTGCACAGCCCTGCCCGTCGTCCCACTGTGCACAGCCCTGTCTCTGCCCCCTGCACAGCCCTGCCCGTCGTCCCACTGTGCACAGCCCTGTCTCTGCCCCCTGCACAGCCCTGCCCATCATCCCCACTGTGCACAGCCCTGCCCGTCATCCCACTGTGCACAGCCCTGTCCCTGCCCCCTGCACAGCCCTGCCCATCATCCCCACTGTGCACAGCCCTGCCCGTCATCCCACTGTGCACAGCCCTGTCCCTGCCCCCTGCACAGCCCTGCCCATCATCCCCACTGTGCACAGCCCTGCCCCTGCCCCCTGCACAGCCCTGCCCATCATCCCCACTGTGCACAGCCCTGCCCGTCGTCCCACTGTGCACAGCCCTGTCCCTGCCCCCCTGCACAGCCCTGCCCGTTGTCCCCACCGTGCACAGCCCAGGCCCAGGCCTCCCAGGAGACACTTTCACCTGGGGAGTCATGCACAGGCCAGGGCCTTAGACCGGTAGACTCCTGTCCCCCTCCTCCCTACTTCTGTCCCTATCTGGAGTTGAACCTGGCACCTCCAGAGGTGGGAGCGCCTGCCACAGGCCTCCTAGTGAACAGCCCAGCAGAAGGTCCCCCAAAGAGGGCGGCAGGGTTGGGCTGCTGTGCTTCGGTTTCCCTGGGTGCCCGAGGTGTGCACGTGTGTCAGGGTGCTCCCTCCCTGGCTGGGGGGCTTGTGAGGCCTGGTCTCCCCCAGCCAGACCTGCTTCCTCCCCAGGGAACCTTCCAGATCGTCAGGAACCAGCTGTGTGTCTCCTTGTGTTTTTTGTTCTTCAGGAAGGAGGGAGCCTGGCCCCAGGCTGACCCTGTCCAAGGCTGTGGCCAGGCAACTGGATCCCAGAGAGCACCTGAACCAGGGTGGGCCCCACCTGTCCACCGGGCCGCTCAGCACAGGTGCCTGGCTCCTGCGTCCCGTGGGGCCTGCAGACCCTAGGTGGGGCCCTCAGTCCCTGAGGAGGCTCAGCCTTCAGTTTGGCTGCAGAGCGTCTTTGAACCAGGGCCACCATTGGGGCTGCGGACCCCTGTGGGGAGGCCTGGTGGGGGCTGCACTTGAGCAATGTAAAGGGCCCTCCTGGGAGGAGGTGGGGGTGGGGGTGTGGAACTCTCAGGGTCCCTGGCCCCCTGACGCTGCTTCCCGGTTTCACCAGGAGACTGTGGCACCTGCCCACGAGTGGGATCCAGGGGCCGGCCCGCCGCGAGCGCCTACCTGGCAGATGCCCGCAGGGCCCTGGGGTCCGCAGGCTGCCACCAGCTCCTGACAGCGCTGAAAGCCTACAAACAGGATGACGACCTGGACAAGGTGCTGGCTGTGCTGGCTGCCCTGACCACAGCAAGGCCCGAGGACTTCCCCCTGCTGCACAGCAAGTGACACCGGGGCAGTGGGCGGGATGGGGCGGTGCTGGGGAGAGCGGAGAGTGTGGGGTGCTGTCCTGGGTCTGAGTGAAGCTCCCCCCAGGGTTTCGCCTGTTCGTGCGTCCCCACCACAAGCAGCGCTTCCTGCAGACGTGCACAGACCTGACCAGCCTGCCCTGCCTGGGCACAGACCCGGAGCCGGTGGGACCCCAGGAGGAGAGCTCCACTGTGCCTCCTGAGCTCAGCCAGGGGCCTCCCCGGCCAGGTAGGGGGTGTGCCCAGATGCTTCTGACACCCCCATCCCATGCAGCCCTGGGGGGTGGGTGGCAGAGAAGCACCAGGCACCCCCTGGACTCACTTCTCTGTCTCCAGACCCCGAACAATTGGAGAAACCCAGGAAGACCCAGAGCAAGATCTTGTCCTTTCTTAGACAGAAGCCAGCCGAGGGCTCGGGGCTGGACAGTGCGGCCGCAGGGCCCAGCCGGCTCCACAGGCACGCGCAGTCTGAGCCAGGTGAGTCTCTTGGGAGGGGCAGCACCCAGCGGCAGGGCTGCGGGTACTCACAGTGGGCCCCTCGAGGCAGGCTTCGTGTGCCAGGGCTGCGGGTACTCACAGTGGGCCCCTCGAGGCAGGCTTCGTGTGCCAGGGCTGCGGGGCAGAGGACGCCATGCTCTTCGAGTGCCCCTCCTGTGACTTCCACCGCTGCCAGGCCTGCTGGTGGCGGCACCTCCAGGTTGGCGCCTGGCCCCCAGTACTCCCTGCTGGATGTCGTCCCCGGGGTGGGCTCGGGGGGCTGGGCAGGCCCTCAGCCTGGCGGTGGTGCTTGGCAGGCATGTTGGCAGCCTGGGTGTTTCCACAGGCCTCTAGGACATGCCCAGCCTGCCATGCCGCCTGCAGGAAGCAGAACATCACGCAGGTCTTCTGGCCAGAGCCCCAGTGAACCCTCCTCGTGGAGACCCTTGGGTCACCCCTGACGTGGCATTTGTGTGTCCAGCTCTCGCGTGGCTGAGCCCCCCCAACAGGGCCTAGTGCCCGGCCGCCAGGCCCAGTGCAGGCCTCAGACGGGGCCCGTGGTTCATCCCTGGCTGTCGAAGGTGCTTCCCCAGGATTTTCCCCAGCTCTGGCTGATGAGTGGCGCCCCAGGGGCCTCTCAGCTGAGCCCCCAACCAGGAAGGAGGGGAGCCCACGTGGACATGTGCTCTCTTTTAATTAAAGGACAGGGCTCTCTAATAAAGCTGTGGCGGTGCCCTGGACAGCGTCTGTATGGCTTGGGCTTGGTGGTGGGGTTTGGGGGTGCAGGGAGGGATGGGGGTTGCCCGCGGGTCCCCTTCCCACCCTGCCCTGCGAGAACAGTGCCCTGTATGCTCTTTCCATGGGCTCCCCGGGGCCCTCACGACTGCAGTGTAGCTCTGGGCTCCCCCACTTCCACGCTGGGCTGCCATACCCTGGTCTTTGGGTCCGGAGCTGCCCCTGGTGCTGCGGAGGGCGGTTCCCAGACTGCTGAGGCCCCTCACAGAACTGCCCCTGGACTGAGACCTGGGGAGAGGTGGCGCCAGGGAGGGAGGGGGCTCCCGGGAGGGGAGGGGTTCCCGCGGGGGCGTGGCAAGGCTGGCCCGCCCCGCCCGCCCGTATACAACTGCTGCCCGGCGGGCGGCTGGAGCTGGAGTGCGCGAGGCGGAGGCAGGTAGGGCGGGAGCGGCCCGCGCTCGGGTGCGCTTGCTCGGTTGCGCTTCGGGACTCGGGGCCCGTCTCCGGGAAGGCTGGGGGTCGGGGAGGCGGCGCGTTGGTGGGCTGGCCGTATCCCCGTGTTCGCGCTGAGCCTCACTCTCCCCGCTTCAGCGAAGACCATGAGGGTGCACGAGAGACTGGGCCTGTCCCTGCCGTGTCCCCCGTGGGCACTGCCCTCCCTGCTGCTGGCGCTGGCTGTGCGCGGGGCGGCGGATACACCCACCTACCCGTGGCGCGACGTGGAGACGCGAGAGTGGCTGGCGTGCGCCCAGTGCCCCCCAGGCACCTTCGTGCAGCAGCCGTGCCGCCGGGACAGCCCCACGACGTGCGGCGCATGCCCGCCACGCCACTACACGCAGTTCTGGAACTACCTGGAGCGCTGCCGCTACTGCAACGTCCTCTGCGGGGAGCGCGAGGAGGAGGCGCGGCCGTGCGGCGCCACCCACAACCGCGCCTGCCGCTGCCGCCCCGGCTATTTCGCGCACGCTGGCTTCTGCCTGGAGCACGCGCCGTGTCCGCCCGGCGCCGGCGTGACCGCTCTGGGTGTGTGCTGGGTGTCCGGAGGGGGCGCCGCGGGGAGGACGGGAGCCTAGAGGAGGAGCGGTGTCGCGAGGCGTGCGTTGGGAGGGTCGAGATGCTGGTCCCAGACTTGAGCCATGAACAAGGACACCCCAGCTTCCCTGATCCTGTCCTACCTCCCTCCGCCCCCACCAGGTACCCCCGGCCAGAACACACAGTGCCAGCCGTGTCCCCCAGGCACCTTCTCTGCCAGCAGCTCCAGCTCAGAGCACTGCCAGCCCCACCGCAACTGCACAGCCCTGGGTCTGGCCCTCAACGTGCCGGGCTCCCCCTCCCACGACGCCCTGTGCACCAACTGCACTGGCTTCCCGCGCGGCGGGGAGGGGCCCGGTGAGCCAGGTGAGTCGCAAGACCAAGGGGGCTGGTGAGGTCCACCTGTGCCCCCTCCCAGCCCTAGAGCAAGGAGCATTCCTGGTAGTCTCTGGCAAGGGCCTGCGTTAGCTTTGCGGGGTTCAGGGTTCCCCAGTTTAGCCCTTTCAGGGTGGCTGAGGGTTAGGATCCAGGCCAGGGACAAGCCTCTCCCGGGGATCCCTGGGGAAGTGGCTTCAGCGCATCCTCCCAGCAGCCTCGGAGGAAGGTGGCTACTTCCTCTGACGCTGGGAAACTGAGGTCCAGAGAGTATAAAGTTTTGTAGGCTTAGGCAGAGGGGCTAACCTCTTAGTGTCAGGTCATGCGGGACCAGTCCCACTGTGGCTCCTCACTCCTCACGGTGGCCCTGCCGGCCCCAGCCCAGCTTCTCCTGCCCCAGGGCCTTTGCCCGGGCCACCCTGGCTGGGAGCTCCGGTCCTGACATCCTGCACCTGCTCACTGATTTATCCCCGCTTGGACTGTCCTCTCCAGGTAGCTACATTTTGCTCGCTTAGTGCACAGGGATTTCTTGTTTTCTGGGAACTCCCCAGGACTCCCCGCCAGTGCCTGTGGGCTAAATGACCGACCCCGCTCGCCCTGACCCTCCTGCAGGGACTGAGGAGTGCGAGCGCGCTGTCATCGACTTCGTGGTTTTCCAGGACATCTCCTCCAAGAGGCTGCAGCGGCTGCAGCAGGCCCTCGAGGGCCCGGCGGGATGGGACCCGTCGCCGCCGAGGGGCGACCGCGCAGCCCTGCAGGAGAAGCTGCGGCGGCGGCTCACGGAGCTGCGTGGAGCGGCCGGGGCGCTGCTGGCGCGGCTGCTGCAGGCGCTGCGGGCGGCCCGGCTGCCGGGGCTGGAGCGAAGTGTCCGCGCCCGCTTCCTCCCTGCGCGCTGAGCGCCGCCCTCGCCCCCTTATTTATCCTACAGCCAGGCCCCGCGTCTGTGCCGGTGTCGCCCCTAAGGCAGCTTTCTATGTTTTTAAAGGAAGCTTCTTAGAAGTATTTTTTATAAAGCTGTTCCGTAACATTGGCTGTGCCCGCATCGCGCGCCCACTCCGAGGGTGGGGGGACCCCTGGGCAAGAAGCCCCGCTCCAGTCTCAGGCTTCTTGCCACCCACAGGCCCCTACCTCAGACTCGGGACACCCCCACCCCACCGAGGGCCCTTGCAGATGGTCCCTGCGGCTAGGGCAGGGAGGCCCCTGCTGGCTGTGGCACGTGGTGGGGGGCCTCTGAAGTTCAGTGACACCCCCAGTTCCACCCTCTGTGGTTGGGACGGCGTGGAGAGTGGCAGGGCCAGGGAGTGCCCAGGAAACACCCGGCCGGCTCATACAGGCCTCATCCCCTCCCCGTGCCAGGGGAATTCCCAGAGGGGACGTGCCAGACCTCCGCCGCCGCATCCCACATGCTTTCTGGGAAGTGAGGCCTTTCCTTTCTGCCTCCAGACAGCCAGGGCAACCTGGGGGCCCAGGAACCGTCCCCGCCGCCAGGTCCCTCCCCTCTGAGGCTGGGGGCCCTCAGCGCACACTGCTGCTGAGTCACAGGCACCGCCCCCACCCCCTTGGGCCCCTTCCCAGCAACTCCTCCCAGGCCCCCCAGGGAGCAGTCTGGCATGACCTGACCCTCTGACAGGGGCTGGGGCCAGGCCATTTCCCACATTCGTGGGAAGGGTGTGCCCTACAGGCCACAGCTCCAGCCCTGCCTGGGAGCTTCCTCCACCTGCCCACCAGCCCACTGGGGGCCCAGTGCCGTGTCACTGTGCCCAGACAGCTCTGGGCCACCTGGAGAAAGGGACGGACGGGAGCAGGTCAGACCGTCTTTATTCTGTGCACAAGACCCAGCCAGCCCACGGCCACATGGCCAGGCCCATGGGTGCTTCCTGCTCCTGGGGTGGGGAGGGCTCTGAGGATCCCGGAAAGGATAGTCTAGATGCCTTGTCCCCAGCACGAGGGGTGGGGGGCAGTTAGGCACCTCCAGGGACCCCCCCCACCAAGGAACACAGGCCCAGCAACACCACTGACCTGGGCCCCAGGCAGACCCTGCCACCTGCCGCCCAGGCCTTGGCCCAGTAGAGCCAGGGCAGCGCCTCAGCTGGCCGCAGCTACGCCTGGCTGGGGGAGGGCTCTGGGCCCCCCCAACCTGTGGGGGCACGTAGAGCATCAGCCCCCTGCTCTTCCACCTCAGCTGCCCCTCCCCAGGGGACTAAAATGCGGCGATGTCGCCAGTGCGCGTGGGAGCGGATCTGTCTTCCTAGGCAGGTCTCCTCGGCCCTGTTCCGAGGCTGTGACAGAACCCAGGGCCCCACCTGGCCTTTGGGGACGTAGGCCAAGTCTTCGTCAAGGCCAGACCACCTCCAGGGTCACGGGGGCAGAGCCCAGTGAGCACTGGACACACCGGCCTCCTCCGCAGGCGAGCTGGACGGAGCGGCGCTGGGAGCTGCTGCCAGACCCCCTGCAGAGGCCCTGGACGCCCGCACCTCTCCGGACTCAGAGGAAAGTTTGTCTTACAGAAACAAAAAGCAAATGAAGAATCACAAAGCAAAGCAAACCCAACCCCAGGGTCCGTGGCACAGGGGCCAGCAGGAAGGCCACTCCTCCAGCAAAAGGGGGTGAGCTGTCCCTGACAGCTCACTGGCAGCACCTACGTGATGTCCCTCTGCCGTGGTGGCCGGTGGACGTTCCGCACGACGCACTTCACCATCCACTCGATGCCCTCGCGCACCCCTTTGCTGTGAAGACAGAGGTGTGAGGCGGGGCTGCCGCGCCCCCAAGGCCCCGAGGACGAAGCCACTCACCCCGTGAGGGCGGAGCAGGCCTGGGTCAGGCAGTCCCTCCGGCCGATCTTGCAGGTGCAGTCGCTGAAGGCCGTCTTGATGTCAGGGATCGAGAGGCAAGTCTGGGGGGCAACGGAGAGAGAAGGCAAGTCTGGGGGGAGGCCAGGACCCCCATCCCGCCTGCGACTTGGGGCTCTCAGGGCGTTGGCTCTTCACCCCCGGAAATGGCGTGGGCAGAGCTCGACCAGGGCTCCAGGATTTCCCACATGGAAGCCACGGGGACCGGGACCCTGAGCTCAGCCGAGTCCACACGCGGCTGATGGTGCCTGGGGACGACCAGACGTCCACATGCAGCTCCCACCAGGCAGCGGCTCAGGAAACTGGCATCACGGGACCGCCCCCGCCCCCCCCACCCCCCGCCAGGCCCTCAGGGTGAGCTCCCTCCAAGGTGGCGTGCTGAGGGCCGAGGCCCTGGTGGTGGAGGGGCAGGTCCGGTGGTCCCCACGGTGGGCGGGAGGCAGGGCTGGGAAGCAGTGGCACCTGCCATCACGGTGGTTTCTGCTCATGATGACCTGCCCAGCCCTAACAGCGTCTCCGCCCTCCCGTCTCCTCCAGGGGAAGACCTCCGCCCCGTACCAAACGCCCTCCTGCCAGCAGGGATGGTGGGGGAGGCTGAACCCAGACCCTGGGCTGCTTCTGTCTAGAGTCCCTCCAAGAGGACAGGGACTCGGGGAGGCCAGCATCACCCGTGGGGCATCAAGAGGCCCCCAGGTTCTGGCAAGTGGGGTTGGCATGGATGCCAGGGCAAAGGTAGCAGAGAGGTCAGGGTTAAGGCTGATGCCCACCCAGGGAGCCACAGCGGCACTCCTGAGCTCAGAGCTTCCAGCTGGGTCTGCCCACAGCCTGGCAACACACCCCGGGACAGGGCACAGCCACCCTCCAGCAGGGGAGGGTGTCCCGCAGGACAGGAAGAGGCCCCAGGAGGGAGGGGAGCAGGTGGGAGGGCCTCTGGGGGGCACAGGTCTGCCCTAGTGGGGGCAGGGAAAGCACAGGCCTGGAGGGCAGCGTGCCCTGGGCAGACCGGGGCTTGGGCTGAGGCGTGCGAGCCTGCGGCAGGGCAGGCTGGGGGCTCACCTCCACATCCTGCTTGTTGGCCAGCACCAGGACAGGGACACCACACAGTGCCTCACTTGTCACCACCTTCTCTGGGGAGGAGGCAGAGGCAGCACCTGGCACCCAGCACCCCACCTGCCCCCTCGTACACGAGGCAGCATGTCATCAGCAGGGGCACCTTCGCCCAGGCCAGCTCCAGGGTGGCGGGAGGTCCAAACCCGGCCCGACCCCTCCCCCGGCGCCTCCCCACCACCCACACAGCCCTGGGCTCCCTCCCGCCCGCCCGCCCGCGAGCTGCCAGGCCACTCACCAAAGGCTTGCTTAGATTCCACCAACCTCTCCTCGTCGGTGGAGTCGATGACATAGATGACGCCGTGGCACTCTGCGTAGTACTAGAAGGAAGTGGTGGGAGCTGGGGCTGCTGCTGCCACCCTGCCAGGGGCCAGCACGGCCAGGTCCCCATGTCACAGCCGCTGTGAGGGGCCCACAAGAGGAAGAGGAAGGCAGAGGGCAGCAGGGACTCAGCCACCCAACTGGATGAGGTCTGGGGGTGGAGGTGCCCCCAGACCCCCGTGGGAAAGGTCTGCTGGCCCTGGCAGGCGTGGTCAGCCTCCCCCGGCCCCCTCCCCACACTGCTCCTGAGAACCTGCATGTGACCCTGGGCCTGGCGGTGGCCACGGAAACACAGGGCTTGGGGCTGGGGGACCCCAGACCACAGCTGCATTCCCATGGGAGGGAATAGTGCCCTAGTTAGACCTCACGCTGGCACCTGGTGCCAGGCGGTGCAGCCACATGGACGGCAAGCCTGACAGGTGCCCCTGAGGAGTGGCACCAGTGCCCCCTGTGAAGCAAGCTCTCTCTGCCTGGATAGGGCCAGCACTGCCCAGCTCAGACCCCTGTAGGAGGGACCCAGTCAGTCCTGGGCTCACAGACAGCAATGGGCCTGCAGTGGCGCCCACCAGACTGGGCACGACAGAGCACAGACCCAGGTGGCCTCGGGCGCGAGTCTGAGCCCAGGACGGGGCCAGTGCTTTCCTGTCCCAATCAGAAAAGAACATGGGAAACCATCTGTGTCCACGTGGACCACACAACAGCACACGCTGGTCACCTCCCAGGGCTCAGCCAGCTCTCCCACCCGGGCGTGGGCACCCAGAGACCCGGAACACAACACTGCGCAGGGCGACCCGGTGGTCACTGTGTGGGGACACACCCCCAAGATGAGAGACGCCCTCGGGGTGTGACGAGCAGGTGCACCGGGCACCCCGCCCCAGTATCGGACAACCTTCTGCACCTGCGCGTCCCGGTGGTGACAGAAGCCCAGTGCCAGGTGTCCTGGGCTCTGCAGGCAGCAAGTCCCCCACACAGGAACTTCTCTGGCTAGAACAGGCCTGGCACCGAAGTCACCAGCTGGCAGGCCCTGTGGTGCTGGCCTCCATGGTGGGAAGGGCAGCCCCGTGGGGTCTACAGCAAGCCCCCCGGGACCAACCTCCTGCGGCTCCTGAGCACTTCGCGTGCACCTGGGCCCCGACAGACAGGCACCTGACAATGGCACCAAACAGAGGTGCCCGTCACACCTACTGGGCACACCGTGGGCCACCCAGCAGCGGCCACAGTGAGGTGGGAGCAGGACCAGGAGGCCCCAGACCAGGGGCTGCCACATCTGTGTCACGTGGGGGACACTGCACAACTGGTGGAAAGAGGGAAAGGTCCAAGCGTGGCTCTTGGCTCCCATGTGGGCCAGCAGATGGGTGGGGACAGGCCAGAGGCCAGGGGACATCCTCCCTGTAGACAGAATGCCAGGCAGCGTGCCCGGTCCTGCTCGCGTGGGAAGCTGTGGCCCACGGCTGGCGTGTGTCCAGGCCTGTGGGCACCAAAAGGCCTGGGGTGGCTGCAAACAGTGGACTCGGGAAGGGAGGCCTTGATCCTTCCAAAGCCCACCAGAGTGTCCCCTGGAAACAAAGCGATAGGGTGGCCCCACAGTGACGTGGCACTGGATGACAAACAAAAGCCTGGTGGGCAGGCGTCACCCACCATGGCTGGAGCCATTACCAGACGCCCCGGCTGAGAGCAGCAGTGTGGCTGAGCCCGATGGGGGATTGTCCCTCAAGATCAGAGGGACCCTGGGTCTGAGTCTGTCTCCCCAGGGCAATGGGAGCTCCCCAAGCACAAGGTGCCAGCCAGCAAGCCGGTGATGCCACAGCAGCCCAGGAGCCTCACGTCCCCGCACGGGACCCGTGGGCTGCCGTCCTGGCACGTGCTGACCCAGGGCTCGGTGGCAGCTGCGCCCTGTGGAGCAGCGCTGCTGGGGTCCAGGCCCCAGAGCAAGACCCACTCTCCCAGCCCGAGACTCTTCCGTGGCACTGGGCTCCCCACAGGATGCAGCGTCCCCTCCTGCCCCTCCCGGTGACCCTCAGGGGACTCTGCTGCCCGTACTCAACGCTGAGCTTGGCAGGGCGGGGCTCCCGGCCACCAATGCAGCACATGCTCAGACCTGCTGAATCACGCCCCCCCATCCAAGGAGACCCCAGTGGGCAGGAGGCAGGCCCACCGTCACACAGCAGAGAACCCGGGAGCAGCCGGCCCCACCAAGATGGTGCCCAGAGAAGGGCTCAGGCCTCGAAGAGGTCACAGCCCAGCAAAAGTGGTAGCGAAGTGTGGGGGGACAAGGATGGATACCGCCCCAAGACTATCTGCGAGGAGGGGACAGAGTCTCCCCTTTAATTTCCCTCCTCCAGTTTCCCCCCGTGAGAGGCCACCAGAACCCTGCAGGAACCATGTCCCAACACAGGTGTGGATCCAAGCAGTGCACGGGTGGGTTGTGGCCAGTGCAGGCACTTGTGGCCCCACCGTGGCCTTGTTGCCCGGCGGCACGTACTGCGCCCAGTGGACAGCTTCGTTCTGACTCCTGCAGTGCCTCTGCTGGGCCAGCCCCGGCCCCAGCCCTGCTACCGAGCTGACCTCTCTCCGGCCCCGCTGCTGCCTTCCCGGTACTGATCTCCAAGGGCATCCTGTATCCCAAACCGTCTCTGTGTCCGTGCCTGAGACTCTGGTCTATGACAAGAGCATCATCTTTGTCACGACCCACATACATTGGACATTTGAACAAGCAGCCCCTGACTTGGCTTGTCCTGTTGGACTCAAGTGGCCAGAAGACTTGTCAAAGACCTTCTGGCCGTGGGAGAAAACAGCCCTCTTGGCTAGAAGTCAGGGTGGGCGTGGACCCTGGTGGGATCCAGGCCAGGGTGCTTGAGACCAAAATGTGAATCAGGCACCCAGCTGTAAACGCAGAGCAACTGGCAAGCAACAGGGCAGCCAGAGCCTCTGTGTCCCCAGCCCTGGGCTGCGCCAGGTGAGGGAAAGGGCCGGTCTGTCCTGCTCAGTGCTAGACCCAGGGCCTGGCAGAGGCTGAGATGGAGACAGACTCAAGCCTGGGGGTCTGTGGGGAGAGGGGTGCTACGCTGGGAGCTCAGCAACACCCAAAGCCTTTATCAACGAGGGGACAGTTGCTGTCCAGCTCTGAACATGTCCTCCCTGTGAGGGGGAAGAAGCCGCCACGGAAAAACGGGTGCTAAGCTGAAACAGAGAGAGAACCCATTGCAGAGGACGCAGGCTTGGTGCCTTCCCCACGCCTGATCTTGGCCACTTCTGCCTGTGGCCTGCGGTGATCAGCAAGCTCGCTGAGCTGAAAGGAAGCAAGTATGTCCTCACGTTTAGGGAAGTGGAAGGTCCTCAGGGTCCCCACACTGTTTTTCTTGGCCTAACTGGGAAACATAGATTACCCTGACTGCTCTGTGACCTCACCAGCTACACATTTTCCCCTGTAGGGTGAAACCCAAGCCAGGGGTTTAAACATTCCCAGGCCCTCATAAAAGTGTTTAACTTGTTACCCAAAACGTTGAAAGAAACTGGCCCCAGCCCCGAACCAAATTCCTTAAACACTCCCATAAACTGCACACTCTGAGCCCATCGCTGCGGACACACGGAGGTGAAACACCCTTCCCTCGCTGTCCCCCTTTTTAAGTTAGTTCCCTTAAGCAATGCCTTGACCTAATCACCCTGGTGTGCAACGGTTCTTTCCTTGGAATCCCAACTGGCCCCATCTCGGGATGGCTTGGGGTACTCCATTACGCAAAACTCCCCTGCTGCTGCTGTCGGGGTGACTCCAGCTGTAGGTTTGGCAGGGACAAAACAGGGAGTAGTGGTTCAGGAACCTGGGACAGGACTGGGGAGAAAAACCTCAGGAACAAAGTGGGTAAAGGAAGCTGCTGAGGAGCAAGAGGCCAGGGGCACCACCCGGAGAGAAATGGCACCAGTGGGCTGGGGGATGCAGGCGGTGCCCCCAGGCAGGGTACCTGGTACCTGGCTTACCTTGTCCCACAAAGACTGCAGCTCTTCCTGCCCCCCTAAGTCCCAGAACATGAGGCGAGCCTTTCCCACGTCCACAGTGCCGACTGGGAAGAGAACAGGCAGGGCTCGTGATCTCAGTCCTCGACACGCCAGGTCCCGGCTCTCCCAGGGGATGGAGCCAACCCCCCTGGTGCTGCTCAAAGGAGGCTTGGGCAGAGAGCCGGCAGACAGAGCTCTGGCCACTGGCCAGCTGGGCTGTGGCCATCACAGCATCTTCAGGGCCCCAAACCCGCAGCTCTAAAGCACCCCCTTACTGTTTAGACCCACGGTGGTGGTAATTTTGGACAGACTCATCCCCTTGTAGTTCTTGTTAAACCGGGTTTTCGACTGCTCCAGGAAGGTCTGAGGAGAGAGGGAGAGATACACACAAGGTAAGGACTAGCTTTCCAAGTCTGCCCCCCAAGTAGCCTTTCTTAGGCCTATTCCTTTAAAAACAAAAACACAAGCAAAACAGAGCAATGCCTTGCTCCACTGTGGTCTCAGGAGGAGTCTGGGTCCTGTGTGGGCAGTGAACATGCAGCCCACAGTGTAAAACCCAAAGGTCACGGCCGGACAGCGGAGGGGCCCTGGCACCTACCGTCTTCCCGGCATTGTCCAGGCCGAGGATCAGGATGCAGTACTCGTCCTTCTGGAACATGTACTTGTACAGGCCCGACAGCAGCGTGTACATCCTGTCCCGAGCACCCCAAAAGATGTCACCGTGCAGTCCAACACGCACCCACCTCCCGCTGGCTTCCCCCGTCAGTCCGTCCCGCTGACCCGCCCAGAACTAGAGCCTGGGGCCATTCCTGACTCCTTGTCCCTTTCCACCCTCTCACTGTGAGAATTCTCAGCTCTGCCTCCATAACTTCTCCCAGATTGGCCACGCCAAGTCATTCAGCTCAAATCAACGGCTGCGATCTTTCAGAGTATCAGTCAGTTCTGGGCCCGCTCCAGCAGGCACTACCTCGCCGGGCGACTACAGGGAGCTCACGGGCCCACCCGGCCCCGCCCTCCGAGGCTTCTCCTTCCCCGCCCGCACGCGCGGACGCAGAGCGCGCTCGCCGCAGCGGGCTGGGCAGCACAGCCGCCGCCGCTCGGCCCCGCGCCCCGCCCCGGAGCGGCAAGCAGCCGGCGCGCGCCTCGGCAACGCTTCCCCGTCCCCCCTCCCCTGCAAAGGGCAGTGGCACGAGGGGCGGCCCCGGGTCTGGTGGCGGCGGCCGGCGGCCGGGACAGGCTCCCGCGGCAGGATCCTGGACCGGCGGCCCAACTCCGACGGCCCACGCCGCGGCCGCCGCGCTCCAGGCTCGCAGGGAGACCCGCGCGCCTCCCCTGGCCCTGGCCACCGCTCGGGCCCGTCCCCGCCGCACAGCCTCCGGCCTACCTGCGCCCGCCGCGGCCCCGGAGCCGCTGGAGCCGCCGCGCTACAGCCCCGCTGACCCCGCGCGGCGCCTGACGGGACGCGGCCCGGACGCCGGGGCGGAGGCGGAGGCGCGTCCCGGCGGCCCCTGCGCGCCGCGTCCCAGCGACACCCGCGCCGGGCACTTCCGGCGGCGGCTCCGGAAGAAGTGCTGGGCGGCTGCAAGGGCGGAAGGGGGCGTCGGGCCGCTCTAGCCGGTGAGGCCGGCGGGCTCTCTATGGCGGCGGCCGGGGAGCCGCGCGGAGGCGGAGCCCGGCCCGGGACAAGCGGGCCGCGGCGTGCGGGGACGGGGCCCGGGCCTGGGCGGGCACAGGGTCCGTGCCTGGGCGGCGCCCTCCTCGGGAGGTGGGCTCGGCTGAGGGAGGCGAGGGCCGGCCGGGGGGCGGGCGCAGGCGGGGCCGCCCGGGGAGGGGCTCTGGAGCTGGCGCTTGAGACGACGCGGAGCGGACCTGCCGGGAGAAGCCGGGCGCCGGGCCGCGCACAGGGCCCGGGTCTGGCCTTCCCACTGGGAGCGGCTCCCTCTGAGCCTGTGTTCTCCTCGTCCAAAGGGACACGCAGCCGAGCTCGTTCCCGCAGGCTGTTGCGAGGACCCGGTGAGAGCCTCCGCTCGAGCAAGGCGGTAGATCCAGGGCTCACTTGGCTTCTCTTCCTTGCAGCTCTGGTCGCACAGCTCGTCTCCCAGGCCCCGGGGACGCGCCCCTGCCTTCCCGGGGAAACCAGCGTCCCTGCCCCAGGATGGACGAGGAGAGCCTGGAGACGGCGCTCCAGACCTATCGGGCACAGCTGCAGCAGGTGGAGCTGGCCCTGGGTGCCGGCCTGGATCCCTCGGAGCAGGCCGACCTGCGCCAGCTGCAGGGGGACCTGAAGGAGCTGATCGAGCTCACTGAGGCCAGCCTGGTGTCTGTCCGGAAGAGCAAGCTGCTGGCCGCACTGGATGAAGAGCAGCCAGCCCAGGAAGATGCTGAGTACCTGGCTTTCCAGAAGGCCATCGCCGAGGTAGTGGAGGTGCCAGCAGCCCCTGCGGCAGAATTGGAGACTGTTCCTAAAAGAGAGGCTGGGCCAGAGCCATCCAAAGGGGGGCAGGAGGAGGAAGAGAGAGAGGACAGCGGCGATGACGAGGAAGAGCTGAGCGGGACGAAGGTGAACGCCCCCTACTACAGCTCGTGGGGCACCCTGGAGTACCACAGCGCCATGGTCGTGGGCGCTGAGGAGGCCGCGGACGGCTCGGCGGGAGTCCGCGTGCTGTACCTCTACCCCACGCACAAGTCCCTGAAGCCCTGCCCGTTCTTCCTGGAGGGGAAGTGCCGCTTCAAGGAGAACTGCAGGTAAAGCTCTGTCGCCAGACGCGTGAGGGCCCTCTGTGCCTGGCAGTTTTGTCCTCGTCGGGTGGGCGGGTTTTACAGCAGTGGCCTTGTTCAGGTGTCCGCTTGGTATTTCTTTGCTAAACCAAGAAGCGTTTGAAGAGAACAGGCCCCCGACCTATTGTTCATTTTGTTCTCCAGAATGCAACTTTTAGAATTTACTGTTTGTGTGGAAATCATCAAACATGCAAAATCAGACAGCGTAGTGTAATCACTGCCCGTGGTCTGTCACCCAGCTTCAGCGTTTATCAACGTTTTGTCCGTCTCGTTTCATCTGTTCTCCCTGCCCGACTTTTTTCTTTTCCTGGACTATTTTAAAGCAAATTCCAGAAATTACTGTTTTTTTCCTACCTGTGAGTACCTCAAGATGCACCCCTAACCTAACTGATAAGGATGTCATTTAAAAAGTAACTTTCGTATCATACCTGACAAATTTAATGGTAATACCTTGTTCATATTCAAATATCCGCAGTTGGCCGGGCGCGGTGGCTCACGCCTGTCACCCCAGCACTCTGGGAGGCCGAGGCAGGAAGATTGTTTGAGCTCAGGAGTTCGAGACCAGCCTGAGCAAGAGCGAGACCCCGTCTCTACTAAAAATGGAAACAAATTATATGGACAGCTAAAAATACATATAGAAAAATTAGCTGGGCACGGTGGCACATGCCTGTAGTCCCAGCTACTCAGGAGTCTGAGGCAAGAGGATCGCTTGAACCCAGGAGTTCGAGGCTGCAGTGAGTTCATGATTGCGCCGCTGGACTCCAGCCGGGCAACAGAGCCAGACCTCATCTGTTAAAAAAATTTTAACAATATATAGATAATGTTGAAGTGCCCTTTGTATCATATCCCCTTCTTCCTCCTAAGAAGCTGTCATTACCACAACTTTGGCAGGTATCTTTCCAGTATGGAGTCATGTGTCACCTAACAACAGAAATAAGTTTATTGTCAGGCAATTGTTTTTCTTTTCTTTTGAGACAGTCTCATTCTGTTGCCCCTACGAGTGTGCAGTGGTGTCATCACAGCCCACAGCAACCTCAAACTCTCAGGCTCAAGCGATCCTCCTGCCTCAGCCTCCCGAGTAGCTGGGACTATAGGCACACACCACCACGTCCAACTAATTTTTCTATATTTTGTAGAAAGGGGGCCTCACTCTTGCTCAGGCTGGTCTCAAACTCCTGAACTCAAGCGATCCTCCCGCCTCAGCCTCCCAGAGTGTTAGGATTATAGGCGTGAGCCTCTGTGCCCGGCCTAGGCAATTCTTCATTGTAAAGTTACATCACAAAGAACACGTAAGCAGACCTAGGTCCTGTGGTCTACTGCACACCTGGGCTGCAAACCTTACAGCATGTTATTTACTGAACACTGTAGGCATTTGTAACACAATGGTAAGTTGAGTACTTGTGTATTTAAACATAGAAAAGGTAGAGTAAAAATACTGTATGAGAGATAAAAATGGCGCACCTGTACAGGGCACTTGCCGTGATGGAGCGTACGGGACCGGAAGTTGCTCTGGTGAACCACTGAGTGGTGAGTGAGTGTGAAGGCCTCAGACATCACCGTGCACTCTCTAGACTTTATAATCACTGTACGCTCAGGCTACACTAAATTACAAAAAGTATCCCGGGATTGCACTACAGCATCATGACAGCTATGACGTCAGCAGGTGATAAGAGACACCATCCTACATACGGTGGCTCCGTCATTGGCCGAGAGGTGGTGCGGCGCATGACTGCATGGTAATTCCCTCCAGACATGTGTATATATCTGTGCTTTATTTCTTAAATTTTTAAGTAAATGGCATCATACAGTATGATTCATTTGCAACTTGCTTTTTTCAGTAAGCGTGTTTTGAGAACACCATGTTGATATTTATGGCACTGTTCGTTTTAACTGCTATATGATTTTCCTGCATGTGGCTACACTGCATTTGCTTTACTGTGTCGCCTTCTGATGTCTCCAGCGTCTGTTTACTGCAGTCCTGTGCAGTGAACATCCCAGCACATGCCGCCTTTTGCACTAGTGAGTATTTCTCTAGCGTGTAACCAGCGTGGAGAGAACATACACACTTTTGCTTTTGTGTGGCAGGGCCTGTGCCTAGTCCTCCCCCTGCTTGCTCACAGTGACGGTTCCTGACTTTCGGATTTGTGCCCCCTGAAAGCTGCGGGACTGGCATCTGGACTGGATTAGGATTTCCTTGATCGCTGGCAAGGTCGAACATCTCTTCACACACTTGTTAGAACTTAATCTCTCCCTGTCTCCACCTCCACGTCTATAAAGTGGAAGTGAGAACTGTTTCTCACGGCCACTGGCAGGATGGAGGGCATTCACGTGTGCAAGGAATTCAGAGCAGCGACTAACCAAGAGCCAACACACAGCAAGTTGTTTCTACCTTGTCATTGTAAAATAAATTCAGACACAGGAAGTAAACATAAAGTGCAGGGAGTCATTATTAAGTGAACACCCTGTCACCACTCAGGTCAAAAATACAACTTTTCCAGGCCGGGCGCGGTGGCTCACGCCTGTAATCCTAGCACTCTGGGAGGCCGAGGCGGGTGGATCGCTCAAGGTCAGGAGTTCAAGACCAGCCTGAGCAAGAGCGAGACCCCGTCTCTACTAAAAATAGAAAGAAATTATCTGGCCAACTAAAATACATATAGAAAAAATTAGCCGGGCATGGTGGCACATGCCTGTAGTCCCAGCTACTCGGGAGGCTGAGGCAGTAGGATCACTTAAGCCCAGGAGTTTGAGGTTGCTGTGAGCTAGGCTGACGCCACGGCACTCACTCTAGCCCGGGCAACAAAGCGAGACTCTGTCTCAAAAAAAAAAAAAAAAAATACAACTTTTCCAACCCCCCCTCCGAAGCCCCTCCCTGTGCCTCAACCCAAAACAGCCTCTGCCTCCTCTGAGCACAGCCACTGTCCTCACCTGTGTGATAGTCACCCCCTTGTGTAACTGTGGTGGAAACACTTTGGTTCAATCCTGCTTGTTTTCTAACCCTGATTATGTCGGAATCTGGTGGTCTGCACGCACTTCCACGCTTCTCTTTTTTTTTTTTTTTTTTTTTTTGAGACAGAGTCTCTCTCTCTCTCACCCGGGCTAGAGTGAGTGCCGTGGCGTCAGCCTAGCTCACAGCAACCTCAAACTCCTGAGCTCAAGGGATCCTCCTGCCTCAGCCTCCCGAGTAGCTGGGACTACAGGCATGCGCCACCATGCCCGGCTCATTTTTTCTATATATATTTTTAGTTGGCCAGATAATTTCTTTCTATTTTTTAGTAGAGACGGGGTCTCACTCTTGCTCTGGCTGGTCCCGAACTCCTGACCTCGAGCGATCCTCCCGCCTGGGCCTCCCAGAGTGCTAGGATGACAGGCGTGAGCCACCGCGCCCGGCCTCCATGCTTCTCTTGTCCTCACTGTCTCACTGCTAGAGGGCCCTACCCCAGGGCCCCCAGCTGAACAGCCAAGCGGCAGTTGGAAACGTTCTTCTTTGCTTCCTGCGCGTTGGCAGCGGGAACCAGGCGCTTGATCACCAGGTCCAGCCCCTTTGGCAAGATTCTAGATGCAGGTTTCTTTCGTGACGTCAGCAGCCGCTGGTGCGTGACGCCTGGGTTTGCTCGCTCGTTGGGGATGGCCGAGTGGAAATATTTAGTACTTCAGTTCTGTCAGTTCATCTTCATTCATTGGCTGGAACGAAAGGGATGCTCCTCCTCACCTACAGTTGGGCCCCCAGGGGCAGAGTGCGCACAGAAAAGGCAGAACAAATGCTGGATTTTTCTGTTTAGTTTAGTTTCCAGGATAATGAATTGATTCTTTTTCATCCTGGGAAGGTGATGAATTAGCTTTCAAAAAGCATTTCATACCCTCAATGAACTCATGGATTTAAATATTTTTAAGGAGTTTTAATCTACTGCAAGTCTAATCCTTATTCAGCCCCAAACTGTCCCACCTTTGCCCAGTGGGTGGCTCTTCAAGTCGACTCCTGCATCCGTCTGAGGGACCTCAGTGGTCCCCTTGCTGTCTGGGAGGCAGGATTGGAGTTAGCCCAGTCTCCAAGAAGCAGCCAGGCCTGGTTGCCTTTATTCTTTGGAGACAGGCTGGAGGGCAGTGGCGATCACAGCTCACTGCAGCCTCCAACTCCTGGGCCAGGCAGTCCTCCTGCCTCAGCCTCCTGAGTAGCTGGGACCGCGGGCATGCCCCACCACACCTGGCAAATTTTTCCAGTTCTTGTAGAGATGTGGTCTCACTCTTGCTCAAGCTGGTCTTGAACTCCTGGCCTCAAGGGATCCTCCCACCTCGGCCCTGGTTTCTATAGGAGATGATATTTCAAAACCCACAATGCAGCCACCGGTTGCTCATTGTTACTGGGTCGGGCACTGTTTCTAGGTCATTCAGTGGACAGATGCACGTGTGGGAGCACATATGTACAAACGTGTACATGTATATACGTGCAAACCACACACCTATGTTTTCAAAGATAAAATGCCTTGTAATTTCACACTGATATTTCCAGTGCACATTAATGACTGTAGTGTTTTTAATTAACCTCTTCTGCATTCCATCTGTGCAGGCTTACCTTGGAGTATATATTTATAAGGTACATGTGATGTTTTGATACAGGCATACAAAATGTATTAATCAAATCAGGGTAATTGGTGTATCCTATCTGTTAAATAATAAAAAAAGATTTCTAGCCTGACCAACATAGCGAGACCCCATCTCTACAAAAAATTAAAAAATTAGCCAGGCATGGTGGTGGTACCTGCTGGTCCCCGCTACTCAGGAGGCTGAGGCAGGAGGATCGCTTGAGCCCAGGATTTGAGGTTGCTGTGAGCTATAGTGGGGCCTGGGACCCTGTCTCAAAAACAAAAAAGATTTCTCTGTATCGTGTGATGCTGTTTGAGAGCATTTTACCCACAGTAAAACGTCTTTCAAAGTCAGAGTGGGTCCTCTCAAACCCTGGCGCTGCTTTGTCAGCGCAGTCTGTGTGATATTCTAAATCCTTTCATTTCAACAGTGTCGCGGCCTCTTCCCCAGGAGCCGGTCCGTCCCGAGGAACGGCCTGCTTTGCTTGTGAGAAGCCACTTCCCTATGCGGGGGCGGCGTCCCGGTCGCGTCCGCAGGCTCCGGTTCTCATTCCAGTTCTCTTGCTGTTTCCGCCACGGCTCCGGCTGCCTCTTCCACTGAAGTCCTGAATCCCTCGATGCCGTCCGTGACAGGAGGCTTCCAGACCCCTGTCGTGTGTTATGTTGACTCCCGTGAATCACGGATGTTCTTAACGGCACCTAAAATGGCGGGTCCTTTCCGGAAGGTGTCAGTTTGCCTTGCCAGCTCCGCCAGAGGATCACTCGAGTGGCAGCTGTAGCCTCACCGGAGGTATTTCTTAAACAGTGAGGCTTGAAGGCTGCGATTGCTCACGGATCCGTGGGCTGCAGGGGGGTGTTGTTAGGAGCGTGAAAACAACATTCATCTCCTTGAACGTCCCTCTCAGAGCTGTCGGGTGACCAGGTCACTGTCAGTGACCAGTGATATTTTTAAAGGAATCTTTGTGTTTTTTCCTGAGCATTAGACCTCAACAGTGGTCTTAAAATAGTAAATGTTAGTACACGATGCTGTAAACAGACGTGCTGCCATCTAGGCTTTGTTCTTCCATTTCTAGAGCACAGACAGAATAGATTTAGTATAATTCCTAAGGCCCTAGGATTTTCAGAATGGTAAATGAGCATTACTTCAATTCAAGTTCACGGAGGCATTAACCCCCGACGAGGGGCTCGGCCTGTCAGATACGGATTTCCAGCCACACGTGGGAGCTTTCCAAAGCCCTGTTCCCTTCAGTAGCTCCTTCCCCAGCCTGTCCCTCCCGCCGGCTTCAGGGGCCGCGCGCCAGGCCTTCAACAAGGGCTGCTCTGGAGGCTGCCCGGCCCTGAGAGAGTTCCAGGCAGGGGAAACAAAGGCACGCCCTCAAGCCAGCCGCTCAGAGGACACCAGCAAGGTCAGAGTACACAACCATGGTTCTTTGAGGACGGGTCCGTACTGTCCCCTCTGACACCAAAGCCACTCCAGGAATGCAGGTTGTTGCCCTCCCGTGGCTGCCCGCGAGCCGGGGAACGGAAGATGGGCGGCAGCTCAGCATAAATGCCACGACTCGCTTTTGCTGAACTTAGTAGCTTCTTACTTCATTAAGCATTCATCTAGCTGTTAGAGTCCAGAGTTCCAGAAAGTTGATTGTGGCAGCTTTTTGTTTGTCTGTTTTGAGACAGGGTCTGTCGCTCAAGCTAGAGTGCAGTGGCATCATCATAGCTCACTGCAGCCTCCAACTCCTGGGCTCAAGCATCCTCCTGCCTCAGCCTCCCGAGTAGCTGGGACTACAGGCATGCGCCACCACACCCAGCTAATGTTTCTATTTTTTTTGGTAGAGACGGGGCCTCGCTATGTGACTCTGGCTGGTCTTGAACTCCTGGCCTCGAGCGATCCTCCCACCTCAGCCACCCAAAGTGCTGGGATTACAGGCATGAGCCACTATACCGGGCCTGACTGTGACAGTTTTTGACAGCTTAATTGTTGCTTTAGTGGAGAGATGGATTCTTGGAGCTGCCTACTCCACTGCTAGTGACACCCACCTCTGTTGTTAATGTTTTCAGCTACACTTTTTTATGTTATTTTCTTCGTGGTTACTCTTTCCCTTACGTAGCTCTTTCCTCAGCCTCACAATTACAATGTGCACTTTAAAATGTCATCGCACTGTCTTCTGGCTCCGTTGTTTCCGATGAGACGTCATCTGTCAATCAAACTGTTGTTTTCTTGTACATTGAAAAAGCTTTTTGCTCTTGCTGCTTTCAAGATTTTCTCTGTCTTGACCTCTAGCAGTCTGTGATGTGTCCAGGTGCAGATCTCTTTGTGTTTATGCTATTTGGGCTTGAGTAAGCTTCTTGGATCCATAGATGAATGTTTTATTTTGTTTTATCAAATTTGGGGCATTTTCATCCATTATTTTATCAAATAACTTTTCCTGCCTCTCTCATCTCCCTGCGGGTCTCTGAAGCTCTGTTCAGTTTTTTCAATCTTTTTTTCTCTTTATTCTTCAGATGGGAAAATTTCTGCTGACTTTTTTCTTCTGCCATCTCAAATCTGTTGAGTTCATCTAGTGGATTTTTTTAAAAAATAGGCTTTAGTTTCACAGCCACATTGAGGCAGGATGCAGAGATTTCCCATGTGCCCCTGGCCCTGCCCCATGCACAGGCCTCCCCGTCAGCACCACCCAGCACCAGCACCACGTTTGTTCCCGTCCTCGAGCCTCCTGACACGTCACCGGCACCAGGTCTGCGGTCGACACCAGGTCACTCTTGGTGGTGTGCGTCCTGTGGGTTTTGGCAAATGTGTAATGACAAGGATTTACTCACGTAGTGTCACACAGGGTGGTTTCCTGCCCCCAGCATGCTCTGCTGCACCTGTTCCTCCGTCCCTCCCCCAAGTCTAGTGAGTTTTCCCTGTCAGTGATTATGCTTTTCAGCTCTGGAATTCCCCTTTGATATATTTTATGTAATATCCACGTTTTTAAGATTCTCTGTTTCTTGAGTAATTGTCGTCATATTTTCATTTAATTCTTCGGATGTACTTACAATGGCTGCTTTGGAGTCTGCTCAGTTTGACATCTGGGCCCATTCAGAGTCAGATTCTATCCACTGCTTTTTTCCTAAATATGGATCACACTTTCCTGTTTGCTTGTCTCATCGTCCTTTGTTGAAAACTGGCTAAGTCAGATGATATATATCTGGATTCTGAGTCGTTTTCCTGAGTTTTGTGGTGTTTGTTTTAATTAAGTTTTCTGGACTAAACTGCAAAACCTGTCTCCCTCTACATAGTGTGCAGCCTCTGATATCTCTGCTCAGATTTTTTAATTCATTTTTATCTTTTCGCCTGGCTTCCTGGGTTTCATTTGTGTGTGTGTGTGCCGTATACTGGTCAGCCAGTGATTTAGGCAGAGGTTGTGCTCAAACACTTCTGGCCCAAAGGGCTTCCCTGCCCAGCCCCTCAGGCTGGGGTCAGGGAGCAGACCGCGAGTGCAGCCAGTCCCCAGCCTCCTCCTCGTTCGCTCCCGTGGCCTCTTGGAGCCGCTGACACATGCACTAGAGCCAGGGACACGGAGGGCTGAGCTCCTCCACGGCTCTGTCGTGTCCAGGGTCTCCCTGGTCAATATCTGGCCAGCCCAGTGCTCACCCCACCTGAGGTCACAACCCCAGATGATCAGAGTTAGTGTCCCCGTTGGTTTTTCGTCAAGTTAATCACCAAGCTGCAAAGCCCTGGGTGTCACTGCTGTTTCTGCAGCCAGCACCACGTGAGCAAAACTCAGGTGTGCTGACCCGGGAGTGGGAGCAGGTGCAGCCCCAGGTGCAGAGGCTGACGACTGCCCACTGTTCTGACCTGAAGCTAAGCAGTTTTTCCAGAATAATCTCTTCTCAGAGAAGGGTGTTGTCATCTTTGGTCAATTTCCAGAACTCTGCATGGGTGAGTTTTGACAATTTTGTCAAGTTTTAGATTGTTTTTCCGTGGGGAGGATTCAACATCCTTTCCACTTGGCCATAGCTGAAGCTTAGAGCCCACTTCAGTTCTCAGTGCTGTTTTCAGGTTTAAGTCCTTACTTGTTCTGGAATACGTCTCAGTGAGTGCTGTGAGGTGGGCGACTGAGTTGGGGTTTCCATATGTGAAAGCTGGTCTTTAATTTTTCCTTGTGAAATCCATGGGCCACGTTTTCCCAGCCGTGTGGTGCCGCCTCTGTCGTGTGGAGTCGTCCTGTGCGGGGGGGTGCACCGTTCTCTGTCCCAAAGTCCTCTCGTGGCTATGTCATTAACTACTCTCCAAGGCTGGAAATGTAGGGATTTCCAGGTTTTTCATATTTGATTAACATCCTTGTGGCCAAATCTTAGCATACATTATTATTGCTCTAAAAAGATCGTTCCTTAGAAGCACTTGCTGGGTTAAAGAGTACACCACGTTTTAAGTCTTCTGATACTATGGAATGTTCCTCCAGAAAGGTCTGGTAGCTGACGTGGTGTGTGTTGAAGGGGGCTATTTAGTCAGATTCCCCTCTGGGTTTGGCCCCCCGGAGCATGCTCTCTGCCCCCCGGTTGAACGGCCTTTTCAGCCGTGTCCGGTGCAGTGCGGGCGGGCGGGGCCTGTGGCCACTGCAGCCGCCTGGTCGCTGGCGGTGCCGTGCGGGAGAAGGAGCTGCCCGGGACGCCTTCCTGCCACGCCTCTCGTTCCCACCGCTGCTTCCCACCTGGGAGGACAGCCGTGCCGCGTGGCAAATGCCAGTTCTTGGTCGCTCGTGCAGGGCCAGGACAATTCCTGTGTGAGGTGATGGCACAGCAGCAGCAGGTGGTGCTTAGTTGTTCGTGTCTTTCTGTGGCGACGTTCAAGGCGGAAGTCCTAAGTCTGTCCTCACATTTCCTCTTCCTTCTCTCTCTGTCTCGGTTTTGTTTTTAATTTTACTCGTTCACTGGTATCTCAAAGTCAAGGCACCACTTTTACAACCGGGAGGGCCCAGTCGTGTGAGCGCGCGCCCACGCACCCAGCACGCCTGCCTGGCTGCTGCCCGGTGGGGAGCGTGCCCGCCGTCACCACAGGGCTGCTGCCACCGCCGTCCTCGCGCCCAGGACGCTGCTCGGAGTGGCCACGTCCGTCCTGAGAGAGAATGCAAGCGTGTTCGTGTATGTGTCTGTGTGTGTAGTGTATACAGTTGGCCCTTGGCATCCATGAGTTCCACATTCATGCATTCAACCAACCATGGATCAAAAATGTTTGGGGAAAAAAGGATGGTTCCTTCTGTACCAAACAACTTTTTTCTTGTCGTTATTCCCGAAATACAATATAACCACTATTGACGTAGCATCTACTTTATCTTAGGTGTTATAAGTAACCTAGAGATGATGTCAAGTACACAGGAGGATGTTCTATGCAAATAGTGCACCATTTTACATAAGGGACTTGAGCATCTGTAGATTTTGATATCTGAGGGTGGTCCTGGAACCGTCCCAGGGATACCAAGGGACAACTGTATATGTATATGCAAGTGTGCAAGAGTATATATGTATATGTGCATGTATGTGCATCTGTGTGTTTAGTGTGCGCATGTGTTACTGTATGTGGGGCATGTGTACATGTGTGACAGCGTGTGTCAGTGTACGTATATGTGTATATGACAGTGTATGTGTATTCGTGTTGAACACATGCACATACGTATGTGTGAGACAGTGTGTGAGTGCATGTGTACATGTGTGAGTGCATGTGTATACATGAGTGCATGTGTATGTGTGTGAGTACATGTGTATACGTGTGTGCATGAATGTGTATACGTGTGTGAGTGCATATGTATGTGTGTGCATGTGTATATGTGTGAGTGCATGTGTATACGTGTGCGCGTGCATGTGTATACGTGAGTGGATGTGTATATGTGTGAGTACATGTGTATACGTGTGCGTGTGCATGTGGATGTGTATATGTGTGAGTACATGTGTATACGTGTGTGCGTGCATGTGTATATGTGAGTGGATGTGTATATGTGTGAGTACGTGTTTACGTGTGTGCGTGCATGTGTATACGTGAGTGGATGTGTATATGTGTGAGTACATGTGTATACGTGTGTGTGTGCATGTGTATACGTGAGTGGATGTGTATATGTGTGAGTGCATGTGTATACGTGAGTGGATGTGTATGAGTACATGTGTATACGTGTGTGAGTGCATGTGTGTGTGCGTGCATGTGTATATGTGTGAGTGCATGTGTATACGTGTGTGCGTGCATGTGTATATGTGTGAGTGGATGTGTATATGTGTGAGTACATGTGTATACGTGTGTGCATGCATGTGTATATGTGTGTGAGTGCATGTGTATATGTGAGTGCATGTGTGTACGTGTGTGCATGCATGTGTATATGTGTGAGTGCATGTGTATATGTGTGCGTGCATGTGTATATGTGTGAGTGGATGTGTATCTGTGTGAGTGCATGTGTATACGTGTGTGCATGCATGTGTATACGTGTGAGTGGATGTGTATATGTGAGTGCATGTGTATACGTGTGTGCGTGCATGTGTATATGTGTGCGTGCATGTGTATATGTGTGCGTGCATGTGTATATGTGAGTGGATGTGTATATGTGTGTGCATGTGTATACGTGTGTGCATGCATGTGTATACGTGTGTGAGTGGATGTGTATATGTGAGTGCATGTGTGTACGTGTGTGAGTGCATGTGTATACGTGTGCGTGCATGTGTATACGTGTGCGTGCATGTGTATACGTGAGTGGATGTGTATACGTGTGTGCATGTGTATACGTGTGTGCATGCATGTGTATATGTGTGTGAGTGGATGTGTATATGTGAGTGCATGTGTGTACGTGTGTGAGTGCATGTGTATATGTGTGCGTGCATGTGTATATGTGAGTGGATGTGTATATGTGTGTGCATGTGTATACGTGTGTGCATGCATGTGTATACGTGTGTGAGTGGATGTGTATATGTGAGTGCATGTGTGTACGTGTGTGAGTGCATGTGTATACGTGTGCGTGCATGTGTATACGTGTGCGTGCATGTGTATACGTGAGTGGATGTGTATACGTGTGTGTGCATGTGTATACGTGTGTGCATGCATGTGTATATGTGTGTGAGTGGATGTGTATATGTGAGTGCATGTGTGTACGTGTGTGAGTGCATGTGTATATGTGTGCGTGCATGTGTATATGTGTGAGTGCATGTGTATACGTGTGCATGCATGTGTATACGTGAGTGGATGTGTATACGTGTGTGTGCATGTGTATACGTGTGTGCATGCATGTGTATGCGTGTGTGAGTGGATGTGTATATATGAGTGCATGTGTGTACGTGTGTGAGTGCATGTGTATATGTGTGAGTGCATGTGTATATGTGTGTGCGCGCATGTGTGCCTCAGTGTGTCTGTCTGGCTGTCTCTCTCCCTTCAGGGCAGTGTCCAGGTGGATGAGCTCAGTGCTCCTGGCTCACCTGCCCCTGCTGGGCCATGTCTCAGCCACTGCCTCCTGTGCCCTCTCTGCAGGTTCTCCCACGGGCAGGTGGTCTCTCTGGATGAGCTACGCCCCTTCCAGGACCCGGACCTGAGCTCCTTGCAGGCCGGCTCTGCGTGTCTGGCCAAGCACCAGGACGGCCTCTGGCACTCTGCGCGCATCACTGGTGAGGCTGGCGCTGTCTGGGAGCCGCAGGGCTCCATCTAACAGGGCCCTTCCTGGAAACCTCCCGTGCCTCACACGTGTTGTTACCACGTGGCCACTCCCTGCCTCCTTCAGGTTGGGCGTCAGGACTGCGGCTCTGGGCCCAAGATGAGCGTCTTGCTCCCAACTTGCAGCGAGGCTCTGGCTGGGGCTGACCTGCACTTGTCTCTGCCCCCAGATGTGGACAGTGGCTACTACACAGTCAAGTTCGACTCGCTGCTGCTGAGGGAGGCTGTGGTGGAGGGGGACAGCATCCTGCCCCCGCTGCGCACAGAGGCTGCAGAGTCCTCTGACTCCGACGGCGGCGGCGTGGACGACTCCAGCTATGCCCGAGGTGTGGCAGCCGCTCGGGGGACCCAGAGGCCAGGAAGGTGGGGGTGGTCACCCTGCGACATCTGGGGAGTGAGTGGCTGTGGCGAGGCCCACCATGCTCAGGAGGGGAGGCACAGCAGAGGGCCCCTGTCCCCCAGGGGGCGGGCAGACAAGAGCACGTGGAGGGCCTGGAGCAGATCCAGAGCCCCGAGATGCAGAGGCCAGTCTTTGTCTTCAAGGAGTCAGCAAGTACAGTCTCGCTGACGCGAGGCCGTGCTGTGGCCCCGGGAGGGGAGGGGCCCCCAATGCCGGAGCTGCCAAGGAAGTCTCAGGGAGTGACCGGTTGGTGGGCACAGAGTGCAGGAAGGACCAGCTCCTCCGGGTGGCTTCCCAGACGTAGGGCCTGGTGTCTGGTGGCCTGGCGGGCAGCCAGGGTGAATGCCCAGCGGTAGGATCTGGGGCAGGGTGCGGCCCTTGGAGAGGTCAGTTAGCACCAAGCTTGGGAGTTGTCCCCAGGCGTCTGTGATGGGAGTTGGGGGTGGCTGAAGCCCCACGTCCATGTGATCGAGGAGCGGAGGGAGCCACGGAGGTGGGGTCGGCCACTCCCCATGAGGGCAGCGGAGGCCTGTGGAGGGGCCCGGTGCAACCAGGTGCTGCCCTGAGGGGTGGAGGCTGCAGCAGTCCGCTGTCCATCGTCACGTGCCCACAGCAGGCCCAGGTGACTGTCCGGGAGCCGCAGGTGTGGGGATTAGGGCCCTGCCCAGTAGCTGAGCTCTTGGACTAACACTGGCCAGAGCCCAGGGCGCCGTGCCGACCTCTGACCTGGCCGAGCCGCTGCTCTGTCTCCTGCAGTGGTGGAATCGGGCCCTGCGGACCCCGGGACCTGCGGCTCCGCCTTCGCGGGCTGGGAGGTGCACACGCGGGGCATCGGCTCCAGACTGCTCGCCAAGATGGGCTACGAGTTTGGCAAGGGTGAGTGCGCGCTGCCCTGGGCGGGGTGCTGCCGCAGCGGCCCTGGTGCCAGCCCGTGTCTCCCCCAGGCCTGGGCCGGCACGCGGAGGGCCGGGTGGAGCCCGTCCACGCCGTGGTGCTGCCGCGAGGGAAGTCGCTGGACCAGTGTGTGGAGATCCTGCAGAAGCGGACCAAGGGCGGCAAGGCTGGCGCCAACAGGCCTCCCAGGGGCCGGGGGAGGCGGGGTAGGCCCGGGGGCTGCCCGCCACCTCGGAATGTGTTTGACTTCCTCAACGAAAAGCTGCAAGGCCAGGCTTCTGGGGCCCTGGAGGCTGCGGAGGCCACGCCAGGCAGGAAGAGCAAGGACATGTATCACGCCAGCAAGAGCGCCAAGCGGGCCCTGAGCCTGCGGCTCTTCCAGACTGAGGAGAAGATTGAGCGGACCCAGCGGGACATCCGGGGCATCCAGGAGGCCCTCGCCCGACATGCCGGCCGGTACATGTGGGGCCCGACTCCGGGCAGAGGGTGGGCCCGGGTGGCCCTGCCCACCAGACGCGTGCGGGTGGTACTGGACCCAAGCGTCCGGCAGTGGCCACAGCGGCCTGGGGGAGCGGTCCAGGAGCCACGCTGACTGGCAGCCCCTCCCCAGGCACAGCGTGGCCGCGGCCCAGCTGCAAGAGAAGCTGGCGGGAGCCCAGCGGCAGCTGGGGCAGCTCCAGGCTCAGGAGGCGGGCCTGCAGCGGGAGCAGAGGAAGGCGGACACCCACAAGAAGATGACTGAGTTCTAGAGACCCACGAGCACCATGGACAGAGCCTGGGACCCCGGCGTGGGCTGCCCTCAGGAAGACCTGCTGTCACCCCAATACCTCAGCCGCCCCTGAGGAGGGGCCAGCCCACTCCCAGGCGAGCCCTCTCGGTCAGCCTTGCTGGCCCGGGACTTGTGGACGCTGCTGAGTGGAGACGGGGCTGCAGGGTCACCTCTGGACACTTGTCTACCAAGCCTACCTGCCAGTGTCTGGGGCATCTCCTTTTCCAGGACATTAAAGCGATTTTGCCGCAGTGTCATTCCGTGGCGACTCGGCTGGCTGCGGGGTCTCTGGGGAGAGAAGGGGCTGCGCAGGTGGCCACAGCCAGGCTGGGCTGGAAGGGCCTGGGTGAGGCTGCCACCCCTGCCCAGGGCCGGAGGGCCGAGGAGGGCCAGAATTGTCCCTTCTCTGACCAAGGCGGGTCCGAGCTGGGGGTGCCTGCCAGGTTGGCTGACACCCACAAACAGGTGGAGCGTGGTGGTGCTCTGGTGGGTGGGACGTGGGACGACCATGGCCCTTGACGGCCCGCTGAGAGCACTTGGGGCGGCAGGTGGACCTGGCTGCCCTCGAGGCTGTGGGGATTCCGCCCCAGTGCTTGGTGGCCACTGACCATCCAGTTCCCTGCTCTGCCCGTGGCGGAGGGGACGTAGCTGGGCCCCCAGGACAGTGCCAGCTGGAAGCACACACTCACCGACTCCGTCTAGTCTAGGCCTCGGCAGGCGGCTGAGGCAGGTGGGTGGGAGGCGGCAGGGGAGGCGCTCTGAGCCGCAGGGGCAGGAAGTGAGGTGGGAGCTCGGCTGCACAAAGGCCTTCCTGGCCTGCCCCAGACAGCTGAGGAGGAGCCGGGCCCACGGCCGTGGTAAGTGCCTGCTCCAGCCTGCAGCCTGGACAGGTCCTAAGCCCTCGGTGCCCTCGGTGCCCACCGAGGTGGGGGCTTTGGAGGGCTGGGGTCTGGGAGGGCCAGGCCCTGCCAGGTCTGGCTAGTCAGCTGGGTCCTTTGGGAGAGCATTCCACTCCCTGGGTCTGGGCAGACTGGCATTGACCTCCAGGGACCACCCCTCTCGCCCCCCAATTCTTGCCTCCCTGCTGCTGAGCTGTGCCAATTGTGGGTGTCCCTCCCAAAAGCTCTGCCAAGCCCCCAGGAAGGGGTCAGATCCTGTGGCAGGGTAGGAGAGCCAGGGAGAAGTGGGATGGGGACATTCGGTGCCCACAGCAGCCCCCTCCTGCCTCCTGCCCCTCTTCCAGCTTCTTGGGGTGCTGGGCTCTGTAGTGAGTGGCTTGGGGGCATCACCTGAGATGAGGGGGCCACCCCCGGGCAGGGGTGACCACCGATGAGGTCTGGCCTGGGGCTCGCAGGCCCTGGGGCTTCCCCAGATCTTGGGTTTGGTGAGCACAGCTGGCCTTGGCCAGCACGCAGCTGCCCTGCCCCTCCTCGCTGGCCGTGCTCCGTTGCTGTGGTTGCCCTCCCCGGCTCCGATGGGGGCCAGGCAGAGCACCCTCCACTCACCTCCCCAGGAGCCCTAGCCAGAGGCGGGAAGGTGGGCGCCTCTGGGCGGGAGGGGCTGTGAGCGTGGGGTTTCCTGTGCTGAGTCAGCACCCAGGGGGAGGGGCCGCCCGGCAGGGGCAGGGGCAGGGGCCAGGCCGGTGCCCTCAGCCTGCCCGCAGTGCCCCTCTCTCTTCTGCCCCCAGGCCCCTGGCTTCACAGGATGGGGCTGTGGGTGCCCTCGGCCCCTCCTGCTCTCTGGGTCCTAGGGTGCTGCGCCCTGCTCCTCTGGCTGTGGGCGCTGTGCACGGCCTGTGGCAGGTACGTCTGTCCGTGGCGGGTTTGCTCGAGGGCCTACTGAAGCCCGCCCTCCACTGCACAGCTCGGGAGGGGCTGCAAGCCAGTCCGAGCACCCAGCTCTGCGCGCCTCCACCCTGGGCCTGGGACCCGAGGCCGATCGCCCCCGCCCTCACCTCTGCCTCCCTGGCCTGACGACGCTCTTGCCCCCAGGAAGCGGGCGCGGAGGCCCTGGGCCGGGCTGCAGGGCAGCGTGATGCCGGCGGAAGCCGCGAGTGCCTGGCTGTCCCAGGGCCAGGGCGGGGCCGGCTGGGAACCGACCTGCCCGCCTTGCCCCCAGGCACTGCTGAGACGGACCCAGCTCCGCTCCCTCAGCAAGTCGGACACCAGACTGCACGAGCTGCACGCGGGCCCGCAGGGCTGCAGAGGTGAGCAGGGCGCTCAGCGTGTCCCAGGGTCGGGTGTGGGCGGCTGGGCGGGGCTTGCTGCGCAGCACCCTAACCCTGGGCCAGACCTGCTCCCTGCTCCCCAGTGACCTCTGCTCTGGCCCCACCCCCAGCCCAGCGGCCTGTCAGCGTGGATCTCCTTCGCCCCCACTGGCCAGAGATGTCCAGGGCCCTCCCCGGGCTGCAGAAAGCCACCTCTGCCTTCCCACACCAAGAGCTGCCCCAGGGCCCACCTGCTGCCACACCCCCCGTGGGCCCCTTGGCCACCTATTCCAACGTGGGGCTGGCGACCATGCCCAGGGCTGGCCTGGCAGCCAGCCCTGTGGTGGCCGAGTACGCCTGCATCCAAAAGCTCAAGGGAGCACAGCGGGGCCCCCAAGAACAGCAGGGGAGGGCCAAGGAGTCCCCAGCTGCTCAGGTAAAGGGGTCAGGGTGGGCACGGTGGGTGGGCTGGGCAGGTCCTCTGCAGAGTGGATGGTGCTGACACCTCGCCGTCCACTTCCTTGCTCCAGGTGGACGCCCTGTACTCCAGGGTCTGCAAGCCTAAAAGGAGGGACACAGGACCCACCACAGCCCCGCTGGACCCCGAGGGCAGGGGAGCAGTTCCAGCCCTGGGCAGTGACTCGGCCTATGAGGCCATCCCGCTCAGGGGCCTGCGTGTGGACAGCGGCCCCCTGGAAAACGTGTATGAGAGCATCCAGGAGATGGGGGCCCACACGTGCCCAGAGCCCCCAGCTTTGGCTGTCAGCATTAGTGGACATAAGCGGGCCACCTGGGCCCCCTGCTGCCACCTGCCTCAGCCCCGGGAGGGGCCGGAAACCCCGCCCTGCCGGAAACACTCGAGTGCCCACGTCCCGTCCTCCACAGTGAGGCCCGTTCCCCCTCCCCAGCCGGCAGCACCAACCCCAGATCTCGGGGCTGCCGGGCTGTGCGGTCCCTGAGGTGCGAGCTGCTCTGACAGACCCGGCCTCGCGGCCGAGAAGGCCCGCGTCTGAATAAATCGCATCGCAGGGGATGAACAGGGCCGTGCCTCACAGCCTGCCCTTCTTGAAAGCTGGGAGGGTTGGGGCCGGGCCCGGGGTTCTCCGGAAGGATTAGAGAGGTCCCTTCTGGCCTGGGGAGCGGGCTCCGGCCCAGTCGCCCGAGGCCGTGCTCCGGCTGGTGCGGCCCCGGAGCCGGGCGCGGAGGGGAAGGCGGAGCTCGCGCTGGCGCTTCCAGGCCGAGTCTGCACGAGGGGGCGGTGTGGCGGCCGGCAGGGTGGCCGTCCGGGGTGGGACTTGGGCCCTGAACTCCGCGGGAGGGCTCCGCCACCCAGCTCCGGTGTTACATAAGGGGTTGGGGGGTGGGCGGCCGTACGTTAAAAAGTAACCTGCTCCCGGGAAGCCCGTCCAGGCAGCGCGGCACCCTCCCCGGCCCCGGCAGCGCCCGAGCGCGCCCGTGGGAAGCCGGCTCTCCCGGGCGGCGGGCGGGGCCGCGGGTGCCGGCCCGGCCCCCTCCCCCGGCTGGCGCGGGAGCTGCCCGGCGGGGCGGGGCCCCGGGCCGCGGTCCACCGCGGAATGTTGATACCGGGCGCGGGCCAATGGGGCGCGCGCCGGGCGGGGCGGGCCCGGGCGGGCGGAGGGGCGGGGCCCGCGGGCAGCCTCCGGGCGGCGCGGCGCGGGCGGCGGCCGGATCCAGGGCGGGGGTCGGCGGCCCGGCCAGCCCGGCCTGGCCCGGGGCTGCGTCCTGAGAGTGCGCCCTCGCCGCTGCAGCCTCGGCGCCCGGCCGGCCGGCCATGGAGGCCGAGCGCCCCCCGCCCCGCGCCGCCGGCCGGGACCCCAGCGCGCTGCTGGCCGAGGCGCCCCGGCTGCGCGCGGAGGGCCCAGGCCCGCGCGCCGCGCCCGTGACGGTGCCCACGCCGCCGCAGGTACCGGGCGCCCGGGGCGGGCGCCGACCAAGTTCCCGGGCCGCAAAGATGGCGTCGGGGCCGCGCAAAGTGTGGGCCCCCGGGGGACGGCGGGGGCGCGGCCGCGTCGGTCCGAGCGCGTCCGTGGGTGCGGCGGGGCAGCGCGGAGCGGCGCGGCGACGCTTCCCGCCGCGCCGGGCCGGGGGCGGGGCCGGAGGCGGGGCCGCGCCGTCCACACCGGCCGCAGCCGGTTTGGGGGGGCGGGCGCCGAGCTGGTCCCGGTGGGAGGTTGGGGGGCCCCCGGCCGCCGCCGCCTCTGAGCCTGCCCCATCCGCAGGGCCCTGCCGCGGGCGGCGGCTGTGCAGGGTTGGAGCTCGCGCTGCCGCAGGAGCCGGAGCCGCGGGCCGCGGACCTCGGGGCCCCGGGGACGTGGGCGGGGGCGGCGGCGGGGCTCCCGACTCCGTCGGCGCACATCCCGGTGCCAGCGCAGAGGTGAGCCGCGGTGCTGGCGCCCGGGGACTGGGTGGGCGCGTGTCGGAGGGTGGGTGTGGATACGTGCCTTCCCGCCTTCGCCTCGCGAGGCCTGGGTGGAGGGCAGGTCAGGATCCCCGGTTTCTAATCGCCCCTCCAAGGTCTCCAGCCCCGAGGAGTTGAGCAGAAATGATCGAGATGTTACGGCCCCTTATTCTCCCTCCCCCAGCTCTTGGGGGCCAGAGCACAGAACTGGGGGGGGGGGATGTCAGTTTCTGTGCAGAACAGGCTGTGCAGTCAGTCGGCCTGGGGTTGACTGTCCAGGAATCCCTGGGGCTCCCCACCTCCACCTCCCGAATCCCGCGTGCCCCACACCTGGGGCTGGCTGCGGGGGGCAAGGGACGGGCTCTGGCCTGCCTCACTGGAGCCTCGGACCGCTTGGAGCCTGGGCTCCTCCTGGCTGCTGGCGACCGCCCCGCTCCCACCCTCCCAGGCCTGGCCCTGGGCCCACAGCTGCTGTTGCACAACCCTGGTTAATGTGTGACGGGGGGAGGGCTGGGCTGGGCCTGGCCTGGCCCCCAACTCCAGCGGGCTTCAGACCCCTGCCCAGCACCGAGGCCTGAAGGAGCCACAGTGGAACAAAGCCCAGGGTGTAGAGAACTCAGGCTGCAGTGGGACCCCGGCCCCGTTCCTGGTGATTCCTGGCGATTTTCAACTCTGCAACCCGAGCTGGGGGAGGAGCCAGGCCTCGAATCCTGGGCCAAGAGTGAGGCAGCCTGGTGTGCACACACGTGCCTGGGCCTGCACGTGTACCCAGGCCGGGGAGGGACCCAGAGCACTTGCCGGCCCCACCCGCACCTGCCCCATCTCCTCTAGAGCCACCGCAGCAGCCGCCCGGCTAGAGGAGGTCATGGCTGCCGCAGCCCTCACAAGCTTATCCACCAGCCCCCTGCTCCTGGGGGCCCCGGTTGCAGCCTTCAGCCCAGGTGAGACTCAGAGGTCTGTGCTCAGGGGTGTGGGTGGGGACAGGGCCCAAGACCCATGTCCTTTGAGGACCCTACAGCCACCCAGCCTCTTGGGCAAGGAGAGCCCTCGAATCTTGGACACCACCTTGCAAACAAACCTCTTGAGCCTGCTTTCTGAAACGGACATCTGGACCCTCAGTACCACCATGGAGGCCAAAGCTGCAGTACCCCGTCTTCTGGTCTCTGTGAGCTGTCCTCTCCCTGCACGGGACGTCTTCCTGCGCCAGGGAGGCTTCTCCCCAAGCCTCTGTGGCCAACTCTTCCCGGCCAATGCCTCCTCCAAGAGGCCCTGCCCACCACACTTACCTGAGGATAGTGAACAGGTGGCAGCTCAGAGTCAGGGACCTGCCAAGGCCAGCAGCTGGCCATCGGGCAGCAGTTTCTGCAGAGCAGCTCGAGCCCACCCCTGTGGTTATGTCCCCGCAGAGCCCGGCTTGGAGTCCTGGAAGGAGGCCCTGGTGCGGCCCCCGGGCAGCTACAGCAGCAGCAGCGCCAGCGGCGAGTGGGGCTGGGACCTGGCCAGTGACCAGTCCTCTCCGTCCACCCCGTCACCCCCACTGCCCCCCGAGGCAGCTCACTTTCTGTTCGGGGAACCCACCGTGAGGAAGAGGAAGGTGAGCTTTGGGGAGGCCCCTGGGGCGGGGGTGCCAGGGTTGAGCCTGACTGCCGGCCCCGTCCGCAGAGCTCCGCCCAGGTCATGTTCCAGTGTCTGTGGAAGAGCTGCGGGAAGGTGCTGAGCACGGCGTCCGGGATGCAGAGACACATCCGCCTGGTGCACCTGGGGTGCGGAGGGGCCTGGGCTGGGCCGGGGTGGGGTCCCGCCAGGCCACCCCTTCAGTCCCGCACTGTGTCCCAGCAGGAGGCAGGCGGAGCCAGAGCAGAGTGACGGCGAGGAGGACTTCTACTACACAGAGCTGGACGCTGGGGTGGACACGCTGGCTGACGGGCTGTCCAGCCTGACCCCGGCATCGCCCACGGCCTCCTTGCCGCCCAGCTTCCCCCGCCTGGGGCTGCCAGAGCTGCCGGAGCCCCCTGTCCTGACCTCCGTGGGCACCCCCCAGGCGTGCCACAGTGACCACGCCTACCAGGCGGGCGAGGCCGCAGGCGGCAGCTGGGGGCAGCTCTCGGAGCATTCTGGAGGCCTGGAGCCGCAGCCCACGGAGGTCAGACCCTGCGTGCCGGCCCTGCCTGCCAGGATGGGCGCCAGCCTGAGGTGCGTGTGGGCCGAGGGCGGGGCAGGTGCCAGGCGGGAGCGTCCCTGCCCCACAGTGCCCATGCCCCCGTGTGTCCCCCCAGGAAGCCCCGGGGTGATGCTAAGAAGTGCCGCAAGGTGTATGGCATGGACCACCGGGACCTGTGGTGCACAGCCTGCCGCTGGAAGAAGGCCTGCCAGCGGTTTCTGGACTGAGCCCCCTGTGCTCACGCAGCCTCCAGGGCTGTTGAAAGGAGAAAATAAGCTACCACCTTCTCCCCACCCCCAGCCTGGGTGACACTGTCCTGGGAGAGCCCCGGGGCCTCCCCCAGCCGCAGGGTCTACTTTTTAATGGGGGAAGGAGGAGTTGGTGACCCTGGACCCCCAGAGGTGGGGGAGGGGTCCCACCATTCAAAGTGCCTCTGAAGAAACCAGCTTTTTGCACTAAAGCCAAACCACACCACTGCCCCCTTGGCCACCGGGGCCCTGGGGTCGGCCATCCTCCCAGCCTGTCGGTCCACGGACTTGTCAAAGGTGTAACGGGCCCAGCTCTGGGGCCGGCCTGCAATGCACTTTGAGGGGTGTCGGGAAGAGGGCTCCCCTGCGCGCACTTAACCCGGCGGTTCGAGGGCCCTGGGGCTGACCTTTTGCCACGTTCCGAAGCTCAGGTGTCTCGCGTCTGGGCCGCACCAGGCGAGGAGAAAATTAAAGATTTGAGATTTTTCCAGAAGTCGAGTCTGTCTCCTGGGAGGAAGGACGTGGGACTGGGACCCCACGGTGAGCAGAGGGGTGGGAAGGGCTGGGGGTCACCCTCTGGCCACCCCCACCTGGGTGAGGCTGGAGGAGGGGACACTCTGAAACACACAGGAGGCGTCTCGCGGAGCAGCAATTTCCCAATTTATTGAAAGTGATCGCTTTGCAAGAATGTCTAAGCTAATCCCGTCACAGAAAGAAAACCCACAGGCAGGCTGGGAGCGCGCCTCGGCACACGAGAACCCGCAGAGCCGCGTGGAGAAGGTAACAGTGGCCCGTCCTGCGGCCAGGGCGAGGCAGGACGGCGGAGCCACGATTGCCCACAACTGAGTACGAAAATCTCCCCTAAATATTAAACACATCTTCAGTACAAACACAGGTTTATAATAATTAATATAAAGTCAATATAATATAGATTATCCCCAGGAAAAAATCAACAGTCTTCAAACACTGCCCTTTTTTTGTCTGTTTCTGTTGACAGGTTGAAAGCATGTTGAAAAAATAAATATTTAAGAAAAGCACACACAGCACCCTCACTACAAGTAGTTCTAAAAGGGCCGCATACAAAACACAGTATAGGATCTAAAAAATAAAAAACAACCACCATTAAGTATGGCTTTCTTAAGAGTTGCACATGTCACAGAATGAGCTAAAATAAGCTTATCTTTCATAATATTGCAAAAAGTTCCAGTTTTTGTATTTTCTCAATTTTCTTTTTTAAAAAGGAAGATGTGCAAAGTTGGAAGCAGTAAGCTGTGTCTTTTGAGTCAGGTCCCTATTCAGTCCTGGCAGCGTCCTGTTCCCCAAAACCCAGAGAGTCCAAACACACAAGCTTGTCAGGATCCAGAGCTTGGTACAAAAACCGTGTGGCTTCCCTGCCCTCCCCCCACACCACCGCCCCAATGGACTGCGTGTTCCACTTTGGTGTTGCAAACACCAAAATATAAACAGACACAAACAAAAAAAATACAAAATGTGAAATGTAATCTACATATTTTTCTTCTTTATAAAAAAATATTTATTAGTTTGAACATTGATTAAAAAAAAATCAGTCACGTAAAAAAAACCTTCATTACATACGTCTTTTCCCTCCACGCCTCCTGAGAGATGGACGTGTTCACCTGGGTCTTGCAGATTCCACACTCTGCAGTGTGCGCCGCGGGCAAGCGCCGTGGGCCGCTGCGCAGCTGGGGACGGCACGGGACCCCTGGCCTCGGGCAGTGTCGGTTCTAAGGAAGGAGACGCCCCCGTGGCACCGACAGGGAAGCCCCGAGAAGGTGGGCGAAGGCGGCCCAGGCGGGCGCGAGCCGGCCGGGGAGAGCAGGACACCCTGAGTGTGGCCGGGGAGGCGCCTTTGTGGGAGGCGCCGGGGTCCTGGGCCAACGGCCCGAGAGGTGGGAACTGGTACAAAACCCAGGGACACTTGGTAGCAAAGGTCTGGTTTCCAGATGCGATTTATAAGAAAGTATAGAAAAGGGGTTCGACGAGTGAGGGAGAGGTCTGGCCGGGGTGAGGGCGGAGGGGCTCAGCCTGCAGCTTCCCTGGGGGACGGGGGCTCGGCTGTGTTGTCCCCCTGGGGAGCACGCGGCCGAGCCCACCCACCGCGGGGAGAGGCTGGGCAGGGAGGACCCTGTGCCCCGACGCCTGGCCCCCCGAGCACCCGGCCTCCAGGCGCCCGCTGCGGGCTGTGTGCGGGCATAGCACCTCCTGGGAGCCATAGAAAGTGGCCGATTTAGAAAAACAAAGGCCGACTTCTCCCTGTGGCACAGGACCCCCGAGGACAGGGCCACCCACCGTGTGTCCACCCCGGGGCCAGCCCGGCGCCCCCCAAGCAGCAGCAGGAGGGGACGCTGGCACTCGGGCCTGGTGTCAGGGACACGCGCTGCCTGACAGTTGGTAAAAGCCATTCTGGCCTACGGTCTGGAGAAAGAGAAAATAAAAACTCTCTCTGGTTGGCGCTGACGCTCAGCGCCCCAAGGAGTCCGTGCACAGGGCGGGTCTGGGGTGCTCAGCTGCGTCCGCCTCGCCCGAAAGCACCACGCCCGGCGCGCCGGAGGGAGGCGGAATGTCCCGGCCGGACGGGAAGACGGCGGCAGGGTTGCCCCGCAGCCGCGAACCTCGGCGCCAGGGCTGCGCTGCGGGGCACAGGGCGGGACCTTTGCTTTTCACCCAGAAAAAGAAAGAATACGTTGAGAGCTCCTTGAAAATACAGCAAGAGGACTGGACCACAAGTTAAAGGAAATCAACCCCATATAGTTTTGTCAAGTGAGAAAAATAATGCCAAACAAAATAACTTTATGTAACTACCTCAATATGTCTCTGACTACTTAAAAATTTGGTTACCCACGCGGGAAGGTGTGAGCAGCACACTGCAGTTAGGAACACCCACCGCCGGCGTTAGCAGCAACAAAGGCAGGAGCCCGCTCTGCCCATCCTGGGGGGACAGCCAGAGCGGCCAGGCCGGGACACAGCGGACGGCAGGCCCAGGGTGGACAGGGCGGCCGAGGGTCTCCCGGTAGGCGCAGGCCACATGGCCACGGTGGCACAGGGAACCCAGTGTGGCCTGAGGAGGCATCCAGGGGCCAGGCCAGACCCCACTGAGGCCAGCTCCACCCGAAAATAGCACCTGGCGCCCCCCGGCCTCCAGCGGGGTTGCAGCGTGTTCTGTGTAAGCACCAAAGCCCAGAGGTAAGAGGGTCGTGGGGCCTTCCGTGCACGGACCTGGATTCTACAGGCTGCCGCGGGGCCACTGGCGCCAGCAAGGGGACGGGCACGGCAGTGACCTGGTGCTGAGGGGAGGGGACGGGTGGGCCTGAGCGGGGGCCAGGGGTACGCAAAGCTCTCAACACCTACTCAGACCTGTGGCCCCGGGCGGCACTCGGGACCTGGCCGTGGGCCATCATCGTGCCTCCAAGCCAGGCTGGCCACAGGGGCTCCTTGGAGGCCACGGAGGAGGCGTCCATGCCGGCTGGGCGCCCACACACTCGCACCACCTGCTGGGGCCTCACCCCTGCGCCAGCCGAGCGCAAACCCAGCCCGTGCCCCCCTTCTCTGGGCTTCGCTGCGGCCCCCCAGGCTCCCCAGGCGCCAGGTCCAACCTGCGGCTTAGCCCACGGAGCTGGTTTCTGTAGGGGGCCGCAGGAGGGGCCACGGGAGGGGTCAGTGTGGCCCCTGGGAGTGGGACCCGTGGAGACGCACACGCAGGTGGACAAAGTGACGCGGCCACCGCCCCGCCCGCGGGGCGGCTCTAGGAGATCCAGGCGAAGTCCTTGTCGCCCCCCGAGGGGCTGCCGGGCTGCGGCGACTCGTCCTCGTCCTTGTCCCCGAGCAGCGCATCCTCCGGGGCCAGGCCCTCGCCGTCCTCGCCCAGCTCCTCACCCTCGCCACGAGGGTCCTCGGGGTCCTCCAGGTAGGGCCCGTCGCCAGGGAACAGCGCCTCCGGGGAGCCCTCGCCGCCCCCGCCGCCGTGGTCCCGAGGCCCGGCCACGCCGCGGCCAGCGCAGTCAGCACACACGCCGTGGCGCCGGGAGCCGTGCCTGATGCCCACGCTGGCGGCAGACATGAACACGCGGCTGCACACCTTGCACACGTACTTCTTGTCCTTGCTGTGGACCTGGGGGGACGGGGCGGTCAGCGAGGGGTGGGGCCCAGCGGGAGGTGCAGCCCCCGCCAGCCCAAGGGCACCTGCACGGGGAGACCCTCCCGGGGGGCTCGGACCCGGAGCCGCACGGGCACGGGGGCACCCGGCAGCAGCACCCGGGTCTCCACCCACGCCGTGTGTCCAGCACCCCCACGGCCACACGTCCTCGCCCGGGTCACACTGCTCCCCCCAGCCTCCCTGCCAGGACAGGCTGAGGGACCCTCTCACTGGACAGGAGCTCACAGACACCCCCTGTGCCCGGCCCAGCCCTCTGCCCTGCACGGAGGCTGCCCGGCCGGGGCGGAGCCGAGGGAGGCACAGCCAGCTCGGGCCGGGGCTCACGGGGCCTCGAGGAGGCCGCGGGACGGGCTGAGGTGCCACACAGCACGCAGGCCTCGGCAGGCGCCTGGCACTGACCAGCTCTGTCCGCCCCGACCCCCAGGCCCCTCAACTCCTCCCTCCCAAGGGCCGTCTCCCCCCAGCTTTGCCGCGGTGGAAGCCGCGCCGTGGGTGGCGGTGCGGAAGCGACTGAGTTTAGTGCTTGCTCACACCGCTCAGAACTCTGCGGTTTTCCACAGCGGCAAGTGGACGCATCACCACGGTAAAGTCCCACTCGCCCGCGCTGTCACGGAAGCAGCTCCTCCGTCCTCGCGAAGACCTCTGAGGGGCAGTCACTGCGGCCGACGCCGCCCGGCCTTGGGCCCCCCGAGCTGCCCTCGCGCCCCTGTCCTCCGCTTCCCAGTCCCTGGGCCACAGGCCGCCTGCAATTGTCCGTCCTCCCCTTCTGGTTTTGGTCACTTTAGAGCCAGGCCCCACTCTGTCGCCCAGGCTGGGACCTCCCGAGCAGCTGGGACCACGGGCGCTGCCACCTCGCCCGGCCCCGTCCTCCCCTTTGAACCCCTAGGGGCTGCCACTGACTTGCACAAAACCCGGAGCCACAGGGGTCCGACTGCTCAAACGCCTGCTGCGGGAGCAACTTCAGGACGATCTGTGAGGTCTCGGGCATGACCAGGGACGACGGGTTGTCACGTGGGGACGTGGCCTCGAGTCGGGGCAGCACCAGCACAGCCCCGTGGCTCAGTACCCAGGACCCCTCCTTTGAGCTTTTGGTCCGTTTTGCTGTATTTTAACCCCAGGGCCTTCCTCTCCTCCGCCCCCGACACAAAGGAACAAACGTGCAAGACCCAGTCACAGCAGAAACTGCTCCCAACGAGGGATGTGGCCTGGGCAGGCGCGGGAGGGGCCCCGTGCAGCCCGCATGCCGCACGTCCAGAGAGCCCGCAAGGCCGAGGGCCCTGTGTGTGCTGGGGGCTGTGCCAGGACCCCTGGGGAGGCCACAGGAGTCCCCGGTCGGAGGCCCAGCCTCGTCCACTCAGACAAAGGCTCTGGCAGGAAGCGGGCAGGCCCTGAGGCTGCGGGAGCTCGGCCGGCCCGCGGGCCAGGGCAGAGGTGCTGTCCTTGCCGTCCTTGCCGTGGTGCCGCCGGGCCCGGCCAGGCAGCTGCGCAGAGCTGCCTCCAACACCCGGGCCCTTCTCGGGGCGGGGCAGGGACCCAGGGAAACTGAAGGGAAGACCACACACAGACCCCTCCTCAGAAAAAACCGAGCCCCCAGATGTTCTAAGCACATTTCTGGGCACTAGCGCAGGGTGCGAGCCGGCCCTGCGCGCCGGGAAGCCCCATGGGACCCCGACAGGACCAAGACCTTGACTGAACCGTTAACGTGGTTTCGCTACAGAAAGACGCAGCAACCCACACTGGTACAACTTCTTAGGGCCTAACAGTGTCAAAAACAAGATAGGATTCTCTCTGACCAGGAAACACGCAGGCTTATATCCTTCCACGCTGTCCTCTAGGGCTGGAGGAAACCTCCGAGGACGGCCAGAGCTCAGGGCCCAGCCAGCTCCCACGTCCGTGCCAGGACACAGCCCAGGCGGGGTCCGAGGGGCACAGTGTGGCCCTCCACCACGGCCAGCTGGGTGGACACGCCGGCAGGGCACACGGGCACCCTCGGCTCGGCCGGGCCCCACCCCAGGCTCAGCCTCCCTCCAGCTTCGGCGTCGACCTCAAGGAGGGCCCCGGGTGTCCCTACCCCAAATGAGTACTCACCACAGAGCCAGAAAAGTAAAACCAGAACCTTCTAACACGCCTGCCTGACCCAGACGGCGAGCTGGGGGGCCCGACAGCGTCACGTGGGACCAGAATCACGTGGGACCGGAACTGAGAGCAGAGCCCTGTGAGTGGTGGGCGGGACGCCCAGGCGGGGTGGGGGGGGCTTTGCTCGCCCCAAGGACCAACACGGCCGGGGAGCCCCACGCACTGGGCTCGCCCCTCGCCCCTCACCTCCAGGTGGGTCTGCACAGGAAGGTCGGCCTGCGTGGGGGCAGCCCCCCAGGGAAGCCCGTGCACCCCAGCTCCCACCCCGCAGCCGAGCACGGACACGCCTCAGATCCGCAAACGCAACACCGCCACGCCTCCCTTACCAGCGGCACACGCCCGGCTCAGCCTTGAGCCCAGGGCCCTCCACCACCTCCCCGCAAACACCGCAAGCCCCGAGTCTGCCCGCGGCCCTGCGCCCCGCACATCGGCAGGGGAGAACTCAGACCTCCGAGGAGGCCCTGGAGGCCCAGTCCCCACGCCGGCTGCTCGCCGGTTCACCTGGCCCACGCGGGACGGCCTCTCCCGGCTGCTCTGGGCAAATCTGCCTCCCTGCTTCAGGCTGCCTTTTCCCTCCGTCAATTCCCTGCTGAGCAGACTGGTTTATTCAACACCTGTGACCTGCAACCACCTACTGGGTACGAACCCCGGGCTGGTCGTGGTGGGCACAGACAGATCAGCAGACGCAAGCAGCAGGGTCCCCGCCCTGACCCCAGTGTGGCCAAGGGTTGGGGGGTCCAAGCAGCGGAAGATGCGTTTGCCGAGGCCTGGCCGGAGCAAGGAGGCCGGCGGTGGGCAGGGCACGTCCCGGGGGCCTCAGGCGGGGTGACGGGCTGCCCTGCTCTGCTCCCAGGCCCAGGGCGGGCCGGGGGGAGGGGGGGGACCTGTGCTGAGCCGGGGCGGCTCTCCCTGCTCTGCTGCCCCCTCCCCCCGCAGGGCAGACCCCACGTCCGGGGTGCTGTGGCATCTGCATCCCCCATCAGTGACCCGCCTGCCCGGACGCCTCGGCCCAACACTGACCTCGTCCTGCTGCCACGCCGGCCCAGCCCGCCCGCCGCACTCACCAGCGTGTGCCGCTTCATGTGTTCCCGCCGCGTGAACTTCTTCCCGCAGATCTCGCAGGGGTAGGGCCGCTCCCCCGTGTGTGAGCGCATGTGCCGCTTCAGGATGCACTGGTGCATGGCCGAGAAGCTGCAGTACGGGCACTTGAACTTCTTCCTGATCACCGTGAACTCGTTCACTGAAAGACAGGCCCGCGGGCGTCAGTGTGGCCGGACTCGCCCACCCCGCAGCCACACCCGCTAACGGCACGGGACCTCGGCCACGCCTGCAGCGTCAGCCCGGCCCCCCGCCCTCCGCACGGACCGTCGCGTGGGGGGCGCCGGCAGGGCCAAGCCCGGGAGCTCGACGCCCGGCTCCCGGAGCCTCCCCTGCGAAGCCCGAGGCCGAGCCCCGACAGAGGCCGCAGCAAGCGGAGGGCACGACCGTCTCGCGTGTCGTCCCGACCCTGTCGGCCCTCCCTCCCTTCCAGCCACGCGGGGCCGGCCCCAGGCACAGAGTCGGGTCTTGGTCTGAGGCACTAGGGAGGCAGGCGAGAAGCCAAACACCATGGAGCAACACGGGCCCTAACGAGTGCGGAGGAAACAGGAGAAGTGGGGGTGACGCGAAGCCCTGGGGCTCAACCAGGTTCTGTGCCCCCGAGTCTGGGCCCCGACCTCACACGCGCAGGGACCCCTCCCCACCACCCAGCCCCAGGAAGTGTGCGCTGGAGCCGGCATGGCAAACCCAGGGCCCACCACCCTGGTGCTGTCCTGCTGCTGCGGCCCCAGACACGGCAACGCACGCACCACCCGCAGAGCCCAGAGTCGCTGCGCCCAGGGCCTGGCGACACCAGCGAGACCCCGTGAAATCCATGCGACACCAGCGAGACCCCGTGAAATCCACGTGAGCCCGTCCACACTCACGTGCCGATCGCGCCTCACTCCGGAATCACAAGGCACGCACGGCTGTACGGAACATCTCCCACCTAACATATTGTGACCACTTTTTATGCCACGATTTTCAACTCTACAGCTTTTAAATGTTTGAATATACCGTAATTTATTAAATAGGTCCTATTGCTGAGCACTTAAGCTGCTTCTGTCTTTACCCTGCGAATAAGCTTCAGGGAGGCCCCGCAGACGACTCCGCACCGTCTTCCACCGTCCCGAGGTAACTCTGAGAATGGCGCACGCGACTGCCCCCCAGCCCCTCCGCTGCCAGCCTCCGGCCCCCGGGCAGGGCCTGCCACGGCCGTGGGCTCCAGCAGACGGGCACACTCCGCGCCAGGCCCTCCCAGCGGCACCTGCTGGACGCCGCTTTGTTAGACCAGAGCCCGTCGGCAGCCACGCGGCACCAGCCTCCTGGGCAGCAGCGACCAGCCGGACACGGCACGGTCTGCAGCCGCACACGGCTCGCCCAGCCGCCCCCGAGGAGGAGACCTAAGCTCTTCCTCGCCCTTCCTCAGACGGCCACACTCTGCCCGACTGTGGCCTCCGCACTCCAGGCAGCGAGCACGTCCTGCCTCTTCCCGCCACACCGTGCACCCGAGGGCGCTCCTAGTGGGATCGTTCCTGGTTTGCGTATTTCCACACTCAGCGGAGCAAATGCTCCACCTGTTCTAAGAGGGAAAAGAGAACAAGGAAATGAGTTTTTAGATTATTTTATTTAAAACTTTTTTGAGAACATATTCACTCATGGTTTCTGCTCTGCTTCTACAGCCATGAACCTTAAAATTTTGAATCATCGTATATTTAGCCGTCTCTAATAATTCAGATGCATGTTAAATAAATACTTATCTATACAGAAACCCGCATATTTTCCCTAGAAAGACACTTTGCAGTGGAGTGAGCAAGACGCACTGTGAGTGCTGGGAGCAGCACCCGGCGGAGCCGGACGCCGGGCAGGGACGCGGCCGCACGTCCACCAACGCACCCTCTGCGGCTGCCCTGCGGTGACGCGTTTCGTGGTTTCTCCACGTAGTATCGGTCTGTCGCCGCCAGAGCAGATGCCACAAACGGGGCGGCTCAAAACAACAGAAATTCGTCCTCTCGCAGGCCTGGAGGTCCCAGGTCTGAGGGGCAGAGGGGGGTGTCGCGGGGCTGCGCTGGTTCCGCCGGCTCTGGGGGGCCTTTCTGCCTCTTCCCGTTTCTGGTGGCTCCAGGCCTCGGTGTCCGCATCACTCCGGTCTCCGCCCTGTCTCCACGGGGCCTCTCCTCTGCCTGTCTTTTCCTCTTCTGTCTCCTATACGGACATTTGTCACCGGAGTCAGGGCCCACCTGGCGAACCCAGGGCGGGTCTCACTGAGATCCTTCATTTGACCACATCTGCAAAGACCCCTTTCCAAGTAGGGTCACATTCACGGGTTCCAGGGTCAGGGCACCGACATGTTGGGGGGCGGGGGCCCGGGGCTGCCCTTCAACCCACGACATTTAATTAACAGCACCGCGATTGCAGAGGGCAATGTTCATTGGCCATTACTGTGAAAATACTTTCTTATCAGAAAAACCTCCTGCAAATCATTTGTGATTTACAGTCCACATATCTTAGAAAATTTTTCAACATCATTCTCATAAACACTAATAAACTCTCAAAAAATCCATACCGTAAAAGAGTAATTAAATGGAAAAGCATAAAGACCACTAAACGGAACCCGGCGCCCTCCGCCAGTCTGTGCTGAGCGCTGAGCCCTTTGCCAGGACCGAGTGTTCTCAGGAGGAACGAGGCAGGCTCCCAGTGAAGAACCTGGAAGCAGGGTTGCAAAAGTTGGCATCAGAGTATCTAAAATGTGAAGCTCAGTGAGATTTGGCTACAATTTTGCAGAATTGTATCTATGAAAACACCGCCCAGCAGTTCCCACGTGACCCAGGAGCGCCCAGGAGCCCAGGGAGGAGCAGGGTCTCCGCCCTCCCTGCACCCCAGCTGGGCTCGGCCCCCGGCACGGGAGAACCGGCCGTCGCAAACAGCCACGGCGCAAGTGAAAACTCCAGAACCTTTTCGTGACCGTGTCAGACTGCAAGAAACCACCCGCGAACCAAACGGAGGGGGACGGAGCTACTGTCTCCAGGGTCCTCAGTCATGGGAACATCCTGGATGTTGCATTGGTCCAAATGTAATTTTCAAAAGATTATTCTAGAAATGGATCCAAACTTGAACCATACTTTGTTTTTCCATTTGCAAATTTATTAGGCTGCCATTTATTTTGTGTTAGAATATGGTGAAATTATGTGTCCAAATGATTTTTAAAAAGGTTTTTAATTCTACAGAAAGTGCAAACATCTTAAACAGATGGCTCCATGAACTTTTATCTGTGTCCCTACCTGCATGCATCACTTACGTCAGACACCGGACATTCGCCGCACCCTCGAAAGAGCCTTTGACCCTCTCCTGGTCGACAACCCCCCAGAGGCAACGACTGCTGTGCCCTCGGTCACCCACATTTGTTCTGTGGTCCTGGGGCTTCGTCTCTGTGGGACACGTGCTCACGTGTGGCTTCATTCACTCAGCCCTGCCCCCGCTGGTCCCCGTCCACCACCGCACAGCACACACGGCCCACAAAGGCACGAGGCGCCCACTCTGCGGCCCCAGTGTGCACCTACTGCTCGGTGGTGAGTGGACGGCTTACCCGTGTCCCTCCGCGGACACACACTGTCATTTCCGGTGCACATACACACAAGAGAGGGGGTTCTTTATTTCTTCTTTTCTATTTAACGCACAAGGTCCTTTGTCAGTAAAGAGACGGGTTTCTCGATCACAGAAAGGTTCTCACGTGTTTGGCTTAGCAGATATTGCCAAACAGTTTTCTAGGGTTTACGATTCGGCTCCAGTTAACTTTTGCGCTTGGTGAGGGGCAAGGGCCAAGATTCACTGTCTTCTCCGTACTGACAACCAGCTCGGCACCACACGTCGACAGGACCACCCACCCCACGGAACCGCGGAGGGGTCTCTGGTGCGTCTTGGTGGCACATGCACGCCACGCTGCTCCTCTGTCCTTGCGCGGTACCTCGGCGTCCCCATCACCCAGCTCCGCGAGCCTCGGTGTCTGGCAGCCCCGTCTTCCCCGTCCTCTTCGAGACCAGCGTAAGGGTCTGTGTGAACCGAGGCTTGTTTCCTGCATTCTGACACTGACATGTGGGACCTTCACGACTCTGGGGGGACGTCGTTTATAACACTATCTTCCAGCGTCTGTAGACTCCGTAGGAATGACCTCTTCCTGTGACTTTTGTGGTAATTAGTACTTTCCCTTTTATCGGTCACTTTTCCCAGGGGTTTCCGGATTTACTCATCTTTCCAACACTCAGCTTTGGGCGTCGTTCACTTGCGTCTGCTTTTCTATTTCACCGAAATCTGCCCTTCATTTCCCACCTTCCACTTTCTTTAGGTTGAATTTGCTGTTCTTTTTCTCACTTCCTGAGAGAAACTTAGAACCTTTCTTCTTTCCTGATCAGAGCAATTAGAGCTACGAATTTCCTGTAAACGCTGCTTTAAATGTGGCCTAAGAGTTTTGATACGGTGTATTTTCATTATTGCTCAGTTAAAAATATCCTATCGTTTTCACTGTGGCTTACTTGCCTTGCGGGTTACGTCCGAGTGCGTCACCCCATTGACGAGCATTTGGGGACAGTCCACCGTCTTCCTGAGACTGATTTCCGATCTCGGTTTGCGCAGCGGCGAGAGCGTGACACAGGCCCTTTGGTATCTGCTGGGCCTGCGTCACGGCCCGGCCGGTCTGTCTGGTAGACGCTCCCATCCGTCTGGAACATTCTGCACTTGTTTGGCACCAAGTTCAGATGGGGCTCATCGTGCCGCCACAGGCCGGTGTCTCTGCGGACGTAGCTGTGAGGCTCCTCCATAAAACGGCAGCAAGCGGACTCTCACCTTGCAGAAAATAACGGAGGCCAGAGGGGCTCATTCCAGGAATTCGAGGTTAATGTAACATTTGAAAACTGTGCTGAAATCTCCACCCTACAGAGACTGTGTTTGCTGCTCCGTCACCTACCGAGAGAAGAGCGTTTAAAGCCCCAGCGGCAGCTCGGGGCCGTCATCGCTGTGGTCCCGACAGCTCTGACTGTGGGCAGCGCACACGTGCGGGGCGTGCTCACCGCGGGACCGGCCCTTGTATCACTGCTCAAGTCCCTCCCGAGCGACACTTCTCAAGCTTACTCGGGCGCTGACCTCGCTGTAAGGACGTTCTTTAGGTCCATGTCTGCTCGGTTTATATTTTTGTTTTAAGCCTTTCTGCGTCCTTATCCATAAAGTATGTCATCTGTGAACAACTGTTGTTAAAAACAGGCCGGTCACCTTTGCTACTGGAGTCCCCAGTCCCTTGTAACCCGTAGCCGCGGCGACACGGCACCATCTGCGATTCGCCTCCTACTGTCCTTTTGTGTTTTGTTCCTTCTCCCTCCTTTCTTGCCTTCTTTCAAATTTATCAAGTGTTTTCCCATTCTTTTCAGTAAGTGTTGGAGTCACACATCGTTTTACTATTCTAGTCTCTGTCCGCCGCGACCACGCAGAGACCGCGGAGCCGCGGCACTGCCGCACGCTCACCGGCCTGGCGAGCTATCGCGGCCTCGTGTTTTACTTCTGTTTATGTTAAGAACCCACAAAAATTATAACAGTGGCTTTAAGCCATCAAGATTCTTTTATATTTGCTCACAAAATCACCCTTTCTGGTGCTTTTTTATTCCTTTAGTTTTGTGCCTCCATCTGGGATACTTTTTTGTCAGCTTAAACAAAAACTTTTAGTAATTCTTGTCACCTGGCAATGACTTTTCTTGGTTTTGCTTGTATGATAATTTGCTTATGCAGCCTTCAATTGTGAAGAATATTTTTGCAGGGTATAGAATTCCAGGTTAGAGCTGGGCACAGTGGCTCACGCCTGTAATCTCAGCACTTTGGGAGGCCGAGGTGGGAGGATGGCTTGAGGCCAGGAGTTTGAGACCAGCCTGGGCAACATAGCAAGACCGCATCTCTACAAAACATGGAAAAATTAGCCAGCATGGTGGTGTACGCCTGCAGTCCCAGCTACTAGGGAGGCTGAGGTGGGAGGATGCTTGAGCCCCAGAGTTTAAGGCTGCAGTGAGCTGTGATGACACCACTGCACTCCAGCCTGGGCGACAGAGGGACCCCACCTCAAAAAAAAAAAAAAAAAAAAAAAAAAAACCCAGGCTGGGCGCGGTGGCTCACGCCTATAATCCTAGCATTCTAGGAGGCTGAGGTGGGAGGATCGTTTGAGCTCAGGAGTTCGAGACCAGCAAGAGCGAGACCCCATCTCCACTAAAAATAGAAAGAAATTACCTGGACAACTAAAAATATGTATAGAAAACATTAGCCAGGCATGGTGGCACATGCCTGTAGTCCCAGCTACTCGGGAGGCTGAGGCAGGAGGATCGCTTGAGCCCAGGAGTTTGAGGTTGCTGTGAGCGAGGCTGACGCCACGGCAATCTAGCCTGGGCAACAGAGTGAGACTGTCCCAAAAAAAAAAAAAAAAAAAAAGGTTTCTTTAAAACAAATAATGCTTTTTCCTCAGCACCTGACAAACTGTCAGACTGACAATGATCTAGACTGAATTATATATTTTAAATGCAGTCTAAATTAGTGAATCAATATCCCCGAGTGAGTGGAAGTCTTGGTTTCTGTAAGCACAGACACACACAGCTGCCGCCGTGCCGACCGACACCCCGGCTCGTGAGGCCGCCCGGCCGCGTCTTGTGAAAACGGTGAATGTGCCAAGAAGCCTAAAGCGAATTTGTAGACACGGAGCAAGTTTTGTGGCAATAAATAGACCTGGAGAAAGAACCAGCCTTTTATTACCAAAATTCTGTTTTCAAGAAAGATTAATGTTATATATTGATAAATTTTTTTAGAAAGCCTCTTGGAAGTCAATCCCTGAGCCACAGCATCTCAGTGACGAATTCAGCGAGATGTAAGGGATGAAATACTTCAACGAACTGGCTAGAAATCCCGTGTGTGCAACGGCTGTGTGGTTCCAGGGGCTGCCATGTCAGACGTAAGAACGAAACCAGATACCTGCCTATGCTAACGCGTTTCTTACAGCCCTATCGTTTCACCGGCCGCCACAAACCTATTTCTTTTAGGTTCTATGGAACTTGTCCATGATTTTTGAATTATTTTCTAAAATTAAGCGAACGCTTTCAGCGCGACAGTGCGGAGTCTCCCCAGCGCGGTGCCCTGTGGCCCGGCCCCCTCCCCATCCCCAGGAAACGAGAGGCGAGCGGCCGCCCGGCCTCTGCCGTCTCCCCCCCAGCAGCGCCGCGGCACCCCCGCCCGTGAACGCAGACCACCCTGCAACGACCCCACAGGCGGCCGCCGTCGTCCGCACACTCGGCCGCCCGCGCCACACTCATCCCAGACCTGACAGCCGGAAGACCCCATTGTCACCAACAGAGAAAGAGAGAAAAGCTCCCTTTTCTCTAGAAATCACACTCATCCCCAACAGGCATTTACACAAATTAAAACGGCGTCTGAGGACTCAGAAGAGGTGACCTGCACCGACTGGTCTTTTAACTCGCGCAGACACCTCTGGAGTTGGTCACCTTTGGCAGCAACACCCCGAGCCTCTCCAACATCCGACTTTTCTCCGTCTCCCGAGTCTCATCTTGTGATGATAAAGATCCGGGCAACGGGGGCAGGGTCAGGTAGACTGGACGGGACACGGTGGCCGTGGGGACGCGCCCGGGAAGGGCCGGGGGCTGACAGGCACTGGACGGGGCCTCCCCGTCTGGAAGCACCTTTCCCCAGACAGCTGCCTGGCCCGGAGACGGTGCGTGCGGGTACCCGGAACCTGGAACGGGACGTCCGTCTCCCTCCTGAGCCCACCGAGTGCGCAACGCCCTGCGCGAAGAAATAGCCGACTCTGCACCCAGGTGTCCAGCGAGGATGGACGGCGGCAAGCCAAGGCGCTCCTCCGGAAAACAAGCCGTTTCTGGCAATTCTGCATCAACACGTGGAGAGAGACGCACGTGGGGCACAGACCGCCGCGGACATCACGGCTCCTCGGATCTTTCTAGAAAGCAGCTGGGTCAGAGCTACTTGGACCCACTTCCGTGGACGGTGCTGTGCTTTTCTGCCCCGTGCTCCTCCTCTGCCCCCAACGTTGGCAATGCCACGTGAGCCCGTCCGCATAATCCCTGCCACCTCGAAGCTGGAGCTTCCTCTGCGCCACCTGCCACCGGCTGGGCGCGGAAATGCCTTCCCGGGGCAGCCGGCGGCGACGGCACACTGACCCGCTCCCCACGGCCCCAGCGCGGCTCTGCGGGCTCCCGCCGCCCTACCTACTGCTACGCTCTCAGGAGTTCTTGCGCCTGGGCGAGCTGCACCCAGGCGGCCGCCTGGGCCTGAACACCAAGGCCCGGCCGCAGTCTCGAGGCAAAGGAGACGTCTGTTCCAGCACATGGACAAAGGCGCCCGGTCAGTTCTGTCCTGTCTGGAAACCGCCGAGAGCAGGGGAGGTGCCTTTCTGTTCCCACAAGGACGTTTCCTTCGGGGGCTCCCCCGTGACTTCAGGGCAAGGCTGTCCGAGCCCGCGGAGCTCTGGGGGAGGCCAAGCCATCCAAGACCGGGTGAGTCCGTCCAGCCTGTGGGAGGGACGCTGGCCACGGAGGTGCAGAGAGAAGGCTCCCCGGGCGTCCTGGACGGCCGCAGCCCCTGCAGAAACCCACCCAGGTACCAGCAGGAGCCAATTCCAGAGAGGACAGCCCAGGCCAGGTCTCCACGGCAGGAGAGGTGTCAATCTAGAACCAGAGACAGAGAAGTTACAGCCCATCAGGATGGGTTAAAATCAGGCAAGACCGATACATTTTGTCACCTCTTACTCACCTGGGACCCTGTCCAAGCGCTACCAAGACAACGCGTCACTGGCCATCTGGAAAGGAAGGTTATAATTAGTTCTCCATGAACAGACACTGAAAGAAAAATTGGCGTTAACAGAACACTGACACCCCCACCAAAACTATCCTGTTAGAAATGACTCACAGAGGAATAGCAATTAATTAATTTCAAAATCTGAAATATGTGATTAAGATCTTAAAAGAATTTTTTCTTCAGGGAGGCAATACTAACCTAGCAGACCTTTCTTTCTTTTTTTTCTGGTAGAGACGGGATCTCACTACGCTGCCCAGGCTGGTCTCAAACTCCTGGCCTCAGCCGTCCTCCCACCTCGGCCTCCCAAAGTGCGGGATCACAGGCGTGAGCCCCCGCACCCGGCCAGCAGAGCTTTCTCCACGTGAGCAGCCCCTGCGACTTTAGGAAGAGGAAGGGCGAGCTAATTTCCCGCCAGCTCTCTGTGGGGCCAGGCCGGGGCAGTGGCCCTCGCGTCGGGGCCAGAAACATGCGATGACTCGGCCACCACTGCTCAGCGCCAAGAGTGAATCAAATGTCTTTACACCAGAGGAAAAAAATGCCTCAGAGAAATATTTTAATTTAAATATGAAAACCAATTTAACTTCCTACAACACGTTGCTGCGGGAGGGAAACCGTCATTAACGCCCTCACCCAGAGTGGGCTCTCGTGCCGGCTCGGCTGGGCGTGGGGAAGGGGCTGCGTGGGAAGCAGCGGCTGCAGAGACCCACGTGGAGGTTCCTTCTACGCACGACTGGGACACAGCCAAGAGCACACGGGTGACACGGGTGTCACGGGCGCTGTGTCCACGGGGCCGGCAGCGCTGCCTCCTTGAGCGCGTGGCCGGCCGCCTTCACGTCTTACCTGGGCTTGGGGAGGCAGCGCCGGTGCCCGGGGCTCGGTCCGGCGATTCCCCAGAGACCATCCTGCGGCTCTGAGTGGGAAGGAGGGTGGAGGGGCTTCCGCTCTGCGACCAGCGTCCCCCACGAGTGACTCAGGCCCTGGGAACACAGGAAAGGAGTCTCACCCACGGGATGCACGCCAGCCGGCGGGTTTTCGAGTTCCAGATCACGGTCCGTCTTCCTGCGAGGAGCGGTGTGTGGCCAGTGACGCCGCCGGGTCTGCGGGAGTGGGCCTCGCTGCTTGTCCCAGCCGGCCAGCCCCGAACACCGGGGTCTCTGCACGAGCCGTGTCTGGGCTGGGGTCTCTCCCAGGAGCAAAATGGTTTCAACAGAGGGTTTCGGTACAGAAAGTCGGAGCACACACGCCTCTGAGCTTGAGAGTCGACCTTCTGACAAGCACTTGGAGACGCGCCCGCCTGGCTGTTTATCTAAAAGTGCAACAATGTTTCCACCTAATGCCCTCTGGTCAGAAACTGTTTAAAATTCCAGCATCCATCCAGAATCAAGTGAGTCCTTGATTCGTTTTTTAAAAACCAAAGAGAAACATGCTTTAAACTGCAACCAAACAGAAACAAGTTGCAACTGTCCTGCACAAACGCCTGCTGGACATCGGGGTGGCCTCGGACGGATCACGGCTGGCGGCTCCCGGCTGCACGGCCGGCGGCACCCGCAGACATCGCAGCAGAGCGAGGTCCTTCCCGAAGAACCGGGGAGCCGGCATCTTCTCCCCGTGAGACAGCACAGCTCCACCCAGAACCGTTAGGGGAATCTCGATTCTTTTTAAAAATTAGTAACAAGGTGTGAAAACGCCGTGATGTTCAGAGTGAGGCTTCTCACGTTTCCGGTGGTCACAGGTGGCAAAACGCACCACGGTCGTGGGGGGAGCTGCGCCCCGTGCGGGTGAGCTGGCTCGTCCCCAGCTTCGCCTGTGACGTCAGACACGGCCTGCGCACACGGCCTTTTCCACGGCCCGGGGAGGCGGTGCGTGCGTCTAGGTCCCCGAGGGATCGATGAACACCCCATGACAGCCACGTCCTGAGCCAGAAGGACACGTCACGGTGTCCACTCAGCGGACAGTGACTACTGACAGGTGGGACGCTGGCCTGCTGCTGAGAAAGTGATACAATGAAAGAGAATCACGTTACACTGAATCCAGATGAGAAGTACAAAACGTCCTCTCACAGAGGAATCATTTAGAGGGCTGATGAACTAGTAAAGAGACCACCATCTGTGGAATTTGGTAGCCAAGCCAATATTATCAGTCCTACAAAAACAAGGAAACATTTCAGGTTTTCTAGAATGTTCCGGAACCATCCCGAAAAGCTGCTCTGTCTTGCTGGTGCATCGCCTGCGTGTTTAATGGTTCCTTTATTAGAACCCTGGGGCTGCTCCCCGCTCTCGTGCAGGACCGCCGTGACCGGGCCTCTGTCACACAGCCACGCGCCCTGGCGCCCAGGGAGCGCAGGGGCAGATGTCCCACTCAGCCACCTCGCACAGCCCACGTCATCGCGCGCAGCCAGGCAGGGAAGGGTTCTGCCGGCTTCCCAGTGCCCTACGGAAAACAAAAGGGCCAGTTCTTAAAGAAAAGTGGAAAATTTAAAATAGTAGCAACAAGGTTAAAACGCCATGGAAAGAACAAAAAACCAGCAGGTGACTCCGCCTGGAACTGTCACACACGCACTAAAGACAGGATGAGACGGGACTTCTCTTCCCCCCAGAGCGCAGGGAGGCGTGAGGCCAGCACGCGGCGGCGCCGCCAAACACGCCAGGAGGGCTGTGCCCTGGCCCAGCACCGAGATCCGGTGGACACACGCACACGGCGCCTCCACCGTGAGGCAAAGGTCTGAAAGTCCCCAGGGAGGCCCCCAAGGGTCGGCCGCCAGCACCCCTCCCACCACAGGAGGGGCCGTGCAGCCGGTCTGGGGCCACCCGCTGCCGGGCGGGACCAGAACAGAGGACCCCAGAGGAGGACGGGGGAGAAGCCGCCAGGGTGGAGGCCGGAGCGGAGTTTTCACCTCCCAGTGGCCCCCAGGTCAGACCCGCGGCCGGGCCACGCGTGGGGGACATCCGTGGCTCTGGGCTAACCACGCCCCCCGTCTTCAGCATGGTTCCCAGCACAAACTCACAGCAGAAACGGCAGAGAAAGCACAAACGAATCATTTCCCCTCGTTCCACAACCTCTCTTAGGGACAGAGACCTCTCGGTCAGATCCAAGGCGCCACAGAGCCGGTCACGTGACAGCCCTGCCCCCAAGGAGTGTGTCACACGGTGCAAAAGCCGTAGAAACAGAACAGACGTCCACACCCCTGCAGCACGAAACAGCAGTCAGAGGGGGTCAGGACGCGGTGTCTCGCCACCCTCACGGCCCGGGCACAGGCCGCGGCCGCTCCCACCTGCCCCGGGACCCCCCACCCGTCCCATCACGCCCTCAGCCGAGACCCGCCTGCAAACCCCTCTTCTTGTGAGTCCCGGGGGCCGCGTGCCCGGAGCTGCCTGCTTGAGCAGTCCCGACACCCTGGGCTCTTGACGAATCCAGCGATTTCTGCCGACAAGTGCATTTTGCATTTGCAAAGGGAGACAGACTGACACTGGAGCATTTATCACGTACACTTTCCCCTCCCGCGTCCTGTGTTTTAGATACACTGTTTGGTTTTAAAGTCACAGCTGTACACGTGGTGCCACCCCATTTTCAGATGTTTTGAAAAGATGTTTTAAACGCACGCCCAGCGCCCAACAACCCGCCTGCCTGTGAAGTGTTTGGCCCGGGTCGGCCTTCGCGCCAAGTCCTGTCACCCGGCAACGGCTCTCAACTCCGTACGTGGAAATGAAGAGAACGTGAGCGTTATTTCCACCGAGGTCTTTATTGGCCATGGACAGTTCGCATCTCGACTCTCGCCGGTACAGAAACGCAAGACAGTATTTTAGGGCTCGTGAAAACAAAGTTGTCAAAATACAGCATAAAAATTAGAGCAAAGATACGCTTCCCCCGTCCCCAACATCACACAGGTGACTGCAGTCTCCGCAGGACACGCTGCGTCCACACCGCTCACCGCACGCCCAGACCCGGGGCCTCCGGACTGGGGCATCTGCCACCGTGGGGAGCCCCGGGCCTCCCCGCCCCACCCACGCTGCGCACCAGCCACGCCGGTGCCAGAGCCAAGGCTGGGCCCTGCGGCGGCCACGCAGCTCCCGGGGCAGCCCTGCGGGCTTTTAACCGGAAGAGCCGAAACCCTCCGTGTCGCCAGGAGCGGGAGTCTCGGGTGACAGCTGCCAGGCAGGGGCTGCGCCTTCAGTGACATCTCGGGCGGGTCTGTCATTTGGAATTCAGCTGGAGACATTTACATTTTATATATGAGATCCAACTCCTTTTCAAAAACTCCTACGTGACCAGCGTTCGCTATGGTAACCAAGCAAGGACACGCACCCGACGCCTGCTCGCAAGGCTTTCCTGCCCGTCCCCCGCGCGCAAGGAATCGCGGCCTGAAGGCGGATGCAGCGGCCGGCAGAGGGGGCCCGTGCCCACCCCTCGCACACAGAGACCCCCGTCCCCTGCCCTCTGTGACCCAGCAGGGCGTGAGCTCCAGGTCTGGTTACTACCCGGGCGCACAGTCGAGCCTGGTGGGTTCGAGACGCCTGAAATCCGAGTGTGAAACACTCCATCAAGCACCCGCTGTTGCCGTCCCGTCGCCCTGGCAACCACATCACCGCCCTCACTCTGTACAGCCAGAGCCCGGCAGGCCCCATGTGACCCGAGAGGCCCGAAACCCGGAGGTTAGAGGTGCTGCTGCCCGTAGCCGACCGGCCTGCGGGGCCGGCCCACCCGACGCAGCCTCAGCGACCAAAACAAGCCAGAGCAAAGCGGCACCGCAGGGGCTGCACTTACGGGACAGCGAGTGGGCACCCTTGGGCAGGTACTCGAACAGCAGGGAGCCGTCGTCCCCCAGCACGTCGGCCTTGAGGGACAGCAGGCTGTTCTTGCTCATGAGCGCCGCTCGCAGGTTGGCCACCGCGGTCGCCTGGTGCAGCGCGTCGTCCTTCTCGGGGGTGAGGGCCGGGCCCAGGTAGCCGGCTTCGCCTCCCAGGAGGCCGTCCTCCACCTGCGCGTAGAGCTCCGCCCGCTCCCCGCGGCTGTCCGAGCTGCTGGCCTCCGTGACGGTCAGGTCCGCATCTGGGGGCAGGGGACACGCGTTAGAAAACACGCAGGTCGGTTCAAGACTCTCCCAGAGGGAACCGCGGGGAATCTGGGAGGAGGAGGGTGCCAGCTTCCTGCCAGCCCAGCTGCCGGCTGCAGAGCTGGAGGAGGCCCAGCCCCACCCCAGGGGCCAGGGCACCACCCCGTCCCCGTCCCCATCCCACCCGGCCTGTCCTGCCAGCCCAGGTCGTGACAAGCCCTCGGCCCTGCAGGTGTCAGGGTGGGGCTGGACGCAGATCTATGGGGGCCCCACGAGCGGCCCGACCTGGCTCCAGGCTCTGCTCCAGGGCCCAGGGCGTGAGCAGAGGCTCTGGGGGCCGCAGGTCTCCGTCCCTCAAAGGAGAGGAGACACTCAAAGCGCATCAGTGACCTGAATGTGAGCGCGGGAACTATTGAACTCTTAGAAAATCTGTGTGATCTCAGATTTGGTGACAGGTTCTTAGATAGGACACAAAAAGGACAAGCAACAAAATAGATAAATCGGACTTCATCAAAATTAAAAACTTCTAGGCCTCAAAGGTTGCTCTCAGGAGAGTGAGAAGACAGCCCATAGAACGGGAAAAGCACGTCTGCCGGTCACAGTGTGAGGATGAAAACACACGGCGGAGCCCAGTTTAAAATGGGTAAAAGATCTCACTAGACATTTGCCCAGAGACACACACAGACGGCCAGTGAGCACCTGACAAGACACTCACGGTCACTAATCACCGGGGAAGAACCCATCAGAACCACAGGGAGACCCCACCTCACACCCACCATGGCTGGAATGAAACAGTCAGATAGCAGCCCAGGTGCAGGGCTTACCCTGTGATCCCAGCACTCTGGGAGACCGAGGCAGGAGGATCACCTGAGCTCAGGAATCTGAGACCAGCCTGAGCAAGACCCTGTCTCTACTATAAAGAGAAAAATTAGCCAGGTGTGGTGGTGGTGCCTGTAGTCCCAGCTACTCGGGAGGCTGAGGCAGAAGGAGGGGGAGGAGGCTGTGAGAGGGAGGAGGCCGTCAGAGAGAGGAGGCTGTCACAGGACAGCCAACAAACGTTAATATTAAGGAATTGCTAACTTTTTTTTTTTTTTTTGAGAAGGGGTCTGGCTCTGTCGCCCAGGCTACAGTGCAGTGGCCCAATCACAGCTCACTGCAGCCTCGAAATCCTGGGCTCAAGCGATCTTCCTGCCTCAGCCTCCCAAAGCACTGGGATTACAGGCGTGTGCACCACACCTGGCCCCAAAGCAAAATTTTAATATAGGTTATATTAACAATCTAAGTTGAAAATCATGTAAAAGAAATCAGGATCGGCCAGGCATGGTGGCTCACTCCTGAAATCCTAGCATTCTGGGAGGCCGAGGCAGGAGGATCATTTGAGGCCAGGAGTTCTAGACCAGCCTGGGCAACATAGCAAGACCCTGTGTCTACAAAAACTTTAAAAATTAGTGGGGGGTGGGGATCGAGGTGGTGGCGCCTGCAGTCCCAGCTCCTAGGGAGGCCGAGGCAGGAGGATCCCTGGAGCCCAGGAGTTTGAGACTGTAGTGAGCTATGATGACCCAACCAGTCTCTAAAAAAAAGAAAAGAAATGTAATTATGCAGAAAAATGCTTACAGATGCACTTTGTCTAAAATTTTACTTCTCACTTTACAAGTGTTTAAAATTTATTCTTTATTTCTTAAGTGTCACGCTTCTTATCCAAGTTAAAATCAAGTTTCCTCATTTACTATAACTATCAAAAAGTTTTATATAAGAAATTTTCTTTAATTTCACATAGCCAGTTAGCTAGCTTTGTATCGTTCTATAGTCAGGTAACTCGGTGGGTGGAAGACAGGCCTCTGGGTGGTGGCCCGGGGCAACTGAACACCCCTACCCAGGGGTGACCCTCAGGGCAACTGAACACCCCTGCCCAGGGGGTGACCCTCGGGGCAACTGAACACCCCTACCCAGGGGGTGACCCTCGGGGCAACTGAACACGCCTACCCAGGGGGAGACCCTCGGGGCAACTGAACACCCCTACCCAGGGGGAGACCCTCAGGGCAACTGAACACCCCTACCCAGAGGTGACCCTCGGGGCAACTGAACACCCCTGCCCAGGGGTGACCCTCGGGGCAACTGAACACCCCTGCCCAGGGGGTGACCCTCAAGCCCCTTGTGCCACATACAAAAACCAACTTGGCGCATGGATCTATAGTAAGATTTCTAGGAAAGAACCACAGGAGAGAGTCTTTGTGACCACAGGCAAAGATGTCTTAGGATCCAAAGAGCAGGAGCTGTAAAAGAAAAACGTTCACAAATCGGACTTGATCAAAATTTAAAACGTCTGCTCCTCAAAAAACATTGTTCGGTGAAAAAGGAGCCAGAGGCTGCGGAGGCACCTGCAAAGCACACGCCTCGCAAAGGGCTCACAGCCAGGACATACGAAGAACTCTCACAACTCGTGAACACAGGGGCAAAGAGCCGAACAGACGCTTCCCCAAGGAAGAGACGTGGACGGCAAGCAGTGCACGCAGGGTGTTTGCCGAGCGCAAACCGCTCGCGCCCGCCGGCACCGCTCTCGTCAGCGAGTCGCGGTGCAAACGCCGTCACTAACGTAACGCAGGGCAACAAGACCTCCACAGCACTTCACCAAAAATGACGTGTGAACGGGTAACAAACCCTCGAAAGAAATGCAACATCGTTAGCCATCAAAGAAGTGCCAACTAAAAACCATCGATGCCACTCCAGGACGGTTAGAATTTAAAAGACAGCACGTGGAACCTCACACACTGCGGGTACGCGTGTACAATCACACACCCGCTCCGGGAAGCCGCCCGGCAGTTTCTCATGAAGCTAAACATGCGCTGCCCGTGGCCCAGCAATCCCACGCCTGCGTGTTTACCTAAAGGGAATCAGAACACGCACTCGGAGGCTCACGCAGGACTGTTCACAGCAGCTCTGTTCATGACAGCCAAACACCGGAAATAGCCCAAACGTCCACCGGCAGGTGAATGAATAAGCAAATTGTGTTACAGCCAGACAACAGAACATGATTTGATTTATCGATGCATCCAACAAGAATGAGCCTCAAAAACACGCCGAGAATCAGCGCACCGGGGTGGACGGGACAGGACAGGACGGGACGGGGCTGGGGCAGTCAGACAAACCCACACAGGTGACAAAAATGCACAGAACTAAACACACACAAATGAGTACAGGAAAAAGCGGAGAAATATGAATAAGGCCAGCCAATTGTGTTACAGCCAGAGGACGTCAAAGTCTTGGTTGTGGCGTTTTGCAAGGTGTCACCATTGGGAAAATGGCACAAAGGCTGTTGTTCGTCCGTTTGTGCTGCTGTGACAGGACACCGCTTCTGCAAACAGCAGGAGCTTACTTCTCACGGGTCGGGGGGCTGCAAAGTCCAAGGTCAAGGAACTGGCATCTGGTGGCATCTGGTAGCATCTGGCGGCATTGGGCGAGGGCCCCGAAACTGTGTCACACGTGGCAGAAGGTGGAAGGGATAGAGGGGCGGGGCCACGGGGCCCTTTCCTAAGGGCACAAGTCCCACCAGAGAGGGACGAGCCCTCACCTGCTCCCAGGGGTCCCCCTCAGCACAGCTACGAGAGCAATTAGATTTCAACTTGGGTTTTGCACACTCAACCATCGCAAAGGGCATGCGGGATTTCTCTGTATCGTTCTTTGTAACTGCATGTGAAGCTACGTATCTCAAGATGGAAAAAAAGGTTGAGTAAAACAAGCCGGACACAAGCACACATGGTCGTCACCCAGGTGGCTGCCCTCGCAGGGGCTGACTGGAGGGGGCTGGGGGACTCTGGGGTGAGGGAAATGTTCTCCGTCTTTTTTCGTTTTGAGCCAGGTCTCACACTGTCCCCTAGGCTGGAGCGCAGTAGCATCATCACAGCTCACTGCAGCCTCCAATTCCTCGGCTCAAGTGATCTCCTGCCTCAGCCTCCAGAGTAGCTGGGACTACAGGAACGTGCCACCATGCCCAACTAATTTTTTTATTTTTTGTAGAGATGGAGGCCTCACTATGTTTGCTCAGGCTGGTCTCGAACGCTTGGCCTGAGGTGATCCTCCTGCCTCAGCCTCCCAAAGAGCGGGCTTACAGATGTGAGCCCCAGCTCCTGGCCACTGTCTTGTTGACAGAGGTATACACGTTTGTCAAAACTCATCAAACACCCCACTCGAGCAGTTAAAATGACAAAGACAGACAACACACAAAGCTGGCAAGGGTGAGGAGCGACCAAACTCCTCACTTGTTGTCGGTGGGGAGGTGGTGGGAATAAAGTTTGGTGGTTTCTATGAATTTCGACACATCCCTTCCCTACGACCCAGCCATTCCACTCCTCGGTATTTACTCAAGAGAAATGAAGATATAGATCCACAAGACAGGCTTGCCAGAATGTTCCCAGAAGCTTTCTTCACAGTAGCAAAAACTGGCAACGGCCCAGATGTCTACCGACAAGAGACCAGATACACAATGGCGGGATATTCAGACAACGGAAAACGATGCCGCGAAAACAAGGTGTGAACAGCAGGTAGACACGACAAGCGGGGCCGGCACGAACACACCGTGGCCAGGCAGACGCCTCACAAGACGGCACCGCAGGGTTCACTCGGACGGAGCGGCCCACAGACCCCTGAGAAGGAGGAAGTCAGCGGCTGGGGGAGGGAACAAAGCCCCCGAGTGCAGTTCAAAGGGGTCAGCAGGACTGCTCGCCCTCACGGTGGGCTCAGGGGGACCCTGCCCCGGACACAGGGGTCGTCTTTCCCTTGAAACTCTCCCACCCAAAACATGCAAAGACAGTCTTCTTTAACAGACGTGATCCAAGTTGTTGCATTGTTGACACGCGCCATGCAAAGGTGGCCTCTTCCACAAACGCCATCCAGGGCCAAGCGTGTGGGACTTGGCGCTCTATCCGCGCCAGGAGGGCTGGGGAGCCGCCGTCCACGACCAGACAGGAATCAACAGTTACTGCCACGCCCGCCACGTGGCAGGGCCAGGACAGTGGGGGGGGGGGGGCCAGGACAGCGGGGGTGGCTCCTCCTTCCCACCTTCCGGGAGGGTGAGGAGAGGGCCCGGGAGGGGACACAGGAGGGGACCCGGGAAGGACATGGGAGGGGACACCAGCCTCAGCTCCTTCCCCTGCCAGCTCCTCCTTCATCTGCAGGATGGTCTCCCAGCGGCTGAGAAAAGCCGCTCTCGGTACAAGGAGGAGAAACCTGGGCGCGGCGGAGCCAGGCTGGGCCCACACAGGAAGCAGCTCGAGGAGCCCGAGGCGCCGCCGCCCCCCACCCTGGGCAGGAAGGAGGCTTCCAGCACGCGGCGCTGGGGCCTGCAGACACTGACGTCTCCCTCTGGGCTGCTCTGCAGCTCCGGCGTGTTCTCAAACGTCCACGTGTCAAGTTCCAACCTTACCAAATCAAGTACAAACATTTACAAAACCCACAAATTTCACTGTAGCAGAACCTTCTACAACCTTCTAGGAACGTGTGCGGGACATTCGGTCAGGGCCGGGGCTGATTCTTTACCACATTCTGAGCTAGAAACTTCAAGTGCACTTTGTCAAAGCCTCACCGGCCACCTCTGGGGTGGTCACTGGACTTCCCCGGAGCCAGGGAGGCCAAGGGGGTGTCAGCGTGGCCTGGCCAGGGGCCTGCCCCCACCACCCTGGAATCTGCACCTGCCACTACTGAGTCCCGCAGGCTCGCACCGAAATGACCGCTGTAACCGTGAGTAAGTTTCAATGGACACTGTTTCTTGGAAGCTGCCAGGTTAGGACGCATTTGGGCATCTGCTTGGAAAATCACTCTGAAAAGCTAACAGGCCCCAGGGGCCCCAAGACCCGAGGAGGCAGCCCCGGGCGATGGGGCCAGGCCCCCGGCATCTGTGCTGGACGCCCCAGTGAGCCGCAGGGACCACTGACACGCTTCTTTACAAAAGGCCTTTCTCCTATAAGTGGGATGAGAATAAAAAATACTCTTCTCTAAGATGTCATAAATCTTTAATGAAGGCAAACTGACCTCCATCGAGATCAGGATTTACGCTTCCAAATCCAGCCCCAGGGCTCGGGAGGAGGACGGAGGCTCGAGGCTCAGGGCGTAAAACCGGTGGCCGCGGTAACACGGGCAGAACCGTCCTACGCACAAGCCCACAGCCTCATGTCCCGTCTTAGCAACTCAGACTCAGATGACGGAAGAGTTGCATGGTTGCCTTGGTAACCCAAGCAATTTAAGACTCTAACAAAAGTACACAGCCGAAATCACTTGTTGGATTCTAAAAACACCTTCTGCTCGACAAGCGCATTTAAGACATCCAACCCACAGGCCTGAGGAGCGCACTATTCCTTCAAACCTTGATCGACTCTCACGAAGGCCTCCAACGCGTCACCTGCAGGTGACTTAGGGGCCGCACAGTGAGGTGTCCTGGGACTGGGGACGGAGGCCGCGCTGCGCATCTGTGAACATCAGGACGTTCCCACAAAGCCCTGTCCCCCACCAGGGACTGCTGCTTGTCACGTTAAGGTGGGAGCTGGCGACAGATCAGAAACGGTTGCAAGCAGAAAGGCCGCTGTCCTCGCCTCTCCGCAGGGACAGCGAGCAGGGAGACGAGCAACTCCAGCAGCTCAGAAACTAATGTTCTTCCGATTGGGCTCCTTAAACTCCAACAGTTCACAGGGGTGGGGGACCCAGGGGACACCTAGCAATGTCTAGAGTCATTTTAGGTTGTCACCTTGGGGGCGGGGGAGGTGCTATAGCATCTGGTTGGGGGAGGCTGGGCTGCTGCCGGCACCCCGCCGTGCCCAGGGGGCCCGGCCCCAGTCGAGAAGCCCCGAGTTGAACCAGCGCTCACGGGACACCCAGAGTCTGGCCCTGCAGGGACACACAGCGACAGTCGGGACAAGCAGGAACAGCTCCGGTGTGTCGCGTGGGACAGCAGTTCCCAGGTGGGGACAGGGGGATGGGAACGTATTGTTTCATGGATACAGAGTTCCCGTTTGGGATGATGAGAAAGTTCTGGAAGTGGACAGCAGGTGGGTGCAGGACAGCCTGAATGTGGTCACGCACCCTATTAACATAACGATGTTTTGGTCACGAGGGACGGAAGGTGCAAAGGTGGTCCTATTGCCCAATGACGGCATAGCTGTCGTGAGTCCTAGCACAATTTTTAAAGTGCAGTCAGCGTAGCCTGAGCGAGAGTGTTCACACGTCCACGGCAGCTCACGGAGACGCCCGAGGCCTCCACACCCCCTCCCCACTCACTGAGACCCCAGAGCGGCTCCAGTCATGGTCAGTGCCCTCGGCGACTGCACTGTTTTTTACATTTCTTATCTTTTTTAATTTGAGAGACAGGGTCTCGCTACATCACCCGGGCTGGTCTCAAACTCCTGAGCTCACGTGATCCTCCCACCTCAGCCTCCAGAGTAGCTGGGATCACAGGCAGGAGCCGCCGCCTTTTCTAAGCTGTGTCAGACACAGAAATACTCACCGCTGCGTTCTGACGTGTCTAGACACACAAACACCGGGTGTTACAGCCGCCTGCGGCATTCAGCACCCACACGCGGTCCAGGTCTGCAGCCCAGAGCAGGACGCTGTGCCGTGTGCCCAGGTGTGCAGCAGATGCAGCACCTGCGTTGGTGGCGCGCACTCTGCCTGCTCCCATGGTGACAGAGTGGCCTCACGAAGCTTTGCTCAGAACCCATCCCTGCCGATAAGTCAGGAGTGGCTGTGTTTATGTCAGTGAATTGTACGCTTAAATGGTTGGAACGCTGAAGTTCTGTCACGCACATTTCACCGCAATAACGAACGCTACGGCATACCTGGGCTGGCCCCGCGGGCTCCTTTCCTGCCCACTCGCCCCCAGCGTGGCGAGCCCCCGCCCGGCCTGCCCGGAACTGCCAGGCGGGGACCAGCCAGCCCTCCGCACCCAGCACCCAGCACGCTCAGAGGCTGTGACACTTCCCAGGGCTGTGACTTCACGGCTTGCTGTGTCCTGGGCACCTGCTGACTCGCGCACTCCCAGGCTGATTCCTACGCTGCATCCCGGAGGGGCGTCCCCACGGCTGGACGCGGGGTCTGCTCCCCGGCACCGTCACGGCTCACTGCCGCCTCGGCCTCCGAGCAGCCGGGACTGGCCGGCTCCAGACGGCCTTCCGGGACCTGGGACGCGGCCCCGGGGTCTGGAGAAAGTCCTCGCCGAGCCGCCGGCAGGGGGCGACGTCGGCCTGTCCCCTGCCTGCCGCCGCGCGGCGTCTCGCGCTCAGCACGGAGGTGGTGCCGGGACGCGCAACCTTCGATTATTATTCGCTCGTCCGGGAGACGCATCCCAAAGGGCCGTTCCGGGCTGAGGCTCGGCGTCCACAAAGCGGAGCTTGGAGCCCCTCGAAACTAATCCCGTGGACTCCACGTGGGGCCCAGCAAGAGGCCCCCACACTGCGCAGGACATTCGCGACAACGAGAAAAAACTCCCATCTGTGCGTCTGAACCTACACTTCCAGCAAATCCCCAATGCGCAGCCCTTCCCGTGGGAGGCGGCTTCTCGGCACAGCGTCCTCGAAGGTTCCCGCGTCCCCCTACGCCCTGTGCGTCCCCTACGTCCTGTGCGTCCCCTACGGCCTGTACGTCCCCCTACGTCCTATGCGTCCCCCTACGTCCTATGCGTCCCCCTACGTCCTGTGCGTCCCCCTACGTCCTGTGCGTCCCCCTACGTCCTATGCGCCCCCTACGCCCTATACGTCCCCCTACGTCCTATACGTCCCCCTACGTCCTATGCGTCCCCCTACGCCCTATGCGCCCCCTACGCCCTATACGTCCCCCTACGTCCTATACGCCCCCTACGTCCTATGCGCCCCCTACGTCCTATACGTCCCCCTACGTCCTATGCGTCCCCCTACGTCCTATGCGTCCCCCTACGTCCTATGCGCCCCCTACGCCCTATACGTCCCCCTACGTCCTATGCGCCCCCTACGTCCTATACGTCCCCCTGCGTCCTATGCGCCCCCTACGCCCTATGCGCCCCCTACGCCCTATACGTCCCCCTGCGTCCTATGCGTCCCCCTACGTCCTATGCGCCCCCTACGTCCTATGCGTCCCCCTACGTCCTATGCGCCCCCTACGCCCTATACGTCCCCCTACGTCCTATATGTCCCCCTACGTCCTATGCGTCCCCCTACGCCCTATGCGCCCCCTACGCCCTATACGTCCCCCTACGTCCTATACGCCCCCCTACGTCCTATGCGCCCCCTACGTCCTATACGTCCCCCTGCGTCCTATGCGCCCCCTACGCCCTATGCGCCCCCTACGCCCTATACGTCCCCTTACGTCCTATGCGCCCCTTACGCCCTATACGTCCCCCTACGTCCTATACGTCCCCCTACGTCCTATGCGTCCCCCTACGTCCTATGTGCCCCCTACGCCCTATGCGCCCCCTACGCCCTATACGTCCCCCTACGTCCTATACGTCCCCCTACGTCCTATGTGTCCCCTACGTCCTGTGCGTCCCCTACGTCCTGTACGTCCCCTACGTCCCGTATGTCCCCCTACGTCCCGTATGTCCCCCTATGTCCCATACGTCCATCTCCATCCTTTATGTCCCCCTACGTCCTATACGCCCCCCTACGTCCTATGCATCCCCCGACATCCTATGCGTCCCCCAGCTCTGCGGACGGTCACCGAGGTCAAGGCAAGCTGAGGCTCCAAGGACAAAACACATTCACGTGACGTCTTCGCTGCACGTGCCCGACAGCAGCGGCCACGCCAGTCTGCGGGGCGGGGCATCGGCTGAAGGCCGCCCTGCACTGCCGGGTCAGTCACCCCCAGTCGTGCTGGCGGCGTGTTCCCACACGCAAGGGACAGCAGCCCCCGTGTGCCAAACCTCAGCCCACGCCGGGGCCAAGCGGGTCCCCGAGGTGTCACCAGCCCCAGCCCAGCCCTCTCAACCTCACAGGAGCCCCTGGGGAGGCCCCGTGTGTGGGTGACACCAGTGCTGTGCTGATGGGGACAGACACGCAGGGGCTCATCTAGGAGCCGCCCGGGCCTGGGAGTCACGTTGGTCGCGCTGTCTGGGGTCACACGGATCTACTGTGGAAGGAGGGGACCACAGGAGGCCACGAGCGTGGGCCTGGGAAGGCACCGCTTCGGCCACAAAGCGAGCAGCCACGCGGCCACCGACACGTGCCCCGGGCGGCCGACCTGCCCGTAACGAGCAAAGGGCTTACTTGAGTCTCGGCTGCCGAAGGGCCACCCCGCCGCCGGGAGGAAGGGGCAGCCCGGGGAGCTGGCGCGGCTGTCGTCCGCCACCTGCTGCGTGATGTGCCGCACGGTCTCCTTGTTTTTCCGATTCTTCCTGCGGCCCGTGGGCTGCCAGCCGTCCCCGGCGCCCTGCTCCGAGAAGTTCTGCACCGCGGCGTCCTTGGCCGGCAGCTCCCCGGCCCCGAACGGCGACGGCGAAATCTGCTCTTCCTTGATGCGCAAAGGCCCGAAGCCCACGTCTCCCGGCCACAGCGACTGCGAGGAGACGTCGTCGGGGCCGTCGGCCTTGGGCTCGGGGTCCTCCTTCCCGTAGCTGCTCCCTCCTTCGTGGCAGCTGGCGATGGCCGAGTCGCCGGAGGAGTTGGCGGGGCTTGTTCGCCGCGCCAGCCACGGGGAGATGCTCCTGCCGGCCATCACGGCGGAGATCAGCGCCTCCGCGCTGCCGCCGGCCGGGGCCGCCATCTCGAACTCCGCGAGCTCGTCGGAGGCGTCGGACTTGATGCTGATGTCCAGCGCGGCCTTGATGAAGTCGTGGCACGCCTGCACGATGTCCGTCATCTGCAGGAAGCTGGCGGCCGACATCACCTCGATGACGTTTCTGCTGGTGAGCGCCAGGTGCGCCGAGTACATGAAGTCGATGATGGCCTTGAAGCCCTGGGCCGTGACGATGTCCAGGTGGGTGACCGTGGCCTGGTCCGACGTCTTCTGCACCTGGCAGTACAGCGTCTTGAAGTAGCGGCTGCTCCCGAGCAGGACGTTCTTGTGCGCCTTGAAGACCTTGCCCTCCACGACCACGCAGACGTCGCACAGGACGCCGTGCTGCCTCTGCTCGTTGAGCTCGCGGAGCAGGTGCCGGTAGTGGGACGTGATTTCCATATCTTCCTTTCGGTTGTTCATTGGGAAGTCCGCTGCTGCCTCTTCTACAGCCTCTGCGGGGCAAGAACGCGAGAGTTACCCACAGTGCAACACAGGCAGGGGCTACGCAGAGCGGGCGAGGTCAGGCGAGGTCGGGCAGAGCGAGCGCAGGGCCCCGCCCCCACCCCTGACCCCTGCGGCCACCGAGGGGGACAGGCGCCGCCCCCACCCCTGACCCCTGCAGCCACCGAGGGGGACAGGCGGCGGAGGGGAGAGGCGCTGCCCCCGCCCCTGACCCCTGCGGCCACCGAGGGGGACAGGTGGGCAGAGGGGACAGGCGGCGGAAGGGAGAGGCGCTGCCTCCGCCCCTGACCCCTGTGGCCACCGAGGGGGACAGGCGGTGGAGGGGACAGGCGGCAGAGGGGAGAGGTGCCACCCCCACCCCTGACCCCTGTGGCCATAGAGGGGGATAGGCGGGCGGAGGGGACAGGTGGCGGAGGGGACAGGCTGCGGGAGGGGAGAGGCGCCGCCCCCACCCGCACGCCCTGGGGCCCAGGTGTGCACAGGTGCACAGAGGCAGTGCCTGTGCCTTCACCTGCGGCAGCCCAGGGCCGGGGCGTGGAAGTGCGTCCCTGAGGAGGAACACCTGAAGCGAGTTTCCCGGCCGGCGGCTAAACCCCGCCATGAACGGACTTGGGGTTCCAAGCAGAGCCCTGCACGTCGGCCACCGCACATCCCGAAGCGATGAAAACACACCAGTGGTGGAAGTCACTTCCTGCCCAAGTGGAAGTCTAGGCGAAACGGCAGGAGTCGGGGCCGGCATCCTTCACACTTGAGGAAACACCCTTCAAAACGTGTGTTCAGGTAACTTCCTACACACAAAACCCACAGGAGCAGGAAGGACGAGGTGCACACGTCTACAGCCCTACCCCTAAAACTTTCCAAAAATCTGAGCTCAAACCAGCTCGAAGCTCCCAGCGGGAGGTGATTCTGGCCGGGTCCCTGCCCACCCGGGGGACACAAGACCAGCTCAGCCCCGAGAGGTCTCGGTGCCCATGGGACGTGCAAGGAGCCGCAAGAAGCTTCCAGCGACTCCCTCGGCACAGGACAGCCCACTTCAGAGAACCGAACTCGCTCCTCGACTCAGTGGTCCTGACATTTGCATCTTAGTCCCCCTCCCTGCTGCGCGGCCGTTGCCTGGGGCTGCCGTAGCAAAGCACCACAGACTCCGCGGCTCAAACAACAGAGATTTATTCTCGCACAGTCCTGACGCCAGAGGTCCGAGACCGACACAGCAGAGAGCCCGGGAAGTCTCTGTCCCCTTGTCAGCTTCCGGGGGCCAGTGCAGCCCTTGGCACGGTGTGGAGGCGTCACCCAATCTCTGCCTCCATCTTCACTCCGCGTTCTCCCACCGGCGCCTGTGTCCAAACTTCCCATTTACGAGGACAGCAGTCACACGGGGATCGAGGCCCACCCCAGTGACCTCATCTTACCCAACTACATCTGCAGTGACCCTACTTCCAAATACGGTCACATTCTCAGGTTCTAGGGTCCAGAACTCCAGCAGAGGAAGTCCTGGGGGACACCGGCGACCCACAGCACAGCCTGGGAGAGACAAAGCTGCCAGATCTCTCCCTGTCACAAATCCCACTTTGCCAGCTGTGCACGTGGTATCGCTCACCTGAAATGCCAGAAAGCATTTAACAGAAGCAAATTAACCCGGTCACGGGTAGGAATGGCGCATGTCCTTCCCCCACGGAGCCGCCCCAAACTGCTCCGGGCACAGGCCGAGAGGGAAGCCGGGACCCTGGATTTTACTTGCTACACGTGTTGAACTTGTCACCACACATGCGTCTGCCTTTAGTCATTACGAAGTATTTCCAGACATCCACTGAAATCGCCTTCACAGCGCCCCTGCGAGCAAAGTCATCATTCCGGTTCACGTTTTGCAAGCTGGGAAAATGAGGCAGACAAGAGTAAAAGGTTTTCATTCCCTTCCTCCCTCCAGACTGCCAGGGTCCCCAGCCCCGGCCCCCAGGTGGGGAGGGTCCCCAGCCTCCCTGCAGCCAAGCCCCCCGGCCCACACCAGCCCCTAGACCGGAGGCTGGAGGAAGACGTCCGCCCCGGCCACGCGCCAGCCTCGCTGTGCAGCTGTGAACCCGCCCGGACAACGGGCCACCAAACAGGAGACAACGAATCTCGTGCTCAGAAAGGCCACAGGGAGGGTTTCGCGCTCACAGACCACAGCAGTGTGGCCACTGGGGAGCACCAGAGCCCACGGGGCAGGGGCAGAGGGACGGCCCCAGGCGCTTTCACCCGGGGGTGGCTCATTCTTCACACCCGTCTTCACGGCCACAGGCGACCTAGACACTGAGGAAGGGACCAAAGCGCTTCAAATCGAGGAAAACGATGATGTAAACATGACGCCCGGAGTCCGCGTGTGACACCTGATTACTGCAGGGGCCAGAAATGTCAGATGCTCCGGGCACCGTGTGTTCAAACCAGGAAGTGGCAGAGCCGTCATCTGGTTCCTACAGGCACAAGGAATCTTTTTATTTGCCAGGGAAACAGATCCTTTCAGAACTAGGGAGAACGATGAAAAGAACAGAAAACACCAGTGACGTTTTATCCAAGCAGCGACTGCCTTACAGGGCTCAACCTTCTAAGTAAATTTAACTGAAATCAAAAGTTCTGAAGTAAATTCCTTTTCAACCAGGGCAGCTTAAAATCAGTCACATGCAGCAAGCGTCTGTGGTCCCCGCCACTCGGGAGGCTGAGGCGGGAGGCCCGCCAGGGCCCAGGGGTCTGAGGCTGCAGTGAGCTGTGATCGCACCTATGAAAGCCACTGCACTCCAGCCTGGGCAACACAGCCAGACCCCATCTCTTTAAAAAAAAAAAATCAGTTATGCACTCACAGAAGCCTTGTAGTGAAAAAATAAACCAAAATTTTCAGCTGGGGAAAAAGTAAGCTGCACACTAGAAAGAAAAGAGCGATGATCTTGAAGAGATTGGTGTGCTATGGAAACGAACGTTAAGGATCTACGCCACCTCTCCAAGCCCAGGGGTGCTTCAGAGAATATTGGAATTTACGTTTCAGGTCTGACCGTCTCTCAGAACCAGAAGGGTGTTTGCGTGACCTCAGTGCAGCAGAAGACCGTCCGCCCCGCGGACGCTGGTGCCAGCTGCTTTCTGGCAGCTGCGATCCAAAAACGGAAGCCCCCGGGCAGCACGGCGAGTCCTGCGGTCTCACGTCTCGACAGGCAAGGGGCAGACTTGAGGCTGAGCATGGTCACAACTTCCCCTGCGGGAGGCACCTGCCCTGCCCGAGTGCACCGTCTCATGGAGACACACCTGGCCACGGGACACACCTGTGCACGCACAGCCCTCCCCTTTTCTCTGAGCTACTGTGCTGCTGCGGGAGCGCAGGGCGCTCGGCGCACCCCAGGTGAGGAGGCAGCCCTCGCAGAGACGAGCCCCGGCTCACCAGGGGACCTAGACACCGAATCACAGGGAGGCCCGGGGGGCGGGCGGGATCCTGCTGCCACCGTGGCACCAGCCCGCACAGGAGCCGCACAAGCACCGTCTCGAAGCGACGCCAGCTCTGCTGCTTCCTCCAGACGCCACTTCTGGTTTCTCTGCAGGTTCCCTGCGTCTGCTTCACCGACACCCACTGATCCCAGGATGCTTCCGCTTCAAACAGAATCACTTACGAAACAGGCGTCCGCAGACCGCTTTGGCTACCAAAACCACTGGAATCCATGTTCCAGAACCAAACTCCCGAGGTCACGTCACCCCACACAGTGCTGGGGGCACAAGGGCTCCTGAGTGGCTCCGTCTCCGCCACGGGCAGCCAGGTGCACACGGCACAACGTCCAGGCCACCAGGCGCCCTGTCTGGGCCAGCAGTGTGCCGAATGCCTCGCGCTTTTCCGGGCCTTTCCAAATCCCAACAGCCGTCCCCAGCTGCAGGCTAAGGAAACTGATGGCCTCAAAACTAGGGCATCTGGGTAGGGCGCAGTGGCTCACACCTGTGATCCCAGCAGTCTGGGAGGATCGCTTGAAGTCAGGAGTTCGAGACCAGCCTGAGCAAGATCGCAACCTCATTTTTATGAAAAACAGAAAAATTAGCCGGGCGTGGTGGCACCTGTAGTCCCAGATACTCCGGAGGCTGAGGCGGGAGGATTGCTTGAGCCCAGTAGTTAGAGGTTGCAGTGAGCTGTGACGATGCCACCGCACCCCAGCCCAGGTGACAGAGCAAGACCCTGTCTCAAAAAAACAAAAACAAAAAGCCGGTGCCTCTGGAGCCCAGGTTGCGATGGCTGCGAAGCCCAGGTGGCCCTCACAGACGGACGGGGCACCCTCAGCCAGCCCTGCTCGGCCCAGGGGTCCAGGTTGTGCTGCGGTGTCGCCAACAGAATAAACCACCCGCAAGCCCGAAGCTCCAACATCCGGCTCCCAGTCCCTGCCCTCTGGGATGGGCCGTCACGTCAGGTGACAGTGAAGGGAAGAGGAATGAGCTGCCTTTATCAAACCAGCCACGTCAACGGCACCCAGCCCTCGGTGGCTGCATCCCCGGAGTCACCGTGGAAGCAGCGGTGCACGTCCCGAGAGCTTTCTCCCCCGGTACCTGCAGGGACGGGGATCTCAACCATGAAGCTGTTCTGACAACTACAGACAGAGGCTGCACTCCCTGCCCACCCAGCTCTCCCACGCAGCCCTTGACGCTTGCTGGGTAAAGTCCAAATCAACCACCACATCCGAAAACACACAAGAACCATGAAATCTGACGGCTGCTAGGAATATATTTCATTTGCTGCACTGTGTGTTCAAAGCATTGATTTAGGGAGCAGGATGGGGTTATTTTGTCCCTTTGTGCCCAAGGAGCTCTACCAGGAGGGCTATTTGCTCTAATAAGAACGTGAAAGAGCGGGTGTAATTCAGACCGTGTGTCTGCCGTCCCCAAACACCATCAGTCTGTGCGGCCAGAGCTCAAACTGTTTCACCACGTTCAAACCTCATCTCACTTTTACCTCCGACTTAAACATTCTGCGTTTTGGTTAGGCTTAAACATTTCATTTATAATGTTGCTTAAAATGTAACGCTGCGGTCCCCAAGCCCTGGGCCCCAGTACCAGTCCGTGGCCTGTTAGGGAAACAGGGCCGCGCGTCACCGCCGAGCTCCACCTCCCCCGCCCACCCCCTGTGTCCCCTCCCCATGACACCGGTCCCTGGTGCCAAAAACGTTGGGACCACTGATCTAACAGACAAATCAGTACTTTAAAGTGGTTCAGCTTCAGAACCAAACTGTCTGAACCCGATCGCCACTGCCAGGAGGTTCCCGGGAGAGGAGAGGTGGCCACGGACGTCTGCCCAGCCCAAGTTTAACTCGATCCTCAAACTGCTCTAAAAACTGCTCTTGGCCGGGCGCGGTGGCTCACGCCTGTAATCCTAGCACTCTGGGAGGCCGAGGTGGGTGGATCGTTTGAGCTCAGGAGTTCGAGACCAGCCTGAGCAAGAGCGAGACCCGTCTCTACTAAAAATAGAAAGAAATTATATGGACAGCTAAAAATATATATAGAAAAAATTAGCCGGGCATGGTGGTGCATGCCTGTAGTCCCAACTACTCGGGAGGCTGAGACAGGAGGATCGCTTGAGCTCAGGAGTTTGAGGTTGCTGTGAGCTAGGCTGACGCCACGGCACTCACTCTAGCCTGGGCAACAGAGCGAGACTCTGTCTCAAAAAATAAATAAATAAATAAATAAATAAAAATAAAAACTGCTCTTCATAATTATTTTGGTAAAATTTTGTTAGTGGGCAAACATGTCGACCAGACGCCTCACAACACATCGATGGCCAACCAGGGACGGCTGCTCATGGTCATCACAGGAAAGCCGCGAGGAGACACCACTGCGCCCACGGGAAAGGCCACGTGAGAGGAACAGGCACACCGGTGTCAGCGAGGCCAGAGCCACCAGGACCTCATGCCCTGCGGGCGGGACACACCGCTGGCGTCTTCCACGTTGGCAAACGGTTTGGCGGAATCTTTACAAGTGAAACGAGCACCGTGTGACCTGCACTTCCAGGCGAGGTACCTGCCCGGAGAACGAAAACACGTCCACACAGAGAGTCCCACGTAGGTGTTCGCGGCAGTGTCACTGAAACGGTCAGATTTCGGAAACAACGCACGTGTGCGTCAGCAGGTGAACAATAAACACAAGGGGACGGTCCCAGACAAAATGCTGCCCGGCCACACACGGCGACCCCGGCCGGCCAGCCCCACGCAGCCCTCCTGCACCCGTTCAGACGTGACTTCCCTGCGATTTTTACAAACGTCGTATTATCAGTGTTCGTGGCTGCATTTTAAATTTAAAAGTGAGCTCCTGGCTGGAAAGAAACGCTGACAGAGGCCCCCAGACGGCGAGACGGCAGCGCTGCCCGGGCTTTCCCTGGTGAGCAGAGCGGGCTCTGGCGCTGGAGGGCTCGGTCCTGCCACACTGCGCCGCGTGGCCTGAAGTGCAACCTCTGGGTGACGCCCCCGGCGGCCCCTCGGCAGCCTGTGCCCGGCCCAGCCTGGCCCCTCCTCAGTTCCCTCACCCCATCCCGGCTCCGCGGAGGAACCTGCCCGGGCCCACCTCCCTCTGCCGGGGGCACCGCCCAGACACCCCTCCTGCCCCTCCTGCCCTGTGTCCTCAGGACAGCGTCACCACCCCCAACCTGCCAAGACAGGCCGGGAGGGACACAGGGAGGGGCCCAGACCCGCACATGCTCAGGGTCACAGCTGACCTCGGAAGGCCCCAAGGAGCCGGCCCGGGATTCACAGCCCCGAGCGGCCCCCCCAGCTGACCGGGCCAAGCCCCGGCCCGAGCCTCCACCCAGCCATGTGGAGAGAGAAAGCCCGGGACCCCCTCCCAGCCCAGCCCAGCCTTCCCACTGACCCCCCAAGGTGCAGGACCACCAAGTGGTCTGAGGACTGCGGCCGTTTGACATCACTTGGGGCACAAGAACCCCCGGCGGAGGCCAGGCAGCCCAGAGCCTGGCGGAGTCGCGGTGGCTACTCTGAGCCTGAGCCACAGGATGGCTGGGTCACAGCAAGACAGTGGGAACAGCGGCAGCCAGAGCAGCTCCTCGAGGACAGTCTGGCAAGAGAGTGAGCAGGAAGTGGCAGAAGGGGCGGTGGAGACCCTGGGGACGGGAGCCGCAGGGGAGGAAGGGCCCGGGTGAGACGGGTGAGGGGCCGCACCGCAGACCTCCCTCCAGCCGTGCGCCCGCTCGGCCGAGGGGCTGCTGGGCCTCAGAGTGGTTGAGGAAGGAAGCCCCCTTGCCAGGGAGGCGCAGGCCACCTGGGCGGCCACCGGCAGGGGGTCCCGGCCACCCTCCTCCGGGCTCTGGCACAGGGCAGAGGGACCCAGGACCCTGGGGACAAGACCTCAGAGAAGGACCAGCCCAGGCAGACGCCGGGAAAACCTCCCCGAGGGGCGGCGGCGAGGCCAGACGGGGCGGCGCCCCAGGAACTCCCAGCTTCTTCTCTGGCTGCTGGGAAGTCAGTTCAGGGGAATTTCCCTGTTTCGTGGGGTGGGAGAAAGGGGAAGAGGCCGCTCTTTATGCCGTGCCTCCTTCCAGGCTGGAGTCTGGCTTCTAGATCTTTCTTTCATCTTTAAGTCACATGATTTTAATGGGCAGCTAAACTCCTATTAGCTGGCTTAGGTTACGGATGAGCATCTAGCAATACCCGTGAACAGGCCAGACCCACAAAGGCAAATTATGCCATGGATTACACCAGGGACACGGAGCCCCTTCCCAGTTGCCAACGCAGCCTCCTCCTCCAGGAAGCCCTCCAGGATGCCCTGGGGGAAGAGCCCCTCTGTCCTTACTCTGACAACACACACTGCGCTAGGCCCGGGAGCCCGTCAGCCCAGGGACCACGTCTCGATGCTGGACAGGCTCAACAGCTACACTCAACCCTTTTCACATTAAACCTGCAATACCAAAATCTTACATTTTTAACTCAAGAAATGGGAAGACGTTTCAAAAATGTCTCGCACTAAGTGCCGAGAGATGGTAGAATAAATGGTAGTAAGACAGACGGCAAACCCGGCCCTGGGTCGTGGACCAGGAGGTGGACAGTGAGGCCACCGGGTGTGGTGAGGGTCCGGTGGAGCGGCACGTGCCCGGGGTCCCCCAGACGTGCGGCTGAGGTTCCGCGTCGGCTGCAACTGGCATCGAGGAGCAGAGCGGCCACTGCTGCGTGTGACCTGTGTCCCCGAGAGGTGTGTTGAGGCCCCAACTTCCAGTGCCCGTGAACACAACCTTATTTGGAAATAAGGTCTCAGCAGATTTCACCAAGATGAGCTCAACAGGCTGGGTGCTAACCCTCCACGACCAGCGTCCTCATGAAATGGGGAAATCATGGCCGCGCACAGTGGCGCACGCCTGTCGTCCCAGCGCCCCGGGAGGCCGAGGCAGGAGGATGCTTGGGCCCAGGAGTTCAAGGCTGCAGTGAGCTGTGATGACGTCACTGCAGTCCAGCCCGGGCCACAGAGCGAGACCCTGTCTCTAAACAATCGGGGGCAGGGAGAGGCAGACCTGGACACAGAGACGCACAGAAAATAGACAATATGAAGACGGAGGAAGAGAAGGCCACACGGCCACAGGCAGAGATTGCCGGAGCCCCAGGAGCTGGAGAAGAGAGGAAGGACCCTCCCCTGGAGCCCCCGGGGCGCGCGGCCGCCCACACGGTGATCTCAGACTTCCGGCCACCACGGCTGGGAGCGGATAAGCTGCTGCTGCCTGAGCTGCCGGACTGCAGACCTTGTCGCAGCAGCCTGGGAAACGAGCCGCACACCAACTGCTTAAAAATTGTAATTCTCTTAGCAAGAAACATGACCAGCTTAACAGAGCAAGAAAACTTTGTCTATAAATTTTACTACAGATCTGGGGTATACTGCGACTTGAAATTTAACTTGAAACACTTGAGCTCCCTGCCACCAAGGAAAGAACAGAGCCCCGGTAAGAAAGCCGTGATTCCTGCTTAAAATAAAGGAGACACTCAGGGGAAATGATGGGATCTTTTCTTCTTCACTTTTTATTTGGAAACTTTCCAAACTATGGAAAAGTTGTCAGAATAATGCAGCTTCGCCACGCTCCTCACCCAGACGCACTATTTAACATTTTGCCACACTTGTTTATATCGAGCAATATGACAGAATCCCAGTTACTTTTCTCGTACGAGTACTTAGAAGTATCCTTGACGACGAGGACGGCCGCCCGTCTGCCTGAGGCCGGGGGGAGGGACGTCCTGGCCCCGGCGCCCGACCCCGGCCCGACGCTGTTTCCAGTCCCAGTGCCGGTGGGGCCGGCCCTGCAGAGCGGCCTCCTCGGATGCTGCGATCGGACAGCTGTCGTGAGCAGGGAAACCACACGCGTAGCGCACAGTGATCATGTCACACAGACACGTCGAGTTGTCACCGCTTGGCTTCCTTTGACGTGTCCTCAGTTTCCACAGTGCATGTGGCATCAACAACACGGGCTGATGAGCATGTGGAGGCCTTGGCGACGGGCCGGCCAGGGGTCCCTCGTCCCCACAGTGGCCGCTTGAGCCGTCCTTCTGCCGCCCCTGCCTGTGGGGGGCCCGGTGCTGCCCCAGGCGGGGACTGAGAAGCAGAGGCCACAGAGCGCCCGGCTTCAGGGTGGCTGGGACAGGCCTGGCTGTCGGGGGGAAGGGCTCGCTGGGGCGGGCAGGGGGCGGGGGGCTCTTCCTCCCTGGGCAGGGCCTGGGCTCGGGGCTCCAGGGCAGGGCCACCCTTCCCACCTCCCAGGGACAGGTTCCAAGGGCCCTTTCAGACATAAAACTCCGTGAGTCCAGGGGAAGAGCTGGAACCGGCCGACGGAGGCCAAGTGTCAGGGGTCGCACAGGGAAAGGTGCTCGGCTCGAGCCTTGGGGGGCCACGGGGGTGCTCGGGGGTCTCCAGGTCTGCCTTACCAGGTGGTCACAGCGCACTGGAGGACGTCAGGGAGGGTTTGACTGAAACGGGCATCAAAATGCGGGCTGGGCGGGGGCTGAAGGAGCCAACCACCCGGCCGCAGCCCAAGCTTCCGGAACTGTGTCGTGGGATCCAGCAAACACTCCCACGCAGCCCCTCTGTTCGGACCGGGAGCCACAGAGCCCAGCACAGGGCCTGGGCTTCACCTTCACGCCCTCCCTGAGCAAACCTGCCCAGCCGGTGGGGCGGGGAGGATGCGGGGATGCCCGAGGCCGATGGGCGCACGGCGTGGTCTTGGCCGGCAGGTGCTGGGCAAACCCTATCTCCTCTCTTCTTTTAAAGTCAAGTTAATCCCGTGACTGCGAGTTTGGCTTAACTTAATGTGAAAACTTCAAAGGTCTGGCCAGGCGTGGTGGCACCCATGCCTGCAGGCCCAGCCACTTGGGAGGCCCAGGCAGGAGGATCCATTGAGCCCAGGACTTTGAGACCAACCTGGGCAGCACAGTGAGACCCCATCTCACACAAAAAATGTAAAGGTTTCTGGGCAGAGCCTAAAAGAAACAAAGTGAAATGTACTGACTCCGAGAAAAGATTTCAAAGAAAAATATGTGAAGCTGGCAAAAGTGAACATACAGTCACAAATCCCTACAGACGGCCGGGGTGCAGGAGGCTCAGAGCCTGCAGGTGTGTGCACATCTTGGACCCACTAATTCCACTTTAAAGACTCTACCTCAAGGAAACAACCCAAAAAGTTAAATTGCTCTGAGATGTTCCGAGCATTCTATGGATGTAAGAAACAACCCAAACGCCTGACAACTGGAAAATGGCTGAGAAAACTACAAAGTATTAAAACTGAAAAAAAACCAACTGGAGGAGCATTAAAAATGTTGTTTATGTGGGTGTTAGAAGTTGGTAAGAAATTAATGGGAGAAACGAGAACAGAAAACCTGGCCCCCGATGTCGCGCCGTGTGTGGTTGTACTCGCTGACCAGGCTCTCGGCTGTTTGCTCGGACTCCTCTTTCCCTCGCAAACCAAGTTCCTTGTTTATATGTATATTTTCTTCTCAGACAAGGTCTTGCTCCGTCGCCCATGCCGGAGTGTAGTGATGTCATCACAGCTCGCTGCAGCCTCAAATTCCTGAGCTCAGCGTCAGCACCTACCACCCAGGAAAATCTAGGTGTGCAGGGTACTGCAAGGACTCACACTTTGCTTTTTTCTTTTTTGAGGCCGGGTCTTGTCTCTCGCCCCACCTGGAGCACAGGGGTGTCATCACCGCTCACTGCAGCCTCCAGCTCCCGGGCTCCAGTGACCCCTCCATTCTGAGTGGCTGGGCCCACAGGCCGCACACCACGCCCAGCCTGGAACTTACACCTTTAACTCTCTCTCGTAAAAGGTTTTTACAGGAAAAATTACCATCTGTACTTTTGCTCAATAGTGAATTCTTACTATTGACATTTTAGAAACAGACGAAAGCGTTAAGTGGAACTGATACACACACTAAACAGGAGAAAACTCTAACTACACTTACAGCACCCGCCAGCAAAGCTGTACACAAAGAGCCTGGTGGGGCTGGGGAGCCGGGAGAGCGGGGAGAGGATGGGAGAGCCCAGGCCCAGCCTTTCTGACCTGCGTGCCCTGAAGTAACACCCAAAACATTTATCGGTGGAGCCTGACCTTTCTGTGTGTGACGCTGGCCCCAAATGCGAATTTGCAGAAAGCTCTGGGGACTGCCCTGAGACGCAAAGAAGGCAGGAGGACCGTTACATTTCACAGGGTCCCCGACCGGCCACCGCAGGCATAACAGCTTCCTTGCCCTCCCGACGCCCAATTTGAAGGTGAGTCCACAGGAGGATGCACCTCAACTCAACGGCTGCTGTCTGGGAGAAGCAGAGCAGCACCCAGCGCCCCGCGGGCGCCCAGGGCGGAACGCAGCCCGGTCTGCCAGCGTGAAACCCTGCGGGAGCGGCGCTGAGGTTAGGGTTAGAATCCATAGTCTGGATCCTGGTACCCCTGCGTCCTCCACCGCACGCCCCAGGACGATTTTCCCCATTCCTGCATCTTCCAATTCCTTTTCCTTGTCCCGACGCCTGCCCTGACCTCAGCCCCCTCGGAAGGTGATGCCCGGAAGGTGACGTATGTGTGGTCCGCACTGGTTTGTAAGAGGAGATGCCCACCAAGGAGCTCCCGCCAGGACTAATGTGACTGAGCAAATGACATCTGAAAAGTGGGCATTCTGGCTGCAGAGGGAGGCTCAGGACAGAGTCTCAAGCCAAAGCACACGCTTTCGTTGAATGCGTGATCACCAAACACACGTCCAGTCTAAGCATCGTGACCACCCTAGAAGTTGAGCATCTCTGATCTGCAAGGGCCCGGGCAGGTGCCCCCGAAGCCCGGGAAACACTGGTCCTCCGGGGTCTGCAGACCCCACCGGGACCGATGATGAAGAACCGGCAGAGCGGCCAGTCCCACCTGAGCAAACCGCTACCTTCTTTAGCCAGCTCACTCCCTACCTCTGAGCGAAGCTGAGTAATTTCTGCTTCTTTAAGAAATTCCTAAGCTGGCTTTGAACCTCCTAAATAAAAGGATACTGCCATTCACAATCTTCAATACTTTAGATGGGACGAGATGAGAACACAAAACAAACCTATTTTAAGACCCAAACAGGGCTGCACCAGACAAGAAAGACTGTGAACGGTGTTCTCTTCACAGCCCATTCCAGGCGTGTATCTGATAAGCCTGACGTTGGCGGTGCTGTCTCGTCACACCACACAGCACTGCTCCTCGACCACCCTCCTTTCTCCTGCCATCTCGGGGCCTGCAGGACAACTCAGTCCTCCCAGCCACCGCATCCCTGCCCCTCACTGCCCCTCCCTTGCCCTGGTGCCCCCCAGGCCAGGTGACCCCGTTCTGCCCAGGCGGCCCTGGGTGCAGATAAGCAGTCCTGCTCTCTGGTTCTGTCACTGCACACGCTGGCCCTGCAACCAGAACACCCCCACCCGCCTCCACCTACGCCAGGTGGGCTGCCGCGGCCGATGGGTGGATGACACGTGTTTAGGACGTGCCCTCCACAACCCAGACACCGACAGCCAGGCCTTCGAGTGTCTTCCCAACTCAGCAAAGCACCTAATCTCCGCAACTTTCAGTGGGTGAGCTCAGGCGAGTCAGGCAGTAAAACAGTGAACCAACACTGCAGCAGGTAAATGCTTAGTCTGGGACAGACCTCGTGTTCTGCCCAAGGAAAAATCACTGCTGGGCTCTCCAGGCTGCGGCAGATACGTAGAGCTGGGCATTAAGAGTGGAAGGAACTGAAGGTCACAGGTCAAACCCACTGTTTGCCAAGAGACAGACACTAGGAAGGTGACGTCCCCAAAGTCCATGGGCTGCACCACCCAGGTGTGCCCACCCTTCCCAGGGCAGCTCGTACGACCTGCAGTTCTCAAGCCCTGTCTGTGTAGCCCACGACGCAGGGGCACCTTCCTCCACGTCACCGTAGAGAGGAGCACACGCAGGGCCACGCGTGCGCACGGCAGGGCAGCGAAGGGGAAGACTTTCTGTCACGTCCAAGAGGCCTCATTTTCTGCAGAGTAGCTGCGAGGAGATGGCGGGATGAGGCAAACAAAATGTCTTAGAAACAAAAGTGTCTGTATCCCGTGCAGGCAGCACTGCTGTCCAGGTTTATATAAATGAAGACATTTTTTTAAATCAAGCATTCACACAGGTGGATCTTTTTTATTTTGTGGGCGCTTGGCGATGACTGGGCCATTAGTAAGTCAGAGAGGCCACCTGGCCAAGAGGGGAAGCAAGAGGACCTCCGATACCTGCTGACACCTGGGGCCAGGAAGAGCTCGGCTTCCGTGGACCCAGGAAGGATTGTGTGGCTGAAACAAAGGCTTCGCAAGGTGTAGACTGAAACTGTGATCCGGCCCCTGCCTGCCCCGCTGCCCATCAGTTCCCCAAAGCCACCTCGGCCCCCGGCCCTGCCCTCTCACCAGCGGGCCACTCTCTGGAAGACAGAAGTTAGAATGGAACTCCCTGCACAGAGGCGAGGCCACTGTGGGCCAGTGCTGGGCAGCAGGGTCTCTGAGTGGCCACGCTGTCCCTCAAGTCATCCTTAGAGACTCAAACGCCCCCCCTGCAGCCGTCTACACTGTCCTCCTCCGAGTTCTCACCAGCCTTTGTCACCACATCGGCTCACATCAGAGCTGCCTGTGTGATTCCCAGCCCATCCCAACAGGCCACCAGCCGCTCAACCTGCCCTCCGGGCTGGTCCATAGCAGGCCCTCAAAATGCCAAAGAACTGCCATCAGTGAGAACCCCCAGAATGTCTCCGATTGGACGCGGAACACATATCAAAACACAAAAGCTCTGTAAACGCTTTTGAAAAATATACTGTTTCTCAACTTTCCATTCTAAAATACCTAGGGTAGCAATTTTTTAATCAAAATTAGAGTTAAATGGCACTGTTGATATTTAGCTATTCAACAGAAAACTTTGCATAAATCATAGCTAGGACAAAATTTTACTGGTTTTGTTTGGTTTTATCCTTTAACAGAATAACTTTTTAGTTTGTCAGAAAAGGTTCTTTCTGTTTTCCATCTACGAATAATACCACAGGGGCACATTCTGTCATCTCCAGCAAACCAGAATCCCAAGCCGGCTTCTGTATGTGCAAGACACGCAGCGTACAAGAGAGAATGGTGGAGAGGAGAAAACCCCTCGGACCCCCTGGCCTAAGACCCCAGCGTCGTCCAAGTTCATGGCCAGAACTAGCCCTACCAAAGCCAGAGCCACAAGAGAGGACAGGAGGACCGTGATTAGGACAAGACAACCGTATTTCACAGACTTAAGTAAGTCTTGTGGCCTTAACAGAAATTTTTAATCGCCCATTTATTCTTAGGAGTCAGGTCATTCAAGCAAACTTGTAGCAACAAGAATTTTTTTTTTTTTTCCCAGGAGAGGGGACAGATTCACAAGGGAATTTTTTTTTAATCCTGTAGAAACACCAGAAAAGACACAGGGGAATTCTTAACAATCTACCAATACTAAAATTATTTTAAGGTAAAATATGTTAAATCAGATCACAAGGAAAAGTCTACATTTTTGACAGAACATGACTTGGGCAAGGACACAAAGCCCCAGAACAGGGGCCACCACGGCAGATGCGGTGACTCAGGTGTGGGGCTGGGAAGGAGCGATGTTTCTGGAACTCCGGCTTCTGTTGCGCAGCGGCTGGCGGGAGGGCGCCTGAGCACAGAAAGTAACAGCAACGTGAGGAATTAGCGCAAGTTCTCAGGCTTGTGGCGCTTCCTAAACACCGTGCACTAAATGGGTCTCCTCAGCTCCTGGAGGCTGGTCTAAGACCTCTGATGGAGAACAGAGCAAGAGAGTCGTACAACTGTCCCAGAAACACGGACCACAGGGACAAAGTGGCCCAATTTTCCTTAATTTGAAAAGCCCCACATAAGGACAATGTTGGAAAGTTCACTCTTAAAATCTAATTCGGTGGAACAGCGTGTGTACATAATACATCCTCCAACAGTGACAGTGTCCACACTGGAGGGTGTTTTTCCTAAATCCTGGAGCAGTTTCACCGCTGCACGGTGTCGACCTGACCTCTGTGCTACCGTGTGGCCAAGGGACCTGGGAAACTGCTGGGGGAGCAACAGGTCAGCCTGGCCTGGCACCTCCCCGGGGCTGGCGCCTCTGGGGACGACAGTCCAGCGGTCCTGCCGTCAGAGAGAGGAGTGGAGCTGAGGTCTGAGCACAGGAACTTGTTTTCACATACAAAACAGCGAAACCTGAACAGAAATTACCTAAGCAGAACAAAATCCTTACATCCAGGATAAGTCGGTGAGAGGCTTTATTAAATGTTGTCCCCAGGCTGGCCTGAAGACAAGACTAAATTTTGGATTTCTAAACTCCTCAAAGTGAGTGCATGCTACCACTCTAAAAAGGAATCCTATAATAACTTCCCACCCCTCTTCCCTTCCGCAAAGGATATGAAAATAATGACTAGCTCTTTAGGGGTCACGGTGTTTAAGTTCCTACTTCCATTGCTGCGACTTCTGCCTAAGTCCTGCCCCCGGCGGCTTGCCCTTTCTGCAAAGAGGCGGCTCTGGTGCCCCGAACTTTTCAGTTCAAAATACCTGCTACTATCATAAAATACACCACGTGGAAGGGCTCTGCTACGCTAAAATACTATTGTTTGCTTCATTATTCCTGTGAAAAGCCCTTCTATAAATTTCCTTTAGATGAACGAGCTATTTTCCACCCCCGTAGAGTGGAAGTGTCGCCTCGCACGGCGTGAGGGCCAACCAGAGACGTAGCCACAAGTCGTCACCACACGGGCGTCAGCTCTGATGATAAACCCGCCTGGAAAGATTCTACCACGGATACAATTAATGAGCGCGGTGCACAGGTGTCTACGCCAGGCCCTCTGCTAAACACGTCTCCTAATTAGCTTTTCTTTAAACAATGCTGATAACAATCTTGTCACCGTCACCGCGCCAAAGGCGTCGCTGAGATTGCAGCACGGAAAGCGGAGGAAATTCACTTCGAATCTCAGTCAAACTTTCTTTTGTTTGTATTTCTCTGGTGTCAGAACGTATCTGTTCTTCGCCCCACTGGGTTTGTACCCAGGTTGCGTGGTCCAGCCCTATTGTGTGCGGTTCGCTAAACCCACAAACAGTGAATTTGTCAGCCGGGCAGGGAGACCCTCAACTAGCCGGAGCCCTCCCCCGGCGCAGAAAATTCCGCATTTGCCGCCGGGATGGAGCTGTCAGACGCCGGCTCGCGCTGCCCGGTGCCACTGACATGTCTATTTACGGAGAAACAAAGACGGGCGCGCAGGGACCCCGCTCGCTCCGCGCGCCCCGGCCGCCCCGCGCGCCCCTCGCGCCGCGCCCCGAGGCCCCGCGCCGGGCCCAGCGGCGACTAAGATGGAGACCGGGCTGGCGCCCGCGTCCGGCCCCCAGGAGGGACAATGACCCTCCAGGCCCGCGGGGCGCAGACCTGCCGCGCCACCTCCCGCAGTTCCGACTCTTGGCAAACTCGGCGCGGGCGGGTCCGGGTGCGGCTTGGCAGCGCGGCGGGGGGCGCGGGGCGCGCGGGCGGGGGGCGCGGGGACGCCCCGGGGCTGCCTCCCGGGGCCAGCGTTGACGCAGCAGAAATTACCAGCTGGAAAATTCCCCTTTCGGAGGTGACGCGGAGGCACCGGGCGGCGGCGGTGGCGGCGGGAGGTGCGGGGGGCCGAGGACGGGCAGCCCCGCCGCCGCCACCGCCGCCGCCTCCGCGTGCGGCCCCGCGGGGTCCCCGCCGCCCGCCCCGCCCACGCCGCGGGGCCCGGGGACCAGGGCGCTCAGCCGGGGTCCCCGCCGCCTCGGAGCTGCGGCGGGCGCGCCGGTCGCCACCGGGAGGGCGCCCCCGCGGGGCGGGGCGTGGCGGGCGGCGGGGCGGGGGCGCGCCTCGGCTCGGAGCGGCCGGGCCCCGAGCTGCCCGGCCCGGCCCCGCCACGACGCGCCGGCCAGCCGCGCGGACAATGAGCCGGCGCCGCTTACCTGTGACCCCATGGGGCGCGGGCGAGGGCGGGCGCCGCGGCTGCCGGACCGGCCGGTGATCGCCGCCGCCGCCGGGCGAGCTGCGTCCGGGCGCGTCCGAGTGCGCGCTCGCCTCGGCCGCTCGGCCGTCCGTCGGTCCGTCCGTCCGTCCGTCAGGCCGGCGCGCGCCCCCGCGCCCGCTCCAACCCCGCGGCCCCCGCCGCCCGCGCGCGCGCCCCGCCCGCGGACCCTGACCCCGCCCCCCGGCGCGCGCCCGGCCGCTGCTGATTGGCCGCGCCGCGCCCCGGCCGCGGCCACCGCCCGGGCCCCGCCCACGCCAGCCCCGCCGCCCGCCCCGCCCCCGGCCCGGCCGGCTCCGCGCCGCGGGGTCGCGGGGGCCGCGGGGACTCGGTTCCCCCCGGGCCCCCCCGTGGGCGGCCGGACAGCGGAAGCGCGGGCTGGAGCTCGCTGGGCATTGTGGGAAGCCCCCTCCCCTGGGCCGGCGCGGGGCTGGGGCGGCGCGCGCGGGGTCCCGTGGCCCGCGTGCCCCTTCCCTGCGGGTGTCGAGCAGCCCGAGACCGCCCGGACAGGAGGGCGAGCTGGGCGAGGGCGCGCCCGCCCTTCCCGACCTCGCGCCCCGGCGCTGCCCGCACGCCTGTTCCTCGGGGGCGCGCTGGTCCCCGGTCACACGGCTGTCCCTGCGCCCCGACGCGCCATCGCCGCGCGCGTCTCGCAAACTTCGCGACTCCCCATCGCCCAGGTGGCTCCGCGGGCCGCTAGCCATGCAGTGAAAAGGCGCTCCCAGGACGTCCCGGGCGCGGGCTGTGGGAGGCCTGGGCACCGCGCGCCCCAGCACCGGGGGATCTTGGCGCTCCGGGGACAGGCGCACCTTGGGGCGCGGGCCACGTGGCGGTGCCTGCCTCCCGGGCTCGGGTTTGGCCAACGAGGAGCGCCGGCTGCCGCCCATCGGCCCTTCCTGTGGAGTCGTCTGCCCCGTGGGGCCTCAGGGCCGGGAGGGGGCAGGAGACGAGCGGCCGGGCCCTGCCCGGGCACCCCGCCTGCAGTCGCGACTCGCGCTGCCCGGGACGAGTCTCCCCAGCCCTGCCCCGGGCGGTGCGGCGACGCCCAGGTGCCCCGGCGCCCCTCTCGCCTCCGCTGCCCTCGAGCTCGCGGGCGGGTGGAATTAGAAGCGCGGATCCGCGTTCCTGGCTGGCCAGCGCGGGGGTAAAGGCCACCTCGTTTCCTCTCCCCGAGCGCGGTGGCGGGAAGGGAGGTGAGCCTGTGGCCGGCCGGCCGCGCAAGGGAGTCAAGCTCGGCGGGGCCAACCAATGGGAAGGGCCTCCCCGCGGGCCCAGCGCCGGCATTCCTCGGGAGGTGGGAGGCGGCGGGCCGCTTTGGATGCTGTCTCAGGCTGTGTAAGGAGGCATTCACGGAGGCAGTGGGAGGGCAGGCTGGGGGGAATTCTCCCTGAGTGAGCAAGGGTGAGCCGCGAGGTCTGGCAGCCAGCGATGAAAGCCTCGGACACTCCCTTGCTGCTGGCTGGCGCCTGGAAATGGCTGTGCAGACACCCGCCCCATCCCCTTACCAGCCCCGTGGGCTGGCAGTGCCAGCCCAGGAGCCCCCGTCTCCAGCCTCTCTTCTGGAGAACCCTCTTGGTCACATCCCCTGGTCTGAAACGACTAACCTCCCTGGCCTTGCGGAGGTAGGGGCTGAGCACAGCCACCCGAGAAGCAAGAAGCGGCAGTCTCTAGGCTTCCAGGAGGGTGTGGCTGGCCACATGCCTTCTCCCTTTCAGGGGACAGAGGGCACTGTCTGCAGGGGTGCCCCCCACGCCTGCCTGCCTGGAGCTCAACTGCAGCCCTCAGAGAGAGGAGACCTAGAGAGACAGGAGACTCGTGGCCGCCCACCCAAACCCGGGAGAACCAGAGCCCTGACGCCTGCCCCAGGGACCTCCTGTGGAGCCCGTCCACTCTCCTTCCTCAGAGAGAGTCCTGCCCCCACCCGCCACCCCAGCAGCCCTGCCAGTGACTGGGGACCAACACCCCGTCTTCTCTCTCCAAGAACCAACAGGTCAATCACCTGGAGGTGAAGCCGACGCCTGAAACAGGCAGAACCAAGAACAATCCCCAAGCAACAGAGATGGCACCCCGATTGAGCCATGCCCAAAGCCCACTGTCCCTCTACACCATATCGTTTTGAGAGCTAATAAACACCTTTACCTCTTAAAAACAAGAAAACAGCAGCAGCTATGGCCTCTCAGGAGAACCGGGGGTAAGGAGAAGGGTCACATAGCTGGCCCCCCCCACGGCCACCTTGATGTGTCCCTGATGGGGGAGGTTGGCCACGTGGTGCCAGGAAGCCCCTTCCTCGGTGCTCAGCATCTGCTCAGCTGCTGCTAGGTTGTCCTCAAGGCGGGCAGGCGCCAGGCTGGGCCGTGACGCCTTTCCTCCTCTGGGGTTCCCTGGACCACCGTGCAGGTGACACATGCTGCACCTCGCCCCTGAGACCTGGCCACAGACCTCCAGAGGGATCTGCCCCCTGAAAACTGGCCAGGAGACAGCTCTGGGGACAGGAGAGGACAGGCATGTGGGGTTGGCCGCAGCAGCACTCGGATTTGAGCATCTCAGCACCCAAGGCCGGGGGGAAGCCAATGGGTGTCTGGGGGCAGCTGGGGGGCCGGGGGCCTGAGGGCACCGTGATGAACTGGACTTGGTCCTTAAGTGGGTGCACAAGACAGGTGAAAGCCAGGGCACAGTTGTCCTTGCTGCATGCTGCAGACGTTCCAGAACCCCCCACCCAGCTACCGGGTAAGCGCGTCTGGAGCCTGCGCAGGGGCCCCTGAGGCTGCGAGGGGATGAGTAGCAACAGGCCTGGGGGCCACGGGCCCAGACCACGGTGCAGAGGCCGGTCGGGTCTGCAGGTGTTCTCGCGATGGCAGCCCTCAGAACATGCCCCTGAACCCAGGGACGTGGGACAAAGTGCTCGAACCACAGACAGCCCTGTGGCTGGTGGGGCCCCCAAAAGGGTCCTGGCACAGCCTTGCACTCACAGCCTCTGCACACCTGTGCCCACAGGACCCCTGTGATGACACCACTTGGACTGGCGCTGGCCAGCTGCCCTCCACCCTCACAGGGGCAGTGGGGCTGGCAGGGGACCGTGCCGGGTGCTGGCACCACCTGAGAGCAGGGACTGCCTCTCCTCACAGGTCTGCGCCTGGGAGGAGATTTGGGAAGGAAAATTATGGAGGAACAACAAGCCTCCCTTCATATTTTCTCTCCTAGTGTCACCCTGGGCAGCCCCCCACGGTTGCCAGGGCCTCACCACCCCCCTATCTTCCCCAAGGCAGCATTTCCTCGTCCACCCCCAGTGGGTTTTCTGTGGTTGTCTTTGTCTCAGTCACTGGTCAGGGAACCTGCCTGTTTATTCACCAGCCAGTGGTGTTGCTCAGTCGTCCCCATGGCAACAGCCCTGGGAGTCCTGCCCCCTCCCAGGGAACTGCCCAGAACCTGTCCCTGCCCTCTCCAGGACGCTGCTGGAAGCCCAGTCAGGGCGAGGAAGAGGGCAGGGCGGGGGCGGGAGAGAGGCCCCTGCTGGCCTGAAGATGCTGGGGCTGTCCAGGGAGCCGCCCACCACGCGTCATCCCGGGTCCTGCCGGGGGACTGGAGGCTGGCCCTGGGCTGCAGCAGGGACCCCTCCGTGGGTGGGGGAGTTGCTCACTGAGGCTGCAGCAAGGTGGGCCTCCTGGGCATGGCTCGCCCGGGTCCAGTGCCAGCTGGCCCTGCCTTCCTGTCCAGGCCTCCCCGAGACCACCTTCCAGAGCTGCTCTGGGGCCAGGGGCTACCTGCCAAGCCCACGGCTGCCCCACCCCACTGTCCGCCGGGCCTGCGCCCCTGCCAAGCCCCAACTGCCGCTCCAGCTGCCACGGCCAACTGTCGACCCGCCTCCATTCCAAGAGCTCACTCACCCCCAGTCGTCCTTCCAAACCCCGCTGCCAACTGCCAGCCCCCTTCCTTCCTGAGCCCTGGCTCCCTCCACCGCTCCCGGCCGGGGCACCAGGACTCCGCTTTCCAGACCTGCCCACAGAGGCCAGGCCACACCTGCTGTGTAGGGTGGGGGCGGAGGTGCCGGGGGCCTGAGACCAGAGGAGCTGTGCAGCAGGGCACAGGCAGAAAGCAGGAGCTGGGCCGGCACAGAGGGGCAGCGGTGGGGAGGAGGCAGAGGACAGGGCAGCCCTCGGTGCCAGCTGCCATGGCCAGGCCCAGCTCGGGAGCCGGGAGGCAGGCGGGGCCCAGCCCAAGCAGGCCTGGGGCTGTGAGCAGAGCCGGGGCCTCTCCTCTGAGGGCCTGTGAACAGCTTGGCCTGACCACGGACCCTGGGAGGGTCCTCCTGGCAATGTCGGGAGAGAGCCCGGTTCCCCCACCAGCCCTCTCCCCAGGGCCCCCCCAGCCTTCCACAGCCCCGGGGGGACCAGCTCTGGGTCTCAGCTGTCCCAGGCTAACCTGAGCTCCTGCCTGCTTTACCACCCAGCACCCGGGGCCGGCCCAAGTCCCTTTAGGGTCTGACCTCTGGCTGCCTCCCTGGGTCCCGGCCCTGGCCCTGCTGCCTTGGCCGCCTTACAGCCCCTCTGCCCTCATCCCGGTGGCCCTGAGCCCCGCCACACATGGGGCCCCCACAGCCTGTCCTTCCCCCAGCCCTGAGCACACGGCAGGTGCCCTCGAGTCAGCTGGCCAAGCCTAGGGACACATTGATGCCCCTCGCGGGTGCCGGCCTGGCTGTAATTCCATCCCAGGCTCCGGGCAGCCAGTCAGCATCCAGCAGGGCGTCCCGGCTGAAGGGACAGCCGGTCCCCAGGGCCCACGGCCTCCAAGGGCTCACATTGCAGAGGGTGGCGATGGCTGGGCAGACAGCCACAGCAGGGGGAGGGACCCCTGGCTCTCCCGACATCCCCTCGAGGACCCACAGGCTGGGATGGGAGGAGAGGCACCAAGGCCTGTCAGCCTGTTGGTCAGGCTGGCCCTGGGAGGAAGGCAGAGACAGGCCGTGTTTGCTGGGCACCTACTGTGTGCCAGGAGTCTCCCCGCAGGGACAGAGGCGAGGAGAGGTGCCTGCCCATGGTCACCCAGTCCACCTCCTGGTGGGAAGGGGAGAAAAAGGAGGTGGCTGTGGCCCCCCGAGGCCTGGGAGATGGGGCTTTGTCCTGCCCCAAAGGGGTGTAGGCATCTCCTCTCCCACCAGAGGTCTTCTGGGGGGCCCTGGGTGGGTGTGGAGAGGCCCCAGCCCTGTGCAGTGCCCGCCTGCGGCCTCACCTGTTCCTTCACCCACTCACTGGCTGGGCAGCGGCACAGGACACGAGGAGCCCACCGCAGCAGGGGAGTGAGGCCGGGAGAGCCAGGCAAAGCCCCTGTGTTCTGGGAGGGAGTCAGCAAACAGGTCAGCAGGTCACGGGCAGGAGCACCGGGAAAAGGAGCAGGGAGCAGGGCTCCCCGGAGGAGCGGCAGAGGCTGGGGCAGGAAAGGCAACATGGGCACCCAGAAGTGCAGGAAGGACACACGGTGGCCAGGACAGTGGGCCTGGGGAAGGGGCCGGGGCCGGAGCCGGCTGCCCGCAGCACCACGAAGAACAGGCGAACGCAGGGGAGCCCTTCCGTGCGGAGGAGGTCCAAGCCGTGTGTGCGACTCTCCCCTCCCGGAGCCGAGGGTCAGCCCCCCACACCCCCACACCCCGGGAGTGGGGCCTGGGCCGAGGGTCTCCCCAAAACACTGCTCAGAGCTCCCCAAAACTGCCCAGGCCACGGAAACAGGGCAAGTCTGAGAACTTGTCACAGACCGAAAGAGCCAAGGAGACGTGACGGCTCTAAGCACTGTGGCCCTGGGGGGACCTGGAGCAGAGGCCACCGATGGGGAAACTGATGAAATCGAGGGCGCCTGGGCTGCAGCTGGGGTGGACAAAGGCGCCATGGCGACGGGGGTGGTGGCGTCGGGGAAGCCGACCCTGAGTGAGGGGACGCGGGACTCTCTGCGCTTTGCAACGCTGCAGCCTTTCTGAAACCTGAAAATATTCCAAAATAAATTTTATCTTTTAAAAATGAAAAAGTACAAACCAAACGATCAAAGAAAACACCCCCTTTAGCTGTGGCGTTGGGGGGCAAATGGCCCCTGAGCTCTGTCCCTGCCCGGTGCCCAGTCCCAGCGTGAGAATTCAGAGGGTCGGTGCTGTTGGCGCTGCCGGCCTGGGAGCCCAGCCACGCAGCCGGGGCCACAGAGCAGCCACGCCGGGCCGGGGTGCGGACAGTTCTCCCGTGTGCATGCGCCCGTGAGTTATGAACTGTGGATTCTCGCCCCACACCGAGGACTCGCCAAACACCGGGCTGAGGGACTTTCACAAACGTCAGCCTGGCTTTGGCCAGCAGAAGCTGCGAGCGTCCCCAAAGGTGACGCCACCCTGTGCTGAAAATGCTGTTGAGATGCTTGGTCCCAGCCACGCCAACAAACCGGGACAGCGTTCCCACCACCCACCCACCCTCTGGGATCCCCATTTCCCCCAGCCCCTTTCCGGGCACCCCTTGCATCACTTCCCCACAGCCCCCTTTTGCTGCCCGCTTTAAAACCTCGGTCACCCTGTCTGCTGGAGTTGAGCTGCAGTGACCGCAGCTCTCTGGAAATGACCTGTCTTGCCTCCTTCAAAGCACGTCCAGGGCCGTTTCGTGTTGACGGCTCCCAGGAGCCTTGGCTTGCACCTTGCATGTGTGTCCGTGTGGCGTTTGTGTGCTCTGTGCGTCTGCCCCCATGTGCCCACGTGTGGCTGGTCTGAGAGTGCCTGGTGCACACACGCCAGCACTTTCCTCTCTTCCGCAAGCCCCGTGCGGTCCGTGAGCAAGTCCAGTTCTGGACACTGGTCCTGCCCTCGGGGCCCACCCCACTAGGGACAAGCCATGAGCCACGTCTCGGGGTCGAAGGCCACATGCACCTCTGGAGGGAGGTGGGGGCTCTGGGCAGCTTCCTGGGGGGCGCGGCTATGCCGAGGGCTGAGCACAGGCCGCGTGCAGCGTGGCGGGCAGGGAGTGCCTGGAGCTGAGTGTGCACTCGAGCTGGAGACGGGGCTTGAAGGCCTTGCGGGGACTGTGGGGTGAGCTCGTCCCCAGCACTGGCCAGGCTGGGGCTTGGTTTTTCCGCAGGCTGGGGGATGCCATTGAGGACTTTTGAACAAGGGACACTTGATCTAACAATGATTAGTCAGAGGAATTCTTAGGATGTTGGGCTGATGCACCCAGGATTGGGGGAGTGGGTGATGGGAGAGGCCAGAGGAAGCAGGGCAGCCAGAGCAGGTGCGGATGTGGGGCGCGTAGACGCTGCTGGCCCAGGTCGGAGGACAGAGGCCGGGGTGCAGGTTCATGGGAGGGGTGGGGAAGCCCCTGGGAGGAAAGCAGAGGGTCCCTGACCGTGGGTCCCTGGCTGGGGTCGGGGAGGCCATGCAGCACAGGTGACCTCAGTGCCTCTCCCTCTTCCTCACGGGGGCCAGTGGTCACTTGTGCGGGGCCAGGCCAGAGCCCGTGCTCAGGACACCCCAGGGGGCTTCCACAAACTGCTGCCAGAGGACGGGGCTGCAGAACCCAGGCCGGATCGCAGCTTGACCCAGAGCTGCCGCCCGGGCAGGGCCTGCTCCCTGGGCTTGGGGACGCCACCAAGATGGAGCAAGATGACCTCAGCCCAGCCAGGAGGGACCAGCCCCCAGAACACACTCCCATTCCTGTCCCCTGCCCCCCACCGCCGGCCACGTTCCCTCCCCAGAGGCTCCCCTGCACAGCTCAGACCATGGGGTCTCCTCTGGGTCAGCACAGCCTGAAGTGAGAAGGAAACATCTGAAATAAAAATAGAATGCCGCCTCCCCTGCTGTCCTGGTGTCCAGGCCTCCCTCCTGCCCACCAGCCTGCTCAGATGGCCTGGGCTCCACCTCCCACGCCCGCCTCCTCTGAGCTGCACCTGTGCCGGCCTCACGCAGCACAGATCCCAGGCCTGCTCACCCGCTCAGGATGTCGGGGAGAGAGACGGCCGCTGAGCCTCCGCCCGGCAGCCCAGCCATACCGCCACCGCCAACACCCATCCCGGCGGAACCCACCACGGCCCTCTGCACCCACCCTGGGCTCTGAACCTGCCGTTCCCGCTACCTGGAGCACCCTTTCTGGCACTGCCCACCTGATGAGTCTCAGCCATCCCAGACGACCCACCTCCAGCTCCGGCTCCTGGCGCCCCCGACGCAGCCCTGCCCTCTTGCTAGGGGACCCCACAGGCCCAGGCGCGCTGGCCTCTCCCCTTCCCTTGCCCTCATTGCACTTATGTGTCCCTGCGTCCTGAGGGCTCTGGAGCCGTCCCCGCCAGAGCCGGACACCGTCCGCTGTGGTTCTGGGCCAATCTGCCCCAGAACCCAGCTCACGAGCAAAGGCGCAGAAGATGCAGCCCTCCTGCTGGCGTCATTATCACAGGGGGTTAACACCTGCGAGGGGGGCAGTGACGTGACGTGACGTGACGTGACGTGACGTGACGTGATGGGGGGGGCAGAGGGCTGGCTTCCTGGCTTTGGATGCGGTTTCCCATCTCGGATGCCCTGCGGGGCTTCCTTCCTGTTGGGGTTTGGGTTCACAGTCATCTCCAGCTGCTCCTGGGGGGCCAGGGACTGAAGGACCCCAGAGAGGCCGTGTTGGGGGAAAGGGGCCTGCTGGTCCTGGAAGCTGGGCAGGCACGCGGGTAGTGAGCAAGAATTGGGGGACCCGCTGTCCCCGAGGGTCCACCCCAGGACAGGGTCAGGTCAGAGGGAAAACCTGAGGTGAGGGGCTGGAGGGGCCCTGGGAGGGAGCAGCTATTGCCGCTGATTTGGCCACCCCTGTTCCTTACCCCCAGGACCCCCACCCACTCAGGTCCAGGGTTCCTGTCCCCTGGAGCCGAGCAGGAGGCTCTGCTGCTGAGGGTGGGTGTGCCCAGCCACCACAGGCCTGCAGGGCTCAGGCCCCTCCTCCCTTGGGGGGTCCTGGTGCCGGGGTGGTTTTGAAAACCAGAGACTGGAGGCCTTATCAGACCACAGGTCTTCCTGAGGAAGGAAGGTGGGTGTGGGCCTCCGGGATGGGTCGCCTCCTCAGGGTGTGCCCAGCCCACTGGAGGGTACACGTGCCTTGCGCGTCCCTCCCAGGAAAGAACACCTCTTGGGGAGACCCCAGCCCGAGACCCAGCCCCACCAAAGGCAAACAGGCTCAAAGGCTGGGGAGACCCCGTAGGCTGGGGGTCCAGAGTCCAGGGGCCTCCAGGAGGTCGGCACTCCCTGAAATCATGGCAAATCCCAGCATCCTCCGGGGAGTGTCCGAAGCTGCCCCCATGAGATACTGAGGGGACCTGTGACCTGTCTACCTGCAGTATGCCTGGCGGAAATCGGTGCTTGGATTCACTGAAAGACACATACAAGAATGTCCCAAGCCACCCTGTTTGTAATGGCCCCACCTGGAAAAACCCAAAGCCATCGACCCCCAGTGTGGATGCCACCACGAGAATGTGCCACCTTCACCTCCAGCCACCTCTGTGGGTGACCACAAGGGGGGCCGGGCGTGGTGACTGGCACGACTAGTGCAGGCTGCAGGGCGCGGAGCAAGGGCGTCGGCCTGCGGTGCCCGAGGGGCCTCCTGTTTTCTCCATCCAGGTGCTGGTGTCAAGATGCACGAGGTTTATGGAGATTCATTAAGTCATATGTGCACTGTGTGTACTTTCCTGTATGCATGCGGTACTTCAAGAGAAATGTACACACAAGATCCCAGAAAACCCTCCACTGACCCCTTCCTGAGGGAGGAATGTTCCCAGAGGCCTCCCTCCCTGCCCCATCCCGCCTGGCCCAGGCCAGAGGGGCGAGGGTGACATCTCTCCCTCCAGGGAAGTCAGGGCTGCCCTGGGCTGGAGCCAGGTCCGAACCCAGACCCTCCATCCTCCGAGGGTGAGCGCCGGCGAGGGCAGGAGGGAAGGTGGCCAGGCCTTTGCCCCAGGGCCGGCTGGGCCTTTCTTGGCAGAGCCTGGAGGAGCCATGAGGGGTGGGGAGTCTCCGCAGCTACGCAGGTGGGGCGGCGGATGTGGGGCTTGCCATGCTGCCGAGGGGCCAACTGGCCATGGAGCCCTAGTGTGGGACTCTGGGGACTCGCCTGTCCCTACCCAGCCCCAGCTGGGGTGCCCCCAACGTCCTCCTCCCCAGCCCCCTCCGCTTCCAGAGGCCCCGGGCTGGGCTATTTTTAACTTGGCTCAGCAGCCTGAGCTGAAGGTGGACAAGCCCGGGGGGAGGGGAGGAGACAGGACCCAGCACCTGCTGTCTGCTCCCACCCCTCCCAGGGTCTGGGCTTTCCAGGGGGGATTGCTCAGTCTGGACTTTAGAGCAGAAAGAGCACTGCACCCTGCCACCATAGTCACACACAGAGGCCACACAGACACTCTGAGATTCACACACATGCCGGAGACACACACTCCGAAGCTCACCCGGGTGGTGCACCCACACCCACACACACACACACACACACACACACACACGCGCACACACACAAGCTCAGCTCAGGAGCATCCCAGACTCCCAGGGACACAGGGACACTATGGCTGTGCGCGGACACGGCACACAAGGACACACTCAGACCACCCAGACACCAGAGAGGAAGCAGCACCACGGCCAGGCCACGCCGGCACAGCCACGCCGGCACACACACGGGCACACAGGCCCGGGAGCACCAGCTGGGCTGGGGGGTGGGGGACGACGACAGGCTCGCCCCAAGGGGCCGAGAGCCAAGGCTCTCAGCATCCTCTCCTGAGCAGGGGCGGACGGCTGCCGGAGCTGAGCTGACGGCCATGCCCTCTCCCGCACACTGCCCCACCCTGGGGTGGCGGGGGAGGCGCCCGCGGAGAGCTGGCCTCAGAATGTGCTCAGCCCCATCCCTTCCTCTTCCCTGCTCCCCACTTCCCCTCGCCTCCCCCAGCCTTTGTTCTGCGGAGCCACTGCCCCTTGACCCCCGCTGGGGGAATTGGAGTCTGTCCTGGAAAAACCCCAGGTGCCGGCCAGGGGCCACAGCTTCCGGCTCAGGGGGAGGAGCGGGGGAGCCAGAGAGCAGGGGCTCAGGATGCGGAGGTGAGGGCAGCTGCTGACTTGCAATCCCCTCCACCCCGCACCCCTGCACGCTGGAGGCTGGGGCGGCTCCTGGGAGGAATGAGGAGGGCGGGAGCCGGGGGACAGGACATCCTCTTGGCAGGACACAGGACGCCAGGCCGGAGGTTCTCATTCCCAGGCGAGGCCACAGGGGAAAAGGTCACTGGGGCCTGGGTTGCACTAGTTCCAAGATCAGCCAGTGGAGCCCCATGGCCGGTCCAAGTCACCTTGAGCAGGGCCTGGAGAAGGGGGCCAGTTAGACAGCCCAGTCCCTGACCTGTCCCCAGGCCCCAGCATAGCCAGTCAGTGTGGCGCTGTCCACACAGCCAGCCCAGGTGGCAGCACCTCTGGGACCATCCTCAGGGAGTCCCTCAATGCGTGGGCGAGAGCAGCAGGCCTAGGTTTGCCTTCGGTGCCCACCCAGGAGCCCTCTCCTCCAGGCCAATCTCGGGCCGCTGCCCTGCAGGAGAGGCCTCGGCCTGGCCCTGGCCCTCCCCGGCCCCGGACAGGAAGCCCAGGGCCAGTCCAGCTGGGTGAAGGCCATGGGGAGCTCTGGTCCCGCACCCTCCCGGAGGCTGAGCAGCAGCAGGGCCTGACCTCTGCCCTCTGGCCTGGGAGGTGAGGGTCCCAGGAGGTGCCTGAAGGCGGGACGGTGAGAGCCTCCCCACCCCTCCCACACTAGGCTCCTGGCTGCAGGCTTTTGCCCCAGACAGGTACCCGTTGGCCATCCAGGGACCTCCCGCCCGACTGTCCCAATTACCTAAGTGGGAACTTGTGAAACGAATTGCCTCCCTCAGAGTGAGCCTGGAGTTGCCTGTTTCCCTAAGAGTTAAAATTACCGAAAGAGATGTTGAGCGTGGCCTGGCGTCCACACGAGAGCAAGGCTGGCGCCAGAGGAGGCTCCGTCCAGGGCGACCTCCCTCCTCGCCCACCTGCCCACATTTTCCGTGGTTCCACTCACAGTCTCTCCCTCCATTTAGCAATCAAGCTTTATCGCAATGTGATTTACATACAATATTCCCTAATTTTTTTTTTTTTTTTTTTTTTGAGACAGAGTCTCGTTTCATTGCCCAGGCTAGAGTGCCGAGGCGTCAGCCTCGCTCACAGCAACCTCAAACTCCCGGGCTCAAGCGATCCTCCTGCCTCAGCCTCCCGAGTAGCTGGGACTACAGGCGTCCCCACCATGCCCGGCTAATTTTTTTTCTATATATTTTTAGTTGTCCAGCTAATTTCTTTCTATTTTTAGTAGAGGTGGGGTCTCGCTCTTGCTCAGGCGGGTCTGGAACTCCTGAGCTCAAACGATCCACCTGCCTCGGCCTCCCAGAGTGCTGGGATGACAGGCGTGAGCCACCGCGCCCGGCCAATATTCCCTAACGTTAATCGCACCACTGGATGAGCTTTGGCAAACGCAGAGTCGCACAACCACCTGCACGGCCGCAACGCAGCACAGCCCCCCACCGCAGAGACCCTGGGCCCAGCACCCCTCGGCCTGCTGTGTCACCGTAGCTCTGTCTCTTCTAGGGTTTCACAGAAAGGAAACCGCACGGTACGTGGTCTTTTGCGTCCGGCTTCATTCACGCAGAATAATGTTTCTGAGGTTCCTTCTGCGTGTGTCGGGAGTTCACTCTTTCCTTCACGGGATGCCAGAGTTTATCATTCGCCAGTCGATGGACACTTGGGTTTCTCCAGTTTGGTGACATTAACTGTAATGTTGCTACGAACACTTCAGCACAAGTCTTTGTGAGTACGTTTCATCTCTTTTGGGTAAATGCCGAGGAGCGGGACTGCGCGTTGTTCTACGTCCCATTTTCTAAACCTTGTTGCACGTCTGTTTTGGCCGGGCCTGATCCGCCCCCGAGGGCAGGGCCTCACCCGCGCTGCGCCTGCCATGACGGAGCCAGCACCGCTCCTCACCAACACACGTTGTTGGCAGCCACTTGCCCGCTGAGTGGATGAGCGCGGGCCGGGACCGTGGGTTCTGGTGGGGCCAATGGGGAGGTGACAGTGAGGCTGGGGGCGTCGAGGAGACGGTGTTGCTGGTGACTGTGGTCGTTTGCAAGGTGCTGGCCTCACACTGGCTGGGGACTATTTCCAGTCTCTCCCTCTGTGGCCACAACTGCCCAGCCCAGCCTGTCCCACCGCTGTCACACCCCACCAAGCCCCTGCCGCAGGAACGACCCTCCCTTCTCCCAAACGGGCAGGCTCCCCTGTCTGGGCTTCCTTCTCGTCCAGTTTGGATTTTGTGGCCCACAGTCACGGTCTCTCTCTCGCAAACACCGCAAGTCCTCAGATTTGTCTCCCGCCATGCCATCTTTCTGAGAACGCCAGCCTCGCCAACACCTGAGCCCCTGCTCATTGCTGAGAAAACCACCCGGGAAGACTGGTGCCACCAGGAATCTGCACTGGAACCTCTGCCTCGACCACGCCCCTGGGCCCCTCCAGGCTGCCAGCCGCCCCCTCTGGGGCACCAGACAGCTGCCTGGGCCCCCACAGGGCTCCCTGCCCTCCCAGACCCTTCCTCTCCAGCCCTCCACAGAAGCAACACCTCTGAAACGCAAACAGGAGCCTGGAATGTTCTGGCCTAGAATCTTTCGGTGGCTGCTTAGGAGAAGCGCCTTCCTTTCCAGCTCCTTGCCCCAGTCTGCAGAGCCCAGGTTCCAGTCACACTGCCCGGTTCTCAGGCCTCCAAAAGGCCAAGTTCCCTCCAGCCCTGGGCCTCTCTCAGGGTCAGGCCCCCTCCAAAGCCTAACTCACAGGGCGAATTCTGACTGGCTTTCTAGCCTCAGCTCCTGATCCCTCTTCCCCCTCCAGGCTGGCAGCTGCTAGGTGTTTTCTCCCTGGGGTTAAACCCTTACAGTGTGGGCTAGGGCCCTGAGGCAAGGGTGGCACCTACCAGAATTTAGCTGCCTGCCCTGCAGGCCCTGGCGAACGTGATTGCGGGTGGTAAAGGGGGAGGGGATGGGTGCAGAGCCTGCCCAGGGGAGAAAGAACTGCCTGCAGCCTGCAACCTGCCCTCCCGGTACCTCTGGCCGGAGACCAGCCAGGCCCAGAGGGACGTCGGCCGGTGGGAAGGGAAACCACCTGGATGTACGAGGCCTGGCCTGGCGGACCCTGGAGACTCCAGACACCCGCCTGGCTGCCCCCCACTCAGGCCTACAGTCACTGCCGGGGACTTTCCAGGGGGTTGAGCCGCTGACCAGGAGCCTCTGCCCGGGCAGCCAGGACACGGGACATTTCCTGCGTGGCCTCCCTCCTGCGGCCCCAGCTCCCAGCTCTGCTCCTTCCTCCCCCGCCCTGGGGGCTTTCCGCAAAGCCTGAGGTCTGCTATTTTTAGCTGAGGGAGAGGGACCAGTTCCTGGCCCCATTGCTGCCTCCAGCCTGGGTGAAACTGGGGCTGGGTTGGGCCGGGGGTGGGGAGAGGTTGCAGTCCAGTCCTGCAGCCCCTCCCTTCCCCCATTCCCCAGCCCAGGAGCACCTGGGGAGCTGAGGGGCCGCTGCAGGCCTGGGCTCCCAGCCTGGTGGGCAGGGGCACCCACCCTGGGGAGGTTGGGCCCAGGGCCTGGGTGGGCTGCCGCCCACTTCCTGCAGCCACGCCCCAGCACTTCAAAGGCCGCTGGCGGCTCTGTGGTCACTCTAGGCTCCCACACAGCTGGAGGGGCTGGGCAGGCACACGCACCCCTGGCTGCTACCCGCCTCCCCCTAGGGCAGCTTCAAAGCAGCAGGGGCGGGCAGTCCTGTGGTTAGCGCATCCCCAGGGCCAGGGTGGGAGACATGAAGGGGTCAGGAGGGCTCCTGGCAGGGCCCTCCTCTGTTCTTTCATCCTTCTCATCCCACTGCCTTCCTGGGTGGGCTCAGGCCAGAGGCCCAGACACTTTCCTACCCCCCCCATCCTGTCCTGAAGCAGGACCACCTTGAGGGGTATGCATGTGGGCCTGGGTGGCCTTGCCCTGGAGTTAGTCCAGGTTAGAGAAGCCACAGGAACCAAGGTGGGGGCACCTCTCCAGGACCTCTCAGGACAGGACAACCTCCCTTTCTTCCTCCTTCCACCCCCCACTCCAGCTGGAAGGAGGGGAGGGTGTTCGGGGGGAGGGGCCTTGAAGGAGGGCCTGCCCTGTGTCCCCCTGCCCCCACCCTGGCTGGGCTGTGGTGGGCTTGACCTGGTGCCAGCTCCCCAGGGACCAGGCTGGGTGGGGTGTGGGGAGCCGGATCCTAGGAGCAGCCGCCCCAGAGTCCGGCAGACGCTGAGAACAGAGAGTGCCTGGGAGGGGAGTTTTCAGGGTCCCTTGGGGTCAGCTCTGGGACAGTTGCCATTTTTAATCTGCACAAGTGATTTAGGAGCCGCTAGGGCTGTAACCCAGATCCGCTCAGAGCAGGCTGGGGAGGTGCAGGGCAGCGCGGCCCAAGAGCTGCCCCTCCCCCGGCCGTGTGCAGAGTGGGGCAGTGGGGACTGTGGATGCAGCCTCATCTTGTGGCACAGGCCAGAAACCTGGGTTCCTGGTGGCCCTGGCCCTCCAAGCTCTGTCTGCGGCCTTGCAGGGTCCCACCCGGCATTGTGGGTGGCTCAATGCGGCTGGCTCTCCACTCCCCCTCCGCTGCTCTTCCACTCTTGGTGCTGAGGCCCAGAGACTGGGCCTCTGGGCTGCAGGGCAAGGGGCCTCCCCTGGGGTCTTGAAGGAGCCCCATCCCTGACCTCGTAGAACAGACGCCTGGGCCTTGGCAGAAGCCAGCTTTCAGCCCACCCACCTGGCAGGTGGTAGCTGCTCCCCAGGAAGGAAGGCCTGGGTGCCAGGGTCCTGGCCTCAGGCCGCGGGGCCTCCTGGGCACTTCCAGCTCCGTGAGATTTCCACTCAGGACCATGACTCCAGCCTCCCTGCGCCCAGCCCCTGCCAACCCGACCTGGGCTTAGGCTGTCTCCCCCACTCCAGGTGCAGGGAGGGCTTGGCTGCAGCTCAGGCTGGAGGTCTGACCGCACATACGGCTTTCCCACTCCGCCCGGTGGCTGTCGGGTGTGGGTTTCGGGATCCCGGAAGGGGATGTGCAGTAACCTTCCCTCCCCACTGCAAACTGCAGTCCCCTCGGAGAGGAGCCCTGAGCCACAGTGCGGTGGGAGGGGGGTGAGCTGGTGCTGAGGCAGGGACCTAGGTCACCCCTCCTTTCTCCAAGGGCTGCCTTGTGGACCGCCCCTTGGTGACATCTGACCCTGCGGAACTTTTCGATGGTTCCACAATGTGGAGGAACCAGGAAGAGGACGCAACCTCTGTGTCCTCCAGGGGTCTTGGCGCCCTTCAAGGAGTCAGGAAGCACATCTGGAACCCTCCGAGCTCAGCCCTTCGCCAGCCCCATGACTGGTTTCCCGGGTCCACGCTGGCAAGGCGAAATGCAAAGGATCCATGAAGCGCCAGGACCGGCTCTCAAGCCAAGAGCCAAGGGACACCCATGATTTCCGTGCACCCCATCCCCCCCACCTTTCCCCTCCTGCCCAGCTTAACATCCCCTCCTCTCCGAGATCCAGGCCGTAGTTTCTCTCTGGTCATTACAGGCGGCTGGCGCCAGTGTCCCCCAGGTGAGGGGTCTCCAAGGGACAGGGAGCGAAAGCTGGACCGGATCGCCAGGCGGGGCGGAATGGCTTCTGGTGCTGGTCTGGTCGGTGGCCAGGATCAGTCAGAATTCATTAGATTTACACATGACACAGACAAATACTAAGCACACGGAGCGACAGAGACAAGCTCCTTCAAGGGACTCACCGGCTGGCACAACCTTTTGGAAATGCAATTTGGCAAACTCTCTTGGCCTTGAGAACACACTGCTTGACCGAGCAACGCAGTTGTAGAAATCTAGGGTGTAGGAAAAGTGCCTAGAGGCGAGGGTCCTTGGACAAGGTGTGCGCTGCAGCCATGTTTGCAGACGCAGGAGGTCTAGAACACATGTGTCCACCAGCGGAAGGATACGCTGGGCATCAGTACACCGCCCCGGAGGAATGTGCTGCCACCCGCCAGGGCAGGCAGCGGTGCTCCCGACAGACGCACCCTGGAGAAAGGCAAGCGCCGGAGTGACCTGTACACTGCATCGGTGGCTGTGAAAGCAAATGACAGAATGGCCCCTAGATAAGACTGTGTGTGCTTGGAAGGCAGACAGAGAAGGGCGTGAAAAGACACAGTCCAGGTTAGTGACTCTGGATACCTAGGAGGGCCAAGGAAAGGACGGTTAACATTTTTTACATCCTTGTTTCACTGGTTGCAGTGAGAATGTTGCGCTTTTATTAGCAATGACAATAATTAAACACTCACATTTTATCAAAGCCTGGGTGTTGCAAGGATAAGACCTCTGAAGGTCTTCTAAGCCAGGGGTGAGGTTGGCCCCAGAACATACGATGACCCTTCAAATTCTGCAGAAATCGTGCAAACTGCACCCTGCCCGGGAAGGGTGGTGAGTCCCAGGGAATTCAGATCACATCAGGGCTGCAGGGCTCTTGATTCCTACGACTTTACCCTGACATGGGGAGCAATGTGGCTGTCCCCCGCTTGCCACCTGTCAGAGCACGAGGTAGGGGTCAAGGATTCTGGAGTGACCTTGACCCATTCCCACAGGGGAGGGGAAGTAGGTCTGGGGCAGGAGCCACCTGTAGGCTTGGGGGGCCCAGAGGCTTAAGCAGCGGTGTCGGGCACGGACAGTGACTTCTCCCCAGATCCTCGTGGGGCTCTGGCCCTTCCCACCCTCCTTTCCACATACACACAGCATGGTCACCCAAAGGGTGTGTCCTGTGTGGTCACAGGCTTCCAGTGTGGTTGAAGACTCAGAACGGAACAATTTATGGCATCTTCTCTCCTGGGATAGGTGTTGGGGGGAAGGGCTGCTCAGAAGTGTCCTTCATCCTGGGCAGGAGACAGAGACAGAGACAGGCCCCGCAGGGAGCCAGGAAGGAGCAGGCTCCCTCACAAACCACGCCCCCCCAACCCCACTGTCCTTGCGGGCACTGGGTAATTAATTCTCTGTGACTCCAGATGTTCTGCAGCTGTCCTGGCCACGTCCGCCCCTTCTTCTGACCTTGCATCCGCCAGGAAGCATCCCCTCCTGTCCTTGGGCTCCAAGCCACCCCCACCTTCCCTGTACCCCATTTCCTGAGCAGAGGCGTTTGTGCAGACTCAGCTCCCCCTCCTGCCAGGACGGCTTCAGCTTTCCTGAGGCCCGGGCAGTGCTCCCTGAGTGTGGGGCCGCTGGGTTGGTTTATGCCCAGCTCGATGCCCTCTGCCAGGGGTTCTAATCCTGGCTCCTGCCCCTCCAGCCTCTGGGACTGGTTTTCTCTCTCTCCTTTTCTTTCTTCTCCAAGGTTGGCTCTGCAGGCTCCCAAAGCATAAATCAAGGGCCTCCAGGGAGGCCAGCTCCTCTGTGGGGGAGGGTGACAGCCCAGTGGGGTAGAGTTCTCAAGACCAGCAGGCCCTGTGGGGGTGGGGTGCATGCTCAGATGTCTGCCTGGAGGGCACAGGGGGCTCAGGGGGGGTGCCTCCACAAATGGGTAAGAGGGACACAGACCCACCCCCTGCCCTGCTGTGGATACTTCCCTGAACAGATGGGGGCAGGGGCACAAGAGGTCACTACCGATGCAGCTGGTCCGGGCTGGGGGGCTCTCTTGGAGAGGGGCAGCCCCCTTCCTGTCACATGCTTTCCTGTCTCAACGGAGCTGGTGGTTCTGGGGCACTCGGGTGGGCTCCCCTGGGCTGCTGGGGTCAGGGGCCAGGACACAGGATAAGGCCTGGAACCCCTGGGGGCCAGTGGCTCCAGCCTCTTGACCTCTGCCCCTGGGAGTCCAAATGTGATCTCTGGCTCTCCTCCTCCTCCTCTGAGCTTCTAGCTTTTTGTTTTTTTGAGTTCAGGGCAGGTGGGCCTGGTTGAAGAAAAGCCTCCATTTCCAAAAAAGTTTCAAAGTCTCAGAGTAGATCAAGGTGGGAGACTGCCCCCGGGAGGAGCCGAGTAGGATCTTCTCCTGAGGAATCAGAACAAAATGTGGCAGGTCCAGCATCCTGTGTGCACAGTCCTCCAGCACGCCCGCTGCCGCATCTGCAGGGTCCGAACCCGGGAAGGGAGCCTTCAAGGCACCCTCCCCCACCACTGCCTGGACCTGGGCTAAGGAGGCAGGACCCCCAATCAGGTCTTCTCTGCTGTGTTGCCAGGGGTCACTCTTGTGGTCTCACACAAATGAGCCTGGAGCCCATGGGCCCCCCACACCTAGGAGAGGTAGCATCTTGAGTCTATGAAAGAGGTTCCCGGGAGAGTCAATGTCCCCACCCTCCTCCAAGGTTTCCATCTCCACCCTTGATCACATGGCCTCCTTTCCCCACCGGGCCAGGGGTGGACATTTCAGGAGGAGGGGAACCACCAATTCCTGCGGGAAGCTCTGCCCATCCCTGGCCCCAGGTATGGCACCCATGGGCTGGCTCCTGGGGCAGAGCTCCTGCTGCCGCCCAGCACCTAGTGCAGACAGAAGGGTGGGGACCTTGACCAGGAGCACCGGTGGGCCCTGAGACACACCCCCTTGGTCCTCAGAACCTGACCAATAAGCAGAGGAGCCCGATCTGGGATAAAAGCTAGATAATCAGGAAAATCTGGATCTCAGCTAGCTGTGTGTGTGTGTGTGTGTGTGTGTGTTCACATGTGCTGGGGGTAGGATTGCCAGATTTAGCAAAACCACAACAAACCTAAAAACAGGATATCCAATTAAATTTGAATTGCAGATAAACGATTTTTAAATATAAGTATATTCCATTCAATATTTGGAACACACTTATACTTGAACAGTAATTGCTGCTGTGCCATTCACCTGTAGTCCCAGCTATTTGGGAGGATCATTTGAGCCCAGGAGTTCAAGACCAGCATGGGCAACAGCAAGAGCCTCTCTTAAAAAAAAAAAAAAAAAAAAAGAAGTTATTTGTTGTTTATCTGGAATTCAAATTTCACTGGGTATTCCAGATTTTATCTGGAAACTGGGGATGAGTGGAATACCTCGCACCCTCAATCACTCACTCTGCCAGTTGATCCCTGTCCTTCTGTCCCCAGCCTCTGAAGACAGCAGCAGCAGGTTCTCAGAGCTGGCGGCGGCTGTTTGGGCCAGGCAGTGTCCAACCCAGGCACAGAGCAGGACATCAGAGGGGTGGCTGGGGCTCCGGACTCCCCTTCCCCCAAAAGGCTAAGGTCTCTCAGGCAGGCCTGGCTCCTGGGCTTGGAGGCTTCGGCTGGGCTTGCCGGAGTCCCTGGTTTTAGCGGTTTTGTTTCAGGTCTGGGGAACTGTTCAGTGGGGAACCCTGAGCCCCCGCCTTTCCCTGGGGCTCCCCCTGGTGGCCCACAACCAGCCCCTTCCCTCTCAGGTGGGCTGACCCTTCCCAGCGCAGGAGAAAAAGGGGAACCCACCAGAGCCCTCCGGAAAAGAGGAAGGTACAGCTTGTGGGGTGGGGGTGGGGGGCTCAACCAAGGACCGAAAAAGAGGAACCTCAGCCAGGCAAGACCCACCTGAAGAAGGTCATTGCTGCTGCCGGCAGCCAGTGAAAAGAGGATGCAGAACGGGGGGGGGGGGGGGGGTTCTAGCCCACAGTCACCCCTTTCCTGAGAAGGAGGTGGTCGGGGCAGGGTGAGCAGCCCTGGTCCTGACCCTGCCTTTGGCGAGGCCGCGTACTCACGGCAGCTTTCTTCCCAGTGAGACCCCCGCGTCCGCCAGGCGGAGGTCAAGGCTGCCCCTTTCTGCCGGTCGGGTTGTTCATCTCCAGTTTGGGGAAGCGGCTAAGGTGTGGGTGGGGGCCGGTGGCCCGCGGAGGGTGCGGCCGCTGCGTGTCCCAGGGCGTCTGGTGCGGGGGCGGGGCAGGACAGAACTTGAGGCCCACCATCCCGGGAGCCCTTTGTGCGCTCATCACCCTAGTGTCGCCTCTGCCCCAGCAACAGTGACTCACAAAGCCTCCCCTCGGCCCTGGAAGGCCCGGGTCACAAAGGCCTTCAGGGCCTCGCCTGGAGTAGGCATGCCCCAAGACAGCCCTGCGCGGCGCTCGCCCCTGCAGCCGCCCGCCGGGCCGGGCCTGGGCTGTTCCGCGCGAACCCGGCCCGGCCACTGGCTTTCGCGCTAGCGCGGAGCGGCCCGTAGCCTCGGCGTCCATGTGTGTCATCTGCTTCGTGAAGGCGCTGGTGCACGTGTTTAAGATCTACCTGACCGCCAACTACAGCTACAACTTTCGCAGCTGGCCGGTGGACTTCCGCTGGGATGACGTGTGCGCCGCCGGCGGGGGTGGCAGCGGCCACCGAGCGCTGACGTGCGCCGCGGCCGTTGCGGGCGTCTGGCTCCTGCGTGACGCGGCGCTGGGCGGGGACGCGCCGGGGCGGCTGCCACGCGGGGCACGCAGCCAGGCGCGGTGCCTCCTGCAGCAGATCCGCGAGCTGCCGGGCCAGCTCGCCAGCTACACGCTGGCGCACTCGCTGGGCCGCTGGCTCGTGTACCCCGGCTCCATGTTCCTGATGACGCGCGCGCTGCTGCCGCTGCTGCACCAGGGCCAGGAGCGCCTCGTGGAGCGCTACCGCGGCCGTCGCGCCAAGCTGGTGGCCTGCGACGGCAATGAGATCGACACCATGTTCATGGATCGGCGCCAACAACCCGGCAGCCAGGGTCGTGGACTGCGCCTCGTTATCTGCTGCGAGGGCAATGCTGGCTTCTACGAGATGGGCTGTCTGTCGGCGCCGCTCGAGGCCGGCTACTCGGTGCTGGGGTGGAACCACCCAGGCTTCGGCGGCAGCACGGGCGCGCCCTTCCCTCAGCACGACGCCAACGCCATGGACGTGGTGGTTAAGTACGCGCTACACCGCCTGCACTTCTCGCCGGCGCAGGTGGTGGTCTACGGCTGGTCCATCGGCGGCTTCACGGCCACCTGGGCCGCCATGACCTACCCAGAGCTGGGTGCGCTGGTGCTCGACGCCACCTTCGACGACCTCGTGCCACTGGCACTTAAGGTCATGCCCCACAGTTGGAAAGGGCTGGTGGTGCGCACCGTGCGCGAGCACTTCAACCTCAATGTCGCTGAGCAGCTGTGCCGCTACCCGGGGCCAGTGCTGCTGCTCCGGCGAACGCAGGACGACGTGGTCAGCACCTCGGGCCACCTGCCCCGGCTGCCCTCCGGCGACGTGGAGGGCAACCGCGGCAACGAGCTGCTGCTTCGTCTGCTGCAGCATCGCTACCCAGTCGTGATGGCACGCGAGGGCCAGGCCATCGTGACCCGCTGGCTGCGCGCTGGCAGCCTGGCGCAGGAGGCTGCCTTCTACCGGCGCTACCGCGTGGACGACGAGTGGTGCCTGGCGCTGCTGCGCTCCTACCGAGCGCACTGCAAGGAGGAACTGGAGGACGAAGAGGCCTGGGGGCCGCATGGGCCCGCCTTCCCCTGGCTTGTGGGCCGGGGCCTGAGCCCCAGACGGCGCCGACAGCTTGCGCTGTTTCTAGCACGGAAGCACCTCAAGAACGTGGAAGTGACTCACTGCAGCCCGCTAGAGCCTGAGGACTTCCAGTTGCCCTGGGAGCTGTAGCCCACGAGCCAGTGGTGGTCTGCACGCTCGCACACCTTCCAGGCTTCTGCTGGTTCGCCTTCCCACAGCCCCAGCCAGTAAAGCTAGCCCTGCCAGGGGATCCTGACCTGGTGTCTTTGGGGGGATGGGCAGTACATGGGGACCTGGTGCCCTCCTTCACCGGGCATTCTGCCCTTTCCTCTGTTCTTCCCTGCTCCCTGCCTCTTTCATCTTCCTCCCAAAATGCTTCTGGACATTTGCACCCAGCTCCTAAAGGGAATGCAAACATTAACCTGACCCAGTTTATGGCAGTGCTGTGATGGGTGCCTTGATCACCACAAGAGGCTGATGGGAGCAGGGGCTGTGGGGCCATGGGGAAGAACTCTTCACCTGGCCTGGGTTCCAGGACGGCTTCTGGGAAGATGACACCCACTGAGTGTTGAAGGGTTGCCCCTAGCTGTGAAAGGAAGACATTGGCATTGTAGGGATACAAGGCAGGTCTTAGTACCTAGACATTCCCAGAGTGTAATGCTGCTAATCCGTAGCGTTTTCTCCCCACCCCCACACTTCTGGCTTCTACAGGAGGGGATTCACAGAGGGACTACAGACTCAGAGTAACAGGCACAGTGGCACGTGGGGCTACAGACACCTGCACTGACCCTAATTACTGGGTGTCTCCTGGAGCCAGGCCTGGGTTGGGTTTTGCTCCCGACTCAGGGATGCAACATAGAAGGAGAGACAAGGCCTCTGCTCACCGTCTATAATGTCACTTCTTTATATTCTGCCCTGAACTGCATGAAGCAGGGACTGTTGGCTATCCCTATTGTCCCTGGCCCCTGGACAGGCCAGGCTAGGTTAGACAAGAATCTCTGTAAAAGGTGGCAGGTGGGAAGACATGTTATTGGGAGCACCAGAGCAGGATAAGGCCATGATGGTGAAGGCCCTAGGACCATGCAAGAATACCAAGAAGACACCTGTGGGAGGAGGTGGGCTAGGTGAAGGGAGGGGCAGTGGTTGGAGCTTCCATGCCTAGAGCGTCAGTGCCTGCAGAGTGGCCTGGCTGGAAAGGGGAAGTGCAGTCCAGAGGGATCAGATCCTAAAGGGTTTGAATACCATTTAAGGATATCCTTCCAGGGGCAGGTAGAAGACAAAGAAGGGAAATTGTGGGACTTGTTTCAGTGGGGCCAGCTGCCTGGTGGTTACACACCTCTCCTTTGAAGTCAGGCAGACTCTTGTTTCAGAGTCTCCTGGTAGCCCTTCATCCGGCTGAGTGACCTTGGGCGAGTCACTTTGACCTCAGTTTCCTCATCTGTGAAATGGGGAGGGCTCCAGTACTTGCTCTGTGGTTGCTGTGAAAAGGAGGTGAGAGGACAGCGGGGCGACACAGGGCCGGGCCGCAGGCGAGGGCTTCCCTGCAGTGTCCACGCCCGTGCGAACTCCGCGGGCCGAGACTCGCTGGACTAGGGGAATTCAGAGACCGAGACGCCTCCAGCCAGGTCCGAGCAATCCAGAGGGCAGCGGCGCCTGCAGGGCAAGCAGACGAATCCCGGTCTCGTCTTTTTCTGCGTAACCCCCATACAATAAAGTCTCCATAAAAAGAACTAAAAAAGAAAAAAAAAAAAAAAAAAAGACTTCCGGGGGGGAAGGTGACCCCCAGAATCCGGTGGTCAGGACTTGAAGGGATCTCCTAGGGTCTGAGTCTGACCCGCAGAGGGGCGCGAGCCGTGGCGCTCGTAGGCATCAGCATACGTCCCCGACGGTCCCCCGGGGCTCAGCCCTGGCTTTCCGCAGCACCATGTTGCACGGTCCTCCCACTTCCCAGTTCCCCGCGCACCGCTGCTCTGACCGTTCTACCTGTGCGTCTCGCTGGTGGAGCCAACCGCAGTACGGATTGTCTCCGAACTCAGCCTCCGTTTCTTGCTTCGCCCGCAGCTTCGGCCTATCAGGTTGAACCGGATAAACCGGGACGGGGCCAAGCCACGCTCTCATTGGACGCCGCTTGTGGGGGGCGGGAGGAAGGCGGACCAAGCGCCCAAGCGGAAGTGAGCTGTCGCGTCGCTGATTACGTAAGGCCGCGTCGCCCGAGGAGGTTCCGCTGGCTTGTGTGTACGCGGCGAGCGACTCCGGGCGCGGCCTGTTTGTCTTCTACAGCTCGGGCAACCGCGGCCCAGACGTCAGCTGCGGCCCGGCCGCCGCCTGAACATGGACTCCGCCGGCCAAGGTACCTGCCGGCCCGGCGCCTCCGCCGCAGATGGGCCCGGGCCTCCCCGCGCCCCGCTCCTCCCTGGGATCGCCTGTGCGACTCTGGGTCCCCACAGCTTCTGCCCGCCCGCCTCGCGACCCCTCTTCAGCTCCCGGGCCCGTCACCTCGAAGCTCTCAGGTCGTGGTGTGCGTCTTCCGCCCCCGGCTCGGACTGCCTCCTGGCCCCTCCAGCTGCCCTCCCTGTCTCCCCTGGGACCGCTCTGAGGTCCGCTTCCCTGGCGCTCTCCCTTGTTCCCAGAGTTTGTGTTTCCTCACTCCAGGCAGGTCTCCTTATGCCACTCATTCCCCGCCCGGCCCGTGCACTGCCGCCTTCCGTCTCTGCGAAGGGGCCTCGGGGACACTCCTGTGTGGTGGCCCTGGACCCGGGCCGAGGTGTTGAGGGCGGCTCCGGGGAAGACAAGGGGAGGTGGAACCGTCCTCCCGTACTGCGCAGCGCCCCTTGGGTGGTAACTCTGCTAGGAGCCCAGGCTACCTCGGGGTTGCCTCGCGGGGAGAGGGGTGGAGTGAGGCTGGGGCACACCCAGCGTCCCACGCCAGTTTCCAGAACAGACACCCCAGACCAGCATGAGGTGGCACGTGGAGCAGGCCCAGGAGGTTAAAATCTTGAGAAGATAATACAAGTCTGTCTTCCAGTTGGGGGCTCTAGAGAGGGGATGCTAAATTTCTACGTTGTCATAACCACACTGGATAAGTCCAGGAAGTTTTCCTAATGTTTGGCTTGCATCCACATATTAATTATCAGAATTCCTGGGTTCTGGTACATTCTGAAGGTTTTTATACTTTTAATGGCTGTTTACAAAATATTTGAACATCAAACGCCCCCAGGTCTGTTAAATTCAGGAGGCTTTTCACTGTTTAGTTTGCATCTCTAATTAAGCATCACAAGAACTAGATTCTGGTCATAAGAATGACAGAAAACACTCACTGAGCACTTGCTGTGTGCTGGACACCATTGTAAGCCTGTTTCTCAAATGATCTTTTACTATTTTCCGAATAACCCTTTGAGATTGGTCTTTCTATTACCCCCATTTTTCAGGTAGTATACATTTTTTTTTTTCCCCACCTAGGGCGCCAGCCCCATGCTTACTTTCTGTAGTAACTTTGGTAAGACTGTCCTGGCCTCTCCAGTCTCATCCATAAATCAGAATGTGAGTGGCTCCGACCTGCAGGGCTGTGGTGAGGTTGGTATCTCGCAGAGTGGTTGTGAGGTGCCTGGCACGTTCTTGGTTAAGTGTCCAGTTTCTATCTTGAGGGTGATTTCCGGGGGATCCAATTTTAGCTTCATCAGCAGAAACTGTCCAAAAGCCTTCTGTTTCAGAAATAGAAAAGAAAAATAGAGATTTTAAGGCACTTGCTGAACTTGAGTAGGTTGAACACAGTGGATACAAATGATGAAATAGAATCATGTAGGTTGGTCTCAGATAAAAATCAGAATCAGTTGATAAAAAGTGGGTATAGTTCATTTAGTAAACATCTGTTGAACACCAAGAAATTGTGCAGCTCCAGCTGTGTGGGACACGGGAAGGGAATGGGATGCAGCCGGCTGCTTCTGAACAGAACGTCCTTGTTTTAAGTGCAGGCTATTTTTAGTAGACTCTTTAGGATTTATACAGTTGACTAACATATCTGTAATTAAAGACACTTTCCCTTCTCTCCAATCTTTATGCCTTTTAACTTACCTTTAAACATGTTAGATCAGTGTGCTTGTTGCTTTTATTAAAAACACATCAGACACCATACTAAGCTTGTTTCTTTACAAACTGCTTGTCAAGAAGGAAGATGTTTTCAATACTAATTGCATAAGAGTACTGAACAATGGTCATGTGTCTGGAGGTGGAGAGAACTGAAGTCAACCATTTTTCCTTACATGATGTCTTGTAGACTGTTAGTGTGGACAGGAAGATGCATTTTACATGAAGAAAAAATAGTGACTGCAGGAATTGGAATCTGATCTGGGTATAGCTGAGGTGCACGGACCTCTCCACATGCTGGTAGTGTCCTGGCTGAGGGATGAGGGTCAAGGATGTGATTAACGGGGGTTTTTGTTTTGCTGACTCCCTGCAGGGATTGGTGACTAGCACATGCTCCTTGTACATAATTTTAGCATGTGCCTTGGCAGATGAGTTGGGTGGAAAGTGATCCTTATTGTGTTTAAGCCATGCTAAGTTCCTTTTCTATAAAAACTGGAAGATCTGTTAGGTTGGACTGTTGTCTTTACAGTACTGGTTCCTGCTTCACTAGAGAAACAGGGAAACCAGAGTTAGGGTTTGGGTGCCTTGAGCCGGCATTTCTCGTACTGGTATTAGATTTGCTGCTCATGTGGCCTGAGGTCTGGCTGCTCTCATGCTAACGCCCAGACTGTCTTCACAGACCTTTCAGAGAAGAGGTTTTAGTCTCCAGAGTGTCCCTCCCACCGTTACTTTCCCCCTGGTGGAGACCTCTACCCCATTTAACTCCTAGGAACTTACTTGACACTTGCCTGCCTCATTTTGTCTCTGACAGACATCAACCTGAATTCTCCTAACAAAGGTCTGCTGTCTGACTCCATGACTGATGTCCCTGTAGACACAGGTGTGGCTGCCCGGACTCTGGCTGTCGAGGGCCTAACGGAGGCTGAGGAGGAGGAGCTCAGGGCTGAGCTCACCAAGGTGCTGTGGCTTGACTGTCTGTCCTGGGGCGGCCGTGAGTCAAGGCTCTCTTGGGCTAGTGAGGGCCACTGCTCTGGAAGAGTAGCTCTCACCCTGCCCTGTGTTCCCACTGATTACAGGGCTCTCTTTGCATGTGCCCAGCTCCGTGTGTTGGACTCAGAGCCACCTGACAGTGGAGACAGGGCCTGATTTCTTCCTCCCACCTCTGCCTAGACCTCAGGTGCTGCGTGAGGAGAGTGTGCACACAGGGGTGGCCTCCCTTAGCATGCTATCTGCCGGGAGTTTCTGTGTTGGAATCAGTACTTGACAGTCATTCTTAAGACCCCATGAATCTCTCTGCCCTGGATCTTAATTTTTCTTCTAAAATTACTTCCTTTGTGAAAAGTGCTTTTCACCCTGTAATACGGAGTTTAATAGTGACTCACTTCAGATCCTGAAATCTAGGGAAATGAACTTTGTAGAGTTTGGAACACTGCTCATTGCAAGCCTTTGCTCTGTTTTAAGAAGCAAGGCCTTTATTTTATTTTATTTTATTTTAACGAGATGGGGTTTTGCACTGTCATCCAGGCTGGAGTGCAGTTGCACTATGTAGCCCCCTGCAGCTTTAAATTCCTGATGCTCCTGCCTCAGCCTCCTGAAGTAGCTGGGACTGCAGGCACATGCCACCACACCTGGCTGATTTTTCTTATTTCTTCTAGAGGCAAGGTCTCATTTTGTTGTCCAGGCTGGTCTCAAACTCCTGGCCTCCCAAAGTGCTGAAATTACAGGCATAAGCCACTGCACCTGGCCAAATTTTTATTTTATTTATTTATTTAAAAAATTTTTAGGCCAGGTGCAGTGGCTCACGCTTGTAATTCTAGCACTTTGAGAGGCCAGGGTAGGAGGATTGCTTGAGGCCAGGAGTCCAAGACCAGCCTGAGCAAGGGCAAGACCCTGTCTGTACAAAAAATGGAAAATTTAGCCGAGCATTGTGGTGCCTGCCTGTAGTCCCAGCTACTCAGGAGGCTGAGGCAGGAGGATCACTTGAGCCCAGGAGTTTGAGCTTGCTGTGAGCTATGATGACACCACTGCACTCTAGCCCAGGCAATGGAGTGAGACCCTGTCTAAAAAAAAAAAAAAAAAAATTTAATTAATGAATATTTTTTTAGAGACAGGATCTCGCTGTGTGGCCTAGGCTGGAGTGCAAATGGTGTGTTCACAGATCACTGCGACCTGGAATTCCTGTCCGTAATCAATCCTCCTGCCTCCCAGGGCTTTGTTATCGGGCATCTTTCTGTTTCCCAATTCAAACTGCCTTAAGCACAAAAGGGAATTTACTTTTTGGCTTGTTTTTACATAGTTCATTGCAGCATGTATAAGGATGTTAGTCACTTCCTGTGATGGTGATGGTTCATCATGTCAACTGCATGCTTTGCAGGTGGAAGAGGAAATCGTCACTCTGCGCCAGGTGCTGGCAGCCAAGGAGAGGCACTGCGGGGAGCTCAAAAGGAGGCTGGGCCTCTCCGCGCTGGGGGGTCTGAAGCAGAATCTGTCCAGGAGCTGGCATGACGTGCAGGTCTCCAACGCGTAGGTACCTGCCCCACCGTGGGGCTGCCCTGCTGGCTGGAGAAGATGTTCAGCAGGGGTGTGCCTCTGCCCAGGGGTAGAGAGTGTTCGTGTTTAGGGGCAGGGTGCCTTACACGGGCAGGGTCCAGTGAGCCTGTCTGGAAGCAGCCATCGGGAGGCCCCAGGTCTTCAACCTGGGGACCGTAATGTTGTTGATTCAAAGAGCTTGGAGTCCATGTGTGTTTTAGAAAGGTGAGTGGCTAGTTGTCCTGGCAGAAATGGACAGGAAGGATATATTTCAGGGTCCAGTTTGAGAGAGCACTAATTAGGCCCTTAATGAGAATGGCTTTTCTGTGGTCTCCGTAACTATGTCTGCTGACCCAGACTATACCATGTGGCCCCATAACCCCAGGACCTCTGACCCAGATGTCACTCAGCTCTCTGAATTTGGGAAGCACTGCTTTCTGACTTGGACTTGTCTATGTGGCTTCTCTGAAACCTACGAGGGGTGGAATGTTTCCCAGAAGCCATGTCCCCACAGAAAGATTCAGTTGCATTTCATGTATCTCACCTATGAAATGCCCATGTTTTTGTCCTAGGACACTGTAGGTTTTAAACCCCAAAGAAGGTTGTGGCCTGTGGGCTGTGCCCGCCCAACTCCCCACAGCAGCGGTGCTCCCCAAGAGCCTTCAAGTGGAAAACAAGGGCTCCTTTCATGTGACAAGAAAGGGAACGGGCAGTTCTGGCCCGCTGACACCCCGGCCTCCCCAGGCCTGCACAGGGTGTGGCCGAGGCAGTGGGCCCTGCTCACAGGCACACCAGAGAGACGGAGTGGCTGCCAGCCGGCCCTTCTCTGTCTTCCCTGGAATCTCACCGCAGTCTGAAGCCTGGGTCGCAATAGCTCTTCTAAATAATTCACCACAGACTTTCTGTTTTTAGCTACGTGAAAACTTCTGAGAAACTTGGAGAGTGGAATGAGAAAGTGACCCAGTCGGACCTGTGAGTGCCGTCAGCACCTCCCTGCTCTTCTCCGCCTCTGGCTCTCCTTAGGGGCAGGGGGCTGTGCACGCGAGGCACAAACCGTGTTTTGGTGTTTTGGTGTTGGCTGGGTATTTCTTCTCACTATGACTTTTCTCCTCTCAAGTATAAATGAAACTATTCTTTCAACTCTTGTGGAACAGGTACAGTAGCCGAAAGAGATTCACTCAGCAGCCAGACCACACTTAAGTCCCTTCTGCCTGACGCGTGTCCCTTAGATGGGAGACCTGGCTGGGCTCAGGCTGCACCTCTGACTAGCAGACGGCTCTCGACAGTGAACAAAGTGGAGGGCACCACCTGGCCTGATTGTGTCAGTGGTGAATTTTTGTTGGGTTGGGTTTTTTTTGTCTTCGTGCGCCTGCATACTTGGCTCCAGCTGTCAGGTTCTCAGAGCTTCACTCCTACTTTAGGGGTGGTTTTGAGAGGAGGGTGTGGAGTAGGTTGTGCTGTTGGGAACTGAAGTCCTCGTGGTCTGGGAGGCACTGCATTGCCCTCACACGGAGTGTCAGCAGAGTGGACGTAATGTGTGGATAGCTGTGTGTGTGCCAGAGGTGTGCCGCAGAGTGACCCCTGGTGTTGTGAGACCCTTGAAGTAGATAGTAGCCCTTCATTTATCTGTGCTCCAGTCTGATTACAACCTCTTTGAACTGAGCAGGGGAATATTTAAAAATGGCCTCTGTGGGACTTTTCCATTTCTTGTTTAGAAGGAAGTGCTGTCACGGTTGCCACAGAACACGAGCAGAGAGGAAGTGGTTGCTGCCGGGCTTGTCTCAAAGGTGCCTGGGGGCCAGGTCGGCTCGCTGCGTGCATGGAGCGTCACGGTCCAGTGTCACCGTGGGAGGCAGGTGCCAGGAAGCTCTGGTGGTCCGTGAGCATTGGCAGCCAGCTGTGCCCTAGGTATTCTAGGAGCGCTGGTGGGCTGCATTGTGTCTCTAGGGCTGCACTCGAACATTGCTGGGGAGGAAGCGTTTCTTGGGTTGAGACGGTGACTGTCGTCTGTGCAGTTTGGGCCCCAGGCGGACACGTAGTGCAGGCTCCATCTGAAAACAGTCTTGGGAGACTTGAGTGCTATTCTCCAAAACCACTGAGGTCAAGCTGCTGGGATACTGTTTCCAATAATAGTTCTTCAAAGAGCTTTGGACACTGAGACTTCTGGCCCCTCTGAGAGAAACCTGGTGGCTCAGCGTGGACATTGGTAGCTGCTGCTCCACCTGGCAGAGGCTGTTCCCGAGTGTCACCCCTGACTCTGTCGGTGGAAGAGTTGTCACATTGGTGTTTCCAGAGCTGGAGGCATTTCTGCAGTGACAGGCCAGGAAGAGGGCAGCACAGCTTAGGGGACAGGGTGGCTAAGAATGTTGGCCATGCCATGCTCTCAGCCTGGTTGGCGCCCCTCTAGTCAGGCTTCAGGAGGGGGCTGTGGGCGAGGCTCCGCTGCCCGGTGCGTTTGCAGGGAAGGGGGTGAGAGCAGCTTGCAGACTTTGCTGACCACGTGTTTGCAGGTTCTTTTCAGCCAGTAGCCCCTGGAGGACTGGAATGAGAACGTGGCCTGGTAGGTGATGTGAGCGTCCACACCTCTGGTGCTTGGCCCTCGTAAAGCCGTGCTGCACCTAAATAGTTGTGATGCTGCCAACACTCTCTTCTCTCGGCTAAGCACTTCTGTATCTGAGCAGAAATGCGGAAATGAGTCATGAAACAATCACCTCATTGGAGTCTTTTTTTATAGGTAGATCTCGCTAGAAACCCTAGTGCTAAGAGTGGGCACCATATACTTCTGCAGTTGCTAGCTGGTTCATTTTGAGCTCTTTTGGTTGCAGGTGACAGAAAGCACAGTTAAAGGTGTGTCAGCTGAACAGGGAGGAGGGAGTCCTCACCTGGCAGAGAAGCCCTGTCCCAGCTTTATAGTCCCACAGCACTGTGGCCCAGTATGGCCTTGCTGGACCAGTGGCTGTGGCCAGGGAGCTGGTGTCCTCTGGCCGCCTCTGGCTAGGCCTGGATCACTTGCCCACCCCAGGTGGTGCTGGGGTGGCCCCCAAAGGCAGACGCAGGAGAAGGGGAGGAGGAGGAGCACCCGCCAGATGCTCCATGCTGGCTGACGGGCACACTCGCTGGCAGCGGGGGGAGAGTGCAGTCTGTCCAGGGTCCTGCCCCAAAAGGTCAGATTAACTCCCAAAGGGGAGCTGGCTGGGTTGGCACAGCCTGGCACTCTCCAGTACAGCTGGGCCCAGTTATCTGGGTGTAGATGCTGGCTCTGACCCCAGCCCCGTCCCCTGAGCTTAGCCTCCCCACCTGTGTCGTGGGGTGGTATTGGCCACGGCCTCCCCGTTCACCAAGGAGAGTGTGTGTGTGTGAGGTTCTCGCGTGTTGGGCGGGGCCCTGCTGCAGGGAGAGAAGGGCCAGCGAGGTGCCGATGGTGGCCTCGGGCCGTGCAGGTGGTGCCCATTGCTTCCAGGGGCCTCCCCGGCTTGGAGGTTCCTGTTTCTGAAGGAGACTCACTGTGACCCTCCATTGCCACACCCGAGAAATGCTGGGGGCTGTGGTGTGATGCAAGTGTAGTTCCTGGCTGCTGGTGTCGGTGCTCTCCGCCCTGCCCGAGTCACCTTCCGGGCCGTCCCAGGGCAGCACCTGGTACAGGTGCTTGTTACTCTTCTGACTCTACCTCCCCACCTCCACCCTTTGGGCACCAACAGCGATTCTATGAGGATTTTTCTCTAAATCCTCTGCTTTACACCATTTTAGTTCAACAGACCACAGAATGCTAACATGGTTTTATGTATTTGTTATTCCAGGAAAAATGGAGGTTGAAGATGTGTTCTGAATTTGCATTTTTAGAACAATGTTGCAGGTCATTAGTTATCTTTTCCCTGGTGTTTTATTTTAAAACAATGGTTGTAGGTGCAGATAATCTTCGTAATTTCATTTTGAGAGGCAAGTGTATGGTCTGGCCAGGCCCTAGGTCGCCTCAGCAGGCAGTGCACAGCCGCAGCCTCGCACGCCGCCGGGATGGGCTGGGAGCCTCCTGCGGGGAGGGGGAGGGCCTGTTGCTGATGCCTGCTGCATCCTGGTGACACTCACACTGGGGACGAGAGCCTGCATCTGCTCCAGAGGCCTGTCGTCTCCAACTGCTGCTCCCTCGGGGTTTGCCAGGCTTGCCGGCTCTTAAGGTTGGCCCTGGTGGCGCTGAGACAGCCTCAGAAGCCCGTCTCCGCTTGGCCTCTGGCTCCCTGGCTTTGTTCAGTGAGGAGCCGTGGCCAGGTGGCTTTGGGTTTGGGTTCTGTTTATGGGTTTTGTTGTGTTAGAGGCTGCCATGTCTTTTGGGGGCAGCTGGACAAGGGCAGCAGCTTCAGGCGTTGACTCTCGCGGTGGGCCCAAGAGTGTCCCTGTGCCGCTGTGTCCTTGCTCACATTGAGGTTACAGAGCTGTCTCGTGTGATGCGCCCATGTGTGGGTGACACTGGAGGGCGGGAGGGCACCGATGTGGTAGTCTTCCCTGTGGCCAGGACCAGACCACGGGCTGCACATCCGTGCTGCGAAGCTCGTCCCCGAGTGGGTGTGGTTGAGCTTGCGTTTTCTCCCCTCCGGGGACTGTCGTCTGTGAGAAGAGGGGAGGGAGCTCTTTGAGCCTGCGCTGGCCTGGGCAGGGAGCTGACAGGAGGACTCCTGGCTTCTCCTCTGGCTTCTCCTGCTCTGGCACTGCCTGCCCGGATCCAGGGCCTCAGTGGCCCGTCTGCTCTGGGGCAGGCAGGTTGGTGCCTTTCAAGCAGTCAGATGCTGAGAGGAGGCAGGAGAGTGGGCCGAGTTTCAGGTGAGGTGGAGGCGAGGTTGACCAGTAAGACAGAGAACAGGAAGTGTCCGCAGGACTGGGAGGTGGTGACTCCATGCACTGCTGAGAGTCGGTGGGTGTGTCTGCAGCGCCGGCCACTCCTGCTGCCACTGCAGCTTCCCCAGGGCCAAGGAGCCCTGGGCCGAGTGCCCTGCACAGCCCCCAGCAGGTCTCACTCCCAGTGGCCTCCCCCCGGCCTGCCCCTGGGGGGCTCTCCTGTGCTTTGGTTCCTGGCCGTGGCCGTGGCCGGCCCTTGCTGTTGGATGGTTGGTTGAACTGGTGTGTCTCCTTCCAGCTACAAGAAGACTCAGGAAACTCTCTCACAGGCAGGACAGAAGACTTCGGCTGCCCTGTCCACGGTGGGCTCTGCCATCAGCAGGAAGCTCGGAGACATGAGGTGAGACACCCCCGGCCCGGCCTCACTGCCCTGGTCAGGGACAGCGAGGTGTGACACGCTGGAGGTGCTGCAGGAAGCCTGCCTAGGCCTGGGGCTGTGGCCTTGCCAGCCTGGGACAGTCTGCACATGGAGCCTTGTTTGGGGGGGTCATCTGCCTCCCGCTGGCTGCCTTTCTGCCATTTCAGTATTCCTCGGGGACGGGCAGTCGTTAGTGCCGTTGGGCAGCTTGGGGGTGGCAGGAGTCTGCTGCTTGCAGCTCCAGTGAGAGACAGGGACTCTGACCTGGGGTTCAGGGTGGGCTGTCAGTCTGGGCAGGTCACCAGCCCCTCTAGGCCAGGTGCTCAGCAGGGCATTTCCTCAGGGGTGTTTGCCTGCCCCAGGTGTCTGAGAGTGCAGCCCAGCTCCGAGTGTGATTTCCCAGAGGCTGGTAGAACCTTCTGGCCATCAGAGGTGCTGCAGAGCAGGACAGAGGCCAAGAAGTGAGTGGAGAGCCAGGCACTTCGCGGCCACACATAGCAGCTCCCACCCAGCCTGATGGGCCAAGCACATTTGCCCGGCAGTCCCTGTCCTGGGCTCTCCGGTCACACCACAGATCTCTGACACACAGCAGGTGATGGGGGGACTGGGCCCTGGAGCCAGAAGCCTTGGTGCGAAGCCTGGCCGTGCTGCCTCCTGGCCGTGTCTCAGGCAAGGCCTCCCTCACAGGGTGTGAGGGCCAGGTGACAACCATAGTGTGGATTGTCACCATCACCAGCAGCATCCTGGCTCCAGCCCCCACACTCAAAACCAGTCCCCTCATTTTCAGACCTTAGGGAGTGCCTCCCTGTAGCCCCCGCCCCATCCCGACAAAGGCAGTTTCTGGGCTTTGGCCTCTCATAGTCGAGAATCTTCTGGTGGTGCCCCGAGGACCCGGTGTGCTGGGCGCCATGTGGCCCTTCCCCTCTTCCCTTCTCGTGGCTCTGCAGGACTCGGTGATGGGTGTGTCTCTCCCCTGGGCTGACCCCTCTGTGCCTGCTTCGGGCCAAGCCTGTCCCACTGCCTGGCTTGGGGTGGGCTGATGGGGCCTCAGGCTGGGGGGCTCTGTTGCCCTGACCACTGAGCCGCAGGGGAGGACACAGACATCCACACTGGGGACCCACCCAGCCATGCAGAGGGGACAGCTTCTGCCTGGGAGTTGTGCTCACCTTTTATTTTTGTTTGAGGTGTAATTTACCCCCACCCTACAACCTTTATTTTGAGAAGGGTCAAACCTTCGGAGAAGCTGCACGGTCAGTACACCTTGTGTGTTTCTTCTGTGCATCCTCACACCTGGGGCTGCAGCCATGCTCCCCCCGGTAGCTGTGGCTGGGGGAGTCCTTTGTGGGTTACTCTATAAATGCAGGCCCTGTCCTCCACCGCTGAGCTTGGGCCCAGGAGGAGGCCGTGCCCCCCAGCTGCAGCTGAGCTCAGCCTTAAAGGCTCTGAGCTGGCAGCCAGGGTCTGCCATGATCCCCCCCAGGCTGTGTGGGAGTTCACCCTGGGGCACCTCCTGTGGCCACCTGCTCTGCATGGCAGTGAGTGCAGTGACAGTCCCTGACCACACGCGGTGGGGCCTTGCTCCCAGGGACAGCCGCAGAGTGAGCACCAGGGTGAGGAGGGACCGCACTAGGCTGTTGCCTGTTTCCTCCTGAAAACGCCTGTCTTGCCACAGAGCAGTTGTACCACAGAGCATTTTAAGGAAGCAACAGGTATCTGCTGTGCCTACATTGTGCCCTGCTAGGAGTGTGTTCACCTTTGGAGTTACTGGTTTTAAGTATCTTCACTCCCTTTTGAGTGCAGAGCGTCCTGGGTGGAAATCAGGTGGGCGTGCGGAGCCCTTGGCGCTGACGGGAGGGACTGGGCAGGAACCGGCCTGGCCCTTTTGATCCAGGTGCTTTTTTCTTTTTGTAAATGAGAAGGTGTCGCTCTCTCGCCCAGGCTGGAGTGGCACGACCCTAGCACTGCAGCCTCGAACTCTTGGGCGCAAGGGATCCTCCCACCTTGGCCTCCCGAGTAGCAGGGACTGCAGGTGTGAGCCACCACGCCTGGCTCCAGGCAGTTCTTTCTGTGGCCTCTTCTTCTCCGGAAGCACAGGGGGCACAGTCCCATTTCGCTGTCTGCTCCTCCTCCTTGGACAAAGCGTGCAGCCCCAACTCTCTCCTCAGAGACCTGGGAGACCCCATGTCATGTGGCCCCAGGGCCGTGGCTGGCAGTGAGGGGGTTCTGGTCTCAATGACATCAGGACAGCTGTGTCTGAGTGCCTGGCCCCAGGGTGCGGTGTGTGGTGTTTGCACAGGTGCTCTGGCATGCAGGTGCTCTCTGCAGTTGGCAGGTCGTGTCCGTGTTGCCGAGGGGAGGTCGGCATGTCTGCTGGCGTGTCTGAGCCTAGGGCCCTGCTGGTGGTGTTTGCAGGGGTGGAGTGAACTCTGGCACCGCAGGCCTTGGTGTCTGCCCATGGTCTCGCAGGTGGTCACAGGTGGTTTCTGAGTTTGAGGCCCGTTAACGTCCTGGCTGAGAGTTCGCTGCTTGTTAAAAATGAAAGTCGGGTTCGGGGAGGTTCCGGGTTGGATGAGCCCAGGGGGCCCCCCCTAATCCTTGGGTGCAGGTCCTTTAGGACAGTTGCCCAGACAACGCATGTGTCTGTGATGGCCCGTCATGGGTCACCTGGACCGTGAGGCCCCTGCTGTGTCTGCGGGCCTACGCGATGGGAAGAGGGAGCTGGATTCAGATCAGAGCGCGGTTTGCCCCAGGGTCGGGTCACCCTCAGCTCTGTGACCTTATACCAGGGCACCTGCCTCCTCTGGACCTCAGGCTGCTCCTCTCTCCCCTAGGGCAGCAGGTCCCACTTGTGGCAGTGAGGGGGTGTGGCCACCTCAGGCACCGTGAGTGAGCCTGCCGGTCCTCGGTAGCTCCCTCTGTGGCGTGGGCCACCCGCACGGTGGAGGAGTGGCTGCCTGTGTCCTCTGTGCCTGCAGCCACCCTCGGGCACAGCAGTTTCCAGGCTGGCGTCTGCTGTCCACGGACAGGGCTCAGCGCAGAAGTGCTTCCCCCGCAAGTGTTCAGGCCCCTCGTGGAGCTTGTGCTCCCGTTCAACTGAAGTGCTTTGGGGAACACAGGCCCCTGACGCCAACCATTGGCCGAGCCTGCCGGACTCGCTGCAGTGCCCCTCAAACCTCTGCGCTGCTCCGAGGGGCACTTGTGTTCCGGGTGCTGGCTTTGGCCCTCTCTGGGGCCTCTCCCCTCTGACCTCCGCACGGGCTATGGGAGCTGGGGCTGCTCACACAGGGACCGTGCCAGGAGGCAGAGCTGTGGGCTGTGCAGTTGCCCTTTGAGCGCTCGTGGGAGTCTCTCGTGGAGTCAGGACGTGGGGGATTGGAGCCAGGGCTGCTCTCCTGGACGGCGTGAGGACTGCAGTGGCCGCCCAGGGCGTGAGCAAAGCGGCCTGGGGCTCCCCGCGGACGGTCGTGGGCGGGCGCTGGCCTCCCTTGCTTAACGCTGCTTTTCTTCTCTCCTGCTGCCGCCTTCTAGGGCCCACCCGTTCTCACACTCCTTTAGGTAAGACTGAGCCTGGCCGCGGCTGCGGAAGGCTGTCCCTGAGTCAGGGCAGGGCGGACGCTGGCGGGGCCCTGTGGGGGCTGTGCGGGCGGAGGGGGGTGCGTGGCCGTGAAACTGGCGCCGCAGGGAACGAAGCCTTGGCTTCTCTGTGCTCAGCCAGCGCGTGATGGATGCAGAGACCCCCCCCCCCCCCCAGTGCTTCACACCTGGGCACGTGCAGGCCACCTGCCCGGCTCAGCCCGTGGCCGACCAGCCTCGTGCAGCATGGGCCTCTCGGCGTCCGCACTTGAGCTTATTCCTAAGAAGCAGCGTTCTGACTTGGAAGGGCTGTGCTGCCCCCCTCACTGCTGTTGTCTCGTACGCTAGTCCGTGTCCTTGTTTTCCTGAGAAGCACACCTGTGCCCCCGGGTGAGCTTCGTCTCATTTTTTACCCGAGAACCTTAGGTCTTTCTCCCAAGCCTGCTCTTCTCATTAGAGCTCCGAGGTCCAGAGCCGAATCCAGAACAATCTGATTTCAGATATTTTTACTTGACTTGGTTGTTTCTCTTTTAGTAAAAGGTCATTTGACTTGCTGTGAAGTCAAGTAAGGGCATCCGAAGGCCGTGGGCACCACGTATTTGTGAAAGCCCGGGCCTAGGTCTCCTCACAGTCCCCTCTGCAAGGCTCCTGCCCCCAGTGCCACACTGCCGGTGGCTGTGGACACTCTCCGAGGACTGGGGGAGAGGAGCCCGGGGACGGTTTTCCTTCTGGGGCGCTGCGTGGGGGAGCAGGCAGTTTGCTCCCGCTGTGCTGGAGCAGCGGGCCCGCGGGGCTGGGTTTACACGCTGACACGCCTGCCGATCTCACCCCCCGTGTTAACTCTCGCTTCCTCCTCTGCTCCCGCCATGCTTCCGAGCAGCAGCTACTCCATCCGCCACTCGATAAGTATGCCGGCCATGAGGTAACGTACGCCTGCCCCCCGCGGCGCCGGAGCTGGGGTGTCTCTGGGTGGGGGTTGGGCGGCTCCTGCTGGTCACACCTTTCCATTCCTGTGTCCCACCCATCGGCTGAGAGTTGGGAAAGATCCCAGAGGCTGACGAGGGGGAGTGGGTGGGGGTGAGACTCTTATCCTGTGGCCTCCAGAGGAGACCCTTCTGCCAAACCGGGCCCTGTCCTGAATGTTCCGAGTCCTGGCGGCCTGCAGGGTGAGGCCGGGGGGCGGGTATGGGGGCTCCCACGTGGGCACTGGCACCTGCTGTCACTGAGGGGGTGGGGGGTTGAGTGTCTCAGAGCCTTTGTGGAAACCCCGGAGCTGTGGTCTGTTGTTCCCGTGCCTGCTGTGTCAGGCGTGGCCGACTCTCAGGGGAGCCCTGTTGTGGAGACTGGTTGGGTGTCGTCAAGGCCGCGGGGCAGGAAGGGGCTCTGGCTGTGTAAGAGGGACTGAGAGACGGGGCTGGGCCACCGTCTCCTCCTCCGCCTCTTCCCCACCCTGCTGTCCCAGCATTGTCCTTGGTTTTCCTTGCGCTTGACTTTTCTGAGACGTGTGTGAGGAACTCTAGGACTTTTCATAACCGAGGTACAGAAGAGCCAAGGGTGTGCACTTAGGGTGCACCAAAGGTGTGCTGGGGTCCCACCCACTGCAGTCAGGGGGCTTGCAGTCCCCCGTGTGACATCCGGGCCTGCCCCTATGGTTGGTGGGCATGGCTGACCCCACTCTGACCTGGGGAGCCTCTTTAGTGACCCTGGCTGGACCCTCTTGCCAGGGGCCCCCCTGTTTCTGCATTGAGATCACGGGATGCTGTTAGGGAGCCCGGCGGCCCCAGCCCTGACCCTTCAGGTCTCGGGGGGCGGCACAACAGTCTGCTTTCTACACCAGCGTGTCCTCTCTCTCTCTAAAGGAACTCGGCAACTTTCAAGTCGTTTGAAGACCGAGTCGGGACCATAAAGGTAATTGTACCTGGACTGTCTGATTCTCTCGATGGGGTGTGTGACGCGTCACTCACGTCAGCTTATCATCAGTGATCGAATCACTGTAGAGAGGCTCACATGCAGTTGTAGGAAGTATTAGGTTGGTGTAAAAGTAATAGCAGTTTCGGACCATGAATTTTATATCATTATAACTAGGCTCAAACACATCTTTATTAATCAAAATAGGAACCCTTACAATCAACACATTTTTGCCAGCAAGAAATAAGTTTGTTTGTTCCTGTAGTGTAAAAATCCGTGCTCCGGGATTCCACAAACTCTTGGAAAGCGTATTCTGCATCCTGCTGGTTGTGGAAGCATTTTCCCTGCAAAAAGTTGTTGAGATGCTTGAAGAAGTGAAGTGGCAGTCGGTTGACCGGAGATCAGGTGAATATGGCGGATGAGGCAAAACTTTGTAGCCCAAATCGTTCAACTTTTGAAGCGTTGGTTGTGCGACGTGGTCGGGCGTGGAGAAGAATCGGGCCCTTTCTGTTGACCCGCCGGCTGCAGGTGTTGCAGTTTTTGGAGCATCTCATCGATTTGCTGAGCACACTTCCCAGATGTCATGGTTTCGCCGGATTCAGAAAGCTGTAGTGGATCAAACCGGCGGCAGACCACCACACAGTGACCACAGCCTTTTTTTGGTGCAAGTTTGTCTTTGGGAAGTGCTTTGGGGTTGCTTCCTGGTCCAGCCTCTGAGCTGGTCGTTGCTGGTTGTCACATAAAATCCAGTTTCCGTGGCATATCATAATTCAATTGGGAAATGGTTCGTTTTTGTTGCAAGCAATAAGAGAAGAGACTTCAAAATGATGATTTTTTTGATTTTCAGTCAGCTCATGAGGCACCCGCTTATCAAGCTTTTCCACCTCTCCAGTTTGCTTCAAATGTTGAACGACTGTAGAATGGTGGATGTTGAGTCGTTTGGCAACTTCTCATGTAGTTGTAAGAGGATCAGCTTGATGATTGCTCTCAATTGGTCGTTGTCAACTTCCGATGGCCGCCACTGGCTCCTCGTCTTCAAGGCTCTCAACTCCTTTGCGAGACTTCTTGAACCGCGGCTGCACTGTGTGTTCGTTAGCAGTTCCTGGGCCAAATGCGTTGTTGACGTTGTGAATTGTCTCTGCTGCTTTGCGACCCATTTTGAACTTGAATAAGAAAATCGCTCAGATTTGCTTTTTGTCTAACATCATTTCCATAGTCTAAAATACATATAAAATAAACAGCAAGTAAATAAGTCATTAGCAAAAAAAACATAAAGTGAGAAATGCATATTAAAATGATGTAGAACATAACCACGTTTATTTAAGAACGTATTCCAGTACATTCTTACTAACACTGCGATTGCTTTTACACCAACCTTAATGATGCAGAGGGGTCCCTTGTGCCTTTTACGCAGCTTCCCCCAGTGACAGCGTTTTGCAAAACCGTAGTGCAGCCTCACAACCAGGGCACCTACACCGACAGTCAGGACACAGAACTTCCCTCCGCCAAGATCCCTTGTGGCGCCTTCGTAGCCACTGCCCTGCCCCCGGCGGCCCCTAATCTCCTCTCCATTTCTATAATTATGTCATTTCAAGAATGTCCCATAAATGGAGCCCTACAATATGCAGCCTTTGGGCTTCTCTCCGTTCAGCATAATTCTCTGGAGCCCTGTCCAGGCTGCTGCCTGTCGGCGATTTGTCACTCTCCGTGGCTGAGCGGTGTTCACGTTACATGAACCCAGGTGGGGAACTGAGCGTGGACCCAGGACCTGCCAGGTGCCGTGTGCTCTCTCAGGCTTTTCTTTCTTGATCGTTTCCCTCCCATAGTCTAAGGTTGTGGGTGACAGAGAGAACAGCGCTGACAACCTCCCTTCCGCAACGGGGAATGGCGACCAGCCCCTGTCGGATCCCGCGCCTTTCTAAGCCTGCAGCAGCTTCGCCCAGCCACAGAACACGTGCGAGCACACCCTCCTCCTCCTCCTCACGGCCGGGATCTGCGCTGCGCAGCGGAGCGCCCGTCCGCTGAGTGGACAGAGCCGGCTGGAGGACGGTCGTGCCGTCCACGCGGAGATGTGGCTGCTGCGCTCGCATGGCTCAGAGAACACGGTCTTGTACACAGATGTTTCACACTAAAGTTTGCAGACGAAACAGAGCGCTGTGCCGTCCTTCCTGGGGTGCAGGATCTGGAGGGGAGTCAGCCAGGCCCGGGCTCCCTTGGGCCTCTCGTTAGCTCATCAGAATGTCGAGGGTTGAAGAGTCATTTCTGTGAGATAAGTGGCATTTTCTGACCCCCTCCTCCTTCCCTGACTCACGGAAGGAACACCGTCACCCAGAAGCCCTGCCTGATCGAAATTTTTTATCTCAAAATGCCGAATGGGGAGACTGATTACCACAGCAGCTGCCTGATTGTTACACTAATGATCTAGCTTTTACAAAAGCAAATTCATTATTTTTTAAATGCAGTGGACGTTTCAAAATTAAAAGTAGGCAAACAACTTTAGCCTCATAGTTAGAGAATTTTATTTCTTTGGACTGAAGCTGAAATACAAGCCTTACATTGCCTTATGCTTTGTTTATGGTTTTTTTATATATAAAAATGGGGGTCCTTTAATGGGTTGTGAGCACTGTGCAGAATTTTATGTCCAGCGCACGTGGCAGCCCGGCTGCCCAGTTGGTGTATTGCATTTCACTAGCACGCTGCATCCCCGGCCACAAAACCTGCGTCTCTCCAGGACTGCGGCCGTCCCCACTGGCTCCCCACTCTGCCCTAAAGGCGCCCGGGCCCCTGGGGATGGGAGGGGAGACAGTGGGAAGAGCCTCTGTCCTCAGGAGAGATGTGCCCCCAGCACAGTGCCACCTTGGCGGGGCGGCCCACTGGTCCCTGACTCCGGCCTGCCTGTTTACTGCACGTAGGATCAGTGAAACACAGAACTGACCCACAGGTCAGGTCAGGGTGGGTGTTGGGATCAGCCAGGACTCCGCTCTCACTTTTTCTCAAGAGCTACAAAGATCTCTTTCCAGTTTTTAAATTGTCACGCCCCAGCCTCCCATCAGGGCCCTGTGTGTCAGGAGGTGTGGTCTGGAGGGGCAGTTCTGTGCCTTAGTGGCTGCTAGCCGGGCCCTGAGGCCTGGCCTGCTCTGCACTCCCCAGAGGGGACGGGATGCTGGGCTCCAGGTGTCCTCTGGTAACCAAGTATCCCAGGCCATCTCAGACACTCCACACACGAGCCGGTGCAGGGCCCAGGGAAGACAGCTGCTCGGCGTGGTGGGGCGCAGTGAGAAGGCAGCCTGCGGGGGCGGGAAGTGATGTATCTTCTTAAAGCGAGTAATGGGCAACCTGTCAATAAACCATTCCTTTGGGGGAAAACCCACCTCAGCTTGTGTGGTGTGTCTTTCAGGACTGTGACACAAGAGTGGCAAATAAACCAACACAGGTCCCTGGCACAGTGAGTCCGTACCCTTGGGCGAGGCAGGAAACAATCCCAAATACAAATTGCAAATCTTCAATGCTGCAAATATAAACGGAGTGAACTGTGAGAATGTAACGGTGACAAACCTGTGGGGTCAGACCCGACATCTCTGAGGAGAAGCCCACCAGGTCACAGGGTGGGCTGGGCACTCTAGAGGCTTGCCAGACAGCCAGGGCCGGCCCCCACTGAAGGGGCTTCCCTGCCCCTGCACGCATTTAGCTGCAATTACAATTGAGCTCTTGTAGTGTAGAGCCCTGGGCGTTGGGAAGGCCCCGTATTGTCCCTCTTGTGCAGGTGGAGAGCTAGGCTGGGTCACACCCGGGCGCAGGGAGCCCACTGGGTGGAAGTGGGCATTGGGAAGAAGAGGATCCCACTCCTAGGGCCAGCACCTGATGGCTTTCAAAGTGGCTCTGTCACCCCGTGCTCACAGTGGCCCTCTGAACGCATCTCATTCTACAGATGAGGGGACCGTGGGAAGCAGGGTGGGTACCTGAAGCCCCTCAAGTGCTGAACAAACAAGGCAAGTTTGGAGTAGTTGGCCCAAGTCAGATTAGCAAAGATGGCACAGGTGGAATGGAGGAACGGCCCTCGCACAGGGCAGGCTCCCCCAGACGGCAGTGTCCCGTCAGCTTCTGCGGGGCAGGATGCAGTCTCTCTGCCTGCTGAGAGCTGCCCCGAGGTGTGGGGGAGTGGGCATGTGACTGGGGGCCCAGGGTGATGTGAGGACTCCTCTGTTAAGTGTACAAAAGCTCAGAAACCTCACCCCCCCCATGATGGCTCAGTTATTGCTACTTATTCGTCTTCCCAGTGTTTCTTCAATGGAGGAGCACGCAAATACGAATATTCAGTTCCTTAACCTTTCTTACCCAAAGATGGCATAGGCTGGGCACAATGGCTTACACCTGTAGTCCCAACACTTAGGTCCAAGACCAGCCTGGGCAACACAGCAAGACCTCTGTCTCCAAAAAAAAAAAAAAAGGATGGCATACAACGTTCTGCGCTCTGGGTTGCTCACCACATCGTAAGACCCTTGAGGGAGAAGCTCCATTTTGCACCACTCCCGGTGCTTTTGCACCTGTCCATTCCTGCTATCACGGGAGTTCCCTCTGGGAAGCTGCTTTAGCGGGAGCATCGGACCTCCTTTGGTGGTCAGAGGTAGTGGGGATCGCCCCGGAGGAAACAGCAAGGGAAGTTAAGTGACCGGGAATTGTATGAATGTGTGCCCCGATAGGACGGTGAACTGGTCCCAACAAAGGGCAAAAGCACCATCGCCACCTGCAGTCAGTATTTACTCTGCTTTATGTTGGTTTATGGGAACTGTGTTTATGGGCTCTGTGTGGTCTTTATTAAACAAATATTGGAAATGTCCTCTGGGTAAGAGTCTGCTGGGCTTTGTGGGGTACAAGGGTGAGTTCAGTGTGGACCCAGCCCTTGAGGACTCTGTGATTCCTTTGTTGGAGAAGGCGAGGTGTTCCCCTAAGTACCGTGGCTTGTGGTGGCTGAGGCGTGAAGAGCTTTGAACGAAGGTATCAGTATCTGCCTCATCTGATTAAAGGGCTTAAAGTGTATAGAGCACTTAACACAGGCTCTGATGTGGGACGTCAGTGTGAGACTCCAAACTGTAACCACTGTTGACATTTGACAGCTATCTTCCTGTCTCATTTCCTCTGAACAGGTTGGCTTGTTTTATTATAAACTTATTTGTAATGCACCTTTTACAGACACGTGTCTTGCTCATTTTAATTTCAGGAGCTATCACAAACATTTTTGTTGCTCTTGTGTAGCCTCTGTACACATTTTAAATAACTGTAACATTCCATTTGAGTGTACTTGCTTGTATGTTTGGGCAGGTTTCCATTTTTCACTATCATAAATAACACCATTATGAACATCTTAGGGCATATACCTTTTTCTGTATTTAGGAACATTTTATCGGGAAGAATATCCTTGATGTGGAACTACAGGTCCCAGAGGGACTCACCTAAGGCCTGATTCATTCATTCTTGCAGCTCCCAACACAAGCTGAACACGGCTTCAATCTGAAATTGGTACTAGGTCTATCTTGTTCTCTCAGTCCTCCAATTCTGACCTGAAATCTTTCACTCTCTTGAATCAAGAGGCAGGGATATCAATCTGGCCTTTCTGCTTCTTGGTTTCATAAGTCTTTTCTTGCTGCCTGTTTGATGTCGCAGTTAATGACTGCTAGGAAGCTCTCAGCCACTCACTCACAGGCCCTGAGCCTGGAACAAGCCTGGCAGTTCAAGACTGGCATGATGACAGTGAGCTACAAGATGGTGGCAGAGGAAGGTGGGGCCAGAGCGTGTTGGAAAGGAGTTTGCATTTCACTCAGTGTGCCCTGGGAAGCCTTGGATGTCACTTGGTTTGTTTTAAGATGATTCCAGTAAATGCAAAATGCTCAACGGGCAAGAGTGGAAGTGAGGAGGCAGGAGCAGTGGCTGCAGGGGGCTGTCTGGGTGGCTTCTAGGATTAAAAGTGGCACGTCTCCGCCCAGCCAACACAGAGTAGGCACTCAGTACCGGGTGACAGGTGCTCTGCGGTCAGGTCTATGCAAACCTACTCCCAAAGTCTGAGGAAGTTGAGAGGCCAGAGAAAGAGGCTGACTTACCCAGTGTCTCAGACAGAAACATTTAATTGGGACTTACAAACAGAAGCCACATCTTGGGTGGTGGCGAAGGGAGACGAGTTGGTGGATCCCCGCACCATTACCCCCAGACCCAGGGCTTCCAGACCAGCGGTCCCTAACCTTTTTGCACCAGGGACGGGTTTCATGGAAGAGTTTTTCCTCCGACGGGGCGGAAGGGGAGCCAATGTGGAGAGGCTGTAAATACAGATGAAGCTTCCCTTGCTCGCCCGCTGCTCACCTCCTGCTGTGCGGCCCCGTTCCCAAGTTTCCTGGAAGACAATTTTTCCAGGGACAAAGGGTGGAGGGGCGGGCGGCGGAGCTCTGCGGCCCTGTCCCTTACGGGCCCGGGGCTGGGGACTGCAGACCACAGGGAAGGAATGGGCGGGACCACTGAAGTTGGCCCCGCAAGGCAAAGGCAATGCTACGAGAATCGGCCGGATTTGCGTACAGCAGGAAACGCGGGAATCTGCAGGGGTTCGGGCACTGGCGCCGGGCGAGGGGCGGCGGGCCGCCTGTCCTGCTCCCCCCGCCATTCTCTGGGGTGGATCTGGAGGTGGCTGGGCTCCGGCGTGGAAGGAGGTGCCACATCGGCGCTCCGGGGACGAGCGAGTGCCGGCCCCGCGACCGTGGCGGGGCGGCGCCGTCGGGCTCCGCCACCTCCCACCGGCGCCCACTCCGCGTCTCTGACGGGAACCATCGCGCTGAGGAAGCTCCGCTGTACGGCGAGCCCCCTCCCGCCCCTTCCTCGCGGCTTGCCGCGGCACCGGCCGGCCCACGGGCCACTGGAACCACCCGGCTGGCCCCGGAACTGGGGTCCCGCCCCACCCCTGCCGGGCGGCGGGAACTTCCGGCTCGGCCGCCGCGAGCTCCGCCCACCGCTCCGGAGCTTCCGCCCCCGGCCGTCATCGGGGCTCCGCCCCGCATGGGCGGAGCCTCTCCCGGACTGTCACCTTGAGCCCCACCCCTCGTGGGTGGAGCCTCCGCCGGGCGCCCCTGAGCCTCTGCCCCGGCCGGCCGTCGGGCTCCGCCCCCGAATGGCGGGGCCTCCGCACGCCGCTCTGGGCGCACGCGCCGCCAGTCGCGGCCGCGGCTCCGACCCGCCAGGGCCCACGTCTTTCCGGGGGCGCGCGCGCCGGTGCGGGTGCGTGCTCGAGCGTGCGTGAGCGTGCGCGTCCCCGCCACCTCTGCCGGTGCTGCTCCCGCGCCCTCTGCCGCCGCCGCTGCCGCCGCCGCCGCCGCCCCGGGAACCCAGGCTGAGGAGCGCCTCGGCCGCTGCCCAGCAGCGCGGCGGAGCGGGGAGCGGGAGCGGAGCCGCGGAGCCGGCGGGCGGGCGGCCGGGCGGGCAGGTGAGTTCGCGCGGGCGGGACCACGTCAGGCCGGGGCGGGGGCGCGGGGCCGGCGCGCCGGAGCCGGAAATGGCGGCGACCCTCGGGCCGGGCTGCGGGCCGCCGGCGGCTGCGACGCGGGGCCTGGGCTGCGCTCGGGGCGAGGCGGCCGCGGGGGCCGGGCCTGGCGTCGCCGGCGGACGGCGGCCCGGGCCCGCCGAGGAGCGCTCACCTGCCGGCTCCGCGGAGCCGGGTCTGTGCGGCCGCCGGCCCCGGGGCTTCCCCGGCCCCCGCCCGCCCACCGCGGCGCCCCTCCGGCCCGCGGCCCGGCCGAGGGTCCGCGTCGTCCGCCCGTGGGAGGCTCGAGGAAGCCGGAACCGCCGGTTTAAGGGAGCCGGACGGTGTAGTCCCCGGGTCACTGTATACATGGCTTGGAGAATTGAAGATTGTCCTTTAGCGCTCTGTAAATGAGTCTGCTAGATGTTGTAAATTCCGAAAAGCATTTGATTTGTTTAAAACAAACCTTTCATCCGCTGTATAAAAACATTATTTTAAGAAGCGCTTTGTATCGCACTCTTACGGAGAGCGTATTAGGAACTCATCCGTTCGGGTTCTAACTTGGTGTTAAGTGGTGGGATTAAGGACTCCTTTTTCATGTCCCTAAGAGATGATTTCTCAGAATTCATTCCGTTGTGTCATACAGGAAAAGGAAGTAAGAAGTCCAGCTTTAGTTTTGTTTTCAGGTTTAGGCTTGCTGGGGAAGATTTGGATTGTTGCTTGTTGGTGGTTCGGAGCCTGCTAGGTGCTGGGTTTGAATTGTTAGACACTTTGTTTAGAAAAACCTATTTTAATGATAAAAACAGTGACATTGCTCCATCTATTGTCACGGTTGCCTGAAGGCAAAACCATACCCAGAGCTTCTAAGATTTTATGTGCATTTATTTGTTCTCTCTTTTTGAAAAGTATCACGCTGAGTTTCAGGAATATATAATCTGTCAAACACGGTGAAATTGGAAGCCTCTATTTAAGGGCTTGGGGGAAGTTTCCAATCCACGGTTCTCCCTTCACTGCGGAGTGTTGTAGGACCGGTGGTGGCTGGGGGCTCCAGGTGGCTTCTGGCCAAGTGAAGGGCTCTGGGAGCCGCCGCTGGCTGGCTGACTTTGTGGCCTCTCGGTGGAAACCCTTGGTGAGGGGGGATGGCCTGCAGGGTCTCAGTCCCCCCACCCCTCTGTGACCGCTGGCCCCCCGACTCATCCTGCACCTGCCACAGCAGGCTCCTTTCTGGTCCGTGAACAAACTCGTGTGCTCTGTCCTCAGGCCTGCCTGCAAGGCTCACTTCTCACCCTCGTAGCTCTCTGAGGCATTCCCTGACTACCCTACTTATTTCAACTCTCTGCTTCCTTATTTCCTCTCTCTCTTCTCTGCTTAATTTTCCCACGGCACGTAATTCTTCTAACGTCCTATTAATGCATTTATGATACTTAATATTTTGCTGTGAGGTGAGGTCCGTGGGGAAACTGCTTTGTGCAAAGAGCAGTGCTGGCACTTGGTATGTGCCCAGTAAATATTTGTTGAATGAAGGAAAATGAGCCCAGCCACAGCTGTGCAGTGTGATGGCCTCGTCACCTGGAAGTGCTTGTGGGTGAGTACTGATCGCACAGAGGTACAGGCTTCCTGGGAGTTGTGGGATGAGTAACATTTGTCCTTGGGACAGAGTCACCAACTCCCACCTGTCCACTGAGGAAAGACGGCCGGGTACCAGGTGGATTGGGGGCTGCTTGGTACCTTCTTGTAAATCTTTTTGCAATTTTGAATCTATAATTATTTAAAAATTAAAAAGTTTTTAAAAGTCAAATCTGCCACTGGTAAGAATGCTTTTAGAAATTTTGTCTTTGATCACCAGAAAAAACCCCCATGCTAGTCCTTACATTCTGTTGTGACATTTGGTAAGTAGAGTGGGGTGGGATCGTGTGCCTGGCTCTTAATTGAGAAGAACTTCTGAGATGAGCCTTCCTGATGCCCTCAGCCCAAGGCCCATCGGCCCTGATGCTGTATCCGAGCCCAGCAGGGCCTGCTTTGTGACTCAAGGCTCTGGAGTCCTTTCCAGAACCTTCACCTCATGTCCACATTAACTCAGAGTGAGTGGGTTTTCTTGAGCTCCTGGAGATGATTCTTGTAACATGGTTCAGAGAGTAAACAGGTGCTGCACATTCCTAAGCCATTTCTGTATTCTCGAGTCCCCCTCACTTGCAGAGGGTGGACATTGGTGGGCTCAGTTGTAGGACTATCCTGGGCACCAGTACCTTGCACAACATCTCACTGTTAATAATTGTCAGACCTGGAACTTGAACTCAAGCCTTCTTTACCAGGTTTCTTCTGATTATTCATTGACCACTTACCTGACATTACCATGAAGAATCCTAGAATAAGCTGCTGATGGTGTAGCTCTAGAGCCCAGATGTGAGGTGCTCACATTGGTGCCTGAGGTATAGTAGGTGGTCAGTGGGTGTTTGTTGAATGAATAACTAAAGTGCAGTGGGGCCGAAGGTCATGATAAGGTAGAATTTTATCTAAGGTGGGAGTTCGCTTCTGAAGTTGGGGAGTAAGGTGAAGGGGGGTGGTATACAGGGTTTGGAGTGTGTGGTGCTGTGGGCAAACCATACCAGCAAATGAGAGCAGCCAGTTTTTCTCCCGTAAGGAGACAGACTCCTGGTCTTCAGGAGACAGATTAGAATACGTCTGTACAGAAGTGAGACGTGACGACTGGTCCTGCACAGGAGAGACCCTGACTCTCAGTGGTGGCCCTCGTGCATCTCAGGTGTCCCACGCTGGGCAGTTCACACTGTCCTCCTCCTAAAGCGAGTTCATGATCGTATTCTGATTGGAGCATTCTTGGGCTGCAGGTTGCTGGGATGTGTCCAGGGAGTGTGATCTCCTGTCAGACACACCCCCTGCCCATCGCAGGCCTTCCCTCTGTGCAGCAGCAGCTCTGTGCTAGATGCTCCTTCCTGAAAGAGGATGAGACCAGGGCTCCCGTGACTGAGGCCCGTTCTGTCTCTGAGCCTCTGCACTCTGTGAAATGAGGGTGGTTGTCCCTACCCTGCCTGCCCGGAAAGACATCTTGTCCGCTGCTTCCTGATAGAAGTGACTGAGATGCTGCAAAATCATAATAGCCTTAGTTCATGGAAATGCTACTTCTAAGAGCTGGGACTGCCTGGACCCCCTCTCCAGATAATGACATCTGTGGAAGAGGATTAGCAGCTAGTCTGTCACCAGTCACTAGCAATTCTGCTCTGAAGATTTAAGGATTAGATTACCCAGCAACCTTTAGCGTAGATTTTTGTTTCTCATCATCCTTTGCATTGACTTTGAGTACCTTGTGTGTTGATGAAAAAGTGTGTTCTGTTTCATTGTTGGTGCGTGGCAGACATTCAATAGATAGAGGTCATTAAAAATAAAAATTGTTTTAAATTTTAAGAGTTTTCCAAATATGTTGCTATTTCACATTGCAATTGAAGAAATGGCCAGGTGCGATAGCTCACACCTGTAATCCCAGCCAAGGCAGGACTGCTTGAGGGCAGGAGTTTGAGACCAGCTGGGCAACACAGCAAGACTCCATCTTTACAAAAAAAAATTTAGCTGAGTGTGGAGCCTTGGAGTGTGAGGTTACCGTGAGCTACGATTGTGCCATTGCACTCCAGCCTGGTGACAGAAGAAGACCCCTCTCTTGAAAGAAAGAGGTCAGCATCTCATTCTCTAAAGAAGGAAGTACTTAATGAGGCCAGGTTTGGGGCGCTTCTAAGTGATGCTGTCTTTTTTTTTTTTTTTTTTGAGACAGAGTCTCACTCTGTTGCCCAGGCTAGAGTGAGTGCCGTGGCGTCAGTCTAGCTCACAGCAACCTCAGACTCCTGGGCTTAAGCGATCCTCTGCCTCAGCCTCCCGAGTAGCTGGGACTACAGGCATGTGCCACCATGCCCGGCTAATTTTTTGTATATGTATATTTTAGTTGTCCATATAATTTCTTTCTATTTTTAGTAGAGACGGGGTCTCACTCTTGCTCAGGCTGGTCTTGAACTCCTGACCTTGAGCGATCCACCCGCCTCGGCCTCCCAGAGTGCTAGGATTACAGGCGTGAGCCACCGCGCCCGGCCAGTGATGCTGTCTTGATCAGTTGCACATTCTGTCTTGATCAGTTTCTGCTTCAGGACTGATCTGTATACACCAAAATTTCACTTCATTCAAAAATCATTCTGTGTTTTACATGAATAGTTTTACAGACCTAGTTCTGTGGCAGAGAACTTTGCCATTTATTCCTGACATATTAAACCTGACATCTTAAACCAATATTAATATTTGTATCTGTTTTTTTTTTTTTTTCTTTCTTTCTTTGAGATAGGATCTTGCTCTGTTGCCCAAGCTAGAGTGCAGTAGTGTCATCGCGTAGCTCACTGTAGCCTCGGATTCCTGGGCTCAGGCAATCCTCTGGCCTCAGCCTCAGAGTAGCTGGGACTACAGACACACACCAGCATGCCTGGCTAATTTATTTATTTTTTTGTAGAGACGGGTCTCACTATATTGCTCCGGCTGGTCTCCAACTCCTGACCCCAAGCAGTCCTCCTGCCTGAGCCTCCCAAAGTGTTAGGATTGCAGGCATGAACCACCGAGCCTGGCCTTGATTAGCATTTTTAAATTTTATGATACCTTGTGGATATTTAGTGAATGTTCCTTAAATATGTGAATACAAATAAACCTATCATCATGCATTGTTTGTAATTTTATTGTCCTTTTAATTGTTCTACATTGAACATGTATGACCAGCAGCAGTGGTCATTTACCAGATGAAGTGTAGAGTCCTTTGGTGTCTGCATTGCTGTGTTCCGAGGAGTTCTGTGCAGACTGGTTATAAAGTTACGATCTGGCAAGTCAGAGCCTTGGAATGCTGACTGGCCAGCCTCCTATCAGCTGTGCCCCGCCCTCCTGGGTCTCTGGAGTGTGGCCAGCCTCTGCTTAGAGAGCTCTCCGGGCGCCATCCTCTGCTCTCTCTGGGTGGAGTGGAAATGTGTTCTCGTGAAACCAGCAGAACCCAAGTACCCAGATACAGCATTAGACGGTCTAATTCTGACCCTGAGTTGCTGGCCCTGAAGGGGCAGGGGCTGAGTTCAGGTGCCAGAGGTCGAATCCACAGGATCCTCACCCCACAGCCTCAGAACAGAGGCGAGCTGGGCCAGAGGCCTCCAGCCACGGCCAGGCTGCGGGTGCCCGGCCAGGCGACGGGGTGACGGCAGCTCAGCAGAGGGAGGGAGTGCCACTGCCTAGCTTTCTTTTTTTTTCTTCTGTTGTTGGGAGGGATTAGTAGCGGAGCAAATGTTTCATTTTTTTCGTTACGCAGCTCCATTGCATTTTTCTTTAATAAATAGGAGTGTCTTTTATTGTGAGAGGGCTTCTCTAAGAAAAATAATGAAAGAAATTCTGGGTCCAAGAGTACAAACTTTATAATTTTTGCCATGTATTACCAAATTCCCTCTGGCAAATGTATCTGTGTCTTTTCCCCTTTACTCAAAAGAGATTTTAACACTTTATATTTTCGTGTTCATTTAGCTGCTACTGTAGGGTTTGATATTAAAATCTGAGTGGCTTTGCTTTTTCTTTTTGCCAGTGCAGTACATTTTGCTACATCTCCCTTGATGTATTTAAAAAAAGAAATTTCAGGCTGGGTGTAGTGGCTCAAGCCTATAATCTCAGCACTCTGGGAGGCCAAGGCAGGAGGATCACTTGAGGTCAGGAATTCGAGACCAGTCTCAGCAAGAGTGAGACCCCATCTCTACTAAAAATAGAAAGAAATTAGCCGGGCAACTAAAAAAAAAAAAAAAAAAGTAGAAAAAATTAGCCGGGCATGGTGGCACATGCCTGTAGTTCCAGCTAGTTGAGAGGCCGAGGCAGAAGGATCGCTTGAGCCAGGACTTTGAGGTTGGTGTGAGCTATGATGATGCCACGGCACTCTAGCCCAGGCAACAGAGCAAGACTCTGTCTCAAAAAATAAATAAGTAAATAAAAATAAAGTAAGAAATTTCTTATGAGCCAGGTGTGGTGGTTCGCCTGTGGTCCCAGCTATTCTGTAGTCCCAGCAACTCAGGAGGGTCACTTGAGGCCAGGCGTTCAGAGCCAGCCTGGGAAACACAGTGAGACCTTCCTCTCTTAAGAAAAAATACATTTCTAATTGTAAATGGACTTGTAAAGTTCCCTGAATGAGTCAGTATGTTTATTTTTTTTTATTTTTTTTATTTTTATTTTAGAGACAGAGTCTTGCTCCGTTGCCCGGGCTAGAGTGCCGTGGCGTCAGCCTAGCTCACAGCAACCTCAAACTCCTGGGCTCAAGCGATCCTTCTGCCTCAGCCTCCCGAGTAGCTAGGACTACAGGCATGTGCCACCATGCCCGGCTAATTTTTTCTACTTTTTTTTTAGTTGCCTGGCTAATTTCTTTCTATTTTTAGTAGAGATGGGGTCTCACTCTTGCTCAGGCTGGTCTCAAACTCATGACCTCGAGCGATCCTCCGGCTCGGCCTCCCAGAGTGCTAGGATTACAGGCGTGAGCCACCGCACCTGGCCAGTCACTATGTTTTTAAAAGTAACTGAAAAAGTTGTATTCCAGGCAAGGGCTTTTACTGGATGGTATCCATCTTTTTTGTTGTTTTGTTTTTTAGTTAATAAATGTTCTTTTTTTTTGGAGAGAGAGTATCGCTATGTTTTCCCAGTCTGGCCTCAAAGTCCTGGGCTCAAGTGACCTCTCACCTTAACCTCTCAAGTAGAGAATATAGGTATGTACCACTGTACTCTGCTCAGCTTCTACTTTTTTTTTTAAAAACTTTAATGGCTGTAAACCATCTTATATTTTAATGTTTTAATGATGAAACTCTTCACATGGAAATTTTTAAACAAATTAACACCATATAATTGTTCAGTTTAATTTTGAGATGAACTTATAAAGTCTGCAGTTTAAATATAACAGGTTTTTTTGTTTTTTGAGACAGAGTCTTGCTCTGTCACCCCAGCTAGAGTGCAGTGGCACCATTATAGCTCACAGCAACCTCAAGCTCCTGGGCTCAAGCGATCCTCCAGCCTCAGCCTCCTGAAAAGCTGGAACTACAGGCGGGTACTACCACCACCATGCCCAGCTAGTTTTTCTGTTTTTTTTTTTTTTTTTCTGTAGGGAAGAGGTCTCACTGTTGCTCAGGCTGATACCTATGAAGTATTTCTTAACTTGTCCAAGCTGTATTGCTCCCCCTTTGAAACAGTGTATCTTCCTATGAAATTCACTTGAAGGATTCCCCCCCATCCCCAGTAGCAAACATTCTGAAATGATACTATGTGTAGTTTGTTGAACAGGCACTCTGGGCCAAGGTTACTTAATATGCATTAGCCATTATTCCCAGGACAGCCTTGCAGGGTAGCTCTTAAACAATTTTATAGGCCTGACGTGGTGGCCACGGCAGGAGGATTGCTGGAGGCTAGGAGTTTGAGACCAGCCAGAGCAACATAGGGAGACCTCATCTCTACAAAAAGTGGAAATATTAGCCGGGCGTGGTGATGCATTCCTATAGTCCCGGCTACTCTGGAGGCTGAGGTGGAAGAACACTTGAGCTAGCCTGGGCAACACAGTGAGATCCCTGTCTCTAAAAATAAATAAATTTTTTTGTTAAACAATTTCATTTCTGTTGGTGGCATTTTCTCATGTCATCCTAGTGGATTGTTATTGACAGATGGGCTCACAGCATCATGGCTCCCACGCTTGGTTCGTCTGCCCCTGCCTTTTTCTTTCATAAAAATTTATTTGTGAACATGCTTTAAGACAAAGGTATTAGGACTCACGCAGAGCCTGAGGTGGCCATGAGTAGGCAGCCTGGCCCCAACCCGTCTCCTCTCAGGCAGCTGGACTGAGATGCACTCAGGTGTTCATGGCAGAGGCATCCTCACGAACATGCTCTAGGTGTTCATGGCAGGGGCATCCTCACGAACGTGCTCTAGGTGTTCATGGCAGAGGCATCCTCACGAACGTGCTCTAGGTGTTCATGGCAGAGGCATCCTCACGAACGTGCTCTAGGTGTTCATGGCAGAGGCATCCTCACGAACGTGCTCTAGGTGTTCATGGCAGAGGCATCTTCACGAACGTGCTCTAGGTGTTCATGGCAGAGGCATCCTCACGAACGTGCTCTAGGTGTTCATGGCAGAGGCATCCTCACGAACGTGCTCTAGGTGTTCATGGCAGAGGCATCCTCACGAACGTGCTCTAGGTGTTCATGGCAGAGGCATCCTCACGAACGTGCTCTAGGTGTTCATGGCAGAGGCATCCTCACGAACGTGCTCTAGGTGTTCATGGCAGAGGCATCCTCACGAACGTGCTCTAGGTGTTCATGGCAGAGGCATCCTCACGAACGTGCTCTAGGTGTTCATGGCAGGGGCATCCTCACGAACGTGCTCTAGTTTAGGAGGAACATACCGACACCTCCTAAGTGTCTGTGATTTGTACCTTTTATTTGTGGCGCGTCTTAAACTGGCAGCATGTTACAAAGGCAGCGTAGCTACGCGGCAGACCTGGGTGCTGGAATGGGCTGGTGGTCTTTGCCCTGTACTCACCATTTAACCGTCCTGCTGAATGACAGCTGCCTCCCCCAAAGCCTTAAACATAGGTCTTCCCCTGTATTTTTATTTTTTGGGTTTTTTTAGAGACAGGGTCTCACTCTGCCTCCCAGGCTGGAATGCAGTGGCGTGACCATAGCTCACTGCAGCCTTGAACTCCTGGGCTCAAGCAGTCGGTCCTCTTGCCTGCGCCTCCCAAAGTGCTTGGATTACAGGCCTGAGCCACCACACCCAGCGCCTCTGTTTCTAAAAGGCAAAGGACAATAAGGCAAATTAATGAACTGTGAGTTTTTTTGTTAAGGAAAACCCTTTTTACATCTAAAGTGCTATGCAATAATAATTACTATTAGTCTTTAAGCTGAGAGTTAATTAAAATATAACCAACAAAACTTATTCAGCTATATAAACTTTGTACATGTATTTATTTTATTTTATTATCTTTTTTATTTTTTTTAGAGATGGTCTCACTCTGTCACCCAGGCTGGAATGCAGTGGCATGATCACGGCTCACTGTAACCTCTGACTCCTGGGCTCAAGCGAGCCTTCTGACCAGCCTCCCGAATAGCTGGGACTGCAGGCGAGTGCCGCCATGCCTGGCTAGTTTTTCATTTTTATTGAAACATATTATCAGGGGTTAATACAGCACCTTATTCAGAGAAGGCTAGATGTCAGGGCAGGGAAGAATTACTCCCTTGTACCAAATGGTTGCTGAGAATCGGTCATGATGTACAGTGCTTGGGAATCAGACTTGGGTTTGGATCACAGCCCTACTGATCCCTGGCAACGTGACCTCAAGTAGATGTTCAACCTTCCTGAGCCTCGGTCCTCTCATCCGCAGAGGGTTATCGTGTGCCTGGCATTGGTCTGATCACATCACACAAGCTAGCTCCCAGACAGGCCCTGCTCCAGACTATTTTTATCCCATTTGACAAAGAGGAGACTGAGATGTGGAGATGTCAGTACCTTGTCCGGTCGTTGAGCCCTGCGAGTGGCAGAGCCCCGTTCCAGTCCAGGCAGGTCACCCAGAGCTGCCCTCCCACCCGCTGGGCCAGGCGTCCATCTCACAGGCCGCCTGGGGGTGTTGGGTGGGGTACAGGCACGTGTGCCCCTGAGTGCTCCCACAAGGTAAGCGTTCCCTGAGTTGTAGCTGCCGTGTAGGTACAAACTGTAGCGGTGACCACAAGTTCTGTCCCAAACCTACTGTCTTTCCGTTTTGAGATGCGTGTGTGTTTTAGCACTGCCTCGGAATTTCAGCATGTTGTACACCTGGCTTGTCAGGGTTTAACTGGCACCTTGTGCTTGGTTGCATACTCTGTTTGACGGAATCATCTGATTCTAGTCGTCGTTGCAGGGAAACAGTCACTCTGAAACCGTGTTTGTCTGCTCCGGCAGAGGCGGTCCACAGTGGGAGGCACTGGCCTGCCGTCTCTCCAGGGTGACTTTCTCTAAGGGCAGCCCCAGGCCAGGGCGTCAGTGCCGGAAAGTTGGTGCCATTTCCGTCAGTTCTGTTTCAGAAGTACTGCCGTTGGAAGTGCAGGAAACACCCTGGTGTCGCCGGTGGCATTTTATGAGCTCTGACTCACGCACTGTGTGTGTCTCAAGCTTCCCGTTCCGGAGTCCGCCTGGTGGAGCAAGCAGTCCACCCTGTGGGGTGGGGCGCGGCTGGAGGGTGGGTCATGGGGTTTACAGCATCATAAAACGAGCAGGGCAGAGGTTACTGAGTAAATGTGTTACCAGTAGGATTGTGGTCATGGGCATTTATAAATTTGTGTGTTATTTGAAGTTGAGGATTTGAGTGTTACGATTATCTCTTAATTCAGGTAATAAGAGAATTCTTCCTGGTAGGCGTGTCTCATTTTAAGTTGGGGACTGCGGTAAGAATTTTGGGTCATGGTGGCGGTTCTGTCCTAGAATCTTTTCCATGAGTCATTTTCATGGCAGTGCTGAGGTCCTGGACATGCCCTGCTTTCCCGCAGTCCCGTTCGGTTCCTCGGGGTGCCAGCTTGCCGGAGCCTTGGCCGCCCAGGTGTCACGCCCTGTGACCTCATTGTTTCTCTGCTGTTGGTCCCCTCAAGGGTGATGTGTGCGCAGGACTGCGGGGGTGGGGCCAGAGGCGTTTGAGCACCAGGGCATTCGTTAGAGGATGGGGTCACAGGTAGCCTCCTCCCTGAGCAGTGGGGTTGGAGAGTATGTGACTCTTTGGCCTCTTCCTGTGTTTAAACGCGTATCTGTAGTATTTTGGCTCAACTTCTGTCCTCTACCTTGAATGATTGTATTCCAAGCATCAGTTTCTAAGGAAAATCCTCATTAGATGTCTGGCTGTAAATCAGTACTGATAGAATTAATTCAACAAACATTTATTGAATGCTCTGCTAAAACCTGGGCAATAATAGCTGTTTATAAATTAAAAGGGCTTCAGGGTGCTGGGTTTCATTTTCTTTATAGCTAATCACACCCTTGGAATGGTTTTACGGTTTGGGAAACTGGGTTCCAGGCAAGGGTTCCAGGCAAGGGTGTGGCTCTGGGTTGCGGCAGTTCAGTTTTTCCCCAGGTGTCTGCCTGCAGCAAGTGGTGGTCAGTTTTGCTTCCTTGCGTTAATTTTGTGAAGCGTGCTGGGTGCGGTGGCTCCCACCTGCGATCCCAACACTGTAGGAGGCCAAGGCGTGAGGATCCCCGGAGGCCAGGAGTTCGAGACCAGCCTGGGCAAGGTGGTGAGAGTCTGTCTCCACAAAAAATAAATGACGTTAAAGGGTTGAAAGTCAGGAGTGCAGATGAGGAGGCTGCGTGGCACTCAGTGTCCCCAGCCCTCACGCTGGCTCTGGCTTGTTGTTGCTTCACATGTGTTCGTGGAGTCGGATGGTGGCCGTTTCCTTCTGTTCTGCAGTCTGCTAAATTTTTCCTTTTGGGATAAATAAGAAATTCAGAGTTACACATTCGTACTGCTGGGCCTTTCTCCGTTTCGCTGTGTTCCGGCTCCTGCCCCAGCCTGCTGCCGGACCTGCCTGTTGGAGTGTCCTTTGGCAGTCGATTGTTACGTGGTTCATGATGGATTTTAAATATTCCCCAGAAAGTTAGAAGTAACACCAGTTTTATTTCATCTTTAGTATTTTTATGTTTAGCAAGAGATTTCCATCTGCACACTGGGCTGGGGGCGCCTCCGCAAAGCAGCAGGTACCTGCCCCTCTCCTGTCTGCACCTGCGTCCCGACAACCCTGCGTGCCCTGCCGTGCCCGTTCGCCGACACACGAGGCAGTACCTGTGTCATCCCCGTCCCGGTGTGACGGGCACTCTTGACAGTTTCTTGCTTGTTTCCTTTGTGTTTTTCTGTGACATCACGTTGCGGTGCTTTACCAACAGGTACACATCATCTGCTGTCTCCCCAGCTTCAGGGCGTCAGCATGTCTTCCTTCCCTCGCCTGCCCCTGATGTCTGTTGTCCTCTCTAGAGTTGTCCCCTCCCCAGCCAGGTTGCTAACAGCCCTTTTCTTGGCTTCTTTATTTTCGGACCATCCATTGTAGGATGTATTATCTTTGTGGCCTGGAACTTCTCTCTGCACACTCTCCAAAACTAGATGGAAAAAAAAAGAACATAAGTAAAATTGACCTTTTTTTGATGTGCATCTGTCTGAGTTTTGATATATATAGCTGTATGCAGCCGTCCCCATAGGATACAGAATAGTGCCATCAACTGCCCGCCTCTGCTGACCCCTGGCTGCTCTGTTCGCAGTTGCTATAGTTACGCATTCTTGAGAGTGTCCCACAAATGGGATCATAGCGTGTCTCACCTTTGGAAACGAGCTTCTTTCACTCAGGATGACGTCTGCAGAGTCATCCAAGGGGCGTGGGGGCTCCGTGGTTTGTTGATCCATTCACTAGTTGGAGGACGTGTGTGTTTCTGGAGTTTGGAGATTGTAAACATTCCTATACAGGTTTTTTGTGTGAACATCCATCTTCATTTCTCTTGGGTAGACACATGGAAGTGGGGTTGCTGGGTCAGGTAGTAAGTCTGTTTTTAACTTGATGAGAAACTTCCGAACTTTTCCGGAGCAGCTGAGCGTTTTGCATCCTGCTGGCAGCGCTGCTGTTCTTTCTCGCTGGCACTTGGTGGTGTCGGGTTTAGAGCAGTTCTGGTAGGTGTGTAGCGGCATCTCTTTGTGGTTTTGACTCGATTTCCCAAGTGAGCGGAGATGTGAGCATCTTCTCCTGTGCTTACTCACTGCAGCAGCGGTTGCCCACTGTGGCTCGTGCCCTGCCTCCGCTCGCCACCCTGCTCCAGCTGCTCAGGGATGCGCAGAGCAACCTTGCCCGTACTGAGAACTGGGAACAGCCCACACGCCCTTCACGGAAGAGCAGATGGATAAGCCGTGGTCTGCACGCAGTGCAGTGTGACCACAACCGGAAACGGATGAGCTATTGCTATGTCCCGCAACTCGGATGAATTTTAGAAACACCCGTAGTCCCAGCTGCTGGGGGTGGGGAGGCTGAGGTAGGAGGGTTGCGTGAGCCAGGATTTAAGACCACCCCCCCCCACCTCCCGGCAACATAGACCCTCATCTCTTAAAAAAAAATGACAACTAAATAGTGTTTTGGGATATACATGTGAGGTCATGTTTTTTAAAAGCAAGAGAGTAATAAACATTAAATTCAATGTGGTATATACAGGAGAACACAGGGAGCTTCCGGGTTATTGATAATTTTCTAGTTTCGAAATTGGGGATGGGATCGTGGTATTTATTTTATCACTGTGCATTATAACGTATATTCCTTTCTGTCGTTCACATATTACATAATATTTAAAACCGAACAAAATGCCATTTTGAGAAGCAGTCTTCAGGAGAGCCTAGGTGAACTCAGTCTCAGTGATGTTGAATTCAGAGAGGCGACAGAATTTATTAAAATGGATAAAGTAAAAATTGTAGCCTATGATGGTAAAAATACTGGCTTTAATACTACAGGATGAATAGGAAAAAATGGCTTTTTTATGCCATGTTCTGTTATTTATCAATTTTGAAAAGAAGCATGGAAGAAACTTTTTAAAAATTTATTCTAGCATTGCAGAAATGACTACACTGTGCTATATCAGAGAATTGCAGTAGAAAGCAGCTTATAACTCTGTAGCCTCATATATTACCTTTGTTATACAGCATGAGAAAACATAACTTTTTCGGTTTCTTTTTTTTTTGAGACAGGGTCTCAGAGACCCTGTCATCCAGGCTGGAATGCAGTATCACAATTATAGCTCACTGTAGCCTCTAACTCCTGGGCTCAAGTGATCTTCCTGTCTCAGCTGAGTAGCTGGGGCTACAGGCACCAGTCACCACCTCCGGCTAATTTTTTCTTACTTTTTGTAGTGATGGGATCTCACTATGTTGACCAGGCTGGTCTTGAACTCCTCACCTCAAGCCATCCTCCCACTGCAAACCCCCAAAGTGCTGGGATTATAGGCATGAGCCACTTTGCCTAGCTTTTTTTGTTTGTTTGATTGTTTGAGACATGATCTTGCTCTTTTGCCCAGGATAGAAGTGCAGTGGTGTCATCATAGTTCACTGCAGCCTCAAATTGCTGGGCTCAAGGAATCCTCCTGCCTCAGCCTCCTGAGTAGCTAGGACTACAGGCGCACCACCACACCTGGCTAATTTTTAAAATTTTTGTATAGAGATGGGTTCTCTCTATTGCGCAGGATAAACATAATTTTTTTAATGACAAATCACAAGTTATTGCCTTCTTAAATACATTCTTTAATAAATTCATTTTAAAACTCAAAAAAAGGAACAAAAATAGGCTTCCTTTTAAGGTGTTTTCAAGTTCTGTTCTTTCAAAGTTGGCACATGATTTTCCCCCCAACAGTAGGTTGAATTCAACAGCAACTTTTTATAAAACATTTATTTTCCAAAAGTTAATGTTAATTTTTTAAAACCCACAAAACTTCATTTCTCTTTCCCAGTATCACATATCCTAACAACGAAGTCAGACACTGCCGTTTGGGACTTAAGTCTGTCTTTTAGTCATAAGACTATGTTCCAAATGAACTTGAAGCTTTTAAAAGTTCATATTCCCCTACAGTGGTTACTTTTTAACTAGAAGGTTAACTTTTGAAATGTGTGTGAAATGGTATAGAAATCTAAATTTAATAATTTCTGTGCTTGGACAACATTTATTCCATTTTCTGGCTCAAAATATAGAATGCCAGTTTTTAAGTATTTATTTTGTTGAGACAGGGTCTTGCTATATTGCCCAGGCTGGTCTTAAACTCCTGGCCTCAAGCGATCCTCCTGCCTTGGCCTCCCAAAGTGCTGGGATTACAGACATGAGCCACCATGTATGGCATAGAAGGCCAATTTGAATAATGTTCATAGTAGTAGCTACTTCTGGAATGGGCTTTTGATGTACTATTTTCTTACAGGGCCAGCAGACTTTATCTTAGGCTTTGTGTCTGTTGAGAGCAGCTACAGACAGTACAGAAGCAAATTGCTACGTCCCAGTGAAAGTTTATTTGTAAAAACAGGTAGCCTGCTGTAGAAAATTGGAGAATTTTATGTTTCACTTGATTTTCTTGTATCTAATTTGCTTTGAGAACAAATAACCTTAATTAGATAGTTTCTTTTCTTTTTACTGCAGGTAAAATTGACATACAGTGAAATGCGCAGATCTTAACTGTGAATTTCAGTGAGTTTTGTATATGTATACATCTATGAAATCACCACCCCAATTAAGTTATAGGATATTTCTTTCTTTTCTTTTCTCTCTCTCTTTTTTTTTTTTTTTTTTTGAGACAGGCTCTCACTATGTGTGCCAGGCTGGTCTTGAACTCCTGGGCTCAAGCTATCCTCCTGCCTCAGTCTCCCAAGGAGCTGGGATTATAGGTGTGTGGCACCGTGCCCAACCAAGTTATAGGATATTTTTATCAAGGTAGAAGATTTTGCTTCACCGCTCTGAAACAGTTACTTTACTGATTTATATCATGATAGATTATTTTTCCTGTTAATCTTTATATAGATGGAGTAATTTTGTATCTAGTTTGTTTTCATTAACATAATATGTTTGAGATCCATCTGTGTTATTGCTTGTGTATTTCATTCTTTTTATTGGTGAATAGTAATCACTTCTGTTAGTGGCCACTGGGGTCGTTTCTCCACTTAGAGCTGGTATAGTGCCAGTTCCTGTAAAACCCAGAGACCTTCGGCATCATCAGTAGAGTAGCCCTGTGTGTTACCTCACTTGCACTGTACCCCCAAGCCAATGTTGGTAATTTTTGCTTTAAACCATCCTATGTATTAAAAAAAAAAAAAAAAGGAAAAAAAGATCTTTTACCTAGATTTGCCCTTTCCAGTGGTCTTTGTACCCTTCTGAAAATCTGAATTTGTATGTGGTACCATTTGCCTTTAGCCCAGATAACTTTCTTTGGCATTTCTTGTATTTTAATTCTTTGTGATGGGTTTTTCTAGCTTCTGGTTATCTGAAAATGTCTTTATTTCACTTTTGTTTCTATAGGATGTTTTTGCTGGAAATAGAATTCTGGTTTTTTGTTTGTTTGTTTAAATTTTATTGTGTATACTGAAGGTATGCACCTGATGTTATGGGATACATAGATAGTGAGATGGTTACCACAGACGAACAGCTTAACGTGGCAGTCATCTCGTGTAGCTAACCATTTTCCCCTGTGTGGCAAGAGCAGCTATAATCTACTCACTTACCAAAAATTCTGAATACAGTACAGTATCACATAGTGAATCTCATTGACTTATTTTGAAATGTTAAATCCAGCTTGCAATCCTGGAATAATTACTTAATCATGATGTATATAACTTTTTCTATATTGTTAGATTCAATATGTTAATATCTTGTTAAGGTTTTTTTTTTTTTGTTTGTTTGTTTGTTTGTTTGTTTTAAGACAGACAGGGTCTCACTCTGTCACCCTGGCTAGAGTGCAGTGGCATCATCACAGCTAACTGCAGCCTCAGGCTCAAGCGATCCTCCTGCCTCAGCTTCCCAAGTAGGTGGGACTACAGGCATGCGCCACCATGCCCGGCTAATTTTTGTATTTTTTGTAGAGGCAGGGTCTTGCTGTGTTGCTCAGGCTGGGTGGAGATTTTTTATTACAAATTTAGTTTTATTAATAGATACAGGGCAATTCAGATTTTCTGTTTCATTCTGTGTCGATTTTTAAAAAATTATTATGGGTACATAGTAGTTGTATATCTTTATAGGGTACATGTGATATTTTGATAAAGTTTACCCTGTCTTATTGATAATTATACTCCATTCTGTGTCAGTTTTGGTAAATTGTATTTTTCAAGGCATTTGTCCATTTCTTCCAACTTTTCTAATTTCTTGGCGTGAAGTTTGTAATATTCTCTCATCTTTTTCATCCCTCTAGGATCTGTGGAGATGAACCCTCTTTACCTCTTCCTTTTATTCCCTGTCCTCAGGGATCCAGGCATTGGCTGAGGCCCACCCATGTTGGGGAGGGCAGTCTACTGAGTCCATGGGTCTTAACACTCATCTCATCCAGAAACATCCTCACAGACAAATGCAGAAATAATGTTTAATCTGGGCACCCATCGGCACAGTCAGGGTGCCACTTAAAATTAACCATCACATATGTTGTATTTTATTGTTCAATTTAATACATTTTCTAGCTGGGCTCAGTGGCGCACGCCTGTAGTCCCAGCTAATCTGGAGGCTGAGGCGGGAGGATCACTTGAGCCCAGGAGTTCAAGAGAGGTATGATCAGGCCACTGCACTCCAGCCTGGGCAACAGAGGGAGACCCTGTCTCTTAAAAAAAAAAAAAAAAAGAAAAACAATTATAATTTCCCTTGTGATTTCTTCTTTGGGCTACATGTTATTTAGAATTATGTAGAAGAAGTATGTTGTTTGATATCAAATACTTGAGGTTTTCGTATGTATCTTACTATAAACCTTTAAATTAGGGTTTCTGATTCCCTTAAGGTCAGGGCACACTGTGTGATTTCAGTGAGTTTAAATTTATTGGAATTTAAGGCCCAGCATGTGATATGTCTTGGTCAGTGTGCAGTGTGTGCTTAGAAAGATTGTTCTGTAGATTGGAGGTGGTTCTGTGACTATCAGTTGGGTCATGGTGGTTTGAGAGTGTGGTTTTATCTTTGTTTGTTTGTTTGTTTGTTTCCTGTCTCTGGAGACGGGGGTCTCACTGTGCTCAGGCTGGTGTCGAACCCCTGAGCTGCAGCGATCCTCCCGCCGGGGCCTCCCAGAAAGCTAGGATTATAGGCGTGAGCCACCGCACCCTGCCGGGAGTGTGATTTTAAATCATCAGTGTTTTTCATGATTTTTTTTTTTTATGTCGTCGATTTCTGAGGAAAGTATTAAAATTACAGTTGGGTATTACATTTTCATCCATTCTCACAATCCCTGACTTGAAGAGTTTCATTTTCATTTATCTTTTAACTTTTTAGCTATACTTCTTATTTTTTATGTAGGGGTTGCTCTGGGGATTAAAATACATATCTTTAATTTTTCAGGGTCTGCTTAGGGTAGCAGTACTGTAGTCTGTCATGTCCAGTGTGGCGTGGGCCTGCTCCTCCACACGCCCATATACTGTGGGGTCTGTCTGTAAATATTATAAACCCCACGAGACAGTGTTTTGATTTTTTACTTTGAACAGTCTTATGGAATAAAGTCCATCAGCTCCACGCTTTATATTTTCATCTGTACTTGTTGATGGTTTTTTTGTTTTGTTTTGTTTTGTTTTAATTTTTTTTGTAGATTAGCCTAACATGGCAGACCAGAGACAGCGCTCACTCTCTACCTCGGGGGATTCACTCTACCACGTGCTTGGGCTGGACAAGAATGCAACCTCAGATGACATCAAGAAGTCCTATCGGTAAGAGGCCACGCATAGGCCACCCTGTTCCCTCCTGTGGTTTAGTCAGCATTTTACCAAGAACTACTGCACGCACTTTTCCCTGGCAGACTTGGTGTTCGACTAGTAACAGTTCTGTTGCATCTTTGTGTGTCTAGTGTGCTCCTTATGGCCTAAAATTGTTATATTAATGCTCTCTTGGCAACAAAAAATAGCACTCTGTAGATCTTACAGACTGCGCACAGTTCCACAGGGAGTCAGGGTTTGGGCTTGTTGAGAGACCGCCTTGGTGCAAGCAGAGCTTTGGAATGGCCAAGGGAGTTACTTGTTTGAACACAGTGGTAACAGTCTCTTTGCTCTGTTGTGTTCTTCCAATTGAACTTGAAGAACTTAACTCTCAGGTACGGTTTCATTGAGTGACCTGTAAGAGACATATATCATCATTAATCCAGACCATTCAAATAGTCCTCCTTTTGTGTTCTTCGCGTTGTAAAACTTACTAAACATTAAAATGCTGTCATTACGCTCTCTACGCTCACCACCACCTTTGACAGTGTGCAGTGAGCCAGCTAGGACACCAGGGCTCAGTGGTGGGGTTTGCCTTTGCACTGTGGAAGTTACCGGGGCCCAGCCCCTCACTCACCTCGGGACCTCTGTGGGTGGGTCAGGGTGAGAGGGGGCTTGCCCTGAAACGACCCTGACGTTCTGGAACTCTGGAAAGCTGGAAAGTGAAGTGGTAATGGGTAAACATTTCTTCCACTGGGCCCTCCAATGGGTAAGTGTAAAACTTGAAACCAAGATACAGCCAGGAAATGATTTTGGTTTGCAGGAAACTTGCCTTGAAATATCACCCTGATAAGAACCCTGATAACCCAGAGGCTGCGGACAAGTTTAAGGAGATCAACAACGCCCACGCCATCCTGACGGACGCCACAAAAAGAAACATCTACGACAAGTACGGCTCCCTGGGGCTCTACGTGGCGGAGCAGTTTGGGGAGGAGAACGTGAACACCTACTTCGTGCTGTCCAGCTGGTGGGCCAAGGTGAGGGGCAGGTGGTGAACCACCAAGCTGCGGGGCACTGAGGGTGCCTCCTGCCTGCCAGGGCTTCAGACCCGAAGGACCCGTGCATTTGATTCAAACACCTACGCTCCTGAGAAATGGTTTCTTTCTCCTCGCCCTGTGACGGGTGAGGGTCCGAGGCTGCTTGCGGCCCGCGGTAATGATCAAAGCGCGCGGGATGCGGAGCGAGACCTGTGGAGCCCGTCGAATCAACACGATGTTCTTTTATAAGTGACTCCAGGCTCTTAAAAGGATGAGGTGGGGGAGAGGCCTTCATTTCTTGCTGGCGTTTCTCTGTTTCCTTATTTTACTCCCAATGTGCATCTCGAGTAAGGCCGGCCCTTAGCTGTAGGAAGCCCGGTTCCAGGTTTTACATCTCAGCCGCCATTCCCATCTTTAAACATTTTTCTTTAAGCCACTGATGTCTTTGTCTCTTCTATTTAGTTCTTTCTTTATCCTTCACCTGGAAAACAGTGCTCTTGGCGTGGAACGTGCCACAGCCTGCCGGTGGTCTCGGAGGCCGTGCAACGCCAGGCTCTTGTCCCCCCAGGCCCTGTTTGTCTTCTGTGGCCTCCTCACGTGCTGCTACTGCTGCTGCTGCCTGTGCTGCTGCTTCAACTGCTGCTGTGGGAAGTGCAAGCCCAAAGCGCCCGAGGGCGAGGAGACGGAGTTCTACGTGTCCCCCGAGGACCTGGAGGCGCAGCTGCAGTCCGACGAGAGGGGTGAGTGCCCGTCCCAGGGCCCGTGTGCCTGTGTGGGGCCGCGCCCGCACGGGCCCTGAGTGCTGTCAACCTGTCTTGTCAAACAGGAGGGCACTGACACTGTGCCGCGAGTGTTTGTGGTGGCAGCTGGGACTGTTGAGGTGTGAACATGGACCCTGGAGGTAAAGCAGGCGCAGAGGGCTGTCCCCACCCGTGACCTGCGCTAGCCATAGATCCCAGGGGCCGAGAGGTGGGGCGGGTGGCCAGCAGGTGGGCAGGGGCCGAGGGCCAGGGCTGGCGGTGACGGAGGTGCCTGAGGAAAGCCGTATTGGGTGGAGGTCAGCCAGTAGCCTCTCCCCATGGAGCGTTTGTCCAGGTGACTGAACTTTGTGTGCAGGACGGTGTTGATGGGCACAGCCGGGCGGCTGCCCTCCTGCAGTGCCCTGTGTCTGCCACACAGGCCGGTGTGGCCGGGCCAGGCCGGGCAGCTGCCCTCCTGCAGAGCCCTGCGCCTGCCACACAGGCCGGTGTGGCCGGGCGAGGCCGGGCGGCTGCCCTCCTGCAGTGCCCTGTGTCTGCCACACAGGCCGGTGTGGCTGGGCCAGGCCGGGCGGCTGCCCTCCTGCAGAGCCCTGCGCCTGCCACACAGGCCGGTGTGGCCGGGCGAGGCCGGGCAGCTGCCCTCCTGCAGTGCCCTCGTCTGCTTGCTTTTCAGAGGCCACAGACACGCCGATCGTCGTACAGCCAGCGTCTGCCACCGAGACCACCCAGCTCACGGCCGACTCCCACCCCAGCTACCACACTGACGGGTTCAACTAAATCCGGGAGAAGCTGTGGTCCCAGGCGGTCAGCGCCTGGCCACCCCAACCTTAGAATCATGAACTGTAGTCACAGACACGGGGAGGCTGCTGCCTGCCTGCCGCGGTTGCGCTGGGCCCCTCCCGCCACCTCCACGCCCGCCCAGCATCGACCCTTGACCCACGAAGTGCGTAGCATGCAGTATTTAAAGCAGTGTAGCTACGGCCTCCTCCTGTTTTTCCTTTTTTAATAGCATGTGTGGGGTTATGTTCCATGTCTGTGTTGTGGACGTGCACGGCGTGGCCGCGTCAGCCGGACGGTGGGGCTGCCTGGGGGCTCTCGGTCAGGTCGGTCCAGCGAGGGTTGGTCGCAGCCGCCAGGTGCTGCCCGGCCAGGTGGGCAAGGAGAGGAAGGAGCTGCCCCTCCTGCCCTGTGTTCTTGGGCCGAGGCCGGTGCTGCCTGGCGGAGCTGCGTCTCCGCGTCGGCCGCAGGGCCTGGTCTGCGCTCTGTGCTCCCCAGCCCCAAGGCCGCAGCGAAGTTCTGATGTCACCTGCCCAAAGTTCTGATGTCACCTGCCGGGGAAGGGGCTGGGCCACGTCCTCCCGGGTACCACCAGCATCCTTGCCCGTTCGCGTGTTTGTGGTGGGCACGGGTTACGTGGGGTCTCTTCGCCTTGTTGACGGGCCTCGCAGTGGGATTTTTCCTGTGGGCAGATTTGCTGTGGAAGGCACAGGAGGGCCCCTTCTGGGACTGAAGCCACGTTCTCTGCACGGTGTTTCTAGCCTGAGTGTCCCTGTCACAGGGACTGCGAGGGTCCTGTCCTTGGAGCTGTGTCCTTCGCCAGTGTGTGGGAGGTCGTTTGCGTTCCTGCCCCTTCCCAGGCAGCGAGCTGGATTGCGAGCTGGATTGTGGGGGCCGCGTCTCCCCTCGCCCCCACCCCGGGTCACTCTCCACATTCCTTCAAGCCACCTGTCCCTTTTGTAATAAATCCTTTCTGGACCTTTAGAACCACAAATGGTGGGACCAGCCCAGTCAGTCACAGTCAGAGGGACTGAGTTCTGGTGTGGGTGGTGCACGGCCGCCTGTGCCCTGCCCTGGCGACGGGCAGCCCCCAGAGCCCTGTGTGTTGGCCAGAGCGCCCCGACTCCACTCACCTTCGCCCCTCCCCGACGGTCAGGCAGGACTAGAGACGCTGGGTCCCTGGAGGAAGGGCTGGCTGGACCAAAGGTCCCTCGGCCGCGGGAGGGCTGGGTCCCAGGGAGGCCAGTGGCCAGGCCACGGGATCCCTTTGGGAATGCTGGGAGTTGTCTCCCAGACTGGGTGGGGGCTGAGGAAGTGTGGGTGTGACGTGCCGTGCCGGCCCAGGGCTGGGAGCTGCCCACACCCCTGGCAGCGCAGGCTGCCCCCGCCCTGGCCCCGGAGCAGAGTCCAGGGCTGGTTTCTGCAGAACTTGCCGCTGGCTGCTGCTGAGGGTCTTCCGAACTTGCAGTAGAGATGAGGAGGAGGAGGAGGCTGTGCCTCTGCTGGCTCTGGCTGGGCCAAACCAGGTGGTGGTCCCGAAGCCCGTTCCTCCCCGCCCACCTGCCGACTCTGGCCCACCTGGGGCTGTGAGAGGAGGACGTGTCAGGAAGGTGCTGCTGGTGGGGGCCTCGCCAGGTCCAGCCAGGCTGTGTGGCGGCCAGGCCCCCGCTGGCCCCCGCAGACCCGACACAGGCCCGAGCTGGCTGCCAGCACCGGGTCCTAGGGCAGCTCGACCCATTTTCTTTGCTTTTTACTCATTGAAATGATCATGAAGACCTTCCGTGAGAGGGAGATATGCACTCCACTGTGTTATTAAGTTAGAAATAATTTGTTAAAATTAGACCTCTCATAAAAGGATAAGAGATTTACTGTCTGACCCATCCTGGAGCAAGGGAGGAGGCGAGATGACAGGGACCCTCCTCTGCTGACCCCGGACAGCAAAGGATTCAGTCTGAGGTGCTGCTGCAGCCGTGGTGATTTTTCTAGACGCAGCTTAGGAAGTGAGTTGTTTCCCCTGGAATGGCCCAGAGCCAGGCTCCACCTGGCCCTCGGGGTCTGCACGCAGCTCTGTGGCTGGAGCACGCCCAGGCCCTTCCACACTGTCCAGGTGGGCCCCTTGCCAGGTGGCTTCCCAGTTCCAGACCCCCCCCCCCACTATGTCTCAGAATTGCACAGTCCCCCGGACGGTGGGGCATAGCAGAAAAGAGCAGCAGGTCTGGAAGTTTGTGGAACCCAGGCCCCCGTATCATTTGTAAAAACTAACCCTAAATCAAGGATGGCCGCTACCACAACGGACTCCGGACAGCCGGGCCCGGCGCCCTTCCCACCAACCGACCCTGAGGCAAAGCCCCTTTCCACGGTTCACGCTGTGGGTTGTAAGGCTTTGTTTTGATTCAAGGAAAAAGATCTCCCCGGTTTCGTTTCCCTTTCTCTTGAGTGGACTGTTTCCTTTCTAAGAAGCAGAGCTGGTGTGTCCCAGGGGCGGCCTGAGCTCCTTCCTGCTCACTTGCTGCCAGGTCAGGACGCCCCTGCAGTCCCCAGCACCCCCGCCTGCCGGTGGTGGTGACAGGGGCGCCTCAGCCCCACTCCTGGCAGCGGGTGGCTCGGCCGGCGTGTTGCCAGGGGGGCGCTGGGGTCGGTGTGTGCTGAAGACCCTGCAGGTTCACCCAGGGTTCCCTAAGGGGGCCGGCAGCGCTGACCCGTCTGAGCGGCAGGAAGCGGGCTCAGGAGCCCTGCGGGTCCCTCCCCGGTAGCCGCCGATGTGTAGATTTCTGTTTCCCCTCAGTGACATGGGCTTTTCTTGTCTTCCTTTTGGCTTTATTTTTAAACTGCTTTAGATACACTGCTTAATGTTCGTGGACTTTCCTAGTTCTCTGACGTTCGGTTAATGCAGCCAACACCCAATGGGGACCTTTTAGAGAGAGAAACCCGAGTGTGCTGTGGTCGGCAGGAAGCTCCGTCTCCTTGTCGTCGGCTGCTGGACTTGGCCGCCAGGGTCCAGTCCAGGAAAGGGCCCGTAGCATAGAACAGTCAGGACTGTCCTCAGACGTTCTAACCCGAGTGTCACCGTAGCGGTGCCCATTGTCCTGTGGAGCCCCTGGCCGTCCGTTCCAGGTGAGCCTCGAGCCGGAACATCTCCCCGTGCAGCTGGTGGCCTGGGAGGTGCCCGCCTTCCCCAGCTCCGGACAGGTGGGCACTGGCAGGCAGGCAGGGCACGGGGTGGGCCCTGCCCATCCTCTCCTGGCTCGGTGCAGCCTGCTGTGGGGTGGCTTTCGAGGGGTAGAAAAAGCGACTGATCTCATTCCTCTCCCAGTGGTCTGAGCTGTGCACCCGTGTGGCACAGGGCTGACCTGTTATTTGGTTGTGAGTCATGCTCCTGTGGAATTGGCAAAAGCTACATTATTACTGTCCTTACAAGCACGGTTCGCGTTGTCACATACTGTGAGTGTGGGCTGTGGTATGTGTCCGTGTGTGTACATATGTGTATATGTATATATCACGCAGCAGGCGTGTCATGCTGCTGTCTGGCAGCGAAGCAACAAGTACAATAAATGTTGGCTCTAGAGTGGCCTCTGGTTTCTTGGCAAGCCTGACAGGGACAGGGTCTCCCCGTGGAGGGCGCACAGAAGGGACCGCCTTAGCCGTGGTGTGCCGGGAGCGTGTGAGCCCGAGCACGCTGCCCGGTGTCAGGCGTCTGCAGGGTCGGCTGAGGGTGACTGTCAAACACCTGCCCATCCCTGGGGCCGTCGTCGTCCTCCGATCACAGGTGTGTGTCCCCATGTGAATCTAAGTGTGACCGGAAGCCCTTCCCTCCCTTGAAGCATTAAAACCAGTTTTCCAAGCAGCAGGTACGGTGGGTGGGGAAGCGCCTGTCGGGCAAGCTGGGAAGGCTCGCCCTGGCCCCAGGCCCACCCTGAGAGGTCGAGCAGGAGGGGCAGGAGGGGTCGGGGGCCACCGCCCTCCAGGGAAGGGGCTGGGGCTCTTCCGGCAGATTTTGTTTTCCTGGAAAATGGGGTTAATGTTTCAAGCCAAAAGAGGGGAGGAAGTTTACACTGAAACATACATACCTTGTTTCTAAAATTAAATGCAGACGCGTGGAAGTCAGTTGTCCATGCTCTGGTTCTGTCCTCTTACTGGAATCGGACCGTGCTGGGTGCAGGCTGTGTCAGAACCTTTGGCCAACCCTGGCTCCCACGTGCACTTCTGAGGGCCAGCCTGGTGTCGCATGGTGATCGCTGTCTTGTGTGTCTGAATGTTGACCTAAAATAAAAGATATCTGTTGTAAAAATAAATGTTTTCACTGCAGACCACGTGCATGGCTTATTCACTGATTTCCTGCAGGATCCTGATTTTGGTGAGTCTCGGACTGAGGTGGCAGCTGACCTTGGGACCCCTCCTGGGCCCCCTGGAGGCTGGGACTTCACTTTCCTGCTGCCTGGTCCAGGTGTGGGCCCACCACCCTCCCCTTGGTTCTGTTTTCACTTCCGCTTTCTGAAGGCCAAGACTGCAGTGACAGAAAGGGACCTGGGGGCAGCTGGGACCTCGGGTTCTGGAGCCCTCGTGGGGCATGTCCAGCTCCCAACAGTTGAAGCCCCAGCGGCTTTCTTGCAGCCCGTGGCTGGGCTGCTCAGAGTAGGTAACACCTTACTGGTGCCCGGTGGTAGCCCTGTGGCCTTGGTGGCCAAACCAAGCCGGTGGCCACCAGCCCTTGGTCCAGCCAGCTGTCCACCTGGCTGACCTATTGCCAGCTGCTACCTGCCTGGGCTTCCAAGAACCCTCCCTGCCACCCTCCAGTGCCTGGTGGTGACGGTCTGTGCTGGCCGCAGTTCCAGGAGGAGCAGACCGCTGCTGGTGAGCACACGGTGAGCACCGTCGTGAGCCAGTCCTGGGCCTGAGCCCTCAGCCGCACCGCAGGCCTCTGTCCTGAGCCAGCCGTGGAGGGTGAGGCTGAGGCAGAGGCCGTCTCGAGAGCAGAGTTCTGACGCAGGCGGGTCGGCCCCTCCTGTCCTCTGGGGCAGTGGCCACCGCAGCTGAGCCTGTGTTCTTTGCTGACCTTCAGGCAGCTCTGTCTCCACGTCTACCTGGTGTCCTGGCCCTAAGGGACAGATTTCCCAGGGTTGTCCTGCTTCCTGCCCCAACCAAGGTACCTGGACACGTGGCTGCAGCAACTTCTTTGCACCAACTGCCTGGATGTCTCCAAGCCAGGGTGACCCCACCCTGTGCCCTGACATCTCAGGGTAGAGCCCGTCCTCCCGCCCAGCCCTTCAGGAGCCACAGCCACTGGGTATGTTCTGGGATTCCCTTCACCTGGCACCTGGGCAGGGGGAGGAGCAGGTGAGCCCGGGCCCAGCCAGGCTCACCGGGATGCAGTGCAGACTGTAGCCTGGGTGGCTCTTTGGTGGTTTCCCCACCCCCGGGATAGGCGTTGGTCTTGGGCTCCTGCAGGAGGCTCTTCTCTGGCCGGGGGCTGTTCTGCACACAGGGGCCAGGGAGGGGCCTGCCTGGGCGCAGCTGGGACCAAGCTGAGGCTCTTGCCTGGGGACCCTGGGTCAGGGCAGGAGCCCTCCTGAGAGCCCAGGGAGGCTCACAGGGCTGAGCGCCCCTCAGCTGCAGTCGCACCTCCACACCCTGTGACTTGTCCCTAAGCAGACACAGGGGGGACTCCTCTCTGGCCTGCGCCCCTCTGGAGCAGGAGACAGGACCTTCCTGTGCCCTGAGGGCAAGGCAGAAAGTTCTCAGAACTGAAAGGCAATTTAAAGTTTTTTTTTTTTGTTTTTGTTTTTTGTTTTTTTTTTTGAGACAGAGTCTCGCTCTGTTGCCCGGGCTACAGTGCCGTGGTGTGAGCCCAGCTCGCAGCAACCTCAAACTCCTGGGCTGAAGCGATCCTCCTGCCTCAGCCTCCCGGGTAGCTGGGACTACAGGCATGTGCCACCATGCCTGGCTAATGTTTTCTATATATTTTTAGTTGTCAAGCTAGTTTCTATTTTTAGTAGAGATGGGGTCTCACTCTTGCTCAGGCTGGGAATTCCTGAGCTCTAACGGTCCGCTCACCTTGGCCTCCCAGAGTGCTGGGATGACAGGCGTGAGCCACCGGGCCCAGCCGAGACCCTGTCTTAAAAAAACAGAAAACTCCATGTGGCCCTTAGCTGTAACTGCGGTACAGAACGTGCCCGTGAATTAGTGCTACCTGGCCCTGGTCTACTCAACCACACAGATTTTCGGGTTTTCACTGTTGAAACAAAGCTGCCCCGGGGGCGGGGCTGGAAGGCTTTCCGTGACTACTGGGGGGCCCCAACTGCCCTGCGAGGGGGCCTCCCTGTCTTCTGCCATGCCCTCCTCACCTCCCTGCCGGCCTAGCGCTGTCGCACGGTTTTTCTCGGTTGGTCTACATTTTCTTAATCAGGTAGAGTCCACGTTTATCATAACACGTTCAGTGTTTTATATATGGGATTCTTACAGAGAGACACGAAGTGACACCAGGCCGGAATGACGGACGTTCTGGTGGGCGGCTGGACCTCTGGGCGCGCCGTCCCCGCCCCTCCTGGCCCCGGGCTGTGCAGCCCTGACCCTGCCCGCCTTCCGCGCCGGTGCTGGGTCCTGGGTCGGGCGCGAGGGGGAGCGCGGGACCCGAGCAACACGGACTGCCTGGCTCGCGGGGGCGCGGCAGGGTCCACGGGACGCGCCTGGGCTTCCAGATCTGCGGAAGCGCGCAGGGCGGGCGCCGCCTGCCGTCCCCTGTCACCTGCCCGCGCTGCAGCAGGTGGCGCCCCGGACCGCGCCGTGTCGCGTGGCTCCAGCGCCGGGGGTCTCCCGCCGACCGCACGGCCCTGCCCAGTCCCGGCCGGATGGACCCGCCGCTGTGCTCGCCCCGCCAGGTCCGGAGCCCCCGCGCGCTTCTGTTTTGGAGGCCCCGGCGCCACCCAAACAAGGCCCGCGGCGCCCAGCTCAGCCGCGGACTCCCCAGAGCTCCGAGTGTCGCGGCCCCGGCCCCGCATCCAGGACCCCGAGCGCCTGCTGCGCCGGCGCTTTCCGCCCGCCCGCGCGTGCGGCCCCTCCGCCGGGGACACTCTCGGCTCCGCTCCACCCGCGCAGGAACGCGGGCTCCGGGCGGGGATCGAGGAGGGCAGGCGCCGGCCCCCGGCCCCGAGCCGCGTGACGCCGGGGCGGGCCGTGGGCTCCAGCTGGAAGCCGGTTGGTGGGACGTGCGTGGACCCGCGCCCCGAGCTAGGTCTGCCCGCTCACCGGCCGCCCCAGTGGATGTCACCGCGGAAGTCGCCCTTGCACCCAACCCCGTCCCTCCAGGGCCAGCATCCTCGGTCAGACCCTATGCGAGCCGCCCGCCTCCTCCTCAGCCGGCGCAGCCGAGGTCCACCCGCCCCCCCCTCCCTGGTGCGTCAACCGCTGCCCCTCCCCCACACCTGCCTCCCCGCCGCCTTGCTTAGGACCCTCCGTGAGCCTGAAAGTGCCCTACCCTCCGGGGCCCTCTCTGGCTGCCTCGTGCCGCCCACATGGTGGGGAACCTGTCCAGCCCTACAGGCGTTTCCTCCAGATGCCCTTTTCCCAGGATTCATCCTGGAGCACGTGGGCCCACAGCAGGCCGGGCCCAGGAATCCAGGCACATCTGCTGCCTTCCTGACTCCAGGTGGCCCATCTCGGGCACCAGGTAGGGCGCCTGCGCCCCAGTCCACCCCAGATTTTCAGACCCTACTGCTGATAGCATGTGCCTTGTGCTGGGGAAAGACCCGTCCCCTGGCACTGGGCACCCCAGGCTTCCCTTCCACCAAGCCGTCACCCCCCATGTCAGACTCTGTGGGGAAGGGGCAGCACCTCACGGGCTGACGAACCTGAGATTGACCCTGGAGACTCACCATTCTCAGGTTGGACAGTCCTGGAGGCACTGCCCGGGGCAGCTGGCAGAGCGGGCAGGCAGGCTTCTCCTCGGGACACTCACACCAGGTGTCACGGGTTTGCATCCAGCCTGCCCCGCTCCCTCCCGGGCTCTGAAGAGTAGCTCTGGGCCGAGGCCCCATGTCACGAGGCCCCATGTCACGCTCCCTGCTCCCTTCGGCTTCTCCAGCACCCTCAGCCCCTGCTGGGCCCAGAGGAGCCCGGGTGGCCAAGAGCAGCACAAGGCTGTCTGGCTCCAGCCCCACGTCAGCCCCTTGAGGGTTTCCTGGGGAGGGACCCTCCCTCCCTGGAGAGCTCGGCCCCAGCCTCACCCAGGCCCCGGCCCACACTGGACGCCCCCAGTGTCTCCAGCAGCTGTGTTGGGGTTTGGTCTGATGGAGGCCTTGGACGTTGGATCCTGGCCCTCTTTCGTGGGACCAGAAAGTTCCCAGGGGCTGGAGGAGTTGCTCCCCCGCACTGGCACCCTGAAAACCCTCCCCCAGGCTACTTGAAAGGTGGCCCACCTCTGACACCCCCCAGGGCACTGGCAGGAAGTGGGCCCAAGAACTCCCCTAAATTGTCATGTAGCCTTGCCAGGCCCGAGCTGCCCTCCAGCAAGGAGACCCCCCCCCCCCAGGGCCTGCCGGCAGCACCTCAGCCTCCACGTGGGCGGGGATCTGAGGCCGGGCTCCAGCACAGGCCTCCACTGACCCTCAGAAGAGGGAGGAAGCTGCCTTTCCCTTGGGGCTGGGGGCTAATTGGAGTGGGGGCGGCTGGGCCCCTCCCTCCAGCCCTGAGCACCGTGCATGCAGTGTGTGGGGGGGGGGGTTGGCACACATGTGCCTCTCTGGAGCGGATCAGCCCCCGGCTGAGGCCTCCCAGGAGTGACCTGGCCCCGCCAGCTCCTAGCTAACCGTTTCCACCATCCCTCTTCTGGGAAGACCTGGATGAAAGGAAGGAGAGGCCCCCTCTCCGGGGCGCACAGGGCAGGGCCAGGCTGTCGCCCGAGTGCGAGTGAGGGAGGGAGGGGAGAGGGGTCTACTCACCAGGGCAGGGAGGGAAGACCCTCCTGCTGACCTCTGAGCCCTACCTTGGTCCTCTGTCCCCGGTGGTGGCTGGCTGCCCCCTGGACAAGCCTCCTGTCTTTATCTGCCTGCCTTGGCCTGGCCTCCACCCGGTGACTTCCTGTCCCCACCCCCTCTCAAGCTTTTCCATGACAAGGCCTTGGGGGGGAGGGGAGACCAGGGAAGCAGGAAAGAGGCAAGAGGAGGTCTGGAGGGACAGAGGAGGGAGTCTGCCTCAGGGTCCCAGCCCATCTGCCATGGCTGAGCCCACGGCCCACACGAGCACTGGGTGTCACGTGCGCACGTATGCATCGTGGACACCACACCCAGGCAGGCTCTCCATGGGGGGACGTCTGGCGGTGGCCAGGGAAGCCTAGCATCCTTGAGTGCAGGAGCAGCGGCTGCAGGGCTGGACTTGGCGCCTAGTCCTGAGCTGCACAGCTGGCCTGGCCCGCTCCTTGCAGCCGGGGCCTCCCTCCCACGGCCGCCCACACACCAGTTTCCGCTGGGTCCCTTGATGGTACAAATCTGTGGGTAGCGGGGAACCGTCACAGGGTGGGGCTGCCTCTTGTGGGCCCCAGGTGGCCCTGTCCCCTTCCCAGGTCCAGGCCAGGTGGACACTAAGCTGTGTGGTTCTAGGGGACCCATCTCACAGAGCTGGGGGCGCACAAGTGCAAGGCTGGGACTGCCTGGTCCTGCTGGGGGGAGGCCAGGGCCTCGAGGCTCCTGGCTCCTGCAGCCGGGCGAGCTTCCAGAAGCCACATCTGGCCAGGTACCACTCCCGTGCCATAACTAACCAGCCACACCTCCATTTTTCTAAAGCTTTATTTTATAAAATGCGTAGAGTAAGCTATATTGATGACATTTTAAAAATTAAGTTATGTGTTGTATACTGCAATCCTGGGGTAAGCGGAAGTCAGGTGCGGACTGGGTGGCTCGGCCTGGGCAGTTAACCTGTGGAGGCCACTTCCTCCTCATCACTGCCATCAGGGACCGCGTCCGTCCCAAAGTAGCGGTCACCAAAGTTCCCTAGAGAAAGAAGCCAGCATGGCAGGGCCTCCTGGGGCCACCCCCTACCCCACGCTCTGCCGAAGGGGCCCAGGCAGCCTCACCGATGCCTGGGATGATTCGGAAAAGGTCATTGACTCGCTTGTCCACGGCCGTGGTGATGATTTTCACACGTGGGAATGCGTAAGCCACTGAGTGCACGCCCATCTCTGCCATGAGCAGTGACAGCAGGAAGATCTTGTCCTCCGGTACATCGTGGTCCTGCGGATCACAAGGGGCAGGTGAGTCCCAGTCCTCCGCGGGACCGTCTGCAGCCCGCCTGGGGCCCACTCACCAGGAGCACGCGCACAGCCATCATGGCCGCGGCGCCCGTGGACACCGTGCAGTCCATGAGGATCACGTGGTCGTCGCTGATGTCCTTGGGCAGCCGGAGGTAGTGGAGCTGCAGGTAGCGCGGGTCAGGGCCACGTGGGGGGGGCCCACGGCCCCTCCCGCAGGCCGCCTCTGACTCCGCCCCGGGCTCCCCGTCCCCGCAGCCCCCAGGCCAGCCCCGTCCTGGCACCTCAGGCTCCCCCGTGAGCTGATTGGTCTGGATGAGGATGGTGCCGATGCGCACGTCCTTGCACACGGCACGCAGCGCAGGCTCCATGGTCTCACCGGCCCGCAGGATGGACACGCCCGTGATCTGGGAGCAGAGGGGCTGAGCGAGCCCGCGCCCACCCCAGCCGCCGGCCCGCCCCCAGGCGCCCGGGCAAGTACCTGCTTCCCGGAGTAGCACTTGCCGGCATAGTCCTGCCCCTGCGGGGTCTGCACCACACAGTCCTGCACAGACCGTGGGGCGCCGTGAGTGCAGGACCCCTCCCCAGCCCGGGTCCGACGCTCCCACCCCGCTTGCTGCGCACCTGGAAGGGCAGGAAGGAGAGTGCGTGCTCGATGAGCAGTCGCATCAGCCTCTTGGAGTAGAAGATGAATTCATCGCGGCTGGTCTCCTTGTCCCTGTGGGGCCAGCGGTCAGCAGAGGGTGGACCCCCGGGCCCCCCGCCCTGCAGGTGGGCACTCACCTGATGATGGTGTGCATGCCCCGCACCTGCGGCGTGCTCTTGAGAACGCTCAGCGTCCGCGGCAGGGGGTGGCACTGGTGGGCTGAGGCCAGTGCAGCCCTGGGGACACAAGCCAATTGGGGACACTGAAGAAGCGGTGTCTTCTCCCACAGCCCCTCCCCCCACAGGACAGCACGTGTCACTGTGAGGCCACACCTGTGGGGGCACCGCTGGATGTGCAGGGTGGCACCTGGCTGCCTCCCTGCGGCTGCCCTGAGGGGCAGATGTCCCCCCACCTCAACCCCTGGGCAAAGGTAAAAGGGCAGCGGGAGGCGGAGCGACTGTCCGGCAGGAAGCCAGGGGCTGGGCCGTGAGGCGTCCCCTTCCAGTCCAGCACCCTCCCGGGCTCAAGCAGAAAAGGGCAGGCACAGGGTGGGCTCAGGCATGCAGACACATCTGAGTCCCGCGGATGGGCCCTCATCCCCAGCCTCTCTGTGGGGCGACTAAGCTTTGGCTCAATCCCTGCCCTGGCTCATCCTCCAGGTGGTGCGTGGCCCGTCTCAGGAGAGGAGGGCAAAGCTGGCTCAGTGTCGCCTGACTGCCCCGCCCTGCTGCCCCAGGCCTGGAGAGGGAAGAGGGTAGGGCCACGAGGAAGGGCTAGAGTGGGGGGCGGGGCAGGCGCAGGGGGCGGGGCAGGAATAGGAGCAGGGGGCGGGGAGGGGCAGGTGCAGGGGGCGGGGCAGGTTCAGGGGGCGGGGCAGGGCAGGTGCAGGGGGCGGGGCAGGAATAGGAGCAGGGGGCAGGTGCAGGGGGCGGGGCGGGGCGGGAATAGGAGCAGGGGGCGGGGCAGGAATAGGAGCAGGGGCGGGGCGGGGCAGGCGCAGGGGGCGGGGCAGGTGCGGGGGGCGGGGCAGGAATAGGAGCAGGGGCGGGGCGGGGCAGGAGCAGGGGGCGGGGCAGGAATAGGAGCAGGGGCGGGGCGGGGCAGGTGCGGGGAGCGCGGCCGGCGCACCGCAGGGGCAGGTGCGGGGCTGGGGGCGGCGCAGCAGGAGCAGCGCACACGGCAACACTACAATCAGAGCACACTCCGCTCACATATCCCAACGCAGCTTCCTCTGCTCGCCAGGTGAAGAGCGCGTTCGGGGAGGGAACAAGGCAGGAGACGGGGTTTACACAGAAGAGGAAGAGAACAGAGAAAAGCCCACTTAGTCCGGGGAGCAGGGCCCGTCCCGGCAGAAGTCAACAGGGCGGTCACGAGGCCTGAGGATGAGGCCGGGCCGGAGCGCCAGCCAGCCGCGCCCAGCCCCGCAGCCCTCCCTGCTGCCACCAGCAGCACTTCCTGGGCCGCGAGCCGCGCGTCGGGCCTCTGGCCACCGCTTCCTGGGCTGACCAGAGAATGGAAACTGTAGCTGGCCACATTCAGGCGTTTTTCTCAAGTTGAAACCCTGGAAACTTTTTTTTCTGAGAACAAAGGCTTCAAGAGGAAACTGCCGTGACAAGCCCTGTGGGTCTTGGTGGGGGCCAAGCAGAGCCTCATGCGGGGACAGGAGGTGGGGGGTGGCGGTGGGGAGGGTGCACAGCTGGCGGACGGGCCCTGGAGGCATTTCCAACCACAGTGAACCCTGGGGGCAGCCAGGGCGAGGGTACCAGTGTACAGGCTCTCCAACCAGGTGGCCCAGCCGCAAGCCTCCCAACTCCACAGAAAGCCTGGGAAAGGGCAGGTCCCTCGTGGCTGGCCACGCCAGGCAGGTGCTCACTTCCCAGCCTGCCTGCTCGCGTGGTGGGGCTGCAGGAGGCAACCCCAGCCCAGGCAGAGCTTGCTGCCTGCAGCAACAACACTGCTCCTCTTGGCCTGAGTCGCACTGGGCTCTAGGACAAAGGTGGGACAGGGCAGGACCAGGATGGGCAGGGACGGGGGGCCAGGTCCTCACCACCCAGACAGAGTCGACGGCCCCATGAGATGGGTCGGAGGGGCCGTAACAGGCACCCTCTGTCTGCGGTCGTGCCTGTGGTCACTGCCCTGGGAGCCTGAAGTGCTGTCTCAGAACAGCTGTGCTCTGTGCAGTCGAATCCAGAGATGGTCCCCGGGGTTGGGGGAGGCTCCAGCAAGGTCTGCGTGACCTTGGGCATGCTACTTAAACTCTGTGCCTCAGTGTCCTCGTCTGCCAGCAAGGAGAGGCAAAGGCAGCGGTGGGACTGCGCCACACCACCCCCGCTGTGTCTGGGGAGGGGCCGCCCGCCTGCCTGGGCCACAGCCCAGCCCCGGAGCTCCGTGTGGAGCTGGAAATGCCTCCATCTGTGCGACCGCTGCTCAAGTCTTACCTGACGCTGAGTTCACGCTGGGGCAGCAGCACAGGGAGACACAAGGGAACGGTGACGTGTCAGTGACCAGGGCAGCTGGCCAGGCCGCTCCCACCCAGGAATGGCTACGCTGCAGCCCCATGGGAACACGGCCAGCCAGGGGAGGTGGTGAGCTTCTAGTGGCCTCTCGCCCTGGGCCAGGGCCTGCGGTTCTGGGCTGGGGCAGAGCCAGGGCCCCTGGGCTCTGTTCTGTAGGCCTCAGGCCTCCAATAGGCTGCTACGGGGTGTGCCCGGAGCCCACCCAGGATCCAAGGCCCAGCCGCAGAATGCCACAGGGCACGTGGGAGCTCCGCTGGGGCCATCACTCCGAGGGTGACCCACGGGGAAAGAGAGGCGCTCTGGCTCCACAGGGGACTCAGCACCGAGACCCCCCCAGCCCTGGCCACTCCCCTCACCCTCAGAGGCTGGGAGAGGCAGGAGCATGCCCTTCTGTGCAAGGCCAGGCTCAGGCCAGGTGCACCGTGGGGCTGGGCCTGAGCACCGTGCTCCCCCATCCCCTCAGGGAGCCCAGGCCCCTGCCCAGCACACAGGCGGGGGCTGAGCGGGGTGACCAGGCCACCCAAGCAGGCACAGGACACTCGGGGCTGGCACCTTGCAGGGACTGTGAACACACAGGGGCTGGCTGAGCAGGCTGCTGTGGGCGGTGGCGGCAGGGAAGCAGGCACTGGGGCTGGGGCGGGCTGCAGGGACGCGGACCCCTCGCCGGGCGGCCTACCTCCTCCAGCTGGCTGTGCACGTGCTGCACGATCAGGTCGATGGCCACGGTGTTGCCGCTCCCTGGGGGGGACAGGGAGGAGGGTGACGGGGGCCGGGCCACCCGCCTGCCCCCCGCAGGCAGCCTGCAGGCTCACCTCTGGGCACCACGATGTCGGCCAGGCGCATGGTGGGCTGGATGTACTGGTCGAAGGCGGGCTTGACAAACTTGTTGTACTGTTTGATGACGCCCTCGATGTCCCGGCCCCGCTCGCTGATGTCCCGGCGCAGCCGCCGCACCAGGCGGATGTCAGAGTCCGTGTCCACGAAGATCTTCATGTCCAGGAGCTGGATGGGGACGGCAAGCCCGTGGGTGGGGCTTGTGACCAGCGCGGCCAGTGTGGAGGCGCCAGGCCCAGCTCCCGCAGCGAGACCTGGTCTGTGTGCCAGGCCCAGGGCCGCCCGCGCAAGGGCACCTTCTGGGCCTGGCGGGAGCAGGGGTGGGCGTGGGTGTGGGGTGTGTATGGGGAGCGGGTGTCTGGGGGCAGAGTGCTGTCTCCTAGGCACGGGAGGAACGGGCTGGGGAGCATGTTCACTGGACGAAGCTCCCACAAACACACTGGGAAATTTGGGGCTCGGTGAGTTCAGGGTCTGGCCTGATACTCAGCACACAGCAGGTGGCACCTGAAGTGGCCGTGTGGGGGACTGGGCACTGCTATGTGCAGAACAATGGGGTCCTCTGGGCCTGTGCCAGGGGCAGGACTTGGGCCCTGGGGCCAGGCAGACCTGACTCAGATTCAGTTCTGCCCTTGGAGGCCCATGTGACCGCAACTCCCTCAAACTCACTGGCCTTGGGTCCTCACCCGTCCCTCAGGACTACAAGGGGAGTAAGACCCTGTCTCTACTAAAAAATAGAAAAAAAAATTAGCTGGGCAAATAAAAATAGAAAAATTAGCCGGGGATGGTGTGCGCCTATAGTCTCAGCTACTCAGGAGGCTGAAGCAGGAGGATCGCTTGAGCCCAGGAGTTGGAGGTTGCTGTGAGCGAGGCTGACGCCACGGCTCTCCAGCCCGGACAACAGAGCGAGACTCTGTCTCAACAAAAAAAGAACAGGCCAGGTTTGAGCACAGGCCTCGTCCGCAGGTGGAAGTGGGAACCCGGCAGCCACACTCCACCACTCGTGGCACCACTGGGCCCTCCCCGCGGTGAGGAGCGGCCGGCTCGGGCAGTTTAGAGAACGGAGGCCTCAGGGACAGGACAGGGGATCGTGCACCTCTGGGATGGGGTAGAACAGGGGACTGCGCCCCTAGGGGACAGGGCGCCGGAGCCTTCCTGCAGGAAGTGCGCAAACGGTGCGTGGCAGGAGGAGCAGGGACAGCGAGGGGCGGGCGTTCCCAGGGGACCCTCACCTCCAGCAGCGTCTTGTCGGCAAAGGCCATGATGCCCTCAAAGATGATGACATTCGCGCCGTAGAGCGTTTTCTGCAAGGGAACCGGGGAGTTGCCGGCGCCCAGCTCGCGCGCCCGCAGCTCCCCCAGGCCTCAACCCGGCCTACCCAGTCCTTCTTGCGGCTGTGCGTGGTGAAGTCGTAGATGGGCACCTTCACGCTCTTCCCCTGCTTCAGCTTCTTGAGGGTGGAAATGATGAGGTCAAAGTCGAAGGCATCCGGGTGGTCAAAATTGAAGTTGTTGTGTGCGGCCTGCTCCTGCTGCTGCTTGGTCAGCACCTGTCGGGGGAGGCTGCCGAGGAGCTGGGGCAGGGGCGGCCACGCAGGGGCCCGGAGACCCGGAGCCCACGTCTGTGGACACTCTGGGGGGCCGGGCAGGGGCAGCCATGCAGGGGCCTGGAGGCCCGGAGCCTGCGTCTGTGGACACTCTGGGGGGCCGGGCAGGGCCTCACCTTGTAGAAGGAGTCCATGGACAGCAAGACCACCCAGGGCACGTCCAGCGCCTCGATGATCATCCTGGCCACGGTGGTCTTCCCGGAGGCACTGCCGCCTCCCAGGCCTGCGGGGAGGAGCAGAGACGCCCTGTGAGCAGGAGCAGGTGGGCTGCACGGACAGGCCCAGAGACACCCACCCGCTCGGGGAGAGGACAGCTGAGCCCCTCGAGGAGGCCCCGGTGTCGGACGGTGGGCTGCACGCTCCCCACGCTCACCGATGGCGAAGGCCTCCTTGGACTGGGTGCCGTGCTCGTTGTACCAGGGTGGCCGCCCTGCCGTGTAGATGGTGCGCTTACTGGTGCGCAGCAGGGGCGGCTCAGACTTGCACTGGCTGGTCGTGCGCTTCCGGGGCGAGCGCCCGGTGCCCACGGGGGGGAGGAGTCTGTCCAGGGATTCCGTGTTGCTGCTGCAGAGAAGGACACGCTTGGCCTCGGCCCCGGGCTGGCAGCCTCGCTGGCCCCTGGCCATGGGCACCCTCACACACGGGCAGGGCAGAGGGGCAGGCCGGCTGGGGCGCACAGGAAACCCGCCGGCAGAGCGGGGGGCCTCGGCCCGCTGGGCAGACAGACCCTCGTGGCTTGGCCTGGGCACAGGGCCTCGGACCACCACTGGGCAACGGCAAAGGACAGGGACACGAGGAGACACACGTCCCAGGGCCACCCGCCTGGGCCGGGCTGTGCCCCGTCCCCCCAGGGTGGGCACGTGAAAGAGGCACGATGACGACCCAGCAGAGGCCCCGTCCCTCTCCCCAGCGGGGACACGCTCTGAGCAGGCAGTCACTGCTGCCCCGGAGGACAGCGGCTGAGACAGGAGGCAGCCACGGGCGGAGGCGAGGCCAGAGCAGGCCGTGTGCGCCCAGGTGAGGGGCCACACTGTGAAGAGGCCGAGTGGCTTGGGGAGAGGGAGGCTGGGGGCTCAGCCAGGACCTGTGCCCGCCAGGGACAGCAGTGCTCAGGGCAGGGTGGCCCTGTGGCCCAGCCGCTCTGGCTGTCAGAGTGCAGGACGGGGTCTTGGGCTGAAAGACCTAAGGGGAACCCGCCCTCTTTTGCTGTGGTCCCTGCGGGGTCCCCAAGGCGGAACCTGCACACAGCTGTCGGGGCTGCCTGGGGAGGAGGGGCTGGAAACCCAACCTGAGGAAAGTCACACCCACACGCGTCACTCACGCTGAGCTGACACTCTGGGCCCTGCTAATTCCCTCAGCTGGTTCACATCCCCAAGTGGGTGGGGGCCCTGGCCTCAAACCCGGGGAGGGGACAGCTTCTGGGAGGCTCGACGTGGTGCAGTGGCCGGCACCAGCCCGATACGGCCCAGTGTCTTCTGAGCGGCTCGGATGCTGGGGGGACGGGACACAGACACTCTGTCCCCTGCCTGAGGGACTGGCCGGCCACAGTGGCCCAGCGTCATGCTTCAGGCCTGCGCAGGAAGCACAGGGGTCGGCGGCTTGGCCCCGCAGGTCACGGCCCACCCACGCGGCCACTGACCGGGCAGGGCGGAGCCCGGGTCCCACGTGCAGTGGGTGTGCAGGACGCGCCTGCAGGAGCAGCGTGTCCACCACGGCTGGAAATGCCACACCCGGGGGGACACTGCGGGGGGACAGGGAAAGGCATCCTCGGAGCAGCAGGGTCAGGCGGGAAAAGCGGACCCTCGGGAGGGGCAGCTCCGTCCGCAGACACCGGCAAGCGGAGGCGTCTGCCCGCGAGCATCCGCGCAGGGAGACACCCGCACGGGCCAGGCGCGCTCAGGGTCTCCCTGGGTGCCCACATGTGGAACAGGGACTCCTGCCTCATCCGAGTGTCTTATAAGCACGTGCCGCGTTGTCATCAAAACCACACCAGTCTGTCTTTCAAGCTTGCTGTCCTGTTGTCACTGCCGTGACCCCGAGGGGGCATTGCCACGCTTCCCCAGGCTGGTGCCTGGCTGGGGACACGGGCCAAGACAAGCGTCTTCCCGCCCCTGGGGCAGCCCGACTCCCTCCAGCTCCAGAACACCCGTGTCTCCGGCTGCGCAACCTCCCAGAGCGCCAGCGAGCGGTGCCCGGGGCGGGAAGGTGGCGTCTGTGGCTCGCCTGGGGCGGTGGAAGGAGCAGCAGCTCCCAGGCCCACAGAAGGACGCGGCGAGTCCCGGCCCCAGAGAACCAGCCGCGTCTCCCTGGAGACGGAGGCAGGTCTGCTGCTCCAGCTCCCCAGGGCGCGGGCGGGAGAGCGCGGGGATGATCCGCGGGCTGCTGCGCTCAGCCTCCCTCTGCTCTCGGAGCTGCGCGCTGGCGTCAGCAGCAGGGCTGGGCCCACACACACACACACACACACACACACATACGCGTGCACACACGCGCGGCGGTGCTGGGACGGGAGCAGCTAGCCACCCACAGCACGCAAGGACTCGGCCCGGCCGGGGCCTGCAGCCCACTCAGCCGGGAACAGACAGTGGGACCCAGCAGTCGAAAGCAATGACGTCCCTGGGCCCCTGGGGGGAGGGCAGCTTGCTGCTCACGGGGCACACGGATCCCCAGGTAAACAAACGGGCCTTCAGGGCTCCTCCTTGGGGGCTGCCCCTCCCAGCGGGCCATGGTCGGTGGCCACAGCGGGGCAGACTGGACTGGGGTCGCCTTGGCCCACAGCAGCGGTGTGTTCTGAGCAGACAGGGCGGCTCCGGTGGCCCTGGAGGCCACGGCGGGCAGAGAACAAACCCAGGCGGTCCCCTCCCCTCTGTGCCTAACCCCACCATCTGCAGGGAATCGCCTCTCTCTTCAGCCTCAGGGAGGAAACTCCAGCAAAGAAAATCTGACTCCCAAAGGGCAAGACCTCAGGGATGACGCCCCCAGCAGCACCCAGCGCCCCGTGCCCTGGGGCCCAGGGGCGAGCGCTCACACACACCTGTCTTGGCAGGGGCCTTCGGGTCCCCACCCGTGACTGTTCCTCATACTGCTGAAATGACCACCACGGATCCCTGCCACGGCTCATGCTCCTGGGGACGGTGCCCACAGGGTGGGACACCTGCCAGGCCAGGGGCAGCTCTGCCTGAAATTGGCCTCACCGCAGGCTCAGGCTGCGTCCGCACCAAGCCCGCCCCGCTGCCGTCTCCAAAGCCTGTCTGCCTCGGGGAGCCCGGGACCAAGCCTCACGCCGTTGTCCACAAGAGACCCCTTGAGAAAGCAAAGTAGCACAAAAGCCCCATCTCCTGTCCACAGATGAACCAGGGTGCTTCTGGCCACAGTGAGGAAAGTTAATTTCAACCCAGGGCTGTGAGCCACAACCGCACAAGACGCAGCGTGACCGACGGCCCAAGCTCGGCCCAGCGCCTGAGCGCGGCCGCAGCCCGTTTGCTTCCTGACACCCACAGACACGCAGCCCACCAAGGCCACCGTGAAGGGGGCCCCCGCGGGGCCTCCTTGCCGTGACTCACCTGCCTTCTGTGCCAAGGGCCCAGCACCCTGAGATCCTGGCGCCGGGGTAAGCCCGGGGGGCGCTCATGGCGCAGGGCGCGGGCGGGCACTGGTCCCGGGGTGGGAGCTCCTGGACGGCGGGGGGACCCCAGCTCTGTGTCGTGTGGCTCTAGGATGGCAGTTATGGGGGCGTCACCACCTCTTACACTCACAGTGGCCCCGAGGCCAGCTCAGGAGCTCTGGCCGCCTACACGGCCCCTCCATGGGGGGACCCCCTTGGCTGGTGAGGGAGGCAGAGCGGCTGCCGTAAGGCAAGGGGGGGCGCAGAGCTGGGAGGCCCCTGTGACCCCACCGTACGCAGGGAACACACTCACCACTGTCCTCCGAGGCCAAGGCCAGGCATAAGCGGATCACCGAGCCGGGGGCCTGTGCACGCCTGATATTAATAGCACTGGCTGTGCCGGTGTGGCCTGGATAGCCCCAGGGCAGCCCTCAGCGCGCAGGGCCCTCCCGTGGGGGGCGGCACACCCACCGTGGGCCTGAGGGCCACCGTGCTCCTGCGCCTGCACTCTCCCAGAACTCCCAGAACTCCGTGGAAACAGCTGCAGAGCCCAGCCCCACAGCCAAGACGGGACATGGGAGGCGCCTCTCGGTAGGTGACCCGAATGTCAGTGCTGAGCTGGGCGCCCCACCCCTGGCCCCAAGGTGTCTCCTACAGGCATAAACAAATCTGAAACTCAACCCTCTGCACCAGCCGAGAGTAAGTGCCCGCCCCGCCCCCAGCTCCAGGAGCCAGCCCCGCCTGAGCAAGGTGTCACAGCTGAAATCCCTGCTGTCCCCGGGGAGGGATGAAGCAATGGCGTGTGCCATGACAGTCTCTCTGCTCGCTGCCTTCCAGCACGGAGACAGGGGCCGTCAGGGGCTCAGGGGAGAGGGAAGATTTTACACGGGGTCCACACACCTGAAAGGTGGCCCCTGGGGAGCTGCCACGCGGCACCTGTCTGTGTGCACAGGAGCGTCACCTCCCGACCCACTCCCGGGAGCTGGCTGTCCACGCCGCCGGCTGGGGAGACGGGACGGGGCCGACCCACAGGCGGGTGAGGAGTTGGGGCTCCTGGGGGTTCGCTAGCGTGGCTGTTTGAGCAGCAGAGTGGACTCAGGCTGGTCAGCCTGGCATGTACCCTGGATGCCCCAGCGGGCCAGGATGCAGGCTGGGTAGGCGGCTACAGGTCTGTGGGAAGCCAGCGCTGTGCTGGCCCCAGAAAGGGAGGCAAGAGCCCAGGTAAGCAGCTGCTAACGGAACCACCAGGTTCTGTCCTGGAACTGCCTGGCCCTGCCACAGGCCACCCTGCCGAGGACGATGTCCAGCGTGCCCCTCCACAGAGCTGGTCTCTTGGCCACGCAGCCCATGGCAAGGAGGGCCAGGACCTTCTGGCCATTCCAAAGCAGGTGACTTCCAGACTGCCCTGCTGTGGTCTCCCCAGCGCCAATATCTGCCAACCTATACGCCCAGAACACCGCCCCTGCCCCCGCCGGGTCCCCACTCACCAGGGCTGGGAAGGGCCAGAGAACAGCCACTCCCAGACCACGACAGGGCGCAAGGGCTGCTGGCGGAGCCGCCTGGCCACGCACCTTTCTGCCCGAGGTTCCCTCCCACCACAGGTGTCAGGGCTATTTGAGGCAGGTGGTGCCGGAGGCTGCTCTAGTCACCTCAGGACACCCCTCCTGCCCCCTCACCTGCCCGCCGTCCCACTCTGCGCTTCAGCACCCTTCACCGCCCACCATGGGGCCGCCGCTTGCCTCGTTCTCCTCAAGGACAGCGACAGGGGCACTGCGGGAGGGTCACAAGGACCAAAGCAGGTGCTGCATCAGTGACAAGGACCCCATGAGTGACGTCATCGTGAGGAAACGAGCACCGACTGTGCAGAGCTGCTCCCCACTGACTTGTCTGCAACGCCAGTGAAGTCAGAAACCACGTCCAACGGCGGGGACCTGGTACGCTTGAAACGGACCTTGGAGAAAGAGCCGTGGCGTGGAGCAGACGCTGCGGGAAGGTTTTCGCCCGCCTTGCTGTGGTTCCGTGCTGCTCTCCTGCCACTCGGGTCACCGTGCCCCGAGGACCCTCCCAGCCAACACCCGTAGCACGGCACCTCCTGACCCCCGGCCGGGTTTGAGAGAAGTTTCGCCAGACGAATAGAACGAGGCCAGAGGGGGGAGGCAGCAGCTGGTCCACAGGAGCCCACGTGGGCCAGACCCCAGGGTTCCACACTGGCTCAGGGACGGTGCTGCTCGGGCGGCTTTCTTGGGGTGACGGGGGATTGGGAGGTGGGGGGCTTGCACTGGCCCATCCCGCCACCCTGGAAACCTGTCCTCGGCAGGACTCTTTCCGGCTGCTCTGGGCAGGTCCCTCCAGCCTCCCTCCACTCCCCACGTCTCGACCACAGCCACGAGTCACTGCGGCCACCACTGGGGACTGGGTCCTGCACCAGCGGGGCCAGCTCTGCGGCAGGTGTGGAGACGGAGCCGTGAGGGCCAGGGAGGCCATAAACGGTGGACGAGGCAGACAGACCGCCCTTCGCAGCCCAAAGACGCGGAAGGAGAAACCGGAGCAGTGGTGGGGAGCCTGGGGGTGTCGGGACAGACCTGGACACCAGCTACAGGCGGCCTGGGACACCGGGGCAGCACTGAAGGCGGGGTGGGGGGACACATTTGAGGATCAGCAAGGAGAGCCACTGGGCTGGGGCAGAAGCAGCCCTGGACGGGACCAGGAAAGGGGCAAGAAGTCCAGACGCAGCCCTGGACGAAGGGTGCTGTGGTTACACTCGCTGCCGGCAGTCCCAGCTCCCCACTGTGCCCCCGTGACCACGCTGACGAAGGGCAACAGTCTCCACCTCCCGTGGCACTGTGCCCAGGGCACCATCTGGGCACAAGGCAGGCCCAGGCGGACGCTGCCACCCCTCACGCCGTCAGGGCTTATCTGCCCGCAGCCTCTCCCGCCTTGAGTTAGATCAAAGACCCACTTGGGAACCGGCAGGTGAACAGACTCGAGTCCTCTTGGCCCCCAGCCATGGCGCGCTCCTGGCCACTGCCCACCGGGAGGGCGGGCGAGAGGACACAGGACTCACTCCCGCAGGGCCGGGAAAGGCGCTCAGCCCGGCAGCTCCGTGGAGAGACCCTCCCCAGGACAGGGCCCCCTCCCCAGGCAGCAGCACCCAGACCGGCCCTGCAGTCCAGGCACTCGGGGTCTGCCTCTGAGTGGCGGCTGGCACGCAGGGAAGAGGTGCCCGAGCCGCCCCGTCGCCTCCCCAGGGGACTCCGCTCAGACCCGGAGGGAGGAGGTGCGATTGCTGCCACCGCGCGGCCACGGACGGCCACGGCCGCAAGGGACCAGGGAGCGTCTCCGCACCGGGCCCCGGGGACGGCCCTCCCCTGCACCCCGCAGCTCCCTCTCTTCGTGCTCTTGCGAAGCCCTGCAGAGCCTCAGGGTCCCCCCACGCGCAGGCAGCAGAGCCCCGGCCCGGCGGGGCAGGAGCCGGCCGAGCAGGGCTGAACCCCCCGCGCCTAAGCCGGAAGGTCAGGAAGGCACAGCCGGCTGGGCCGCCCACTCGCGCCGGGGGCCAGCGTCGGCAGGCCCGGGCGTGGAGGTCCGCGCACGCGGCGGCTGGGACCCCCGCGACAGCCGCCCGCGCTGTCCGACGCAGCCACGTGCGCGGAGGGGACTGACGCCGCCTTCCGCGCGGAGGCCCAGCGCCAGCCCCGAGGGGCCGCGGCCCGCGCCCGCCCGCTTCCCGCTGCCGCGTGCACGGGAGAGAGCGCGCCCCCGCTCGCCGGCGCCGCGCCTACCGGTCCTCGCTCGCGGCCTCGCTCTCCTCGGCCGGCCGGGGGAGCGGCGGGGCCGGCGGGGCGGCGTCTGCGGGCGCCGGGGGCGCAGCCATGGGGTTCGCGGGCCTCTCCGCGCCGCAGCTGGGCCGACAGGAGCCGCCAGGAGCCGGCCCCGATCGCGCGGACTACGAGCCCCACAAGGCCGCGCGACCGGAGGAGAGGCGCTTGGAGCCGCCGGTAGCGGGACTCGACCCGGGGACTACGAACCCCACAAGGCCGCGCGCCAGGACGGGAGCCGCCTGGAGCCATCGGGAGCGGGACCCGACCCCGCGGACTACGAGCCCCACAAGGCCGCGCGCCCGGACGGAGCCGCCTGAAACCGCTGGGAGCGGGACTCGACCCCGGGGACTACGAGCCCCACAAGGCCGCGCGCCCGGACGGAAGCCGCTTGGAGCCACCGGGAGGGGGGACCCGACCGCGCGGACTACGAGCCCCACAAGGCCGCGCGCCCGGACGGGAGCCGCTTGGAGCCACCGGGAGCGGGACTCGACCCCGGGAACTACGAGCCCCACAAGGCCGCGCGCCCGCACGGGAGCCGCTTAGAGCCACCGGGAGCGGGACTCGACCCCGCGGACTACGAGCCCCACAAGGCCGCGCGCCCGGACGGAAGTCGCTTAGAGCCACCGGGAGCGGGACTCGACCCCGGGGACTACGAGCCCCACAAGGCCGCGCGCCCGCACGGGAGCCGCTTAGAGCCACCGGGAGCGGGACTCGACCCCGCGGACTACGAGCCCCACAAGGCCGCGCGCCCGGACGGAAGTCGCTTAGAGCCACCGGGAGCGGGACTCGACCCCGCGGACTACGAGCCCCACAAGGCCGCGCGCCCAGACGGAAGCCGCTTGGAGCCAACGAGGGGGGGGGGGGGGGGGGGGGAACCTGACCGCGCGGACTACGAACCCCACAAGGCCGCGCGCCCGGACGGAAGCCGCTTGGAGCCAACGGGGGGCGGGGGGGGGGGGCGGAACCTGACAGCGCGGACTACGAGCCCCACAAGGCCGCGCGCCCGGAAGGGAGCCGCCGGGAGCGAGACTCGACCCCGCGGACTACGAGCCCCACAAGGCCGCGAGCCCGCACGGGAGCCGCTTGGAGCCAACGGGAGGGGGGACCTGACCGCGCGGACTACGAACCCCACAAGGCCGCGCGCCCGGACGGAAGCCGCTTGGAGCCAACGGGCGGGGGGAGGGGGGAAACCTGACAGCGCGGACTACGAGCCCCACAAGGCCGCGCGCCGGGACGGGAGCCGCCGGTAGCGAGACTCGACCCCGCGGACTACGAGCCCCACAAGGCCGCGCGCCCGGACGGGAGCCGCTTGGAGCCACCGGTAGCGGGACTCGACCCCGGGGACTACGAGCCCCACAAGGCCGCGCGCCCGGACGGAAGCCGCTTGGAGCCACCGGGAGTGGGTGGGGACCTGACCGCGCGGACTACGAGCCCCACAAGGCCGCGCGCTCGGACGGGAGCCGCCGGGAGCGGGACTCGACCCCGCGGACTACGAGCCCCACAAGGCCGCGCGCCCGCACGGGAGCCGCTTGGAGCCAACGGGAGGGGGGACCTGACCGCGCGGACTACGAACCCCACAAGGCCGCGCGCCCGGACGGAAGCCGCTTCGAGCCAACGGGCGGGGGGGGGGGGAACCTGACAGCGCGGACTACGAGCCCCACAAGGCCGCGCGCTCGGACGGGAGCCGCTTGAAACCGCCGGGAGCGGGACTCCACCCCGGGGACTACGAGCCCCACAAGGCCGCGCGCCCGGACGAAAGCCGCTTGGAGCCACCGGGGGGGGGGGGGTGGGGGAACCTGACCGCGCGGACTACGAGCCCCACAAGGCTGCGCGCTCGGACGGGAGCCGCTTGGAGCCACCGGGGGGGGGGGGGGGGGGGGGGGACCTGACCGCGCGGACCACGAGCCCCACAAGGCCGCGCGCTCGGACGGGAGCCGCTTGGAGCCACCGGTAGCGGGACTCGACCCCCGGGGACTACGAGCCCCACAAGGCCGCGCGCCCGGACGGGAGCCGCTTGGAGCCAACGGGAGGGGGGACCTGACCGCGCGGACTACGAACCCCACCAGGCCGCGCGCCCGGACGGAAGCCGCTTGGAGCCAACGGGCGGGGGGAACCTGACCGCGCGGACTACGAGCCCCACAAGGCCGCGCGCCCGGATGGGAGCCGCTTGGAGCCAACGGGCGGGGGGAACCTGACCGCGCGGACTACGAGCCCCACAAGGCCGCGCGCCCGGACGGAAGCCGCTTGGAGCCAACGGGCGGGGGGAACCTGACCGCGCGGACTACGAGCCCCACAAGGCCGCGCGCCCGGATGGGAGCCGCTTGGAGCCAACGGGAGGGGGGACCTGACCGCGCGGACTACGAGCCCCACAAGGCCGCGCGCCCGGATAGGAGCCGCTTGGAGCCGCCGGTAGCGGGACTCGACCCCGCGGACTACGAGCCCCACAGGGCCGCGCGCCCGGATAAGAGCTGCTTGGAGCCGCCGGTAGCGGGACTCGACCCCGCGGACTACGAGCCCCACAGGGCCGCGCGCCCGGACGGGAGCCGCTTGGAGCCGCCGGGAGCGGGGCCCGACCCCGCGGACTACGAGCCCCACAAGGCCGCGCGCCCGGACGGGAGCCGCTTGGAGCCGCCGGGGGCGGGACTCGACCCCGCGGACTACGAGCCCCACAAGGCCGCGCGCCCGGACGGGAGCCGCTTGGAGCCGCCGGGGGCGGGACTCGACCCCGCGGACTACGAGCCCCACAAGGCCGCGCGCCCGGACGGGAGCCGCTTGGAGCCGCCGGGAGCGGGGCCCGACCCCGCGGACTACGAGCCCCACAAGGCCGCGCGCCCGGACGGGAGCCGCTTGGAGCCGCCGGGGGCGGGACTCGACCCCGCGGACTACGAGCCCCACAAGGCCGCGCGCCCGGACGGGAGCCGCTTGGAGCCGCCGGGGGCGGGACTCGACCCCGCGGACTACGAGCCCCCCCACGAGGCCCCGCGCCCGAAGGAAACCCCCCGCCCGCCTTTTACCACAAACTCAGCCGCACAAACACCCTGGAAAAAAAATCGATAAACATTTATTCGATACAGTCATTTTTAATACATACAGTGATGGCCCGCCTCGCGCCACTCGGGCCGGGGCGGGGGGGAGGGACGAGGACCGGGGACATGGTCACAGGGCAGGCGGCCCGAGCTCACCGTCAAAACATCTTGCAGATAAACACTTTGTAGATAGAATATATATGTATATATATGGTTACAAGTGATAGCTGGAGCCTCTCGAAATGCACTTATGTACGGAGAACTGGCAATAAGAACCCAAACCAAGAAACCCCAAGTGTAGGACGCGTGGCCACCAGGCAGGCGGTGTGACCTCCCGGCCCTCCCAGCAGGGCGGGGACAGCCTGCCCGCCCGTCGGGCGCCCCCACCGGCACACGGGGGCCCCTGAACTCCTTTGCCGGGCGAGTAAAGTGCATCCTTTTCGTGTGAGGTGTCAGCCCCTCGGGCCGGCCCTTCGGGCACTCTCCGTCCTTTGGGGTGGGGAGCTGCGCTGAACCAGAGGTAGATCCGCAGAGAGGGCTCCAGGCCCGGCTGCGGGCAGGGCCCGTGCCCACCACACCCTGGGCTCTACCACGCTGGTCCCCTCGCAGGGGCCTCCAGGGCGCTCACCTGGCCACACGCGGGCCAGAGTCGGAGGGGGCAGATCCCAGCCCCACGGGAGCTCCTGCCCTCAGGGGGGCCCTGCAGACCAGCTTGCCAGCACCTGGGGGGGGGCGCTCAGACCCAACAGCCGCATTTGGCAGCAGCCCCCACACCGACGTGACAAAGAAGGGGGTTAAAGTGCTAAACATCAAGTCATCCAGGGCCCCCGTCCCACAGGACACCTGTGGGCTTCCAGGGTGTCCTGGAAACTCATCCCCCAGCAAAAGCCAGAGCCCTCCCCCTCTCCCCAAGGGCCAAGTACCTGAGAGGCTGGGGCGGGCAGCCACACCCTGCAGCGGTGTTGGGGTCCAACCTGCCCCACCATTGGTGACAAGGACAAAGTGCACCGAAGCTCCGGCCCAGCGCCTGCTTCCCCGCCACTCCTGAGGCTGCCCCTGCAGAGCTGCCTGGCCCCACCTCCCCCCACCAGCCGCACCCCCGGTGAAGCTCCGGAACACAGGACGGGAAGCCCTCCTGCCCCAAACCCTACCCACCCTTTGACCTTTGCCGCTGGACCGCCCACCTGTCCAAGCCCCATCCTCTGACCAGGTCGAGGTGACGGCGAGGGGGGTCCACGTCCCCACACCCCTCCCCAGCACACCACGCCAGGGCTGCCCAGGGTCAGAGCCTTCCGGCCGCAGGAAAAAGCCAGAGGCAGAGCACAGCGACCCCAGTCCCAAAGCCCCCGGGTCTCGTCTCCCCCCAGCAGGGCAAGGCGAGCTGAGCCCCGCTGGAGCCCCCTGGGGAGCACGGGGGCAGGCGGGGTGCCCAGGCAGCAGCACAGGGCCCCACCCAGGGGCACACCCGGCCCAGCCCCCAGCCCCGCGTCGGCACCAGGAAACCCTTAGCACCAAAATGTCAGATTGTTGTGAGTTTTTGTATAAAAAACAGAATTTAAAAAAAGGTTGTTACTTGTCACAGCAACAAGACTGGCATCCACTACACCCAGGAGACACACGCACACGGGCAAATATCAAAATTCACATCATCCAGGATCGGCAAGGATGAGCCCTCAGCCCACCCCCTGGAAAACGGCCTCCGTCCAAGCCCACCCCTGAGCACCCTCCTCCCTGCGAGGCCGTGGTTGGGAGGTGGGGGCCCAGGAGGCAGCCAGAGGCTGTGCGGCCACCTCCTCCAGGCTCCCCGCCCACCCAACGCCCGACCTGCAGACCCCACCAACCTGGGGGCCCCACAAGGAGCAAAGACAGAGCCCCGGAGCGCCACCAGCCTACTGTGACCCTGGCGAAGCCGCCTCCCCTGGCCGCTCCTGTACCAAATGAAACACAACCAGAAACTAAGGAGCAGGTAGAAATGGGGGGCTAGGGGCTCCCACAGGAGTGGCCACTGGGACAACCCGGACTGGCAGAAGGAAGGCTGCCTCCCCCCAGTGGCCACTCGAGCCAGGCTGCTCCCACTCAGCTTCCTGCCCGTGGGCCCCAGAACCCAGACTAGGCTGTCTGCACCCACCAGGCCACCCGGACCCAGGCGCCCACGTCCGGAAGCTGAAGGTGGGAGACAGCACACAGGGGCCCTCACCCCCAGGGCTGGCAGCTCTGTCCAGGAGCCTCAAGCCGCCGCTCCTGCCACTCTGCAGGTGGGAGCAGCAGAATCCCTCCCTTGCCCCGGGACACAGGCCAGAGGGGCTGGGCACAGCCAAGCAGGGGACACGACAGAGGAGGGGGGAGCAGGGGACAGGCCTGGAGAGGTAGAAAACAGAAGCAGAGGAACCAGAGGCGGCGACCAGGAAGGGCAGGCGCCTGTCAGGGCAGCATGGCAGTGGCTGGACGGGGTCTGTCCTGGGAGGTAGCTGGGGTACCGGATTCCAGTGTTGGGTGGAGGCGAGGCCCGGAGGGCGGCTGCCAGGGCTGTGCAGGTGCCCTCACCAGCCCAGGGCCAGGGCCGCCTGAGCCTTGGGGGAGCCAGGGTGGGATCCAGCAGGGCCGAGGAAGCAGACCCGAGGACCCGCAGGCCATGTGCCCGCTCCCCGCTGCAGCCCTGACGCCGTCTCCCAGGGAGGGCTGACCGTCCGGCTATTGCACTTCCGCTCCGGCCCCGGGGGTCCCAACCCAGGTGTGCCCTGAGCAGGTAAGGGCCACCTGCGGGGAGGGGAGAGTGGCTGGCCGCCCCGCTGGACGGACGGACGGACGGACGGGCAGGGGGAGGGACGGAGAACTGGAGGACAGCGGGTCCTGGAGCCAGCTACCCCCGCCTGGGCAGAGTGGGGCGTGGCGGCCGGGCGGGGGCCGGGCCCCACCCTCCAAGCTCACTTTTCAGGTGTTTTGCCAGCTCCCCCCTTGCGGCCAGCAGCGCCCCGGGCCCCCTTGTCTCTGCATCCCAGGGGCCAGTCGTCCCGGCGGGGGGGCAGCTTGGGCACTGGCTCCTCGGGGGGCCGCTCCTTGGGCTTGCGCCCCCGCTTCTTCCCGCCCGCCAGGGTTTTCTTCTTTTCCTTCTTGGGCACCACTGAGTCCTGGCTCCGGTGTTTGGGAGGTGGGTCTGCTGAGGTACGGAACCAGTTCTGGGGAGAGAAAAGCGGCGATGCAGACCTGGGGACAGGACGATACTGAGCACCAAGCCAGGTGTGACCCTGGCCCCAAGGCGGCAGACCCAGCAGCCTCCGGAGCCATCGGGCAACTGCAACAAGGTGACTGAGGGGCCGGCACCCACCACAGCGGGGGCTCCTGCCAGGGTGCCCGGTGGGGTGCAGCCCAGCCTCTCAGCGCCCCAGGACAGCAAGGTGCCACTTTGAGGAGAGACCACTGGATTCCCAACATCGGTCACTGGCTCAAACACGCACCACGCAGGCCACAGAGCTCTGCACCGCCCCGCCCCCTGCCCGGGGTCCTGCTGGGGTAGCCCTGACCCCCGGGCAGCAATGGCTCTCACACCTCCGCGTGGGTCTTGAGGATGTGGTATTTGACGCCGCTCTCGGAGCTGAACTCCTTTGGACACAGCAGGCAGCGGTACTTCCCCACCAGGTGGTCCCCCTGCAACACACCGGCCGGCCAGTCCCCAAGGTTAGATCCGCCCAACCCTGGAGGCCCCACAGCACCCAGGTCTGTTCTAAGCCTCCCCCGTGGCCAAGGGGCAGGACAGGCGCGAGGAGGCCGGCGCCAGGTCGCGCTGCGGCAGCAGGTGGCAGGCGAGGAGAGGGTATGAGAGGCAGGTGCCCAGGTGAAGGGTTGTGGACTTTGCCAAGGGTCCCCCATCCGGAGCCAGGGTGCCCTGTGCCCCGGTCAGGGTGACCACCCGTGTGCACACCGACAAGGGCCCTGAGGGCAGGACTTGGGACCAGCTGACTTGGGGACGGGGGACAAGGACGAATACTAGGCTGGCCACCGACCACTGGCCAGTCTCTGGGCTTGTGGAAGAGGCAGCTCCATGGGGCACAGGGTGGGGTCTTGTGCCCGAGTGGGGACCCCTGGCGGGGTCAGCTGGGAGCGCAGAGGACCCGCCCGGCACGGAGGGGCCCGGGCTGACCTTGCTGCAGCTGGCGAGGTGGGCCTTGAGTCCAGACACGCTGGAGTAGATGGCTTCGCAGCACTGCGGGGGGAGGCAGCGTGGGTGGGGGCCGCGGGGGGCTCCCCGCACACAGACGGACCCCTGTTCTAGCCCCGGGGAGCTCTGAGGCCTCTCTGGGGCAGTGGGGGGCCTGACCCCCAAAGTCCTGGGAGCGGGCAGGCTGGGCACATAGGGCCTGAGGTCCAGGTCCTCTTTGCCGATGAGGCTCCCTCTGAGGACCCCGCAAGGGTGCAGGGCCAGGAGTGGCTGGTCACCTCCCAACAGGTCCCTATCTCAGCCTCTGCTCCTGCCCGGGGCCATCGCGCGCTCTCCGTCCCTGAGCCATGTCCCCACGCCCCCCGTGCCCCAGCTCACGTCGTTGGGGCAGCTGACGTGGCCCTTCTCCTTCACCTCGCTCTTCCACGCCTCCAGCAGCTGCGGGTTCAGCGTGGGGAGGCCCGGCCGCGTGTAGTTGAGCTGTGGAGTCAGGCGCAGCACCGGGGTGAGCCCGAGGCCCAGGGGACACCCCGGCTGCTCTAGAATGCCACACCCCAGGGGCAGCCGGCCTGGGTCACGGCCCACTCTGGGACCAGGCACGTCCCGCCCAGAGACCAGCGGGCCACGGGCTCGGAAGAGCAGACGGCACGACCGCGGCCACTGCCCGGGCCAGCAGGGCCGACGGCTCACCCTGGCAGTCTCGGGCACGAGGTCGTCCTTCATGCGCCGCTTGGTCCAGTCCCGGGCCAGCTCGTCCTCCGCGATCTCCTGCAGGTGGAACACGGCCACCTGGGCCGACGTGCGGCGGATGCGGCCACTGGGGGTCCGCTCCACGCCCAGCAGATCCTCCGCCTCGGGGGGCTTGTGTGTGGGCTCCTCGGGGGGCTGGAGGGCAGGAAGGCACAGGAGCCGGAGTGAGCCACGGGCAAAGGCGGCGAGGGGCAGGGTCGGCGTGGCGTGCGGCCTGGGCCCCGAAGGCACGCGGACCCGGGAGGCGCACAAGTACGCTGGGGACACGGGGGACACAGGCAGCCTGCGGGACAGAGGCACCAGGGTTCCAGGCTCCCACCCACGGGGACACGTCTCCCGCAGGGAGGGACGGAGAACACACGGATTAGGCAGCACACGCACACGCACGCTCAAGACCCAAGGGACGTGGGAACACACGCGTGGCACACAGGAAGGAACCAAGCTACAGCACGGGCCGCGTGCGAGCCACAAGGACGCGGGTGACCGCAGGCCGCTCACCGGGGCCGAGTGCTCTGAGCGCATGTGGTAGTCGTGGCCGGCCTTGGAGCGGTAGGTCTTGCCGCAGTGGGCGCAGGGGAAGGAGGGGCTGTCCACCTCACAGGGCGGCTTCCCGCAGCGCCGCTGGTGGTACTGGTAGCCCATGAGGCTGGAGAAGGCGGCCCCGCAGCCCTGGGGGTCCCGGGGCCAGAGGTCAGGGGGGTGGCCGGCGAGGTGCCAGCCCCCTGCTCCGCCGCCTGCCCCTCCACTGACCTCCTGGGGGCAGCGCAGCCGGCCCATCTGCTTCAGCACCTTGCGCAGCCGCTCGCGCTCCTCCTGCTCGCCCCCCTCGGAGGCCTCGGCGTCGGAGGGCTGGGGACGGGGCGAGCCTCAGCACCCTCCACCAGGGCCCTGCCCCGCCCGGGCCAGGGCCACCGTCGCCCAAGGCCAGGGCCACCGTCGCCCAAGGCCAGGCGTGGGAGGGGCCGCAGGGGGGGCGGGCTGAGGAGTCGGAGGTCGGCGGGGCGGGGTGGGGGCCGGGCGGCGTACCTTGGCGCTGTGCTCGGCCATGGTGTGGTAGTTGAGGCCGGCTTTGGACTTGAACTGCTTCCGGCAGTGCTGGCACTTGAGCGCGTCCTGCAGCTGCACACGCGGCCCGGCCGTGAGGAGCTGGGCCTGGGCACCCGGGGTCCCCGCCCCGTCCCTCCGGAGGCAGCCTTACCTTCTGACACACCTCCATGTGCTTCTTGAGGCCCACGAGGGTCTTGCGGGTGACCACGCTGCAGGTGGGGCACACGGCCTCCCCTCGCTCGTGAATGGCCCGCTGCCACTGCTCCTCAGGGCCACCTGTGGGGCGGGGCCGGGCCTCAGGGGCTGGGGGCGCCCTGCACGCCAGGCGCAGACTCCAGGGTCCACACTCACCCCCCGTCCCTGCACCGTGGCCAGGCAGCCCCTACCTGGGGCTGGGTGGGCCGTGGAGGCCGGTGGCTCCTTGCTGACAGTGACGGGGGCCGGAACTTTCTTCCGCGTGTCCTCAGGGCCAAGCCCCTCCTGCTTCTTGGAGCGGTGGACTCGGGCCTTGTCCTCAGCTTTGACCAGGCCTGTGCACACACGGCACGGCGTGGTCTGAGGAAGCCGGCACATGGGTGGACACACGCAACCCTGGAGATGCCCACAGGGTCTCACCTTTGAGCCCAAAAGTCCCTGAAATCGATGGCTGCTCCCCTGTGAACTTCTTGGGTGTTTTCTGTTTCCTTCCTGACTCGGGGAGAAAAAGGGGGGCCGAGACTCTGGTCAAATAACCATCGGGGGTGGGGGTCTGGCCCGGCTGCCACCCCTGGGGCCCTCTTACTGTGCCTTGTGCGCTCCGGGTCCTCCTCCGGCAGGGACACGGGGCCCGCCGCCCGCAGAGCCTCCTTGCCCCCCGGGGGCCTGCTGCCCAGCAGCGAGGAGCCACCGCCGGGGTCTGCGCTCAGCTGGAAGGCCGAGCTCGGGCCCATGGTGGACGGGCCATACTCCCCGTTCTCCGGCCTCGCCAGCTTGGGTGGGAGGGGGCAGCTGTCCAGGTTGTCCGCAGCCCTGCAGGGAGCAGGGGAGGTGAGGGCCTGACCCGCGCCCTGTCGCCCAAGCCACGCCGAGGAGCAGCCCAACCCGGAACGAGCGCCTATACCTTTTCTTACCGCTGTTCCTCCCTGTGGTTCGAGGAGCTTTGTTCTCAGACTTGGTCAGCAGCACCATTTTGCAAGGTGGTGTGTGCCTGCTGATGGCGATCGGCCTGCTGACCGTCACTGGCTTGGTGACCACAATGGGCCTGCTGACCGTCACTGGCTTGGTGACCGGCACAGGTTTCGTAACTGTCACAAGTTTTGTGACCGGAATGGATTTGGTGACTGGCACAGACTTGGTGACCGGCACGGGTTTGGTGACCGGCACAGACTTGGTGACCGGTATGGGCTTGGTGACTGGTATGGGCTTGGTGACTGGCACGGGCCTAGTGACTGGCATGGCCTTGGTGACCGGGATGGGCCTGCTGACTGTGACGGGCTTGGTGACCGGCACAGGCCTGCTGGCTGTGACAGGCTTGCTGATGCCGATGGGTTTGCTGACACCCACGGGTTTGCCGATGGTGACGGGCTTGCTCACGCCAATGGGCTTGCTGACCCCAACAGGCCGGCTGATGGTGACCGGCCGGCTGACTGGCCCAGGCTTGGGGGCAGGCAGGGGTCGGTCCATGTGGTTCCAAATCCGGTGTTTCTCCAGCTGGGTCTTGGAGGTGAACGCAGCCTCACAGAAAGGGCAGGGGAAGGCCAGCCTATCTGAGATGGCGCCCTGGGCAGGGAGGGCAGGTGTGGGCCGGGGCCCCCAGGGCCTCTGCCCAGACACACCCCCTGGCCTCTTGCTCCCCAACCCCCTGTCCCTTACCCCTTGGCACCGCTGGTAATGGTACTTGAGCCCGTAGATGCTGGGGAACTCCAGCCAGCACCCCGAGTTTGGACACTTCACTCTCGAGTGTGCCTTGAATTCATCTTTCCACTGGTTCATCAGGGAGAGCTGGGTGTAAGGAAGGGCCAAGCTGCCAACCTGAGGGCTCAGCCCACCCACGCCCCAGCCCCCAAGCCCCCCGGGCCTGCAGGGCACATGCCCCACGTGAGCCGCTCAGCCTTGGGAATGCAGCCAGAGCGCAAGCCACCGACACAGGGGCCACAAACCAGACCTGTTCTACGAGCCCCCCGCCGTGATCCACTAGGACCTCACGGCACGTCAGCCACGTGAAGCCTGCCAGGCCAGTGCCCACACCCTGGGGCATGGAGCCGGGGTCTTATGTGCAGACGCAAGTCAGGGCAGGGCAGTGGCCTGGACAGGAGAGCTCGGCACGCCCCCCCGGCCCTCAGGGAGCTCACAGGAATGTCTCGGAGAGCCTGATTCTCAGCTTTTGGACGCCCCTTTTTCTTCCCTTCCATCTTGTCGCTGGCTGGGCTTCCTGGGTCAAAGCAGAGCGGGGCTTGGCCAGGCACCGTCTGTCCACTGCGGACCACTGGCATCCCTGCAGCACACGACACACCCGGGCTCGGACGCCGTGCCTCGGACCCACGCCCGGGGGCTGCGAGGGTCCAGAGTGAGCCCCGTTTTCCCAACACCAGGGTGCAGCGGGGAGAGCATGGCCAGCCTCGGGTAGGAACCCTAGGCCCTGGGCTATGTCCAAGACAGTCCCCACCCCAGGAAGGCCCTCAGGAACTCAAGTGCCTGGCTGGGTGTCCAGGGACTGGGGGCCCAGGAAGGGGGCCCACTCCTATCGCTTGCTGCCCACGGTCGCCTACAACTTGTTTTGGCCCCGACCCCTCTCACCCAGCTTCGGTGGGTCATGCAGCAAGGGAAGTCGCACTTCCTTCCGGCCACCATCCTTCCCGGGTCCACTCCTGTTGGACCCCTGGAGCCGACGGCCACCTCCAAGGCAGAAGGGATCCGTCATCTCTTCAGAGCACGAGGACACACCTGTGAGGCCCAGCAGACCTGACTCAGGACACGTTGTGGAGCCGCCCTGGAGCCCCGGACGGGCCTCTCTCTGGCCAGGAAGGGGAGCCTGCCCTCCTGTGTTTGTGGTCACACAGGAAGGAAAGGGGTCGGGGCTTGCAATTTGGGCAAGGAGCTGCCCAGCCAAAGTCCCCCAGATAACCCAAGCAGCACGGTAAGTTTGGAAGCATTTAATCGGGTCCCAAGACCCTCGGCAGCCTCACCAGACGCCCTCTGTCCCAGACACACGGTCCCAAAGTGTGCCGAGGATTACACACCCCATTCCCCGTGCTGGGTGGGGGGGTGTCCCCAGGAGAGGTGACTCGTGCAGGAGGAAGGAGGCCGACAACATCTCTCTGGGGGCCAATTATGAAGCCAGTGACGGCCGCTGGCTCACAGGCTGCCCCAGCGCTGGGAGACCCCTTCGCCCACACGACCCTCACGTCTTCCCACCCAGCCCTGATGCAATGCCAGCCTACCTGGGTGGGCGTCCCTGGATTCTTCTCCCCCGACACAGAGGGAAAACAGCCAGGGTGGGCCCCCAGCCCCCTCCCCAGTGGGCAGACCGAGGACCCCAGCACACCAGTCCTGGTCCCTGTGCCAGCTGAACCGTCCCACCTGCCCTGGTCTCCAGCAGGGACCCCTCTACCTACTCGGAGACCTCCTGCCTAGCCCCTGGCCACCCCCGGCTGGCTGACCTCCCCCGACCTCCACACTTAAGAGCCTCTCCGTCCCCTGCCCGCAGACCCACCACGGTCCCCTGCCCGCAGACCCACCACGGTCCCCTGCCCGCAGACCCACCGTCCCCTGCCCGCAGCCCCACGAGCCGCGGTGAGCACAGGCAGTGAAGGCCCAGCTTGAGTCCGCCAGGCTGCTGGCCAGAGAGAGCACCCTGCTGCCCCAGGCTGGAGAGGACACCCCCTGAGAACTGGGGAGCAGAGGGACGCCAAGCTTAGCCCTGCTGGACCCTCCCACAGCAGCACCCCAAGCCACAGAAGGGGGTGGCCCCAGGAACCAGTGTAAAGGTCATGTGAACAGACGACCCCTTCCTGGCAGTTTCCAATTAACTTAGATCAGAGGAGAGGGGAAGGGGCTGCTGCGTCCAGGAGGGCCAGAGGGCCAAGGTCGGAGGTCAGGACAGTCACTGCCCACTGCCAAGGGGGATGCCAGGTCCTGGGCTTGGGGGGGAGGAAGAGTCCCAGGACACGAAGTTCCCTGCAAGTCCTCACTTTACAAGTTTGAAAGGAGACTCTGACGGCCCCAGTGGCCTGCGGTGCAGGTGCCCGCCGAGCGCCCCTCTCCACTTTCCCCGAAACCCGGGCGCGGAATTCAGAGTCGAGTCTGAAGCCGGGGCTGGCCTGGGAGGCAGAGACCCTCCTTCCATCCAAGCCGGCCTGTGACTCGCGCACGAGGACGAGAACGGGCGTCCCCTCCCGGGGACCCGGAGGGTCGCAAACCCCCGGGGGAGGAGCCCGCGCTGACCGCGGGAGAGACCGGCAGCCGGGCCGCCGCGAAGGCCGCTCCGCCGGGGACCCGGGCCCAGGCCCGGCGCGCGGACGAGGCGGCCGGGACGCGCCCCGAGGCCGGCCGCGCCACCCACCTGTCACCTGCGGCCGGTGCAGGCGCGGGCCGCGGCCTGGCCCCGGAAGGGCCGCCGGCGGGGGGGCGAAGCAGTGAACCAAAATGGCGACTTTTTCTGGAGAAGGAGGAGGCGGGAAGACGGCGTCGGCGCGGGGCGCGGCGCGGGGTCCGGGCGGCGGGGCGCGGGGGGGCGCGGGCGGGCCCTCGGCCTGCGGCGGGGCCGGGGCGGGGCGCGAACGCGCGGGGCCGCGGCGGGGCCGGGCGGGGGCGGCCGGGCGCTTACCTGCGGCGCGCAGCGGAGCCGCGGCCGGGCCGGGCCGGGGCCGGGGCCGGGGCCGGGGCGCGGGGCGCGGGGCGCGGGGTCCGGGCAGCGCAGGCTGCGCGCCGCGCTGCGCACATGCGCGCTCCCGCCCCTCCCACCTTTGACAGTTTTACTGTGGGGGGAGGGGGGCGAACTCTCGCGGTATTCCTGCCGCCGCTCCGCGACGGGGAGGGTGGGTCTGGGGGAGGGGGCCCGTCGGGCAGGCCTGCTCTGCCGGGCTCCCCCTGCGTCGCCTCTGTCAGGCCGGCCTCCCCCCAGTCCGCAGCGGCCAGTTATGCTGCCCGCAGGGCGGGAGGCGTTTGGTGGACAGCGGGGTAAACTGAGGCACGATAGGGGCTCTGGGCACAGCCCCAAGTCAGACGCGCACGGGGTGAGGTGACCCGATGCCTCCCGTCCCGGCCCGGGCAGGTGCGGCAAGGGAGGCCACCGTGCTCCGGGACCCTGGCCTGGCCCTGGGGCCCAGGGGCCGGCGGGGCAGGATTGCTGTGACCGCCGTCAGGGGCTCACCGGGCTCCTGGCAGTGCCGGGGCAGCCTGAGGCCGTGGAGCTTTGTTGGGGGCGCTGACCACTGGATCGACCTCCCAGCTTCGGAGGCGGTGACCCAGCCCAGCAGCCAGCGTCTCGCTCCTCTCTGCCCCCGCCCCGCGTGCCGCAGGGGCATTGCGTGGATCTGGGCTGCGCGGTTTGGGGCCGGCGGGGCACCGGCCCCACAGGCCTTGGAGACGACGAAGCAGAGGAAGGTGCTTCTCCGCAGGGGGCACTAGGGAGGAGGCAGAGCACGTGTTCTCTGGGAGACCCCCCAGGAAGGTGGCAAGGGCCCCAGGAGAGCCATCCCCCAAAGAGAGCCATTCTTACCTGTTCACAGCACCCATCTCCCTGGAGGAACTCGGGCCTCGGGAAGGAAGAGAGAGGGAAATTTGGGTTTTCATCTTGTGCCCCCAATACTATCACATTTTTTTTATCATGTATATATATTACTTTTAAAATTAAAACTGACTTTAAGTTTCTAAGGCCCCCTTTTACATTCCACCAACACTTTGGACTCTTCGACCTGGGTGTGGGTTGGACGCTGTGAGTTGGGAAGTGCAATTACAAGGTGCGCCTCCTTCCCCAGGGCCCTTCCTGCCAGCTGCCCCTGCCCGGTCCCCTCTGGAGCAAGCTCTGCTGCGCTGCATGGGAGCCGGGCAGCTTTCTGCCTTCTCTCAAGGGGACCCCGGGACGCGCCTCGCTCACGGATGGCGCGGAGCACTCGCGTGGAAACAGGCCGTCTGCCAAGGAGTGTCACCTCCTCAGAAATCTACGCCAGAGAGGACCTGGCGTGAGCCCCTGCAGGAAGAGGGGAGCTCCTCAAGGCCAGTGCCACCGTGTCCCTCACTCGTTGACCATCCCCACCCCTGGGACAGGACCGGCAGGATTTGGGGGCCGGGGGGGTCAGCGTGTATATCCTGAGGCGGGTCCAAGGTCGTCAGTTCTCCCCGTGCAAGTCTGGGTGTCCACATGTGGGACACGTCAGCGTCTGTGGGTGCGTGCTCAGCAGCACCCATGTTTGGACATCACGGTGCAGGGCGTGTTGTCTGCGTGTCCTGTGCTTGGTGGGATTTATGCCTGTCCGTGTGTCAGCACCCAGGTGACTGGACATCAGGGTGCATGGGGGCTGGCTGTCTGGATCTTGGTGTACCTGTCCAGGCGGTGGCATGACTGTCAGGGTGTCGGCGGTTTGTGTGTAAATACCTGCATGTCAGGGTGTGATTGTTTTCTGTGTGTATCTAGATACCAGGGTGTGTGTGATATAGTGTTTCTACATGTTAGGAAGTCATTGTGCGTCTGTGTGTCTGTGTTTGTGTAGTTACATCTGTTTTGGGGGGGTTTGCTATATATCTTTGCGTCTGCACATCAGGGTGTCATTGTGTCTGTCTCGCCAACAGCACCTGTGTGCGCGTATTGGGGTTTGTGGATGTCATTGTCATTGTGTCTCTGTGCATTCGTGTCTATGTGTGGTTTTTGCCTCCGTGTTCTTATCTGTGTGTCTGACTGCTGTGTGTGCATGTGTGTCACGGTGTGTGCTGCAGTCTGTGTGTTTCCTATGTCCGGCATCGCTGAGCGGTGAGCGCCCGGCAGAGGTCCGTATCAAATCCCTGAACCTGTGACTGGGGCCTTATTTGGAAAAAAGGTTTTTGGAGATGGGATTAAGGATCTGGAGAAGAGGAGATCATCCTGTGTTGCCCAGCTGGGGCTGCATCCAGGTCCCCTTATTAAGAGGGAGGCAGAGGGACATTTGAGAGGGACAGAACAGGAAGCAGCAGTTGACAGAGACAGAGACTGGAGCAACCCTGAGCCCGGGAGTCCCCAGGCAGCCTGCAGACGCTGGAAGAGGCGAGGAAGGATCCCCCACCCCCCAGCCCCCAGGGACACGCTGCCCTGCTGGATTTTGGACTTCCAGCCTCCAGAACTGTGAGAGAATAAATTTCCAGCCACCCAGCATGTGGCCCTTTGTTCAGCACCCCAGAAACTCACACACCAGGTGTCTGGTGGTGTGCCCAGCGCTGGGTGCCACGCTGTGGCTTCTGGTCCCCCATTTCCAGCCTCTGCCTCTCCTCCGGGTGACGTCCTGGGGTGAGCAGGACGCCCCTCCGGGATGCGGCGCCACTGCCCCCTGGTGGCCACAGGTGCAGGACACCCCTCTGCCCAGAGCAGCACCTTGGGCACTTGAGAACTAGGTTTATTTCTGATTTTTTGTCAGAGTATAAAAAAGTGAGCGCAAAACAAGGAAGACAAAACAGGATCACGAAGGTGGGGCAAGACGGAGGAGGGAGAAAAGGGGCAGAGCCAGGGAGGGCCCTCTGGAAGAAGGCTGATGGCACAGGTGGGCAGGGTGCCTGGGCAGCTGGAAGGGCCAGGGTGCTCCCCGCAGGGGGCTCACGGGGTGGGAGGGCCAGGGCAGGCCGGTGTCCAAATTCCACTCGGGACCTATGATGACCAGCATATAGAGGGGACTGGGAGCTCAGCCTCATCTGTCCCTGAGATTTTCAGAGTCCCCAAGGGGAGTCGGAGAGGGCAGAGGAGCAAGAGGGAGCACTGGCCACCCCACTGTCCTTCTGCCAGGCAGCACCAGCCCCAAACCACCCAGGGAGGGGTTGCTCAGGTATCTGTTGGGTGGACATGGGGGAGCAGCCCTCGGGACAGCCTCTCCTGGGATCCCAGGTCTTCCTGGGAAAGCCACCGTGGGAATGCCGTGCACAACTGTGCCTTGAAGGAGGGAGCAGGGAAGAGGTGCAAAAGCAAGATTTTCCCAAACACAGGGTCGGGAGCATTGCTGAGCCTGGTGGACAGGGCGTGGGGCCACCTGGACAGGGCTGCAGTCCTCGTTGTGCCACATTTGTCGCTGGAGCCGGGGCCACCAGACCTCTCTCAGCCTCAGTTCTCATGACTAGACGGGGCTGTGACGAGGGCTCATAAATAATGAGTGAAGTGCTCGGCGTGGTGCCTGGCTGGGTGGGGGTTGATGCCCATTATTCTCGAGGGGGGTTGGGCCTGCTGGGCCCTGGCAGAGGAAGGGAAGGGCACAAGCAAAGGGAGCCACAGCTGTTTATCCCACCTGTGCCAGCCGGCAGTGCCAAGGGAGGGCTCAGAGCTGACTGGATGGGGGGTGGGCGGATGAGTGAGTGCTCAGGTGGCGGGGGACAGATGTTGTGGGTCGGGGATGTAAATAAACAGAGCCCCTGGGAGTCCGGGGCACGTCCACACCAGCTCTTGCTCCAAGCGGCTGCCCTGCGTGCTGCCGGCGCACTGGGGGCAGGCTTGGGCTCAGGTCCCAGGAGCAGCGGCCACATTCAAGCAGCCCCCTGCCCACCCAGCCCCAGGGCACAGCCTGGAACGCCCAACCAGAGGTGCTTGGAGGTGGTGATCCTGGTCTCGCCTGTCCATTGAGCCAGGCTTGGCCACCAGGGCGTCCGGCAGGGTTCACGAGGGGCTGCACAGCCAGCTCTGCCTCATCCTTGGCTGTGGGCTCTGGTCACAGTGCTGGGGTCTGGGGTTCAAGCCTGGACAGCAGCTAGGACATGTTTCCAAAGGAAGCTGTAGGTGCACAAGGGTGACAAGGTTGGGGTCCCTGGCACCGCCCGCAGCACAGCCCTCATGGGGCCCCCAGGCACTCTCCTGAGGTCACCCCACCCCTGCACCCAGAGGGGCCTCTCAGTCCAGCCTCCAGGCCGCCTGGCCCCTCCCACTGACCTTGGCTGAGCAGCTGCAGGCTCCGCCCCTCCTCGCGCACCTGCAAGCGGAGCACCTGCTGCAATACCTCCTGCCTCTGGGCCTCCTGTGCCAGCCCCATCCTCTGCAGCTTCTCCGCATTCAGCCGCAGCAGCACCCGGCCTGGAGAGGGAAGAGGGGCTGAGCCAAGGCCAACAGAGGCATCAAGAGCCCAGGCAGAGACCCAGAGAGAAAGGGGTGAGGAGAGGGCAACAGAGAGACTCAGACAGAAAGAGAATCCGGGAAAGAGACTTGGAGGGAGAGAGGCAGAGGGAGGAATGGAGGGAAAAGACAGAGACTGCGCAGGGAAAAGGCAGACGAAGACATAACAGAGACTGGGAGAGAGGAGGAAACAGACAAGAGATGGAAACAATAGCAAGAGAAACAAAGGCGGCTGGGTGTGGGGGAGGGGCCCCTCCCAGGCGTCCTGGCCCCTCCCCCGCCCGTCCTGCCATACCGGTGATGGCATGCTGGGAGAAGGCCTCCACGTAGACGAGGTAGTTGTGTGGACAGTGCTTCTTGAGCCACTTGCAGACATCCTGCTGACTCCACAGGACCACAGGCCGCGTCAGGCCACCCAGCGAGGGGCTTGTGTGGTACAGGCCGTAGTGGTCAGCGTACAGCCGGCCCTGTAGGAGAGGAGGGTGGCGGGCAGAGTGACAGTGGTGGGCAGGGCAGGCAGGGACTGAGGTGGGCAGAGAGGTGGGTACCTGGGCAGTCTCTGTGCCCGGCTGCTGCAGGAGCTTGATTGGCCTGCTGCCAGCTGCCCTCTGGCTGCGGGAGTCATGCCATGTGAGGCTGGTGACCTGCGTCCGAGGCAGGTGGCAGGGGATGCTCTCAGCTGACACCGTGTGCTCTAGGAGGGTCCGGCAGAAGCTGAAGTGGGCAGTGGCTGTGTGCGGGGGTGACTGGTCAGAGCAGTCAAGGGCAGGGCCAGAGGCTCCTCCCCCCGAGAGCCAGCTCCCTGCCTAGCCCATCTCCCTCCACTTCCCCAGGGAGGGGCTCCCAAGCCCCCAAAGGCAGAAGGAAATGGCAGACGCTGTCTTGAGGACCCCACCCAGTCCACAGATGAAGAACTGGAAACACCTTTCCCCGTACACGCCTACAGTCAGGCAAGGGGGGCTATCCTGGGACCACCCTGACCTTACCCTGGTGTTTGAGTCTTGGTCCCTGCCATGTTGTGCTCACCAACTATGACTCATTGACAAAAAGGCTGAACTCTGGGCAAGCTGACAAGATAAGTGGAACTCATTCCCCAAACACATGCTGTGCCACCTCCCACAGGGCCTGCGGGCTCAGGACAGCACCGTGGGGACGGCGGATGCCCACTGGGCGTGGGCTGTTTAGCACAGGTATGCAAGGATGCAGCCATGTGCTCAGGGACCCACGGCCATGCCCTGGGGTCCCTCTTCCTCCTTCAACTTCATTGTACTCATCACGTTTTAGTTTTATCTTCATTTCTGAGGTGACTGCTGATACAAGTCTGGGAGGGGACAGACCCCGTGATGAGGTCCCAGGGTGGGACTCCCATGCCTTGCCGAGTTCTTGGTGCACGGCAGGCACCTGAGAAACACTGTGAATGAACGAAGGCTCTGTAGGGTGTCCGCAAGTTAACAGAGCCTGGGAGGAGGCGGGAAGGTGGGCACAGGCTTGCCCCCATCTTTTCAGCACCCAGGCCTTGCCTCGGCAGGGCAGGACGAGGTCCCCGTGTCAAGGCCCTTGCCTCTCTGCCCTCACCCCAGCAGTAGCGTGAGAGGACCGCCCTCCCAGACACAGACACCCCCTCTGTACTGGGGGCGATGCTTGGTGAAGAGTCTAGGAGGTCTGAGTAATGGGGGAAACTCACATCCTACTGTCCTTCCAGCCCTGTAAGACTCCGGAGACTCAGCACCCCCCTTTCCAATTCTTTCAACTTTGGGGTCTGCGGTCAGCAGAGGGTGTGGCCAGTGGGCCACCGCCCCCCGGTAGCCTCTAGTGCCCTGGAAAAAGACTTATTCTAAGCCCGCACCTTCCAGCGGACAGGCGCGGTGGTCTCAGGTCTTTCCAGGGGCCGGAGCGTAGGACCAGGGCGGGTGCGCGCCGGGAACCAGCCGGACGCCCCCGCCCGCGCGGCACCTGCCCGGGCCAAGCAGGCCCCGCCTATTTCCTGCCCGCACCCGGGGAGGTAGCTCAGCCAGTCCGTCCGTCGGTCCGCACCTCCCAGCCCCAGCGCCAGAATTCCAGAAGGCAAGGGGGCGGGGGCGCCAGAGCTGGGCTGTGACCGCGGCCCCCTTTCGGCCCCACCGCAAGGGCTGGGGAGGTTTTCTCCGCGTGAGGGAAAAGGTGACCCGAATGTGGTGCCAGCCTGGAGACGGGAGCCCCCGCCTGTCACCCCCTCACCCCAAGCCAAGGGCGAGCTGATCCGCGAGGCCTGAGGCTGCCCCCCGCCCCCCAGTGCAGGACAAAGGCCACAGGGACCTCCTTAGGCCAGGACGCCCCCAGCTCCTTCACCGCCGCTGCTCGAAGCCCACCCGGTCCCGCCCCCCATGCCTCTCGGTCCCCGAGACCCCCATCGCGATGTCGCCGGGCCCCCGTCCAGCCCCGCTCACCGTCCACATCCCGGCGCTCCCCAAAGCCCGCGCGCACTGCCCCGGCGCGGCCTCGCGGGGGGCTCAGCTTGGACCTCAGCTCGGTGAACATGGGGCCCGCGGTGCCAGGCCCGCGCACACGCCCCTCGCCGAGTGCAGGGCGGCCGGTGTGGCCGGCGGGGAACGCGCGCCGCCGCCCCGCCCCGCCCCAGCCGGCCCCGCGCCTGAGCCGGTCCCCGCGGCCGGCGAGTCTGCGCGGCGAGGCACCTGCCGCCGAGCCCTGAGTGCCGGGCGCGCTCCGGGAGCTCCGAGGTGTGTCGGTGGCGCGCGGGTCTGCGTGTGCAAAGGGTGTCTGCCAGGGCCAAGGGTGTCCACGCGCACCTGGGCAGGACTCCGCGGACGGACGAGAGTCTCTGTGCACCTGCGGCGCTGGGGGGGGGCGGGGGGGCTCTGAGCCGGGAAGTGAGGAATTGTCAGTCCCCTCTGTGTGTGTGGGGGGCATCCTCCCTACTCCTGGGGCCTTCTGCCCACCGGAGTCCAGGCCAAGGGCCAGATCAACCCCTTCCCAAACGCTTCCCTCCGTTCTCCTTCCTCATTAATTTATTCACTCATTTAGCTGTTCTCCAGACCTCAGGAGGTCTCCCTCTCTGAAATGGCACCTGCTTCCCCAGAGGAACCAGCTTCACCTTTGCTTACTCCCCAACTTTGAATTCCCCTTCCCTCTGCAGCCCAGAACCTGGCTCAGTGCCTGGGGGGAGGGGTGGCGATACAGTGCTCACTAACCTAAAGTGGGGGAGAGAGAACTTCACGGAGGCTGCAGCAGGAGGGCGGGAGGGATGTGTCTCTCCACAGGACCTCAGCGAGAAGTGCTGGGTGGTTGCCTGGTCCCGCAGAAGGCCAGGCTTGCAGCCGACTGAGTTTTGCTTGCTCTGCCCAGGAGCCCGATGCTCTCCCCAGGTGTATGTGAGGGCTTGAGGATGTCTCACAGCAGGAGCAGACGTGCATGTAGACATGCAGAATCGCATGCACAGAATGCAGTCATGCACGTACACCCCAAACATGAGCGCACGTGATCTTACCTGCACACACACCCCACTAATGCACACACACAGTTCACCCACATGCTTGTGACCAGCATGTTCATGTACCCTCACCCTGACAGGTCTGGCTGCATTCATTTATTTTCGATTAGCTCTCCAGGAGCCCGGGATGTGGCTGGGCTAACCCTCACCATAACCCTGACCAGAATGTTCAAGGCAGGGTGGGGGGCGTGGGTGGAGCCTGTGGTCTGGCGGGAGTCCCCATGTTTACCTCCAGGGACAGGTGCCTGAATTGGGGCCCAAGACTCTGAGTGATCAAAGCGCAGGGCAGCAGTCTGCACGCAGGACGCACGCACAGACAAGTGTGCCTACAACCACAACGCACGAGCTGCACACAGCTAGGTAGGTGTGCAGCTTTGCGCCGAAGTCATCACGCCCTGCCAGGTCAGGGCCACTCCGAAGGGCAGGGTGGGAGGCCGGGCTGGTTCAGAGAGGGAGGGGACCGTGGGTTCTCGTCACACAGGTCTCCTCGGGAATGCCTCAAGAGCACCCAGGAGGCAGCTGCGCCCAAGGATTGTCAGGGCGGTGCGCCCGGTCACCCCCTCGGACACGGCCGGGCGCTCCTGCGCACGCGCGCCCCGCGTACCCGCCCCGCGACCGCGACCGGAAGTCATCAGAAGATGCGCTTCGGAACTTCCGCCCCGGGAGTGGAGGGTGGGCGGGCTGCGCGCGGACCGAGGGCTCTGCTTCCGGGGCGGCCGTGACGCGGCGGTCGCGACCGCTTCTTCGGGCGGGCCTCGGAAGCTGGGGCCTGGGTCGTGTCTGCGTCGTCGCCTGCGCCGCGGCCTGGTCCCTTCCCTTCCCAGCCTTGGTCGTCGTCGCCGCCATGAACAAGAAGAAGAAGCCGTTCCTCGGCATGCCCGCGCCCCTCGGCTACGTGCCGGGGCTGGGCCGGGGGTGAGGCCCGCCGGCGTCGAGGGCCCGGGCCCGGCCGGCGGGGCGGGGTGCGCGCTCGGGCCGCACGCTCTGAAGGACGCCGGGTGGTCTGGCTTCATTCCTGCGGGGGGCAGCGGGCTTTGGGGTCAGGACAGCCCCGGTTGTGAGTCCTTCCGCGACCTAGGAGATGTGACTTGGGGCTTGGTTACGTGTGGGCTCCGGGCCCGAGGTTTTTGGTCTCTACAGATGGGCAATCGCCCGTGTGCAGGTTGGCTGTGAGGAGTCCATGAGGCTCTGATGTGCGGTAGTAACACGTGACGACCCCCCATCCCCTCTTAAGCGCAACCGGTCCTTTCCGTGTAGTCTGCGCAGGATTCCCCTCTGGCTGGTCACGGTGCCCCTTCTTCCCCAGAGCGTTGCTTATCACGTGCTGTCCAGACTCAGCTCCACCGGGCCAGCGATGGCATCTGTGAGGCCTGTGCCTGGGTCCCCCCGCCCGCCACACATGACCACCATGAGTTGTTGGATAAACAGTCATTGTCATCCAATTTGGTTAGAAAACTGTGGGGTTTCTTTTGTCGGTGGTATCGTATTAGAATGTGTGGGGTACCTCCAGGACCCACATATTGGCAGCATCTTCAGAGGACCTGCACTCTACTAGGGAAGGTTCGGTATTAGCATGGATAAGTACACAAAGAGGAACAGATTTAGAGCTCTGGCTTCCAGAGATTGGAGGATGTACAGTGGAGCATAGCATTTGAGTCAAGTTTAGAAGGTGAGCTGGGTTTGGGGATGTAGGAGTGTGGCAGGGGAAGAAGAGAAACTGGCATTGTATGTGTGGGTGGTTAACAGAAAGGCCAGCCGCAGAGGACAGCCAGGGGACATCAGGAGGGCACCGGAGGTGGAATGTACACCCATGGGTGGAGCTGCGGGAGGTCAGAGGGTCCCTGAAAGTCAGGCTAGAGCTCCTGGAGGACTCGGAAGGACAGTGACACTGCGGTATTCCTTAGAGCTGCGTTTTGCGAAGAATCGTCTACCAGAGCATGGTTTGAAGTAGGGGAAGGCTAAGAGGGTTGGCCAACTTGGTCCCACCTGTGACGGGAGTCATGGTTTGGGGAGGAGAGATTTTGGAGGTAGCGTCATTGGTGGGGGTGCGGGGTGCGGGGTTTGGGGGGAGGGGCAGACAGGATGCCGGAGGTGGGAGAGGGAGGCACAGGTGATGTCATGGTGCCTGCCTTGGCACCTGGGACGGTGGTGCTGTAGCTGAAACAGCCCAGAGCAGCCGTACGGTAGGCACAGAAGAGGAGCTCAGTTTGGGCCAAGTTGGGTTTGACAGCCTGGATGAATGTGGAGGGAAAGGTGATCGAAACCTGGGGGTGGAGTGAGGTTGCCTTGGTAACCTCCTGAGGGTAGGTAGTGCTTCAGGGTGCAGCGCACTGTCGCCGGCATGTTTGGAGGTTCCCCAGAGGTGTCCGATAGGTGTTCTTAGGTGATGACTGGCGGTGGAGGGAGAGCGCAGCAACCGGGTCTCCCAGGTAACGGGTGCCCTGGGGTCTCCTGCAGGGCCACTGGCTTTACCACTCGGTCAGACATCGGGCCGGCGCGGGATGCCAACGACCCTGTGGACGATCGCCATGCACCGCCAGGCAAGAGAACCGTCGGGGACCAGATGAAGAAAAATCAGGCTGCTGACGATGACGATGAGGATCTGAACGACACCAACTATGACGAGGTAACTTGTGCTGGGCTCCTGGGAGGGCTCCCCAGCTTCCCACCCCCGCGAGCTGTCGGCGTCTGTGATGAGGGGCTCGGGGGGCCGTGCGTTTAGTATTTTAGCTGTTCATGGGGTAGCATGGGAGGAGCAGGAAGAATGGAAACGTGCACTTTTTTTGTCTCTTCAAAAGAGAGATACTTGCAAATATTAGGACCACCGCTTTGGTGTTTTGTATTGGCCAGTCTTTAATGATGTAAACTTAAAGTGGGATCAGTGATATTTGCTGTTCTTAGGTTAGTGCTTGCCCTCCTAGTTAATCAGCGTTCAGTCAGTTGAGGTTTCTTCACATGTCTTCTAACAAGTGACATCTTTCCTCTGAGGAAAAGAGTTTTAAAAGAATTTTAGCTTTAGGATGCTGAAGTGGAAGGATTGCTTGAGGTCAGTAGTTTGAGACCAGCCTAGGCAACACAGGGAGACCCTGTCTCTACAAAAAATAAAAAAATTAGGCCGGGCGCGGTGGCTCACGCCTGTAATCCTGGCACTCTGGGAGGCCGAGGTGGGCGGATCGTTTGAGCTCAGGAGTTCGAGACCAGCCTGAGCAAGAGCGAGACCCCATCTCTACTAAAAATAGAAAGAAATTATATATGGACAGCTAAAAATATATATAGAAAAAATTAGCCGGGCATGGTGGTGCATGCCTGTAGTCCCAGCTACTCGGGAGGCTGAGACAGGAGGATCCCTTGAGCTCAGGAGTTTGAGGTTGCTGTGAGCTAGGCTGATGCCACGGCACTCACTCTAGCCTGGGCAATAGAGAGAGACTCTGTCTCAAAAAAAAAAAAAAATTAGCCAGCCGTGGTGGCATGTGCCTGTAGTCCCAGCTACTTGGGAGGCTGGAGTGGAATGGTCGCTTGCGCCCAGGAGAGCAAGGCTGCAGTGAGCTATGATCATGCCACTGCACTCTACTCTGGGTGACGGAATGAGACTCTGTCTCAAAAGAAAAAAGGAAAAAAAAAATTTAATTTTGAAATAATTTTCAATGTGCGGGAACTTCCAAAAATAATACCAAAAAAAGTTTAAAAAAATTTTTTTTCACCTACTTCCCCCATCTTATATGACCTTAATATTATACAATTTGTTAAAACCAGGAAATTACTTTTTCTTTTTGTTTTTTTTTTTCCCCCAACAGATTTTAGGGGGTATGAGTGCTTTCTGTTACATGGCCGAATTGCATATTAGAGAAGTTGAGGCTTTCAGTGTGTCCATCAACTGAGTAGTGTACGTTGTACCCAATAGGTAACTTTGCATCCTTCACTCCCCTCCCACCCTCCTCCTTCTGAGTCTCTGATATCCATTGAGTCACTCTGTGTGACCATGCATACCTATTGCTTGGCTCCTTCTTATAAATTATGAGAACATGCAGTATTTGGGTTTTTTTCTGGGGTTACTTCACTTAGAATAATGGTCTCCAGTTTCATCCAAGTTGCTGCAAAAGACATTATTTCATTCTTTTTATTTTTTATATTTATATATTTTTTGAGACTGGGTCTTGCTTTGTTGCCCAGGCTACAGTGCAGTGGCATCATCATAGCTCACTGCAACCTCAAACTCCTGGGTTCTTGTGATCCTCCTGGCTCAGCCTCTTGAGTGGCTGGGACTACAGGCATGTGCCACCACATCCAACTAATTTTTCTATTTGTTGTAGAGATGGGGTCTTGCTATGTTGCTCAGACTTGTCTTAAACTCCTGGTCTCAAACAATCCTCCTGCCTCAGCCTCCCAAAGTGCTGGGATTACAGGTGTGACTCACTGCACCTGGCCCTGTTATTTCATTCTTTTTGATGGCTGTGTGTGTGTGTGTGTGTGTGTGGTGTATAGTACACCCCCCGGCACACACACATTTTCTTTACCCACTCCTCCATTAGTGGGCACTCAAGGTTGGTTCCGTATCTTTGGTTCTCAGTTCAACGGCTATGCTGGGAGCCTCTTCTCAAGTGGGCCCTACGAAAAAGATGACGAGGAAGCAGATGCTATTTACGCAGCTCTGGATAAAAGGATGGATGAAAGAAGAAAAGAAAGAAGGTAAAACAAATTGTTGCCTTTCACAGTGTTTATCTGTGTTTTAACTTTAAAAAATGCTTTGTCTTGACTTGTTTTACACCTGGAGAAAAGTTGCAAAAATAAAAACAATGTGTGTCTGCCCAGCTCAAGGCCCACTGGGGTCTCAGTCTGCGGCAGCCACACTGGGGCGAGCGCTGGGCTGTTGTGGAGCAGCTTTAGGGCCTGGGAGCTGGAGTGCAGAGCTTAGGAGCTCTGTCTGCCTTTCCAGAAGTCGGCAGAATTTCGGGGTGACTTTCACTATATCTCAGAGTTAGCATCTTTGAGGTGGGCCTAGAGGTGTTAATTAATCTAATCAAGTATCAATAATCTGAAAATGAATTAAAGATGGCACATGAACATTAAATTCTCATGGGTAGGTGGTTGTAGTTTGGGAAGCTCGTTCCACATGTCAGTGTGGTGACATGACCCTGAGGAGTCAAGCTGGGCCGTGGGTGACGCAAGCTACGGGGAGCATGCAGAGAGCAGGCCGGGCCAGGGCGGTGCTGGTGCCAGGTGGGCGAGCATTCTGTCCTTGGGTGCCTGCTCCTCCGCAGGGCCCTCAGCTTTCTCTGCAGACCTCCAAGGGGGGCGTCTTGTTCCGAATTCTAGTTTAGCAAATCTGTTGTATTGATGTACCTCAGGGTACCCGTTTGTATGGCAGCTTTCCGAATTCCCTGTCCATGCCCTAAGGAAATTTATGTGAAGTGAACACGTGATGCTGCCAAGTGAAATAACACACGGCTTTGTAATCTTTTAGTGTTTTTTATTAGAAAAAGGAAATACTGTCATTATAGAATATTAAGAAAATGAGAGTATATATGGATAACAGTGCAACATTTATTTATAAGCCCAGAAAGTAACAGTTAATATTTTGGTTTATTTTCCTGTTTTTATTGCTTTTTACACATATAATTTGGTAACTTTCCATGATGTATGCAGGGTTTTTTATTTTTTCAAGATCATTGTAGAAGAAGTAAATACAGTTCTTTGGGGAATTTTTTTAAAAAGTTTGTTATTAAATCAAAGTGCATGAATTTATGTCTATAGTAATTAAGTGTGAATGGTTTTGCATTTTAAAGGTTTGCTTTCAATCCTTTGAGGTTAATTCATTTTAAAAAACAGCAGGTGACATGGGCACATATGGAAAGTCATCATATTAAGGTTGTTTTTTTTTTTTTTGAGCCAGTATCTCACTGTGTTGTCCAGGCTAGAGTGTAGAGTGCTGTGGCATCATCATCGCTCCCTGTAAACTCCTGAGCTCAAGCAATTCTTCTGTCTCAGCCTCCCAAGTGGCTGGGACTACAGCTGTGTACCACCCCACCTGGCCAATTTAAAATTTTTTCTGGGTGGAGATGGGGGTCTCGATATGTTGCCCAGGTTGGTCTTAAATTCCTGGCCTCAAGTGATCCTCCTGCCTCAGCATCCCTAAGTGCTGGGAGTACAGGTGTGAGCCACCACACCTGGCATTAAAATATATTTGATTTAGCTGCTGAGAGCGTAGAATGGTCCTTTTTGATGCTTTAATTAAGAAACATAATAGAGCAGCTTTGCTCAGAATCGGCATCCACTGTTTCTAATGTATGCACGTGTTTATTTTCTAGGGAGCAAAGGGAGAAGGAAGAAATTGAGAAATACCGTATGGAACGCCCCAAAATCCAACAGCAATTCTCAGATCTCAAAGTAAGTGGACAGATGGCATGCTGTTCCTAATGCTCTCACCCTAACTGGCAGAGAGGCAGGCTCTCCCGGTGTGGCGTTGACGAGACTTTACTGACTTGCTTTATGTCTCATTCAGGCTTATTGCTTAGAAGAAGGTCTTTGCTTCAGTATGTGCAATTATGTGGCTATGTGTGTAAAAAAACCCTTTCCCCCCCTCTACTGTAAAAGGTGGACAAATGAACTTACTTTCTTTGTAATTTTGACTCCATTTTTATGTAAGATTTTCTCAACTATGTCTACTAGGCTTTGATAGAATAATTTACATTTTAGTGATGTAGAGCAGATCTAATAGATTGATTTTTCTAAGTGAAGTAGAAAATCATTTCTGCGTCAGAATCCTTTCTAAAGTGTGGGGATCAGGAGGCTAGGGGCGAGGGAGAGCATGAGTCTACCTGTGCACGGGAAGTTCTGCCAGAGAATTAATGTTTTCGGGGCTGGGTGTCTCCAGCGGAAGTTGGCGGAAGTCACGGAAGAAGAGTGGCTGAGCATCCCTGAGGTTGGCGATGCCAGAAACAAACGCCAGCGGAACCCACGCTATGAGAAGCTGACCCCTGTTCCCGACAGTTTCTTCGCCAAACACTTACAGACTGGAGAGAACCACACTTCAGTGGATCCCCGACAAACCGTGAGCATCCAGGAAGGCAGCGGGGGCTCCCTTAGTCTGGTTAGACAGAGCCGTGGTGGGACTGGTGGGCAGTGTTGGGTTAGGGCTCCAGGTTAGTGGCTGCGCTGTGGCTGAGTCTGTCTGCAAAACCGGGACATGTCAGGCCACAGTGGAAAGATTTCAGAGAGAATAAGTTCTTCGGCGTGACAGTGCAAGCCAGCAGTTTATTCTCTCCCCTTCCCCACAGCAATTTGGAGGTCTTAATACACCCTATCCAGGTGGACTGAATACTCCCTACCCAGGTGGAATGACACCAGGATTGATGACACCTGGCACAGGTGAGCTGGACATGAGGAAGATTGGCCAAGCGAGGAACACCCTGATGGACATGAGGCTGAGCCAGGTGAGAATTGGTCATGCAATGCTTTCTTACAGATGGCATTTGAAAATTTTTGTTTTCTGATTACAAAATTAATGTATGCTTGTTTTCAAAAGAAACCAGAAAACTCAAAACAGAAATGTGAAAATTTCATCCTTTGTAAGGACTTTGTCATGAGATAAGCAGACTTGTGACAATATGTGGTTTCCTGCCCCCATTACAAAGAGCAGTCGAGATTCTGTGTGCATTTGGGTCTGTGTGTCCGCCTGTAGGGTGGGCGGGCCCAGTGCCCTCAGACTGCCACGAGCCAAGGGCTGGCCCCGTGTGTCACGTCTGCCCTCCCCTTGGGAACCCGGCGGCCACTGTAGGTAATGAGGGCACTCAGGACAAGTCACATGTGCCCTGTTGATGAAGCTTAAGGTCCCTTCCTCTTTGCATAAAAAGTAAATGTGGCTGGGTTTGGCCTGTACTTTCAGTGCTTTGGGAGGCCGAGGCAGGAGGATTGCTTGAGCCCAGAAATTTGAGGCTACAGTGAGCTATGATCACACCACTGCTCTGTAGCCTGGGTGACAGAGTGAGACCCTGTCTCTAAAAAGAACAAAAGCAAAAAACAAGAAAACCCTCAGAACCAGTTACAGAGTAATGTGTGTCATGTTCTGTGTGTTGGAAGAAAAGTATGTCCCTTCACGGGTGTATTTGCACACACCTAGGAGGTGTCCAGGGCTACACTCCGTAGAGATCACCCCCGGGACCGAGGTGGGGCTGCTGGGTGGGAGCTTGTTTTTAAAATATTTTAAGGGAAAATTTCACATACACTTACTTAGTGTCAATTATTTTCCAAAGTGTGTCATTTCACTGTCACTGAACTGGGAAAGTGTGCCGGTGTGATCGTGCCCTTGGCATGGGGCACTGCTGGGTCAGAGGCTTGTCGTTGCTGTCACTTTTGCCAGTGTGAGAGGCAGGCTCCTCCTCCCCCGCCCAGCGAGCCTCTGTTTTCAATTCTTTTGGGTCTGTACCGAGAAGTAGAACTGCCGAAATGTGTGGCAGTTTCACGTCTAAATTTTCGAGGAACTGCCACAGTACCTTCCGCGGCAGCTGCGCCGTGCTGCCTTCCCAGCTGCAGTGCCCGAGCGTTCCAGCGTCTCCACGTTCTTGCCAACACTTGCCTCCCGCCTCTCTCCTTGAACATGGCCGTCCTAATGGACGTGGAGTGGTGTCTCACTGTGGTTCCGATTTGCATCTCCCTAATGAGTGCTGATGCTGAGCGTTTGTGTGTCTTCTTTAGAGAAATGTCTATTCAGGTCTCTTGCCTATGTTTCAATTGGTTTTCTTATTTGTTTATAGCATAAGGAACTGCTATATGCAAGTTTTTATTTTTAGTAGAAGTTATCAGTGCTTTATGATTTCTGGATTTCACTTGTTCTTAGAGTTTTTTAATGTCTACTTTGTTTTTTTCCTGGGGTTTTTTAGATACAAATCCTTTTTTCCTATAGAAGAAATTTGTTTATTATCACAAACTGTTATCTGGATGACATTAAGGTTGTTTTCTTCCTTTTCCTTCTGACTACCCACTGGCGGTCAGGATTGTGGGAAGGGGCACTTTGTCTCAGATGTCCCTGGTCACGTCCAGCTGACTCTCAGCTTGGCCTGTCTCACAGGTGTCTGACTCGGTGAGCGGACAGACTGTAGTTGACCCCAAAGGCTACCTGACGGATTTAAATTCTATGATCCCGACCCACGGAGGGGATATCAAGTGAGTGCTTTGCAGAGTCGATGGGTTGGGATGGGAACTCTAGTTGCCTAGAATGTTTTGGATTTCATTTGGGAAATATGCGGACAAAATGTGACATAGGGCCGGGCGCAGTGGCTCATACCTGTAATCCCAGCACTTTGGGAGGCCAAGGTGGGAGGATCTCTTGAGGCCAGGAGTTTGAGGCTACAGTGAGCTGTGATTGTGCCACTGCACTCCAGCCTGGGCGACAGAGTGAGACGCTGTCTCACACACAAAAAAGATCCAAAAAACCCAAAATGGGCCATAGATGTTCTAAGAAATACATGGTGGATTAGTTTGGTTTTCCATTTAAGATACATCTGTATCCATTCATCGTGTACATTAAATGTTTTACAAATAACGTTCCAAGTCTGAGGCTGTGCTGGGCCAGAAAGTAGCTTGTGATTGCGCCCCCGTGTGCTGTCTGGACCTTTAGTTCCTAGACTTTGCCTGCAGGGATGCCAGATGGGCTTGGAATGGTGCTGACTGGAGTCTTGATTTGGTTTGTATCTCTCGGGACATTGGGATTAGTAGCTCATACATTGTTTCTGTGAAGTGGGCGCCTCCTCTCTGGGTTTCGGGCGCACCCTTGGCAGCGTGGCCTGATGCTGAGTGCATTCCCGCTCTTGCAGTGATATCAAGAAGGCGAGACTGCTCCTCAAGTCTGTTCGGGAGACAAACCCGCATCACCCGCCCGCTTGGATTGCGTCAGCCCGCCTGGAAGAAGTCACTGGGAAGCTCCAAGTAGCTCGAAACCTTATTATGAAGGGGACGGAGATGTGCCCCAAGGTGAGGCCCATGGTAGGGCATTTTCCTGGAATGCTGCGCGGTTGCCAGCCCCCACGGGAGTGAGCTCAAGCTGCAGCCAATCTGTTTGTCTTACAGTGTTGAAACTGCAGACGGCAGCGCGGTCTGGGGAGGTGTGGAAAGTGGGAAAGCGGTTTTTGTCCTGCTGATTTTCACACGGAGTGAGGCCATTCCCCTGTCAGTTTAGTGGCAGGATAACCTTACCTGGGAAGAGCTTAAATTAGCCCTTCACCCCCCTAATGTAAGAAACCCAATGGCCGGTGACTCTTAAAAGAATAATCCAGCGCTTTTGTTTTTGGAGGTGGAGTGATTAGACAAGCTTTGGAAAGTGCTGTGAAACCCTCCAAGTGCCCACGGCCTTTACTGTGCAGACTGGGATGTTCTTGGTGGGGAAGGAGCCCTGTGCGTGATTATCCCCGGACACGCCGTGCAGACAGAGCTTCCCAGGCAGACACGCAGTCTCTGCTTTCTCTGTGGACTTGCTCTGCTGGGCAAGTTGTATTCTTTCATGAAGTGTCGTACGTGGCCCTCATTCAGATGCAGGCTCTGTGCCCCTGAGCATTGGCACAATGGAGAGCTCTGGCGTGGACGCGCCCAGCTGGCTGACTGTCATGGAGTCTGGGGGCCGCAGGGTCTGCTGCAGAGCCACCCGCCTCTCCCTCGTGGCGTCCAGTCTGCCCACAGCCTCACTGCTCTTTTCTGTGGCCTGACAGAGTGAAGACGTCTGGCTAGAAGCGGCCAGGTTGCAGCCCGGGGATACGGCCAAGGCCGTGGTGGCCCAAGCTGTCCGTCATCTTCCACAGTCTGTTAGGATTTACATTCGAGCAGCAGAGCTGGAAACAGACATTCGAGCAAAGAAGCGGGTTCTTCGGAAAGGTGAGCCTTCCTCGGTGGTGCCCGTCAACTAGCAGGTGCTCCTGGGCCCTGTGCGTCCCCTAAGGGCTCCTGGGCCCCATGCGTCCCCTGAGGGCTCCCGGGCCCCGAGCGTCCTTAGGGCGGTGTGCTGTCTCCACCTCCGGTGCCTGTGCTCTTGGGAGCCGCTTCTCTGCTGTTGGCTCGGGCTTTTGGTGAGAGTGGCTGAGGAACCAGTGCCATTTTCCAGGCCTTATCCTGGGCTCTGGATAAGGAGCCCTCGGACCCCTCTCGGGGGAGGGATGCGGGGGTGGGGGGGGAGTTCCTATCCTGGCTGAGATGCCTCTTTCCGGCGTGTGGCCTGGAGTGCGTCAGCAGTCACTGTGGTGCTGGCTTTGCTCATCTACAAGATGAGAACGGTACCAGTTCAAACCTCCCTCTGGGGTCTCTGGAGGGCCAAGTGAGATGGTCTCTAGGAGGCAGCAGGCCACGCCAGCATCTGGCACGTAGGAGGCCCTTGGTGGGTGTTAGTCATTTTCTCTGCCAAGGAAACGCCAGAGTTGCACATTGGTTGGACGATTTCCTGCAGCCTGTGCCATCAGCCCATGGTGAGAGAAGTGAAGAATGGTTTGCCCGGAAAACTGATCCTGTACAGGGATCCCTGCCACGGTGGAACTTCGTGGGCAGTTTAGTATTCGTTACCCTGGATTCATAAAAGGCGCACGGTGTCTCCCTCCACCAGAACTGTATAGTCCACGCCCCTTTGGAATGTTCCAGAACAGACACCAGTCAGCGGAGTGAACCTCTGCAGATGGCGTATTCTCTGTGAATTTGTAGCCGGGGTAAAATAAGGTATATTTCATAGACTCCAGGGCAGTTCTCAGAGAGGTTGCTGGCTCTTGTTTCTTTACCTGTGTGCTTAAGCGAAGTACCCGGTAGATGTGGGTCACGTTGGGCCAGTGTGCTGAGCGGCCAGGGCTCTGCGGTAGGAAACTTCTTATCAAATGCAGCTTCTGCCCATTCACTGTGTTCATTGGAGGCTGGATGAAGCCTGCCAGTGCGTAGCTTGTGTTCTCCAGTTCTCCCTGGCCTGTGCACGCGTGTGCGTCCAGTTCAAGGTGCTCTCCTCCGTGAGGTCTGCTTTCTTGGTGGCAGCCGGTGACCCGTCGAGTGCTCGGAGCCTGTCCCTCACAGCGGGGCCAGGAGCAGAGCGCTAGCACCTGTCTCCGTTTGTAGAAATCAGCTGCTTATCTTTTTCAGCCAGGAAAACAGTTCTTTGATGGAGAGCACATTAAACTCCGGGTAATTAGCATTATTTATTTAGGAAAGCTCTACTGGATTCCCCCTGCCACAGTTTGATGAATGGTCGTGAATGTCTTTGTGGCCACTCCCTGCTAACCACAAGGTCTGGGTTCATTTCCAGTTGGCTTCAGATCTGGAGAGGTGAACGTGCCTGTGGAGGTGGGCGGTGTTGGGGGGGCTTCTGCGAAGGCACCCTGGGCCTGGGGGGCAGCCTGCTGGCTTTGCTGTCTCGGGCTGAGAAGCTGCGTGAGGTGGAACAAACTCTGAATCACCAGGCCGGCCTTTGCCGCTGCCCTAACCCTGGGCTGGCCTCCCCTTTCCTTCGAGTATTTCTCAAACGGCATTCTTTTTTCTGGGGTGCCTGGGGCAAAGCTCAGTATTTGAAGGTCTCGTTTTTGAAATGAAGATGACAGCCACCTCCATCAGTGCCTTGGGACACCTGCCAGCCCCCAGGAGCCCTGGTGGGGCCTGTGTCTCTGCGAGCTCTGGGTCGGAGCTGGGCAGAGCTAGTCCTTTGTTGGGAGAGCAGGCGTTTTGGGTGCTGATCTGAGGCCTGGGGCAGGCGCTTGACCTCTGAGCTTCAGGGTCGTCTCTGTGAAAGGGGGAGGTTTTCCAGGATGGGGGATGGTGCAGCCTGTGAGCTCACGGTCAGGGCGCCCCGGAGGGGCCAGGCCCCTGGCTGTTCCCTGTCTGCCCCTCACTCGATGTGTGGGGAATGCTGTGTTCCCCTGCTGGTCCACACAGAAATATGAAAGTGGAGTTGTTTTTACAGCGAAACCGTATGCACTGGCTCATGAGGTACGGAACCTTCTAGTAGCCGTCACCAGTGTGTGATGGGGCACAGGGACAGCACAGCCCTCAGTCCATCAAGTGTCCTCCCTGCGGGCTCAGTGGAGTCAGGGAGTCACGCTGGCCTCTGCAGGGTCACATCTTCAGCTGCACGTAGGGCGAGGAATACGTGTTTCCACGCCAGCCTCAGGGCGTGTGTTGTCGGTGATGGTTGAGGGCAGTGGCTGGTCACCTGCCTGCGCCCGTTCTTGCATGAGGGTGTGCAAAACGTTACAATTCTGTCACTCTTCCTGCTTTTATTGCCAGGACTCTTCTTAAAGAGAACTTCCCTCTCTGTTCTGCAGAATAGATGCTTAATGTGTTCTCCTTTCAACTGCCGGAATAATGGGGTGTTTCCCAGTGTTCTCCAAAGTCATTAATGGTCTTTTGTTGGCATTGTCATGAACTCTTTTTTTTTTCTTTTTTGAGACAGAGTCTCGCTTTGTTGCCCAGGCTCCAGTGAGTGCCATGGCGTCAGCCTCGCTCACAGCAACCTCAAACTCCTGGGCTTAAGCGATCCTCCTGCCTCAGCCTCCTGAGTAGCTGGAACTACAGGCATGTGCCACCATGCCCGGCTAATTTTTTCTATATAGTTTTAGTTGTCCAGATGATTTCTTTCTATTTTTAGTAGAGATGGGGTCTCGCTCTTGCTCAGGCTGGTCTCGAACTCCTGAGCTCAAACGATCCTCCTGCCTCGGCCTCCCAGAGTGCTGGGATGACAGGCGTGAGCCACCGCGCCGGGCCATGAACTCTTTGATATTTTTTATTTCATGGGTTGGAACACATTGCAGTTATTTTCTTTCTGATGCTGTTTCCAGGTAGCAGTTACTATTCCTACTGGCCTCCAGCCCATTCCATCATTGTCCAATGGGAATCCCTTCTAGTTGGCTCTTAAATTTTTTTTTTTTTATGTTTTAAGTATTTTTATTTTAAGGGAAAACATGTAATAATGAGGCCTTTCTGACACTGGTCATTTTTCTTTTTCTAAATATTTGTGCATACACCCACGTACCCCACACTCCGAGACAGAAAACATTTTCCTCACCCCAGAGAGTTCCCTGGTGCCTCCCAGTCAGTCCCCACACACTGACACACTGTCCTCAATCCCTGGCAATTACTTGTCTGATTTCTTTGGTGGTTTGTTTTTTTTTTTTTTTTTTTTTTTTTTTTTTTTTTTTTTGAGACAGAGTCTCACTTTGTTGCCCAGGCTAGAGTGAGTGCCGTGGCGTCAGCTTAGCTCACAGCAACCTCAGACTCCTGGGCTTAAGCGATCCTACTGCCTCAGCCTCCCGAGTAGCTGGGACTACAGGCATGCGCCACTATGCCCGGCTAATTTTTTCTATATAGATTTTTTTTTTTTTTTTTTTTGTTGAGACAGAGTCTCACTTTGTTGCCCAGGCTAGAGTGAGTGCCGTGGCGTCAGCTTAGCTCACAGCAACCTCAGACTCCTGGGCTTAAGCGATCCTACTGCCTCAGCCTCCCAAGTAGCTGGGACTACAGGCATGCGCCACTATGCCCGGCTAATTTTTTCTATATAGATTTTTAGTTGTCCATATAATGTCTTTCTATTTTTAGTAGAGACAGGGTCTCGCTCAGGCTGGTCTCGAACTCCTGACCTTGAGCAATCCACCCGCCTCGGCCTCCCAGAGTGCTAGGATTACAGGCGTGAGCCACCGCGCCCGGCCTATATAGATTTTTAGTTGTCCATATAATTTCTTTCTATTTTTAGTAGAGACGGGGTCTCGCTCAGGCTGGTCTCGAACTCCTGACCTTGAGCGATCCACCCGCCTCGGCCTCCCAGAGTGCTAGGATTACAGGCGTGAGCCACCCCGCCCGGCCTCTTTGGTTTTTTTGGAGACAGAGTCTTGCTTTGTTGCCTGGGCTAGAGTGCCATGGTGTCAGCCTCGCTCATAGCAACCTCCAGCTCCTGGACTGAAGCAATCTTCCTGCCTCAGCCTCTCGAGTAGCCGGGACTACAGGCGTGCACTACCATGCCCGGCTAATTTTTTCTATTTTTAGTAGAAATGGGGTTTCACTCCTGCTCACGCTGGTCTCGAACTCCTGAGCTCAAGTGATCCTCCCGCCTCGGCCTCCCATAGTGCTGGGATTACAGGTGTCAGCCGCTGCGCCTGGCCAGCTTCTGATTTCTTTACCAAGATTAGTTTTGCCTGTTCTCACACTTCATATAAAAGGAACCAGACAGTGTAGACTCTTTGGGGACTGGTTCCTTTTGCTCAGCATACTTTTGAGGTACACTCACGTGGCCGCTGTTCGCTGAGTGCGGTTGAAGTGACCCTGATACTCCCTCACTCTTGCCACAGCAGGATGCCCTGCACTTGTCTTGTTTGCGTCTCCCCAGACCTGCAAAGCTCCATTGAGGGGTGGGTATGTGGCCCTTGACTGTCACCAGGGAAGGGTCTGCCTCACCCTGCTGGCAGCAGCTTGCTCATGACATGAGCCTCCTCTTTGATTTCCCTTCCTGTGACCTGATTTCTTGTTTGACCTTGCCCAGCTCTTGAGCATGTTCCAAACTCAGTTCGCTTGTGGAAGGCAGCCGTTGAGCTGGAAGAGCCTGAAGATGCTAGGATCATGCTCAGCCGGGCCGTGGAGTGCTGCCCCACCAGCGTGGAGGTGAGTTGGCTGGGCTCAAGGCCTGAGCCCAAGGTCCGTGTCTGCTGTGGCATAGTGGAGCATTGAGCTCACCTAGGCTGCGGCTTCTGGGAGTAGCAGGCCGTGTGGAGTCCCAGGATGCTGGTCCGTGACAGCTGCTAGGCCAGGCGGACGGTGGCTTTGGCGAGTCACACCCGGGCGGAAGTGCGGGAGAGAATCTTCGCTTGTCACTGACCACCGCAGAACACCGTGTTGGGTGCTCCTTTAGCGGCCATGCCTCCTAATTCCGCCCAGAGTTTGTCATGGGAGCCGGCAGCGGCCGGGCGATGGAAACCACTGCTCTGTGTTTCTGCCAGCCCAGCATGAGGTCAGCTCTTCGCCTCAAAGCCAGTAGGATTTCTTTAGCTTTCAGCGTTTCAGTTCACAGTGTTCTGTGCAGTGATTACTGGTCTTGGTTTTATAATACCCAGTATGTCTTTAATTATCCTGAGGGGTATTGTGAAATTCTCTAAACAAAATTAATCTTATTTTATTTACGTAAAAGTAAATAGAGCCCGTGCACATTTGGGGTGGAATGCTGCAGCGTCAGGGCTGCCCAGAGCAGGAGAGCCGCAGGAGGCTGAGCGCTGGTCCGTGAGGGCAGCCGCCGCGTCCCGCCAGCTCACGACCGGCACCTGGTGTCAAGTCTGGCACACTGTGTGCGTGTGACCAGTGTGTGTGGACATTTGACCGAGAACCGTCCCTACTTTCCTGCTAGCCAGAGTCACTAAATGCTCATAAGTCCAGAAGCTGAATGAACAGTGGATCGGGTGGGAAGCACGGCTGGGCACATTGCACGGGCTCTGCTTAAATGGTCCTTGCGAGCTGTCACTGGTGCTCTTTTTTGTGAGATGGGGTCTTGCTGTGTTTCCCAGGTAGGTCTCGAGTTCCTGGGCTCAGGTGATCCTCCCCTTCAGCCTTCTGAGTAGCTGAGCCTGCAGGCACCCACCACTGCACGGGCCTTGCAGGTTTTGGGAAAGAGCCTTGTGACGGTGCTGTGCGCCTTTGCCGCGGGTTCCCCGTCTGGCTCGGAGCCGTCCTCTCAGTGCGCTGTTCTTTCTTTCTGCCGGTGTCTTCTGTAGCTCTGGCTTGCTCTGGCGAGGCTGGAGACCTACGAAAATGCCCGCAAAGTCTTGAACAAAGCGCGTGAGAACATTCCCACGGACCGGCACATCTGGATCACGGCTGCCAAGCTGGAGGAAGCCAACGGGAACACGCAGATGGTGGAGAAGATCATCGACCGAGCCATCACCTCGCTGCGGGCCAACGGCGTGGAGATCAACCGCGAGCAGTGGATTCAGGTGGGCTGCAGCCAGGCCTTGTGGGGTCTGCTTCAGAAGTACGTGTCCTCCTGCACGCTGGAGTCTCACGCAGGGTAGGGGCTGCTGGGTGGCTCTGGGGAGTCCTGCGCTGGCAGGAGAGGCAGGCACAGGCGTAAGCAGTCCGGTCACGCGCCACTTGTCAGCGCTCTGGGAAGATCCAGCCCGGGAGCTTGTCTTAGGGGCGAGTGCTTGAGGCGCTGCTGTCCCTGTGCAACCCGGGAGCCTACATGCCTTGCCAGTGGGAACGATGTTCCCTGGAGAGAATGACAGGGAGTCTCACGGCGTCTCTCCCTCCTCCCTGCCTTCTCACTTTCTGTAACGCCAGGGAGTTCCCGCAGTTCATCTGACCTGACCGCTGGGTCTTGGTTCCCCTCTGTCGTCTTCCTCCAAGCAGCTGTCCGCTGAGCGAGCTCCCTGGCGTGTGGCTCTGCCACGCGGAAAGCGCTTTGTTGCCTGACACAGTGACTTCTGGAAGCTGCCTTGTCCCAGGGCCCCTCCACCCACCTCTGCCCTCTGTCCTGGAAGGTGGCCTCACACCTCCCTGCACCCTCCCTGCCCTGCTGCCTCCTGTTGCCACAGTTGCCATGGGTGATGCCGCAGTTGCCATGGGTGATGCCGCAGTTGCCATGGGTGATGCCGCAGTTGCCATGGGTGATGCCGTCTGCATCCCGAGCCACGTGTCGCCCCGGGCGAAAGGCGGTGCCGTCCTCTGCCTCTGCTACCGGCCTCTGTCCTCTCCCTCTGCGACCGGCCTCTGTCCTCTCCCTCTGCGACCGGCCTCTGTCCTCTCCCTCTGCGACCGTCCTCTGTCCTCTCCCTCTGCGACCGTCCTCTGTCCTCTGCCTCTGCGACCGTCCTCTGTCCTCTGCCTCTGCGACCGTCCTCTGTCCTCTGCCTCTGCGACCGGCCTCTGTCCTCTCCCTCTGCGACCGTCCTCTGTCCTCTCCCTCTGCGACCGGCCTCTGTCCTCTCCCTCTGCGACCGTCCTCTGTCCTCTCCCTCTGCGACCGGCCTCTGTCCTCTCCCTCTGCGACCGTCCTCTGTCCTCTGCCTCTGCGACCGTCCTCTGTCCTCTGCCTCTGCGACCGTCCTCTGTCCTCTCCCTCTGTGACCGTTCTCTGTCCTCTGCCTCTGCGACCGTCCTCTCCTCAGGAGGCTGCCTGGGCTTTAATGCCACTTCATGTTCCTGGGCTTCCCATCCCAGGCATGTTTTGTTAAGCCATGTGGCCCTCTTCTGTGTTTGGGCAATTTTGATTTGTTTTTTAAAAGTCTCAGTTGCAAGGCATCAGGTTATTTGTCTTGCTAAAATTTAACGATCTGTTCAACCTCTTTATTTCTTTAGTCTTTTTTAATCATGTTACCATTTTGATGCTCTCCATCTTTTGTGTCAGTCCAGGTTAGCGACCGGCATCATTTTCCTCCTACCTGAAGGACTTTGATTTTTTTTTTTTTGGAGACTGGGTCTCACACTGTTGCCCAGGCTAGAATGCAGTGACGTCATCACAGCTCACTGCAGCCTCCGACTCCTGGGCTCAGGCATCCTCCTGCCCTGGCCTCCCAAGTAGCTGGGACTATAGGTATGCACCACCACGCCTGCTAATTTTTTTAAAAAACATACTATTTTAGAGTCAGCGTCTCGCTGTGTTGCTCAGGCTGGTCTCGAACTCCTGGCCTCAAGTGATCCTCTTGCCTCGGCCTCCCAGAGTGCTGGGATTACAAGCGTGAGCCACCGCGCCCGGCGGTGACTTACTCTATTTCTTCAGGTCTGCAGTGACCCATTTCTGTAGCTCCTGCTGTGGACCCTCATGTGGCTTCTCTCTGCACGCCCTGAAATCTGCTGCCCTGCTGGCCGGCCCGCGCGACAAATCCCTCTGGGACTGGTCCCTTGCCGGGCTGCTGTCCCACCTCCTGTGCACAGGGTTTCCCCGCCCGGCAGGCTGATCTGTTTGGATCAGAGTGTTTCCTCGTCTGGTCAGTTTCAGGTCTTGAGTTCCAGCCAACAGATACAAGTGATTGGGCTTGTCTTCTACTCGTGTTACTGTGGAAGTTTCTTCAGCACAGCCACTGAGTGGCCGCCTGTAACCTTTCGTACATAGTAGGGCTTACAGTGTGTGCAGGGAGTGGGTGTGGCTGCAGTTGCTCAGTGTTTGTCAAGCGCTGACGCACTGGGAGGCAGGGACAGACGCGCCCGCGCCTGGACACGGCCAGGTGAGCGGCGTCACCCCCGGGGCACCCGGTGTCTCTCGGTCCTCACCACCCAGCATGGCGTGCTCCGTGTCAGGCACCTGCAGCTCTGACTTCAAAGTCAGAAACAAGGTTTTCGTCCCTCTTTCAGGATGCCGAGGAGTGTGACAGGGCGGGGAGCGTAGCCACCTGCCAGGCGGTCATGCGTGCCGTGATCGGCATTGGCATCGAGGAGGAGGACCGGAAGCACACCTGGATGGAAGATGCTGACAGCGTGAGTCTGGCTGCGTGGGTGTTTGTCCCCGTCGCGGAGTCTCTGTGGGGAAGGGCAGGCGTCTATTAGTAGGAGGCTGTTTCAAAAGTCTTTTTATTAAAAAACAAACGAAAAAACCTGGGTGCAGTGGCTCACACCTGTTACCCCGGCACTTTGGGAGGTCGAGGCAGGAGGATCACTTGAGGTCTGAGGTTTGAGACCAGCCTGGGCAACATAGTTGAGACCATGTCTCTACCAAAAAAAAAAAATCTTTTTAATGCACTTGTTTTAAATGTAGGTGCAGTTGAAAGGAATACACAGTTTTCTGTTAGCCTAAGTTTAAGTGAAGAGCTAACGTTTTGAGTTCTTTCTAAGTGGGCTCCCAGCACACTGTCCCAGGCCACGGTGAAGGGGCAGCCTGGGGGGCGGGAGTGGTTCACCAGCTTCGTAGCTGTCTCCCTCTAGGTTGTCGCCCCTTCCCCACTCCTGCTGTGAATGGCTCCTGAGAAAACACTGCGTACAGAATGTTTGCCGCCTTTGAGATTTTCCTGTGCACTAGGGTTCCAGAGAAAGATCAGGGGACCAAAATCGATAAACATATTTAAGATACTTAATACAGATGTGGTCCTCTTTTTTAGCTTTTCATTTTGAAATGAAAATAATTTCAGAGATGCAGGAATATTGCCAAGCTGTGCGAAGAATTCTTCTCTGATCGTCACCCAGCTTTACCTGTTCTGCGTTTGCTGTGTTCTCTCTTCACACGCGAGCACATACCCTGTCCCGTGTTCCTCAGGTGTTGAGAGTGAGCGTAGGTGTGGTGCCCCTTCACCTCTGGACACGGCAGCGTGTGTTTCTGTAACAGAAGACGTTCTCTCCCACAACGTTGGGCTGTCATCTCCCACGGCAGTTACCAAAATCAGGAAGTTAGAGTTGGGACAGGGCTCTTGGGAAACCCGCAGAGCTTAGGCCTAACCCCGCGCCTGGGCGTCCTGTCAGCGCAAGAGAAGCGCAGCTGTGTTCTGTGCGGGCCCCCACGGGTCAGTCCGCGGGAGAGCCCAGCCTCTCTCTTTTTCACCAGCCTAAAATTTTTTTATGTCCCTTGAGGCATATTCTTTTTTTTTTTTTTTTAATTTTTTGAGGACCCCTGGCCAGTAATTTTGTAGAATCCTCTTTGATCTGGGTGTTTGTGGTGTTTCCTGCTGGGTGGAAGGAGGTCGCGCCCGTGAGGAGGCCGTGGGGTCCCCCCGGCGTGGCCTGTGCAGGTGCGAGTTCCCGTTCAGCTCCGAGCGGCCGGCTCAGGTGCTGGCGGCCAGGTGACTCCACTGTCAGGTTACGGGTTTTCCCTTTGTCATTAGTAAATGTTTATGGGGAGACAGTTTGAGACTTTGTAAATACTCTGTTTCTTGGCAAGTTTTGACTGACTAGTTTGAGGATCCTTAATGATGTTTTTTGGCCTGAATCAGGTATTACCATGATGTTTGCCGAATGTTGATTTTCTAAATACAGTTTCTCCTATATTTTATTAGTTGGAATTCTACAGTAATGGAGAGCTTTCCTTTCCTCTTCATTTATGTGTATATTCACTTCTTTTTTTTAATAGTAAATTTTTAGTTTTAATCAAAGTAACACATTTTCATCGTTTCAAATGCCACGTAGTTTTGTTTTCATTATGAAGAGGGCCAGTCCCCCTGCCCCGGCGTCCCTTACGGTCCACACAGTCGGCAGTGTGGACAGCCTCTACCAGGGGAGTGACGCTCACCTCGTTTAGCTGTTCCTTCTGCTGTTCGCCTCCATGATTCTAAATAGCACTAATAAACACCTGTTCTTTTTAGTTAAAAAAAGTTCCCTTTTTGTTTTTTTATATTCACTCCGTACATTCAGGTGGACCAAGGGCCCCTCCTGTGGTGTGTGGGATTGTGCCCCTCTGCCAGCACCGTCCGTGTGAATTGCACCTGGGGTCGCTTCACACCTTCCTGTGGTGCGACCCAGAGCTCAGGTGCTGGCTGTGCCGGTCCTGCCACCAGGGCTGCGCGGCCTGCAGATGGTCTTGTGCACACTACAGACTTAGTTTCTTAAGTGAATTAAGACACTGGTCAATGGTAATGGCTTTTTAGAAAGATTTTTGTTATGTATCGATAGTATTTAAGACTAAAAAAATTATAAAGAATAATTTAACAAAAATCCACAGAGTCTGTATGTTGAAAGAAAATTCCAGGCTGGGTGCAGTGGCTCACGCCTATAATCCCAATACTTTGGGAGGCCAAGGCGGGAGGATCTAGAGTTCGAGGCCGGGAGTTCGAGACTAACCTGGACAACATGGCAAGACCCCATCTCTACAAAAAATTAGCCAGGTATGGTGCACCTGACTACATGCACCTGTAGTCCCAGTGATTCAAGAGCCTGAAGCAGGAGGATCACTTAAGCCCAGGAGTTCAAGGTTGCAGGGAGCTATGCTTATGCCATTGCAGTCTAGCCTGGGCAACAGAGTAGGACCCTGTTTCTAAAAAAAATAAATAAATCAAAAATCCTCAATAAAGCCCTTTTATTTTGAATGCAAAGTTAAATGCTTTGCTTCTCTGTTATTTTCTTTATTGCTTTTGACAGCCGTGGAAACTCTCTGTGGGGCTCTCACTCTGTAGGGAACAAGTGATGAGAGCAGAAGTCCAAGAGCCATTTTAGTTTTTCTCTTATTTTTTGTTGTCTTTTTCACATATCCTGGGGTGAGCACAGCTGTTTCTCACCCTGCTCTGTAGTGCTGGGGCAAGGACTGGGGTCTTCTGTGCTCCGACGCGTGGCGACACCTCTCAGTGTCCTCCCACCCAGGGCCTGGCCCGGCCCCACGTGCAAGACCCTGAGCAGTGTCTCTCGGTCCTCTGGGGTGGTAAAGCCATTCTCAGGCGATTGTGAAGATCACAGGAGGCCGTGGTGGGCCTGAAAGGCTTTGTAACTGACTCCCAGGACTCGGGCCAGAAGTCACAGAGAGGGACGTAGACCAGTTTGCTCTGCCCAGGGCCCGGCCCTCGCTGGCATCCTCCCCGGACCCCTTGCGGTACCCCTGGTGTGGGCACACTGCCCGAGGCAGGGCCCTTCCTGCTCTCTGGCGGCTGAGTCCGATTGAGGCCCTGTAACTGGAGAGGCGAGGGGTCTGAGTGAGGAGACCCTAGTTACGGCGCTGCGCCTGTTCCTTCCCTGCCCCCATTTCCTCGCGGAGAGTCCTTGAACACAGGGAGGCTCGCTGTCCTCCATCTGGGCATGGGCTTGGGCGGCCCGGGTGCCCTCCCTAGGTGGGGGCGTGGACAGCCGTGAGCTGCCAGTCCAGGTCCACACTGTTTTGACATTCACAGTTGCAAAACTCTGTTGCTGTCCCGCTTCCTGATGGCCTTTCACTCACCGTCAGATACAGACCCCTTCTTGGTGCAGAAATGCGTCCTGCGTCTGCAGAGTGTGGGGGGCAGTGCCCGTGCCCAGGGTGAGGCCGAGTGGGAGTGGGCGTCTCAGCCTGTTCTGGACTCGGCGTCACGACTGTCGTGAGAGGTCAGTTAGACCAGCGCCTGGATGTTTTGCCACTGCAGATGGTGACTGGCTTTCTTGTTTTGTTATTTGATGCTAACCAAGAAATAAAATCACTTAGACAGGTCTTACTCTGTTGCCCAGGCTGGAGGGCAGTGGAGCGATCACAGCCACCCCGGCCTCCAACTCCTGGGCTCAAGTGATCCTTCTGCGTTGGCCTCTTGAGTAGCTGGGACCACAGGCATGCGTCACCACGCTCAGCTAATTTTTTTAATTTTTAAATTTTTTGTAGAGATGGAATTTTTGCTATATTGCCCAGGCTGGTCTTGAACTCCTGGCCTTCAGCAATCCTTCTGCCCTGGCCTCCCAAAGTGCTGGCATTATAGGCCTGAGCCACTGCGCCCATCCTAAAATCACTCTTGAGTATAGAAATATAAAGTCTAAAGAAATAGAACAGTGTTTGCTGTAGTTCTGTTTGAGTGGATGGGTTTTTTCTTTCTCTTTATATTCACTTGTCTCTCAGATCTCAAATCAGTGTAACTTTTGTAATGCGCAATATGTGCCATCCCTGGTTTTTAAAGAAGGAACCAGTGTGCATGGTCTGCAGTTACGGCTTGTGTGTGCGTGCACATACGTGCGCGTGCCTCGCCGCGGCCCCGCATGCGTGGGCTGCATGAGCGTGTGGCCGGTGCTCTGTGCTGACTCCTTGCAGGCTGAGGGGCCGGCTGGCAGCCTCACATGCTCCTATTTTGGTGTCCCTGTCCGGGGTTGTAGTTCTAATTAGATCGACCGGTGTCGTGCGCTCGCTAGCAGATGCCATTACTGAGAACCACACAAGGCTGGGAGAGCATCACGCTACCTGTCCTGTGGCCAGTGCTGGGCCACCGTCCTCATGTGTGTCTCTGCTTTAGTGTGTGGCCCACAACGCCCTGGAGTGTGCGCGCGCCATCTACGCCTACGCCCTGCAAGTGTTCCCCAGCAAGAAGAGCGTGTGGCTGCGAGCTGCTTACTTCGAGAAGAACCATGGCACCAGGTACGTGCTGGGACCTGCTGGCCCCTCCAGTCCCGTCTGCTCCGCACTAATGTTAAGCCCCTCGTCCCTGCAGATCTGCTCGTGCACCCTTGAGGTCTGGCCTTCTCCAGCGGTGGGGACAGCAGCTTTTATGACACTTAGGACTTTCGACTGGAGCTGTCTTTATAGCCCTGCCTGTGATAGGATTATCGCTGTTTCGTAGTTGGAGAGCCTGGGCACTGAGGGAGCCTGCCCAAGTGCCCTGTGCTCCGGCAGCGCCAGGCGTGCTGGGTGAAGGCCGGGCCAGCACGGCTCACGCCTGCAGCAGTGGCCAGGGCAGCATCTGTGTTTTCCATTTAAGCTCTGCTGGCTTTGAGTTTTGGCTAGTTTTTATGCTCAGAGGAGGTCTGCAAGTTTTCTTTAATTGTACTCTTTAATTGAAAAAGCCTTTTGGGTCTGCCTTATTGGCTATAAATGTTAATTTAATTAGGCGTTGCAATTTCTTGTTCTAAATGGGCAGCTCTTAAGGGCGTCCCCAAGCACCCCTGTCAGTCCCACCCCAAGCCCTCGGGCACTGCTCCCTGTGCTGGGCCGGGACAGGCCTTGCTGGTTTCACTGGCGCTGCAGCTGGGCCTGCTGAGCCCCCGTTTCGTTTCTTCTCTGGAATTAATCTCAGTCTCTTCAGGGTGTCTTTCCACGTGTGCTGCCGAAGTTCTGTCCCTCTCCCCACCCCTGCCAGCTGGTTTGGTGTTTCAGCATTGACTCCTTTGGGGACGTTTCGAAATGACCCCAGTGGCTCACCCTGCAGAAAGTCCCCTGGGGCTGTGTAAGTGCCAACCAGGATGGTGCCAGGCGTGGGCTGAGGCCGGAGTAGGCTCTGCTGCCCTGGACCCCTGGTTCAGTGGGCAGGTCCCTCCCACCGTGCTGGGTTCTCTGTGGTTGGCTCAGAGGGGCAGGGGAGGCAGTGGCCTGGGGCTGGTGCTCTGCCAGGCCTCACTCCACGCAGCACAACTCCCGTGCTCGCTTCGTCTCGCTGCTGCGCTCAGCTCAGGCTCAGAGGGGCCGTTGGTGCCAGATGTGTCCCGGGGCAGTGGGCCGCAGGAGAGTCCGAGGGCGTCACGCCCGGCACCCAGGGCTGGCGGTCGTCTTGATCAGCAGTGATCTAGAATCACCTTCTTCCAATCAGATCGTTTTTTTGGATGCCAGGAGAGTAGACCTGGGGTCATAATCTTTATTGGTGGATCCAGGGTGTACTCTGGGGTCAAGATGAAAAGGCCTCCCCTGTCACCAGACCCTGGAGTTATCGCTGCCTCCAGGCCACATGGCTGTAAAAGGGTCTCTTGTGCAGTTCCTCCACCAGGCTCTGCCGTCTAGACAATGCGCTGCTTTGTGGAAGCCTCCTCGGGGGTTGCTTTTAGGACCTTTATGGAGAGAGAAGATTTCCCCACACTCTCCCCGTTGTAAACTCTGGTAAATCATTTACAGCGTCGGACTTTGGAGCAGCAACTGTCTCTTCGTGCCCGCGCCGTGGCCGTGCACATCTGTGTGCCCTGGTTTATGGCCCTGGCTCTGGTGACCGCGGCGCCTGTCTTGCAGGGAGTCCCTGGAAGCGCTGCTGCAAAGGGCTGTGGCCCACTGCCCCAAGGCGGAGGTGCTGTGGCTCATGGGTGCCAAGTCCAAGTGGCTGGCGGGGGACGTGCCCGCCGCAAGGAGCATCTTGGCTCTGGCCTTCCAGGTGGGTGAGGGTCACGCGTCCACAAAGCCTGGCCTTGGTGCCGCCGGCGCCTGAGAACTTCCGTGTGCGTGTGCCTTGGCACGTGCTGTAGTTGGGGTGCACTGGACCTGGGCCTTGAGGGGGGCCGAGAACAGGAAAAACAGCCCAATTGGTGGACACTTACCTCTCCGTCCTGCCACTCAGTGTGGCCACAGAACTGTTCCAGGACACAGAACCCAGGATAGCACGTGGGCTGCCTGGTGCCACCAGGGCCCCGGAGTATGTGGAGCCACATTCCAACAGCTGCACCGCAGGCCCGAGTGTGCCCGGTTGTCATGAGGTGTGCAGGTTTTGAAGTACCTTACTTTTATTACGTGCAATACCGTGATACTTTATGTCAGCGTGGGTGTCGGTCAAATAGTTTTGCAGCAGGTTTTTTAATAAACCATAGAATGCCATATAAACGTCAGCCTGCTGTCGTCACCCAGGCTGACACCGTAAAGTTTGTCCGTCCTTAAGTAAACACGGTGAGAAGGGCCGGCCTGGGCTGGCCTTCCTCTCCGTCGCCTGTTTGAGAAAACCCTGCAGCGACAGGTCTGCCCTGCGCAGTCGCAGCGCCGCCTCCGCCCAGCTGGCGCCTGCTGCCCGTCCAGGTGGGCGTCGTGCCCTTGGCCGCGGGCGGCTGTGCGGGCGAGGGTCAGTCTGGGCGCTGCCCGCGTGTCCACTGGACCCTGGGTTGTGTGTAGCCCTCTCCACAAAGGGCGACACGCGGGGCGCCCTTCTGTCCTGCCCAGGTGGGCACACCAGGACGGCTGGGGCAGCGGGTCCACGTGTGCACGACGTGAGTGGCCAAGTCAGGGCTTTTGAGAGGGTCTGGGTGGGTCCCGGAGAGGGTGGCGTGGTAGCTGCCAGCGTTGTTTGAGCGCTGCGGAGGCCTCCTCTCTGTACCAGAGTGGAATGGACGTGTGTTTCCAGGTGAGTCTGGGTTCTTGGGCTGGGTCTGCTCTGTCATCTGCCAGCCCAGGCGAGGCTCCGGCCAGACCAGTCCTGCAGCAGAGCGAGGCCTGCTTGGTGCCAGCGCCTGCTTTTGATTAGTGTGATCGAGCACAGGGCCTGCTCTGACCCCGCGGGCGCGGCTGTGCTTGCTCTGCAGGCCAACCCTAACAGCGAGGAGATCTGGCTGGCGGCCGTGAAGCTGGAGTCCGAGAACAACGAGTACGAGCGGGCCCGGAGGCTGCTGGCCAAGGCGCGGAGCAGTGCACCCACCGCCCGGGTGAGCCGGGGTGCAAGGCGTGTGCGCGTGGCCGGAGCCTGGCCCGTGTGTGACGGGAGGGCTGAGATGGGGCAGGCAAGCCAGGCCAAGCACAGGCCCCTCCTTGTCCCTGGGCGCGAGCGTGTTCCTGTGTTCACCCCACCTGCTGTGCACACAGAGCTGTGAGAGGCTCACAGAAGCGCACGCGGCAGGGCAGAGCAGAGGTGCTGAGGACGAGTGTGCGGTGTGTGTCTGCCACGCAGGTGTTCATGAAGTCCGTGAAGCTGGAGTGGGTGTTAGGTGGCATCGCGGCTGCGCAGGAGCTGTGCGAGGAGGCGCTGCGGCCCTACGAGGACTTCCCCAAGCTGTGGATGATGAAGGGGCAGATCGAAGAGCAGGAGGGGCAGATGGAGAGAGCCCGGGAGGCCTACAGCCAGGGGGTGAGCCTCAGCCGCAGCCCGCCGCGCGCCCCACACCCCTCAGGAGGACGGGGGCCGGGGTTAGCGCCTCGCTGGCCCCAGCTAACGGCTGTGGACGCTGGACTGGGGCCTGGTCCCTGCTCTGAGCCCTGCACTCACTTTCTGCAAAGGTGCACGTGCAACTTGCACTCGGGCAGTGCAGGGTGTGGCACGCCTGAGGTGAGGGCTGGCGTGTACACACCTGTGTGCATGTGTGCACAGCACAAGCGTACACATACCCCCACACCCCTTACACACGTGTGCACAGCACAAGCGTACACATACCCCCACACCCCTTACACACGTGTGCACAGCACAAGCGTACACATACCCCCACACCCCTTACACACGTGTGCACAGCACAAGCGTACACATACCCCCACACCCCTTACACACGTGTGCACAGCACAAGCGTACACATACCCCCACACCCCTTACACACGTGTGCACAGCACAAGCGTACACATACCCCCACACCCCTTACACACGTGTGCACAGCACAAGCGTACACATACCCCCACACCCCTTACGCATGTGTGCACAGCACAAGTATACACATACCCCCACACCCCTTACACACGTGTGCACAGCACAAGTATACACGTACCCCCACACCCCCTGCACGTGTGTGCACAGCACAAGCGTACACGTACCCCCCACACCCCTTACGCATGTGTGCACAGCACAAGTATACACATACCCCCACACCCCCTGCACGTGTGTGCACAGCACAAGTATACACGTACCCCCCACACCCCTTATGCATGTGTACACAGCACAAGCGTACACATAACCCTCACATATATGCATGTGTGCACAGCACGAGTATACACATACCCCCACACCCCTTACACACGTGTGCACAGCACAAGTATACACATACCCCCACACCCCCTGCACGTGTGTGCACAGCACAAGTATACACGTACCCCCCACACCCCTTATGCATGTGTACACAGCACAAGCGTACACATAACCCCTCACACAGATGCATGTGTGTACACAGCACAAGCGTACACATAACCCTCACATATATGCATGTGTGCACGGCACAACCATATACACACCCCACACGCAGAGCATGAAGTGGTATCTCTCTCTGGACACAGGCAGCCCTGAGGTGCTCCCAGCACAGGTGAGAAGCTGGCCACGGCCATCTCAGTCCTTCATAGACGCTACCTGAGCTCCTCTTGTACTTGATTTCTTGGCTGCAGTTGAAGAAATGTCCCCACTCCACACCCCTGTGGCTTTTGCTCTCCCGGCTGGAGGAGAAGATTGGGCAGCTTACCCGGGCACGGGCCATTTTGGAGAAGTCTCGTCTGAAGAACCCAAAGAATCCGGGGCTGTGGTGAGTCCTAGGGGTTCTGGGCAGCCTGGGCTGTTGGTCCAGCTCACTCCTGGGGCTGTCCTCACCCGGCTGCGTGTGTGGGAGTCTTTGGGCACCGTCTCTGGGCTCCTGGGGTGGGGTGGCTGGTGCTGGCCACGAGGAATCCCGGTTCCTGCCGTGGAGAGTCCAGCCTAGATGCTGGGACAGGCCTGGAGATGGTCTGATGTGGTTTGACTGGTGCCCTGATGAGGGCACCTGGGGGAGTGAGGGGCCAGTGACACCTGGGACGAGGAAGGGACGCAGCTGAGAGAGCAGAGGGTGGGCGTTTGCTGGGGGAAGGTGGCACACGCTGCTGGACACGGGCTGCTCTGGGTGCCTCTCGCATGGCGCCTGGTCTCCCCATGCAGCCCGTGCTCATTCTGGCCGCCCTCGCCTGCGTCTGGGTAACGTTGGGGTCGGAGGTCTCGCCGTGGGGCAGTTGCCGGTGGGCCTGGCGGGAGGTGGGCACTGGCGCCTCGCTTCTCTGGTGCACGAGCTCTGTTCTGCAGAAGGGAATTCAAGCTGCTGCTGCGGCCGGGGCCGGGGCCCTCTCAGGCAAGGCCTCCCAGAAGCCTCCAGAACACCAGCTGGCTCTGTCGGGCGCTGGTGCTGGACCCTGCATCCGGCTGTCTCCTCAGGCTGGAGTCTGTGCGGCTGGAGTACCGCGCGGGGCTGAAGAACATCGCCAACACGCTCATGGCCAAGGCGCTGCAGGAGTGCCCCAACTCTGGTAAGCGGCGCCTCCTGGCTTCCCGGACCTGGCAGGGGTGGCGTTTCCTGGGAGCCGAGACTCCGTCCAGTCCGTGTTTCAGCTACCCGTGGTCTCCACGTGGGACGGTTTGGTTCCATGTTCTGAAGCGCTCCTGTTTATTTTTCTTTTGCAGTTTAACTTTCATTATTCTACTCAAAGTAATGGAAATGCAGGATGAACAGATCTGGGGGAGGGAGGAAATGGAGACCCCCGTAGGCGCGCTGCTTGGGATCACTGCTCTTGGCCTGTTTATATTGTTGCACCTTGTGTCACCGCGCAGAGTTAAAGTCATGTTGCGTAATTTTGTATCTTTTTTTTAAAGCTGAAAGTTTTGTGAGAATTTTATATTCTCATTGAATCTTCAAGGATATAAATGTGGCTGGGTGTGGTGGCTCACACCTGTAATCCCAGCACGCTGGGAGGCCAAGGTAGGAGAGTCACCTCTGGAGGCCAAGAGTTCAGACCACCCTGAGCAACATGGCGAGACCCCGTCTCTACAAAAAGTACAAAACCCAGCCGGGCGTGGTGGTGCCTGTGGTCCCAGCTCCTCAGGAGGCTGAGGCGGGAGGATCCCTTGGGCCCAGGACTGTGTGGTCACAGTGAGCTGTGATGACACCACTGCACTCCAGCCTGGCAACAGAGTGAGACTCTGTCTCAGGAAAAAAACAGCAAATGTTTTTAGTGGCATCGGGTGATTGTGTGGATGTGTCAGGCCTGCACCGCTCACGCGCTGGCCAACTGTCGGACGTTTAGGTGACGCCAGTGTTTACTCTGACGCTGCTTTGAGCTGACTGTCCACACGGGTCTTACTAGTGTTTCTGGTTGTTTTGTTACGATAAATGCTTAGATGTGAAACCCCCGAGTCAGGGGGAATGGACCCTCACAGGCTGGCGACGCTTCCAGCCCGGGCGCCCCCAGCAGGCTGTGGGGTCTGTGCTGTCAGGGCTGCTGTCCCTCTGCGGGCGGCTGCGTGGGCGGAGCGCTCGGCCACAGGCTCTGTCAGCAGTGCGGGGGGCGCGGGGGCCCCAGCGCGGTAGGAGATGTCGGGGTTAGAATCGCTGCCGGCCCCTCGCAGGGCTGCCTGTGTGGGTTGGGCGTGTTTCTTAACCCGGAGGTGAGAGCTGAGGTGAGGTCTTCGTTCCTGAATTCCAGGTATCCTGTGGTCTGAAGCCATCTTCCTTGAGGCAAGGCCCCAGAGGAAGACCAAGAGCGTGGACGCCCTGAAGAAGTGTGAGCACGACCCGCACGTGCTCCTGGCTGTGGCCAAGTGAGTGAGGCGTACCCACGGGGCCGCCCGTGTCTCCCTCCCTGGTGGTCCAGAAGGTGCTGGGTGGGCGGGCTGCCCTGGTCTGCTGGGCCGCGGCGTCTGCGGACACGTTGGTTTGTTTTCGTCTCCCGGGGTGGCGCGTCTGCGGGCAGAGGAGACACGCACGCCCACTGCCAGGGTCGCCTGGGCTTCCGTCCCAAACCCCCGGAGAGAGGGGGCCTTCTCGGGGGCTCCCTGGTACCTCCCTCTCTCGAGGGTCCCCCTGGGTGTGTCTGGCCCTTCCTCTGTTCTGGCATCTTCTGGGGGGCACTGCTCTCTCTGTCTCCGCCCCTTGTCAGTTCATACCTGCACCTGGCCTGGGGTCCGAGGTGGATGCATTTGCTGGTGTTGGTCCGCACCGAATTGAAGTAACGAACGTACGGAATGCAAGGGGCTTCAGCCAGGAAATTTGTTCTTACTGTGTTAGGGCAAGAAATCAGACGCATCCAGCTCTGCGACCCCAGAAACAATCCAGAACGGCTGACTTGACCTGCCCTGTGTGCTGGGGGTGTGGAGGCGGCTGTCGCAGCCGCCCCTCGCAGCGCGTGGTTCGAGGGGAGGAAGAGGTCATCGAGGGGCCTCGTACCGTGTGTTGGGCACGGGCGTGCTGGCTGCTGGTCAGCGGCTCCCTGGGGACGCAGCTCTGGAAGCTGGAGGGCAGCCACGTGGCCGCATGGCAGAGGGTGCGGCTGTCCACGCGCAGCGCAGGCCACGGCCCCTGGGGGTGGGACGGCTGGGTGAGGGCGTGGCTGGGCCGCTGCCTGCAGGGCCTGAGAGCCGTCCTGACTCACAGGGCCTCTGCCCGCTGCTAGACAGAGGGAGATGGCCTGAGAAGAGCTGGACCTGCGTGTGGTGGGCCGGGAGGTCGGGGGTGACTGGGGGCATGCAGGGGGTTGTCAGGAGGAACCCCGGCCCCACGTGGGCTCCTGAGGCTGCTGTGCAGGACGGCAGCCTGCCTGGCAGGGGCCGTGTGTCTGGCCCCAGAAGCTCCCGTGCTCGCCGGGCGCCATGCGTGGTGGTGCGCTGAGACGTCCCTGCTCCGCCAGCCTGGGCACGGGCGCTCGGTCTCCACAGGCCTGGTGTGGCTGCCCTCGGGCTTGGGGCTCTCACGTCCTGCCCGGGCTCCTCCCCTCGGTGCCTGCAGCCCCAGAGGAGACGGGTCCCTCGGGGTCCCTGGGTCCTGCTTTTGTGCTTCCGTTCCCGAGTGACTTTCGTGTGACACTCTGATAGGGCAGCCATAAAACCTCATAAAAGGCTCTGCTAAGGTAAATAAGTCACTCCTCGCCGCTCCCAAGCCAGCGTCCTGTGCGTCTGCTATCTGGGTTTGTGCTCTTTAAATCACAGTTTATCTAGCGCCAAGCAATTAAGAATACCGCAAGGCTTAAAAAACAATCAGGTTATCAGCATGGAGTTATTCCGTTTGGTAACCGAGGCCAGGCCAAACAGCTGCCTGGCATGGAGGGCCTAGTTGTGTCCTCGTCTGCTGCGGTGCCTCTGGTGACGGGGAGGTGAGTGGAAGCAACAGGGTCCCAGCCTGTCGGGGACCCCAGCACTCCGCTGTGCCGCCCGCTCTGGCGGTGGGAGGCCCACGCAGACCCTGACCCTCACGCCAGTGTGGTCCTCCGCAGGCCTGGTTTTCCGGTGTCTGTGTCTGGCGGGCACCGGGGCATGTGTGCCGTAGCCCCCGGGCCCCAGTGGGACCGGAAGCCCGAGGTCTTAGGGCTTGCTGGGGTTGCTGCTGGAGGCTGGAGGGGCGGAATGATCCAGCAGGTATCTTACTGAGGAGCAGGCTGACACTTGAAAGTCTTAATTTAACTTTTTGTCAGGTTTAGTTTTATCTTCTTGTATTTGACACAGAGAAAAGTAATAATTTTAAGGAGTTTGAAAACCTTGCTCTGTATGTGATTTTTTGTTGTAAGCAGCAGGCGGGTCTGACACTTGAAGGACGGCTTCAGGGTAACAGCCCCGGGTACTGCCGGGCGGCCCAGGCCTGAGCCTAAGCCTCCCTGGGCTGCAGGAGAAGGGGTCGCCGGGCCCCGGGCGCCCTCCCCACGCCTCTCACGGTCGGGTCACGGCACAGCCCTGAGCGCCGTGGCCACTTACTCTGGGTTCCCACCACCCTCCTCCTGGAACAGGCTGTTTTGGAGTGAGCGGAAGATCACCAAGGCCCGCGAGTGGTTCCACCGCACTGTGAAGATCGACTCAGACCTGGGGGACGCCTGGGCCTTCTTCTACAAGTTTGAGCTGCAGCACGGCACCGAGGTGAGGCCCCGCTGTCGGTGCCTGCCGGGACTCAGTGGGCTCCCCCAGCCAGGAGTGGCCGAGACCAGCATGACTCTGCACCGGGGGTGCACGGGCAGGGCCGGGGCACGGGGCCTCCACGGCCTCCCAGGGCAGCCTCCGTTACAGCCTTAGGGCCCCATACCCTGAAATTGAGAGGCTTGGTCCATTTTAAGTGGCCTATTAGCACATTTTAACGAGTTGTTTGTGACTAGGGCCTTAGCCCAGGGGTGGCCTTCTGGGGAAGCCCCTGTCCCCACTTCTCCCAGAGCCAAGCGCTGTCACAGCGCCTGGGGTGCCGTCAGGCTGTCCTGGGGTCCCTGGGAAGCAGTAAGCCAGACCGTGTTGAGTCTGGTCAGCTCAGAGAGGGCGGATGTGGGCCCTTGTGTGAGGCTCAGACTTGGGAGCCCGGCTCAGTTCCACTGGGAGCCAAGGCTGGGGGTCCACGCGCCCCAGGAGGAGGGGCTGTCTGGAGGGACACACCTGAAAGACAGCGAGAGGCAGCTTTGCCTCCTGGTGCGGGAAGCTGGGCTTGGTGCCGTTGGGGCCAGGTCTGCGCGGGGGCAGGCGTGAGGCCGGGAGGGTCGGGTCGGCCGGGGAGGAGCCCTGCCTGAAGCGCCGTGTGCCCCCAGGAGCAGCAGGGGGAGGTGAGGAAGCGCTGTGAGAACGCGGAGCCTCGGCACGGGGAGCTGTGGTGCGCCGTGTCCAAGGACATCGCCAACTGGCAGAGGAAGATCGGGGAGATCCTGGTGCTGGTGGCCGGCCGCATCAGGAACACCTTCTGATGGTCCAGTGTGCGTGGGCTGGGGCCTCGGAGCGGCGCCTGGCAGGGACGGGGAGGCCTCCAGCTGCCTGTCCTCCTCCATTAAAGAGTTTTCACGTAGCTGTCGGGGTTGGCGACCTGCTGGCTTGCTCGGGGGCCCTTCCCTGGCTCGTGCTTCTGCCGCCCCAGCCCGGCCTTCCCTCGGTCCTGGGGCGGGGGCGGGCTCCTGCAGCCCGCGGCCTGTGTCCCAGAGGGAGCACCACCCAGCCAGGAGTCACCCAGGGTTTGCGGAGAAGGTAGTGGGGTTCGGGAGCTCTGGGTAAAAGCCGTGTGTGGGAACAGGGGGAGCAGGGGGGCGCCAGGCCACGGGTCTGCAGACACCAGGTCAGAAGCGTGTGGGGACCAAACTGTAGCACCAAGGCGCCAGCAGGAGCCCCCACTGCCACCTGCAGAGAACGTCCCCAGTCTTGATCTGGGACTGCTGGGGCCTCCCCCAGGCCTGAGTGCAGAGAGCAGAGCCCACCGCTGCCTGGGGTGCCTCTCCACCCCCGACAGCCCCCCCGGTGTGTGTGGAATGAACATGTCGCTAGGAAGAGGTTTTCTCACTTTTGCAGGTGAATTTCTTTTTGCCAATTTATAATCAGCGATTTTATCCTAAAGCACTTGTAATTGTCCTCATCTCTAGGTTGAAAATTGTGTTGCCTGGGCGACTTGGCTTCTTCTCAGCCTTTGAGCTGTGTGAGGATAAAGGATTCCTCAGACCTGGAGTCCATGTGTGTTCATTCGGGAGCCGGCCTCTCGGAAGGGGGCGTGCAGGCCACGGCTGGGCGGTCTGGCCGGCGGTCACGGCTGGGCCAGAGGCTGTGGGTGGACAGTCTCTCAGCTTGCCCAGGGGGCAGGGGGTGCCGTCAGTGGGGTGAAGAGGAGGCTGGCCAGCCGGCAGAGTCCCTGTTCGCGGACACTCCGTGTGCGAGTAGCCCCGGAGGGGGCCTGTGTGTCTTGTGGTACCGGTGGCGGCGCCTGCAGTGGTGGTCAGTCACGGGCCCACAGCTCAGACCCTCTACACTGGGGGCCTGTCCCAGGCCTTGTGGCCCTGCCCTGCCGCGGACAGCTGAGAGTGGCCGAGGTTGGGGGAGCCCTGGGGGTGCCCACGAGAGGAGCATTCGCCTCGCCATCAGCACCTGGGGTGGGGCCCCATGTACTGGAAGGTGGGGTCCACCTTCTCTGTGGTCCTGCAAACCTTGAGGACACGGCTGGCCCAGGGGCAAAGGACCAGCCTCCCCCGTGTGGGTCAGGCACTGCTGGGTGGTCGGTGCTGGACAGGTACCCTGGGATGGGTCCAGCTCACAGATGAGCAGTCTGGATCTGGAAGTCCGTCCTCCCTGTCCCCCCCACCCCCCCCAGGAGTGGCTGCCAGAGCTTCGTGGATGTTTGACTGAAACTTGGGAGTTTCCTGTGATCTCTCTTGGAGAGAGGGGCATGAGGGAGTCTGGGTTTTCTCTGAAGGACGAGCCCTACAGCTCTTGGAGTTTGAGAGCCAGCGTGTCCTTTTACAGACGTGGGAACCAGGGCCCGGGCAGGGCGGTGACTTGGCCGCAGCCCCCAGGGCTGCTGGTGGCCTTTTGCGCCCTGCGCCTGGGCCTGGCTTCTTGGCCCGGCCTCCATCGTGGGCCAAGCGGGGGCGACGCTCCGTGGGTGTCGAGGAGTCACAGGGAGAAGAACGTGTCAGGCCACGTTCTGATGAGCCCTCCTGCAGGGCCCTCGGAACGTTCTAGGGCATCTGTACTCATCTGTGGGGGCTTCTCTCAAATACTTTGAGGTGGTCAGACTACAATCATGTCACTTAACAGTGGAGACAGTTCTGAGAAACGCATTGTCAGGTGATCGCCTTGTGTGAACACCATAGAGTGAGTGCACTTAGAGAAACCCAGACGGCACGGCCTGCCGCACACCTGGGCCGCCGCACACCTGGGCCGCCACACACCTGGGCCTGCCGCACACCTGGGCCTGCCGCACACCTGGGCCGCCGCACACCTGGGCCTGCCGCACACCTGGGCCTGCCGCACACCTGGGCCTGCCGCACACCTGGGCCTGCCGCACACCTGGGCCGCCGCACACCTGGGCCTGCCGCACACCTGGGCCGCCGCACACCTGGGCCTGCCGCACACTGAGGCTGTGGCACAGCCCACTGCTTCTCGGCTGCAAGCCTGGACGGTGTGTGACACACTGCGTACTGTAGGCAGCGTAACACAATGGAAAGTATTTGTGCGTTGAGACATAGAAGCAGCACAGTAAAAATACAGCATTATAATCTTTGTTGCCCGGGCTGGAGTGCAGTGGTGTGATCACAGCTCACTGCAGCCTCCAACTCCTGGGCTCAAGCCGTCCTCCTGCCCCGGCCTCCCCAGTAGCTGGGAACAGGCGTGTGCCCCACGCCCAGTCCAGGATTATAATCTTTCAGGACCACCTTCGTACGTGACTGTGCTTGTGTGGCTCACCAGCTTCTCTCCCTGAGAGAGCACGCCTCAGCTTCTCAGCTGGTCGTGTTCCAGTGTTGCTCTTGTTCTGCGGCATCTTCTCTCTGCCGCCCACCAGGGCCAGCGCTCACACCCAGGCACTGTGGCACGGCAGGCCTCACAGTACCAACCTCGGGGTGTGGCCTCCCCAGTGAAAGACCCCCTCAGCCCAGGAGTGGTGAGGCTGGGCCAGTGGTGGGACCCCAGGAAGTCCCAAATCTCAGGCCCTGCTGGGGCAGGACCCCCTGAATGTCAGGGTGCAGGGCCTGGCAGCTGTGGGGCGAGCAGTTAGGGCCCGCTAGGTTCTACCTATCAGCCAGGTCCCTGGGAGAGGCGGTACTTGCCACTGGGCAGGCCCCAGCCTCACCTGGCTCCCCCCCCACTGGACCCTGCACTGCCCTCTGCCCACTGGGCACCCCGCCTGCTCCTTGGCAGAGCAGGGTCTCCCTGGGGCTGGCGACTGAATCGAGACCCACAGCAGCCCTGGATCCTCTGGGACAGGTGGCTGCTGGGCTCCAGGGTCAGGTTAATTGAAGCCATCGGTTAGGAGGTGGGGAGAGGGAGGGGGCAGGGCTGAGACTGCGTGGCCCTTCCTCCCTCTCCTGCTCCCTCCCTCCTTTGCTTGGAGGAGCCAACTTCAAAAGCCGCCTGCTGCACTGCCTGGCCTTGGCGGTGGGGCCTGGTGTGGCTGCACTCCCTCGTCTGAGGACCCCAGGATCATGTGCGTGACCCGCTGGCGGGAGTGAGGGCGGGCGAGACCCCGAGAGGCCTATGGTGAGCGGCTGCGGGCCTCTGGGGAGGGGGCTTACTTGGGCCGATGGCTGGGAGCGAGCACAGCCCAAGAGACGCTGCTTGTCCCCCTGCGCCCCGTTGGGAAATCCCCTGCCGGTTCCCATCACGGAGGCTGGCTGTGGGTGCACGCGCCCTGGCCTTCCCGGCACTGCGGGAGGGGTCTCTTGGCGCTGGGCACCCTTTCCTCTCTCAGGGTGCTGAGGCTGAGCCCTGGGGGGGGGGTGCAGACAAGGCGTCTGGGACTCCCCGGGCAGCCAACCTGCCCACCTGGGGCATAGCAGGTGCTGATGTCCCTTCAGCAAGGCCAGCTGGGCTGCTCAGGGTCAGGCTCTTGTTCTCACAGTGACCTCTGACCTGCAGCAGGCAGAGTGGGTGACGTGGCAATTCTTGAACTCACCAAATTGGCCGCTGTGTGTTGGGGGAGCAGGTTACAAGAAGGGGGCCACGGCAGACCGCATCTGCTCTTCCAGCCACAGCTGGTTCATGGTTGGGCAGGACCCTCCCCCCAAACAGGGCTCCAGGTGAGGGTTGGGGTGCTGCTTGTTTACCTGCCCTGCCTGGGCTGGGAAGCCGAGTCCTGTCATCTTGGTCGGTTCGCATGATTAATTTTCCAGCCCCAGATTGGCTGTCTGCCCCTTCCCTGGGGCAGGTTTAGGGGGCTGGCCCCTTTGCAGTGGCTGGGAACCTGGGGACAGTCAGCCGTCGCCGTGGTGTTTGGGCTTCCTGTGCCATCCAGTCCGCTCTGCCCTGGGTGGGTGGGTGCTCACAGGCGCAGGCGGCTTTTGCAGTCGGTCCCAACCGTTGGTTGGGACTTGCTGTCGTGACCCCCTTCCTCCCCTGGGTCTCCCCAGCCTTCCCCTTCCAGTGGGGCATGTGGCTTGGAGCTCTGAGCCCTTGCCCCTGCCTCAGTCGGCCTGGGGGTGCAGGGAGACCCCAGTTCCCGTCTCCGTGAGCTGACTGTGATGAGTTACTGGTGGTGGGATCTGCCCGGCCACAGAGAGGAGCAGTGAGGGTCAGCCCCAGCTCCCGCCTGTGCAGCCTGTGCTGTGGGCACCCAGAGGGGGCCAGTGGGTTTGGGAGCTGAGGGGTTGGGTCAGCATGGCCGGGGGTGAGGCTGTACTGGGGGACTTCCTGCTGTACCCCACTAAGCGCTGGCCCCACTCGAGCTGTGCAGAGCCAGGTGGGCCCTGCCCTGGGCAGTCTGGTGGGCGCACCATCCCTTGCTGGCCTCACTGGCACACAGACCGCAGGGTCAAGCCCTCCTGCTACTGGACCTGTCCCTTCTGTCTCCTAGGGGGCTCTTTAGGTCTCAGTGAAATGGCCTCCCCAGCCCCTCATCACTCACCCTGCAGATCTTTGCACGCAGCATGGAGCTGTCTGGTTTGCAGGCCTATCTCTTGTCTCAGGGATTTATCCGGTTGGGCCTATGCCTGGAGCCCTTGCTGGGCTGACAGTTCCATTTTATGCAACTGAGATCCCCGGCGTGCGGGCACGGGGTGCACCTTCTGTGGTGGCTGAACCAAAATGCAGGCCGGGCTGCTCCCTGTGCTGGGAGGCCAACCCGGCGTCTCCTCCAGGTGCCCCCCAGGTCTGCGCTCTGGGCGCTCCTGCTGGTGCTGTTGGGGACCGCGCCAGGCCGGGCCCGGCTCCGCTCCTGCAGCGTCCCCGACGTGCTCCGCCACTATCGCGCGGTCATCTTCGAGGACCTGCAGGCCGCCATGAGGCGGGTCGGGCCGGGGCCCAAAGGGACCTCGCCAGGCTCTAGACACCTCCATTTCGTCCGGAAAAACCTGACAGAAGCTGGGGGCTCAGGGCGGCAGGAACGGCCTGGGGTCTCCTGTGGCGCCCAGAAGGTACGGAGGAGGCGCCCCCCCACGCCCGTCTGCCCCTCCCCGGGGGCGCCAGATGGGGCTCCTTTCCCAGTCCCCTCCCGCCCTCACGCCCCTCCCCCCGCTTTCCTCTCTTCCCTCCCCAGGAGCACAGTATCCTACTGTCCATCGCGTCCCTGGGTCGGACCCTGCGCGGGGCGGCGGCCGGGGGCCGCCGCGGGGCCCTGGAGAAAGCAGCGTGGACCGTGGCTGTGCGCACCGAGGCGGTGATGCGGCGCCACTGCAGGACGCTGCGCCAGGTGTGCGTCCCTGGGTGTGAGCCAGTCCAAACCTTGCCCCGACCCCCAGGGCCGCTGCGCCTCTCCTGGCTCCACGGCCTGGGGCTCCTATCGCACCCACCGGCCCGCTGCGGCCCCTTCCCCAGGGGTGGGCGCGGGGGCCCGTGCGCACTCGCTGACCGCCCGGTCCCCGACAGCGGATCCGGCGGCTGGAGACGCGCCCGGCCCGGCGTCGCGGCCAAAGGCAGCTCCTGCTGCGCGCCCTGGACGCCGTCGCCACCTGCTGGGAGAAGCTTTTCGCGCTGCGCGCCGCGGCCACCGGGGTACCCTAGCGCGGCTTGTCGGGGCCCTGCGCGGGGCGGAGAACTAGCGGGGCTGCGGCAGAGCCCGGAGACGAGCCTCGTTACGTTGACGCCTTTTGGGCGACCTCAGCCCCTCCCTCGACGCAGTCCGCGCTCCCCGGGGGGCCCAGGATGCGGAGCAGGGAGCCCCGCCCGGCCACGCTGGGCCTCGGAGGTGGCTCGCCCTCCACGCGCGGAGCGAGACCTCAATAAACGGAGCTGGTGCTGCGGGTCCTGTTCTTCTTCCCTTCGCCTGCGTGGCTGTGGGGCCTGGGCCGCTCCGGTCTGCGCCTCGATGGGGCGGGGTGCGGGGAGCGTCTCTCCCGCCGCACCTGGGCCGAGGCGGGCCGCCCTCCCAGCCTTGGGCAGCAGGGGGCGGGCGCGGGACGCTGCGCGCGGCCCGGGCTGGGCCGGCTCCGAGCTGGGGGCGGGGGACTCCTGGGGCCCCTAAAACGTCATGTATCCGTCCTGCTCCACTGTGGACCTAACAGGGGAGGGGGTGGAAATGGAGGGGAGGGGAAGGCTGAACTTGGCGAATTAAGAGCAAAACAACCGGATAAAGGAAACAGGCCTGAAGGGAAGCCGGAGCCCGGCAGGGCCATTTCCTGCTGCCTCAGGAGGGGTGGCCCGGGCCTGGGCTCCAGGGACCGGCCCAGCCCCCTCTGCAGGACTGACCAGGCCGGCCCGGGATCTGCCGTGTGGTCCCTGGAACCCTACATTTGCTGGGCAGGGTGTGGGGCTGACCCCCCATCCACAGCTGCAAAGAGTAGAGCAAGTACAACACCTGACACCTGTCGGCCCCGCCCCAGAAAGAGGGGCCCAGGAAGCACTGAGGCCAGTGGCACAAGCAAGAAATAACCACCGAAGCTGATCCTGACCCTGCTTTCCACTCCACGGTTCCCCATGTGTGTCAGTGCATTTAGCCTGCACAGCAACGACTGTCCCTGTTTTGTAGATGAGGAAACTGAGGCACGGGGAGGTTTCGAGACCTGCCTCGAATCACAGGATCAGAGCATTTTGTCTGCCACGCGCTCCCTGCCCAGAGGATGCAGAGCTGAGCTTCCTGGACTTCAGAACCTGCCTCACCTGCAGATTCAGCCCTCCTGGCAGTCTCCCCGGCCACGTACCACGCACATGCACCTAGTAGGTCTAGTTCCTGCACTGCGTGCTCCAGGGGGGCAGCGTGGGCAGGTGTGGGAGGTACGAAGGGTACAGGCAGGGTGCAGGGGCTCCAGTGGAGTCAGAGCTCGTGGGGGAGGAGCTTGGACTTGTCCTGAGGCGGTGCGGGCAGTGCAGGGTCTTCAGTGGAAGAGGGATGTTAGAGTTGGCATCTGCAAACATTCCTGTGGCTGTGTGGCCTGGGGGGCTGCCTGGGGGGTGGGGGTGAGGTGAGGCTGAGGGGCTGTGGCTCCCACTGAGTACCAGGGGGTTGGTGGTCCTGAGCATGAAGGGGTGAGGGGAGGGCCAGGCAACCCCAGGGCCCTGGCCTGAGTCCCTGGGCCGTCCTCATCTTGAACTTCGGAAGTGCTAACAGGGAGTGGAGGTGTGTTTGAGGCACTCCAGGGAGCTTGGGAGACGAGGGCATGGACTGGGCATGGCTCACATCTCTGGGCATGCTGGGGCCTGGCCAGGTGTCCAGGTGGAGAGAAAAAATCCAACGTGGTTGGGAACATAAGGTGTATGGCAGCAAAAAAGGGCTGGCGGGGGCGGCTGAGCTAGGAGCTGGGGGTCAGTGAGAGAGTCCAGGGGTCAGGCGTGGGTCCAGGGGCAGGAGGGGACAGGCCCTCCACGAAGGCTCCCACTGCCCCATTTCCCCAGGACCAGCTGGCTTCTTGCCTTTGCACCTGCCCCAGTGCGGGGCCGTGGGGAGAGCACTACTCTCTTCTCCTCGGCACCTGGGGACGACCTCCTGGGCCGTTCGAAGTCTGCTTCCCACCCACAGTGCTCCCCTCCTGCTGTTCAGAGCAGTCAGAGGCTGGAGAAGTGGGTGGGCAACAGGGACAGCCCCCCACCAGCCACCGCTGGGAAAGTTTCAAACAGAAACCACAGCCTCTTGGGGGCAGGAGGAGGCCTCAGAGTTTGGGAACACATGTGGACGCCGAGTCCTGGGCCGGGACCACATGGATGGGCAGGAACCCCCTGCACCCTGGCCCCGTGGTCCTCCCTCACGAGGGATGGGAGCAGGGTGGGCTTTGGGCTTCTGGGGCAAAGTTCACTTGTCCAGAGTGGGCACATCTCAACCAGGCTAGGTCTGGGGGCAGGTGCAGACCCCGTGAAGAGGCTCAGAGCTACCAGGAGCCACAGACTAGAAGGGAGGCTGTGGGTGGCTGCCCGGACCCTGAGGTGCTCGCTGCAGACTGAGCAGGACGTGTCCCCACAGCTGCTCTGCAGCTTCGTGAGGACGGAGGCACCTGGCCCAGGCCCGCACACGTGTTGGCTGGAACTGAGCAGGCCAACCCAAAGATGGGAAGACACTCACTCATGGGGACAGAGGTCCCGGTCGTAGGGCCACAGGGGCAGACGCCACGAACCAGCCTGCATGTCCACGGACTACCTGGTGGTGCTTTCCCTGTGTGGCCCGAGCCTGGTTCTTCCTCTGCAAAACATGTTTCTGGGCCTACATAGTAATGTCCCATCCCATCCTCGCGCCTTCCAGGGCTCAGCTGTTCCAGAGAGGTGGGGGCTGTGTCCCAGAAGGAGGGGACTGTGCCAGGGTGGCAGATGGGCCCTGCAGGGCACTGGCCATGATTGTGCAACCTCCCGCAGCCCAGGAGCCAGGCCCTCCCACGTGCAGTGCTGACAGGAGGGGCCAGGCAGGCTTTGAAGGGAGCCTGGGTCCCACGGCCTCCCCAGACTGGGAGCCTTTGAAAGAACATCTGGAACTCGGGCACCCAGCAAACTAGTCTCTGGATTTGCAGAACCCAAAGTTAATCCTGTCTTCGCCACTTGTGTGTTCCTCACCCTGCTCCCATGCTCCTCTCTCCCGCCACTGCACCTCTCCCTCCGCAGGGGTGACGGCACCTTCCCCTCCACCGCCCCCCCAACTGTGCTGGACTGGGCTGAGCTGAGAGGAGGTGGGGAGAGTGGGTGTTGTCAGCTGGCCATGCCCAGGCCCCAGGAGAGCACAGGCCAGACCCGTGTCCGAGGTTGGGGAGAGGGCAGGGGAGCGTGTGAGCGACCCCAGGAGGAAACACCTGCGCCCAGACCTGGAGGATGCCTGGCCCCGCGGTCTGGAGCCTCGAAGTGTGCAAGGAGCCCCTGCTCCAGCTGTGGCTGACTTGGAAACAAACAAGTCCCCCCCCAGGAAGCACACACTCACTGGGGGGGGGGGTGCCAGGTGCCGGGGCCCATTGTCAGTGGCCTTCAAGACCCTTGGGGAGGCCCAGGGACAGCCCCCATCCTGCCCCCTCCCCAGGAAAAGACCCAGCTTTGTAAACACAGAAACAAACAACGATGGCTCCGTCTTCCCTGCTCCCCCTCCCAATTAAAATCCGGGAAGAACCAGCAGGGAGCTCGCACCTGCTGGGGGAAGTGAGTCCTTTGGGGGGAAATGGGGTGCTCAGGCCTTGGGGAAGGGCAGAGCGGCCTGCTGTGCTGCGGGGGAGGGGGATTCCTGGGGTCGGATGCTGGCTCCCGGGCCACCTCCCGCTGTCGCTGGGACCTCGGTGTGAGGGGGACAACCCCCTGGCTCAGTGGGGTCCTGTCGCAGGCCCTGTAGCCCCCCCCACAGCTGATCGTGATAGCTTGTGGCTCAGGGAAGGGGCGGCCAGGGCTGCCCGCCAGGTGAGCAGGCCCCGTCCTTGGGCCGCCCCTGGCGCCCCCTGCCCGGCGTGAGGCCAGGGGTCGGGGCTGCGGCCCGAGATAAGCGCCGCGCCCGCCGGCCGCTTCCGCACTTGCAGCGCCGCCGCCGCTTCCTGTTTTCTCGCTGGCGGGCGGGGTCGCGGGGGACGGGGCGGGGTCGCGGGGGACGGGGCGGGGTCGCGGGGCGCGGGGCGGGGTCGCGGGGCGCGGGCGGGGTCGTGGGGCGCGGGGCGGGGTCGTGGGGCGCGGGCGGGGTCGTGGGGCGCGGGGCGGGGTCGTGGGGCGCGGGGCGGAGTCGCGGGTCGCGGGGTGGGGTCGCGGGGCGGGGTCGCGGGGGACGGGGCGGGGTCGTGGGGCGCGGGCGGGGTCGTGGGGGACGGGGTCGTGGGGCGCGGGCGGGGTCGTGGGGGACGGGGTCGTGGGGCGCGGGGCGGGGTCGTGGGGGACGGGGCGGGGTCGTGGGGCGCGGGCGGGGTCGTGGGGGACAGGGCGGGGTCGTGGGGCTCGGGGCGGGGTCGCGGGGGACGGGGCGGGGTCGCGGGGCGCGGGCGGGGTCGTGGGGGACGGGGCGGGGTCGTGGGGGACGGGGCGGGGTCGTGGGGCGCGGGCGGGGTCGCGGGGGACGGGGCGGGGTCGTGGGGCGCGGGGCTTCCCTGGGAGCCGAGGTGCCGGTGGTGGGCAGACCCGGAGCAGACTGAGACAGGAGGAGGAGGAAGCTTGTGCTCCCAGCCCGCCCTCCCCAGGTCCTGGGCCCCCAGCACCCTTGGCCACAGCCCTCTCCTCATGGTGGCCCGAGCCTGCCCTTGCCTGGGGCAGAAGTGGTGGGTGGGCTGGGTGAGGATCCAGCCAATCCCTGCCCAGCTTTAGTTTGGGGGGGACCTGCTGGGTTTGGAGGTGAGCCTCTCTGGACTCCCCTTTGGGGGGCAGCTACTCTAGCATGTGGTTCGAGGTCCTCAACCAATTGTTCAGACGTGGTCATTAGAGATACAGATTTCTGTAATTTTAATGAAATCATGTTCACACAAAACCTTATACACAAATGTTCATAGCAGCATTGTTAGCCAAAAAGTAGGAACGATCTAAATGTCCATGGTGGATGAACGGATGAGTAGGATGTGGCCTAGCCATGCAATGATGGAATAACATTCACCCACGAAAGGTGTGAAGTTCTGACACACGCCACAATGTGGATGAACCTTGCAAACCGTGCTCAGTGAGCCACACCAGACAGAAAAGGCCACGTACCGTGTGATCCCATCTGTAAGAAAAGCCCAGAACAGGCAGATCCGTGGAGACTGGGGCAGGGCCAGGGAGGATGGGGAGTGACAGGCCTGCTTGGGGGGTGATGAAAAAGGTCTCAAACTACAGCCAGCGTGGTGGGTGGTGACTGTGCCTGCAGTCCCAGCTGCTCAGAGGCTGCGGCGGGGGACGGCTGGAGCCAGGCTGCAGTGCGCCAGGGCCGCGCTGTGAGCAGCCGCTGCCCGCCGGACTGGGCGACACAGTGAGACCTCGTGTCTTTAAAAGAAAAAAACTCCAAAGTTAGATAGTGGTGATGATTCACAACCCTGTGAATACGCCAAGACCACTGAATTGTCCACTTACAATTTTATGTAGGTTTTGTAGAATGTAAGTTAAGCAGTTGGGTTTTCTAGGGTGTTTGTCCCGCTGAGTGAGAGGGAAACGTAGGTGCCCCCTGCACACGTGTCCTCTTTGCCTGCCCCGCATAGCCTTGTTGGAGTCCGGTATGTCTCTTCATCTGGCGTGTGGCTGTGTTGGTGTCCCCAAGGGCGTGCAAGGTGGTGACCGTATCTCCTGGGGAGAGGGGTGTCCCACACCTACTCCCAGCCCCCACGCTCTGGTTCTGCCCTTGGCTGCCTGCTGGGGTGGGATGAACACCTTACCCAGGGCACCCAGGGCACTCCAGGGACAGGCAGGTCCAGGCAGTGGAGCAGAGGGAGCTGTGGCTAGTGCCAGGCCGGCCTCTAGAACTTCCAGGAACCAAGGCCTGACTCAGCAGGAGCAGCTGGTGCCCAGGGTGGGAGCCACCTGGCCCTGGGGCTATGGTCCTGCGTAGGAGGGCTGTTCAGTTCTTGGGGGACACGGGGGGTTCCCCAGGCAGGGCACTGGGAAGGGTCCTGCGGTGAGACCCCCCACCTCCAGCACCTGCTCACCGCTGCTGAGAAGCTGCTATTAGAACCAGCTGCCCTTGCCCCTTTCATGTCCCCTCTGGTCCTGCTCCTGGGTACTTCCAGCCCCTGGGCTGGGACTCCCGCCAAATTGGGCCCCCCTACTGGCCTCCCACCCTGGCCCTTGGGGGAGGGGCTTCCAGAGCACCCCGCTCTGTCCCCTCCTCCCACAGACAATGGGCCTGTGCTGCCTCCCACCCCTGTTGACCTGGAGGGGCAGACCCTTGGGGTGGGATGGAGTGAGGAGCCCACAGGGGGATGTGTCCTGGTGGTCACTCTGGCCTGCACCGGGCTGTGTTTGTCTGTCTGGCACTCCTGTTTGTGCGGCTGTGGGTGCTTCTGGGATAGGAGCAGGAAGGAAGATGCCCCAGCCTAAGCAGGGAGGCACTCGGGGCTGTTCACGTGCATTTAGGCAGCAGGACAGACTGTGCCCATCTTCTGTCTCCTGCCCTGGTTGGGGGGGGTGCGGATGGCCCCACACCTGAAGCTGCCACTTGCAGGCTTTGGTTGCTGGCTCACCGTCTGGCTGAAGCTATTCCCACGGAAGGGATGCTCCTTGGGCTGCTGACCCCGGGGCTCCAGGGGTGGCCCGGAGCTGGAGTTGGGGCCACGGAGCTGGGTGGGGCTTGCACACTCGTGGGTGGTGTGCACCTCTCCCACTGCATCAACCCGGGAAGTCAGCACTGGTGCCTCGGAGCCCCACCTTGCAAATGTGGCTGGACGGGACCACCCTGTTTGTGTCCCTTTCAGTCTCGGCTTCCCTGCCTCCCTACTGTGTGTTTTGGAGGAGTGGCTGCTATCCTCAGCATCCTGTGGGCTGCTCCTCTGTCCCGTCTGTCCCTCCGCAATCTGGTGCACCTCTGAGTACATCTCCTGCCCTCCTCAGCTTATCTGTTCCTGTCCCCTTCTGTGTGTCTCTGTCCCTTTTCTGTGCTCTGCTGCTGACGGCATAAGGCAGGGGGACCCACCCGGGGCAGCCCCCTTGCTCCACCATTTGAGGTGTGGGGCTCATGTTGGTTCAATGAGGTCACCGAGCCTCCAGGCAGTGGACCCACACACATGGACACGCTGGCACACGCATAGCCAGCCCCAGGCTTGCTGCATGTCCGTGTGCCACGCATGCAGTCACCCGTGTGGGTGGCCACCCTGGGAGTGTCACTCACACACATGCAGAACTAGAGACACCCATGTTCTCAGGGGGAGACTGAGTGGTGAGTGATTTTCCACATCAGGGTTGCGGGGACCAGCTGCACCACCCTCAGGGCACACGCTTGGGGGGAGTGGGGGTCCGGACACGGTCCTTCCCCCAAGAGGGAGACACACAAACCCTCCTCTTGGTGCAGGAGACCTGCTTGGCCCTGGGGCGAGTGTGTGTGCAGGGGTTCACTTCTGGGGCTTATTCCAACTTTCCCTGAACACGGAGGGTCACGCAGTGAGGGGACTGCTCGGCAAGGGCAGGGAAGACCGAGGGGTCGGTGTGGAAGGAGGGTGTCCAGTGCTCCTGGAGGGGCCACAGGGCTACTGTGACGGGTCCTCAGAGTTGAGGTCTTGAGCTGTGAGGCCTGGGCCCTCCTGCCTGGTCGTGGACGCTTTCTCTGCACAAGGCTGGACAGCTCACCCCTGGCAGCAGTGGGGGGGGGGGTGCACTGGGGGGTGGTTCTGGGTAGTCCCTGGGCCTGGAGGAGGTTTTGAGGAGGAGGTGAGGACGGTGCTCCCCAGTGGGCATGGTGGACTGCTGTCCTTGCCCCAGTGGGCTTGAGTTAAAATAGGGGCTGTACAGGAGGGGAACAGGGGGCCTCAGGGTGGTGTGGACCCCACGCCTCCCACCCTGGGTCCGGGCACGTGTCCCGGGAGGATGGCGTGTGCCGTGGGTTTAAGCTGGGAGTCAGGCTGCGGGGAGAGCGGGAGGGAAGGGCGTGTCCAGGGCTCGCTGGGGGAACTGCTCTCCCTCCTGCCAGCCACCACCCAGGGAGCGTGGGGAGGAACAGCCGGGCTCTACTGTGGCGTGGCCGCTCCTGGCCCAGGGGACCCAGCTCCGGGATCCTCCCTTACAGCAAACAAACGTCATTATTTCTCGTACTTAAAAAGCCTTTGCTACAGTGATGCTTTGGATCACTGAAACCCCTCAAAAGAAAAAGTTTAAAAGTTTAATAAAAATTAAATATACTGTATTATGTATATAAAAAAGGCAAAGTAAAAAATACAATCTGGTTCTAGAAAATATACTGAAGAAAAAGGATTAGGCGCTTCCAAAACTTAACCCTGGCAGGGCCAGCCAACAGGTCCTAGGCCTGGGCCTCCTGGGAAAGCCCTGGACATGTGGGACCGCCCTAGTCACCTTCCTGGAGTCCCCTGAGGGCAGGTGGCCCGGAAGCCTGGGGAGGCCGCAGGGGCGGTGGGGCAAGGCCGGTAGCGTCACTGGCTCCTAAGGGGCGGCTGTTACACGTCGCCAACACATACACCTGCGACAGAGCGGAGCAGAGATTCAGCGGAGCGGCGGCTGCGGGGGCGGCTGCGAGGGCGCGGGGCCTAGCCGGAGATGCAGGCGCTGTAGTAGACGGCGCTGCTGGCGTCGGACAGCGCCGAGATCAGGCTGCTCTCCTCGGGGCAGGTCATGGCGCGCGGGCCCAGTTTGGCCAGCGCCACGTGGTACGGCAGCCCGGCGGCGTCGGGCCGAGTCCGGCTGCAGTTGAGGTACTGGTCGAACTCGGTGAGGTCCACGTCGGCCCACAGGTCAGCGGGCCCCAGCGGCTCGGCGCTCTCCAGCGGCGGGGCCTCGGGCGGCGGCGACAGGGGGCCGGGGTACGGGCCCGGCGCGCCCAGGGCGCCGTAGAACAGGCCGGGCAGCGGCGCGGCCGGGGGCGCGGTCCTGAGCGCCTCGGCCAGGGGAGCCCCGTAGCAGCCGCCGGGGTCGCGGGGCAGCTCGGCGGGCGCGTAGGGCGCGCGGAAGGCCCGCAGCGCACAGTCCTCGGGCGCCGCGGGCGGCGGGAAGAAGGCAGCTTCGCCGGGCTCCAGGCCGTCCAGGGGCGAGCGCTCGGGCGTAGGCAGCCCCAGGCCGTCGAACTCGGCGCCCAGTGGGGGCAGCTCGCGGAAGGCGCGGGCCGAGCCGGGCGCGGCGGGGAAGGGCTCGGGCGGCGGCTGCGGGGGCGCTAGGCCCGGGAGCAGGAGGCCAGGCTCCAGCCGCCGGGCCTTGCGCGCCTGCTTCTTGCGGCGCGGCCGGTACTTGTAGTTGGGGTGGTCGCGCAAGTGCTGCACGCGCAGCCGTTCGGCCTCCTCCACGAAGGGCCGCTTCTCCGCCGCGTTGAGCTCCTTCCACGCTTTGCCTGCGGGTAGCGGGCGCCGGTCAGGGGGCCGCCGTCGGGCGGGCGGGCGGGCGGGCGGCCAGCCGAGCCCTGCGTGCGCCTTGGGCGCTCTGCGAGGGCTTGGCACGGCACCCACCCCGGCCCCGGGTCCCTGGACCGCCCCGACCCACCCCCGCGCGCCCCTGCCCCGCTCCCGTCCCCTCCCCGCCGCTCACCCAGCATCTTGCTGAGCACCGCGTTGTGCAGGTCCGGGTTCTGCTGCGCCAGCCGCTTGCGCTCGTCCTTTGCCCACACCATGAAGGCGTTCATGGGCCGCCGGATGCGCGACTCGTCGGCTGCCTGGCGGTCCCCGCGGCTAGCTGCGCTGAGGCCATAGCGCCCCGGCTCGGGGCTGCGCGGCGGGCTGCGCGGCGGGCTGGGCGGCGAGGCGGGCGCGGCGGGCGCGGCAAGGGCGGCGGGGGCGGCGGGGAGGCCGCGCGGCTCAGCGGCGGCCCCGGATCCCGGGGCCCATGCACAGTCGCGGCGGGCGGGCGGGTCGTCCTGTGCGCCGTAGCCGGGCGGCGATCTCTGCATTCCAGCTGGGCGCGACCTGGGCGGAACCGAGCGCGGGAGCGCGGAGGGCGGGCGGCGGGCACTGCGGGCCTGGCACGGAGCGCGGGCGGGCGGTGGCGGTGGGGACGGCGGTGGCCTCGCGCCGGGCGGGCGCCCAGATATAGCGGCGCGGGGCCAATCGGCGGTGGCCGGGCGGGGCGGGGCGGGGCCGCCCCCTCCCTGGGGGCTCCCTTTCTTCTCAGGCCCGGCCAGATTCCTCCGAGGCCTCCCCCGCGCAGAGTCCCCCGCACCCTCTCTGAAGGAGAGACCCCCGAGTGGGAAAGGGCTGCCGATGTGGGCCGGGGCTGTCAGACTTTCCGAGCTAAGCTGCCACCCCACCCACGGAGTCAGACCCCTGGGCGGTAATTGGGGGAGGGTGGCGGTGCCCTACTCCGGCTGCCACCCCGCTACATGAGATCACATTGGGAGGAGGGGGCCTTATTTTAACACCAGGGTCTTGGGAGGCTGCCTTGCCAACAGCGGTAAGTGCCTCCGTGGGTCTGGCGCCTTGGGAGAAGCCCCCGTGTGGGGGGTGTGCGCTGAGCCCCCAAAGGGCACTTAGGCCTCCGCGCTCCACACGCACGTGGAACTTTCAGCACTGGGGGACTTTGAGCACCTTCCCCCAGGCTGCCCAGGGGGTGGCTTTAGGAGAAGGTGGTCTTGGTGTTTCCTCCTCCACTCCCAACAGGAAGGGAGAGGGCACCACTCCAGACAGACCTTGAAGAGAAAGGAGAACGGGGGGCTCCGAGCCCCTGGCCTCATCCTGGCTCCTCAGGGCCTGTGGCCGGTGGGAGGCTGCGTGGCGGGTGGGAGGCTGCGCCGCCCGTAGCTGGCTGGCTCCCTGCCCTGCCCAGGCCGCTGCTGCAGCAAGAAAGCAAAGCCGGACGGAGCCAGGGAAGGCAGGGGAACCTGGGGCCTTCCTTCCTGGTGTCCCCGCCCCATGGCCACCTCACCTGAGGGAGTGTCTTTCCAGAGGAGCCTCTATTAGTCTTCATTTTTTTTTTTTTTTTTTTTTGAGATGGGTCTGGATATGTTGCCTAGACTGGACTTGACCTCCTGGGCTCAAGCCATCCGCCTGCCGCAGCCTCCTGAGCAGCTGGGACGACAGGTGCTCCGACTCCATCTTTTTAATTTTCACTGTCCCCTCCCACCCCATTTGGAGGGGACCTGGGCTCCAGAAGCTGATGGGTCTCTCCCAGGGAGGTCCTCCTTCCCCCTGCCAAGCTTGGCTCTGTTGGGGGGGCAGGTTTCAGAACGTCCCACCCCTCTGCATGGCCACTCGTAGCCGTGAAGCTCTGCAGCCCCCCGTGTGTCTGGAGCCTCAGCCCTGAGTGTGGGGAGCCCCAGGGCTTGAGGCCACAGGGATCCGTGACGCTGGGCCTGTGTGGCCAGAGGCTCCCGGTTCTGCCCAGGTCCCCTCTGGCCCACACGGTCTGTGCTTACGAGTGGGGCTGGTCCCTGGGTCCAAGCGTCCCTCTGGGGCTGTTCCTGAACTGCCCCCAGGAGAGGCCAGCGCCCCCACAGGACACCTCACCCGGGGGCTGTTGCTGTTGGGTGTCCAGCCCTTCCCCACGTCCTGCGTCACATTCTGTCACGTAGGTCTTGGCAGTGGCCGTCCGTCATGGAAGTGGTAGGGGGCCGGGTTTCCCCAGAGCTCCCTCAGGCCCCGGCACTTCTGTCAAGGACACTGAGCCGGTGCCAGCAAGTCGGGGGGCCGTCGGGGCACCAGGCAGGGGGGTCTCTGGCTTTTCTCAGGGGCAGCGGCTGCTGGGACGGAGGGGCTCACGGGCTCTCCGACGTGTTGCCCGCTCCCCGTCCCATCGAGCAGATGTCAGGGTGGCTGGGTGGCCTGGGCAGCCGGCAGGAGGGTGCTCGCCGGCCTCTGGGAGGAAGACTCGGGCGAGGGGATGGGGCCACAGAGCCAGGGCTCCCCGACCTCCCCTCAGCCAGCACGCGGCAGAGGCCACCTTTATGCGCAGCTTCATGGGTGCAGTCTGGGGTCACCAGGGCTGGGCTCAGCCTGGGAGGTGGCTGGTCGGGGGCGGTGGTCACCAGGGCTTGGGAAAGAGGCCTCTGCACACCGACGTGGATCTGCGGTTCCCGGGCCCTGCCTGGTCCTCTGCAGCCCCCGAGAGCCCAGAGTGATCCAGGCGTCTCGGAGCTTGGTGGTGGGCAGCGTCTGGCATTACCTCACTGCCCCTTGTCCCACTGTCCCCCACCCCCCAGAGCTGCCTTGTCTGGCGCTGGCCAGTGACCCTTGCTCTGGGCTGCACTGTGGACGCAGGTGTCGGCCGCCATGTCCTGTGAGCCCCCGGGGGTGCTGCCTGCCCTCTGCGGGGTCAGGCTGCCCCCACCCTGCTCACTGCCCTGCAGAGGTGAGGACGGCAGCGCGGGTGGGGACTGCAGTCAGGTGGCCCTGACCCCGGAGCCACAAGGCTGGGGGACTCACGAGGGCTGCACAGGGTGGCGGGGGTGTGGCCAGCTCTGCCGAGGGAGGAGCATCCGTCCCGTGTGGTCCGCGGGTCTGTGTGTGGTCTGCGTGGCCGTCAGCCGGGGTGTGGGGCAAGGTGGACCCAGAGCCGGACAAGCTGCACTCCCCGAGGCAGTTGGGACCCGTGGGTCGAGGACCAGGGGTCCTGCACAGTGAAGGGTGGCCCTCGGGCCCAGAAAGGGAGGGGTTACCAAGGCCTCTCTGGCCATCGAGCTGCGGCCCCGCCCTGCTCAAAGGGGGAGCAGTTCGTGACTTTAGGGGCATCCCCATGTCCCTGGAACCGCACCTCAGTCTGGCCTGGCCCAGGCTGGCCGCTGCCCACCCTCGGGGAGGGCCCATGTGGTGGCCCACAACCCCCGGCAGAGAGAGTCGGGGTGAGCTCTCCCTGCACGGGTGGGGCTGGCCTGGGTGTGGAGTGGACACTGTCCTCGCCCGCCACCTGCTCCTCCCTCCGCCTGGACAGCCCCAGCCTCCGGGTGAGGCTGGCAAAGGATGCCGGGTAGTCCCCCTCCGTGGCTCTGGGTGGGGTCTTGGCTTGGCGCGGCTCCGGGCAGGGGGTGGTGGGACCTCCCAGGCACTGCCTGGGCACAGACCTCCCAGGCTCCCACCAGCCCGGCCCCTGCGGCTGCAGGAGCAGCGAGGCTGGGACCAATTACTGCCTCCTGCGGGGCCCGAACTCTCCCACTCCCCGAGGGCGGAGGTGGGGGTCCCTGTCGGATGCAGCTCCAGGTGGAGGGGACCTTCTGGTCTCCTGAGACCTCAGTTTTGGAGCTGGCTGCCCGGTTCGGAGCCTGCCTCCTGCCTCTGTGCGCGGCAGCCGGTCCTTCCGTTGCAGCTCCCGGCCTGGCCTGACCTGGCAGAGGGTGGGGGCATCGGAGGCCGGGGGTAGCCTGAGCCTCTCTCCCAGGGTCAGCGTCTCTGGGGAGGTCACCTGATGCCTCAGAGCCAGGTGAGCTCACTTTGTGTGTCTCTTGGCCAAGGGCAGGTCTGGCTCAGGTGGAGACTGGGGCCTTTCTCGGCACGGAGGGCTCTCCCGGCCTCGAACCCTCCGGCTGCCGGCCCCGCCGTGCGCAGACACTGGCTCTGAAGTTCGGGAAAGGGCCGTGGGGTGGGCAGGAGGTGCCCCTGCCTTCTGGCACGTGCAGCGCGGGAGGTGTGAGGGTCCCAGTGCTCACGCTGGCCTGGGTGGTGGCTCTGCAGTGTCGGGCGTGGGGTCAGGGCTCACGTGTTCGGTTCACTGGTGCCCTGCGGACCGAGAGCTGCATGTAGAGCGGGTGTTCCGCGGGCACGGGTGTTGGTGTGCTCGTGGGGCGTCAGGGCGGTGGGGGGTCTGAAGGTGGGGGCTGTGGTCCGGGCAATGTAGAAGCTGTTCCTGAATTCTGGGGCTGTTATGCTGTGGTGGGCTCGAGTCCCCTTTTAGGGACACTGGGTGAGAGCTGGGTGTCCAGACGTGTGAGCCCTGGGAGGATGTTGTGCAGCCTTTTGGGGGTGCTCTGCTCTGGGGGTGGTTGCGGGGCTCTGTGTGTGCTTGGGTGTTGCTGCGTGCTGTGTGGGCCTCCCCAAGTGCTGCTGGGCAGGAGCTCCATGGGAACCAGGCCGGGGGGCCGGGGCTGCTCTGAATTCCCATGGCAACAGCAGGGCGGGGTCAGGAAACAGCCAGCTCAGGAAGGAAGGCTGGCTGTGCCTGAGGAGGGAGCCTAGGGCCAGCCTGGGCTGAGCAGGCGCCAGACGTTCTGTCCAGCGGCCCCACCCTTGGCCTGTCCCCACCTGTGTGCGCCCGGGTCCCTTCGGAGGCTCTGTGGAGGCAGAGGGGAGCTCTCTGTGAGCCCTGCACTGTGGGCTGTGTGCTGGCACGCTCGGGTACCCAAGGCCGCTGGAAGGCAATGCCCACGGTGACTTCCCTGCCCTGGGCTGGCCCGGCCGCTCCCTCCCTGCCAGACTGGGAAACAGAGGCCGGGGGAGGCCAGGACAGGAGAGGGCCCCCGCAGGGGTCACCTCCCCACCCGGCTGCAGCCCTGCAGGGCTGGAAGCTGCTCTGCGTTTCTTTTCTGTTGCTTGTGTTCTTGTCACTTTGGTGACAAGTGGCTTTGGTAGCCCAACTGGCTAGGGCTACCAAATGGGCTGGAGGAGCGGGTCTGTGTTCTTGGGGGCCACCCAGCCCGTCCTGCGTGGGGACAGGAGTCATCGCTCCATCTGCTTGTGTGTCACTGAGCACCTGTCGTGCACCAAGCCCTGCTCTAGGGACTTGGCGGGGAGCAAAACAGACCAGGTCCCTGCCCGTGGGACGCTTCCATTCCGGTGCGGCGAAACAGCAGCAAATCTACACCAAGTCAGAATTTGGGGTGCCAGGGCTAAGAAGGGGCCTGTTCTGGGGTGCTGACTGGCTGTTCTTTCATGAGGTGACTTTCGAGGCAGCCCCTGAAGGAAACACACGAGGGGACGGGGTCCTCCGAGGTGTGTTTTACACAGAGGGAGGGGCATGTGGCCAGGCCCTGGGGCGGGGGAGCTGCTGTGGGCAGAGCAGCCCGGGCGAGTGCTCAGGGGCACCAGCAGGGTCTGGGAGGGTCCTGCTTCTCTGTCTGAGAGAGACTTGCGAACGCGGAGGGCTGCGACCTGAGTTAGCTCCCGCAGCCTCAGCACAGCTGCGTGGGAACACGGGTCTGTGGGGGGCAGAGAGGGGCACAGACCCTCGGCCCTCCCCCCCTGCCCCCAGCTGCCCCAGGGGTCTCCCGGGCCTGCTGGTCCTCCGGGAGGGCGGGCAGGGCCAGGCCAGCGTGCCTGGGCCTCCGGGAGGCACTGCCTCAGGGACCCTGGTGTTGTGAGTCCCCCGTGAGTCAGACCTCCGTGCTTCGTCGCCCCTGACCCCATGGCTGCCTGGGGCCCTGGGGAGGGGGAGGGTGGAGGGGCCGCCAGGCTGGCGGGCTGACAGGGCAGCGTTTCTGGGAATTGTGTGGGGGAAGCGCATTGTTCGAGCAAGCCTGGAGCGGCCGCCAGGGCTGCCACTGGCCTCTGGGGACACCTCCTGCCTCCCTGAGACAGCCTCTGGGGGAGGGGGCTGGGCCTGGGCGGGGCTGGGGACTTTCCGAGAGAGCCACTGCCCGCCGGGCTCTTCCCATTCCGCAGACTGTGGGACTGAGGTCCAGCGGTCTGGCTGCGGCGCTGGCAGAGCCAGGAGCAGTGGGTCTAGGCCCCGTCCCCTGTCCTCTGCTGTGGGCACTTGCAGCAGGGCACTCTCGCTGGACCTAGTCCCTGGTCACTGCCCTGCTGTCCTCGGAGGCCAGCATCCAAGACCCCAGGCCTGGCTGGGGTCGCAGTGGGCCGGAGGGTCTGGTGGAGTGGGCTGCAGAGACAGCCCCGGTCCCGGGCTGGGATGGTGGGGGTCGGTCACGGCAGCTTGGGGACTCTGTGTGAGTTTGGCAGCGCGAGCTTTCCCACCGAGGCCCTGCCTCAGCCCGAGGGGAAGCGCGGATGCGGCCCCTGGGGTCACGGCCAGCTTGGGCAGGCGGGGGGCGGGGGACACAAATAGAAAAATAAATGGCCTGAGCTTCCGATGTTTCCTGGACTTGGGACGGGGGAGGGGGCTGACCTCTGGGACAAAGGTGCCACCGGCCCAGTTGAGTGGACCCTGGGGTTTTCCCCAGACCCCTGTTAGGGCCCCTGAGGGCAGACGGTGTGTCTCTGTCCCTGAAGACAAGTGTGGAGGGCCTCCTGGAGGAGGCAACAAAACCCTGATGGATGAGCCAAGGGGGGCTCAGCCCCAGGGAGACGGGGTTCCTGGTCCGGGGGCCTGGTGTGGGTGTCAGGGGCTGGGGGTCTGGAGGGTGAGCAGGGCACTCCCTCGCCCCGTGGTGGCTCCTGGTCGGGGTCCTGTGCCCCCAGCTGCAGGTCACGTTGTCCTGGCTCCTGCTCTGGGCACGGCAGGCCCGATGGCATGGAGCACGGAGCAGGCGTGTCCCCCGCCACCCGCAGGCCCTTCCTCCCTTCAGCCCACATGTGTGTCCTGAGCACCTAGTGGGTGCCAGACTCTGTTCTCAGGGCCGGGGATGGGGCAGAGAGGGGAGCACAGGGTCCTCCCTCGGAGCGCGTCCCCTGGGAGACAGATGCCTCGGCAAGCAGTCGACGGTGGCTCCGCACGCGAGTGCGCCTGTGCGTGTGCGTGTGTGTGTGCGCGTGTGCACGTGTGTGCGTGTGCGCGTGTGTGCATGTGCGTGTGTGTGCACGTGTGGGTGTGTGCGTGTGCGCGTGTGTGTGCGCGTGCGTGTGCGCGCATGTGCGTGTGGGTGCGTGTGTGTGTGTGCACACGTGTGTGCGCGCGCATGTGCGTGTGCGCGTGTGTGCGTGCGTGTGCACGCGTGTGCGTGTGCGTGTGCGTGCGTGTGGGTGCGTGCGTGCCCGCCAGAGATGCATCAGAGAGGAGGGATCTTCAATGGCAGAGGGGCTGGGGTAGGCTCTGGAGGGACGGCACCCTGCTGGGGTCCATGTCCCAAGGAGAATCCAGTGGTTCTGATGTTGTCACCCTTCGGGTGGAGCCTCCTGAGGGCACAGGAGGGCCTGGTGGCCCAGGCGGCTTGTTGGGGGAAACGCGGAGGAGGAGGAAGTTCGCAGGGTCGGTAAGGCCCAGAGGGGTCTGGGGTGTGCACGCTCTGAGCAGGTTCCCACAGGTTCATGAGGGACCCCAGGACCAGGGATTTCTAAAGTGTGGAGCTGGGAGTTTGGGGGTTGGTCAGTGCCACAAGCCCTGCAAGCGAGGGCCTCTCGCCAGGACTGGCCACATTGCCCTGGCCGGGTAGCGGTGGCTTTTCCTGCGGCGTCAGAGCCGGGCCAGCTGGTTTGTGGCTCACTCCCGCCACCTAGAGGCCCCCGCTCCTCACTGGCCACTGGGGCCATCACCGGCTGCCCCACGGGCAGGGTGGCCCCACCAGGTTCCAGGCTAGCTGATGGCCCCAGATGGGTCCACACCCTTCCCCCTGCAGGGGCTGCTTCCACTCGGGGCTGGACCATGTCAGGGGTCGGGACTCCTGGCCTGGGGGGCCGTGGCCCCCAAGTGGGAAGCCCCTCCTCTGCCACCCACCCCACCTGTCCTGTCCCCTCTTTTCTCCCAATCATCGCCCTAGCATGGGCCAGGCCACCTAGCCGATCAGGGTCCCCAGATCCCTGACGCAGCCCAGCAGGCTGGGCCCACGGCCAGGCCCCCAGGCCCTGCAGGGATCCCCTGACCTCCTGAAGGGGCTGCAGGATCTGGGGCTACCTCTGTCTGCAGCCTTGGTGGGCCCCCATGGAGGCCCCCTGAGACATCGCAGGCTCCCGTGAGCTCTGTCTCTTGTGGCCCTTCCCCAGTCCCTGGTCCACCTGGCACCTCGTGGAGAAGGCAAAGGGCCCGTGGCAGGTGGTCCGACCTCCCCTGCGGCTCAGCTAGGGAGAGTGCTAGCTCCCAAAGGGGGCTCCCTCAGTGCCACGTCCTTGTGTCCTTCTGTCCTTCCACCACGCCACGGGGCCGTGCACACTGTAGGGTTCATAGGATTATACAGGAAACCGATTATCCTAACGCGTGGTTGTGAAAATATTTTCTAAAACGTGTGGCACAGAAACCCGAGTGCTGCTGCTTTAATTTTTTTTTTTTTTGAGACAGAGTCTCGCTCTGTTGCCCTGGTAGGGTGCAGTGTGGTCATCACGGCTCACAGCAGCCTCAAACTCCTGGGCTCAAGTGATCCTCCTGCCTCGGCCTCCCAGAGTGCTGGGATTACAGGGTGAGCCACCGCGCCCGGCCTCCGAGTGCCTTTCTTAGCTCACTGCAAAACAACACAAGATGTGGGGTTGGGCCGAGCAGCAGCGGTGACGTGTGTGGCGTCAGAAGCAACAGTCGCTGGTGTGAAGCAGCTGTGGTCCGTGCTGTGGTCAGTCACGGGCACTGCTGACCAGATGTGGCTCGTGGCTTCGCTTGTGACTGAGGGACTGATGTGTCCCCCCAGAGGTCGGCAGAAAGCAGACGGTGATTTCTTCCCGCTCAGTCCTTTTTCCATCGGGAGGTTGGCCACTGACCCCTTGGACGATGGAGACCCCTCCCAGTCCTCCCTCCTGCCTTACCCGGCCCCTCCACGGCTCCCAGACCCTGTCTCTGTCTCACCCTCCGTCTGGACAGGCCGTGTCCTGCAGGGCATTTGTCCTTCCCCACAACCTGGGGCTGGGACAGAAACTCAGACCACCATCCCACCTCCCGACCCCTCGGACACCCTCTGCACCCCTGAAATGCAGCCTCCGCCCTCCTGAGCCTGTCCCCTCCTCGGAGCACCCACTGTTCCTCCTGCACCCCGCTGGCCTGCGGCCTGTACCTCTGACCCGCACAGAGCTATCACAGAGGACAAAGACCCCAGGGCCCCACCCCGGGGGTGCAAAGGCAGGAGTCTTTGTCCTTAACCAGCCTCCTAGGTGATGCTTTGAGAGTCCCTGTGCCAGGGCGTCTCTGTGGATTGAAACATCCAAATGAGCCGAGTATTTAAAAGCATCCCTCATGCGAAGTCCCCTCACTGGGTCTGCTGACTCAGGCAGGGTCAAGGGGGGGCCTCAGTCTGGTTTTCCAGGTGTCTGTGTGTGCTCCCTGCCCAGAACTTTGTGCTTGTCTGCCCTGCGGAGAAATCAGATGGGGACCAGCCTGCCTGCTGGCTCCGTGACAGCAACTTTTTCGGGGCTGGGGGGTGGGGTGCTGGCACCCTGCTGGCACCGCAGCACAACCTGCACAAACTCTGCGCGAACTCCTGACGGCACGGTGATGCTTCGCGGAGGCCTGTCCCGGCCCTCTGCCCTTTCTGACTTTAATCTTGGTGATGAAGCTATGCTGGGGTCACCTGGACACACACCTGCCTGCTTCGTTCTCCTCTGTGCTGACCACCTGAGTTCAAGCTTCCCACCCAGGAGGGCTGCTTCTGGTGTCTGGAGGTCTCCCCCAGCTCAGGCAGGGTTGCCTTTACGTGGTCCTCGAATCACCTCCACCCTGTCTGTCGGAGAGGCCTGCATCTCTGAGCGCTGGCTGGGCTGCCTCCGGTCCAGCGTCGCCATGGATGACAGGGAGCCGGCGTTGGAGCCCTGCAGCCTGGATCTCTGAAGCCATGTTTTCTGGGGTTCGTTCTGGTTCCTGCGCAAGGCGGCTCCTGTGCTGGTTCTGTGGGACCCTGGTTGGTTACCTGTCAGCCACGGAGAGGGTGGTTGAAGGGTCAGAGGCTCTAGCCTCTCCTGGTCCCCTTGGTATGGCTGGACCCTCAAAGGCATCACACATGCTCAAACCACGGGATTCTGGCCACAGGGACTTGCCTGGTTGGGCCGGGCTCAGAGCGAAGGCCCCAGCTCACAGTGACGGGCAGAATTAGAGTCAGTCTGGAAACTAGAGGTGTTGTCTTCATCCATCGCGGAGCCTTGTGTCTTGGAAAAGCTTTGCTCTCTACAAAGAATTCCATCCTTTTCCTTATGATTAAGATGAATCTCTTCCATCATTAACAGGGGGAAAAATGAATCTCATAACTGACCATATTTCCCTTTTCACTTTGGTTGCTGGGGAGCTTATTTCTATCTAATGCCACCAAGAGCTCAAGGCATGGTCAGCCGCTGTCATCTGGCCATCCCACCTGCCACCTGGCCTCACAGTTTCTCGGTCTGAACTTCAGTGACCATGGGCCCCCAAACACTATGGACATCAGCCCCTTGGTCTGCACCCCCCCCAACATCGCACCCCCCAGCCCCGCCCCCCAGCACCTGCGGCATTACTGGGGAGGTGGCGGGCATCTGGGGGATGCTGCCCTGCACCTCTCCCCGCCCCAGCCCGCCCAGGCAGGGGAAGCCCCTGCTCCGTTCCTGCCCCAGCTCACATCTCGACGCAGCCCTGCGAGGCAGACACTGCTGCCGGCCCAGTTTCGCGGTGGGGAGACCGAGGCACGGAGCAGCCAGCGTGCAGAGCCCGCAGCGCACCCGGCAGGCCAGGCCTTGTCACCGCAGCCCCGGCCCCTCCGGACGCCACAGCCCCACGGGAGGCTTCCCGGCGCGGGTGACTCCGCGCGGCCCCGGGAGGGCGAAAGGCAGGACTTCCAGCGGGCACAGCCGGCCAGGCCGGAGCGCGGGGCTCGGAGGGCCGAGGCTTGCTGCGGGGGCACCCCGCTGGCCTTGCTCTCAGGGGCGCCCCGAGAGCGGAGGGGCCGGGGGGCGGGGAGCGAACGGGGCGGCCGCGGGACCGCGAGCTCGGGCGGTGCGTCAGGACTACACTTCCCGGGAGCCCGCGCGCGCCGCGGGGCCTCCTGGAAGTTGTGGTCCGGGGCGGGGCGAGCGCGCGCGCGCGCGGCGGGCGGGCGGTGGGCGCAGGGACTACGCTTCCCGGGATGCAACGCGCGGCCGCGGGGGCCGGGGGTTTGGGCCGGGGGTCCGCGGCCCGCGGCGGGGCTGAGTCGGCTGCGGCGGGCGCAGGAGGCGGCTGCGGCCGGGGCCGGGTTCCGGGCCGGGCGGCTGAGGCGGGCGCGGCGGGCGCGGGGGCCGCTCTTCCCGTGGCGATGATGGGCAAAGAGGAGGAGATTGCGCGGATCGCCCGGAGGCTGGACAAGATGGTGACCAAGAAGAGCGCGGTGAGGGGCGCGGGCCGCCAGGACCCCGGGACCCCCGCCCCGTCGAGACCCCGTCGAGCTCGCCGACCCCCGTCAGGGCGGGGAGACCACCTGAGGGGCAGAACGAGGCCCTGCCCCGGCAGAGACTCCCGGGACGCGGGGAGACCCCCGCCCGTGGCCGAGACCCCTGTCCCGCCCTTCACCCCCGCACTCCCACAGGGGCCGCGGTCGGGCCTGGACCTTGTCCCGGGAGCCACGCTCTGGACTCAGACCCCTCCTGCCTGGCCGAGACCCCGCAGACCCGGGCCCTGCACCCTGCCCTGTCCCCGAACTCCAGACCCCCTGCCCGGCCAGTGGACAACTTCCCAGGCCCCACCCCCCCTTACAACTCGGCCCTTTCTTACGGACCGCCTGGCCCCCGTGCCTCCCCATCCCGGCCTGGGCACCCTCAGGGGCCCCCACTGTCCCCCGCCGAGCCCTGCCCCCCGCTTGGAGCCCTCTCCCCCGTTGGTCTCCATGCCCTTTGCCGCCTGCGAGAGTTTGGACCCCTTTTCCCTGGAGCTATAGGGCCTCCTGCGCCCTTTCTGGCCGGCGTCATCCCCCGTCACAGGCTGGCCAAAGGCCTTCCCTGGCTGTGGGGCCCATTTTCTTCTCTGTCCTCACCCTGCAAGAACCAGGTTTCTCTAATAAATTCTCTCCCTTCCTTAGCCAGGACTCAGCCAGCAGCGACGGGGGTGTGGGTAGATATGTAGACACCTTGGAAAAGAGAATGCTGTGTGAGACCTAGGAGCTCGGGCGAGCCTGGCCGGGCAGTGTCTGGGCGCTGGACCTCCGGCCAGCTCTGCTCACTGTGCAGCCGGGCCTCTGTTGTCAGCGGCCACAGTGAGCCATCGGAGGCCGCCTGTGAGGCCTCTGGGAGGGGCCAGGCCAGTGGGGGTCCAATTCCAGCATCATGACCTTGGCAACCTGTGCAGTCTCCGCCACCTCCCACAGAAGCATCCTTAGCAGATGGTACTTGCCCAGTGGGGGTGGGGAGGGGTCCAGGGGTTCACACGGAGTGCCCGGCGGGCTCAATAAACATGACCTGTGCCCTCCCACCCAGACTGTGAGCTGCTGGGACAGGGCTGTGTGTCTGCGGGGCCAGCCCGGGGTGGTGAAGGTGGCCGAGTCACCGGCTTGCGCAGCCACCCCTGTGTGACTGCAGTGGGGATTTGGGGAGAGCGTTGTGGGCTGAGCAGGGTTGAGTCCAGCTTCCTGTTGACCACGGTTCTGGGCTGGGGTCTACACTGGGAAGGGGACGGGCTCCCACTCATTCATTCATGCTGGAAGCAGCCCCCTCCATTGTGTTCACACCCCTGAGAGACTGTGGGCAGCACAAAGTAGGGGTGTGTGAGGGAGATGAGCAGAGAATGAAGCTGCCTCCCTTCTTAAAGGAGACAAAGCACAGAAGATGAAGCCAGGAGCCAGTGTGGGTGGTGGAACCCGGGGTGGGCGGGTCTGGTCAAAGCATGAGCAGAGTCGGGGAGCGCTGTGGAGTGGGGAGTTAGAGCCAGTAGAGGCTCCTGGAGGGTCCCAGTGCCTGAGGCCCCTTGGGGAACTTGGGGGCTGTACTTGGGGGTTTTATGCCTCTCTGGTCTTGAGCCCACTGGAAGCCACATTCCCTGGTGTGCGGCACTGTCAGGGAACAGTGCCTTTGGCTCTGGTGGTCACGTGTCCCCTCTGAGGGGTTCACCTGAAGGCTGGACTCTGCACAGGCTTGCCTGGGGGGTTGTGTGAGGAGGGGACTGCACCCTGGACAGCTGCCGCCTGGAGTGGGGGGTGGGTAGGCCAAGCCCCTGCCATGGCCTGTGGGTTGCAGGACATCTGAGCAGCCGGTCAGCTCACCTCATGGTGCGGGGAAGGATACACACATGGAGACCCACCGGGACGTCCACAGGGGACTGGGGCTGTTGGAAGCAAACCAGAGGAGGAGGGTAGGGTGGTGCATGGCACAGTTGCAGTTTTAAGTAGGAGAGGCCTTGCTGAGAAGCTTTGAGCAAAGCTTTGGAGGGCGGGCGGGCGGGCATGAGCCCTGTAGATACCCTGGGAGCGTGTTCCAGGCAGTGCAGCAGCAGGTGCGAAGGTCCTGGGGTGAGTGGCCCGGCACCCTGAGGAACACCGAGACACTATGCCTGGAGTGGAGGCGTGACCTGTTTGTGCCCGGCCTCATCCCGGGTGAGGTCTTGGAGGAAACGGGAGCTCGAGTGGTGAGAGGAGGCAGAGGAGGAGACCAGGGGCCTGTGGCAAGAGTGCAGGCGGCCGCTTGGGGATAACCCGGAAGCCTGGAGCACCGGCCAGGAGTGGGCTGTGGGCCCTGTGGGTGTTGGCTCAGCTGTGCCAGGAAGGAGGTGCCCTGAGGGTTTGGCCTCAGTGCAGGACACAGGTCCCCAGGTGGCCTTTCCCAGCCGGTGGCACTCTGGGGAGAGCTGCCCTGCACACCAGGGCCTGGACAGACGGAGTGAGCGAGCCTGGGCTGCCTGCACCTGCGGCCCTCAACGCCCCCAGTGTGCGTGGGGGCTGGCATTCCCTTCTGGGCTGGTCTGTGACCCGATGTGACAGTGAGGCCCGTGAGGTCATCGCCACAGATGTGGGTCAGGAAGTCATGTGACCTGCAGTGACTGGGACTCCCTTCTCACCCTGGCCTGGGGTGGGGCGAGGCAGGAAGGGCCCTTTGCCTTGGAGCAAGGACAGGTGGGCAGAGCCCGGGGTGTCTCCAGGTGGAGGAACTGTGGCTTACCTCTGGCCCCAGGTGGAATCTCCAAATTGTCACTGCCTTGTGTCCCCTGCAGTGGGCAGGAGGGGTGAGACTGTCCACTGAGATCTAAAGTCCTTTACAAAGGCCGCTCTTCTCCTTCCAGGAGGGAGCCGTGGACCTGCTGCGGGAGCTGAAGGGCATGCCTGTCACACTGCACCTGCTCCAGGTAGGTCCTTGCCTGCCCCAGGCCCGGGACAGCTGGGCACAGTCCAGGGGACAGCCATTCCAAGGGCACCTGGCAGGGCTTGCCCGCCGCCCCCCACCCCCAGTCCTTGGTTGGCACAAATACCTGTTCTTGAGGGGAGGGTCCCTGCTCCCCTCTGGTGCCCCATGAGACAGGGAGGGGAGTCCAGGGACAGCCTGTCCTGTCCTTGATGGCCGAGGCTCCGGGGTTCCCAACGGGACAGTACCCACGAAGAGAGGCGTCTGCCTCCCCCGCCAGGCCCAGCCCCTGCCCTGTGGGAGCCGCTAGGGCCTGCTGGGAGGCTCTGACTTCGGGGACAGGCCCCGACTGCCACCCGACCAGGCCGCTTGCCTTGCAGTCCACCCGGGTCGGCATGTCCGTCAACGCCCTGCGGAAGCAGAGCTCCGACGAGGAGGTCATCGCGCTGGCCAAGTCCCTCATCAAGTCCTGGAAGAAGCTGCTGGGTGCGGGCCAGGCGGTGCCGGCCGAGCTCTGGGGCCCCTGGGAAGTGCTGCCCTGGCCGGGCGCCTGGCAGCGGGGTGGCAGTGGGGTGGCGGCAACCCCGGGCCAGGAAGCGCCCAGCTCAGGGGCGGGAGCTGACTGGCGGCTGCCCTCAGCGTCAGCTGGGAGGGTGGCCTGGGAGGCGTGGCTGGGTGGGAGGGTGTGTGCTGGGGAGGGGTTCCCTGTAAACAGGGAGGCAAGAGAGTGGAGGCCGGGACCTGAGGGGACCTGAGCTGACAAGCGTGGGGGTGGCCAGGAGCCCTAGAGGGACTGGGCTGAGCTGGGGGGTCACAGCAAGGTGGGGGCAGGGCCAGATGCTCCAGGAAGAGGGGGGAAGGGGGAGGGAGGAGGTGGGGCCGGCGCAGCTGCTCAGAGGGAACAAAGGGGCCGCCTCAGGCCAAGGGAGGGCTGAGCTGGACAGAAGGCAGCCTCTTCCTGGGCACAGTGGGGTGATGGGTGACAGAGATGCCCCTGCCTGGGACAGGAGGGCAGCCCCACCTCTGGACGCTGGGGGGGGGCTCTGTCCACACCCTGTGGAGCAGCCACTTGACCTGGGCCTCTGTGCAGCCCTGGGTGGCCGTTGGGCCACACCTGGCGCAAGCCCAGCGCAGGCCCCGGGCCTGGCTCCACCGAAGGCTGGGGTCTAGGAAGAGCCTCGTGGGGGGACGTTTGGTCTGTCCGGCTGGGACAGGCAGGAGGGTGGACCCCGCAGAGGTCCAGCGGTGGGTGGCTTGAGCGGGGGCGGGTGTGGGAAGGGGTCCTGGGAGGTGGCCTCCAGGCTGCAGAGGCTGATGAGGGCCGGTCGGCGGGAAGGCCTGGTGGGCTCCCGGCCCTGGCTCCATCTGGCTTGGCCGGGTGCTGGGGGCCAGGGGTCAGGGGCCAGGGGTCAGGGGCCAGGGGCCAGGGGTCAGGGCTGGCGGCAGGGCCAGTGGTCTCGCTGAAGCTGTGCCCGGGTGGGATCTGTCCTTCCCCCCTGATCAGCCCGTCCCCTCGTTTCTGGGCAACTGCAGATGCTTCAGATGCCAAAGCCAGGGAGCGGGGGAGGGGCACAGCTCTGCCCACGTCGTCCTCCAAGGATGCCTCAGGGGCCGCGGATCCCAGGTAGCACACCCGGAAGGCAGGTGCACACCCTCCGCCTCCCAGCCTGTTCCCTCAGCAGAGAAGGGGGTGCCTGGGCCCTGCTCTGCAGGAGGGGCCGTCTCGGGGGGGCTGTGCACAGGGTTAGCCACCCCCTGCTGGACGCTGCATCTCTTGGCCCACGCGCTGACCCCCTGGGACACACGGCTGTCAGTGAGCCACCCTGACGCGCCCCCTGCAGAGAGCCCCTGCACACCTGAGTGGGCCGTGGGAGCCCCTGCCCCCTGCCCCCGAGACTGGGGTTCAGTTCTCAGTGGCCGGCCCCGGCTGCCCCTCAGTCTCACCCGAGGGCCCCTTCCCTGCAGAGTCTCGCCCAGGCCAACGGTGCCCGGCTCCCGGCTCCTGCCGTGCGGGCGCAGCGAGGACACCGCCGGCCGGAGCGCAGTCGGGGCTTTGCCGCCGTGGAGGCTGGGTGCTCAGTGACAGGCCGTGGGCAGAGGCTGCTTTGCCCCGACTGCACCGGGTGGCACGGCTGGGACCGGCCTGGGCAGGACAGGCTGAGCTCTGGGTTCAGGGCTGTGCGGCCGCAGCGACCTGCACGCCTGCTTGAGTTGATTTTCCTCCAGGAAGCCGCCTGCCCCTGGGTGGACGGAGCCCGGTTCTCAGGCAGCCCCGAGAGGGTTGTCCTTGTCCCAGTCTGTGCACGCCAAGTAGGGCTACCCATGACAGCAGAATCCGGCCTTGGGTGACCCCCAGCCTGTGTCCCCCACGGGCAGCTGTAGGTCTCTGCCTGTCCCCCACCGGGCAGCAGCCGTAGCTGCCATCAGCGGAGAGGTGTCCGCAGGAGGCCCGTGCCCTGGGCCTCCTGGAGAGTGTGAACACCAAGAGGCGGCAGTAACCGCACAGCCCAGGCTGACCAGGTGGCGGAGCTGCCCGGGCGCCGGTTGCCGGGGGAGGATCTGGCATCCTGTTCCCACTTGGGGAGGGCGCCCTGGCCCACGGGGGACCTCGGCCCCTCGCCTGGCCAGCTGGGTGGGGACAGGCTCACAGCTGGAGCTGGGCTCTGCGGAGCACACAGGGTTGGGAGGTGGGGACGGTGCCAGGGCGTCTGCTCTCTGGGGACCAGCGTCTCGCGGGGGTGGGCACCTCCCCAAGCCCACCCGGCACTGCCTCTCTCCAGACGCAAGAGGCCGGAGCTGCCCAGGACGCCACCCACCCCGAGGATGACCACGTTCCCTCCCGTGCCCGTCACCTGCGACGCCGTGCGCAACAAGTGCCGCGAGATGCTGACCGCCGCCCTGCAGACGGACCGTGAGTGCCGGCCGGCCCCGACCCTGACGGACGGCTCAGACTCGGGGGGCCCGGGACCCTGCCTGTCCCCAGAGGCTTCCGTCCAGAGAGATGGCCCTCCCCTCCCAGCCCACCGTCACGACCCCGGAGGGGGCGAGGTCTTTGGGGACATCAGAGTGGCTGGGTCGTGGGCAGTGCCCCCCAGGGCCATGGCTCTCCCCTCCAGCTGCCGGGGGGGTGTAGGCAGGGCAGTCGGTGGGGCAGCTTGTCAGGGCCCCCTCTTGCAGATGACCACGTGGCCACTGGTGCGGACTGCGAGCGGCTGTCGGCGCAGATTGAGGAATATATCCTTTGTGCAGGGGCTTCCGGGCCGAGGGTTTCTGGGGGAGTCAGGAGGCCACGGGGCCCGGCTCGCCCTGGTGGCTGCTGGACGCCACTGCCAGGCCGTCAGGGCCCTCTCCAGGCGGTCACCTGCCTGGCGGTCACCTGCCCAGGCGGTCGGGCAGCCTTGCCCTAGGAAAGGCCTCCTGGACTGGCCGAGGGGCTGGTCCCGTCCCCGGGGCCTCGAGCCTGAAGCTCCGTGCCAGCCAGGAGTGGGTCTGTGGGGCCCAGCGCTGTGGCCCAGCTCACCAGGGCCGGGTGGGCAGGCCGACCCCTGTGTGGCCAGACAGAGCCTCCCGGCCCCCAGCCCGACACGGCCCCCAGCCCGATACGGTCCCCAGCCCGACGCGGCCCCCAGCCCGATACGGTCCCCAGCCCGACGCGGCCCGCGGTGTGCCGGGTGGCAGCTGGAGGGCAGCGGCTTCGGCCTCAGGTGGGTCCTTAACGCCTGCACGCATCTTCCGGGACGTCGGGAACACGGACATGAAGTACAAGAACCGTGTGCGCAGCCGCATCTCCAACCTGAAGGACGCCAAGAACCCCGACCTGCGCCGCAACGTGCTGTGTGGCGCCATCACGCCGCAGCAGATCGCGGTGATGACGTCAGAGGTGAGCCGGCGGGCGGGCTGGGGGCCGCCCCGCGAGCGCGCGCTGAGCACCGGGCCCCCCTCAGGAGATGGCCAGCGACGAGCTGAAGGAGATCCGCAAGGCCATGACCAAGGAGGCCATCCGCGAGCACCAGATGGCCCGCACGGGCGGCACGCAGACCGACCTGTTCACCTGCAACAGGTGCAGGAAGAAGAACTGCACCTACACTCAGGTGAGCCGCGCTGGGCGTCCGGGGCCCTCCTGGACTCGTGCCTGTGCCCGCCGCAGCCGGTGGCAGGTCCACGCTCGCTCGCCCGTGGACGTGGCGCCAGGGCTGTGGTCCGGCCTGGGGTCTCTCTGGGCCTCTCGGGCCCTGGCGAGGCCAGGGAGTGACAGTCACCTTCGGGGCCTGCTCCCCCACCCAGGACGCTTGGCCCCAGGCAGTGTCTGCGTGGTAGGTCCCTCTTGTCCCAGGGTGCTGAAGTGGGGGACCGGCCCGGCTCAGCAAGGAGGTGTCACGAGTGTGGGTGCTGGTGGGAGGGCGGGGTGGTCGCGGACCCTCAGACCCTGCCGCGGAGGACACTGAGGCGCCCTGGGGAGACCGTGTGGACCCTCACGAGATGTCGGGGCCTGGCAGGAGGAGCGTGTTCGCGGTGGCCGCTGCACCTGGCAGACGGCTCATGAGGACAGTCTTCCCGTGTGGGCCGCACAGGTCTGGTCTGTGCAGGGCCGCGCTTGCTCCCACCCCCAGCTGCTGGTCAGAATCGGCCCCACCTGTGGGGGGAGGCCCACCCTCGGGCCTCCCGGAAGGCACGGGCCACTGGGAATCCTCGCGAGCGCCCCACCACGGGGCCCCTCCTACCAGCCACTCTCCTGCCCTCAGCCGAGTCCGGGCCCTGCAGGGCTCAGGCCAGCGTGAGGTGCTTTAGGCCCCCACGAGGGCCTCTGCCGTGGCGGACCACCCCCCCCCTCCCCAGAGGCTCAGCTGTGGAGGGTTGCGGTTGCTGGGCAGCCTCAGAGCAGGTCACCCACGGGGGTGCAGGGACTGCGGAGCAGCCAAGGCCGGGGATGCCCCCGGCAGCAGAGCCCAGAGGCGGCCCCGGGCTCACCCGGCCCTGCCCACAGGTGCAGACCCGCAGCTCCGACGAGCCGATGACCACCTTCGTTGTCTGCAACGAGTGCGGAAACCGCTGGAAGGTAGGTGGGTGAGCCCAGGCCGCCCCCCGACCCTGCTCTCAGGTGGGTGTCCCGGCTGCCGTGGGGTTCGTGCTGTGAACTATGGGTGGCCGTGCCCAGCCAGCCTCCCGGAGTCTCGGGGGTGGGTGGGGACCCCCGCCCCGGGAGGGCCTGTCCTGCCCGCGCCCTGGATGCCGCGCCTACTTCTTGCAGTTCTGCTGAGCCTCTTGCAGACGTCCTGCAGCCCCGGGCGTGGCCAGTGCCAGTCCCCCCGTCCTGGACGGACACAGCCTCCCTGGAGGCCCCCGAAGGCAGCCCACCCTGCCCCACCCCGCCTGCCTGAGTGCACCTTTCTGCTCATTTCCCTCGTTATTAAATGTTTCTTTTTGCCACCTCGCTGTCCTTGGCCCTTGCTCCTGGAGGGCCCCCTGTCCTACCCGTCCCCCGCGGCTGTGGGACAGCACGTCTCCCTGGGGTCAGGCGAGGCCTGGGCCGGGCCCTGGTGGGTCAGGGCTGGGGAAGAGCTCGACCGACCCTCAGAGAGGTCACCTCTGCCGTACGATTCGAGGACCGGGGGACAGGCATGCGCAGAGCAGGCCCAGCGAGCTGTGCGGACAGGTGGGGAGAGGGCCCCGTGTTCACGCAGACCCTGGGGTCCCACGCAGGCCTTGGTCAGCCCCCCGCCTTCCGTCCTCCCCTCCGGCTCAGGCACGGGCAGCTCAGGGCCCGGGTGCCTGCCCCCCAGGACGGCTTGTCCGCACCCTGTCTGTGGGGTTCGCCCTGTAGAGTGGGGTTCTCGGGACCCTGAGCCCATCCCAGCTCCAAACTGCTTGACTTCCCAGAAATTCGGGACAATGGAGTGGTGAGCACTTGCCTGGAGGGGCCTGCGTGACGAAGATGGCATTGCGTCCAGCATCAAGGGACTCTCCCTGCTGGCCTGCCTCCGGGGGACACCCTTGATCCCTGCTGGGGACCCCTGTCCACCACAGGTCCGGGTGGCATGTCCCACTGCGTCCCAAGCCTTCGTGAGGTGCTGTGGCCACACTGTGCTGACCCGTGTCACGGCCCAGGAGGCCGGGGCCACCGCTCCGCGGCGTGCAGTGGGGGTGGGCGCGGGGCAGGGCGCCGGGGCTGCCCGCCCGCGAGTGGGCGCTAGAGCCCTCGGCCCGCACCGAGGCCGAGCCTGGGGCGATTCCTCCTCATCCTTCTCCCCACAAACCTGGAAACACAGCAGAGACTTTTCTTTTAAAAATATCTTCAATAATAAGACATCCTATTTGGGGGTGAGGACAGAGAGATAAATATGAAAACAGTTTTTCTTTTTTTTAGATAAAACACAGTAAGGACATGTTTCCAGGTTTAAAGTTCGTGAACATATAAAAGAAAAACTGGGTCCTGTGCCCTTGAGCCTGGTTCTGAGGCGCAGACAGCTCACGTAGGAAGGTCTCACGTTACAATCCGAGGCACCGGGAGGTCCTGCAGGCCTTCCCTGCCGGCTGCCCGGGGAGGAGCCCCACGGGGCTCACGGGTCCAAGGCCCCTCCCGGGAGGGCCCCTCCTCTCGCCAGGCAGGAGCACCGGGCCGGCCGCCCCTCTGGGGCCGGGGCTGCCTCCAGGCCGGGGCCCCAGCCTGCGAGCTGGGCCTTCAGGTGTGCGCCCCGACACCCCCGCTGGCGTGAGCGTGTGAAGGTGACCCAGAGTCTGCCCACGGGCCGGGTGTGCGGCCTAGGCCTCGGAGGCCGAGGGCGCGGCCCCCCGCAGCAGCAGGGCGCGGTAGGCGGGGGAGCTGAGGAAGCGCGGGTAGGAGTCCCGGTGCATGAGCGTGTAGATCTGCAGCTGCGCGTCGTCGAACGTGTGCGCCGACGGCTCCTGCATCTTCTTGTTGATGCCCTCGCGCACCCGGGAGTCCAGGCTCACCTGCAGGAAGGGGCACCGAGGTCAGGGGCCGGCAGGGCCCGACACAGGCCCCCCCACCCGTGCCCGTTCTGGCGCCGGCGCACCTCCTTGGGGGACAGGATGGACACGTAGTCCTCGTAGATGAGCCGCGCCTTCTCGTCCACCACGTGCTGGTTGGCCTCGGCCTTGAGCTCCTCGCAGGCCAGCCAGAAGAGCATGTTCTCCTCGCTGTACTCCGTGCGCAGGAAGGCCCGGAACACGCTGCGGCCCGCCGGGCTGCGCATCAGCTTGTCGAAGGACTGCGCCCAGCTCTGCACCTCCTCGGGGCTCGGCGTGGCACTGCAGGGGGCCGGGCCACGTCAGGCCCGAGCCCCGAGCCCCGAGCCCTGAGCCCCGAGCCCGGCCCAAGCCCAAGCCCACCCCTGCGCACCCTCGGGCCGCGGGACTCACCACACTTCGCAGCTGGGCAGGGGCTGCAGCTTGCTCTCCCGGGAGGCCTGCCACGCCCTGCGCCGCCGTTCGTTCCTGGCAGCGGAGAAGGTGGCGTTGCCCTCGGCACACGGGCCTCCACACGCACACACACGCCACTGCGGCCACACGCGGGCCCGGGCACACGGGCCTCCGCACGCACACACACGCCACTGCGGCCACACGCGGGCCCAGGCACACGGGCCTCCACACGCACACACACGCCACTGCGGCCACACGCGGGCCCAGGCACACGGGCCTCCACACGCACACACACGCCACTGTGGCCACACGCGGGCCCTTGGCACACGGGCCTCGACACGCACACACACGCCACTGCGGCCACACGCGGGCCCTAGGCACACGGGCCTCCACACGCACACACACGCCACTGCGGCCACACGCGGGCCCTCGGCACACGGGCCTCCACACGCACACACACGCCACTGCGGCCACACGCGGGCCCTCGGCACACGGGCCTCCGCACGCACACACACGCCACTGCGGCCACACGCGGGCCCTCGGCACACGGGCCTCCGCACGCACACACACGCCACTGTGGCCACACGCGGGCCCTCGGCACACGGGCCTCCGCACGCACACACACGCCACTGCGGCCACACGCGGGCCCTCGGCACACGGGCCTCCGCACGCACACACACGCCACTGCGGCCACACGCGGGCCCTCGGCACACGGGCCTCCGCACGCACACACACACACGCCACTGCGGCCACACGCGGGCCCGGGCACACGGGCCTCCGCACGCACACACATGCCACTGCGGCCACACGCGGGCCCTCGGCACACGGGCCTCCACACGCACACACACGCCACTGCGGCCACACTCAGGCCCGGGCACACGGGCCTCCACACACACACACACGCCACTGCGGCCACACGCGGGCCCAGGCACACGGGCCTCCGCACGCACACACACGCCACTGCGGCCACACGCGGGCCCTCGGCACACGGGCCTCCACATGCACACACACGCCACTGCGGCCACACGCGGGCCCTCGGCACACGGGCCTCCGCACGCACACACACGCCACTGCGGCCACACGCGGGCCCTCGGCACACGGGCCTCCACACGCACACACACGCCACTGCGGCCACACGCAGGCCCGGGCACACGGGCCTCCACACGCACACACACGCCACTGCGGCCACACGCGGGCCCAGGCACACGGGCCTCCGCACGCACACACACGCCACTGCGGCCACACGCGGGCCCTCGGCACACGGGCCTCCGCACGCACACACACGCCACTGCGGCCACACGCGGGCCCTCGGCACACGGGCCTCCACACGCACACACACGCCACTGCGGCCACACGCGGGCCCTCGGCACACGGGCCTCCACACGCACACACACGCCACTGCGGCCACACACGGGCCCTCGGCACACGGGCCTCCACACGCACACACACGCCACTGCGGCCACACGCGGGCCCTCGGCACACGGGCCTCCGCACGCACACACACGCCACTGCGGCCACACGCGGGCCCTCGGCACACGGGCCTCCGCACGCACACACACGCCACTGCGGCCACACGCGGGCCCTCGGCACACGGGCCTCCGCACGCACACACACGCCACTGCGGCCACACGCGGGCCCTCGGCACACGGGCCTCCACACGCACACACACGCCACTGCGGCCACACGCGGGCCCTCGGCACACGGGCCTCCGCACGCACACACACGCCACTGCGGCCACACGCGGGCCCGGGCACACGGGCCTCCACACGCACACACACGCCACTGCGGCCACACGCGGGCCCTCGGCACACGGGCCTCCACACGCACACACACGCCACTGCGGCCACACGCGGGCCCAGGCACACGGGCCTCCACACGCACACACATGCCACTGCGGCCACACGCGGGCCCTCGGCACACGGGCCTCCACACGCACACACACGCCACTGCGGCCACATGCGGGCCCGGGCACGCGGGCACACGCAGGACTCGGGGTGCCTGGCACGTGTGTGAACCTGCTGCGGGGGAGCAGCCCGAGAACTGGCTCCTTTCACTCCCCCCTGGGACGCGTCCACGCTCGCTGTCGGCCCCTCCCCGCCGGCCCCCAAGGGTCCAGGGTGCTGTCCCTGCCACAGCGCCCAGGCCACGACCTCTCCCCTCCTGTCCAGGTCCCTGCGGGGACCCTGGGGGCTCCCGTTGTGCTCCACCCCCAGGCAAGACCCGGCTCTCAGCCTGACATGGGCCCGGTCCTGCCGCAGGTCCGACGTGTCAACAGCGTGTCGTGTCGGCTGACGCGGGTGAGAGCCCCTGGCCCACAGTCCAACCTGCCAGGTCCTGGAGCCTGACCCCTGACCCCTGACCCCTGCCTCGGGAACCTTCTTCCCTGCCTTGGGGCCTAGTGCTCCGTCACTGCCAGGCCAGATCCACAGCCCAGGGCCTGGGCGGCCGGCAGACTTCTCAGTCCCAGAGGTGGGGACCAGTTCCTGCCCTGCCCCCGCCCCCCAGATGCAAGACCCAAACCTCCTGCCTCCCCCACGCCAAGCTCCTCGCAAGCCCCAACTAGTCACACTCCTCTCACCCCCCGCATCTTGCCTGCTGCTCTCTGGGCAGCCGAGCCCACTCTGGGCCCCCAAGTGCTGTCCCCTCAACAGCCAAGGGCCTCAGCCTGCATAGGGCCAGGCTTCTGCAAGGCAGGGAAACGCCCCCTAGCTTCGCTACGCTCCGAGAAAACCCTTGACCAGCTGGGACCCCACTCCTGCCCCGCGGACAGCAGATGCCCCAGTGCTCGTCTCCGCCGCCAGGCAGGCTGCGGGCGAGCTGCTCCCTCACTCCGGCCTCTGCCCACACAACCCTCCACTCCGCACAGCCGGTGGGGCCCGGGGCCCAGCCTAGGGGCTCACGGCGGCACGGACAAGCATGCGCTGAGCGTGTGGGCGCACGTGTGCACACGGCAACAGGTGCAGGAGCCACGGGCAAGCCTCCCGGGCGCCAGGCGCTGACCACCGGCCACCAGGGCCCAGCAGCCCTGGACAGGCTGGCGCTGAGGGTGGCAGGGATCGGCCTGCGGGGGACGCCTCAGGAGCCAGCAGAGGGTCCCCCCCTGCCCCTCCCGCCCAGGCGGGCCACGTACCAGGAGCAGCTGCAGCAGCAGCACCAGCACAGGCAGCAGGGGTTGCGGCCGGGGGCCACCGGCGGGGCTGCGTCATGACTGGTCATGGAGGGGGGCCGGTCTGCCTCCTCTGGCCCTGTGTGCTGGGGGAAAGGGCCACCTCAGCCTCCAGGCCAGACCCCCAGGCCACACCCCACTGGTGGCCATGCTCCCAGGGACAGGACCCTTCTGGTCTCCCAGTGTTCGGGGGTCTCCCAACTCCTGGTGGCCCCTCCGTGGCCCACCCCCACTCCCCAGGGAACAGGCAGGGGGGACCCAGCGTACCTGCTTCTCCGCCTCATGCGGGGTGGGCATGGGTGGGCAGAGGAGGTTGCCCGGGCTCCGTGGTGCCAGCTACCGGACCCTCACCACAGCCTGGGGGTCTGGGGAGAGGGGCCACGGTTCTGACCGAGAACCTTTGACCCCAGCCCCCACCTGTCCCCTGGGAGGGGTCTCAAGAGGGTATCTCCTCCCTCCTCCTCCTCAGAGCCCTCGAGGGGCCTGCTGCTGCCCACCCCACCCAGACCCAGCTCTGCCCGGCTTCTGCTCCCACCGCGACCCCTACCAGGGCCGGGAAGGGTCCAAGGTCAAGGAGGAGGGGGCCGCAGCAGCTTCTGGCTCCTCCTCCCAGCCCGGGCCCCAGATGAGGCCCCCCACAGGAGTTCCGGGACACCCCCATCTGCCCAGTCCCTGGGAAGCCGGAAGCCTGGGTTCCTCTTTCTTGGTTTCCGGCTCCTGGCCCCTCCCAAAGGGGCTGGGGCCCCAAGAGTCTGGGGCTAAGGCTGTGCGTGGGGGTGGCGGCCAGACGGCCCTCCTGGGGGTTTCTGCTCCGACTCTGGGGGAGGGAGGTGGGTACCGCTGCCCCCCACTGAGAGTCCAGGTCTGTCTATGGGCCACAGTGGACTCAGCCAGGGGCAGCAGGTCAGGCCTGCAGCACTGAGGATTTCAGTGAGACTCAGGGCAGGACTTCCTGAGGGTGTGGGAAGTGGGGCAGGGCCCTGGCAAAGAGGCACATGTGCCTCCCAGGGAACATGGTTCTTGGGTCGTGACACCTCCTGACCCCCTGCTGTCACCCAGGGTTTCCCTCCCCCCTGCCCACGCCCCCAGGCTATGGACACTGCAGCCCAAAGGCCCTAGCGCGGGGGACAGGGCACACCAGCCGGGGAAGAGGGGGTGCCCTGGCCTCGCTCCCGCTGCCTCCTCGGAGTCCCTGAGGTGGTGCACACCAGAGGCTCGAAGCCACCCACAGCCCTAGTGCCACCTAAGAAGCTGCCATGGGTCCCAGCGTCCCCTTGGGCAGTGGTGCAGGGCGGCCAGTCAGCGTCCTGGAGGCAGTTTGGAACACCTGAGCCCGCCACTGCCCAGGTGAGGGCCCTCGGGGCCTCCCTGCAGGCCCACTGCCCTCCTCAGCGGCCAGGAGGCCCAGGACTCAGTTCTACTTTGTTTTGTCACTTGATCTTCATTTTCCCGCCAAGCCACTCCGGGCTTGCGGCCTTTGCATCCCTGTTTCTGCCCTTGTTGGCCTCTCTGGGCCGTGGGGCCTGAGTGTGTGAGCTTGGCTCAGAGGGGACAAGCCAGAGATTCGCACGCTCAGGGCACCCGCTGCCCCGGGTCTGGGCACACAGAGGCGGCTGCCCTGACCCAGGTCCGGGACAGGCGCAGGGTCCCCTGAGATGTGTGGGTCTCCCAGGCCCCCAGGGAGCAGACGGGGAGACAGCCTAGCCCTGAGGCTGGGCTTTCCTTTAGGGGTCAAGTTTCTAGGGAAAGGAAGGGGCGTGGCAGCCTGAGGTCTGGTGGCTGTACCCAGCCCGGGGTGACTTCCTCATCTCCACCCCCACTCTGGACTGCAGCACCCTGAGACTGTCCCTCCTGGGCAGCCGTCTCCACCCAGGCTCTCAGGAGAGCGAGGGACCCGTCCAGGGGGTTGGGGCCGTGTGCTGGGGGTCTGCTGAGGAGGGGGCCGGCCCCTTCTTTCCAGCTGCAGGCCCTGGACCTGGTGGCCTGTCCCTGGCTCCCCGCACCCTTCCCAGGTCAGCTGCAGCCACCCATGTCCCCAGGCTACCCGTGGGTGCCCTGGGCCACCCCTCCTCTCCCAGGGGGATACGGAGTCTGAACTAGGGTCCTACCCCTCGTCCTGGTATTGGGGGGCTCCTCCCCTTCCCCAGCCCCCCAAGGCTTGGCCCCCCAAGTCTGAGAGGGGAGAGGCCAGACAGGCAGCAAATCTGGTCTCTGGGGACAGAGGCTCCCTGAGGAGCAGTTGCTGCTTTGCTCCACAGAAGGAAAAAGAACGTCCCCAAGCCCGGCCAGTCCAAAAAAAGAATAAGAAAATGTGACAATCTCAGAAAAAAATGTCATAACCTTTGGGAGGGGGTTGACAGAGAGGCCCGTTCCCAGTCCTTCTGACCCTGCCCAGCGCCTTTCCTGCCTGCTGCCCCCTCCTCTGGCTGGTGGGGCCCGGCCACCCCTCCAAGCAGGGCAGCCCTCCCTGGCCCTGTGACCCTCACCCCAGCCCACCTCTGAAGTGGTGGTGGCGACCCCCCCACCTTGCTCCTCGCCCAGCTGGTAGCGGCCAGCCTGGGGGGGCCTGTCTCCTCCAGGAGCCCCCCCTCCAGCCGCTGACGCCCCTGCCCCTACCTCAAGGAACTCGCCGTGGCGCCCACTCACCGGCGACCCAAAGTGGGGGTGGGGGCGGGAGGGGCCCGCTGGGGTGTGGGCCCCACCCTGGCAGCCGAAGGGGCGTGCACTGCGGCGGCGCGGACTCAAGTCAGACGGCAGGAGCTACTCCTGCAGCGCTCTGGAGGGAGGCTGGCGCCAGGAGCCCCCCGATCGGCTGGGGCCGGGGGCGCAGCGCCTCCCCTACAGCTCGCGGGGCCAAGTGGCTGCCCGATCCAACGGGGTGGGGGCGGGGGCGACAGGGTGTCCCGCCCCGGCCCCTCCCCACCAGGCTGGGGGGGACGGGAGACGCGGAAACCTGGGTTCTTCCGGCCCCCACCTTGGAGCAATCACTTCTCCAGGCTCCGAGCTGCAGAAAAAGGGGAACCGGCCGCAGCGCCCCTCCCCCACGCGCGGGGGGCGGGCTCCAGTGCCCCCGCGGCCCAGGGTCCACGTGGACCCCGCGGCGCGAGTCCTTGGAGTGCGGACCCCGGGCGCCGGCTCGCGAGGCTCCCGTCCCTCACTGCCCCGAGTCGGAGCCGGGGCGGCCGGGCTGCGGTGCCCGGCGCCGCGCGCACTCACCGGCCGCGCTCCCGAGCCACTCGCGCTGCCGCCGGCCCGCGCGCTCCGAGGTCCGGCCCGGTCGTCGGGGAGGGGGCGCGGGGGCACAGTGCGCAGGCGCCTCGGCCGCACTTCCCCAAAGCGAGGGGCCGGGACTTCCTCACGCCGGGTGGCGCCGGGCCCGCCCCGCCCGCCGCGCCCCGCCCCGCGCTCGGCCGGCTGCGCGCCCACCCGCCCCGCCCCGCCCCGCGCGGCGCGTCGTGCCCCCGGCGCCGGGGGTGCCCCGCTAGGTGAGGCTCTGGGGGTGCAGCCTCTGGTCTCCGGGCGGGCTGAGCGGGCCGGGCGGTAGACGGGGGTGCGGCCGTGACCCCCGCTCTGCTCGGTGGGGCCCCTCCTGCTGTGCCATTCTGGGGGGCATCCGCGGGACTCCAGGGTGGAGGCGCGGGAGCTGGGCCCGCACGCTCCTTGCTCCGCTTGGGCAAGAGGAGGCCACCAGGACGGACCGACCGCGCCGAGCCGCATTTGTTCAGCGCGGCTGAGAGCTTTGTGCGGGGGAGTCTTCCCGAGGAGGGGGGGTCCTGTGCTGCGGTGCTGGTGGCAACTAGAGGTGCCGGTTCCCGCGTCCCGAGCCACACCGGATGTCTCGCGTGGGGCTTGCTAAATCCCTGCTGACCCCTCCAGTCGCCCCAAGATGTTCTAAATTTTAAGTCCCCTTTGCAATGAATCCCCTATTCTCTTGGCCAACTCTCGTCGTCTTTATGATTCGGTGCAGGTGTGGGTTGAGCGCCTCATCCTAGCCTGCTTTGGCTCAGGGTCAGAGTGGCCCTGACCCTGCTCTGGAAAAGGTCTGCAGAGTGTCTGTGGCCCCCCCTAGGCCGGGCTGTGTGCAGCCCCTGTGCGCCCCAGCTCGGGCACCCAGCCCTGCCAGCGCCTGGTGTCAGCGTCCTGCTCATAAAATGCCTTCTAGTTGCACAAGGAGTAGGTGCACACGTTTAGCAGAACTCCGAGAGGGGCAAAGGGAAGCGATTTTACAAGTGTTCTTCATTGACTTGGCAAGTATCTGGGTGTCTCTGGTGTGCCAAGTGGTGGGACCCAGCAGGGAGCAGGACAGAACAGCCTGGAGCTGACTGCTGGGGGGCGGGGCGGTTGGTAGGAAGCAGACAAGGACTGGGTGCGCGGTGGGGAGGGCACTGCATCCAGGGGGCCCTGCTGAGCCAACAAGGGGTGGGGGAAGGGCTGGAGGGGAGATCAGAGGGGAGGGGCCCTGGACAGGCTGCCTCAGGTGCCGTGTGCCCAGGGCCCGGCCGACCTGACTGCCAAGCTGGCGGGGCAGGGGCCAGAAGTGCATCTGGACAGGTGGGCTGCTGCTCATCCAGCCCAGATGACGGTCCTGAGAGGTAGGCACAGGTGAGGACAGGCAGGCTCAACAGAGGGGTGCCAGCACCTGTGAGGCCACACCCCCTGGCTGATCCTGCAGTGCTTGGTGTGGTGTCTCCATGCCAGGAGGTGCAACTGTGGCGCGGGCAGTGGCCAGCGCCTTCTCTCCACCACAGGTCACCTACACCCCCCACCATTCCCCCGTGTCCCCTGGACCCTGGGGCCTGCTCTGCACTTCCCTGGCCTCTGCCCCTCACCACGAAGCATCCCCAGAATCCAGGTGAGCCGGGCAGTTGAGGGTGGGAGTGCGATTGGAGCCCAGGACCCTCTGCCTCATCATGGCCGCCAGTACCCGGGGCCTGGGCCCACAGGCTCTGCTCTCCCAGAGCTTTCTGGGGCAGAAGCCTCCTCCAGGCCCCGCTGGACATCCTGGGCCACCTTCCCCAGCCTCCTCTGCGGACCTAGAGCCCCCTCCCCACGGGCCAGCCCCACCCTCTCAGTGAAGCCACTTGTCCTGCTGGCCCTGGCAGGGCACCTGCCTGACACGAGCGACCCCTCCCCTCGTGGAGCATCCACTTTGTGGGGGGCCACGGTGCCAAGTGAGACCCGCCCTTTAAAGATGAAGAAATGGAGGCTCAGAGAAGTGATGAAATAATATATGATTTTAGTAAATAGATGAAGTCATTCTAGGAACTCAGTCAGTCCCCAAGAGACAGAATCCTGGGGCTCGGAACTCAGGGCGCTTGGCCGGAGGACACCAGGACTGGCTGTCATCACGTGCCCCGCATCAGGCTGCGAGTAGCTGCCGCTCCCGGACACAGACCGCCTCCCCTTCCCTGTCCGTTTGCCCCTGCTCCAGTCCCCCGTTCCGGCCCCCTCCCCATCTCTCCCCCTGCTAGGCTTGGATCAAGGCCAAGGGCATCAACAGCCCAGGAAGGGGGAAGGGCTGGCTGTGAGGACGGAGGGCACAGGTCCCCATCCTGTAGCTGGGGTCAGGGAGAGACATTAGCTGCCACTGAGGGGGATCCCTACCGATCCCAGCTCTGACCTCTGCCCTCCTTCCAGAGCTGCTCTGTGCTCCAGGCCGGCGGCAGGCGCCCTGGCTGGGGACAGGTTTTCCTGAGTCCCTGCTGCGCCCTCTCGTGGGCAGCCTGCTGGGCAGGGGGGCGGGGGGAGAGCCAGAGGTGGCCAAGACAAGTCCTGGGGTCTGCAAAGAGCCCACCTGGGGGAGAAGAGTAAGATCTACCCAGAAACCTGGCGGTTTTTCAGAGTCTGGAGGTTTGTCGGTTGTGGGTTTGTCAGAATGGAATAGGGGTGGTTTCCTTCCTGTGCTCTGTGGGGCGTGCCCCCCCCAGGCTATTCAGGATGGACAGGAAGACTAGAGGGTGGGCTGGCTGTCTGGGGCAGCAGGGCCCTCCCAGAGAGGCGCTCTCCTTCCCCAGTCTCTCGGTCCTCTGGGCATCGCTGGCAGCTCTCCAAAGGCCAGCTCTAGCTGGTGCAGTCCCTCCCCCTGCCCAGAATCCCAGAATGCCCCCCACCCCCACCCGCAATGGGATGACCCGCACTCTGGGGCCCGCCATAGCCTGAGGCTGCCTTTACTCCTGGGGTGTGACTTGCTGGGAACAGGCTCTTCCTCCTGTCCTCCCCCCAGACTGGGGTCCTCCCGTGGACCCGCAGGGCACCAGGCTGCCTGATGGGGGCAGCCAGTTTGGAGGAACGGAGTGTCCCTGTAACCTGTTGCTGCGACAGCCGCCCACTCGCATCACCTCCCTCTTTGTTGAGAGAGCCCCGCTCCCTGTACCCCGATGTCTGCGAGGCCGGACGTGGGAGAAGGGCGTCCGTGCTCCTCCTTGCCTCCGGGGGTTGGTCCTGGGGAGGGGGAGCAGAAAGACCAGAGAGCCTCGGAGAACGAGAACTTTATGCGGAAGGGTTGGCGCGGTTGCACACTCCAGGTCGCCGTCACCGCGGGAAGGTGCCCCCCTCGCTCTCCTCCAGGATGGTCTCCACGCGCCTCCGCTGCGGGAGAGAGAGGCTGGCGCCAGGTGTGTGCGGTGGCGGGCGGGGCCCCGCTCTGCCCCTTCCCGGGCCTGCTGGCACCTCCTGGCGGTCCAGGGGGTCCGGGATCCGCGTGGGCTTTAGCTGCGGCGGCAGAAACAGCTCGAGCCGGATGGCGGCGCGCGCGGACTTCTGCCGTTGGATAAGGAACGAGATCTCCTCCTCCTGCGGGTGCCCGGAATCGCTGAGAGGCGCCGCGCATTGCCCCGTTGCTCCCCGCCCTCCCGGGGCGCCTCAGTCTGTCCCCTCCCTTTGCCACCTCCTCGCCCTGCCTCCGCCCGCAGGGGACCTGGCCGCTCTGGCCTCCGGGTCGGGCCCCCCGGCCTCACCCGCATGCGGGTGTAGCGCAGCCGCAGGGCGCGGACTCGCCCGCGGGCTTCCGCCGCCTTGAGTACTCCGAGGAGCGCCTTCTGGCGCTCGGCCGGCAGCTCGAGCGACTGGGCCCACACGCGCGGGTCGGGCATGCGGTACCGCAGCTCCACCGACTCGCGCGGGAAGATGGAGGTGGCTGCGCCCACGTCCTCTAGCAGGTCGCCGAAGAGCAGGTGGCGGTGGCGCTGCGCGGGGAGCATGGCCGCCAACCTCTCCAGGGTCAGGGTCCAGCCCGGCTTGGGGGGCTCCGCCGCGGGCGCCCCCTTGGCGCGCTCCTTCCCGGGCCTTTTCCCGGCGCGCTCCCGCGTGCCCTTGCGCCCGGCCTCTTTCGGTGGCGGCTGCATCCTTCCGCCCTGCCGAGGGAAGAGCGCGTCCCGTCGGTGCCCGGGCGGGCACTGGGCCCTGCCCGGCCCGACCGCACCGCTCACTCCGCTCTGGCCCGGCTGGACTTGCCGGGTCGGCCCGCGGGCCCGCACGTCTGGCCTCTGCCTGTTCTCCCAGGCGGATTCCTCCGCTGAGTGCCCGTCCCCAGCAGCTCAGCCGCGGCACTGCGACCGGCTAGTTTTAGGAAATACCTCTCCCACCCTACGGCTGTTCTGTTTGAACCGAGAAAATGCTGAGACCTCTTGCGTTGATCTCAGGCCCTACCCAGGGCTGGAGAGCACAAAGGAGACGTCGCGGGGTCACCGGTCAGCCAGCGCCTTCCCACTCCACTGGAACCCCAGGGACCGGTCTGGTCTGTCCTGCCCTGCACGGGCCGGGACCCTCCCTCAGCCTGTGTTAGGGACGGGGTGGGGGCCTGGGCCTTCATTTTGTCCTGGGCAGAGGACCCAGGCCCTTGGGGAGACGTGTGTGGACATAACTGGGTCTGTGCGTGTCTGTGTGCGTGGCGCGTGTCCGTGGGAGGTCTTTGCAGCTGTTTGTGCGTGCACGTGTGTGGGAAGGCTCAGAGCCCAGGGGACAGCTGGCTCCGTGCAGGGGAGTCCCCATCATGCTGGCCTGTCCCCTGCTGGGCCTAGATGGGGGGGCAGAGGAGGGAGGATGGGGGTAAGGAAGGGAGCCCGAGGGTCCCAGCGCAGCCCCCAGCCCAGCCGGCTCCTTCCTTCCCCAGCGGGCCCCTCCCCCGGCGCCCTCCCCGTCTCCCGCCGGCCCGGCCCACGGAGGCAGAGCCACGGTCCAAGCGCCTGCTGACGCCCCTCCCCACCCTCAGCTCCAGCAGCAGAGGGCCCGGTCCCCGCCCCTCGGTCCCCACACCCCATACTTGTGCCTTCTCGGGTGGGAACCCGTCTGCCGGGGCTCTCTGGGGGTTGTTGACGCTGTTGCCTGGCAACCAGGAGTCCCGCCCCTCCCTCCGCCCGGCGCGGGCGGGCGGCCCTTCCGGAGGGGCGTGGGGGGCCTGGGGGGGCTGGAGGGGACGGCGTAGGGGCGCCCCGCAGTAGGGACCCTTCCCAGCCGGGCACCGTCTTTTCCAGGCGGCGGCAGGCTTGCAGTTCGGGGGCTGGGGGCCCGGGTTCCTGGCCTGAGGGGTCTCTGGGGCTGGTGTGGGGGGCGGGGCAGGGGGGACCTTTGCGGCCGAGGTCGGTTGTCTCTGCATCTGCGGTCACCGGCGTTCACGGAAAGGGGTAACTGGGGCCCCTCAACTCTTCTAGGGCAAGTGTGGGGCCTCGGGGGTCCAGGGTTCCCCCTGGGTTTTACTGAACCCTAAGTCTCTGGGTCTGGGGTCCTAGGTCTTGGATTTCTGAAATCTATTTGTACATTCATTAATTTTACATTATTTTATAACTAGTTCACTTCTCAGTTTATTAATTAATTCTATAATTTATCCAGGCATTAACTGGTGTATTTTAGAATTCGTTCATTCACCTGCTCATTCCATGGTTTAAGTTCGGCAAGAATCAGCGTAAATCCATAGTCTGTTAGTGGGTGTGTCCCAGAGCGTGTGCGCGACGCCCCCCTGCGTTCACAGACCTGCCTCTGGGAGTCTGGGGCCTGAGCACCCGGGAGTGGGACCAGCCTGGTTTATGGGATGGGGTCTCAGCTGAGGTTCTGGCCTTTCTGCAGGAGGCTGTTGACTGTCCCCTTGTGTTTGGAAGCTCGCCCTGACCTCTCAGTGGAAGGGCAAACCGTGGCCCTGTGCCCTGTGTCCAGAGCCTGCACCCCTGTTCCCACAGTTAGGTGGAAAAACCCTTCCTGACCTGCTGCCTCCCCTCCTGCATTTGCCTTCAGCTTGTGGCCTGAGCTTCAGCACCAGCCTGGCTTGTGGAAGTTCCCTGGGCTCTGGGAAGAAGCAGTAGAGGCTTAGAGAGGCTCACCCACCAGGCCACCTCCTCCATGCAGCCTTCCAGGATACAGGAAACTCAGGCTAGAGCTGCCTCTATGTTCCCACTGGGGTGAGTCCTTTGAGACCAGGACCCGGATCCTCCTCTCAGCTTCCCTGTGTCCAGGCCAGGGACTCACACGAGTTGGGGCTAGCTGGCTCCTGGTGGTGGGGTGGAGGTCACACAGGAAGTAGGGAATGTTCTGTTCTCCTGCAAGAAAGAATTTATATTCTTCTTTCTGTTTTTGTAGGGTTGGAAAACTTGACACTGCACCCCCTAAGTCCCAGCAAGGTGCTCCCAGGCCTACCCCACTCCCGTCCCTAACCCTGCTATTTCTCCACACTTGTCCCAGCAACTGTGCTGGGCCCTCCGGACCAGGGTCTCCCGGCTGCTTCTGTCCTCAGGACGTAAGGATTTTTCAAGGGCTAATGGAGATGCTGAGATCTAAAAACACGTTTAGGCCGGGGGAGGTGGCTTGCCCTGTAATCCCAGCACTCTGGGAGGCCGAGGCAGGAGGATCGTTTGAGCTCAGGAGTTTGAGACCAGCCTGAGCAAAAGCGAGACCCCGTCTCTACTAAAAATAGAAAAAATTAGGTGTGGTGCTGGCACCTGCAGTCCCAGCTACTCGGGAGGCTGAGGCAGGAGGATGGCTTGTGGCCATGAGTTTGCAGTTGCTGTGAGCTAGGCTGACATGGCAATCTTGAAAAAAAAAACTTCAAATTAATAAGCTTTATTAAGTGACTACAAAGTTAAATTTAACATTACATTAAAAAACTGTAACTCAATTCTTTTGTCATATATAAGTTTTTTATGGTTAAAATCACAAGGATAAAGTAATTTATTTATTTACTTTTTATTTTTTTGTTTTTTTTTTTCTCTTTGTTTAAGCCTACAGCACCCGGTATTCCCGGATATTTTGATACAACTGAGAACTATTAAAATTCTTTCAGTTTTTTAATAGCACAAATGGCCAGGGATGGCTTGGTGATTGAATTCCCCGGGGGACAGCTGCTCTGTGTGGGGCTGCCTGTGCCCAGCCCAGGGTGGGGAGCTGTGGGGGAGGAGGGGAGGGGACAGTGAGCTCCCTGGGCCGGCGCTCCGGTCCCCCGTCTGTCTGAGGCTGAGTCTCCGGGTGGGAGTGCGGCGTGTTTGCCCTGTGGCCTGGGTGGCCAGGCCTGCTCAAGTACAGAGGCCCTCCCGGTCCAGCCCACGTCTGGCTTCAACCGGAATTTGTAGACGTGTGTTCTGTGTCATCAGTCATGTGAACTTCGTGTCTTGGGCTGTCCTGGGTATACCTGCATGTTGTTTTGCATATGACATGTGTGTTTAAGGTTGTCTTACTCTGACAACACGTGCTGTCTCATGTAACACATGTCCCCTGTGTCCCTTGCATGACACATATGTTCTGTGTCAGACCTGCTCTGCCTTTGGCCCTCTGGAGGGGGCGTCCTGTCCCCCTGGGCCATTTCCCCTGCACCACCAGACCCCCTGTGGGAGCCCTGCAGGGCCTGGGTTGGGCCCCCCAGAGAGTGTGCTCAGCACCCCCTCCTGGCCATCCACTGGCCGGGTGACCAAGGCTGTCCCTCCACCTGAGACTGTGCCCGTGGGGGACCAGGTGTCTGCCTCCAGCTGGTCCCCGTGCTGGGCTCCCTTGGACACGCTCGCAGGGGTTATCGTCTGTGCCTGGAGCTCACAGGCCCGGCCTGGTGCAGCACGGTTGAGTCGTGGCCCAGGCTGCAGGGCTCCCAGGGCCGGGGCGGGTGGGCAGGGTAGGGGAGCTTCCTGGAGGAGGCAGGACTGGAGCTGGCTGGGGTGGGGGAGGATCTGCGCAGGGTAAGCGCAGAGCAGGCGTGAGGGAGGGGAGAGCAGGCCCAGCCCACATAGGAAGAACGCAGGTGTGATCCTGGCACATGTGTGTCAGGGCGGGATGACACGGAACACGGGCTGGAGGAGGCAAAAGTGTTCTGGAGTGAGGGTGCTGAGGCCTGGCCTGGACCCCGACTGTCTCCCACAGGGATCGAGGCCGCTCTCGACCCCTGAGAGGCCAGGCAGGGCAGGGTTGGGGGCGACCCCGGGGGCGGCAGGTAGGTGGACCCTGGCGAGAAGGACCAGGGTCGAAAGAGGTGGGGGGATGGGAGCAAGTTCTGACCTGCGCTGGCTGACCTCTTGCCTCCTCTTCCTCTCCCCGTCTTTCCCGCCCCCTGCTCCTTCTTCACTGCTTCCTCCTCCTCCCAGCCCCCATCTGACCCCTCCAGAGGGGGAGGGTCTGCAGCTGCAGGGGTGGGCGCTCCCCGTCTCCCGCCCTGGCCTGACGCTGGCTCCTGGGCTGGAGCATCAGCATCCTCTGTCCCCTTCCCCGGGGGGTCTTTGCCCTGCCCACCCTCACAGTGCCCATGGCTCCCCTCACCAGCGGGGGTCCTGGGCGGGAGGCAGTTGAAGGCCGTTAGGAAATGAGGGTCTGCAGGCAGAGTCCTGCTGGGGCCTCGGTGAGCCCAGCCTGCCCGGTTCCTGTCCCTCCTGGGCTCCGAGGTCAGCAGAGCGGGGCCTTGCGTTTTGCATGTGGAGCGTGTGTGTGTGTGTGTGTCCCCTGGGAGTCAGGCCCTTGGTCTGTGTCTGCCTGTCCCCTCCCTCCTGTCTGCCCGTGTGCCTGCGTGCAGCTTGGGGTGGGCATGCGTGTGGCCCACGTGTTTGTGCGTCCCTGGAGGGCATGTGCATTTCTGAGTATGTACCCGTGTCTCTGTGCATTCACCCGTGTGCCTGTTTGGGCGCCTCTGTGTGTGTCTGCTGGAATGTATGTCCCCATGCGTCCCTGAGTGTCTCTGTGGACCTGCCCGTGTCTTCACACGTGTCCCTGCGTCCCGGCTGCAGTGAAGAGGCAGAGGTGAGTCCTGGGGGTCAGGTCGGATGCTGAGTCCTGGAGCGTCTGCCTGTGCCGTCCTCTCCCGATCTGCCAAGTATCCTAGCAACATTGCTGCCAGTTGCCTAGCAACAAGGTCCCCTTTGGAGAAGGTGCTCTGAGCAGGGTCTGGCTCTCCTTCAGAGCCCAGCGGGAAGAACAACCCCGTGACCGGTTGGGGGCTGGTGACTCAGCCTAGGGGTCACCCGCGTGGCTTGACCTGTGACCTTTCACCTCGGTGGACCGTGTGTGCCCCGCCCCCGTGCTGAGAAGGTGGCACCGGCACAGGAGCTGCCCGGCGGGGGGGTGCTGGGGCCCGTCTGACCCCAGGCTTCGCTCTGGGACCCTCCGCGGGGGGACCCGCCGTGGCAGAGACGCTCTTCGTGCCCCCCGGCGACAGACCAACCCGGGTCCCCCGTCTCTGCGCGGCGGCAGGCGGCTCCACGCTCGGCTCGTGCGCTCCCGGCAGAGCCCGGGTGGGGGTGCGGTGGGGTTAACGAGCTCGCGCCTGTGCCGAGTGGGCGCGGGCCACGCAGGGAGCGCTGGGCCAGCGCCGCATCCTGCAGGCTCAGATCTGCCGGAAGCGCCCGCGGGGCCTGCCGTGTGCCCGCTTGGCCACCCCGTGGTCCCACGTCTCTGTGTGCGTCTCCCCGAGTTGCCGTCCTCGTGTCCGAGTCTGTGTGTCCTTGTGTGTGTCTGTGCCTGTGTCTGAGTCGCTGTGAACCTGTGGAAGCCTCTGTGCCTGCGTCTCTGTCTGGGTCTGTGGTTCTGAGCCTCGCCGTCCGCCTCTGCATGTGTGCCCTGGCCCGTCTGTCCCCATCCAGCGTGGGGCCCTGGGTGAGGTGACACACCTTCCCTGCGGGACCCCTCCTCCAGCCGGCAGAGCCCCTCCCCCTCTGGAGCTGCAGCCGCCTCCCCCTCCCCCAGCTTCTGGCTGCTGCGTCTGGTCTGGCGTCTGCAGAGAAGGAGCCGCCTGCGCCGCCGCCCCGGCCAGACCCGGCCAGGTCCTGTGCTGAGGCCGGCGGCCCTGCCACGCCCTGCCCTGCGCCTGCCCTGCGCCTGCCCTGCCTGCTGGCTGCAGAGGGTCAGGGTGGCCGCGGCCCCCTGGGAGGTTGAGGTAAGGACCCGCGGGTGGCGGCAGCCGCCCGGGCAGGGCTGGGAGGCAGGAGGGAGCTGTGCCCGCCGCCCCGGTCTGTGTCTCAGGCGCCTGGATGCGTCTCGGTCTCCTTTGTGTCTGCATGTGCACGGGGCGCTTTGGGCATCGCCATCTCTGTTGGTGGGCACACGTGTGTCCCTGCGTCCCTGTGCCTGTGAGCACATGAGCAGCCATGTGTCGGGGAGTCCCTGTGGGTGGACACGTGTCCCCATGTGTAGCTGCTGTCGCGCAGCCCGCGTGTGAGTCTGTGAGCCGACTGAGATCATGTCCTTGTGGGTGCTGGTGTGTCTCTGTGTTTTATGTGTCCCTGTGTGTGCACACACGTCCTCAGGTCCCCCGTGCTCCTGCACCTGCACGCGTGTGCCGTGTGCCTCGGGTCGGTGCTGCCCGGGGGATCTGTGTGCCTGCTGGGCCGCGCGTGCCGTGTTCCGAGGCCCGGGCTGCGCGTGTCTGGCACTGCAGTCACCTGTCTGTGCTCTGTCCCAGGGGCTGTGCCCGGCGGCTCTGCAGGACGGCGGCATGGAGTCGCTCTTCCCCGCCCCGTTCTGGGAGGTTCTCTACGGTGGCCACCTTCAGGACAACCTGTCCCTGCTGACCCCCAACCACAGCCTGCTGCCGCCCCACCTGCTGCTCAACACCAGCCACGGTGCCTTCCTGCCCCTCGGGCTCAAGGTCACCATCGTGGGGCTGTACCTGGCCGTGTGTGTGGGGGGACTGCTGGGGAACAGCCTCGTCATGTACGTCATCCTCAGGTAGGCCGTCTGGGGGCCGGAGCAGGTGCCGGGGTCCTGGCCCCCCATGAAATGCCTTTTCGCCCCGTCCAGGGGGTGGGGTCAGTCCGGGGTCGCTGGGTGCTCAGCCCCCCAGGGAGGCGCCTGGCGAGGGGAAGGGGGACCAGGGCAGTGGGGCCCGCCCTGCCTTCCCCGGTCCCTGCCGGGCGGAGGTGTCACCTCCCGAACCCTGGTTTGAGCTGCGGGGCCACCCCATGCCGAGCTGCCTGTGGGAGTGACCTTGTGAGCTCTCGGCGACCCCACGAGACCCCCTTCCTCAGGGGCAGAGGGAGGGACCAGGGCAGGTGTGGACGGTCTGAAGCCCCTTCTCTGCCCTGTGGCTGCGTCTGTGACCTGCTGGTGCTCAGAGCAGAGAAAGTGGTGGGGCCAAGGGAGGGGGGGGCCGGGGCAGCCGGTGGGGGGACAGTGTGGGGGGACAGTGTGGGGGGACAGTGTGGGGGCGACATTGAGGGGGACAGCATGGGGGACAGTGTGGGGGACATTGAGGGGGACAGCATGGGGGACAATGTGGGGGACATTGAGGGGGACAATGTGGGGGACATTGAGGGGGACAGCATGGGGGACAGTGTGGAGGGGACAGTGTGGGGGGACATTGAGGGGAACAGCATGGGGGACAGTGTGGAGGGGACAGTGTTGGGGACATTGAGGGGGACAGCATGGGGGACAGTGTTGGGGGGACATTGAGGGGGACAGCGTGGGGGACAGTGTTGGGGGGACACTGTAGGGGGACAGCATGGGGGACAGTGCAGGGGGACAACATGGGGACAGTGGGAGGGGACATTGAGGGGAACAGCATGGGGGACAGTGTGGAGGGGACAGTGTTGGGGACATTGAGGGGGACAGCATGGGGGACAGTGTGGGGGGACACTGTAGGGGGACAGTGTGGAGGGGACAGTGTGGGGGGACATTGAGGGGGACAGTGTGGAGGGGACAGTGTTGGGGACATTGAGGGGAACAGCATGGGGGACAGTGTGGAGGGGACAGTGTGGGGGGACACTGTAGGGGGACAGTGTGGAGGGAACAGTGTTGGGGACATTGAGGGGGACAGCATGGGGGACAGTGTTGGGGGGACATTGAGGGGGACAGCATGGAGGGGACCGTGTGTGGGGAGGACAGGACCCCCATTCCCATGGATGAGCTTTGGCAAACAGGGTAGCGGAGACCCAGGCGGAAGGGGAGCGTTTCGTGGGCGCAGGAAACGGTGGCCCCGCCCATGCCGACGAGAGGGCTGAAGGGGCTGGGACGGCAGGTGGAGTCTGGAGTGGCAGGTTGGGGGGACTTTGTTCTCCAGGCAGTGGGCACCGTGGGAGGCCCCCGAGCAAGAACATGGCACAGCGGGAATGAAGTTTCTTGCTGACCCAGGGTGAATCCTGAAGAAAGTGCTCAGGGCTCTAAAGAGAATGGTTCTTCCTTGTAACCTCAAAGGCCCCAACCAGGGGTGTCAGGAAAGGTGTCGGTAGAGGCAGGACAGGGAAGTGGGGGTGTCCAGGCCCTGCCTCCCCAGCCCCATCCTCTGAGTGTCCCTGAGCAAACCTCGTTCCCCTCTGGTCCTTCTTCTTCCCATCTGGAAAGTATGGAAGGAGGATCGTATAACCACATGTATGTGCTTGCGTGTGTACATGTGTGTGTGATGCATGGTCGGGCAGCGGGGAGGAAGGGCAGCTGCCCCCTCCCCAGTGCCAACCCCCGGGGGAGGATCCTGGGAGACGCTTCCACGATGCACCTGCGCCTTCGTGGCTGGAGGGTGTGTCGCGGGGCAGACGTACAGCAGCCTGGGCAGGTCCGTGGGTCTTGGCCCCTTCCTGGTCTTGCTGCTTCTCTTCTCTGTCTGTCCTCTGCAGTGGGGCTTAAAACTCTCAGAGCCGCTTCCTGGGTTAGAGCAAACCAGGAAGGCCATCTTGCCCATCAGAGCCCCAGAGCGAACGGTGTCAGGAGCTGCCACGCCGGCCTGGAGGCAGCACACGTCATGCTTTGAGCCAGTGGACTGGGGCGGAGCCCAGGAGTCAGAAACACCTGGCTCTGAGCCCTGCTCGGCCTCCCACGGGCTCTAAGGTCTTAAGAAGCAACTTAGGTCCTCGGTTTCCTCCTTGATAGAGCAGGGATCAAATGGCATTTAGTGACATAAAATCCACGTGAAGACCTTGGCTCAGGTATCTGCCACGATCATTTTCATTGTTGTTACCTGGCTGTAATGGAGGCCTTTTTGTGTTTATTCCTAATTCCTCCCTAAGAGGCAGAACTAGATCCCAGATGGAAATCTGGCAGCTGAACTGATGTAGAACATTGTGATCTCTGGTGCCGCTGCCACCACCATCATCATCATCATCCTCGCCACTGTCGTCCCCACCACCATCATCACCATCACCACCGTCACCCTCATCATCATCATCACCACCGTCACCCTCATCATCATCACCATCACCACCATCATCCTCATCATCATCATCCTCGCCACCACTGTCGTCCCCACCACCATCATCATCACCACCACCGTCATCCTCCTCATCATCATCCTCATCAGCATCATCATCATCACCACCACCGTCACCCTCATCATCATCATCACCACCATCATCATCACCACCATAATTCTCCCTCTAGTGTTATGACCATTAATTCATTCAATAAAAATTTATTAATCACCCATAACTTTCCCAGCCCTGTTCCAGGCACTTGGATACACTCAGACCCCGTTAGCATCCCTCCTGTCCCTGTCACCATTTCCTGCCTCCATTGCTAGACGGCACTGTGGACTGGGGTCTTGTTCTCTTGCAGACGCTGGGCCCTCAGAATCCTCTGGCAGCTGTGGGGCCAGCGTTTGAGTCCATGAGGGGTTTTGGGGAGACTCGAGGGGGAAGGACAAGCTCTTTCTCTTATTGTGCCCCTTTGGAGCCGTGCACAGCCCACGGTGTGCTCCGCCCGCGTGCCCTCCACCAGTCTTCAGGGTCGGAACCCTTTTGTGTGTGTCAGAATCGCTCAAGGAGCGTGTTACAGAGTTTGATTCCAGGCTCCGTCCCCTGCGGTGACTCAGTGGCTCTCGGTTTGGGTCCCCGAGCCCACCCTTTCGCCAGCCCCTGGGGGATGTGGATGTCGAGGGACTCAGCGATGGTGTCCCTCCCTGGGGCCCCAAAAAGATGAGCCCCTCGCCCTTTGCTGCCGGGTCCAGCCAGGGTGGCCACGCGAAGCCCTCTCCTCCCTGTCCTCTGCAGGCACACCAAGATGAAGACGGCCACCAACATCTACATCTTCAACCTGGCCCTGGCAGACACCCTGGTCTTGCTCACGCTGCCCTTCCAGGGCACAGACATCCTCCTGGGCTTCTGGCCGTTTGGGAACGCCCTGTGCAAGGCGGTCATCGCCATCGACTACTACAACATGTTCACCAGCACCTTCACACTGACCGCCATGAGCGTGGACCGCTACGTGGCCATCTGCCACCCCATCCGTGCCCTGGATGTCCGGACGTCCAGCAAGGCCCAGGCTGTGAACGTGGCCATCTGGGCCCTGGCCTCCGTGGTTGGGGTTCCCGTCGCCATCATGGGCTCCGCACAGGTCGAGGATGAAGGTTGGTGGGCGGCTCCTCCCCCCGTGCCAGGCTCCCTGTGCTTCCGGGGGCTCCTCTGAGCCACCTGCCCTCCCTGTCCCCGGGGCCCACCCTGACCCCGTTTCTCTCCTTGCAGAGATCGAGTGCCTGGTGGAGATTCCCACCCCGCAGGACTACTGGGGCCCCGTGTTCGCTGTCTGCATCTTCCTCTTCTCCTTCATCATCCCCGTGCTCATCATCTCCGTCTGCTACAGCCTCATGATCCGGCGGCTCCGTGGCGTGCGCCTGCTCTCGGGCTCCCGCGAGAAGGACCGGAACCTGCGGCGCATCACGCGGCTGGTGCTGGTGGTGGTGGCTGTGTTCGTGGGCTGCTGGACGCCCGTGCAGGTCTTCGTGCTGGTCCAGGGCCTGGGTGTCCAGCCGGGCAGCGAGACCGCCGTGGCCGTTCTGCGCTTCTGCACAGCCCTGGGCTACGTCAACAGCTGCCTCAACCCTGTCCTCTACGCCTTCCTGGACGAGAACTTCAAGGCCTGCTTCCGGAAGTTCTGCTGCGCATCCGCCCTGCGCCGGGAGACGCAGGTGTCTGACCGCGTGCGCAGCATCGCCAAGGACGTGGCCCTGGCCTGCAAGACCTCCGAGACGGTTCCGCGGCCCGCATGACTAGGCGTGGACCTGCCCATGGTGCCTGTCAGCCCGCAGAGCCCGTCCACGCCCAACACGGAGCTCACGCAGGTCACTGCCCTGTAGGCTGACACAGCCTGAGCCTTGGATGAGCTTTCCCTTTGGCCCAGGGACACTAGGTCCCCAAGGAGGACCTGGTGGCATCATGGGACAGGTCCCAGCATTAGGGCTGCCTCCGTGGCCCTGAGGAGGACCTGGTGACATCATGGGACAGGTCCCAGCATTAGGGCTGCCTCTGTGGGCCCGAGGAGGACCTGGTGGCATCATGGGACAGGTCCCAGCATTAGGGCTGCCTCCGTGGCCCCGAGGAGGACCTGGTGACATCATGGGACAGGTCCCAGCATTAGGGCTGCCTCCGTGGCCCTGAGGAGGACCTGGTGACATCATGGGACAGGTCCCAGCATTAGGGCTGCCTCCGTGGGCCCGAGGAGGACCTGGTGACATCATGGGACAGGTCCCAGCATTAGGGCTGCCTCCGTGGCCCCCGTCAGATTAAAGCTGCCCTCCCAGTGCAGGGCTGGGGGCACAAGGACCACCCGGAAGCACCCACCGCCCTGCGGACGTGCCTGGCTGGAGCCCACGCACTTGCCTCCGTGCTCCAGGTGACTGTCTGGGCCTGTCCCCTTGCGGAGTCTGTGGAACCCCACGTCCAGCCGTGTCCAGCCGTGTGCACCCACGTGCTGCCTGCTGTCTGCACCGCGGGGCTCTGGCTGCCGTCAGCCCTGTGGCGTCTGCTCAGGGCAGCTGACAGGCTGGGGACAGCCCAGGAACTGCAGTGTTCCTTTGGGACGGGCCTTGCCCCGAGGTTGGAGCTACCACACCTGCTCCGGCCCCTCCTGTGCAGCCAGGGTTGCCGAAGGAGGGGGCGTCCGGGCGGCCTAAGCCCCGGGCTGGAGGCCCTGAGCGGGCCGGGCAGCTGCTTTTCTGGATGTTCCCTGCGCTGCGCTGCCGGCCAGGGCACGCACTTGCCGACTGCCCGTGCCCGGCCGCGGCGCGGCTCTGGGCCTGACCACTCCCTGCAGGACGCCTGAGGGAGGCCCTGGCGCTTTCCAGAAACGTGACGAGCTGTCACGGGCTGTCCGGTGAACTCTGCTGCTCAGCGTGCGGGAAGTGGCCGGAGGAAGGCGCTGCTCCCTTGTTCCCAAGGCAGACGCCCTGCGTCCCCAGTCTCGGCTGCTCTGTCTGGGACAAGGCAGGAACGTTCTCTGGGGACCCCCACGTCCTTCCAGGACTCCCCGCACAGCCTCTCCTTTGCTTGAGGTCAGAGATGGGCGCTGCGTTGGGCCGTGGGGGAGGCTGTGGGGGGAGAGCCCGGCTGTCTTGGCGAGTGGCAGCCGGACGTGTCCTGCCCCACCCAGCGACCACCTGCTTCGTCACCAGCGTCGGGAGTCTCTGGGGGAGGCCTGAGCTTGCTGCCGAGTCAGAGACGCCTCGCACGCAGAGCGTGAGGGACAGGCCTGCGGGTCTGGCTTGAGCCAAGCTGCGAGGACAGCCGGGGCTCCGGGAACACTGCGGGGCTGTCCCTGTCCCTGTCCCTGGGGATGCCCAGGACTCAGCCTGCCTGGTCTGCAGGTTGGTGTCTCCTCCTGCGGATGAACTGTTGAAATGCCTGCAACATTGAAAAGACTCTGTTTTTGTTTTTTTTTACTGAGACCTTGGCCAGGTGACCTCAGGCACCTGCGAAAACCAGGAAGCGCTGGCTATCTCCGCCTCAGGGCCTGGGCTGCCGCCTGCCTCCGAGAGCCACGTGAGGTTGTCCCTGGGGCGGCCGGGCTCTCCCGATGCCTGTGGTAGGAGGCTCTGAGGGCAGGAGCTGGCTGGCTGCACTGTTTTCTTGCCAAGGCTAAAAATTCATGAATTTGTGCTGGTGTAATTTGCATCTTCGTGTATCCTGCATGTGACAAGGCTCATCTGCCGTGCACGCGGCCAGCCCTGGAGCTGTCCTGCAGCAGTGACGGAGTCCCTGCCAGCACCTGCTCACCGACCGGGGCTCCCCTTACGGCTCGAGCTTCCGAGTCCTGCCGCGAGGGGACCGGCTGGTGGCCCGCGGGTGGGAGGGGCTGTGGGGTCTGGTCAGGGAGCCCTCCCGGCTGCTTCGCGCTCTCGACAGGCTCTGCCCTAGTGGGGTCCCCGAGGCACAGCCCGGGGAGGGGCGAGTCTAGGTCACGGTTGCTGGCAGGGGGCTGCTTCCTTTTCTTCACAGACAGTTTCTCCGTCGACAACCAACGACGGCCCGCTGGGGAGAGAGGTCCCCGTCCCACCTGGGGGGCAGTTTCATCTCCTCTCAGCCCAAGCCCATGGCTGCCCACGTCCCTTCCCTGAGCAGGTCCGAGGACAGCTTGGGGGACGATGAGCCGACGGCCCCTTGGAGGCCGAGCAGCCTCTGTGCTGGGCTCGCCCTGGCTCCGTCCAGGCCCCGCTCTGCCCGGGCCGTGGGAGTGCTCGGGTCCCAGTGCTCGTCTCCAGGGCTGGCTTTGTGCGAGTTTGGAGGATGGGCACCTTCGTACCCCGGCTGCCGTGACAAAGCGGCAGAGACCAGGCGGCTTGGAAACACAGACTTTATTCCCCGCAGTCCTGCAGGCTGGAAGCCCCGAGCAGGGCGCCGTGGGCTCAGCGTCTGCCAGGGCTGCCCCAGCTCGCGGAGGGCCGTCTTCTCGCCGTGCCGGCTCCGGAGTGTCCCCGACCCCACGCAGGAGGGTCCACCCTCATGATCTAACCCCCCAGGGCCCCCCTCCTGATCCCTCCCGCTAGGGGGTCAGCGTTTCAACACGTGGGTCTGGGGGGACAGGCGTTGTCCACAGCAGACACTGCTGTGAAAGCAAAGGTTTAGCATCGGGGGAGAATGTGGGCGGCTGGACAGGCCCCCTGGGGGCCTCAGTGCCCCTGGCCCGGGGGACGCCGTGGTCCTGGCCGGGGAGGCCCCAGGTGGGGTCCTGGGCTGCGGACCGTCCCCGCAGGGTGGGTCCAGCGCCAACCCCACGGCTGGCGTCTGCCAGGAGCCAGGTCCCGCAGGGGCGAGGGGCCGCAGGAGGGGTGGGGCCTGTAGGACTGTGCCCCCTCTCCCTGCCCTGCACCCCATCCCCTGCTGCTGGGCTTGGTCAAGTCCTCTGGCTTCTCCGAGCCTCGGTTTCCTCCTCTGGGCGAGGCGACTGTGGAGCCTTCCTTGTGGGCTGTGGGGGAAGGTGGGGGGGTCCCGAGGGCTCAGGGGTCCCACCCCACCTCAGGAAAGCCTGGGGTCACCAGTTGATTTGGACTCTGCCCACCAGGGGGCGCAGTGGCCCCGGGCGGGCCCCGCTGAGAGTCCCGGTGGGGGTGGCCGTGAGATTTGGGGTCTGGAAGCCGGGACAGGCTCTCCCAGAGCTGGGGGCAGAGCAGAGTGAGCCCCCCAGCGTGGGCCCCTGCCCTGTGCCCCTCAGTGTCAGGGAGTCCTCGGTGCAGGGCACAGACCCTGGCGAGAGGTTGGCCCTCCCCTCCCTCTTGGCTGGTTGTGGCTCCCTAGTCCTTGGGCCTTGCTGGGCCCTGGGGGAGGCCCCCTCTGTCCTTGGCTGGGGGTGGCCCGGGGACCACGTGGCTGTGCCTGATCCGCCTTGGTCCCAGGGGAAGACGCTGGGCTCCCTTGCGGGGCTGGGGGGGGACGGGTCTGGTTCCCAGAGGAAGCTTGGTGGGACCGTCCCTGCTGCGTTGTCCTGCTGGGGCCAGAGGGGCCTGGGGGCCGAGGCCTCTTCCTGGCCCGGTGCCCCCCCTGCTCCTCCGGCCTTTCAGCCCTGTTGTGTTCACACCTCCCTGCGCCTCACACCTGCCTGGCACAGACGTTCTCACCCGCCAGGTGTCGGAGGCGCAGGCGGAGTGTCAGCTCCTCTCCTCAAGGAGCTGGCAGGGACAGGGACGTGGTAATGAGGCTTTGCGAGGTGTGACTGTGACTGCGGCAGCAGCGGCAGGAAGCGGGTCCAGGAGTGGCCGTCCCTGTCCCTGCGGAGGTGGGTGCCGGTGGTGACTCAGAGTCCGCAGCCCCCGCGTGGGGCTGGCCTTGGCGACTTGCTTCCGAGGCACAGAGTGTGGTGCTGGGGACGCGAGGGACTCTGGAGACTCGTCACCAACGGCCTGAGGCTCCCTCTGGCTCCCTAGGACGGCTCAGTCCCGCGAGGGGGACGCTCAGCCCCGGGTGGGGGACGCTCAGCCCCGCGAGGGGGACGCTCTGCCCCGCATTGGGGACGCTCGGCCCCGCATTGGGGACGCTCGGCCCCGCCAGGGGCCTGTGTTCGGCCGAGGCTCCTGCCAGCGCCGTGTCACGGACGCCTTCTTGGGGACGGCTCCTCCAGCCCCGCCCGGCCTGTGGCTGACCAGAGTCCTGGCCAAAGTCTCGACTGGAATCTCACGAGCGGCCCTGGGCCAGAGCCACCCAAACAAGCCATTTCACAGTCCCCGACCCGCAGAAGCTGTGAAATAATAAAGGTTGTTTTAAGCTGCTCAGCTCTGGAGAAGTCAGTTGTGCAGCAGCAGGTGCTGAACACGCTGCCGTCGGGGGCACCTGGGCTGTTCCGGGCCAGGCAGGGGACCGCAGGGCGGTGCTGTGGCCCCCGCAGTCCCGGGCTCAGCAGGCGGGGCCCACGCGGCCTGGGGTGGGCGGCGGGGCAGGTGGGCAGCCGCCCGGGCAGGCACTCGTGGGGAGGTCACGGGTGGGTCCTGCGTGCCGGCTGGATGGGCTGGTCAGCGCTCTGGGTCACGAGGACGGACACCGTACCGGGCAACTGGCCACGCAGCAAGGCTGGAACCAGCCGAGAGCCGGGGGTCCGAGGGGGTCTGGCCACGGCACACCTGGGTGGTCTTCCAGGACCTGCCTCTGGCCTCTCCCACGGGCAGCCGCCGGCCTCTGAGCAGCCTGCGCTGCGGGACCCTGCGCCCCGGGGTGTCGGCACCCAGCTCCCGCCGGCTAAGTCCAGGCCCAGGCCACACCTGGGGAGGGAGGGGCTCCGGTGACAGATGGCCCCGAGACTGTGGTGGCCCCGAGGTTCCGGCAGAAGGGCCCCCCGTCCTGGGGCAGACCATGAGGAGGCCACAGGCCACGGTGCGGGAGCACGGGGGGAGACGGGCCTCCTGGGGAGATGAGAGCGGGTCTCGTGTCTCGTCTGGCGTGTGCAGCCTCACACCACCGCAATGCCAGCGTTGCTGCCCGAGGTGCCCACGCTTGTCACCTGCCAATCCCGTCTTGGAGGAGACCCAGGGGTCCTGCCTGTGGCCCCAGTGCTCAAGGACAAGGTCACGGCTCAGGCTCCCTCCCCCCAAGACCTCTGTGTCTGGGGCTTTCGGGTCCCGGAGAGGACGTGGGAGATGTCTGGGGGGCCGTCCGCCGCCTGGGGGCCGTCTGTCTGCCCGTCGCCCTGAGGGCGGGTGGCCCAGGATGCCGGCCGTGTGGGGACCTTCTGCCAGGACCCGAGTCCCTGCTGTGCCACCCAGGGGCTGTCCAGGGAGCAGGGGCGTGGACGGGACATGGTTGTCCTGCAGGTCTGGTGGCCGGTCTCCGAGGCTCTCTGTGTGGAGAGGACAAGACGGGGCTGGGGACAGGCAGGGTGCTCCGCGGGGGCGGGGGCGCTCGGGCCCCTCAGCACCGGAACACGGCGTGGAAATTCTTGCGGAAGCTGTCGTCCAGGAAGGCGTAGAGGAAGGGGTTGAGGCAGGAGTTGGCGTAGCTGAGGCTGGTGATGACGTACGACACGCTGATGACCAGTGGCGTCTGGGGCAGGTCCGTGGTCAGGGCCACGACGGAGGCCAGGTGGAAGGGCGTCCAGCACAGGAGGCACACGGCCAGCACCACGAGGACCAGGACGGTCACCTTGCGCCGGGCCTTGCTCAGAGCCTTGGCGCCAGAGCGGAGCCGCACGGCCCGCAGCCGGCGCAGCAGGTCGGCGTAGAGGACGCAGACAGTGCACACGGGCACCAGGAAGCCCAGGACCAGGGTGTAGACGCGGCTGGCCTTGAACCAGGCCCGCTCGGGCCGGGGGAAGCTCAGCCCGCAGCTGGGGACCCGCATCTCGTTGCTGTAGACGCCAGCGAAGGCGAAGAAGGGCAGGACCAGCACCGTCACGCCCAGCCAGACGCACAGGCTGGCCACCTTGGCCGCGCGGCAGGTGCGCCAGGGCGTGCAGCGCGACCGCACGGCGGCCAGCACCACCAGGTAGCGGTCCACGCTCATCGCGGCCAGGAAGTAGACGCTGGAGAAGATGTTGTAGTGGTCGGCGGTCAGCACCAGCTTGCAGACCAGCGCCCCGAAGGGCCAGTGCTGCAGCAGGTGCTCGGCGACGCTGGCCGGCAGCACCAGCGTGAAGAGCCCGTCGGCCACGGCCAGGTTCAGGATGAACACGTTGGTCACCGTCTTCATCTTGGGCGCCCTGAGGATCACGCAGATGACGGCCGTGTTGCTGGTCAGCCCCACGGCGCAGATGGTGGAGTACACCACGGGCAGGACCACGTACAGGGCGGGCAGTGGCTCGGGGAAGGTGGCGTTGGGCCTGGTGCCGTTGTCCTGGGAGACGTTGGCGCCCGTCTCGGCGGGGAAGGGGGCACCTCTGCCGTCGGGGGGTCCCGGGTGCCCGGTGGCCTGCATCGTGAGCTGGGGCTGCGGGCGCCTGGTGCCCCGGCAGGCCAGGGGGCCTCGGAGCCGGGCAGGGGCCGCCTCGGCCTGGATTCTGGGGAAGAAACAACCAGAAACTCCGGGATCCGGCCATGAGAATAGCAGCCACCCCGACTTCTCTGGCAAGGCTTGTGGCCACTCTGCCAGGTCAAGGGTACACGGGGTCACTCTGTCCAACGTGGCCTTGGGGCTGGAGGGAGCCTGGTGGGGCACGGGGGGGCCTCCTGCACCCTCCTCCGGGGGGCACTTGGGCAGGTCAGTTCCCCAAAGCCCCTCCCGCTGACCACACCCTCCTGGGAACAGGGGACTCGAATGTGCCCACCCACCGCGGCCCTGGCCGTCCCCAGGGCGCCGTCTAAACTAAACCAAGGTGGTCCCCGGGCAAACGCACCTCCCGACGCATCTGCAGCCCCGGACCCCAAATGCCTCCTTCCCGGTGCCCCAGAGCTCGCGCCCCCCGTGGCCCCCCGTGCCCTGCTCTTCTCTCACTGACCTGTCGGGGCTTCGTGGCCAGAAGTTGGTGGCCTTGGTGTGCTCTTGGCAGTGGCTGGAGCAGGCGGTGGCAGGGGTGTGGGGGCAGGCGTGGCCCTCACCAACACACCCGGCTGGGGTCCCCGTCTGCGCTGCCCGCCCGGGGTTGGGGGAGCTTCCAGGACCTGCCTGGCTGCCGCAGCCGCACTGGCTCCCTGGCTCCCCGGGAGGCTCCCAGCGGGTGAGGGAGGGAGGTGGGTCCCACTCGCTGACGCGGAGCCCCAGGAGGCGCCCCCCCCCCACCCTGCAGTGGCGCCTGCGATTGGCTGTCGCAGGTCTCAGCACTCACTCACCCAGGCGGACTCCCCGGTGGGGGCTGAGGGGCGTGTCCGGGGCTGTGCATGCGTGTGCCTGCGTGTCAGGAAGGCACGCCGTGCCGGGGCCTCGGGCTGTGCCCAGGTCTGCAGGCAGCGGGCACCGCGGGCGTCGGTGCCTCTGTCTGTGGGTGACGTGGCCCTGGGCACCCTCACCTGTGCACACGGGAGCCGTGTCGGGTCTCGTGTCTGACCCCGTGCGGGTGCGTGGTGTGTGCCTGGTGCGTGTGCGTGTGTGGGCCTGGGTCTGCCCGAATGGGGGTTTCTGCGGTGGGCTCGGCACCGTGTCTGAGGTGGTCTGTGTGTGCCCTTAGCTGAGCGTGGGGTCTGGGGGTCTCTTTGTCGTCAGGTGGAAGCAGAACTTGGCCACAGACAATCCCACTTCTCCTCTGTCTTTTGCTGAAAGAGGAGCGCGGACCCCCGCGAGAGGCTGCAGAGAGGCTGCTGGGGCCACCCTGGCGCCCGCCCTGAGCTGCCGCCGGCCGCGGGCGAGTCAGCTTGGGCGGTGAGAGCTGCGCTCTGCTCCGGGCTGGTCCCCACGTCCCTCCCGTCTCCCGCGTCTCTTCCTCGGCCTTTTCAGATCACCCTGAGCGGCATCTTTGGGGTGTGGACAGGGAGGCCAGGGAGGCAGCGTGCTAAGCTCCGTCTGGTGGAGGGTGGGGGGCCCGGGTGCCCCGCGTGTCTGGGGGTGCCGGGACGGGGGCACGAGTCAGTGTACGGCTGCGTGGGGGGCTCTCACAGGCACCTGGGGGGGAGGCAGACCACACGCGTGTGCTGGAGGGCCAAGCCCGGGGACTGTGCCCGGGTGTGTGAGTGCCGGGACCCCAGACGGCCGGAGCACTGGGCGAGCTCGAGCTTCGTTCTCATCGTCACTGCACGGAGGGTGTGGCAGCCGCCCCCGCCCCCCACCTCTCCCGCGGCTCAGGTCTGCACACACGTGTGCACAGGTGTGTGCCCGCACACGCAGCGGCCGTACAGACACAGGTGAAAACACTTGGGTGCATGTTGACCACTTCAGCTGCGGTAGGGGGTGGGCTCTGCCCTGCTCCCTGCCCCCGCCCGCTCCTGGGGACAGGCCACTGGGGCCAGCAGAAGGCCCCGGCTCCAGCCGCCTCTGAGCAGGTAAGCGGGCTGCTTCGCTCTTGAGAAAAGTGACAGTGATTCAGGGCCAGTTTCCCCCGGGATTCGGGATTCGGGATTCGAGGTGGATTCTCAGGGAGGCAGAAAACACAATGTATCTGCAAAACTGGGAGGGACCGTTTCTCACCCTGAGACTCAGGACGCCCACCAGGCCCTTGGGCACCTGCCACCTCTCCCGGCCAGCCAGCACTGGGCCGTCCCGGGGAGGCCCTGGCTCGGGGTTCTGTCTCCCGGACCCTCCCGTGCAGGCCGGGCCCACAGGCAGTGGCTGGGGGAGGGAGGCCCTGGGCTCAGGGCAGGTGAGAGCGTTTCCTGCGGGGGCTTCTCAGCCACCTCCCAAAGACCCCGGCCTTAGGCCCTGAGTCCTTCACCAGCTTCACAGATGTTTGCCCAGGAATGTAGCAGGGAACAGAGAGGGAAAACCGCTCTCCCTGGGCCGACCCTGCAGCGGGGAGGCAGACGGGGGATGGAGAATGAGGCCAGGGTGTCTAGAGGGAGGGGCTGGGGAGAAACAGCAGGGAGGCTGGCAGGGGAGGCCGGGCAACTGGGGGAGGCCAGGGCCTCAGGCCAGAGGTCGGGGGCAGAAGGGGCTGAGCAAGCCGGGGCAGGAGCCATTGCAGGGCCCCGCCCTGGGGAGTTGTGGGGGGCAGGGAGGTCGGAGGTCAGGATGGCAGGACAAACCCTGTAGGCAGCACCGTGACCAAGGCCTTCGGGAGGGGTTGGCAGAGCCGCTGGGGCGCGGCACCCCCTGCTCTAAGGCTGTGCCTGCCCTGCCCGTGTGTCCCCACCCTGCGTGGCGCGTGTGGGCGGCAGGGCCCGGCTCGGGGAACTGTGTGCACGGCTTCCATCGTGACTTGCACACGCTAACAGGAAGGAGGCCCGGCTGGGTCTCGGGGCTGGGGTGGGTTGAGTCAATTACCGAGGCGCTTGCTCCGCTCGCTGCTTCCTCCCCCACAACCCCCCCCCCATCGATCCAGGCAGAGGAGGGCGGCCCCAAGGGGCAATCTTCCCGGCCCTGGCTGTGCTCCTCCTTGCCCCAGCAACCAGGACGCCCTGTGCCGGGGCCTCCAGGCCCTCCCACCTCCACCTGCGGCTCAATCCCAGGGGGCTTTGCTGAGGAGGCGTCACTGAGCCTGTCTCTGGGTGGTCTCGGTGCACACGACCTGGTGCTCAGCGTGGCTGGAGAGTCCCCTGTGGGTAGGAGAGGGCCGAGGGGTCTCGCCGGTCCCCAGGCTGGAGGCAGCTGTGGTCACGTGATCACAGGCAGAGTGGGGGTGATCCCAGTGGGAGGGGTAGTGGGCGCTCAGCGCTCGTGGACATGCATGAGGGTGGGCAGGAGGCCATGTGCCCTGTGGTGCCCCCACCGGTGCCCGCCGGGGACCACGAGCCCAGTCCCTCTCGGGCTGTGTGTTCTTGCAAATGATCCCCGGACAGCAGGGCTGACTCGCGCCTCAGTCCCAGGGCTTTCGACTCCGTCCCTGGCTCCTGCCGAGTCGCTGGGACTGAGACAGGAACGCCGGGCCTCGAGATGGCCCTGCAGGCCGGAGGGCCTTGTCCTTCTGCAGGGCCCGGCTGGCTTCTGGGGCTGTGGGGAGTGGGCGTCAGCCCTGGGTGCTGCAGGGGCCGGGACTGTCGCCCTCGGGCCAGGCTCTCCCTCCGTGGGCAACTGAGGCAGTGTGGCAGGTTGGAGGAGAGGGGGCTGGGCTGAGGCAGGTCCCGTCTTCCGGATCCCCCAGTTTGGGGCTCCCAGGCAGGGGGGACAGAGCCAGGCTGGCAGCTGGGAGGGCCAGAATGAGGGGCTCCCAGTGGTGAGGGAGCCTGTGGCCCGGCCCGTTTCCTTCGCCTTCTACCTGCCTGGCGCCGACCCGGAGCTCAGAGGAGGGAGCTGGCCTGGTCAGTGCGCGTGTCCTGCGCACGGCACACACACATGCACAGACACACGCCTGCACACAGACCCCAGCACACACACATGCACAGACACACGCCTGCACACAGACCCCAGCACACACACATGCACAGACACACGCCTGCACACAGACCCCAGCACACACACATGCACAGACACACGCCTGCACACAGACCCCAGCACACACACATGCACAGACACACGCCTGCACACAGACCCCAGCACACGCACATGCCCAGACACACGCCTGCACACAGACCCCAGCACACACACATGCCCAGACACACGCCTGCACACAGACCCCAGCACACACACATGCCCAGACACACGCCTGCACACAGACCCCAGCACACGCACATGCACAGACACACGCCTGCACACAGACCCCAGCACACGCACATGCACAGACACACGCCTGCACACAGACCCCAGCACACGCACATGCACAGACACACGCCTGCACACAGACCCCAGCACACGCACACATGCCCCCCCCGGCACAGTCACATACGTGCACCCCACATTCGCACGAGCGTGTCCAGATCAATCCTGGGCCGTGCGTTGCCGTGTCCTGCTGACGCTGTAGCGTGTGGATGGCGGGGTAGGGTCTCCCGGCCGCTCGCGGAGAGGCTGGGCGGGGGCAGGTGGCTGGAGAGGGACCGGTGGGGGGGCTTCGGCGAGGAGGAGGAGGAGGAGGAGGAGGAGGAGGAGGAGGAGGAGGAGGAAGAGCAGCAGCTGCTCAGCGCAGGGGTGGGGCCCCGTGGCCACATGTTCACTGTCCCACATGCGTTTCCTGTCCCGTGTTCGTGGCACCTCACCCACATGTGCCGTGTTCACATGCCCCATCCCATTCGCTCCTGCCGGGCTGACACGGTCCACACACATTCACACACGTGACGTGTCGCTGCCGTTCCCCGCCCCGGCTCGGGCCTGCACGCGCTGGCTGCACGTGTTCCTGCATGCGTGTCTCACGGACGTGCTCTGAGCTCTCTCCCTAGGTCCGGAGCCTGAGGGGCGCCTCTTGCCTGGGGGGCCTGTGCCCGGGGCCCCCTGCTGGAGGAGCCTGGAAGAGGCTCTGGGTGGGCGGTGAGGGGGGCCGGCGGCTGGGGGGGCTCCGTCTGCTGCCCTCGTGCTCTCTGTGGCCCCTGCGTCCGGCGAGCAGGTCGTGGTCGGGGGGGGGGGGGCCGAGGGGCGTCGGTGCAGCTTCAGGGACCTGCAGGACCCGGTCCTGGCCGGTCCGAGGCTGCACCTGGGGGCGGGGGCGGCACCCACCCTCTGGGCCTGTTGTGCCATCTCCCTCTGGATCTCCGAACTCTGCACGGTGGGGAATTCGCCCTGATCCAGGACGGGGGCGGAGGCAGCCTCAGCCCTGGGGACCCGCTCGGGCCTCCTGCTGGTGGGGCTGCGCTGGCGTCACTTTCGCTCCGTTGCTGCTGTGCACCAATGGTCTGGGAAGCGACATCGCTGGGCCCCACTGAGCGCCAGGGCCTAGGCTCAGTGCTGGGAGCCCGGACTGGGCCGGACCTGGGGCTGGGGCGGACCTCTGTCCAGGGTCATGGAAGGGCCCCTCTTGCGACCGTCCTGGCAGTGGTCAGGAGAGGGGGCTGAGGCCGACCCCGGGCCCCGGTGAGGACTGCAGCTCTGCCCAGCCTGGAACCGCTGGCCAGGCGGCGGCGGGAGCTACTTCCAGAGTCTGGGGTGGGGGCTTTTGTCTGAGGGGCTGAGCTGGGCAGAGATGTGAGTCGGGGCTCAGGTCTGGGAAGCAAAGGAGACTCTACGGTCAGAAGGGGCTTCCGTTTCCCCATTCGTCCTGGCCCTTGTGGCCACAGGCCCTGCAGGTCACACACATCTGTCCTTCCTGCCCAGCCCTCTGTGGAGTCCTGGACTGGGGCCTGGGTCCCCTCTGTCCCCATCCCCGTGTGCTCGGCAGGTGTGGCAGGACAGACTGCTTGGGCCCCTCCCCCAGGGCCCTGGACGGCTTCCTCCCTCCACCCCCAGGGGTGGCAGGTGGTGGGAGAGGAAGAACTGGAAGAAGCGGGTTTTCAAAGGTCTTGAGGTTGCCACGGCAACCGAATCCCTGCTGGGGCTGGGCAGCTGTATCCAAGTGGGTGCGATGTCCCCATGTTGGAGCTGGTGTGCGTGTTGGGGCTGGTGTGCGTGTTGGGGCTGGGTGTGCGTGTTGGGGCTGGGTGTGCGTGTTGGGGCTGGTGTGCGTGTTGGGGCTGGTGTGCGTGTTGGGGCTGGTGTGCGTGTTGGGGCTGGGTGTGCGTGTTGGAGCTGGTGTGCGTGTTGGGGCTGGTGTGCGTGTTGGGGCTGGGTGTGCGTGTTGGGGCTGGGTGTGCGTGTTGGGGCTGGTGTGCGTGTTGGGGCTGGGTGTGCGTGTTGGGGCTGGTGTGCGTGTTGGGGCTGGTGTGCGTGTTGGGGCTGGGTGTGCGTGTTGGGGCTGGTGTGAGTGTTGGGGCTGGGTGTGCGTGTTGGGGCTGGGTGTGCGTGTTGGGGCTGGTGTGCGTGTTGGGGCTGGGTGTGCGTGTTGGGGCAGGTGTGCGTGTTGGAGCTGGGTGTGCGTGTTGGGGCTGGGTGTGCGTGTTGGGGCCGGTGTGCGTGTTGGGGCCGGTGTGCGTGTTGGGGCTGGGTGTGCGTGTTGGGGCTGGTGTGCGTGTTGGGGCTGGGTGTGCGTGTTGGGGCTGGTGTGCGTGTTGGGGCTGGTGTGCGTGTTGGGGCTGGGTGTGCGTGTTGGGGCTGGTGTGCGTGTTGGGGCTGGTGTGCGTGTTGGGGCTGGGTGTGCGTGTTGGGGCTGGTGTGCGTGTTGGGGCTGGTGTGCGTGTTGGGGCTGGGTGTGCGTGGTGGGGCTGGTGTGCGTGTTGGGGCTGGGTGTGCGTGTTGGGGCTGGGTGTGCGTGTTGGGGCTGGGTGTGCGTGTTGGGGCTGGTGTGCCAGCTGGCACGAGGGCGACTCTGCCAAGGCCAGGCCCCACCGCCACGCGTGGGCAAGTCAGGGCCTTGCTCTCCTGCAGCCACGGCGACCGTGTCAGGATGCTGTGAGCACCTGGTGTCGGTGGTGCCCCCTCGAGAGCCCTGCCCTGGTGACCCCGTGACCTCCCACCTCCCCTCTGTGGGAGGAGGATGACCCAGCGTCGGGACATGTCTGGACTGTCCAGGTTTCCGCACGGGGTGTCCCACCTCCCAGGAAACCTCTTGGTCCTGGACAGCCGTGTCATTGGGGTCACCGGGGGACACGAGAGGGTGTCCCCGGGGGAGGCTGTGGGGGCGTGAGAGCATCCTGATGGGGGAGGGGCCCTGCCCCCAGCATGGCAGGCTGGCTCCTGTGCGCCCGTTTGCCAGTTGCTGAGACCCAAGCACCCCTGTCCATCTCCAGTTCTGGACGCTTCTGTGTGTCAGTTGCTGACAGCTGAAAGCACGTCTGTGTGTGTTTGTCTCCGCAGTGGCCCGGGAGGCAGCAGGGCTGTTGCCCCGTTTTGCGATGGGAACGAGGCTCTGATGAGGGGTCTCCGTGTCACGCGTTTGCCGACCCGAGGGCCACAGGGCACTAAGGTGCCGCCACCCTGGGCTCCCTGGAAACTCAGAGCCGAGGCTCCTCCGGGGGCTCTGGCGCGTGACGCGTGCGGGAGCCACCCCGCCCGGAGACCTGAGACCCGCTGCTCGTCACCGTGGACACCGTGGACACTCGAGACGCTGGAGGCAGAGCTGGGACGCGGCCCCTGTCCCCTGCCTGCCCATCTGGGTGAGCCCGGGCTGCCGCCTGTGACCCGGCCCGACATGGCTCCGCCACACAAGCCGTGCTCACCGCATGCAGCCCGGGCTCTGTTGGGGCACAGTCTGGGCAGACAGCCCCGCGGACCTGCGCTCTGCACCAGGGTCAGGCATGGGGGCCACCGTGGCCTCCACTGTCCCCTCCGGGAGGCAGACCAGGGGTGCAGGTCTGGAGCTGGCTCTGTCCCTCCTGTGTGACCCAGGCCAGGTACCCAAACTCTCTGAGCCTCCGTGTCACCATCTGTCAAACTGGGGTCACAGTTCTCCTGCCTCCGAGTGAGGAGAGGATCAGGCTGAGGTCACGCGGCCCCAGGCTTGCACGCGCTGGGCCGACGTGTGTTGTCCCAGGAGCCCCAACTGCCCACACTGCTCGGGACTTGGCCTGGTGTTTCAGCCTTGGGCCTGGGCAGCTCACGTGGGCACCTGAAGGGAACACTGACCTCAAGTCAGCGGAGTGGGACAGGAGGCTGGCAAGGGGCAGGCTGCAGCAGGGAGGACTTCCTGGAGGTGGTGTGTGTGTGTGTGTGTGTGTGTGTGTATGTGATTCTCAGCTTGTGCAGGGAACCCGCAGATCAGGAGACCAGGCCCTGGCCTCAGGCCTGCGGCTGGTGCAGGGAAGCACTTTGCAGACTGGCTCTCCCAGGAGGCCTCCCGGACCAGCCCTGCCCAACCCCAGAGGGAGAGGGCCGGGTCCCCTCGTTCCTGGCAGAGCCGGGTCCTGTGTGACACGGCCCGATGCTGACCCCCAGTGGCCAGTTCTGAGCATGCTGCAGGGACAGTGGGGTGGGAGCCTGGGGCCCGGCACCTTCCTAGAGCCTGGCCTGGGCGCACCCAAGGGAGGCCCCCGCGCTGAGCCCCAGGCCCGGCCGTGCGTCCAGCACCGTCTGCGTGCGGGCACGGCGGGCAGATGCTGAGGGTGCAGAGCTCTGTGGTTTGGACGTTTGTCCCTCCACAGCTCACGCGGAAACGTCACCCCAGGGTGGACGTGGGGACAGGCGGGGCCCTTAGGGAGAGCCTGGGTCCCCAGGGCTCTGCCCAGGAGTGGGTCCACCCATTCACGGCTCATGGGTTTCGGGGCTGGGGGCTTCCACGCAGAGGAGGGACCCGGGCCAGCACGTTCACACGTCGGCCTCCCACCTGCTCCGCCCTTTGCCGCCTCGGATGCCACAGGGTCCCCGTGGCAGGAGGCTGTCACCACATGCGGCCCCTCAGCCTTGGACTTCCCAGCCTCCAGACTGTAGGACATAAATTCCATTTCTCATAAATTACCCAGTTTCAGGTATTCTGTCATGAGCAACAGAACACAGACTAAGACGAGGGACAAGTCCGACCCTGCCCCCAAGGGGCCCATTCTGCTGCCGGGAGACCCAACCACACAGCCGTGACCTTGGTCACACTGGAGACTCATTTGGTGGCGGCCTCAGCCTTGGGGGGTTGGGCAGGCTCCTGGAGCGGCATCTTTGGGGCGAGTGGGGCGTGCCCGGGCGGGGCGGGGGGGAGCGAGGCTGGCGGGAGCCCCGCGTGTCGGGTGGCTGAGTCGGGGACGGGGAGGCCAGCGGGCAGGTGGGCTGGGCCTCTGTCTGCCGGCAGCGGGGCCACAGAGGGTGTAAGGTGGAGGAGTGACAGGGCCACGTTTATGCTTCGGAGCAATCGTTCTGGCCACCGGGTGGAGGGTGGCTGGAAGGACTGAGGCCGGAAGCAGGTGACCAGCAAGGGCGGCAGCCACGGAGACCCCAGCCTGCCCTGAGAGGAGGGCCTGGCGGGCAGGGCCCGGGCCGTGGGGGCAGCATGCCCCGGAGGGCGTTCCGGATGCCGGCGTCTGTGGGGACAGAGACGGTCAGGCTGAGGTTGGGGTCCGAGGGCTGGGATCACACGTCTGCCAGTGTTAGCTGGGTGGTCTCAGGCAAGCTACTTCCGCCCTCTGACCTTCCGCTTTACGCCTGCGGTGGGGAGAGCCGCGCCTGCCGTGGCCAGGGGACGAGCTGCGGCTGGGCGGAGCCTTGGAATCCGGAAACGCCATCCGCTCACCCCCCACCCCGCCATCTCAGGCTGCCTCGCACCGTGGCCTCTCTGGGCCTTGGTTCATTCCTGATGCCATCTCCCCACCCCGCAGGCCCCGACGATGTCACTCTAGTTCTGGGCAGTGGGGCCCAGAGAGCGTCAGACGGGTCACACCTGCCCAGGTGTGCTCACCTGTCGTGCGTCTTAGTGGGAGCTGAGATTAGCACTTGGGGATGTTTGCTGCAGACTGAAGCCAAAGGAGCAGCAGCTTCTTGGGAAGATGATTCTGTCCTTTTGGATGTCAGAGCTCCAGCGCTGTGGGCGCCAGACAGACACCCTCCTCGCACACGTCGCCAGGTGGAGACCGGAGACCCCCGAGTGCCTGGGTGGGTGGGCTTGGGGGGCAGAACCCAGGCTGAGGAACAGGAGCCCAGGAAAGAACTGGAGAAGGAACAGCCAGAGGGGTAGGAGGGGACCCAGAGGCCCCGAGGACTGTGGCCCTGTGGAGAGAGGGGCCCCGGCTCCGGGAGGGACGAGGGACGCAGAGCAGCCCAGACGTGCGGTGGGGTGCGGGCGGAGTGACATGTGGCTCGGGGACTCCGGGGAGGGCTCTGCCTCCAGCTGCCAGAAACAGGGAGGTAAAGCGCAGATTTGGTGACAGCCGTCCTGCGAGCTGGTTCCCGGGGGACAGCGTCACTGACGTCACAGCTGGCCTGAATTGAGTGAGTTTTATAGCCAGAAGGCAGTACGATGACCACAGAATTCAAGGCAGCAATTTGTAAAAGAACCGAGTCACTTCTCCATAACAAATCAAACTCAGGGTGAGTGTGTGCACAATTTCAACAGCAGGCGAATGTTCTCGTGGTGAAAGTTAAGGCTGTGTCAGAACCTGGCAAGCTAATCTTACGCAGCGTGTTTTTGCCTGTGGACTGTTTACACCCACGGTTCCCATCGCGGATGGTGCTAGAATCACCTGGGCGCCCACCGCCCTCCCCGGCTTCGCGGTTCCTGGTCTGGGCTGGGGCCTGGCATTGGTATTCGAAGCCCTCCCAGGTGTTTTTAACCCGCGGCAGAGATGGGCTCGTGTTGTGTTTCAGACTCGCCCGGAGCCCTGAGGTTTGGACGCCGCGCGGCTCCCCTCCCAGGACCCTCGGCCCTCGGGGGCAGCAAGTCCTCGGGGAAGACCTGGGACCTCCTCCTCCGACAAAGGTACCAAAGTTCTTACCCCGTTTCAGGCCATTCTCTGATGCCTGGCTCATTCTAGCCTCCCTGACGCGGACTTTTGCGGTTTTGTATCGGATCACGTTGCTAACCCAAGGCAATTGTAATTGCTCCATTTGTTCCACTGCTCCCAAATCTCCACGTATTTTCTAGTGAATGATCATCCGTCTGTGAGGCCGTGTTAAGCCTGACGCCACAGGCGTGCCGTGGAGACCGCGTGCCGTGGAGACCGCGTGCTCCAGGCCAGGCTGCAGGGCTCGAGTCTGGCTCGCCGCAGCCCTGGGAAGCCCGGTCCCCCTCGCGCCCCGTCTGTGAGGGGCGGTGACAGTGCCTGCCCACGGCGGGCGAGAGACCCTGAGCACGTCCCGTCCCCGAGTGCCGCGTCGGTGGCTGGAGAGGGCAGGGGCAGAGGGGCGGCCTGGGGTCAGCCGCACCCTCCCCTCCTCCGGATCGAGAACCTTCCGGACCTCCGGCCACTTCCCGCGGCCCCCACTGCCCGGCCGTGCGGAGGGGCTGTGACGGCCCCCCTGCCACTGGGTCCAAAGGCTCGAGCGGTGCGTGGTGGGCTTCAAGGGTCCTGTCAACACGGCCACAGAGTGGGGTTGAGCTGCCCTCAAGGACCCCACACAGTTTCAGGGACTGTCCCCTCCTACCCCACAGGGACACGTTCTGGGGTGAGATCATCAGCAGTCTCGTTATGCGGCAGAAGCAGGAAGGGGTGGAGCTGGAGAAGGGCCTGGGTTTGCGGTTGACCTCCGTGCCTCAGTTTCCCCTTCTGGCCCTAGCATGGACGTGCTCCTCGTTGTGGTCAAGTTCCTGGGAAACAGGTTCTGAGATGGGATCTTGAGTGCGGGAAGGTCACGGAGTCTCCGGGACCGAGTGGTGACACGGTGTCCCGGAGCCGCTGCAGGGCCGTGTTGAGCCGTGATTGACGTGTTCACGGCGGCAACTGATGCTGTGTGTGCGCCTGTGTGTGCGTTTGTGAGACGCGTGTGTGAGCGTTCACGTGGACGCGTGTTTCCTCTTCTCCTGTGCAGCTGCCCCACCCTCCCCCGCGCGGTTCGTCCTCTCGGTTCTGGACGTTCCGATAAGCGTCAGGGCGTCTCGCGGATTCGCCCGCGTTGTCCCCGCGGCCGGAGGTCGTGTCCCCCTCCGCGACCTCCGCCACCTGGTCGTGTGCCATTCGCTTGTTTCTTTCGGGGACGAGCCTGGTCGCAGCTTTTCCCCATTTTAATGGTTGGGTTGGTCGTTCTGTAAGGAAAAAACCCAAACTGTTCCTCCTCTGCTCTCAGCACAGCAATCAACGCAGAAAACCTCCGTGCCCAAACGTGTGAGTCCCCGCCCCCCCCCACACAATCAACCAGTTGTGCCGCGGACACCCCTGGGCTCCCCCAATTCAATCCCGACACCTGCCTGGAGGTGGCGTCAGACTGCACAGGTGGAAGCCCCAGGTGCTGCCGACTGAGCGGCTAGGTATCGGGGTTCCCAGGACCCCCTTGGGCTGGATTAATTTGCCAGAGCCCCTCACAGAACTCAGGGAGTCACCTACGTTTACTAGTTTAGCATGAAGGGTATCACAGAGGATGCAGGTAACGGCCACACGGAAGAGCTGTGTGGGGGGTGGGGGGGAGCTCCCCTGCACCCCCTCCTGCACCGCCCTCCAGGGACACCCCGTGTTCAGCTGCCGCGTGACTGACCACATCACTGGCCGCTGGTGACCGACTTCACCTTCTCCCCTCCCCGGACGGTGGGGGCTGGGGCGGAAAGTCCCACCTCTGACCCTGCCTTGGTCTTTCCTGAGACAGCTCTACCCGAAGCTGCCTGGGAGGAGCCACCAGCAACTGCTTCGCAAACAAGGAGACACTGATTACTTTGGTTACGCCGAGGATTTTAGGACAGGACAAAGAGCAAACATGTATTCCACAGTATCGTGATTGTTAGGGCCACGATGCCGGGCCTGCAGTTTGGATGTATAGGTCTTGGATATCGTTTGTCAGTTTTATTTCTAGGTATTTCATAATTTTTGATGCTACTGTAAATAGCATTATTTTTAAAGATTTTTTTTTTTTTCTTTGAGACAGAGTCTCGTTCTGTTGCCCTGGCTAGAGTGCCGTGGCGTCAGCCTCGCTCACAGCAACCTCAGACTCCTGGGCTCAAGGGATCCTCCTGCCTCAGCCTCCCGAGTAGCTGGGACTACAGGCATGCACCACCATGCCCGGCTCATTTTTTCTATTTTTTGTAGAGACAGGGTCTCGCTCCTGCTCAGGCTGGTGTCGAACTCCTGAGCTCAGGTGATCCTCCGGCCTCGGCCTCCCAGAGTGCTGGGATTACAGGTGTGAGCCACTGTGCCCGGCGTTTGAAGAATTTTTTGATTGCATTTTACTAGGATGTAGCAATCTCATAGATTTGGTATATTGATTTTGTATCCTGCCACTTTGCTAAACTCACTTGTTAGTTCTAGGCGCTTTTTTGTGGATTTCCTCTGACTTTCTGTACGGTGATTCTGTATGTGACTAAGGGCAGTTTTGCTTTTTTCTTTCCAACCTGGGTGCCTTTTATGTCTTTTTCTCGCTCATCCTCCGGAGCAGCGCTGAGTAGCTGTGGGGAAAGCGAACTTCCTTGCCGCAGCCGGGCCGGGGCAGTGACCTGGGGGTGGGCTGTTTCGGGCTGGTGAGCTCCTGTTCCCAGTTGCCGAGTCCTTGTCAGGATTGGCTGCTGGATGTTGTCGGGCGCTTTTCCTGCGTCGATTGTGGAAATCTTGTGTTTTCCTGTTTTAGTTTGTTAATGTACTGAATTGCATTGATTTTCTAAACGTTAATCTTGCATGCTGGAGTAAACCTCACTTGGTCGTGATACAGTACCCTTTCTGTATATTGTTGGATTTTCATTCACTGAAACTCCTCATTCCAGAAATATTAAAGGATCCATTTCTGCAGGCAAAACCACGACCCTCACGTCAGGGATTTTATTTAGCTTGTGTTAGTTTTCACCCCTGGGGCCGAGAGCAGGTGTCACCAGGGCGCTCAGAGCTGGGGGCCAGTGGGGCTCACGGAGGGGGAGGGTGTGTGTGAGGGGTGGACGGTGGGATTGGAGCACGTTTGTCCTGGACTGTGGACACCGTGTCGCCCAGCCCACGACGACAGTGGCTCTGTGGATGTGAGAGCATGTGCCCACACAGTCACGCGTGTGCCCACGTGTTCGTGCAGAGCACTGTGGTCCAGGCTCTGAGCAGCAGGCCTGGGGGGAGGGTGACAGGGGCCGTCTGGGCGCCCCGAGGCGCTGGCTGGGCGGGAGGGAGGGTGAGGCCGGCGCAGGGTGGTCCACGAGCTCAGGCGCCAGCGGGGGGCCGGGAGGGGTTGGGCGGCTCACAAGGGTGTGGCTGAAACTCAGCCCCAGCCCAGGTGGGCGGGCTTGGTGGGGGTCCCATCTCCCCCTGTCCCAGCCCTGTCCTGGCCCCTGTCCAGTCCTGCAGGACCCCCCCAACCCCATCCTGGGCCCTCGGTGGCTGGGGGGTTGGGCGGCATTTGCTCCCGGGTCCTGGGACTTTGGCCTGGGTCTTGGCCCACTTTGGAGGGGCCCTTGGTCACTTGCTCCCGCTGCCTCTGGGGAGCAGGTGAACCTCGACTCCATCCTTCCGCCCAGGCAGCTCCGGAAGGCGCTGGCACTTGGCTGTTTGTTTATTTATAAATCGAAGCACAACGAACACGCTGAGCACGAGGGTGTGGCCCCGCGGACTCCCACAGTGAGCTCTGGGCCACACACAACACGGCCCCGGAAGCCCCTGTGAGGTTTTGACAGGGTCTTGGGGTCTTCGGTGCTCCCTGAAGTTTCCGGAACCCCACCTGGGCCTCCGGGCTGTGTCCCCGCCCCGGTCCAGCAGGGGGCGGCAGCGTCCGCGCTCACACCTGGGCCTCCCTGCGGGGCTGGCGAGGCCCAGGGGCCCCCTGGAACGGGAGGTGACAGCCTGTCGCGCCCAACACGTCAGGGTCCCTCTGGAGCCCCCCAGGCCCTGGGGTCGGCCGCAGGAGTGGGAATTTAAAAATGTATTTTTAAGTATTTTAATATTTAAATTTTTTTTCCTTTTTGGGGGGAAATAGGTCATACCTGTAGATAGTTTGAGAAGCAAAAGGCTTAAAAAGTAAATAGTAGTTTTTTAAAAAGCAAAAGGCACAAAGAGAGACACAGGAAAGGAAGCCTCGCTCCTTTGCTCCGCGGCTGTCTCTCGGGGTCCCCCACGGAGACCGGGCGTCACGGACATGCGTGTTCCCACAACCGACTCTGGCCTTGCCCGTCCCGTGGCACCGTGGCCTTGGGGACGCCACGTTACCAGGGCGTCTCGGCCGTGGCATGGCTGCCGCCCAGCTGACTTCATCCTCGCTGACGGGCACTTTGGCTGTTTCGACCTTTTTGGTGGCCGTGTCCGTGGACTCGTGCCGTTTCCCCGGGGTGAGTCCGTGTTGGGGCGGAGGGTCCCTGGTCAGTCGCGTCCACGGAGCTGGGCCCGGCGTCCAGTCCGCAGCGGCGGGCAGACACGCCTGGCTCCCCTCGCCCTCCTCGCGTGTCTGAGCTGCGGAACCTTTGGCTCGGTACGAATCTAAGAGTTGGAAAGAGAGAGTCTCTGCAGTTTGAATCTGTGTTTCTCCTACTGTGAGTCAGGTTGAACTCTTCATTTGTTTCAACCTCATTCCTTCCCTGTTCTGTATTTATATTCTTGACCCACTTTTTTATTGGGTTAGTGGACTTTGTCTTATTAATTTGTACAGGCTGTTTACATATTAAGGGCTTTAATCCCTCAATACTTGCAAATATTTTTCTTGTTTTGTTATTTGACTTTTGTTTGTTTTTCTTGGCTTGTTATTTGTTATGTTTTTTTCTAGTACTTTCATAGTTATTTTGAAAACTTTTAAATCTTTGACACATTTAGGATTTATTTTGCTATAAATCCTACCAATTTTATTTGGTATAAGGTCCGTGTCAGCTGGGGTCCAGGTAAGAGACAGATGTCACCCTCAAACTGGGCATTTGAGGAGAGCTGGATAAAGGGATCAGGGTGCGACCAGGGTGTAGAGCAACCACTCGGGACAGTGCTGCTGGGTCCACCGTCAGGCCCCAGAGGACGGGAGGGCTGCGGGGGCTGTCGGGCAGGAGCTGGGACCTGTTGGTGAGGACCCCGCAGGCAGGGCTGGGGGATAAATACGCCCCCCCCCTGTTGCCTGTCGGCTAATCCCAGCCAGCAGCCGGGAGGCAGGTGGCCCACGGGCAGCCTGCAGGTCCCCCTGGGGCTCCGGGCAGGGTGAGGAAGTGGGAAGTGGGGTGGGCCGGGTGCCGGGACGTGCCCTGCCGGACGGGAGCCGGCGACGGAGCCAGCACACTGGCTTGGGGAACGGGCAGTCCTAGGAGCTCCCCAGGGGCACGGGGTGGGCTTTACGTGGGAGGGCTCAGGCTCGGGAGGGGCTGGTGGGGGGCGAGCTGACCTCAACTGGTCTGGACACGATTCTCATCTGCCTTTGCGCTCAGGGCCGTCCTGGAGAGTGTGTGGACCTCGTGAGTGTTTGCAGTGTTTTGGGGTGGGGTTGGGGGCTGGTGCTGCTGGGGCGGGGTCTGCGGGGGGTGGTGAAGGGAGCTGTTGGGGTGCCTGGACTCCACACTGCACCTCCATTCTTTCAGCAGGAACTGGGGAGACCCTGTGCCAGCCAGGCCCCGGGCCGAGGCTCGTGGTTGTGTCCAGTGAGCACCCGCCGTGTGCAGGCCCCTGTGTTGGCCTCCGTGAGCTCACTGAATGCTCACGACGGCCCCACCCTCGGTTAAGACTCTGGGGTTTAGAGGTCATGTGACCTTCTCTCATCACAGAGCTGGGACTCGGACGGGGACCGCTGACGCCGGGGCGCAGGCTCTGTCCTGCCAGACTGGGCTGCTGCGTCCAGCAAGTCTCGTGGAGGTGAAGGCCGGGCTGCCTCTTCTGGGGAGTCCGTCCTGCCCTGGGGGGGCTCGTCGACTTGCAGGGACAGTGGGGGTCAGTGCTGAGCTGGGGCACCGCCAGCCACCGGTCGTTCATGCCTCCGTGGCGCCCGTGTGTGGAGACCTTGCCCACAGTTACGACGCTCCTTCACATGAAATTCAACATCAAACCATAAATCAGTGTAAGAAAGTCTAAAACTGCCGGTCTCCCCCAGGTTGACTACTTGGACATTTTTGGGAAAAAATGCCAAATTTCTTAGCACAGCTGATTTGGTGCCCTGATTTGATGGTTCCCTGAACACTTGCTCTGACTGTTGGAAACTCAGCGTGCAGGGAAGGCCTGGGGGGAGAGGAGGTGGGGTCTGGGGCCGGCGCAGGCGGGCTGGGGGAGGGGCTTGGCCGCTGTCCTGCGAGCTCTGACGCTGGGGGCCGCTGGGGGCCGCTGGGGGCCGCTGGGGGCCGAGGGCCCAGGGCTACTGAGGACGCCCACCGGCGGGCTCGGCAGTGCGGTGTCAGAGGGAGGGACCCCCAGCCCCGTGGCCGGGTTGGGGGCCCAGGAATCTACTGGATGTTCCTGTTGGAGCACCTGGTGGCTGCAGGGGTGGCGGGGGGGGGGGGTGTCCGTGGCAGCAGGGCAGAGGGGTGGTGGGCAGAGCTGGGCGGGGGCTGATAGGGCAAGTGGCGTCCGCCTTGCGGGCAGGCTGGGGCCGGGAGCCCTGGGGCGGGGGTCCTAGGACAGAGCAGGGTGAGGTTGGGTTGGGTTAGGTGGGGGCCGGGCAGGTGCACCTGGGGGCCGTGAGCGGGAAGCCGTCGGGTGGGGGCTGCTTGTCCAGCCCCGAGGTCCACGTCCTGGTTTGCCCGGATGGGGGGCTTCCAGGAACTCCCAGTTTCAAGATGGGCACAGTCCGGGAAGACCGGGGTGAGCTGGCCGCCCTGCGTGCGTATGTTCCTGGTGTTGCCCAAGTCCCAGGGGCCAGGGACAGGGGCCAGGTCAAAGTGCAGACAGCTTCCCTTGCCCCACACCAAGGGGCCACGGACTGAGGGCAGCCCACCAGGGCGTGCTGGGGCCCTTTCTCCCCCCGAGACCCCCTTGTCACGGTCCCTGGGCCTTGCTGTGTTGTCCTTGGTGCTGGTGGCAGGAGGGAGGGTCCCAGCGCTCTGCTCACCTGCAGTGAGGCCCGGTTCTCCTCGTCTGTGCGAGGCCCACGTCTCTGCCTTGTCATGGTGAGTTTGTTTTTCAAGCCGTTGTTGAAATCCTGGAAGCAGAGAAAATGCATTTGCTCCATCACCTTTCCTGATGTGACAAGTCCTGTAAAATCTATTAAAGCCTTTAATGAAATCCCTGCTCAGAGCTGCTCTGTGAATGAATGTGGAATTGGAATTTAAATTAAAATGTTGTTTTTGTAGTCTAGAGGGGAGAAATTAAAGGGACAGTCCACTGTTCTGCCGCTGTTCTCGGGCCGGTGGGCGCCTTGCCCGGAGGCCACCTCTGACCCTGGGCTGGGCGAGGTGCTGGCGGGACGCAGAGGTGGTGGCTGTCCCCGCCTCAGGCCCCGCAGAGGCCGCCGTGGGGGGGCAGGTGCACCTGTGGCCAGGTGGCCACTTGAGACTGGAGGTCGTGTTTACTCAGAAGCAGACGGTGGAGCTCACAGGCTGGCAGGCTGGGGGGCAGGGAACAGCGAGAGCGATGACGCGGCCGTGGGAGTGTGGGTGAGTCCCGCGAGGTGGAGCACGTAGGGGCACGTCACCCGTCACCGCACGGAGGGCGCTGAGGGGGTGGCCTCCCCCCCCCCCCCCGCCCTGCCCTTGGGACTCCAGACACCCAGGATCTGTCGTCAGAAACAAACCTCGGCCTCTCTCGGTCTCTTCCTCCCCCGCCCTCGGTGTCTCCGGTGCTGCGCAGCCGCTGTGGGTGACGGCCAAGGCTGGTGGGTGACGTCCATAGACAGCAGGTGACGGCCACAGCCGGCGGGTGACGTCCATAGACAGCAGGTGACGGCCACAGCCTCGGTGGGTGACGTCCACAGCCGGTGGGTGACATCCATAGACAGCAGGTGACGGCCACAGCCGGCGGGTGCAAATGCACTGGGGACCCTAAAAGGTGCTTGTCTCCGCTGGCGTCCCCGCTGCCCTCCTCCTCCTAGGACGAAAGGGAATTCTAAAAACACTCAAAACATTTGCAGAGTGTGCAGCAGCCAAGCGCTGGGGGCGGCCGCGGGGAGGGTCCCGGCTCCCAGGAAGAGGCCGGGAGCCCCCAGGAGGATGGCGAAGGCTCCCCAGGAAGGGCCATGTGGGCTCTGCGAGTGGGTCCAGGGCTACGGAGCAGTCACGACCCAAGGGGAGGGACCCACAGCCGGATGTGGACATTGTGACGTGTGACCAGCAAGGACTAGCCTCCAAACTACGGGGGAGACGGCTCCGTATCAACAGAAAACCACAATCACGTAGGAAAAGATGGACAAGCACAGGCTGAGCAGAGATGAGTTTTCCAGAAGACAGTGGAGGTGGAGAGATGGCTTGGGGGACTCCTGCATCCGCCTCCCCTTCTCCCCGGAAAAGAGGGGGCCCTGCAGGTGCCGGGCCGCAGCTGAGAAGCTGGAGACCCTGATGCTTGTGGCCCCTGGGGGTGGGTCTCCTCGAGTGCCTTAGGGCTCGGGGCTTCACTGCTCGGTGTGGAGAATGTTCTAGGCCCCAGAGTCCCCCAGAAGCAAGAGCTTGTGAGAAGCTTCTCCCACCTTCTGTGACCCTCTGCCCTGGAAGGTCTGGGTCCTCGGCCACCAAATTGGGAAGTTGAGCGTGTGGCAGCCCCTGTCCACGTGGCTGTCTCCATGGCCCCGAGTTGTGTGAAAAGACCTGACCCTCACTGGTCACCTGGGGAACGCTGCAGTCTGGCGACACTGGAAACCGAGGCGCTCGAAGCACAGGGGGCCTGTGATGTCGTGGGCCTCGGGTGTGGAGCGCGGGGCACCAGCACGAGCCCGGAGAGCCGCCTCGGTGGCACCGGCGCAGGGCACAGGGTCGCTGAGAATGCACCTGGAACAGCAAAACGTGAGCCTCAGTGTCCTGGAGGACAGAGGTGTGGCTTGCTCCCGTGGTGTGACGCCACCCGCGGTCAGGTCACCCTGGATAAACCTCAGAAATAACGTCCAGTGACAAAAGCAGGTTTCGAGGGTTTTGTTCTGTGCGAGGCCATTGACGTAAACCTGCCATCCCAAGCCCTGGTCCGTGGCCTGTTAGGGACCCGGCCACAGAGCTCCGTGGCGCCGCCTGCCCTCCCGGCCCCTGTCCCCTGTCCCCTGTCCCCTGTCCCCTGTCTGCGGAAAGTCGTCTTCCGTGAAACTCGGGAAGGGGGCGCACGGCCGGAGGGGCTGGTGGGCCAGAGAAGCTGCGTCTGTCTCTACAGCCGCTGCCCGTGGCTCACACCAGAGCCTGAGCTCCACCCCACCCCCATCGTGGGAACCGTCTTCCGTGAAACCAGTGCCAGGAAGTCGGGCGCCGCCGATGCACCGAAGAAACGTCACGCGTCGTCCTTGACGTGTGTGTAGACGCTGAAGCTGCGAAACATGCCGGGAGCGGACGCAAACCAATCCCAGAGGGAACCCCCCGGGGAGGCCGGTGTGCGCCGAGCGCTCATCCTTGTGTGTGTGAATATTTTCAAGCTTAAAAATCAAACCGCAACATGTTATGGGGGGCGGCGAGGAGGCAGCCGAAGGAAACCCACCCCCGGGTGGGGCAGAGGGTGAGCCGGGTGGGCGCTAGGCAGGGGGCACGTGGGGCTTCCAGGCAGAGTCCAGCAGGAGGGGGGGAGCTGGGCGAAGGCTTGGGAGGGCCGGGGGGCCGGGGCATGGGTGGGGGCCAGGCTCTGGGGCTCTTCCAGGACCCTGAAGCCCAGCAGGTGTGTGCACGCGTGTCTCAGCATGGTGGTGCGCGAGGGTCTGGGCAGGGAGGCCGTGGCCGCCTCGGGAGGGTCCGTTCCTTTCTGTTCCGGCTTCAGGGGGCGGCGCTGGGTCACGCCAGGGCTGCAGGTCTGCAGAAAGTGGGAGGCAAGAGCACTGTCGGCCGGGCATCACGGAGGGCGGTTCACACGTAAACAGAGCTGAAGCCTGGCTCGGTCGTGGAGAGCTGTTTCCTGGGGCCCAACAAGTTTATAATAAACACAGTTAGACTTTTATCTATGGCACAGCTGCTAATTGCACCATAAACATTTTTCATCAAGCAATTGCTGTTTACTCATTTGCCAATCAGCACGTCAGCCAGCTACCTCGCCTGGCTCCTGCCTTCCCACTTCCCAAATCCCGCTGTTTCCGGCGGCTCCCCCGCAGCTGTCCTCCAGGCTGGCTGCCTGGCCCGGCCCCTGGCAGGCTGGTCCCTCCACTGGCTGCCCAGGTCTGTCCTCCTGCCCCTGTGGCTGGTCCCTCCACGGGCTGCCCTGCCTGTCCCGCTGCCCCCGTGGCTGGTCCCTCCACGGGCTGCCCTGCCTGTCCCGCTGCCCCCGTGGCTGGCCTGGCGCTGCCCAGGCCTGTCCTGCTGCCCCCGTGGCTGGTCCCTCCACGGGCTGCCCAGGCCTGTCCTGCTGCCCCCGTGGCTGATCCCTCCACGGGCTGCCCAGGCCTGTCCTGCTGCCCCCGTGGCTGGTCCCTCCACGGGCTTCCCAGCCTGTCCTGCTGCCCCCGTGGCTGGCCTGGCGCTGCCCAGGCCTGTCCTGCTGCCCCCGTGGCTGGCCTGGCGCTGCCCAGGCCTGTCCTGCTGCCCCCATGGCTGGCCTGGTGCTGCTCTGCTGGGCCCTCCTGCCCACTCTCCTCTGGCTCCCAAACCTCACAGCCTCTGGGCAGGCTCACCTCCTGCTCTCTGCCTCCAGCCCACCCACCGGCCTCTCTACATGACCAGGAGTCACACACAGCTCACGCCTGTGTTGCTGAGGGCCACCCTGTTCCCAACACACAGCTCCTGCCACTTGCTTCTTGGTGTCCAGCATGGCTCCCACGCACACCATCTCCCCGAGTGTCGAGGCGGGACTTGCCCTCGTTCGTGCCTTGGTTCATGCAGCTGTGGCCACCTCCTGGGGGCCACGGTGTGACCTCCTTCCCCCATGTCCCCTCTGCAGGGCCAGCCCCAGGGTGAGCCTGAGCCGCGAGGTCCCCGGGTGGACGGAAGTCCCAGCCCTGCCAGTTACCGTGACACTCGCCCCATGAGAGAACAGGCACCAGGGGGGGTGGGGACCAGAGTCTTAGGCTACATGTTCCCTTTGCTCAGCAACACACACTTTGGGGACATCAGCATTAGCAAGCATGTATGTTAGTGTGAGCACACACATGTGGCATGTGCATGTTTAGGTGAGTACACATGTGCATGTGAATGGTGTATGCACGTACACACATGTACACAGATATGCAAACATGCACGTGCACGTGAATGGCATGCATATATTCATGCACGTGCATTCATACTTGTGTGCATTGCACGCACAATGTGCCTGTGTGTGTAAATGTGCATACATGTGTGAATGTGTGAATGGTTCTTGCATGTTCACGTGTAGGTTTTTGTGCATGTGTGAATGTGCATATAAATGGTGTACATATACGCGTGTGAGTGGAGTGTATGTATATTCGTGTGTGTGTCTGCTCATGTGCATATATGTACATGCATGTGCTTGTGAGTGTATAGGGTACTAGTGGTGTGCATGTATGTATGCCTGTATGTGCATGTATTTATGTACAGGTGTATGTGCCCACAAATGTGTGCAGTGTGTGCATGTGTGTATGTGTTTGGTGCATGTGCACATGCATGTGTGCACATAGGTGTGTTCATGTGTTACATGTGCATTGTGTACTTGTGAGTGTGTGTGGTGGGTTTGCACAGAGGCCTCAGACTGAGCCTGGTGGGGGCTCCTGCCAGCTCTGGAGCGGGGAGGCTGGGGACACGTCATTGGAACCTGGTGGCAGGGCTGAATGAGAGGGTGGCGTGTGCTCCGTGATCTCCTGCTCTGCCACCTCCGCCGGGCCCAGTCACACACCCGGACGTCTGGCTTGGGGGGATATGGGGTTGCAGTTGGCTGCACGTGCTTGTACATGTGTGTGTGTACATGTGGTGCACGTGTTGCAGGCACTGTGTCTGGCTGTGGGCACAGGCATCTACTCTGGGTGTATTTGGGGGCCCAGTGGGGACGCTGAAGGTGCAGTGACACAGCAGGTGCCCAGGAGTCTGAGTTTGCACTTGACTCTTTGTCTGGGTCAGCCCAGATTTCTCTACGTGGAAGTGAGAAGGTGGGAAAGAGGAATATCTGGGGGCCTGTCTCTGTCCCTTAGGTCCCCAGAAGCCCAAGGATAGTAAGAAGGCCCGGGCTTTGATTTCTGATCTCTTTGGGAGTGACTGAGGAACGCTCCGGGTCCTTTCCGGGCTCCCTCAGTGCAGAGAAGTTGGCTGAGCACTTCTGTGGGCAGAGCCTCTCGTGAGGATCCCGTGCCAGGAATCGGCTGTGCTGGCGCCGGCCGGGCAGGTCTCCTGGCTGGCGGTGGGACAGACCTGTCACGGTCACGCTGAGCTGTGGTGCACAGGCCCAGGTGCACAGAGGCTGTGGGATCCGGCACGACCCCTGCGACCCCCGTCAGCACTGGCCCTGGCACAGTGGGGGCTGAGGTTCGTGGAGTGCCACGGTGACCCAGCAGCCTCCCGGGTTCCACAGGTGTGACAGACTGAACACCTGGTCTCGTCCCACATCGCCCCACCCGTGTCCCCTTCTGGGGTTGGGCGCTCCCTGCTTTGAGGTTGGCCCCTCCCCACGGAGCCCGGCTGGCTCAGGAGACACACAGCCACCCTGGCTGGGGCGCTGGCAGCTGAGGGACGTCCCCTGCCCTCGGTGTCTGCTGGGGCTGGGGGATGGGCTGTGGCTTCTTGGACAGGAACCCGCCCAACCCCCAAGACTCTGTTTTCCATCAGTCCCATTAGTACAACTTTAAAGCAATTAGGGAGAATTAGTGGCCAGACTGCTGCAGGCAGACACTGCTGTGCCCATTCCCCTCCCTCCCCCCTGCTCCCCCGGCCTGATGGCTGCTGCGGGGAGGAGACAGAAGCCGGCGTGGGCCAGAGCGAGGCCGCGGACGCCTGTTGCACATTCGGAGCACTGACCAGGGGGGCCCTGGCCGCTCCTGTGCCCGCCAGAGCCCCCAGCTCCGGGCAGGGCCGGCACCCCTTGGGGGAGCAGGGAGCGGCTCAGGAGGAGGCCTGCGCGGCAGGGAGGGTGGCGGGGAGACCCCGGCTCTCCGGGGTGAAGGAGGAGAACCCCCCTGGTGCTGCCCACCCCGGCCCTCCCCAAGTGCTCGGTGGGAGGGCGCCGGGCATGTGTTTGCGTCGAGGGTACCTCGGAGGTTGGGGCCCACTCTGCGGACGCAGCCCTTTGTGAGGGGGTGTCCCGGTGGGTCTGCACACTGGGGTACGGCCGTGGCTGCAGGAGGACCCTCTGGCCCAGGCGACCCAAGGCCTCCCGTGGCCTTTGGGCTCCTCCAGAAGGATCCACGCTCAGGCAGGACGAGGCTCCCGGGGCCTCACACACCTGCACCACCTCCGCCAGCCCGCGAGGCCCACGGTGTATCTGAAGTGACCCGTCCACCTGGCCCCCTTGCACCCTGGGAGGGAGCCTTGCGGACGGGAAGTGTCCCCTTGGTGAGTGCCAGGGAGGGTCCCAGCCCGTGTTGTGGCCTCCCCGCTTTCCGACGCCCAGCGTGTGCACCTGGCTGGCGTTGGTGCTGCTATCTGGGGCTCTGGGGGTGGGGTGGGGGTCAGGTCGAGGGACGCACCATGGATTGTCACCCTGGAGGCTCAGGGACGCCCACACCCAGGGACGGCCCCTCCCACGCCTGCTGGGCCCCCCACTGTGCCCCCCACCCCACCCCCACTGCGGAGGCTCAAGGCTGGGCCTGCGCTGAGGTCGGGGGTCGACACAGCCTCATGCAGCAGGCGCAGGGCTCTGGGTTTGTGTGTCCGTTTGTGTGTGTGGTGTGTATGTGTGCATGTGTGTGTGTGGGGGGTGTGAATGTTCATGTGTGGTATGTGTGTGTGTGGTGTGTGTATGTGTGGTATGTACATGTATATTTGTGGTGTGTGGGGTGTGCATGTTTGTGTGTGGTATGTATGTGTGTATTTGTGTGTATGGTGTGTGTAGGTGTGCATGTGTGTGTATGTGTGGTATGTGTATGTTCGTGTGTGGTATGTGTGTGGCACGTACGTGTATATCTGTGGGGTGTGGGCTGTGCATGTTCGTGTGATGGGTATGTGTGCATGTGTGTGGTATGTATGTGTGTGGTATGTGTTCGTGTGTGGTATCTGCATGTGTGGCACATACGTGTATATCTGCGTGGTGTGTAGGTGTGCATGTGTGTATGTGTGGTATGTGTATGTTCGCGTGTGGTGTGTGTGGCACATACGTGTATATCTGTGTGGGGTGTGGACTGTGCATGTTTGTGTATGGTGTGCATGTGTGTGGTGTGTGCATGTGTGGCACATATGTGTATATCTGTGTGGGGTGTGGGCTGTGCATGTTCCTGTGATGGGCAGGTGTGCATGTGTGTGGTGTGTGCATGTGTGGCACATACGTGTATATCTGTGTGGGGTGTGGGCTGTGCATGTTCCTGTGATGGGCAGGTGTGCATGTGTGTGGTGTGTGCATGTGTGGCACATACGTGTATATCTGTGTGGGGTGTGGGCTGCGCATGTTCCTGTGATGGGCAGGTGTGCATGTGTGTGGTGTGTGCATGTGTGGCACATACGTGTATATCTGTGTGGGGTGTGGGCTGCGCATGTTCCTGTGATGGGCAGGTGTGCATGTGTGTGGTGTGTGGTCTCCTGTATGAGGTGGTGTGGGAGGGCGGCTCTGGGCTCTGGGGCGTGCTGGGTCCGTACTGCCCCCTGGCGAGGGCTGGGCTGTCTGGGGCTTGCGTGGGGCGGGGGTCCAGGGGAGGGTGAGGCTGTGGGGCCTGGCCCGGCCCCGGCCCCCTGACCAGCTGGACAGTTAGAGGCTGAGCAGGGCCCGGGCTCTCCGGGCTCCGTGGCCAGTGTCCCTTGTGCTGTCCTGGTGGGTGTGATTTGAAGCACCTGCCCGGGGACCCCTCTGCCCTCCCAGCCTCCCCGCCCTCCGCGGGGAGTTTCTCCCAGAGCGGCCGGGCGGGACCTCGGCCCGCGGCGGCTGTGCCTCCGGCTCCCCGGCTCCGTGCTGGGCACCGCAGGGCCTGCCGCGCAGGTGGGGGTCTTTCCCTCGGTGGGCCGTGCGGGGTGCCCTCCCCACGGGCCTGTCCTGACGTTTGCAGGCCTCGCTCTGTCCACTAATGAGCCGACTCCTCCAGCCCGGCCTGCCATGGCAACCGCCCCGGTCGCTCTCCGTCCAGGCGCCTGGTGGCTTTATCTCCAAGGCCATCTGTTCCGGGAGCACAATTCCAAAGCCATTTAAACAGAGCCTGGAGCAGTGCAAGGCGCTAAGCCCTCCCTCCTCACACGCGTGTGCACCCGCCCACGCACACGTGCGGATGCCGGGGGACCCCGCAGGGTGGCAGGCGCCGCGGGGACAGACGGGCTCCCGCTCACTCTTCCCGCCCTCCCCGAGCCAGTCCCAGGAAGCCCTGGCGGTCGGTCCGTCTGTCTGCGCCTGCTCCGTGTGTGGGGACTGTGCCCGCAGTGTCCCCACGTCCTTTGTCTCCTTTCCTGCCTGTTTGTGCTCCTGTCCGTGTTTAATCCCCTTGACCCCGGCCCCCAGCAGCCCCGCCCACCAGACCTGTGACCTTTGCCCTTTGTCCCTCCACCCCGGCCTCTCCTTCTGCCCTGCCTTCCGCCCTTGACCTCCTTTCTGTCCTGGCAGGACAGGCCCTCAGGGGCCCTCTGGCCGCTGCCTCCCCTCCCTGACGCTGCCCGAGCCGTCAGGCAGGGTCTGTCCGCCACTGCCCACCTGGTCTGCTCTGGGCTCACCTGCCTCCTTCCCTCTCTCCTTTGCCTCAGGGTGGCCGGGCCACCGGTGTGCGTACTTTGGGTCACTGTCTCGGCGTCCTGGGCCCTCAGCAACCCCGAGCCTCCCGCTGACCCCAGACCCACCCCTTCAGGCCACCCGGCCTGTGCTCCGCTTGGCCTCACCTGACACCCCTTCCCCCAACAGGTCCAGTCCCCCCAGCACGACCGTGGGCAGGTGCGGTGTCCTGGGCCACCCGCGTCTTCCCAGCCAGCTCGGCTGAGCCCTCTGTCCCTCGTCCAGCTGCCCCTGCCCTGTGGCCCTGTGAGCCCCGAGGTGGGCGGGGAGGAAGCCTCTCTCTGCAGCTGCTCCAGCCCTTGCTGGGATCTGGCCTAGACTGGCGGGCGGCGGGGAGGCGTCTCTGCTGTGCCGCGGCCCCCACAGTGACTGCCTTCTGGAGGTGCCCCCGGTCCCTGGCTGTCCCTCGGCCTAGGCTGCTGCAAGCTGCCCACAGACCCCAGGACCTGTGGGCTGGGCCCTCCCAGACACCTGAAGGCCCGGTGACCTGGGTCCTTGCAGTGGCTTCTGTCCTCCAGATGCTGTGCCCAGAGCCCCAGCTGTGTCCCTGTGGCCGCGTCCCCCAGCCCAGCCATCCCCATGGGACAGCTCCTTCCAGGGTGTGTCCCTTTGTGCACCCGAGCCGCAGGCTGGCCTGTGCGTGGCTTGAGTCCGTGCCTGGAACCCTCCAGTCTAAGGGAGGTGAGGCCGTGTCCCCGGCAGGGGAGTTCCTGGGTCTCTGAGCCCCGAGAGGCCTGGCGGGGCTGGCAGGGGAGCCACATGGGAAGACCCGAGGGGCGTCTTGGTGCACACGGAGCAGGGGTCCCCCCCACAGCAGCACCAGCCTGGAGGGCTGAGGGGCAGCAATGGGGACGCACAGCACCCTGGGCGGTCAGTGACCTCTGGAGCGCAGGGCAGGCCCAGCAGGCAGGACCCCTGCTCTGGCGACCGCCCACTTCAGGGTCTCGCTGGGAACCCAGCTGTGGCGGGTGACCTCTGGGGGGCTTCCCGTGGGTCAGCCGTGGCCCCTGCGCCCAACCGTGGCTGCCCAGACAGACCCCCTGAACCAGGCTGGGGTGACACCACCCCCCCAGCCAGAGCTTCGTCCTGAACGTGGGGTGGGACTCGCTCCTCAAGCTCAGGTCCAGTGGGGGCGGGGCCTGGAGCGGAGAAGAGCACGGCAGTGTCACCTGCCAGTCTCACCGGAGTCTGCACCTGTCCAGGTGTTTCCCACAGCACGGATTACCAGGCTGGGGGGCCCTACGGACAGGAAGCAGCACACATGTCTCCTGGATTCTCACTAGTTTTTCTTTAAATAATCGATTTTGATTAACTCCATCCAAGGGATGCATCTTCCCCAAGGGTGGGGAGTCCACTCAGGTGAGCACACAGGAGCTGCCAGGCCCCCGGGGACAGGGCTGTCGGGGGTGGGAGACCCTCCGTGGGCAGGGAGTCCGCACACCGCTGCTGGCTCTCACTGGCATTCTTGTTGCCCTCATTTGACAGATGAGGAAACTGAGTCACAGAGAGTTTGGAAACCGGCCCAGGTTGCTTCCCCTGTCTGATACGGATGTCTTCGCTGGGGAAAGACAGGACCCGGTTGGACGGCACCTTCCACCCTGCATGTCTGGGCCCCATTTCCCTCCTCCCTGCAATTCTGCTCCCGCACCCCCTCCCCTCCTGTCCCTCTTCCCCTCCTGCCCCCCTCCCCTCCTGCCCCCCTCCCCTCCTGCCCCCTCCCCTCCTGCCCCCCTCCCCTCCTGCCCCCCTTCCCCTCCTGTACCCCCTTCCCCTCATGCACCCCCTTCCCTACTGCCCCCTTCCCCTCCCGCGCCCCCTTCCCCTCCCGCGCCCCCTTCCCCTCCCGCCCCCCCTCCCCTCCCGCCCCCCTTCCCCTCCCGCCCCCTCCCCTCCTGCCCCCTCCCCTCCTGCCCCCCTCCCCTCATGCACCCCCTCTCCTCCTGCCCCCCCTCCCCTCATCCTCCCTTGCCCCTCATGCCCCCTCCCCCTCATGCCCCCTCCCCCTCATGCCCCTCTCCCTCATGCCCCTCCCCCTCATCCCCCTTCCCCTTCATCCCCCCTCCCCCTCATGCCCCCTCCCCCTCATGCCCCTTCCCCCTCATCCCCCCTTCCCCTCATGCCCACCTTCCCCTCCTGTCTTCCTTTCTCTGCCTACCACAGGTTTGTTCCTCTCTCCTCCTTCCTGCACCCTCACCTGCCTCTCAGCACGTCCATCCCTCACAGCTGCCTCCTCCAGGGGAGAAGATTCCCCTTTTAATTCCAGCCCAGTCTCTGCGGGAGCCTCAGCTGTCCGGTCCTGTGGGCCGTGGCCGGCTCTCAGACACCTGGCGGTAACCTGGATTCCCGCACACCTGCCCACCTCCCTGCCCACCTCCCAGGAGGCCCCCAGTGGGCCTGTGTGTGCCCCAGCCCTCAGCTGCCTGGACCCGCCCCCAGGGCTGCCCCAGCTTGGGGGCCCCATGGCCGCCTGCTTCTCCCTGGGACGCCCCTGGGCTCCCATTGCAACCTCAGCAGAGGCCTCACTGCAGACGGGGCCGCACAGCGGTGAGGGCGGCCAGGGGTCCCCTACCTGCCCCAGGTGCTGCTGAGGATGGAAGTCACCGAGAAGCCACAGCTCATCCAGACCCCCCCTGTCCGGAGAGACCCCTGCAGCCCGGAGGCCCCGGAGGTGACCCTGCGCTGCTGGGGGTGAGTGGGGGCTTCCCCCGCGTGGGGCGGCTGGGCAGGGGCAGCTCAGAGCTGTGGTCAAGCTCGTTGTTGCAAAGGGTCTCAGTGGGCAGCGAAGGGTCCTGAACTTGGGGGAGGCAGGAGGGACCATCCCAGAAAAGGCCTCCCCAGCCCCCCCCGCCCCTCCCCCGTCTGGATGGCCCAACTCCCCCACCCCCACCACCCCTTTCCCTTGGCCTGGCCCGGCCGTGTCCCCCTCTGCTTGCCCCCCCTGCCCCCTCCCCTCCCTTCCGCCTCCCCCACGACGAGTGGGATCAGCCACAGCCGAGGGGTCTCGGGGGGGGGGGGCCTGCCCTCTCGGGAGCCAGTGACTGGGTGGGAAGAGGCCAGGACTGACCCACCCACCTTCCTGACCGGTCTCACCCTGGTTCAGGCCTGACCTCGCTGCCAGCCCCTCCCCCTCCTCCCTGCCGTTCCTTAGTGTGGGGCGGGGCTGCGTCTCCCGCCCCGCGGGGGGCATTGTCTGGGGTGGAGGCCCATTGTGCGGGCGAGGAACCCTCCTTGGCAGGCGAGGGGACATTGGCTGTGACTATCTGTCCCTGGTCTCGATTGGCTGGATGCGGAGGGGGCTCCCCAGGGCCCTGGGACACAAGTTTGTGCAGCAACTTTTTCCAGCAGGAAGTGACATGTGTCCAGGCCCGGAGAGAAGGGGCACCTCCCCGGCCAGGATGGTGTTCTGCGGGCTCTCCCTGGGTGCGTACCACCCCGGCCCCTCGGCCCGCCCGGCTGCTCGCACGTCTCTGCCGAGATGCCGAAGGGACTGATCGGCGACGCAGTCCTCCCACCCGAGCTCAGCGCTCTTTTCTGGGCAGCCGAGGAGGTGACAGACACAGGGTCCCTCCTGAACGACAGCCACCCTTCCCGCGGACCCCGAGGCTCGCAGACGTCCTGTCGGCCCAGAGCCCGGGAGGGCTGCCCTGCGGAAGGGCGTGGGGAGGGCGGCGGCCGGGCCTCCTCAGCGGACTCACCTGCCCTTCGGCTCCGCCCCGCAGACAAATGCAGCCGGAGGGTGTCGGGAGACCCCGGCCCAGGCGCGAGGCCCTGTGAGGAGGTGGGTGGAGAGTGTGTGTGTGACAGATGTCCCCCTGAGGCTCGGCCAGACTGCTGCTCCCTGTGTCCTCATCACAGGCAAAGTCCGTGTGTGCACGCGTGTGTGAGTCTCACAAGCCAGTTGCCAAGTATCTGTGAGTTTCTGCCCGAGTGTGAGACAGACGCACAGAGTCAGCCCGGAGTGTGGGTGACGGCGGCTCCGGTTTTGTTCGCTCCATCTGCCGGGGCCGGCCCGGGGCAGCGCCCCCGCCCTCAGCTGCTCCATACAATATTAATGCTAACCCTCTCGCCGCACACAACGGCGCTAATTGTCGCTGCGGCATTAAGGCAGGCGCCCATCTGCGGGAGCTTTCAGAAGGAAACAAGGAAACCCTCACCCCCAGCTGGTCACCGGAGAAGGTGGTGCCAATTACAGATGCAGAAAGTTTAGACCGAAATTACTTGAAAGAGTTTTTATGAAGCAAATGAACTGACACTCGGAGTGTCTGTGTGCAGATTTGCACAAGTGATTGCACTTTATTTGGAGTGATCTTGCCCGCTAGGCGCCCGCTAAGCTGCCTCCCCAGCGCACACAAAGCTCTGTCTTGGGGAGCAAGTTTGGTTCCAGTTTAGTTTTGCAAACTCCCTTTTCCTCCCGTGAGGATTCTGAGAACCCTCCAATCGGACGGAGTTGTTTCCCTGTAGATGGATCTTCCCAAACCTGATATTAAAAGTTGGCATGCGACGTCCCTACCGTTTAAGAAATAAAACCTAAAGGAATAGTGTGCTCCATGCTCAGTTATGGGAAAGAGAGTATTTTATGATTTTTAAAAATCCTGCTAAATGTTCATCCCATGTAAGAAAAAAAGTTTTAGATGACACTTTGTGTTGTCACTTACAAGCAGGGAGCTGTCGGGGCTGGGAGCTGCGGGCTTGGAATCGCCTCTCTCAGCCCGGAGTTCGCCGAGGGCTGGATGCCGCGCAGACCTGGAGTCTTCCGGGCGCCAGAACAAAGGCCGCGGCGCGGGGGGAGCTGTCCAAAGTGCTGATCAGAGCTCGGTCCACGCGGCGCTCAGGCTCCTTCCCGCGGCTGGAGGGAGGTGGCAAAGCTGAGACCTGGCCGCAAACGCCTTCTCTGCCTGCTCCCCTCCTGTGACCCCCTCTTTGTTCTCTTGATGGTGTCGGCTACAGATTTTGATCCTGTGCTCACCCAAACCCATCTTCTGAGACCGCTCGTGCGGCTTTGCCATCTCCCAGTGGGAGCTCCCGGGGCTCTGGGCTCCGCCAGCCGCCACTGATTCTAAGTTTCAAGCACTTCCTGGATGCCCCTCCCCCAGCAGCCCCAGGTGGGGCCTGGGGCCCCCATTCCCAGAGCTACACCCCTCAGGAAGCCCATGACTGTCCAGAGGGGAATGGGAAATGCTGGGAACTTAGGTTTGTGCAAATATAATTTCTACTACCTGAAAAAATCATCGTGCCTCCTGAGGTCCTTCTGTTGCACGTGCTGGTTCCTCCCCATCGTCACCCCCATGTTGCTGTTGTCCCTCACGTTCGCTGGGGCGTCTCTGAATTAAATAGCTGTCGGGAACGCGGGCGTTGGGGAGTACGGCTGATTCAGCACCGGCCTCCCTCCGATTCCATCTTCATCCTGAACAATGGCCCGCAGGGCTGCCCTGCGCCTGCAGCCGGCCGATAAGAGTTTAATAGAATCTCTGAATGCCGGAGGTTCGGATGTGGACCATCCCGGCACTCGCAGCGTGTCCAGAGGAGATAGAATGGCTTTTCAGGAGAGCTCTCAGCTCAATGTGTCCTTTTATGCTAATGGATATGAGTTTATGAAAGAATAAAAAACCGGCAGGCAGTCATTGCGGGAGCCGCAAACTGTTCTCATCTGGCTAATTAATATTTCATCCTCAGTTTGACCAGCGCAGGCTGCGTTCATTTCCTTTTGCTCAATCTAAACGATCGCCCTGCATGCATTTGGTGTTTTATTTGTTGAGAATAATGTGTGTGCATAAAAATCTAGCATACTTGCTATTGGGCTGAAGCTTATAGGTTTATTTGTAATGTGCAGAGCATGAACTGCATGTCCTAAGAATCTAACATTTTCAAAACATGCTGTCTTAGAGAAAGCTAAATGTTTTAGTTCCGTCTCGTTCACACTTTTGGGGGCCTGAGTCCTTCAGTGCTAATTGAGGTGAGGGTATTTTTTTCCTGTGTAATTTACCAGGAAATGATATTTAGTGTCTGTTGAAATCTCTGCGTGGAACTTCTGAGACCTGAGTTTTACTGGTTCTCCAGCTGGCCTGTGGCGGCCTTGGCAGGTGTCTGACATTCAGGTTTCATTCTTGTGTTTCGCAGTATAGCTTCTGACGTCCTGGGGTGGCCAGAGACAGTTGTTTGCCTGATTTATCAGGACACGAGGGGGTTTTGGACAGCGAACAGGAGCACCCTGGCCCTTGTGTCGTCCCTGGACGTGGAGAAAGATCACAACCTGGCAGATGAGGAAGCACACAGCCAGCTGCACCCGGTGGGCGGCACTTCCATTGTGTGTGTTGTGGGCTCTTCTCTCCTGGATTTTCATTGGGCAGCTGGTTTCAGGCAGTCTGAGAAAGAGTTGGAAGAAGACAGAGCAGAAAACTTGGGCAACGTGCTTTTAGGGATTGGGACGCCCGCGCCTCAGGCATCCCCAAGTTCTCTCTGGGATGGCTTTATTATTTTAAAAATTAAAACAGAAAGGGACAGTGTGACAACAGAAAAATGTATTTTCCTGGTCTAGTCTTTGTGTGCATGACTTTAATCTTTGGTCTGTAGCCATAGGTACCTTTTACGCAGTTAAAAGAAAAACACATATCCATTTAAGTCCCTGGCACTTGAATATGCAGATGAGCCAATGTGTAATATTCCTGGTTCACTCGAGTAATAAATTCTACAGCCTGTTCTTTACGACGGTGGGTCATATTCCTAACCACCAATAAATATTGTAAAGCACTTTCGCTGTAGCCGTGCTAACCCAGGGCATCTGTCATTCTGGTCGCTGCTATTAGGAATTATTGGACTGAACCACTGGCAGAGGAAGCAGAGGGGGGAGAGCAGGCAGCTGTAAAGCTCTCTGCCCTTTTGTGTGTCTCACAGCAAAAAAAAAAAAACCTCAGCGTGCCGGGTCTAGATCAGGAGTCGGCGTGGGCGAGGGCAGGCACCTTCTGTGGGCCGAGGCTCGGGGCAGGGGCCGGGCTCCGCCAGCCCGGGCGCCTCTCGCCCCCAACTCGCCAGATCCGTCTTTCCGATGCTGTACTGTAAATTTATTTCACCTCAGAGAGTAAACAGATATATTGGCGCCCCAAGGGTTCATGGGTAGCGTATTTACAAAGGAGCCTCCTCCGCCAGCCCGTGCCACCGCTAATGAGAGCCGTCATTAAGTAAATGAGACGTCGCCTTTAGCTGGCTCAGGAGTTCGCGCACGGAGCGGAGAAGACATTTAATTGAGACCCACACGCAGGCTGCCCCACATGTGACCACTGCCAGGGAGGCAGCTGCCTCCCCTCCCCCGGCCAGCCTGCACCCCCATGTAAATTTCATGATTGCTTTCCGTGATGTCATTTTGAAGGAGGACAGACAATAGCTGCGGGGAAAGGTAAGTCAACGCTACGTTCTTTCGCTGACAAAGGCAGGTCCCCGGCGTGGCTTCTCCCCCTGGACAGGCGGAGAGGGCGGCGGGCAGAGTGGGTTTCCGAGACGAAGGCTTTCCTTGCAGCCCAGGCAGGTCTGGGGGTGGCTTTGGAAACTGCTCTGGAGGACGCGGCTTTCTTCTCCTCCCCGTCCGCCCGTGTCCGCCCGGGCGCTGCCTCCGTCGCCCTGTGCCTCCCTGCGATCCAGGGGACATGTTGTGCATCTGACGAGGCCACCGCGGGGAGGGGGGCCGCATCACGAGGAGAAACTTTGTGCACGTTCCGGAGGAGGAACGGCAGAGATGCCCGTAGCCGTGGGACCCGGTGGCTCCGTGCCGGGGGCACTGCGGTCCCCGGAGCAGAAGGTCTCTCTGAACCGGGGTCTCAGAGTCTGGGGCGTCTCGCGCGTGACCTGTACCCAAGGTACCGAGTGGAGATGCTCACGTGAGCGTTTGCTTTGCGTGTCATGTTTTTCTGAACTTGAGGGTCGGTATCTAGGGAGCCTGTGTCGGGGGTGGCTGAGCAGGACTAGGCGTCAGCCTCCTTCCCGGCTCCTTCCGCCCTTCGTGGTCGTGGGGTCGTGCAGTGGGGCTGTTTATGGGGGTCGTGCAACTGGATTTGCATATTGGAGGCTAAAAATCCGTCTTGGCCAAGAAGCCAGTTTGAGCTTTGAGCACCTTAATGCCGTCACTCGTAGTTCTGGGGCTGGGGACTTTGGTTCTGCCCATGGAATTCACTTTGTTCTTCATAAACCGGGAACATAAACAGGCCCCCAGTGGCTTTTGTGCTTTCGGGCTTTGCTGCTGTGGGTCCTCGCTTCTTGCTCTTCCTGAGTCACCCAGAGCTTGCCTTGCCTCAGCCTCACCTTTGACATCACTGGCTGGTGAAGTTGGGTGTTTAATGACCAGACATCTGGGCCGGGGGGGTCGGGGGCTGCGCGTGGATTTGGTCTTGGGGCACGGACTGTGTGGCCACAAAGACGATGATCACAGTGATGATCGTGATTATCCTTTGGGGAAAGGGAGGTGGGGAATTTTGTCCCGGTGGTTTAAAAAAATCACAGAGAAACCTGAGGACGTCTCTGAGGCCAGTGGCCGAGTGAACAAAAGGCAGAGGGTGTTGGGACAGGCCTGGGGGGCCCAGGGTGGTGCTGGGGGTGCCCTCGGGCTCTGTCTCCTCGGAGGAGCCGGCAGAGTCTGCCCTGACCTCGCTCCGGCCTGGGCAGTGCTGTGTGCTCACCCAGGACTTGGCCCCTGATCCCTGCCCCCCGCCACCGGTTCTTGGCTGTGATTACCACCCCTTCCATATGGCCGGTTAACTGACGGTAAACAAAAGAGTGGGGGAGCAGGGACTGGAGTCGTGCGGTGGCCAGGCAGGGGCACTGTCCCGCTGCCGGCTGTCCCTTGCGCAGCGGAGGCTGGGTCAGGGCGCAGAGGAGAAAGAGGCAGCTTTGCGAACTCTCTGTCCTGTGGAGGCCGAAGCTCCTACCAGGGCCCCCTACCGCCCGGGCCCCGGGCGAGGCTGGGCCTCACACGAGCGTTTGCTATCCCAGGAGGCTGAGCAGGAGTCACTGGGAGCTGGGCTGGGAGGTCTTTGCACCCTGGGTCAGCCTGGGCGCCGACCCCCTGGACCACAGAGTCCCCACGTGGGCCTGGGAGCTCACCCAGGCAAGGGGCTGCTCCTGTCTGAAGTGCAATCAGGGGGCCTGTGTGCGACCCTCAGGCATTGCCCACAGACCTGGAGGCAACCCCAAATGTTGGAGCCAATGCTCTGGCCCCTCCCGGAAGGTTCCAGCATAGCTAGTGGTCACTCATAACCCCTAAATGCCCCTGGTGCCCAAGTGGGGAGAACCCACTCTTTTTTTTTTTTTTTTTTTTTTTGAGACAGAGTCTCGCTTTGTCGCCCGGGCTACAGTGCTGTGGCATCAGCCTCGCTCACAGCAACCTCAAACTCCTGGGCTCAGGTGATCCTCCTGCCTCAGCCTCCTGGGTAGCTGAGACTACAGGCATGCGCCACCATGTCCGGCTAATTTTTTCTGTATATATTTTAGTTGTCCAGATAATTTCTTTCTATTTTTAGTAGAGACTGGGTCTTGCTCTTGCTCAGGCTGGTCTCGAACTCCTGAGCTCAAATGATCCTCCCGCCTCGGCCTCCCAGAGTGCTGGGGTTACAGGCGTGAGCCACTGCGCCCGGCCGAGCACCCACTCTTGGATGACCCCTTCTGGCCTCTGGGGCTGCGAGTTGCTCTGTCCTGGGGGTTAAAGCAGCCTCTACTTGAAAGTCCTGGTCGTGTCCAGAGACGCCAGGCCGGGGCTGGCGGGGGGTGTGCCGTGTGGGTGTACACGCGGGCAGCTCACTTCAGCCGTGCGCGCTCGGGAGGCAGCCCGGATGGTGGCCTGGGCCTTGACCTGTGCCCTGGCCGTGGTGGGCACGCTCCCTGCTGCTGCCTGCTGCCTGCAGCCCCTTCCCTCCTCCGCTGGCCCGGGATCGCCACACGTGCGGACGATGACCTGGGTGCAGGGAAGACCTACCCCACCCCCACCCCGCGTCCGGGCGATGGCCACCTCTATTGGTGCTGCCCGCCTGGCGGTGTCTGCACCTGTTGGGATGCCGGGTTCACGGCCCCACACTGGGCAGAGAGCAGGAGAGGTGCCAGCAGAGTGACAAGTGCCAGCAGAGTGACAAGTGCCAGAGAGGCCCCTCGGAGGCAGTGGGGGCCGAGCTGCCCTGGGTGGGCTTGGTGGGCAAAGCCTCCTCTGGGAAAGGGCAGCAGGGAATGGAGCTGCCACCCTCTGCCGGGTTGGGGGGACGTGGGGCCAGGAGCAGCCAGAGCACTTTGGACAGCACTGGCTTGGGGGGGGCAGGGGCTGGCTCCGCCCGAGACGGGGTGTGCGGCTGGTGGTCACGTGGCCCTCGAGCAGGCCCTGGATGCTGGCCAACCTGCACGTCACTCGGCACCTCGGAGATGAGTGCTCGGCCCACCCCAATCCCAGAAGACTCTACCCAGAGCCCCCTTTCTGCTGACTCCTTCTTGCAGAAGGCTGGGCAGGGGAGCCCAGCGGGGAGCGTGGGCTGGGGGTCCCTTCTCTCCCCTCCCCCGAGCCCCTCCATCCTCCTCATCCTCCTCATCCTGGACCCTCCCCTCTGCTCTGTCCTGTGAACTCACTTGTGAATAAACAGAAGTTAGCTGTCTGCAGATGTGATTTTATCAGGAATTTTATGGTGTGTGTTTACAGGAAGACTGTCCTGGGGAGCCAGCATCACTGGGTTAGTCAGACTGAAATCACGTCCCGTTTCCCGGAAGGGAGGAGAGCAGCTGCCTCTGCCCCTGCAGGCCCCCCCCCCCCCCCCCCCCCCGACCACCCGGCCTGTCCCTTCCCCAGGGCTCCCCGCCGGGGCCGCCCACTGCCCAGCCGGTGTTCGCAGGGGCTTAGGGCGGAACGTGCCTGCGTGGCCTCTGGAGGGTCTCAGCGTGTTATCACCCGTCTTCCATAGGTGGCTGAATTTCCCCAAATTTCCCTTTGAAAAACTCAAAACAAAAATGAGCGAGAGGCGCTTTCCCCTGAATCAAGATGTTTTGCTCTCAGGCTTCCACTGAGCCTGTCGGAGAGAACAGACCAGCGAACACTGCGAGGGGCGTGGTCCCACCCGGCCTCCCTCCCACCTTTCTCCCCCAGCCAGGCCATTGGGAGCCTGTGCGCTTTTCTTGTGTTTTTGTGAGAAGATGAGTTTTACCCCTTGCTTCATCCCTTTTTTATTACCTTTTTTTTTTTAAACAAAGTCTTGCTCTGTTGCCCAGGTTAGGGCATCTCTTTTTTATTTTCAAATTTGCACTTAAAAACGCAATGTTGGCTGGGCACAGCGGCGCACACTTATAATCCCAGCACTCGGGGAGGCCAAGGCAGGAGGACCTCTTGAGGCCTGGGCAACATACTGAGGCCCTGTCACTACAGACAGTGGGAAAAATTGGCCAGGTGGGTGGCTCACACCTGTAGCCCCAGCTGCTTGGGAGGGCGAGGCCGGGGGTCACTTGAGACCAGGAGCTGGAGGCTGCTGTGGGCTGCGATCACATGACTGCACTCTAGCCTGGGTGACAGAGCGAGACCCTCTCTCTAAAAATAATAAAATAAATTGAAATAAAATCTTTTATAATCAGGAAAATGAAAGTAACTCAGAGGCCCTGTTAATTTGACCCAGCGGAGTCCATCTGTCTCCGCCAGGACCGGTCCGGCCCTCGGAGAGGACAGAGGTCGCCGGCAGTCGTGGGTGTCCGTGGTGACCTCGTGCTCAGGCAGCTGCAGGGTCTAGGTTCGCCCTGGGGCTGCTTGGGGTCATTTGGACCAGGCCACGGTGTTGGGGTTACTTGGAGCTGTGGCCCGGGGGCAGGGCCTGTGCTGGGAGGGCGTGGGGGGCCGGCTGGGGGTCCACACGCGTGTCAGCAAGCAGGCACAGCACTCGTTGTGGGCCAGGGTGTCTGGGCAAGGCAGGGACGAGCGCTCGGGATCCGGACACGGTGGAGGAAGCGTGGAGGCGCCATATGGCCCGGGCTGCTGACAGCTCAGCTTGCTGGGCCCCACCTTGCCCTCACGCCTGGCTTCACACCTCCGCTGCGCTCGGCGCTGGTCTGAGGGCCTGGGCACGACCATCTGGGTCCGCTCCCTTCTCCCCATGTCGCTGCCCACAGTCCCTGCATCGGGGAGGCGAGGGGAGAAGACGGCCCCAGTGTGGGGCGGGGCAGAGGGGCCTGTCCCCTATCACCTGGGCCCAGCGCCCTCGTGTCTCCCGGCTCAGAGACCCACACGGCTGGGGAGGCTGCCCCGCCCCCGGCCTGATTTCTGCGTGCATCGTGCTGAGAGTTGTCAGAGCAGCTGGGTCTTAACCTGCAGGGTTCGTTCGGCAGCTGTTCTCTGCGGGCTGCCCAGGCGGCTTCTAACCGAAGGTGCTGCCTGTCTGTCCTAGGCTTAGAGCGTGGAGACAGGGACCCTCCGGGCTCCGGGTTTCCCGGGGCATCTGTCTTCCTAGGGACCCCGACGTGGGTGGTTCACACGGACCCGCTCAGCTACCAAACTGCTAACTGAACAGTTGGTTTGTTAACACCAGTCAGCACACGAAATCGCGTCATTTCTCATACGTCCCACCTTTACCAAAGTTCTGTTCAGGGAAAAACAGGGACTGGAAGCTGGGAAGCCCTGCTACATTTAACATTATTTTCACCGAGACTGGGCCTTTACCTATAAACGGGACCAAAAACATGACTTAGTTTGTGCAGGGCAAATAAACGCATGTGACGTTATTTCTTCACTGTGCGTGGTGCTATGTGAACTCGCTTGATTCTCGTTAACGTGTTCTGTGCTAGATGCGGAGGCTGGGAGGCTCGTCTGCTCCCAGCTGAGTGTACAGCTGGGATTTGGAACGATTCCGGAAGGGCCCCCTCTCGCAGCCCCCCAGCCTTCTTGCCCAGCGCCCCGGACAGCCCTGGGCTCGTCTGCACAGCACGGACGGCCCTTGCTGTCCTGTCTCCTCCCCACGGCCTGGGGGACATCTGGGTCTGTCCCCGGCCTGCCGTCCAGCCCAGTCTTGTCCCCAAGGTCCTCAGTTGCCTCCCTCTTCTGCAGTTGGATTTTTGCTTCTCTTTTGAGGGTTGGTACAGGTACCCGACCCCCCCCAGGCCCCTCCACACCCCAGGTGGCCCCTCCGCACCCCAGGTGGCCCCTCCGCTTACCTTTGCTCTCACTGCCGCCGCCGGCTCTGTGACGGCTCTGTGACGTGTGACAGCAGATGTGTCCCCGCTCCCGCCCGGGGCTCCCTGCACCCAGCAAGGGGAGCTCCCAGGTCGGGGCTAAGCGCGCCGGGGAAGGGTCTGCATTTTGGCTCCGAGACAGGAAGCAAACTCGAAGCAGGAAGAAAAACTGCCCCCACGCGCAGTTGGCGGGTTTTCGGTTCTGGATTTTCCCTTCACTGTCTGCTCCTTTGCGAGGTTGAGCGCGGCCTTTTGGTGATTTGAGACCAAGTCCGCCCAGATAAAAGGCTGGACTACAAATCGGCACTAAAGGAGTTCCTCTCACTGTCAATTTTTAATGCTCTGGCTTGCTTTGCCCACGCCGTTTCCAAGGAGGCCATGCCCAGCCCTGCGCTGGCGAGACACAGCCGCGGTCACCTCTCCGGGTCTCACCGGGGCATCGTGGTGGGTCACCACGAGCTGCTCCCCCCACAGCACACAGACGAGCAATTTCCCAACTTTTGGAGTCGTGAGGGGCCGTGGGCACCTCCTCACCCGGGGGCACCTCCCCAGAGTCAGACGTCTGCTCCCCAGGCCTGTCAGTTGGACGGGAAAAGAAAAGCGGTTTCTTGTTTGACTTGCGTCTAGTGGAGCTTTCTGACCCCGGTAGTGGGCGGCCTGGGGCCTGTCGAGAGGGGCCCGCACCAGGCCCCGGGCCGACTGCACATCCCAGGAGCAGCTTCTGAGCTAGAGCCTGCAGCTGGGTGAGGGGTCCCCTCCATCCCCAGGGCCCGAGCTTTCATGCTGGGCTGGTGACCGGCAGCCCTGGCACCCAGGGGAGCCCGAGTGGGAGCTCGTGTGTGGTGCGGTGCGGGCGTGGCCTCGGGCCTGGGCGTTGTCCTGGTGCCGGCCCCTCCTGCTGAGCGGCCATATCCCGCCCAGGGTCACTCGGCCCCTCCTGGGCCATGTCCCGCCCAGGGCCACTCGGCCAGGCCACCCCCGGTGTGTGAAGCGCGTGTGTTTTCCTCAAGCTCTGCTCTGTGCTGGGCGCTGTCCGTCCATGCTGGGAAATTAGCACGTGCACCCCCCATTTTTCCAACCTGAAAAGCAGAAGGGGCCACGCTGAGCCCTGGAGCGGGGGCTGCAGTTAAGCCCAGCAGGGAGCAGCTGCCCGGGCTGGCTCTTCTGCACCCAGACAGGAACTGGTCCCCCTGCAGCTGGAGAGCCTGGGCGGGAGAAGCAAAAGGGGCCACTGTCAAAACCGTCATCCCCGGGGACTCCGAGCCTCACAGGCCAGTTTGACTTGCGTCCCCTGAGCCGCCTCCTTTCTGAACTGGAGGTGAGCCAGGGTGTGGACAGACCCTAACGGGAATGTTGAGGTAGCTCTTTCTGGTTGGGTTATCTTCAAGGACCTCAGTAAAGTATGTTTTACGTTTTTAAAAAAATTTTTTAGGCCGGGCGCGGTGGCTCACGCCTGTAATCCTAGCACTCTGGGAGGCCGAGGCGGGTGGATCACTCGAGGTCAGGAGTTCGAGACCAGCCTGAGCAAGAGCGAGACCCCGTCTCTACTAAAAATAGAAAGAAATTATCTGGCCAACTAAAAATATATATAGAAAAAATTAGCCAGGCATGGTGGTGCATGCCTGTAGTCCCAGCCACTCGGGAGGCTGAGGCAGGAGGATCGCTTAAGCCCAGGAGTTTGAGGTTGCTGTGAGCTAGGCTGACGCCACGGCACTCACTCTAGCCTGGGCGACAGAGTGAGACTCTGTCTCAAAAAAAAAAAAAAAAAAAAAATTTTTTTAGAGACAGGGTCTCACTTTGTCTCCAGGCTGGGGTGCAGTGGCACAATCACAGCTCGCTGCAGCCTGGAACTCCTGGGCTCGAGCATCCTCCCGCCTCGGCCTCCGGCGTAGCTGGGACTACAGGCATGTGCCACCATGCCTGGCTAATTTATAAAATGTCCGTAGAGATGAGGTCTCATTGTGTTTCTCGGGCTGGTCTTGAACTCCTGGCCTCAGGCGATCCTCCCCCCTCGGCCTCCTAAAGTGTTGGGATTACAGGCGTGAGCCACTGCGCCCGGCTAAAGCGTGGTTTTAAGGAAGAAGGAGTTGGCCATTTCTCCGTTCCCCGTGCTGCGGAGCTGGGCGGCTCTGACTGAGAGAGAAGTCTCTGGAACAAAGGCATGAGAGACGCTGGAGCAGAATTCCAGAGTGGGCCCCTCTCATCCCTGGGAGGCCGACTAGTCCTCTGATGGCTCCCAAAGACCCACAAGGAGGCTGTCTCTGAAACCAAGCCCTTAGTTCCTGTCCTGCACCTGGAACACCGGTGGGGACAGGGGCTGGGCCGGCCTGTCCCTGTCGCAGCCCCTTCCCATTGCCTTTGTTCTCTCTGTGCCCCCCCTGCCCCCGCCCCGGATTCACACAGGTGAGTCCAGCTCTGCCTGGGCTGACAAGGTGTCTGTGATGGTGGCCCAGCCTGGCCACGCTCCCTCCCTCCTTCCTGAGCACCCTCAGGCCGGCCTTGGGGACAGCAGCCACAGACACAGAAGGTGGCAGGTGGGTGAGCGTGGCTGGGGGCCCTTCCCGGGACGGTTTCCTGGCGGGTGGCCTGGACTGGTCAGCGGGGTGGGCCAGGGGAGCGGGAGGGACCCCTGCTCCCCTCCTGTGTGCACTGTGGTGCGTCCCCTGCCCGCCGAGGCATCTTTTCTGCCGCCCTGGTGGCTCCTGGGGGCTGCCTGCTTCTGCAGTGACCCCTCCTGGCTCCTCGCCCTGGCGGGGGCCAGTGTGCCAACCCCTGAGCTCTAAGAGCAGGTCGTGCCAGCGGGATGGAGGTCAGGACGGGGGTCCCGTGTTGGGCTCCACCTGGGGCTGAGCATGTTTACATCTCAGGGGAAACCCTATCTGTGTCTGGGGGGCAGAGTGTCCTGAGATGGCTTCGTGCCACCTGGTTCTGGGCGCCGGGCTGCGACGTGAGCCGGGCTGCTCTCTCAGGCCACCCTGGGGTAGGGGCAGGGTGACATTATCTGTGTCCCTCCTGGGACTCTCCGCCCGCCGGGCCGGGCACCCTCCGCCCCTGCTGCAGGCTGGCAGGACAGGCTGCCTGGAGGAAAGTCATTATTACTGCCGCGCAGTTTAGCTGTTGTTTTTACAGCGTTGGTAAGGTTAAAAGAAATAATGATAATAATATAAGAAAGACTCAGCCACAGTAACTGCCTGCAACATGCTATTTGCATTTTTAAGGAAACACTTCTTTGAGGCAGCCTGGGTGAAAGGTCACTATTTGCATATAAATGGAAAAGAAAGTGTATGATGCTGGAAGTTACATCTGTATTATTTTCTCAGCAGTGAGCTGCTGTTGGAGAGATTAAGGGACATGGCTTGCATTTGGCTTTTATTGAATAGAGAAAGTACCAGCAAGGCTGATTTAGAAGCAAAATAATGAGAGAAATGTGCAAAGCTATAGAATTGCCGGCTCCCCCTGCCCCCACCTCTCCCTTCTCTCATTTTCACCTAAACTCAGCAAAAGCTGGTCTTTGCGCCACTCAGCAAGTCTTCATTTTACTTCTCTCCGGATTCCAGCTTAAAAAAAAAAAAAAAAAGACCAAAACTTGCCCTCATTTTCCCCTCAGCCCATCCGTGTTTCCTGCCAGAAGCTCTTCCAGTGGGAAGGACGGCAGTCCCGGAGCTGAGCCCTGCGGCAACTGCTCCCCCACCTGAGCTCCCCAACTGTGCTCCCCAGCTGTGCTCCCCAGCTGTGCTCCCCCAGCCGTGCTCCCCCAGCTCTGCTCCCCCAGCTCTGCTCCCCCAGCCGTGCTCCCCAGCCGTGCTCCCCCAGCCGTGCTCCCCAACTGTGCTCCCCCAGCCCTGCTCCCCCAGCTCTGCTCCCCCAACTGTGCTCCCCCAGCCCTGCTCCCCCAGCCGTGCTCCCCCAACTGTGCTCCCCCAGCTCTGCTCCCCCAGCCGTGCTCCCCCAGCCGTGCTCCCCAACTGTGCTCCCCCAGCCCTGCTCCCCCAGCTCTGCTCCCCCAGCTGTGCTCCCCCAGCCGTGCTCCCCCAGCCGTGCTCCCCCAGCTGTGCTCCCCCAGCTCTGCTTCCCCAGCTCTGCTCTCCCAGCTCTGCTCCCCCAGCTGTGCTCCCCCAGCTGTGCTCCCCAGCCGTGCTCCCCCAACTGTGCTCCCCCAGCTCTGCTCCCCCAGCTGTGCTCCCCCAGCGCGTGGGGTGGACACACGGCTGGAGGCCGGGACGACAGGGCGCCCCCCTTCCCGGGGCTCTGGGGGCTGTTCCAGACCCTCTACAGGGCAGGGTGGGGGCAAGTGGCAAATGGGGGGGTCCTCTTCCCTGCAGCCCCCGGGCGCCACTGTCTAGGCACAGGCTCCGCCTTCCCCGAGGAGATTCTCAACCTTGTCACACTGTCCCGGGTGCCCGGCCAGGAGGCCTCGGGGCAGAGCCATCATCCTAGACGGGGACCTGGGGCTGGGGTGTCCTGCCTGAGGGTCCCCTGGCTCCTGGCTGCAGTCTCCTCCTTACAGAGGCCTCCGGTGACCTCTGGCTGCTCACATCACAGCCCCATCCTTATGATTTTTAAATTTTTTTAAAAAACAATCTCAAACCCACAGAAGCATTTCAGGTATAGGACAAAACTGTTTTTCCTGAACCATCTGGAAGCGCTTTGCCCATGTGATGCCGTCACCCAGAGCGCGAGGGGGGGTGTTCCCAACGGGGAGGACCCTCTGCCGCGCGACCCTCCTTGCCCGCACAGCCGGGGTCCCCGAGCCCTTCCGAGGAGGGGCTGGGTGGCGTGTTGTGCTCAGTCTGGGTGTCGTGGGCTCTGGCAGCCCGGAACAGTCTCCGCCTGCCTTGTCCTTCGTGCCCTTGAGGCTCGTGAGGAGCAGCAGCTGGACGCCCTTCAGCCCGGGCTTGTCTCGGGGGCTCGGGGACACCCGAGTGTGCGGTTGCTTCCCCGCCCTGGACCTGCCCCTTAACCGGTGACGGGGACTCACGGATGGACAGGGCACCAGCGTCTCTGCCCAGCACCGCCCACTCCTTTCCAGCTGGTGTTTGGGGGTGTCCTGAAACCGCGAAGGTATGTCCTTCCCCCCCAAACTGTCAGTTTGTGTGTCCTCGTGGCCATCTCTGTAGCCGTGTGGCTTCTCACTCTGTCAGTGTGTCCTGAGCTCTGTCCTGGTGCTCAGAGTGGCCCTGACCGGCCGTGGAGGCCCAGCACTGTCCCCGCCCGCTCTGCTCCTTGTTCCGGCCCCAGGCCCAGAGCCGGGTCCCTTTCCCTGGACCTGTGGTCAGCAGGGCCCGGGCGCTGAGCGCCTCCCGGCGGGCAGGGCTGGGAAGACGCACGTGTGTGACACACAGTGACACACACACCTAGGTCTGTAGTTGTTTCTCACGCGTTCCCGCTGACAGCCCGGCTCCCCACAGCGTGGTTCCGAGCTCCGCCTTTGCACACGCAAAACTTCCAACAGTGAGAAGTTCCCCCGTTATCCTCGACGCTTACTCGCCCATCCCCTTCCCTGCACCGACACCCCGGGCTCTCCGGCTGGCTCCGGCCGCTTGCTGGGCCCCTTTGTCCTCGGTGCCCCCCTTGTCCTCCGTGGGGCAGCCCCACATTGCGCCCCAGGCCGAGCCTTGGGGGCACCTCCCGCTGCCTGCTGGCTCGCCCGGGGCGGTGGGGTGGCGGACGCCTCCCTCGGCCTCCCTGGGGCTCAGAGCTGTTCCCTCCGCCGTCTGCCTCACAGCAGCCCCTCGGCCTCCCCTGCGGAACTGAACGTCTCTGTTTATGGATTTTTCATGCTTCGCTGCTGGGCCAGGCAGCGTGTACCAGGGTTCACTCTCACACGAATCTTTGTTTTCCTTGTAGACAACACCCCCACCCCCCGCACCTCAGCCCCCTTGCTTGGTGTCCTCTGGGCAGTTTTCGAAGCCATGCATTTCTGGAAACACTTTTATTCCACTACTTCCTTTGATTAATATTTTGTCTGGGCATAAAGGGACACCCTGAAGTTGAAAATTGCCCTTAAAACTGCGAAGGCCTCTCTTCGTGGTCTGCGCCTCCCCTGCCACCAAGCCATGTGACACCAGCCTGGTCATGGGCTCTGTTGGTGACCGTTTCCCCTCGGTGGAAGGTTTTAGGGCCCTTTTTCTAGTCCTGGGGCTTTAAAATTTCAGTGTTGGAAGTGGCTGGGTGTGGGTCTGTTTTTGTGCACAGTGCTGGGCCCCTAATGGGCCTTTTCATCTAAAAATATAATTTCCTTCAGTTGTGGAATCTCTTCCCATTTTTAGTTCACACCGTCCCTCCTGCCTTCGTGGCTCTCGCTCTCTGGAGTCCCTCCCCGGGCGGCCGGGCTCACGCCGCCGTTCTTCCTCGTCTCCCTTCGCTTTGTCTTTTTGTTCAGTTTTCTAGAAGATTCCTTCAACTCTATCCCTCAACTCTTTCACCGAAGTTTCCATTTTGGTTTCGTAATTGATTTCCAAGTTGGGGAAGACAGACACCGGTATGAGACCTTCTGAAGCGACTCCCTGTCCCTGCCCGGGCCAGGCCACACCTGTTCTGTCCCGTGTTAGGCCACACCTGTTCTGTCCTGTGCTCGTGGACCGTCTGCGTCTGTCCTGCGCCTGCCCCGGCCCGTCCACACTGTGCAGGGAGGAGCTTCCCGGAACGTTCATTCCGTCGTCCAGTGTCGTCGGGGGGGTCCCGGGAGTGGTGTCGTTAAGCTCCCTGGTGGCTCTCAGACTGGCATGGGGACCTCACTTTGACCTTGGAGAGACGCTGGACCTGGTTCTCGGCAGCTTCCTCTGGGAGCCGTGGACGTGCTGTGAGCCTGCTGCCTCCGAGGGCCGGGGCTGCCCGGTCTGGGGCACAGCGTGGGCCTCAGGCCCGTGGGTGTCGGGGGTCTCTGGGCCCAGAGACTGGAATTCTGGGTGGTGGCTCCCCCAGAAGTCTCCGTTGACCTGTGGCTGGTTTCGTGAGGGCCTTAAATTGTTCCTGCATCTTTATTCTGAACCCGTTCTTCCTGCCTCGCTAGGCTTTGCTTTGAACTTGAGTAGCAGCAAGGAGGGGATAAACGAGGATTGAGACGGAAAGTAAGAACAAACTTTTTCCTTTCCAATGGCAAGACACGAGTTTGTACTGAGTCCCAGGGCCCAGGTTTTCGGCTTCACTCTGAGGAAGGTGTGATGAAAGCCCAGGACGCCGTCCCTCTCCAGGGCGGGGGACCCGGCAGGTGTGGCTGGAGCAGCCGCAGTGTCCCGGGCGTGGCAGCGGCCGCTGTGTCCCTGTGTCCCTGTGTCTCTGGGTGGTGACCAGGCTGCAGGCCCAGCTCAGCCATGCAGCCGGCGGCTGACACGCCCTGACGCGGCCCTGGCAGGATGGAGATGAGTTTGTGCTGCTCTGGGTCATGGTGCCTCCTGGCTGCACGGAAGCAGCCGCCTTCCCGGCCCGTGTTGACCGTGTGTAGCCGTTACTGCCCCAGGGGAGCGGGAGGTGAGGGGGTCCGAGAGACCTCACCCTGCCCTTCGCGGCCGGTCCCACGGCACTGCCGTCGCCTGTTCTCGGCCGTACCCCTGGCCCCAGCCCTCCCTGGCCCCCAGCAGGAAGGGGTGACGGGGAGTCCGGAGTGGTCCAGCCTCGGGGTGAGGGAGTGGCCATGATGGGCCAGGCCGGGCCAGGACGTGGGTTCCCGGGGCCCAGGCTGGAGGGCCACAGGTGACCTGCCGGGACCCCTGCTCCGTGCCAACGTGCCCAGAGGTGGCTCAGTGGTGGCTCACATGCCACTTGTTAAAAACGGCTTTAGTGGAGTATAATTTACCCGTCGTGTAATTTGCCTATCAGAAGTGCACGATTGAATGGTTTTAGCGTATTTGTGGAGTTGTGCATTTGTCACCACAATCTGATTTGGTAGCACTTTGTCACCCCACGCCGTTAACAGTGGCTCTGCGTTTGCACCCGGCCCTCCAGTCCTGAGCCACCACCGGCCGCCTTTCCTCTGTGCGGGTCTGTCTGTTCCACACGCTTCGTAAACGCAGGATTGTGCAGTATGTGAGCTTTCGCATTTTACTTCTTTCACGGAGCATAAAGTTCTGCTGTTCACCCACTTTGCAGCGTGTGTGAGCGCTCCGTTCCTTTCTGTTGCCAGACACTACGCAGTTGTATTTTGCATCATCTCTTCAGCAGTTAATGGACATTTGGGTTTTTCTACTTTTTGGCTAGGATGATAAAACTGCTATAAATAATTGTGTACAAGGCTTTATGTAGACATATTTTTATTTCTCTTGGGTGGATGTAGAGGAGCAGAATTTCTGAGTCATATGATAACTCTGTGTTTAACCGTTTGGGTGCCTGCCAGACTGTCTTCCAGAGCCATGGCGCCATTTTACATTCCCATCAGCCATGTGCGAGGGTTCCAGTTTCTCCACACTCTCGTCAGCACTTGTTATCGGCTGTTCTTTTCTTTCAGTTGCAGCCATTTTAGTGACTGTGCCGTGGTGTCTGAGTCCAGGCTTTGATTTGCATTTCCCTAATTACTGGGCGCTAAGCATCTTTTCATGTGTTTATTTGCCATTTGTGTGTTGTCTTTGGAGAAATGTCTATTCAAATCCTTTGTCCATTTTTAAATTGGGTTATTTGTGTTATGATGGAGCTGTAAGAGTTCTTTATCACATACATGATTTGCAAGAATTTTCTCCCAGTCTGTGGGTTGTCTTTTCACCTTATTGATGGTGTTATTTTAAGTACAAAAGTTTTAAACTTTGATAAAGTCCAACATACCAATTTTTTCTTTTATGGCTTGTGCTTTTGATGTATCTGAGAAACCATTACCTAACCCAAAGTCAGGACGATTCACTCCTGTGTTTTCTAAGAGTTTTAGAAACTCTTATCTTTAGATCTGTGATCCGTTTTGGGTTAATTTTTGTGGGAGAGGGGTCCATATTCATTTTTTTCAGATATCCCCTTGTCCCAGAACATTTGTTGAAAAGAATATTCTTTTCCATTAAATTGTCTTAGGACCATTCTCAAAAATCACTTGGCCGTCAGTGTCCGGGATTGTCCTGGGCTCTCAGTTCTATCCCTTTTCCCGCCTGTCTGTCCTCGGGTCAAGTGCCGCGTTGCCGTGACGACCGCAGCTTCGCACTGAGTTTTGAAATGGAGAAGCGTGAGTCTTCCAACTTTGTTCTTTTTCAAAATCGTTTTGGCTATTCTATATTCCTTGAGTTACCATATGAATTTTAGGATGAATTTGTCAAATTTTGCAACAAAACAACAGCTGGAGCGGTCAGAGTGGTCAGATTTTGGCAGGATTCGGAAAGCAGCACGGGCACGATCTGGGGCCCAGGACCACCCCCAGGGTTCTGGCTTGGGGAGCTGACGGCTGAGAGGGGGAGGGACAAGCCCGAGTCACACGAGAAGCAGGTGTTGTGGGCAGAGGGGGCGTTGGAGAGGAGAGGGCCTCTGATGTCACCAGGTGGCCAGGTGGCGCCGCAGGAGGCTGCACAGGTGACGAGGAGGGGGTGGGGGTGAGTGGCGCTGCAGGAGGAGGGGCGGACGCGCCGTGGCTGCTGTCGGTGGAGGCCGGCTGCGGGGGGGGGGGGGGGTGCAGTGAGGAACAGGGTGGGCGCGTTCGGCCCCCTGAGAAACGTGGCTGTGAAGGTGTGGAGATGTTTGAGCGTGGGTGCCTCAAGCTCGCTGAAGAGCTGGCAAGGGGGCATCAGTATCTCAAAGGAACGAGGGTCGTGTTGACAACCTTGGACCCTCCAGGTGACGGTGGGACGAAGGCGTGTGAAACCCGGACGGAGGGCTTGGCTCCGCTGGGGGGCAAGACCTCACTTCCCCACGTGGGGGGCAGAGGAGGGCTGAGGGGCTAACGGGCCCCGTGGACGTGGCGGCCAGACCCTTGGCTCCATGTGCACTGGGTGGGGGGCATGGGAGAGCCAAGACGTGGGCCCCCTCGAGTGGCCACCCCTCCCCTCTTTGCGTGCTGGGGGCAGGTGGCAGCAGCCGTGGTCCCCGGAGACGTGGCACCTAGTGAAGACCCCCTGACTTTCCACACTCAGCGCTTGGCCTCTCGCCCGGCCTTCCTGCTATTTGTTCCGACTTTGGGGGTGGGAGGTTTTGCACGGTGCGGGGGCTGGGCTGCCAGGGCTGGAGCAGAGCCGGAGCCGACCACCCTGGGGGCTCCTGGCAGGGGTGGGGTGTCGTGCTGTTGCCGCAGGGCTCAAGTGACCCAGGACGCGTCACAGCAGACGCAGCCTCTGTGGGGGGGGGGTTTCTCCGTGTGGGGGGGGTCCTCGGTGGGGGGTGGTCCTCTGTGGGGTGTCCTCCGTGGGGGGTCCTCCATGGGGGGAGAGTCCTCCATGGGGCGTCCTCCGTGGGGGGTCCTCCGTGGGGGGTCCTCTGTGGGGGGGGGTGGTCCTCTGTGGGGAGTCCTCCGTGGGGGGTCCTCCGTGGGGCTGTGTGCTGGGAGTGGCCACCAGGAAGTGAGGCTGTCTGTGGGTCGAGGCGGCCGAGTGACCCCAGGGGCAGCCTCCTTGCAGGCTGGCAGCTCCGCCCGCACTGGCCCGGCCTGGGCTCTGGGTCTGGGTCTTTGTGCTGCTCTCGCTGCAGGTTTGGCGTCTGGGGCCGGGTCAGGCTGGTCTCGGTGCTGCTGAGCCGGAGACGGCGGGTTCTTCAGGACGGGACAGACCGGGCTGCGTTTGGCCTGAGCTGGCGTCTGGTCCCGTGACGGGCGAGTCCCTTTCCCGGGGACCCGTGAACATCTGTCTCAGCTGGGTGGCCATGTTTGCTGTGCCGGGTTCCTGCCGGCCGCAGGCCTGTGGCAGCAGGTCTGGCCGTGCAGGGCACCGCAGGGCGGGCAGGTGCAGACGCCAGGCACCCAGAGGGGTCACGGCCAGCACCACCCCTCGGCTCCGGTGTGGCTTGTGTCCGAGACAGCTCAGGGTGTGGCGGCCTCTGACGCCCAGAGCCCTGTTTGCATCTAGGAGCAGGATCAGGTTAGCTCATGAGAGACTCAGAGGCCCCAAACAGAAATCACCTTGATGCAACCTCCTCACCTCGGAGTCTTGTTGAGAAAGGTGACGCTGATGGCGCAGCGATGGCCTCCCGCAGTCCCTGGGGCTCTTCCCACCCGTGTCCCTCCATCTCCTTGTGATTCTTTGCCTTCTACTCTGCGGATGCAGAACTTAAATCTCAGAGGGGGTGACCGTCGGTCAGGTCTGTGGTGGCAGGGCCCCGCGTGAGCCCCCTGGCCACACCACGGACTGTCTGCGCAGTGGCATGTCTTTGGACGGTGCCTTTGTGGAGCCCCCGAGTCTCTGCGCAGGTCCTTCCTCAGCCTGGGGCCGCTGCACTTTTGCCGGAGCACGGAGGCTTGATGTGCCGCCGGGGACGCTGCTTGTGCTGCACCCAGGCGGGTCTTCTCCGGGGGCAACGTGCAGGCGCCAGGTGCACGGGGCAGGGCCCTGCGGGGACCGAGGGGCCCCCGGGAGGAGGGCTGGGACTCCCCACTGGGCTGCTGGCAGCGACTGTTGTTTGCTGCCAAGAAATTCCCTGGAAAAGGGAAGCAGAGTCGCGTCACGGTTAAGCTGGGTCCTTGTGAATGTGGCTCTGAGCTCGGGGGTCTGTGTTTGATCCCAGGAGTGTGGAGCAGAGGCCTCCCCGGGTGCCATTTTGCTCTCTCGCCCAGAGACACTGGGTGGCTTTGCTGCCTGGGGGGCAGGGGGGGCTCTTTGCAGGGATGGACGATCCCGGTGCTTCGCCTGAGCAGACGTGGGCCAAGGGCGCTGAGCCGAGGGCTGGCCTAGGGACCGGGTGCGAGGGGTGCGAGGGGTGTGAGCAATGAGAATTCCATGGGGCTCATTTCCAGACCCCCGGGGGGGCGAGTGTGGAGAAGTCCCACACCCAGTCCCCGTCACACAGGAAACCGGGGGTCCCTTTGCAGAGAGACTTGTAGTTCACACCCACCTGGCTTCTCCGAGGAGGAGAGACCTAGAACCTAGGGGGGTCGCGCTCAGAAGAGGCGGCTTCTCCGCAGCACCTACCACAGCCCACACGCGGTCCCTGCAGCTGGCACGGCTCCTACGTGTTCATTCCTCATCTTCCAACATGTCCTTCCTCCCCCTCCTCCTCCCCGTGCTGGGTCCTGCTGCTCTAACCCCTCAGCCACAGGCTCCGTCTGCCCTGTGGGCTCAGTGCCCTGGGGTCTCTGAAGCGCCACCCCCACCCCTGCCCGGGGTTTGAGGCCCTGGTTACCTGGTGAGCAGACTCGGCCCCACGCAGAGGACCTACCGCGGCGCAGTGCTGACAGCCAGTAGCAGAGGGGACCGGGGGGCCCAGAGATCTTGGGCTGTGGGGAGGGTCCCGCTGCCCCCTGCTCACCGGTCAGGGCACCAGGGCTTGCGTTCACAGCTCTGTCATCACAGCAGTCGCCTGTGGCTGGCGATTCTCAGCTCAATGCGGGAGGCACATAGTAGGTGCACACAGTGGGTTCCAAATCCTAGTGGTGACCCTTCCTCGAAGACCCGCATTGTGCCGTCTCCTTGACTCCCAAATCTCCTTTCCCGTGTGTCTGTGTCGGGAGGGTGACCCGAGGCCCTCACAGGGGTGGGCACATCTCTAGGTAACAGGAGGACGGTGTGGCCAGAGCCACGGGGCTGCCTGGGGCCAGGATGGTGGAAATCTGGAGGAAAACAGCACCTGGGGAAGCTCGTATCGAAGATGTGAGGAGAAGAAAACCGATGGGCACGGCGGCGTGCCTGGCCGGCTTTCAGCAGAATCCAAACTCACTTCCAAGGAGGAGCGGAGAGCAGAATGCAGAAATATTCATTTCCTGTTTTTATTGTTGGTTGCTTAATGACCTTCCTTTGAAATGCCGCTGCGGTTGTAGAAAGCGGGTTGTCATGGAAACAGAGTGACGTGCAGGGAATAGGTACACAATGCATTTCTTTGTCATGTCCAGCTGACGCTTTCAGCCTTGGCTGAGACTTGCGAATGTATGTAAGGAATTAAATATTAACTGGAGCCTTTGCCCTGGGCAGAGGCGGCGGCACCGGGCGGCGAGAGAAGATGCCGCAAGGAGGGCCCGGCCCTGTGGGCGGCAGAGCTGACGGGGACCGGGGGGTGGACCTCACCGTCCTCAGGGGCCCCGAGAAGTTGTGCAGAGCGATCTCTGTGCGAGTGGGTCTGTGCTGCGCGTTCTTCTGGGGACAGGGGAGGCCCTAGCTGTGACATGAATAATCACTCATCAGACAGCTCATTTCCAAAGCTGGAATTTGAATGCCAGTTTTCTCAAGGTGGGCTCACCTGACCTGCCCCGGCACCCTTTGGTGGAGGGGCCGCATTGGAGGGGACCAGCACCCCGAGACGGCACCAGGGCAGGTGGGGTGCGGAGGAGAGCGGGTGCCAGAAGGCTCTGAGGATGCTCCCAAGGCACAGACAGATTTTCTCTTGTCCCTGGAGGGGCCGTGGGGCCATGAGCTTGTCCATTTTTCTGGTGGGTTCCAGAAAGCAGAGACTGTGTAAGTCCCTTGAAAACGTGACCCCGGTGTCTTGCTTCTCCCCTGAGCCAGCACGGCTGGCTCTCAGGCCTGCCTTTGGTGACCCTGTATCTTTCTAAATCCTCAGAAAATGAGTTCCGGGGTGAGCTGCTAAACCCAAGTGGACACACGGAGGCAGGGCCAGCAGCTGCAGGACCTGGAGACCCCTCCCGGGCAGGCACAGCAAGGTGAGGCGCTCGGAGGGCAGCCGCGTGCTGGGGCCCCGCCGCAGGCTGCCTGTGCAGAGCCTCCTCTCGGCTCCTAGGCGTGACGCACGGAGGTGACTTTGGCCTAATCACCTTCAAGATCCAGATTAGGCGAAGAATAAATGGGGACCAGGACCATGAGTGATCTTGTCACTTTAAAATTAAAGGAAGAGGCGGGGCACAGTGGCTCATGTCTATAATCCCAACACCTTGGGAGGCCGAGGGGGGAGGATCACCAGAGGCCAGGAGTTCGAGACCAGCCTGAGCAACTTAGTGAGACCCTGTCAGTACAAAGAATAGAAAAATTAGCCAGGCATGGTGACACCTGTAGTCCCAGCTACTCAGGAGGCTGAGGAAGGAGGATCCCTGCAGCCTAGGAGTTGGAGGCTGCAGTGAGCTATGGTGATGTCACTGCACTCCAGCCCGGGCAACAGAGTGAGACCCCATCTGAAAACTAAATAGATAAATGAATAAATAAATACGTAAAATTAAATTAAAAGAAGAAAAATGACTGAGTAGAGCCCAGCTAGAATGTGCCTGCAGAGTCCCTCTTTCCAGACAGTTCCTGCTCTGAGGTGTGATCGCACCTGGGCTCCTTGCTGTGCCTCAGCGACCGGTTCTTCCTTTGCCCTGCTCTGCCTGGGCAGGCTGAGAGTCCCTCGGGGCCGACAGCAGACTTGGCTGCCAGGAGCTCATGAGGTCTGCGGCCTCGTTTCACTCCGATCGTCCCCGGTGGAGGCGGATGGCAGGTGCTCCTCTCACACCTGCCCAGAGCCCACGATGGAGGTGGTCAGGCCCCGCCTCCCCAGGGGACACCCCTCCCCGGGACACTGCTCGTACTCGGTCTCTGTTCTCCAGGACCTGCCCCAGAATCTCCCACCAACATGCTGCGGGTGAGGCCGGGTTCCGGGCGGGGTTCCGGGCCGGGTTCCGGGCCGGGTGAGCCTCAGACACGGAGAGGAGGCCAACGACAGGTGTGAGCAGCCCTTCCCGGCCCACAGTCCCAGCCCCGTCTCCTCACATGTCCAGCAGGGATCCAACTGCCACCCGGGGCAGGGCCACCAAGCCGGTGGAGGCCCAGGGTGGAGGCAGGGAGGGTTACCCGGTTGAGGTGGGAGCTTATATTTTACTCTCAAAACCTGACGTTTTTCTTTTGAATCTGGTGTTGAGAATGTACGCTGTGGCGATCAGAGCTCTGCTGACCACAGCTGGAGCCTACGGCCTGAGTCAATAATACTGACCCTGTCTTTACTTGAAGTTTTGGTATTTTGTTTATCATGGACTTTTTGCATTAGTGTTGATGTTTTAAAATACTGAATTAAAATTTATTTTGAGACAGAGTCTCACTCTGTTGCCCGGACTAGAGTGCCGTGGTGTCAGCCCAGCTCACAGCAACCTCAAACTCCTGGGCTTAAGCGATCCTACTGCCTCAGCCTCCCGAGTAGCTGGGACTACAGGCATGTGCCACCATGCCCGGCTAATTTTTTCTATATATATATTTTTAGCTGTCCATATAATTTCTTTCTATTTTTAGTAGAGATGGGGTCTTGCTCTTGCTCAGGCTGGTCTCGAACTCCTGACCTTGAGCGATCCTCCCGCCTCAGCCTCCCAGAGTGCTGGGATTGCAGGTGTGAGCCACTGTGCCTGGCCCGTAGGTGACGTCTTCTGAGCAGGTGGCTGAGGAGGTGGCAGCTCAGAGGCGAGAGGTGGCAGCTCAGAGGCGAGTGGTGGCCGCGGTGTGAGCATGTCACACAGCCACGTAGAGCACAGTCCGCCTTGCAGGGTCCGACCGGACAGCCGTGGGTGGGTCACGGAGCCAGCACGGGGTGGGGGGGGCAGCCGGGCAGGCAAATCCCTCGCGGGGGGCTCGGGCAGCGCCGTGTGCCTGAGTTCAGCACCAGGCGTGTGGACAGCTCAGAACCACGTGGAAGGGGCGGCCGGGAGGAAGGCCGGTGGCGTGTTTGTGGGAGGAAGTGCAGGCATTGCTGGTAGCTCCTTAAGCCCCTTCCTGACCTCAAAACAGGACAGATTTGGGCCCCAAATTGCATAATATCCGGTGGATGACTGTAGAGTTCTGGAGCCAAGGAGGAGGTTGATTGTGTGGGTGTTTTGCCAGCGCTCCTTCCTGCCACCTTGGGGAGCCTCCTGCAAGGAAGGGAGGTGCCACTGGTGTGGCCCCTGGCCGGCCTCGCCTCACGCCGCCGGGTTCTACCCTGGGGGGCTAGAGGTTCCATTAATGCTGGAGTTTGTTGAACAGGTGGGTGCAGACACAGCTCTTCGTCAGGGTGTCCACGATGTAGCCACAATTTTTAATTTGGGGGTTGGAGTAAGCCAGAACCCCAGGATGAGAGCTGTCGGGAGAATCCCCCTAAGACTTGCTAGATAATGCTCCACGGGGGGCCTCTCTGTACCCGAGGGAGGAGGCAGGTCTGTCCAGCGGCAAGCGGGCTGCTCAGTGCACGGAACGTCAGGCGAGTCTCAGACGGGCCGCAGGACATCCTCCAAAGTGGGAGGGCGGATGTCCCTGCAAGGAGCCAGGGAGTGTTGCGATGGCCGCTTTGGGGTGGGCAGGGTGAGGGCACGTAGTTGAGCCTCCGAGATCCAGAGGATGGAAGCAGGATGTGCACTGGGGCTGCGGAGGTAGCAGGCTCCCACGTCTCTGTGGGCTGCACCGCACACAGGTGTGTGCTCGAAAGGGAGGGAGGGGAGGCCGGGCGCCGTGGTCACACCTGTGACCCCAGCACTCTGGGAGGCCGAGGCCGGAGCATCGCTTGAACTCAGGAGTTCGAGACCAGCCTGAGCAAGAGCAAAACCCCATCTCTACAAAAAACAGAAAAACTGCCGGGTGTGGTGGTATGTGCCTGTAGTCCCAGCTACTCGCGAGGCTGAGGCAGGAGGATCGCTTGAGCCCAGGAGTTTGAGGCTGCTGTGAGCTACGATGGCGCCACTGCACTCTAGCTGGGGTGACAGAGTGAGACTCTGTCTCAAAACAGAAAGGGTCGGTGAGGCCCTGTAGGCAGGCAGCAAACAGTCCCCTGGAGCGTCTGGGAAGGAGCATGGATAGCGCTCAACTGTTACTCGTTAACCCTTCGCGGAGCTGTCCCCAGTGGTGGGAACAGGCACCTGCGTTAATGCCGCCTGCTGTGACGGCCTCACAGCGGGGACAGGAAAGTGGCTGCTGCCCTTGCGACACGGGCCACAGGAGAGCAGCCAGACGGTGGCCCTTTCCCCTCCCTGCCCTCCGCTGGGGGAGCAGAGACTGGCCGTGGTGCTGACCAATCTGCTCCGCAAGTTTGTAGACGCCCAGCTCGGAGGACCGGTCTTGGCCAGGGGAGCGTGCACACAGGTCTGGAAGAGGGGCTGGGCTTTGTCGCCTGTCCTGGTGCGAACCGTGTGTATTTTGAAAAGAAACTACGTGATTAATGTTGACTTTATTAAAAAGAAATACAAAACAGAACAAAGCAAAGCCATCCTCTCTAGGAGACTACTTTTGTATGGTATTAAGAAAGCGAGTTACATGAATGGACGAAGAGACAGTTCTCCCTGGTTAACAGATGTGGCGAAACACGACGTACTTGCATTTGTAAATTATTCTCCTCCCCACGGTTCTCGCATTGGAGGCAGAAGCACTGAAATATTAATCAGACTGTGAGACGCTGCCGGTGGCAGAGTCGGCAGAGAGCCGGCCTCGCTCTCAGAGATCGCCGGCCCGGCGACGACGGCGTGAGGTTGGCCTCTTTCAACAAAAGGGCCTTTTCACCCTCAAGGGAGGGACTTTGAATTATTTGTGGGCTGCACAAAAACAGGGACCTGGTCGGTTTGTGCTTGGAACAAGTAAATGGTTTTTTAAAAATCAACTAGAGGCCAGGCGCGGTGGCTCACGCCTGTAATCCTAGCACTCTGGGAGGCCGAGGCGGGAGGATCGCTTGAAGTCAGGAGTTCGAGACCAGCCTGAGCAAGAGTGAGACCCTGTCTCTACTAAAAATAGAAAGAAATTATATGGACAACTAAAAATATATATATAAAAAATTAGCCGGGCGTGGTGGCACATGCCTGTAGTCCCAGCGACTCGGGAGGCTGAGGCAGGAGGATCGCTTGAGCTCAGGAGCTGGAGGTTGCTGTGAGCTAGGCTGACGCCACGGCACTCATTCTAACCTGGGCAACAGAGTGAGACTCTGTCTCAAAAAAAAAAAAAAAAATCAATGAGAAATTGAGAAATGCTGCGTTGTCTCTGCACCACTTAGCTGCCCTTCCAGGCACGGCTGCTGTGGGGGTGCAGACAGAAGGCCTGGGGGTCTGGGCACCCATCGTGAGGCAGGAGGACAGCAGAGAACCCAGTTCCCAAGGGCTTCGAGCTCCCCTGAAGAGGAGGATGATGCAAGTCGCACAGTGCTGGGGTCACCAGCTCCGCCCAGGTGCTGCCTGTGGCCGGCACAGCCCATCCCAGCAGCCCAGAAACCGGTTCCCCGCTCCATGGTTCCCCGCTCCGTGGCTCCCCCGCTCCGTGGCTCCCCCGCTCCGTGGCTTCCCCGCTCCGTGGGTTCCCCGCTCCGTGGCTCCCCCGCTCCGTGGTTTCCCGCTCCGTGGCTCCCCCGCTCCGTGGGTTCCCCGCTCCGTGGCTCCCCCGCTCCGTGGGTTCCCGCTCCGTGGCTCCCCCGCTCCGTGGGTTCCCCGCTCCGTGGCTTCCCCTGCTCTGTGGCTCCCCCGCTCCGTGGCTTCCCCGCTCCGTGGCTCCCCGCTCCGTGGTTCCCTGCTCTGTCCCAACTCATCCAGCTCTTACAGACTCGTTCTCATATTAGAGAGCCTGGTTTTCCTCCCTCACGTTCCATTTTTTCCCTTTCAAAATCAAAGCCGCATGCACTGAAGAGAACGTCTCACTATTGGCCGTTGGGTGCGGATACATTGCAAGTGGGAAGGTGCTCCACAGAGTGGCTGCCGCAGCTGTGGGCTCCGTCAATGGGCCCTCACAGGCCGCAAGCAGCGCCCACCACGCATCCCGCAGCCCCTCCATTCTCTGCTCTTTGAATAATTTATCTGCAGGAAATCCAAATTGCCAAGGCACGCTTTAACCTAGCAGAATGCTTGCCAATTTCTCGGGAAAACTGACGCACACAAAAAGGCTGCAGATTGCATTTCAGCCGAACGCAGCACCCGGCAGTCGGACGCACCAGCCCATTGTGCGGCCGCGTCGGAAGGCGCCGCGCTCGGGCTCACGCAGACGACGTTTGAAGGCTCCTAATGTAATGAAGTCCCGCGACGCCTGCTCCTCTCCTCACTTTAAATGGGAGCCATGGGCCCGTGGGGAACCTCTGCCGAGACAGGGAAATCGCAGTAATTGTCTTCTGTTCTGGAAGGCGGCAGCGAACGCACGGCTCACGGCACCGGGCCCCCAGCCCGGAGCCAGCAGGTTGCGTAAATTACCCAGGTTTTGATTTTTCTTCCTTAACAAATCACGTGCATCCGTGTGCGTTGGTGCCACCACACGGGGGAGGTTCGCTTTTCATCTTACTAATTGGGGGAATTCCTTTTTCTTTCTTCCCAGGTGGTACCGTAGACATTTGTCTCTTGCTGGCTCTTAGGGACTAAACCCCACTTAAGACGGGGCTGCTGAGCCCCTCCTGCCGCCTCCCTCCTCCTGCTGCTGCTCCCCCCGTCCCTCTGGCAGCCTCACACACGGAGCCTGGGCGGCCCTGGCGCCTGTGGCCTGGGACAGGTGAGGATTTGCTGCCTCACCTTCCCGACCACGGCTGACGGGTGGCCACGCTGGGCTGCTCCCGCCCGGCTCCTGGCGGGTATGGAGCGCTCCCCGCCTGGCCTCTCCCTGGGAGAGGACCGTTTGGCACAGGGCGGAGTGTGGGATTTTACCTCCTGCCCAGATCTGTCACGGGCGACATAGGTCAAGGATTCTGCGTGATGCCCTGTAGCTCCCAGGGACCCGTCTGCGACCGTGGTCCCCAGGCTTGTCCGTTCTGTGATTGTCACCTCCTGAGGAAGCTCCCTTGACTCCCTTGCGGGACAGTGTTGTGGGCAGCGTCCCCATGGGGCCTGGTCAGAGTCGGGCAATGTGGGTGGGTGGGGGCCGGGGGGCTCAGGCAAGGCGGCCGGACCCCAAGGCTGGAGGCCACAGGGGCTGGGGCTCCCCAGACTGCCTGTTTCCGACAGGGTGACCCTCGTGTGCCGGGCACGGTGCCTTCTGCCGAGTAGCACTCGGCTCGCCTGGCACCGCTGGTGGTGACGGGGTCTGTGGCAATGACCGCCCTGGTCCCTCAGCATCGGCCACACCAGGGGGCAGCGAGCGTCGCTCCTCCCCAGGCCAGGGGACCCTCGTGTTACAAGACAACATTCTCGAGATTCGGTGGGGCCGGCCCCAGCTCCAGCTCTCGCCGGCAGCCGCACGCCCGGGCGTGGTGGGAGGGGCGGGCAGGACACGCGAGCCTGGCAGCCTCTGTCCAGCGTCACCTCCCCACGGCCTCCCACCTGCGCTCTTGGCCCCGCCCTGTCCTGTCCTGGGCGCCCACCCTTGGCAGTCGGGGCCACAGAAGTAACTTCACCTTCAAAGCTCGAGCCAGAAAATGGCCAGACGACCCCGATGGTTCTGCACTTGGAAGGCGCAGGCTGGGTTCCCGTTAACAGCGCGGTTGTCTTTTGCTTGCAGATGAGCTTGGAAAATGATGACAAGCGAGCTCGCACCCGGTCCAAGGCCCTGCGAGGTGAGTACGCCCCTCCCTCCTGGCCGGGTCGCGAGCCCCAGGCCCTTGGCTGCCGCCTTCTCTGACGCCGCGAGTGCCGAGTGCCGAGTGCCGCGGCCGCCAGCAGGTCCCGCAGGAGGACTGGCCCCGTGGCGCAGCACCTGCTCAGGGAGACCCTCAGCCTCTTCAGCCGCTTCCGCCCTGAGGGCTGCCGGGCTCTGCAGCCGGCACCTGAGAGGACCCCTGAGGGGCTTCGGGCTGGACACCCCCGCTGGGGCCAGAGATGCGGAGACAGACCCAGCTCTGCAGAGCGGGGGCAGCAAAGCTCAGTCAGGAGACCCCTCTGCCCCCAGCCCTCCCCTCTGGGAGGTCCGTCTTGGTGCCGACGGGGGCTGGGACGGTGTGGGGCGTGGAGGGGCGGCCGGGGCTCTGCTCACTCTGCTGGGACGCGAGCCCCACCCCCTTGGCCAGTCTCGCTTCTCTGGCACCTGGGGGGCTTCCCGTTGTGCCCGTGGAGTGGCCAGGAGGTCCGGGCACCTGTCACAGGCCGTGCCCCAGCCCTGGCCGGCCACGTGACCACGCGTCCTCTTGTCTGCCCAGCTTGGACTGCTGGGGGGCTTCCTGGCAAAGCTGATTCTGTCTGCAGCTGGAGAGCGGGATGCGGCCCTGCCCCTGGGGGCCCAGAGGGCCTGTCGTGGGGGACGCTTGTTCCACTCTGCAAAACTGCGAGGCCCCCAGGGGAGGGCCTGGCGTGAGCCCTGGCTGCGAGAAGCAGCTCCTGTCCTTGACCTCGGACACTGTAGGGTCAGGCAAGGGTGGGGCCCTGGAGAAACAGTCCAGTCCCCCCGGGGTCACCCCAGTCGTCCGTGGTAGACCTCAGCTATTCGACGTAGTTTGTGCTGTTAAGGCAGCAGGCCTTTGAAATCCAACCTCCCGCGAGCGTTTTCCCTGTTTCTCTCTCTCACCCAGGAGCCCCGGAGGCCGCAGCCGCAGACCTCAGGTAAGGGTCGTCCTGGGAGCCCAAGCACTGCCCTTGTGCGTGTGACCCTGTGGGGCCCCTAGGTGTCCCCGGTGGGGTCTTCCCGGCTTGACCAGACGCCCTCGGCAAGCCCCTGTCCCCGGCCGCTCGTCCGGCCACCTTGGCTCTTCCTCTGCCCTTCTTATCCCCGTCCTGGCCCCGCCATGGGATGTCCCAGCCTCAGGGCGGGACGCAAGCGTGCTCACGCCTGGCCACCACCAGGACCCGGACTGTCACCACCGTCCCCCGAACCAGGAACAAGGCACTTTCTTGGTGGAATCTCACAAGGGCTTCTGTGCCTGGCGGCTGGAGGCCCAGCGTGGCCAGAGGTGGGAGAACAGGGTCTTCTACATCCTGAGTCTTCCGGGACTCGAGACGCAGACGCTGGTTTTGTGCCGATGCTCTGGCCGCCTGGGCTCCGTGACTGTTTGCTTCCCACGTCTTGGGGCAAAGATGCTCAGTAATCTGTGAACAAACCCAGGGTGGGTTGGCTCCTGCAATCAGGGAAAGGAGGACCGCAAAGTTCACCTCGCAAACTCGCACGGAGGTGGGACATGAGACAGTGTCCCCAGCCCTGAGGCTGCAACTCAGGACGGAGGGCGAGGGGTGTGGCCCGGGCGCCCTCAGCCCCCAGCTCTTCCGTGGCCGCTCGTTTCAGTCTGGGTCTCTGGGAACGTCGCGGAGGCACTGCCTGACGGTGTCATCGTTCCGTGTTTAGGGTGGGGTTTAAAAGAGCTACGTCACCTGCCGTCCTCCTGGAAGCCCAGCCCGGGTCACAGTGTGGGGCGGGGGGTGAACTGCAGCCGAGCCGGGCCACACTTCCGGCCCCAGAACCCGCAGGACCAGCTCCCTGGAGGGGAGACACCCCCCGAGGGCTGAACTGCTGGAGAAGCAGAGATTACGGTGTCGGTGTCGCCTGAGGAGGTGCCACCTGGCATCTGCCTGGGGACACGTGGGGGGAGGGGCTGGGGGGCCACAGGCACGGGAGGTGCTTGCGCCCCATTGACTCAGAGTGTCACAGCCCAGTGTCCCCCGCCCAGCTCACCCTCCCTCGGCCGGCCCGGGGGGAGCTCCCAGGAAGACCCCCGTGCTCTGGGCAGCTGCCCGAGCCGCTGCCTTGACCTCTGGGGGCGCCGTGCTTCCCTGTGCCCCGTGAACGCTCTGAGGGCCCAGGAGAAGAGACGGGTTCGTGGCTTTTCCCTTCGTGCCAGTGGGAGGACTGAGGTGCCTCAGCGTGTGCTCTAGCAGGGCTGCACCTGCTGTCCCCAAGCCCTGGGTGGCCCCGCTAGAGGCCAAGGTTAGGGAGGAGTAGGCGGGGGCTGGCGTCTCCGCGCTGGGTGGCCCTGGCTGTGGGTGCTGTCGGGCTGTTCGGGGCCGTCGCCAAGTTCAGGAAGAGACCACACCTGTCCCCGATTCCTTGCGCCTGGCCCTTCTGCTGGGGCCTCGCTTCTTGTGCCCACAGCCGGCTCCGCCCAGAAAACAGGAGGGAGTGGGGGGTCTTGCGTCTGCCCCGGGGTGGGAGGGAAGCAGGTCCCTTCGGAGGGGGGTGGCCGAAGCACAGGCTCCGCGCTGGGACCCCGATGCCCGCTGCTCACGCCCGGGTCCCTCACGCTGCCACGCGGGTGCCTGCTGAGGGCGGCCGTGAGCCGTGCCCCCTGCCAAGCCGCGCCCGCATCCCTGAGGCCACCCTCGTCACTCGGGGGAGTTCAGGGTCGAGCTGTCGAGGGGCAGGAGAGGAATCCATGGTCTGTCCCTCCGCCCACCGTGGGGAGGGCTCTTTAGGCCTGGAGCCCCCGCCGCTCCCTCCCCTGCAGCCCGGCCCGAGCACACGGAGGAGCACATGCCGCACCGCGTGTGCGCGTGGGAGCACCTGTGTGCGCCGCGAGGCCCGAGGCGGACGTGTGCCGGCATGAGGAACTCTGGGGACCCCGGCCGGGTCTCCTGTCCCCTCTGCCCGCTGCCCCTTGGCTGCTGGGTGGGACCAGGCGTCCACGGGGCTCCGGCTCCCTGTCCCTGCGTGGCCTCATCAGCTCCTCGCACCTGGGCTCAGCCTGTCTCGCACCCGCAGAGGCTGCGGCTGGAAGGTGCCGGCCCACCTGGCAGGGGACCAGGACTCTTCTGAACTGGGGACAGAGGAGTGGCTTGGAGCAGGTGACGTGTTCGGGGGTAGTGCCAGTCCCCACAGGCCTCCATGGCAGCTGTCACCTAATTGCCTGATTAACTCAGTGATTAATCGACTAATTGGGACCTCAGCTTCAAATCCCCAATAACAAGGAGCTTTTTGTGAAAAGTCTCAAAGCTAGTTCTTGAGAGAGTGAAAGCAAGTGTGGGCCTGGAATTCAGAGTAGACTGGGGGGCCGTGGCAACCCCCTCCGTTTGGAAAGGAAATCAGCAGTGAGATGCGTGAGGTGCCCCCTCCCCCTCCCTCCTCCTCCTCCCTCCTCCCTATTCCTCCTCCCCCTCCCTCTCCCCCTCCCCCTCCCCCTCCCTCTCCCTCCTCCTCCTCCTCCTCCTCCTCCCTCTCCCTCCTCCTCCCTCTCCCCCTCCCTCTCCCCTCCCTCTCCCTCCTCCTCCCTCTCCCTCCTCCTCCTCCCTCTCCCTCCTCCTCCTCCCTCTCTCTCTCCCCTCGCCCCTCCTCCCCCTCCTCCCCCTCCCTCTTCCTCTTCCCTCCTCCTCCTCTCTCCTCCCTATTCCTCCTCCCCCTCCCCCTCCCTCCTCCTCCTCCTCCTCCTCCTCCCTCTCCCTCCTCCTCCCTCTCCCTCCTCCTCCCTCTCCCCCTCCCTCTCCCTCCTCCTCCCTCTCCCTCCTCCTCCCTCTCCCCCTCCCTCTCCCTCCTCCTCCCTCTCCCTCCTCCTCCTCCCTCTTCCTCCTCCTCCTCCCTCTCTCTCTCCCCTCGCCCCTCCTCCCCCTCCTCCCCCTCCCTCTTCCTCTTCCCTCCTCCCTCCTCCCTCTTCCCTCCTCCTCCTCCCTCCTCCCTCTTCCTCCTCCTCCTCCCTTTCCCTCCTTCTCCCTCTCCCTCCTCCTCCCTCTCCCTCCTCCTCCTCCCTCTTCCTCCTCCTCCCCCCTCTCTCTCTCCCCTCGTCCCTCTTCCCCCCTCTCTCCCCTCCCCCTCCTCCCCCTCCTCCTCCCTCTCCTTCCTCCTCCCTCCTCCCTCTTCCTCCCTCCTCCCTCTCCCCCTCCTCCCCCTCCCTCCTCTCCCCCCTCCCCCTCCCTCCTCTCCCTCCTCCCCCTCCCTCCTCTCCCCCCTCCCCCTCCCTCCTCTCCCTCCTCCCCCTCCCTCTCCCTCTCTCTCCCCGCTCCCCTCCCCCTTCCCCCTCCCCCTCCCTTTCTTTTCTCTTTTTTAACACATTGAAAATCAGCACTAAGATCGGCCACGGTGGCCCCACCATGGGAGGCTGCAGGGAAGGTCCTCACTGGAGCCCCCACCCGCCCCACGGCCGCTGTCGAGCTGGGGGTCAGGGTGGGGCCTGGCTCCACACACTGTTCCCCCTGCACTGTGGGCAAGTGCGGCTTGTGTGGCCAGCTGGGCCCCGTGGTCCTTCCTGCCCTGGGCCGGTGGCTGGGGTGAGGGGCACCCCTGGCGCTGGGGTTAGGGGCACCCCCGGCAGACAGAGCAGGGGGTGCTGCCCCCAGCGGCCACGGGCCCGGCAGCGTCAGTGACAGGCGTGGGGAATTTGGTGCTCCTGCCTTGGGCGCCGGCCAGACTCGAGCGAGCGCTGAGCCCTCTTTCTTGAGGGTGCCGTGTTCAGGGCCCCGCGAGCCTCGTCCATGGGGCCCTGGAAGCCCGTTGGCAGCGGGCAGAGCACCTGTGTGGCAGCCACCCGGGCGACTGCGTCTGTGTGAGGAGCCTTATACCTGCAGATCCCTAACTGAACACACTCGTAGAACTCTAGGAGCCATTCATTTATTTAAATGGGGCGAGTTATTTCATTAATTTTTAGCTGAGCACAGTAGCCGTTCCGAGACGGAGATAATCTGCTCCCCAGGGCGGGGGTCTGGGGTGGGCCCTGCTGTCAGGATGACCTCTCCGCTTGTCCCCAGCTGCCCCACGCCGGGATGCACAGGCTCGGGACACGTCCGGGGCAAGTACTCCAGGCACCGTAGGTAAGAGGCCCCCCTCCCTCCCCGAGACCCCACCCCTGCTCCGGACTCTTCTGTGGATTGAAAACCTCCCATCTGGGTCCGAGGCGGCTGAGGCCAGGCCGAGCCACCTCTTCTGTGCCGCGGGGCCTCCCCCTCGGCCACGTTACCGTGGCGCCTTCGTGGTGCCAAGCGTGGCTGTGGCCTCCCCGCGCAGGGGCAGCTAGACTGCCCGGCCCCCAGCTCCGCATCACGGCTCTCCTGTCGGCCGCTGCCAGGACCAGACGAGTCCTCCGGGGAGGCTCAGGGCGGGCGTGGTGCAGTCAGCGCGGCCTCTGGCCCTGCTGCTGGGGCGGTCGGCCTGTGCCGGTCTCGGAGGGCCGGTGTGGGCACGGGGGGCTGCGGGGGTGGGGGGGCAGGACAGGCTCCAGGCGGGAGGCAGCGGGCCAAGATCAGATCAGGGTGCGCGTGGACACCGGCCGGGCCTAAGCCTCGGCTCAGACGGGTGTGGACCTGGCTCGCGGCAGCTGGGTCTTCCCCGCGCGCAAGCGAAGCAGGAAATACAACCTAAAACACAATCGGGAACTTTTAAACGTGTACAGTTAGATGTAAAAATTCAGACAGATCAGAGTCTGGGGCTTCTGGCTAGGAGTGGCTGCAGGGGCGGAGGGAGCGGGGACCCCCGGGAGGCGCACGGGGGTCTGCGGCCCCAGCCGGCTCCTCCACCGCCCACGCCTCCCTCCAGTTTGCAGAGCTGCCCTCTGGCCAAGAAGAGGAAGCTGGAGGGCGCTGAGGCCGAGCACCTGGAGTCCAAGAGGAAGTCGCAGCCCCTGAAGCTGGCTCTGGACGAGGGCTTTGGTGTGGACAGCGACGGCAGTGGGGACACCGAGGTGAAGGACGCCTCTGTTTCAGATGAATCGGAAGGAACTCTGGAGGGGGCCGAGGCCGAGATGTCTGGACAGGAGGAGATTCATCGTCCCGAGCCAGCTGAAGGTGCTTTGTCGCCCGCTCTGCCCCGGATAAAGGGTACTTAGTGTGTCCTGGAGAATGCAGCCTGTGAGCGGGGAGGGGCGCGCTCTGGGCGAGAGAAAGCGCTTCCCGAGAACAAGGCACGTCTTGTCCTGCCGTGAGCTGGGCTTCCTGGGAGAGCGGCCTGCCCGCGGGCCGGGTCTGCGGCGCGTTTGTGTGCGAGCCCTGTGCACATGCGGGACACGGGACAGACGCAGGACGGGGGGTGCGCAGCTGTAGCGTGTTCCAGCAGGTGTGTCTGCCTGCGTGTGCGAGGGACAGACACGGCTGTGTCTCTGTGTGTCCCTGGTGGGGTCTCAGACCCCGTTCTGCCTGCCCCCCCCCCCCCCCCGTGAGAGCCGCCCTGGGGCAGGGCTGAGGGTCACTCACAGGGGGACGGAACAGCAGGTGACTGAGGACCCCCTGGGGCTTCTGAAGGTGGGCGCCTGGGAAGCCCCGAGGGGAGGGAGGGAAGTGGAGGGTCCCACCAGGACTGGCCGTGTCAGGGTGCCTGGCCCTCGGCAAAAGCAAGTGCAGGATTTCAGAACCAAGCATCATAGTGAATTTTTAAAAATTATTTAAATAAAAAAGTAACAAAATTTAAACAAAATAAAAAGATAGAAAAGGATTTAAATTAAAAAAAAAAAAAAAAAAAGCAGGCACAGGAGCCCCTGAGACCGGGAGGGAGGCGTCTGTGTCCCCTGAGAGCCCTGCAGACCAAGGCGTCCCGGGGCCGGGCTGAGTCTAAGGCCCAGTGGCCCAGCAGCCCCCCGGCTCCTGGTGTCGCCTGGCCTTGAAGGGTCTGAGGAGTATTCGCATTTTATCTCTGAGGCCAATCGAGGCAGGTCCTGCCGCCTCCCTCGCTCCTGGGGCCCTGAGTCAGTGCGGCCCCTGGAATGGAGGCAGCCCTGGGTTCCAGGTGGAAAAGGCACAACTAGCCTGTGTCCTCGCAAGGAAGGGCATTTGCAGCTGCAACGTGAGCCCTGGGATTAGCCTCTTCCCCCCGAGGGGCCGGGCCGTCCCGCCACTGCCGGGGTGCGGGCCCAGGAGTCCTTGCGGATGATCCCACGGGCCTGCCTGTAGTGGGCACCCACTGTGTCTTCGTTATTGTGGTTAAAAGAATTAAATTTGGGCCCCTTTAAAATAAAAGTTATTTACTGCTTTTCTTTTTTTTATAAATTTAAATTTTTTTGTTTTTAGAGACAGGGTCTGGCTCTGTCACCCAGCCTGGAGTGCGTTGGTGTGATCATGGCTCACTGCAGCCTCCACCTCCTGGGCTGAAGCCGTCCGCCCACCTCAGCCTCCTGAGTAGCTGGGACTACAGGCGTGCACCACCACACCTGGCTACTTTTTAAAATTTTTGTAGACACGGGGGTCTTGCTATATTGTCCAGGCTGGTCTTGAACTTCTGGCTTCAAATAATCCTCCTGCCTCAGCCTCCCAAAGTGCGAGCCACCAGTGATTTACTGCTTTGCAGTTATGAAGTAGTTTTTGAAAATCCTATTTGCTCCATTTTACGAACGCCGGTTCATCTGACTTGAGAAAGCTCATGTAATGGGGGAAGAGCATTAAGAAAATAAATTAAAATGATTCTCAGCTTTAAAAATACATCAGCAGCCATGACCTACCTCCTAAAATAAGTGCGCCATGACATCTGGGTTGGGGGGGCAGACAGAAACGCCCGTGCAACCCCCCACAGGGGGCTTCCTTGTCTTCCCGGGCCGGGCCGCGGTGCTAGGACTGGGAGGCGGGACGCGGGGAGACCTGGGGACTCCCCCTGTGCTCTCCTCCGCGCCCCCATGGCGTTTCTGGTTTTGTGCAGGAAGGAGCCCCCTCAAGTCCCATTTTGGATCCAGCCCCATCAGCGGCCCCACTGGCTCCTCCAAGGGCAGCTACGGCAGCTACAAGGGAATCATCGCAGCTTCTCTGCTCAACTTGGGCCGAATCGCTGAGGAGACCCTGGTGGGGGAGGACCTGGGCCAAGTGGCCAAGCCGGGCCCCAGCATTGTGCACCTGCTCCAGGAGGAGGCCGTGGAGGGAGCCACCAGTGACGAGGGGGAAAAGGACCTCTTCATCCAGCCGGAGGACGCAGGGGAGGTGGTTGAAGTCACCAGCGAGCGTTCCCAGGAGCTGTGTCCCCAGTCCCTGGGGGATGTGGCCAGTGAGGAGTCCAGCAAGCAAAAAGGCATCCTGGGTCACGAGGAGGAGGAGGAGGACGAGGAGGACGAGGAAGAGGAGGAGGATGAGGAGGAGGAGGAGGAGGAGGAAGAAGCAGAGGAGGAGGAGGAGGAAGGGGAGGAGGGCGAGGAGGGGGCGGCTCCCGATGTGATCTTCGAGGAGGATGCCTCCCACGCCTCCGCCCAGAAGGCCCCTGAGCTCCGGCGCCCAGAGCCGCTCAGTCCCAAGCCCGAGTACTCTGTCATCGTGGAGGTCCGCTCGGACGACGACAAGGACGAGGACGCAGGCTCCCAGAAGTCGGCGGTCACGGACGAGTCGGAGATGCACGACATGATGACCCGGGGGAACCTGGGCCTCCTGGAGCAGGCCATCGCCCTGAAGGCCGAGCAGGTGCGCGCCGTGTGCGAGCCGGGCTGCGGCCCCGCCGAGCAGAGCCCGCTGGGCCTGGGCGAGCCGGGGAAGGCGGCGAGGCCGCTGGACGCCATGCGGAAGAGCTACTACGGCAAAGGTAGGGCAGGGCGGGGCCTGCACAGCCACCCGGGCCCCGCGGCAGGGACGGCCGCCCGCCCGGCACACGCGTGTCGCAGGCTGGGGGAGGGGAGGGCGGACACGGCCAGACCGTGGCCGGGGGCCGAGGAAACGGGCTCGCGCCGCTGTGCCGGGGGTCTGGACAGGGACGCAGAGCTGACACGTGGCAAGGAACCAGGTGGCAGAGGGGGGTGGCAGGGACAGTGACCCCACCACAGTGGCCGCTCACAGCAGCACCTGCCGCCTTTCTGGTCCCTGCCCCCCGCCTGACACCTGTGGCGGAGCCCACACTGGCTGCCTCCGGCCCTGGAGAGCTGCTTCCTGTAGCCGGGCTGGGCCTTCTGACCCCCGGGGAGGCTGGGACCAGCGGGTGGCCGTGAGGCGTGTCCGTCTGTCCCTGGCTTGTCTGCAGGGCGCAGCCTGCTGCGGGCTGTGCTCCTGCGTCTGGACTCGGCCCTAACTAGTGCAGGGTGTGGGGGCAGCACCCCGGCCTCGCGGGTGTCGCCTGAGGACAGTCGACCGCAGCTGTGGTCGCAGGGCTGCTGGGAGGGGCCCGGGCTGGCTGATGTGGCCGGGGCGCCAGGGCTGAGCACGGCCCCCTGGTGACCAGCCGTAGCCACCACGGCTACTTGGGGTGTCCGGGTCTGGGCAGCACTGACTGCCCATCTCAAGGACCTGCTAGGCCCAGGGACGGGCTCAGGCTGCAGGATTCGGGGTTGGCCAGGGGCCGCTCCCCACAGAGCCAACCTGACCACCAGGGGGGCCAGGTCTGCGGCAGGTCAGCTCTGGCCCTGTGCGCGCCACTGGGACTGATACCGAAGCCCCCCTGACCTGGACACTTGGCCTCCATTCTCCTAAGACCAGGGAGCTGCTCTGACCTCAGTCTCTTCTTTCCCTACCCCTAGTCCGGCCTCTCCTCTCTCGGTGGGTTTGGGCGGTGGGAGTCCCTGGTGCTCTTGCAGCGATGCTCTGGGGGGGGTTCGCTGGGACCAGGCAGGGAGCAGATGAGCAGGGGGACAGGCACTGGGTGACCCAGGTGCTGCAGCCCGGAACTGAAAAGCACAGGAGACGCAGACTTGGGACGACCCAAGGACGCACCGAGGTCACGGGAGAGACAGACTCGAGTGACACACAGCTCGAGGGCTTCGTAGCCCGGAGGGTTGGTGGAGACACGAGGGACCCATTTTCGGGGGACACCGTGCATCGAGGGGACACAGGCGGGGTGAGATGGCCCTGAAGGGTGGCTCTGGGGGACGCCCTTCAGGGTGACACAGCTGGGGCGGCTGTTCGGGGACTCGGACGGGGCAGCACCGTCAGGCCCAGGGCTCGAGGGCCGTAGGCACAAGGAGACACAGGCTGAAGGTGCGGCGACTCGGGGACAAGAGTGGAGGACCTGGTGTGGCTGGGAGTCTGGGTGTGGCACGCTTGGGGACCGCAGGTCAGGGCAGACTGTGGTGGGACAGTACGAGGGGCACGGTCCCCAAGTGACAGCCAGGCCCGGGCGTCTGGAGACTCGGGCCTGCGGGGAGACGTCGGGCTGCCCAGACGCAAGGTGTCCTGCCTTCGGAAACAGACTGTGAGGGCACGGCGGGGACAGAGCCTCGGGGTGACGCAGGTGGCTGAGCCGAGAGTGCCAGGACGTGCCAGTCGGGCTGTGGGGACAGTGTGGGGGGACGGGTTTCGGGGGGCTGACGCTGGGCGCAGACGCAGCGAGAATTCTGGGCAGAGGCTGGGGGCAGTGGCAGCAGCTCAGGAGGCAAATGTTGGGCACAGATTCGGGGGCCCCTCGGGGGCCCCCCCGTCCCGATGGGTGGGCGTGTGGCTTCCCGTCCCCAGGGCTCCTCCCTTGGGAGCCCGCTGCTGGGGTCTGAGTTTAGCTCTGACTCTGCCGCCTCCCGGGGGCGTCTTTCATCCACAAGGAGCTTCTCTGAGACGTCAGCTTTGCCCTGAGGACGCGTCCGTGTCCCTCCCGGTCCCCACGCTCAGCAGGGACCTCCCTGGGCCTGCAGACGCCAGACGCCAGTCGCGGTCGGTCGCGGGGACTTGGTGTCAAAGTTCTGCCCAGGCGTTTCTTAGTCACGCAGCCTTGGGAAAAAGGCTCTTCCCCCCTTGGTCCTCCGTGTTCGTCAAATCCCACAGACGTCCCCTGGGAGGGACGTTGCCTGCGAGGCCTCCACGCTGTCGGCAGGAGGAGGACGAGGAGTCCAGCTGCCGTCTGGACTGTCGCTTCTAAGCGCTGTGCAGCCACTCTGTGGGGCAGCCGGGCGCTCTCTGGCCTTCTCCACGCAGACAGCCTGTGGGGGTCTCCAGGGTCATCTCGCTGTCCAGCCCCCGTCCCTTTTCGAGCTCCGGGGCAGGTCTCTCCCTTCTCTCTGGACGGCCCGAGTGAGGGGCCGAGCTGTTTCTGCCCCTTCTCCGCCCACCACGCAGCTTCCTGGCTCCCACGGCTGCGTCTTGTGTGTTTCAGACCCTTCAAGAGCTGAGAAGCGTGAGATCAAGTGTCCGACGCCGGGCTGCGATGGCACTGGCCACGTGACTGGGCTGTACCCTCACCACCGCAGCCTGTCTGGCTGTCCCCACAAGGACAGGATCCCCCCCGAGAGTGAGTCGCGCGAGCCGTGGAGCTCAGGGCCGTCTGTGGCGTTTGGGTGGTGTCTGTGGGCAGGGGTGGCTGCCCAGGGCCTGTCCCTTGTGTTTGTCCAGCGGTGTCTGCAGGCCCCGCGCCCCAAACCGCCTGAAACTGCCCAGGCCCAGGCTTGAGCCCCGTGAGGCTGAGGACACGCCGTCTGCCCGGTCGTCCACCCAGAGACGCCAGCCTGGGTCAGGGCCCCTGAAAGACGGCCACAGACACAGGTCGAGGGGAGGGGACGGGCCAGTGTCCCCCCAGCTGGAAAGGCCCAGGTTTTCATGTAGTGACCTCTGTGTTCTGGATGCTCAGAAAATGAATGCCCGCTCTGGTTTCCAGGCTGGAAGCAGTAATGTTGAAAATTACGTTTAGAGGCGTAAAACACAGAATGAGACGTTTTAAAGCTGAGTGCAGTTACTGCCACAGGACGGGGGCCCACGCTGGGGGGGCGTGTCCTGACCAGGCTGAGCGTGGGGGTCCCGGGGCTGGAGCCGCCTGGGGCCCTGCTCCGCGAGGCCTGTCCCCAGCTGCGCAGAGCAGGGCTCTCCCCTCCACGCTGCCCTCCCGCGGCCGCGCGCTCACCGGGGCCCTCACCGCGTGGCTCCCTCCCCGGTTCTCTTGCAGTCCTGGCCATGCACGAGAACGTGCTGAAGTGCCCCACCCCCGGCTGCACGGGCCAGGGCCACGTGAACAGCAACCGCAACACGCACAGGAGGTAGGAGGGCCGAGCTGAGCCGCGGGCACCGTGGGCGGTGGGGGCGTGTGGGGGCTGGTCTGGGCCTGCAGCGTGTGTCCTGCCCAGGCCTTGGGCCCTCACCTGGGACGCGGCCCCCCTGCCAGGTGGCCCCCGAGTGCCGCCCTCCTCCCTGCCCGCTGCCCGAGGGTGGGCGTGAGGTCAGGGCAGGCCTGGGGCGGGAGGGGGCTGCCCTCGGGCAGAGCAGGCCCCAGAGGTGCAGCACCCGGTGGCGTTGCTGCCTGCACCCCGGAGAGCTGGGGGGTCCCGAGAGACAGGAGGGCGGCTTGCAGGGCAGTGAGCGCGTGCTGTGTGGAGGGGTCTCATGTGCAGAGAGCCAGGTGGAGGCCTGTGTCCCGCAGTCCTCGCAGAACCTCTGCGCGTCAGCGGACACAAGCAGGAGCCTCTCGGCGGCCGGGGTGCTGCTCTGGGCCCCCCGGAAGGGAGGCTCGTTTCCCGTGACGAGAAGGGACCTCACCCCGGCCCACCCGAAGTGCCAGGGGAGGCCGTGGCCTCTGTGGGGTGTGCCTTTGCCCCGGGGGTGCGTGCTCAGCCGAAAGGGCTGCCAGAGCTCTGAGGCCCCTTCGTTTGACGAGAGGCCAAATTCCCCATCCCGGCACCTCCCCAGGCTGGTGAGGGCTGCCCAGGCCCCTCGGGTGCAGCTGCCGCCCGTCTGAGACTGAGCACTTTCCTGGCGCCCAGGTCGTGGCCTGGGTGGGGCCCTGGGCTGAACACGAGCCAGAGATGGTTCCAGACTCTGGCCCTGGGAGCTGGGGAGGGGGAGGAGGGAGGCGAGGACCCAGGCAGGGCGGCATCTCTGTCCAGAGCTCTGAAAGCCTTTAGCATGCGTGTCATTGGCCTGGAATTTCCCGAAACAGAGACTGACTGGGTGGCTTGTGCTCTGAGGGCTCGAGGCCAGAGCCGGAGGGGAAGCCCGTCCTGCAGAACCGACAGGCCGGTTCCCGGCTCTGGGCGTCCTGCGCGCCTGGAGCCCGCACGCCTGACCGTCCTGCTCCGAGACCCACACTCCGCCCCCCGGGTGGGGCAGGCCTGGAGAAGAAGGCTCAGGTGTCCCTCCTGTTCCTTCCTCTAGCTTATCTGGCTGTCCCATCGCTGCTGCCGAAAAATTGGCCAAATCTCATGAGAAGCAGCAGCCGCAGACGGGAGACCCCTCCAAGAATAGCTCCAATTCTGATCGAATCCTCAGGTGAGTGTGAGGAGCCGTGGAGCTGAGCAGGCGACTTCCCAGGCTCCCCCAGGCCGTGCCCACGCGTGTGTGAGTGTGTACGTGCCCCAGGGTTCCCCCCGCCAGGCTCGGAGCTCGGGGCAGTTTCGGGGTCACACTGGACGGAGTCTAATGCCCGCCACCTTTGGCCGAGCCGCCCCCCAGCACCAGCACCTGCACGCCTGGCCCGTCGTAGCTGCAGGGCTCTCTGCCTCCCCAAAGGCGTCTGACGTGACCACGTGGGACCACTCAGGGATTCGTCTGTGGGGCTCCGGTCCCCACAGGAGAGAGCAGGCTGCGCCAGACAGGGCCACGGCCGTCCCGGACGCATCCCTTGCTGGCCTCCCCTGCCCCGGGGTAGACCCTCAGCCAAGGCGGGGGGTGGGGCGCAGCCCTTGGTCCCCAGAGTGCTCCCTCCTTTGTGGCCCCGAGGCTCTGAGACAGCAGGGGACATGTGTGCACATATGTGTGTAGGGATGCGTGTTTGCATGTGCACATGTACAAGTATGTTCACACGTGTGTGAGTGCATGCGTGTGTGCACGTGTAGGCTTGGCTCTCAGCAATGAGGGGACTGTGAAAACCGTTCAGAATGCATCTGGTCGGTGTCCCCTCCCTCCACGTGACACTGCGAAGTGCACGCTACAAATATCCCAAGACCGAGAGACCTGCCCAGGGCCACCCTGCCCGGCCTGCCTGGCTTCAGGGTCCCTACACAGTGGGGCCGGTCCCGCCCACGAGGCGCCCCCTGCCCGGGAGGACGTACCCCCCTGCCGCTCCCCGTCTGGCTGAGGAACCAGAATGACACACACGTCCTCCCTGGCTCTCAGACCCCTGTTCCCTGTCTGTCTCCCCGAGCAAGAGTGCGGAGGGCCTGGCAGGTGTGACTGTGAATGGCGGCTTAGTCCCTCCCACCTGGCCCCGTCCCTCCCGGGCACCTGCCTGGCGAAGACCCAGCCAGATGGCCTTGGTCGCTCACCCTGGCTGTGCCACGCCCTGGCCCTTGCCTGGCCTGCTCTGGAGGGTCCCTCAAAGGTGGTCCCACACGTGCTCCACGGGGCACCTCCCGTCCCAGCCACGGGGCACCTTCAGCCCTGCGAGCCCCGGCTGGCTCTCACGGTGGCCTGACGCCTCCTTTTCCCTCCATCTGATCTGCTGCCTTCCAGCTGCCTGTCAGTTGCCACTTCAGTCTCTCCCTTGCTTTGATCTAAGTCACTGGCAAAATGTCACACGAGCAGCTTGGCCTGGGTGTGAGGCTGGGTGGGCCGGAGACGGGGTCAGACAGGCTCCGCCACGGAGGCTGCACGCCCTGGGACATCGACAGTTTGTCACCTGTAAAAGGAGGACAACACACTACAGGGCTGCTCACGTGGCTTAGGTGACACTCTGCCCCCCAGGCCACGGCGAGCTGGGGACTGTGGCCGGGGGGAGAGCCGCCCGCTGGGCTCTGTGGGTTCTGTCTGGCCCGAGTTCCTCGTGTCGTGCCCTGGGGTTTGTCCTGCGGTGCCCACTGGCCTCACTCCTGCAACTTTTCCGGATGCTGCCGGGCCAGGCCCTGCCCAGGCTGCCCGCCTGTCTCGGGGGAGGGGCATACACCCCCCGTGGTGCCCAGTTTTCCCAGACCCTTCAGAGCTGGCCCTGTCGGAGCCTGGTGGTCCCTGGTGGTGCTCGGTCCACACCGACGTCTGGTGGCACCTAGTTCCTTGCAGGCCTCACTGTTGGCGCCTTCTCGATCCCATTTATTGCACCCTTTCCCGACTGAGGTCCGTGCTTGGGGCAGACAGGACCCTCTGCCTCTCTGGGGTGACGAGACGGAGCCTCCTGTGCCCTGTGTGGTCACCAGCCCCACCGCCAGTCTCCCTTCCCCGCCTCCTGTGCCCTTGTGCCGTGTCTTCATGCCGTTTTCTGTGCACGCAAGAACCTTCGGTCTCCCAAGAGCTTTGGCAACAGGGAACTGAGGGCTCGCCGTGGCCTTTGCGTGCCTGTGGTCTCGCTGTGGCCTTTGCGTGCCTGTGGTCACGGCACACCAGCCTGGCTTTCAGCAGAGAGCAGCTGAGGGCGGAGTCCCCGGCTGGTGGGGAGCCAGCAGGGACTGGCCCCGAGGCTGCTCCACAGAAACGCTCCTGACCCGGCCAGTGTCCCCTCCAGCTAGCTTCCCACCTCCCGCCCTGCCGGGGAGTTCTAGGATATTCTGCTGCTAGAATTCTGGCTCGGAATGGCTTGCCGTCGTCCTGGGCTGTGCCGCGGTTGGGGTCCCCGCCGACAGCTCACACCAACTGTAGCTGAGTTGTCTGAAACCTGCTTTCCTAAGTCCTGGGAAAGTCTCCGGGGCTCCCACCTCCGCTAACGCTGCCAGCCTGACAGGCCATGGTTTCTCTGAGGTTCTGGTTGCTTCCTCCCTGCAGGCAGTTCTTCCTCGCGCAGATCACAGGCTGCGCCAGGAGCCCTTCCCTCCGGGCGGTGAAATTCTGACCAGGCTTTAGCGGTGGGATGTGTGTACCCCTGGGTCCCCATTCTCTCAGGGCCCCGGGGGGGCCGTGCCTGGGCCAGGGATGGTGTCTGGGGGTGGCACCGGGTCCCTGCATCCCCTCCTCACTGGCTCTGCCCCTGTCCTGCACCCCAGGCCCATGTGCTTCGTGAAGCAGCTTGAGGTCCCTCCGTACGGGAGCTACCGGCCCAGTGTGGCTCCTACCACGCCCCGGGCCAACTTGGCCAAGGAGCTGGAGAAGTTCTCCAAGGTCACCTTCGACTACGCAAGTTTCGATGCTCAGGTTTTCGGCAAACGCATGCTTGCCCCAAAGATTCAGACCAGCGAAACCTCACCTAAAGCCTTTCAGTGTAAGTTTGGGAGAATTGTTGTTTCTCTTCCTGCGCTGCTCCCGGGAGCAGCAGGACTCGAGGGCCGTGGGGAAGGGCCCCTCGAGGAGCCAGTAGGGGCCTCTGCCTTCGCTGGGGGACCAGGGTGCAGGCCCGAGGCCTTAGCTGTCCCGGCGGGCACGGTCACGGCTGTCCTGGGGGACGTCTCGCCCGCAGTGCTGCTGCCGTGTTCACCATTGACTGTTACGTGTCTCCTGATTATCATGGGCCCTTTATGGGCACGTGTGTCCAAGACTTAAGGGTAACTTCACGGAGGGGGTTTGCCCTGAGAGCCCCTCTCCTGCCCACCGTCCAGTCCCGCACGGCGTTGTGCCCACTGCCCGCCCTGCTTGCCCGCGTGGGGCGCTCTTTCTGGGCGTTACTGGTCGCGTCAGCGACAGATGTTCTGGGTAGTTGTACCGACCGAAACAGTCCCTACGAATCTTCGAGAACAGCCCTTCTTGTCTTGTCTTGTCACTCGGCGCAGTAATTTGTGCCATAAGCCTCGTAGCCCTGGAGAGGCCTGTGGGGTGGAAAAGGGCCCCAGCGACCGCGTGAGAGTGTCCCCTCTGGGTGGGTGTTGTCACCAGCGGTGACAGGGATGCGCTTCCCACGTGTTGATCGTAGCAGCACCGATTGGCGCGGGTGCCAGTTGGGTGTGGGCCTCTCCCCCGACGCTGGCGGAACCTGTGCTCCAGGGCGGAGCCCTCGGTGCCGTGCTGGGGGGGGCGGAGCCCTGGGTGCGTTGCTAGAAAAGATAACACTTTATGCCTTAATTTGTCATGCTTATTTGAATGATAATGTTGCTCCACTAAGGCAGTGGCTGTTACTGGGGACACCAAAGTCCGCCTACCTATGGTGACGCCCTTTTGAGACGATGTGACAAAGGTTTCCCACTTGAGTGATGTTCCAAACACTCATCCTGTCACTGGTGCAGAAATCTTCAGTTTCTCAGCAGGCATTTGCTGATAGACAAAGTGTTTTGTTTGAAACATCGGGGCTGCTGGAATATCGTTGAAGGGTTTTGCTCTTTCTGCCCAAATTTTGGTCAGGCCGGACGCAGGGCTGAAGGAGGGCAGGTGGGAGTGGGAGCCGCACCCTTGGGTACGTCCACGCAGTGGTGCCCCGGCCCCTCGCAGCCCCCCACGGCCCCCGATGTGTCTGCGTCGTCACCTGCGTTCAGGCTGTGTCAGCTGGTCTTGTTCCCTTTTTGCAGCCAAACCCCTCCCAAAGGCCTCCTCCCCCAGGCACAGCCCCTCCCGTGGGCACGTGAGGAGCACCCCCTCCTATTCTGCAGGCTTCGACTACTCCCACGACGCGGAGGCGGCCCACATGGCGGCCACCGCCATCCTGAACCTCTCCACGCGCTGCTGGGAAATGCCCGAGAACCTCAGCACGAAGCCCCAGGACCCGCCCGGCAAGGTGGGTGTGTCCCACGGAGCCGTCTGGAGGGAGGTGCGCGGGCAGAATCCGCAGCCGCCCGCCCGCTCCCTGCACAAATGTCCTCAGGAGCTGAGGGCACTTAGCAAGTCCCCTTCTTCCTTCCTGTCCCGCCTGCACGTGCCCCGGTGACTGCAGAGGCCGGACGTGTCCTCCCAAGAGAGAGCCGTGTGCTGAGCAGGGGGGCCCAGGGCCCTGCGTGGGCCAGGTTCCCACACGTCTCCCTGGGTCTGCGGGTGGTGCACACGGCGTGTTCCGTGTTTCCCGCTCGGTCGGCCGCTGTGCACGTGTGTTTCCCAGAGTCTGAGGGCTGTGCACACGCCCTGTTCACACGTGCTTCCCGCAGTCTTGCAGCTGCCGATACATCCTGGCTCGGAGGGCCTGGTCTTACCATGCCTCCAACACGTCCCGGGGGACTGGGTTCCCGCTGCCGGGAGGCAGGAGGAATCGCAGGGCCTCCCTCACGTGAAACCGGGACGTGGCGGTTGGGTTTCTTGCCTCCCAGTGTCTGTCCGTGCTGGGCACCGTTTCCTTCGGTGGGAACTGGTGTTCGGACTCTGTGAATCGGATTAAAGTGCGCCAGAGGGCGTGCGAGGGCAGGGCGGGGACGGCTAACCGGGCTCACCTTTCCAACGGCAGTCTGCGGACATCGAGGTGGACGAAAACGGAACCCTGGACCTGAGCATGCACAAGCACCGCAGGCGGGAAAACGCCTTCCCCGGCGGCAGCAGCTGCAGCAGCAGCCCCGGCGTGAAGTCTCCGGACGTCGCCCCGCGCCAGAGCAGCGCCAGCGCCCCCAGTAGCTCCATGACCTCGCCCCAGTCCAGCCAGGCCTCCCGGCAGGACGAGTGGGACCGGCCCCTGGACTACACCAAGCCCAGCCGCCTGAGAGAGGAGGAGCCGGAGGAGGTGGGTGCCGGGGGCCTGAGAGAGCTTCAGGCAGCTGCCGCCGGCTTGCCTTGCCTGAGGACAGCGGCAGCGTCCACGCTTCTCCGGCCGCTCGTCCTCACAGGCTCCGGCAGGGCCTCTGGGGGACCCGTTCCCTCCCAGGCAGGCCTTGCGCCCAGGCCGCTGGGGCTCAGAGTCCTGCCCTCCAGGAGGGGCTTTCGGCCGCGGGGCCAGGCTGTAGGCTTGTCCCTTCAAGAGGGAGGTGGTCTGCCCACTTCTGTGGAACGTGGTGGCTCTGGAGGCCTGGATTATTCTAGATCCCGGGAGATGACCGGGGACAGGCTCAGGGTTTTGAGCCGCCCACCCCCAGCCCTGCTGAGCACCCCTGCCACCCAGACAGGGGCTCGGCTGCTTGGGCTCAGGCCTCGGGGAAACTCCTGGCCCAGGGCCCGTGGGCTTCGGACCCCCGTGGTGGGCAGCGGCCTGAGTTCCTGAGACCGGACCCAAGCTGGCACTGGCGTTGGACTGTGGTCTGGGCAGCAGTGGCCATTCCTTTCCCAATTCTTCCTTAAAACATGTAAAAAAAGAGCCCCGCAGTGTGTCAGGGTCGATGGTTTTGAGGGGTCGCCCCGGTTCTGTGGCTCCTGGCTTGGAAGAGTCCCAAGCCGGGCGCGTGCGGCAGAGGGGACAGACGGGAGTGACCCACACAGGCAGCTTCCACTGCGGGCTGTTTCTGCGCAGAGATGAAAGCGAGGGGACGTTTCCGGAAGGGAAACGGGGCTGTCTTCGCAAGCGCAGAGGACGCCGGGGTCTCACCTCACGTCGGCTTCTGCGTCTGCACCTGGCGATGTGCCGAGTGGTGGCCGGGATGGTCCTTGTGGGAGTTCTCAGAGCTAAGGCTCGCCCCACTTTTGTCCTTACGGGGTCACTTCCTGGGGTTGCCGTGCCATTAGCAGACTGCCGTGGCGCTGGCGGGTGACTTGTACTGTTGACGTGTGTTAGGGGGAAAGGTCACCGTGACACGAGCTCCTGGCCGGGGACGGTAACTGGCCGCGAGTGTCTGCCGTTGGGCGTGAGGTTCTAGATGCTCACTGGCCTCTTTCCGGGGGGCAGTACCGCCGACCAGCACCTGCTCCCGACAGGGTGCGGCTGACTCTGGGCTCCCCCGAGGACGCGTGTCCTGAAGAGCCAAGCCCGGCTCTGAGGCAGCCCAGGGTCCTCAGGACGGGAGGTGGGGGCTGGGCCGACCCCCTCATGGGGCCCTGGCAGGTGGGCGTCCTGATCACCCCGTTTCACAGAGGAGCAGGTCGCGTGGCTCAGCCACTAGCTCCCCTCAGCTGCCAGGGCCCAGGAGGGGCCCAGACTGAGCCCCGGACGGGGGGAGGCCGGGCCGGGACCCCCGTCTGCCTGGGACTGCTGAGGCTGGTTTCGCCTGTGCCCGGCGGGGTCCTGCCTGGGGTGGGGTGTCCGGCGCGGGGCACCCCCAGCTGTGTCCCCCCGTCTGCTCCCACCTTGGGCCTGGCGGCCTCCGATGCTCACGTCTGACTCGTGGGACTGAGCGCCTACCCCGCCCACCCCACCCTCCTCACCCTCCTCATCCTCCTCATCGTCCTCGCCCTCCTCGCCCTCCTTGCCCTCCTCATCCTCCTCGCCCTCCTCACCCTCCTCATCCTCCTCACCCTCCTCACCCTCCTCATCCTCCTCGCCCTCCTCACCCTCCTCATCCTCCTCATCCTCCTCATCCTCCTCACCCTCCTCACCCTCCTCATCTTCCTCGCCCTCCTCATCCTCCTCACCCTCCTCACCCTCCTCATCCTCCTCGCCCTCCTCACCCTCCTCATCCTCCTCATCCTCCTCATCCTCCTCACCCTCCTCACCCTCCTCATCCTCCTCGCCCTCCTCACCCTCCTCACCCTCCTCATCCTCCTCACTCTCCTCATCCTCCTCGCCCTCCTCACCCTCCTCATCCTCCTCATCGTCCTCGCCCTCCTCGCCCTCCTTGCCCTCCTCATCCTCCTCGCCCTCCTCACCCTCCTCATCCTCCTCACCCTCCTCACCCTCCTCATCCTCCTCGCCCTCCTCACCCTCCTCATCCTCCTCATCCTCCTCATCCTCCTCACCCTCCTCACCCTCCTCATCCTCCTCGCCCTCCTCACCCTCCTCATCCTCCTCATCCTCCTCATCCTCCTCACCCTCCTCACCCTCCTCATCCTCCTCGCCCTCCTCACCCTCCTCACCCTCCTCATCCTCCTCACTCTCCTCATCCTCCTCATCCTCCTCATCCTCCTCGCCCTCCTCACCCTCCTCATCCTCCTCATCGTCCTCGCCCTCCTCACCCTCCTCATCCTCCTCATCCTCCTCACCCTCCTCACCCTCCTCATCCTCCTCGCCCTCCTCACCCTCCTCATCCTCCTCATCGTCCTCGCCCTCCTCACCCTCCTCATCCTCCTCACTCTCCTCATCCTCCTCATCCTCCTCATCCTCCTCGCCCTCCTCACCCTCCTCATCCTCCTCATCGTCCTCGCCCTCCTCGCCCTCCTTGCCCTCCTCATCCTCCTCATCCTCCTCACCCTCCTCACCCTCCTCATCCTCCTCGCCCTCCTCACCCTCCTCATCCTCCTCATCCTCCTCACCCTCCTCACCCTCCTCATCCTCCTCATCCTCCTCACCCTCCTCATCCTCCTCATCCTCCTCACCCTCCTCATCCTCCTTGCTCCGCCCTCCTTGCCGTGTCCTCCCGGCCCGCCGTGGCCTGGGCTGGAGGGGGTGTGGGGCCCCCACACTGCGAACTGTCTCCTTTGCTGCCTCTTTCCTCGACCCCCGGCTCAGCACTGGTCTCCCCCGGCTGCTTTGCCCCGCTTCTCCCCTTACACGTCCCCTCCCAGGGATACAGCCACCGTCGGTGGGTGACTCCGGTCTCAGGACTCCTGGGGTCCTTGCCCTCCGAAGCCTGTCCCCATGCTCCACCCCGCAGCTGTGGTCCATGGTCCACTCTGCAGCCAGAAGCCTGGGCTCACCCCCAAACGCTGCCTCTCCTCCCCCCATCTCCCCAGCACGGTCACCCCCAGAAATGCCTCCTGAATTGGGGCTTCCCCATCTTCCTACCACTGCCCTGGACTCCTGACTCAGCCCCTCCTTCCAGCTCCGCCCCAGGCTCCTGGCCTCCCCCTGCTTTGGGCAAGGCCGCTCCGTCTTCAGCCTTGGCCCCCGCACCCACCCCTGGCGGCAGCCCCCATTTACCGTCCCGGACACGCCGGGCCCTGTGTGTCCCTGGGCCTTTCCCAGCCTCCCTGGACCCCGGCTCCCCGGTGGGGGCAGCTGTGCCCGGCCCGGCCCGCGGTGCTGGGCCCGCGTGTGGTGGGGGCAGTGCCAGGCCAGGTGGTCTCCCGAGTTGCGTGTTGTGGCCGTCACGGTGCCGACCGTCGTCACGGTGCTGCAGTGGCACTCACTCGGCACCTGTCGCCGGCCAAGCACCATCCCTGGCTGTGAAGGGAGCTGGCCCCGGTGTTCCCGTGCTGCGGTGACGTCGTGGTGGTGGCCACGGAGGGTGTCAAGAGCCGGCCGCACTGAGCACCCCCAGGCCTCCTTGTCTCTGGGCAGCTCGGGGGCTCTGGCGGAAGGGGGGGAGGAAAGCAGCCCCTCAGGGTGTGTCTTCTGTGTCCCGTCGCGGGGAGTCGAGTCGTCCTTCCTTGTCCAGAAGGCAGGAGATGCCGGGAAATGCCTCTGTTGTCACTGTCCTGAAGGGTCCCTCTCCCCTGCCCCCCGGGTTGGGAGCCCGGGCTTCCCCGCCAGCCGGTTAAAACATCTCCCTGCTGGTCTTTTGCAGTCAGAGCCAGCAGCCCATTCTTTTGCTTCTTCTGAAGCAGATGACCAGGAAGTGTCGGAAGAGAATTTTGAGGAGCGGAAGTACCCGGGGGAAGTCACCCTGACCAACTTTAAGCTGAAGTTTCTCTCCAAGGACATAAAGAAAGAGCTGCTCACGTAAGTCCCCGCTTGGGCCAGCACAACTCCTAGGAGACCTTCAGTCGTCTGGGGAGGAACAGGCCCTGGTCCCAACCCATGGTGACCAGGCCTGCTCGGTCCAGGCCCTTCCCCTGCCCCGTCCCACCTCCCTGAGCCAGGCAGCCCACCACAGGTGACAGGGTGTCATCTCTGCACTGCATGGGGCCTTAACACAACCCACTAAAGGTGACTCAGAGAAGGAAGAGCCCCGGGCCCAGCTCACAGATCAGGACAGTGCACAGGACGGGAGCTGAGGGGAGAGCAGAGAGCTCTGGAGGACGCCCCTGGGGCGACCAGAGGCCGGGGCCCTTCCCTGAGTCCACGGCCGGTGCTTTCTGCCCTGGGCTCAGCGCCTGCGGCGTCGGCGTCCCGCCTTGAGACTTAGCCGTGGCCCTGCAGCCCAGCGGGGCCCGAGGCTGCCCCTCTAGGCTTGTCCCCTCTGAGCTCGTCCCCCCGGGCTCGTCCCCCCGTGGGCTCTTACCCCCGTGGGCTCATCCCCCCTGGGCTCGTCCCCCCTGGGCTCGTCCCCCCTGGGCTCGTCCCCCCTGGGCTCGTCCCCCCTGGGCTCGTCCCCCCTGGGCTCGTCCCCTCTGGGCTCGTGCCCCCTGGGCTCGTCCCCCATGGCCCATCCCCCCTGGGCTCGTCCTCTCGGTCGAGACAGACACACTTGCTGCTAGACAGGGGTCATGTGCTGTCGGATGCCAGTGTCAGCACTTCTGGTCAGCACCCCCTTGCCAGCCCCCCGTCCTAGACTGTGGGAGGCAGCGCAGACAGCTGGGCCACAGGACATCCAGCCCCCACACGTGCTCGTTCCCGGGGTCCCCTCTCTCCGCCCTGAATCCCACTGGGCTCCCACAGCGTGTGACTTGCCCTCCCTGGGCTGGCTGGACCCAGGCTCTGGGCTGCAGCCTCTTCCTCGGGGGAGGCTTTGCTGCTTCAGGGGCGGGAGAAGGGAGGAGCTCCCTGCCTGCGTGTTCATAGGCACACACGTGTGCACATACGTGACAGCGTGTGCCTCAGAGGCATCCTAGCTCCGTATTCAACTTTAATCCGGCTGCGTTTTCCTCCTTGAGTTAAGTCGCTGGGAGAAACCCAGGTCGGAAAGGCGAGGGCTGTGCTCCCGGGACCGGGTGCGGGAGCTGCCGTGCGGCTGCGGGCGAGCCAGGCACGGGCGCCGGTTCCCTCTCGGAGCAGGCCCGGCCTGGGGCAGGCCGGCAGGTGTGCACTGCCCTCCTCTGACTCTCTTTTTCCTTTGTCCAGCTGTCCCACCCCCGGCTGTGACGGCAGTGGCCACATCACCGGGAACTATGCCTCCCACCGCAGGTTCGTCCCTGCCCGGCTCGGCCCGGCCTGGGTGCTTCGCGGTGGGTCTTCCTCCTCTCCTCTCTGCTCCCCTCTCTGGCTTACCCCGATATCCCGTCTCTTCTCTTTCAGCCTCTCTGGTTGCCCTCTTGCTGACAAGAGCCTCAGAAACCTCATGGCTGCCCACTCTGCTGACCTCAAGTATGTTTGCGCTCCCTGACCTCCTGTCTAGGGCAGCTTGCTTCGCTTCTCGCTCTCCTTCCTCCCGCGAGGCCCCTGCCAAGATCGGCCCCTCCCAGGCCCGGCCCGGGCTGGCCCCGCAGTCCTGGAAGGGGCAGGGGCAGGGCTGTGGACGGGCCGATCCCGCTTGGCGGGGGCCAGGGCTGCTGTCTGCCCCTCCCGGGGGCCAGGGCTGCTGCAGCTCCTGCGCGGTTCTCGCCCCCCACCCCGGCTCCTCCTGCAGCCTCCCGCAGGGCCGTCTGGGCCTGCTTTCCTCGTGCCCTAGAGATTTTGGAAAAGCCCGGAATTGGCCGTGGCTTGGCGGCTGCAGGCTGGGTGGCTGTTGCTGAATGATCTGGACGCTGGTGGTGACGAGAAAGCTCTTCCCCTCCCTCCTGCTGTGACCCTCCAGCTGCTTCTGCCTTGGCCCTGGGCCCCTGACGTGCTCTGCTCCATGCTAGCCGCGCCTTCTCTCTGCCAGCCCGGCCCTTCTGCTTCTGTGCCTCCCTGCCCCGGGCGCGTGGGCACGGCCGGCCCTGCGGCACCCGCTAGCCTGTCCCGGGCGCGTGGGCACGGCCGGCCCTGCGGCACCCGCTAGCCTGCCCAGCAGCCCCGCGTGCCCGGCACAAGCACTCAGAGGCTTCCAGGTGTCCGTGTCCTCTCGGGGCTGCAGTTGGGGACTCTCGCTGCCTTTGGCTTTCGCGCCTTCAGCTGGGCTGTGTGACCTCACCTCACAGCCCGTGGACCCTGGGCACTGGAGGAAGGAGGTCCCACTCTTGTCTCCTCAGGTCCCGCTCTCCAGGGCTGTCCCTCTGTCCTGTGGGCTTCTGTGCTGGGTCTCTGGATCCAGGCCAAGGCTCCCTGGCGCGTTCTGTTTGGGGCCAGACAGCAGCCAGGCACTGGTGCCTCTAAAACGAGGAAATGAAGTTGCCAAAGTTTCTAGGGACCTGAGCTGGCCCAGGGAAGGACGGAAAGCTTTGGGTCTTCCAGAGCCCCCGTGGCAGCCCTGACTGGGTCTCTCTGTGGAGGCTGCTGCGGCCCCAGCCACCCGGGCTGCCCACGGCCCTCCCGTTCCCACAGAGGAGGCCGGGGCCGGGTTCCCCATCTCAGTCTGTGTCCGGAAGCCGACGGGTTTCACACAAGCGCTTTCTGAGGCTGAGGTCGCCAGAGGAGATTCACACGTTCACTTACTCACCCGTTCTGCCCCAGAAACCCAGAGTGGAGACAGCCCTGCGGCTTCGGAGACTCCTCCCCTCCCCTCTCCCTTCTCCTGCTCTTGCCGTCCTTCCTGCTTCCTTTTTCCTATTTTCTTTTCCGATTTTGCTTTTCTTCTGTAACTCTGATTGGTTTCCATGGTTTTCCAACTTGAGGGCCTAAGTAATTTAAGAGCGAGAGAGGTGGCCGCGTGCACTGTGTCCCCAGACATTGCTGGTGTCCCTTGTGTTGTGCGAGGCAGAGGCTCAGGCGGATGGAGGCAGCTTGGCGTGATCTGGGTCGGGGGGCACAGCTGTCGGGGGCGCTCGGTGCGTTTGGAAGACTGAGAGCCTCTGAAGAGCTTCCGCTGGAAACTTCTTCAGAAACAGCGACAGAAAACCTTCTCTGAGTCAGTGAAAGCCGGTGCCTCGTCGGCCTCAGCAAGGTCTGGGGGCCGCAGGGGGTCCTGGCTCCCCCTGAAGCTCTTCTCCAGCCCGGGGGTCTTTCCGCGGGGAGGCCGCTTCCCTGCCTCCCGCAGACCAGCGTGGGCTTGGGACGCTGGTGGCCGCCCACCATGTGGCTTGTGTGTGACGCTCCCCACTCCCCCCCCACCGGGCCCGCGTGCACCAAGCACAGGCTGCCCCTGGCCAGCCTTGTGGCAGCGACGGGCACAGGAGACCCGGCCAGAGCCAGGGCACGGGAGGCTCCTTTCGTGGCGGAGACAGTTTGGGATGATGCAGTTTCCGTGTTTTACGTGGATCCCGAGGGTGTTTGCTGTTCCCTTCCTTACGCGCCGTGTGGTCAGGGACGGGGACGTGGGGCCGGGAGGACGCGGCTGGCTCAGGCCGCCCAGTTCAGCGTGTGCAGGGAGGGCAGCGGCCCACCTGCTGGGCGTGGCAGTCTCTGTGCCCCCAGCACGGGGCTGGGCTCGGAGGGGAGCCCTGGTGGGCACCGCCGAGGGGCAGGGCGTCCCCAGACACCCCTGCTTCCTTCTGCCCAGACACGGTGCCCAGGAGCGGGTGGGGGACGGCGGCGGTGGCTGCGGGTTCCTGGATCTGACGCTGTTCCTGGATCTGACGCTGTGGGTCCACAGGGCTGTGAGGGGCCCCCGGGAGGACATTTGCTCCTCTGACCACGTGAACACTGTCCTCGCTTGGATGTGACTCCTGAGAAAAGACACTGAACCGGGTCTCAGGGGGGTGTCCCGGACGGCTCCCCTGTGTGTCAGGTGCCTGCTGACCTCGTGGGAGTCGCGCCCACACGCACACACAGGCGCCATCGGAGCGTCCCTGTACAACTGGTGCTACTCCCAGCCCGGGGCTTTGCTCGCCCTGCTGAGGCCTGGGTGGGTCTGTGGCCCAGACACCCGAGTGGCCACTGCTCACGGCGCTGGCCCTGAGCGCTGCCAGGGGCTTCCCTGCCACCGAGAAGAGGACCGGCTACCAGACAACTGCCAGCTCAGAAGGAGCCGTGGGCTGTCTCCAGCTCCCTGGACTTGGCCTTCTGGAGAGCGGGAACATGTTGGTGACGCGTCCCACGGCTGGAGGGCGTGGTGCCCACAGTGTGATCCCATAGAGACAGAGGAATGATTTGACAGGTGGGCCCGGGAGGCGTCTGACATGTGACCCACAGGGCAAGGATGAGAAAACCCAAGACGCCCCAGGAGGGCACCCCAGGCAAACTCCGAGGGGCCAGAGAGAAGGTTGCAGGAGGCGGGGCCAGCCCTGCCACAGGACTGCGTCGAGCGCCCGACTTCGCCTGTCCTCCAAGCACGACGTCCTGCCCCGGAGTCCAGAGCTGCGCGTGCTGGGGAAGACGCTGGCCAGGAAGGGCCATGTGCACAGCACGGAGACGGAGGCCCCCTGGGGCCCCAGAGCCTCCGCCAAGCGCCCCGTGACAGGCTGTCTGCACAAAGGCACGAACTCCGGCCCAGGTCCCGCGGGGCTGGGGGGCTCACCGGGGCCAGGCGCAGAGCTGCAGACCGAAGGGCTGAGTCCACCTGCAGCCCCGGGTCACCTCGTCCCGCTCGCCAGCGCCGTGCCACGGTGGGCAGCTCTGTGCAAACCTGCCCTAGAGTCTGAGGAAGCTGAGAGGCCAGAGAACGAGGCTGACCCACCCCGTGTCTCAGACAGAGAGAAACTGTCCCGGCAGTGGTGAGGGGAGCCGGGCCGGGGGGTCTCCGCACCGTCACCCCCGACCCCGGGCTTCTAGACGGCGGGGAAGGAACGGGACGGACACCTGAGGCTGCTGCACGAATCTGCCTCAGGGCAGGGTTCACGGTCAAGGTTGTCCTGACGTCAGGGCAGGGTTCACGGTCAAGGTTGTCCTGAGGTCAGGGCAGGGTTCACGGTCAAGGTTGTCCTGAGGTCAGGGCAGGGTTCACGGTCAAGGTTGTCCTGAGGTCAGGGCAGGGTTCACGGTCAAGGTTGTCCTGAGGTCAGGGCAGGGTTCACGGTCAAGGTTGTCCTGACGTCAGGGCAGGGTTCACGGTCAAGGTTGTCCTGAGGTCAGGGCAGGGTTCACGGTCAAGGTTGTCCTGAGGTCAGGGCAGGGTTCACGGTCAAGGTTGTCCTGAGGTCAGGGCAGGGTTCACGGTCAAGGTTGTCCTGAGGTCAGGGCAGGGTTCACGGTCAAGGTTGTCCTGACGTCAGGGCAGGGTTCACGGTCAAGGTTGTCCTGAGGTCAGGGCAGGGTTCACGGTCAAGGTTGTCCTGAGGTCAGGGCAGGGTTCACGGTCAAGGTTGTCCTGAGGTCAGGGCAGGGTTCACGGTGACAGCAGATGAAACAGGGATCTAGAGGCATTCCCAGAACAGGGGTAATCGGAAGTCGACGTGGCGGATCGGCACCCGGGAGGGGTGGCTTTAGCCCCACAACACCGGCCGGAACTCACACACCTTCCTCGGTGGACGTCAGGGAGAAAATAACTAAAGAACGTCCACACTTGTAATATTGGAGTGGAATTTTTTACCACATTATGTGATACATTCATCAAGCATTTTTGGGTGTATGAAGTTGGACTTTTGTGTTTCCCGTCCTTACCCTCTGCTGGCACCTACCGCCCTGCCAAAGCCACCGGCTGTGACCCCTGCGCTTACGCCCACAGGCGCTGGGCTGGAGCGGCCGGCGCTGTCTGGTGTGTGGCGAGCTCACCGCCCGGCTGTGCCGCAGCCCTCGCGGCCCGTCCAGGAAGACGACTGGTCTCAGTGTTACTTTTGCCTTCCTGAGCTCTCATGTTTGAGGTTGTGTTCTGGATGCTTCTAGTCCAGCCTAGACCCTGTAGAAGGTGGAGACGGCAGCCCATCACCCCTTTGGATGCAGGGGGCCGACAGGCTGGTGCCGACACCCAGGCCCGGTGTCTGGGCCGCAGTCGGCTGCCCTGGCCGCCCTGGGAGGGCTGAGGGCAAAACACCAAAGCCCTGAGACTCCCTGCTGCTGGCAGGAGGCCGGTGAGCAGAGCTTCCGCCAAGCTCCTCCGCAGGGGAGCACTGAGGACTGCAGCCTGGGGGCGGTGGGGTGGGTGCCCGCGAGGACTGAGCCCAGACGGTCGTTTGCCGGGGGTCCCGGGTCTCTGGACTGAGGACAGGCGTCCTCGCAGGCCCCGGTCCCAGCTGCCTTTCGTCTGCAGGTGCCCCACGCCCGGCTGCGACGGCTCCGGCCACATCACCGGGAACTACGCCTCCCACCGCAGGTGAGCCTGCCGCCCCTCGGTCCTGGGCCCGCGCGGGGGGTGGGGAGCACTTCCTGGGACGAAGGTCTGAGTGAGACCTGGGCGGTGCTGACAGCGGAGCTCCGTCCCGCCTCTGCAGTCCGGATTGTTGCTGCTCCCAGGCTGCCCCGTGCAGGAAGAGAGAGTCGAGGCTGGGAGCCGGCACTCGGCAGCCGTCTCCCTCCCAGCCCCGCCCTGTGCGAAGGCCCTGCGGCCGCAGACGCTCCTGGGCAGTGGGGGCCGATGACCCGTCCTCCCACCCGGCTCGGCGCGGGGCTCCCGGACCTTGGAGGGAGGGGATGAGGCGGGTGCGGAAGCTGCTGCTCCGGGACTAAGGTGGCCCCTTTTCCTCTTTCAAAACCAGCTTGTCAGGCTGCCCTCGTGCCAAGAAAAGCGGAGTGAAAGTGGCCCCCACCAAGGACGACAAGGAGGACCCCGAGCTGATGAAGTACGTCAGGCCATGCTGGCTTCTTCATTGCTTTGCAGAATTGGGATTTTTCTGTGTTTCATAATTAAGAAGCCCTCCTAGATCCCCTTTTCAGTAGTGGCCCTGTGCCAACATGCCCTTTTAGGGAAGCTCTCATATCCCGTGCATGGGCACCCACGGTGCCGTGAGCCCGGTGTCTTGTCCAGCCTGGCCGCTGGCCCCTCTGGGCTTCTCAGAGCTGGGGCGTTTGAGGGGCAGAGCGCCCTGCTGCCGGGGCCGGGGCCGGCTGGGCATGGCCTCAGGGCCTCTGCAGGGCTTTCGTCGGGCAGGGAAGGTCAGGCGCAGAAGTCCGGAAGGAAAGGATGGTTAGAAAGACGTTGGACCTTGAATTCTGTGTGTCCAACCGTCCGCGCCCCCGTGCGGAGGGCAGGAGGGTGAGAACGCCCGGGACGATCAGAACTGGGAACCAGACGCTGCTGGAGGAGGAGAGAGGACATCTTCAGCCTTAAGTGACCCGAGTTTCTGAAGCAAAAAGACTCCACTGCCCTTCTCACAGCAGCGAGGGGGGGGGGGGCTGATGTGTGTTCTGGGGGGTCATGGCTGAGCCCTGGCTCTGCGGGACCCTGCTTGGGGGGGGGGTTGCTTCGTGTCCAGCTTGTTCTCCCAGCAGGAGACGCGGCCCCGGCGCCGCCCACTCGTGGGTGGGGACAGTGCTGTGACCCCCTGGCCGGTTTTCCCAGGACCGGGGGTTTCTCGCCTGGCGCTGGCAGAATGGACGGTGGGTGCCCTGGCGGGTGAGCAGTGGGGGCTGCGGCTGTGGCCGCCATGGTGCCTGCCCTCTGCGTCCCGGGGCAGCTTGTGTGGGGCAGGGCCTGGCAGGCCCGCGGGAAGCAGGTTTGCCCTGACCGTTCCCCGCTGAGCCCAGAGCGGCGGCTTCGCCCCAGACTCGCTCGCTCAGCTGTGCCCAAACGTCTGCTCGGCCACAGGGGAGGGGCCTGACGGACTCACGTCACTTCCTTCAGAAGGGGACAGCCCCCCCAGCTGTTTGGGGTAACAGGGCTGTAGTTGGCTTATTTATTTAATTTTTACAATAAAACTGGAATGAGTGCGAAACTGCCAATGCAAACTAGGAGGCTGTTTGTGTGACGGATGCTGCATGCTAAATGCCGGGCTGTGTGGAAAGTACTTTCCCCCCGAGGAACCAGGGCTTGGTCTGTGGCCACGTAAACACAATGCTCTGATTTAGCAAGCAGCCTGCCGCACGGACATTATCAGGGAACTGCGCTACGTCTGCAAAGGATTAAAATCAAGATCAGCATTTTTCAAATTAACTAGGAAAAATGCTTTTCCTCTTTTTAATGTGCTGTCAACATTGCTTTTACAAAAACAAGAGTTCTGAAGCCAAGTGGAGACTGTGACTCAGGGACAGTTCAGCGTTTGCAGGATAAAGTCCCAGCAGCTCCACGGCAAACGGGGGCCGCCCACCTAGCACCTCCGTTTTAGGGGCCCCCTGCCACACACCTTAACTGTATTCATAACTGACGAGCATCTTTAAACAAGTGCAGACTGGAGCAGACACTGGACGGACGCACCGGGTCCTGCGGAGGCGTGGGATTCCGTGGGCTCCCATCACACGCGCATCCGTGTTTCTGCAGGACGCACCGGGTCCTGCGGAGGCGTGGGATTCCGTGGGCTCCCATCACACGCACATCCGTGTTTCTGCAGGACGCACCGGGTCCTGCGGAGGCGTAGGATTCCGTGGGCTCCCATCACACGCATATCCGTGTTTCTGCAGGGGCTGACATCTCCTGCCGGCACCCTTTAAAATTAAGTCACGTCGGCACTCAGTGGTAAATCCCTTTTGCCACAGCTTTATAACTGGTCATAAAACTCTGGTGGGCCGGGCGCGGTGGCTCACGCCTACAATCCTAGCACTCGGGGAAGCCCAGGCGGGAGGATCGCCTGAGGTCAGGAGTTTGAGACCAGCCTGAGCAAGAGCGAGACCCCGTCTTCACAAAAAGTAGAAAAAGATTAGCCGGGCATGGTGGCGCATGCCTGTAGTCCCAGCTACTCGGGAGGCTGAGGCAGGAGGATCGCTTGAGCCCAGGAGTTTGAGGTTGCAGTGAGCTGTGATGGCCTCACCACACTTTAGCTGGGGTGACAGAGCGAGACTCTGTCTCCAAAAAAAAAAAAACCAGTCTGTGGAGGTTCCAGCCTGGAGTCAGGAAGTGAATGCTTCCTCCGCCCCACCCCCTGCCCCTGGCCACACTGGCATCTGACAAATGAAATGCACCCATGGTCCCTGGGCCCGGCCACGCGTGAGGAAACCCCGGCTGACCCAGGAGCGAGGAAACCGCACCGACCCAGTGCCCCGCGCTCACCTCAGCACGGCGTCCCCAACGGTGTGACGTGCCACACCGGGTGCTGGGAGGAAGAAACCGTGTCCGCAATACTCTCCAGGTTTGCAGTTCCAGGGGCATCAGCAGTTCCTCCCGAGGAAGGGTCTTAGGGTTTTGCGAGAAAGTCAGTAAAAAGTTCAGTTCAGATTCCACCGTGTAGAGTGACTGAAGAGCCACCTCTCCCTTGGCCACTTGCTCCTGGGATGTCACAGCCTCAGCAGGCACCTCTCCCTGGCCCAGGCCCCACCTCAGGCTTGTCTGTGCCGGGTCCGGCTGAGGCATCCGGGCTTGCGGGGGCCACGCATGGAACCGGGGCCTCCACAGGAGCCCCTGGCGGTGCTCTGGCCCCGGGCTCTGGCCGGCTGGCCGGACGACCTCGGACTGGCCCAGGGCACATCTCTGAGTGTCCCAGAGCCCGTGGGCAGGATGAATAGGAAAGGGACCGGGAAGGAGAGAGGAGGAAGCCGGGCCCTGGCCGCTGTGGCTGGGAAGATGTCTGCAATGACTGCCCTAAGATGAGGCCAGAATCGTGGGGGCAGCGAGCCCTGCCCTGCCCTCCCCGGGCCCCCCCCCCTGCAGCACGAGCCCCTGCTCACGGCCCTCTGTCCTCCTGAGGGCTGCCTGCCCTGGACTCCTCTGTATGCTCTGGGCCCTCTCTGTAAATGGGGCAACGGGGTCCCCTCTTGGGGTCCTGGGCCACCAGGAGTTGAGCGCACAGTGACTGTGTGACCGATGGTAGTTTGGATGAGTTTCCTTTGCTGGAGAAAGGAGACTGCAATTTGCAGATCGAAGATCCTGTCCTGGGCCAGGTGTGAGTTCCTGGGTGATCTGGTCTCCCAGCCGCGAGGCAGTGGGACAGACACCCGGAGAGGGACCGTCCTGTGTGTCTCCGGCGCACCCTGTGCTGGGCCTTCGTCAGCCCACATCTGTGCTATTTCCATGAGGGCCTCCGTCTCTCCGTGAACACCCAGAGCAAAGGAAAGGAAAACGCCACCCAGGCCAGCCTTGGTAGGACTGATTATGGGATATCCCAGTGGCATAGGGTGCCCCTGTCATCCTCCTGTGGTCGACAGCCCCCCCGGCCTCCCCAGGCCCACGCTCAGTGCGAGGTCCCGGGGGCTGTCCTCTGGGTGGTCTTGGCTGACAGCAAGAGTCTACGTGCTGAAGTGGCACAGAAGTGACCCCGGCAGCAAGGCCTTGGTGAGGGCCCGAGAGCCGCCCCCAGGCGCAGGGTCACAGCTGCTGGAGGGTGGGGAGGGGAGGGCCTGCTAAGCCCCGGCTGTGCATGGCCCTGCGGTCTCCACACCCCGCCTGGAGGCCACTTTCTCCCCCAGGGCTCCGGGACCCTGGCTGTCCTCGCCCGGCACTCAGGAGCCCCCTTGGTGTGCGACGCGGATTCTCTGGGTCTGTCTCGGGAGGGTCTCCAGGCTTCTCCTCCCAACCCTGGCGCCTCCGTCCTCACCTCTGGCCTCTCTGTGCCAGGTGCCCGGTTCCAGGCTGTGTGGGGCTTGGCCACATCAGCGGTAAATACGCCTCTCACAGAAGCGCGTCTGGCTGCCCGCTGGCTGCCCGGCGGCAGAAGGAAGGTTCCCTCAACGGCTCGTCGTTCTCCTGGAAGTCCCTGAAGAACGAGGGGCCAGCCTGCCCCACGCCCGGCTGCGATGGCTCTGGCCACGCCAATGGGAGCTTCCTCACCCACCGAAGGTAACGGTCCCCGTCTGTGCAGTACGCAGGGGCCCCAGCTGGGGCGGGGCAGGACCCCCGAGGAGGGCCAGACGTGGTGGCTCACACCTGTAACCCCAGCACTGTGGGAGGCCAAGGTGGGAGGATCGCTTGAGGCCAAGAGTTCAAGACCAGCCTGGGCAACCTAGTGAGACCTCGTCTCTACAAAAAACAAATAAAAATAAAAAAATTAGCTGGGCATGGTGGTGCGTGCCTGTGTCCCAGCTACTGGGGAGGCTGAGGCAGGAGGGTCGCTGGAGCCCAGGCGTTCAAGGCTGCAGTGAGCTGTGATCGCGCCACGGCACCCCAGCCCGGGCAACAGAGCGAGACCTCGTCTCAAGAGGAAAAAAAGAAAAGGAAAGAAAGGAAGAAAGAAGGAAAAGGAAGAAAGGAAGGAAGAAATGGAAGGAAGGAAGGAAGGAAGGAGGGAAGAAAGGAAAAGAAAGAAAGGAAGAAGGAAAGGGAAGAAAGGAAGGAAGAAATGGAAGGAAGGAAGGAGGGAAGGAGGGAAGAAAGAAAAGAAAGAAAGAGAAGACAGGCAAGGCCAAGCGGGTAGCTGACGGAGGGAGCCAAAGACGCTGTGTTGGTGCTGGGTGGTGCCGGCCACGTCTGTGCCACAGGCCTCCTCTCCGGCCTCCCTCCACAGCCTCCCCGAGTCCCTCCGGGCCGGGTGTTGAGCTGGACGTGGGGGCCACACGTGAGCAGAGCCTTGTGTCCGACACTCACGTCCTCTTAACTTCTCAGGAAAAGTTTTTCTCCTCCTTCCTTCCTTCCTTATTTCCTCTGCCCCAACCCTAACCCTGCAAGATTAATTAACTCATTCAATTAACAAAGCATTGACACCACTGTGCACCAAGCCCTGGAGATAGGGCCGAGAACGAAAGGACAAGCAGCCCTGGTCCTTGTGGAGCGCAGCCTTGGCGGGGTAGGCGGGGAGGCAGCCGGGAGCAGTAAGTGACACACAGCAGGGGGGCAGCCCTAAGCAGATAAGTGAGACACCTGCTGTGGCGGGTGGTGGGCGGTGCCCTGGGGAAAGAGCGGCAGGGACGGGCAAGGAAGGCCTCCCTGGGGAGGAGGCAGGAACTTCTCCGAAGGGTCCGGGCACAAGCCCTCGGTGGAGTGGCTGGAACGGCCTGGCCTGCCGGACAAGTTTGGAGGAGCTGGGGCTGGGGCGTGCTGCCGCCCGGGAAGGGGGGGCAAAAGGAGTTGAGGCGGAAATTTCCGAGCCAGGACCTTCTAGGCTGCCAGCTGGTGAGGTCTCAGCTCGCAGCGCCAGTGAGGGCCCGGCGAGGAGCGGAGGAGGGGCTGCGTCTGGCCTGGGCTGGGGCAGACGCAGGGGCGCAGGGGCCGCTGCTGGGGCCTGGGTCGGGCAGGCGGAGGATCACGCTCTGGGCTTCCCATGGACGCTGCAACTTGCCTCAGTCTACCTTTACTTGCGATGTGGATGCAATTGCTGCATTAAGTTAAATCATGCCTTAGAATCCACATGTTTTTATGCATTTTTCTGTTTTAATGTCTATATCCAAGGAATCATCTGTGAGTATCGTTGCAGCCACAACCTGAAGGGTCTCCTGGGGCAGTGTCCACTAGGGGGGCCTCCTCGGGGTCGGGGCACAGTCAGGGCTGCAGAGCACCGGCAGGCGAGTCGGGTGGGCCTGAGACACAGAGGGAGCAGCGCTCAGGGCAGCAAAGCCCGGCCCCTCCAGCACCAGGCAGGGTCCACCATGGCGTGCCAGGCAGGGGGCGTCACCTGCCTGGCCCCTGCCTGACCGGGGGTAGCTTCTTCCACTCCAGGAAGGACAGAGAGGTGACGAGAAGCAGTTTGGCCGTAGGAAGGCCCACAGGGTCATCGGGGTGAGCTGGAACTTGCCTTGTGCTGGCCCGTAAAGCCTGACCTCGGACTGGCCACGGTGTGGGACCCTGTGCTGGTCAATGATGTGTGACCTCTGCTTCCAGTTTGTCAGGCTGTCCCAGAGCAACATTTGCTGGAAAGAAGGGAAAACTCTCAGGGGAAGAGGTTCTCAGCCCAAAGTTCAAGACCAGTGACGGTAAGCACGGCCCCCTGCGTTTCCCTGCTCGCGACTGGGGACCCAGGTGCACGAGAGCCCGGCCCCTCTTCCTGCTGGTTGGAAGGGAGTAGGGAGATGAAGCCCCTCCAGGAATGAGTCATGGTGGAGACAGACCCCTTGCCCTGAGCTGACGGCTCTCCTGACCGTGGCTCTGAAGCTCCTGATGCCATGTGTTGGGCCCTGGGCTGGAGGCCGCCATGCCTGCGCGACCCTGGGCTTTGGTGACCACTGGGATCAATTCTGCTGGCACAAGAAGCCATGTCTGATGAGTGTGTGGAAAGGGTGACTCATTTCCACTTAGGTGACTAGGAAATGTAGCGTGATCTGCACAAAATTCCACTTTTGTCTTAGCAATGAATACCTCCCAGAGAAACTGAACCTTTCCCACCTGCCAGATAGGCGAGGAGGCGAACAGCAAACACCCCTCTCCCAGTGTTCAAGTCAGATTTCCCAGTGCGGAGTGAGGGGTGCGAGCCCCAGTGAGAGACGAGCTTGCAAAGCCAGGCAGAAGTGTCTGCCACACCGGGGGCTTCCGGCTCCATCTAGAGAGCAGGCCCCCCGATGCCACGCGGGCCGGGCCTGAGGCAGAGCCAGCACTGGGGTTTCTCTCTGGGGCAGTGCTGGAGAACGACGAGGAGATCAAGCAGCTGAACCAGGAGATCCGAGACCTGAACGAGTCCAACTCGGAGATGGAGGCCGCCATGGTGCAGCTGCAGTCCCAGGTGGGTGGCACTGTCCCCAGCCCCAGGCTCTCTGCCCCCCCAACCCAAACGTCCGTCCTGGGGACAGCGCAGTGTCCATCAGCACCCATCAAGGTTGCTGTCAGGCCTGGGCTGGTGGACACCGTGGCACCTGACACACGGGGACACTGGGCGCGTGCTGGCAGTCCGTGCGCGGTGTCTGTGAGGTCACGCTGCAATGGGGTGGCCTGCCGGTGCTGGTTGCCCTGCCAGGGCTGGCGGTCGTGTTAGTGTTAGCAGTGCATTAGCTTTGCCAGGCTCATGACGATTAGCAGTAGTACCGGTATTAGTGTCATTAGTACAAGTAGTCCTGTCAGGGTCAGCAGTCCTGTCAGGGTCAGCGGTCCTGTCAGGGTCAGCAGGGCTGTCAGGGTCAGCGGTCCTGTCAGGGTCAGCAGGGCTGTCAGGGTCAGTGGTCCTGTCAGGGTCAGTGGTCCTGTCAGGGTCAGCAGGGCTGTCAGGGTCAGCGGTCCTGTCAGGGTCAGCATGGCTGTCAGGGTCAGCATGGCTGTCAGGGTCAGCGGGGCTGTCAGGGTCAGCAGTCCTGTCAGGGTCAGCATGGCTGTCAGGGTCAGCATTCCTGTCAGGGTCAGCAGTCCTGTCAGGGTCAGCAGGGCTGTCAGGGTCAGCATTCCTGTCAGGGTCAGCGGTCCTGTCAGGGTGAGCGGTGCTGTCAGGGTCAGCGGTCCTGTCAGGGTCAGCAGGGCTGTCAGGGTCAGCGGTCCTGTCAGGGTCAGCATGGCTGTCAGGGTCAGCATTCCTATCAGGGTCAGCAGGGCTGTCAGGGTCAGCGTTCCTGTCAGGGTCAGCGGTCCTGTCAGAGTCAGCGGTCCTGTCAGGGTCAGCGGTCCTGTCAGGGTCAGCGGTCCTGTCAGAGTCAGCGGTCCTGTCAGGGTCAGCGGTCCTGTCAGGGTCAGCAGGGCTGTCAGAGTCAGCAGTCCAGTCAGGGTCGCGGTCCTGTCAGGGTCAGCATTCCTGTCAGGGTCAGCGGTCCTGTCAGGGTCAGCGGTCCTGTCAGGGTCAGCAGGGCTGTCAGGGTCAGCATTCCTGTCAGGGTCAGCGGTCCTGTCAGGGTCAGCGGTGCTGTCAGGGTCAGCGGTCCTGTCAGGGTCAGCATGGCTGTCAGGGTCAGCATTCCTGTCAGGGTCAGCAGGACTGTCAGGGTCAGCATTCCTGTCAGGGTCAGCAGGGCTGTCAGGGTCAGCAGGGCTGTCAGGGTCAGTGGTCCTGTCAGGGTCAGCAGGGCTGTCAGGGTCAGCGGTCCTGTCAGGGTCAGCATGGCTGTCAGGGTCAGCAGTCCTGTCAGGGTCAGCGGGGCTGTCAGGGTCAGCAGTCCTGTCAGGGTCAGCATGGCTGTCAGGGTCAGCATTCCTGTCAGGGTCAGCAGTCCTGTCAGGGTCAGCAGGGCTGTCAGGGTCAGCATTCCTGTCAGGGTCAGCGGTCCTGTCAGGGTGAGCGGTGCTGTCAGGGTCAGCGGTCCTGTCAGGGTCAGCAGGGCTGTCAGGGTCAGCGGTCCTGTCAGGGTCAGCATGGCTGTCAGGGTCAGCATTCCAATCAGGGTCAGCAGGGCTGTCAGGGTCAGCGTTCCTGTCAGGGTCAGCGGTCCTGTCAGAGTCAGCGGTCCTGTCAGGGTCAGCGGTCCTGTCAGGGTCAGCGGTCCTGTCAGAGTCAGCGGTCTTGTCAGGGTCAGCAGGGCTGTCAGAGTCAGCAGTCCAGTCAGGGTCGCGGTCCTGTCAGGGTCAGCATTCCTGTCAGGGTCAGCGGTCCTGTCAGGGTCAGCGGTCCTGTCAGGGTCAGCAGGGCTGTCAGGGTCAGCATTCCTGTCAGGGTCAGCGGTCCTGTCAGGGTCAGCGGTGCTGTCAGGGTCAGCGGTCCTGTCAGGGTCAGCATGGCTGTCAGGGTCAGCATTCCTGTCAGGGTCAGCAGGACTGTCAGGGTCAGCAGGGCTGTCAGGGTCAGCAGGGCTGTCAGGGTCAGCATTCCTGTCAGGGTCAGCAGGGCTGTCAGGGTCAGCATTCCTGTCAGGGTCAGCATGGCTGTCAGGGTCAGCATTCCTGTCAGGGTCAGCAGGGCTGTCAGGGTCAGCATTCCTGTCAGGGTCAGCGGTCCTGTCAGGGTCAGCGGTCCTGTCAGGGTCAGCATGGCTGTCAGGGTCAGCATGGCTGTCAGGGTCAGCATTCCTGTCAGGGTCAGCGGTCCTGTCAGGGTCAGCAGGGCTGTCAGAGTCAGCAGGGCTGTCAGGGTCAGCGGTCCTGTCAGGGTCAGCGGTCCTGTCAGGGTCAGCAGGGCTGTCAGGGTCAGCGGTCCTGTCAGGGTCAGCGGTCCTGTCAGGGTCAGCATTCCTGTCAGGGTCAGCGGTCCTGTCAGGGTCAGCATTCCTGTCAGGGTCAGCGGTCCTGTCAGGGTCAGCAGGGCTGTCAGAGTCAGCGGTCCTGTCAGGGTCAGCGGTCCTGTCAGGGTCAGCGGTCCTGTCAGGGTCAGCGGTGCTGTCAGGGTCAGCGGTCCTGTCAGGGTCAGCATGGCTGTCAGGGTCAGTATTCCTGTCAGGGTCAGCAGGGCTGTCAGGGTCAGCAGGGCTGTCAGGGTCAGCATTCCTGTCAGGGTCAGCAGGGCTGTCAGGGTCAGCAGTCCTGTCAGGGTCAGCATGGCTGTCAGGGTCAGCATTCCTGTCAGGGTCAGCAGGGCTGTCAGGGTCAGCATTCCTGTCAGGGTCAGCGGTCCTGTCAGGGTCAGCGGTCCTGTCAGGGTCAGCATGGCTGTCAGGGTCAGCATGGCTGTCAGGGTCAGCATTCCTGTCAGGGTCAGCGGTCCTGTCAGGGTCAGCAGGGCTGTCAGGGTCAGCGGTCCTGTCAGGGTCAGCATGGCTGTCAGGGTCAGCATGGCTGTCAGGGTCAGCAGGGCTGTCAGGGTCAGCGGTCCTGTCAGGGTCAGCGGGGCTGTCAGGGTCAGCAGTCCTGTCAGGGTCAGCAGGGGCTGTCAGGGTCAGCGGGGCTGTCAGGGTCAGCGGGGCTGTCAGAGTCAGCGGTCCTGTCAGGGTCAGCGGGGCTGTCAGGGTCAGCGGCCGTGTCAGGGTCAGCGGTCCTGTCAGGGTCAGCAGGGCTGTCAGGGTCCTGTCAGGGTCAGCGGTCCTGTCAGGGTCAGCGGGGCTGTCAGGGTCTGCAGGGGCTGTCAGGGTCAGCGTGGGTGTCAGGGTCAGCGGGGGTGTCAGGGTCAGCGGTCCTGTCAGGGTCAGCATTCCTGTCAGGGTCAGCAGGGCTGTCAGGGTCAGCAGGGCTGTCAGGGTCAGCGGTCCTGTCAGGGTTACTGGTCCCACCAGTGTAGGGCCTGACGGCCTGATCTCTGTAGCTTGGCGACACAGAGATCCCTGGCGCAGCCAGGTGCCAGCCGAGTCACCTGACAACCCTTCTGGCCTCTTTGTTCCTCGATTTCTTCACCAGCAAATTCAAGAATAGGATTCTACTCCTGCGACCGTGGCGTGATGACCGCATTTCTTTAGCTTAAGTGACTGTCCCGGAGTAAGTGGGGTCGATGCAGCTGCTGTTGTGAGGAGCAGGGTCACAAATTACGTCAAACGTGTGCGTCATGTTTCTCTGATTTCCCCAAAGTGAGCATTTGTAATCAGAAAAAAAGACAGTAAAGATTTTATTTTGAAAATAAGAACGTCCCCACCCTCGGGCAGCTGAGTGGAGCCTGGAGCAATGCTGGCAGCGTGGAGGGGGGCAGAAACACCCAGTGTGTCCCCAGTGGCTGGAAGGACAAGGAACAAGGAGGTGACCCAGCCCCTCAGGGCCTGTGGGCAGAGTCCCTTCCCGGGCAGGGACAGATGGGAAGGTGGCAAGCCCTGTGCCCCAGGCTGCAGAGGGCCCGTGACGTGTCCCTACCCCACGTGTCTTGTCACTCTGCCCTTTTCTGTACTGGTCGACAGGCTCACGTCAAGAGCCTGCATACGAATCGCGCCGGCCCGTGGCCACTGGGAGGGCTTTCGCCGTGTGGAGCACACGCCCACGCAGCCACCCCCAGGTTCACAGGCCGCGGCCACGGAGACCTGTCTCCGTCCCCCAGTGAGGGCTCTGGGGCGTAGAGCTGCGGCCCTGGGGGGGGCCACACCTGTGCTCCCTGCTCCTTCCTCTCAAGGCCCCGGGGCCCTTAGCAGCGTCCTGATTTCTCCTTACTTGCCAAGACCAGTGTTTTAAAGACAGATTCCTGCCTTTCACTGGCAACTCTTTGGAAGGACTCAGGAGCCCCCGTCCCTTTGAGGAGCGCGGTGAGTGGCACTCTCTCCAGAAGGCCGAAGGCGAAGGGAAGGCGGGTCCTTCTCTCCCATTCGTGCCTTCCGGAGCTGCCCGCCTGGCACTCCTGGCAGAGGGCGAGGCCCAAACACAGCCTCCCGGGAGGCTGCTCCCGCGTGCCACACACACGGTCTTCCTGGGCACTTGGCCTCTGCCCCCAGGGCTCCTCGGAGATGTGCAGTCAGGCTGGGGGCTGTCCCTTGACACCAAGGGCCTCGGGGCCAGCGTGACCCTGGGCAGGTTCGTGGCCAGGTGGGGCGGCGAGAAGACTCCCCGTGCCTGGCCTGGGGAGGCAGCTTGTCAGCTTTCTGAGCCGGGGGGAGACCCCAGGGCCGTCTGACGCCCGTGAGGGGTGTGGTCACTCCCCTCTTACAGACAGGAATGAGCAGCCCCGGGGTTAAGGGCACAGCTGGTGGTGTCCAAGACTGAGAGCGGGCACTGTGGGGTTTGTGCTCTCACCCCACCCTGTAGGACAGACGAGGCCAGAGAGTGGAGCCACTACAGCCCCAACTCAGTCACCGCACCCCCTCCCTGGCTTCCCCGGGGTCGGCTGTCTCCAGAGGGCCCTCGCCTTTGCCTCCTGCATCGAGGGCCAGGGCACTGCCCGCCCCTCACTCGTGGCAGGACCCCCACAGGAAGGCAGGGTCCCTGCCTCTTCCCACCCCAGGGCTCTGCCCTCTGCTAGGGAGATGTGCGGTCCGGCCCAGTGAGCTCCCAGGACGACGGGGCCGTGGGCAGGAGACACTCAAGTCTCTCTCTGGCACAGATCTCCTCCATGGAGAAGAACCTGAAGAGCATCGAGGAGGAGAACAAGCTCATCGAGGAGCAGAACGAAGCCCTGTTTCTGGAGCTGTCTGGCCTGAGCCAGGCCCTCATCCAAAGTCTCGCCAATATCCGCCTTCCGCACCTGGTAGGCAGCACCCGGGCCTGCGGGCACCACGGCTGAGCTGGCAGCCCCCCAGGGACTCTTCCGAGGGCAGGGAGGGCAGGTGTCTGTCACCCACCTGCCTCTGGGTCCTGCTGCAGGGTCCTGAGCCCTCTGTGGGGATCCTCTCTGCTCCCATGGCCCCAGCAGGCGGGTGGCCCTCCCGGGTCCCTTAGGAAGCCCAAACTAAACGGTGGTTCCAACAGCAGAGAGCCTGTTGCTGGGGTCGCTGCAGAGGGAAACACTCCTGGTTGTTTGTGCACGAGGGGGGTGGGGCCAGCACTGTCCTGGTTGGCCTGGGCCTGTCTCAGGGCACATGGGGACGTGGGTCATGCTGCCCCACCGCTGCGTGGGTGGCGCTTGCTAACCTGGTGCTGTTCTCTAGGAGCCAATATGCGAACAGAACTTCGATGCCTACGTGAGCACGCTCACCGACATGTACTCCAACCGGGAGTGCTACCAGAACCCTGAGAACAAGGACCTGCTGGAGAGCATCAAGCAGGCCGTGAGGGGCATCCAGGTCTAGGCCGTGCTGCCCGAGGAGCGCCCAGCCCGCCTCATCCTCACCTCCTACGCCCTGCCCTCGCGGTGGGATCCCCAACGCGCAGTGACTTCTTGTTCGAAGCCCGCTGCGGCCTCGGGCGGGTTTATCCAAAGGGGTGCCTGGAAATCAGTGTCTCCCACGATGCCCCCGCCAGGCTTGGGGCTGTGACCTGCCCCCGAGGGGGCGCCGGGGCACTGAAGTATTACAAAGTGATTTATTTTTGTTTTCTGGAAGAAATCCGAAAAGCAGCTCAAAGTCTCCAGTGGAAGCTCATGGACAAGGTTCTCAGGGAAGTTTTGGAGTTTGCAACCACAGTATTTTGTCTGTCGAGGCCGGGAGGGTGGCCGCGGGCACGGCGGCGGGTGGGGAGGGCCGAGTCTTGGCCTGGAGGAAGCGCCCGGGGCAGCGTGTCTGTGTTCAGTGAGGGCCTGTGGCACGTGTGTTTTCTGTTTCGTTTAATTCAGTTTGTGTTAAGGGTGGAACAAAGCTCTGTTCCAGAGGCAGTTTAGGACTCGGCCTTCCAGACGACCACGCGAGACGGTTCACAGGCATCGCGGCCCACAGGCAGCTCAAGGAGTTTAAACCTGGGACACCCCTGAAAATCGGCCTTGTGTCTGGGGCTGCTGGTGCCCCGAGCCTGTGCGGACGTGTGTGTCTTTGGGCCTCGGCCCCCTCTGGGGGCTGCAGCCTTTAGACCCCGGGTCTGGGCGCCAAGCCCAGGGACCACCAGGCCAGGCCTCTGGCTTTTGTGTGGCCACCTGGGGCCCTGGCCTGTCACTGCCACATTTTCTGGGTGATGTCTGGCTTGATCTTTGTGTCCGAGGTGACAGAGGTGGGGATGACATCGTTAGGGTTGGGGGTAAATTCCTAGCAGGAGGCCACCAAGGTTTCACTTCTTTTTAGATCCATTCGAGATGTGAAAAAAGGTGAATTTTAATTTAATGTGTTAAAAACACAATGTCCCTACTGTGTAAATAGAGTCCAAGTCAATTGTGACTGCAAGTCAGAGTTAGTATTTAAAAGTAGAGAAATTGCACTTCCTGGAAGAAATTAAAAAGTAGTTAGTTTAATTATTCTGTAAATTATTTAATTTTGTCAAGATGTAAGTATTTATATTCACAACCTCTTATGTTAACGTTTGCTATTTATTTAACATTTTTATTTATTAATTTTATACTATTTCAAATAGATCCCACACCAGGGCACCATAAAAGGGAAAAAAGTGAAATCAAAGCAAAATAACTATTTGACTATAATATAGGCCGCAAAAAAAATCTTGATATAACTTCTAGTTATAATTTTGATGCAACCAAGTTATTTTTTATATATTTTGTTATTTATTCTTTTAATAATGGAGTTTTTAAAAAAGTATTTTGTAACTGAGGAATTTTGATAATTTGGGGATTTTTTTCCCCCTTAGTCTGGTGGAGAGAAAGACATTTTGGTTTTCTTTTTCCCTTTTGGGTTCCTTTTGTTCCAGGCACAGACAACAGCAAACGGAATTCTGTATTTATTATGATTTAAGCGTAGCGCAGATGTGTGTGCTTGGCGTGTTTCCCGTGTCTGTCGTGTGTGGGTCTCGCGCTGCGCCCGGCTGTGCGGGGGAGCCTGGCACCCAGGGGCCGCCCGGGCTCACAGGCTGCGCCCCCGTCCCTCTGACAGCTCTGATACTGTGACCCTCCTTCCTCAGGAAACGCTTTGAACCCACGGCACTTCCGGTGTGTTTGCAGGGTGATTTCCTAATAAAAGTCCACTCTGAGTGTGAGTCGGCGCTGTGGTCTGTGGGGAGACGCGCCTGCCCCTGGCGGGGTGCGCGGTGCGCGCGTCCGGGTGGGGCTCTCCGTCTCTGGCGTCTCCCTGATACCACACGTGGACCCCCCCGCGTGGGCCCAGCCAACATTTCCTTTTAAAATCGTCCTTCCCTGCCTCCCACGTGTGGTTCTGGAAGGTCTAAGTCACTGTGCCAGCTGCCTTCCCCCATGACCAGCCACGTGCAAACTGGAGTTTTTCCCAGGAGTTTTCTCTGAGGTTCAAGGGGAAAAGTCTCCTGCAGGTGTTCGACTGGGCTGTGGAATTGGGCCGCCCTGGGCCATCTCTCCTGGCCACGGCAGAAAGCGTCTGCAGTCGGAGGGGCTCCGACGTTCTGGGGGAGGCAGAGCTGGGACGCGGAGGCGGAAGGTGGGGGAAGGGAGCCAGAGCTCTCTGGTGGCATTTTCGGAGCCAGGCTGACAGCACTCTGCCCCTGGACTTCCCCGCGACGGGAGGCAGCGGACCCTTTCTGTAGCCGGTGAGCTGGCTGTGGCCTTGCAGTGGCTCCCCAGGTTTCCATCCTCACACTGGGGTGTCTGGCGGAGCTCTGGCCTCCCGGGGTGACACTGGATGTGGGGCTTCTAGTCACCTGAACATGCGTCTGACCTCCCTGGGGATCTGGCCCTCGAGGCAGACCTGGCGCTCCCATCCGACGTGCAAAGATCTGTTTTCACGGACAAGTCCCGAGACGTCCTAGGCTGAGTTTCCAGCCTCTGTTCCAGCCAGACAGGGTCCGTGACACGCGGGGGCCGTCTGTGCCGTCTGTGGGACCCCAACTGCTGGCCGTGGGGCCAGAGCAGGCGCCAGTGTGCGCTGGCAGGTCACGCAGAACCTGTGCAGCCACAAGGAAGGGCTCCTGGGGCCACCTCTGCTGAGGCCCCACTGGAAACAGGGAGACCAGCGGCCTGGTGTTGTCCCTTCACGGCAGATGCTGGGGTCTGGGCTGGGTGTGAGCAAGACTGATTCTGGGGCAGCCCCGTTGCAAGCTGGGGCGAAGCCATTCTGGGGGGCAGGAGAGTTGGCTGGAGGTGGGGGCTGTGCTGGGGCACAGGCTGTCACCACGATGTCAGACAGCTGCGCAGTCCCACAGTGTGACGGTGGCATGAGCCGGTCCCCTCAGGAAGCTGCTCTCACCTTCTGCTCAGGGGGGCTGGCCGGGCCACCAGCTCACTGGGCACCGAGCAGGAGCGTCTTGGAGACACAGGCAGGTGCTCCTAGGGTTGACTTTGGCTGTGGGACCCCCGCCCCCACCCCTGCCAGGCCTTCTCCACTAGCTTCCAAACCCTCTCTGGTATCCTCTCTGGAGAATAGAGCTCAGGGATTTACCCAGAAGGAGGGGAGCGTTACTCCGGCTCTCAGAGGCAGGGCAGGGTTCTGGGGGCTCCGAACACTTTCAGGTTGTCTTTGTTTCCGCCCCTCTCCCGTCTCCAGCAGAGCCTGGGGCTGCCTGTGCTTGGGGGTTCTGGGATGTGGACCCCACTGGTCCGGGGCTTTCTGACTCTGCCTAGAATCCAGTGTTTTGGTCGCCTGGGCCATTGATTTCATGTCTGTGAGTTTTCTGGCTTCTCGGCTGCACCGTTGCCTTTGCGTCCACCCCTCCCTCCTGCCAGTTCACACTTACAGCCGCCATTGTAGCTGGGCTAAGAGAGAAGCCAGGCAGATGCAGGTGTGCACTGCTCGCCTTGCCTGGACGTGTCTGCTCCGCGTTGGCAGCACACGACGGCCTCCCGTGCAGGTGAGGAGTCGGCTCAGTGCCGGGTCAGCATCACCCCACGAGTACGTGGAGCCTCAGGGTCAGGTGGGACTTTCTGCCCCTCACCACTCTGTCCCCGTGAAGCTGGTGGCTCCTTGCAGGCTCTGCGGGTGCGGGCGTGGAGGGTTTCTCGTCCGCCGGGTGCGAACCTGGTGGCGCAGGCCGCCCTGCCCCCCGGCTCGCAGTCCCTGCACCGTCCCCTTTGCCGTCCTGAGAGCGGGAGGCGGGGTGGGGGCCTCTCCAGTGGGGCTGCTGTGCTAATCGGGCCGCAGCAGAGGACACACCAGGGCTCCTCCATCCACCACTGTAGGTGCCCGGGGCCCACACGGGCAGCTGAGCCCTGGCAGCGCTGAGCCCGGGCTGCAGGGCTCATGCTCGGTGGCCCGGCCGCTCTGCAGCCCAACCCCACCTCCCCCGTGGATGCTGCTGTTGTCCCTGTATCTCAGTGTCTGCAGTGTGTGCTGACTTCTCTCCCCTTCCAGCACTTTCTATGGCTCCCTCCCCCTCCTCCTCCACTGTACCCTCCTGTCACCTGCCTGTGCCCTCGTGGCCTCTCCTCCTTCCTAACTTCTACCCCACCCTGCAGCGGCCCCTGCATGCTCCTTGGGGGCTTCCCCAGCCTATCACCCGGCAACTTTCTCCTCGTTCCCAAGGCTGATGGCTGTTTTGTGCAAAGACCTTCCATACTGTTCCCCAAGCCTGCCTTCCCTGACTCTAGAACCTTCTTCTGGGTTATCCCCTTGGATGCCCCATAGGCATCTGGACACGGGGCCAGGTGACCACCACAGCCTGACTGCTGCTGTGAGCCTGGCCCTCCCTGGGACCGGCGGGCACCAGCCCCCACTCTTCACGCAGCCAGCTGAGGGTCTCGTGGCCACGTGAGAGTTGCCAGGAGGGGCCTCAACCGCCTAATCTGCCACGTGGCTGTGAACGCTCCGTGGAGCACCAACCTGGTGCTGTGCGCCACTTGGAGGCGGCCAGACGTGGGGCGGCCCCGACCGGGGCTGGTGTGTGGTGTGGAGGAAGAACGGGTAGTTACTTGGGACCCTGCGTGGCGCTGTGCAGGGACACGCACGGGACAGCACCGGCCACGCTCCACCCCAGGTGGCCACAGGGGATCCTGACCTCCAAGGGACCCTCCCAGTGACTGGTGGGACAGCTGGAGGTGTCTCCTCTGGCTCGGTCCAGCTCCCGAGGGTCGCACCCTTGGCGGCCTCTTGAGCCAGGGCAGGTACTGGGAGGCACTGGGGGGGAGGGCGCGGCCGCAGCCCTGCAGAGCCGGCCCTGAGCACCCACCTCCCCGGGGTGCGGCCTTGCTCCCCGCACGGGAGCCCCGGAACAGGAGGCCGAGAGGGAAAGAGCAGCTGCCCCCCAGCACCCAGCGAACACCCTCACGGGGCCCACTCCCGCCCGCTACTCAAACAGACACATTTTTGACTGTTTCTTTCACACGCTGTCAAAAGTGTGTTTCTATCTTTAATGCTGTCGCAGCTCACTCTGCCGGAGTTGTCGAAACAGCAAAAGACAAACTCGGTGACGTTTATGACCAGAGATGGTGAGGGGCCGTCCAAGACCCACCCTGCTGCGTCGCAAAGACCAAGCAGAAGCGCTGCGAGTCTCACCCCACCCCCTGGCCATTGCCTGGGACCCTCGAGCACAGGTTGGTAACCTGAGACCCCCGTCAGGCCCCAAACTCAGAAGGGGTCAGTGACGGCAGCCCCGATTCCCCCTCACACAGAAGCCCTACCCGGCTCAGGTCCGAGCAGGTACGGGAGAGAGAGAAACACTGACAGCCGCCCAGTCTAATCCTGAGCCCTTTTTATGTGCACGGGTTCCCTCCACCTCTCAGCCACCTGTGAGGGAGGCAGGATTGTCCCCATCACATGGATGAGGAAACCAAGACCCAAGGAGGCCCAGGGTCAGCCAGGACATGCCTGCAGGCCCCTGACACCAAGGCTGGCACCGCAGGTACCCCCATGATGGAGCCCGCAGCACACCCTGCAGTGGCCCTCAGGGTCTCTCTCCAGGAGGAGAGGGGGTATCGGCCCAGCTGGACCCTCACGGCAAACTCATACCCAGGGGGCGTCTGCAGGCTGGAGCAGAAGGGGCTACCACGGTCCCTCGTCCAGGGTGAGGGGCTGAGGGCAAGAGGAAGAGCCCACCTGGGCAGGACAAGGGGAGCCAGGAGCACACAGCTGTGCTGGCCCAGCCGCAGGAGAGTGGGAGCCACTGGGCCACCAGTCAGGGTGCCCGGAGAGGAGGCCCAGCGAGGCCAGGTACCTGCCATTGCCCCCCGGACACTGATCATTGCCCAGGGCTAGCGGGACCGGCTGGAGGCCCTGAAGGCCCCTTGAAGTGGAGGCAGATGCTTCGGCCTCACCTGGAGAATTTATATATTTGGTGAAAAGAGCTACAGAGAAATCAAGGGGGGGGGAGGGGCCTGAGGGGGGCCAGGGATGCTCCTCACCAGGGGATGTGTGCTTGAGCTGAGGGACGAGAGGGCCAGCTCTGGGGGCGTCTGACACGGGGGCAGGGACCCTGGTGTGAGGGGAAAGGACGCAGCCGGTGGGCAGAGCAGAGGAACGAGGGGAGAGGGGGCTCGGTCGTGGCCAGACTTTGACTCTGTGTGAGGTGCAAAATGCTGGGAGGTTTTGAGCAGTGGAGTGACATTGCTCATTTCTCTTCTGGGTTACTGTCTGCCCAAGATCCCTGAGCAAAGGGTCTCATCACACGAGCCCTGGACGCCCGGGGTCCAGAGAGGGCTGTGCCGTCGTAGGCAAACAGCACATGCTGCGGGGTGAACGGAGGGAGGGAAGGAAGGAAGGAGCCCACGGCTGACCCTGAGTTGCGGGGGACATCGGGATGTGTGTAGGGACAGGGCAGGGGGCCTCCACATGGCATCTCCTCACCGAGAGACCCCAGCGCTGGGCTGCCTGGGAGGAGCCAACGTGGAGCTGGCCTTTCCAGAGACCTGGCCACTGGGTGCCTCTCCCTGCACCTGGCACTCCCGCCTGCCACACAAAGCCAGTCTATGGAGGCTCACGGGGGCCCCGGGTCACTCACAGCTCAGACACTCAGGGACTTCCTTGCATCTCCCACCTATACCAGCCCCCACTCTGAGCTCTGCCACGGGTGGGTCTGACAGCCGCCAGCAGGTGTGAGGTGCCACCAAGGCCCTCCCCAACAGGTCAAGCTTGCACCTACAGGGTGCCCAGGTGACAACGTCACTCCCGTGAAAACGTCTGCTGCTGTCACCTCCTCCTGGTGACTGGGCTGTTCTGCCACCAGTTGCAGTCAGAAGTTTCTGGAGAAACCTCTGCTTCTCCAGGGCTGCTACCCTCTCACACTTTCCCCTCGAGTTTTTCCTCCATAAATCACAGGGGACAATGAGCAGGGGGGGTGGCAGAGGGGCTAGTGCAGAGGAAGGGGACGCTGAGCTCCTCTTAGTGGCAGCAATGTCACAGAGAACCCTGGGCCCCACATCCTAGGAAGTGTGGGGTCAGCTCCTCGGGGTACGTCCTCCTCAAGGGCCCATGGACAGAGCTCTGGGTCCTGGTCTGACGCCAGCTCTTCGTAAGGGCCGTGCGTGTGCGTGTGCGTGTGCGTGTGCGTGTGCGTGAGCGTGTGCGCGTGCGTGTGCGTGTGCGTGTGCGTGAGCGTGTGCGTGTCTCCGGCATGTACGTCCAGCCAAGCTTACATTAAACCGACCATTGCAGACCCCTTCCCTGCGCCCACGTAAAACAGTGTTTTGTTTCAAGATGAGAAATCATTTTTAAGCGTCCTTCCCAGCCACTGTCTGAACGCGAGCACGCTCGGGTTGATCAGCATTTTCAGACCAACATCACGCTGCTGACCCCTGGGTGGTGTGAGCGGCCAGCAGCCTCGGCGCGTGTCTGAGAACAGTGGTTCGTTCCGTTCTCTGTGGGCTTCGAATGAGGTAGAAGCGCTTCCTCCCTTTCCAGATGACCTGGTTTGTCCCCTCTGAGCAGAGCAGCTGTGTCGTGGGGACACCGTGTGGTAAAGTCCTCATCCTGTCATGGCCATGTCCCCTCGATTACTAGTTTGCTGAGAATTTGTAGCATGACTGGATACAGAGTCTCAGTAAGGGATGATGAAAACAATTCTGGAGATGATGGTGGTGATGGTTGTACAACAATGCGAATGTACTTAATGCCACGGAACTGTACACTTAAAAATGGTTGAAATGGTAAATGTTATGTATATTTGACCAGCATTAAAAAAAAGAACTATAAAGAAAGCGAGCTGAACCACAGGGAGTCCCGGTGCAGTGGTTGGATTCTAGTCGGTTTTCCTGTGCTTGCTGCCCTGCGCCTTTGCAGGAACCAGGTGACCTCCTCGGAGCTTCAGTTTCCTCACCTGGAGACGGAGGCGTCAGTGTCTTCCGGCCACAGGCCACCAGGAACACACCTGCAGTTGAGCTGGGGCCGTTGCTGGCTGCAGGCAGGGTGCACGCACACCGCGGGGACTGCAGGGCCATGTGGGCCCGGGCTGGGTGACCTTCGTCCCGGACCGACGCCGTCAGGGATTGCAGGGTGGTCCTCTGCCCCCTGTGAAGAGGCCAGGGCGGAGGGAGGCTCAGCTGTGGCTGGTGGCAGAGCAGGGGTCTCTGCTGCTGGCCCAGAGAGGGCACGTCTGGGACACCACGGGTGGCACAGTGACCCTGTTTTGTCTGTGCTTATTCAAGACTGTGACGTGGCCGTGCTGTGTCCCTGCATCGCGGGGCCGCTCCTGCCAACGAGGCTGTTTCTCCCCGGCAGCAGAACCAGGAGCACCGCACGGCCCCGCCGCGGGCCCGGTCCGTCCTGGGGGTGACGCAGCTCCCGCTTCACCGCCGTGGCCCACGCGGAGCGCTCGGCTCGCGCCCCGGGAAGGCGGACGCCGGGGGCGCCGGCGTGGAGGGAGCCGGGCGCGGCGGAGCGTCCGCGCGGAGCGGCGGGGCAGGACCGGGGCCGTGCGGAGCGCGTGTCCCCCGGCAGCGGCAGACGGCGCGGGACACGGTCGCAGGTGCCGCGGGCTCTCGGGGAGGAGGGGCTGAGAGCCAGCGAGGTCACGCGGGGGATGGGCAGCCACAGCGTCCCGGGGTCAGAGGGGACCACGGCGGCGGCACGAGGAGAGCGCCGGCCCGCACCGGCGTCCCGGGACGCGAACGCAGGCGCCGTCGCGGTGCAGACGCAGAGCAGCCCCGCCGCCCGCACAGGCAGGGCCCGTCGGGCAGTCTGCGCGGACCCCGCCGGGAAGGCAGCGAGCGCCGCGGAGCGGGCGGGCGGGCGCGGACAGCCGGCAGGGTCGGGCCCACCCGGCAGCGCCGTTGCCCCTTTAAGCGCCAGACCCGGGGCGCACGCGCAGTCGGTCCGTTGCGCGCGCAGGCGCAGACGCGGCGGCGGATGTTTACAGCGGCGGCGGTCGGCGCGGCGCCCCGGGACGAGGACGCGCGAGGGACGCGCCCGAGGAACTGCAGGTCGCGGCGCAGGCGGCCCGAACCCGCGGGCCGGCCGAGCCCCGAGGTACAACCGCCGCCGCCGCCGCCCCCCTCGGCCCGGCCTGCGCGGGGCGGGCGGCGTCTCCCTGGGCGCGTCCCTCGTCTCCGGCCCCCTCGGCTCCCGGTCACCGAGCGCGCCGCCCCCTGCCCGGGCTCCTCCTTTCTCTCCGCGGCCCGTTTGGCCCCCGCGGCGCTCGCGCTCTGCCGCCGTCGGTGCCGGCGCCCGGTGCTCACGTCCGGGCCGTCTGACCCCAGACCTGCAGCTTGTGCCCGGCTCCCCGAGCGGGAGGCCGGGAGTTCGGGTTCCGGGCGGGCTGCGCCTCGGCCCTGGCCGGCAGGTGGCGGCGTCCGTCCCGGGCGCTCGGGCCTCGGTTCAGGCGAGCGGGGAGACCTTCGGTGGGGCGGGAAGGAGGCTCGCCCGGGCTGGCGCCTTTGTTTGTGCGACGGGGCCGTGGCGCTCGAGTCCTGTTTGCCCGAGCGCGGCTCCTCGAATAAGTCACTTGGTATCTGCCCGGGCCCTCTCTGCTCGGGCGCCTGGGATGGTTTTCCGTTTTCTTGTCACGAAGGAACGGCCAAACAACTCCTTCTGGGCGTGCGGTAGGCTGTCCTGCAAGAATTAGCGAAGTTGAGGTGCTTTTGAGCAAATCAGGAATTGTCGTGGCTCTGCTTGGGGGACACAGAGCCGCGTGCTCAGGTGAGAGGGGACCTCGGAGTGAATGGGACTCAGCCTTGAGGTCAGGCCTTCAGAGCCCGGCCTCACCCCGGCCTCACCCCGGCCCGTGCCTCCGCGGGGACTTGGCGGGGCTGTTCTAAGAGGGGGCTCATTGCATTACTTGCAACTCCGCTGGTTAGAAGGCTTTTTTTGTGTGTCCAGCAGGCGTTGTCTCCATCCGTGTCCCACTGGCCTGGGGGGACCGTGGACGTGCTTCCAGATGCTCCTGGACTTGGGAGGGGGTTGCGACCACATAGACACATCGTGAAAAAAAATTATAAGTAGACCTGCCCTAAGTTTGGTACCATCTGTGTTTGAAAAAAGTCCTTTTGCATTGCTTGTAAGAATTCTGGTTTTCAAAATGAGAAGTCTTGGTTTTTTTCCGTCATTCTTCCTGAAGAAGGTGTGGTTTGGGGTCTTTTTCCCCAGCTCGTCTTCCCCGTGAGTTACTTTGCCCATATTCCGCTTGAGGAGTGACATCCGGGTTGGAATGTGGTCCTTTGGCAAACCCAGCATGGACTAGAGTTGTGACTCCCGTCATGGTGGCTTCATGCCCGCACACCGACAAGCCGCAGTCCCAGCCGCCTCAGTTGTCAGTGCTGAGACCTGCCTGCGCCCAAGTCTGCTCACGAGCCCTGGCCGTCAGCATTGGAAGGAGCGGTCGGGTGGTCCTATTGGACTGTGGCTGGTTAGCACAGAGCACTGAACCGTATTAATACCAGGGATTACAGCAAATAATAAAGTGCAAAGTATAATCAAGTGCAGCATCCTGAAAACGATTCTCCACCAATTGTTGGATTTCATTGGATCGTAGAATCTAGGTGAAAGTGATAATATTTGCTTTGGCAAAGGCATCTGTGTTTGCTGTTGGTAGTTTTGGTGACATCATAAATGATCACATCCATGGTTAGCTGTAAGCAGTGATGGGTTCCAGCGGGAGGGAGGATCAGATTACTAGGAGAGCTAACAGTAAATCTCAGACCCCACTCGGGTGGGGAACTTGCAGCCTTCGGATCTCAAGATGGTTCTTGTTTAAGCACCAAAGGAGACAAGAAAAACTTCATCTTTCTCTGCTGCACCCCGTATTAAAAGATAAAAGGATTTGTTCTGTAAAGTTTGGATTCAGTGAAAAGGCTGCACTTAAGGACCTGGAAGGCCAGACATGGCCTTAAGGCCACGGGTTTGCCACCTCCGCCACAAGCACCCTACCAGTGGCAATAGAGGGGCTTACTTCACAGTCAGAAGATTAGCAACATGTGTGGTAAAAAATGTTGCTCTTTTGAGAATTTTTAAAAGCTGCGTTGGTGTGTTACAAAGAACACAGGCCCTTAGCCAGGCCGTCCTGGGTTTGAATCCAGCCCCCTTCACGCACTGGCTGTGTGGTCAGAGCAGACGCGTTGCCTGCCTTGGTTTGCCGCCTCCCGTGAGGTTTTAGTGAGGCTGCGACCCGCGGGTGGTACCTGTAAGAATATGGTAGCTATTTTTACTGAAAAGCTTTGCTTTTGTTACGGTGTAAACTTTCAAGTTGAGGAAGTGTTTAAAATAAGTGGTAGGTACTTAATAGAAAGTGAAACATACCCAGTATACAGTTGGAGGTCACCGTCTAAAGGTAAGATGACGGTGTTGAGACACAACGGTAGAACTTTGTATGCCGGCCTCTGGGGGAAGAGGCAGCTTCCTCCCCCGCACAGTGGGCGATGCCTGACTTCCCGGTCTTCTCCTAAATGCGCCCTGAGCATCCAGACTGACTCCGCTTTTGACCAGTGGCCCAAATTTTAGGGTGATTGAGCTAGACTAGGGGTGTAGCCTCAAAACTAAGTGGTTTATATCCAGGATTAAACCCGACCTCGTTAGGACTTAATTCCATCCGTCTGAGTGAACCGGCCATGGACCATAATCTAACAAGGGCTCTGAGAACTTTAAAAGGCTGTGAAAATTTAGTAATGGGACCACCCTAGTGATTTGAAAAATTTAATATTCAGCTCTAAAATCTTGATTGTGAATGTTTGACTATAAAATAGAAGAGAATTTGGGCTAAGCCATATTCTTCACATACCTTGTCCACCTGTTGTAAGAAACTAATGATTCATTCACGTGACTGTTTAATTTTCATTTCTGGGAAAACCTCGCGCATTACTATCGCCAGTTGTGTGCGTGGGTGAGCATGGAATATCTCCCCTCAGGATTTGTGATTCTCATTCTGCTGTTAGAAATCTAGAGGATTGTGGAGGAGGAAAACAAGTATAAACTTTATAGCATAATGTTATAGTAGGTTGTTGGGAAGATTGTCCTGATTCAGAAAATGTGTCAGTCTTCGTGAGGTTGGGTGGTCTTTTGTTTCCCCCAACAATTTATATCAGGTATTTTAAAAAGCATTACCGTCTCAGGTGAAGTAAAGCCGTTACTTAGAAAATGGGATAATTATAAAATCAGAAAGGATATTTTTATAGTTTCAGGAAGAGTAAGACTTCTCCAGATGAAAGAGCATTTTCCTGTGAATTAGATGAAGGTAACTGTATGTTAATAGTGGGGCTCAGAGGGACGCACGCTCCCCTTTTTGTTCTTGAAGGCAGCGTGGGAGAAGGCAAGAGGCAGACTTGGTATTTTTGAAGAGCTGGGAAGGCCACATAGCGCACACTTCAGAAGGGGCGTGGCAGCCCCTCCTGCTCTGAAGCTTTGAAACTGATTTTGGTTTGTTACAATGAGGTGTTTGTCGGAATATGTTCTGTTTGGGAAGAGAGTTTTGGTGGTGTTTTTGCCTAAAATTTGACTATCAAAGTATCCAAATCAACAGATTGAATGGATTGCTTGACTTGGGCGGGTATTTGTGTGTACGCAGAGGGTGTAGGATTCCAGGTAAAATACAGGACACCACTTAAATGTGAAGTTCAGACACATATTAATAATTATTTTAGACCGGGCGCGGTGGCTCACGCCTGTAATCCTAGCACTCTGGGAGGCCAAGGCGGGTGGATCGCTCGAGATCAGGAGTTCGAGACCAGCCTGAGCAAGATCGAGGCCCTGTCTCTACTAAAAACAGAAAGAAATTATCTGGCCAACTAAAATATATATATACACAAAAAACTAGCCGGGCATGGTGGTGCATGCCTGTAGTCCCAGCTACTCGGGAGGCTGAGGCAGGAGGATCGCTTGAGCCCAGGAGTTTGAGGTTGCTGTGAGCAAGGCTGATGCCACGGCACTCACTCTAGCCAGGACAACAAAAGCGACACTCTGTCTAAAAAAAAAAAAATAATAATAATTATTATTATTTTAGTATTGTTTACCTGAATTTCTAATTGAACTGGGATTCTTTTTTTTCTTTTTCTATATATGGCTTGTCTGGGGGGGTTTCTGGGAGTCAGTCTGGGTGTTGACAAAAGATACTTCATCTGTATTATTTTCAGAATTCAGAATTTGAAGTTGATAGGTGTTCAGAACTGTTATTATTCTGCTCGTACCTTTAATATAAATAGCTCTTTTAAAACTGTCGACTTGCAGTGTTGCCCAGGTTGGTGGTGAGCATGGGTGGTGCTGTGAGTGCCGGCGAGGACAACGACGAGCTGATAGACAACCTGAAGGAAGCCCAGTACATCCGCACCGAGCTGGTGGAGCAGGCTTTCCGAGCTATCGATCGTGCAGATTATTATCTGGAAGAATTTAAGGAAAATGCTTACAAAGACTTGGCGTGGAAGCATGGAAACATTCACCTTTCGGCCCCATGCATCTACTCGGAGGTGATGGAGGCCCTGGATCTGCAGCCTGGACTCTCGTTTCTGAACCTGGGCAGTGGCACCGGGTACCTCAGCTCCATGGTGGGCCTCATCCTGGGTGAGTCTGGAGAGGGTCTGAGAGCTCCTCTGTGGCGGCACCTCCTGCCACAGAAAATACCGTCTGCTGACGGCCAGCCCCGGTGCACACTTTTTTAGCGGTCCCCGATGTTGCCATGGGATGTCAGTGGGTGGGGGACACAGGGACAGTGACGGGAGCCTGTGTGCGCCTCGAGGTCCCTGAGTCCTCCCGAGGGGCGTCTCCTGCCACCTGCACTGCCGCCGTCTGTCCCTTGACAGGGAGAACCAGGAGAGTTGTGTGAGTCTCAGTCTCACTGTGATTTCTTGATTTAATGTAACCACTCAGTCTCCCTTGTTACTGTCTCTCAAGTGAGGATAATTGACTTTAAAGTCCTTCGGGAGGTAAAGTTCTTCCAAGCAGTTTTTGTTTGTTTTGCTGTTTTAATACTGAAAGATTAGTACCTGTAAGTTGTTTATTTTTCAGTAAATTTCACGGATTGAAGGGATTTCCCAAGGTCTTGCTCTGCCGCCCAGGCTAGAGTGCAGTGTTGTCATCACAGCTCACGGCAGCCTCAAAGTTCTGGGCTCAAGCATCCTCCTGCCTCAGCCTCCCGAGTAGCTGGGACTACGGGCACACACCGCCACACCCAGCTAATTTTTCTATTTTTTGTGGAGATGGGGTCTCACTCTTGCTCAGGCTGTTCTTGAACTCGCCATCCTGCCTGCCAGCCCTCCCACCTCAGCCTCCTGAAGTGCTAGGATTGCAGGTGTGAGCCACCACACCTGGCTGTCACAGGTTATCCTATTTCAAGCCATTTAGCTTATTTGCCCAGACAGATAAATTATGAGGATGTACCTGAGAGTATGGTTATTTCTAATATTGATAAGAATAGTAGCAAATGACCGAGGATTTATGGAAGTCCCACTTCATGTAAAATGCTGCAGTGGGGGACAGATGTCCGTTTTCAGTCCGAGTGAGGTGGGGTGGTTTTGCCACAGGAGGGACAGGAGCTGATCAAAGACAGGAGCTGTCCAAGATTGTCCTGAGGAGGAGGCGAGGCCAGGCTGCGTGGCGGCGGGCCGTGGGAGTGGCCCTGGGTCAGGCTGGTGCGTGGGGGCTGCAGTCTGTGGTTTTGGTGTTGGAACCCAGGATCGGCTGATCCCCTCACTGGCTGTGGTTGTGAGAGAAACATCAAGAATGTCTGCAGGCCGGGCGTGGTGGCTCACGGCTGTAATCCTAGCACTGTGGAGGCTGAAGTGGGAGGATCACTTGAGGTCAGGAGTTCAAGACCAGCCAGAGCAATATAGCAAGACCCTGTTGTCTCTACAAAAAATAGGAAGATTAGCCGGGCGTGGTGGCATGTGCACAGCAGGAGGTGAGCGGCTGGCGGGCGTGTTTACAGCTGTTCCGGTGGCGGCTGCCGTCACCGCCTGAGCTCCCCCGGTGACACCCCTCCCGCCCCTGCTGGTCTGTGGTACAATTGTCTTCCATGAAACCGGTCCCTACTGCCAAAAAGGTTGGAGACTGTTGCCCTAGAAGTTATAAAGAAAGGGCTTACACCCTGGCCGGGCGCGGTGGCTCACGCCTGTCACCCCAGCACTCTGGGAGGCCAAGGCGGGCGGATCGTTTGAGCTCAGGAGTTCGAGACCAGCCTGAGCAAGAGCGAGACCCCATCTCTACTAAACATAGAAAGAAATTATATGGACAGCTAAAAATATATTTAGAAAAAATTAGCCGGGCATGGTGGCGCATGCCTGTAGTCCCAGCTACTCGGGAGGTTGAGGCAGGAGGATCCCTTGAGCCCAGGAGTTTGAGGTTGCTGTGAGCTAGGCTGACGCCACGGCACTTTAGCCCGGGCAACAGAGTGAGACTCTGTCTCAAAAAAAAAAAAAAGAAAGGGCTTGCAGTTTGATGCCGTTGCTTCTCTTTTCCAAGCCCCCTGATTTACTGGGAATTTTGTTGGGTGTTAGGGCAGGAGAGTTCTGGAGGAAGAAAGGCCCTGTTTCTGCTGTAGGTGACGTCACGTGCTGCTTCGAGGTCTCTGAAGGAAGTGGCTTTAGGGTTTGCTCTCAGGGTGCACACCTGGCCGGACAGTGATTTGTGCCCAGATGCTCCAGCTTATTCAGCCTTCTTACCGCTTTGTGCAAATCATTCCAGAGTAAAACCTCATTGCCCCCAGTGCCTACAAATGTGAAGCCTGAAGTCTTTCATCTAATGCAGAGACCCTTACTGAGACCCCCACTTTCACCTGGTCTGGACTGCATCCTGGGTGGGCCACGTTCCTGTGCTTGTGCTGTGGGCTTCTCTCCCCTTTGCTCAGGGTCGGCCTTTCCTCTGTTTCTCATCAACCGGAGAGGATACGGTAGCTGCCTAGAGCTGGGAGCTCTGGGCACCCTGCCGGAAAGTGCCGTGTGCCATGGGAGCTGCTTTGCCAGGGCTGCCGCCTTCCTGACACCCCCTGCTAGTCATCTTTTTATTGAGGGGGTGGGTTGAGGGATATGTTATCACTATTTGGTATTAAGCTTCTTGGGAATAGGAACCATGTCCCATATCTGTTATCAGAATTAACTGCATCATAAGTGTTTGATAGCGACGGAGGGGGAGCTAATGAAAATATGACGAGTGGAAAAAAACAAGCAGCTTTTCCTGGTCTCTGGCTCGGGGCTCCCATGCTAGAGTAACGGGGATTGACGTTAGTGAGTTGGCAGGAGGCCTTGAAGGTCGGAATGATTTAGGATTCGAGGTGGTAAATAGTGAAGATATGACCTCTTCAGGAGGATGTGTCTTGATGAGGGGATGTCTTAGCAGTAGCTCCGTGTGTGAAACATGCTGGAGAAAACAGCAGCAGGCACAGTTGTCCAAAAGGGGCCAGGAAGCCTGGGCCTGGGGTGGTGGCTGTTGCGCTAGGGAGGGACCAGATGCACCAGGTGGCACAGTGTGACGCTGTGGGGTGCACAGAACATTGCTTATTTACCAGTGTTTCTGTTGGACTGTAGGGTTGAGTGCTACACTGTGACTGTCTATGTATGTCTCCTAAATATTTTCCTACATGCCCTGTTGATTTTCACATGCAGATTTTTAAAAATTGAGGTATAACTTAGCTATAGTAGATGAACAAGCGTGAAGCATGAAGCTTGGTGAGTTCCTACATGTGCATCCACCTCCCTGTAGTCACCACCCAGGACAAGACACGGAGTAGAGTCAGTGTCCTACAGGGCTCTCGTACCCGACCCTCCAGATCGGAGACCGCTGTCTTACCTTCATCAGCACAGTTGAGTTTTGGCCTGACTGTTACGTTCGCGGAAATGGGTTTCCACAACACGGAGATACATCTAAGCTGAGTGTCCGTAGTTTGTTCTCTGCTCACCCAGATTTCACCTGGAGACAGTTTATGTGGAGGGAGCACTTTCTTGGGCTCCTAACATTTCTCACAGTTTTGTTTCAAATTACTGACAAATTTCCTTTGATGTAAAAAATGTTTCATTGTGACTTAGAATCACAGTTTTATTTTAGTGATGATTGAAACCTACTCTGTGAGCATTATTAAAATGCCCGCAGCTGAGTGTTTTGGGGACCTTTTGGGGCAGACAGCCATCTTAAATGCCTCCTCTGGACAAACAGGTGAGGCCTGTGTTAGTTTCACTTGCAAATACATGTTTCTTGTTTAATTCGTTAGTAAGACTCTGAACTCTTGGCTTTTTTCCCTTTTCAAATGATTCTTTAAAAGTTTGAGAGCAGAGAAGCCCAGGCATCAACACAAGTTATTTATGATGTGGTGGCCAGGGGTAACGTGATGAGACTTCTGTAATCATACATGCTAGATCAGTTGTGTTGTAATTGATAAAAATAAATGAGCAAGATTTCGAGCCCAAGTTGTGAAAGTTTTCTCATTCTCAAAACTTTTAGGTCCTTTTGGTGTAAACCATGGGGTGGAACTTCACTCAGATGTGATAGAATATGCAAAGCAGAAGCTGGACTTTTTCATCAGAACAAGTGAAAGCTTCGACAAGTAAGATCAAAATATGTCCAAGTAAGATGAGATTATGTCCCCTGGGTCAGAAAGTGTGAATTATAATTTAACAAACTTTTGATCAGATGGGAAGAAATCATTTTATTAGTATTCGTGTGCCCTCAAATGTGATCAAACTTTGGTAGGGTGATCCCATGTGTCCATTCCAATTTTCAAAAATATTCTGTGTTTTTAAGGACTTTAGATTTTTGTGACTATGAAACTTATATAAAGGCAATTTCTCACCAATATAGTAAGAGAAGAAAACAAAATACTTGTTTTGCTCAATTTTCATACTTCCAACGAAAGACAATCTTTTATCACCTAATTGTTTCTGATATAAAATTACTGCATTTGTCTCAAAACAATAAGTATATATATATATATATAAAACTTGCTCTTGCCATTTTTAAATAAGACATTAAAGGTCTTACTTTAGGGATTAAAAATTTTTTTAAAAACTGAATCCATTTTCCCTTGTCTTGTTACATAGTAGATCTTGAATAAGACGATGAAAACAGAGCGAAGACGATGATGATTGGAGACTGCCTTAAATTTGGATCATGTTTATGACATTCGCTTCCATACTATTTTGTGTGAAGTTTCTTGGGTTCTATTTATATAGTGTAATTCTTTTTGGAAGTGTGGCTTCCAGCTTCTGGCTCTGTAAACCGTATTATATTGCTATGGGATTTTACAGTTAACACACAACCTGTGTGGACTTGTTGTGTTGTGATACATTTTATTACAGAAAACATTTTTTGCTTCCAGGTTTGACTTCTGTGAGCCTTCCTTTGTTACTGGCAACTGCTTGGAGATTTCTCCCGATTGTGCCCAGTATGATCGGGTGTACTGTGGGGCTGGCGTGCAGAAGGAGCATGAAGAGTACATGAAGAATCTGCTCAAGGTGGGAGGGGTCCTCGTCATGCCACTGGAAGAGAAGGTCAGGTTCCCTGCATAACGGACACGTTTGCACACTGGTTCCCACGGTCTTTCCAGGCAGTTTGCGTATAGTGGCCCTTTGAACAGCTTCCTCCATTTCACACATTAGGAAACAGAGGCAGGGACGCTTGAGGGAGCTTTGCCGGGTCAGACAGGTACCCTGTGTGGGGCCAGAACCTGGCGCAGGTGGGCACCTCCGAGCCTGCACTGAAGCCCTTTCCTCCCCTCCTTTCGCTCTCTCCTCCTCTTCTCCTCCTCTGCCTTCTCCCTTCCCTTGCTTCCTCCCCTGCCCGTCCCCTCTCCTTCCTCTCCCTCTTCCCCTTCTTCCACCCAGCTATTCTAATTGTAATTCTAATGCCTATTCTACCTGTTCTGTTATTATAATTACTATATATAAAATTATTAGAGTAATTCTATTCTAATTGTTAGTCTAATTATTAAATACCTTGATGGTGAGCATTTTACAGGAATCCCTGCTTAGTGGGAATCTTGTCCAAATTTTGTATTTGGTCATGCATGTTTGTCTATGTTTTAGATACCATGTTTCACTGGGGAAAATAGATTATACTAAATGAGCAGATTACTCAGACATGAATTGGTCATCAGGAAGAATGTCTCAGTCACAAAGAATTAGAAAAAACAGAAATGATATAAAATAGGAGATTGCACCTTTTTCTGCAATTTTTAATTGTTAGCATTTATTTTGTTCAAAAAGTAATGATTTTAGAAAATCCATAAATTATGAATAAGAAAAACTCACAAGTCCTACCCTAATGACTGTATGTGATTCTTGTAAAACTTAATTTGTATGCTTCCTTTTTCAAAAGAGTCACTGTACATACTGGTGTATACTTGCAGGGTTTTAGTGAGAGTACCTGAATATGATTTCAAGTCATTTAATATCCTGGATCATCATTTTGGTGCTTATGTAGTAGCCTGTTGAGTTGTTGACTAAGTTTATTAACTAGCTCCTTTTATCGGGCATTAGGTGGGGTGTGTATAGTATTTCACTGTTATTGTTATATATAATATAAAAACCTTAAAGGATATCCTTAATTTTTAGAATATTTCATCTATAGATATATCATATGTATCTATGAAAAATAGGGGCTCTTTTTTTTTATTCATTACAAAACTGTTATCAATCTATAAAAATTAATAGCAATTTGTTAATATCTTCAAATATTCAATTCTTGTTCAAATTTTCCTTATTGCCTCAAAAGTTTCTTCAATAGTTTGTTTGAACCAAGACCCCGTTTAAGGTTCATGTATTGCATTTGGTTCATGCATCTCTTAAGTTGTTTCTTAGTGTCTAGGTTCTTCCTTCCTTCTCATTTTCTCCTTGCAATTTAATTGTTGAAGGAATCAGGTCATTTGTCTTGCAGAGTTTTCTACAGTCTGGATTTTGCAGATTCCATATCTCTGGTGATGTTTTACTTGTCCTTCCAGGGGGGTTTTGGCCTTTTTCCCCTTATATTCCACTACGGATGTACACTCAAATTACTGTGTTTTAAAGTCACTTAAAATAACATTTCTCTGTAAGGTTATGCCACTAACCTGACACCCGGTTAGCTCATTTGTTTACTTTAACTTTTTAGGGATTGACATTTTAGGTTTTGTTTCGTGGCTCTGTAAAATATTTACAAGTTTCCAAAGTCTAAATAAGGAACACTCAGAATTTCTGTTTTCCACACACGTCCCTCCACTCTGTTCCGTTCACCTTTGGATAGCCACTTTTCGGTTTTACTTTTAGTTTATCTCTTTATTTCAAAAGATACATCAGCAAACACACCTCTTTCTAACCCTTCTTCAGTGAAGCTACACACCAGTTCCACTCTGTCTGCCCATCTAGCCATATGAGATAAGGATTTGTAGTTTTCTTTTATGCATGTTATATGTGTTTGAGCCTCCAGGTACAATCTCAAAAGCAGAAGTGCTTGGTCAGCGACTTCGCATTTTAAAATTCTTGCCAGTTGGCCTTTGAAAGGCAGCGCTGTCAGCAGCAGGAAAGAGGAGCTGGTCCCAGCCCTCGCCGACCGCTGCCGTGAGTCCCGCTGTCGCTGGCTGGAGTGCTCGGCACGGCTTGCGCACCTCATCTTTGCTCTTTCTTCTCAGAATATTGTTCCAAATGTCTTGTCTTAGACAAATGACATTAGAATTCTTTGTTGTGGTGCAAAAATACATTACACTTTTGATTGGAATTGTGATACCTAGATTGATTTGAGAATTGTGGACATCTTTACGATATTTCACCAGGTTATCTAATAATATAAAATAGGAGTTTATAGTTTTCTATAAGGTTTCTTACATCACTCATTGATTACATAAAAATACTTGATGTTCATTATAACTAGAAATTCTCCTTTTAAAAATGTTTCTGAAAAATGTTTTTGCTAGTATATGAGAATATGATTAGTTTGTTGATGTTTATCTAGTACATAGCGGCTTACTCTTTTTAGCTCTAAGATTCATGACATAGAGTCTTAGATTGTAGAGGATTTACTGGCTTAGATATTTTTAGAAATGGCTGGTGTATAATCGTAGCCTGACGGAGCTGACCCAGAATAGTCCTGGGAGCTGTTGAGGCCGTTTGGAGACTGGCCCAGTCGCGCAGAGCGCAGGAGGGCTGCGTGGTCTCACTGGGTGGTCTTGCGCTCCCAGTGTTTTAGTTCAAAAGAAATGTTTTGATAACCTACAGTGCAGTGTGTTAGCCACAGACTTTCACTGTTTTCTTGGGGCTGATGCTAGGGCGAGGCTTGTTTAAACACTTCAGTATTTGTCTTCAAAGAACGAGGATAATCACCTAGATGTCCAGAATGACAGGTTTGCTCTAAGAACCTAACAGTGATTCTGTAGCAATATCTCTTATTTGGTGCTTGTCACGTTCTTATTGCAGGAATGACTTACAGTTATGCCTCCCAGAGAAAAACAAGATTCAGTAAAGGTTGGCGTGTTGTAGCTGGTTGTTATGTTCTTTCATTTTTTAGGAATTGCCATTTTAGGTTTTGTAACTTTGTAAAACATTTACAAGTTTCCAAATTCTAAAGGAGGATTACTCAGAATTTTTTTCTTACTTTATTTTCTGTAGAACAGCTCTGGTCCCTACTTCCTGCCCGCAGTGTTTACTTTCTTTGGAGAGCCCAAGAACATTGCCTTGGAAGAATCCCCACGTTCCTGATCTGATTGTTGCTTCTTGTTATCCTTTAACTGGTTTCTTTCTATCATACAGTTTTTTTCTGTCATATGTGTTGCCCATAGACAGAAGTTAGGTCTAGGGTGTGAATACAGTCGGGCCAGGCATTTTTGCCAGAATGTTCCTAGCATAGCTTCATGGCACATCACATCAGGGTCCGTATTGTCAGGTGGTTTCGTTGTATTGTATCTGTGTATCTTTAGAATATATAGGGATGATTATATTTAAATATAAGCTATCTAGTAGCCAAATCTTTTGAATATTCTCATTTTGTCTTTGGAATAGTTGACTAAGATAACGCGCACAGGACCTTCAGCTTGGGAAACCAAAAAGATTCTGGCTGTTTCTTTTGCTCCTCTGATCCAGCCCTGCCATTCAGAGTCAGGAAAGTCAAGACTTGTCCAGTTACGTAAGTACACTCAACTTGATGTCTTTAGATCTTTTTAATCTCATTAGAATTTTAAAGTAAACAGAATTTACAAGGAACCTTTTGATATGAAAGAGCATTTTCCCTCCATTGAAACTTTAAAATTCTACACGTGATTTCAGGCATTTTAAAAGTTACAATCATGGGCCGGGTGCAGTGCTCACACCTGCAGTCCCAGCTGCTCTGGAGGCTGAAGCGGGAGGATGCCCGAGCCCAGGAGTTTCAGGCTGCAGTGAGCTGTGGTCTGGTCAGTGCACTCCAGCCTGGGGGACAGAGCGAGCGAGACCCCATCTCTAAAAAAAATTTTTTTAATTATAATCTATTTTTAGCCTATATTAGTCTTTTTAGCCTTTTTTTTTTAAAGTCTGTTATACAAAGAGCTGTAGCTGGTCAAGCCATTGAAAGCAGAGGACCCACACAAAAGGGAGGTAATTCTGTTGTGTGGGGACTTGGACTATTAGCCCCCTCTGTAGAGAGAGCCACCAAACCAAAGGGCTCCCTCCCTGACTGCTCCCCAGGGCGCCTGGCCCTGCTGCCGTTGTGTAGACAGAGGACAGCGAGCACATTCCAGCCTCCGCTGGTGTGTGGCTGGGAGCGTTTCCACGGCGTCTTCCACAGCTGAGCCTTTGCGCCTCGTTGTTTCTGGCCAACACCCACCCTAATGTCTGATAATTTAATCAGCTTAATGCCAGTTGATTATATTTCAAGTGAAACTCTTCAGCATGCTCTCTGATCATTTAGGAAATTTGGAAAACGCAAAAAAAAAAAAAACAAAAACCCACTAGAGGAGAAATTGTGCATAGTTCCACCCCCAAAAACAATAGATTTTGGTGAATACCCTCCAGAAATGCTTTTAATTTATGAAGAATCATTTATCAAATGGTTAGACTTTGCTTTGGTCTCTGCTAAGTACAAGTCCTCTGAAGCAGACACAGCCCTTGGAATGTGAAGAGTGAGCAGCAGTAGGTACACAGAGACCTTAGCGGGATTAGGGAAGGTTTGACAGGATGATGTCTGTGCTTGGACTTCAGGGTAAAAAGGAATTCCCCAAAGAGAGAAGGAAGGAAGGCAAAGTGTCCTCAGAGGCAGGGCAAATGTAAGATGTATGTGCGCCCATGTGGAGAGTTGGGCTGCGTGGGGAACTAGACTGGTACGCGTGTTGGAGTCGAGTTTATCACGCAGGCTGTGGACAGCCACCAGATGTTTTAAATAATGGGCGCAGCACGTCTGTATCCGAGGTAACCTTGGTGGTTAGGTGGACGGTGAATTTGTCAGATGCGTGCTCCTTGGAAATCGCACCAGAACAACCTCTTTAAGCAAATGCTGCTCTTGGTTAGGGAGGGCCTGGGCTTCCAGAGACCTCGCAGAGTTCGGGCAGGAAGGGCACCGCTGCGGCATTTGGGAGACCTTCTGAGAGCCTGGTGGCAAATGAGCGTCTCCCCTGTGAGGGTTTGGCGAGGCCCGGGTAGGAGTCATGACAATGTGGTGCCACCTTGGGACACAGCTGTGGGCTTCACAGAGAGGTTGGGTGGCAGACATTCCTGTGGTGCTGTTTAGAGCTCCTGAAGCGAACAGGAAAGTTCTTTGCACCTTTTACCTCCTGGACAGAGTTTCCTAGATCAGTAAAGTCATGTTGATGACGACAATGGAAGAGAAAAGCTCTGTGAGTGAGGGCAGCACGTAGTGAGGTCGTGGGAGTGCCGACCTGTGCGTTGCAGGGTGGCTGGGATTTCACGTTGAGCGCACGATCGACTCACGGAAGGCAGGTTCAGTTAGGAATCTGTCGGAAGTTTTCAGGTAAGAGATAAAGCTCAAAACGGAGACACTCGCCTCTGCAGTGGCGAGGATTCGGGAACACATCCGACCTTTCTGAGGAAGCGTATGTGAGCCTGAGGCCCCCACCGTCTGTTGTGGACACGGGTCTGTGGCAGGCTCGGGACCCCAGTCAGGACTGGGTTAGAATCTTGGGGGCCGTTAGCGGGTCTCTGTTGTTTACACCCACAGACTGGATGTCAAACCAAAGATCAGCAGGGGCGCTGAGGGGGAATGATGAAAATTGGAGCCGTGGGGAGCACCACCAGACGGGGTGGGAGAGGAGGAGCCAGCAAGAGAGAGAAGCCGGGGAAGGCAGGGGAAGGGGCTGACGAGGGCCTTGGGAGTGGCACGCCAAGTCAGTCATCCCAGGCGGGCACCTCGGAGAGCTGGAGAGCTCGGAGCTGGCAGTCGGGAGTCTGATGGCCTAGGAAGGAGTTACTTCAGCATCTCGGGGGCACGGTGGCTCTAGAAATGACGTGGAGGTAAGTTGGTGAGAGAAGTAAAGATGGTGGTGTTTGAGGAGGAAGCCAGGTCAAGAGACGTGATCACAGTGCTCAGCAGAGGGGCAGGATGGAAGACGAAGGAACTCCTGAAGCCCGTCCTGGCGAGGGGACCTCTTGTCCTCAGAGACAGAAAAGCAGGAGAGAGAAGGTCCTCCGAGATCCTGGGGCACAGACAGCTTGAGGGCTCCCGTAGAACAGTGGAGGTTGCCGGGATGCTGGGCAGGCTCGATTTTGGTCATAAATGTTTATAACACAAGAGCCCTTCCTACAGTGCAGACTGTTTTTCTTTGGAGATGTTGGGTGCTGGAAGGAAACAGTGATGCTGATTCTCAGTGTAGTGTACTTTGTTTCCCTTTGAGAAATGCCCTCACATTGCCGTGTGTGTATTGCCTGCACTAAGCAGTAAGCTTTGATTTAATTGCCAAATGTTCTTTCTCCTTGGTGTGCTTTGAAGTTTTTGTTTTTCTTAAAAATATTTGGGTTTTGCATTTCTCTACTTTAATAGGAAAGGAACAAATATTCAATTTGTAAATAATTATGAAAATATTAAAATTGATAAAAGAATATTGGAGACACAGTCACTGCATTACTAGTGGGTGAGTATTAATACATGAATGAATACTGTGACTCGAGTAATGAAACTTGGCTGTCAAAGAAACACTGTAACCCAGGTGTTAGTGCTGCCACTGATTGGTTAGACAAACAACATTGCTTCCTCTTCTTCGAAGGTAAGATTTGGTGCATTTGAAAATATTTTTAGAAAAGTACATATGAATGCAAATGAGAGCACCAGTTGACGTTTGCTTAGTGTACTCTCTATTCTTGTAACATGCTTGTAAATTTGCCAGTGAATTCAAATAGCGTCAGGATTTTTAGGCGTTCAGGCTTTGTGGTGGGGTCACTCAGATGCGTTTGACAGCCTCTTCTTTGCACTGTAGCTCCCGTGGCAGTTCGCAGCCTCCAGGACCTGGCTCGCATTGCCATCCGGGCCACCATTAAAAAGATCATTCATCAGGAAACAGTGAGCAAAAATGGAAACGGACTAAAGAAAACCCCCAGGTTTAAACGAAGGAGAGTTCGCCGCCGTCGAATGGAAACGATCGTCTTTTTGGACAAAGAGGTCTTTGCCAGTCGGATTTCCAGCCCCTCTGACGACAACAGCTGTGAAGACTTGGAAGAGGAACGGCGGGAAGAGGAAGAGAAGATCCCACCTGAAACGAAGCCAGACCCCCCTGTGAACTTCCTACGCCAGAAAGTCCTGAGCCTCCCTCTGCCAGATCCCCTGAAATACTACTTGCTTTATTACAGAGAAAAATAAATCTCCTGTTGGAGAGCGGAGATGAGGAAGAGCAGATTGCCAAGTCTGCCGTGGAGGGGACGCCTGGGAGCAGACGCTGTGGGGAAGGGGACTGTGTCCTTGTCCACACCGGAGTCTTCTTTTTCTAGTTCTTGATTGTCCTCTAAAATTTTGATTCAGTGGTGTGATTTCTTTACATAATCCGACAGGATCTACACTGCGTAGAAGAAGGTTTGCCCAAAGCGGAGAGGATCTTCTTAGGGAAGGGTAGAAGGGTATTTCTGCTGTAATTCTGGTGAAACACTAACGAGGACGTGGCAGACACTGCTTGACGTCTGTTCCTTTCACAAGATGCACAAGATTTTATGCATTAAAAATGAAAACTGAAGCTGAAACTAACCTGTGTTGCTTGTAAAGTGTGGAACAGAGCACCAGTTTGTAAATGTCTAAAAATTTTTCTGGGTATGACACACCTCTGTCCAAGTTTGAATTTTATGATAACAAACCTCTTAATTACTGGCACTGAGTTTCACTGAACTTCTTAGTTTTCTAGAGGGGAAAACATTATCGAGAAGCCTTCCCTGATTTTAAGTAAATTAATTAATTTTTATTTGTCAATTGTAATTTTTAAAAGGAAAAACTGTGATGAGGGAGGAAGAATAAAAGATCAAATTGCAGGATATCTTTCTGGGAATTCCAAAAGAATTTCAAGGAGTCTTTTTCTGACCCCTTTGTTACCTTTAAAAGAACCACTATCAAGTAAACCCTAAAAGAATGTCCTGAAAAAGGAAACACGTTCTCCTGTGTGCGTAAGTAGTAAGGTGAATCACTTTTACCGTAACCATAGGGCTGATTATTTACCCAACTTTAAAAACTGTAACGGGTGTCTAGGTGTTGACACACTGAATCCTTAGAACGGGTAGAAAATACTAAGATGGCAGAAGATAGATTGGGGCCTATATTATAGACAGCCTGTGCTTTTTAACTTCAGTTTGCTATTTTTCTGTGATCATATTAGAGTACTGATTCATAGATTTTATCTTTTATAATTCTGGAGAAAAAGAGATTTGTTAGTTTTGTAATTTTTCTTAAGAACAAATATTTGTATTTTAGTAGCTCAGTTGTATTAGAACAGTGTGACTCACAGCGACTTAGGACATCAGTCTTCACCAGGACTTGGTGTGGAGAGCTCTCTGTCTTACCAAATTGTGGGGCTAGAAGAAAAGCAGTCTTTCTAGTAGTCAGATAGCAGAATGATTTGAAGTTACATTGTTTATTCCAGAACATTTTTTTTTTTTTTTACCCAAAGACAAGAGTAGTAGTATAAATTGTTAACATTAAACCTAAATTCAGAGTGTTGACATAGGATTAAGTATCCAGATTTTATAATTAATTTTTAACCCTTACACTCTTGGAAGTTGCTGGGTTTTGATGTCTCTGTGGTTTCACCAGCTTAACTGAGTTGTGATTATTTTGAATCTTTTCTACTTTTTTTAGTGACTTAATCATTTTTACAATATAGTCTGCATGTAGAGCTGGGAAAACGTGTGTATTGCCCTAGTTTGGTGAATTTAAGTTATTTTAAAGAAAGTTCATAGTTGTTACCTTTTAACTCAAAGTCAAGCTTCGTTCTTGCAGAGAGAAATGCATGGTTTAAGTTGACTTGCTGATACTTCATGGTTTGCAGACCCTTGTTGACATTATTCTAATTGTTATGTAGAGACTTCTACAGCACGTGAACATTTTTTGGACGTAATAAATGAATGATACCCATGAAATCTGTTATATTAGGTGGCTTGACTAAATTTTTTCCATAATTGTATATGGGCTGTGTTTTTTAAAAATCAAATTTGCCCTTATGCTAGATTGTAGAAATGATTACAATGCATAAGACATGTTTTTTCCCTTAGCTGTTAAACTTTTCCTAGCATTTTGTATTTATATGTTGTCAGTTTGTGATTTTTAAGCCAAAATTTTGTTTAAAAAATATGGTTGTAATATATGTGAGAAATAGTTTGATTTATTTATCTTATAAAAAGAAAGGAGGATTGTAAATAAGTTTTCTTGTGCACCTGACTGCAGAATTCAGTATAGTACACTGTTCTCTGTTTTCAAACAGACAAATCGTAATATAGTCTGTATTAACTGCAAGATCTATATTGTAAACCACATTCTTGACAACTGTATACTTTTATGTTTTGAGTAGTTTGTATTTTAATATGTGACTTTCGTCTTGGAAAGTGATAAAGCCCTAGACGTATATGCAAAACAAATTTCAAATTAATAGATGTTCAGTATGTAAGAATCAAATACGTATGTGAAAATACTTTTGTTAGTCTGGAAGTTACTAGGGAAAAATCCAAGAAATTCGAAACATGGATTTTAGTGAGCTTATAAACATGGATGAATAGAAATGTTATCAATAAAGGTAGTTAAGATATTTTATCCTCAGCATTGCTTCTGTGTCCCGTGTGGGATTTAAATTCTTGAATACATTCTTTACAAAATCTTAAAAAATAGACTTTTTTCTTTATGTGTTTACTTTTACTAGATATTAGTATTGTTTAATTCTGTAACATTCACAGTAGATGTAGGGATGGCATTATTTTTAATTAGAAAGTGTGAAATTGTGGTGTGGGTGTGATGGGTCACGCCTGTAATCCTAGCGCTCTGAGAGGCCGAGGCAGGAGGATCAGTTGAGCCCAGGAGTTTGAGGTTGCCATGGTGATGCCACTGCACTTCAGCACGGGTGACAGAGTAAGACCCTGTCAAAAAAAAAAAAAGTGAAATTGGAATAAGCAAATAGAAAAGTGGTTAGCTCCAAGGACATAAGAGAATAGGGGTTTGAAGGTCTTCGCATTAATATTTTGGCAGAATTTTCCCATATTTTGACAATGTTCAAAGAATATCTTGATAATGGCATCTGTCTTAAGGGGCAGAAAAGTATTTGCTTTAATTACTTTGATTCATATATAAATTCTTAAGTGTCTGCTACATGGAGGCTGTATGCCAGAATTGAAGATGAAATGTCCGATTTCAGAGACATGAAAAACAACGTAAAGAATTAGTGAACTCCATTGAGTGAAGGGTGCGAGCTTGAGGTAATATAAACAGAGGCTGACTGATGTAACAGAAAATGACGAGTAGGGAGTTCAAGAACTGGTATCTTCCCCTGAGGCAACAATTAAGGTGCGGGGGGGAGGCAAAATCAACTTTTTTAGATATTTGGAATCTAATAAACAGCACCCAGGTAAAAACTTGGGGAAAAAAAAAGGTATATTGATTTACGGTAAGAAAGCATGTGGTGTTTTGGCTTATCTGCTTAGGATTGCCACATCTAGGGATTTAGGGTTTAGGGGTTGGGGGCTAGAGTCAGGAGTTGGGGGTAGGGGTCCAGGATTGGGTTTGAGTTGGGGCGGAGCCTCTTCCCCAGGGTTCCCCTAAGTGCTTCCCTGGGTTGCTCCTTCTGAATTGCAGGTTGTATTTTTCCTTTCTTGACTTCCTTATTTTGTTGGAGATGGTCTTCAATTAACTTCGCATAAAAGGGTGCCTACCAGAGAAATCGTCCGACTCTTACATGTTCTAAAAATTTCTTTAACCTGCCCTCACATTCGATTACCAATATGGCGGGGACAGAATTCCCAGTTGAAAATCCCTTCTTAGAAATTTGAAGTCATCATATCATGTTTTTGTAGCATTTCATGTTATTTAGTCCGATGTCATTCTGATGTTTATTCCTTTACAGATAGACTGTTTTTCCTTTCTTAGAGATTTTATGGTGGTTTTTTAGGTTTTTGTTTTTTTGTCTTTGTGTTCTGAAATTTCACAGTGATGGTCCTAAGTATGGGTCTTTTTAATTCATCTTGCTGTTACGTCTTTCAATTTAAAGAACAAGATCTCCTTTAAGCTCCGGCCATTTTTTATAATAGTCTTTCTACTTTCTTGGATAAGCGCCTCCCTCCATGTTGGCACTTCTCTTTTCCGAGCACGTGTCACTTGGATGTTGGAACTCTTGGACCCATCTCCCCAAGAGCTTACCTTTTATCGTATGTTTTATTATTTGCTGTTTTATTTATGTGGTTTGGGGGATATTTCTTACATTCTGCCTTCCAGTTTTTTATTCTGACATTTAAACATTTTAAAAGAATTTCAAGCTGTCTTTGTTGATCTCTGAGTTTTCTTCATAGATTATTACTTTCTGTGCATGCAGTATCTTATACCTTTCTGAGCATCCTAATTAGAATTTTTTAAAAACTATGCTTCGTTGTCTGAAAATAGGATGGTTGGGACTGAGAAGTCTGCCTCTTCCTTGAACAGAGAAGGATGCGGGGCCCAGCAGAGGACGGGACCTGGGGGACTTACTTCTCTGGAGGTGACCGTCAGTTTGATCATATTGGTCTTTCATTTCTTGCTGTCCCTTTTTTCTTTTTTTTTAAACTGCTGTAGACTCACATTTGCTTGTCCGTGATTGCTGGTGAGGTTGGAGTTGGGGGTGGCTCCTGGCTGCCTTCACACGGATGAGGGAAGCTGGTCACCAAGCCAGGGGCCCCACGTGGAAGACGCCATGTTTCCCGGGACTCGTTGAGCTTCCTGGTTCTGTCTGCAGAAATCCCTGCTTTCCGGCCCCCTGCTGCTTCCCGAGCACCAGGAAGCTCCCCTCCCTCAGCCCTGCCCTGCGCCCAGCGCCCCATCGAGGCCACGTTGCCGTGGGGGACACTTGCGCCCTGAGGCCACACAGCTGTGGACGTTGTGCTTGCGGCTCTTCTCTGCTCTTTGACTTGGACAGAGAAGACCTACCCCGTGGCTGTACTGTGTTTGAATGAGAATGTCCAAATTAGCACTTTATCTTTATTTCGCTAACCAGGGTGTCCTTGAGGTTGTACGTGAAAGAGGAAACAGCAGAAGGTAGAGATGGTCAGGGGCGGGCGCCTCTCCTGCCCTCTGGCTCCACGCCCAGCGTGAGAGGACGTCGCCCCCTCAGCCACATCCCCATCAGTGAGTGAGGCCCTCGGTCACCACACCTGAGGTGACAGTGAGTTCAGCCTCCCCGTCCGAGCCCCCGGGCACCGCCGTCCTGTGCGCAGCCGCCTGCTGAGGGGCGGCCGGTCCTCAGAGACCCGGGAGGGGCTCCGTGTGGACATGTGGAAACGGGGCACCCGCACTCTCCACCCCACCGAGGTCCCCCACGCCCAGGACGCGGTGGCCACGGGTGTGACGTCCACGCGGTGGCCTCTCCACCCCAATGGGGTAGCGGCCTCCGAGCTGGACGTGGGTCTGGCTCAGCCTCGGTGAGGGAGGTCGCCGTCCTCTCTGTGTCCCTGGCAGGGTGTTCAGGTTGTTCACAAACGCAGTTTCCTTACAGCAATTCCGTCCTTCCCGGGAACGTGGCGTCGCCGCGCAAGGTCCTCTGTGTCCCGCCTTCAGAGTCCCCGGCGTCCTTGCCGTGTGAGGTCTGCTGCTTCACGGTAAGTCCTCCCGTGTGTGTCACCGTGTGTTTTGCAGCAGCCACACGCTCCCAGCTCGTCACCGTTGACCCCAAATCAGGAAATACACCTTCCTCCCGACCGTCCCATCCACCAGGCCCACTTCTCCGCCTTCCCCAACTGGGAGAAAAATGTGTCTTTCCCTTTGGTTCCAGTTTTCTTTTCCTGGAACTGTTTCTGAGACTGTCCCTCAGTTTCCCGCCTTGGCAGATCTAAAGAGCAGAGATGACTCCAAGGTGGGTGTGGGCAGCGCTTCCTCCTGAGCAGACGCAGACCCCACATTCCCGCAGGAACACCCACTGTTCATGCCCTGCTCTCTCAGCGCGGCCCCCCAGGGGGAGCGCAGATCCCCCCTCACTGAGGGTCCCAACCTGACAAAGGCAAACAGCGCTTCACAGACTCAAGTCTCGTCGTGTCGCTCTCCTGATTTATAACTTTGCCAGTGGTCTCCTACTGGCCTTGGAGAGACAACACAGGCCTGACCATGGCCTCCAGACCCTGAGCGGTCCTGCCTGCCCCCCTCTCCCACGCGGGCTACCCCAGCTGCTTACAGTCTACCCTGCTCTCACTTTCAGGGACACAGCCGGGTTTTGGTGTCTCAGGGCTTTTATTCAGGTTCCCTCAACGCATCCACCCAGTGGACACCCTTAGCAAATTTTCCAAGGGTTTGCCCAGCGAGAGCCTTAAAGTCACAGCAGTTTGTAGTATCCAACAGTAGAGAAGTTGATAATGTGATTTTTTTCAAAAGACAAAAAAAATTATTATTTGGTATATCATGTGTAAGAATAACCTTCAATTTATATATAAACCAAGGAAATAGTAGCTAAACACAGAGTTCATATTTGGGATAATTAGTAAAGAAAAATTAAATCTCACTGCCAAATGAATGGCAAATGGCCCAGTTGATCATGGAAATTTCATAAGAATTTACTGAACTTCATATTACCTTACTGTGATTCTCTGGCCATGTGCGCGCACACCGGTTGCAAGGTATCTCAGGTTTGCCCAGTGATGTTTACATCACCAATCGATATAGTTAAGTGATAAAGTCCCAGTCCATATTATGACAATGTATATGAATGTTTGAAAGCACCTTTTAAAATTTCACCGTTTTTGCCACTTGTGAAAATATAATTCAATGGAGTGTCATACATTGCCCGTGTTGTGCAACCATCTATTTATTAATAGTTCCAGATGTTTTATTTCTTCCTCTGAAGGAAACTCAGAGCCCATTACAAAGTCACTCTCCTTTCCCTGTCCCCCAATCCCCTGGCAAGCACTAATCTAGTTTTCATTGCTGTGGATTTGCCTGCTCTGGACATTTCATACAAATGGACTCATATAATATGTGGCCTTTTGTGCCTGGTTTCTTTCACTTAGGACGTTTCCAAGGCTCATCCATGTTGCAATATACATCAGCGCTTCATTCCTTTTTTCTGTATGATTAAAGACATACAGCGTTCACCATTTTAACCATTTTTAAGTGCACACTTTAGTGGTATTAACCACATACACGTTTTTGTGTAACCATCACCACCATCTGTCTCCAGAATTTCTTTCATCTTCCCCAAGTGGAACCCTGTACTTGTTAAACACCCACGTCGTATTTTCTCTTCCTCCAGCTCCTGGACACTACTCCAGGTACCTCATAAGTAGAGCATACTGTATTTGTCCTTGTGTGCCTGGGTTGTTTCACTTAGCACGATGTTGTTACGTATGTCAGAATTTCCTCATTTTTAAGGCTGAATTATATTTCATTGTGTGGATGGACCACGTTTTATTTATCTGCTCGTCTGTCCGTGGACACTTGCGTTGCTTCCACCTTTTGGCACAGTGAATAATGCTGCCATGAACGTGGGTGTTCAAGTCCCTGGTTTCAGTTCTTTTCAGTATATACCCAGGAGTGGAATCACCGTGTTGTAAGTGAATTCCATGCTTGATTTTTGAGGTACTGCCATATTGTGTTCCATAACAACTGCTCCATTTCAGTTTTCTCTTTCGTTTTTATGGCTGAATAATATATCAGGTTATGATATACGTAATTTTGCTTATCCATCCATCTGTTGACAGAGGTTTGGGTTGTTTGCACCTTTCAGCTATTGTGAACAGGGCTGCTATAGATGTTCATGTACAAGTTCTTGTTTGAACACTTGTTTTCTAATCTTTAGAGTATATACCTTGGAATGGAATTGTTGAGCTATGGTAATTCTGCATGTAAATTTTTGAGGGAAGATTCAACTAGTTTACACACAGCCTGTACCATTTTATATTTCTACAAGCAGTGTTTAAGGGTATCCAGGTTTTCTGTATCCTTGCCAACAGATATCTTTAATTTTTTTTTTAACAATAGCCTTTCTAGTGTGTGTGATTGGGTATGTCATTGTGGTTGGAATTTGAATTTCCATAATACCTAATAACATATAGTATCTTCTTATGTGCTTTTTGGCTAATCGCTTGTCTGTGTGTGTGTGTGTGTGTGTGTGTGTGTGTAGTGTGTATTTTAAGCTCTTTATCCATTTTGTTATTTGGTTGTTTGTCTTTTTCCTGTTCAGTCTTCAAAGCTACTTATATATTCTGGATAGCAGACCCTCATCGGATATATAACGTGCCTTTGTGGGTTGTCATCTTACTTTCTTGGTGGTGTCTTTGGATTTCCAAAAGTTTTTAATTTTGAGGAAATTTTCTTTACTGGCTGTGCTTATGGTGTCAGTTCTAGGAAACCATTCTTACACCCAATGTTATGAAGGTTTTTCTCCATGTTTTCTTCTAGGGTTTGTGTTTTTACCTCTTACATTTTGGCCTGTGGACCATTTTGAGTTCACTTTTTCTGTGTGGTATGATGTCAGGGTACAGTTTCATTCCTGTGCATGTGGATAGTTGTCTGACGTCACTTGTGGAATTTAGGGACCTTGGGGCTGGCACACAATCAATTGACCACAGAGGCATGAGTTTATATCTGGACCCTCAGTTCAACTTCGTTGATCTATATGTTTACCTTCATGCCAGTATCATCCTGTTTTGATTGTTGTTGCTTTGTAGTACAATTTAAGATTTAAAATTGGGAAGTGTGAACTTCCAAGTTTGTCTTTCTTTTTCAAGAAGGTTTTGGTTATTTGTGTTCCCTTAAAATTCCATTTGAAGGCCGGGCACGGTGGCTCACGCCTGTAATCCTAGCACTCTGGGAGGCCGAGGCGGGTGGATCGCTCGAGGTCAGGAGTTCGAGACCAGCCTGAGCAAGAGCGAGACCCGGTCTCTACTAAAAGTAGAAAGAAATTATCTGGCCATCTAAAATATATATAGAAAAAATTAGCCAGGCATGGTGGCACATGCCTGTAGTCCCAGCTACCTGGGAGTCTGAGGCAGTAGGATCGCTTAAGCCCAGGAGTTTGACGTTGCTGTCAGCTAGGCTGACGCCACGGCACTCACTCTAGCCAGGGCAACAAAGCGACACTCTGTCAAAAAAAAAAAAAAAAAAAAAAAAATTCCATTTGAATGTTAGGATCAGTTTGCCCATTTCTGCCGAGAGGCCTTTTTGGATTTTTGTAGGGATTGCATTGGGTTTGAGATCACCTGTCTAGTACAGCCATCTTGAAACATATTAAGTGTCCAGTCGATGAACGTGGAGTGTCTCGACATTTGTTTAGGTTTGCTTTAGCGTTTTTCAATAATGTTTTGTAATTTTCCACATACAGGTCTTGCACCTTTGTTAATTTTTGTCCCGAGTGGGTTATTTTTATTGATATAATTCAAATGGAAGTTTTGTCTTAATTTTATTTCCATGTTCTTGATTACCAGAGTACAGAAATAAAATGGATTTCTGTGTATTGAAACGTTGTTCTGTTACTTACCTGTTTTTGTTTGCTGGTTCAAATAATTTTTTTGAATTCTTTGGGATTTTCTATATTTAAGGTGATGTGATTTGTGATCTGTGAATAGATTTACTTTCCTTTCAGATATGGATGTCTTTTATTTCCCGTTCTTCTCTAATTGTTCTGTATAGAACTTTCAGTGCAATCTTATTTTTTTCTTTCAAAATACTAATTAAGGTGGTACAAGTATTTTTGTTACATGGCTATCTTGTGTCGTGCTGAAGTCAGAGGTGTTGGTGTGTCCGTCATCAGAATATAGTGTTCATGTGGGCAAGTTTTTATCCTACACCCACTGTCCATTCCTCCCCCTTCTAGGTTTTCATGTCCTTTATATTGCCATGTGCCTCTGTGTATCCATGTAGTAGCTCCCACTTATTTGTGAGAACATAGGGTGTTTGGTTTTCCATTCCCGAGATAGTTCACTTAGGGTAATGGTCTCCAGTTCCCCCCACATTGCTGCAAATGACATTATTTCATTCCCTTTTGTTTTTAGAGACAGGGTCTCCCTCTGGTGGCCGGGATAGAGTGCAGTGGAATGATCATAGCTCACTCCAACCTCACACTCTGGGCTCAAGTGGTCCTCCTGTCTCAGCCTCCTGAGTAGCTGGGACTACAGGTATGTGCCACCATGCCTGGCTAATTTTTTATTTTCTTAGAGACTGGGTCTCGCTCTTGCTCAGGCTGGTATTTCATTCCTTTTTATGGCTGAGTAGTACACCGTGATATTTATACATATATGTGTCTACACACACACACACACACTCACACACACAGACACACACAGATTTTTGTCCCCTTATGAATTGCATGGCACTTAGGTTGATTCCACATCTTTGCAATTGTGAAGTGTGCTGTGCTAAACATTCGAGTGCAGGTGTCTTTTGGATAAAATGACTTCATTTCCTTTGGGTAGTTACCCAGGATGGGATTGCTGGATTGAATGGTAGGTCTACATTTCTTTCTTTGAGGATTGCCCATAATGTTTTCCGTAGAGGTTCTACTAGTTTGCAGACCCAGCAGAGTATCAGCGCTCCTTTCTCTATGCTTCTGTGGCAGCATCTGTTGTTTTTTGTCTTTTTAATAATGGCTATTCTGATTGGGGTGAGACGGTATCTTATTGTAGTTTCATTTGCATTTCTCTGTGATTAACGATGTTTAGCAGTTTTTCATGTTTTTTGAAAATTTGTCTATCTTCTTTTCAGAAACTTCTGTTCTGGTCTTTTGCCCACTTTTTGATGAGGGTGTTATTTTTTTCTTGCTGATTTGTTTGGGTCTTTGCATATTCTGGATATCATCTTTTGTCAGGTGCATAGTTGCAAATATTTTGTCATATTCTGTAGGTTATGGATTCACTGTGTTGATTATTTCCTTTGCTGTGCAGAAGTTTCCTAATTTAATTAAGTCCCATTGATTTATTTTTGTTGTTGCTAAGTTTGTCTTTGGGGTCTTAGTCATAAATTCTTTGACTTGGCTGATCCTAAAATGTTTTTCCTCTTTTTTTTCTAGAATTTTTATGGTTTTATGCTTTTCATTTAAGTCTTCAATCCATCTTGAATTGATTTTTGTATATAGTGAGAGAGCGATCCTGTTTTCTTTCTTCTTCATCTGGATATCCAATTTTTCCATCACTATTTATTGAATAGGGCTTCCTTTCCTCAGTGTATGTTTTCTGCTTTGTCAAAAATCAGTTGGTGCTAGGTAGATGGTTTTATGTCTGGGTTCTCTGTTTTGTTCCCTTGGATTGGTCACAGTTTTTTACACCAGGACCACGGTGTTTTGGTTACTCTAGCCTTGTAGTATAATTTGACGCCAGGTAATGTCACACCTCCAGATTTGTTGTTCAGTATAATGTTGCATGCAGAGGTGAAAGTGAGCATGTTTGCTTTGTCCCTGATCTTAGTGGCAAAAGCTGTGGTTAGGGGTTAGGGTTTTTAGAGTTAGGGTTGCTGTTACAGTTGGGATTGGGTCCTGTTAATAATTTAGTATCTTATGGTCACAAGGATTCTGTTTTGTTAGTCTTATGATCTCTGGTTTTTTGTTGCTTTTTTTTTTTTTTTTTTTTTTAAACAGAGATACTTGTGAATTGTATCTAAACTCCTGGAACTCAGTTGTAAGGTTTCTCTGAGGTTTGCTTGGCTAAGAGGGGTCCATTCTGTTGGCTTGGGGCTTAGGGTTTTATTTTACTTTGCATTACCATGCTTTCACTAGTATAATTTAGTAATGCTTTCTTTATGTATGTATGGGAGGAAACAGCCAGGAAAAATGAGTAAATCTCCAAGAGGTGGCTCTGAGTTCAGGCTTACATACTACCTTCAAGTGAAACAAAGAAAGAATGGGTGTCGTGGGGGTCAGCAGTGGGGAGGTAACCAGGAAAAGCAAGGTAAGCAAGAGCAAGCATTGTTGTTCAGACTTAAGTGGTGCCTTCCGCATTGCTAAGAATCCCTCAGGATTTAGTCATCCTTCTCTTGTTGCTATGAGAGGGAGACACGTTTACAAATGGAAGTAGGTCTCCTTCACAGACGTAAATTTCCCTGACAAAAAGGTAACTTCTGGCCTGTTTTCAGAGCTTCTCCTGTGTCTGCAGTATCTCAAAATAATCAGCTCAAAATAATCCTTATGCTGGGCTGGGCATGTTGGCTCATGCCTATGATCCCAACACTTTGGGAGGCCGAGGCAGGAGGCTCCCTGGAGCCCAAGAGTTTCAAGGCTAGCCGGGGCAATATAGCAAGGACCCATCTGTACACACACACAAAAAATTATTTGGCAGTGGTGGCTCATGCCTGTAGTCCCGGCTACTTGGGAGGCTGAGGATCACTCCAGCCTGGAAGTTCAAGGTGGCAGTGATCTGTGTTTGTGCCACTGCACTCCCGCCTGTGATGACCAGCGCCTTGCCCTCAACCAGCTGGTGCACCTCGCTGACCGCCTCCCAGGCGCTCCTGTCTTTGAACCGCTTCTTGCGGAGCTTCTCCAGCGCCTCCTGGAACTGCTGGAGGGTGATGGTCTGGCAGGACTTCCCCTGCGGGGTGGCGGTGGCTTAAGGCGGGGCCTGGAAGCTGACAGGGGGCGGGGGAGAGGAGACGGGGACAGGAGGGGAACAGCCCCCAGCTAAGTCCAAAGCCAGCTGCAGCGCCCGAGAGGGAGGCCGGGCCTGGGCAAGGGGAGGGCCTTCTGCTCATCAAGGCACCTGCCGGCCTCTGTTGGGCCCCGGCTGCTCGGGGCTCTCGAGACCCTGGTGGTCACAGTGAGGCCTGGGGACAGTGAAATGGAAAGACCACAGCAGTCTGGAGTCAGGGAAGGGAGGCTCCCTACTGTCCTTGGTGGGAGGAAGTGGCCGGCATCCCTGAAGAACTCGCCTCCCCGTGCTGCGTCCCCGAGCCCAGCGCTTCCCGGGTCCCCAGGGCCCCAGTGAACAGGCCCAGTGGACAAAGGCCGTTCAGAGGCTGTGGGCGCCCCGGGCGGCACCAAGCTCCCCACACCGGGCGTTCTCAGCTCTTCTGTCCAGTCCAGCTGAGCGCAGTGGCCCTGGGGCCATTGTTCGTGTTTCCAGTCACAGCAGGGCACTCCTCCGCCTCTCCTAGGGACACTCCAGGTGAGTGGCCACTTGTCCTGGCTACGGCCGCTGCCCCAGACGGAGAGCTTCCTAGGGCGGCACAAAGTGGCACTGGCTGTCTGTGCCTCCCCCGCACACCCAGCAGGAGCCACAGCGCTGTCCCCTGTGGGCACAGGCCACCCAGGGGCCAGGCAAGGCAGGGCTGCTGAGCTCTAGCCCAGCCCAGGGGCCCAGCCTCAGGCTGCTCGCTGGCCCAGAAGGTCGCTGGGACGGGGTCTCGGACCCCAGTGAGGCCCCAGCCCCGCGAGGGTGCCGGGTGTGCCTGCCCTTCGTTCGGGCAACCTGGAAGCTGAAAGGGACGAAGCCCCCCAGGTCTCCTTCACTGTTCCCGAGGAAGTGAGAGGAGAAGGGCGGAGCTGGTGTCCCGAGCAGGTGTCCCCAGGACATCTGCACACTCCCAAGGACAGCCCTTGCCAGGGAGCACACCCCGGGACCCCACTACTTGCCAGAACCAGGTGTGGCCTCGGACCCGCTTGGAGACCAGGGGTGGGCAGTGGACGGGACAGGACAGGTGGGAGAGGGGAGTCTGGGCAAGGAGCCTTCCAGGAAGGGAAACTGAGGAAGGCAGGCAGGCAGGGCCTGCGGCAGGGGCGGCTGGTGGGCATCTTCCATCCCCAGCCCCTCGGAAGGAGATATGGATGCGCAGGGCTTCCCTGGCCCACAGAGGCCTCCCGGCACCCAGCCGCCTGGCACCCTCAGTCCCCAGGAACCGCACTTGGGGCTGAGAACAGGCTCACGGCAGGAGTGACTGCTGGAGCCACCTGTGCCCAGACCTAAGGTGAGAAAGCGAGGACAGCCGCTCCTTCTCAGGTTGTGGGGGCCGAGAGGAGACCCTGCCAGGTCACATGGCAATGCCCTGTCCCTGCGAGGGAGCATCAGGATGGGAAGGTGGAACGTTCCAGCACTCGAATCACCTGCCACGGTTATCCTCACTGACCTGTTATCCAGCCCACAGATGCCCGGACACCGGGAACGCCCAGGAGCACCAGTTACATCATTGGCAGCCACAGAGATGGGACGGAGCAGTGAGAGAGCACGAAGACCTGTCTGCAGGTGGCACCGTGGCCCCGGGCCCCGCGCTCGAGACCCACAAAGGCAGCAGAGGATGATCAGATGCTGAACCAGAGAACGGGTGAGGGGTGCTGGCGTCCAACAGGCCATGCCGCCTGCGAGGACCAGCACTGACATCTCGGGAACCTGGGGGCAGCGTGGCCCCCACAGTGGCCGGGCCTCAGCTTCCTCTCAGCCCCTCTGGGGTCTGCTTCTGCAGCCGCCGCCCAGACTGACCCTAACTCTTGCTGTTCTGAGAAGTCCCCTCCAGAGCGCAGGCAAGGCACAGAGCAGGAGAGCACGCGTGGGTGGGGTCACACCGGGCCAGTCCTGGGACTCAGTTTCTTTTTACATCCATTGTGGCTGGCTGTGCTTCCTTTATGGCCCACGGAGCCCTGGGCACTTGCCTTCTGGAAGTTAGTACTGACGATATAAACCAGGCAGTGAAAAGTCACCCTGGTTGTGTTCCTTTTACCATTTTAGTCAAAAGGTGGCTCACTGGTCCGTTTTTCAAAATGAGAACAAATGCTCTTCACATAAATTCAGTGATTTTATCAATAGAATCACAGCTAGAGGTGGCCTCAGCTGTGGGAGCAGAATTATTCCAGGACAGGCAGGCAGGCAGTCAGTCGCCGTCCAGGGAGCTAAGCGAGTCCCCTGCCCAGAGGAGAACCAGGCCGGCCGTGCAGCACCACCGGAAAACCTGGCCCAGTTCCGGACAGGGCCCTGGTGCCATGCCAGGAGCAGCCAGCTCATGAAGACCATTCCTGACTGGGAACAGAATTGATTTACGTGGCAGGTGCGTCATTTCCTAGCAGACTGTCAGCTCAGTCTGCACTTAGAAAATCACCTAAAATAGTGGCATAGGGCCTTGCTCAGCTAGGAAAATTAGATCCTGGTTTGGGAATTAGTGGCCCTTCACCAGCCATGGCCACCTGACCAGTGCACCCTTTGACCCTGCTCTGGGCTCTTGGTCCATTGACAAGACCTGGACAGCGTCCACGGATTTACCTTCCAGTTTTTAGGGACCGATTTGCCATTAGCGAAGGAACTTCTTCACAGAAGTTGTGTTTGGAAAACTGGGTGGCTTAAACAACAGGAGCTTCCTGTCTTCCGGCCAGCAGGCCAGACGTCCAGGGCCATGTGCCCCCTGGAGGCTCCAGGGAAGGACCCTTCCTTGTCTCCAGCATCTGAGGGCTCCCTGCATCCTGGGCTTGTGGCTGCCAGCTCCTCCTCTGCTCTGTCCTCATGGGGCCTCCTCCTGGGGTGTCTGTTAAAAGGACACTTGTCTCTGGATTTAGGGGCCCCCATCTCAAGATGCTTAATTACTTCTACAAAGAACCTATTTTAAAGTAAGTTCCTATTCTGAGGTCCCTGGTGGACGCGAATTTGGGGGACGCTATCACACCAGCTCTACCAGCGGCACGAGCAGATGCCAGGGGTGTTCACCGGAGGGCCAGGTCCCCAATTGCCCTGCTCAGCTCCCTGCCCAGGGTCCCTGTGCACAGGTGGGAGCTCAGAGGTCCCTGCAGGAGGCCGGCTCTCGAGGGTGCCCATTCCCCTGCCCTCTGCTCACACCTGAGCTGGCTGGGCCGGGCCCACTCCCTACCTGTCAGGTTCTGGACTCTGCGGCTGCCTTGCCCCTCCTGAGAGAGACAGAGACAAGAGAGTGAGGGAGACAGAGACAGAGAGAGACAGCAGGGGAGACAAAGAGGCGGAGATGGACACACACGCAGAGGCGGGAGGGGGCAAGTAGGAGGTGAGGCCACCTGGGCGGGACAGCGACACCACATAACATCTTGGGAGTGCCACCTGCCCTGGAGCTCCGTGGATGGAACTGATTCAGTTTGACCAAAGGATGGTCCCGGAGCCCCACTGTCCTCCCCAACCATGTGAACCTGGTAGAAAGTCCCAGGGCCTTCCTGAACCAGCGGGATCTACAGCCAGGTGTGGGGCAGGCCCTGGTGGGACCAAGCCTCCAAGGGAAGCCCAGAGAGGGGAGCTGGGAGACCTGTGTCCACACCTGTCCTACCCCTCCGCCCTCTGCATCAGTGGGGTGGGGAGGGGGCAGCTCTCCCTCCTGGAAGCCTCTCTGGCTGACCAGGCCCTGGGCTACTGCTTTGGGCCAGGAGGGTGTCAGGACGCTGACTTGGCAGAGGGGTGGGGTGTGGTTGTGGGGTGCAGAAGTCTCGGGGACACAGGGCTCCTGGGCAGCTCCCTGTGCCCAATCCACAGGTATGGGACTGTGCAGGGGCTAAGGGGCTTCTGCCCGCCCCCCGGGCCCTGCAGGCCCCTCTCTGTCCCTCTTGCATGGTCTGACTCCTCCCTCAGCGTTCACCCCCCTCCCCAGCCAGGGGCTCCGGGGTTTCAAGTTTCATTCCAGGTGGCCTGGGGCTGCTGGCAGTGGGCGGTCGGTCATGCTCGGCCACAGCAACACCTGGATGTCTGTTCAGCCTCTCCCTGGAGAGGCAGCACCATTCTCACCCTCCCTCTCCGCAGAGCCAAGGCAGGACCAGCCCATCGGACACCACCCAGCCCCCAGGACACCTGGCCCGTGGCCCTGGAGTTTGGCTGCCCGCAGACTCGGGCCTGCTGAGCCCCTCCTGGGGACCTGGCCCAGGGCAGGCTCTGTCCTCAAGCGGCAGTGCCAGGGCCTCTCACTGGAGCCACGTGGGGCTCGAGCAGCTGGATGCCAGAACAGGGGCCTCTCGACCTGGTTCCTGTTTTGGGCACAGAACCATCCAGCTCAGCGCCTCGCCTGCCTGGTCCCAGCCCTGCCTGTGTTCCTGGGCCTCCCCAACGTGCCCCATCATTTTGTTTGGAGTGGACAGCTGCTGGGGGTCGGGGGGCTGAGGCAATATGGCAGCGATCAAAGCTCCTGCTTGTGAGCACCTTGCGAAGCACCTCAAAATCCACCAGGGACACAAAAGCCAAACTCAGGAGACGCTCGAGACACACGTGGGGGCCTCTGACCCTGGCAGGCGGGGACTTAGTGGGAATTGGCTGGCCTCAGGGCAGACGGCTGACCGTTGACATCGGAAGGCGCCGAGTACATGCAGTAGGCTCACAGCAGGCCAACAGCCCCCCACGTGCCGGGGCTGCGAGCTGGCCTGACGCCTGCCAGCCTCAATATGCCCAGGCCCCTGGAGAGGAAGCTACCTATGCTAGAGCGCCGGCCTGGCCAAGCAGGGTCCTGGCGGGAAGCAGCAGAGGTGTTGGGGAGCAAGGGGAAGTGGCCCCTGGGATGTTCCAAAGTCCAGGCAAGGGCACCCGCAGGAGGCAGTGGGGAGCTGTGCGGGTTGCAGGCAGGGCGCCACGTGGCAGAGGAAGCTGGCACAGCTGGCAGCTTTCAAGCTGCATCGCAAAGGCCACCAGCAGGGGTCCCAGTGGGGACTCAGGGTCTCTGGCCTTGAGCAAGGATTCTCAGCTGGGGTGCGGTGGCTCCCCAGTGTCCCAGGCGGCCAGAGGATGGGCCCTTTGATGAGCAGGAGCTGGGCAGCCTCTGCTGGGCACGGCGACCATGCAGCCCACTGCAGAGCGAGAGAGATCCGTGCCCTTGGGGCTCCAGTAGCTCCTGTGGGGCCCGGCCAAGGATGAGCTTCAGCCTGAGCGGGAGGTCTGGGGAGCGTGCAGGGCGGCGCTCGCGAGCCTGAGGGTGTGGACAGCTGGGGGAAAGTCTGTGGGACCCCTGCGTGCCGTGCCGGGAACAGAAGTTCTCTAAAAAGGATTCTAGAGGAAAGACACTCATTCCAGAGACCCTGCCTTCCGTGTCATAGGGTGGCCATTCCAGAGAGCACAGGGAAGGCTCAGGTTACACAGAGGAAGTTCCCGCCCAGGCTCCAGTCAGGTTCATTATACAAATGAGGATTCACTGGCTTGGTCTGATAGACTAGAGCAGCTGAGTCCTGATTGGTCAATACAGATGAGTCTGATTGGTCAATGCAGCTGAGTCTGATTGGTCATGGTGGCTTACTTGTAATTGCTCAATGCAGCTGAGTCTGATTGCTGAATGCAGCTGAGTCTGATTGGTTAGTGTGGCTGAGTCCTGATTAGTCAATGAGCTGTGTCAGACTGGACAGTGAGGCTGAGTCCTGATTGGCCAGTGCAGCTGAGTTTGATTGGTCAGTGAGGCTGAGTTCTGATTGGTCAGTTCGCCTGAGTCTGATTGGTCAGTGTGGCTGAATCCTGATTGATCAATGTGGCTGAAGCTGATTGGTCAGTGGATCTCAGTCCTGATTGGTCAGTGTGGCTAAATCTGATTGGACAATTTGGCTGAGTCCTGATTGGTCAATTTGGTAGAGTCTGCTCCATCAGTGTGGCTGAGTCTGATTGTTCAGTGCGGCTGAATCTGATTACTCAGTGTGGCTGAGTCCTGATTATTTAGTGTGGCTGAATCTGATAGGTCAGTGTCGCTGAGTCCAGACTAGTGAGTGTGGATGAATCTGATTGGTGAGTCCAGCTGAGTCCTGATTGGTCAACATGGCTGTGTTTCATTGCTCAATGCGGCTGAATCCTGATTAGTCAGTTTGGCTGAATCTGATTGGTCACGGCTGCTGAGTCCTGATTGGTCAACGTGGCTGAGTCTGATTGCCGAATGCGGCTGTGTCCAATTAGTCAGTGTGGCTGAATCTGATTGGTCAGTGTGGCTGACTCCTGACTAGTCAGTGTGGCTGAATCTGATTGGTGAGTGCGGCTCAACCTGATGAGTCAGTGTGGCTGAATCTGATTGGTCAGTGTGCTTGAGTCCTGAATAGTGAGTGTGGCTTAATCTGATTAGTGAGTGAGTCCTGATTGATCAACGTGGCTGAGTCTGATTGCTCAATGCGACTGAATCTGATTGGTCAGTGTGGCTGAATCTGATTGGTAAGTGTGGCTGAGTCCTGACTAGTAAGTGTGGCTGAATCTGATTGATCAGCGCTGCTGAGTCCTCATAGGTCAACCTGGCTAAGTCTGAATGCTCAATGCGGCTGCGTCGGATTAGTCTGTGTGGCTGAATCTGATTGGTCAGTGTGGCTGAGTCCCGACGAGTCAGTGTGGCTGAATCTGATTGGTCAGTGCTGCTGAGTCCTGATTGGTCAACGTTGCTGAGTCTGAATGCTCAATGCGGCTGCGTCTGATTAGCCAGTGTGGCTGAACATGATTGGTCAGTGTGGCTGAGTCCTGAATAGTCAGTGTGGCTGAATCTGATTGGTGAGTGCGGGTGAGTCTTGATTGGTCAACGTGGCTGAGTCTGATTGCTCAATGCGCCTGCGTCTGATTATTTAGTGTGGCTGGATCTGATTGGTCAGTGTGCCTGAGTCTTGACTAGTCAGTTTGGCTGAATCTGATTGGTGAGTGCGGGTGAGTCCTGATTGGTCAACGTGTCTGAGTCTGATTGCTCAATGCTGCTGCGGCTGATTATTTACTGTCGCTGAATCTGATTGGTCAGTGTGGCTGAGTCCTGACTACTCAGTGTGGCTGAATCTGATTGGTCAGTACCGCTGAGTCCTCATTGGTCAACGTGCCTGAGGCTGAATGCTGAATGCAGCTGCGACTGATTAGTCACTGTCGCTGAATCTGATTGGTCAGTGTTGCTGATTCCTGAGAAGTCAGTGTGGCTGAATCTGATTGGTCAGTGTGGCTGAGTCCTGATGAGTCAGTGTGGCTGAATCTGATGGGTCAGTGCTGCTGAGTCCTGATTGGTCAAAGTTGCTGAGTCTGAATGCTCAATGCGGCTGCGTCTGATTAGCCAGTGTGGCTGAACCTGATTGGTCAGTGTTGCTGAGTCCTGAATAATCAGTGTGGCTGAATCTGATTGGTGAGTGCGGGTGGGTCCTGATTGGTCAATGTTGCTGAGTCTGAATGCTCAATGCGGCTGCGTCTGATTATTTAGTGTGGCTGGATCTGATTGGTCAGTTTGCCTGAGTCTTGACTAGTCAGTTTGGCTGAATCTGATTGGTGAGTGCGGGTGAGTCCTGATGGGTCAACGTGTCTGAGTCTGATTGCTCAATGCTGCTGCGTCTGATTATTTACTGTCGCTGAATCTGATTGATCAGTGTGGCTGAGTCCTGACTACTCAGTGTGGCTGAATCTGATTGGTCAGTGCCGCTGACTCTTCATTGCTCAACGTGGCTGCGTCTGAATGCTCAATGCGGCTGCGTCTGATTAGTCAGTGTGGCTGAAGCTGATTGGTCATTGCTGCTGAGTCCTGATTGGTCAACGTGCCTGAGTCTGAATGCGAATGTGGCTGCGTCTGATTAATCACTGTCGCTGAATCTGATTGATCAGTGTTGCTGATTCCTGAGAAGTCAGTGTGGCTGAATCTGATTGGTCAGTCTGCTGAGTCCTCATTGGTCAAGGTGGCTGAGTCTGAATGCTCAATGCGGCTGCGTCTGATTAGTCAGCGTGGCTGAATCTGATTGGTCAGTCTGCTGAGTCCTCATTGGTCAAGGTGGCTGAGTCTGAATGCTCAATGCGGCTGCATCTGATTAGTCAGTGTGGCTGAATCTAATTGGTCAGTCTGCTGAGTCCTCATTGGTCAAGGTGGCTGAGTCTGAATGCTCAATGCGGCTGCTTCTCATTAGTCACTGTCGCTGAATCTGATTGGTCAGTGTTGCTGTGTCCAGACTACTCAGTGTGGCTGAATCTGATTGGTCCGTGCCGCTGAGTCTTCATTGGTCAGCGTGCCTGAGTCTGAATGCTGAATGCAACTGTGACTGATTCGTCACTGTCGCTGAATCTGATTGGTCAGTGTTGCTGATTCCTGAGAAGTCAGTGTGGCTGAATCTGATTGGTCAGTCTGCTGAGTCCTCATTGGTCAAGGTGGCTGAGTCTGAATGCTCAATGCGGCTGCGTCTGATTAGTCACTGTCGCTGAATCTGATTGGTCAATGTTGCTGATTCCTGAGAAGTCAGTGTGGCTGAATCTGATTGGTAAGTCTGCTGAGTCCTCATTGGTCAAGGTGGCAGAGTCTGAATGCTCAATGCGGCTGCGTCTGATTAGTCAGCGTGGCTGAATCTGATTGGTCAGTGTGGCTGTGTCCTGACTAGTCAGTGTGGCTGAACCTGATTGGTCAGTGTGGCTGTGTCCTGACTAGTCAGTGTAGCTGAATCTGATTGGTCAGTGCTGCTGAGTCCTGATTGGTCCGTGACGCTGAATACTGATTCGTCAGTGCGGATGAGTCCTGATTAGTCAGTGTGGCTAATTCTGATGGGTCAGTGTGGCTGAATCCTGACTGGTCAGTGGGGCTAGGTCTGATGTTCAGTGTGGCTGAGTCCTGAATAGTCAGTGGGGCTGAGTCTGATGGGTCAGTGCGGCTGAGTCCTGATTGGTCAATGCTGCTGAAGGTGATTGGTCAGTGTGAATGAGTCCTGATTGGTCAACGCAGCTCAGTCTGACTGGTCAGTGTGGCTGAGTCCTGATGGGTAAACACGGCTTAATCTGATTTGTCAATTTGGCTGAGCCTCATTGGTCAGTGCAGCTGAATCCGGATTGGTCAATGTGGCTTAAGGTGATTGGTCAGTGCAGCTTAGTCTTCTTTAGTGAGTGAGGCTGAATCCTGATTGGGCCAAGTGGCTTAGTCCTGATTGTTGAGTCTGGCTGAGACTCATTGGTCAGTGCGGCAGAATCGGGATTGGTCAATCCGTCTGAAGCTGATTGGTTAGTGTGAGTGAGTCCTGATTGGTCAATGGGGCTCAGTCTGATAGGTCAGTGTGGCTGAGCCTCATTGGTCAGTGCAGCTGGGTCCTGATTTGTCAGTGAGACAGAATCCTGATTGGTCACTGCGGCTGAGTCCTGATTGGTCAGTAGGGCTGAGTCCTGACTGGTCAGTGCGGAAGAATCTGATTAGTAAGTGTGGCTGAGTCCTGATTTGTCAGTGAGACTGAATCCTGATTCGTTAGTGCAGCTGAGTCCTGATTGGTCAGTGCGACCGAGTCTGATTAGTCAGTTAGGCTGAGTCCTGATTGGTCGGGGCGGATGAGTCTAATTGGTCAGTGAGGCTGCATCCTGATTGGTCAGTGTGGCTGAAACCCTCTGGTCAGGGTGGCTGAGTCCTGATTGGTCGATGTGGCTGAATCTGGACAGTGTGGCCGAATCTGATTGGTCAGGGCGGCTGAATCCTGATTGGTGAGTGTATCTGAGTCCTGATTGGTCAACGTGGCTGAGTCTGATTGGTCAATTTGGCTAAAATTCATTGGTCAGTTTGGCTGAGACTGATTGGTCAGTGCAGCTGAATCTGATTGGTCAGTGTGGCTGAGTCCTGATTTGTCCGAGTGGCCGAATCCTGATTGGTCAGTGTGGCTGAATCAGGTTGGTACTGCTGAGTCCGGATTGGTCAGTGTGGCTCAATCTGATTGGTCAGGACAGCTGAGTCCTGATTGGTCAATGGGGCTGTGTCTGATTGCTAAGTGTGGCTGAGTCCTGGTTGGTCAAATCAGCTGAGTCTGATTGGTCAGTGTTCCGAGTCCTGATTGGTCAACGTGGCTGAGTCTGATTGGTCAATTTGGCTGAAATTCATTGGTCAGTTTGGCTGAGACTGATTGGTCAGTGTGGCTGATTCTGACTGGTCAGTGCGGCTCAGTCCTGATTTGTCAATGCAGCTGAATCCTGATTGGTCAGTGTGACTGACTCTGGTCAGTGCTGCTGAGTCCTGATTGGTCAGAGTGGCCGAATCTGATTGGTCAGGGCGGCTGAATCCTGACTGGTCAACGTGGCTGAGTCCTGATTGGTCAGTGTGGCTCAATCTGATTGGTCAGGATAGCTGAGTCCTGATTGGTCAACGAGGCTGAGTCCGATCAGTCAGTTTGGCTCAGTCCTGATTGGTCAATTTGGCTAAGACTGATTGGTCAGTGTGGCTGAATCCTGATTGGTCAGCGCGGCTGAGTCCTGATATGTCAGTGCAGCTGAATCCTGATTGGTTAGTGTGGCTGAATGTGGTCAGTGCTGCTGAATCCTGATTGGTTAGTGTGGCTGGATCTGATTGGTCAAGGTGGCTCTGTCCTGATTGGTCAATGTGGCTGAGTCCTGATTGGTCAGTGTGGCTGAATCTGGACAGTGCGGCTGAATCCTGATTGGTCAGTGTGGCTGAATCTGATTAGTGAGGGCGGGGGAGTCCTGTTTGGCCAACGTGGCTGAGTCCTGACTGGTCAACGTGGCTCAGTCCTGATTGGTCAGTGTGGCTGAATCTGATTGGTCAGGGCGGCTGAGTCCAGATTGGTCAACGTGGCTGAGTAGATTGGTTAGCGGCGGGGGGCGGACACGGGAGGGGAGTGCGGGCAGGGACGGGGCACCCCGCGGTCCAGGGTGGGCTGCCGGCTTCTCCGCCCGATGGGCGACTCGGCTGAAGCCTGACACTCCCCGCGAGAAGCATCGTGACGGTCGTTGTAATGAGTCGCTGAACGTCGCTGGCCCAAGAGATCACGCAGCACGTGCTCGTGGTCCGTGGGGACAGCGCTAACAGGCACTGGCTATTCTGGTCGTCCTCGTGGGGAAACTGAGGCACAGAAACCAGTGAAAAGGCCAAAGCAGGCCTGGGACTCAAAGCCTGGACAGCATAAACCAAAGCTGGGCCTGAGCCCTCACCCAGCCCTCGCCTGACCCTCGTCCGGTCTGAATGTCAGGTTAGACCCACCTAAATGTGACGCAGCAGTAACTACTGTTGACGACTGAACGGACAGACACTTTGAATGTCAAAGTCTCAGGTAAGAGTAAAGGCAGACACCTTTTTTAAACGCAATTACTATTAGTTTAGCCAACGTTGAGGGGACTCAAAGTGGTGAGCAAGTGCCTGATTTTAGGTAAATTTCCTAGTGACGGGGGATCAGCCTGCTCAGGGTCAGCCAAGTCCACCCAGAGCTTGAGACAGAGCCCGGGCTTTGGGTGCCTTGGACGGGTCTGGCGAGAACTTCGATCACAGGTTCTGTCACTGCTGGGGACAAGAGCCAGTGCAGCCCTAAATGACCACGTGTGTGCCCGTTGCAGGGCTGGAGTCAGGGCCAGGTTGGTACCCCTGTACCCTGGGGATGGGATCCGTGCTGGCCCTGCGGTCATTCAGGGGGTGAGGCAGGCACTGGCCTGGGACAGTGCCCCCCACCTCCCGGGAGCGTGCAGCCCACCCTGGTTGGCAGGGGCTGCTCCATCTGCAGCGTTCGCTGAGGGGGGCAGAGGCCAAAGAAGTCCTTGCAGGGAGCGGGGTGGGCAGAGCTTTGGCCTGATCCCTGCCACAGGCTGGCTGGAGGTCCCTTGCCTAAGAGAACTGAGGGTCACACCCCCTGGGCCAGAGGCCTGGCTGCAGCAGAGGTGCAGGGATTTCCTTCCCCGGGCTGCTTGGGGCCTGGAGACTCTGCACCTCTGTGCAGGAGACCAAGAGGGGCTGGGACTCGGGCGCCCCCAGCCTGCTTCCTGGGTCTTGGAGGAGTGTCTCCATCTGTTATGGCAACTGTCCCAGTTTGCCTGGGACCTTTGGTGCTAAACTGGGGGCTTTCCCCTGATCCCCCAAGTTCTGCAACACGCTTAGAAGCAGCTACTGACCACCTACGCTTGACTACAGATGTAACTGTAGGTGACAATTTTAGTATTTTGCCACTATTTGCCAGTCCTGTGGGCAATGAGCACCCAGGACCTCGGGAAGCAGAGTGTGAATGCCCTGCAGGTCGGAGCAGAGAACCTATTCCAGACACGGAGAGGTGATTCAGAGAGCCTGTGCCTGGGGTCCTGCCCCAGGACCAGCCGTGTGTGTGTCCAGGTGCAGTCAGGGAGCGCAGCGAGGGTTGTGGATGTGGGGTTGGCACAGGACTTCCGCCCACAGGGTGGGGCAATTGCAGCCTTTACAGCAGGCTGGGGTTGCTGGGGTCACCAATGCTAACCAGGCCTGACCCTGCCTAGCGTCCGAGATCAGCCAAGACCGGGCGCGTTCAGGGTGGTACGGCCATGGACAAGGAAGAAAAGGTGGTGCAGTGCTGGGGAGAGTGAGGGCACCCTGGGGCCCACATCTGACAGCAAAAGGACGTCACCGCTCCTCTGCCCGAGGTGGCCTTGCTGGGGGCAAGTGGAAAATGACTTTTTCACACCCAGTTGTAATCCAAGCTGATTTCCAGACCCAGAGCCCACCCAGGGAAGGGGGACCAGGGTCCCGCAGCAGTTCCTGCAAGGACAGCGCGAGGTGACTGGCAGACCCCGCCCCTGGCTCACCTGCGGACACCCGTGGGCCCTGGGCGAGTCTCTCTGCAGGAGAGCGGCGGCAGGGGTGCTGCTCTGCGCTGGGGGCTCCTCTCACGGGTAGTTTTTAAAATAGCAAATGGGCCGTGAACATGGGCACCCACGCCGCCTCCCCACGCCTGAAGGACCTGCCACCCCTTCTCAAGGCCCTGGCAGCCCCCTGGTGGGTGACACATTCTTAATAATGTGTCAGGCTCTTGACAGCCTGGTCTCTGGTCCCCGAAGTAAAAGGCGTTTGGAAATAAGATGCCTTCCCCCGATTGTCTGACCCTGTCATCCTGGACACTTATGACAGACCGTGTCCTGCAGTCCCAGGAGTCCCCATCATGTGCTCTGTGACATTGGAAGGATGACTCGCCTGTTCACCTCTGGCGTCATGTGTCTGCTCCTTTCCTTTGCAGCCTCGGTGACATAGGGGCGAAGGTCAGGGTATGGCAGGACCCTCCCTCAGCCTCCCCAGAGCCCGCCTTGGTGCTGATGCCTCAGCCCGGTGCGCAGAGGCCACCCTGGCCGGCTGCACTGTGGGTTCCTTCCCCTCCCTGGGCGCAGGGGGGCGCCCTCCACACTGTGTTGGGGGTCCTGGCAAGCAGGAGCCAGGGCTGGACAGAGCACCTGGGCCCGCCCCCGCCCGTGCCGAATCCTCCTGAAGACGCAGGCCTGGTGTGGCCCTGCCTGTCCCGGGGCTTGTTAAGCTCCAGTGCCAGGGGCTTCTCCCAGCCGATTGCTGATCACACAGCAGCTTCCAGTGCCTGTCGGCTCCACCTGGGCCGTAGACGAGGAGGACGCAGCAGAAACCGGCACCCAGGTCTGAGCAGCCTGTGAGGGAACTACTGGGTCACCTGGGGAGTTTCTCACCAGGTTTGCGCAAACTCCTCTTACAAACAGGCACCTGAGGGGGTGAACCTCTCCCTGGCGTTTGAAGGTAACAGCACAGCAAACCTGCAGCTCAGCTGAGAGGCCGCTTTCTGGTCTGGAGGCGTCGGGCACAGGCAGCATGGGGGGGGGGGACTCATGGGACAGCCGTGTGTGACCGGCCGGCAGTGGCTGCTGAGAGGCTGTGGTCTCCTCTGCCCTCCTTGCAGTGCGGGTAACGTCTGCCCGATGGCGGGCAGTGGGGGGGGGGCGAATGCCGCGGCCTGGCCATGAGGTGGCAGATGGCGCCAGGCTGGGGGCAGAGGACGTTGCCGCTGGGGCCTCAGCTGCTGGATCAACAGGTCCCTGCCCTGGAGCTGTCCCCTCTTGCTGAGTGACCAGGGGCGAGCAAGGCCCTCCTTGGCTTCTGACTCAGTCTCCCTGTCTGCTTGGCGTGGGGGGAGCAGTGGCCGGACGGTGCTTGGCTCTCGCGCTCTGCACACGGCGGGTGTGGCGTCGCTTCCCGGAGGGCCACAGCGACAGCGTCCCGGGAGGAGGCGGTATGGCTCAGCCGGCCTTGCCGCGGCCCCGCAGGGGTGGGGACACACCGTGAAGCCCGGACTCCCCCTGGGCTCCAGGGAGGTTGTGTTCTCGTGACCGTGGGAAGGGCTGAGGTGCCCGGGCAGAACTGCCACCCCTGCCTCGACCCGCGACTGCCGAGTCTGCGTCGGCCCCGTGTCGTGGGGGACCAGGTGGAGCCTTCACCCAGGTGGCCGTTTGCAGGCGTGGGCGAGCCGGTCCGTCGCCTCTGGGAATCTGCGAGTCGGTCTGAAAACGCAGGGTCGCCGGATGGGGACAGGGCGTCGTTCTTGGTCAGCCTCGTTGTTTTGTGCAGATCCAGCTTTCCAGCTGGTTAATTTTTCTTTTGTTTGAAGAATTTCTTTTAATTTTTTTTTGGTAATGAGAATCTGGTGGTGATAATTTCTTTCATTTTTTGGTCTGAAGAAGTTATTTTAATTTCTGTTTTGATGGTATATCAGATATAGCATCTGTTTGCTCCTGCCCTCTGGCGTCACACCCTGCGTGAGAGGACGTGGCTGCCAGTGAGTGAGGCCTTCCCGTGCCCAGACCTGTGGCCCCAGGGTGACTGCGACCTTCCCGTGCCCAGACCTGTGGCCCCGAGGGTGAGTGCGACCTTCCCGTGCCCAGACCTGTGGCCCCAGGGTGAGTGCGACCTTCCCGTGCCCAGACCTGTGGCCCCGAGGGTGAGTGCGACCTCCCCGTCCGAGCCCCGCGGGCACCGCCTTCCCGTGCGCAGCCGCCTGCTGAGGGGCGGCCGGTCCTCAGAGACCCGGGAGGGGCTCCGTGGGGACATGTGGAAACGGGGCCCCCGCAGTCTCCACCCCACCGAGGTCCCCCACGCCCAGGACGTGGTGGCCACGGGTGTGACGTCCACGCGGTGGCCTCTCCGCCCCAATGGGGTAGCAGCCTCTGAGCTGGACGTGGGTCTGGCTCAGCCTCTGTGAGGGAGGTCGCTGTCCTCTCTGTGTCACCGGCAGGGCGTTCAGGTGGTTGCTCATGAACGCAGTTTCCTTACAGTAATTTCATCCTTCCAGGGAACGTGGCGTCGCCGCGCAACGTCCTCTGTGTCCCGCCTTCAGAGTCTCCGGCGTCCTTGCCGTGTGAGGTCTGCTGCTTCACGGTGAGTCCTCCCGTGTGTTTGACGTGTGTTTTGCAGCAGCCACACGCTCCCAGCTCATCACCGTTAACCCCAAATCAGGAAATACACCTTCCTCCCTGACCGTCCCATCCACTAGGCCCGCTTCTCTGCCTTCCCGAACTGGGACAAAAATGTGTCTTTCCCTTCCTTTCCAGTTTTCTTTTCCGGGAACCGTTTCTGAGATTGTCCCTCAGTTTCCCAGCCTTGGCAGATCTAAAGGGCAGAGATGACTCCAAGGTGGGTGTGGGCAGTGTTTCCTCCTGAGCCGACGCAGACCCCACATTCCCGGCAGGAACACCCACTGTTCATGCCCTGCTCTCTCAGCGCGGCCCCCCAGGGGGAGCGCAGATCCCCCCTCACTGAGGGTCCCAACCTGACAAAGGCAAACAACGCTTCACAGACTCAAGTCTCGTCATGTCGCTCTCCTGATTTATAACTTTGCCAGTGGTTTCCTACTGGCCTTGGAGAGACAACACAGGCCTGACCATGGCCTGCAGACCCTGAGCGGTCCTGCCTGCTCCCCTCTCCCACGCGGGCTACCCCAGCTGCTTACAGTCTACCCTGCTCTCACTTTCAGGGACACAGCCGGGTTTTGGTGTCTCAGGGCTTTCATTCAGGTTCCCTCAACGCATCCACCCAGTGGACACCCTTAGCAAATTTTCCAAGGGTTTGCCCAGCGAGAGCCTTAAAGTCACAGCAGTTTGCAGTATCCAACAGTAGAGAAGTTGATAATTGATTTTTTCAAAAGACAAAAAAATCCATTATTTAGTGTATCATTTGTGAGACTCAGCTTCGATTTATATGTAGACCAAGGAAATAGTAGCTAAAAACAGTTTATAGTTTAGATCGTTAGTAAAGAAAAGTTAAATCTCACTGCCAAATGAAAGGCAAGTGGCCTAATTGGTCATGGAAATTTCATAAGAATTTACTGAGCCACGTTACCTTGCTGTGTTCTCCAGCCGTGTGTGTGCACATGTGTGTCCACCGGTTGCGAGGTACCTCAGGTTTGCACACTTATGTTTACATCACCAATCAATGTGACAAGGTCCTAGTCCATACTATGACGATGTATATAAATATTGGAAACCACCTTTTAAAACTTCACCATTTTTACCATTTGTAAGTATATAATTCAATGGGATGTCATACATTGGCCGTGTTGTGCAACCATCTATTTATTAATAGTACCAGATGTTTTTTTTCTTCCTCTGAAGGAAACTCTGAGTCCATTACAAAGTCACTCTCCTTTCCCGGTCCCCCAAGCCCCTGGCAAGCACTAATCTATTTTTCATTGCCATGGATTTGCCTGCTCTGGACATTTCATACAAACGGATTCATATAATATGTGGCCTTTTGTGCCTGGTTTCTTTCACTTAGGACGTTTTCAAGGCTCATCCATGTTGCAATATACATCAGCGCTTCATTCCTTTTTTCTGCATGATTAAAGACATACAGCATTCACCATTTTAACCATTTTAAAGTGCACACTTTAGTGGCATTAACCACATACACGTTTTTGTGTAACCATCACCACCATCCGTCTCCAGAATTTCTTTCATCTTCCCCAAGTGGAACCCTGTACTTGTTAAACACCCACTTTGTATTTTCTCTTCCCCCAGCCCTGGAAACTACTCCAGGTACCTCATAAGTAGAGCATACTCTATTTGTCCTTGTGTGCCTGGGTTGTTTCACTTAGCACGATGTTGTTACGTATGTCAGAATTTCCTCATTTTTAAGGCTGAATTATATTTCACTGTGTGGATGGACCACATTTTATTTATCTGCTCATCTGTCAGTGGACACTTGTGTTGCTTCCACCTTTTGGCACAGCGAATAATGCTGCCATGAACGCTGGTGTTCAATTCCCTGGTTTCAGTTCTTTTCAGTATATAGCCAGGAGTGGAATCACCGTGTTGTAAGTGAATTCCATGCTTAATTTTTGAGGTACTGCCATATTGTGTTCCATAACAACTGCTCCATTTCAGTTTTCTCTTTCCTTTTTATGGCTGAATAATATATCAGGTTATGATATATGTAATTTTGCTTATCCATCCATCTGTTGACAGAGGTTTGGGTTGATAGCACCTTTCAGCTATTGTGAACATGGCTGCTATAGATGTTCATGTACAAGATCTTGTTTGAACACTTGTTTTCTAATCTTTGGAGTATATACCTTGGAATGGAATTGTTGAGCTATGGTAATTCTACATGTAAATTTTTGAGGGAAGATTCATCTAGTTTACACACAGCCTGTACCATTTTATATTTCTACAAGCAGTGTTTAAGAGTATCCAGGTTTTCTGTGTCCTTGCCAACAGATATCTTTAATTTTTTTTTTTTTAACAATAGTCTTTCTAGTGTGTGAGAGTGGGTATGTCATTATGGTTGGAATTTGAATTTCCATTATAACTAATAACGTGTAGTATCTTCTTATGTGCTTGTTGGCCAATTGCTTATGTGTGTGTGTGTGTGTGTGTGTGTGTGTGTGTGTGTAGTGTGTATTTTAAGCTCTTTATCCATTTTGTTATTTGGTTGTTTGTCTTTTTCCTGTTCAGTCTTCAAAGCTACTTATATATTCTGGATAGCAGACCCTCATCGGATATATAACATGCCTCTGTGGGTTGTCATCTTACTTTCTTGGTGGTGTCTTTGGATTTCCAAAAGTTTTTAATTTTGAGGAAATTTTCTTTACTGGCTGTGCTTATGGTGTCAGTTCTAGGAAACCATTCTTACACCCAATGTTATGAAGGTTTTTCTCCATGTTTTCTTCTAGGGTTTGTGTTTTTACCTCTTACATTTTGGCCTGTGGACCATTTTGAGTTCACTTTTTCTGTGTGGTATGATGTCAGGGTACAGTTTCATTCCTGTGCATGTGGATAGTTGTCTGATGTCACTTGTGGAATTTAGGGACCTTAGGGCTGGCACACAATCAATTGACCATAGAGGCATGAATTTATATCTGGACCCTCAGTTCAACTTCGTTGTTGTATATGTGTACCTTCATGCCAGTATCATCCTGTTTTGATTGTTGTTGCTTTGTAGTACAATTTAAGATTTAAAATTGGGAAGTGTGAACTTCCAAGTTTGTCTTTCTTTTTCAAGAAGGTTTTGGTTATTTGTGTTCCCTTAAAATTCCATTTGAAGGCTGGGCACGGTGGCTCACGCCTGTAATCCTAGCACTCTGGGAGGCCGAGGCGGGTGGATCGCTCGAGGTCAGGAAGGTCAGGAGTTCGAGACCAGCCTGAGCAAGAGCGAGACCCGGTCTCTACTAAAAATAGAAAGAAATTATCTGGCCATCTAAAATATATATAGAAAAAATTAGCCGAGCATGGTGGCACATGCCTGTAGTCCCAGCTACCCGGGAGTCTGAGGCAGTAGGATCGCTTGAGCCCAGGAGTTTGAGGTTGCTGTGAGCTAGGCTGATGCCACAGCACTCACTCACGCAAGCCAGGGCAACAAAGTGACACGCTGTCTTAAAAAAAAAAAAAAAATTCCATCTGAATGTTAGGATCAGTTTGCCCATATTCTGCCGAGAGGCCTTTTTGGATTTTTGTAGGGATTGCATTGGGTTTGAGATCACCTGTGTAGTATGGCCATCTTAAAACATATTAAGTCTCCAGTTGATGAACGTGGAGTGTCTCGACATTTGTTTAGGTTTGCTTTAGCTTTTTTCAATAATGTTTTGTAATTTTCCACATACAGGTCTTGCACCTTTGTTAATTGTTTTCCCGAGTGGGTTATTTTTGTTGATATAATTCAAATGGAATTTTTGTCTTCATTTTATTTCCACGTTCTTGATTACCAGAGTACAGAAATAAAATGGATTTCTGTGTATTGAAATGTTGTTCTGTTACTTATCCGTTGTTGTTTGCTGGTTCAAATAATGTTTTTGAATTCTTTGGGATTTTCTATATTTAAGGTGATGTGATTTGGAATCTGTGAATAGATTTACTTTCCTTTCACGTATGGATGCCTTTTATTTCCCGTTCTTCTTTAATTGTTCTGTATAGAACTTTCAGTGCAATCTTATTTTTTTCTTTCAAAATACTAATTAAGGTGGTACAGGTATTTTTGTTACATGGCTGTCTTATGTCGTGCTGAAGTCAGAGGTGTTGGTATGTCCGTCATCAGAATATAGTGTTCATGTGGGCAAGTTTTTATCCTACACCCACTGTCCATTCCTCCCCCTTCTAGGTTTTCATGTCCTTTATATTGCCATGTGCCTCTGTGTATCCATGCAGTAGCTCCCACTTATTTGTGAGAACATATGGTGTTTGGTTTTCCATTCCCGAGATAGTTCACTTAGGGAAATGGTCTCCAGTTCCCCCCACATTGCTGCAAATGACATTATTTCATTCCCTTTTGTTTTTAGAGACAGAGTCTCCGTCTGGTGGCCGGGATAGAGTGCAGTGGCATGATCATAGCTCACTCCAACCTCACACTCTGGGCTCAAGTGATCCTCCTGTCTCAGCCTCCTGAGTAGCTGGGACTACAGGTATGTCCCACCATGCCTGGCTAATTTTTTTATTTTTTTAGAGACTGGATCTCGCTCTTGCTCAGGCTGGTATTTCATTCCTTTTTATGGCCAAGTAGTACACCGTGATATTTATACATGTATGTGTCTACACACACACACACACACACACACACAGATTTTTTCCCCTTATGAATTGAATGGCACTTAGGTTGATTCCACATCTTTGCAATTGTGAAGTGTGCTGTCCTAACCATTCTAGTGCATGTGTCTTTTGAATAAAATGGCTTCATTTCCTTTGAGTAGTTACCCAGGAGTGGGATTGCTGGATTGAATGGTAGGTCTACATTTCTTTCTTTGAGGATTGCCCATAATGTTTTCCATAGAGGTTCTACTAGTTTGCAGACCCAGCAGAGTATCAGCGCTCCTTTCTCTATGCTTCTGTGGCAGCATCTGTTGTTTTTTGTCTTTTTAATAATGGCTATTCTGATTGGGGTGAGATGGTATCTTATTGTAGTTTTAATTTGCATTTCTGTGATTAACGATGTTTAGCAGTTTTGCATGTTTTTTGGCAATTTGTCTATCTTCTTCTCAGAAACTTCTGTTCTGGTCTTTTGCCCACTTTTTGATGAGGGTGTTATTTTTTTCTTGCTGATTTGTTTGGGTCTTTGCATATTCTGAATATCATCTTTTGTCAGGTGCATAGTTGCAAATATTTTGTCCAATTCTGTAGGTTGTGTATTCACTGTGTTGATTATTTCCTTTGCTGTGCAGAAGTTTTCTAATTTAATTATTCCCATTGATTTATTTTTGTTGTTGCTATGTTTGTTTTTGGGGTCCTAGTCATAAATTCTTTGACTTGGCTGATGCCTAAAATGTTTTTCCTCCTTTTTTTCTAGAATTTTTATGGTTTCATGCTTTTCATTTAAATCTTCAATTCATCTTGAATTGATTTTTGTATATAGTGAGAGAGGGATCCTGTTTCTTTCTTCTTCATATGGATATCCAATTTTTCCAGCACTATTAATTGAATAGGCCTTCCTTTCCTCAGTGTATGTTTTGTGCTTTGTCAAAAATCAGTTGGTGCTAGGTAGATGGTTTTATGTCTAGATTCTCTATTTTGTTCCCTTGGATTAGTCACAGTTTTTTACACCAGGACTACGGTGTTTTGGTTACTATGGCCTTGTAGTATAATTTGACGTCAGGTAATGTCATACCTCCAGATTTGTTGTTGAGTATAATGTTGCGTGCAGAGGTGAAAGTGAGCATGTTTGCTTTGTCCCTGATCTTAGTGGCAAAAGCTGTGGTTAGGGGTTAGGGTTTTAGAGTTAGGGTTGCTGTTAGAGTTGGGATTGCGTCCTGCTAATAATTTGGTATCTTATGGTCACAAGAATTCTGTTTTGTTAGTCTTATGATCTCTGGTGTTTTTTTGTTTTTTTTTTTTTTTTTGGTTTGTTTTTAAACACAGATACTCGTCAATAATATCTAAACTCCTGAAACTCAGTTGTAAGGTTTCTCTGAGGTTTGCTTGGCCAAGAGGGGTCCATTCAGTTGGCATGGGGCTTAGGGTTTTATTTTAATTTACATTACCATGCTTTCACTAGTATAATTTAGTAATGCTTTCTTTATGTATGCATGGGAGGAAACAGCCAGGAAAAATGAGTAAATCTCCAAGAGGTGGCTCTGAGTTCAGGCTTACATACTACCTTCAAGTGAAACAAAGAAAGAATGGGTGTGGTGGGGGTCGGCAGTGGGGAGGTAACCAGGAAAAGCAAGGTAAGCAAGAGCAAGCATTGTTGTTCAGACTTAAGTGGTGCCTTTCGCATTGCTAAGAATCCCTCATGATTTAGTCATCCTTCTCTTCTTGGTATGAGAGGGAGACACCTTTGCAAATGGAAGTAGGTCTCCTTCACAGACGTAAATTTCCCTGACAAAAAGGTAACTTCTGGCCTGTTTTCAGAGCTTCTCCTGTTTTCAGAGCTTCTCCTGGGTATGAGAGGGAGACACCTTTGCAAATGGAAGTAGGTCTCCTTCACAGACGTAAATTTCCCTGACAAAAAGGTAACTTCTGGCCTGTTTTCAGAGCTTCTCCAGTGTCTCAAAATAATCAGCTCAAAATAATCCTTATGCTGGGCTGGGCATGTTGGCTCATGCCTATGATCCCAACACTTTGGGAGGCCAAGGCAGGAGGCTCCCTGGAGCCCAGGAGTTCAAGACTAGCCGAGGCAATGTAGCAAGGACCCATCTGTACACACACACAAAAAATTATTTGGCAGTGGTGGCTCATGCCTGTAGTCGCAGCTACTTGGGAGGCTGAGGATCTCTCCAGCCTGGAAGTTCAAGGTGGCAGTGATCTGTGTTTTGACCGGTGCCTTGCCCTCGACCAGCCGGTGCACCTCGCAGACCGCCTCCCGGGCGCTCCTGTCTTTGAATCTCTTCTTTCCGAGCTCCTCCAGCGCCTCCTGGAACTGCTCCAAGGTGATGGTCTGGCAGGACTTCCCCCTGTGGGCGGTGGCGGCTTAAGGCGGGGTCTGGAAGCTGACAGGGGGCTGAGGAGAGGAGATGGGACAGGAGGGGAACAGCCCCCAGCTAAGTCCAAAGCCAGCTTCAGCACCGAGAGGGAGGCTGGGCCCTGGGGCAAGGGGAGGTCCTTCTGCTCACCGAGGCACCTGCCAGCCGCTTGGGCCCCAGCTGCTCTGGGCTCTAGAGACCCCTGGTGGTCACAGTGAGGCCTGGGGACAGTGAAATGCAAAGACCACAGCAGTCTGGAGTCGGGGAAGGGAGGCTCCCTACTGCCCTTGGTGGGAGGAAGTGGCCGGCATCCCTGAAGAACTCGCCTCCCCGTGCTGCGTCCCCAAGCCCAGCGCTTCCCGGGTCCCCAGGGCCCGAGTGAACAGGCCCAGGGGAACAAAGGCCATTCAGAGGCTGTGGGTGCCCCGGGTGGCACCAAGCTCCCCACACCGGGTGTTCTCAGCTCTTCTGTCCGAGCCCAGCTGAGCACAGTGGGCCTGGGGCGATTGTTTGTGTTTCCGTCACAGCAGGCCACTCCTCCACCTCTCCTCGGGACGCTCCATGTGAGTGGCCACTTGTCATGGCTATGGCCGCTGCCCCAGACAGGGAGAGCTTCCCAGGGTGACACCAAGTAGGACTGGCTGTCTGTGCCTCCCCCGCACACCCAGCAGGAGCCACAGTGCTGTCCCCGCACCCTGCGGGCACAGGCCACTCAGGAGCCGGGCATGGCCAGGCTGCTGAGCTCTAGCCCAGCCCAGGAGCCCAGCATCAGGCTGCTCACTGGCCCAGAAGGTCGCTGGGACGGGGTCTCGGACCCCAGTGAGGCCCCAGCCCTGCGAGGGTGCCGGGTGTGCCGGCCCTTCATTCGGGCAACCTGGAGGCTGGAAGGGACGAAGCCCCGCAGGTCTCCTTCACTGTTCCCGAGGAAGTGAGAGGAGAAGGGAGGAGCTGGTGTCCCGAGCAGGTGTCCCCAGGACATCTGCACACGCCCAAGGACAGCCCTCGCCAGGGAGCACACCCCGGGACCCCACTGCTCGCCAGAAACAGGTGTGGCCTCGGACCTGATTGGAGACCAGAGGTGGGTAATGGACGGGACAGGATAGGTGGGAGAGAGAAGTCCGGGCAAGGAGCCTTCCAGGAAGGGAAACTGAGGAAGGCAGGAAGGCAGGCCTGTGGCAGGGGCGGCTGGTGGGCATCTTCCACCCCCAGCCCCTCAGAAGAAGATATGGATGCGCAGGGCTTCCCTGGCCCACAGAGGCCTCCCGGCACCCAGCCGCCTGGGCGCCCTCAGTCCCCAGGAACCGCACTTGGGGCTGAGAACAGGCTCACGGCAGGGGTGACCGGTGGAGCCACCTGCACCCAGACCTAAGGTGAGAAAGCAAGGACAGCCTCTCCTTCTCAGGTTGTGGGGGCCAAGAGGAGACCCTGCCAGGTCACATGGCAATGCCCTGTCCCTGTGAGGGAGCATCAGGATGGGAAGGTGGAACGTTCCAGCACTTGAGTCACCCACCAAGGTTGTCCTCACTGGCCTGTTATCCAGCCCACGGATGCCCGGGCACCCGGGACGCCCAGGAGCACCAGTTAACATCACTAGGCGGCCACAGAGATGGGACGGAGCAGCAAGAGAGCGCGAAGACCTGTCTGCAGGTGGCACTGTGGCCCCAGGCCCGCGCTTGAGACCCACAAAGGCAGCAGAGGACATCGGATGCTGAACCGGAGAAGGGGTGAGGGGTGCTGGCGTCCAACAGGCCGTGCCGCCTGTGAGGACCAGCACTGATGCCTCGGGAACCTGGGGGCAGCGTGGCCCCCACAGTGGCCGGGCCTCAGCTTCCTCTCAGCCCCTCTGGGGTCGCTTCTGCAGCCGCCGCCCAGACTGACCCTAACTCTTGCTGTTCTGAGAAGTCCCCTCCAGAGCGCAGGCAAGGCACAGAGCAGGAGAGCACGCGAGGGTGGGGTCACACCGGGCCAGTCCTGTGACTCAGTTTCTTTTTACATCCGTTGTGGCTGGCTGCGCTTTCTTTATGGCCCACGGAGCCCTGGGCACTTGCCTTCTGGAAGTTAGTATTGACACTATAAACCAGGTAGTGAAAAGATCACCCTGGTTGTGTTCCTTTTACCATTTTAGTCAAAAGGTGACTCAGTGGTCCGTTTTTCAAAACGAGTACAAATGCTCTTGACATAAATTCAGTGATTTTATCAGTAGAATCACAGCTAGAGGTGGCCTTGGCTTCGGGAGCAGAATTATTCCAGGGCAGGCAGACAGTCGCCATCCAGGGAGCTAAGCGAGTCCCCTGCCCAGAGGAGAACCAGGCCGGCCGTGCAGCACCACCGGAAAGCCCGGCCCCGCTCCCAGACGGGGCCCCGGTGTCACGCCAGGAGCAGCCAGCTCATGAAGACCAGTCCTGACTATCTGGGAACAGAATTGATTTTAGATGGCAGGTGTGTCATTTCCTAGCAGGCAGTCAGCTCAGTCTGCACTTAGAAAATCACCTAAAATAGTGGCATAGGGCCTTGCTCAGCTAGGAAAATTAGATCCTGGTTTGGGAATTAGTGGCCCTTCACCAGCCATGGCCACCGGACCAGTGCGCCCTTTGACCCTGCTCTGGGCTCTTGGTCCATTGACAAGACCTGGACAACGTCCACAGATTTACCTTCCAGTTTTTAAGGACTGATTCGCCATCAGTGAACAAACTTCTTCACAGAAGTTGTGTTTGGAAAACCGGGTGGCTTAAACAACAGGAGCTTCCTGTCTTCCAGCCAGCAGGCCAGACGTCCAGGGCCATGTGCCCCCTGGAGGCTCCAGGGAAGGACCCTTCCTTGTCTCCAGCGTCTGGTGGCTCCCTGCATCCTGGGCTTGTGTCCTCCAGCTCCTCCTCTGTTCTGTGCTCATGGGGCCTCCTCCTGGGGTGTCTGTTATAAGGACACTTGTCACTGGATTTAGGGGCCCCCATCTCAAGATGATTAACTTAATTACTTCTACAAAGACCCTATTTTAAAATAAGTTCCTATCCTGAGGTTCCTATGGAGGCGAATTTGGGGGACGCTATGACACCAGCTCTACCAGTGGCACGAGTAGTTGCCAGGGGTGTTCATCGGAGGGCCAGGTCCCCAACTGCCCTGCTCAGCTCCCTGCCCAGGGTCCGTGTGCATAGCTGGGAGCTCAGAGGTCCCCACAGGAGGCCGGCTCTCGAGGGTGCCCATTCCCCTGCCCTCTGCTCACACCTGAGCTGGCTGGGCCGGGCCCACTCCCCGCCTGTCAGGTTCTGGACTCTGGGGCTGGCCTTGCACCTCCTGAGAGAGACAGAGACAAGAGAGTGAGGGAGACAGAGAGCAGGGAGAGACAGAGAGCAGGGGAGACAAAGAGGCGGAGATGGACACACACGCAGAGGAGGGAGGGGGCAAGTAGGAGGTGTGGCCACCTGGGTGGCACAGAGACACCACAGGGAGTGCCACCACGACATCTTGGGAGTGCCACCTGCCCTGGAGCTCCGTGGATGGAACTGACTCAGTTTGACCAAAGGATGGTCACGGAGCCCCACTGTCCTCCCCAACCATGTGAACCTGGTAGAAAGTCCCAGGACCTTCCTGAACCAGCAGGATCTACACAGCCAGGTGTGGGGCAGGCCCTGGTGGGACCAAGCCTCCCAGGGAAGCCCAGAGAGGGGAGCTGGGGGACCTGTGTCCACACCTGTCCTACTCTTCCACCCTCTGCAGCAGTGGGGTGGGGAGGGGGCAGCTCTCCCTCCTGGAAGCCTCTCTGGCTGACCGGGCACTGGGCTACTGCTTTCGGCCAGGAGGGTGTCAGGACGCTGACTTGGCAGCGGGGTGGGGTGTGGCTGTGGGGTGCAGGAGTCTCGGGGACACAGGGCTCCTGGGCAGCTCCCTGTGCCCAATCCACAGATATGGGACTGTGCAGGGGCTAAGGGGCTTCTCCTCGCCCCCCAGGCCCTGCAGGCCCCTCTCTGTCCCTTCTGCATGGTCTGACTCCTCCCTCAGCGTTCACCCCCCTCCCCCACCAGGGGGCTCCGGGGTTTGGAGTTTCATTCCAGGTGGCCTGGGGCTGCTGGCAGTGGGCGGTCGGTCATGCTTGGCCACAGCAACGCCTGGACGTCTGTTCAGCCTCTCCCTGGAGAGGCAGCACCATTCACACCCTCCCTCTCCGCAGAGCCAAGGCAGGACCAGCCCATCGGACACCACCCAGCCCACAGCACACCTGGCCCCTGGCCCTGGGGTTTGGCGTCCCGCAGCCTCGGGCCTGCTGAGCCCCTCCCAGGGTCCTGGCCCAGGGCAGGCTCTGTCCTCAAGCGGCAGTGTCAGGGCCCTCTCACTGGAGCCACGTGGGGATCGAGCAGCCAGATGCCACAACAGGGGTCTCTCGACCTAGTTCATGTTTTGGGCACAGACCACCCAGCTCAGCACCTCGCCTGCCTGGTTCCAGCCCTGCCTGTGTTCCTGGGTCTCCCCAACATGCCCCATCATTTTATTTGGAGTGGGCAGCTGCTGGGGGTCGGGGAGCTGAGGCAATATGGCAGCGATCAAAGCTCCTGCTTGTGAGCACTTGTGAGCACCTTGCGAAGCACCTCAAAATCCATCAGGGACACAAAAGCCAAACTCAGGAGACGCTCGAGACACACGTGGGGGCCTCTGACCCTGGCAGGCGGGGACTTAGTGAGAATTGGCTGGCAGCAGGGCAGACAGCTGACCCTCAACATTGAAAGGCTCAGAGTACATGCAGTAGGCTCACAGCAGGCCAACAGCCCCCCACGTGCTGGGACTGCGAGCTGGCCTGACGCCTGCCAGCCTCAAGATGCCTAGGCCCCTGGAGAGGAAGCTACCTATGCTAGAGCGCCGGCCTGGCCAAGCAGGGTCCTGGTGGGAAGTAGCAGAGGGGAACAAGGGGAAGTGGCCCCTGGGACGTTCCAAAGTCCAGCCAAGGACACCGGCAGGAGGCAGTGGGGAGCTGTGCGGGTTGCAGGCAGGGACGCCACGTGGCAGAGGAAGCTGGCACAGCTGGCAGCTTTCAAGCTGCATCTCAAAAGGCCACCAGCAGGGGTCCCAGTGGGGACTCAGGGTCCCTGGCCTTGAGCAAGGATACTCAGCTGGAGTGTGTTGGCTCCCTAGTGTCCCAGGGGGCCAGAGGATGGGCCCTTTGATGAGCGGGAGCTGAGCAGCCTCTGCCGGGCACCGCTACCGTGCAGCCCACTGCGGAGCGAGAGAGTTCCGTGCCCTCAGGGCTCCAGTAGCTCCCGTGCAGCCCGGGCAAGGATGAGCTGCAGCCTGAGCGGGAGGCCTGGGGAGGGTGAAGAGCGGGGCTGGGCGGGCCTGCGGGTATGGACAGCTGGGGGAAAACCTGTGGGACCCCTGCGTGTCGGGAACAGAAGTTCCCTAAAAAGGAGTTTGGAGGAAAGAGACTCATTCCAGAGACCCCGCATTCCGTGTGATAGGGTGGCCGTTCCTAGAGCACAGGGAAGGCTCAGGTCACACAGCAGAAGTTCCCACCCAGGCTCCGATCAGGTTCATTATACAAAGCAGGGATTCACTGGCTTGGTCGGATTGATCAGTGCAGCTGAGTCTGATTGGTCAGTGTGGCTGCATCCTGATTGGTCAATGTGGTTGAAGCTCATTGGTCAGTGTGGCTGAGTCCTGACTACTAAGTGTGGCTGAATCTGATTGGTCAGTGCTGCTGAGTCCTCATTGGTCAAGGTGGCTGACTCTGAATGCTCAATGCGGCTGCGTCTGATTATTCAGTGAGGGTGAATCTGATTGGTCAGTGTGGCTGAATCTGATTGGTCAGTGCTGCCGAGTCCTCATTGGTTAACGTGGCGAGTCTGAATGTTCAGTGCGGCTGCCTCTGATTAGTCACTGTGGCCGAATCTGATTGGTCAGTGATGCCAACTCCATCTTGGTGAACGTGGCTGAGTCTGAATGCTTAATGCGGCTGTGTCTTATTAGTCAGTGTGGCTGAGTCCTGAGTAGTCAGTGTGGCTGAATCTGATTGGTCAGTGCTGCTGAGTCCTCATTGGTCAACGTGACTGAGTCTGAATGCTGAATGCGGCTGCGTCTCATTAGTCAGTGTGGCTGAATCTGATTGGTCGGTATAGCTGAGTCCTGACTAGTCAATGTGGCTGAATCTGATTGGTCAGTGATGCTCAGTCCTCATTGGTCAACGTGGCTGAGGCTGAGTGCTCAATGCAGCTGCATCTCATTAGTGAGAGTGGCTGAATCTGATTGGTCAGTGCGGCTGAGTCCTGACAAGTAAGTGTGTCTGAATCTGATTGGTCAGTGATGCCGAGTCCTCATTGGTTAACGTGGCTGAGTCTGCATGCTCAATGCGGCTGCGTCTGATTAGTCAGTGTGGCTGATTCTGATTGGTCAGTGTGGCTGAATCTGATTGGTCAGCGCTGCTGACTCCTCATTGGTCAACGTAGCTGAATCTGAATACTGAATATGGCTTCGTCTCATTAATCAGTGTGGCAGAATCTGATAGGTCGGTGTGACTGAGTCCTGACTAGTCAGTGTGGCTGAATCTCATTGGACAGTGCTTCTCAGTCCTCATTGGTCAATGTGGGTGAGTCTGAATGCTCAATGTGGCTGTGTTTGATTGGTCAATTTGGATGAGTCCTGATAAGTCAGTGTAGCTGAATCAGATTGGTCAATTTAGATGAGTCCTGATTGGTCAACGTGGCTGCATCTGATTAGTGAGTGTCGTTGAATCTCATTTGTCAGTGTGGCTCAGTCCTGACAAGTAAATGTGGCTGATTCTGATTGGTCAGGGCTGCGGAGTCCTCATTGGTCAACGTGGCTGAGTCTGAGTGCTCAATGCGGCTGCGTCAGATTAGTCAGTGTGGCTGAATCTGATTGGTCGGTGTGGCTGAGTCCTGACTACTCTGTGTGGCTGAATCTGATTGGTCGGTGTGGCTGAGTCCTGACTACTCTGTGTGGCTGAATCTGATTGCTCAGTGCTGCCGAGTCCTCATTGGTTAACGTGGCTGAGTCTGCGTGCTCAATGGGGCTGTGTCTGATTCGTCAGTGTGGCTGAATCTGATTGGTCAGTGTGGCTGAATCTGATTGGTCACTGCGAAGGAGTTCTAAATGGTCTGTGAGACTGAGTCCTCATTGGTCAACGTGGCTGAGTCTGAACGCTCCATGCGTCTGAGTCAGGTTGGCTAATTCAGCTGAGTCTGATTGGTTTATTTGGCTGAGTCCTGATTGGCCTGTGAGGCTGAAGCTGATTCGTCAATTTGGCTAAGTCTGATTGGTCAGTGCTGCTGAGTTCTGATTGGTCAAAGAGGCTGAGTCTGAAAGCTCAATGTGGCTGCGTCTGATTAGTCAGTGTGGCTGAATTGATTGGTAGGTGTGGCTGAGTCCTGACTAGTCAGTGTGGCTGAATCTGATTGGTCAGTACTGCTCAGTCCTCAATGGTCAACGTGGCTCAGTCTGTATGCTCAGTGCGGCTACGTCTGATTACTCAGTGTGGCTGAATCTGATTGGTGAGTGCGGGTGAGTCCTCATTGGTCAACGTGGCTGAGTCTGATTGCTCAATGCAGCTGAATCTGATTTGTCAGTGTAGTTGAGTCGTGACTAGTCAGTGTGGCTGAATCTGATTCGTGAGTGCGGCTGAACCTGATGAGTCAGTGTGGCTGAATCTGATTGGTAAGTGTGGCTGAATCTGATTGGTGAGTGCGGGTGAGTCCTCATTGGTCAACGTGGCTGAGTCTGAGTGCTCAATGCGGCAGAGTCTGATTATTTAGTGTGGCTGAATCTGATTGGTCAGTGTGCCTGAGTCTTGACTAGTCAGTTTGGGTGAATCTGACTGGTGAGTGCGGTGAGTCCTGATTGGTCAACGTGGCTGAGTCTGAGTGCTCAATGCGGCAGAGTCTGATTATTTAGTGTGGCTGAATGTGATTGGTCAGTGTGGCTGAGTCCTGACTACTCAGTGTGGCTGAATCTGATTGGTGAGTGGTGCTGACTCCTCATTGGTGAACGTGGTGAGTCTGAATGCTCAATGCGGCTGCGTCTGTTTAGTCAGTGTTGCTGTATCTCATTGGTCAGTGTGGCTGAGTCCTGACTAGTCAGTGTGGCTAAATCTGATTGGTCCGTGCTGCCGAGTACTCATTGATCAACATGGCTGAGTCTGAATGCACAATGCGGCTGCGTCTGATTAGTTAGTGTTGCTGAATCTGATTAGTCACATTGGATGAGTCCTGGTTGGTCAACGTGGCTGCGTCTGATCAGTGAATTTCGCTTAATCTGATTGTTCATTGTGACTGAGTCCGGACTACTGAGTGTGGCTGAATCTGATTGGTCAGTGCTGCTGAGTCCTCATTGGTCAACGTGGCTGAGTCTGAATGGTAAATGCGGCTGCGTCTGATTAGTCAGTTTGACTGAACCTGATTGGTCAGTGTCGATGAGTCCTGACTAGTGAGTGTGGCTGAATCTGATTGGTCAGGGAGGCTGAATCCTGACTAGTCAGTGTGGCTCAAACTGATTGTTCAGTGCTGCTGAGTCCTGATTGCTCAACGTGGCTGAGTCTGAATGCTCAATGCAGATGTGTCTGATTAGTCAGTGTGGTTGAATCTGATTGGTCAGTGCAGCTGAACCTGATTGACTAATGCGGCTGAATCTTATTGGTCACTGTGGCTGAATCCTGAATGGACAATATGGCTGAATCTAATTGGTCAGCGCTGCTGAATCCTGATTGGTCAATGTGGCTGAGTCTGATTCGTCATTGTGGCTTAGTCCCGATTAGTTAGAGTGGCTAAATCTGATTGGACAGTGTTGCGGAGTCCTGAGTAGTAAGTGTCGTTGAATCTGATTGCTCAGTACTGCTGAGTCTGATCAGTCAGTGTGGCTCAATCTGATTGGTCAGTGCTGGTGAGTCCTGATTGGTCAGTGTGGCTGAGTCCTCATTGGTCAGTGCAGCTGAGTCTGATTGGATAATGCAGCTGAGTCTGACTGGTTAATGCAGCTGAGTCTGATTGGTGAAACTGAAACCTGATAGGTCCGTGCAGCTGAGTAATATTGGTCAATGCAGCTGAGTCTCATTGGTCAGTGCAGCTGAATCTGATTGGGCAGTGCAGCTGAGTTCTGACTGGCCAGGGCAGCTGAGTCTGATTGGTAAATTTGGCTGAGTGTCATTGGTCAGTGTGCCTGAGTCCTGATTGGTAAACGTGGCTTAGTCTCATTGGTCATTGCGGCTGAGTCTGATTGGTCAGTGAGGCTGAGTCCTCATTGGTCATTGCGGCTGAGTCTGATTGGATAATGCAGCTGAGTCTGATTGGTGAAGCTGAGTGGTGATTGGTCCGTGTGGCTGAGTCTGATGGTCAATACAGATGAGTCTGATTAGTCAATGCAGCTGAGTCTGCTGGTCGCTGTGGGTTACTTCTAATTGCTCAATGCAGCTGAGTCTGATTGGTCAATGCAGCTAAACCTGATTGGTTAGGGTGGCTGAGTCCTGATTGGTCAATGAGGCTGAGCCCTGATGGGTCAGTGTGGCTGAGTCTGATTGGACAATTGGGCTTACTTCTGACAGGTCAAATTGGCCGAGTGTGCTCTGTCAGCGTGGCTGAGTCTGATTGGTCAGTGCGGCTCAATTCTGATTGGTCAGTGTGGCTGAATGTCATCGGTCAGTGTGGCTAAGTCCTTATTGGTCAATGTGGCTGAGTCTGATTGCTCAACGCGACTCAGTCCTGATTAGTTAGTGTTGCTGAATCTGATTGGTCAGTGTGGCTGGGTCCTGACTAGTCAGTGTGTCTGAATCTCATTGGTCAACGTGGCTGCGTCTTGATTGGTCAACGTCGCTCAGTCTGATTGCTCCATGAGGCTGAGTCAGAGTAATCAGTGTGGCTGAATCTGATTGGTCAGTGTCGCTGAGTCCTGACTAGTCAGTGTGGCTGAATCTGATTGGTCAGTGCAGCTGAACCTTATTAGTCCATCCGGCTCAGTCTGATTGCTCAATGCATCTGAGTCCTGATTAGTCAGTGTAGCTGAATCTGATTGGTCAGTGCGGCTGAACCTGATTGGTCAATCCGGCTGAGTCTGATTGCTCAATGCAGCTGTGTCGTGATTAGTCAGTGTGGCTGAATCTTATTGGTCAGTGTGGCTGATTCCTGAGTAGTATGTGTGGCTGAATGTGATTGGTCAACGTAGCTGAATCTGATTGGTCTGTGCGGCTGAGTCCTGATTGGTCAAAGTGGCTGAGTCTGATTGCTCAAAGTGGCTGCGTCTGATTAGTCATTGTGGCTGAATATGATTGGTCAGTTCGATTGGTCAATGGAGCTGAGTCCTGATTTGTCCTTTCAGCTGAGTCCTGATTGGTCAATGCAGCTGAGTCTGATTGGTCAGTATGACTTATTTCTTATTGCTCAATGCAGCTGAGTCTGATTGGTTAATGCAGTTGAGTGTGATTGGTCAGTGTGGCTGAGTCTGATTGGTCAGTGCAGCTGAGTTCTAATTGCTTAATGCAGCTGAGCTCCAGACATGCTAAAGCTGATCTTAGGCTCAGGTTTCTGAGTGCGGTGTGGGCACAGAGCGGACGCGGCCTCTAGTCAGCAAATGGCCTTGGGACTCCATGTTAAAATCAGACCCTGCAGTTGCTTGGGGTCCGTCTTGAAGGATGGGCTTTCAGGCACAAATTTGTCCACATTCTGCCTCTGAGCCGGACCCGTCCGGAGCAGCGGCTGCAGCCGGCCTAGTCCCCCTAGTCCACGGGGGACCCCAGCGGCAGCAGAGGGGGCCGGGAAGGGCCATGAGCCATGTGCCTGGGAAGCGCCCAAGAGCCTGTGAAATACGGATCGGTTCTGGGTGGCGTCCGCTGTGGGTCGGCTGTGGAGAGTTGGCCGGCGCGGTCGGGGGCCTCCGGCAGAGGCCTGTGAGAACGGCTGAGGCAGGGTGGGGAGGACTCCGAGCCCAGCCCGGATGCCAGGAGACTCATTAGGGCCCAAGGGGTGGGACACGGACAGGACCTGGAAACAGCTGAGGACGGGAAATTGAGTCCAGTGCGTCGGACCAGGGCCGGGAGGCTTTCTGAAGACGCGTGTGTCAGAGCGTCGCTGCCACAAGATCTTAGGTTTGTCACGTGACCCAGGTGCGGCGGGAGTGTGGGCAGCGGCAGCGATGTCACCTGGCAGCGGGGCTGCGACAACCCGCGAGGGCATCTGGGAACCGCCGCTGCGCCCTGGTGGCTTCGGCAGCTCTGTTCACGGCATGGGAAAGGTTTCTGACCACACGGTCATCCCAAGCAGAACCTCGTCCAACGCAGGACCGCAGAAACCTTCCCCATCTCGCTTCTTCACTGGGGTCGACTCCTGGGGTGAATCGCGTCCTGGGGAGTGTACACAACTGTCATCTTCACAACCTGAGGGTTGTCGTCGGTGTTGGATTGTGCCCAGACTCCCACGTAGCTCTTACGGAGCAGGGTGGGTAGTGGTGGCGAGGCTAACTGAATAGATGGGAATTTGGGTAAAAGCCGTTGTGTGGCAAAGTCTCCTGGTGAAAATAACTCAAGCGTTATTTCCCCTAGTTGGGAGAAGGAAGTATGGGCCTGGTAGGTTTTTAAGAAGTCCCTGTCCAGGAGATGTATGGGGGCTGTCACGAGGGGTCCTAGTTGGAGGATAGGTTGAGATTTAGGAACTGTCATAGATTCGTTGGCCACTCCAACCATCTAGATGAATTCAGAACCCCAGGGAGGGCACAGAGACAGTGTGTCGGGGCTAAGGATAGACAGCATAGCCCCAGTGTCACCCACACCTCCAATCTTCATATCTAACTCCTCTCCAATCTGAATATTTAATTCTCTTAGTTGGTTAATCTGGATAGGGGTCGTGTTCCATGAATGGCCCTGGAGTATCCCTGCTTTGCTGGTGGGCAAGATCCTGGGGACTTTAGCAGGATTTAGTTGTAGCCAAATATTGGAGGAAATCAGGGGATTTAGGATCCATTCCAGGCCACAGGTAGATACAAGGACTTGAACTCAGTGCACAGGGCTTCAATCTACTAGCAGGTATGCTTTAGTTTTCCTTAGAAGCATGATTTTCTCTGTCCACGTTGATCATACAGGAATCTTGGATTTTAGAACTTCTTGAGAGGAGGAAGCCAAACCAAGGCAGGCTTTAGGTTTTACTTATAGTCTTAAGGTTCTCGGACCTGCCAGGAAGTGACAATTTTTACTCATTCACTGTAAGGCTGGGAACACTGGCATTTTGTGCATATTCTTAAATATGACACTTCAGTCAAATCCTTGGCAATATGGCCAGTGTTTCCAATTGTATCCTGCTTGTAAAGAGACAGCATATTTTTATTGAACTTATATAAATAAAGATAAGGATATTCACAAATACTTCTGGAATTTTGAGGGAATCAAGTAGGGAGAAAAAGCAAAAGCTTTCATCTTTGTTCACAAAAGGATACTTTACAAAATTCTTGCAGACTATACAGAGCTTATGAAAGAAAATTTCCTTGGCTCTGGAAAACATTTAGGTAAAGAACCAACATTTTAAATAAAGGCATAAAAGCAGTATTCTTATCAATTACTTAGTTTCATGTAATCAAGATTGTTTTTCTCAATCTTGATTAACAATTTTGGACTATAGCTGATTGAAAATGCTTCCATCAAAGAATTTAAAATAATAACTGTGGAAACCCAGAACAGCCATGGTCAAAAGTCTAATGAGAGTTTACAATTGGCAAGAAAATTTAGGTATTTCTGTGGCATATAACAGTTTAACATAGTAATCATAATGACTGATAGCACATAACACAACACATTAGAATTTTCAGAATCACATATTTTTGGAATACATTTTAATAACACATTTACACAAATATGACTAAGTTACATATCATTTTTATTTGGCAATGCTTCCTGTATGATTTACCAAATTAGCCTAATAGTTTAATATCTCCACAAGAAGAGATATACATTCTTTGATGCTCTTCTGGGGTCCAACTGGAAAATCCCAAAGTTAATTTTAGGTCAAAAAGATTTAATTTAGGATTTTGATCCCAGGAAAACCTGCCAAAGATGTTAAAAGGTTTGAGGTACTTCACTAAACAGAGTCATGGGTCACTAACAGACTCAGATAACTTTTGTTTCTTTGAAATAAGAAGTCAAAAATATATGAGTCTAAACTCTTATTCAATTAATGTTCAATTACTGTTTTAGAATTATCTTAATTGGGTAATATCTATATATGCAATGAATATTCATCATTTAACTTCACTTAGTAAAACTCTAAGGGTATATTTACTTAAAATATTTGAGAAACCTCCCCAAGTAAACATATTACAAAATATAACCATTATCAAAAATTTATTTACAAACTTTTTCCCTAGCCACATCTACCCAATTTATTCATTCTTAACAATTATGCCTGGAAAATTTCATGAGACATCAGACAAATATAGCCATCATCCCAGGCTAAATTTTCATGCCAGGAAAGCATCATAAAAGTAAGAAACTTAAAGTTAAATATATGCATATTTAGCTGAAGACCTGGCCATTCCCATCAAACCAATATTAGACCAGTATCATCTGCCAAAATATTACTAAGTCCTGTGCATTTGAAAAGCACCTGGCTTATTTGCATAATTTATGAATACTCATTTATTTATAAGCCAATTTGGTACTATGGACGATATACAAACAGACCTTTGTAGACAGTCCCATTTGTTGAAGCTGTCATTTCTCCCCATCCAATTATCTTGATATCCTTGTTTAAAATTGATCGACCATAAATGAAAGGTTTAAGTCTGGACCTCTATTCTGTTCCACTTGTCTGTAGGTCCATTTTTATGTCAGTATCACACTGTCTTTATTGCCATAGCTTTGTAGTAAAATTGGATGTCTGGTTGTGTAAGTTCTTCAATTTTGTTCTTTTTCAAAATTGTTTTGGCTGGTATATTGTCTAGATGCTCTGAATTTCCATACACACGTTAGGATCAGCTTGTGATTTCCACTAAGAAAAGGCGCTGCGAGGGTTCAGTAAGGATCCTGGTTAGTCTGTAGATCAGTTTAGGGGAAAACTGCTCCTTAACAATACTGTAGATCTTTCCATTTAATAGACTGTCTTCAACTTCTCTTAGCCATGGTTTACAGCTTTGAGGGTATATATTTCCACCAATGCTGTTAAATTTATTCTTTTGGTAATATTATGAATAGAACAGCTTTTAAATAGAACTTAGATTTTTCATTGCCAGTGTATAGAAATGACTAAGTGTTGTATCATGATATTATGCCCTGCACCTTATTAATCTAATGTATTATTTCAACTAGTTTTCAAATTTATTTTTCAGGATTTTATTGCCTGAAAATAAGCATAGTTTTACTTTGTGTTCTGTATGCCTTCATTTTTCCTGCTCTGTTGTGCTGGCTGGAAGGTTAGTGCAACATCAAAAGTGGTGGGAGGGCACACTCTTGCTGTCCCCAGTCCCAGGAGAAGTGTTCAGTCTTCCCTGTGACCACACAGCAAACTGCTATAGCCACACACATAACCTCACACACCACACATACAACACACACCACACACACCACACAGACACACACGCAGCCTCACACAGAGACAGGTGCACACACATCACAGAGTCCTAGGGCCATACCAGGAGAGAAGCAAAGGACAGTGGCTGTGGGGTCCCCAGCCCTTGACAGACTTGAGGCCGAGGGACAGCAGTACCTGGTGAAGTCCTTCCTCCACGTGCACTGCTGCTCTCCAATTGCTTTTTTCTGCTGTTCTGGGTGATACAGTCGAATGTGCTCAACTTCCTGGACACGAGACAGGGGAAGGAGGACGGGGCAGGGTCATCAACCGTGTGTACAGCACCCGCACGACAGCTCAGCTCTGCCCGCCATGCGGCCCCGCAAGGCCCCTCGAGGCCAGGACAGGGTGCAAGTGCCTTGTGGTCCTTGCCTGGCTGCCATCTGTGTAGGCAAGTGGGCACACGGGCGGCCTGGGGCAGGGGCTCTTCTGTGCCTGTCGCCCCACGCAGGGCCACGCTTGACGGGCATTGCCAGTGTGGGGGGCAACACTGGAGGGCAGCTTCGGAAGGCCCACTCTGTCTGAGGGTCCGGGCAGCCGGTGGGGGGTCCTCACGTCTGGACACTCCGTGCTGTGCACCGGGGATGCGCGGACAGAGGAGTGTGGGTGGGGCTGGCTGCACAGGTGCTGCCACCAGCCTGAGGCCACACCGCTGGGTCCTCGGGTCACACACCCCTGCGGGTGCTCGTGTACTCGGCCTTGCACAGTGACCCCTCCCTAAGGCACTTTTTGTTCTCTCCCCAGTACCTCAGCCTTTCAGACGGGGCAGCCCAAAGAGCAGACTTGACCAACTTCTGCACAGGACCCCGGCGACTCGACACCGTCACCAGCAGCCCACTCTCCAACAGGACGCCCGCAGACCCCACGCCTTCCAGCCCCACGAAACGTGGCCCGCTGCAGATGCCCTCGCCCTCCCCTCCCCTCCCGGCTCCAGCTGACATCACTCGCATCAAATCTTCCTTCCTCCCCCCCCCCGGCAGTGCTCCTGGCCCCACTCTTCGGCTCTCTGTGTGGACAGCATAGGCCAGGCCGACCCCCTGGGTTTGGTGGCAGAGCAGACGCAGGCCCGTGAGGTGAGTCTGGACCCTGGAAAGTGCCATCAGCTCGGTCTCTGCGTCCCGCAGGGGCAGAAGAACCCCAGGGCGTGAGACGTGTTTATAAATAAAGGAGCAATGTTGGTAAAAATGGGCCTGTGCCTATTGCAGCCATGTGCTTCCTTGGACAAGCCAAACTTTTTTCTTCCCCTAAACACCAACGAATGTGAGAACAGATGGTTTATAATTTTTTCTAGATAGTGAAGAGGGCCAGCCATGGAAGCCTATTTGCAGCTCAGGGAGCAGATGGAGGTGGCCCTGCGCTGCCCTGGCCCGGCCAGCAGCTCAGCCTGGGCCTGGAGGGTTTCTGCAAAGGTTTGTTCTTGGGCCTGATTTGTCTGTCTTGATTAACTCCCGGGCTCTCATTTCTTCCACAGCCCCTCAGAACCTGTGTCATGGCTTGAGCACGTAAGCTTGCACTTGTTTATATTCTGTTTAAAATATTCGTTCTTGTGCCTGGATTTGCACAAATACCATCAAACCCAGATGGTAAGGACGCCCTGGAACCTCCTGGATGCTGTGCTCTGCCTGGTAAGTTCCATGTGAAACATTTAACACCTGACTGCCACACTAAAAAAAAAATTTCCCTGGGGCCATGGTGTTTTATTAAAACTAAACGATCCATTCTAATTTCTTATTTTTTATTGTTTTCTGTGCATGGGTTATATGCAACTCAACCCACATTTTTTGAATTAAATTGTCAGTATTAGTTGTAACAATGAGAACATCAAGATTTTCGTGAACCAACTGCAGGGTTTTGCTTCACACAGACCTGGGCTCAAAACTAGCCTGAGTTAAATACAATTCACATGGCAGTCAGTGTCTTGACCTGATTAGGCAGAGGGTGAGAGAGAGCCGCAAAACTGCAGACCTTCCAGCAGGAACCTGAGGCCAGAGCGCTGCTGAGCCGGGCGACTGTCCCCCAGTGTGACTGGATGCTCACTCTGGCTCCAGCAACTGGGAAACCCTGGGTTTACCCGACTCAGCCAGCGGGTTTTCTCCTCTGGTGGGCACACACCTGGGGTGGCACACACCATCCCACAGGATTGGGTCCTCACCATGTCGAGCTGAGGACTCACTGGGGTGACTGTCCCCCAAGCTTCAGTGACTCCCAACAGCCCACCCTGGGTGCTATGGCCTTGTGGTCCCACACCCTGGAGTGGGGGCAGGGCCTAGCGACTGCAGCCCCAGGAACAGGACACAGAGGTGGTGCTGGGACTAGAGGGAGAGTAGCCCAGGAGACCGACTCGCACTGCCCTGGCTGGAGCTCTCTGGCCTCCCGCTCGCTCCCTCCGATGGGCTGTCGCCCTGGTGCCTCTCACCCCAGGAGAGCCCCCGCGGCTCGGAGTGGAAGGAGAAGGTGGCGCCTGGCCAGCGGCCCACGAGGACCTGCACTGGCCCCACCTTGAGGGGACTCAGGGTCAGATCCCCACCCACAGGTGAGAAGGTGACCGCACGGGCACCTGGTGGAAGCCTCGTAAGGGACCCTGTGTGGAAGGCCCCGCTCCACGGTGCTGGACTCCTGACCACGCAAACTGCTGAGGAATGAACAGGTGTAGTTTTAAGCGGCTACATTTTGGGGCAGTTTTACTGCAACTAACAGTAACTAAATAATATATCAACTTTGTCCTGGAAATCTATTCTTCGATGTCCAAACACCCTGACATCAGTGTGTGCCGCCCTGACTGGGCTGTTCTCCGTCTCCAGGGGGAGCGGGCCCCACGCCAGCCTGCCCACCCTCACCTGGACCCCCACCCCCCGGCCACTGAGCCCTGCTGGGTGGAGTCCCTGACGGTCCTCCCATCTCACGGTATGTGTCCCTGTGAACTCGTCACCCATGTCCAGAACGGCAGCAGCAGGCTCCAGGCTGGCTTGCTGTCCCTGGTCTGTCCCTCCATGCTGGGGACACAGGGCTGCAGGTGCTTGCTTCCAGGGCCACCCGTCACTGTTCTCCTACACCACCACTGTGCACTGATGCTTCAGGCAGGGCTGTGGCAGTTGTTACCTCGAGGGGCCCTGGGGCAGGCAGCGGTCAGGACCCAGGCCAGTAGCAGCAGCACCAGGACACCCACCAGGACGCTGGTGACACTGACCACCAGGCTTTGGAACTGGCCCCCAGGCTTGGGCGGGCACTGGGGTGCGGTGTGGGAGATTCCGCAGCTCTCTCTGGAAGGGCACAAAGGACAAAGGTTAGGGGCGGGGTCCTCGGGGGCTGGGTCCTCGGGGGCGGGGTCCTCGGGGGCACCCTCTGCGTGCTCCCTTCCCCTAGGGTTACCTGCCCCACACTCCCTGGCCTGAGGGGCCTTGCGGGACCCCAGCTGTGCAGTGACAGCTGTTACCTGGTCTGCTCCTCAGAAGAGTGCCCACCTGGCATACCTGCCCCGTCAGGGGTCAGTCGCTGCAGCCCTGAATGGCCGGCAGAGCCCCTGCCCCCCACACCCCTGCGGCTCCTGTTCCTGCGGGGGTGGAGGGGGCGCCCACCCCCGGCCCTGTCTCGGGGGCCGCACCTGTCACCGTGAGCCCTGCGCGGGGGCTTTCTTTGATCTGCGTCTTGGGGGTCAGGAAGATGGCGCCACAGAGGTAGATGCCACTGTCATTGCGCTGGGCGGCCACCACGCTCATCTGGAAGTCGCCTTCTTTGGGCAGCTGCGTGAGGGGGAAGCGGGGGTCCTGGCCGGGCTGACTGCGGTCCTTGGGGAAGGCGGCCAGCTTGTCGGTCTGGTTGCTCGGGCTCATGAGGTACCAGTTCAGCACGAAGCTCTCCGACGTGTTGGCGAAGCTGCAGGTGACGGTGGCGTTGGCCCCCTTGGGTACCCAGAGCCGGGCGGGGGAGAAGCTGAGGGGCCTGTCGGGGCGTCTGAGGGGTGGAGAGGGAGCAGAGCCCAGCATGAGGGAGGGGCTGGGCAGCCGGGGAGACCCCCCACTTCCCTCAGCCCGGTAGCATCCTGGGCGGACCCTGCGCCAGGGCCCTCGGGGCCGGCGCTCTCCTTCGACTTCATTGAGACCTGAGGCTCGGGGCTTGTCCCCAACCCTGTTTCCCCAGGAGCCTCCCCCTCCCCTCTAGGCTCCAGGCCCCCAGAGAGGGCTGTGCAGGGCCCAACCGCGCACGTCCCAGCTCTGCCCACCTGGGCCCTGCCCCTTCGGTTCCCTGCCCTGGGCCCGTCTGCTCTGCTCTGGGGGGCCAACGGGGGGCTGGATGAAGACCCCAACCTGGAGGCAGTGGGTCCTCGTGGTAGGCTCAGGGCCCAGCCTCTGCCCTGCGTTCAGGACAAGCTCAGAGCTGGGACCCTGGGGAAGGGAGTCCTCAGCAGGGCCATCGCGCTCCTGTGAGGGCAACGGGGCCTCACGATCCCAACCCCCTGCATGAGGATGTGGTGGTGGCTGCTCTCCCGCCAAGGACGCTGCCTCGTGGACACACTCACGAGTGTGGGCAGCACCTCCCCCCACAGGAACAGGAGCCGCAGGGGTGTGGGGGGCAGGGGCTCTGCCGGCCACTCAGGGCTGCAGTGACTGACCCCTGACGGGGCAGGTATGCCAGGTGGGCACTCTTCTGAGGAGCAGACCAGATAACAGCTGTCACTGCACAGCTGGGGTCCCGCAAGGCCCCTCAGGTCAGGGAGTGTGGGGCAGGTAACCCTAGGGGAAGGGACCCAGCCCCCGAGGACCCCGCCCCTAACCTTTGTCCTTTGTCCTCACACACACATGCACACCGCCCCCCCACACATTCACACCGCCCACGCGTGCTCACTCACACGCACACCGCCCACGCGTGTTCAAACACACGCACACCGCCCACGCGTGCTCACACCCTTTCACGCTTACCCTCACCTACTCACATGTGCTCTCTGGCACACAGGAGAAGAGGAGCCCCCATCTCGGCCCATGTGACCAGTGGTGGCGATTCCTGCCCACAGCTGCGGGTCCCGGGAGGGACAAAGAGCCCACACCTGCCCGCTTCACCCCCAGACTGCACCTGGCTCTGCCGTGGTCCGGATTTACACGTGGGGAAACCGAGGTGCAGGAGGAAGCGCAGGCTGAAGCTGCTGCAGACCCGAGCCCTGGTGTGTGCTGGTGCCGGAGTGACGGTCAGAGCGGAGCAGACCCCGCTGCCCCCGTGGCCCCGCCGGCTCCTCCAGCCGCCTGGGAAAGCGGCCTCCTCCCGGGGAGGCACCGACCAAGACCAAGACCTGAGACACCTGCCCGAGGCGCAGCAAGGTGACCTTCCTGTCCACCCCAGTCCTGTCCCCCGCTGGCCCCAGGTGCTGGCCCAGCCCTGCGGTGTCAGTCCCGGCTGTGCTCTCTTGACTCCTTCCCCCGCGACGCCGGCTGGGCTTGGCCCCCAGCGCGTGGTGACAGGAAAGAGGCTGCAGCTGCCACGGCTACTACCGGTCCCTCTACTGCCTCTGGGCAGCGTGGGGACCACTCACAGAGCAGTCACGGCTCCGAGGGGGCAAGGGGCAGCCAGCCTCAGTGCCCGTGGCCAGGCCGGCCCAAGTGGCGAGTGAGCCATGCCAGGGTGCGTGTGGCCAGGACCGATGCGTGGCCGTCCCCACCGGGCACCTGGCTTGGGCGAATGAGGTGTCTGAAGTGACCCCTCTTGCTTAGGAAGGAAATCAGAGATGTCTGGAAAGTGCTGGATGACTGCGAGAGGTGAGACCAGGGAGGATCCTGGGGCGGCTCCGCCACAGCCCTGCCTGGGACGAGGGCGAGGACCGTGGGCTCCCCACGCCCCAGCCGAGGCCCAGCCACAGCCGCACAGGCTTCCCACGGAGCCCGCCTGGTGCCCGCTGGGCATGCGGCGGTGCAGCCTGAGCCAGGGCCGCGTGGAGGGGCTGGGCAGGACCCAGGCGGCTGTGCCAGTGGGGGGCGGGTCCCCACAGCCGTGTGACTCTGCACACGGCCTGTCACACCCACCAGGAGGGACGGGGGTGTTGGGGAGGCCATGGTGGCCTAGGAGGGGCCAGGCCTGGGCTGGGGGTGGCTGGAGCACGTGAGGGGCTCCACTGGCGGCGAGGCCCTCTGCCCCGTGGAGCTGGGGGCTGCTCTCTGACCCCACTCAGGGGCGACACGATCACCGCAGGGCCTCGGGGAGCCCTTTCTTCATTCCGACATTGCGTGTCTGAGCCACATGGCACCACCCATCCCAGCACCGTGGGGCCAGACCCCTCACAGCTGCACGTCCCCCTGGGAGCCTCCTGCAGCCACACTAACACGCACCTCAGGCTGCTCCCTGGCTCAGAAGGTTGCTGGGACGGGGTCTCGGACCCCAGTGAGGCCCCAGCCCTGCGAGGGTGCCGGGTGTGCCTGCCCTTCCTTCGGGCAACCTGGAGGCTGGAAGGGACGAAGCCCCGCAGGTCTCCTTCACTGTTCCCGAGGAAGTGAGAGGGAAAGGGCGGAGCTGGTGTCCCAAGCAGGTGTCCCCAGGACATCTGCACACTCCCAACGACAGCCCTCACCAGGGAGCACACCCCGGGACCCCACTGCTCGCCAGAACCAGGTGTGGCCTCAGACCCGCTTGGAGACCAGGGGTGGGCAGTGGACGGGACAGGACAGGCGGGAGAGGGGAGTCCGGGCAAGGAGCCTTCCAGGAAGGGAAACTGAGGAAGGCAGGAAGGCAGGGCCTGCGGCAGGGGCAGCTGGTGGCCATCTTCCACCCCCAGCCCCTCGGAAGGAGATATGGATGCGCAGGGCTTCCCTGGCCCACAGAGGCCTCCCGGCACCCAGCCGCCTGGCGCCCTGAGTCCCCAGGAACTGCACTTGGGGCTGAGAACAGGCTCACGGCAGGGGTGACCGCTGGAGCCACCTGCGCCCAGACCTAAGGTGAGAAAATGAAGACAGCCGCTCCTTCTCAGGTTGTGGGGGCAGAGAGGAGACCCTGCCAGGTCACATGGCAATGCCGTGTCCCTGCGTGGGAGCATCAGGATGGGAAGGTGGAACATTCCAGCACTTGAGTCACCCACCAAGGCTGTCCTCACTGGCCTGTTATCCAGCCCACGGATGCCCGGGCACCGGGGACGCCCAGGAGCAACAGTTAACATCATTGGCAGCCACAGAGATGGGACAGAGCAGCAAGAGAGCGCGAAGACCTGTCTGCAGGTGACACCGCAGCCCAGGGCCTCGCGATCGAGACCCACAAAGGCAGTAGAGGACGATCGGATGCTGAACCGGAGAAGAGGTGAGTGGTGCTGGCGTCCAACAGGCCGTGCCGCCTGCGAGGACCAGCACTGACGCCTCGGGAACCTGGGGGCAGCATGGCCCCCACAGTGGCCGGGCCTCAGCTTGCTCTCAGCCCCTCTGGGGTAGCTTCTGCAGCCACCGCCCAGACTGACCCTAACTCTTGTTGTTCTGAGAAGTCCCCTCCAGAGCGCAGGCAAGGCACAGAGCAGGAGAGCGCGCACGGGTGGGGTCACACCAGGCCAGTCCTGTGACTCAGTTTCTTTTTACATCCGTTGTGGCTGGCTGCGCTTTCTTTGTGGCCCATGGAGCCCTGGGCACTTGCCTTCTGGAAGTTAGTATTGGCAATATAAACCAGGTAGTGAAAAGTTCACCCTGGTTGTGTTCCTTTTACCATTTTAGTCAAAAGGTGACTCACTGGTCCATTTTCCAAAATGAGTACAAATGCTCTTGACCTAAATTCAGTGATTTTATCAGTAGAATCACAGCTAGAGGTGGCCTCGGCTTCGGGAGCAGAATTAATCCAGGACAGGCAGGCAGGCAGTCACCGTCCAGGGAGCTAAGCGAGTCCCCTGCCCAGAGGAGAACCAGGCCGGCCGTGCAGCACCCCCGGAAAGCCCGGCCCCGCTGCGGACAGGGCCCAGGTGCCACGCCAGGAGCAGCCAGCTCATGAAGACCAGTCCTGACTGTCTGGGAACAGAATTGATTTTAGATGGCAGGTGTGTCATTTCCTAGCAGGCAGTCAGCTCAGTCTGCACTTAGAAAATCACCTAAAATAGTGGCATAGGGCCTTGCTCAGCTAGGAAAATTAGATCCTGGTTTGGGAATTAGTGGCCCTTCACCAGCCATGACCACCTGACCAGTGCGCCCTTTGACCCTGCTCTGGGCGCTTGGTCCATTGACAGGACCTGGACAACTTCCATGGATTTACCTTCCAGTTTTTAAGGACTGATTCGCCATCAGTGAACAAACTTCTTCACAGAAGTTGTGTTTGGAAAACCGGGTGGCTTAAACAACAGGAGCTTCCTGTCTTCCAGCCAGCAGGCCAGATGTCCAGGGCCATGTGCCCCCTGGAGGCTCCAGGGAAGGACCCTTCCTTGTCTCCAGCGTCTGGTGGCTCCCTGCATCCTGGGCTTGTGGCTGCCAGCTCCTCCTCTGCTCTGTCCTCATGGGGCCTCCTCCTGGGGTGTCTGTTATAAGGAAACTTGTCACTGGATTTAGGGCCCCCATCTCAAGATCCTTAACTTAATTACTTCTACAAAGACCCTATTTTAAAATAAGTTCCTATTCTGAGGTTCCTGGTGGACGTGAATTTGTTGGGCGCTATCACACCAGCTCTACCAGTGGCATGAACAGTTGCCAGTGGTGTTCACTGGAGGGCCAGATCCCCAATTGCCCTGCTCAGCTCCCTGCCCAGGGTTTCTGTGCACAGCTGGGAGCTCAGAGGTCCCCGCAGGAGGCCGGCTCTCGAGGGTGCCCATTCCCCTGCCCTCTGCTCACACCTGAGCTGGCTGGGCCGGGCCCACTCCCTGCCTGTCAGGTTCTGGACTCTGTGGCTGGCCTTGCACCTCCTGAGAGAGACAAAGACAAGAGAGTGAGGGAGACAGAGACAGACAGAGACAGAGAGCAGGGGAGACAAAGAGGCGGAGATGGACACACAGGCAGAGGAGGGAGGGGGCAAGTAGGAGGTGTGGCCACCTGGGTGGCACAGAGACACCACATGACATCTTGGGAGTGCCACCTGCCCTGGAGCTCCGTGGATGGAACTGACTCAGTTTTACCAAAGGATGGTCACAGAGGCCCACTGTCCTCCCCAACCATGTGAACCTGGTAGAAAGTCCCAGGGCCTTCCTGAACCAGCGGGATCTACACAGCTAGGTGTGGCGCAGGCCCTGGTAGGGCCAAGCCTCCCAGAAAGCCCAGAGAGGGGAGCTGGGGGACCTGTGTCCACACCTGTCCTACCCCTCCGCCCTCTGCAGCAGTGGGGTGGGGAGGGGGGCAGCTCTCCCTCCTGGAAGCCTCTCTGGCTGACCAGGCACTGGGCTACTGCTTTCGGCCAGGAGGGTGTCAGGACGCTGACTTGGCAGCGGGGTGGGGTGTGGCTGTGGGGTGCAGGAGTCTCGGGGACACAGGGCTCCTGGGCAGCTCCCTGTGCCCAATCCACAGGTATGGGACTGTGCAGGGCCTAAGGGGCTCCTACCCACCCCCCGGGCCCTGCAGGCCCCTCTCTGTCCCTTCTGCAGGGTCTGACTCCTCCCTCAGCGTTCACTCCCCTCTCTTGCCGGGGGACTCCGGGGTTTGGAGTTTCATTCCAGGTGGCCTGGGGCTGCTGGCAGTGGGCGGTCGGTCATGCTCGGCCACAGCAATGCCTGGACATCTGTTCAGCCTCTCCCTGGAGAGGCAGCACCATTCACACCCTCCCCCTCTGCAGAGCCAAGGTAGGAGCAGCCCTGTTGGTCACCACCCAGCCCACAGCACACCTGGCCCCTGGCCCTGGGGTTTGGCTGCCCGTAGCCTCGGGCCTGCTGAGCCCCTCCCAGGGTCCTGGCCCAGGGCATGCTCTGTCCTCAAGCGGTAGTGCCAGGGCCCTCTCACTGGAGCCACGTGGGGCCCGAGCACCTGGATGCCAGAACAGGGGCCTCTTGGCCTGATTCCTGTTTTGGGCACAGAACCACCCAGCTCAGCGCCTCGCCTGCCTGGTCCCAGCCCTGCCTGTTCCTGAGCCTCCCCAACGTGCCCCATCATTTTGTTTGGAGTGGGCAACTGCTGGGGCTCGGGGGGCTGAGGCAATATGGCAGCGATCAAAGCTCCTGCTTGTGAGCACCTTGCGAAGCACCTCAAAATCCACCAGGGACACAAAAGCCAAACTCAAGAGACGCTCGAGACACACGTGGGGGCCTCTGACCCTGGCTGGCGGGGACTTAGTGGTAATTGGCTGGCCGCAGGGCAGACAACTGACCCTCGACATCAGGAGGCGCCGAGTACATGCAGTAAACTCACAGCAGGCCAACAGCCCCCCTCGTGCTGGGGCTGCGAGCTGGCCCGACGCCTGCCAGCCTCAAGATGCCCAGGCCCCTGGAGAGGAAGCTGCCTATGCTAGGGCGCCGGCCTGGCCAAGCAGGGTCCTGGCGGGAAGCAGCAGAGGTGTTGGGGAGCAAGGGGAAGTGGCCCCTGGGATGTTCCAAAGACCAGCCAAGGACACCGGGAGGAGGCAGTGGGGAGCTGTGCGGGTTGCAAGCAGGGCGCCACATGGCAGAGGAAGCTGGCATAGCTGGCAGCTTTCAAGCTGCATCGCAAAAGGCCACCAGCAGGGGTCCCGGTGGGGACTCAGGGTCTCTGGCCTTGAGCAAGGATTCTCAGCCGGGGTGTGTTGGCTCCCCAGTGTCCCAGGGGGCCAGAGGATGGGCCCTTTGATGAGCGGGAGCTGGGCAGCCTCTGCCAGGCACCGCAACCATGCAGCCCACTGCCGATAGAGAGAGGTCCGTGCCCTCGGGGCTCCAGTAGCTCCGGTGTGGCCCGGGCAAGGATGAGCTGCAGCCTGAGCGGGAGGTCTGGGGAGGGTGCAGGGCGGGGCCTGGCGGGCCCGCGGGTATGGACAGCTGGGGGAAGGTGTGTGGGACTAGGACCCGCTTGCGTGTCACGAACAGAAGCTCTCTAAAAAGGAATCTGGAGGAAAGAGACTCATTCCAGAGACCCCGCCTTCCGTGTGATAGGGTGGCCCTTCCAGAGAGCACTGGGAAGGCTCAGGTTACACAGTGGAAGTTCCCGCCCAGGCTCCAGTCAGGTTCATTATACAAATGAGGGATTCACTGACTTGGTCTGATAGACCAGTGCAGCTGAGTCCTGAGACGTCAATACAGATGAGTCTGATTGGTCAATGCAGCTGAGTCTGATTGGTCACTATGGCTTACTTCTAATTGCTCAATGCAGCTAAGTCTATTGGTCAATGCAGCTGCATCTGATTGGTCATTGTGGCTGAGTCCTGATTAGTCAGTGTGGCTGAATCTGATTGGTCCATGCTGCCGAGTCCTCATTGGTCAACGTGTCTGAGTCTGAATGCACAATGCGGCTGCGTTTGATTAGTCAGTGTTGCTGAATCTGATTGGTGAGTTTCGATGAGTCCTGACTGGTCTACGTGGGGCGTCTGATTAGTGAGTATCGCTGAATCTGATTAACCAGTGTGGCTGAACCTGATTGGTCAGTGTGGCTGAGTCCTGACTAGTCAGTGTGACTGAATCTGATTGGTGAGTACGGGTGAGTCCTGATTGGTCTACATGGCTGAGTAGGATTGCTCTTTGCGGCTGCGTCTGATTATTTAGTGTGGCTGAATCTGATTGGTAGGTGTGCCTGAGTCCAGACTAGTCAGTGTGGCTGAATCTGACTGGTCAGTGTTGCTGAGTCCTCATTGGTCAAAGTGGCTGAGCCTGAATGCTGAATGTGGCTGCTTTTTTTTTTTTTTTTTGAGACAGAGTCCCACTTTGTTGCCCAGGCTAGAGTGAGTGCCGTGGCATCAGCCTAGCTCACAGCAACCTCAGACCCCTCAGCTTAAGCGATCCTACTGCCTCAGCCTCCCGAGTAGCTGGGACTACAGACATGCGCCACTATGCCCGGCTAATTTTTCTATATATATTTTTAGTTGTCCGTATAATTTCTTTCTATTTTTAGTAGAGACCGGGTCTCGCTCTTGCTCAGGCTGGTATCGAACTCCTGACCTTGAGCGATCCACCCGCCTCGGCCTCCCAGAGTGCTAGGATTACAGGCGTGAGCCACCGTGCTGGCCGTGGCTGCTTCTGATTAGTCAGTGAGGCTGAATCTGATTTGTCAGTGTGGCTGCGTCCTGACTACTCAGTGTGGCTGAATCTGATTGGTCAGTGCTGCTGAGTCCTCATTGGTCAATGTGGCTGAGTCTGAATGCAGAATGCGGCTGCGACTGATTAGTCAGTGTGGCTGAATCTGATTGGTCAGTGTGGATGAGTCCTGACTAGTCAGTGTTGCTGAAACTGATTGGTCATTGCTGCCCGGTCCTGACTGGTGACCGTGGATGAATCTGAATGCTCAATGCGGCTGCGTCTGATTAGTCAATGTGGCTGAATCTATTGATAGGTGTAGCTGAGTCCTGACTAGTCAGTGTGGCTGAATCTGATTGGTCCGTGCTGCTGAGTCCTGATTGGTCAACTGGCTGTGTCTGAATGCTCAATGCGGCTGCGTCTGATTAGTCCTCATGCCTGAATCTGTTTGGTCAATGTGGCTGAGTCCTCATTAGTCAGTGTGGCTGATTCTGATTGGTCCGTGATGCCGAGTACTCATTAGTCAAGGTGGCTGAGTCTGAATGCTCAATGCGGCTCCGTCTGATTAGTCAGTGTTGCTGAATCTGATTAGTCAGGGCTGCAGCGTCATGATTGGTCAACGTGGCTGCGTCTGATTAGTGAGTGTCGCTGAATCTGATTGGTCAGTGTGGCTGAGTCCTGACTAGTCACTGTGGCTGAATCTGATTGGTCAGTGATGCTCAGTCCTCATTGGTCAACGTGGCTGAGTCTGAGTGCTCAATGCGGCTGCGTCTGCTTAGTCAGTGTGGCTGAATCTCATTGGTCAGTGTGGCTGAATCTCATTGGTGAGTACGGTCCTCATTGGTCTACGTGGCTGAGTCGGATTGCTCAATGCGGCTGCGGCTGATTATTTAGTGTGGCTGAATCTGATTGGTAGGTGTGCCTGAGTCCAGACTAGACAGTGTGGCTGAATCTGACTGGTCAGTGTTGCTGAGCCCTCATTGGTCACAGTGGCTGAGCCTGAATGCTCAATGTGGCTGCTTCTCATTAGTCAGTGTGGTTGAATCTGATTGGTCAGTGCTGCTGAGTCCTCATTGGTCAACGTGGATGAGTCTGAATGCTGAATGCAGCTGCGACTGATTAGTCAGTGTGGCTGAATCTGATTGGTCAGTGCGGCTGATTCCTGACAAGTCAGTATGGCTGAATCTGAGTGGTCAGTGCGGGTGAGTCCTGATTAGTCACCGTGTTTGAGACTGATTGCTCAATGAGGCTGCGTCTGATTATTCAGTGTTGCTAAATCTGATTGGTCAGCGCGGCTGAACATGCTTTACCTATACGGCTGAAATTGATTGGTCACTGCTGCTGAGTCCTCATTGGTCAAAGTGGCTGAGCCTGAATGCTCAATGTGCCTGCTTCTGATTAGTCAGCGTGGCGGTATCTGATTGATCAGTGTGGCTGATTCATGATTAGTTAGTGTGGCTGAATCTCATTAGCCATGGCTCCTGAGTCCTGATTGGTCAACCTGGATCAGATTTATTGGTCAGAGCAGCTGAACGTGATTGGTCAATGCGGCTGAATCTGATTGGTCAGTGTTTCTGAGTCATGATTGGTCAACTGGGCTGAGTTTATTGGACAATTTTTCTTAATCCTCATTGGTCAATTTGGCGGAGTCCTGACTAGTAAGTGTGGCTGAATCTGATTGGTCAGTGCTGCTGAATTCTGATTGGTCAGTCGGGATGAATCTGATTCGTCAATGGGGCTGAATCCTAATTACTCAGTGTGGCTGAATCTGATTGGTCAATGCAGGTGAACGTGCTTTACCAATGCGGCTGAATCTGATTGGTCAGGGCTGCAGAGTCCTGATTGGTCAACGTGGCTTCGTCTGATTAGTGAGTGTCGCTAAATCTGATTGGTCAGTGTGGCTGAGTCCTGACTAGTCAGTGTGGCTGAATCTGATTGGTCAATGCTGCTGCGTCCTCATTGGTCAAAGTCGCTGAGTCTGATTGTTTAATTCGGCTGCATGTGATTAGTCAATGTGGCTGAATCTGATTGGTCAGTGCTGCGGAGTCCTTACTGGTCAACATGGCTTAGTCTGAATGCTTAATGCGGTTGCGTCTCATTAGTCAGTGTGGCTGAATCTGATTCGTCAGTGTTGCTTAATCTGATTGGTCACTGTGGCTGAGTCCTAATTGGTCTGTGAGGGTGAGTCCTAATTGGTCAAAGTGGCTGAATCTGAATTCTCAATGTGGCTGCGTCTATTGTCCAGTGCAGCCGAGTCTGATTGGTCTATTCGGCTGAGTCCTGATTCGCCAGTTAAGCTGAATCTGATTGGTCAATTTTGCCGCGTCTTATTGCTCAGTGCTGATGAGTCCTGATTGGTCAATGTAGCTGAATCTGATTGGTCACTGCATCTGAATCTGATTAGTCATTGTGGCTGAATCTGATTGGTCAGTGTGGTTGAGTCCTGACTAGTCAGTGTGGCTGAATCTGATTGGTCAGTGCTGCTAAGTCTGAATGGTCAATGCGACTGCGTCTGCCAAGTCAGTGTGGCCTAATCTGCTTGGTCACAGCGCCTGAACCCAATTGGTCAATGCGGCTGTATCTGATTAGTGAGTGTGGCTTAATCTGATTGGCCATTGTGGCTGAGTCCTGACTAATCAATATGGCTGAATCTGATTGGTCAGTGCTGCTGAGTCCTCATTGGTCAATGTGGCTGATTCTGAATGGTCAATGTGGCTGCGTCTGACTAATCAGTGTGGCTGAATCTGATTGGTCAATGCGGCTGAATCTGATTGGTCAGTGCTGCTGAGTCCTCATTGGTCAACATGACTGAGTCTGAATGGTCAATGTGGCTTCGTCTGACTAATCAGTGTGACTGAATCTGATTGGTCAGTGTGGCTGAATCTGATTGGTAAATGCGGCTGAGTACTAATTGATCTCTGAGGCTGAGTCTGACTGATCAGTGCAGCTGAGTTCTGATTGGCCACTGCAGCTGAGTCTGATTGGTCTATTCTGCTGAGTCCTGATTGGTCAGTGTGGCAGCGTCTGATTGCACAGTGAGGCTGAGTCCTGATTGGCCGATGCAGCTGAGTCTGATTGGACAATTCGGCTGAGTGTGATTGGTCAGTGTGGCTGAGTCCTGATTGGTCAATGTGGCTGAATCTGATTGGTTAGTGCGGTTGTGTCCTGATTGGTCAACGTGGCTGAGTCTGATTGGTCAATGCAGCTGAGTCTGATTGGTCAGTGTAGCTGAATATGATTGCTCAGTGTGGCTTACTTCTAATTGCTCAATGCTGCTGAGTCTGATTGGTCAGTGTTGCTGAGTCCTGTTTGGGCAATGCAGCTGAGTCTGATTGGTTAATGCAGTTCAATGTGATTGGTCAGTGTGGCTGAGTCTGATTGGTCAGTGCAGCTGAGCTCTAGACATGCTAAAGCTGATCCAATGCTCAGGTTCTGAGGAACTCTAGTGCGGTGCAGGCGCGGCTTGAGCGCGGCCTCCAGTCAGCAAATGGCCCCTGAGCTCCATGTTAAAATCAGACCCTGTGGCTGCTCGGGTCGTCTTGAAGGATGGGCTTTCAGGTACAAATTTGTCCGCATTCTGCCTCTGAGCCAGACCCGTCCAGGGCAGCGGCTGCAGCCGGCCTGGTCCCCCTACTCCACGGGGGACCCCAGCGGCAGCGGAGGGGCCGGGCAGCGCCACGAGCCGTGTGCCTGGGAAGCGCCCAAGCACCTGTGAAATACGGATCAGTGCCGGGTCGCGTCCGCTGCGGGTCGGCTGTGGAGAGTCGGCCGGCGCAGTCTGGGGCTTCCGGCAGAGGCATGTGAGAACGGCTGAGGCAGGGTGGGGAGGACGCCGAGCCCAGCCCAGATGAGAGGAGGGTCATTAGGGCCCGAGAGGTGGGGCGCGGACGGGACCTGGAAACAGCTCAGAAAGGGAAATTGAGTCCAGTGCGTCGGGCCAGGGCCGGGAGGCTTTCTGAAGACGCGTGTGTCAGAGCGTCGCTGCCGCTAGATCTTAGGTTTGTCACGTGACCCAGGTGCGGCGGGAGTGTGGGCAGCGGCAGCAACACCACCTGCGCGGTGGGGCTGGTCTAACTCAGGCAGCGGCTGGGCTGCAACGACTGGCGAGGGCGTCTGGGGACCCCGCTGCGCCCTGGTGGCTTTGGTAGCTCTGTTCATGGCATGGGAAAGGTTTCTGACCACACGGTCATCCCAAGCAGAACCTCGTCCAATGCAGGACCGCAGAAACCTTCCCCATCTAGCTCTTTCACTGGGGTCGACTCCTGGGGTGTATCGCGTCCTCGGGAGTGTACACAACTGTCATCTTCACAACCTGAGGGTTTTCCTCGGTGTTGGATTGTGCCCAGACTCCCACGTAGCTCTTACGGAGCATGGTGGGTAGTGTTAGCGAGGCTAACTGAATGGATGGGAATTTGGGTAAAAGCCATTGAGTGGCAAAGTCTCCTGGTGAAAATAACTCAAGCGTTATTTCCCCTAGTTGGGAGAAGGAAGTATGGGCCTGGTAGGTTTTTAAGAAGTCCCTGTCCAGGAGATGTATGGGGGCTGTCACGAGGGGTCCTAGTTGGAGGATAGGTAGAGATTTAGGAACTGTCATAGATTCGTTGGCCACTCCAACCATCTAGATGAATTCAGAACCCCAGGGAGGGCACAGAGACAGTGTGTCGGGGCTAAGGATAGACAGCGTAGCCCCAGTGTCACCCACACCTCCAATCTTCATATCTAACTCCTCTCCAATCTGAATATTTAATTCTCTTAGTTGGTTAATCTGGATAGGGGTCGTGTTCCATGAATGGCCCTGGAGTATCCCTGCTTTGCTGGTGGGCAAGATCCCGGGGACTTTAGCAGGATTTAGTTGTAGCCAAATATTGGAGGAAATCAGGGGATTTAGGATCCATTCCAGGCCACAGGTAGATACAAGGACTTGAACTCAGTGCACAGGGCTTCAATCTACTAGCAGGTGTGCTTTAGTTTTCCTTAGAAGCATGATTTTCTCTGTCCACGTTGATCATACAGGAATCTCAGATTTTAGAACTTCTTGAGAGGAGGAAGCCAAACCAAGGCAGGCTTTAGGTTTTACTTATAGTCTTAAAGTTCTCGGACCTGCCAGGAAGTGACAATTTTTACTCATTCACTGTAAGGCTAGGAACACTGGCATTTTATGCATATTCTTAAATATGACACTTCAGTCAAATCCTTGGCAATATGGCCAGTGTTTCCAATTGTATCCTGCTTGTAAAGAGACAGCATATTTTTATTGAACTTATATAAATAAAGATAAGGATATTCACAAATACTTCCGGAATTTTGAAGGAATCCAGTAGAGAGAAATAGCAAAAGCTTTCATCTTTGTTCACAAAAGGATACTTTAGGCACCAGAATGGGGGCAGGGTAAGCGCCACCGGCGCGCTCAGAGGGCCCGGCCGGGTCAAAGCTATGGCGCTGCTGGGCGCCCAGCTTGGCGGGGAGGCTGCTCTCTCTCCCCGCACACGGAGTGTCAGGTGCTTGTCTGTGGAACGGACCCTTGCAGTGTCTGCTTCCCTGCAGCGGCGGGTCCAGGGCCCACCTCTTTCTGGCTGTGTGAGTCCCAGGGGGCCCTTCTGCTGGGATCCCGCTGGCCCGGCCCTGGCTCCCCGCCGCCGGCATCGGTTTTGGACCCACCCACGGCAGCCAGTCTGGCTGGGCCCCCGCCTACTGCCAGGTGGGGCGAGGGCCAGGACTTCCCGGGAGCTCACGTGCCCTACTCCGCACCCCAGCCTGTCCCGGCACCCCCTGCTCCCAGAGGCCCAGCATGGGAAGGCTGAGGGGGACCGTCTGGCCCCTGCCCAGCCCACCCGGATCGTCCACCCAAGGCACCTCCCACCTCCTCCAGGGAGCCTTCCTGGCCGCCTTAGCTGTTAGAGTCCCGCCAAGAAGGTAAATATTTTGAAATGAGCGCTGGCTGAGGCTGGGTGCGGTCATATTTGTGGGGTTTCACAGTCTCCCTCAAGCTTCTCACTGGGATCGTGTAGCGGTGGGAGAGGGCCATGCCCCGCACAGGGGGGGGCGTGAGCGTGGCCGGCCTTTGAGGTGAGCTTAGAAGTGGGGGCGCCGGCTCCGCAGAGGGGCTGCCGTCAGCAGGGGGCTGCCGTCGGCCTCGCGGACAGCACACTCCCCAGGCACCGCCTAGCACCTCATTTAGGCCAGACCCATCTTGGGGAGCCAAAAGCACCGCCCGGCAGACTGTCAGGCTATTACCTACCACAGAGGGAAGGGCGCCATCATGGGGTCCCCCGACAGGCACCCCAAGAGGGACTGACACCCGTCTGTGGTGTTCCTGGCCAAGATGCAAGCCTAACGCCCCTCGGGCAAATGCCGGACACATCCCTGGATTGTTCCGGACACAGGAGCGGCCGCGAAAGAGAAGGCAGGGCCCGGTCTAGACTGGAAGAACCTGCGGACTCACGGCCCCGACAGAGGCCCATCCTGGCCCGGTAGACGGGTGTTGGGGGGGTGTTGGGAGCCGGTCTGGCAACAGTCCCAGGTCCCCCCGCCGTCGGAGGGAGCGAGCGCCGTGAGCAGCTCTCTGTCTCCAGCAGACCTGGCTGAGTGTGAGGAGCGGAGTGTCCCAGCGTCTGTGACGGACCCGCACGTGGGTCCCAGCGTCAGCTGCGTGCGGCGGACGGGACGTGCCGTGGGCACCCGGGGAGGCCCCCAGCCCCGGGCTCAGAATCGACCCCGCTGGGAACAGGGCCTTGCAGACGGCGCTGGCTCAGAGCAGTCACACGGAGTAGGTGGGCCCTAATCCAGTGTGACTGGTGTCCCGTAGAAAGGGGACGTTTGTGCAGAGTCACACGTGTGAAGACGAAGGCAGAGACTGGGGTGACGCTTCCACAAGACCATGAACGCCAAAGGCTGACGGCAAACCCAGCGCTGGGAGAGGCCTGGGGCAGCCCGGCCCCCAGAGCCCCGGGAGGACAGACCTGCCGACACCGTGGCCGCGGACACGCTTCTGCCCACTGACACTGAGAGTCACGTGCCGGTGTTACCAAGTAGGTTCCGGGTGAAGGATGCCCACGGTCGTGTTAACTTTACCCTGTGATCGTTTTCAAAACAGTAGGTTGAAAACAATAAAAAAGTCTGACTTTAACACTTGTGTGCTGGGCTGTGCTGGGCGGTGTCCGCAAATGATCTGGTTTGACTCTGGAGGCCCTGCCAGGCCGGCGTCATTGTCCCCAAAGCCGGCGAGGAGACAGCACAGAGGTGGCCACTGGTCACCAAGCTGAGGGAGCAGCCGCAGCCTGAGCTCAGGGTGGCCGTACTCTGGTTCACCCTCACGCACGAGGACAGGCCCCGGCAAACTATGGGGTTTGGGACGTCCCCGCAAACACCAGTGACAAGCGCACTCGAAGGAGGGTTGCCCATGGGAAGGACAAAGGAATAAACACAGTGAATAAATTCGGAAGGAAAAAGGCCGTGTCACAGAACAAAGATCCCCACGGCCAGGGCGGGCCGAGTCTGGGACCGGACGGACAGGGCCCCAGCAACACACGCCACACCCTGCTGAACTGCCGTGTGCCGACTGGTGCCCGTGGGGACACCGAGGCATACTGCGTTGGAGCATCCCGCAGGGACAAGCGGCAGCGGGAGAGTCTGGCTGCAGCGCCGGGCACCCGCCGTCCCGGCCGGCAGCCCCAGGGGCACGTTCCCCGCCCACGAGGGCAGGCTGGGGGACAGGTGAGCAGTCTTTACTCGCGGTTACACTTTTGTTACATTAGGAAAATGTCCCCAGCTCATCTAATCTTTGGTGTCACAAAGCCAAGCTCAGTCCCCATGTGGGGCAGGTCCCATGCACAGGAAAACACAAGTGAGGACAGTGGGCAGAACTGTGACACGGAGCCACAGGGCCCAAGGTGTGGGGCTTTGGCCAGCCCGACCCCCTGTCCCACAGAGGAGGACACCAGCTCACCCCGTCCCACGGGACTCTGAGGACCAGCTGAGACAGGACAGAGGTCCTGCCTGCCCCAGAGCAAAGAGAAGACCCTTGTCAGGTGAGGATTTGGAGCCCAGAGAGGGCAATTCACCTTCACAAAGCCACACAGCGCTGCCGGACAAGTGGCTATGCTGGGTTGTCCTGGGTGCTGGCCCCACAGAACCCTCCCCAGCTGTCAGGGACCAAGGCGGGAGGTCCCACCAGAGCCCCGCTCCGACCTCGACCCCTGACCCCTGACCCCACGTACCTAGGAGCCAATCTGGTCGCCAGCCCAGCTGCAGCAAGGCCCACAGGACGGGGCAGGGAGCCTGTGGGGTCCCAGCCTGTGACCCCCCCCAGCCGCTGCCGCCGCCTCCTGGGCTGCTCAGGCAGATGTGGCCGCGGAAAGGAAACTGTCCCAGATCCCCAGGTCCTGATGGAGGGAGGGCACCAGCCCCTCCCCCACCCCCTCTTCCTGGGGCTCCCTGTGGGTGGGGGGAGGGCACAGGGCTGGGGGCGGGCTGGGGGAGGGGAGGGAGACCAGTGGACAGGGAGGGAGACAGGGGCGTGGGCCCGCAGGTGGGCCTCTGGGGGGACCCGCCGGCCAGGTGGGCTTAGCGGTGGTGGGGGGGACCCAGCAGTGCCCCCTGCTGGCCAGACGGGTCGGGCGGCAGACGCAGGTGTCTCCTTGCTGGGCTCTCTGGAGGTGGGTCACCGGCCGGCTGGGTTGGGGATGCCTCAGACTCGCAGGTCCCTGACAGCCCCCCAGGCCTCCTGCAGCTGGGGCTGTGGCATCTGTGGCCCTCTGAGGACCAGGTCCAGCAATGCCACTGCCTGTGCAGGAGGGGCCGGGTGAAATCGCACCTCGACACAGGTCAGCAGCACAGGGCGGACTTACGACAGTCCTCAGCCTGGTTGTGACGTTGTCCTGCAGTGTTGCAAACTGCTGTCACTGGGAGACACGGATGGTGCGTGCGAGGGGAGAGCTGTGTAATTTCCAGCAAGTGCATCTACAGCCACCTCACTGCAAACAGCACAACACTGGATCACAACATACGCAGCCCTTCCCTGCGGTGCAGACCCAGCCCAGGCCCTGCCGCTGGGAGGAAGGAGGGGCAGGGGGAGAGCAGGGTCCCGCAGCCCCGCTGGAATGGCTGTCACCCCCTCATGGCCGGTGAGGAAGGAGCCAGGCAGGGCGGGAGGCCCCCCGGCAGAGGTGCCCCCACCCCGTGCAGCCCCTTCATTTCCTCCTGGGGGTGGAAGACGGGAGAGGGACACCTGAGGCCCCGCTTGTTGAAGGATAGAGAGTGTGTGTTGCAGGTGTGTGTGTAGTGGGGATTGTGTGTTTGTGTTGGGTATTGTGTGTGTGTAGTGGAGATTGTGTGTGTGTTGGGGGTTGTGTGTGTAGTGGAGATTGTTTGTGTGTTGGGGATTGTGTGTGTGTGTTGGGGCTTGTGTGTGTTGGGGATTGTGTGTGTGTGTTGTGGGCTGTGCATGTCTGTTGGGGCTTGTGTGTGTTGGGGCTTGTGTGTGTTGGGGGTTGTGTATGTATGTGTGTTGTGGGCTGTGCGTGTGTGTTGGGGTTGTGTGTGTGTTGAGGATTGTGTGTATCGGGGGTTGTGTGTGTTGGAGGTTGTGCATATGTGTGTGTTGTGGGCTGTGCGTGTGTGTTGGGGGTTGTGTGTGTGTTGGGGATAGTGTGTGTTGGGGGTTGTGTGTGTTGGGGTGGTGTATGTGTGTGTTGTGGGCTGTGCGTGTGTGTTGGGGGTTGTGTGTGTGTGCTGGGGGTTGTGTGTGTTGGGGGTTGTGTGTGTTGGGGGTTGTGTATGTGTGTGTGTTGTGGGCTGTGCGTGTGTGTTGTGCAGAAGGATCATCTGGAAACCGCTGCCGCAGCGCAGGCGGAGGGCACCAGCGACGTCCGCCGCGGCCGCCCTGGGCGAGGGCTTGGTGGCCAGCAGGGAGCAGCCCGGTTCTCAGCTGCTTCTGACGTTGAGCAGGAAATGGTTAATTGTGTTTGCAAATAAAAACTTTCTGTTCTGTCCTGTTTTTGAAACGTTTCCCAGAAGTCAAAATAGAACACTTGATTTATCTGCCCAGTTTAAGAACGAAATGTTTAAGAACCGAATGAGATAGTTCCACAATTTATCATACACAAGAATAAAGCTAGACGGGCTGTGTGTTAATGTGGGGTGTCAGAGGTGATTGTACCCTCCCCGGTATTTTGTAAACTTTCTAGAATGTGGTTACTAGTTTAACTGTGAGTATTTTAAATCTCCCAATGTGTGTGCGTGTTTGTGTGCGTAGGTGTGTGAAGGTGTATGTATTCATGTGTATTGCGTGTGTTGTGTGTAGTGTGTTTTCATGTGGTATGTGTGCATAGTGTGTACAGTGTGTTTGTATGTTGCATGTAGCTGTGTATCTGTGGTCATGTGTACAGTGTGTGTTGTGTACAGTGTGTGTTGTGTGTAGTGTGTGTGCTTGTATGTTGTGTGTACCTGTGGTCACGTGTACAGTGTGTGTGGTGTGTGTGGCACTTTCCTGCCCTCTCACCCCACAGCCATGAGCATCACTCAGGCTCCTGCTGGTGACCCAGGTGGCAGAGGTGCATCCCCGCCTGAACTCTGACATGCAGCCATGCCCTGCGAATGCAGAATGTCCCCTAAAAGGCTGCTGTCCCCACCCGGACATGCAGAAGGGCCCCTGTCCTGTTGCTTCTGGGGAGGCCTCCCCAGCTCCCAGGGCCACCGGCTCGGCTGGATGCAGGGGAAGGGCCCCCGGGTGCAGAGCTGGCTGGACAGAAGCTGCTCCCCAGCTGTGGGCTCTGGGACCCCCTTGCCGGGGGCAGCCAGCGGCAGCAGCCACACAGCACGCTGGACTGAGAACATGCACCTGCCCATGGTGGGCCACCGGCCTGGGCCCAGGCAAGGTGGCCCCGGTGTTCCTGCAGCTGCACCCCTCTGCTGAGGTTCGCGGAGCAAGGCTCGTGCACGGTGAACTGCCATCGTGCCCCTGGCCTCGACCCTCCCTTGCTGTGCTGCCTCCTCCTCTGCCTTCCACCGCCCGCCAGGCCACAGCGCCACCTGAAGCCTTAAACACGGAGGAGGGGACAGGCCCCGCCTCCCGCTTTCCAGTGCTGCCTGGGCTTTCCCAGGTGGGCCCGGCGCCCCCAGCTGCACGCCCGGCTCTCCCGAGACCCTGCACCCCTTCCAGGGGGCCATGGGGCCCAGCGCACCCCCAGCCCTAGGAGGGTAAGGCCGCGGGCGAAGGCTTTGCTCCCCGGGACCCCTCAGGGCTTCCCCCCAAGTTCCGCCCCATCCTCCACCTACCCGCCCTCCCCTCACCCCTCCCCTCCCCCACCTGCCCCTCCACACGCCAGACCCCCGCCTCCCCGGCGCCCCCTTCCCCGCCCCTCCCCGTCCTCTCCCCATCCCGGTCCTCCCGCCCCGCCCCGCCCCGCCCCGCCCTCGCCCGCTGTCCGGCTGCGCCCCCGTGTGGCCGCGGGGGGACGAGCGGAGCCGGGGCGCGGGGCTGGCGGGGGACAGATGGGGAGGGGTAGGGGCGGGGCCGGGGGACAGGGGAGGGGAGTGGAGAGCGGGGACGGAGGCGGGGCCCGGGGCGGACAAGGGAGGGGAGTGGGAGGCGGGGTCGGGGCATGGTATGGTGGCTCATGCCTGTAATCTTAGCACTCTAGGAGGCTGAGGCAGGAGGATCGCTTGAGGTCAGGAGTTCGAGACCACCCTGAGCAAGAGTGAGAGGCAGTCTCCATGAAAACTAGAAAGAAAAATTAGCCAGGTGTGGTGGCGTGTGCCTGTAGTCCCAGCTACTCAGGAGGCTGAGGCAGGAGGATCCCTGGAGCCCAGGAGTTGGAGGTTGCAGAGAGCTATTATGAGGCCACTGCACTCTAGCCCAGGTGACAGAGCAAGACCCTGTCTCAAAGAAAGAAACAAACAAACAAAAAAATCCAAACTGTACTGTATAATCTGTGGCTTTAAATTGTTTTGTTTTAAATCTTAAAGGCCAAATTAAATATGTAAAGAGAGTGTTATGAATATAATAGTGACCAAATTAACTGATAGAACTTGAAAGCAAGAGGAAATTTAAAATACAAAACGGGTCATTTTTTGTTGCTTTACACTTTTTATTACCTCAGGGAATTTAAAAAATTTTCATTTATTCTAGGCACTTGGGATACATCAGTTGAACAAAACAGACAAAAATCCCAGCTTCTACCGGTGAAGACAAGAGAGACACTAAAAGATAAACATGTAAAATAAATACAGTCATACCTCAGTATCTTTAAGGGATTGGTTCCAGGATCCCCACCAATACCAAAATCTGTGGATGCTCAAGTCCCTTATATAAAATGGCATAATATTTGTGCATAACTTATATATATCCTCCTGTATACTTTAAATGATCTCTAGATTATTTACAATACCAAATGCAATGTAAATGCTATATAAATAGTTGTTATACTGTATTTTTTGTGTTATTTAAATTTTTTTCCTGACTATTTTTGATCTGCGGTTAGTTGAATCTGTGAATGCCTAACCATAGATCTGGAAAGCTGACCATAGAGATTGCTACCAGGTGTGAAGTGTCATGGGAAGAAAAGAAAAAGAATGAGGTAGGAAGCATTGAGAATTGGTGTCTGGCGGTTGCAATTTTAAATACCTGGCTCAGGCGAAGTATCAACGCTAAGTGACATTTCCTTGTGAGAGGATATTCCGGCTGTTTTGACAGTAAACAGAATAGATGATGGGCAGGGAGGCCCTGCGGTTTAGTAGGTCACTGAGGTATCATTGAGATGCTGGAAGTAACGCAGGTGAGAACTAGTCTGATGTATTTTGGAAGTGGAACCAACGAGCTTTCTTGGCAGATTGGAAGTGAAAATGAGAGTGTGAGAGGGACCAAGGATGACGCCAAAGTCTGTGGCCTGAGCAGCTGGAAGGATGCCCTGACACCGGCACCTGGCTCTCTCTGTCCCTTTGACCACAGGCAGAGTTTGGCGGGTCCTTTGGTGGAGTGCTGGCCGCTAGACTGGGACACTGTCACGTGTCCCGACTTCTGGGAGGTATGCGATCCGGGGGAGGAGTCACAGGGGTCTGGGGCACGAACAGTTTTCACATTGCAAATGCCAGCTGGAAGTGCCGGGCCTGAAGCCAGTGAATGACAAACGATTCTGACTGTGACATTGAAAACAACAATGGTCCGAGGGTTTCAGGACCTCGAGGTCTCAACTGCTACGGACAGACACCTCGCCCCCCACCAGCGCGGCACCCCGCTTCCTCCTCAGGGCGCTTCCTCCTCAGGGCGCGGCCGCGGCCCACACCGCGCGCAGACGCCGCCCCTCCGCGGCCGGGCGGGCGCGAGCCGCAGCCGCCTGCGGGCCGGGCTGGGAAGAGGCTCCCGCGCGCTCCCGCCCAGGCTCGGTCGCCATCTTCCGCGCGCGCTTTCCCGCGCAGGCTCCACCCCCTGCTGTGGGCGGCCGGTTCCCCACAGCAGCGGCCGCCCGACCTGCGCGGCTCCAAGGTGGGGGTGGCGCCGCCCGCCCATCCCGAGGCGGGGCCTGGCTGGGGCGGGCCCAGGGGCGGGGCCTGGCTGGGGCGGTGCACGATGAAGCCCCGCCCCCCGCTGCTCTGGGAGCGGGCGAGGCCTGTGGCTGCGCCCGCGCACGAGTCTGGGCGGGGCGGAGGGAGCCGGGAGCGCAGCTGCGGGCGTCGGGGCGGCAGGAGCCGCGGAGCCGGCCGAGAGCGGCGCTGCGGGAGCGGGCGGCTGAGACAGAGGCGACGGTGAGTGCAGCGCCGGCCCCGCGCCTCGCCCTCCCGGGCCCTTGGGCGGCGGCCTGAAGCCCGGAATCCCGGTCCCCGAGGGCTCCGCGGTGAGCGCGGGCTGCGGGCTGCGGGCTCCGGGCTGCGCCTGCGGCTCCGTTTCCAGGTTCGGGCGAGGTCCCTTCCCCGAGGACCCGCCCTTTGGGTTTCGTCCCTTCCCTCTGAGGAAGGGACCCGAGCTCAGCTCGGAATTCAGGCAGGCGGGCGACCGAGGCGCCCACCGCCGCCGCGGTAAAGCGGAAACGCAGACCCCTTCCCCACTTGGCGGGTCTGGCGGTCGCGAGGGTGGCGCGAGGGGCGGGCGGGGACGGCCCGGGGTCTCCAGGTGAGGGTTGGCGGGGCGGGGACCCGGCTCCGGAGCCCCGACTGTCGCCCGAGGCGCCGGAGCGGAGCTCGCTGGGCTCGGAGCAGAAGTCCCGGCCGCCTCCTCGGAGGAGGAGCGCGGGCGACTCTCACAGGTGGTTTCACCGGCTGTGGCTCCTGGTTGGGATTTTGGGTCCCGGGTGTGGTGGGTAGCGGCTCGCTGATGCCGCTTTAACGGCTGAAAAAGCGCCCCAATCCACTGACTTAATGTGTGCAAGAAACGGTGTTGAGATTCCTTATTACCTTGCAATTATTTTAAATGATAAGGCTTCGTAGAGGAATTCGGTGGTGGTGTGCAGTTTGCAAATGTAAACGTTAAAGGGCTTGGAATACAGTAGATGCTCATTAAAATATTTGTTGAACGAATGAATCTGGAAACATCAGACATAGCTGGTCTCACATCTAGTAAAATTTAGGCACATACCCTTTTGACTAAGATTAAGGAAAAAACGTTGGCAAAAAACATGTAGTTTTGTTTATATGCTTGTTTTTGATTTTTACCCAATATATGCATATTTTGGAACAATCAGTTGTGACTCTCAATACTACTAACAGAAAATAAGTTTGAAATGTGAATTTTTTATTTTGAGAAAAGTTGGTATACATTATCTATTTCTTAAAAACAGGCTTTATTTCTCATTTTCTTTAAAAATAATGGGGAACATAAAGAGGCGCTGGGATTGTATTTTGAGACCCAGCTTTATTTTTCATTGTGAATAAAGTTGTTTATGTGTTTTTGAGGGACTGCTATGGTCTTCAGTGTCTTTTCCAAAAAGGGAGAACTGTAAATTGAAGGAAGAAAAAAAACTAATGTTCCACTAATACAATTAAACATTACCATTTACTCAACAGGTATTCATTAAACATCTATTATGTGCTGAGATCTGTGTTGAGTGGTGTTTCTGGGGATGAACAAAACTCACAATAATCCTTTTTTAAAATGAGCATAAAGTTCTTTCTTATAATCGATGTTGCAAGTGGAGACTGTCTTTAACCCCTAGCGCCTGCTTTAAGTTGGGAAAAGTGGCAGGTGAACTACAGGAACTGTAAATTCATAACAGTCTATTTAAAATTTAATAAGTAACTTAAGAAGGCTAAGATTATTGGGTTACACTTTCATATTGTCAGTTTAGTAAAATCTATCTACATTTTAAAAAGCAGGGAGGAAGAGATTTAACAAACTGGTGTTTTTATTCTCTCTCTCTTACAAGAAGATTTTAGTACAGTGTATTTATTGAGAGGTCATGGACTTCTGGTTCTGTGTTCTGTAAATCTTTGCAACAACAATATTTTCTATTTTTAAAAATCACTGATGATAAACATTGGATTTCTTTTCCATAAGAAACGTTTTTAAGTAAAGCACCATTTCAGGAATTTTATTTTGTCCTTTTCTTTACTATTAACAAACAAATACAGTATATGTTTAAAAACAATATTTGGCCTCTTCAGAAGTCTGAGTTAAGGCCGGGCGTGGTGGCTCACGCCTGTAATCCTAGCACTCTGGGAGGCCGAGGTAGGCGGATCGTTTGAGCTCAGGAGTTCGAGACCAGCCTGAGCAAGAGCGAGACCCCATCTCTACTAAAAATAGAAAGAAATTATATGGACAGCTAAAAAATATATATAGAAAAAATTAGCCGGGCATGGTGGTGCATGCCTGTAGTCCCAGCTACTCGGGAGGCTGAGACAGGAGGATCGCTTGAGCCCAGGAGTTTGAGGTTGCTGTGAGCTAGGCTGACGCCACGGCACTCACTCTAGCCTGGGCAACAGAGTGAGACTCTGTCTCAAAAAAAAAAAAAAAAAAAAAAAAAAAAAGAAGTCTGAGTTAATGTACTCCAAAGCCAATCATGATCTTTACAAAATAATGTAGATTACTAATTTTTTTGTAGTTAGCTTTTGAATTTTGGTGGACAATTTTGACTTGTCAATGCTTATAATAGTTTATACATTGTTGAAAATAATGTATACATTCAAATAGAAGTTTTAGATTTTAGACTTACTGGTTATTAGCTCTTTGTGATTGTTGTTCCTAGGAATAGTAAGGGAAGGAATCCCTCAAATTTTAGTGGTAAAGAGTTGTGATAGTTTTTCTTTAAATGTGTATTTCTTGGAGGAAGAAATGTGTATTTCTTGACAATTTATCACTATCAGTCTGGTGTTGATAAGAAATCTAATAGTGATGATAAAGAACAATGTAAGCAGGCTGTGATATGCTAAATAAAAAGTGCCTGGCATTTTTTTTTTTTTTTGGATAAGCACATCATCAGAATTCTTGACAATCAACAGCATTGAGACATGGTAAAATAATTTTTCGAAGAAATCAGGATTCATAATGAATATTTTTTGTACTTTAGAAAACACTGTAAATGTTTTTAAAGTATTATTCCTGTGTTGGAGTAGTTCATAATTTTGAGGCTGAGTAAATTCCAGGATTATCCTATTTTGTAATTGTTGGAATATTTGAAATGTTGGTGTTTTCTTCATCGAGGTAGATGTGGCTGCTGGGGGGGGGGTGGTTCCTTTTTTTGTAAGACCCTTCAGAGTGATCTAGAAGGAATTTCTTTTCTCTCAGATGTAATTAATCAAGTGATTAAGAATGATGCTAAGAAGGCATTTGCAGCTGTGCCCATGTTTGTGTAGATTGTGAGAGTTTATTAGCATTTGTAGAAAACATTTTTGAATTTTAAACTTTTTATTTAAATGCTATATAACAAATTTCTCAGGTTTATTGTCTAGTATAGGTTGCTATTATGTTTTTCATTCCCAGTTGTCTTTTTCAAAGACATGAAAATGTTTAGGTTTCTCATCTGTTTTAGGATGAATCTGGGACTTTTTAAAGGTTTTATGAGATTTTTCACTTACAATGAAACATGCCTATTGGTTTTGATTTATTGTAGGTTTTTTGTTTTTTTTTTTTAAATTTTAGAGACAGGGTCTCACTCTGTCACCCATGCTGGAGTGCAGTGGCATGACTGTCACTCAATGCAACCTCAGACACCTGGGCTCAAGCAGTGCTCCCACCTCAGCCTCCCCAGTAGCTGGGATAATAAGCTGCACTGCCATGCCCGGCTAATTTTCAAATTTTTTGTAGAGACGAGGTGTTGCTATGTTGCCGAGGCTGGTCTGGAACTCCTAGCCTCTGCGTCCCAAACTGCTGGGATTACAGGTACTAGCCACCCCACCTGGCCTGTTTTAGTGTTTTTTTATCTCCGTTTTTATGAAACAAATATTTTAACATTTTATTGAATGTTAAATGTTAGTAATGTGTCAGAATGGGGCATTGTAGGTTCCCTGTGTATTCTTGAGAGGAACTGAGTAAAACATGTGCTTATCCTTAACGCTTGCTTGCTAGTTAGGTGATAGCATTTTTTCTGATTTTTTTTTTCATACTTCCTGGAAAATCTTGGAATTTAGTGTATTAAATATTGACTTACTGCCTCAGTTCAAAGCTTAAGTATGCTTGAATCTTTCTGTAATACTACCAAATTATGAATGGACTAGAATTTAGTTGAGACTGCTCTGTGACTGCATCCAGATGGGGTTTCTGAATTGAAATGCCAGAAAGACTTGGTAATAAATTGTCTTTATCTTGACACTGTAAAATACCTGTAAATGTATTTCAGTCAAAATTATAGTAATACATACTCCTTTTCCTAGAATGCATTAGATAAGTCCACATTAAATAGAGGTGACTTTGAAAATGACTAAATGGTGAGCCCTGATATTTCTATTTTGTTACTTGCCCACTTAGAAACTCATGCTAAGATTTCTTATGACATCTTCCATGATCAAATTTTGTACTTGTATGCAAACGTAAAATGACTTTTGTTTTATTTGACTTAATAATTGACTTTCACTTTTTGCTTAGTAAAGCAAAAATGAATTTTTACTACATCTAGCATTGTGTATATTTTATACCTTACATGTAGTGGGAATTTATGGGTATCTGTGGAACTAGTATGTTCAGTGGATGGGACTTGGTAAAGTTAAGCAGAAAACAGTTTTCACTGTGCCTTCAGACCCTCTATAGATTCAGTCTCTACCTCTGGATGAGCTCTTAGTAAGATCAGATAGCTTTTCCAGTAACTTTCAGGTAATAAAAACTCTTGTGGTTACTTGTCATTCATAATCTTATTTTAGTCATTAGAAGGTGCAGTTCAGTATAATCAGTGTTGAGACTCACACAATTCTGAACTCTTCTTTGGTTCCCACTGTTTCAGACCTAGAGGCCTGCTTTGGAGGAAGATTCCTACTTGATTTCTCTTTTTACTTTGCCAGATTCTCTTCAGTATGACGTCCTCACCTGCTCAGGGTCCAGCTCAGTGCGGAAAAGGGATCGAGGGGAAAGGTATGGTTTATTTTAGCTCATCTGATGGTGATCTGGCATTTTTGCCTTCTGAGTTGGACAGGTTGTTCAAAGCGGACGCCCTAGGACTGCTGGAAATAGTTTTCTTGAGAATTCTATGTCTGGGACCCCCAGCTACAATTCCTGTGATATAATTCTCTATCTTTAATTTTGCTTCCCAGCTTTCCTCATCTGCGGGCCCACTTTGCCCAGGGTGACGTTTTGCTTTAGTGTTTAAGGTAGTTCTATAACATTTTAAGCAGAACTGCCCATACTTTACTAAGGATATTTCATTTGGCATAATTCCACTGGGGCCTCCACATCCTCTATTTCCAACTTCTGTCAGATACAGTAGACCCTCTGTGTCTGTGGGTTCCACATGTGAGGATTCAACCAACTGTGGATCAAAAATACTAAACCCTGTTTCTAAAACAAAATACAAATTTAAAAACCATAGTATAACAGCTACTTACGTGGCATTTACATATAAATAATCTAGAGATGCTTTAAAGTCTATGGATATGTATAGGTTATATGCAAACACCTACCCATTTTATATCTGGTACTTGAGCATCTGGGGATTTTGGTATGGTGGGGTTCCATGAACCAAACCTCCGTGGGACAACTGTAACCCTCCCCTTGACAGCACTTCTGTCTGTTTGGGACCTGCAGTCCATTGCTTCTGCCACCTCTGTACTGTCCCCCTTCCTGCACATCCTTACTTGAATATTTTCTCTGCCTTGAATCCATGGTCCACTATTATAATTTCTCCCTTTCGCACGCCCTCAGTTCCATATAGGGCGCTCCTCCATCGCACTCCGCTGGCCAGCCCTCCACCCCACACCGTTTACATGCAGTTCTCCGTCTAGTTCAGCCTGCACCTGGGCAGTTGACAATGCTCTGAGGAAAACACAGCCATGCTGACCCGGGTCTCCCGTTCAGTGCCTGACCGCTGACCTCAGGCAGGCCCTTTGTGTTGCTGACAGTGGTGTAATCCCAGGACATTTCCCTGGTTGAATCACTTTAGCATTCCCCTAAATGACTATTTTACACCTCTCTCCTCAAACCTCTAACCTTTTCTCCATTTTCATCTGATAACGTGTTTCCTGTGTGTGAAAAATGAAAGCGATCAGAAAGCGTTTCCATGTCCCTCAGGTCTCTGCCCTTGCTCTTTGCATTTCCTGCTGTTCTTCACCCCGGCTGCCCTGGGTTCTCTCCCTTCCTCCTGTCAAGGACACTGCGTTGCTTCCATGTCCATCCCCTTGTGCATGCCAGTGACATGCGTCAGTGTCCTGTTTTTACCAGATCATTCCTGTCAGCATATAGATACATATGCAGCATGTAGATACTGATATCTCCCATCTTTAAAAAACCTTGTTCCACACTACATCTTTCTTTAGTTACTACTCTCCAGAAAAGTTGATATTTGTGGTCTTCAGTACTCCCTGTCTCTCTTGGATCCACTACAGTGAGGTTTTTTTTTCTCTTCCATTCTACCATGGCATCTCTTTTTTGATGTTACTAGTGACCTCTTTGGTGAATTCTAATGTCAGTGAATATAGCAGCAGTCACAGCACTTGATGTGGTTGATAATGTTCTCTTCTTTGAAACCTTCTTCCCTTTGCTTCTGGGATATTACTGTTTATTTTCAGTTTCTTTTGCTGGTTCCTTTTCATCACTCCAACTTCTAAAAAACGAGGCAGTGTTCCAGGGATATATGTTTAGACCTCTTCTGTATTTATATTTAGTCCCTTGTGATCTCATCTTATCTAGCTAGAATTATATATTTCTAACTAAAAATTTTGTCTTTAGTCTGAATTTCTTTCCTAATCTCCAGACTTGTATGTTCATCTGCGCACTCAACATTTTCAGCTAGATGTCTAATTTAACTAGATATCTAGATCCCAAATTTAACATGTCACAACTGAACAACTTGTCGCCTCCTCCTTCTCTCCCACCTCCTCCAATAATTGTTTCCATTCCTTTCTTCCTCATCTTTTAAATGTCCACTCCCTCTTTCAGTTTCTCTGGCCCCAAACCACATAGACATCTTGATACTCCCTTCTGATACTCCCACATCTAATCAAATAATTATGAAAGTACATTCTTTATATACTTTAAATGCTGCCTTAACTATAAATGGAACCACAATTTGCTGCCACCCCATAAGCAACCATAACCTCTTGCTTGTGTTATTTTCATAGTCACTAGTCTCCCCGCTGCTTCTGCACTTTTCTATTCTAAACCCAGCAACCAGGGTGATCCTTTTAACATGAAAGTCTGATTATTTCACTCCTGTGTTCAAACCTCGGTGGCTTTCTATATCCTTGAGAGTAAAAGCCAGAATATTTACTGTGTGAATAAGAGCCTCCTGCCTCTCTGGTTTTGTGTCCTACACAATCAGGTTTCTCCTTGGCTTCCTCTACTCTGGCCCCCAGGCATCCTCCAGGCGCAGTCTTGCTTTCGTGCCCTCAGGGATAGAGCATTGTTTTATTCACTGCAGAGTCCCCAGGACCGAGGCTAGGCTGGCTCATGATGGGCACTCACAGTTCCTGAATGAATGGCTGCTTGTCTTGTTACTCCTGATGCTGGTTACAGCCTATGTGCATGTTTCTATAATGAAAGTATTTGAACTTCACCTAAAACCGTATAGTCCTCTAAGAATTGAGTAGAAACAAAGAAAAGGAGAAATTACTGAGAAAGCCTAATGGTATTCTTAGCAGTTTTTATTTTTTTTGTAGAAACCTCCAATAGAAGTCTCATAGTTTTAAGGAGGGATTTTCAGTGTGCAAAAATGTATTGGTATGGCTGTCTTCTTGGTACTGTGCCGCCTATTTAGTCCCCCCTTAAAAAAGGAGAGGAATATAAGTACATTTATTGTTTTGCACGGTAAACTAGCAGCTAGCTACAATAATCACAAGTTTATTTGAGTAGTATTAAATGCGTATACTTATTTGTGCTCTTTTTTTTTTTTTTTTTTTTTTTTTGAGACAGAGTCTCACTCTGTTGCCCAGGCTAGAGTGAGTGCCGTGGCGTTAGCCTAGCTCACAGCAACCTCAAACTCCTGAGCTCAAGCGATCCTCCTGTCTCAGCCTCCCGAGTAGCTGGGACTACAGGCATGCACCACCATGCCCGGCTAATTTTTTCTATATATATATTTTTAGCTGTCCATATAATTTCTTTCTATTTTTAGTAGAGATGGGGTCTCGCTCTTGCTCAGGCTGGTCTCGAACTCCTGAGCTCAAACGATCCGCCCACCTCGGCCTCCCAGAGTGCTAGGATTACAGGCGTGAGCCACCGCGCCCGGCCTTATTTGTGCTCTTAAATGAAAAAAAAAAAGAAAAATGCTTGTACAGACTTAAATGCATAGTCTAAAAATGCAGTTTTATACTCTGGTTTCTCTTCAGATCACATAAATCTTTCGCCTTTTTAAAATGCAGTTTAACTGATATTTAGTTGGGAAATGAGAGTGCAAGGGGAATTAATGATATGCAGATTTTTAGTATTTCATTCTGCTGAGACAAGATTTTTTTTCTTTTAACCTTTATCCCTGAGCTGTAGGTCTCCTTTCCTGTTGGTTGATTAAAAAGAAAAATCTTTTAGATAAATTGTTGAAATGAGTAGTAGTTCCTGAGTGAATAAATAATTTTATGTGCAAGTATAAATTCTCCTTAAACCAGTCTACACAGTTTCCTTTTTTTGTGTAATATGCAAAAATTTGTCTTTGTTGACTTGTGGGACTTTTATGTGGCCATAATGTGGACTTGGTTTTCATGGCTATAGGGAGTGTGAGTGTGTATGTGTGTGTATATTTCTTTGCAGTTTTTGTAATATGAATATGTAATTTAGACTGATATGCTGATATTTTCCTTTAACTCCTAAGCACTAATTTGAACAAAAATCAGATTTGGTATTATATTTTTCTTTCACGTTAAAATAAACATGATCTTTATAATTCTTAAAAAGTCTATTTACATACCAAATAAAATGATTTTGGATGATACACTAGAAGTGTTTGCCTATGGTTTTGAAATGGTCCTAGCCTGAACAACATAGTGAATCTATTTTATAGACTAATTAGGTCATCTTCATTAGAATTCAACATTGACGTACTTGAATTCATATGTTAGCATTTCACATACGAAGTAACCATCTTGGGTTAATAAGATCCTTATTTCTGAGCTGGTGTGTAGTCCTACCACTAAGTTTATTTCAGCTATAGTCACGGTTTTTTTTGTGGTTTGTTTTTTTTTTTAAAGAGATATGGTTTTGCTCTGTTGGCCAGGCTGGAGTATAGTGGTGTGATCATAACTCCTGGGATTGTTGTGGCTAGCTGCTAGTTTACTGTGCAAAACAATAAATGTACTTATATTCCTCTCCTTTTTTAAGGGGGGACTAAATAGGCGGCACAGTACCAAGAGGACAGGCATACCAATTTTTGTACACTGAAAATCCCTCCCTAAAACTGTGAGACTTCTATTGGAGGTTTTTACATTGGCAATCTCCTGCCATTGCTTCTTGAGTAGCTGGGACTACAGCCGTGTACCACCGTGCTCAGCGGAGCAGAATTTTTTTTTTTGAGATGGGGTCTTGCTGTGTTGCCCAGGCTGGTCTTGAATTCCTGGGCTCAGGAGATCTTCCTGCCTCTGACAACCTCTCAGACAATCTCACCTTTGCTCATTACACTCTATCCAAGTTAGTCTGTTCACTTTTTCAAACATGCCATGCTTGGTCTTGCCTTAGGACTTTTACACTAGTCGTTTCCTTTGTCTGAATGGTCTTTCCCAGATCTTGAGCCTGGCCCCTTAACTATAAGGTCTCAGCTTAAATATCACCTAACTCACCACTCAGTTTAAAATAGCTGCCCCATTACTGTTTTAATTTCTTCATGGCATTTCTCAGTCCTTGAAATTATGTATTTTTATATATATTTCTTAGGAGAGCAGGGACCTCCTTTGTCTTGTTCCCTGCTGTCCACAATGCCCAGAACGCTACCTGGCACCAAACAGGTTGAATGGATGAAACCAGCTACCGGTCTCATCTGTTCTTTGTTATGAATGATTTTAGTGTACTAGTATTTTAAACTGTCAACAGCATATTTTTTCTAACCTAGGGAAGACAGAAACTGGATCAATAAGACAAAAGCCTGGCTTTAGAACAGGGTGAGACAGACAGTTTGGGACCTGCTCTGATCCTCAGCATGTTCCGTGGAGCCATGGTGTCCTGGAGTTGGGGAGGTGCCTGCGCCTCTCGCTCCGACTCTGCGCTCAGTGCCATCGTCTGGCAGCTTGAAACTGGCCGTGGTGGGACAGTTCCAACATGGGAATGGGCAAAAGCTACCAATCAGGGCTCTTTTTTTCAAAAGAGGTGGTGGTTCAATATTTATCAGGAGACCACTGGGTGGGCCCATGTGAAATTGCTGGTTTTTGCTCAAATATTGGCAATTTCTTATGTTTTAACCTAGTAGAGTTACCTGTTTTGGTTTACAGGTAATTTCTTCGTAGGAGTTACTGAAATTACCTCAGTGCTTTACTTTCTTTCTTTTTCAAAATTATGTTCCCTTCACATTTGATGATTACTTTGAGATTCATTTAATGCATAAAATTTGATATTTATATGTTTGTATGTTGATTATTTAACTGTATATCTAATAGTTTAGCTTATTCCAAAGCAGGCACAGAAGATCTTCAGATTCCTCTGAGAGTGTTCTTGGTTTTGCTACTGAGCAGTAAATAAGCCTTTTGAAAGGTGTACCTTTTCTGTCAAGAAAGCAGATCTGATTCAGTTAGTGATATAGCGTTATCTACCCTTTTTTCCTCCAGAATGATTTACATAAATATGTCTGAGTTCAGTTCTTTGGGGTTTTCTTTTCTGGCTTTTCTCTTCTTTTGCCCATTATTACTCTCGAAGTGCTTGCTTACATTTTCTGATCATTTACTCCTGCTACTCCGTGATTTCTTCTACAAATAAATGTCACTAAATCAATGAAATGATTTTGTCTTGTTTCTCGAGTTTTTTCCTATTATCTTTCCTATAGTACCTGGACATTCCAGCCCATTTCCAACCCTCCCTCCAGCTCTCCAGTAAAGAGACATGAAATTACAGGCATCATTTTCTTATCTGAGGAAGTTTATTGTTTAAAAATTGAACTTTATTGGCTCAGGGGAATTTATTGGTATTTCTTGAGCAACATTTGCTGTATGTTAATTCTGAATAAGTGGATTTGAACTGGTGGTATTGAATTATTATAAAATATGACACCTACGTTTCCTATCCTCTAACTCAAATTGTTCTCTCTCTTATGTACATATGAAAAAAAAAGTGTTTAATATAGAGCATCAGAAAGTACATATAAGGTAAAGAAGAAACCTTTACTCCTACCACCGCAAGATAACCAATCACTGGTAATATTTTGATGAATGTCCTTCCAGATAAATCAGTGAATATATGCTTTTTCACAAAAGATCTTATTATACATACTATTCTATAACATTTTACCTTAGCAAATATTATGATCCTATAAGCATTGCTTTTTATTACTTCAGTTTGAAAGGGTCTTCTTGGAAAGTGAAAATTTTGTCTGACAAGGGCAAAGCTGTCAGTAAAGTTGTGATTAAAAACGATGGTGTTTATGGAGAGCAGAATGTGGCAGAGTCAACTGGAGACAAGAATTACTTAAGCAGTAATTTTTTTCTCAAGAGCTCTGTCACCATTGTACAATAGCCTGATTGTTTTATACTAGCTAACAAAAACCGTTCCTGACTCTATGTAAAGTAGAATTATTTCAGATAGCCCTATGGTGAAATATGGGCCTGTAAATACGTTCGTATTTTTTAGACTGCCCAAGTCCTACTGATGTCTTAATATTAAAATACTTCTAGAAGAAAAATATGTTTTTTTGACAGCCTTCATCTATGTGTAGTATGACAGTTTTATTAGATATTGCTGCCCTTGTTATGTGTCAGAGTGAGGGAGTTCTTAGAAAAAGACAATTTAGCATGTAAGAATTCTTATGTTAATGTTCGATTTGACTTTTGTTTTATGACTGTGAAAATTCTTGTGGAAGAATTGCTGATATGTATTGGTGTATTGCATCCTTGGAAATTACCAGTCCCAATCTTGTCAAGTAATTGTTTGGGTCTTAAGGTAGCAATTTTTTTTTGAGACAGGTCTTACTCAGTTGCTGGGGCTAGAGTGCCGGTGGAGTCGTCATATCTCACTGCAACCTCCTACTCCTCGGCTCAAGTGATCCTCCTGCCTCAGCCTCCCGAGTAGCTGTGATGACAGGCATGTGCCACCATGCCCGGCTAATTTTTTCTGTTTTTGGTAGAGATGGGGTCTCACTCTTGCTCAAGCTGGTCTTGAACTCCTGAGCTGAAGGCATCCTCCTCCTTCGGCCTCACAGAGTGCTAGGATGGCACCAGCCACTGTGCTGGGCCTTAAAGTAGCAACTTTTAAAGCCAATCAAAGATCCTTTAAGGGTTTTATAATTTAAATGTTTTTTCCTTTGCCACAGGAAAAGCACCTGTTACCTAGGGTAGAGTAGGCTGTTGATGTTTTGCCTTGTTTTTAGCTATGCCCTTTTCTGTGCTGTATTACTATGCCCTTTTCTGTGCTGTATTACTGCTTGCTCGCAAGCTCTTGCAGTCTTTTTCTGTTCAGTGGCCATTTCTTTTACACCACAATGCCACATCCTGGACGGTGCGTGTGTTGCGAAGAGCACTTCTCACAGGGTAAAGAAGAATAAAAAGCAGTGTAGTCACTGTGGACTTTTTTACTGGGAAATGATGTATTTCTTGTTTAGAGACTGGCAGTGTAGTCACTAAAAATGTTTTTCATCCACATTCTATGTTTGTGAATGGACATGCAGGTGTCTCTGTTGGAAGGTAAAGTGAAAATTGAGATAAATTCGAGAAAAGTGTTTAGAATTATTCCATACATTTTGCTGTTTTAAAAAAATGTTATTTTTTAAAAAGTTTCATTCCACAGTGAGTTTTTAGCCTCCTCTTTTTACATTTGTTTTGTTTTTGTAAACTGTTCTAAAGAAGCTTAGAAACTAGTCACACAGTAAGTGGCAGAACTCACATTTGAAGTCCTTTCTGATTTTTCAGAGTCAGTAAGCTTGGGAAGCACTGTAAAGTGGCAGAAAGAATATGGACTTTGGAGGTAGACACACCTCAGTTTGATCCCTAACTCTGGCACATATTTGCTGCATGGCAAATTCTTACCCTGGGTGATTTTTATTTTCCTTTTCATTTAAGTGAGGGTAATAGGCTTATTAAGATTAAATGAAGTAATACACGTAAAGCACTTGGCTTGTAGAAGATGCTAATAAATGTTTCATTTCCTTTCTGCTACACCTTATGGTTTTAAAATATCTTGGGAGCCACTTGGACATTTCACCTGAAAGTGAATTGCAGTCAGGAAACTGGAAATAGACGTAACCCAGGTGGACTCGTATTGTAGTGACCTTCTTAATTTCCCTGTCTGAGAAGCAGAGTGATTCTTATAACTGTTCAAAATATTTGACTTCAAGGCAGGTTTTATTGTTAAAAGCTGAAATGGAACCCATTGGGATGAGTTAATTATTGCTGACGAAAATGTCAAGAAAGTAACTATTTCTACATTTCCTGAGAACTTGAAGCATTTGTGCTGTATCCATAAGGATGGTAAATTTTATAGGCTAAGAACTGACCCTTTGGAAAGAAATATATGATGAAAATAGGAGGGGAAAGTGTTCAACCAATAATAAAATTTTTTATCAGATTTAAGAGATGCTGATTCAGACATGCGCACAATGACACAGGTGCTGAATGCAGTGCTGGAGGGAGTACAAGTCTGTGGAACCTGTTTCAGAAGCACTTTGGCACATGTCACGGAGCGGAACTCAGTACTTCCGAGAGTACATCCTAAGGAAATAACCCATTTTTCTGTTTTGCGGGAGTGAGGGGAGAAATTATTTTTTTTGTTGTAACAGCCTTATTGAGATTATTCATATAACATAAACACCTTTTTCAAGTACATACGTCAGTGTTATACAGCCCTTGCCACTATCTAATTTTATAATATTTTCATCACGCCCCCCCCAAAAGAAATTAGCAGTCATTCCCCGTTCTTCCCTCTCCTCAGCCCCTGGCAACCACTAACATATTTTGTTTTTCTAGATTTGCCTCTTTGGACATGTAATATAAATGGAATTATATGCTGTGTGGCCAACTGGCTTTTTTTCATTTAGCATAATGTTTCAAGTTTGATCTGGACAGTGTATATGGGTACATCATTCTCTTTTATGGCTAAATATTATTCCATTGTAGGATATACAACATTTGACTTATCTATTCACTAATGAATAGATAGTGAGTGAGTGAACCCAAACACCTATGATGAACAACGCTGCTATGAAAATTCACGTACAGGTTTTTTTGTGTGGATATGTTTTAATTTATCTTGGATATATACCTAGGAGTGGAATTGCTGGATCATATGGTAATTCTACGTTTAACATTTTGAGGAGCTGCTAGACTGTTTTCCAGAGTAGCTGTACAATTTTACATTTCTGTCAGCACAGTAGGTAATATGTGGCCTTTTGTAACTGTCTTCTTTCACTTAGTATGGTCAACGTTTATCCCTGTTGTATCAGTACTTTCTTTTTATAGCTTTATCATAAACCTTGAATTCACATAGTATAAGGTTTCAAATGGTATTCTTTTTCAAAGTTATTTTCACTATTCTATCTTTTTTGCATTTCTATGTGATTTTAGAATCAATGTGTCAATTTCTACAGAAAAGTCTGCTGGAATTTTAACTAGAATTGCGCTGACTCTATTGCTTAAATTGGGGAGAATTGCCATGTTAACACCATTGACTGCACTGATCTATGAACATAGTATCTCTCTCTATTTGTCTTTGCACATCATTTGATAATTGATTAATAATTCATATTTTTCATATTATAAATGTACTTTTTTTACAGTGTCAGTTTCTGATTGTTCTTTGAACAGTTGTTTTATAGAAATAGAGTTTGTTTTTGAGTATTGATCATGTATCCTGCAATGTTCCTAAAATCACGTTAGTTCTGCTAACAGTAGTCTTTTGGTTTTCCCAATTTCATTATAAGATTTAGCATAGCCTCTGAGTTCCTTGTCAGCTTAGAGTTGAAGAATTGTGTAAGCTTATGAATTGTGATATCAATACCTTGCAAGGAGTGATGTGCAGCAACCCCATTATTTGTCTTCGTTTTTCTTTTAATGAAATATTAATATTCCTCATAATATGGAACCTTGACATTTCAAGCTACTATTATTTAAGTAGTTGAATTTATAGGCAATCTCAGCAAAGTATTTGATTCTGAGGGAGGAATTGCTGTTTGTTTTCAAGGCTGGAATTCTAACCATCTGTTCAAATTATATATTTTGGAGGGCGAATCAATTATCTTGCTGATGATTTTGGGGGACAAGGAGAGTATATGGTAAGGACTTTCATGTTTGTGGCTTGATCAGAACTGTGTGGATCATGGTATGATTTATTGAGATGAGGAAAAATGAGGAAGCAGTGAATTTAACATTATCAATTTAACTTAGACAGTTTAGATTTTAGGCCTGTTTGCCTACTGTGTTAAATGCTTATAGGTTTATTTGGGTGCTTGTAAATGAAGAAATATATTTTAGGTTAAAAACAGGCCTGAGGTCCCATAGCTAGTCATTTACAGAATTAGAACTGAGGTCTTGGGTGCTCTGACTAAGCCCATGTTGTTATTCCCTTATGCTATATTATATCCTCAAGGCAGAAAAACATGCCTGGCTTTGGCAATAATACAATGTTCCCTGGGAGCTACTAGAAATACATAGCAGAGTTTGGAAGCTCGGCTGCCTGTGGAGTCCAGGCAGGTAACCGTGAGCCAGGTTGTAACATGAAAGAGTGGCATTGTCTTTGGAGAACGGCGAAGTCCATGCCCCACCTAGAGGGTTCACTGTTAATCAGCCCCAGCAGATTATTACCATGTGGGAACATGGGTGCAGTATTGCCAGATTTTCTGATTTTTCAAGAGAGCTAGAAGTGTTGATTTTTCACGTGAAGTCTTCTGGTTTATAAATGTAGGTAGCTATCCTTTAACACACTGTGGAGACCAACCTTGCGTGGGTCCAACAAAAATATCTGTCTGCTGAATTCTGCTTACTGGCAATGTTTGCTAGGGTTGTACCTGGTATACTGTGAAAGCAACAACAGATTTGCATGATGGGAAAAGGGTAGTAACCACATATAATAAGCACATTACTAGTGTTGAAGTGTAGGTTGCTTAGTTTAAACATGGTGCTTAGTCTGATGTTTGAGTTCAGTTTTCATATGGATCAGTTAATTAGAGATGGGGGAGGGGGAATTGCTCCCTGCAGCTTTTTGCCTCCTAATTGCATGCTTTCATTTGCAGATAGGGCCGGTTTGGAGTGTGTGGATTTTTGAGTGAAACCTCTTCCCCAGATGAGAAGAAATCTTCAAGGAAGAACTACTGGCAGTGAGTCTGCAGCGTCATCTGGATGCATAATGTGGAATGTTCTAAGCCCAGACGTAGCTGAATGGGTGGCTCCACTGATGAGGAGTGGTAAGTCTGATTGTCCCCACTGCTAATTAAATAACCTCAATCCTTTCCATAAAAATAGGATGACTTCTGCATTCTTAGCATTTACTGATGAACAGTAAGTTAATTTTCGTATCACTGGGAAAGACAACAGTGCAGTCTAAGAGAATTCTTTATCCCTATCAGTGTATTTAATGTATGATATCAGAATTTGGCTTTCTTCTTCCAGTTAGGCACATCTCTTCCTTTGCTTATGTATTTTTCTTTTTTATTTCTTCTTCATTCCAAGGCCGGAAATATTCTTGAAATACTCAGCCAACACTGAAGTGATGGTCATGATGGTTACCGGTATCCATGGTAATCTTAGTTGTAGTGGATCTCATTCCCTCTGGAAGTGATTGTTCTAGTAATGGATACGAGAGACAGTCTTGGCTGATGGGAGATAAAAGAGACATCTGCAAGAGGCTTCTGGGGAAGGTTTTCTTGCATTTGAGAAAAGGAAGAAAAAAGATGGTCCCTCTTCTCTCCGGGGCTGGTTTTAGCTGGATGTGACATCTGGGACTGCTGTAGCCGTTTTTCTAGTAGCTCGAAGGCAATGCCTCCATGACGGAGGGCAGCACCAACAGGATCGCAGAAAAGTAGAACTGGAGCCCCGTTTACTGTGCCTGGAGCCACCCTACCTGAATTGCTTTATTGTTTAAGTAGTTTTGCCTTGAGATTTTCTGTTATTTGCTATAGAAATCATCCACATTCGTTTGATTTCTTCCTTTTCTGATTACCCAAAGCCCTATCTTTTAGTGTCTCAGGCATTTCTACTTGATTATGTTTTATGCTGTTCAGGAATGTTTGAAGTCAAAGGCTATGTTTATATATCCCTATCGTGTCTGACATTAGTGTGCTCTTCTTAATGAATTTCTAAGTACATATTTGTTGAACTGAATTATTTGAATGGTGGAGTATTTGAAAAACCAGTCCACAGAATTGAATAGAGATTTTCTTCTAATTCACGTCCTTTTCTTTAACCACACTACTTCCCTCTAGGATTATTAGTGAAGTTTGACTTTTTATTTAAGATGACTAGTGTGTAATATATGTTCAGGTGGTTAATTCTACTCTAAAACATATTGCTTGGATTTTGCCTTTTGTTTTTGTGCAACTTTACCATCAGAACCAGAATACTCCTACATGTTTGAGTATTGGCTTTCAGTCTAATTAAGGCAATTTTGCTTTCTTCTCCATTATAAAATCTGAGAATAAACTTTGTGTTTTCTGTGCTAATTGTAAGAATGAGGGACGTGAACAGTAGGAAACAGTGCAGGAATGATTTGTATTTGGCTTTGGAGTGAGCATTCACAGTAAGATTCCCTAAAGTGCGCATCCCCCACTGTGTTCCTAGGACCTGTGTTTTGGGCGGGGCAAGAGAAGAGGTGTGGTGGTGAGTATGGTAAGAGGGGTCTTGAGCCATAGGATGGATTATCTAGTTGCTTATGTTTTAAGGCTGTAGGAAACAAACCACTTCTTTTTTTTTTTTTTCCTTTCTTTCTTTTTTGCCACAGTCAAGATATTCCTGTACTCTTCTATCTTTTAAGTTATTATAATCTCAAAAAAGTATGGGGTAAGGAGCTCTTTTTCTTCTTGAAAATCTATGGTGTTGCTTTCAGTTATGTTAAGAACAATCATAAACTTGTGGTTTTGATTTTACCAGGTAATCTAGTAGTACATTTTGAATCCTTCAAAAAGTGATTTACTATTTTATATGATGTTTTGAACATTTAGCACACTATTTAGTGATAATGCTATGTACAATTGCTTTTTGAATCTGTTCAAAAAAAAAAATAAAAAAAATAATACTTACAGGAATGTACAATATCTGGCACCCCAACAAAATAAAACTCGCCATTTCTGGCATCCAATCAAAGATTACCAATCACGCAACAGACAAGAGAATGTGTCCCATGATACAGAGCAAAGGGTACTCAAAACTGATGTAGAAAAGACATAGATAAAAGCATTAGCAGATTAGAACCTTAAGAGTCTTATCAAAACTATATTACATATGTTCACAAACTAGAGCAAAGATTGACTATGCTAAGTAGAGATGTGGAAGACATTGAAAAAGATTCAAATTGAACTTCTAAAAATGCAAACTACAGTACCTAAAATAAAATAAAGTACACTGGATGGAATTAAAAGCATATTAGACATTTAGAAAGAAATAATGATCTTGAAAACAGCAGTATTAATCACATAGAGAAAAAAACTTCAAAAATATAAACAAAAACAAAAACAGAGCATCAGTGAGCTGGTGGATAACAGCAAATGATCCAATACGTGTGTAATAGGAGTCCCTGATTTTGGAAAGGAGAAACAGAAAAAATAATTAAAGAAATAATGGTTGCTGCACAGCAAGTATAATAGTGATAACTAAGTTGGCACCAAAGATTCTTCCTCTCCTTTCATCAAGAGCCATTTGTGAAATCTGCCACTAGCCAAGGACTACATTTCCCAGCCCCCTTTGTATCTACATGTGGCTGTATGACTGGGTCCGAGTGGAAAGTGAGCAGTGTGTGTCACTTCTGGGCCTATCCAGGGTATGAGCTCCTTCCTCTCTTCTTCTGTGACAACCTTAGAAGTTACATATTGATGATGGCAGAAGGCACACTATTGGAGGAACTTGTGTAACCAAGAATTGCCTTTGTCCTCAGTTCCTGGGGACTTCTAAATCTTTGGAATTTCCAGAGCAACAGAGTGTCTTTGTTGTTTGTCCTAGTCTCTAGATAGTTTATGCTAATGAGATGACTCAGGATGGAGAATGGTCATGCCAGAAATACCATCATATGATTAGAGGGTTGGGACTTCAAGCCATGTGGTGTCAATCTAACCTCTGAAAGGGGAGGGGTCCTGGAGGTTGAGTAACATTGCCAATGGTTCAATCAGTCATGCCTACATAATGAAACCCCAATAAAAACTAAGGATACTAAAAAAAAAAAAAAAAAGTGATTTACGTTAAGGGAAAATTTTAATTTTTTTCTTTATAGGTTGTGATGAAAATCTGGGAGAGTAACTTTTTAAGAAGATAGGGAAAGTTATATGATGTGCTTTACCCATCAGTTTAAATGCAGTAATATCATTTTTTAGTAATATGAGAAATTTAAATCACTAAGGTCAACTTTAATGTGCTTTGTTTCATATAAGTTTTGATGGGTTTGTAGGAATGGATCATGTGTCTTACCTAAACCAATCACGGCAGGCATGTGACTTAAGCCTGATCAGTCAGAATGAATCTTAGGCCATTTGCTAGGAATGCTGGGATGAAGGCACTTTTTTTTCTGAATTTCAACCTGAAAATATAGTCATTGAACTCCTGGCAGTTATCTTCTGACCATCAAAGGAAAGCTAGTTGAATAAGAAGTCAACACTGAAGGAACAGAGTGGAGAAAAACCATGCCCTGGTCACCTCAGTTGAGCTGCTAGCTCAAGCCTTCCGTGAAGGTGCTATGCCTTTACACTTTCAGTTATACGAGTCAGTAACACCTTGTTTAATCCAATTTGCTTTGGATTTTTCTCTTACACATATGTGAAAATGTCCTGATACATCCTTCTCATCACTCATTCCATACCTTTATATTAAGAGCTCAAGTAACTTGCTAAATCTTGAATTGTGAATTAGGCAAGTAAGCCTCTAATACAGTTATGTCGGGTAGCAGATAATGCAATCTACTCACTGATTTTTTTTTTCAGTGCCAAATACAAGGACTAAGGTCGTAAACAAATATGTAGTCCACGCCATTGCAAATGGAGTTTGTTGTTAACTCGATGAGACTGACGTTATGTGAACAGTCTTACTATGAATGTATTCTTATCAACGGAAGTTAGGGTTCTAGAAAAAAGGAGCATGTGTTCATCTACAGTGATTGGCCCTTTGGCAGGGACTCCTGCTGAACCCTTGGCACCTCTAGAACTGTAAAATAAACAATTATGGGCAACTTGGAATCTGGCTGACTTAAAAAAATAAATACAATAAGTCATTATTAATTATTTTTTCATAAGAAGAGTTTATAAAGGTGCAGGACCACAATCACTTATTCAAAATCTTGGGGCCCACATGTGTTTTTAAATTGCAGAACTTTTTATATTTTAGAAAGTTTAATTTGGTAGACATCCCTCATTATCTGTGAGAAATTGGTTCCAGGACCACAGATGCTCAAGTTCCTTATATAAAATAGCATTGTAATTACATATACCTTACACACATCCTCCCATATACTTTAAATCATTACTTCTAATACCCATTATAATGCCTGCATATCACTTTATTCATGTGACAAATTCAAGGTTTCCTTTTTGGAACTTTGTGGAATTTTCTTCCCCGAGATGTTTTCTATCCATGCTTGGTTGAATCCCTGGATGCAGAATCCCTGGATCCTGAGGGTGGACTGTACATACTGTGTATTTAATGTGACTTCTCTGCTGTGGTTTGGATGTGATTCGTCCCTGCCAAAAAAGTTAGTGAGGCAGTGTTGGGAGGTGGGGCCTGGTGGCAGGTGTTTGGTCGGGGAGGTGGATCCCTCCTGAGGAGACTAATGCCCTCTCCAGGGAGCATGTTCTCTCCCTTGTGGGAAGGAATGGATCAGTTCCCTGAGAGTGGGTGCTGTAAAGTGAGGGTCCTCTCCTGTGTGGTCCCCCTTCACACATGCCTGCTTGCCTTTCTGTTTCTCCATGTGCTAGTGCAGCTGAGGCCTTTACCGGCAGCCGAGCTGGTGCTGGTGCCATGCTTTTGGTCTTTATAGCCACCAGAATTATGGGCCAAATAAACTTCTTTTATTTATAAATTAACCCAGCCTCAAGTATTCTGTTATAACAACATGAACAGGTAAGACAATCTTTTTTTTTAAGGAATGGACAGGTGGCTTTTTTTTTTTTTTTTTTGTAATAATACAGATAATAATATCTTAACATTAGTTGAACTACTAAATAAATGCCAGGCTCTGTGTAAAGTACTTTTCTGTATTATCTTAACTTACCTGTTTAATAAATTGTATTCATTTATATACTTGAGAAAATTTGGAGAGGTTAAGTGACTTTATCAAGGTTCATTCAGCTAGGAGATAGGAGAATTGAGGTTGTAACCTAGAGCTTTTGGCTCTGAGGTCTGTGCCCTTAACCGCTGTTCAGACTGTGGATTGTGCTGTGCTGCTCAGGGCCAGTGCGGAAGGCGTCATGTCTTGCCCACTGGGTTACTGCTCTTTTCAGCAGGGCCTTTCTTGAGGACATGGTGAGAGGGGAAGGGAAGGGGGAAGAAGGGACTGTCTTCAAATCTTACTGTACAGGGAAAAAGAAAATTTTTAAAATGCACTTTTAACCCATCACATATCACAGCTACACGATGGGTTAAAAAAATAGAAACATATCTCTGATGCCACATTTTCTAAAATAAAATTCTATCAGTGTTGTCTATCAAGAAACACAGGAAGGGTAATCGCAGCCCAGTGTCCACTCCCAGGTTCATTCTGGGCACATCCGTATTTTCTGAAACTTGATTCCTGGGATTGGGATTCTAGGGGTAAGGATAACGGCACGTTATTTAGTCTTTTAAACTTTAATTATGAAGTTCTGGTCTGTAATCCTAGCACTATTCACTGAACTCATGAAATCTTTAGAATTATAATATTTTGTAAGTCTGCCCATTTGAGCAGAAAATATTTCCTATTTTCTTCATTTTTTTTCTTTAATTGGTATTGAGATTTAACTTTATGTATTTTTTTTTTTTTACCTGTTTTCATTTTTCCTTCAGTATTTTAAAAGATTTTAAGTGGTCTTCACAAATCTATTATTCTTTTGGAAGAGAGATGTAGAAAATTAAAAGGAATGGACTCTGGAGCCAGATTGTTTATTGCATTGGCTAGAACTTCTAGAACATTGTGATTATAATGAGCATCTTGTCTTGTTCAATAATTAATGCTTCTAATGTTCCATTAAATGCTTACATTTTTGGAATGTTTATAATACTTTGACACAGAGCATTTTTTTCTTTTTTAAGATGCACCTATGTCCTAGGAACGATTAAGCATTATGTCTGCCTTTGAGTGTGCTTTATAAATGTGAAAGAGATCGGTTTGCTGGTTAAGACTTTTTAAAATCAGAAGTATATGTTGAATATTGTCAATTCAATTTTGACATCTGTATAGGCCAGATTTTAAAATGTGTTTAAAATGATCTTAAAAAGTGTTTGTCACTGTGTTGCAGTTGCTACAAACTAAAAATAAAGTTACTTTTATCTAGTTAAACTGCACTGTAGTTAATCTCTGGTCGTCTACAAATATTTAGCTTCTATGGTAGTTTCAAGAATATAGTGCTTATTTTTGTGCTTTTAAAAATATAGTTTTATAATATGTTGACTTATTTAATTTATATATGTCTTATTAAAATATCTATGTGGTCCTAATATGTAGGAGCTCAGTGAATATTTGTAGAATAAGTTAGTTTTTGTAATTATCTGATTAGTGAGTTATCTTGATAGCTTATTTTTTCACTGGTGATAGGAAAAGAATATAGCAATTTTAGAGATGGAAAAAACTCAGAAACTTCCTGGTTTCGTGGTCATATGGCTGACTTCTGATCCTGATTTCCCCTTCTGACTTCATAGCATCTTGCTATGCGTACCAGTCTACTAGAAGCAATCTGTTGGGTTTAGGTATTGAGCCCCCACCCCCCACAGAGACAGAAGGAATAATCTGTTCACCAAATGTGAGAGAATGTACACATTGTAGAAATTGAAATTTTTTTAAACCCAGAAATACAATGGGATATTTTTTCACACATCAGCCTTAATGGCTCTGAGTTTCTCCCTTTCTAAATGTTAATATCTAGAAAGAAGGAGTTTGGGAAACTTTCAGGGAATAGAATAATTGGTATTAGCTCTTCAGTTTTGGGAATTTGATCCAATGTGAAAATCTTCATCTATAGCTAGAAAAAAATGTATATAAATATATATATTTTTAAGAGACAAGGTCTTGCTCTGTCATCCAGGCTGGAGTATAGTGGTACAATCATAACGCACTGTAACTTTGAACTCCTGGGTTCAAGCTATCCTCCAACCTCAGCCTTCCAAGTAGCTAGGACTACAGGCATGCACCACTATTCCCAACGAATTTTTAAATTTTTTTGTGGACATGAGGTCTCACTATTTAGCCCAGGCTGGTCTCGAAGCAATCTTCCTGCCTTGGCTTCCCAAAGTGCTGGGATTATAGGCATGAGCCACTATGTCTGGCCTATAGAGAGAAAATATTTTAAAGTCCGATACTAAAGTGTAGGGAATGGAAACTGATATTAAATTTCCAGTTTTATAGTTAATGGTCCAGTTTAGAAGTATCTGGAAATAATTGCCATCTAAGGGAATATGCTTATGTAAATAGTATTGGTGATCTTAATTAATTAGCTGGCCATTGTTAGGGTGAGTGCTTTTCGTACACCAAGGCTCTGCCTGTCACTTCAACAAGCCTTTTTGGGGCAAGACATGGTAGCTCACACCTGTAATCTTAGCACTTTGGGAGGTGGAGGCGGGAAGATCGCTTGAGCCCAGGAGTTTGAGAACAGCCTGGACAACAGCAAGACCCTATTTCTTTAAAAAAAAAAAATGAGCTGGGATCATGGCGCATGCCTATAGTCCCAGCTGAGCTAAGAGGATTGCTTGAACCCAGGAGTTTGAGACTGCAGTGAGCTATGATTGTGCCTCTGCAGTCCAGCCTGGGCAACAGAGCAAGACCCTGTCTCTTAAAAAAAGAAAAGCCCTTATTTTTTTTTTCCTTGTGAGACAGAGTCTCACTCTGTTGCCCGGGCTAGAGTGCCATGGTGTCAGCCTCGCTCACAGCAACCTCAGACTCCTGGGCTCAAGCCATCCTTCTGCCTCAGCCTCCCGAGTTGCTGGGACTACAGGCATGTGCCAACACACCCGGCTAATTTTTTTCTATATATTTTTAGTTGGCCAGATAATTTCTCTCTATTTTTAATAGAGATGGGGGGGGGGTCTCGCTCTTGCTCAGGCTGGTCTCGAACTCCTGACCTCGAGTGATCCACCCACCTTGGCCTCCCAGAGTGCTAGGATTATAGCTGTGAGCCACAGCGCCCGGCCTAGAAAAGCCTTTTTGAGCCCATTCCTTTCAGCTGGGACTTACTTAGTCACATAGGTTTTAATTTTATGCAACTTAGTGTATTTACCTGAAATGCTGATCTTTTAAGTGAATTAGGAGTGGAAGGTGGGAGAATGATCTTTTCAAGTCACAGTGTTAATTTTTCCTTCCCACACCCAGGGTCCCATGTCATTCTGGTTCTCTTAAACCTATAATAAACCACTGAGTTTTAAGTTCCTGTATAGAATGGAATTCTGAACCACTTCAGCTGCAGTTGTCCTCTACCCTAGGGCCATAGAAAGTGGTTTGGAGTGCAGTTTCTGCCGCTGAGAAGAACTATTGATCTCTCTAACAAGGATAACTTTGCACTGATACATAGGCTGCAGCCACTGCTAGACGCGGCCTGCACTGTGTGCAGTGGCTTCCCTCGCCCCTTGTCAGGCACCACTGTTCTGCAGTTGGACGGGCAGGGCTGTTTCTCAAAATGCAGGTCTCCTATAGCAGAATCATCTAAAACCTAAAAGATGATATAGAGAGTCACCATCATGATTCAATATGTGAAAAATGTTATTCTTCTTTAATCAATAACATAGCATGATCCCAATAAAAATACCAGCAGGATTTTTAAGGATTAGACCAGCTGAATCTGAAATTTTGTAAGGAAAAAATAAGATTATCCAGAGAAATTCTTTAAAAAGGGAACTTTTAAAAAGGAACTAGTTCTCCCAGATATTAAAAGTGTATTCTAAAGTTATAGTAGTCAAAACACCATGATTCAGGTATATGATTAGATAGATTAGTGGTACAGAATAAAAGTAGTCCCAAATTCATATGGAAATTTAGAATATAATGAAGACACATTTCAGTGTGAAAAGGAGATAAGGATTTTTTTTTTTTTTTTGGCAGTATATATAGCTGGGTAGTCATCAGGAAAAAATCAGATCCTTGAGAGAAGGAATACAGATTTTTTCCCCTTTTTATATTTGAAATTAGGGAAGACTTTTAAGAAAATATTTTTTGAAAGATAGAAAATACAGGTACTCTGATGCATTGTTAGAGGAAGTATAGGTTGGTACATTCTCTTAGGAGATTTGGGAAATGTCTGCCAAAATTTAAAAATGCCTACCAAAGTTTAAATGTATGTGTCCTTTGATTAATCATTTTCACTTCTTGGTATTTATCCTGCAGATAAATCCTTTAGGTTTGGATTTACTTCATCATATTTCCACATGTGTGAATATACAGGTTATTCTTCGCAACATTTCTTACAATAGTAAAATATTAGAAACAACTTACTTTTCCATCTGTCAGAGACTATTTCTACTGATATAAAAATGCAGCCTTTAAAAACTGAGGGAGGGCCGGGTGTGGTGGCTCATGCCTGTAATCCCAGCACTCTGGGAGGCCAAGGCGGGCAGATCGTTTGAGCTCAGGAGTTTGAGACCAGCCTGAGCAAGAACGAGACCCTGTCTCTACTAAAAGATAGAAAGAAATTAGCCACACAACTAAAAATATATATAGAAAAAATTAGCTGGGCGTGGTGGTGCATGCCTGTAGTTCCAGCTACTTGGGAGGCTGAGGCAGGAGGATCGCTTGAGCCCAGGAGTTTGAGGTTGCTGTGAGCGAGGCTGACGCCATGGCACTCTAGCCCAGGCAGCAGAGTGAGACTTTGTCTCAAAAGATAAATAAATAAATAAATAAATAAATTGAGGGAGGTAGTTTTTAAAAAGTTATTGCTATTGCCTGATTTTCAAGATGTAGTATGAAGTGAAAAGGTAGGGTGCCAATGATATATGATACTATGTAAAAATATTTTTACCTATATTGACTACCTGTGAAAGGCTACAGAAGAAGCTAATATTAGTGGCTGTGTTAGAGGAGAACTGGGTGGCTAGGAGTAAGGTGGGAAGGAAATTTAGTTTTCATAATTAATATCTTGAATCTTGAGTTTTGTGCCATGGTGATATAAGACCTATCTGGGGGAAAAAAAAGTGATAGTTGGTAAAAGCAAAAAAAAAAAATTCCACCAAATTTTCATCTTTATCAACTTATCAGAATCTCCAAGGGTGAAATCACCCTGAATCTCCTTTGGAAAATTTTTTTCCATAGTACTGGTAAAAACCACATAACATTGGTGTAGTTGAAGAATAAATTTCTAAAGACTCCACATAACATGAGATTTGTCATGGTAATCATTTCTAAGTGTATGGTTTAGTAGCGTTAAACATATTTACATTGCTGTGAAACAGATCTCCAAAACTTTTTTATCTTGTAAAACTAAAACTCTATACCCATTAAACAGTAACTTTCCTTTTCCCCCACCACCATCCCCTGGTACTCACCTACTTTATGTTTTTATGAACTTGGCTACTTTAGAGACCTCATTAAGTGGAATCATGCAGTATTCGTGATTGGCTTATTTCACTTGACATGATGTCCACAAGGCTCATTCATGTTATAGCATATGGCAGAATTCCATTCTTTTTTAAGGCTGAATTATACTCCATTGTGTATGTACCATATTTTGTTTATTTCTTTATCCCTTGATAGATGTTTGGGTTGGCTATTGTGAATAGTGCTGCTATTATCATGGGTGTACAGATATCTCTTCAAGACCCTGCCTTCAATTCTTTTGACTCTATCCCAGAAATGGGATTGCTGGATCATGTGGTATTTCTATTTTTAATTTTTTGAGGACCTGTAATCATGTTTTCCATAGCACCTGCACCATTTTACAGTCTCTCCAACAGTGCACAGGGTTTCTGATTTCTTCACATCCTCACCAACACTTATTTTTTGTTTTTTTGGTAATAGCCATCCTAAGGGGCATGAGGGGATCCTAATCTATATTTTTAACAAGCATTTTGATGTATTTCTCAGTGAGCTATGATGGCACCGTTGCACTCCAGCCTGGGTGCCAGAGGAAGACCACGTCTCTTAAAAGAAAAATCATGTATTTCTCATATACTTTAAAAAAGCTTTATGAAGTTATGAAGTACACTTAAAGATTTTATAGTTTGATTACCTAAAAAATGCAACTAATAGTCACTTTTTAGAACTGTTATCTGTGTGCTTTGTTTCTGTAATTTAAAGTACATGTTGTATAATCAGATTGTCTAGGGATAATACCCTTCACTCTCCCCCCTCCCCCAGTTTTTTCTTTTATTTAGTTAGCTGTAAAGGAATTGCCCGGGGAACAGACTCAGCTGTGTGTACTTAACCCCAAGATGTTTTGCTCACCTTAATTCTTTTCTCCAATATAATTAAAATTCTAAGGTTCTACATATTATAAGAATTCCAATGGTATACCAACATTCAAAATATTATGTTTTAATAAAAAACTGACTGTCCTTTTTACTTGGCATGAGAGAATTTGAGCTGCTTAGTTTTAATTGAAAATACTAAGATCCTAGTAAAAAAGGGAAAAGAAGTATAAATTGTCCTTAAATTTTTTTCCTCCATTTCCAAGAAAATTTTAGGGTGTAAGTGTTCTACAACAAAATTAATAGCTTATGCAGTATTTTGCATTTTGAGTAAATTCCTTGTGGTTTTTGTTTTCCTGACTTGAAGTTCCTGAAATTGTTTTTCTGGAACTGTTATTGCAGAGTGCCCATTCTTTCTGGCAGGTATTTATTCTTGAGAAGTATTATTTCTAAAATCACATCACTGTATGAGTATCCAGCTATAACCTATGCCTACATTATGAGTATTAGAAGTCATTTTGAAATAACTTTACCAGACTTTAAGGTTTGTTACTGTGCCATTTTCTCCTTTATGACTGTTTTTATTTGGATATTTTAGACTGAACTGCTACATTTATTCTATCTGGTGTGTGAGTTGGTAGAGGAGGGTTCAGGTAGTTGTATGGCTTGGGAACAGTGGGAGTTCAGTCCTCATTGTGAATTGTGAGAAGATGAAATCCTTTATATCCGTTTCCACAGACCTGCATTTCATAGACTCACATTTTAATGAGAATTGGTTGTGCAGCTGCAACGCTGGCAACAAAGCCTAGGAGAAAAGCCTTGGGGCAGCATTCCAGAAATCAAGGCAGGGCCTGGTCTCATGTGGAGCTGAGCTAATGAAACAGATAAAATATAAAGCATTTAGTACAATTAAGTCCAATACTTTCTTTGGCATAGTGGAGTTGAAAATTTTCCACACGTTTTATTTAAAAAGTCCAAAGCTGTCATAAGTTGCACACTCAATAAGAGTAGCTATATTACATTCTCTTTTAGTATAAAAATAAAATACTCTTGGAAGTTAATATTTCTGTGAATTATATCTAAAATGTCATGATTACTGGCCCATTCTTGGTGAAGTCTAGACGTTTTCAAAACACAGGGCACCAAATTTGTCAGATTTCTAAACACAAGCTTTGAGGTTTTAATAACTTTAAAAATTAAATGGTCATAGCAATTTTTTTTTTTTTTTTTTTTTTGTTGAGACAGAGTCTCACTCTTTTGCCCAGGCTAGAGTGAGTGCCGTGGCGTCAGCTTAGCTCACAGCAACCTCAGACTCCTCGGCTTCTCACAGCAACCTCAGACTCCTCGGCTTAAGCGATCCTACTGCCTCAGCCTCCCAAGTAGCTGGGACTACAGGCATGCGTCACCATGCCCGGCTCATTTTTTCTATATAGATTTTTAGTTGTCCATATAATGTCTTTCTATTTTTAGTAGAGACGGGGTCTCGCTCAGGCTGGTCTCAAACTCCTGACCTTGAGCGATCCACCCGCCTCGGCCTCCCAGAGTGCTAGGATTACAGGCGTGAGCCACCGCGCCTGGCCGGTCATAGCAATTTTAATGTGAATGTTGCATGGTTATTGGACTCCATAGATTCTCCTAAATAATACAATTTATTAAATATATTCTCCTAATATTATGACAGTGACTATATAATCTATCATTAAAGCATAATTTCATTATTACCTGGTTTTTATACAATTATGTTGCATCTGGGTTTTCCCTCCTATTATAATAGGAAATACTACAATAAAACATTTTTGTCCGTATAGGTATTTTGCTTTCTTTTGGATTACTCAGGATTATTTCTGTATTTCCAGAAGTGTTACTAATGCATTAAATGTAAACATTTTCAATAATTTCTGACAGTGTGTATGCAATTAGTAGTTTCTCTACTTCTTTCCCTTTATTGATTACCGCATTTTAAAATTCATTGCATAGATGTGAAATGGCAGTTGCATTTTTTGTTTTTAATTTTAATTTCTTTAATTAGAAACTTTGAACATTTTAAAAGAAGCCTACCAGCTTCTCCTCTGTGGATTGTAAATTTTACATCCTTTTCCCATTTATCTATTGGAAATCCATTAGTTGTTTTAGGTAATAGTCCTAAGAATCTCTCAAATTGAATGTGGTAAACTTCTCATTCAGGCCGGGCGCGGTGGCTCACGCCTGTAATCCTAGCACTCTGGGAGGCCGAGGTGGGCGGATCGTTTGAGCTCAGGAGTTCGAGACCAGCCTGAGCAAGAGCGAGACCCCATCTCTACTAAAAATAGAAAGAAATTATATGGACAGCTAAAAATATATATAGAAAAAAATTAGCCGGGCATGGTGGCGCATGCCTGTAGTCCCAGCTACTCGGGAGGCTGAGACAGGAGGATCGCTTGAGCTCAGGAGTTTGAGGTTGCTGTGAGCTAGGCTGACGCCACGGCACTCACTCTAGCCTGGGCAACAGAGTGAGACTCTGTCTCAAAAAAAAAAAAAAAAAAAAAAAAACTTCTCATTCATTCTGTACGTACATACCAATATGTGCCAGACCCTGTTACAGCTTGAACAAAACATCATGATGTAATTGCAAACTCCTCGAGCTAAAAGGACTCTTAGATAGTGTTTTCATTTTTCACCTAAGAAAACTGAGATCCCATCCCAAATTACATGATCAGTAATTAACCTTAGGGAATTGTGGCTGAACTGGAATTAAAGCTCTGTAGGCATCGTTGCCTCCATTCTCTTCCATGTATCTCCTCTTTGCTCTTCCAGATACGATACCAGATTTCTTCCCACTGTCCCTGCTGCTTCTGCTATACTTGCAGATTCCTGTGGCCTAAGCAAATCAGCCTAATCCTAGTCTTCTGGTTTAAAGAACCCATTGGTTTTTACCATTCTTTGGCCTCAGTGATTGGTTTGGGAATGACAGGTTAGCCAAGTTGATCCAGTTAGAGGGTAGCCTTGAATTTTCATTGACATTAAGTGCTAATAAGCATTTTAAAAAATGTTTACATGTTTTTACCTTTTAATTTGAATTATCTAGTTATATGGTTTCCAAACATGAGATTTTAAAAACCATCTTTTTGTCATTAATTTCTAATTTTATCCCATTTTTGTAAGAGAATACAGTCTGTCTGGTATTGATCCTCTCAAGTGTTTTGAGGCACGCTTTTTCTATTATATGACCAGTCTGTATATGGTGTATGCTCATGAATATAATAGGGATTCTCTAAGGAGTTTTTTTGCTGGAATCTTCAATATCTCTACTTCTTTTGTTCTCTTCTTGATGAATTGATGTTAAAATTCTCAACTACACTTGAATTTTTACACCCATATTTGTGGTATTTATTCCTGATGTATATTGAAGCTTTCTTGTTTGCTGTGGATGTGTTCATCATGATGATACATTTTCGTTATATCAGTATATAATATCTGAATTTGTCCTTTATGATATTTTTTGCCTGAAATTTTATTATGATTGCTACCGTAGCTTTATTTTGGTTCATACTCATCTGATGTATCCTTTCTTAAATATGTCTCTTGTAGGGACTATATTGCTTTATGATTTTTTAACCCACCATAAAATCTTTGGCCTAATTTCTTTTTAAATTGGCAAGTTCAACTCGTTTACGTGATTGTAATTCTTTTTTTTTTTTTTTTTTTTTTTGAGACGGGGTCCTGCTCTGTCTCCCAGGCTAGAGTGCCGTGGCATCATCATAGCTCACAGCAACCTCCAACTCCTGGGCTCAAGTGGTCCTCCTGCCGCAGGCTCTGGAATAGCTGGGACTATAGATTCATGCCACCATGCCCAGCTAATTTTTCTATTTTTTGTAGAGATGGGGTCTCATTCTAGCTCAAGCTGGTTGTGAACTCCTGGCCTGAAATGATCCTCCTGCGTCGGCCCTTGTTGTAATTACTCTAATTGGGCTTACTTTTGGTCCTTTTCCCCCTTTCCTGCCTTTCATTGCATAGGTTGACTTTTTTTTTTTCTATTATTGTTCTTATGCTGGTTGTCCTTTAGACCCATTCCTGTTTATTTCTGCATATTGATTACACTTAAAGTAGCTTTTTCTTCCCCCACATATGACAAATACTCTAGCGCACTCTTATGTTCTCTGGGTGTGTGTCCTGACTCCCCGTCCCCAGTGAATGTATTGCTAGTATTTTAGGTCAGAGTTTTGTTCGATATCAAGGCATTTCACTACTTTTACTTTGTCTCTCCCTTTTTCTTTTTCTTTTCAATATTCCTCCAAGATTGTGCTTAGTGGGCTTTATATGACATTCTGAGGCTTTGTGTTCTTGGGAATATTTTTGCCTAACATATTGGAATGATATTTCGTCTGGATGTAAAATTCTAAATGTAAAGTTCTTTTAATTCAAGACTTTTAAAATAGAGGTAACAATCCTTTACCTGGACTTCCAAAATCAAAAAAAGATCTGAAAACCAAAGGACTTCTTGTAACTCATTTGGCAACAAAACCCAACAAGCTGACATGAGGCTGTTTATGGCTCATTTGGCAGAAGAACCCAACCTGAACTGACATGAGGGTATTTATGGCTTTTATTCAGCTCATTTAGTGTGAGTATTTACAGATTTTGCTTCAAAATATTAATGAGTTCAATTATGGGTTAGTGCCTTAGACACTGCTCTGGATGTTACATAATATACGATATATACCATATTACTGTTGTAAAATCTGAAAAATTCTTGTCTTAGTCTGTTTTGTCTGTCTGTAACAGAATACCACAGACTGGGTAGTTTATAATGAATCAGAAGTTTATTGGCTCACAGTTCTGGAGGATAGGAAGTCCAAGAGCGAGAGGCTGGTATCTCGCTGGGCAGAGAAAGTGAGGCAGTGGGGGAACTCACCCCTTTATAATGAACCCTTCCTGATGGACGCACTCTCAGTGCAGGGCCAGCATGAATCCGTCCCTGAGGGCTGATCGCTACTCCCGATACTGTTGCATTGGATATTGAGTTTCCAACACATGCTTTTTGGAGGATACATTCAAGCTATAGCAGTTTTAAATTCTGAAAAAACCCTTGCCTCAAGAAGTATGGATTGTGAATTTGGGTTACTCCATCTTGTATCCAGTGTTACTTACTGCGATATATATTAATCTTATTCTTTTGCTTTGGCGTTGGTCTATTCTTTTCTTTCAGTGTTTTCGAATTTTTTCTTTGGTGAACTTAAATTTCCTAGGAATAGTTTCCTCTGTTATTTGGCTCTTTGAGCCCTTATAATATTGACTTCTTTTATCTTTTAATTCTGGGAAAGTTACCCTCATTATTTCTTGAAATGCTTTATTTCTTCCCTCCTTCTGAAACTCCGATTATCTGGATATTGTCTCTTTTTCATGCTCAATATTTCTACTGGATTCTTTTTCATTGTTTCTTGTTTTCATTTCCTAGTGCTTACATCTCTCATTGACTTCTTAGGGGTGTATTCTTGGATCCTCCATTCCAATAATTCTACTTCAGATGGCATAAATTGTTTAGTGTGTTGTCTTTCTTTTACAGTAGTTTTATGCTCCAGATGTATCTGTTTGTCTATGTCCCTTGAGGGGGGGTATTAGTTACTTACTCTAATGTGCATTGGAATTTGTGTCAGTCCAGGTGAGTTTAAGGAGAGGAAGGGCTTGAGTCTCAGGTCAGCCAGCCGCCTGGCGCCGCTGAAGTGCTGTTGAGTCTCCTCTTGGCTGATGCTGCATCAGGCAACTTCTGATGAGGGTTTGCTTCGTACACTCTCAGAATGAGTAATATCGGGAAGAGGCAGTGTCCTTAGATCATAACTCCCTCTCAGCTCCGTACCCCTGGCCCTTGCTGTGGGAGCCCGAGTGGGGGCAGGAAGGGTGAGCGCTGAGCGGCTGTACCTGTTTCCACAGCCTTCCCCCACAGGGCTTTTGTGTTGTCTGGAGTTTATCTTGCTGCCAAAGACATCTAGGCTGTTGCTGCTAATTTCTGTGGTGAAGGGACAATCAAGGAGGGGCAAGGGCAGAATTCAAAAAACCTTTTAGCTAATCTGTCTTTTAACTCCGACCTCTGCTGCCCTTTGCTTCTGGTCACCAGTTTCCTCTCAGATAAGTTCAGTACAGCTTCTGGTATCTCCAGCAGTTTCTGTTTGTTTTTGTTGCTGCTGCTGTTACTGTTCCTGGAATCTGGATTTACTTCCATGTTTTTTCCTTCCCAGGGTTGATTCTGTTGGGATCTGCAATCTTGATAGGAATTGGATGACCTCATTTGGGCCAATAAGGATAGTTACACAAAGATTTCCTCAAAAAACATGAAAATCTTTAGTTAAAAAGTGTATGCAAACAAAGTATATACAAACTAAATGAAAATAATCATGTACGGGTTCCTGTTATCTATTGCCATGTAACAAACTATCTTAGAACTTAGTGGTTTTAACGAGCAATTCTTTTATTAATAATTTACCTCTCATTTTTGAAGGTCAGGAATTTGGGCAGGTATTGGCACTTCTTCTTTTATTTATTTATTTATTTTTGAGACAGAGTCTCACTCTGTTGCCCGGGCTAGAGTGCCATGGCATCAGCCTGGCTCACAGCAACCTCAAACTCCTGGGCTCAAGTGATCCTCCTGCCTCACCTCCCTAGTAGCCGGGACTACAGGCATGCGCCACCATGCCCGGCTAATTTTTCCATTTTTTTCTAGAGACAGGGTCCCACTCATGCTTAGGCTGGTCTTGAACTTCTGAGTGCAAGCAATCCTCTTGCCTTAGCCTTCCAAAGTGCTAGGTTTATAGGCATGAGCCACAGCGCCCAGTCTCATATTCTTTTAGTAAAGTTGTAAAATTTTATTATGTAAGTTTGCATATTTCTTGTTAGATTTGTTCTAGGTATTTTATGGATTTTTTTTTTTTTCTATTTGAAGTCCTACTTTTATATTTTCCTAACTAATATATAGGAACCTAATAATTTTTATATGCTAATTTTTAATCCAAACACCATACTGAACACTTGAATTAGTTTTCTAAATTTTATTTTTGTTATTATCATTTTCTTTTTTGTGATGGGATTTTGCTATGTTGCCCAGGCTGGTCTTCAAACACCTGGATGCAGGTGATCCTCCGTCCTCAGCCTCCCTAGTAGCTGGGACTACAGGCGTGCACTGCCGGGCCTGGTTTTCAGTTAGTTTGATAGTTGAAATGCTTATTGTCTTCCAAATATCTCTAAATAGTGGCATTTTTTAGTTGATCCTTTTGGAATCTTAACTGAATTAACTAAGACCTCTAGTATAATGTTGAATAGTGCTAGTGTTGGCTGAATATCCCTGCTTATCCTGACTTTTTATAATTGACCATGTTATCAAAGATTACATTTTCAACAGTGTTTTAAAAGATTGTGGAACACTTGAGTCCTATTGCCATATTAAGCATGCCTTGTAATTTTTTGTTGAACATGATGATATAGTGGGTAAAAGGAGCCATGGTAAATAGGCATTTGTTGTGAGGTTTTACGTTTATCTGGTTGGGGTTTAGGCCGTTTTACTATTTACTATTTACTAGCTTTAGGTGTTGGAGGATAAAGTTTCCTCTTGTGCCCTTATGTTTGTCCTCTCTTGTCTTTGAGTTTGAGACTAAGAAGGTGCTTGTTTCTTTTGTCATCCTGTTATGTGGGAGCCCTGTAGGTGTGTGACAAGGTGTGGGGGGAGGGGAGACATTAGATAGTGCTGTGGTTAGTTCTCAGGTTTTCAGTGAGTCTGTGCCCCTGGCTGTGACCTACACAAAAGTGCTTCTCAGTTTTGTTTTGTTTCTACCCCCAAGTGAGACAAAAAGGCTGGAGCAGACTGGAGTGGGATATTTATTTCCCCTCCCCCAACTTGGTTAGTTTTTGGTAAAACCCGGTTGGTTAGGCTCTGGTGAAAGTTTCTCTCGAGGGCCAGCCTTATTTTGAGAACAGAATGCTCTGGTGTGTTTCACCATGGCTGCCTTCCCTCCCTTTGCTGAGGCACAGGAGACTTTCTCTGGCCTTCACTGTGGGAACCTGGTAGGACGGTTCCTGGAGGTGAAACCCACAGACGTGTGGGGGCCTGCCTAAGACCAGGCACCCCTGGCGTCCTTAACTCTTAAACTTGTCTACGCTGAGCCTCCAGCTAGTCATAAATTACAGTTTAGATTTTCCTGCCCTGGTACTGGGTCCTGCAGAGTTTCTGCTTGTGGGTTTCTGTTCTGGCTGAGTTGTGGTTCTCTGTCTGCCTGCCTGTCTCTCTCATTTGGGGAGCAGCAGTTTTCTGTGTACCCTCATTTCTCCAGTGGATCTGAGATGTTGGGTTTTCCATTTGTTCAGCCTTTTTCTTGTTCTGTGGATGGGAATGATGACTTCTAAGCTCCTTACAGATTGGAAACCAGAAGTCAGATTGCCATATTTTTTCAAGATTGATTGATTGATTGCTTGCCAGTATTCACATTATAATAAAGTGACTTCTATTCAGGCATGTTATAAAGGTATACTTATCATAGCTAAAGTAGAAAGGCACAGATTAGAAATTTAGGTAGCAGGAACATGAAGCCTTAGAGTTGCAAGAATGAAACATCAGAAATACATTTTCTGCTGAGGATTTGCAACTTGTTTCTTTTGCATACAATATTTAACATGTCAGCATTGTGTTGTTTAATAAATACATGTTTATGTGAAATATTCCACAGAAACTTCATGGACATCTGATTTCTTAACCTTTTTGGCCTGCAGAGCCTGTGGTCATCATAGTGGAATAATAGCTTGCTTGTTGGCATCAGGAAACAGCTTTAAAGAAAGCATTAATAATTTTATGTCTCTTTACATTCTGCAAAAATATCCTTAATGTTCTACTGGACTGTAGCAAGACTGCCTTATCTGAAAGCTGCTTGGTCATCTCTGAAATTATCTTTTCTAAAGTATTTACTGAAATAAAGTGCTGCGTGCCAATTCTCCCACTTGTTCTTTTATCACCCCTGCTCTTGCACATTCCATGTGTGAAAAAGGAACAACCCGATATTGGGAAGAAAATAGAATGCATTTTTCTCAGTAGTAGCATAAGAATCATTTTTCTCTTCCTACTCCTTCATTTTAACACAGTACAATACAGAGTATAATAAGGTCCCAATGTTTTGAGCCGTGGTAATCTGAAACTTTTTAACTGACTGTAAGTGCTGGAATTGCTGTTGCCAGATACAGCAAAGGTTATGGATTTTAAATTGGGTGGTTGCTTCTTTGCAATTTAGTTTAAAACAAAAGAGAAAGATCTGTTAGCTGTTTACAGAACGGTAGTGGATTCTTTACCTACTTACTGTTGTGCATCACAGTGCTGGTGAACTTCTAAGGTGAGCTTAAAAACAATGAACACTGATTTACAGGGGAAAAAAAAACGCCACTTTTCTGTTTATATTATCTGCCTTCCCATCTAATGTTTCCCCACATGGCACTGATATTTTGTGATACTGTTTGTCTCTGAAATGTATCATTTTAGACATATATGCAGTTACCATACATTTGTACAATTAGTAACACTCTGGTATTTCTGTAATGAGCCAGGTACTGATGAAATAATAATAAAACAGACATCATTTCTCCCCTCATGGCTCTCACTCTAGAGGAGAAGATATTTACTGTACAAATGTGTATGTGATATCAGGGGATGATAACTGCTCTGTGGGAAAAGATAGAGAATGACAAAAGCATCCATGTAACCAAAACGTCTGTACCCCTGTAGTATTCTGAAATGAAATAAAAACAAGGAAGATAGAGAATCATGTGGGAGAGATGGAGATGTTAATTTAAACAGGGTGTTCAGGGAAGGCATCAGTGAGGTGAAACACAGGCAAGGGTTTAAGGGCGTCAGCCACAAAGCTCCGGAGGGCGGAGCATTTTCATCAGGGATTAGGAAGTGCCAAGCCGTGTGTGCGAGAGGAACACTGAAGAAGGCAGAGTGGCTGCGAGCCGCAGGGCCAGGGGTGGGAGTGAGGCCAGAGAGGTGACCAAAGGCAGTTCATGTTTGGCCTTCCAGGTCATGGAACGTCTTTGGTTTTTATTCTTTTTATCATTGAATGGTTTTGAGCAAAAAATGAAGAGGAAGGACATGCAGTTTTTCTAGTGGTTGGCTCACCATGCGTCCGCCTGAGAACCAGCACTGACTGGCCACGCTGTCCCCTCTGGCCACGCGAGCCACCTTGCTCCTTCCACACACTCCCCCCGGGACCCCTCAGCTGTCTGGAGTGGAGTGTAGAGCACGTTCTGCAATAAGGTTGTTTATTCTTGGTGGTGGCTTTTCTTTCTGCCATTTATTGTTCTGCTGTACAGTTTTAACCTATGATAATGGGGTGTGCAAATGTGTGCTGGTGCCGGTGGAGGACCTGCCCTGGTGAAGCAAAGGAAGAGCACTGTGTTTACTGTGTGGACAGTTCGAGTTTTCTTCAGGGGAAGCGACTGAGGAAACGGAGGGGGACAGATCAGTAGAGAGCTGGGGGTTGCTGTAAGACCATTAGACATTCTGGAAACATCAGAGCCATTCGTGCAGCCCGAGGGGATTAACCAACAATTCTATGACAGGTGGCCAGAGAAACTGTAACTGGGGCGTTCCCTGATTTCAGGGATTTGTGTAAAGCAGAGGAGCGACTGGTCAGGTGCGCTGTGTCTCCGTAGCGCTGTGCTGACGCGGCCCCGGACAGCGCAGGCTCGCTCAGCACCTCCACTTTCGGGAACCACGTTCCACACCCTAAGTGAGGTGTGAGTGTAATAGAAATGCCTTTTTTTCTTTTTCTGAAAACACAAATGTGCATGTTCTTGATTTGTTTAATTTCACACAAAACCACATTCTATAACCAGTCATCTCAAAACAAATAAATGAGTTCACTTAATAAAAATAGAAAATTATCAATTGGGAAATGAAAAAGAACTGTACATTTTAGAAAGGCATCTTAGAGGACCGAATGAAATGTTTTACCTGTACTGTTAGACCTAGAAGTTCCAAAGGCCATTTAATATGCTGGAACTGTCTCTGCTGCCTTAGGAGTGGCCACCGTGTTTTGTTGCAGACAGTCCCTTTGGGGTGTAGCAGATGATATTCCTTGTGGATTACACCTCTGCAGCTCCTTTAACATAACTGTGAAGAAAGTTCAAATTTGGCCATATGTACTTGAAAACAAACTAGAAAGTCTCTTGGCAAAATGGTGGAGCAGACAGGTTTTGGTGTGCCCACCCTGTTGTTTGTGTCCTTAACCAGCTCGGAGCTGTCCGTTGGTGATCTAATGTCCACAGCATTCAGTGTGAGTTCAATATGGGGAAAGGGGTAAGAAGTTAGTAGAAAGCCATTTATTTTTTGAAATCATAATGTCTTTGTAGGTTTCTAAGTGTCAGGGGAAATTTTGCTTTAATGCTTTTCTTAAATTGATCTTTATTCAGTTCAGATTGGAGTTTTTAAACTACGTACCTCAAAATGAATCAAGTCTTCCTTTTGTTTGTTTTGTTTTGAGACAGTCTCACTCTGTTGCCCGGGCTAGAGTGCTGTGGTGTCAGCCTAGCTCACAGCAACCTCCAACTCCGGGGCTCAAGTGATCCTCCTGCCTCAGTCTCCCGGATAGCTGGGACTACAGGCATGCACCACCATGCCTGACTAATTTTTTCTATTTTTAGTTGTTTGGCTAATTTCTTTCTATTTTTAGTAGAGATGGGGTCTCGCTCTTACTCAGGCTGGTCTCAAACTCCTGAGCTCAAGCAGTCCTCCCGGCTGGGCCTCCCAGAGTGCTAGGATTACAGGAGTGAGCCACCGCACCCGGCCAAAACGAGTCATTTCTTAGCAAACATGAGGTTGTTGCAATTTTTAGTGACTTAAAATGTGACATCAGATAAAGTAATCAATAATATTTAAAAGAAAAGATTTAATTCCTTTTGAAACTTTTATACAAAAAAAATAAAACTGGCCGGGCGTGGTGGCTCATGCCTGTAATCCTAGCACTCTGGGAGGCCGAGGTGGGCGGATTGTTTGAGCTCAGGAGTTCGAGACCAGCCTGAGCAAGAGCGAGACCCCATCTCTACTAAAAATAGAAAGAAATTATATGGACAGCTAAAAATATATATAGAAAAAATTAGCCGGGCATGGTGGCTCATGCCTGTAGTCCCAGCTACTCGGGAGGCTGAGACAGGAGGATCGCTTGAGCCCAGGAGTTTGAGGTTGCTGTGAGCTAGGCTGACGCCACGGCACTCACTCTAGCCTGGGCAACAGAGTGAGACTCTGTCTCAAAAAATAAAATAAAATAAAATAAAAAAATAAAACTTATGTAATGATGCACACCGATAAACAGGTATAAGCCACCACCCAACACAGATGTCCTAGTGGCGGACAGTTGAGTAGTTTCTAGTTTTTAGTTTTTTCTGTTACAAACTATGCTGTAAATTCTTGTACCTATATCTTAGTACCCCCCTGACTTTTAGTATCCTTGTTTCTCTAACATACATCTAGAAGTAGAATTCTCAGTTGTGAGGTGTGGCATGACCAATTGTACCAGATAGTGCCACATTATTTTCCAAAGTGATAATTGCTCCCACGTCACTGTGGTGTAAGTTCCACTTTCACATCTTCACCAATGCTTGATTTTTTCTGACATTTAAATTTTTGCTAATCTGATGGGTAAAATGGGATTTCATGGATTTGTTCTTTTCTGATTGCTAAGAGGTTAGGCATTTCTTTATGTGCTTAATTGCTTGGTATGGTTTCTTCTGTGAAAGACATGCTTGTTCATGTCTTTTGCACATTTTTCTGTTTTTTCATAAGCCTCCCTTTATGTTCTGAACACAAATTCTTTGTTGGTTATATGTATTAAAACATACTTACCTAACATCTTCTCGGCGTATGTTTTTGTGTTTAAGAATGGTTTCTTACACTCGGTAGTAAAGATTTCATCCAAATTTACTTGTAAAAGTTGAAAAATCTTGCCTTTTACATAGAAGCCTGGAATTGATTTTTGAAGAAGGGATTTAATTGCATTTATTTTCTATATGGAGAACCCTCTGTTCCACAACTACTTACTGAGTAGCCTTTCCTTTCACCACTGGTGTGCAGTATAGAATAGTGTATCAGGCTCCCATACATGATGCGTTCGATTATAGACTGTATTAGCCCATTGGTTCATCATCGTGCCAACTCCACAGTGTCTTCTGCAGTTTGCTTTATAGTGTCCTGATACCTGGGAAGGCAGGTCCCTTTCTTTTTGTTCTTCTTTTGTAATGTTTTGGCCATTCTTAAAATTTATATGACCACTCTGTATAAATATTTATACAGAATATAAATATTTATATTTATATATTACATTTATACGGAATGGTCATGTAAATTTTCAAATTAGTTTGTTAAGTTTTCCAAAAGCCCTGTTGGACTTTGGATTAGACTTGCACTAAATCTATAGATATGAGTATTCCTATTTATGAAGCTAGTGTATGTCTTCATTGTTTAGTTATTTCCATAAAGGCTTTTAAAAAACTTTGTACTAATGAAAACTTTTAAACTTATTCAAAAGTAGACAGTAGTATGATGAGCCCCAGGTATCCATCTCTCAACTTCAACAATTTCAATTCTTATCTTTACTTTATTCTATCCACTCTCTTCCTTTCCTCTATTATTTTGAAGGCAAATCTGAGGCATATCAGTTTATCCATAATTATTTCAATATGTATCCCTAAAAAAGACTTAACCACAATACCATTATGATATAAAAAAATGATAATTTAAAAGGGTTTATTTACACATAAATGTACATATGATAATTATGAAACAAATGTATTGTGAAGCAAATATTACTCAAGGTAAGAAATAGGACATTGTCAGCACCCCAGAAGCCTCCTGTGTCCTTTCCAATTACATACGTTCCTGTTCCAACATCTGGTGGAATTGCTATCCTGATTTTTATGGTAATGACTTCCTTCCATGATTTTTACCATCTACGTATGTATCCCTAAACAATACAGTTTAGCTTGCCTATTTTGACTTTAAATGGAGTCATATCTGGAGGTGATCCTTCGTGTTTTCTTCTTTTTTTTTTTTTTTTTTTTTTGAGACAGAGTCTCACTCTGTTGCCCAGGCTAGAGTGAGTGCCGTGGCATCAGCCTAGCTCACAGCAACCTCAAACTCCTGAGCTCAAGCGATCCTCCTGTCTCAGCCTCCCGAGTAGCTGGGACTACAGGCATGCGCCACCATGCCCGGCTAATTTTTTCTATATATATTTTTAGCTGTCCATATAATTTCTTTCTATTTTTAGTAGAGGTGGGGTCTCGCTCTTGCTCAGGCTGGTCTCGAACTCCTGAGCTCAAACGATCCGCCCACCTCGGCCTCCCAGAGTGCTAGGATTACAGGCGTGAGCCACCGCGCCCGGCCGTGTTTTCTTCTTTAATTCAATATTATATTTATTTATAAGATTGATACATATTCATGTAGGCACTAAATTTCACGTTCATTTTTCTTTATTGTCTTATTGTCTTGTTGTATGGCTTTACCATAATAGATTTATCCATTATGGTTTTTTTATAGTCTGGGTTGATACCCAATGCGACCATTAAGAACATTGCTCTTTTATGCATTTGTGTGTGTGTGGCCTGGTGAACATGTGCATGAGTTTCCCTAGGGCTGTGGTCCCCCACGACCAGGTGGCAGAATAGCGCCCCCTGCCACCCAGTCCGTGGGAAAAATTGTCTTCCATTAAACTTAGGAACTGGGGGGCTGCATGGCAGGAGATGAGCGACTTCATCATCTGTGTTTGCAGCCATTCCTCATGGCTCCCCACACCCCCCCTCTGAAAAATTATCTTCCATGGACCCGGTCTCCGGTGCCAAAAAGGGTTGGGGACCCCTGCTCTAGGGTATATACCTAGGAGTGAAATTATTGGCTCTAAAGTCTAAAGAGTTCACTTTGACCGTGCAAGAGCAAATTGTTTCAAAGTTGATGTTATTCTTTTACATTCTCACCAGCAGTTTGAGTGTTCCATTATTTCGTATCTTCAGACTTTAAAATCTTTAGCAATTGGGGAAGAATGTAGTAGCGGTTCTTTAAGTTTAGCCTTGTATTGTCTTACATTTTAATATGAGAGCTAACAGGCTGGTCTGAAGGTAGTCAGTTATCCCAATTGTTCACAGTCAGTTATAGACTGAACGCCTTGTTCTGCTCTTTCCCCTCTTCTCACTACTGCACTTGTCTTAAAAAAAAAAAAAAAAGTAAAAAGAAAAACCAAAAGAGAGAGTGAACAGTAAGCCTGACTTGTTTGACTAATACCTTGTGAACCTCAAGATTATACACACAAATTAGAGATTTCTTAAACTAAAATTCCCCAGTTGAAGTCTTCCACACTTTTGTTCATATTCCATTTATATTATAACACAAAAGCAGTTCTTTCAAGGTATAGAAAAAGGCACATTTAGATAAATTGAAGCAGATTAATTTAAGACATTATATACTATAACATCTTTTGTTTTTATGTTTATTTTCCAGTATGGTTAGGCATGAATCTCATTTGGCACATTCTCCTTATGCTGTTCCTAGTAACTCTTGTAGAAATAACATAGTAGCCACCAGGCATCTTTGTCACTCTATATACTAATCATTATTACAGCTTAATTTTTTAAAAGATGAAAAATAAAAATGGAAGTTCTCGGTGGCTCACGCCTGTAATCCTAGCACTCTGGGAGGCCGAGGCAGGCAGATTGTTTGAGCTCAGGAGTTGGAGACCAGCCTGAGCAAGAGCGAGACCCCATCTCTACTAAAAATAGAAAGAAATTATAGGGACAGCTAAAAAATATATATAGAGAGAAAAAATTAGCCAGGCATAGTGGCACATGCCTGTAGTCCCAGCTACTCGGGAGGCTCAGGCAGGAGGATTGCTTGAGCCCAGGAGTTTGAGGTTGCTGTGAGCTAGGCTGATGCCATGGCACTCTAGCCCAGGCAACAGAGTGAGACTCTGTCTAAAAAAAAAAAAAAAGGAAAAAGGAAGTTCTGGTATTTTCCTCTAACTTCCCAGTAGATCCTTTTGATCCTCCCTCAGGCGAGCATATCCCACATTGCAAACCATCAATGACAGAAGTCAGAAGTTTAGAGCGCCCAGCCCCAAATCTTTAATTTTATGGCGTAAGTAAATTATCATTTTTAGAGACTCCGACATCCTTCTTTTCACTCAACTAGCTTACTTTATAGCTTACTTTAATTAGGAGGAACATAATGGTGTATTTAAGCTAATGAAACAGATATCAGCAATATATGTTGAATAGGGTAAGCATATAGTTTATCACCAAATCACTAGACTTTTGAGGATGAAAGAGAGTAATAGTAATGTTAATCATTCACCACAGCAATAGGTATAAATCTGGACTGTCCTGGGCAAATCCATGATATATGGCCACCATCGTGTTGCATGAGTGTAGTTAAAACTAACATCTTGCACCTTCATGTCATGAGGTAGAATAAAGTAATGTTCCATTTATTTTAGGTAGAGCAAAGTTTTAATTTCTCCTTTGTTGAAATGAGGAAAATAGTTTTTAAATGCCTCTCATAAGTTTTCTCATTCTGTCTTGTTCCACCAAGGGAATCTTGGTCAGATGACAATCAGAAAAGATGGTTTAATCTATATAAGAACACCCTGCAAATTATAAAGTGTTATAGTAACATAAGTTACATTCCATTATCAGGCCAGGAGGCAATGGAATAGGAAAGCTGAAGTTTATTTCTGCTTTTCTGACTTTGGTCTTAACTTTAAGGTTTCATTCTTTGAGTGGTCTTAAGTAATCCCCCAAGATGGATTCCCAAGTCCAAAGTGAAATACTTGATTAATATATGTTCCTTTCTACTAACATGAATGATAAAAAGTAAATTGTTTTAACAAATTGTTCTATCGTTAAATTCATTTTTTAAAAAACTCAGTTATCCACAAAGAATTAACAGATTCATAACTAGATTTTCATGTACTTAAATTTCTTACATATTAATACTTTGCTTAAACAATTTATACATTTAGTACTATATGATAATTCTTAAGGGCTTTATTTTCATTGCAATCGTACCAATGGTATAAGCTGCTTATTTAGGAAGAATAAATTATTTTTAAACGTACAAGATGTAGATGTAACAATTTTTATAATCATACTTTTGGCTATAAAACAATATCTATTTTAAGTTGGGATTACGTTTTAGTCCCTGTCTCATTAAATTAACCAGTTATGCATGAAAGCCAGTATAGTGTAGTATAGTATTTCTAAATTTCAGCTATTCATGTACCATCTTCACAATTTACCATAGCCCTATGTTACCTGTAATGTTATTCTGTATTTTTCTTCAAATGATTCTCCTTTTCACAAAAATTTAAGTGTGAAGAATAATTCACTCTTACATATAAGAAATATTACTTCCCATAAATAAAAGATATACATAAGCATACACTAAATTAAATACATAACTGTTAAAGGTTAATGTTATTAATATTTATATATACCTCCCAAAGTTATCTCAAGTACTTCTAGTGTGTATCTGCCACACTTTCCAAAATACTAGTGTTAGCACAGAGTGACTATACACAGACTGGATTCAAATCCTAATTCTTGTTAACTGTGGCTTGGCGCAATGAGTTTCTTAGATTCAGTTTTCTCATCTGTGAAGTCAGGTTGATGGTTTTACTCTCATAGCCTTCATTATTGTACGGGCTAAATAATGCCAGTGAAGAGTGCCTGTCACATAGTAAGAGCGCAATAATTGCTAGTCCTTATTACTGTTTTTATTATCTTAATCCTCAGATATCTTTGTTATCTGACAGTAGTCATCCTAAACAAAATACATCACCCAAGAAAGACGGTTTAAAAAATGGTGATATAAATGTAGACTTTGATCAACTGAAAGTTGATGACAAAAGTTAGTATAAAAATATATTATCGGCCAGGCGCGGTGGCTCACGCCTGTAATCCTAGCACTCTGGGAGGCCGAGGCGGGTGGATCGCTCGAGGTCAGGAGTTCGAGACCAGCCTGAGCAAGAGCGAGACCCCATCTCTACTAAAAATAGAAAGAAATTATATGGACAGCTAAAAATATATATAGAAAAAATTAGCCGGGCATGGTGGTGCATGCCTGTAGTCCCAGCTACTCGGGAGGCTGAGACAGGAGGATCGCTTGAGCCCAGGAGTTTGAGGTTGCTGTGAGCTAGGCTGACGCTACGGCACTCACTCTAGCCTGGGCAACAGAGTGAGACTCTGTCTCAAAAAAAAAAAAAAAAAAAAAAATATTATCTTTCATAGTTGCCAGAAAACAGTCAAGGTTTAAAATATCTCCAGTGTTTATTCATTAAATCAAAATAAATATTTTTAATTGACTACAATGGCATCATTCTGATTGTGAATGTTAAGTATGTTCTTATTTTTGCTTGACTTGTCTTTAAAGTCACCTAACACATCCGATAATGCTGAATAATACGGACTTTTATTCTTCTGCTTCATGTTTCCAATTTGAAAACTTTCTTTCTTGTGTCTAATTGTATCTCTGTAAATTGTGTACATTTTTTTAGTTTTCTCCTCTATGAAAAGAGATTATGGTCATCCCGAAAGATCATTAATTTTAATGATATAAAGAGCTGCAGCACTACTTAGTCCTTTTAAAGAAGTTTTCTCTTATTCTGTATATAAAGATAATGTCTTTTTTCCAAAATAACAATTGAAAAATCAGAATAGTAACAGTTTTAATAAACTGGGAATCAATATTAATTAAAGGGAAACTAGGAAGCTGATCACTCAAACTGAAAAGAATTTCTTATTTCGGGACTGCTGAAATCCCTTACTCACAGAAGCTTTATGCTTGGTTCTCTTATTTTGCTTAATATTCATCTTTAGATTTGTATATAAAACAAATAATTATCATAGTGATTCATCATGCTTTTTAGATCACTTTTCAGAGGGTTAAACATTGTAGGTAATTCATAGCTCATTGTTTTCAATTTATTAGACTGTGGAAATTACCAAGAAATAAGTGAAGACTGGTTTGATGCTAAAGAAAACCTGACAGGATTTGACTTCTCAGGAAGGAAAGAAAATCAAATAGAACAAGATAGATGGAATCTGAAGTTTACACTAGGTTGGTTTAACAATTTACTGAGGAATCCTAACCTATTTGTAAAATAATACTTACCTGCTTCTGGGTTGTGTTGGGTGCCTGAGCTGTTTTAATATTTTATTCCTGTTTGCGGTTTTTCTTTATACAAAACGAGAAATTGGCCAGTTGGAGGTCGACTTTTTAAAGAACAGAAAATCGCTAAAAGCTTAAACCCAAGATTTAGTTAGCAAGTAGATAAGCTGCATTCTTTTCCACTGAGCCCTCACTGGACACTTTCTAGGTGCGGTTACCTGGTGAACAAAACCAACTTCTCAGCTTTCCTCAGGTAACCAGTGCTAATCTATCAAATCGGTATTAGTGATGGAAACTATTTGCTTTCCCTCACTTTAATAATTTCATCTATTTCAGGAATATTTTCAACTTTAGATAGTCCTTAAATGCTTATAATAGTTAGAATAATCACAGGCACTAGAGAAAATTCTATCATTTCTTGTGATAGTTATGCTACCTCTCTTTATTTTTATCTGTATGTTTCTGTGGGTTTTTAAATTTTCCATATTAGCAATGGTTTTATTTTTTTCTGCTTGTATAAATAATGGCTTATTAAGATTTTTAAATAAAATATGAAAATATAAGAAAATTAAAATTACCTGAAGTTTCTGCAACCTTCAGTAACCACTATGAATATTTTAGTGAGCATTTCAATGCATTTCTTTATGCATATATTAATACATATACACAACTTAAAATATTATATCATCTGATTTAATTGTAACTGTTTTTTCTTTCCTTGCATTATTTTCCACCATATCACTTGTCACAACACTGTGTGTTTTGCTTACTTGATACTTGATTGATTACTGGGTTCACTGCCTTCCCACCCTTACATACTAGCTCAGCAAGATCAGGGATTTTGTTCACTGCCAAGTACAGCGTGCAGCCCATGGGGTATCCAGTAGATATTTTGTATCGAATTAGTGAAGGATTAGGTGATGGGTGTAATGTATACCGTCTGACTCCTTTAGTGTACTATAGCTCTTTACTACTTTTTCACTGCAATATAAAAATGTAAAGCTAGGTAGTTTCACTGTTTTCTCTGTAGAATACATTTATAATCCAAAGAGATTAACAAATTAAATGAAGTAAGTTAATGAAGAAGGTTAGGTATTGATTACCTAAAGATGAAAGACTCTGCCTGAATTCTAGCACCAATACTTAACAGATTTGTGACCTAAACTCCTATGACCTCAGTATCATCATCTGTAAAATGGAAATAATATTAATAATAGCTCCCTCACGGGGTGGTTGGGAGAATCATGTGAGGTGATGTGTATATAAAGTGCTTAGCATGTTGCCTGGAGCAGAGCATTCAATAAGTGCTAGGCTACTCTTGTTACTATTATTAATGAACACAATCAAATTTACAAATCTCCCATTACTATTTAAGAATTATTAAAACATAAGTAAAAGTACTCATGGATTCATTCAACACTATTTGTGTACTCCCTCTGTGCCAGGTATAGGATTTGCTAGTAATTCAAATCTCAATTTAGTGAATCTTTGATTTCAGACCAGGTTCCCTTCACAATATTGACTATGAGATGACAGTCTAAGAATTTTGAATTTTTTTGTCAAGCAAGGAAAAAACTTATCTATAATCCTAGTATTTGTGGTTTCCAAAATCATGCTGTCTAACTCAAGTAATTTGTCTGTTTTTTTCTTATGTGCTCTTAACATTATCACAAGCTATATAATACCTGCTGTTGACATTTGTCTGATTGAAAGGTTTTCTTGGTACGTTATTTCCCCAACAAAGGAATGTGTGTAAAGAGGTCTCTGAAACCACTAGCTCTAGCCAGCACTAACACTAAGGAGTTAAGATCCTGTGTACATCCAGTGTTCTCATAGCACTTCTCTGAACCAGGGACAAATGACAGACTTTTTTAGTCGTGATGTACAGTCAGCCCATGGGTTCTGTATTCATGGATTCAACCAACTTTCTTGTCATTATTTCCTAAACAATGCAGCATAACAACTATTTACATAGAATTTACATTGTTTTAGGTATTGTGAGTAATCTAGAGATAATTTAAGGTATATAGGAGGATGTGTGTGGATTATATGCAAATACTATGCCATTTTATATAAGGAATTTGAGCATCCTCAGATCTTGGTATCCGCAGGGAGTCCTAGAACCAGTCCCCCAGGGATACCAAAGGACAGCTGTAACTGATTACTCCGTTTAGATGTAATTTATTCATTTGAGCTATGAGAGACTTAATATCAACTAATCCATACCCATTTATTTTTCAAGATGATATGATTAAGGCCCAGAAATCTTAACACTGTACTCCAGGCTTTTGGTCTTCAGTCTGGTCATGCTGATATTTGTTGATAACTTTATGATAAGCTTTGTGATAGTAAAAAGAAACCATAAAATATTTAGCAAGTTTTCATTTTCTCTTAAACATCTCAATACAATGATGATCATTTCTGTGGTATATTCTGTTTTTCTAGAAGCAGAAATGTATGCTGAACCCTTACGAAGAGATAAGGGTTATTTGGTACATGTTGGTGGCCTCTGCCCTTCAGTATCTGAGGTATGGCAAGATTTCTTTTTGAACTTCATATTATTTTTCTTTTTTTAGGCTGATTGAAAGTCTCATTTCCAGAAATACCAAGTTTCTGAAATTTCAATTTATGATTCTTCTACTAACTACAGGTGTGTTTCCCGAATTCAGTCCAATGTGCATCACTGTGTGCCTGCTGCTCACTAGAGGTTCTGTACCAGACATCAGCCTCAGTGGGGACAAAGTCAAAGGCCATTCCCACAGGAGGGTCCCAGGCTAGTATAGGGGGCCATGCAGACAAATAGTTGCAGTCATTATAGACAAATAGCTGCAGTCATTGGTTCGTGCTGTTCTTAATCAGATCTTTCTTGGATTATACTTTGTAGCTTGTTACTAGTGGTATGTAGCAGACTGACTGACTTCCGTGTACTTTATCTTGTTACGCGCTGTTTCACAGGGAATGTACAGTGCCTTCGTTAAGGAGAACAGGCTCCAGAAAGAGATAACTTTGGCTCAATTCCCAGGTCTGTCAGCAACTTGATGAATAAATTTGGGCAATTTACTTGACCTTTTTGTACCTCAGCCTCCTCTTTGTCTATAAAGTGAGGTCGATAGTACTGTCATAGCGATGTTGTGAAACTACTTTGAGTTAAGTATGTAAAGCACTAGGAGTAAAGCCTGGCACATAGTAGATGCTCAGAAAATTGTATTCTATTATTTCTGATTTTAATTACTTTTCAGATGACACTTGTATACTTTTTAGGTAGATAGCTACATCATCTGTATATAATCTCTTCCAATCTGTATGTTGCTACTTTCTATTTTGTGACATTGTCAGATCATTCAAATCACAGTGGTGATGGAAATACCTTTGCTGTCTGCTGATAAAAAATGATGGCTGTTCATTTCAGATATGAAAATCTTTATCAATTAAGAGAGAATCCTGTTTGTCGTTGGGGTTGAAATTTGTTAACAAATAGATGTTTAATTTTATTTAATGGAGTCACCTAAGAGTATATGCTTTCTAAATTAATGTGGTATTAATACAGTTCATTAAAGTAGTATTATAATCCTAGTAGTATTACCTGATGTGAAAGATTCTTTTAGCATCTTGATGAATCCTTAAAACAAACTGTGGGGTTTTCTTTTCTTAAGTATTATACGTACTGTGTGGAAATTTAGAAAATACAATTAAATGCAAAAATACAAGGAGGTTATAAAAAATTATCCATAGTCCCATCATTTGAAAACAACCACTTTTCAGATTTGGTATGTATCCTTCCACTGACACTCTCTAGGTCTGGTGCTTTTATAGGAATAGCTCTTGCCTGACTTTCTCAATTATATGGTTAAAGTTCTGATTCAATGTTTCAACTTTTCTTGTTTTTTTGGTCTAAATATTTCCCCACAACAAGGCCATAAAGATATTCTCTTAAATATTCTGGTAAATGTTTTAAATTTTGACTTTCACATTGCAAGCCTTTGAGTCATCTGGAGGTTATGTTTGAACATAGGAATTAATTTTAATTTTTTTAGTATAAATAGTCCCCAGATAGCTAATCTCTGTAACTTTATCATATATCAGCTTTGCAAATGTTTTACATTAAATTTTAATATAAAATTAATAGGGGATAATTCATGAGAAATGCTTAGTATCTTTTATTTCTCATCTTTAATTTGGTTTTTATTTAGTTATCCTAAATAACTAATAATCCTGATTTCAAACTAAGTATATCAACCTTTTTTTTTTTTTTTTGACAGAGTCTCACTCTGTTGCCTGGGCTAGAGTGCCATGGCATCAGCCTAGCTCACAGCAACCTCCAACTCCTGGGCTCAAGCGATCCTCTTGCCTCAGCCTCCCGAGTAGCTGGGACTACAGGCATGTGCCACCATGCCCGGCTAATTTTTTCTACATATATTTTTTTAGCTGTCCATATAATTTCTTTCTATTTTTAGTAGAGACGGGGTCTCGTTCAGGCTGGTCTCGAACTCCTGACCTTGAGCGATCCACCCGCCTTGGCCTCCCAGGGTGCTAGGATTACAGACGTGAGCTACCTCACCTGGCTTAGTATATCAACCTTTATAAGAGCATTTATTATTGTGAAAACTATATTTGAGCCAGTGATGACAAAATTAAGTTTGAGGTAATTTAAAGTCAATGAAAAACCTTGTGGTTTTCTGCTTTTCTATTTTAGATATGCATCTCTTGCTTTCCAAAAAAAAAAACCACAAAAAACAGTGATATAAAGATGGCTGTGAAGGAAATGAATGGTGCCAAAAAGGTGGGGGCCTGCTGCTTTCCAGTCTTTTTTTTCTTCTTTATTCTTGAATAGTGCTACTCTATAAGTAACTAATTATTATACTTTCATCACTTTTATAGCTAATGTTATCTCATAATTATTAAAACCATAAAAGGTAGTCATTTTATTTTTTTGTGCCCTCATCTGTACGTCACTGAGGTTTTAAACACGATGTGGAAAATGATGGAGGTTTGCTCTGCCTCCTGCTCATCCTGTGACTCTGGGAGAGCTACCTCACTCTCTGAGCTTTTTGTCTTAAAATGAGGATAATAGTTCTTACCTCAAATATTTATAAGTTTAAATGAGCTTAATATGGAAAAATTCTTAGTACAATGTACTGAGGATGTACTCAGTCAGTACAGCTATTATCATTGCTATTACATACCAGTAATTTGGCTTTTTCTTGGAGAGCTCATTTTTTCTGTGGTTTCAACTATCACTTTAAACTATCACATTCCAATCTTTTCACTTATTTACTGAACAAAGAGTTATTACATACCAACTGTGTACATTATTCTAGGAACTGAGAAAGCAACAGTGAACAAAATAGACAAAAATCTGTGCTTTTATATGAAGCTTAAATCTAGTGGGAGAGATAATGGCAATAAGTAAAATGTAATATTCTGGTGTGACAGAGCTAATATTTTATGTATTTTGCCCTGACTTTTCATCTAGGATTTAAAGTCTGAGCCCTTCCTTTGTTGAATTTTTACAGGATTTGCAGTGGTTTCGCACCATTAATAGTCTACTTGCATGGTTAATAGTAACTAATTGATCATTTTAATTTTATCTTTCACAAGTGAAGGAGGCTGCACTTTATATTACTAGTCCCCCCCCATAACCTGTGATACAATTCTGGACATGTAGTTTGTGTTCATTACATATGGTATTTAGTAAATAAAATATAGAATATTTATAATTACTCTTCAGACCAGACTTTATCAGGTGGGTTGATTAAAGAATTAAGCTTTAATACCCTAACCCTAAAATATTCATTTTATTTAATGGGTTAACCCCTCTCCTTGGCATCTAGAATGGGTCTGATTATGTCCTGTCTTTGGGAGGGTTGAGAAAATAGTTACACTATTTGCTGTGTTCTGTGGTTCAGAGGAAGAATCCCAGTTGAGGAAGGCTGATTTAGACATAGTCTCATAGACTTTATCATTACTATAAAAAATTATGTTGGGCATGTTTTCTTAATACATAGCCCTGAACACCGCTGAAGTAAATTTATTTGGTATAAATAATCTTATAGTAAAATTTTCAGAGCAGTTTATTTTATTTATAATTTTAAAATTTATTTTAATTGAATAAGCTGGATTATCACTATGTAATGGTGTTAAGAAAACTTTTAAAATGCTTCTTTAGGGTGTCAAGAATTGTAAACAAATTGAATCTGCTAAATTATTACCTGATGCACCTGTTAGATTCATACCTCCAAATACTCTGAACTTGCATTCACCAAGATCATGAAGTGACTGGCTGAACTACATCCAGAAGTCACCAGGTAAGAACTAAAATTATATTTTAATTGGTTTTAAGCTTTTTATGTAAAAGCATAGTTCCATTCAATAACTTAGCTATAGTCAGATTGTGTTACTTTGGAAGAGACAAATGCTCGCGTATATTTTCACTTTGCCTAGAGACCATATTATAGAAGCTCTTCAGGAAGTAAGAATAAATCCTAAAGGGTTTCTGAATGGCTTATCTGTTAATACTATTGTGGAAATGACTTCATCCATTCTGAACAACTCTTGTTTTTATTCCTAACTGGAAGCAGAGATCATACAACATATTCTTTTTTATTTAAATATTACTTTAAAATTTTAAGCTATTGGTTTCTTTTTTCACATAAAATGAATATTAAATTAAAAATAATAAAATATAAAATTTAAAAACAAACATTACTATTAATATAAAACCATTTACCCCAAAATTGCTTGGTTTAACATTCGTCATCTCACAGTTTGCAGATTAAGATTCAAGGCTGGCTTAGCTGGGTAGTTTGCGTTCAGAGTCTTTCATGTTGCAGTAAAGAAGGTGGCCTGGACCGTAGTCATCCAGAGGCCACACTGAGCCTGGAGGGTCTCCTAAGATGGCTCATTCACATGGCTGTTGGCAAGAGGCCTCAATGCCTTACTGCATGGGCCTCTCCACAGGACTCTTTGAATCCCTTTACATTGTGGCAGCTGGCCTCCCCTGAGCAAGAGAGCAAGGGGGAAGCTGCTCTGACCCACCCTCAGGAATCACAATTGATCATTTTGCCACATTCTAGTAGATGAAGGTCACTACATGCAACTCATACTCAAGGGGAGGGAAATTTAACCCCACCTCTTAAAGAAAGGCATATCAAAGAATTTGTTTATATGTTTTAAAATGACCACCAGTGAACATATACAATACCTTTTTACAACATAGGTGAGACTTCTGTTTCCAGTTATAGGTGTGTAGATGACTCAAGCCAACCGTCCACTGAGAACTAGAAAACCTGAATAAATATTAAAAACAAAAAAATCTGCTTGAAGGCATTGATGAGCTATCTAGATAATGATGAATTACTGGATCAGGGTACAAAGAGGAGTCTCAAAGTATGCCCAGTGTTTGGGGGTACTTTCCCCCCAGTATTATTTGCAGAGGGGAAGCTAGGAGGGCATGGGCCATTTTCATAGCATTGCAGCCAGGGGGATGGGTGTTGAGCCTAAGAATATTGAGTTATAGAAATGCCCCCTGTATTTCTGGAGCCAAGATTTTATTTCAGAAGTCAAATAAGGCTTTGCCTTAAAGAAAAAATAAATGTGTTAGTTCAAAAATTAAAAAAGAAGAAAAAAGAAAAAAAAAAGGGGGGTAAACTTTCACTTTAAGCAAGAGCTCTCTGCGTGGCTCAAGCCAGCTGCTTTAAGCCTGGGAACCACTGCTTTCTAATGTAAACGATTCCCAGAAGCATGATTCACCCTTGAGAGAGGCTGATTAAAAAAAAAAAAAAACTTAAAAAAAAAAAACTAAGATCTTAAAAAAAGATGATCAAGTTATTGCTCAAATTCAACAGTGCTATATTAGAGCATAAGAGAAAATAGCTTCTCCTAAACAGTTTGTGTTTTCTTGTGTAAAATGTTAATAAAACTTATGCAGATTTCATAAGTTTTATTATGAAACTTATGAATTACAAGATGTGCAAAAAATGGTTAGTCCGCCTGACTTGAAAAATTTAATGTTACATATATTGATTTTAATAATGCTAATTCAAAGTGTTAGCGGCTTTTACATCCACCACTCAATATTGGCAAACTTTTATTAATGACCAAAGACCTCAATTAGAAATTAAGTTAAATGGCAAATCTTTTGTTAGACTTACAGATACTGGAGCTGATGTTACAATTATTTCTAAAAGTTTTTGGCCAAAAGCTTGGCCTTTACAACAAGTTCCTACTGTTCTTACCGGAATAAGAACGATGACTGACATATTTCAAAGTGGACAAATTTTAAATTATTCAGGCCCTGATGGACACACAGCCACTTTAAAACCTTACGTGGCTAACATCACTATTAATTTGTGGGGAGGAGATTTGTTACAGCAGTGGGGAGCATACGTCAGTATACCTAATACATCTGCTAAACAGATTATGCTAAATATGAATTATAACCCTTGCTTTGGTTTGGGTAAAAGGAGCCAAGGGGCTAAGACTTTCGAGGCACCAAAGGCACATACTTCTCGGCATGGTTTATGCTATCCAAATTTTGGATAGCGGCCACTGCCACTGAAAAGCACCATTCTGCTCTGGCTTTAAATTGGATGTCCCAAAAGCCTATGTGGACAGAGCAGTGGTCACTAAAACAAAAAAACAAACAAAAAAATTGGGTGCTCTTCAAATATTAGTAAAAGAACAATTACAAGCAGGACATATAGAGGAGTCCACCAGTCCGTGAAATTCTCCCATATTTGTTATTAAAAAAGAAATCTGGCAAATGACAAATGTTAACTGATTTAAGAAAAGTCAATGCAATTATACAATCAATAATCAAGCCAAACATATTGTTTCTCATTGTCCCACTTGTCAATTAATTAATCAGCCTAAATTTTCTGCAGGAGTTAATCCTCGAGGTCTCTCACCAAATAAATTATGACAAATGGATGTTACACATATTCCTGAATTTGGCAAGTTAGGTGTTGTACATGTTACTATAGATACTTATTCCGGTCTTATTATGGCTACTCCATCCTCTGGAGAAACTGTTAGACATATGTTCTCACACTTACACTCCTGGTTTATATACATGGGAGTCCCAGCCACCATTAAAACTGACAATGGCCCTGCTTACACTAGTCATTCCTTTACAGCTTTTTGTATTAAATGGGACATCAAACACATTACTGGCATTCCTTATAATCCTCAAGGACAAGGTATTATAGAACGTACACATCAAACTTTAAAAAAACATGTTATTAAAAGAAAAAGGGGGAGGTACACAGTCTCGCAAAGATAGAATAAATCAAGCCTTATTGACCTAAAATTTTTTGAATATTCGTAAGGAAGATAAATTAACAGCAATAGAAAAGCATTGGAATAGGAGTCCACAATCAGACTCTTTCCCTCACCAGCCTTTCTTGTGGAAAGATGATGTAGAAAATAAATGGAAAAAAGGATGTGCAAAGGTGTGGCGGAGAGTTTTTGCTTGTGTTTTGACACATGACAGACCAACAGTCTGGATTCCAAACAGAAGAATCAAACCCAGAGTGGAAACTCGAGGGGAAAAAGCGGAAGACACGTCAGGCACAGACCATGATGTGGGGACAGCTGAAGAGAACATACGAAGAAGCAGACGGGATATTGAACCGGACATCTCTACCTAAAACATCTGTAAATCTTTTTCTTGCCGTGACCTGCGTGGTGAGCATGGTGGTAAGAGTGTCTGGCAACCAGACACATCACTATTGAGCATTCTAAAATTGCACCCACAGATATACCCCTTTGTAAGAAAGTAATAATTTCTGACCCTAAAACTTGGGTACAATGGGACAGTTGTAGAGCTCACACAGGGCGCATTCTTGCTGGGTCCACATCTTATGGTGGTGTCCTAGACTGGAGTCCCTATGGACATCCTGCCTCCTCTCACAATTTTAAAAAGCTTCATTGGAATAAAACTGCCACCTCGATGTCTGTAAAAGACACTGAACTTAAAAGTCATATTACATGGCTCAATGATGGTATGAGCTCTCCAGCTCCTCATATTTTAGGTGGCCCTATTCATGATCAATTGTGGAAAATATCAGCTGCTTTGCACCCTCTGCAGGCCTGGATTAGCACACACACTTTGGATACAAACAATAGCCGAGAATGGACTTTGAATTTAAATTCTACTCATTATATTCAAGTTTGTGTTAGACTGCCTTACTTATTTATGATTGGACATGCTGTTTATAATGAACCTTCTTTCCTAGTGACCTGTGACAATTGTTCTCATTATACCTGTGTTAACAATTCTATGAAGTTCAATCCTTATAAAGAAACACTTTATATTCTCAAAGCCAGAACAGGACTGTGGTTACCTGTTAAAATGAATAGAGTCTGGCAAGAAACACCAGCAATGTTCCTTTTGGACAAACTACTTAACCACATTCTTAAATGTACAAAAAGATTTATTGGTCTCTTAATAGCAGCTATTTTGGGAATCATTGCTGTCACTGCTTCTGTGGCCACCGCAGGTGTGGCTCTGCATCAGACCGTTCAGACCACTGAATTTGTTCAAAATTGGCACCATGATTTAAATCAATTATGGTCTACCTAAAATCAAATTGATTCTAAATTAGCTATTCAAGTGGCTGACTTACCACAAGCAGTCACCTTGTTGGGAGACCAGGTTATAAGTCTACAAAAGCAACTTAGACTTCATTGCGATTGGAATATCACTCAATTTTGTGTTACACCTCATATATATAATCAAACTTGGTTTCCTTGGGAAAACATCTACTTAACCAAGCAAATCTGACTGAAGAGATTGGAAACTTACAACAAGAAATATTAAGTACCTTCAGTCCCAAATTTAAATTGCTCTCTGAAGCTGACATTATTAATGACATCTCTTCTGGTTTAGAGTCAGCTGATCCACTTTATCATCTTAAGATCTATGGGAGTTCCACTGTTGTAACTTTTGGCATTATTTTAATCCTTTGCTTGTGTTTATTTATAGTCTGGAGAAAACTCCAAAGAAGACAAGAATCTGGAGACCAGCGCCTCTCTGTGATGGCTGTCCAACTCCATCAACTTTCTTCAAAAAATAAAAAAGGTGGAGATGTTGAGCCTAAGAATATTGAGTTACAGAAATGCCCCCTGTATTTCTGGAGACAAGATTTGATTTCAGAAGTCAAATAAGGCTTTGCCTTAAAGAAAAAAATAAATGTGTTAGTTGAAAAGCTGCCCCATCTCAGGAGGGCATCTCCCTGGTCAGTAGAAGCTGCACTTCAAAGAGACAGCTGTAAACTGGGCCTTTGGTTCTCACCTGTTTTGAAAGACAAGACATGCCTTTTCCTTAGAACCAAAAGGTTGCCAGAGCTGACAGGTGGACCCCCAGAGAGGAGAGCTGATCAGATAGATACGATAATGCCCAAGCCAGGCCCAGATGGAACCATGCAGTTCAAGTAATTAACACAAAGCACAGCCCATGTTGACTTCTGGGATCATCTCTGTCCCCAAGAACACAATCACTGGAGCCAAGATGTCCCTGTTTGTTGCTAAAGTAATAGCCTTATCATAAAACTTACAAGTTTGCCCCAAGACGATTTTATAACTCATTGTTCCCCTAGTTGGAGTTAGTTAAAGGATCTGTAGTAGCCTTTTAGGAGACTTTGACCCTAAAGCAACTGCCTGTTAGTATGCAAATCCTGTTGCCCTTGGCAACGGGGAGCCTGTATGAACCCTATAAAATACCTGTGTGGAGTTTGTCAGGGATATATTTGATGCGGGTAAAAATATATCCATCTGGATACATTCCATTATTTATTTTCATAAACCTTTACTTTATAAACTATATCTTTGGCTCTGTGTATTATTATTGCCATTACTTTATCTTTTATTTCTGTTTCCCACTATATTTTTCATCCTTTGCGATGACCCCTGCCTGAGAGACCTGATCTGAAGAAAAAAACCTCTTTGCAGGGAGCGTAGCTAACTCCAGGCAAACTGGTATTGTCAACTTAGAGACCATGATTGAAATAAAGAGAAGAAAAAGACCTCTTTGCGGGAAGCGTAGCTAACTCCCCGCAGATGGGGTCTTGGTAAATTCTCAGCATGGGAGTTCGGACCCCAGTGGGCTGTACTTGAGGAGAACAAGTTTGAACTAGAAATACATGTTCCCCAGAAGGGCTGTAACTCAGCTTCAGAATTTAGTCCCTAAATCAGATTGAGATGATCTTGGGTTATGAGTTCTGCCCAGCACCTGGAAGAAATGAAAGTAAGACTTCTCTGGAAGAAAATAATATCATTTTAGGCCTCAAATTATTTATGCCAACAATTTAGTATTTGTTAGCTTATTTTATAAATAAGAACATACAGTCAAAATCATGGCCAGTGGGCACCGTGGCTCACACCTGTAATCCCAGCGCTTCAGGAAGCTGAGGCAGAAGGATCACTTGAGGCCAGGAGTTTTGAGACCAGCATGGGCAACGTAGACAGGCTCCATCTCTACAAAAAATGAGGAAGACATCTCAAAAGCTCAGGGAAAGCTAGGCCCCCCACGCCAGTTAGCCCAGCTGTGGCTGCAAAGGACAAGTTCTTCAAGGAAATGCAAAGTGCCACTCTAGTGAACACATAAATGACAAAAAAGCAAAACAGCTTTATTGCAGATACAGAGAAAGTTTGTGTGCTCTGGATAGATCACCCCAGCTACAACACTCCCTTAAGCCAAAATCTAATTTAAAGCAGGCTCCTCTCTTCAATTCCATGAAGACTGAGAGAGGTGAGGAAGCTGAAGAAGAAAAGGATGAAGCTAGCAGTTGGTGCATGAGGCTTAAGTAAAGAAGCCATCTCCATAAATAGAAAATGACTAACATCCTAGGAGAATATGATTATTGGGATTTTGTTTTGACTAGAATTTCTGTCCCTCTCGGAGACCAAAATTTAGCCTGTTGCATATTTTGGAGCAATGTTTTTTAATAAATGTACTGCAAACCAGGTGTAATTCAACTCAATGAAAAAAACCAACTGAAATCTCAAGCTATTTTGAAACAGGAAGGGGAAAATTTGCAAATAGAAGTTTTTCCCAACTGAAAAAGAGAGGGCAAAACAAATGAACCCTTTGGAAGGTATTAAAGAAGCTGTCACAATCCGAGTGCCAAGCAAGGTGATTGTCAGTCCTCAAATGCCATTGGTCTTTGCCTCCAAAAAAAACAAATCATTTTATCTAAGTTATAATAGTCAAGCCTGTAAATAAATATTTTTAAATTTCTGAAGCTGTTCCTCCCCACTAAAAGATGCTCAAAATTTAAAAAAAAAAAAAAATCAAAATATTTTTTAGCTACTTTTGTCAGAAAGGTAAATATTTCATAAGGTGTCACTATACATGTTGGCCCTCAGTTTATCACGCTGTAACACACCATCTCTCGGGTTTTGCCGTGACAGTAGGTAACAAGGCTTCCCGGCTCTCTTCAACACCTCCAAGCTCCCCTTTCTCCAAACACAAAAGGAAGAAGAAAACTACAAACCCCCATCTGCCCGCCCTACAGTTCCTGGGAAGAGACGGTCCTCAAATTGTTCCTGCTTAGACCCCTGAAGTCTGGAGAAGGAGATGGGGACAGCTGTGCCAGCGGGCGAGGAAGGACTCCCAATAAGGGGGAGGAAATTTGGCCGAGGGGACAGACAGGAGAAGGGACATGGAGAGGAGGGGTCAGTGGAGATGAAATGGTGAGGGGGGGTGAGAAGAAAGAGCAAAAAAACAGGGAGAAAGGAGTGAGGATCACACAGACAGAAAAAGATAAAATGGAAGAGAAAAAGAAGGAAGGGTCGGGGTTAAAGGACGCAGAGACGGTGGCAAAGGGAACGCGGAAAAGGCTGTCACTGGGAGGAAGGGAGATTAAGGGGTGCTACCTAAAGGGCTTCACCCCAGCAGGTGAATGGGCTGCACGGGGAAGGGGGACCTGGAAACCGAGCGGGTGGCAATAAGGGGCTGTGGGCGAAGGCAGGAGCCTGAGGGGGACGCCGGAGCGAGGGAGCGGCGGGGACGCGGGGACGCGGGGGCAGCGGCTTGGCCGGCCTCGCTCCCTCACCGTGGCTGAGCCAGCCCGATCCTCGGGCTCAGCCTCTGCCCCGGGTGCGGCGGTGGCTGGACCGGACCCCGCCCCAGGCCGAGCCGGCGCTGGGGCTCCAGGTTCCGGGCTCCGCCCCAGCCTCGGCCTCTTTAATTCAGAAGCCGGAAGTGCCGCAGCCACAGCCCGCCCTGGAGCGGAAGCTCCGCCCTGCGAGGCCCCGCCTCAGCGCAAGAGCCGCGCCTGCGCGTTCCTGTTTCCCTTGCCGGGTCCTGGGGGGGGGGTGTCTATGTCACTGAGCAGCCAGCAGAGGGCAGGCTTCTAATTGTTCAGAGCCCCGCAGTGTCTGAGCGTGTCCAAGGGGGTTGTAGGGACCTGTCACCTGGGCGCTGCTTGGTGAAGCCTGGGGGACTCCGGGGACTCCAGGGGACTGCCACAGTGGGTGTGGGGAGCAGCCCTGCTCCGATGGCCAAGAAGCTGAGGAGCCTGATCTAAGGCCAGGAGGGAACACTGGGTACCGACTCCCAGCCCAGGCATCCCATCGTCCATCCCCCTCGCCTCTGAGAAACTGGAACCCTCATACATGGCTGGTGAGAGTGAAAAATGGTGCAGCTATTGTTGAAACCCTTTGGTGGTTCCTCAAAAGGTTAAGCATAGAATTACCGTATGACCCAGCAAGTCCACTTACAGGTGTGTAACCAAAAGAATTCAGAACAGAGACTCAAACCAACACTTGCACACTAATGTTCATAGCAACTGTATTCACGCTAACCAAAAGGCAGAAACAACCCAAATGTCCATCAACAGATAAATGGATAAAGAACATGTGGCAAGTACACACACAGGACTATTACTCAGCCATGAAAAGGAATGGAGTTATGACACCTGCTACAGCATGGGTGAATCTTGGAAACATTATGATAAACAAAATAAGCCAGGCACAAATGGACAAATACCATATGACTCCACTTCTGTGAAATATCTAGAATAAGGCAGATTCACAGAGACAAAGTATGTTAGAGGTTACCCAGGGCTGGGGGGGGGGGAATGGGAGTTATTACCTAATGGTTACAGAGCTTCCGGTTGGTATAATGAGAAAATTGGAAATATATAATGATGATGGTTGCACAACATTGTGAATGTACTTAACGCCACTGAACTACACTTACAAATGGTTACAGTGGCAAATTGTGTGTATCACAAGAAAAATAGGTTTAAAGTAAAATACTTTTTAAGATACACAAAAGCTGAAAGAATCAATCAGCAACAGACTCTTAAACTGCAAGAAATGTTAGACGTACTTTAGGCAGGAGAAAAATGATACCAGATGAGATTATGTTTAGAGATCTGGCCATGGTAACCAAATGGGTAGTATGTGACTTTTTTTCTTTTTAAAACATCTTTAAAAGATAATTGACTGTTTAAACAAAAATAACAATAATGAAATTGGGGCGTATAACACATGTGTAAGTAACACGTATGACAATAGCACAGAGACCCAAGGGGAAGCGACGGAAGGACGGAGCATGCTGTACGGCTCCTACGCTGCACAGAAAGTGGTGTCGTATCACTAGAAGGCAGAAACCAACGGTATTGTGACGTATCCTACGCTGCACAGGACAGCTGCCCACACAAAGAACTATCCAACCCAAAATGTCAGGTTGAGAAACAATGCCCTAAAGCTAAATAACTAAAACAGTAAAACAAAAAGTTATAGCTCATGGGCCACAAAGGCACTAAGAATGAAAACAATACTCAATGCAAAAGAAGTCATAAAAGAAAACAGAGCAAAGGGCTGATGAGATGAACAGAAAACATACAGGAGGGTTTGGTGAATGGAACATGGTGGAAATGACATGGTGCCAGCTTCCAGGCCCAGGACTCATGAAACCTGCAGCTTCCACTGTCTGTCTCTCGGAACATTTGCTCTGGAGGAAGCCGTCGCTCACATCGCCACCTGGGCTCCACCTCTTGTCATACCAGTGGTGGCATTAGATTTTTCTCATAGAATCTCGAACCCGACCATAAACTGCGCGTGGGAGGGACCTAGGTTGCGACTTCTTATGAGAATCTAATGCCGGATGGTCCTGAGGTGGAGCGGAGGCCATGATGCTAGCGCTGGGGAGCGGCTGCAAATGCAGATTACCGTTAGCAGAGAGGTTTGACTGAACAATGAATGTGATGCACTTTGTTTTTTTTTTTGTTTTTTTTTTGAGACAGAGTGTCACTTTGTTGCCCTGGCTAGAGTGAGTGCCGTGGCATCAGCCTAGCTCACAGCAACCTCAAACTCCTGGGCTTAAGTGATCCTACTGCCTCAGCCTCCCGAGTAGCTGGGACTACAGGCACGCGCCACCATGCCCGGCTAATATTTTTCTATATATATTTTTAGTTGGCCAGATAATTTCTTTCTGTTTTTTTTATTAGAGACAGGGTCTCGCTCTTGTTCAGGCTGGTCTTGAACTCCTGTCCTCGAGCGATCCACCCGCCTCGGCCTCCCAGAGTGCTAGAATTACAGGCGTGAGCCACCGCGCCCGGCCTGATGCACTTGAATCATCCCAAAACCTTTCCCCCCTCCCCTGGTCTGTGGAAAAATTGTCTTCCGTGAAACCGATCCCTGGTGCCAAAAAGGTTGGGGACTGCTGGGATATAAGACAAACATACAAAAAATAAATTCTATTTGAATATACTAGCAATGAATGATTGGAAATTGAAATTACCAATGATATCATTTACAATAGCATTTAAAAAGAAATATTCACAGGTAAATCTGACAAAACTACAGAAGACCTGTACTATAAAAACCGTAAACATTGCAGAGTAAAAATAAAGGAGACCTCAGCACAGGGAAAGATACATCTTCGCAGCTCAGAAAAACATTCAGACATCAATTCTGACCAAATTGATCTGCAGATTCAGCACAAGCCCAGTCAAAATCTCAGTGTTCTCTGTTGTAGAAATTGTCAAGCTGATTCTAATATTCATGTGGACATGCAAATGATGTAGAACAAGTCCTCCGGAAAAAAAAAAAGAACAAAGTTGGAGGACTAATACCACTCAATTTCAAGATTTTTTATAAAGCTATGGTAATCAAGACAGTGGTAAAAGACAGACAAATAGATCAATAGAATGAAATAGAGAGTTCAGAAATAGATTCATGGGCCGGGCGCGGTGGCTCATGCCTGTAATCCTAGCACTCTGGGAGGCCAAGGCGGGTGGATCACTCAAGGTCAGGAGTTCGAGACCAGCCTGAGCAAGAGCGAGACCCCGTCTCTACTAAAAATAGAAAGAAATTATATGGACAACTAAAAACATATATAGAAAAAATTAGCCGGGCATAGTGGCGCATGCCTGTAGTCCCAGCTACTCGGGAGACTGAGGCAGTAGGATTGCTTAAGCCCAGGAGTCTGAGGTTGCGAGGTTGCTGTGAGCTAGGCTGACGCCACGGCACTCACTCTAGCCTGGGCAACAAAGTGAGACTCTGTCTCAAAAAAAAAAAAAAAAGAAAGAAATAGATTCATGGCCGGGTGCGGTGGCTCACTCCTGCAATCCCAGCACTCTGGGAGGCCAAGGAGGGAGGATCACTAGAGGTCAGGAGTTCAAGACCAGCCTGAGCAAGAGTGAGACCCCATCTCTACTAAAAATAGGGAAAAAAAAAAAATTAGCCAGGTATGGTTGTGGCACCTGCAGTCCCAGCTACTCAGGAGGTGGAGGCAGGAGGATCACTCAAGCCCAGGAGCTAGAGGCTGCAGTGAGCTAGGCAGATACCGTGTCACTCTAGCCCAGGTGATGGAACAAGACTCTGTCTCAAAAAAAATAAATAAATAAAAATAAAAGGAAAAGAAATAGACTCACTCATGCATGGAAAACAAATGTGTTACAGATGAGCAAAGGCCATGCAGTGGAAAAAGGATTGTCTTTTCAATAAATTGTGCTGGAAAGTGTGGCTACTTATGTGTCAAAAAAAAAATTAACTCATTCCACACCTCATACATATATGAAAATTAACTTAAAATGGGCCATAAATATAAATGTAAAACTATAAACTTCCAGAAGAAAATAGAAAATGTTTGTGATCTTGGGCTAGGTGAAGATGTCTTAAATATAACACCTGAAGCATGATTTTCTGAAAAAACATGCAGAATTTTATCAAGATTTTAAACTTATATTCTTCCAAAGACACTGTTAGTGTGAAAATACCAACCATAGACTGGCAGGAAATATTTGCAAAGCCTGTACCTGATAAAGGGCTTGTATCCAGAATATGTAAATAGGTCTCAAACTCAGTAATAAAAAATAAATAACCCAATAACAAAATGAGAAAAATTTGGCCAGATACTTCACCAAAGAAGATGCTCAGAAGACAGGTCAGTATGCTCAATGTCATTAGTCGTGGGGGAAATGCGACTTACAACACAGTGAGAATTGCTGCACATCTACCCGAGTGGCTGAAAGAAAGAGACTGGTGGGCCACGCAGGGCTGGCTTCGTGGGCCTGTGACCTGTGTGGCGACACAGAGCCCCTGCATGGAGGGCCCTGCGCCTTGTTTCATGCCCTCCTGTTTTCATCTTGAAATCCTTAATGATCTTAGAACACGGAGCCCAGCGTTTTCATTTTGCCCCAGACCCAGCAAATTATGTAGCCAGTCTCGACTCCACACGTTAGCAAGGATGGGGGAAAGTGGAGCTCTCACACACCGCTGGTAGCAATGTTAAATGGAACCACCACTTTGGAAAACAGTTGGGCAATGTCTTAAAAAGTTAAGCGTTTACCTCCCATAGGACCCAGCATTCCCATGCTTAGGTGTACACCCAAGAGAAATAAAAACATATGTGAAAGATTATGTAGATTTTATGGGGATTAACTAACCAATAAAATCCCTTTTCTTTCCATTATATCTTTCATGAATAGTGAAGGCATTACAAATATTTTCTCTTTAAAAAGTTTCTCTATTAATCTGTCCCAAAGGTCACACTGTAAATAATTATCTTAGATTTTGACCTCTTATTTATGCAGTGACAGTAACTAAAATTAGAAAAGTAAAACATTTATTTATTTTAAAGCTACTAGAGACTTAACTATCCCCTCCATAACAGGCAAAGTTTTCATTTGGGGGAAATAAACCGTTTTTACTGTGACACATACACTACTTCCATTATTAATATTGGTTCCATTTTATAAAAAGAGTTTTTTTAATTCAAAGTTGTGATGTCAATAATGATGAATTGTACATTTTATAGCTTGCTCTAATCTTTTAACACAATTAAATTGAACCTATCCCCAAGTTTTACCAACTTCTTAAAAACTTACCAGTCTATAACAATGACACAACTGATGAAAATGACATATCTGTGTAACGATGCAAAACTCACCATAGGTTCAAGAATAATGTACTTGTTTCATATCTGAAGATTAAATATATTGTAAATTCGGGGGGAAGGTGTCTTTTTTCTTTTTTTGGAGACAAGGTCTCGCTCTGTTACCTGGGATACAGTACAGTGTTACTACCACAGCTCACTGTAACTTCAAACTCCTAGGCTCAAGTGATCCTTCTGCCTCAGGCTCCACAGTAGCTGGGACCACAGGCACATGACACCACGCCTGGCTCTCCCCCCATTTTAGTAGAGATGGGGTCTCGCTCTTGTTCAGACTGGTCTCAAACTCCTGGCCTCAACCAATCCTCCCTCCTTGGCCTCCCAAAGTGTTAGGATTATAGGCATGAGCCACTGCACCAGGCCTAAAATATACTGTAAGTTGCACAGTCCATTTCCTTGGTTGTTGGGAAAAAGAGCACAGGCAGCAGCAGAGGACTGTCCTGGGACACTCTTCATCACACAGCAGTCACAGTTTAGTCAAAATCATACCCGAAAGCCCAACCTTGACTACTCAAGACACAGGGCTACACTCTGCCATCAATTAGAAAACGGTTACCTTTCTGAAAACCCTCAGGATAAATTTCCTTCTGGTTTTAGTACTGTGAACAATAGCTACGGTTCACCTGGGCAACCGATTTGCTTTATGGCCATCACTAAAATGTTGAGCCTGCCCTTTTATACCAAAAGCCAAATTTGTGACACGTCCTTAACAAGCTGTAGGAATTCATGGAAGACTTTCTTGTATTAGGTTTCCTCCTGGCTCTATTTTAGATCCTAAACTTCATTTCTCTTTTCGTCATCCTTCTCATCCCCTTCTAATATATATAGCCTTACTCTGTTTCTTCTTTTCTAATTGTCCTCAAAATATTTTTGGAACAAAAGAAGTTCTAATAAAATATACCGTGTATACTTATTGATACACATGAGGACAATGTGCACACAAGCACACACATAGATTAAAAACCAACCGAATTTTATTCTTTCTCCAGGATGATGGGGGACCCTGCTTCCTGCGCTGTGTGGCTCGCGTGTTGCACCGACAGCACTGGTGACAGCACCCGTCTCACTCTTGGCCAGCAGCACATATTCCCATCTCTTGTTTCTCCATTCCTCAGCAGTTGAGAGTAGGAGTTAATCAACGTCTTATAATGAAATGGGATGTTTCAAAATGTTACATTAAAGCTCAATTCCACCACTGAAAACATTTGTTATGTTTTTCTCATTATATACCTTTACTTGCCCTAAACCAAATCTAACTGTATTTTGTACAACATTTAGTACACCATCTATTTTAACAGAACTCTAAGACAAACTTTCAACGATTAGCAAACTTTATGATGTATAACCTACTAATTTTATTGAATGGGTTTTCTTTCAAAGTAAATTATGTAATTAAAAATTAGAAAATTACATCTTTCTAAATCATATACATTTTTAAAACTTCTATTTTCATTTTAAACTCAATTATAAAAAATTATCACAATAATGTACATTGTACCTGAAAAGCCCTAACCTCAGCATGATATAATTCATCCATGTAACCCAAAATACTTGCACCCCCTAAATCTATTGAAATAAAAAAAAAAACTGAAAAAAATGGTCACAATAAAATTATATGCTTTGTCCATTTGTCAGAGAAAAATAATTAATAAATACTAGGCCTTCTTTTTCAATTCTGTATGAAATTCCTTTTGATAACACTTGATAGAATTCTACTCACAGCAACACTCAGCCAAATACATTTCTTTCTGTAGTGCTAAGTGTTCAGAAACACACAGCATTCAAATAATGTAGTTTCCATGTAATTAGGATATCATTTTCAGTTTGATAATCTGGCATAGAAAAGTCTTCCAGTGGAAGAAAAGAGAAATAGCTAAAAAGAAACAGTTGACTTAAATGATGATGGTTACTACTGAATGAACCAGTTCCCTAAAACGTAGTGGAATGGGCTGTCAATGCCTGAAAGTGACAGAGACGTGCACGTCTGGGAACAGAAGGAAAGCTCTGCTGGCAACACAACAGTGATCCGACCAGGGAGGATAATCCATTTTTTCATTACATATCTATCCCACCTCCCAACCCCTGTTTATCATCCACGTTCCCCAACAGGCTTCGGTGCCATCCACTTACTCCTTCTTTGTTTAAAAATTTTCATTTAGAAATTACTCATACAAGGAAGTATTTTAAAATATGAGCAGTTTGAAGAATCAAAGAAACACCAGAGAAACCACCACCTCGGCTCAGAAAGAGCAGAAGCTCCTTGGATAGGCCCCTCCTGCCGGCTCCCGCCACCACCACCAGTGTCCCCAATTCTGTGTTAACCGTTCCCCCGTTTTTGTCTTCATACCGTTCAGTCCTGTGTATGTGCATCCCTTAAAGCACGTTGCTCTGTGCTGCCAGGTTTTGAACTTTACAGAAATGGAATCATTCTGCAAGTATTCTTTTGTAATTTGATTCCTTTCTTTGATATTACATTTTTGCAATTAATCCATACTGATGTGTGAGGCGACAGTTTATTTTTATTGTAGTGCAATAGCCTGTTATATAAACATATGACTATCCATTCTGCTGCTAATGACCCTTTGTAATGTTTCTATATTCTGCTGCTGGTGTTACAGTTGCTCTGGCCTGATTATTTTTCACAAATTGAATGTTATTTTTATATTTTATAGTTCATGCTTTAATTTTAACCACACTTATCAACTTGGTTCCTTATGCATTCTTACATTTCAGAACTTTCATTTGGGATCTTTTTTTTCTTCCTAATGTAAACCATTAAGAATTTCTTTTGTCTCAGACTTTGTCTAAAAAAGCCTTTATTTCAATTTCTTCCTTGAAAGGTAAGTAATTCTAGGCTGAGAGTTATTATCTCTCAAGACATATTAAAGCTATTGTTCCAGTCATTTGAATTCTGGTGCTGCGGTTAAGAAGTCAGTCGTGAGTCTAACTATCACACCTTTATAAATGATGTCTTTTCAAAAATCTATTGACTGTATTTAAGGTTTTCTCTTTCCCTCTAGTAAATTCTGCAGTTCTCACTATAATATGGCTAAATGTGGATACCTTTTTTGATTTGTTCTTCACTGGGCTTGCTGGATTGAGTACTAGTATCTTTTACCCAGTATCTCTATAAATAGTGATTCTTCCTCATTTCCTCTATTATCTCCTTCTAGAACCATAGCTATATGGATCTGTCAGTGAACTCGTATCCAGCATATATAAAGAACTCTGCGACACTTCAGTAAGAATACTGAAATAAACCAGTTCAGTAAGAAATGGGCAAAGGAACTGAACGGACACTTTGTGAAGAAGATATCATTGATCGATAGGCACATTAAGAGATGCTAATTTCAGGAAAATGCAAACTTAAATTTCATGAGATGCCACTAACAAACCCACTGGAATGACACAAATTTTACAAGACCGACAATACCAGGTTCGGAGAACTTGGAATTCTCATATACTGCTGGTGGAAATGTAAACTCTTCACTTTGGATAACAGTTGTGCTGTTTCTAATAAAGTTAAACATACATTTATCATATGGCCTAGCAATTCCACTCTTAGGTATTTATCCAAATACACGCCTACACCTGTACATAAAAGCACACTCTATCTTATGTCATGATAACCCCCAAATGTCCCTCCAGCACCTAAATGGATTTAAAAAATCATGGTATATATGCACACAATGGCCTACTACTCAGCAATGAAAAAGAATGAACCACCAACATCTGTAAGCAGATGAATCTCAAAACATGCTGACCAAAAAAGCCAATCGTGGAAAATAATACACTGTATGATTCCACTTATATAAAATTCCAAAGCAAGCAAAGCTCATCACTGTGACAGAAAGCAAATCGGTTATGGAGTGGGGCGGGAGGGCAGGGTGGGCTGAGCACACAGGAGCACAGGGAACTTCCTGTGTCTTGACTGAGACGGTGGTGACACAGAGGCACCGATTTACAGATGAAGTAAGAAAAACGACTTCCTCGAGAAAACACAGTCAGTTAATAGTAGAGCAATATTAGCATTAGTCTCGGTCTATTAACATTTTCAAGCTTTCTCTCAGAAGGACAAACTGGCTGCAGGAAAAGAGCTCACGTTCACCCAGCATTCAACAAATACTGCTGGGTGAGTGCCACATGCCAGCCACATGCAATAGAGACCCCGACCTCACAGAGATCACAGTGGTGGGAACAGGTTTTACGGCAGAGGGCAAAGAACGCTATGGCACCGCCAACAAGCAATTCAACCACATGATCTGCTACAGGGGCCCCTAAAGTACCTCCCACAAGAGTTTTTAAGACCTTTAAGTTTAAAGTCTAAAGAAGAAGATGAAGTCACAACAAACAATAAGGTAAGGTAGATCCTTACCTAACACATAAAAAGATAACTACAGATGGTTTAAAGACCTAACTATAAAAGGTAAAACCATAAAGTTAGTAAAGGAAAATGTAGGGAATATTGTTGCCTTAAGGACTTCTTTTTTTGTTGTTGTTGAGACAGAGTCTCACTTTGTTGCCCAGGCTAGAGTGAGTGCCGTGGCGTCAGCTTAGCTCACAGCAACCTCAGACTCCTCGGCTTAAGCGATCCTACTGCCTCAGCCTCCCGAGTAGCTGGGACTACAGGCATGCGCCACTATGCCCGGCTAATTTTTTCTATATAGATTTTTAGTTGTCCATATAATGTCTTTCCATTTTTAGTAGAGACGAGGTCTCGCTCAGGCTGGTCTCGAACTCCTGACCTTGAGCAATCCACCCGCCTCGGCCTCCCAGAGTGCTAGGATTACAGGCGTGAGCCACCGCGCCCGGCCCTTAAGGACTTCTTAAATAAAATTTCAAAAGCATAAAACAGTAGGCAAACTAGACTGAATTTGATCACATCCAAATTAGAATTTTCTGTTCATAAAGAAAACTATGGAAAAAAATTAACAAACAGATGACAGAAAGAGAAAAGATACTTACAAAGCATAAAACCTGTAAAGGAACTAACGTCCAGTGTAACAAGAGCTTCTGCAAGTCAACAGGAAAAGACAACAATCCCAGTGGGAAATGGGCAGAAGGCAGTAACAGGCACCCGCAGCAAGGGAACCCCAGAACCCTATAAGAACACCACGAGCTGCCTAAACCAAATACAGAAATGCAAATTAAAACATCCCTCTGAATGACAAAATTTGGGCAAGTGAACATCAAGTATATGCAGATGTACAGGAAAACAAAACCCAATATGCACAGCGCTACCGAACTTGTAGACTGAGGCATCTTTCATAAGAGCTTAGTCAAATTAATTACCCATATGCATACGGTATCACCAAGAAGGAATTCTTTCTGGACGTACATCCCCATGAGTGGCCGTGAAGAGCTGGGGCAATGCACAGTCATCCGTGCCGGAGGGAAGCTGGAGACACTCACCTGAGTGTCCACGGTAGGGAAATAATTCAAAGCACGGGGAAAGGGTATGATGCGAGGAGACACGGAGCACGGCGAAAACACCCAGGTTATCCTAGCATGCGATGGTGACGGCATGCTGATGAAAAAGGCAGAGGACACTCCCCTTAGGGTTGTGGACAGAGCCAGACGAGGTAATGCACGGAAAGTGCCCAGTCCTTTGCCCTTAGTCCTACAAAAGTAATTCCTGCTACTTGGTATAGGTCACCCCCTAAGCTTCCACCCCACTGTTTATTTATTTGTGCAGCTGGAGCACGGAGCTTTGTTACGAGAACTTAATAGAAGACGTGGCGGCACCGTGAGAGCCCGGGGGAGGCGAGGCCTCCGGAGTCTCATGGGTCCTGTGTGCACAGCGGCTGCTCCCCGCGCTGCTGCAGGCGGGACAAGCCTCACCCCACCCGCATCTCCATCTGCGCATCTGTAGAGTGGAATTGTTAAAGCCAATGCCATGTGGCTGATTTGAAGGTAAATGAGATAATGTAAACCTCGTAACAAGTGTTCGTTCCCCTCGCTTCTCCTCCCTCTCAGGCATGTGAAGGTGCCGTCTCACCAGGGGGAGCCCCGTGCCACCGTCACATGTTGCGGTGGCCACACAACAACATGGAAGAAGACTCAGCCATGCTGAGACAACACACACCTATACAGAAAATGACTAGAAAGAAGAAAATCAAAGTGAGTACCTTATTTGAATTTGGGTAGAGAAATTATAGGTGGTTATTTTTCTGTTTTTCTATTTTCCGAGTATCCTATAATATGGTTACGTTACTTTTAGAAATGGAATATTTCATGGCAAACAAATATTTTACTTTAAAATTGCATTGAACAAAAAGTGTTAAACTTCAAAACCTAAACAGCATCTTTATAGATCCTCCATCAGTGGAGTTAATTTTAAAATTCTAGAATATATTCCGAAGCACTAGGTTCTTCTTAATTCTAACACTTAGCCTGGGACAAATAATTTACTCTGAGAGCTGCATTCTCCACCTGTAAAGTGGGGCTAACTCTAACTCACAGTTGTGAGGATGAAATGAGATAATATGTAAGTACCATGGAGATGATCATGTTTTGAAAACTTCAAAGTTTGCAAAGATATAAATATAAACCCATTAAATACCAGAAGAAACAATTTTAAATGTTTAGTAGCTTGAACTCCAACATCAGATAGACCTATATTCAAATTTTAGCTCTGCCACCAACAACCTGGATGACTTTGGGCAATCTACTTCACCTTCTTACTACAGCATCTTCTCAGCAGTGTGGGGGTAACGACAACATGCCTGTGTTGCTGTGAAAATTAAATAAGTTACTTATATAAAGCACAGTGCTTGTCAGAAAATAATGGCTCATTTAATGTTACCAATTATAATCCTCCTTAAAACCACTTCTGCAGTTAATGAAACTGAATATTATTATTAATGTCCCAATCACTGTTTCACATTAATATACAAAAAGAGAAAAGACATATTCCCTACTCTTAAGGTTCTCACAGTCAATAAAAGAAATGGAAATATATTTCAAAGATCATAGGAGACTTCAATAACTAATAAAATCAAATTTTATATCTATTACTAGGGGAACAAAGAGAAAGAGGAACAGGATTGGGTACAATGAGGAATGTATCAAAATCTCAAAGGAGATCATATTTGAGTTGGATCTTGAAAGCCTGGGTATGATTTTTTCCATTAATGAAGGAAAAATACAAAATTAAAAATCTAAGCCAGGCATGATGGCACACACTTATAATCCCAGCTACTCAGGAGGGTGAAGTGGGAGGATCATTTGAATCCAAGAGTCTGAGTCCAGGTGGGGCAACCTAGCAAGATGCCATCTCTTAAAAAAAAAAAAAAAAAAAAAAAAGCCATAGAGTGCTCAGGCCATTGACACTTGTCTCATCAGATGGAACACTGAAAGGGGAAAGGCTGGCTGTAAAAAGAAGAAAGAAATATGATCTAATTGTGAAGAGCTTTATACAAATGCCCTGCTCCATTATTTGGACTTTATGCACAATAGGGAAATCAAAAGAGGATTTAAGAACACAATCAGACCTAAAATTTAGAAAAATAACTGGTAAAATTAAGTTGACTTAACGGTGTCAGGAAAGACTTCTCAGGAGATGACACTTGAAAGAGGAGTCTGGGAAGGTCATCCCAGGTGGCATGTGGGAGACACAGACCTGAGGACCTGCCCAGCGTATCTCTGATTTCTGGAGCGTAGCAGAGTGAAGGGTGGCAGAGGTGATGTGGAAGACACGGGCCGAGACAGCGACACCTTTGCACAGGAATGGGGTCTTTGAGGGCAAGAGAGAAAGGTCTGCGAAGGTAGAACGATCTGAGATGACATTGTGGAAAAACAGGGGCTGGAGGAACAGGCAGGAAATCACAAGAGTGAAAACCCAGCCCAGAAGAGGGAAGAGCAGATAGACTCAAGAGACATTTGAGGGGACCATTCAGTCTAGCCTGGGAGGGAAAAAAATGAGTATGTTCTACTTTTTACCATTTCCCTATTCAAAAAGCACTCACTATTCCCCTCTACCTATAGATTAAAATGTCAATGCTAGCATTCTCAAGGCCTTCCTAGTCTGACCCTCTCTGCCTTTTTATCCACTTTTCCTTAAACCCCACAGTCCCTCTACTTGGACTCTCCTCTCTGCCGCGTCAAACCCTATACAATGACTGAGGCCTGACTGATTCCATGCCACCCACAGGGCCTTCCGAGCTCTCCTGGTGTCTCTCCCCTCAAACAAAGCCTCCAGTGTTGTAAATTACTAAACCCTCATCATGTGGTAATGACCCTCTCCTATTACTAGGTACTACTGTCTCATTCTTTAACAGCTGTTTACATTTCTATGTGCCTTGTCTGTATGTTTCCTTCACAGAACTGCAAAGAAATGTCAAGCACACGAAAACACCTAGACAACAATCCAAGGCAAGATGAATGTCAGAAGATTTTGGCATCCTGGAAAAAACTCACCATGGACTTTGGTTATTCAGAATTAGCTACTTCTTGTATAAGACTATCTTGTAAAATAAAATAGTAATGGTAACAGTGGTAAAGTATACCTGCCAATCCACTTTCACAATAAGATATATAAGAAGAATAAATCAATATAGATTGATGTTGAGCCTAAGAATACTGAGTTATAGAAATGCTGCCTGTATTTCTGGAGACAAGATTTGATTTCAGAAGTCAAATAAGGCTTTGCCTTAAAGAAAAAATAAATGTGTTAGTTGAAAAGCTGCCTCATCTCAGGAGGGCATCTCGCTGGTCAGTAGAAGCTGCACTTCAAAGAGACAGCTGTAAACTGGGCCTTTGGTTCTCACCTGTTTTGAAAGACAAGGCATGCCTTTTCCTTAGAACCAAAAGGTTGCCAGAGCTGACAGGTAGACCCCCAGAGATGAGAGCTGATCATATAGATATGCTAATGCCCAAGCCAGGCCCAGATGGTACCATTCGGTTCAAGTAATTAACACAAAGCACAGCTCATGTTGACTTCTGGGATCATCTCTGTCCCCAAGAACACAATCACCGGAGCAAAGATGTCTCTGTTTTTTGCTAAAGTAATAGCCTTATCATAAAACTTACAAGTTTGCCCCAAGACAATTTTATAACTCATTGTTCCCCTAGTTGGAGTTAGTTAAAGGATCTGTAGTAGCCTTTTAGGAGACTTTGACCCTAAAGCAAACTGTCTGTTAGTATGCAAATCCTGTTGCCCTTGGCAACGGGGAGCCTGTAAGTACCCTATAAAATACCTGTGTGGAGTTTCAGTCAGGGATATATTTGATGAGGGTAAAAATATATCCATCCGGATACATTCCTTTATTTATTTATTTTCATAAACCTTTACTTTATAAACTATATCTTTGGCTCTGTGTATTATTATTGCCATTACTTTATCTTTTATTTCTGTTTCCTACTATATTTTTCATCCTTTGCGATGACCCCTGCCTGAGAGACCTGATCGGAACAAAGAGAAAAGAAAAAACCTCTTTGTGGGGAGTGTAGCTAACTCCCCGCAGATCGCAGATCGAAAGGAGAATACAATGAGTAATTCCATGAAGAATCCTTGGAATTACATAAGCAGCATAATAACTGGTAGTTTTTCAAACTAACTTATTTACAAAGAAGTAACTTAGGAATGGCCATTCTCCTCCTCTCTAATAATTCTAAGACAGAGAGACATAGCAAACTTTAACTTAAATAAACTGTTCCTGGAAATTGGGCTTCAACGAGTTAAATTATAACACATAAAAAAAGAAATAATATGTACCTAGTTGCAACTTCAAAGTCAACATACACACGAAGAGGACTTACAGTTTGGGCTTATGTATATCTGTAGTGACAGGAAGAACTCCAGAAGAACTCAGAAATTTCAATGCCAAACATGTCACAAGAAGTCAGAGGTCACATTTTTCTAACTGGGGTTTGACCCTAAAGTAAGCAATACATGTATTTAATTGATGCCTTATTCTGAAACATTAACTTGAATGGGACTAGTCTACCAATCCACTGTTAGTCTAATCATGCTAGTCACAATGTGATCACCTCTAGAAACACAAAGTCAAAGTTACTCAAGACAGAAAGGAAACATATAGGTTGACTATTTTGATTGCTTTTTCCAAGTAGTCAATAAAAAATAAGTTAACCTCCCCAATCACACTGCCTAGGTAATAATGCCAGTAGAGACTAGTAAAAAATCCATATCTGTTTCAAAAGCATGTCTTTAAACTATAACTATTACTTAAAATAATTATAAACTTCTAATGCCATGTTATAACTACCCAAATTAGATGTGCATAATTTGTTTGGATTAAAGAAGAAAAGGAAGTGATATATGTAACTTGATTTTATTGGACATTAAACTATACATGGTATTTAGGGAAATAACATGACAATGAGTTATGAATCATTAGGAATCTGCAAGATTGAAGGATTAAATTTCACTTGTTACTGATTTTTTTGTTATATGATTCTTCACCCTTTATATCTTGATTAGAAATCTGTAAAACAAGGGCTAACATAATCTTAAGCATAAAAATATTTTATAAATATTTAATAGAAATATTAAGTAACTGAGTATTTCAAAGCTTTAATGACATCTATCCAAATTACATAAAAGTGATGAATTCATGTGACAACTATAGTGTTACAGACATTTAAACTGAAAAGAGGACTACTATTACCTAGGCGTATCTTCATACAACCCTCAACTGACTACCGTATTTCTTTTTAATGATAAAATGAGTCAACTGTTTCAATTTTATGATGATTAAACATTAGAAGACATCCTTCCATTTCTAGAAATGTAAAACGTTTTTACTGAGAGGCCAAAATTCGTGCTTATTTAGTTCCCAAATGAAGTCATCTATAGAATTTATGTTATTAATTTATAAACATGAGCTTTAAACCAGAGGGACAGCTTCACCATTAATCAAAACATCAGACTTTATCCCAGATATGTATTTTGAGCTCAGATTGATCTTTTCAGTAAAAATACTTTCCATAGCAAAATAATAAAACTTGTGAAAGAAGTTTCCCTTAGGTATTTTTTTTTAAAGATTTGAATTATTGAATAAATTTCAGCAGTGATTCTGTAACTTACAGCACCTTTCCTACTTTCTTGGATACACTAGCAGTTCTTTTAAAAAAGGAAAATTAAAAGAAAGTGGTAAAAAGACTCAGAACACTCTTTCCTGGGGAGGTGTCATGGACAGGTACTGCTAAACTCTGAATGTTGGATATCATCATACTTAGGTGGAATAAACATCTAGAATGAACACAGATACATACTCCTATTTTGTTATTGAGATAAGAAGATTATTATTAGTTGCTAAGAGTTCAATCAATTATGAGAATCTGAGGCTTAACTGCTTTAAAAGGCCACAAATTCTACTCGTGGAATTTCCTTTTAAAATTGCAACGTCAGTCTTACTACATTAAGGATCCTGTATTTGATGGTGATATTGCTGTGGATACTGTGGTGTCCAGTGTTATATACAAACATGAAGAACATGCCTTGGGTTTGTTTCTGCTAAAAGGGATTTTCTTTTATTCCTTTTAGCTCTGCTTTTGAACTTCAGAAAATATCCAGTGCCTTTAGCAACAACTTTTTTTTTTTTTTTTTTTTTTTGAGACAGAGTCTTGCTCTGTTGCCTGGGCTAGAGTGAGTGCCATGGCATCAGCCTAGCTCACAGCAACCTCAAACTCCTGGGCTTAAGCAATCCTACTGCCTCAGCCTCCCCAGTAGCTGGGACTACAGGCATGTGCTACCATGCCTGGCTAATTTTTTTTCTATATATATTTTTAGTTGCCCAGATCATTTCTTTCTATTTTTAGTAGAGATGGGGTCTCACTCTTGCTCAGGCTGGTCTCGAACTCCTGACCTCCAGCGATCCACCCGCCTCGGCCTCCCAGAGTGCTAAACAACTTTTTTTTTTTTAAAGAAAAATCACAAGATTTTTGTCAGCTGGGAAGATGGTGGAGGTAACAGTTTTAAACTCGCCCCCAAACCTCCTAGACAGAGTTACTGGAAGAGTAGCAAACAAAACAAAGCAAAAGGCCCTGGAACAACATATACAGTACCAAAAAAATTAAGCGATAAGGAGTCCTGTGAATCCCAAAATTTGAGCAGTCAGGACAAATCTGCAAGAGCTACAGTTGCAATCGGTACTGACAGCTACAGAGGACAAGGAGGGACACGGCGGGGAATCTAGGGGAGCTGAGCACAGGAGGACCAAACTCCCAGCTGCAATGGACAGAGTGAGACACCCTCACGTGAGACGATCCACAGTAACGCACGATCCATGGCAAAGTCCCGAGGAGCTGGAGCACGACAGCCCTCTGAACACTCAAAATTAGGCAAAGCTCCCTTCCACGACAAAGCCCCATATCATAGAGAAGTGTGAGGAATTAAAGTATCAAATACTACTGGAGTCAGTTAAAAAGACCTTTAGTATAAGAAAGGGTGGTTCAAGGAAAAATGGGGGAAAGATAGAGAAAAACCTAGGAAATCTCAAGAAATATGAGGCCATATTTTTAGCACTTCATAAAACTGGCATAAGAAGAGCATTAGAGCCATGAATCTAGTAAAAGGATACAGACCCACTTCTCCCTGCTACAAGTTTGGGAAAACAGATTTTCACACCAGAATGACAACAGGAAGGACTGCGGCTCACAGGACAGAGTGACACTCTTACGATGAAAGCGTGTCAGAAAGATACACCTGCAAAACAGAAGAAAACCAGGGTCCACTGTTTCAAGAAATGAGAAAAGACATTAAGAAAATGATATAATAGGAAAGCTCTAAATCAGAATTAGATAAACTCAGGAATGAGTTAAACATTTGAAGTAAATGGAAAAGAAATTACTTCACAAGTGAAGACTAAACTAGAAGCTACACAAGAGTGATTATACAGCAGATAATATCAGATAAACAGAAGTTGCAAAGAATGAAAAAATTAAAAATCAAAAAGAAAAAAAGATGAAAAGAATTCAATTGAAAATTACAAACACAGAAGACAGAAAAAGAAGACTAAACACACTAAGACAGGCCTCAAATAATAAAAACTAAATATATATAATAGTAATATAATCATAACTATATATAATTTTAAGTTTCTTATTCTCAGATATCTGTGTATATAATGTTGAATAAAATATTGACTAATTATATGATACTCTAAAATTTTATTGTTCATGATATCCACGATTCTCACCATGTCAGAGGAAAGGTAAGATTTTAGATAGAAGAGATACATAAAACCCAGTAGCCATAGATTTGAATGGAAAATATCAGTATGAATTAATGAAGTGTTTTTATCTTTTAAAAGTATATCGATTTCCTAACTCTGTCCATTCCAAGGCCTACAGAGACAACACAGTAGCAACACAGAGTGGCCAGAAAGTACTGTTGAAATACAATTTCAAACTAAAAGAAACCGGAGCCCCTGGAAGAAACTAGTGGTTTAGGATGTGTACACAATGGACCTTAAACCTTGTCACCTGAGAAAGCAGCAACGAACTTTGGGAGCCAACACAGAGGCTCCCGCTGGTCAAAGATGGGAAAACCTCAGCATCAGTAAGGGTTTTGTCAAAAACGGACTCAAGTATCTCAAGTGTATTTAAGTCCATGGATTGCAAATGACAACTAAAAGAAAAAACCTAGCTGGTTACCACTGGAGGATGCTATTTTGAAAACTGATAAATACATAAAGAGAAGGATAAACACTTCTCCTACTTTTCCCATGTGAACCACACCACAGTGTGACCAAATAGCAGATAATGGGGAGCCTATGTCCTTACAGAAGCATTCCAGTTAGCAAAGGAAAGATAAAATTAGATTACCACCATTTTGCAATTTTTAATGAATTATTGGATCTAGCATCAATAGCTACATATATCACAGAACGAGACGACTGACACATGTGCCTCCTGAAAACACAACTCTCCGCAGCCTGTGCAGCAGCCTCAAACCACCCACAGCCCCTGGACCAACCTTCAATTTCCATGAAATACAGAGGACTGAGCAGCAGGTCAAACTGGACCACAGGGCTGCGATCCTCGAAAGCCAGACTGCGAGAAACCAAATGACCCAGTTTCCCCAATCAATAAATCCCAAATGAAAGCCAAAACAAAAAAGAAGGATGAGAAATCCATGGATCAAAAGAACAGAAACAAGCAGAACGAAGCCATTATACCAAAGTAAGCGATAATGTTTAGGACACAGGATGCAGGACTGCCTAACAGGCAGTCACACCAAACCCCATAACTTTGAATGCATGACTCAAACTATGTAGCTTTCAATTTTTTTTTATAATGCAGTCACCAGTCAAAATAAAGAGTAAAACTTAATGACTACATATGCAATCCTAACAATAATTCTTCTGCAGCCTTCTGTAACTTCAGCCATTTCTAAAGTTTAAAAGTCACCTCTATATTCAGACTTAACTGTAAATAAGCAGAACAACTTGACTTAAAATGAATCCAAGGCTTGAAAGTACAGAATAGGAATATCAGGCTTTACAGCAAAAGATCGGACTTCCTGTCCTCGTCCCATGCCACCTCCTAACTGACCTCAGGCAAGCCCAGCAGGCAAGAAGCAAAGGCACTGGGTCAGGCAGTTCTCTGCACAGTCCCCCCTGGAGCCAACTGTCCAGCAGGGAGATAGTCAAGACTGTGACTGATGTTGGGAAAGAAGCACAGAACGCTCAGACGTGAGCCACTGTGATGAGAGGAAATGCCACACCGCTCTCAGAGGAGATGAGGCAGAGGACACACGGGGAACCCCTCCTGAGCACTTACCCTCGGGTTTTCTTCCTTTCTTTTCGTCAATCTTTATATGACACTAATAAAACTAAGACTATTTACTAGGTAAAATAAATTTATTGATATTTAATTTAGGAGCTATGGACCTCACAACATGAAGGAAGATAACCCTTGGCATATTTAAGGCTACACTGATGAAGCAAGGAGAGAAAGGAACACTTACCGACTTACAAAAGGAGAAGGCGTGCGCAATCCTGTTTAACAACCTTTGCATCTTTTGCCACAGTTTAACTTGCGCACACACAGGTGCTGTGATAATCCAACAGACCTCTGCACCAGGCACTGCGGGGTTAATTCTCTGACTCCCACATAGCAGGTGGTCACAGCCTAACAGCAACATTCACTAGGAGAGTCTGACAGCTTCCTAGGGAACATCCCTAGAGCTTCTAGAAGGATGCTACACATGAGATCTAGAAAGATGCCACACGTGAGAAAAAGGAGTAGTCTGAAAAACTGAAATGGTTCAATCAAGCTTACATGATTTTAATTTTTAAAAACGAATCCAGGCCAGGCGCGGTGGCTCACGCCTGTAATCCTAGCACTCTGGGAGGCCGAGGCGGGTGGATCGCTCAAGGTCAGGAGTTCAAGACCAGCCTGAGCAAGAGCGAGACCCCGTCTCTACTAAAAATAGAAAGAAATTATATGGACAACTAAAAATATATATAGAAAAATTAGCCGGGCATAGTGGCGCATGCCTGTAGTCCCAGCTACTCAGGAGGCTGAGGCAGTAGGATTGCTTGAGCCCAGGAGTTTGAGGTTGCTGTGAGCTAGGCTGACGCCACGGCACTCACTCTAGCCTGGGCAACAAAGTGAGACTCTGTCTCAAAAAAAAAACAAAAAAAAAAAACCGAATCCAAAGAACAGTATTGCATTTCAGCAGCCTTCTGTGAGCAATTTTGATATACAAAAACTGTTTTGTTAAAAGTCTCAACCATAAGAAAATACTACTTTTAAGTCTTCGAGATTTTTTAAATGTTTGTATTATCAACATCACCTCTCTGTAATTTGTATTTAGCTACCACACCTCAAATTATTTGCTTTAATTAAAAATATAATAATTAAAACAACGTACTTTTTATTCTTATTTTTCATACAGTATTATTTTGTTCCTTCCACTAACCTACAGGAGCTAAGAGTTGTGCATGGTCAGCTTTAAAGTATTCTGAGCGTGAGTGTAGAGTCAGAGCCACACAGAGCCTGAACCCTTTCTCTATCTTCTGTCCCTTCCCTTGCAGGTAATTTTATGATCTTCTTCACCAGAATACAGGGAAGGGACAAAAATATATGTAATTCAATTTTGTTACTTATTAACAAAGGCCAAAAAAAAAGCGTTTAAGTGAGCTTTTGTAAATTATCTGTTTTCCATTTTTACACATAGCATTTAAAGAATATGGAGATATAGGTATAAAGAAATTTTATCTAAATTAACAACAACAACAACAACAAAACCAACCTCCAAACATTTAAAAGGATAAATTTGGCTTTTGCTTTGTTTTGTTTTGACACAGAGTCTCACACTCTGTCGCCCGGGCTAGAGTGCCATGGTGTCAGCCTAGCTCACAGCAACTGCAAACTCCTGGGCTCAAGCAATCCTCCTGCCTCAGCCTCCAAAGTAGCTGGGACTACAGGCATGTGCCACCATGCCCGGCTAATTTTTTCTGTATATATTTTTAGGTGTCCATATAATTTCTTTCTATTTTTAGTAGAGATGGGTCTCGCTTTGCTTGGGCTGGTCTCAAACTCCTGAGCTCAAACAATCTGCCCACCTCAGCCTCCCAGAGTGCTAGGATAAATTTGGCTTTATTCCTTTAAAAATACCCAGAGAAACAAAATAAAACCAAGTTCTTATTTTAAGACATCCTTATAATTAGTATATAACAAGTAAATAGAAGAGTCATAAATTAGTTTGATTTTATTTTGTATCCTGAATCTTTGTCTACCAATATAAATAGCATTAGAAACCAGGGTGGAGAGGAACTTTCTTTTTAAAAACTGAGTGGTTTGTTTAATAATTTCTAAAATATAGAATGAAATTATTAAAAATTCTGTCAGTGGGCTATGACCTAATGCAATTTTGCTTTGTTTTGTTAAGAGGGTCTTTGAGGGGCTCTGTGGCCCCGGTTAGAGTACAATGCCATCATCATAGCTCACTGCAGCCTCCAGCTCCTGGGCTAAGGTGATATCCTCCTGCCTCAGCCTCCCAAAGTGCTAGGATTACAAGCGTGAGCACACAGGCAAGATGTTATTTACTTACTGCACATACCATGCTTGTCCTGTATTACAATGAGTAACGAACAGTATACTATTTTTAGACAGCTTCACTACATAAAAGCAAATGATTAACTAAAAGCCATTTTAATAAAAGACCTAAAGAGTTAAAAATTCTGATAACTGCAAAACTATTATAAATAGTACATACTGATATTTTACTTATCTAATATTTATTTTATCAACACAAGTTGCTTGTGTATGTTTCTGTATTTGTTTTTCTAACAACTATATACTCCTGCACGGTAAGTGACTTCAGTCCTTTGTAATGTATGTTGATTAGCATAATAAAGTATTTTTGGACTTTCCCCCCCAAGGTCTCACATGAAATTTTACAGGGATTTTTTTGTTTGTTTGTTTAAATTTACTTACTTTGTAACACGGTCAATGTTGGCAATTTGCTTTTGGTTCTGTATAATCTCAATGGCTGCCCAAAGATGCTGGATAGCTTTTGTATCCGTCTGTCATCTTTTTGTTAAATGTGCCATGACCTGTTTACTTCTTTAGCTGTAGTAAGACATAAAAGCATAAGGGAAAAAAAATTACAAATTGAATTATTATCAACACAAGTGAGTACCATCATCAGTGCCTCTTGACTACTGATCATACCAAGGTAACAGGTAGCACTGCCAACTTTCTGCCTCATTCCCTACTATCCACCACACCACCTTCTTCATACAAGTTACCATTTGCTTCATTACTTCATAAAAAGTGAGAGTCTAAAAATGAAAGGGTTAAGGTTTTCCCAAAGAGGACAAGTGGCTACCTTGTGCCAATATGTTTTATTAAATAAATTTAAGTTTTATTCTATGCACAGAAATATTACAAGACAAAATTTCATTTATCAATAATGCATTGTTTGTAATTTGATCAATATAAAATGGAATTTAAATGCCCTAATTGTTTGTACTTTGGTTTATTATAATCATGGCTTAAAAAGTCCAATTCTGTATGCATATATTGACAAATGGAAGCATTTCAATAAAATAAAACCATGAACAGAAAATGCAAAAAGTATTAATAGTTACTTCTGGGGTAAGATGGGAAAAGCTGGCAAACAGGATACCAGGGGGCCACAAATTATTAGGAACAATCATATTCTTGAATAGATGTTAATTTCAGGGGTATTTATTACATTATTAAGAAACAACATTGCTATTTATTCAAATTTCAGTATTCTGGAGTAACTGAAGAAAATAGCCACCCGACCTCCAGATGATTTTCCACCTGTGCCTGGCAAGACTGGGGAAAACCCTGGGGCCACAGCTTGGGTGTCTGGTGACTGAGGGTTTTACAAAAGAGGCCTCTCCTGACTCAGCTTGGAGGGACTCATCTGTTAGGAACAGAGTGAGCCTATGAAACCTTCACCACGAACTTTGTGTTAGATCATGAATCCCAGCATTTGGCAACAACTGAAACATATCTCTAAATCTTACAGATTATAATGCTAAGTTTAAAATCTAGGCCTTAAAAATAACAGTACACGTTAAAGCTTCTGGGATTCCTAAAATCTCCTTGCCGGGACCTTTCCTGTCCTGTAAGGGAAGAGAATGAGCGAGGGAAGCTCATTCTCGGCACTTCACTGTGCTGCGTGGTTGCCAACTGACTCCCGTGAATCTCCTCTTTCTCCACCTCCACACTTCTTTTCACAGCCCCCTCAGTTCTCCCTTTCCTTGACAAACCCAAGTAAACCCCACAGCTGCTATCAAAGCTTATCCTGAGAAGACTCACTTCCAGTTAGTCTGGGGTCAGTGGGGCTCCTAGAATGAGATGGTTTTCAGAATCACACTACCGACAGAATACATTCTGAACATGTTTTAAAAGGTATTCCTGAATATCCTACTTCTTCACACTTTTACTTATAATAGTTCCAGACTTTGCTCCAAGAAAATAAATAAAAAATAATGCCAGTATTCAAATTTAAAGAAAACTTAAGGAAAATCAGTTGGTTCTGTACAAACTTAGATGTAAAACTAAAAGATAATGAAAATTACAATTAAGAAACACTTCTGTTTTAGAGTAATCACTTTAAGATGAAAGAAGACAAACTTCTCAGTTTAAGTGCACTCATAGAGGAGTGCCAACTTTCAGGATCTGATAAGCTGTACAGTAGGAATTCAGTGGTAAGAACATATGTTAGAAAGTGACATCTAATGGTGAACTGTTATAATACAACTTAACCGTGTGAGATTATACAAAGACTCAGACAAAACAACAAAATTTCAGTCATTCTTACACACTTAAAAAAATACATAGTTGCCCACTTTGTGTAAAGCACTGTGCTAGACATAATGAAGTATTTAAAAATGTATAAATAATGGCCAGGCATGGTGGCTCATGCCTGTAAACCTAGCACTTTGGGAGGCCGAGTCAGGAAGATTGCTTGAGGCCAGCAGTTCAAGACCAGCCCGAGCAAAAGCAAGACCTCATCTCTATAAAAATTAGGAAAAAAAAAAAATTAGCCCAGCATGGTGGCACATGCTTGTAGTCCCAGGTACTCAGGAGGCTGAGGCAGGAGGATCACTTGAGCCCAGAAATTTGAGGTTGCTTTGAGTTGTAATGACACCACTGCACTTTAGAATAGGTGACTGAATGAGATCCTGTCTAAAAAAAAAAAAAAAAAAAAGTAAAAAATACTGATGCTTGCCAAAAAATAACTTAAAACCAGTAGAGAAAATTTGGCATATGCATGGAACTATGAATTGTACGGTAATATATGACATATAAATTGTCCACAATATGAAAATTTGGATGGCGAGACATTAATTCTAGCTTCAGTAAAAATTAAGCAGAAAGAAAGCGATGTCTTCTGCAAAATGGTAAATATATGGAAAAATATAAGAGCCAATCTTTTCCTTTGTTAATTTCTTTAAAAGATAATTGGCTGCTTAAAGCAAAGATAAAAATAATTGGTAGGTGTCATTAGGTTTATAATGCATGTAGAAGTAAAATACATGAGAACCACAGCAAACAGATGGGAAAGGGGGAATAAACAGAATGATACTATTGCAAATCTCTTACATTTTTTGTGAAGTGGTATTACGTTACAATGTTATATATTATATATTGTAAACGAATTATATTAATTCATGGGAGACTATGGTACATTAAGCATGCATATTGCAATTTCTAGAACACTAAGGAATAATACAAATAGGTATAGCTAATATATAATGAAACTTGTAAGTTTTTTCAAAATACACATATATAAAATTATAAATAATTTATTCAGAACTATCAAATATGAAGCAGCAAAGCTAACATTTCTAAATAATATTAAAATAGGAAACACAACTATTTATAGAATATAACAAGCAGAACAACACAGTGGGAACCAAGTGGCAAAAACTCTAAAAGTGATGTCACATATTTCTAGAAATGATTAAAATCGAGATTAAAGAATGATGCAACGCTACACACCTCAGGAAAAGAGATGTAATGTTAAAATTAAAGATTTGTGAGCTCTGCCTGAACCAAGACACAGACAGCAGGTTCACCTCGCAATGCAGGTGCCCTGTGGGGAGGGTCATTCGCACTAGAAGCCCAAGTAGGGAGCAAAAGCGACAGGGCCAGGAGGTGGCGGAGGAGAAGAGCGACTTTTTCACCGCTGCCTTCGCGGGAACGAGCGGCCGTGGAAGCTTCTGGAGGGCGGGGAGTCGGCCCGCGGCTGGGGGCGGCGGCCTCTCGGCTCCGGGGCTGCAGGAACTTCTCAAGGACGCGGTTTGGTCCCGGCCGCCTGCGACCTGCGCGGGGACAGGGGACCTGGCGCGGTGCGGGCGGCCCTGGCCGAGCGGCGGGAGCTGCAGCCCGAGGCGCGTTTCGCTTCCCAGAACCGGAGCCGGACGGAGCTTCCCCCGCGCAGTGGACGCGGCTCCCGGCCCCGGCGGCCCTCGGAGGAGGAGGGAGGCTGCGGCTTCTCCCGCCCGGAGTCCCGAGTCTCGGGGACGAAGGCCGAGGAGCCACCAGCGCGAGCCCTTCTGACCGACCCGAGCAATGCGCGGTGGAGCCGGGGCGACCCCAGCACCCTGGGCCGACCAAGGCCCGCGGCTGCCGGCTGCTCTGCGGCCCCGGGTCCGCCTCCGTGTCCCTGGAGGACCGCAGCGACTGTGCTGGCCGTGGCCCGCGACAGCTCCGCATCACAGCACGGGGACACCCGCGTCTTCCTGCAGGTGGTCGGCAGGGCCATCGCGGGGGCCGCAGTGGGACCCAGTTCGCCCCTTCCACCTGGACCTACCCGGGGATGGACAGAGACCTCGAGGGCTCTGGTTTAGACAGGTGCAAAAATAACTGGAACGACGCAGACGATTTCAACTGGCTGGCCCGGGATGTGGCCTCCCCAACCCGGAGTGTCCTTCCTGAAGACGAGCCAAAGGTCCAGTGGGACCAAGCAGTTGCCACTCTGTTCTTCACTCCTGTCACACGCTTTCCATGTGGGACTGGCTCCAGCGAATGGGGGCCCCAAGTTACCTACTGTTGTCACACTGTACACATATTCAGTATTTTAAGGCTTCAGATTGTGACAGGCTCCGAATTGTGATTTACATTAAATTCATGACAGGTATTAAAAAAAAAAAAAAAAAAAGCCCAAGTAGAACATGACAAAGAACGCAAGAGAAAGACAAATCCAACTGAGGTGAATACAATGAAGTTTGGGGCATACTATAAAAGTATCCAAAACAGCTTGGCCTATTGAGACAAGATCTCTTTAAAGTACAACCACTGACATTCTTACAAAATCTAAATTTATTCCTTGATTTAACATATAATTCACATTCACCTGTGACAACACCAGGAGCTCTTCTACGCTCTAAGGATACAGCAATAAGCAAAAATCCTTCTCTAATCTAATAAATATGATTAATGACGTGACTAGATACAAGAAAAGAATTGTAATTTGGGTGTTCACCAATCAAAAGAAAATTAGATCCTATGTGTAGACAGTTGATCATTTAAGGTCCTTGTTGATGCGGCCAAACCAACTTTTCAGCCCCTCCTTACCTGGATGTGTATTCTATCACTATTAAACTGTACTATTCACATTCCCAAATATGCCCCCAAACCTCACACCTCTAGCCCTTTGTTTATGCAGTTCTCTCTTCTGGAATGTTCTCCCCTGCCCCATTACTAATTAGTAAAAACTGTCCTTTCTAGGACTTACTCTAATCCAATCTTCCCTGACCAAACTAAATCAAACTCAATTGTCTTTTGTATTCTAACAGTAATTTGTTTATATCTCACTCACAAATTTATTGCCTGTACACATAACTACATATTCCTCAAAAGAATTCCTTTAATTCAACTAAGACAAGACATGTCATTTATTTTTACATCTAATGTCTTTCAAGGTGCCTAGCACAGGTTTCAACATGTTAAATCTGCAATACAAAATTTTTAAACTCAACTTTTTCAGCTGTTATGTAAACAACAAGATCCTAGAGTAAGCCTTCATTTCTGTTTTATCAAAGACTGAGACATCAAAAAGGAAGACCAAGACCGGAAGACTTGCAGAGATCATTGCCATAGTCCTCAATCTTTTTTCTGCTCAAATGCATTTGAGGAATACAACAGACTCCTTTCAGTAAAAGTAGCTCGTGACCCTCAAAAATAAAAAACAGAAAACTTGTGAGTAACTTTAATGAGGCCCCAGGCGACACTGACACTCTCCACCCTACACACGCGGGCTCACCGCAGCCCCTCCGTCACAGCAGTGTTGCATTTTGCACCCACATCAGCTTTACACAAACAGCAGGGAAAAGGGGAGAGAAAAGGAGAGAGCAAGTCAGGAAAACCTTTAAAATGGGCAAAATTGAACAATCTGCTTGGGGATATACATGTATGTGAAAACTGCTTTAATGCAAGAGAATGATAAACACAACAGGCAGGAGAGCAGCGAGGGGACAGGGAGGGGACAGGGAGGAGACAGGGAAGCCACATGCAAATTCACACCATCAAACAGGTTCTGAGTTTTACTTGCAATGGGTTCAAGTTTTTGCTTTTTTATTATGTTGCATAAAATGAATATAAAAATATTTTCAAACATTTGCATCAAATATTACATAAAATTAAAAAATTAATCCCATTTGTTTTGGATGTACATTTCATTGTTACTTCAGTAAGTCTGAACTTTCCCCAAAAGTCTACTAGCAATTTTAAATTATTTTTCATTCCTCGTCAATTCATACCATTTTCCCATTTATGTGTTAATTTTTCACATATTAACATTACTCATACTTTTCTCTCTTTGCCTCTTAAGAAACATTAAATAAAATTATACTGAAATCTAGCTATGTATCCCTTTATCACCGTGAGTCTTGCAGTCGGGCACTGTCAGTCCTCCAACTTCATTATTCTTCAAAATTATGTGGACTAGTCTGGGTCTTCTGCCTCTGCATATAAACTTTAGAATCATTGTTTTTGCATCCACTTATTCCTTCTTGAATGGTCTTCCATTCTTCAAGAAGATCCAGGTTTCTAATCTATATAATTTTCCTCTGAAGAACTTTTAAAATTTCTAATAAGGCAGGTAACTGGCAAGAAATTCCCTCAATTTTGTCTGTCTTATAAAGTCTGTATTTTTACTTTTTATGGATGACATAGCTTTGCTGGATACAGAATTCTAGGTGGGTGGATTTTTTTTCTTTCAATACATTCAATATTTTCACTCCACTCTTCTTGCTTAGTTTCTGAGGAAAAAGACATAGTTCTTAACTTTGCTCCTTTATAGGAAAGGTTTTTTAATTTTCTGACATTTGAATATCATATGCTTAGGTATTTTTGGCATTTATTCTGCTTGATGTTCTCTGAGCTTCCTGGATCATTGGTGTGGCGTTGACATTAATTTCGTGAAATTCTCAGGCACTAGTGCTTCAAATATTGCTTCTGTTCCTTTCTTTCTTCACTTTCAGCATTCCCATTACACATACGTTACACCCTTTGTAGCTGCCCCACAGTTCTAGAATATTCTATTCTGGGTTTGGGTTCCCCCACGCCCAACTTTTTTCTCTTTGCTTTTCAGTTTTGAAAGTTGCCAACCGTCAAGCTGTGAGAGTCTATCCTCAGCCCTGTCCTGTGAGCCCATGAAAGGCAGTGTACATTTTGCTATAGTGTTTTTTATCTCTAGCACTTCTTTTTGGTTTCTTCTTAGAATTTCTACCTCTATGCTTAGATCACAAATCTAACCTTGCATGTTGCTTATTTTTTGCCTTAAAGTCCTTACCATTTTAATCATGGCCTTTAATAATTCCTGGTCTGATTATTCCAACATTTCTGCCATATCTCACTCTAATTCTTGTGGTTGTTTAGTCCCTTCAAACTATTTTTTACCTTTCAGTGGGCCTTGCACTTCTTTGTTGAAAGGCAAACGTGATGTATTGGGTACAAGGAACCAGGGTACACAGGCCTTCAGTAATGCAGTGTGAGGTGGGGGAGGGAGGCATTCCCAGCCCTGTCATCAGACTGCAGTCTTTGGTGAGCCTGTGCCCTGCACTGCGAACTTCACGGTGCTTCACAGTCCCCCCTTGGGTGGGGCAGGACGGCTGGAGTAGGCTGAAGTTGTTTGTTTCCCTTTCCCCCAGTAGAATGATAGAGGGGGCTGGAGTTGGGTACTTCCCTTCCCCTAGGTAGGTTAGGCTCTGCTAGAATCACCTCTCCAGAGGGGAGGCCTCGTGAAGAACAGAGTGCTCCAGCATCTATCAGAACGGTTCGTCTCTCCTTTCTCATGTGACAAGCACAAAGGGGTTTTTCTCCAGTATTCACTGTGAGGTCCTGGCTGAGCTCCTGGAGGTAAAACTCAGCAATGCACGGAGGCCCTCCCCTGTGACTCGGTCCCTCTGGAGTCTGTAACTCTGAGTTGTCCACATAGAATGTCCAGCAACTCTCCAGTTACAGCTCAGGTTTTCCGGCCCCAGCACTGGTTCCTGCAGAGGTTTCTGCTTGCAGGCCTCTGCTGTGAGGAGCTGGGATTCTTTGTATCTGCCTGTCTCCTCTTCATTTTTGGTGCAGCAGTTTGTCCTGTGGTCTGACTCCTCTAAAAGAGCTAAGAGTTGGGTTTTCTTGACTCTTCAGCTTTTCAGTTGTTGTTAGGATGGAGTGAGGACTTAGGAGCTCCTGAAATGCCAGGCTGGAAACCACGAAATTACTTTTTTATATGACATTAAATGAGAATATGCAGTGTTTTCCCAAAGAGGCAACAACTGAAGTAGCATGATTTACTGAAAGATTTCCTTCTTCTCCAACAAAATGTGACACATTCCTAATCGTATATTAAACTCTTTTTTATTTAGAGACAGGGTCTCACTATGTTGCCCAAGCTGGACTCAAACTCCTAGGCTCAAGTCGTCCTCCCACCTCATCCTTCGGAGCAACAGGGACTACAGGTGTGCACCACTGCCCAGCATGGTAATTAAATTCTTATCAATGCTGGCATTACTTTCTTTGATCTGTTTGGTCTCTTATTAGTACCCCATAATTTATTACAACTTGCATATACAAGCTACATATTTAAAAGCTACAATTATAATTCCATGTTTTCATTCATTCCTATATAATTATCGTATATGTATTATCTGCCCAGCAATATTGTCAGTGTTTTAAAGCATGCCATGCTTTCAAGATTCTTTATGTCGCTAATAATTTTTACCATTAAATAGACACTAAATAAACACTCACCAATTGAATACTCTCCCCAACCAACCCTGAGATAGTAATGAGCGGGTGGCTGCCGGCGGCCGGGACAGGGGAGGGCAAGCTCCTGCTTAGTGGGTGCAGAGCTCCAGGGTTACCAAACGGCAGCGCCACCGAGGTGGGTGGTGGTGAGAACTGTGCATTATAGATGATGTAAATACACTCAACTGTACACTTCAAATAATTAAAATAATAAATTTTGTTACATGTATTTTTACCACAATAAAACTAACTGAAAGAAAAAATAAGGGGAGGAGAAATAAAGTTAGTCCTTAACAATAAGATCCAGTAACCAGCCATTTTTTAAGAAGAATAACTATCAATAACATTCCCCCAAGAACCTCCAAGCAGTCAGTGTGGCAAGCACTGAATGTGGACAGTTAGCAAAGCAGAGTACTTAAATTCGACTTCCTGGTAGGTTTTTGTTTATTTATTTATTTTGGCATCAAAGTACATTAGATTAAGAACAGGAAATGACACTATGCAACTTATTGATCAAGGTTCCTGATAGCAAAACAGGTCATTTTGAATACTTTATTCGGTTTTATAAAATGTTTTAATTATTTTTTTAGTTAAACTAGTAAAGCAAAAGTATGTTTCCAGGCTTTGGGATTTGACAGGATAGCAGTTTATAAAACAAAATGATGGGTGGGGAAATTGTTGATCTTTCATTTCTTAAACAGTTACATTGAGGCATAATGCACACTCCATGCAATTTAACTATTTGAAGTATACAATTTAGTACTTGTTATATATAACATTTTTAATTTTTTTAGAAGTGTAAAACAGCATATTTTTTATTGACTACAAATATATCTGCCTCATTTAACTGCATAGTATTCCATAGAATTAATATACCATTATTTATTAAGAATAAGCACCCAAAAAGTATTCATTGGAAGGAAGGAAGGAGATGCTGAGTTGCCACTCATGACAATGTCCACCAGATTCTCTGATCCAGATTCCTGGAGGTGGCTATGAAACAGGCCCTCCCCATCTGGCCTATTACATCACTGGAAGGAGTTGTCATTCATGCAATCAGAAAGAAAGTAGCCAAAAAGCTAACACTGAAGTGCAGTTTGTCCATCTAGTGGATTGTCTTGCCTAACCAGTTATCTTGGACAATATCTTTAACTGCTTTGGGGTAAACTCAAGTAATACCAAATTTAAAAGGGTCTTCTAAAAAATTAAATGAAGTAAGAGAATTCCTGTAGCCTCTCCAAAAAGTTAGTTCTGTTTCCAGCTGCCTGCAAGTTAAATTGAGAGAATAATGTTTCATTGCCATATTTGTCACTATGTGCAATTAAGTCAAACCTAGATTGGAAAACAAAAAAAAACAATAGCTGGACTGGAGAAGAAGTCTCAGCCAGCACAGCTGAGTTGGCAGTGCCAAAGAGGAGGAGACGGCCATATGCTCAGGTGATTGGTTACATGTAAAAGGACTAAGCAGGCCCGGTGCAGTGGCTCACACCTGTAATCCTAGCACTCTGGGAAGCTGAGGCGGGTGTATCATTTGAGCTCAGGAGTTCGAGACCAGCCTGAGCAAGAGCAAGACCCCATCTCCACTAAAAATGGAAAGAAATTATAGGGACAACCAAAAATATATATAGAAGTACTCGGGAGGCTGAGGCAGGAGGATCGCTTGAGCCCAGGAGTTTGAGGTTGCTGTGAGCTAGGCTGATGCCACGGCACTCTAGCCCAGGCAACCGAGCAAGACTCTGTACCCCCCCCAAAAAAAAACAACAACAACAATATGGAATTGTGGTTTTCATTTGAATTTTTATAATTACTAATGAGGTTGGGCATCTTTTTATATGTCTGTAGCCATTCAGGCTCGGTTTTCTCTTGTCTGCATTATCTGTTCATTCCTTTGTTTGTTATTAGGGTGTTTAACTTATGTCAAAAGACAAAATTACAACATATTTAGAGATTCAATTAGCTTTTATTTGTGCTTCTAGAATTGGGCAACACCTCACTTTGTGAAAATGAAATGAGTGTTCCAATGAACTGAGCAGAGAAGTCTGGCTTTATAGGCAGAAAAAATGCTGCAGAAAGCTGAAACAACACAAAAAATGGATTGGCCATTTCAAAGTTACTTTCCTTATAGGGTTAAAAAAGAGGGGACTTCCTTACTATGCGACTCAGGTTGGTTGACTGGTATTCACCTGCTTTTTGGGAAACTGGTCTGTTTCAAAGTTCTATTTAATTGTGGCACTTAGCACAAGCAAACCCATTCTGGTTTGGCCTGGTCTACTAGGGCCTAGTGCAGGCGGCTAGTCCAAAACAGTGGCCTCCCATAAACCTTGTTTAACTCTTATATAGAGTAATAGTTACTAAACTGTCATCTTTAGAACATGATGTGAGGACAATGCACCTATAATACATTTTTGGGAAATTCAACATATATATTTACACTCAATTTATTATAATATAAAAATTTCTGTGTTATATCAACCTAAAAGTAAGGAGCTGATGAAAAATTAATATAGAGAGTTTATTTGGGCCAAGGTTGAGGACAGTAGCCTGGGAAACACTTTCAAGTTGCCTTGAGGAGTCTTCCAGGGAGCAAGGAAATGTTCAAGATTTTAAAGAAAAAAGGACAAATCAGGAGAGGGGACAATTACAAAAGTTGTTCAGCAGGAATTCTCATTGGTTTACAGATACAACAGTGGTTAGTGATTGGCTATAGACTATTGAACTATAGGGTGTATGGCATTTTTATGGCTGCTGGGCATCAGGTTAGTCTAGAGCCTCACAGCAAGTGGCTTCAAGAGGCAATTATTTTGCTCAAGGGGGAGTGAGAGTGACTGCTGTTATATTTTAAATGCCTCTCCTGGCCTGATAGTTTAAAAGTGCTGTAATTTCTCAGATAAAAAGGGTTGTTTTTTTTTTCTTTCTCAGTTATAATAGGAGAAATAAGAATACAAAATTATATATGTACCACAATATATAAACTAACACCCCAAAACACCATACTTAGAAAAGAAACTAAAAGGAAATATTCTATCACTGTATGTTCAAGATTACAGATAGGTTTTCTTTTTTTATGGCTTTAAGTATGTACTCTTTCTTCCAATTTTCTATATTTTCAAATTTTTAAATTAAAATAATGTAGTTTCATATTCCATGGAGATTCAGCGCCAAGCTAACACATAAAACAAAAGTCATGCATGTAATATTACCCTGAACATCCCTTAAATTGGGCTGTCTCTCAGAAAGTCCAATAGTGATTGAAGAAATGTTCAGGGTAATTTTGCAATACAATCCATTTTCTGTCTACCATTGGAATTATTGCTGTTTCTTCAGTTGAGTACCAGATAGAGCAACAGAAAAGCAACTGGGTAACATAAGAAAAATCTACATTGTATCTCCTCTTAGAACCACACTTAATCTAGTGAGATGACAATATCAGAGACACCCAGAAACTGGGATCACTGAAGAAAAAGCAGGTTTACACATTTCATCTCATGCTCACCCTACGGTTCATTGAGTGGAATGTCAGGCAGTATAATGCACCATTTAGACTGTTGCTTTCTCCCTCTCCTATTTTTGTGGGGCTAAGCTCATACAGTTGAATTTGCATAAGCTAAATTTGTATATGAGGAGACTCCATTGTACATAGTTTGTTTATAATAGGGAAAAAGACACCTTTTCCAAAGGAACAGATATTCTGGAATACATAAATATATACATGGCCCCTGTTTTCATCATTTACTCAGTCATTCAACAAATATTGCATCTGCTATTTCCAGCACTGGGCTACATAATGGAAGAGATAGAGGAAAAGGTAAAACAATCTCTGTCCCTACCCTCATGGCACTTAATCAATTAATCAATCAGTCAAATAAAAAATTATCCTGTGATAAAAAAAGAGGTACATAGTATCTTGAGAACATATAATAAGGATATTGATGTACACTGAAGGTTTTAGAAAGGCTCCCTGTGAAAGTGACTACTGAGCTGGATAGGAAGCATGGGATGCTGTGATGTAAGCTGGAGCCAGATGACACTGCCTCATTGGAGCCAATAGTTTAATTTTCAGAAATTTTGAGACAGGTTTTAAATAGCCGTTATTAAACATTAAATTATGTATACTTATAATTAAATTATATTAAAAACAGATCATAAATACTCAAAACTCATCACTTCTTAATTATTTTTACATTTTACTCTTATCTATGCTCTGGAGGTTATCTACTATGTATCTTTTCCCATTCTGAGTAGCAGAATGAAATCATCCTGTCCAGCACCTCTGCACTGCATATGCTACCTGCCCATTAGTGACTAAGTAGCCACGTCAGTTATCAGATCGACTGTCACAGTGTCGCAGTGCTTATGTTCAAGTAAATCTTATTTTACTTAATAATGGCCCCCAAGCTCAAGAGTGGTGATGCTGGCAACTCAGCTATGCCAAAGCCACAAAGTGCTTCTTTTAAAGTGAAAAAGTGAAAGTTCTCAACTTAATAGGAAAGAAAAAAAAAGTAGGCTGAGGTTGCTAAGATCTACGGTAAGAACAAATCTTTCATCCGTGAAATTGTGCACAGTATATTGTTATAATTGTTCTATTTTATTATTAGTTATAGTTATTAATCTTTTTACTGTACTTAATTTATAAATGAAACTTTATCATCGGTATGTACGTATAGGAAAAACATAATATAGGGTTTGGTACTATCTGAAGTTTCAGGCCTCCACTGGGGGTCTTGGAACATATCCCCTGAGGACAAGTGAGAACCACTACATCCATGGAAAAGCTGCTTCAGAGCAGTGACGAGTATAGAAGCAAGGCTGGAATGGGTTAAGAAGTGAGTAGGAAAAAAGAAAATAGAGGCGCTTTTCCTTCTATTACAAAAAACAATTGTAGGAAATGTACTTACGTACGTTGGCCTAAAAGAAAAATGTTGTGATTTTAACCAAATCAGAAATATTAACTGAATTCAAGCTCCACTTAGGACAAAAGTTCACCTCAATTTATCCATGTAATTTTACCTAGTTCTCTGAGTTCCAGAGGATGAAACTAACTCAGGAAAAACACAATGGTTATAAAACAAAAACTCAAAGTAAAAAATAAATAAATATTTTTTAAAAACCACAACAGTAAGTTGTTACCACTGCCATTCCATTTAGGAAACAGCAATTCTACAAAGAAATTGCTACCAAAAAAAATTGCTACAAAAAAGTCAGCTGGGCCGGGCGTGGTGGCTCACGCCTGTAATCCTAGCACTCTGGGAGGCCGAGGCGGGTGGATCGCTCAAGGTCAGGAGTTCGAGACCAGCCTGAGCAAGAGCGAGACCCCGTCTCTACTAAAAATAGAAAGAAATTATATGGACAACTAAAATATATATATAGAAAAAAATTAGCCGGGTATGGTGGCGCATGCCTGTAGTCCCAGCTACTCAGGAGGCTGAGGCAGTAGGATTGCTTGAGCCCAGGAGTTTGAGGTTGCTGTGAGCTAGGCTGATGCCATGGCACTCACTCTAGCCAGGGCAACAAAGCGACACTCTGTCTCAAAAAAAAAAAAAAAAAAAAAAGTCAGCTGGAGAAAGTGAAGCAAGAACGTCACTCTGCTGAGCCTTACCTGGCCCACCCCATTCTGAGTCGATGATTACCACCAGATGCAGGCAAAAGACATGGATGTTTTTATACAAATTTCATAAATAAACATAATACTATGAAAATCCTGAGTTTAAAACCCCAGTACAGCCGATGGAGTATTGTACCTTTGTTTTTATTTGCCTCAAACGGGAGCATATGCATCTTTAGCTGTTAATGGTCACACCCTCCTCTCACTCTGTGTTCCATACAGAGGACGCCTTTCCTTCCTCGGATGCCTTTCTCTCATATCAAAAACCTTATTGAAGTTTCAGGTTGAGTTCTGTCTACCAGTGAGTCTTTTCTTGTTATCACACCTTATTTGGGAAATCTTAGCATTTGTGCTTTTAATGTGTGATACTGCCAACTAGGCCTTGCTCTCAAATTGTTAAATATTTTCCACAAGAGATTATAAAGTTCTAGCACGTAGACACTGTGATAGCTCATTCTTTCACGTTTCCAAGGCTCCTTGTATTCAAATTAAGTAGAGTACTGTAAACTATTAATAATTATAACTTATACTGCTCAAAGTCCCATTTTCATCCCCAAATCTCCATTCTAAAATTTCTTTGAATAATAAGAGTTAACATTTATTGAGTGATACTATATAGCATTCACTGTTCAAGATACTTTTCACATATTAACACACATAATCTTCCCAACAACCCTATGATATAGATACTACTATTCCTATTTTACAGATAAGAAAACTGAGGTACAGAGAGGCCAAGTGACCGACCTGAAGTCCCACAATTAGTAAGTGGCAGAGTTGGGATTCAAACTAAGACTGACACAGGAGCTCTACATTTCTAAATTTTTAGCAACACAAAAATAACTCTTTCAAGGCCTGGTCCTCCCTGGCCTTGTTTTAAGATGTGCCTGGATAAGTAGCACAGTTTCACAGCCAGAATTTAAAGAAATTCTACTCTTTTCTTTTCAAAAAGGGATAAAACATAGTGTACAGCAACACTTAACCAAATCCCCTTCCTTCTCCTGTGTTCTGTCCCCAGGCACTTCAATTCCAAGGCCTTTGTCTAGCGATCACTATCAGTTTTCCAGCCCCCAAAGGGAAAACCACAAAGGCATTCTTTTGACAGATGGCCCCAGGCTCCCTGCTGGCAAAGAGAATCCTTCCTTCAGAAACGTTTAGGTTCAGTTGTCAGGGTGCGAGAGAAGGCCATAAGGATACCCACAGTCACTCCTAGAAAATTGCCCTGAGGTAATTTGCGGAGAAGGGAAACTTTGGCCAAATACAAGTTTCTCCTCTGCAAAGTCCATCCAGAGAGTTGTTCAAAAGAAAAGCCTGGCCCGCTATTTGCAATAGATTCTCTACATATTGAAACACAGTTATTTCTCTGGGGGTCACGAGCACTTTTAAGACTTTGGCTTTTTTCCTTGGTTTGTTTTTTGCCCGGGCTAGAGTGCCGTGGCATCAGCCTCGCTCACAGCAGCCTCAAACTCCTGGGCTCAAGCGATCCTCCTGCCTCAGCCTTCCGAGTACCTGGGACTACAGGCATGCGCCACCATGCCCTGCTGATTTTTTTTTAATATTTTTAGTTGCCTGGCCAAGTTTCCTTCTATTTTTTAGTAGAGATAGGGTCTCAGTCCCGCTCAGGCCGGTCTCAAACTGCTGAGCTCAAACAATCTTACCGCCTCGGCCTCCCAGAGTGCTGGATCACAGGAGCCACTGCACCGCGCCAGGCCGAGACTTTGGCTTTCTTATCAGAAAAATGTTGAGTCATACACAAACTTTGAGGAAAGGTGTATGTCAAAGTCTTAAATTAAGAAACCCTGGCCGTGCCTGGCGGCTCAGGCCTGGAACCCTGGCGCTCTAGGCGGAGGCGGGAGGTCGCCCGGGGCCAGCAGTTCGAGACCCCCGAGCCGGGCAAGGCCCCGTCCCTACCTGGAGTCAGCGAGGCCGGCCGGGCGCGACGGCGCCTGCAGCCCCGGCCACCCACGGAGGCCGACGCAGGAGGCCAGGGCCTCGCTGGAGCCCAGGAGTCTAAGGCTGCAGCGAGCTGTGAGGACGCCATGACTCTACTCTAGCCCGAGGGACAGAGCGAGACTCTGTCTCAAAAAGGGAAAAAAAAGAAATCCCTAACGCGGAGGGATTGTGAGCTTTGTACGTTTTCTTAAGCCCCTGGTCATGGCACCTACGGAACACTGGGAACCCGCTGTGCCAGTGGCGGCCCCCAGGTGGCGCTGCGGGGACAGCTAAGCGGGCCGCCTGCGTCCACCGCAGAGGCTGATGGGGACGGGGATTCGATTTTAACTTTTTTAAATTGTGGTAAAATATGTTATTATAAAATTTGCCACCTTAACCATTTTTGAGTATACAGTTTGGTGGCATTAATTACTGTGCATTCACAGTGTTTTGCAACCATCACTATTTTCCAAAACCTTTTTGTCACCCCAAACAGAAATTCTATAACCATTAAACAATAATTTCTCATTCTCCCCTCTTCCCAGCCCCTGGTATCCTCAAAGCTACTTTCTGTCTCTATGCATACGCCTATTCTAGATACTTCATGAGTGGAAACTTACACTCTTTGTCCTTTTGTGTCTGGCTTATTTCACTTAGCATAATGATTTAATGTTCATCCATGTTGCAGCCTGTGTCAGAACTTCATTTATTTTCATGGATGGATAATATTCCACTGTATGGAATATCATACTCTGCTTACCCATTCCCCTGTTGGACACGTGGGCGGCTTCTACCTTTCGGGTACTGTGAATAGCGCTGCAGGACACACTGGCACACAGGCATCTGCTGAAGTCTGCTTTTAATTCCTTTGGGTATATACCCAGAAGTGGAGTTGCTAGCTCACATAGTAATTCTATGATTAACCTTTTAAGGAATCAGCAAACACTTTTCTACAGCAGCTGTACCATTTCACAATCCTACCAGCACTGTACAAGTGTTCCAATTTCTCCACATTACCAACACTTGCCATTTTCCATTTTTTCTTTTTTTTCCTCAAAAAAATAAAACAGCCATCTTAGTAGATGTAAAGCAGTATCACATGGTGGTTTTGATCTGAATTTTCCTAACGACTAATGGTGTTGAGCATCTTTTCATGTACTTATTGGATATCTGTTATCTTCTCTAGAGAAATATCTATTCAAGTCCTTTGCCCATTTTTGAATTGGGTTGCCTGTTTGGTTGTTGTTGAGTTGTAAGTGTTCTTCATAGATTCTGGATATTAGTCCCATGTCAGACATAAGCTTGGTAAACATTAGGTTGTCCTTATACTTCCTTGATAATGTTCTTTGATGCATAGCAGTTTTAAATTTTGATAAATTATAACATCTATTTTTTCTCTTGTTGCTCATGCTTTTGGTGTCATACCTATGAATCCATTGCAAAATCAAAAGTCTGAAGATTAACTTCTGTTTTCCTCTAAAAGTTTTAGGGTTCTGGATTTTATATTTAGGTCATTGATCCCTTTTGAATTAATTTTTATATATGATGTGAGGTAGGAGGTCCAACTTCATTCTCTACAATGTGGAAATCAAGTTATCCCAGCACCATCTGTTGATGAGACTATCCTTTCCGAATTGGATGGATTCAGTGTCTTGTCAAAAATCTACTGGCCATATAGATCTATGGGTTTATTTCTGAACAATAAATTCTAATTCATCAGTCTATATGTCTATCCTTATTCTAGTGCCACACTGTTTTGATTCCTGTAGCTTTGTAGTAAATTTTGAATTGAGGAGGAGGAGGAGGAGGAAGAAGAGGAGGAGAATTGTTGAGAAAAAGCAGGACAAGGAATGGAAGACTAACTGCAGTTTTGGAAAATGATAGTTTTTTTTAAGTTGCTTCCAGCTACAGGGTGCAAAATGAAGAGAAAACATCACCAGGATTTAATTTTGGATGGGGAATGAGGGAGAGGCAAGTCTCAAGGACAAAGCTTCCATTTCTGGCTTACACAGGGTCCTGAAGTAAGGACTGTGGGAAGAAGACTAAGTTTGCAGAAGGCAGTGGTGTGTGCATGTGTGTGCTGAGTTTGGTTTGGGGCAGACTAAGTTCACATGCCCTTTAGAAATCCAAGGGAAGATGCCAAGCAGCTACATGGAGATACAGCTGAGGACTTCAGGAGAGCACATGCTGAAGATCTGTGAGACACGTAATAGTAACCAAAACCATAAATGCAGATTTGACTTCCCCAGGACAGAATATGGCAGAAAGAGACCTAGGCCCCAAGAACTAAGAGCAAATCCAGGAGAGCTATCCTATAGAAATCCAGTGAAGATAGGATTTCAAAAAGTGCAGAGTATCACTGAAAAGTCAAAAAGCAAAAGGAACTGAAAAGTCCACTAGATTTAGCAAACTGTTGGTCACTGGTGACTTTAGCAAGAATAATATTATTTTGTTGAAATAATATTGTTCCAAACCAGATCAGGGTGGGTTAAGAAGTGACAGGTGGAGAAACTGAAACAGAAAGAGAGCTCTTCCTAGAAGACAGACTGAACAAAGGGAGGAGGCAGATGGGAAAGGACCTGGAAAGAGATCAGAAGACACATGAATGTCTATGGTTATGCAAATTTTATCCTCATTTTAATTAAAATACGTACATATGATTTTTCAAAAATCAAACAATCCCAAACCCCGTACCCCTATTGCTGCTACCCTATGGCAATCCCTGCCCTCTATTTTAGTTTTGTTTTTTGGTACTTACCTCTGTATTTATAAGCCCCACCCTTACCTACTGACGTCCTACCTCAAGTCAATTAATCTCTTCCACATACACCCACCCCCAACACAAACACACATACACTATCCTTCCTCTTATCTTCTCAATAAAGTCATACCCCACTTTCTAGTTAAACCAGCATTCACTGTCTTAATTACCAGGACTACGTGCTGACATTCACAACTGCTCTGAACTCTTATCACATCTCCAGCTCCCCAAGACCCAGTCCAGACATTTTCCCAGACACAGAGCAGGGCAACTGTGGGCTCATCTCCTCTATTTACTTCCTCTCGGGACTGCAGTCTTATACTGCTTATTGCCCAGTGCTGGAAAGCAATAGCCTCGTGTATTTTACCCAGTTTTATCATGGATGGTGGGAATGTAAGTCCATTAGTAGTTGCTCTGCCATGGCCAGAAGCAGAAGTCTAGACTGTCTCCTAGTATCTGTTTCTAGAAGGGCATCACCCACTTTCAAGACAGTCTAAATGAGAACTGTTCTCATTTGTCCTTTTCAGAAAATACACCTCAAGGCTTTTGCAGTAAAGGGTAGTGAGCTGGCTGCAGGTGCTGGGGAAGGGCTGTGTGCACGTAACTACCACAGACTGGGAGCGATCACCCTATTCTCAGCTCCCTTCACTTCCCCACCCCCAGAGGGACCTGGTGCCTCTAATTCTTGAGATTTCCATGGTTTTGAGGCTCAAACTGGCATGTTCCTTGACCTTCCCTCTCCGGCACTTACATTTCCTGCTAAATCAAAAGACACTTCCACCACTTTCTTTCCAGTTTCCAAAATGTCATCTTTTCTACACTCTAGTCTATCTCATTCTTTTTGTCTATATATATGGATATACATACATGCACACACACACACACATGCACACACACACACATGCACACACACACACATAACAACGCTCATTTCGATAGGGTTTCAGGAAAGAATGCACATTCAGTTAACCTTGTTCCAACAAAGGTCAGGTTTGAACAGTTTGTTTCAAATATGAAAGACTTCAAAATGTTTGAGATTCTATAAAAAGATTCACTTGAGAGGATGAGGTTGACTATATAGGAGAGAAAAGACATACGTAAACTTTTTCTAAAGCCAGAAGATCAAATTCAAGCCAGAGAAAACATAGTTTTTAATAAGAACAAAAAAGTATATCACATGTAAATTAGTAACTTTGGCCATATTTGAAAAGATTTATTAATATTTATAAATCTAAGGAAAATAATTATCTTCTCCTAAATAGAAATTCAGCAATATGCCATAAAATTATTGAAATCAATATAAAAGAATAGTGAAAAGAAAGTATTCAATTTTCTCCTGCTTAATCATAAAAAGTGGGGCACTATAAAGGGCTTCTCTGTTAGCCTCAAGTATTTGATGCATAAAACTGTCCTATGTATCTACACAACCTGCACTGGACCTGCCAGAACACAGCACAGTTCCCGTAAGAGTTAGTTTGTTTTGACACTTTCTTTACATTCTGTGGGACAGAGACCGTACACTGTTCAGCATGGGATCCATAGCTTAACATGGAAAAGTCTGAATTTAATAATTCCAAAACACTGTACAACACTGTATCCTGGGGAAGTAAATAAATCTATATAAACAGAAATTTTGAGTGCTGATTGCATAATTCAAATTTTTGCTTTCTTTCTTTTTCTTTTTTTTTGAAATGGAGTCTCACTCTGTGGCCTGGCCCAGTGTACAGTGGTGTCATCACAGCCCACTGCAACCTCAGACTACTGGGCTCCAGCGATTCTCCTGCCTCAGCCCCCGACTCGCTGGGACTATAGGTGTGTGCTACTCCACCTGGCTAATTTTTCTATTTTTTTGTAGAGACAGGATCTCACTCTTTCTCAGGGTGTTTGAACTCTTGGCTTCAAACAATTCTCCCACCTCAGCCTCCCAGAGTGCAAAGATTACAGGTGTGAGCCAAATTTTTGCATTCTGAACATATCAAAAACACTATCACATACAAAAATGACCTAAAGCACAGTTTTGCTGTCTACACATTTCTCCATAAAAATGGAAGTCTGCAAAAATTCATAAATTATGGAAGAGATTTGAGTTGTAATAGCTTATCAACAATTTACTACATAAAAAAATGAGTATATCACCTTGCTCTAAAAATTTTATTTTTTTTTTATTTTTTTTTTTTATTTTTTTTTGAGACAGAGTCTCACTCTGTTGCCCGGGCTAGAGTGAGTGCCGTGGTGTCAGTCTAGCTCACAGCAACCTCAAACTCCTGGGCTTAAGCGATCCTACTGCCTCAGCCTCCCGAGTAGCTGGGACTACAGGCATGTGCCACCATGCCCGGCTAATTTTTTGTATATATATATATTTTAGTTGTCCATATAATTTCTTTCTATTTTTAGTAGAGACGGGGGTCTCACTCTTGCTCAGGCTGGTCTCGAACTCCTGACCTCGAGCGATCCACCCGCCTCGGCCTCCCAGAGTGCTAGGATTACAGGCGTGAGCCACCACGCCCGGCCTCTAAAAATTTTAGAACTACATTATGAAACCTAGGCTGTTAGTTTCTGTACTTGCTATAAATGATTTTGGTTTTATCCAAAATGGGTTATGTGTCCAAACCTAACAAACATTAAATTACAAATTTCCTCCATTACAAACCCTAATATTTTACACTTCTAATAGAGGACAACCTATAAATGTATAAAGCTAAAATTTCAAACTGTAAAAAATTCTTTATTCACAGAAAGGAAAAACTCTTTCATAAGGAAGAATGTCATTTGCAAGCAAAAGGGAGTAATAATTATTAGTGACTATTCATTTCTGCAGGGACATAAAGAACTAGAAGGAGGTTAAAAGATTTTGTTTTTTTTTTTTACATCTTGTCATGTAAAATTATGATTAAATATAACATAAATGTCTCCCTATTCAGCAAAGATAAACAAGTATTCTCATTAAAATATAGCTAAGAGTTGAAAATATTTGCTGTTAGACAACACTACTAATTTTGCATAATTTTGCACTCCACGTTGTTGGGCCAACAAAGTTTTTTACCAGTGATCTAAATCAATACTGCAATTGGAAGTTTATGCAATTATAAACATAATACATTATATTTTTGTGATAACTTTCCAGTTTGTATTGATTGATGGTCATTTCTAATGACTTTTCCTAAAATATTTTTTTTTTTTTTTTTGTTGAGACAGAGTCTCACTTTGTTGCCCAGGCTAGAGTGAGTGCCGTGGCGTCAGCTTAGCTCACAGCAACCTCAAACTCCTGGGCTTAAGCGATCCTACTGCCTCAGCCTCCCGAGTAGCTGGGACTACAGGCATGCGCCACTATGCCCGGCTAATTTTTTCTATATAGATTTTTAGGTGTCCATATAATGTCTTTCTATTTTTAGTAGAGACGGGGTCTCGCTCAGGCTGGTCTCGAACTCCTGACCTTGAGCAATCCACCCGCCTCGGCCTCCCAGAGTGCTAGGATTACAGACGTGAGCCACCGCGCCCGGCCTTCCTAAAATATTTTTGAATGCTTAAAAATTAACTCTATTACTATCAAAGAAAATTACTCAGTTGTCTATAGCAATTCATATCAAAAGCACACCTAATTTTGTTTAATGGACATTAAAGAAAATAGGAAAAGTGCATATTCCTTTTAGTGGGAAGTGTTGTAAAATTTTGCTTATTTCAAAAATTAACCTAGAATCATTCATCCAATGTTTTTGAGCACCTACTATTTGCTAAGCACTGCTCTAGGTACTCAGGATATAGTGGTGAATGATTCAGAAAGGTTCCTATACTTATATGGTTTACTGTTAATATTTGAGGGTATTGGGGGAACAGACAATAAATGTGAAAACAAAAAGATGATTTCAGATAGTGACAAGTCCTGTGAAAAAAAGAAAAGAAAGGGAAAAAATCAGCAGGCAATGGGGAGGGCCACTTTAGATTGGGTGGTCAAGGTTGCTATGGTGGTCATCAGTGGTGTTCATTAAATACTTCTAGTTGTCCTAAGCACCAGCAGTATTGCACTTGTAAAGGAAAATAAAAATCTCAGGACCCTCCAACTCCCTATGCCAAAGGGAAGGTCAAGCCCAGATCCTGAGTCATGCAACACCTCTTGCAAATGAACAGCTGTTACTAACACTACAGGCCAGATTGCCACAGAAAGGTAAATGGCTTCAGGCATCTACACGGACAGTTCCCACAGATCATTCATAAGAACACTGTTTGCTGGCCTCCCATCAATGAGGACATTCAAATTGTAACTTCCGGGTCTGCAGGCTAAGTCTAGCTCCTAAAACTAAAGTCCACTTTGATTCCACACTAATAATGTGGATTACAAGTTTATCTTCCCAAGTGCAGAACAGAGACAAGACCATTCTTTCTTCTAGCTACCCAGGAACATCTGTATAACCGATTCTTCCTTTACTCCCTTTTCTCTTCAAACATTTACCTAACCTTGTGTAAAATGCAGATTTCCTGGCAGTAACTAAAATCTCACAAGAATGTAACCATTTGCATCATGGCCCACCCTCTCCCCTTTTCTCTTTCTATATGCCCTCACTCTTTAAATACTGAGTTTCCAAATCCCTCTTCAGATAGCACAGATCACAGATGCTTCTGTGGTTTGTCCTTGAACTTTGGCTTCGTAACCCTCCACTGATTGAGATCTTTGCCTGGCCACCTATTTGGGTTGTCACACTTCCCCATAGCCCTAAAAAAGTGATTTATGACACTTGGCTTTTGAAGATTCAAGAATCTTACTCTGATTTGCTACACTTTTTCTATATACCACAGGCAATGGCAATGCCCCGATGGTGGCTGCTGTCAGCCTGCTACCAGAAGGAGGACCATTCGAGGCAGAGCTCCCACTAACCCATAATGGATGGGTAGCATGAGCAAGACCCGTTGTTTTGAACCACTGAGGTTTGAGGTTGCTTGTTTCACAGCACAACCTAACCAATCCTGCCTATCATAGAAAGTTAAGGAGATTATAAATGAAGTAAAACAGCTAGGCACACCAAGGGGAAAACACATGCAAAGACATAACTGAGAAAGGACAGTGGCGGGAGTGTGGTGAATAAAGGGAATCGTATGAAGGAGGTGGAGAGCTGTACTCAGATCAGGCCACACAGGATTGAAAGCAGACTGTGGGCAGCTTGGGCTCAATACCATTTCCATAGGCGAGCAAGGTGGGGATTTTAAGCTGGAGTGGGTGGGATGGGCATGGGGGGGCTTTTAAGGGAAAAGCTACCTAATGAATCATGAACAGGTAAAGTCCCTTTCTACCACAAAATTCCAGATGACTGGTCTCGGGCTCAGAAAAGAGACCAAACTGTACCTTTCTGGAGAAATTAAATGATCCCAGAGAAAGAATCTTCAGACACTGACATCTGAAGGAACCTAAAGAATCAGCCATCTGACCACCTGACATCCCAACAGTAAAACCCACACAAAGAATGTCCAATTAGCTTCCCAATGTCTCACTCATAAATACAAACAGACAGCCAGGAATCACCAGACATTTGAGACTGGCTTCTCCACAAAAGAGAGAAAGAGGTCACATGGAGCAAACAGAAAATACATATAATTGATATCATAGAAGAGTAAGAAATGGAATCGCACCTATAAACCATATATAGGATACTCTAAATAGAAATATTCAAAAAACTTTAAAATATGAAAAACAAATTCAATTAAAGGGTTAGAAAATAAAGTTGAGGCAATCTTGCACAAAGTAGAAACAAAAGACAAGAAATGCACAAATAGGAGATAAGAGAAAAAAACTTTGTGATACAATATCTGAATAACAAGAGTTACAGAATGAAAACAGAGGGGAAAAATTATTCAAGAAAAGTACCTACCAATGAAAATTGGCATCTGCAAATGGACAAAGACCATGAAATGCCCAGCATATGAATGGAAGGAAGCGCAAAGCACATCCACCTGGAAAGTCAAACACTGGTGGTAAGAAGAGGAGATGAAAGGCTCCCCAGGGTGGGTGACAGGAGAGGTCATAAAACAAACTGCCATCAGATTTCTCAGTAGCAACCTGGAAGCTAGAAAATCATGGGTGAATGCCTTCTACATTGAACAAAAAAAAAGAAGTGGAAGATGAAGATGTGACTCAATTGCTACAATCACAGGATAAAACTTTAACACATGAGAAGTTGCTTCTTATGAATGAGCAAAGAAAGTGGTTTCTTGAAATAGAATCTACTCCTGGTGAAGATACATTGAACATCATTTAAATGACAACAAAGGATTTAATAAATTTAATTGATAAAGCAGTGGCAGGGTTTGGGAAGACAGACTCCAGGTTTTTTTGTTTTGTTTTGTTTTTGGAGACAGGGTCTTGCACTCTTGCCTGAGCTAGAGTGCAGTGACATCATCATAGCTCACTGCAACCTCAAACTCCTGGGCTCAAGCCATCCTCCTGCCTTAGCCTCTCAAGTAGCTTAGACTACAGGCACATGCCACCCCACCCAGTTAATTTTTCTACTTTTTATAGAGACAGGGTCTTGCTATGTTGCTCAAGCTGGTCTTAAACTCCTGACCTCAAGAGATCCTCCTGCCTGAGCCTTTCCTATGACTCAAAATCCAGAAGCAAAGCAAGTGAAAGGCTGAAAAATGTGACTACCACCACATACACACAAAAACACAAAAAGACCCCACAAAACCTAAAGCAAACAAGCAAAATTATAATCTTTTATATGTCCAAAGTACACCATAAACAAGGTAAAAATATAAATGACAAATGGGATAGGTAAAAGTAAAAGAAATTTTTACAAATTAAATTATGAATTAAGGGTTAATATCCTTGATATGTTAAAAAAAAAAAAAAAAGAAACCTCTAAAATTTCAAAAAAAGCCCCAAAAACCCAATGGAAAAACTGAGCAAAAGATATGGACAAACAGAAAACACAACACAAAAGGTCAAGTTATGGAAAGACAATTTCTCTTAGAGAAGACCAATTTCTAAACTACATCTAATATAGCATTTCTATTAGTAATACCTATCAGACTCGCAAAACTATAGAAGCCTGGCAATGTACTCTGTCGTACAACTGTACAGAAATAGGGATTCTCATACAGCAGTGGTGGAAACAGAAAATGTCTCAATCTTTATGGAGGGGAATGTGGCAATAACCACCAAAATTACATATGCATTTTCTCTTTGACCCAGCAAATCCCACTGGCAAAATAAAAAATGATGTACCTACACATTCATGTCTTATAGCAGTCTTTGTAATAGTAAATCCGCAAGGAACTGGTGGAATAAAGTGCAGGGCATCTACACAGTGGAATGCAAACAAACTAGAAAAAAGGGATCATATCATGTCAAAAGGCAACCGAAGAAAAAATATTAATGGATAAAGTGGACTACGTCAAAATTAAAAACTTTTATGCTTCAAAGGACACCATCAAGAAAGTGACAGCCACAGAATGGTCAAAAAGACCTGCAAATCCTACATCTGATAAAAGACTTCTACTCAGAACACATAAAAGGTTTTTACAATTCAATAAAAAGACAACCCAACTAAAACATGGACAAAGGATGTGAACAGACATTTATTCAAAGAAGATAAACAAACGGCCAATAAGCACTAGGATGCTCAACATCACTAGTCATTAGAGAAATGCAAATGAAAATCACAATGAGATGCCGCTTCACGACCACCAGGATAGCTATAGTCAGGAAATCCGGACAATAACAAGTGCTGACAAAGATGCAGAGAAACTGGTATTTTCATACATTGCTGGTAGGAATGTAAAATGGTACAGCTGCTTTCAAAAGCAGTTCAGCAGTTCCTCATAAAGAAAACAGAGTTACCACATGACCACAGCAATTCCACTTCTACATACATACCCAAAAGAACTGAAAATATTTGTCCACACAGAAACAGGTACATGTATATTCACAGCATTATTATTCATAATAGCCAAAAAGTGGGGAAAACTCAAATGTCCATCAACTGATCAATGGATAAACAAAATGTGTTATACCCAATGGAATATTATTGACACAATGAAACATTATTCAGCCATAAAAAGGAATGAAGTAGTGACACATGCTACAACATGGATGAACCTGGAAAACGTTCTAAGTAAAAGAAACCAGACACAAAAGACCACATATTATATGATTTCACACATATGAAATGTCCAGAATAGACAAATCCAGAGACAGAAAGTAGAATAGTGAATGCCAGGGGCTGGGATGAGAAGAGAATGGGAGATGACTGATATCGCATCTGGGGTTTCTTTTGGGGGCAGTGAAAATGTTCTAAAATCAGATACTAGTAACAGCTGCAAAACCTTGTAAATAGACTAGAAACCACAGAATCATATTTATGGAAAAAAGTCACTGGAGTCAATTTACATGTCACTTTGTTCAAGTGGGGAGTCAGCAGAGGATTATTTTTGTAGCTTCTATGTAAAATTATCAATTTACAAAGAATTTTCAATGATTCCTGTTTTTTCCATGTGTTTCCTCTTCTTTTGAGACTTTCCCCCACCCTCTAGGAAAGTTTCCATCATTACTGTTACTATTAACTTTTAAAAGTATCTGTTATGGACATTTTTCTAGCATACAAAAGTAGAGAGAATTATATAAGCCTTTTGTGCTACAATAGTTTATTAACATGTGAATGTATTTTAAATCTAAATTATTTTCCTGAAATTGCCAAGACCCAGGCCACAGCCTGAGGCAGGGCTAATCACTCAAACCTGCCAGAATGGTGCTGGGCCAGTCATGTAACGCTTTCAGGCTAACTTTGGGTGAATTCTGGCAAACTATTTCCTTCACTCACAATGACATTTCTCGAACTTTCCCCTTCACTATCTTTGAAGATAGGATGGGCAAGGTAACTAGTGACCATTACATCATCTAAGGAGCAGGGTTCCATAAAAAAGGAAGAGAAAGAAGAGTGAAAACAATGCACGTCATTAGACTGTTTCAGCCTTTGTCCTTTCTCACATTAAAGTGCCATTCTCCTAAGTGATATAATGTCTACTTAAAGTGTAAGGCTTGATAAAGTATAAAATCCATCCCCATATACACCAAAACATACCCAGAATGTACAGTACAGATATTTAAAATGTAAGGTAACTGAATATATTTCATTATACTTTACTAGTGTGTTGCTCTTCCAAATGTAAACTCTATGTTTAAGATATCACCAGTTCACTGCCTTGAAGCAGTTCTCAGGCCACAGTGCAGGGACAGAGACTCCAAAAGGAGCCTGAGGACTGAGTTGCAGAGACAGAGACCAGAGACTGAAGTGGCCAATTTTCAGTTTAGCCTTTTTTCAGATAATTCATATTTTTCAAAGGCAATTATTTTCTGTGATTCATACTTCAGATTCTTTTCCTTTCCTATTATCTACAATATTTAGGATAATTGTATGAAATGGTACCTACTTAAGAATACTGACTCACAATAGTATAACCACCTAACATTTTCTACTCTGTTCAAGATCAAATTTTATAAAAATATTCTCTTTAAAATGCAATTCTAACAGCAGCAATTAAGAATATAATTCTTGACTGTATCGGATCATCTGAAACTGAGAAAATTATGTGTATTTAGAAAATTTGACTGAACACACTTTATTTATTTATTTTTTTGTTTTTGTTTTTTTTTTGAGACAGAGTCTCACTCTGTTGCCCAGGCTAGAGTGAGTGCCGTGGCGTCAGCCTAGCTCACAGCAACCTCAAACTCCTGAGCTCAAGCGATCCTCCTGTCTCAGCCTCCCGAGTAGCTGGGACTACAGGCATGCACCACCATGCCCGGCTAATTTTTTCTATATATATTTTTAGCTGTCCATATAATTTCTTTCTATTTTTAGTAGAGATGGGGTCTCGCTCTTGCTCAGGCTGGTCTCGAACTCCTGAGCTCAAACGATCCGCCCACCTCGGCCTCCCAGAGTGCTAGGATTACAGGCGTGAGCCACCGCACCCGGCCTGAACACCCTTTAAAAACACAGAACTTTGTGTGTTCTCCCCCGAGGTAAACTGAGAAGACAGAACACTGATACCACTGGGAATCCAGCCACCTGGGGAAGGACCATGTCACACAGTGGGAGAAGCAAATAAAGAACACGGACCAGACTCTCCTGAACACCCTGTCAACAGTACCAGGCCCAGGGAGGCTTTCCTGTCACTTCCTAGATGTCCCTCTTCCTTTAAAACCAATCTGCCACGCACCTTGACTTTTGTGAAACTGGTGGAGAATTATGAACCTATATTACAGAGGAATTAAAGAAACCTGTGGAAATTATCACAACTGCCTAGGTCCTAGGATCACTATGAAGCCTCAAAATGCTTGTGTGAGAAATCCAGTTAGCGAGGAGTGAACACAGATATTGTCCGGTAGTGGCTGAAGCCACAGTAAGTCTTACAGCTCAAGGACTTCTTCCCAGAACAAAGGAATTAAGTCATACTCTCCTCATACTCAGCCCAAAGGCTTTGAATCTATTGCTGTGGATGGGTCTTGCAGCTCAAGGACTTCTTCCCAGGGCAAAGGAAGTAAGTCATAATCTTCTAGAACTTAGCTGAAAGACTTTGAATCTCCTCCTCTGGATGGCCATCCCCACTGAACAACCTGTAGGTGGAAATGCCACCCCCAACCTGAAGGAACAGGAAGAATCATCTGAAACCCAGATAAAGGCCAGGGAAAAGAGGACGCTAGCCAGAGAGCAGGGCAGAGCCCGGAAAACTTTCTCAGGTTGTCTCACCACGGACTGCAGATGTGACCCCAAGACGGCTGGTCCGACTGCCCTAGGGAAAGGCTTCCAAGCTTTTCTGATTTTCTTACAGGATTATGAGAAATCCGGAGCACTGAGGGCAGAAGGGGCAGGAACACCATGCTGCTGCTTTTCAGTCCAGTTACTGGAATGCCCAGACATTCAAACTGGATGTCAGCCTATCTCCTGAATATTACCTACCTCAAGATATGGTACATATTCACCTGTGATTATAGCTATATCTGAGCCCACCGGGGAACATCAGCCAGTGGTACCTTTGATATCCATCTTACCTAGCAACACGGTAGCATTTCTGAGGAACCTGAAAAGACTTAAGGCTTTCTTCTAGGATGCATTTATTTTTCAGGTTGTGTTTTTTTCCCCCAGATGGTTTTGATTATCGTCTTTTTTTCCCCAGGAAACTTAATTGATCTGATTCTTCAAAGAGAATTTCTGAGATTTAGAGCTAAAGGGCCCAGGGTACACTATTTTCTATAATCTATTCCAAAAAGAAATATTTAAAAAGAAAGCATGAATACCACTTAGAAAAATAAAAAATTTGAAATGTGAAACATTTAAAAAAGTGTAACTTTTGGCCGGGCGCGGTGGCTCACGCCTGTAATCCTAGCACTCTGGGAGGCCGAGGTGGGCGGATCGTTTGAGCTCAGGAGTTCAAGACCAGCCTGAGCAAGAGCGAGACCCCATCTCTACTAAAAATAGGAAGAAATTATATAGACAGCTAAATATATATATATATATATAGAAAAAATTAGCCGGGCATGGTGGCACATGCCTGTAGTCCCAGCTACTCGGGAGGCTGAGGCAGGAGGATTGCTTGAGCCCAGGAGTTTGAGGTTGCTGTGAGCTAGGCTGACGCCACGGCACTCACACCAGCCTGGGCAACAGAGTGAGACTCTGTCTCGAAAAAAAAAAAAGAAAAAAAAAAAAAAGTGTAACTTTTAAAACTTAGAGCTTAGATCCATCCCCAGAGATTCTGGTTTAATGTTTTTTTTAAAATTTAAAAAGCAATTTAGATGCTCACTCATGATTGAGAACCAGCATGCTAAATATTGTTTCTTCCTAATGTGACTTCTGTAGCACTGTCACCTAAAATCCCAAATAATTCATTTAAAACAATATGGTACAAATACTACTGTAACTAAGGCTTACAATAGTACATTTTTCATCAGCATTTGTCTAAAAATGCAGGTGAACCAAGAGAAAGTCCAACTTTATATTAGACTGCTGGTCATTTGGCTTTTTTTTTTTTTTTTTTGAGACAGAGTCTCACTCTGTTGCCCGGGCTAGAGTGAGTGCCGTGGCGTCAGCCTAGCTCACAGCAACCTCAAACTCCTGGGCTTAAGCGATCCTACTGCCTCAGCCTCCCAAGTAGCTGGGACTACAGGCATGCGCCACCATGCCCAGCTAATTTTTTGTATATATATATATTTTAGTTGTCCATATAATTTCTTTCTATTTTTAGTAGAGACGGGGTCTCACTCTTGCTCAGGCTGGTCTCGAACTCCTGACCTCGAGCGATCCACCCGCCTCGGCCTCCCAGAGTGCTAGGATTACAGGCGTGAGCCACCGCGCCCGGCCCATTTGGCTTTTAAGTCACTTGAAAGTAACTGGCACTAAAACTAGTTTTATTTGAATAGTCCTTAAAAACAGTAAAAACTTTCAAATGATTCAAATGGCAGTTTCTTGCCTGAAACAAACCAACATGAATATTAATCACAAGTAAGAGGCTTCTTAAGATTGTGTAGAACATATATGTGAAGAGTGGTAAATAAGTAGGTATTTCAAAAGAAACATTTCAGGTATGTTGATATTAAATGATATTAAACTTGATATTTCCAAACATATAAGAGAAATGATAAATTATAAGTACAGTAGAAAAAAATTACTTCAGACTTTATATTGTCTATAATTTAAAAAGATAACATCTCTAATGGTAAATACACCTCATCGCAAAACCTATTAAATTTGCCATCAATGGATATCCCAAATAAATTATTCTTATTTTTTGACCAGGCAGTTAAAATAAGCATATTTTATATTAATTGGGGAAGGGCCCCATGTCAAAATTCAATTGAAAATTAAGGACTTGCTCTCTCAAACAGCATTTTTCAGATGCACTTTTGAGATAGAAAAACAAACAATAAGCAGGTAAATCAAGAATCTACAAAAAGAGAAAACTAAAAAATTCATAATAGTTTTCAAGTTGAGAGACCTTCTCTATACTTAGCCTTCCTTAAAAAATTTTTTTCTAAAATCTTTCCATAGCTATCAAATATGAGAAAATCATATTTAATAACTGGAACATTACTGTGGATGGCTGTCAGGATGATCTGGATCTGTGGATGCTATAACTCACTTGATCTGTTACTTTCTTCACCACATGCTTCTCATGAAATGGTATTTTATTTTAGATGACAGTGCACACCTAATGGAATTCTGAAGCCTTAACATTTACTGCAGGTTTCAAGAAATTAGCTATTTCAACGTAAATTGAACTTATCCAGGAGAAGGTATGTTAAAAGATTCCTCAAGACAATGACTTCCCCTTTGAAGATAAGAATGCTTTAATGTTGGAGTTAATTCCAAGTGTTTTCAAACATTTTTCTCCATTACATAAGTATTAAAATAAAGATCATAGGTCTCCCGACCTCCACTGCTCCTGCCTCAAGTTATCTTTATAACGTGAGCTACCATAGTGACAGCAAGAAAATGAGCCAATTATCCACACTTGTTCTTTGATTGCCAGCTATCATCACCAGTGAAATTGGAATTAACCAGAACTTTATATATGGAATGTTTTGATTACCAGGAGTTTCCTAATATCCCTGCCTTTCCACCTCCTGCTTTTGTAGGTAGAATGAGCATAGTTTTTATATTCTGTTAATATTACATACTTTTGGAGACTTATAAAGGTACATTGGGAACATGAAGGCATATCAGTACAAAGACCCAAGAGGTTGATGGGTCTTAGGGAGACAGAATAGCATAACATACTACAGGTTTGGTAGTCATACCCATGGATTGAAACCAATTTGATTATGTCTGTGTGAACTTGGGTACCAGCAATTTAACTGTGTCTCTTCCCTTATTATAAAATCATTATAACAACATTCCCCTCATGATGCTGTTGTGAAGACTAAATGGAAAATGTACACTGCCTAGTATGGAAGATGCTCAATGATGGACATCTTTAAAAAAAATGGTAGTGCCACAGGCACTGTTTGTGATAAATCCTAGCTTGCTAGAAACTGCTTGCAAAGTGGACTTGCAAAGTGATCTAATGTGCATAGTCAAATTAAAATGTATGTAAGTCAGATTCTCTTGCTATAAACCATAGCATCTAACTAAATTTTTTTAAGTAGTATCTTTAATCCCACTTATGAGAATTAATGTGACAAGCTCTCAACAGAAATTCATTGAAAAATATTTGTATATCTTGCTTTTATGTCCATATGATAAATTCTTAAACTAAGAAAGAAAATCCTACATTCTTTAAATCATATTTTAAATTTACTTAACATACAAGCTGACCAAACCAGGGGAAAAAAAAAAAAAAAAAAAAAACAACACTGAAAACTTTTAAATGGGTCTACCTTTCACTTAAATGCCCAGATAATATCTGGAGAACATAATATATGTTTGATATTTAATACAGGTCTACTTTTTAACAGAGTACTGTAAAAAATTAACATAACAAAGTTGCTTGTAGGCCAGGAGTGGTGGCTCATGCCTTAATCCTAGCACTCTGGGAGGTTCAGATGGGCAGATTGGTAGAGGTCAGGAGTTCGAGACCAGCCTGAGCAAGAGCGAGACCCTGGCTCTACTAAAAATAGAAAGAAATTAGCTGGACAACTAAAAATATATAGAAAAAATTAGCTGGGCATGGTGGCACATACCTGTAATCCCAGCTACTCAGGAGGGTAAAGCAGCAGGTTTGCTTGAGGCCAGGAATTTGAGGTTGCTGTGAGCTAGGCTGATGCCAGGGCACTGTAGCCAAAAAAAAAAAAAAAAAAAAGTAAGTTGATTTTAAAAACTCTCAGGTGGTTAATACAGTAAAAAAAGTTACAAATTAGAATAAATTTTAAATCATCAGTGCTAACACCTCACAAGTAATTTTAACTCAAATACAATGTATCTTAATTCAGCTTCTGTTCCACAGTACCCTGGACTTACTCTCTTCTGTTACACTTTATTGTGCTTCCTTCAGTAATTGTGTTACTCTGAACCATAAACTCTGCAATGGCAAGAACTCTCTTATCTTGTTCACTTCAGCACCTAGCAAGTGTATGGCACACAGCAGAGTTTCAATAAATAACAATGTGTTAATAAATGAAGTTAAGACATTAAAATTGCATATATTCTACTTGTACAAAAAATGCAATTTTAATGTGATTTTATGAAACAGATTTAATTATGAAGTAACTTGAACTATAAAAGCATTTATTTAAAATAAAACTAGCTTACCTACTATACTTATTATTCAGTTTAAAAAATAAAACTTTGTGTACAAGTTTTCAGCAACACACATTTTCCAACTAACATATAAGACAATGTGATCTGGAAATGTATCACTCTCATTTCTGAAGAACATATAGAGAACAGTCTATATGACTCCTTCAAAACTCTGATGCAACAGTATTCTATTACCTTCATCATTTCTCTTTTTAACTTTACATAAAGGTAGACAAACTTTTAGCCATTTATGGAGCAAACAGTCTGGACAATTGCTGATGTTACCAACTTTAAGTGAAATCTGCCACATACCCAGTGCAAATGCAACTTTACAATGATTTAATAGTGTGAATAAATTGCTTCAGTGTTTTCACATAAGGGTATTTCTATTGCTATCTGATCAAACACATTTAAAAGATCTTACCCTGCACCTTAATTGTGAAAATATATTCCAAGATGCTAAATTTCCCTTAAAAGAAACCTGAGTTAAAAATCAGAATACTACTCTGAAATAGAAAGTATACAAAAAAGAAAGATTAAATATCTAATTAGATTATTTGTTGAATTGAGTTAAATATCTAATTTCCTAAGTTTCCCTCCTAAAGTATGTAATGGATTATACAAATACTAAGAAAACTCCAAATAATTTTTATGTTATAGACTATTTCTTTCCATTTGTAACTAATTTTGATATTAAAGCTCGTATAGCATTTTCACAATACAAACTAAGTAACTTTTTATGAATTTCCTACAGAAAAAAACATAACAGCAGGTACCTACACACACCTAAGCTCTTTCTTTAAAGCAATACTTCATTTCTGTATATGTTTCAAAAATTAAAGTTAAGCCATGATTACTCAAAAAGACTATTTTATTGAGTATTTAGATTTAGAGTCTTATCTCTCTCCCATTATCTTCATTTCTATCATCTACCTCTTATTCCAGGGATTCTCAAACTTTCATGTGACACGGATCACATTCTCTATCAAAACATCTGATTCACCCACTTCTCTTGTGTGTGTGTTTTTCTGTTTGTCATGCAATGGGATGGGATGAGGGGTGTGCTACAAGGAGGTGAACCTTCTATAACTTAAAGGAGGACTGCTATGCTTTCAAGATAATACGTAAGGGTTTTAAGTGAGATAATGTTTGTAAATAATTGCACAGTGGCTGATACACAGTAGACAGACAATACATGGTATTAATACATATTATTGTAACTCATCTGTGTTATAAAATCGTAGACACCAAAACATTTCAAAAACCAAGACTACTGGGGGGCAAAACACTGACAACCTGCAGTGCAACCTCTGCAGAGTCTCCGCGCCAAAGCAGATTCATACTTGTTTTGAAATGTGACAGTGGCACTGCAAGTAAGTAACTCAAAGTTAATACGTGAGAGATACAAGTAGGCATTGAACTCAAATCAGTTACTTTTTACTTCTTGTGAAAATTCCTAGTAAAAATGTTGGTAAGGGATTAAGGACAAGAATACTCCCTACACACCATGTATGACATGCGGTACTATGTACACACCGTTGTGTATGACACCAAGTATTTCATATACACTGTATGAGACAACAGGTAGCGCTTGCATACACAGCGTGACAAGGGCAGTGTGTACACACAGTACATAGGGCGCTGTGTAAAACACCAGGTGCTGTGCAAACCCGCAAAGCACACACACACACACACACACACACACCCCGCAAGCGCCTCCACAGCTGGCTCTGGAGAAAAGCGCGAGGCAGGACAGAGCAAAGGAAAGTTCGCGGCTGGCCGCCCCCAAGGAGCCCCTCGTCCCAGCGCGGCCGGCGGGAGGAGGCGGCGGACCCCGCAGGACAGTCCCGGAGGCCCGCGAGGACCCGTTGAGGCAGCGGCGGCCTCGCTCCCGGGGTCGCCCGCAGCCCCCCGGACACGCACGGACCCCCGCCTGGCCTCTGCCGACCCTGCGCCGCGGCTCCCACCGCCCACGGCGCCCGGGGCCCGCGAAGCGTCCTCTGCTCTCCGCCGTCCGCACGCCAGGCCCGCGCTGCCGGCCCCACCGCGCACGGCCCGAGGCCTGGCCAGGTGGGCGGCGCGGGGCCCAGCGGGCGTGCTCACGCGACTCCGCGGCTTCCCGTCCGAGCAGGCCCCGCACCGTCCTCCCGGGCCTCCGCCCCGCACCCCCGGGCTTTCCCCGCCATTGTTCTCCGGCTCCGCCGCCGCCCCGCGCCCGGGCCTCCCTCCGGGGCCTGAGCCGGGACGGGCGGGCGCGGGGGCGGGGGGCGCCATGTTGGCCGCCCGCCGCCTCAGAGGACCCCGCGGGGCCCCGCCGCCCGCACTTACTGTGTGTCCTCACCTCGTGGCCGGGCGGGAAGTTAAGCGCCGTTGCCGGGAAAGTTGGCGTCCCCGCGGGCCGCTCCTCCCTGCTGCCCGGCCGCCCGGATAGGCCGTGCCCGCCGGAGCCCTGTACGCGCTCCTACCTCCCCTCCGTCCCGGCTCCCGCGCCGCTGCCCGCAGCTGCCTCAGCACGTCCCGCTCAGCCACAGGCGCCCTCCGTCCCCACACGCGCCAAGGCGGCAGCCAGCGTCCGCGGTCCTAGTGCCGCTGGTTCTGCAGGCAACAAAACCGGCCACCTGGTTTTACCATCTTTTTAAACCGTGGTCAAGAGGAATTGCAGACAGGTGCTACCTGCCCATTCTGTGCATATGCAAACAGGACTGCAACAAGAACAGGACCAGCCGTTACCAATTTGGCAAGGTCACCCCAAATCTGCGTTCCAAGTAGGTTGCCTATCAAAGTCAGTCTGTATCTGACATCTAACGGGAGGAGATCCCGTACACCTGTGGTTTAAGGAAGTATCAGCGATAAGCATACTTTTATAATGCTGACATATTTTCCCTCTTGTCCTTTCTCCTAGGAGTTTGGAAGGAAGAGCTTTCAGCTAAAATGTCTTGCTCTCATTATCAGTGGGCATATGTACTTATACTTAGTTTCAGTCACCAGCAGTCAAGTGAGGCCTGAAAATAGGCAAGTACAGTACAGTAAGTTGTTTTGAGAGAGAGAGAGAGAGACCACATTCACATAACTTTTGTTATAGTATTTTGTTATAATTCTTCCATTTTATTATTATTGTTGTAAATCTCTTATTATGCCTAATCTATGAATTAAACTTTATCATAAACATGTATGTGTAGGAAAAAATCATAGTATAAGTAAGGTTTGATAGTATCCTGGTTTGAGGCGTCCACAGAGGGCCTACCTGAGAATCATGGGAAAGACACTACGGGACCACACCTCCTCTTTCGCTGGGCATAGAGGCGCCACCTCCTCCCAGGATTGGCTCAGGATTCCCGGCTTCTCCCCCATAGGACGTGGCCATCCCAGCTCCCTTCATGCAGGGCCTGGCAGCCCCGCCTGCTCTAACGGTGGAGGTGGTGCATTGGCTAAACCGCCCTCCCTCTGGGCAAGCGGCCCTGCCTCCTCTCAAACACAGCGTTGTGGCCCCAACTCCTCTCACAGTGTATGGGACGCAGCGGCCCCTCCTCCTGTCACGGAGGGCACGGGAGCCACTGCTCCTCTCACGCTGGATTCTGGCCCCCACCTCCCCTCATATAGGGTAGGGCACCCCACCTCTTCTTCCACGGGGCATGGGTACCCCACTTTCTCCCAGGATTGGCTCAGGAGTCCCTGAGCCTCCCCCATAGGGCGTGGCCATCCCACCTCCCCCCACGCAGGGCACGGCAGCCCCGCCTGGTCTAACGGTGTGGGATTGCATTGCTAAACCTCCTGTCACTCTGGCCAAGCGGCCCTGCCTCCTCTCAAACAGGGCGCTGTGACCCCCACTTCCTCTACCAGCGTGGGGGACGCATTGGCCCGTCCTTCTCTCAAGAAGGGCATGGCAGGCACACCCCTCTCACGCTGGATTCGGGCCCCCACCTCCTCTTATCTGGGGTACGTAGCCCCACTTCCTCTTCCGTGGCGCAAGGGGACCCCACTTCCTCGCAGGATTGTCTTAGGAATCCTGACTCCTCCCCCATAGGGCGTGGCCATCCCACCTCCATTCATGAAGGGTGCAAAAGCCCCGCCTGCTCTAACGGTGGGGGGGATGCAGTGGCTAAACCTCCTGTCACTCTGGACAAGGGGCCCTGCCTCCTTCCTCTCTAAAAGGGCGTTGTGGCTCCACCTCCTCTAACAGTGGGTGGGACGGCCTGGCCCCTCCTCTCACGCAGGGCACGGCAGCCCCACCTCCTATCACTGGGGATTTGGGACCCCACTTCCTCTCATATATGGTAGGGGACTCCACCTCCTCTTCTGTGGGGCATGGGGCCCCACTTCCTCCCATGATTGGCTGAGGAGTCCTGGCTCCTCCCCCATTGGGCGTGGCCATCCCACCTCCCCTCATGCAGGTCAAGACAGCCCTGCCTGCTCTAATGGCGGGGGCAGGGGGCGCATTGGTTTAACCTCCTATCACTCTGGGCAAGGGGCCCCGCCTCCTCTCAAGCAAGGCGTTGTGACCCTGCCCCTTCTAACAGTGGGTGGGATGCGTTGGCCCCTGCTCCTCTCACCCAGGACACAGAGGGCCGCCTCCTGTTAAGCAGGGCGCAGGTGCGTCGCCTCCTCTCAGGCAAGGCATGGCAGCACTGTCTCCTCTGATGCAGGGCATGGGGCCCCTCCTCTTCTGTGGGGCGGGGGTGCATTGGCCCCTCCTCCCCTCAGCAGGACACAGAGGGCCACCTCCTGTCAAGCACGGAGCAGGTGTCCAGCCTCCTGTCACACAGGGGATGGCGGCACCGCCTCCTTCGATGCAGGGCACAGGGCCCCTCCTCTTCTGTGGGCAGGCGCATTGGCCCCTCCTCGCCTCACGCAGGACACAGCAACTCCTCCTCCCCTCACGCAGGGCAGGGAGGGCCGCCTCATATTAACCAGTTCGCAGGTGCCGGGCCTCCTCTGATGCAGGGCACATGGCTCCCCCTACTCTCACACATGATTCGGGTCCCCACATCCTCAGGCAGGGTACGGGGAACCACCTCCTCTCCCGTCGGGCATGGGGGCCCCAATTCCTCCCAGGCATGGCTCAGGAGCCCCAGCTGCTGCCCCATAGGGCGTGGCCATCACACCTCCCCCCAGGCAGGACGTGGCAGCCCCGCCTGCTCTAACGGTGTTGAGAGTGCATTGGCTAAACCTCCTCTCACTCGGGGCAAGGGTCCCTGTCTCCTCTCAAGCAGCACGTTGTGTCCCCGCCTCTTCTAACAGTGGGTGGGATGCGTTAGCCCCATCTCCCCTCATGCAGGGAACGGGTCCCCACTTCTCACGCAGGACATGGCAGCCCCAACAAAACTCATCTGTTCGTTGTCCAGCATTCTCTAAATCCCAGGGTTGGGGACTGGCCTACAGAGCAGGGCTCATCTCTGGAGTTTGAAAGGTTCCCTAAGTCCCTGGAAGGGACTGGCCTACAGAGCAGGGCTCATCTGTAGGCTGTGTCAGGTTCCCTAAGTCCCTGGAAGGGACTGGCCTACAGGGCAGGGCTCATCTCTGCGCTACATCAGGTTCCCTAAATCCCTTGGGGTCTGGCCTACAGACCAGGGCTCAACTGTTGGGATGTCCCAGATTCCCTAAATCCCTGGGGGCGGGGCACAGGCCTCCAGAACAGGGTTCATCTGTGGGATGTCCCAGGTTCCCTAAATGCCAGGGGGCCTGGCCAACGGAGTAGGGCTCATCTGTATGCTGTCCCAGGTTCCCTAAATCCTTTGAGGGACTGGCCTACAGACCAGGTCTCATCTGATGGCTGTCCCACGTTTCCTAAATTCTGGCAGGGGGGACTGGGCAACAAAGCAGGGCTCATCTGAGTGCTGTCCCAGGTTCCCTAAGTCCCGGGAAGGGACTGGTCTACAGACCAGAGCTAATCTCTGGGCAGCCCCAGGTTCCCAAAATCCCTGGGGGCCTGGCCTACAACCAGGGATCCTCGGTGGGCTGTCTCAGGTTCCCTAAATCACTGGGGAGGACAGGCCTACAGACCAGGGTTATTTGTGTGCTGTCCCAGGTTTTCTAAATTCAAGGTGGGGACAGGCCTACAGGCCAGGGATCAGGTGTGGCCTGCCCCAGCTTGCACAAACCCCTTGAGGACTGATTTACACACCAGGGTTCACCTGTGGGCTGGCCCAGCTCCCTAAATGCCTGGGGCAGACTGGCCTAAAGACCAGGGCTCATCTGTGGAATGTCCAAGGTTCCCTAAATCCCTGGGGGGACTGGCCCACAGACCAGAGCTGTCCCAGGTTCCCTAAATCACTGAAGGCACAGGCCAACAGACCAGGGCTCATCTGTAGGATGTCCCAGGTTCCCTAATCCCTTGGGTACTGGCATACACACCAGGGCTTACCTCTGGGATGTCCCAGGTTCCCTAAATCCCTGGGGTAACTGGCATACAGACCAGGGCTCATCCTTGGGATGTCCAAGGTCGTTAAATACCTGGGAGGACTGATCTAAAGACCAGGGATCATCTGTGGCCTGTCCCAGGGTCCCTAAATCCCTGTTGGGGAGTGGCCTAAAAACCAGGGCTCCTCTGTGGGCTGTCCCAGGTCCCACAAATCGCTGAGAGGACTGGCCTACAGCCCAGGGCTCATCTGTGGGAGGTCCCAGATTCCCAAAACATCTGGGGAGGACAGGCCTATAAACCAGGGCATATTTGTGGGACGTCCCAGGTTCCATAAATCATGGGGGAGGGGGCAGGGGGAATGGCACAGAGACAAAGGCTCAACAGTGGAATGTCCCAAGTTGCCCAAATACCTTGGGGACTAATTTACAGACCAGGGCTCACCTGTGGGCTGGCCCAGTCCCCAAACTCCCTGGGGAAGACTAGGCTACATACCAGGACTCACCAGAGGGATGGCCCAGGTTCCCTAAATCTCTTGGGGGACTACCCTACAGACTACAGCTATTCCAGGTCCCCAAAATCCCTGGGAGTCTGGCCTACAACCAGGGCACCTCTGTGGAATGTCCCAGGTTCCCTAAATCCCTGGGGGTGACTTGTCTACACACCAAAGCTTATCTGTCGGGTGGCCCAGGTTGCTGAAATCACTGTGGGACTGTCTACACACCAGGGCTCCTCTGTGGGCTGTCCAGGTTCCCTAAATCCCTGGGGGGACTAGCCTACACACCAGAGCTCATCTGTGGGATGTCCCAGGCTCCCTAAATCCCTTAGGGGACTGGTCTACACCCCAGGGTTCATCTGTAGGCTGTCCCAGTTTCCCTAAATCCCTGGAGGTACCTGTGTACAGACCAGGGCTCATCTCTAGTCTGTCTGAGGTTCCCTAAATCCCTGGGGGGTGCCAGATTAAAGAACAGGGTTCATCTGTGGGCTGTCCCAGGTTCCCTAAATCCCTGGGGGGACTGGACTACAGACCAGAGCTCATCTGTGGGATGTATCAGGTTTCCTAAATCACCTTGGCAGAACTGGCCCACGGACCGGGGCTCATGTGTGGGATGTCCCAGGTTGCCTAAATACCTGGGGTGCCTGGGCTACAGACCACAGATCTTCTGGGGACACTCCCAGGAGTCCCAATTTGTGGGAGACTGTGACAGCCACTTAGGTTACCTTAATGCATGTCTTTCTTCCTTTTCTGGCAGCGATCAGGAACTCGCTGGGCAGGGCATCTAAGAAGGCTTTTTCTCCCTGGCTCCTGCACATCCGAGGGTGGGGACAGGACTAAGTGATGAGCAGAGGGCCACTGGAATTCCTGGGCTGACCTGGAAGGGAGGAGCAGCCGTTACCCGTCTCTTCTTTGTTATCAGGTGTGGAGCCTGTGTGTGATGGCCGGAGCCCCTGCTGCTGCTGTGGGCCAGGAGGCGGTTCCAGCGGGAGATGTGGGAGGCAGGAGGAAGGCGGCAGGACACCGGGGTTGGCTCTGCCTGCCCACACAGGGTACCTCAGTCATTTCTGGACACATAGAGGATCCTGTCTTCCACCCTAAAGTCTCACTCCTCTGAGCTCCCTTGAGCTCGTGCGTCGGGAATGTGGCTCCATCTACTCTATGTTCTGTACTGAGGGAGGTGAGTTGCGTTCAAAACCTCAGAAACTGTAGGTAGAAGGGCTCCTTTCCTGTTTTGTATGGAAGGGTCTTCCCCAAACTGCACTTGAATTCACAAGAGCAACCTGCACCCAGCCCCAGGCCCGTGCCAACCTCACACAGTCCTGTGTCGCTACAGGCGGCCTGGGCAGGGGAGCGGCCCAGGATGTGCAAGGGAGCACACCCCATGGTTGAGAGGGGGACCCCCTCCTACTGGTCACTCCATGACAGACACCAGCAACTGTGCCTGTGCAGACTCTGCACCAAGGTCGCAGGTCACAGGTTGTCCTCACAGACTCCACCAACTGTGACTGCTCAGAGTCCCGGCCAGGGTCACAGGTCGTCCTGACAGAAGCAACTGCACCTGCTCAGAGTCCACGCCCGGGTCACAGGTCGTCCCAAATTCAAATTCCAACGACAATGACACACCCACTCACACACACTAGAAAGGCTACTGTTAAAAAGAATGGAACCCCTGATTTGGGGTTAACGGTGATGAGCTGGGAGCGTGTGGCTGCTGCAAAACACACGGTGAAACACACGGGAGGACTTACCGTGAAGCCGCAGACCTCACACGGCAAGGACGCCGGAGACTCTGAATGCGGGTGACAGAGGACGTTGCGCGGCGACGCCACGTTCCCTGGAAGGACGAAATTGCTGTAAGGAAACTGCGTTCATGAGCAACCACCTGAACGCCCTGCCAGTGACACAGAGAGGACAGCGACCTCCCTCACCGAGGCTGAGCCGGACCCACGTCCAGCTCAGAGGCTGCTACCCCTTTGGGGCGGAGAGGCCACCGCGTGGACGTCACACCCGTGGCCACCACGTCCTGGGCGTGGGGCACCTCGGTGGGGTGGGGAGTGCGGGTGCCCCGTTTCCACATGTCCCCACGGAGCCCCTCCCGGGTCTCTGAGGACCGGCCGCCCCTCAGCAGGCGGCTGCGGACGGGAGGGCGGTGCCCGCGGGGCTCGGACGGGAAGGTCGCACTCACCCTCGGGGCCTCGCGTCTCAGGGCGGACGAGGAGGACGCGGTCGCTTCGGGTCTGAGGCCAGGCCGGCGGGCGGCATGGAGGCGGCGCCTGCGGGGCGACGCTAAAGTGGGGGCACCGCGTCCTCTCATGCCGCGGGCACAGCCGCCGCGGGACATGAAGGGCGCTGCGCCCTCTGGTGGCCCGCGCCGGCACTGCAGCCCTCGCTGCTCATCGGGGCGGGGACGGTGGCGAACTTGCCCTCCTGGCCTTGCCGGAGAGCCAGTGACACTCCGAGTTCAGCGTCTTGGGAGCCAGGATCTGGAAACGGAAAGACAGGTGGGCTCACTGTCCTGTGTCTTTCAGAAACACGGGGCGGCCCCTGGGAGGGGCCTGTGCTGAAATGGCCCCACCTAAGAGGGGTCTCACCTGGGGGGGGTCACCTTTAAGGGTCTCATCAGAAAGGAGCCTCGTGTAAAAGGGGCCTCGGCTGAGATCACCTGTGTAGTATGGCCGTCTTGAAACATATTAAGTCTCCAGTCGATGAACGTAAAGTGTCTTGATATTTGTTTAGATTTTCTTTAGCTTTTTTCAATAATGTTTTGGAATTTTCCACGTACAGGTCTTGTACCTTTGTTAATTTTTTTCCTGAGTGGGTTACTTTTGTTGATATAATTCAAATGGAATTTTTGTCTTCATTTTATTTCCACGTTCTTGATTACCAGAGTACAGGAATAAAATGGATTTCTGTGTACTGAAATGTTGTTCTGTTACTTATCCATTTTTGTTTGCTGGTTCAAATAATTTTTTTGAATTCTTTGGGATTTTCTATATTTAAGGTGATGTGATTTGGAATCTGTGAATAGATTTACTTTCCTTTCACATATGGATGCCTTTTATTTCCCGTTCTTCTTTAATTGTTCTGTATAGAACTTTCAGTGCAATCTTATTCTTTTCTTTCAAAATACTAATTAAGGTGGTACAAGTATTTTTATTACATGGCTATCTTGTGTCGTGCTGAAGTCAGAGGTGTTGGTGTGTCCGTCATCAGAATATAGTGTTCATGTGGGCAAGTTTTTATCCTACACCCACTCTCCATTCCTCCCCCTTCTAGGTTTTCATGTCCTTTATATTGCCATGTGCCTCTGTGTATCCATGTAGTAGCTCCCACTTATTTGTGAGAACATATGGTGTCTGGTTCTCCATTCCTGAGATAGTTCACTTAGGGAAATGGTCTCCAGTTCCCCCCACATTGCTGCAAATGACATTATTTCATTCCCTTTTGTTTTTAGAGACAGGGTCTCCCTCTGGTGGCCGAGAGAGAGGGCAGTGGCATGATCATAGCTCACTGCAACCTCACACTCTGGGCTCAAGTGATCCTCCTGTCTCAGCCTTCTGAGTAACTGGGACTACAGGTATGTCCCACCATGCCTGGCTAATTTTTTTATTTTTTTAGAGACTAGGTCTTGCTCTTGCTCAGGCTGGTATTTCATTCCTTTTTATGGCTGAGTAGTACACCATGATATTTATACATATATGTATCTACACACACACACACACACACACACACACACAGATTTTAGTCCCCTTATGAATTGAATGGCACTTAGGTTGATTCCACATCTTTGCAATTGTGAAGTGTGCTGTGCTAAACATTCGAGTGCAGGTGTCTTTTGGATAAAATGACTTCATTTCCTTTGGGTAGTTACCCAGGAGTGGGATTGCTGGATTGAATGGTAGGTCTACATTTCTTTCTTTGAGGATTGCCCATAATGTTTTCCATAGAGGTTCTACTAGTTTGCAGACCCAGCAGAGTATCGGCGCTCCTTTCTCTATGCTTCTGTGGCAGCATCTGTTGTTTTTTGTCTTTTTAATAATGGCTATTCTGATTAGGGTGAGATGGTATCTTATTGTAGTTTTAATTTTCATTTCTCTGTGATTAACGATGTTTAGCAGTTTTTCATGTTTTTTGGCAATTTGTCTATCTTCTTCTCAGAAACTTCTGTTCTGGTCTTTTGCCCACTTTTTGATGAAGGTGTTATTCTTTTCTTGCTGATTTGTTTGGGTCTTTGCATATTCTGGATATCATCTTTTGTCAGGTGCATAGTTGCAAATATTTTGTCCTATTCTGTAGGTTATGTATTCACTGTGTTGATTATTTCCCTTGCTGTGCAGAAGTTTTCTAATTTAATTAAGTCCCATTGATTTATTTTTGTTGTTGCTATGTTTGTCTTTGGGGTGTTAGTCATAAATTCTTTGACTTGGCTGATGTCTAAAATGTTTTTCCTACTTTTTTTCTAGAATTTTTATGGTTTCATGCTTTTCATTTAAGTCTTCAATCCATCTTGTTTTTTTTTTTTTTTTTTTTTTTTGAGACAGAGTGTCGCTTTGTTGCCCAGGCTAGAGTGAGTGCCGTGGCGTCAGCCTAGCTCACAGCAACCTCAAACACCTGGGCTTAAGCAATCCTACTGCCTCAGCCTCCCGAGTAGCTGGGACTACAGGCATGTGCCACCATGCCCGGCTAATTTTTTTTTTTCTATATATATTTTTTAGTTGGCCAGATAATTTCTTTCTATTTTTAGTAGAGACGAGGTCTCGCTCATTGCTCAGGCTGGTCTTGAACTCCTGACCTTGAGCGATCCACCCGCCTCGGCCTCCCAGAGTGCTAGGATTACAGGTGTGAGCCACCGCGCCCGGCCGTCTTCAATCCATCTTGAATTGATTTTTGTATTTAGTGAGAGAGCAATCCTGTTTCTTTCTTCTTCATATGAATATCCAATTTTTCCAGCACTATTAATTGAATAGGGCTTCCTTTCCTCAGTGTATGTTTTCTGCTTTGTCAAAAATCAGTTGGTGCTAGGTAGACGGTTTTATGTCTGGGTTCTCTATTTTGTTCCTTTGGATTAGTCACATTTTTTTACACCAGGACCATGGTGTTTTGGTTACTACAGCCTTGAAGTATAATTTGACGTCAGGTAATGTCATACCTGCAGATTTGTTGTTGAGTATAATGTTGCATGCAGAGGTGAAAGTGAGCATGTTTGCTTTGTCCCTGATCTTAGTGGCAAAACCTGTGGTTAGGGGTTAGGGTTTTCAGAGTTAGGGTTGCTGTTACAGTTGGGATTGGGTCCTGTTAATAATTTAGTATCTTATGGTCACAAGGATTCTGTTTTGTTAGTCTTATGATCTCTGGGGGTTTTTTTTGTTTGTTTGTTTGGTTTTTTTTTTTTTTTTTTTTTTTTGAGACAGAGTCTCACTCTGTTGCCCAGGCTAGAGTGAGTGCCGTGGCGTCAGCCTAGCTCACAGCAACCTCAAACTCCTGAGCTCAAGCGATCCTCCTGTCTCAGCCTCCCGAGTAGCTGGGACTACAGGCATGCACCACCATGCCCGGCTAATTTTTTCTATATATATTTTTAGCTGTCCATATAATTTCTTTCTATTTTTAGTAGAGATGGGGTCTCGCTCTTGCTCAGGCTGGTCTCGAACTCCTGAGCTCAAACGATCCGCCCACCTTGACCTCCCAGAGTGCTAGGATTACAGGCGTGAGCCACCGCGCCCGGCCTCCAGTCTTCATCTTACCCCGCAATCACCATCCCCTCCTCCTTTACACACCCTCTTCTGTTGTCCTCCACTGTTCCATATCTGCATCTACTGGTTTTTCCCCTGCTACACATATTCTTCCTTCTCAGTCTCCTTTGTTGGTTCCTTTTCATCCCTTCAACCTTTTTTGACTTTGGAGTGCCTCAGTGCTTAATCTTTGAGTCTCTTCTGTCTTTCTGCAGTCAGGAGGTGATTATATTCAATTCATAGATTTAAATCTCCATTCTAATGAATCCCAGATTTACATCACTAACTAGGTCAGTGTTATCTAGTGGAAATATAATATAAGCAATATATGTGACTTTATATTTTCTAGTAGCCACATCAAAAAAGGTTAAAAGATATGGGTAGAATTAATTTTAATATGTTCTGTTTAATCCAGTATATCAAATATTATTTCAACATGTAATGAAATAAAAATGAGATTTTATATTTTTTGTCGTATTAAGTCTTTGAAATCTGGTGTGTGTTTTACATTTACAGCACATCTCAATTCAGATTAGTCACATTTCAAGTGCTTAATAGCCACATGTGGCTACCGGACAGTGCAGCTCTTGTTAACTTCACTGATTTCCAGACCTCTGTCTCTCCATTTGAATGTCCAATATGTATCTCAGCATTAATGTGTTTCTCGGAATTCATATCTATACCAACAGAAACAAATCCTGTAAGTTCTAACCTCAATAGATCCAGGATCTAATCAGTTCTTACCTCCTCTGCTGCAGTCGCTGTGGTCCTGGCCATCACTGTCTCTTGCCTAGGTTATTACACTAGCCTCCTGACTGGTTAGAGAGCCACGTGACTCTCTTTCTCCTTCAGTTTGTTCAAGTCTGACCTTATCAGAGAAGTGTTCCTTGACTACCTTGTTTAAAGTGCAAACCTCGCTGGGCACAGTGGCTCATGCCTGTAATTCCAGCACTTTGGAAGGCCAAGGTGGGAGGATCACTTGAGACCAAGAGATTCGAGACCAGCCTGGGCAACAAAGCGAGACCCATCTCTGCAAAAAATTAGCTAGGTGTGGTGATGTGCACCTGTAGTCCTAGCTACTTGGGAGGCTGAGCCAGGAGGATTGCTTGAGTCAAGGAGTTTGAGGTTACAATGAGCTATGATGATGCCACTGCATTCTAGCCGAGGCAACAGAGTGAGACCCTGTCTCAAATAAATAAATAAGAAAAAGCGAAAACCTCTTCTCCTTACACATATAAATCCATACCCATGTAAATTGCTATTTCCTTCTCCCTTCAATGCTTTATTTATTTATTGTTTTAGGGTTTTTCTTTTTGTGACAGTTTTGAACTCCTGGGCTCAAGTGATCTTCCCACCTCAGCCTCCCTGGTAGCCGGGACTACAGGCACATGCCACCCTGCCCAGCTTAGTTTTTAAGGTTGCCTGTCACCATTTCTCTTTGTTCAAAGAAGGTTTGATAGGACTTTTTACAGGATATATCTTTAGCCTTTTCAGTTCTCTCTGTGGTTGATTCTGTGTTCACCTGTTTCTGAGTCTTTTTAAAAATTTGTTTTCCTGAGCAACAAAGAAGTGTGGCTTGTAATACAGAGTGGTCATAGGGTCAAGATTGTGTAGATACTCAGGCGGCTGTGATAGAAGGATCAGGAAAATCTCCCTCAGTTGACAGTTTAAAACCTAATGGAAATTTTCTAAATAAGGTAAAATCAATATGATTAATAACAGAATTTTATTTGACTTTATAAGGAGACAGTATATGCTAGCAAATATTTTTGGTTCATTGATTATATTGAGGCTTTTGTGAGAAAATGCTAGAAGAGGGAAAAGGGTATATAGATTGTTACCAGCTCTATCCTCTCATGGCTGCTATTGCCACAAAGTGCATTAGAAGTTGAATTTTACATTTTATTAATACTAGTTTGGAACTCCAGATAGACCATGTATTATTTATCATATATTTATAATTTAATTTAAAATCATGTTTTCAGGATTCCCTGGAATTAAGAAAAACATCTGATATCACAGACTTAAAGAAACATCCTGAAAGGCACGTCAGATGTATGAGCTTGCAGATACCTGTCAGGGGAAATTGAAATAGTATTTGTTTTCTGTGTAGCATATGTAACCATACAGAATAATAGCTAAAAGGGACCTTAAGAAATCATCTGCTTTAGCCATTTGCCTTCAAACAAATACATAAAACAATATAGAATATTAAAGCTCTTCATTTATTGAGATTTCAGTCTCCGTTTCATCAGAAACTCCTGGCGTCTTACCTGTTCAACCCAAACTCATACTGATTTAATTTTCCATTTTCTTTCATTTTATTCCCCTATAGACAAAAGCAAAAAATGTTTTTTGAAAATGTCATAAATTTGAAGAAGTAGCTACTTTCACTGGTGCATTTTAATCTTGATTTTAATTTATTATATAATTTGCTTTGCATTTATTAAGATACCCTTATAATTCAGAGCACAATGAAGAATGAGGAAGTGGGAAGGTAGAGAAACAGGGAGGTGTTTAAGAAGCCAAATTAGTTATAATGTTCTGAGGTCATTTACGTTTTCCTTCCATCATTCATTCTTCTGATGAGTTTATTCTGGCATCTCAACTCCAGAAGCAGAAGTATTGAGGACAGCTGAAAGTGGCAATTGGAAACAAGGGAAGACTTCCAATAACAGTAATACTCAAAAAGATGTAGTGACTTGGGGCTTTTCGATGGATATATTGTAATAGCACAGCAAAATATTTGCTTATGTTAAGGAAAATGTAAATTATTTTCTGTTAAAAAGATAATATGATTAAGAACAATTTCCATGCAAAGTGCTTACAACTTACAAAAATCTTGGCCAAGTTTGATTTAGGTTGAAAAATACATTGATGATGGATAAAGTTATTACCTTAGATTGGAATCCTTTTTTGGTAAAAGAAAGTATGAATTTGAGAATTGTTTACTTCCTTGACTTCTAGAAAGAATATATTTAGTCATAATTCTTGATGTCCTTGTTTTCTGAAGCTGTTTTGTGTTCCCACAGCCTCTCTATCCTGAGTAGAATCCATTTAAACTTGACAGAGAAACGCAAGAAATTTAAAATGTTTCTAGAGGCCTGTCATTGCTATAGAAAAATGTTTGGAATCTTAACCTAATCTTTTTTTTTTATTTTAAAGGGAATTTCAACTTTTTAAAGAGATGGAGAATTTGCCATCAGTGTGCTGTCAGAAAATAATGCAGAGAGCCACGAAAGCAGAGCTGCACCTTTTAAATGTTCACTATCAGACGTGTCATCATCATTGTTGTGATATTTACAAACTTGTAATGGAAAATGGGGAGGGATTAAATAGGTGTTTATTGGTTTTAAATCTGCAATTTTTTTTTTTTTTTTTTTTTTTTTTTTTTGACACAGAGTCTCACTCTGTTGCCCAGGCTAGAGTGAGTGCCGTGGCGTCAGCCTAGCTCACAGCAACCTCAAACTCCTGAGCTCAAGCGATCCTCCTGTCTCAGCCTCCCGAGTAGCTGGGACTACAGGCATGTGCCACCATGCCCGGCTAATTTTTTCTATATATATTTTTAGCTGTCCATATAATTTCTTTCTATTTTTAGTAGAGGTGGGGTCTCGCTCTTGCTCAGGCTGGTCTCGAACTCCTGAGCTCAAACGATCCGCCCACCTCGGCCTCCCAGAGTGCTAGGATTACAGGCGTGAGCCACCGCGCCCGGCCTAAATCTGCATTTTTTAAGAAATGTATCACTGCCTTTAAGTTTATTCTGGAAATTTTTCTTAATTTTCATTTGTGAAGGGCAGAATGAAGGGTAGATTGTAACTGGGCTTCTTAGCTGGCCTAGGGGTAATGGACTTTTCCTAGAAAAATAATATATTTGAACTTTCTGTAACGTCCAAGTAAGAATGAAGTCAGGGGGGGTTTGCATGACATTCTACCACATTCTCTCTGATTTATCCATTGAGAGATGTTTGTGCTGCCCTTAGAAAAGCACATTAATTGTGGTTCACTTTCTTTTACTCACCATTTAAAAGAAAAAAATTTAAGATCTAGAGAGTTAGCACTAAGCGTATACTATATTAATATTAGTGTTCAATGGATGACTTAGGCCGAAATAATTTCGTTTTGTGGACTTACATTTTGAACAGGAATTTATAAAGTAACTCTGCTAAGAAGGAATTAGGGTCGGCACTGCTGTCTTTTTTGGGAGACGTAGATATGTGAGTTTGAAAGAAAAAACACACGAGGGCGCAGCACTGGGAGAGCTGCCCCCCGTCAGTGGAATCAAGATTGCCATCTGCCTGCTCTGCTTTTGCTTCCAGGGTATGCATGTATGTTTTAGGAATAAAAACTTTACTTCATTTAGACAGAAAACATTTTAAAGAGAGATTTTTCTTTTCTGTCTTTACAGCTGATGAAAGAAGAATCACATGTGTGAGCTGATTTCATCTAATTTAGAACTCATTACATCTTTAAAATCACTTAATCCAGTTAACTTTAAATTTTCTGTTTTGGTCCCTATTGAAAACATTGGTGGATTCTTTAATGAAGTGTTTATTATCTTTTTTACTGATATGTAATATTTGTACATATTTATAGGGTACATGCAATATTTTGTTACATGCATAGGATGTGTAATAATCAAGTTCAGGGTATTTAGGATATCCATCACTTCATATATTTAATATTTATTATTTCTGTGTTGGGAACATTTCAAGTCCTGTCGTCTAGCTATTTTGAAATACAAAATATATTGTTAACTATAGTCTGCTATCAAACATTAGATCTTATTCTTTCTGAAGCGTTTATCTGTTTAGCTTTTCAGGAGCAGATTCTGAACTAGATGATCAAAGTGCTCAGGATGTTGATGTTTCTTTGAACCTAAAAAAGACACTCTCTGAAGTAAGATTTTTAGAAAGTTCATCTGTATAAATCTTTAATTTTATGGCTTCAGTAAATTATAATTTTCAGAGACTCTGACATCCTTCTTTTCACTCAACTAGCTTACTTTATATGCTTACTTTATAGCTTACTTTAGTTAGGAGGAACATAATGGTGTATTTAAGCCTATTCAAACAAATCAGCAATATGTGTTGAGTAGAGTAAGCATATAGTTTATCACCAAATCAGTAGACTTCTGAGGATGAAAGAGAGTAATAGTAATGTTAATCATTCACCACAGCAGTAGGTATAAATCTGGACTGTCCCAGGCAGATCCATGATATATGGCCACCATCATGTTGCGTGAGTGCAGTTAAAACTAATATCTTGCACCTTCATGTCATGAGGTAGAATAAAGTAATGTTCTATTTGTTTTAGGCAGGGCAAAGTTTTAATTTCTCCTTTGTTGAAATGTTCCCTAAATGCCTGCATGGGACTGGCCTACAGACCAGGCTCATCTGTGGGACGTCCCAGATTCCCTAAATATCTGGGGAGGACAGGCCTATAAACCAGGCATCATCTGTGGGATGTCCCAGGTTCCCTAAATCACAGGGGGGGACTGACCTACAGACCAAGGCTCAACTGTGGGACGTCCCAGGTTCCCTAAATCCCAGAGGGGACTGGCCTACACACCAGGGCTCATCTGTGAGATGTTCCAGGTTCCCTAAATCCCTGCAAGCGACTGGCCTACAGATCAGGGCTCTTGTGTGGGATGTCCTAGGTCCCCTAAATCTCTGGGGGGACTGGACTGCAGACCAGGGTTCATCTGTGGGCTGTCCCAGGTTCCCTAAATCCATGGGGGTGACTGGTTTACAGACCGGGGCTCATCTCCAGGCTGTCCCAAGTTCCCTAAATCACCTGGAGGGGGGACTGGCCTACAGACCAGGGCTCATGTGTGGGATGTCCCAGGTTGCCTAAATTCCTGGGGGCGGGGCTGGCCTACAGAGCACAGATCTTCTGGGGACTCTCCCAGGAGTCCAAATGGGTGGGCGACTGTGACAGCCACTTAGGTTCCCTTAATACATGTCTTTCTTCCTTTTCTGTAAGAGATCAGGAACTCGCTGGGCAGGGCATCTAAGAAGGCTTTTTCTCCCTGGCTCCTGCACATCCCAGGGTGGGGACAGGACTAAGTGATGAGCAGAGGGCCGCTGGAATTCCTGGGCTGACCTGGAAGGGAGGAGCAGCCGTTACCCGTCTCTTCCTTGTTATCAGGTGTGGAGCCTGTGTGTGATGGCCGGAGCCCCTGCTGCTGCTGTGGGCCAGGAGGCGGTTCCAGCAGGAGCTGTGGGAGGCAGGAGGAAGGCGGCAGGACACCGGGGTTGGCTCTCCCTGCCCACACAGGGTACCTCAGTCATTTCTGGACACATAGAGGCTCCTGTCTCCCACCCTGAAGTCTCACTCCTCTGAGCTCGTTCGTCGGGAATGTGGCTACATCTACCCTATGTGCTGTACTGAGGGAGGTGAGTTGCGTTAAAAACCTCAAAAACTGTAGGTAAAAAGGCTCCTCATCTGTTTTCTATCAAGGTGTCTTCCCCAAACTTCACTTGAATTCAGAAGAGCAACCTGCACCCAGCCCCAGGCCCCTCCCAAAGTCACACAGTCCTGGGTAGCTGCGGGAGCCCTGGGCAATGGAGCTGCCGGGAATTTGCAAACCGTGGGCACCCCGCTGGCTGAGAGTGGGGCTCTCTGCCTCCCGGTCACTCCCTCCGGGCCATCCCCTTCCCTATGGCTTCCCCACCTCCCGTAACCCCCACCTCGGGCCCTCCCTAGTGCTCCTCCCTGCCCCCTGCCCAGTCACTCCCTCCCACCCACCTCCGGCTCTCCCTACAGCTTCCCCGCACCCTGCACACCTGGTCCCCCAGGCCCCTACCCAGTCACTCCCTCCGGGCCACCCCCCTTCCCTATCGCTTCCCCACCTCCCGTAACCCCCACCCCCGGCCCTCCCTAGAGCTCCTCCCTACCCCTTGCCCAGTCACTCCCTCCCACCCACCTCCAGCTCTCCCTACAGCTTCCCCGCACTCTGCACACCTGGTCCTCCAGGCCCCTACCCAGTCACTCCCTGCGGGCCACCCCCCACAACCCTGCACACCTGGTCACTCCGGCCCCGCCCAGCCATCCCCTCCGGCACCCCCTGCCGCCCCTCCCTTCCTACCGCTCCCCCCAAATCCGGGCCACCCGGCCCCGCCCTCATCGCTGCCGGCCGCCCCGCCCGGCCACTCTCCTTTCCTCCCTCCGTTCTTTCCGTGCATCCTCGGAGCCTGGGCTGCAGCGCCCGCCGCACATCCGCCGTCCGGCTCTCTCCCTCGTCCCTCGGCGGTTTCCGTCCATCCTCGGCCCTCTCTGTCCTAACTGGGTCCTCGCTGAGGCCTTTCGGCTCTCTGCGCCAAACCTCTTCGGCCCTTCCCGTGGTCCCCCGGCCTTTGTCGCCAACTGTAGGCTCTTTCCGTCACCTGCGGGGTGCACAGTCCCGGCCCTGGGGTCTGCTTGTGCAGGCCCTGCGGTTTCTCGGTGGTCTTGGCATCAATGGCACCTTCTGGAAGAGTCTTCCTGTTGTCCAGACTGCGGGGGGTTTGCGCCTAGATCCAGGTGCTTCTCGCACAAAGATCCAATGATTGAGACGAGGGTTGCCAAGGAAGGAAGGAATTTTTAACTGGACAGACCTGGAGAAAAGCAGCTGCTCAAATCCGTCTCCGGCTAGGGGAGCTCTCGGGCTCTCGGGGAGGGGACGCAAGCCCGGCAGGTGGCGAGTCCCGGGGCAGGTGGGAGGGGGGAGGTAGTGCCGGGGCAGGTGTGGGGGGTGGCGACTCCTGGGGCAGGTTGTGGGGGGATGTCCGTGAGTCCCAGGGCAGATGTGGGGGGGGTGTCGGTGAGTCCCGGGGCAGGTGGGGATGGGGGACGGCGAGCCCCGGGGGCGACGGAGGTGGGCGGATGGCGAGCCCCGGGGCAGGAACTCTGACGCCTGCAGTCCCAGTTACCCGGAGGCTGAGGCGGGAGGATCGCTGGAGCCCAGGACTTCTGGGCTGTGGCGCGCTGTGCCCATCAGGTGTCCGCAGTAAGTTCGGCATCAACATGGTGACCTCTCCGGAGCGGGCGACCACCAGGTTGGCTAAGGAGGAGTGAATCCGTTCAGGTCGGAAACAGAGCAGGTCAAAACTCCCTGGCTGATCAGAATCTCAAATCCTTTGTCTTGCAAAAAATCCTTCTTTTCTGGGAAACTCCAAAGGTCCAGGAGTTAGTTAAGGGAGAGGATTACATTGGGGTCGCCAAAATTTGCTCGGTGAGGGGCAGGTACAGTCTCTGGCCACACAGGTGTGATTTTACTGTTGGTGTCTCTGTCAACTAAACTAAAATCTTAAGTCCCCCTCCCCCACCTGCTGACCGAATGGACCCCTCCTGGCCAAGTGGATGCCCTAAAACATTCTATGCAGAACCACTGCCTTTTCCTGGGGCCATATTTAGTCCAGAATCCTCTTTTCTTTTTTTTTTTTTTTTTGTTGAGACAGAGTCTCACTTTGTTGCCCAGGCTAGAGTGAGTGCCGTGGCGTCAGCTTAGCTCACAGCAACCTCAAACTCCTGGGCTTAAGCGATCCTCCTGTCTCAGCCTCCCGAGTAGCTGGGACTACAGGCATGCGCCTCTATGCCCGGCTAATTTTTTCTATATAGATTTTTTTTAGGTGTCCATATAATGTCTTTCTATTTTTAGTAGAGACGGGGTCTCGCTCAGGCTGGTCTCGAACTCCTGACCTTGAGCAATCCACCCGCCTCGGCCTCCCAGAGTGCTAGGATTACAGGCGTGAGCCACCGCGCCCGGCCCAGAATCCTCTTTTCTAGACCCACACAGCCTAGCTGGCTTCTCTGGAATCTTCTGGGCATTGGAAGTGATGAAAACTACATGGAAGAGAGAAAGGAGATATTATGTCTTGTTTTCCCCTGGAGCAGTAGGTGCCAGGGGGCCCTGGGGTCTGAAGCCACCCTCAGAGGCCTGGCGGGCAGCTCAGAGCCCACCTGTGAGCAGGGGTCCGCGCCAGCTGAGACTCTGCCCTGTGTCCGGAGCCCCCCACTCCTGTTGGGAGCTGGGTTCTCGTGCAGATGGGGGGCAGATGGAGGGACCTCCCGGCAGGCGGGGCCTTTTCCCCTTTGTTTCCTGCACTGCAGTGTGTGTGTGGGGGGCCTGTCACCCTCCCTGGAAACTACACCCCCTCCCCATTGTCATGAGGGGCTGAGCCTAGAGACTGGCTGCCCCCCAGGTGGATGGGACATGGGGACATCTGCATGGGACATGCACACCGGAGGTGTGACGGTGGGGTCCCACCTGGGCACTCGCCCTCTCCTGAGAGGATCTCTGTGCCCCCCCCCGCCCACTCCATGATCAGCCTGTCGCCATTGGCAGTTTTTAGGGGCCAGAGACCTCTCCTGGGGGACTATGGCCCCCACCCACAGGGAGCCACTCCTGTGGTGGGTGGGGGTGGAGCTGCCCATGCTAAGTCCCTGGGGGCTTTTGGGGGCACCTGTGGCAGCATGAGCCCACCTCCAGCCCCCAGCCCAGAAGGACCCTCAGCCCCCAAGAGCCTCTGCTGCTTCAGGGGCTCGTCCCAACAGCCCTGGGTGACCTGAGGAGCTGGGCCCAGCATACGCTGTTGGGCTGATGGGCGCGTGTGCACCCCGGATGCAGGCATGGGGCCAGCGGGGCCATCATGGGTGGGTGCAGATGTCCAGTTGGGGCAGTGATGACCAGCGGGGGGCTGCCCAGGGCCAAGGGCAGGGTGGATGGGCTGCAGTCAGGGAGGGCTTCCTGGAGGCGGTGTCCAAAGTGCCCTGTGAAGGCTGTGCTGAGAAAGGGCCTTACTAAGCCCCAGGGGCACAGGCACATGGGACAGCCCAAGATGTGGTCCTCCGGCCAGAACAATGAGAAATGAGGCTACGGGCACCTCCCTGGGATCAGGCAGGGCCTTGGGGAGAAAGCAGGAGAGGCAGTGCAGGCCCTCTGGGTAGGGCCTGGGGATTCCAGGTGCCCCTGGAGGAACAGGTTCCCTTTGCCCTGGGCCAGGGCTGCCCCACAGCCCCCAGTCCTGGGCTAGTGGGGCCTCCCAGCTTGGCTCAGCACTAGAAGGGCCCATTTGCCAGTCTGTCTGCCCCCAGGGCTCTTATGGCAGCACTGGGTCCCAACTCGCTCCATGCCACCTGGCCCGGGACTCAGTGGCTGGGGGCCAGTCAGTGGATGACAGGACAGAGCCCGTCCTGGGACAGCACTGACTGTCAGATGTTCTGGGGGCTGGACTTGCTTGGTGGTGGGGGCACTGTCTGGCCACCTGTCCTGGCTGGACATCATGCTGTGGGGACACTGGAATGTGCTCCTGTCTCCACCTTGGTCAGGCCCGCTGCCTGGGACCTCCCCCCGTGAGCCCTGTCTGCAGCCACAGAGCCTGAAGGATCAGTGTGACCCCGAGCTTCCGGCCAAGGCACCCCAGGCTCAGGAGGGGGTTTCTGAGAGGGCTGATAACTATCTTCATCACTGTCCCCAGTGCAGGCCCGTCCCCTGCGTCCTTCTGCCCCTGGCAAGCAAACCCACAGATGCCACTGTGGGGCATCTTTGTCTTGTGTCACCTGCTGTGGCCCTCCCAATGGGCAGGGGCACCCTGACACCCTGGGTCCCCACAGGTTTTCCACGTGGCCTATGTGCTCATGAAGTTTGCCAACTCCGCCCCCCCCCCCGGCCAGACCTCTGGGTGCTGGAGCAGTCCAGGGACTTCAGCCACACCTACCAGCTGTGGCAGTTCTTTGCCTGTGAGTCTCGGGATCTGTGGGGCCTGGGGGGTGTCCCCAGCGGGGCTGCTGTGACCATGGCTTCTTGAGGTCTCGGTCACCAGCCCGGCCCTCATGCCCAACCTCTGTGCGGGTCAGGATCGTCTGTCTGAGGACTGGGAGGCAAAGGGGAATTCATCAGGTCACCCCTGACTTCCGGCACAGCTGGACCCAGGGGCTGGTGGTGGCAGGAATCTCGGTGCCATCTCCTGGCTCCCTCTGGGCTGGCTTCATGTTTGACAGCTCCCTGTGGTGGTGACACAGGGCCCTGGCGGCTCCCAGCTCGCTTCCTACCAGCTCAGATGCGTCAGGAGAGCCGGGTCCTGGCACTCACGGTGCACGTCCAGCATGGCCAGTGGGGCGGGAGCCCTCCCTCAGCAGGGTTCAGTGACCTCTGCCCCAAGTCCTGCTGGCGGGTGGAGCCTTGGCTGGGTGACCCGTCGAGGGCGCAGCTTTCCCACCTCAAGATGAGGTGGCCGGGCTCAGGCTCAGGTGACCCGTCCCAGAGGCAGCCTTCCGGGTGGTCAGGCTCAGGGAAGTCAGGGAGCCCAGGGGCCCCGCCTCTGGGCCTGCGGGCTTTTCTGGTGGCCTCAGCCATCCCTGTCTGCCCTTTCCTGTGGCCTCTAAGAGGGGCTGCCTGGAGCGACCTGGGCCTCGGACACTGGCGCCCATCACGCGGGATGACGACGCCATCTGCCCCACTGAGTACTCGCGCATCGTGCCCCTGGAGAACGGCAAGGTGGGCCGGGGACAGCGTGCTGGCGGTTCTGCCGGTCTGCTCCTGGCGGCCACACCTTGCCTCGCCGCCCACGCCGTCTGCGGACCGTGGTGTCCCTGGGGGACGGCGAGGTGGGCTGGGGACAGCGTGCTGGCGGTTCTGCCGGTCTGCTCCTGGCGGCCACACCTGGCCTCACCGCCCACGCCGTCTGCAGACCGTGGTGTCCCTGGGAACGGGCACCTGGGGACCATGACCTGCTCCCACCCGCCGCTGCTGCGCAACTTCACCAAAGCCACCAACGTCCGCCTGCGTTTCCTGCGCACCAACACGCTGCGGGGGCACCTCACGGGCAAAGCGCTGCGGGACCCCACAGTCATGCCCCGGGTGAGCCCACCCTGTCTGGCGTGCGGGGCAGCCCCTGGCGGACGGGGCAGGAGCCGGCTCTGGGGGCAGCCTGGGCCCGAGGCCCTGGGACTCGGGGGGCGGGTCTGGGCCTGGCGCTCGGGCCGGCAGGGCAGTGTTGTTACGGCATCAAGGACGTCTGCCACGGCCACGCGGATGACTGCGATGCCAAGGACCCCTCGGACCCTCTCAGGAAAGGCCGTTTCAGGAGAGGCCCTTTGAGCTGAGGCCCCTTTTACATGAGGCTCCTTTCTGATGAGACCCTTAAAGGTGACCCCCCCCAGGTGAGACCCCTCTTAGGTGGGGCCATTTCAGCACAGGCCCCTCCCAGGGGCCTCCCCGTGTTTCTGAAAGACACAGGACAGTGAGCCCACCTGTCTTTCCATTTCCAGATCCTGGCTCCCAAGACGCTGAACTGGGAGTCTCACTGGTTCTCCGGCAAGGCCAGGAGGGCTCCCTGGCGCCGCCGTCCCCGCCCCGATGAGCAGCGAGGGCTGCAGTGCCGGCGCGGGCCACCAGAGGGCGCAGCGCCCTTCATGTCCCGCGGCGGCTTTGCCCGCGGCGTGAGAGGACGCGGTGCCGCCACCTTAGCGTCGCCCCGCAGGCGCCGCCTCCATGCCGCCTGCCGGCCTGGCCTCAGCCCCGAAGCGACCGCGACCTCCTCGTCCGCCCTCAGACGCGAGGCCCTGAGGGTGAGTGCGACCTTCCCGTCCGAGCCCCGCGGGCACCGCCTTCCCCTCCGCAGCCGCCTGCTGAGGGGCGGCCGGTCCTCAGAGACCCGGGAGGGGCTCCGTGGGGACATGTGGAAACGGGGCACCCGCACTCCCCACCCCACTGAGGTGCCCCACGCCCAGGACGTGGTGGCCACGGGTGTGACGTCCACGCGGTGGCCTCTCCGCCCCCAATGGGGTAGCAGCCTCTGAGCTGGACGTGGGTCTGGCTCAGCCTCTGTGAGGGAGGTCGCCGTCCTCTCTGTGTCCCTGGCCGGGTGTTCAGGTTGTTCACAAACGCAGTTTCCTTACAGTAATTCCGTCCTTCCCGGGAACGTGGCGTCGCTGCGCAACGTCCTCTGTGTCCCGCCTGCAGAGTCCCCGGCGTCCTTGCCGTGTGAGGTCTGCGACGTCACGGTGAGTCCTCCCGTGTGTTTTACCGTGTGTTTCGCAGCAGCCACACGCTCCCAGGTCGTCACCGTTGACCCCAAATCAGAAACCACACCTTCGTCCCCGACCATCCCAGCCCCCAGGCCCGCTTCTCCGCCTTCCCCAACTGGGAGGAAAATGTGTCTTTCCCTCCGGTTCCAGTTTTCTTTTCCTGGAACCGTTTCCGAGACTGTCCCTCAGTTTCCCCGCCTTGGCAGATCTAAAGGGCAGAGATGACTCCACGGCGGGTGTGGGCAGCTCTTCCTCCTGAGTACACAGGCCTGGCCACGGCCTGCAGACCCCGCGCGGTCCTGCCTGTCGCCCTCTCCCGTGGGGTCCACCCCAGCTGCCTGCGGTCTACTCTGCTGTCATTTTCAGGTGCACAGCAGGCTGTTGGTGTCTCGGGGCTTTTATTCGGGTTCTGTCAACCTGTCCCCACAGCGGACACCCTTAGCAGATTTTCTAAGGCTTTGCCCAGCTAGACCCTTAAAGTCACAGCAGTTTGTAATATCTAACTGTAGAAAAAGTGGATGATGTGATTTTTCAAAAGACAAAGAATTTCTTTTTTTCTTTCTTTCTTTTGAGACAGAGTCTCGCTGTGTTGCCCGAGCTGGAGTGCCATGGCATCAGCCTAGCTCACGGCAACCTCAAACTCCTGGGCTCAAGCCGTCCTCCTGCCTCAGCCTCCCAAGTATCTGGGACTACAGGCATGCGCCACCATACCCGGCTAATTTTTTCTATATATTTTTGTTGTCCAGCTAGTCTCTTTCTATTTTTAGTAGAGACTGGGGTCTCACTCTTGCTCAGGCTGGTCTTGAACTCCCGAGCTCGAACAATCCGCCCACCTCGGCCTCCCAGAGTGCAGGATTACAGGCCTGAGCCACCGCACCCAGCCCCCCCCAAATTATTATCTAATATATCATGTGCAAGAATCACCTTCAATTTATACATAAACCAAGGAAATAGTAGCTAAACACAGAGTTCATATTTGGGATAATTAGTAAAGAAAAATTAAATCTCACTGCCAAATGAATGGCAAATGGCCCAATTGATCATGGAAATTTCATGAGAATTTACTGAACCACATGTTACCTTACTGTGATTCTCTAGCCATGTGTGTGCACACCGGTTGCAAGGTATCTCAGGTTTGCCCAGTGATGTTTACATCACCAATCAATATAGTTAGGTGATAAAGTCCTAGTCCATATTATGACAACGTATATAAATATCTGAAAGCACCTTTTAAAATTTCACCGTTTGTACCACTTGTGAATACATAATTCAATGGAGTGTCATACATTGCCCGTGTTGTGCAACCATCTATTTATAAATAGTTCCAGATGTTTTTCTTCTTCCTCTGAAGGAAACTCGAAGCCCGTTACGAAGTCACTTTCGTTTCCCTGTCCCCCAAGTCCCCGGCAAGCACTAATCTGTATTTCATCGCTGTGGATTTGCCTGCTCTGGACATTTCATACAAATGGACTCATATAATATGTGGCCTTTTGTGCCTGGTTTCTTTCACTTAGGACGCTTTCAAGGTTCATCCCTGTTGTCATATACATCAGCGCTTCATTCCTTTTTTTCCTGTATGATTCAATACATACAGCATTCACCGTTCTTAAGTGCTCACTGCAGTGGCTTGAACCACGTGCACGTTGCTGTGGAACCATCACCACCATCCGTCTCCAGAATTTCTTTTATCTTCCCCAAGTGGAACCCTGTACTCGTTAAACACCCACTTCATATTTTCTCTTCCCCCAGCCCCTGGAAACTACTCCAGCTACCTCATAAGTAGAGCACACTCTATTTGTCCTTGTGTGCCTGGGTTGTTTATCTTAGCACGATGTTGTTACGTATGTCAGAATTTCCACATTTTTAAGGCTGAATTATAGTTCACTGTGTGGATGGCCCACGTTTTATATATCTGCTCATCTGTCAGTGGACACTTGCGTTGCTTCCACCTTTTGGTACCGTGAATAATGCTGCTCTGTCCTCATGGGGCCTCCTCCTGGGGTGTCTGTTATAAGGACACCTGTCACTGGATTTAGGGACCCCCATCTCAAGATCCTTAACTTAATTATTTCTACAAAGACCCTATTTTAAAATAAGTTCCTATTCTGAGGTTCCTGGTGGATGCGAATTTGGGGGGCGCTATCACACCAGCTCTACCAGCGGCACGAGCAGTTGCTGGGGGTGTTCACCGGAGGGCCAGGTTCCCAACTGCCCTGCTCAGCTCCCTGCCCAGGGTCCCTGTGCACAGCTGGGAGCTCAGAGGTCCCTGCAGGAGGCCGGCTCTCAAGGGTGCCCATTCCCCTGCCCTCTGCTCACACCTGAGCTGGCTGGTGCGGGTCCACTCCCTGCCTGTCAGGTTCTGGACTCTGCGGCTGGCCTTGCCCCTCCTGAGAGAGACAGAGACAAGAGAGTGAGGGAGACAGAGACACAGATAGACAGAGGGCAGGGGAGACAAAGAGGCGGAGATGGACACACAGGCAGAGGAGGGAGGGGGCAAGTAGGAGGTGTGGCCACCTGGGTGGCACAGCGACACCACATGACATCTTGGGAGTGCCACTTGCCCTGGAGCTCCGTGGATGGAACGGACTCGGTTTTGCCAAAGGATGGTCATGGAGCCCCACTGTCCTCCCCAACCATGTGAATCTGGTAGAAAGTCCCAGGGCCTTCCTGAACCAGCGGGATCTACACAGCCAGGTGTGGGTCAGGCCCTGGTGGGACCAAGCCTCCCAGGGAAGCCCAGAGAGGGGAGCTGGGGGACCTGTGTCCACACCTGTCCTACCCTTCCGCCCTCTGCAGCAGTGGGGTGGGGAGGGGGCAGCTCTCCCTCCTGGAAGCCTCTCTGGCTGACCGGGCACTGGGCTACTGCTTTGGACCAGAAGGGTGTCAGGACGCTGACTTGGCAGCGGGGTGGGTTGTGGCTGTGGGGTGCAGAAGTCTCGGGGACACAGGGCTCCTGGGCAGCTCCCTGTGCCCAATCCACAGGTATGGGACTGTGCAGGGGCTAAGGGTCTTCTGCTCACTCCCCGGCCCCTGCAGGTCCCTCTCTGTCCCTCCTGCATGGTCTGACTCCCCCCTCAGCGTTCATCCCCCTCCCCACCCGGGGAGCTCCGGTGTTTGGAGTTTCATTCCAGGTGGCCTGGGGCTGCTGGCAGTGGGCGGTCGGTCATGCTCGGCCAACGCCTGGACGTCTTCAGCCTCTCCCTGGAGAAGCAGCACCATTCACACCCTCCCCCTCCGCAGAGCCAAGGCAGGACCAGCCCCGTCGGACACCACCCGGCCCACAGCACACCTGGCCCCTGGCCCTGGGGTTACCACCCGGCCCACAGCACACCTGGCCCCTGGCCCTGGGGTTTGGCTGCCCGCAGCCTCGGGCCTGCTGAGCCCCTCCCAGAGTCCTGGCCCAGGGCAGGCTCTGTCCTCAAGCAGCACTGCTAGGGCCCTCTCACTGGAGCCACGTGGGGCTCGAGCAGCTGGATGCCAGAACAGGGGCCTCTCGACCTGGTTCCTGTTTTGGGCACAGAACCACGCAGCTCAGCGCCTCGCCTGCCTGGTCCCAGCCCTGCCTGTGTTCCTGGGCCTCCCCAACGTGCCCCATCATTTTGTTTGGAGTGGGCAGCTGCTGGGGGTCGGGGGGCTGAGGCAATATGGCAGTGATCAACAACTCCTGCTTGTGAGCACCTTGCGAAGCACCTCACAATCCACCAGGGACACAAAAGCCAAACTCAGGAGATGCTCGAAACACACGTGGGGGCCTCTGACCCTGGCAGGCAGGGACTTAGTGGGAATTGGCTGGCCGCAGGGCAGACGGCTGACCCTCGACATCGGAAGGCACCGGGTACATGCAGTAGGCTCACAGCAGGCCAACAGCCCCCCACGTGCCCGGGGCTGCGAGCTGGCCCGACGCCTGCCAGCCTCAAGATGCCCAGGGCCCTGGAGAGGAAGCTACCTATGCTAGGGCGCCGGCCTGGCCAAGCAGGGTCCTGGCGGGAAGCAGCAGAGGTGTTGTGGAGCAAGGGGAAGTGGCCCCTAGGACATTCCAAAATCCAGCCAAGGACACCGGCAGGAGGCAGTGGGGAGCTGTGCGGGTAGCAGGCAGGGCGCCACATGGCAGAGGAAGCTGGCACAGCTGGCAGCTTTCAAGCTAGATCGCAAAAGGCCACCAGCAGCGGTCGCAGTGGGGACTCAGGGTCCCTGGCCTTGAGCAAGGATTCTCAGCCGGGGTGCGGTGGCTCCCCAGTGTCCCAAGCGCCCGGATGATGGGCCCTTTGATGCGCGGGAGCTGGGCAGCCTCTGCCAGGCAGGGCGACCATGCAGCCCACTGCCGAGCGAGTGAGGTCCGTGCCCTCGGGGCTCCAGTAGCTCCCGTGGGGCCGGGCAAGGATGAGCTGCAGCCTGAGCGGGAGGTCTGGGGAGGGTGCAGGGCGGGGCCGGGCGGGCCCGAGGGTGTGGACAGCTGGGGAAGGTCTGGTGCGTGGCAGGAACAGAAGTTCTCTGAAAAGGAGTCTGGAGGAAAGAGACTCATTCCAGAGACCCCGCCTTCTGTGTGATAGGGTGGCCGTTCCAGAGAGCACAGGGAAGGCTCAGGTCACACAGCGGAAGTTCCCGCTCAGGCTCCAGTCAGGTTCATTATACAAATGAGGGATTCACTGCTTGGTCTGATTGATCAGTGCAGCTGAGTCCTGATTGGTCAATACAGATGAGTCTGATTGTTCAATGCAGTTGAGTCTGATTGGTCACTGTGGCTTACTTCTAATTGCTCAATGCAGCTGAGTCTGATTGGTCACTGTGGCTTACTTCTAATTGCTCAATGCAGCTGAGTCTGATTGTTGAATGCAGCTGTGTCTGATTGGTCACTGTGGCTTACTTCTAATTGCTCAATGCAGCTGAGTCGGTTTGGACAGTGAGGCTGAGTCCTGATTGGCCAGTGCAGCTGAGTTTGATTGGTGAGTGAGGCTGAGTCCTTATTGGTCAGTGTGGCTGAGTCTGATTGGTCAGTGCGGTTGAGTCCTGACTGGTCAGTGTGGCTGAGTTTGATTGGACAATTTGGCTTAGTCCTGATTGGTCAACTTGGCTGAGTCTTCTCCGGCAATGTGGCTGCGTCTGATTGGTCAGTGCAGCTGAATACTGATTGGTCAATGTGGCTGAATCTGATTGGTCAGTGTGGCCGAGTCCAGATTAGTCAGTGTGGCTGAATCTGATTGGTCACTGTGGCTGAGTCCTGATTAGTTAGTGTGGCTGAATATGATTGGTCAGTGTGGCTGAGTCCTGATTAGTGAGTGTCGCTGAATCTGACTGGTAAGTGCGGCTGAGTCCTGATTAGTCAGTGTGGCTGAATCTGATTGGTCAGTGCGGCTGAGTCCTGATTGGTCAACGTGGCTGAGTCTGATTGATCAATGCGGCTGATCTCATTGGTCAGTGTAGCTCAGTTCTGACTAGTCAGTGTGGCTGAATCTGATTGGTCAGTGAGGCTGAGTCCTGATAGGTCAACGTGACTGAGTCTGATTGCTCAATGCCGCTGAGTCTGATTAGTCAGTGTGGCTGAATCTGATTGGTCAGTGTGGCTCAGTCCTGACTAGTCAGTGTGGCTGAACCTGATTGTTCAGTGTGGCTGAATCTGATTGGTCAATATACATGAGTCTGATTGCTGAATGAGGCTGAGTCTGATTGGTCAGTGACGCTACGTGCTGATTGGTCAGTGTAGCTGAATGTGATTGGTCAGTGCAGCTGATTCTTCATTGGTCAGTGTAGCTTAGTGGGATTGGACAAGCTCAATGAGTCCTCATTGGTCAATTAGGCTGAGTCTGCTTAATCAGTGTGGCTGCGTCTGATTGGTCAGTGCTGCTGAATACTGATTGGTCAGTGCTGCTGAGTCCTGATTGGTCTACGTGGCTGAGTCTCATTGGACAGTGAGGCTTAGTCCTGATTGGTCAGTGTGGGTGAGTCTGATTGGACAATTTGGCTGAGTCTGCTTCGTCAGTGTGGCTGCGTCTGATTGGTCAGTGCGGCTGAGTCCTAATTGGGTAATGTGGCTGAATCTGATTGGTCAGTGTGGCTGAGTCCTAACTAGTCAGTGTGGCTGAAACTGATTGGTCAGTGCTGCTGAGTCCGGACTGGCCAACGTGGATGAGGCTGATTGCTCAATGTGGCTCAGTCTGATTGGTCAGTGAGGCTGAGTCCTGATTGGTCAGTGTGGCTGAATGTGATTGGGTAGTGTGGCTGAGTCCTTATTAGTCAGTGCGGCTGAGTATGATTTGGCAATTTGGCTGAATTTTGACTGGTTAATTTGGCTGAGTCTGCTTCGAAAGTGTGGCTACGTCTGATTTGTCAGTGTGGCTGAGTCCTGACTAGTCAGTGTGGCGGAATCTCATTGGTCAGTGCTGCTGAGTCCTGATTGGTCAACGTGGCTGAATGTGATTGGTCAATTTGTCTGAGTCTCAATGGTCAGTGACGCTGAGACCTGATTGGTCCATGTGGCTGAATCTGATTGGTCAGTGCGGCTGATTCCTCATTGGTAAGTGTAGCTGAGTCGGATTAGTTAGTGTGGCTGAGTCCTGACTAGTCAGTGCGGCTGAATCTGATTGGTCAATGCGACTGAATCTGATTGGTCTCTGGCTGATTCCTCATTGGTCAGTGTAGCTGGGTCTGATTGGACAATTTGACTGAGTCGTGATTGGTCAATTTGGCTGAGTCTGCTTCCTAAGTGTGGCTGAATCTCATTGGTCAGTGTGGCTGAGTCCTCATTAGTTAGTGTGGCTGAATCTGATTGGTCAGTGCTGCTCAGTTCTGATAGGTCAACGTCACTGAGTCTGCTTGTTTAATGCGACTGAGTCCTGTTTGATCAGTGTGGCTGCGTCTGATTGGACAACTTGGCTGATTCCTGATTGGTCAATTTGACTGAATCTGATTGGTCAGTGGACTGAGTCCTGATTGGTCAATGTGGCTCAGTCTGATTGGTCAGTGTGGCTGAGTCCTAATTAGTCATTGCGGCTGAATCTGATTGGTGTGTGTGGCTGAGTCCTCATGAGTCAGTGTGGCTGAATCTGATTGGTCAGTGCGGCTGAGTCCTGATTGGTCAACGTGGCTGTGTCTGATTGCTCAATGTGGTTGAGTCTGATTGGTCGGTGAGGTTGAGGCCTGATTGGTCAATGTGGCTTAGTCTGATTGGTCATTTTGGCTGAGTCCTGATTGGTCAATGTGGCTGAGTCTGATTTGTCAGTGTGGCTGCGTCTGAGTGGTCATTGTGGCTGAATCCTCATTGGTCAATGTGGCTGAATCCTGATTAGTCAGTGTGGCTGAATCTGATTGGTCAGTGTAGCTGAGTCCTGATTGGTCAACGTGGCTGAGTCTTGTTTGGGCAATGCAGCTGAGTCTGATTGGTCAGTGTGGCTGAGTCTGATTGGTCAGTGCAGCTGAGCTCCAGAAGTACTAAAGCTGATCCGAGGCTCAGGTTTCTGGGGAACTCCAGTGCGGTGCAGGCGCGGTGCGGGCGCGGTGCGGGCGCGGTGCGGGTGTGGCCTCCAGTCAGCAAATGGCCTCTGGGCTCCATGTTAAAATCAGACCCTGCAGCTGCTCGGGTCTGTCTTGAAGGATGGGCTGTCAGGTACACATTTGTCCGCATTCTGACTCTGAGCCGGACCCGTCCGGGGCAGCGGCTGCAGCTGGCCCGGTCCCCCTATTCCACGCGGGACCCAGCGGCAGTGGAGGGGCCGGGCAACGCCACCAGCCCTGTGCCTGGGAAACGCCCAAGAGCCTGTGAAATGCGGATCAGTTCTGGGTCGCGTCGGCTGCCGGTCCAGCTTCGGAGAGTTGGCCAGCGCGGTCCCGGGCCTCCCGCAGAGGCCTGTGACAACGGCTGAGGCAGGGTAGGGAGGACGCCGAGCCCAGCCCTGATGTGAGGAGGCTCCTTAGGGCCCGAGGGGTGGGGCGTAGATGGGACCTGGAAACAGCTGAGAGCCGGAAATTGAGTCCAGTGCGTCGGGCCGGAGCTGGGGGCTTTCTGAAGACGCGTGTGTCAGAGCGTCGCCGCTGCAAGATCTTAGGTTTGTCACGCGACCCAGGTGCGGCGGGAGTGTGGGCAGTGGCAGCGACGCCACCTGCGCGGCGGGGCTGGTCTAAGGCTCGCAGCGGCTGGGCTGCGACGACCCGCGAGGGCGTCTGGAGACCCCCGCTGCGCCCTGGTGGCTTCGGCAGCTCTGTTCACGGCATGGGAAAGGTTTCTGACCACAGGGTCATCCCAAGCAGAACCTCGTCCAACGCAGGACCTCAGAAACCTTCCCCATCTCGCTTCTTCACTGGGGTCGACTCCTGGGGTGAATCGCGTCCTGGGGAGTGTACACAACTGTCATCTTCACAACCTGAGGGTTTTCCTCGGTGTTGGATTGTGCCCAGACTCCCACCTGGCTCTTATGGAGCAGGGTGGGTAGTGGTGGCGAGGCTAACTGAATGGATGGGAATTTGGGCAAAAGCCATTGAGTGGCAAAGTCTCCTGGTGAAAATAACTCAAGCGTTATTTCCCCTACTCGGGAGAAGGACGTATGGGCCTGGTAGGTTTTTAAGAAGTCCCTATCCAGGAGATGTATGGGGGCTGATGGGACAAGCAAAAGGCCACGGCTGTCACGAGGGGTCCTAGTTGGAGGATAGGTAGAGATTTAGGAACTGTCATAGATTCGTTGGCCACTCCAACCATCTAGATGAATTCAGAACCCCAGGGAGGGCACAGAGACAGTGTGTCGGGGCTAAGGATAGACAGCGTAGCCCCAGTGTCACCCACATCTCCAGTCTTAATATCTAACTCCTCTCCGATCTTAATATTTAATTCTGTTAGTTGGTTAATCTGGATAGGGATTGTGTTCCATGAATGGCCCTGGAGTATCCCTGCTTTGCTGGTGGGCGAGATCCCGGGGACTTTAGCAGGATTTAGTTGTAGCCAAATATTGGAGGAAATCAGGGGATTTAGGATCCATTCCAGGCCACAGGTAGATAACAAGGACTTGAACACAGTGCACAGGGCTTCAATCTACTAGCAGGTGTGCTTTAGTTTTCCTTAGAAGCATGATTTTCTCTGTCCACGTTGATCATATAGGAATCTCAGATTTTAGAACTTCTTGAGGGGAGGAAGCCAAACCAAGGCAGGCTTTAGGTGTTACTTATAGTCTTAAGTTTCTCGGACTTATAGTCTCTTTACTTATAGTTCTCTTTACTTATAGTCTTAAGGTCTGTCACTGCCAGGAAGTGACAATTTTTACTCATTCACTGTAAGGCTGGGAACACTGGCATTTTATGCATAGTCTTAAATATGACACTTCAGTCAAATCCTTGGCAATACGGCCAGTGTTTCCAATTGTATCCTGCTTGTAAAGAGACAGCATATTTTTATTGAACTTATATAAATAAAGATAATGATATTCACAAATACTTCCGGAATTTTGAAGGAATCGAGTAGGGAGAAAAAGCAAATGCTTTCATCTTTGTTCACAATAGGATACTTTGCGAAATTGTTGCAAATTTCATATACAGAGCTTACGAAAGAAAATTTCCTTGACTCTGGAAAACATTTAGGTAAAGAACCAACATTTTAAATAAAGGCATAAAAGCAGTATTGTTATCAATTACTTAGTTTCATGTAATCAAGATTGTTTTTCTCAGACTCTTACAGACATTGGCCTAGGCAAAGAATTTATGAAGAAGACCCCCAAGGCAATCACAGCAGCAACAAAAATAAATGAATGGGACATGATTAAATTAAAAAGCTTCTGCACAGCCAAAGAAACAGTCCAGAGAATAAACAGACCACCTACAGAATGGGAAAAAATTTTCGCATACTACACATCAGATAAAGGACTGATAACAAGAATCTATTTAGAACTCAGGAAAATCAGCAAGAAAAAATCAAGCAACCCTATCAAAAAGTGGGCAAAGGACATGAATAGAAATTTTTCAAAAGAAGATATAAAAATGGCTAACAAACATATGAAAAAGTGTTCAACATCTCTAATCATCAGGGAAATGCAAATCAAAACCACAATGAGATATCACTTAACCCCAGTGAGAATGGCCTTTATCAAAAAAACCCAAAACAACATATGTTGACATGGGTGTGGAGAGACAGGAACACTAATACACTGCTGGTGGGACTGCAAACTAGTGCAACCTCTGTGGAAAGCATTATGGAGGTATCTTAAACAGATTCAAGTAGACCTGCCATTTGACCCGGCAATCCCATTACTGGGCATATACCCAAAGGAAAAAAGGTCATTCTGTAACAAAGGCACGTGTACCCAAATGTTTATAGCAGCACAATTCACAATAGCAAAGATGTGGAAACAACCCAAATGCCCATCAATACATGATTGGATTAGTAAACTGTGGTATATGTATACCATGGAATATTACTCAGCTATAAGGAATGATGAAGATACGACATCTCTATGGCTCTCCTGGAGAGAGTTGGAACCCATTATATTAAGTGAAGTATCCCAAGAATGGAAAAACAAGCATCACATGTACTCACCAGAAAATTGGTTTCCTTGATCATCACCTAAATACAAATCTGGAAACGACACCAATTGGACATCAGACTGAGGTGGGGGGTGGGGGAGGGGATGGGGGTATGCCTACACAATGAGTGCATTGCGCACCGTTTGGGGAGTGGTAACACTTGAAGGCGCTGACTCGGGAAAGGGGGGGTGGGGAAAAAAATATGAAACTATTGTTTTTAACTTGCACTGTTCACTTAATAATTTATCATGAATATTTCCCATATTATTTCATATCATTGTACAAGAAATAATGTATACATTATGAGGACATACTGTATCTAACAAGATATACTGTTAGACTCTTTGATTCTGTAAAATTAAATTAAAAAAAAATCAAAAAAAAATCAAAAAAAAAAAAAAGATTGTTTTTCTCAATCTTGATTAACAATTTTGGACTATAGCTGATTGAAAATGCTTCCATCAAAGAATTTAAAATAATAACTGTGGAAACCCAGAACAGCCATAGTCAAAAGTCTGAGGAGAGTTTACAATTGGCAAGAAAATTTAGGTATTTCTGTGGCATATAACAGTTTAACATAGTAATCATAATGACTGATAGCACATAACACAACACATTAGAATTTTCAGAATCACATATTTTTGGAATACATTTTAATAACACATTTACACAAATATGACCAAGTTAAAAATCACTTCTTATTTGGCAATGCTTCCTATACGATTTACCAAATTAGCCTAATAGTTTAACATCTCCACAAGAAGAGATATACATTCTTTGATGCTCTCCTGGGGTCCAACTGGAAAATCCCAAAGTTAATTTTAGGTCAAAAAGATTTAATTTAGGATTTTGATCCCAGGAAAACCTGCTAAAGATGTTAAAAGGTTTGAGGTACTTCACTAAACAGGGTCAGAGGTCACTAACAGACTCAGATAACTTTTGTTTCTTTGAAATAAGAAGTCAAAAGTATATGAGTCTAAACTCTTTTTTTTTTTTCTTTTTTTTCTGAGACAGAGTCTCACTCTGTTGCCCGGGCTAGAGTGAGTGCCGTGGCGTCAGTCTAGCTCACAGCAACCTCAAACTCCTGGGCTTGAGTGATCCTACTGCCTCAGCCTCCCGAGTAGCTAGGACTACAGGCATGCGCCACCATGCCCGGCTAATTTTTTGTATATATATATTTTAGTTGTCCATATAATTTCTTTCTATTTTTAGTAGAGACGGGGTCTCGCTCTTGCTCAGGCTGGTCTCGAACTCCTGACCTCCAGCGATCCACCCGCCTCGGCCTCCCAGAGTGCTAGGATTACAGGCGTGAGCCACCGCACCCGGCCGAGTCTAAACTCTTATTCAATTAATGTTCAATTACTGTTTTAGAATTATCTTATTTGGATAATATCTATATATTCAATGAATATTCATCATTTAACTTCACTTAGTAAAACTCTAAGGGTATATTTACTTAAAATATTTGAGAAACCTCCCCAAGTAAACATGTTACAAAATATAACCATCATCAAAAATTTATTTACAAACTTTTTTCCTAGCCACATCTACCCAATTTATTCATCCTTAACAATTATGCCTGGAAAATTTCATGAGACAGACAGATATAGCCATCATCCCAGGCTAAATTTTCATGCCAGGAAAGCATCATAAAAGTAAGAAACTTAAAGTTAAATATATGCATATTTAGCTGAAGACCTGGCCATTCCCATCAAACCAATATTAGACCAGTCTCATCTGCCAAAAGATTACTAAGTCCTGTGCATTTGAATAGCATCTGGGCTTATTTGCACAATTTACGAATACTCATTTATTTATAAGCCAATTTGGTACTGTGGACGATATACAAACAGACCTTTGTAGACAGTCCCATTTGTTGAAGCTGTCATTTCTCCCCATCCAGTTATCTTGATATCCTTGTTTAAAATTGATCGACCATAAATGAAAGGTTTAAGTCTGGACCTCTATTCTGTTCCACTTGGCTGTAGGTCCATCTTTATGTCAGCATCACACTGTCTTTATTGCCATAGCTTTGCAGTAAAATTGGATGTCTGGTTGTGTAAGTTCTTCAATTTTGTTCTTTTTCAAAATTGTTTTGGCTGGTATATTGTCTAGATGCTCTGAATTTCCATACACATGTTAGGGTCAGCTTGTCATTTCCACTAAAAAAAGGCGCTGCCAGGGTTCAGTAAGGATCCTGGTTAGTCTGTAGATCAGTTTAGGGGAAAACTGCCCCTTAACACAGCCAGACCCCCGCCTCCCCGGCGCCCCCTTCCCCGCCCCTCCCCGTCCTCTCCCCATCCCGGTCCTCCCGCCCCGCCCCGCCCTTGCCCGCTGTCCGGCTGCGCCCCCGTGTGGCCGCGGGGGGACGAGCGGAGCCGCAGCGCTGGGCTGGCGGGGGGCGGACGGCAAGGGGGAGGGGGCGGGGCCGGGGTGGAGGGGGCGGGGGCGGGGCCGGGGCATGGTATGGTGGCTCATGCCTGTAATCTTAGCACTCTAGGAGGCCGAGGCAGCAGGATCGCTTGAGGTCAGGAGTTCGAGACCAACCTGAGCAAGAGTGAGACCCAGTCTCGACAAAAACTAGAAAGAAAAATTAGCCAGGTGTGGTGGCGTGTGCCTGTAGTCCCAGCTACTCAGGAGGCTGAGGCAGGAGGATCCCTGGAACCCAGGAGTTGGAGGTTGCAGAGAGCTATTATGACACCACTGCACTCTAGCCCAGGTGACAGAGCAAGACCCTGTCTCAAAGAAAGAAACAAACAAAAAAAATCCAAACTGTACTATATAATCTGTGGCTTTAAATTGTTTTATTTTAAATCTTAAAGGCTACATTAAATATGTAAAGAGAGTGTTATGAATATAATATTGACCAAATTAACTAATAGAAATTGAAACCAAGAGGAAATTTAAAATACAAACCGGGTCATTTTTTGTTGCTTTACACTTTTTATTATCTCAGGGAATTTAAAAATTTTTCATTTATTCTAGGGACTTGGGTACATCAGTTGAACAAAACAGACAAAAATCTCAGCTTCTACCAGCGAAGACCAGAAAGACACTAAAAGATAAACATATAAAATAAATACAGTCATACCTCAGTATCTTTAGGGGATTGGTTCCAGGATCCCCATCAACACCAAAATCTGCGGATGCTCAAGTCCCTTATATAAAATGGCATAATATTTGCGTATAACTTATATATATTCTCCTGTATACTTTAAATGATCTCTAGATTACTTACAATACCAAATGCAATGTAAATGTTATATAAATAGTTGTTATACTGTATTTTTTGTGTTATTTAATTTTTTTTTCCTGACTATTTTTGATCTGCGGTTAGTTGAATCTGTGAATGCCTAACCATAGATCCGGAAAGCTGACCATAGAGATTGCTACCAGGTGTGAAGTGTCATGGGAAGAAAAGAAAAAGAATGCGGTAGGAAGGATTGAGAATTGGTGTCTGGCGGTTGCAATTTTAAATACCTGGCTCAGGCGAAGTATCAACGCTAAGTGACATTTCCTTGTGAGAGGATATTCCGGCTGTTTTGACAGTAAACAGAGTAGATGATGGGCAGGGAGGCCCTGTGGTTTAGTAGGCCACTGAGTTATAATTGAGATGCTGGAAGTAACGCAGGTGAGAACTAGTCTGATTTATTTTGGAAGTGGAACCAACGAGCTTTCTTGGCAGATTGGAAGTGAAAATGAGAGTGTGAGAGGGACCAAGGATGACGCCAAAGTCTGTGGCCTGAGCAGCTGGAAGGATGCCCTGACACCAGCACCTGGCTCTCTCTGTCCCTCTGACCACAGGCAGAGTTTGGCGGGTCCTTTGGTGGAGTACTGGCCGCTAGACTGGGACACTGTCACGTGTCCCGACTTCTGGGACGTAAGCGATCCGGGGGAGGAGTCACAGAGGTCTGGGGCACGAACAGTTTTCCCATTGCAAACGCCAGCTGGAAGTGCCGGGCCTGAAGCCAGTGAATGGCAAATGATTCTGACTGTTACATTGAAAAAAACAATGGTCTGAGGGTTTCAGGACCTCGAGGTCGCAACTGCTAGGGACAGACACCTCGCCCCCCGCCAGCGCGGCACCCCGCTTCCTCCTCAGGGCGCGGCCGCGGCCCACACCGCGCGCAGACGCCGCCCCTCCGCGGCCGGGCGGGCGCGAGCCGCAGCCGCCTGCGGGCCGGGCAGGGAAGAGGCTCCCGCGCGCTCCCGCCCAGGCTCGGTCGCCATCTTCCGCGAGCGCTTTCCCGCGCAGGCTCCACCCCCTGCTGTGGGCGGTCGGTTCCCCACAGCAGCGGCCGCCCAGCCTGCGCGGCTCCAAGGTGGGGGTGGCGCCGCCTGCCGGCCGGCCCATCCCGAGGCGGGGCCTGGCTGGGGCGGGCCCAGGGGCGGGGCCTGGCTGGGGCGGGCCCAGGGGCGGGGCCGGCATGGCAGCCGCGGCGGTTGCGCGATGAAGCCCCGGCCCCCGCCGCTCTCAGAGCGCGGGACGCCGCTGGCTGCGCGAGTCTGGGCAGCGCGGAGGGAGCCGGGAGCGCAGCTGCGGGCGTCTGGGCGGCAGGAGCTGCGGAGCCGTCCAGAGAGCGGCGCTACGGGAGCGGGCGGCTGAGACAAAGGCGACGGTGAGTGCAGCGCCGGCCCCGCGCCTCGCCCTCTCGGGCCCTTAGGCGGCGGCCTGAGGCCCCGAACCCCGGTCCCCGAGGGCTCCGCTGTGAGCGCCACCCGGCCCTGTCAGCCGCGCGCTGCGGGCTCCGGGCTGCGCCTGCGGCTCCGTTTCCAGGTTCGGGCGAGGTCTCTTCCCCGAGGACCCGCCCTTTGGGTTTCCTCCATTCCCTCTGAGGAAGGGACCCGAGCTCAGCTCGGAATTCAGGCAGGCGGGCCACCGAGGCGCCCACCGCCGCCGCGGTAAAGCGGAAACGCAGACCCCTCCCCCCACTTGGCGGGTCTGGCGGTCGCGAGGGTGGCGCGAGGGGCGGGCGGGGACGGCTCGGGGTCTCCAGGTGAGGGTTGGCGGGGCGGGGACCCGGCTCCGGAGCCCCGACTGTCGCCTGAGGCGCCGCAGCGGAGCTCGCTGGGCTCGGAGCAGAAGTCCCGGCCGCCTCCTCGGAGGACGAGCGCGGGCGACTCTCACAGGTGGTTTCACCGGCTGTGGCTGCTAGTTGTGATTTGGGTCCCGGGTGTGGTTGGTAGCGGCTCGCTGATGCCGCTTTAACGGCTGAAAAAGCGCCCCAATCCACTGACTTAATGTGCGCAAGAAACAGTGTTGAGATTCCTTATTACCTTGCAATTATTTTAAATGATAAGGCTTCGTAGAGGCATTCGGTGGTGGTGTGCAGTTTGCAAATTTAAACATTAAAGGGCTTGGAATACAGTAGATGCTCATTAAAATATTTGTTGAATGAATCTGGAAACATCAGACAAAGCTGGTCTCACATCTAGTAAAATTTAGTCACATACCCTTTTGACTAAGATTAAGGGAAAAACGTTGGCAAAAAACATGTAGTTTTGTTTATATGCTTGGTTTTGATTTTTACCCAATCTGTGCCTACTTTGGAACCATCAGTTGTTACTCTCAGTACTACTAACATCGACAATAAGTTTGAAATGTGAATTTTTTATTTTGAGGAAAGTTGGTATACATAATCTATTTCTTAAAAGCAGGCTTTATTTCTCATTTTCTTTAAAAATAATGGAGAACATAAAGAGGCGCTGGGATTGTATTTTGAGACCCAGCTTTATTTTTCATTGTGAATAAAGTTGTTTATGTGCTTTTGAGGGACTGCTATGGTCTTGAGTTTCTTTTCCAAAAAGGGAGAACTGTAAATTGAAGCAGGAAAAAAACCTAATGTTGCACTAATACAATTAAACATTACCATTTACTCAACAGATATTCATTAAACATCTATCATGTGCTGAGATCTGTGTTGAGTGGTGTTTCTGGGGACGAACAAAACTCACAATAATCCTTTTTTAAAATGAGCATAAAGTTCTTTCTTATAATCGATGTTGCAAGTGGAGACTGTCTTCAACCCCTAGTGCCTGCTTTAGGTTGGGAAAGGTGGCAGGTGAACTACAGGAACTGTAAATTCATAACAGTCTATTTAAAAGTTAATAACTAACTTAAGAGGGCTAAGATTATTGGGTTCCACTTTCATATTGTCAGTTTAGTAAAATCTATCTACATTTTAAAAAGAAAGGAGGAAGAGATTTAACAGACTGGTGTTTTTATTATCTCTCTCTTACAAGAAGATTTTAGTACAGTGTATTTATTGAAAGGTCATGGACTTCTGGTTCTCTGTTCTGTAAATCTTTGCAACAACAATATTTTCTATTTTTAAAAATCACTGATGGTAAACATTGGATTCCTTTTCCATAAGAAACGTTTTTAAGTAAAGCACCATTTCAGGAATTTATTTTGTCCTTTTCTTTACTATTTACAAACAAATACGGTATTAACTTGATAGTGCTGAAATTGGAAGGTTTTTTAGTAATAATTTGTGGTTCCATATATGAACTTTACCTGTAGTTTTACAACTGATAAAAGTGCTTATTAAAAAAAGATGAAATTTTTAGTATTGCATTTATTGTAAGGTTGCATTGCCTATTTTTATCTTATTTATGTATGTTTAAAAACAATATTTGGCCTCTTCAGAAGTCTGAGTTAATGCACTCCAAAGCCAATCTTGATCTTTACAAAATAATGTAGATTACTACTTTTTTTGCAGTTAGCTTTTGAATTTTGGTGGACCCTTTTGACTTGTCAATGCTTATATTAGTTTATACATTTTTGAAAATAATGTATACATTCAAATAGAAGTTTTAGATTTTAGACTTACTGGCTATTAGCTTTTTATGATTGTTGTTCCTAGAAATAATAAGGGAAGGAATCCCTCAAATTTTAGTGGTAGAGAGTTGTGATAGTTTTTCTTTAAATGTGTATTTCTTGGAGGAAGAAATGTGTATTTCTTGACAATTTACCACTATCAGTCTGGTGTTGACAAGAAATCTAATAGCGATGATAAAGAACAATGTAAGCAGGCTGTGATATGCTAAATAAAAAGTGCCTGGCATCTTTTTTTGGATAAGCACATCATCAGATTTCTTGACAATCAACAGCATGGAGACATGTTAAAATAATTTTTTCTAAGAAATCAGGATTCATAATGCATATTTTTTGTACTTTAGAAAACACTGTAAATGTTTTTAAAGTATTATTCCTGTGTTGGAGTAGTTCATAATGTTTTGAGGCTGAGTAAATTCCAGGATTATCCTATTTTGTAATTGTTGGAATATTTGAAATGTTGGTGTTTTCTTCATCGAGGTAGATGTGTCTGCTGGTGGGGGGTGGTTCATTTTTTTGTAAGACCCTTCAGAGTGATCTAGAAGGAATTTCTTTTCTCTCAGATGTAATTAATCAAGTGATTAAGAATGATGCTAACAAGGCATTTGCAGCTGTGCCCATGTTTGCCTGTGTAGATTGTGAGAGTTTATCAATTAGCATTTGTAGAAAACACTTTTAAATTTTAAAATTTTTATTTAAATGCTATATAACAGATTTCTCACGTTTATTGTCTAGTATAGGTTGCTATTATGTTTTTAATTCCCAGTTGTCTTTTTAAAAAACATGAAAATGTTTAGGTTTCTCATCTGTTTTAGGAAGAATCTGGGATTTTTTTTAAGGTTTTATAAGATTTTTCACTCACAATGAAACATGCTTATTGGTTTTGATTTATTGTAGTGTTTTTTTTTTTTTTTTTATTTCAGAGACAGAGTCTCACTCTGTCACCCATGCTGGAGTGCAGTGGCATGACTGTCACTCACTGCAACCTCAGACACCTGGGCTCAAGCAATGCTCCTACCTCAGCCTCCCGAGTAGCTGGGATTATAAGCTTGCACTGCCATGCCCGGCTAATTTTCAAATTTTTTGTAGACACAAGGTGTTGCTATGTTGCCGAGGCTGGTCTGGAACTCCTAGCCTCTGCGTCCCAAACTGCTGGGATTATAGGTACTAGCCACCCCACCTGGCCTGTTTTAGTGTTTTCTTATCTCAGTTTTTATGAAACAAATATTTTAACATTTTATTGAATGTTAAATGTTAGTAATGTGTCAGAATGGGGCATTGTAGGTTCCCTGTGTATTCTTGAGAGGAACTGAGTAAAACATGTGCTTATCCTTAATGCTTGCTTGCTAGTTAGGTGATAGCATTTTTTCTGATTTTTTTAATACTTCCTGGAAAAACTTGGAATTTAGCATATTAAATATTGACTTGCTGCCTCAGTTCAAAGCTTAAGTATGCTTGAATCTTTCTGTAATACTACCAAATTATGAATGGACTAGAATTTCGTTGAGACTGCTCTGTGACTGCATCCAGATGGGGTTTCTGAATTGAAATGCCAGACATACTTGGTAATAAATTGTCTTTATTGTCTTTATCTTGACACTATAAAATACCTGTAAATGTATTTCAGTCAAAATTATGGTAACACATACTCACTCCTTTTCCTAGAATGCGTTAGATAAGTCCGGATTAAATAGAGGTGACTTTGAAAATGACTAAATGGTGAGCCCTGATACTTCTGTTTTGTTGCTTGCCTGCTTAGAAACTCATGCTAAGATTTCTTATGACATCTTCCATGATCAAATTTTGTACTTGTACTCAAACCTAAAACGACTTTTGTTTTATTTGACTTAATAATTTGCTTTCACTTTTTGCTTAGTAAAGCAAAAATGAATTTTTACTACATCTAGCATTGTGTATATTTTATACCTTACATGTAGTGGAAATTTATGAGTATCTGTGGAACTAGTATGTTCAGTGGATGGGACTTGGTAAAGTTAAGCAGAAAACAGTTCTCACTGTGCCTTCAGACCCTCCATAGATTCAGTCTCTACCTCTGCATGAGCTCTTAGTAAGATCAGATAGCTTTTCCAGTAACTTTCAGGTAATAAAAACTCTTGTGGTTACTTGTCATTCATAATCTTATTTTAGTCATTAGAAGGTGCAGTTCAGTATAATCAGTGTTGAGACTCTCACACAATTCTGAACTCTTCTTTGGTTCCCACTGTTTCAGACCTAGAAGCCTGCTTTGGAGGAAGATTCCTACTTGATTTCTCATTTTACTTTGCCAGATTCACTTCAGTATGATGTCCTCACCTGCTCAGGGTCCAGCTCCGTGTGGAAAAGGGATCGAGGGGAAGGTATGGTTTATTTTAGGTCATCTGATGGTGATCTGGCATTTTTGCCTTCTGAGTTGGACAGGTTGTTCAAAGCTGATGCCCTAGGACTGCTGGAAATAGTTTTCTTGAGAATTCTATGTCTGGGACCCCCAGCTACAATTCCTGTGATATAATTCTCTATCTTTAATTTTGTTTCCCAGCTTTTCTCATCTGCGGGCCCACTTTGCCCAGGGTGACGTTTTGCTTTAGTGTTTAAGGTAGTTCTATAACATTTTAACCAGAACTGCCCATACTTTACTAAGGATATTTCATTTGGCATAATTCCATTGGGGCCTCCGCATCCTCTATTTCCAACTTCTGTCAGATACAGTAGACCCTCTGTGTCTGTGGGTTCCACATGTGAGGATTCAACCAACTGTGGATCAAAAACACTGAACCCTGTCTCTAAAAAAAAGACAAATTTAAAAACTACAGGATAACAGCTACTTAGATGGCATTTACATATAAGTAATCTAGAGATGCTTTAAAGTCTATGGATATGTATAGGTTATATGCAAACACCTACCCATTTTATATCTGGTACTTGAGCATCTGGGGATTTTGGTATGGTGGGGTTCCGTGAACCAAACCCCCGTGGGACAACTGTAACCCTCCCCTTGACAGTACTTCTGTCTGTTTGGGACCTGCAGTCCATTGCTTCTGCCACCTCTGTACTGTCCCCCTTCCTGCACATCCTTACTTGAATATTTTCCCTGCCTTGAATCCATGGTCCGCTATTATAATTTCTCCCTTTCATACGCCCTCAGTTGCATGTAGGGCGCTCCTCCATTGCACTCCCCTGGCCAGCCCTCCACCCCACACCGTTTACATGCAGTTCTCCATCTGGTTCAGCCTGCACCTGGGCAGTAGACCGTGCTCTGAGGAAAACACAGCCATGCTGACCCGGGTCTCCCGTTCAGTGCCTGACCGCTGACCTCAGGCAGGCCCTTTGTGTTGCTGACAGTGGTGTAATCCCAGTACATTTCCCTGGTTGAATCACTTTAGCATTCCCCTAAAGGACTATTTTCACCTCTCTCCTCAAACCTCTAACCTTTTCTAAATTTTCATCTGATAACGTGTTTCCCGTGTGTGAAAAATGAAAGCGATCAGAAAGCGTTTCCGTGTCCCTCAGGTCTCTGCCCTTGCTCTTTGCATTTTCTGCTGTTCTTCCCCCCGGTCTCCACGGCTGCCCTGGGTTCTCTCCCTTCCTCCTCTCAAGGACACTGCGTTGCTTCCATGTCCATCCCCTTGTGCATGCCAGTGACATGCGTCAGTGTCCTATTTTTACCGGATCATTCCTGTCAGCATATAGATATATATGCAGCATGTAGATACTGATATCTCCCATCTTTAAAAAACATTGTTCAACGCCACATCTTTCTTTAGTTACTACTCTCCAGAAAAGTTGATATTTGTGGTCTTCAGTACTCCCTCTCTCTCTTGGATCCACTACAGTGAGGTTTTTTTTTTTTTTTTTTTTTTCTCTTCCATTCTACTATAGCAGCTCTTTTTTGATGTTACTAGTGACCTCTTTGGTGAATTCTAATGTCAGTGAATATAGCAGCAGTCACAGCATTTGATGTGGTTGATAATGTTCTCTTCTTTGAAACCTTCTTCCCTTTGCTTCTGGGATATTACTGCTTATTTTCAGTTTCTTTTGCTGGTTCCTTTTCATCACTCCAACTTCTAAAAAATGAGGCAGTGTTCCAGGGATACACGTTTAGACCTCTTCTGTATTTATATTTAGTCCCTTGTGATCTCATCTCATTTAGCTAGAATTATATATTTCTAACTAAAAATTTTGTCTTTAGTCTGAATTTCTTTCCTAATCTCCAGACTTGTATGTTCATGTGCGTACTCAACATTTTCAGCTAGATGTCTAATTTAACTAGACATCTAGATCCCAAATTTAACATCACAACTGAACAACTCGTCACCTCCTTCTTCTCTCACACCCCCTCCAATAATTGTTTCCATTCCATTCTTCCTCATCTTTTAAATGTCCACTCCCTCTTTCAGTTTCTCTGGCCCCAGACCTCATAGACATCTTGATACTCCCTTCTGATACTCCCACATCTAATTCAAATAATTATCACGAAAGTACATTCTTTATATACTTTAAATGCTGCCTTAACTATAAATGGAACCACAATTTGCTGCCACCCCTGTAAGCAACTATAACCTCTTGCTTGTGTTATTTTCATAGTCACTAGTCTCCCCACTGCTTCTGCACTTTTCTATTCTCAACCCAGCAACCAGGGTGATCCTTTTAACATGAAAGTCTGGTTATTTCACTCCTGTGTTCAAACCATTCAGTGGCTTTCTATATCCTTGAGAGTAAAAGCCAGAATATTTACTGTGTGAATAAGAGCCTCCATTGATCTGTACCTCCTACCTCTCTGGTTTTGTGTCCTACACAATCAGGTTTCTCCTTGGCTTCCTCTACTCTGGCCCCCAGGCATCCTCCAGGTTTCTTGAACCTGCCAAGCACAGTCTTGCTTTCATGCCCTCAGGGATAGAGCATTGTTTTATTCACTGCAGAGTCCCCAGGACCCTGGCTGGCTCATGATGGGCACTCACAGTTCCTGAATGAATGGTTGCTTGTCTTGTTACTCCTGATTCTGGTTACAGCCTATGTGCATGTTTCTATAATGAAAGTATTTGAACTTCACCTAAAACCGTATAGTCCTGTAAGAATTAAGTAGAAACAAATTTAGATACAAGAATATAAAGTAAGTTTCAAGTCAGTTTTCGTGTATGGGAAGTGAAAATACACAGTGAAATGGTAAGGAACAGAGGAGGTAGGAAAGGAATGAAGAGAGCTAAGGCAAATGAAATAAAGAAGAGGAAAACCTGGTTTGGAAATAGAGTGACAACATGTAAAAAATTTATTCTGGGCTTGTCCCATATTTCTTTTCAGTTACATTTCTTGAGTTCTGAGTGTTGGTGATTTTCATGGACTAGACACTTCAAGTTGGACTATATTATACCCTTTTTATCAAGGATGTAGGCTCAGGTGAGATCAGGAGCCAAAACTTCATTGTTCTTCTGTGTTTTGCTCAACTCTTTTTGTTAAAGAAAAGGAGAAATTACTGAGAAAGCCTAATGGTATTCTTAGCAGTTTTTATTTTATTTTTTTTTTTGTAGAAACCTCTAATGGAAGTCTCATAGTTTTAGAGAGGGATTTTCAGTGTACAAAAATGTATTGGTATGCCTGTCCTCTTGGTACTGTGCTGCCTATTTAGTCCCCCCTTAAAAAAGGAGAGGAATATAAGTACATTTATTGTTTTGCACGGTAAACTAGCAGCTAGCTACAATAATCACAAGTTTATTGAGTAGTATTAAATATATATGCTTATTTGGGCTCTTAAAGGAAAAAAAAAGAAAAAGAAAAATGCTTGTACAGACTTAAATGGATAGTCTAAAAATGCAGTTTAACTGATATTTAGTTGGGAAATGAGAGTGCAAGGGGAATTAATGATATGCAGATTTTTAGTATTTCATTCTGCTGAGACAAGATTTTTTTTCTTTTAACCTTTTTCCCTGAGCTGTAGGTCTCATTTCCTCTTGGTTGATTAAAAAAAAAAATCTTTTAGATAAATTGTTGAAATGACTAGCTTGGTAGTTCCTGAATGAATAAATAATTTTATGTGCAAGTATAAATTCTCCTCAAACCAGTCTACACAGCTTCCTTTTTTGTGTGTAATATGCAAAAATTTGTCTTTATTGACTTGTGGGACTTTTATGTGGCCATAATGTGGACCTGGTTTTCATGGCTATAGGGAGTGTGGGTGTGTATGTGTGTGTATATTTCTTTGCAGTTTTTGTAATATGAACATGCAATTTAGACTGATATGCTGATATTTTACTTTAACTCCTAAGCACTAATTTGAACAAAAATCAGATTTGGTATTATATTTTTCTTTCATGTTAAAATAAACATGACCTTTATAATTCTTAAAAAGTCTATTTACATACCAAATAAAATGATTTTGGATGATACACTAGAAGTGTTTGCCTATGGTTTTGAAATGGTCCTAGCCTGAACAACATAGTGAATCTATTTTATAGACTAATTAGGTCATCTTCATTAGAATTCCACATTGACGTACTTGAATTCATATGTTAGCATTTCACGTATGAAGTAACCATCTTGGGTTAATAAGATCCTTATTTCTGAGCTGGTGTGTAGTCCTACCACTAAGTTTATTTCAGCTATAGTCACAGTTTTTTTGGTGTTTTTTTTTTTTTTTTAAAGAGACATGGTTTTGCTCTGTTGCCCAGGCTGGAGTGTAGTGGTGTGATCATAACTCCTGGGATTGTTGTAGCTAGCTGCTAGTTTACCATGCAAAACAATAAATGTACTTATATTCCTCTCCTTTTTTAAGGGGGGTTAAATAGGTGGCACAGTACCAAGAAGACAGGCATACCAATACATTTTTGTGCACTGAAAATCCCTCCCTAAATCTAGGAGACTTCTGTTGGAGGTTTTTACATTGGCAATCTCCTGCCATTGCTTCTTGAGTAGCTGGGACTACAGGCGTGTACCACCGTGCCCAGCTGAGCAGAATTTTTTTTTAGAGATGGGATCTTGCTGTGTTGCCCAGGCTGGTCTTGAATTCCTGGGCTCAGGAGATCTTCCTGCCTCTGACGACCTCTCAGACAATCTCACCTTTGCTCATTAGGCTCTATGCAAGTTAGTCTGTTCACTTTTTCAAACATGCCATGCTTGGTCTTGCCTTAGGACTTTTATGCTAGTCATTTCCTTTGTCTGAATGGTCTTTCCCAGATCTTGAGCCTGGCCTCTTAACTTTAAGGTCTCAGCTTAAATATCACCTAACTCACCACTCAGTTTAAAATAGCTTCCCCATTACTGTTTTAATTTCTTCATGGCATTTCTCAGTCCTTGAAATTATGTATTTTTATATATATTTCTTAGGAGAGCAGGGACTTCTTTTGTCTTGTTCCCTGCTGTCCACAATGCCCAGAACGCTACCTGGCACCAAACAGGTTGAATGGATGAAACCAGCTACCGGTCTCATCTGTTCTTTGTTATGAATGATTTTAGTGTACTAGTATTTTAAACTGTCAACAGCATATTTCTTCTAACCTAGGGAAGACAGAAATTGGATCAATCAGACAAAAGCCTGGTTTTAGAACAGGGTGGGACAGTTTGGGGACTGCTGTGATCCTCAGCGTGTTCTGTGGAGCCATGGTGTGCTGGAGTTGGGGAGGTGCCTGTGCCTCTCGCTCCGACTCCGCGCTCAGTGCCATCATCTGGCAGCTTGAAACTGGCCGTGGTGGGACAGTTCCAACATGGGAATGGGCAAAAGCTACAAATCAGGGCTCTTTTTTTCAAAAGAGGTTGTGGTTCAATATTTATCAGGAGACCACTGGGTGGGCCCATGTGAAATTGCTGGTGTTTGCTTGACTATTGGCAATTTCTTATGTTTTAATCTAGTAGAGTTACCTGTTTTGGTTTAAAGATAATTTCTTCATAGGAGTTACTGAAATTACCTCAGTGCTTTACCTTCTTTCTTTTTCAAAATTATGTTCCCTTCACATTTGATGATTACTTTGAGATTCATTTAATTCATAAAATTAGCTATGTATATGTTTGTATGTTAATTATTTAACTGCATATCTAATAGTTTAGCTTATTCCAAAGCAGGCACAAAAGATCTTCAGATTCCTCTGAGAGTGTTCTTGGTTTCGCTACTGAGCAGTAAATAAGCCTTTTGAAAGGTGTTCCTTTTCTCGTCAAGAAAGCAGATCTGATTCAGTTAGTGATACAGCATTATCTACCCTTTTTTCCCCCCTATGATTTACATAAATATGTCTGAGTTCAGTTTTTTGGGGTTTTTTTTTCTGGCTTTTTTCTTCTTTTGTCCATTATTACTCTTGAAGTGCTTGCTTACATTTTCTGATCATTTACTTCTGCTACTCCGTGATTTCTTCTACAAATAAATGTCACTAAATCAATGAAATGATTCTGTCTTGTTTCTTGAGTTTTTTCCTATTATCTTTCCTATGGTTACCTGGACATTCCAGCCCATTTCCAACCCTCCCCCCAGCTCTCCAGTAAAGAGACATGAAATTACAGGCATCATTTTCTTATCTGAGGAAGTTTATTGTTTAAAAATTGAACTTTGTTGGCTCAGGGGAATTTATTGGTATTTCTTTTTTTTTTTTTTTTTTTTTTTGAGACAGAGTCTCACTCTGTTGCCCAGGCTAGAGTGAGTGCCGTGGCATCAGCCTAGCTCACAGCAACCTCAGACTCCTGAGCTCAAGCAATCCTCCTGTCTCAGCCTCCCGAGTAGCTGGGACTACAGGCATGCGCCACCATGCCCGGCTAATTTTTTTCTATATATATTTTTAGCTGTCCATATAATTTCTTTCTATTTTTAGTAGAGATGGGGTCTCGCTCTTGCTCAGGCTGGTCTCGAACTCCTGAGCTCAAACGATCCGCCCACCTCGGCCTCCCAGAGTGCTAGGATTACAGGCGTGAGCCACCGCGCCCGGTCTATTGGTATTTCTTGAGCAAGATTTGCTTTATGTTAATTCTGAATAAGTGGATTTGAACTGGTGGTATTGAATTATTATAAAATATGACACCTACGTTTCCTATCCTCTAACTCAAATTGTTCTCTCTCATGTACATATGAAAAAAAGTGTTTAATATAGAGCATCAGAAAATACATATAAGGTAAAGAAGAAACCTTTATCCTACCACTGCAGGATAACCAACCACTGGTAATATTTTGATGAATGTTCTTCCAGATAAATTAGTGAATATATGCTTTTTCACAAAAGTAAGATCTTATTATACATAGTATTCTATAACATTTTACCTTAGCAAATATTATGATCCTATAAGCATTGCTTTTTATTACTTCAGTTTGAAAGGGTCTTATTGGAAAGTGAAAATTTTGTTTGACAAGGGCAAAGCTGTCAGCAAAGTTGTGAGTAAAAACAATGGTGTTTATGGAGAGCAGAATGTGGCAGAGTCAACTGGAGACAGGAATTACTTAAGCAGTAATTTTTTTCTCAAGAGCTCTGTCACCATTGTACAATAGCCTGATTGTTTTATACTAGCTAACAAAAACCGTTCCTGACTCTATCTATGTAAAGTAGAATTATTTTAAATAGCCCTATGGTGAAATATGGGCCTGTAAATATGTTCATATTTTTTAGACCACCCAAGTCCTACTGATGTCTTAATATTAAAATACTTCTAGAAGAAAAATATGTTTTTTTGACAGCCTTCATCTATGTGTAGTATTACAGTTTTATTAGATATTGCTGCCCTTGTTATGTGTCAGAGTGAGGGAGTTCTTAGAAAAAGAAACTTTAGCATGTAAGAATTCTTATGTTAATGTTTGATTTGACTTTTGTTTTATGACTGTGAAAATTCTTGTGGAAGAATTGCTGAGATGTATTGGTGTATTGCATCCTTGGAAATTACCAGTCCCAGTCTTGTCAAGTAGTTGTTTAGGTCTTAAGGTAGCAATTTTTTTTTGAGACAGGTCTGACTCAGTTGCTGGGGCTAGAGTGCCGGTGGAGTCGTCATATCTCACTGCAACCTCCTACTCCTCGGCTCAAGCAATCCTCCTGCCTCAGCCTCCCGAGTAGCTGGGACGACAGGCATGCGCCGCCATGCCTGGCTAATTTTTTCTGTTTTTGGTAGAGATGGGGTCTCACTCTTGCTCAAGCTGGTCTTGAACTCCTGAGCTGAAGGGATCCTCCTCCTCCGGCCTCCCAGAGTGCTAGGATTACAGGTGCCAGCCACTGTGCTGGGCCTTAAAGTAGCAATTTTTAAAGCCAATCAAAGATCCTTTAAGAGTTTTATAATTTAAATGTTTTTTCCTTTGCCACAGGAAAAGTACCTGTTACCTAGGGTAGAGTAGGCTGTCGATGTTTTGCCTTGTTTTTAGCTATGTCCTTTTCTGTGTTGTATTACTGCTTGCTCACAAGCTCTTGTAGTCTTTTTCTGTTCAGTGGCCATTTCTCTTACCCCGCAATGCCACATCCTGGACTGCGCATGTGTTGCAGAAAGCACTTCTCACAGGGTAAAGAAGAATAAAAAGCAGTGTAGTCACTGTGGACTTTTTTACTGAGAAATGATGTATTTCTTGTTTAGAGACTGGCAGTGTAGTCACTAAAAAATGTTTTTCATCCACATTCTATGTTTGTGAATGGACATGCAGGTGTCTCTGTTTGTTGGAAGGTAAAGTGAATCTTGAGATAAATTCGAGAAAAGTGTTTAGAATTATTCCATACATTTTGCTGTTTTAAAAAAATGTTATTTTTTTAAAAAGTTTTATTCCACAGTGAGTTTTTAGCGTCCTCTTTTTACATTTATTTTGTTTTTGTAAACTGTTCTAAAGAAGCTTAGAAACTAGTCACACAGTAAGTGGCAGAACTCACATTTGAAGTCCTTTCTGATTTTTCAGAGTCAGTAAGCTTGGGAAGCACTGTAAAGTGGCAGAAAGAATATGGACTTTGGAGGTAGACACACCTCAGTTTGATCCCTAACTCTGGCACATATTTGCTGCATGGCAAGTTCTTACCCTGGGTGATTTTTATTTTCCTTTTCATTTAAGTGAGGGTAATAGGCTTATTAAGATTAAATGAAGTAATACACGTAAAGCACTTGGCTTGTACAAGATGCTAATAAATGTTTCATTTCCTTTCTGCTACACCTTATGGTTTTAAAATATCTTGGGAGCCACTTGGACATTTCACCTGAAAGTGAATTGCAGTCAGGAAACTGGAAATAGACGTAACCCAGGTGGACTCGTACTGTAGTGACCTTCTTAATTTCCCTGTCTGAGAAGCAGAGTGGTTCTTATAACTGTTCAAAATATTTGACTTCAAGGCAGGTTTTATTGTTAAAAGCTGAAATGGAACCCATTGGGATGAGTTAATTATTGCTGACCAAAATGGCAAGAAAGTAACTATTTCTACATTTCCTGAGAAAGTGAAGCATTTGTGCTGTATCCATAAGGATGGTAAATTTTAAAGGCTAAGAACTGACCCTTTGGAAAGAAATATATGATGAAAATAGGAGGGGAAAGTGTTCAACCAATAATAAAAATTTTTTATCAGATTTAAGAGATGCTGATTCAGACATGCGCACAGTGACACAGGTGCTAAATGCAGTGCTGGAGGGAGTACAAGTCTGTGGAACCTGTTTCAGAAGTACTTTGGCACATGTCACAGAGTGGAACTTAGTACTTCCGAGAGTACATCCTAAGGAAATAACCCATTTTTCTGTTTTGCAGGAGTGAAGGGATAAATTATTTTTTTTATTGTAACAGCCTTATTGAGATTATTCATATAACATAAACACCTTTTTCAAGTACATAAGTCAATGTTATACAGCCCTTGCCACTATCTAATTTGACAATATTTTCATCACGCCCCCCCCCAAAAAAAAGAAATTAGCAGTCATTCCCCGTTCTTCCCTCTCCTCAGCCCCTGGCAACCACTAACATATTTTGTCTTTCTAGATTTGCCTCTTTGGACATGTAATATAAATGGAATTATATGCTGTGTGGCCAACTGGCTTTTTTTCATTTAGCATAATGTTTCAAGTTTGATCTGGACAGTGTATATCAGTACATCATTCTCTTTTATGGCTAAATATTATTCCATTGTAGGATATACAACATTTGATTTATCTATTCACTAATGAATAGTGAGTGAGTGAACCCAAACAACTGTGATGAACAACGCTGCTATGAAAATTCATGTACAGGTTTGTGTGGATATGTTTTAATTTATCTTGGATATATACCTAGGAGTGGAATTGCTGGATCATATGGTAATTCTACATTTAACATTTTGAGGAGCTGTTAGACTGTTTTCCAGAGTAGCTGTACAATTTTACATTTCTGTCAGCACAGTAGGTAATATGTGGCCTTTTGTAACTGTCTTCTTTCACTTACTATGTTCAAGGTTTATCCATGTTGTATGTGTCAGTACTTTCTTTTCATAGCTTTATAATAAACCTTGAATTCACATAGTATAAGGTTTCTAATCGTATTCTTTTTCAAAGTTATTTTCACTATTCTATCTTTTTTGCATTTCTATGTGATTTTAGAATCAACGTGTCAATTTCTACAAAAAAGTCTGCTGGGATTTTAACTAGAATTGTGCTGACTATTGCTTAAATTGGGGAGAATTGACGTTAACACCATTGACTGCACTGATCTATGAACATAGTATCTCTCTCTATTTGTCTTTGCACATCATTTGATAATTGATTAATAATTCATATTTTTCATATTATAAATGAACTTTTTTTTACAGTGTCAGTTTCTGATTGTTTTTTGAACAATGTTTTATAGAAATAGAGTTCGTTTTTGAGTATTGATCATGTATCCTGCAACGTTCCTAAAATCACGTTAGTTCTGCTAACAGTAGTCTTTTGGTTTTCCCAATTTCATTATAAGATTTAGCATAGCCTCTGAGTTCCTTGTCAGCTTAGAGTTGAAGAATTGCATAAGCTTATGAATTGTGATATCAATACCTTGCAAGGAGTGATGTGCAGCATCCCCAATATTTGTCTTCATTTTCCTTTTAATGAAATATTAATATTCCTCATAATACGGAACCTTGACACTTCAAGCTACTATTATTTAAGTAGTTGAATTTATAGGCAATTTCAGCAAAGTATTTGATTTTGAGGGAGGAATTGCTGTTTGTTTTCATGGCTGGAATTCTAACCATCTGTTCAAATTACGTATTTTGCAGGGTGAATCAATTGTCTTGCTGATGATTTTGGGGGACAAGGAGAGTATATGGTAAGGACTGTCATGTTTGTGGCTTGAGCAGAACTGTGTGGATCATGGAATGATTTATTGAGATGAGGAAGAATGAGGAAGAAGTGGATTTAAGATTATCAGTTCAGCTTGGACAGGTTAGATTTTAGGCCTGTTTGCCTACTGTGTTAAATGCTTATAGGTTTATTTGGGTGCTTGTAAATGAAGAAATATATTTTAGGTTAAAAACAGGCCTGAGGTCCCATAGGTAGTCATTTACAGAGTTAGAACTCAGGTCTTGGGTGCTCTGACTAAGCCCATGTTGTTATTCCCTTATGCTATATTATATCCTCAAGGCAGAAAAACATGCCTGGCTTTGGCAATAATAAAATGTTCCCTGGGAGCTACTAGAAATACATAGCAGAGTGGAAGCTCAGCTGCCTGTGGAGTCCAGGCAGGTAACCGTGAGCCAGGTTGTAACATGAAAGAGTGGTGTTGTCTTTGGAGAACAGCGAAGTCCATGCCCCACCTAGAGGGTTCACTGTTAATCAGCCCCAGCAGATTATTACCATGTGGGATCATGGGTGCAGTATTGCCAGATTTTCTGATTTTTCAAGAGAGCCAGAGTGTTGATTTTTCACGTGAAGTCTTCTGATTTATAAATGTAGGTAGCTATCCTTTAACACACTGTGGAGACCAACCTTGCGTGGGTCCAACAAAAATATCTGTCTGCTGAATTCTGCTTACTGGCAATGTTTGGTAGGGTTGTACCTGGTATACTATGGAAGCAACAAAAGATTTATATGATGGGAAAAGGGTGGTAACCACATATAATAAGCACATTACAAGTGTTGAAGTGTAGGTTGCTTAGTTTAAACATGGTGCTTAGTCTGATATTTGAGTTCAGTTTTCATATGGATCAGTTAATTATAGATGGGCGAGGGGGAATTGCTACCTGCAGCTTTTTGCCTCCTAATTGCATGCTTTCATTTGCAGATAGGGCCAGTTTGGAGTGTGTGGATTTTTGAGTGAAACCTCTTCCCCAGATGAGAAGAAACCTTCAAGGAAGAGCTACTGGCAGTGAGTCTGCAGAGTCATCTGGATGCATAATGTGGAATGTTCTAAGCCCAGACATAGCTGAATGGGTGGCTCCACTGATGAGGAGTGGTAAGTCTGATTGTCCCCACTGATAATTAAATAACCTCAATCCTTTCCATAAAAATAGGACGACTTCTGCATTCTTAGCATTTACTGATGAACAGTAAGTTAATTTTCGTATCACTGGGAAAGACAACAGTGCAGTTTAAGAGAATTCTTTATCCCTATCAGTGTATTTAATGTATGATATCAGAATTTGGCTTTCTTCTTCCAGTTAGGCACATCTCTTCCTTTGCTTATGTATTTTTCTTTTTTATTTCTTCTTCATTCCAAGGCCGGAAATATTCTTGAAATATGCAGCCAACACTGAAGTGATGGTCATGATGGTTACCGGTATCCATGGTAATCTTAGTTGTAGTGGATCTCATTCCCTCTGGAAGTGATTGTTCTAGTAATGGATACGAGAGACAGTTTTGGCTGATGGGAGATAAAAGAGAACTCTGCAAGAGGCTTCTGGGGAAGGTTTTCTTGCATTTGAGAAAAGGAAGAAAAAAGATGGTCCCTCTTCTCTCCAGGGCTGGTTTTATCTGGATGTGACATCTGGGACTGCTGTAGCCGTTTTTCTAGTAGCTCGAAGGTGATGCCTCTATGACGGAGGGCAGCACCAACAGGATCACAGAAAAGTAGAACTGGAGCCCCGTTTACTGTGCCTACAGCCACCCTACCTGAATTGCTTTATTGTTTAAGTAGTTTTGCCTTGAGATTTTCTGTTATTTGCTATAGAAATCATCCACATTCATTTGATTTCTTCCTTTTCTGATTACCAAAGCCCTATCTTTTAGTGTCTCAGGCATTTCTACTTGATTATGTTTTATGCTGTTCAGGAATGTTTGAAGTCAAAGGCTATGTTTATATCCCTATCGTGTCTGACATTAATGCACTCTTCTTAGTGAATTCCTAAGTACATATTTGTTGAACTGAGTTATTTGAATGGTGGAGTATTTGAAAAACCAGTCCATGGAATTGAATAGAGATTTTCTTCTAATTCACATCCTTTTCTTTAACCACACTACTTCCCTCTAGGATTATTAGTGAAGTTTGACTTTTTATTTAAGAGGACTAGTGTGTAATATATGTTCAGGTGGTTAGTTCTACTCTAAAACATATTGCTTGGATTTTGCCTTTTGTTTTTGTGCAACTTTACCATCAGAACCAGAATACTCGTACATGTTTGAGTATTGGCTTTCAGTCTAATAAATGCTATTTTGTTTTCTTCTCCATTATAAATCTGAGAATAAACTTTGTGTTTTCTGTGCTAATTGTAAGACTGAGGGACGTGAGCAGTAGGAAACATAGTTCAGGAATGATTTGTATTTGGCTTTGGAGTGCACATTCACAATAAGATTCCCTAAAGTGTGCATCCCCCACTGTGTTCCTAGGACCCTGTGTTTTGGGCGGGGCAAGAGAAGAGGTGTGGTGGTGAGTATGGTAAGAGGGGTCTTGAGCCATAGGATGGATTATCTAGTTGCTTATATTTTAAGGCTGTAGGAAACAAACCACATTTTTTTTATTTTCTTTCTTTCTTTTTTGCCACAGTCAAGATATTCCTGTACTCTTCTATCTTTTAAGTTGTTATTATAATCTCAAAAAGGTATGGGGTAAGGAGCTCTTTTTCTTCTTGAAAATCTATGGTGTTGCTTTCAGTTATGTTAACAAGAACAATCATGAACTTGTGGTTTTGATTTTACCAGGTAATCTAGTAGTACATTTTGAATCCTTCAAAAAGTGATTTACATTAAGGGAAAATTTTAATTTTTTTTTCTTGATAGGTTGTGATGAAAATCTGGGAGAGTAATTTTTAAGAAGATAGGGAAAGTTATATTATGTGCTTTACCCAGAATGAATCTTAGGACATTTGCTAGGAATACTGGGATGAAGGCACTTTTTTTTCTGAATTTCAACCTGAAAACATAGTCATTGAACTCCTGGCAGTTATCTTCTGACCATCAAAGGAAAGCTAGTTGAATAAGAAGTCAACACTGAAGGAACAGAGTGGAGAAAAACCATGCCCTGGTCACCTCAGTTGAGCTGCTAGCTCAAGCCTTCCGTGACGGTGCTATGCCTTTACACTTTCAGTTATACGAGTCAGTAACACCTTGTTTAATCCAATTTGCTTTGGATTTTTCTCTTACATGTATGTGAAAATGTCCTGGTACATCCTTCTCATCACTCATTCCATACCTTTATAATAAGAGCTCAAGGTAACTCACTAAATCTTGAATTGTGAATTAGGCAAGTAAGCCTCTAATACAGTTATGCGGGGTAGCAGACAATGCAATCTACTCACTGATTTTTTTTTCAGTACCAAATACAAGGGCTAAGGTGGTAAACAAATATGTAGTCCACGCCATTGCAAATGGAGTTTGTTGTTAATTCGATGAGACTGACGTTATGTGAACAGTCTTACCATGAATGTATTCTTATCAATGGAAGTTAGGGTTCTAGAAAAAAGGAGCATGTGTTCATCTACAGTGATTGGCCCTTTGGCAGGGACTCCTGCTGAACCCTTGGCACCTCTAGAACTGTAAAATAAACAACTATGGGCAACTTGGAATCTGGCTGACTTAAAAAAATAAATACAATAAGTCAGTATTAATTATTTTTTCATAAGAAGAGTTTATAAAGGTGCAGGACCACAATCACTTATTCAAAATCTTGGGGCCCACATGTGTTTTTAAATTGCAGAACTTTTTATATTTTAGAAAGTTTAATTTGGTAGACATCCCTCATTATCTGTGAGAAATTGGTTCCAGGACCACAGATGCTCAAGTTCCTTATATAAAATAGCATTGTAATTACATATACCTTACACACATCCTCCCATATACTTTAAATCATTACTTCTAATACCCATTATGATGCCTGTATATCACTTTATTCATGTGACAAATTCAAGGTTTCCTTTTTGGAACTTTGTGGAATTTTCTTCCCCGAGATGTTTTCTATCCATGCTTGGTTGAATCCCTGGATGCAGAATCCCTGGATCCTGAGGGTGGACTGTACATACTGTATATTTAATGTGACTTCTCTGCTGTGGTTTGGATGTGATTCGTCCCTGCCAAAACAATCAGTGAGGCAGTGTTGGGAGGTGGGGCCTGGTGGCAGGTGTTTGGTCAGGGAGGTGGATCCCTCCTGAGGAGACTAATGCTCTCCCCAGGGAGCACGTTCTCTCCCTTGTGGGAATGGATCAGTTCCCCGAGAGTGGGTGCTGTAAAGTGAGGGTCCTCTCCTGTTTGGTGTCCCTTCACACATGCCTGCTTGCCTTTCCATTTCTCCACCATGTGCTAGTGCAGCTGAGGCCTTTACCGGCAGCCGAGCTGATGCCGGTGCCATGCTTTTGGTCTTTATAGCCACCGGAATTATGGGCCAAATAAACTTTTTTTATTTATAAATTCCCCAGCCTCAAATATTCTGTTATAGCAACATGAACAGGTAAGACAATCTTTTTTTTTTTAAGGAACGGACAGGTGGTTTTTTTTTTTTTTTTTCCTAATACAGATAATAATATCTTAACATTAGTTGAACTACTAAATAAATGCCAGGCTCTGTGTAAAGTACTTTTCTGTATTATCTTAACTTACCTGTTTAATAAATTGTATTCATTTATATACTTGAGAAAATTTAGAGAGGTTAAGTGACTTTATCAAGGTTTATTCAGCTAGGAGATAGGAGAATTGAGGTTGTAACCTAGAGTGTTTGGCTCTGAGGTCTGTGCCCTTAACCGCTGTTCAGACTGTGGATTGTGCTGTGCTGCTCAGGGCCAGTGCGGAAGGCGTCATGTCTTGCCCACTGGGTTACTGTTCTTTTCAGCAGGGACTTTCTTGAGTACATGGTGAGAGAGGAAGGGAAGGGGGAAGAAGGGACTGTCTTGAAATCTTACTGTACAGGGAAAAAGAAAATTTTTAAAATGTACTTTTAACCCATCACATATCACAGCTACATGATGGGCTAAAAAAATTGAAACATATCTCTGATGCCACATTTTCTTTCTTTTTTTTTTTTTTTTTTTTGAGACAGAGTCTCGCTTTGTTGCCCGGGCTAGAGTGAGTGCCGTGGCGTCAGTCTAGCTCACAGCAACCTCAAACTCCTGGGCTTAAGCGATCCTACTGCCTCAGCCTCCCGAGTAGCTGGGACTACAGGCATGCACCACCATGCCCGGCTAATTTTTTTGTATATATATATTTTAGTTGTCCATATAATTTCTTTCTATTTTTAGTAGAGATGGGGTCTCGCTCTTGCTCAGGCTAGTCTCGAACTCCTGACCTCGAGCGATCCACCCGCCTCGGCCTCCCAGAGTGCTAGGATTACAGGCATGAGCCACTGCGCCCGGCCTGATGCCACATTTTCTAAAATAAAATTCTATCAGTGTTGTCTGTCAGAAACACAGGAAGGGTAATCGCAGCCCAGTGTCCACTCCCAGGTTCATTCTGGGCACATCCGTGAGTATTTTCTGAAACTTGATTCCTGGGATTGGGATTCTAGTGGTAAGGATAATGGCACGTTAGTCTTTTAAACTTTAATTATGAAGTTCTGGTCTATAATCCTAGGACTATTCACTGAATTCATGAAATCTTTAGAATTATAATATTTTTTAAGTCTGCCCATTTGAGCAGAAAATATTTGTTATTTTCTTCATTTTTATTTCTTTAATTGGTATTGAGATTTAACATTTTTGATGTATTTTTTTTTTTTACCTGTTTTCATTTTTCCTTCAGGATTTTAAAAGATTTTAAGTGCTCTTCACAAATCTATTATTCTTTTGGAAGAGAGATGTAGAAAATTAAAAGGAATGGACTCTGGAGCCAGATTGTTTATTGTATTGGCTAGAACTTCTAGAACATTGTGATTATAAGGAGCATCTTGTCTTGTTCAATAATTAATGCTTCTGATGTTCCATTAAATGCTTACATTTTTGGAATGTTTATAATATTTTGACATAGAGCATTTTTTTCTTTTTTAAGATGCACCTATGTCCTAGGAACGATTAAGCATTATGTCTGCCTTTGAGTGTACTTTATAAATGTGAAAGAGATCGGTTTGCCGATTAAGACTTTTTAAAACCAGAAGTATATGTTGAATATTGTCAATTCAATTTTGACAGCTGTATAGGCCAGATTTTAAAGTGTGTATAAAATGATCTTAAAAAGTGTTTAATTGTCACTGTGTTGCAGTTGCTACAAACTAAAAATAAAGTTACTTTTATCTAGTTAAACTGCACTGTAGTTAATCTCTGGTCGTCTACAAATATTTAGCTTCTATGGTAGTTTCAAGAATATAGTGCTTATTTTATTTTTGTGCTTTTAAAAATATAGTTTTATAATATATTGACTTATATTTAATTTATATATGTTTTATGACAATATCTATGTGGTCCTAATATGTAGGAGCTCAGTGAATATTTGTTGAATAAGTTAATTTTTGTAATTATCTGATTAGTGAGTTATCTTGATAGCTTATTTTTTTACTGGTGATAGGAAAAGAATATAGGAATTTTAGAGATGGAAAAAACTCAGAAACTATTTATGCAGTATTAACAGTTTTAGTTTCCTGGTTTCATGGTCATATGGCTGACTTCTGATCCTGATTTCCCATTCTGACTTCATGGCATCTTGCTATGCGTACCAGTCTACTAGAAGTAATCTGTTGGGTTTAGGTATTGAGCCCTCCACCCCCCACAGAGGCAAAAGGAATAATCTGTTCACCAAATGTGAGAGAATGTACACATTGTAGAAATTGAAATTTTTTAAAACCCAGAAATACAATGGGATATTTTTTCACACATCAGCCTTAATGGCTCTGAGTTTCTCCCTTTCTAAATGTTAATATCTATAAAGAAGGAGTTTGGGAAACTTTCAGGGAATGGAATGATTGGTATTAGCTCTTCAGTTTTGGGAATTTGATCCAATGTGAAAATCTTCATCTATAGCTAGAAAAAAATGTATATAAATATATATATTTTTAAGAGACAAGGTCTTGCTCTGTCATCCAGGCTGGAGTATAGTGGTACAATCATAACGCACTGTAACTTTGAACTCCTGGGTTCAAGCTATCCCCCAACCTCAGCCTTCCAAGTAGCTAGGACTACAGGCATGCACCACCATTCCCAAGTAATTTTTAAATTTTTTTGTGGACATGAGGTCTCACTATTTAGCCCAGGCTGGTCTCGAAGCAGTCTTCCTGTCTTGGCTTCCCAAAGTGCTGGGATTATAGGCATGAGCCACTATGTCTGGCCTATAGATAGAAAATATTTTAAAGTCTGATACTAGTTTAAAGTTTAGGGAGTGGAAACTGATACTAAATTTCGAGTTTTTTAGTTAATGGTCCAGTTTAGAAGTATCTGGAAATAATTGCCATCTAAGGGGATATGCTTATGTAAATAGAGTTGGTGACCTTAATTAATTAGCTGGCCATTGTTAGGGTGAGTGCTTTTCGTACACTAAAGCTCTGCCTGTCACTTCTACAAGCCTTTTTGAGGCAACACATGGTAGCTCACACCTGTAATCTTAGCACTTTGGGAGGCGGAGGCAGGAAGATCGCTTGAGCCCAGGAGTTTGAGAACAGCCTGGACAACAGCAAGACCCTGTTTCTTTAAAAAAAAAAAAAATTAGCTGGGATCATGGCGCATGCCTATAGTCCCAGCTGAGCTAAGAGGATTGCTTGAACCCAGGAGTTTGAGACTGCAGTGAGCTATGATTGTGCCACTGCAGTCCAGCCTGGGCAATAGAACAAGACCCTGTCTCTTAAAAAAAGAAAAGCCTTTAGTTTTTTTTCCTTGTGAGACAGAGTCTCACTCTGTTGCTCGGGCTAGAGTGCCGTGATGTCAGCCTTGCTCACAGCAACCTCAGACTCCTGGGCTCAAGCAATCCTTCTGCCTCAGCAGAGGGTCTCAAAATGCATTTTGAGAAACAGCCCTGCGTGTCCAACTGCAGAACAGTGGTGCCTGACACAGGGTGAGGGAAGCCACTGCACACAGTGCAGGCCGCGTCTAGCAGCGGGCTGCAGCCTACCAGTGCTATGTATCAGTGCAAAGTTATCCTTGTTAGGGAGATCAGTAGTTCTTCCCAGCGGCAGAAACTGCACTCCAAACCACTTTCTATGGCCCTAGGGTAGAGGACAACTGCAGCTGCAGTCAGAGGTTCAGAATTCCATTCTATACAGGAACTTAAAACTCAGTGGTTTATTATAGGTTTAAGAGAACCAGAATGACATGAGACCCTGGGTGTGGGGAGGAAAAATTAACACTGTGACTTGAAAAGATCATTCTCCCACCTTCCACTCCTAATTCACTTAAAAGATCAGCATTTCAGGTAAATATACTAAGTTGTATAAGATTAAAACCTATATGACTAAGTCCCAGCTGAAAGGAATGGGCTTAGAAAGGCTTTTCTAGGCTGGGTGCTGTGGCTCACAGCTATAATCCTAGCACTCTGGGAGGCCAGGGCAGGTGGATCACTCGAGGTCGACGTTCGAGACCAGCCTGAGCAAGAGCGAGACCCCCGTCTCTATTAAAAATAGAGAGAAATTATCTGGCCAACTAAAAGTATATAGAAAAAAATTAGCCGGGCATGTTGGCACATGCCTGTAGTCCCAGCAACTCGGGAGGCTGAGGCAGAAGGATTGCTTGAGCCCAGGAGTCTGAGGTTGCTGTGAACGAGGCTGACATCACGGCACTCTAGCCCGGTTCATACTCATCTGATGTATCCTTTCTTAAATATGTCTCTTGTAGGGACTATATTGCTTTATGATTTTTTAACCCACCATAAAATCTTTGGCCTAATTTCTTTTTAAATTGGCAAGTTCAACTCGTTTACATGATTGTAATTTTTTTTTTTTTTTTTGAGACAGAGTCCTGCTCTGTCTCCCAGGCTAGAGTGCCGTGGCATCATCATAGCTCGCAGCAACCTCCAACTCCTGGGCTCAAGTGGTCCTCCTGCCACAGGCTCTGGAGTAGCTGGGACTATAGATTCATGCCACCATGCCCAGCTAATTTTTCTATTTTTTGTAGAGATGGGGTCTCGTTCTAGCTCAATCTGGTCGTGAACTCCTGGCCTGAAATGAACCTCCTGCATCGGCCCCTGTTGTAATTACTCTAATTGGGCTTACTTTTGGTCCTTTCCCCCTTTCCTCCTTTCATTGGATAGGTTGAGTATTTTTTTCTATTATTGTTCTTATGCTGGTTGTCCTTTAGACCCATTCCTGTTTATTTCTGCATATTGGTTACACTTAAAGAAGCTTTTTCTTCCCCCACATATGACAGATACTCTAGCGCACTCTTATGTTCTCTGGGTGTGTGTCCTGACTCCCTGTCCCCAGTGAATGTATTGCTAGTATTTTAGGTCAGAGTTTTTTTCGATATCAAGGCATTTGACTACTTTTACTTTGTCTCTCTTTTTCTTTTTCTTTTCAATATTCCTCCAAGATTGTGCTTAGTGGGCTTTACATAACATTCTGAGGCTTTGTGTTCTTGGGAATATTTTTGCCTAACATATTGGAATGATATTTTGTCTGGATGGAAAATTCTAAATGTAAAGTTCTTTTAATTCAAGACTTTTAAAATAGAGGTAACAATCCTTTACCTGGACTTCCAAAATCAAAAAAAGATCTGAAAACCAAACTACTTCTTGTAACTCATTTGGCAACAAAATCCAACAAGCTGACATGAGGCTGTTTATGGCTCATTTGACAGAAGAACCCAACCTGAACTGTCATGAGGGTATTTATGGCTTTTATTCATCTCATTTAGTGTGAGTATTTACAGATTTTTGCTTCAAAATATTAATGAGTTCAATTATGGGTCAGTGCCTTAGACACTGCTCTGGATGTTACATAATATATGATATATACCATATTACTGTTGTAAAATCTGAAAAATTCTTGTCTTAGTCTGTTTTGTCTGTCTGTAACAGAATACCACAGACTGGGTAGTTTATAATGAATCAGAAGTTTATTGGCTCACAGTTCTGGAGGATAGGAAGTCCAAGAGCGAGAGGCTGGTATCTCGCTGGGCAGAGAAAGCGAGGCAGTGGGGGAACTCACCCCTTTATAATGAACCCTTCCTGATGGACGCACTCTCAGTGCAGGGCCAGCATGAATCCGTCCGTGAGGGCTGATCCTTAGTCCCAATACTGTTGCATTGGATATTGAGTTTCCAACACATGCTTTTTGGAGGATACATTCAAGCTATAGCAGTTTTAAATTCTGAAAAAACCCTTGCCTCAAGAAGTATGGATTGTGAATTTGGGTTACTCCATCTTGTATCCAGTGTTACTTACTGCGATATATATTAATCTTATTCTTTTGCTTTGGCGTTGGTCTATTCTTTTCTTTCAATGTTTTCAAATTTTTTCTTTGGTGAACTTAAATTTTCTAGGAATAGTTTCCTCTGTTATTTGGCTCTTTCAGCCCTTATAATATTGACTTCTTTTATCTTTAATTCTGGGAAAGTTACCCTCATTATTTCTTGAGATGTTTTATTTCTTCCCTCCTTCTGAAACTCCAATTATCTGGATATTGTCTCTTTTTCATGCTCAATATTTCTACTTGATTCTTTTTCGTTGTTTCTTGTTTTGGTTTCGTAGTGCTTACATCTCTCGCTGACTTCTCAGGGCTGTATTCTTGGATCCTCCATTCCAATAATTCTACTTCAGATGGCATAAATTGTTTAGTGTGTTGTGTTTCTTTTACAGTGGTTTTATGCTCCAGATGTATCTGTTTGTCTATGTCCCTTGGGGGGGGTATTAGTTACTTACTCTAATGTGCATTGGAATTTGTGTCAGTCCAGGTGAGTTTAAGGAGAGGAAGGGCTTGAGTCCAGGTCAACCAGCCGCCTGGCGCCGCTGAAGTGCTGTTGAGTCTCCTCTTGGCTGATGCTGCATCAGGCAACTTCTGATGAGGGTTTGCTTCGTACACTCTCAGAATGAGTAATATCGGGAAGAGGCAGTGTCCTTAGATCATAACTCCCTCTCAGCTCCGTACCTCTGGCCCTTGCTGTGGGAGCCCGAGTGGGGGCAGGAAGGGTGAGCGCTGAGGGTGCTGGACCTGTTTCCACAGCTTCCCCCCACAGGGCTTCTGTGCTGTCTGCATTGTATCTTGCTGCCAAAGACATCTAGGCTGTTGCTGCTAATTTCTGTGGTGAAGGGACAATCAAAGGAGAGGCAAGGGCAGAATTCAAAAAAGCTTTTAGCTAATCTGTCTTTTAACTCTGACCTCTGCTGCCCTTTGCTTCTGGGGTCACCAGTTTCCTCTCAGATAAGTTCAGTACAGCTTCTGGTATCTCCAGCAGTTTGTGTTTCTTTTTGTTGCTGCTGCTATTACTGTTCCTGGAATCTGGATTTACTTCTGTGTTTTTTCCTTCCCAGGGTTGATTGTTGGGACCAGAAGCCCGTGACAGTTTGCAATCTTGATAGGAATTGGATGACCTCATTTGGGCCAATAAGGTTAGTTACACAAAGATTTCCTCAAAAACATGAATATTTTAGTTAAAAAGTGTATACAAACTAAATGAAAATAATCATGTACGGGTTCCTGTTATCTATTGCCATGTAACAAACTATCTTAGAACTTAGGGGTTTTAACGAGCAATTCTTTTATTAATAATTTACCTCTCATTTTTGAAGGTCAGGAATTTGAGCAGGTATTGGTACTTCTTCTTTTATTTATTTATTTATTTATTTTTGAGACAGAGTCTCACTCTGTTGCCCGGGCTAGAGTGCCGTGGCATCAACCTAGCTCACAGCAACCTCAGACTCCTGGGCTCAAGCAGTTCTCCTGCCTCACCTCCTGAGTATACGAGACTGCAGGCATGCACCACCATGCCCGGCTAATTTTTCTATTTTTTTCTAGAGACAGGGTTCCACTCATGCTCAGGCTGGTCTTGAACTTCTGACCGCAAGCAATCCTCTTGCCTTAGCCTTCCAAAGTGCTAGGTTTATAGGCATGAGCCACAGCACCCAGTCTCATATTCTTTTAGTAAAGTTGTAAAATTTTATTATGTAAGTTTGCATATTTCTTGGTAGATTTGTTCTAGGTATTTTATGGATTTTTTTTTCTATTTGAAGTCCTATTGTTATATTTTCCTAACTGATTAATATATAGGAACCTAATAATTTTTATATGCTAATTTTTAATCCAAACACCATACTGAACACTTGAATTAGTTTTCTAAATTTTATTTTTGTTATTATCATTTTCTTTTTTGTGATGGGATTTTGCTATGTTGCCCAGGCTGGTCTTCAAACCCCTGGATGCAGGTGATCCTCCGTCCTCAGCCTCCCTAGTAGCTGGGACTACAGGCATGCACTGCTGGGCCTGGTTTTCAGTTAGTTTGATAGTTGAAATGCTTATTGTCTTCCAAATATCTCCAAATAGTGGCATTTTTTAGTTGTTTTCTGATATTTAAACTGTTTATCCTTTTGGAATCTTAACTGAATTAACTAAGACCTCTAGTATAATGTTGAATAGTGCTAGTGTTGGCTGAATATCCCTGCTTATCCTGACTTTTTATAATTGACCATGTTATCAAAGATTACATTTTCAACAGTGTTTTAAAAGATTGTGGAACACTTGAGTCCTATTGCCATATTAAGTATGCCTTGTAATTTTTTGTTGAACATGATGATATACTGAGTAAAAGGAGCCATGGTAAATAGGCATTTGTTGTGAGGTTTTATGTTTATCTGGTTGGGGTTTAGGCCGTTTTACTATTTACTATTTACTAGCTTTAGGTGTTGGAGGATAAAATTTCCTCTTCTGCCCTTATGTTTGTCCTCTCTTGTCTTTGAGTTTGAGACTAAGAAGGTGCTTATTTCTTTTGTCATCCTGTTATGTGAAAGCCCTGTAGGTGTGCGGCAAGGTGTGGGGGAGGGGAGATATTATACAGTGCTATGGTTAATTCTCAGGTTTTCAGTGAGTCTGTGCCCCTGGCTGTGACCTACACAAAAGTGCTTCTCAGTTTTGTTTTGTTTCTACCCTTAAGTGAGACAAAAAGGCTAGAGCAGACTGGAGTGGGATATTTATTTCCCTTCCCCCAACTTGGTTAGTTTTTGGTAAAACCCGGTTGGTTAGGCTCTGGTGAAAGTTTCTCTCGAGGGCAGCCTTGCTAGGAGAACAGAATGCGCTGGTGTGTTGCACCATGGCTGCCTTCCCCTCCCTTTGCTGAGGCACAGGAGACTTTCTCTGACCTTCACTGTGGGAACCTGGTAGGACAGTTCCTGGAGGTGAAACCCACAGACGTGTGGGGGCCTGCCTAAGACCAGACACCCCTGGAGTCCTTAACTCTTAAACTTGTCTACGCTGAGCCTCCAGCTAGTCATAAATTACAGTTTAGATTTTCCTGCCCTGGTACTGGGTCCTGCAGAGTTTCTGCTTGTGGGTTTCTGTTCTGGCTGAGTTGTGGTTCTCTGCCTGTCTGCCTGTCTCTCTCGTTTGGGGAGCAGCAGTTTTCTGTGTACCCTCATTTCTCCAGTGGATCTGAGATGTTGGGTTTTCCATTTGTTCAGCCTTTTTCTTGTTCTGTGGATGGGAATGATGACTTCTAAGCTCCTTACAGATCAGAAACCAGAAGTCAAATTGCCATATTTTTTCAAGATTGATTGATTGCTTGCTTGCCAGTATTCACATTATAATAAAGTGACTTCTATTCAGGCATGTTATAAAGGTATGCTTATCAATAGCTAGAGAAGAAAGGCACAGATTAGAAATTTAAGTAGCAGGAACATAAAGCCTTAGAGTTATAAGAATGAAACATCAGAAATACATTTTCTGCTGAGGATTTGCAACTTGATTTTTTTGCATACAATATTTAACATGTCAGCATTGTGTTATTCTTTAATAAATACATGTTTATGTGAAATATTCCACAGAAACTCCATGGACATCTGATTTCTTAACCTTTCTGGCCTGCAGGGCCTGTGGTCATCATAGTGAGATAATACCTTGCTTGTTGGCATCAGGAAACAGATTTAAAGAAAGCATTAATAATTTTATGTCTCTTTACATTCTGTAAAAATATGCTTAAGGTTCTACTGGACTGTAGCAAGACTGCCTTATCTGAAAGCTGCTTGGTCATCTCTAAAATTATCTTTTCTAAAGTATTTACTGAAATAAAGTGCTGCGTGCCAATTCTCCCACTTGTTCTTTTATCACCCCTGCTCTTGCACATTCCATGTGTGAAAAAGGAACAACCCGATATTGGGAAGAAAATAGAATGCATTTTTCTCAGTAGTAGCATAAGAATCATTTTTCTCTTCCTACTCCTTCATTTTAATACAGTACAATGCAGAGTATAATAAGGTCCCAATGTTTTGAGCCGTGGTAATCTGAAACTTTTTAACTGACTGTAAGTGCTGGAATTGCTGTTGCTAGATACATAGCAAAGGTTATGGATTTTAAATTGGGTGGTTGCTGCCTTGCAATTTAGTTTAAAACAAAAGAGAAAGATCTGTTAGCTGTTTACAGAACTGTAGTGGATTCTTTACCTACTTACTGTTGTGCATCACAGTGCTGGTGAACTTCTAAGGTGAGCTTAAAAACAATGAACACTGATTTACAGGGGAAAAAAACGCTACTTTTCTGTTTATATTATCTGCCTTCCCTTCTAATGTTTTTCCACATGGTACTGATATTTTGTGATACTGCTTGTCTCTGAAATGTATCATTTTAGACATATATGCAGTTACCATACATTTGTACAATTAATAACACTCTGGTATTTCCATAATGAGCCAGGTACTGATGAAATAATAATAAAACAGACATCATTTCTACCCTCCTGGCTCTCACTCTAGTGGAGAAGATATTTACTGTACAAATGTGTATGTGATATCAGGGGATGATAACTGCTCTGTGGGAAAAGAAGATAGAGAATGACAAAAGCAATCCATGTAACCAAAACGTCTGTACCTCTGTAATATTCTGAAATGAAATAAAAACAAGGAAGATAGAGAATGTGGGAGGAATGGAGACGTTAATTTAAACAGGGTGTTCAGGGAAGGCATCAGTGAGGTGAAACACAGGCAAGGGTTTAAGGGCGTCAGCCACAAAGCTCCGGAGGGCGGAGCATTTTCATCAGGGATTAGGAAGTGCCAAGCTGTGTGTGCGAGAGGAGTGCTGAAGAAGGCAGAGTGGCTGCGAGCCGCGGGGCCAGGGGTGGGAGTGAGGCCAGAGAGGTGACCAAAGGCAGTTCATGTTTGGCCTTCCAGGTCATGGAACGTCTTTGGTTTTTATTCTTTTTATCATTGAATGGTTTTGACTAAAAATGAAGTGGAAGGACATGCACTTTTTCTAGTGGTTGGCTCACCATGCGTCCGCCTGAGAACCAGCACTGACTGGCCACGCTGTCCCCTCTGGCCACGCGAGCCACCTTGCTCCTTCCGCACACTCCCCCCGGGACCCCTCAGCTGTCTGGAACTGAGTGTAGAGCACGTTCTGCAATAAGGTTGTTTATTCTTGGTGGTGGCTTTTCTTTCTGCCATTTATTGTTCTGCTGTACAGTTTTAACCTATAATAATGGGGTGTGCAAATGTGCGCTGGTGCCGGTGGAGGACCTGCCCTGGTGAAGCAAAGGAAGAGCACTGTGCTTACTGTGTGGACAGTTCGAGTTTTCTTCAGGGGAAGCGACTGAGGAAACGGAGGGGGACGGATCAGTAGAGAGATGGGGGTTGCTGTAAGACCATTAGACATTCTGGAAACATCAGAGCCACTAGTGCAGCCCGAGGGGATTAACCAACAATTCTATGACAGGTGGCCAGAGAAACTCTAACTGGGGCCGTTCCCTGATTTCAGGGATTTGTGTAAAGCAGAGGAGCGACTGGTCAGTGTGCTGTGTCTCCGTAGCGCTGTGCTGAAGGTGCCCCGGACGGCGCAGGCTCGCTCAGCACCTCCACTTTCGGGAACCACGTTCCACACCCTAAATGAGTCATGAGTGTAATAGCAATGTCCTTTTTTCTTTTTCTGAAAACACAAATGTGCATGTTCTTGATTTGTTTAATTTCACACAAAACCACATTCTATAACCAGTCATCTCAAAACAAATAAATGAGTTCACTTAATAAAAATAGAAAATTATCAGTTGAGAAATGAAAAAGAACCATACTTTCTAGAAAGGCATCTTAGAGGACCGATTGAAATGTTTTACCTGTACTGTTAAACCTAGAAGTTCCAAAGGCCATTTAATATACTGGAACTGTCTCTGATGCCTTAGGAGTGGCCACCGTGTTTTGTTGCAGACCGTCCCTTTGGGGTGTAGCAGATGGTATTCCTTGTGGATTACACCTCTGCAGCTCCTTTACTATAACTGTGAAGAAAGTTCAAATTTGGCTATATGTAATTGAAAACAAACTAGAAAGTCTCTTGGCAAAATGGTGGAGCAGACAGGTTTTGGTGTGCCCACCCTGTCGTTTGTGTCCTTAACCAGCTCGGAGCTGTCCATTGGTGATCTAATGTCCACAGCATTCAGTGTGAGTTCAATATAGGGAAGGGGTTAAGAAGTTAGTAGAAAGCCTTTTATTTTTTGAAATCATAATGTCTTTGTAGGTTTCTAAGTGTCAGGGAAAATTTTGCTTTAATGCTTTTCTTAAATTGATCTTTATTCAGTTCAGATTGGAGTTTTTAAACTACATACCTCAAAATGAAGCAAGTCTTTTTTTTGTTTGTTTTGTTTTGAGACAATCTCACTCTGTTGCCTGGGCTAGAGTGCCATGGTGTCAGCCTAGCTCACAGCAACCTCAGACTCCTGGACTCACAGGATCCTCCTGCCTCAGTCTCCCGGGTAGCTGGGACTACAGGCATGCACCACCATGCCTGGCTAATTTTTTCTATTTTTAGTTGTTTGGCTAATTTCTTTCTATTTTTAGTAGAGATGGGGTCTCGCTCTTGCTCAGGCTGGTCTCGAACTCCTGAGCTCAAGCAGTCCTCCCGCCTCGACCTCCCAGAGTGCTAGGATTACAGGAGTGAGCCACCGCACCTGGCCAAAGTGAGTCATTTCTTAGCAAACATGAGGTTGTTGCAATTTTTAGTTACTTAAAATATGACATCAGATAAAGTAATCAATATTTAAAAGAAAAGATTTAATTCCTTTTGAAACTGATTTATACAAAAAAATAAAACTTATGTAATGATGCACACCAATAAACAGGTATAAGCCACCACCCAATACAGATGTCCTTGTGGTGGACAGTTGAGTAGTTTCTAGTTTTTAACGTTTTTTCTGTTACAAACTATGCTGTAAATTTTTGTACATATATCTTAGTACCCCCCTGACTTTTAGTATCCTTGTTTCTCTAACATATATCTAGAAGTAGAATTCTCAGTTGTGAGGTGTGGGCATGACCAATTGTACAAGATAGTGCCACATTATTTTCTAAAGTGATAATTGCTCCCACATCACTGTGTGTAAGTTCCACTTTCACATCTTCATCAATGCTTGATTTTTTTCTGACATTTAAATTTTTGCTAATCTGATGGGTAAAATGGGATTTCATGGACTTGTTCTTTTCTGATTGCTAAGAGGTTAGGCATTTCTTTATGTGCTTAATTGCTTGGTATGGTTTCTTCTGTGAAAGACATGCTTGTTCATGTCTTTTGCACATATTCCGGTTTTTCATAAGCCTCCCTTTATGTTCTGAAAACAAATTCTTTGTTGGTTATATGTGTTAAAACATACTTACCTAACATCTTCTTGGCATATGTTTTTGTGTTTAAGAATGGTTTCTTGGCCGGGCGCGGTGGCTCACGCCTGTAATCCTAGCACTCTGGGAGGCCGAGGCGGGTGGATCGCTCGAGGTCAGGAGTTCGAGACCAGCCTGAGCAAGAGTGAGACCCCCGTCTCTACTAAAAATAGAAAGAAATTATATGGACAACTAAAATATATATATACAAAAAATTAGCCGGGCATAGTGGCGCATGCCTGTAGTCCCAGGTACTCGGGAGGCTGAGGCAGTAGGATCGCTTAAGCCGAGGAGTCTGAGGTTGCTGTGAGCTAAGCTGACGCCACGGCACTCACTCTAGCCTGGGCAACAAAGTGAGACTCTGTCTCAACAAAAAAAAAAAAAAAAAAGAATGGTTTCTTACACTCGGTAATAAAGATTTCATCCAGATTTACTTGTAAAAGTTGAAAAATCTTGCCTTTTACATAGAAGCCTGGAATTGATTTTTGAAGAAGGGATTTAATTGCATTTATTTTCTATATATAGAGAACCCTCTGTTCCACAACTACTTACTGAGTAGTCTTTCCTTTCACCACTGGTGTGCAGTATAGAATAGTGTATCAGGCTCCCATACATGATGCGTTCGATTATAGACTGTATTAGCCCATTGGTTCATCATCGTGCCAGCTCCACAGTGTCTTCTACAGTTTGCTTTATAGTGTCCTGATACCTGGGAAGGCAGGTCCCTTTCTTTTTCTTCTTCTTTTGTAATGTTTTGGCCATTCTTAAAATGTATATGGCCACTCTGTATAAATATTTATACAGAATATAAATATTATTATATTTATATTTATATATTATATTTACATGGAATGGCCATATAAATTTTCAAATTAGTTTGTTAAGTTTTCCAAAAGCCCTGTTGGACTTTGGATTAGACTTGCACTAAATCTATAGATATGAGTATTCCCGTTTATGAAGCTAGTGTATGTCTTCATTTTTTAGTTATTTCCATAAAGGCTTTTAAAAAACTTTGTACTAATGAAAACTTTTAAACATATTCAAAAGTAGACAGTAGTATAATGAGCCCCATGTATCCATCTCTCAGCTTCAACAATTTCAATTCTTATCTTTACTTTATTCTATCCACTCTCTTCCTTTCCTCTATTGTTTTGAAGGCAAATCTGAGGCATATCAGTTTATCCATAATTATTTCAATATGTATCCCTAAAAAAGACTTAACCACAACACCATTATGATATAAAAAATTGATAATTTAAAAGGGTTTCTTTACACATAAATGTACATATGATAATTATGAAACAAATGTATTGTGAAGCAAATATTACTCAAGGTAAGAAATAGGACATTGTCAGCACCCCAGAAGCCTCCTGTGTCCTTTCCAATTACATACGTTCCTGTTCCAACATCTGGTGGAATTGCTATCCTGATTTTTATGGTAATTACTTCTTTCCATGATTTTTACCATCTATGTATCCCTAAACAATACAGTTTAGCTTGCCTATTTTGACTTTAAATGGAGTCATAACTGGAGGTGATCCTTCGTGTTTTCTTCTTTAATTCAATATTATATTTATTTATAAGATTGATCCATATTCATGTAGGCAGCTAAATTTCATGTTCATTTTTCTTTATTGTTTTGTTGTATGGCTGGTACCATAATAGATTTATCCATTATAGTTTTTTTATAATCTGGGTTGATACCCGATGCAACCATTAAGAACATTGCTCTTTTATGCATTTGTGTGTGTGTAGCCTGGTGAACATGTGCATGAGCATCCCTAGGGCTGTGGTCCCCCACGACCAGGTGGCAGAATAGCGCCCCCCGCCACCCGGTCTGTGGGAAAAATTGTCTTCCATTAAACTTGGGAACTGGGGGGCTGCATGGCAGGAGATGAGCGACTTCATCATCTGTGTTTACAGCCATTCCTCATGGCTCCCCACACCCCCCCTCTGAAAAATTATCTTCCATGGACCCGGTCTCCGGTGCCAAAAAGGGTTGGGGACCCCTGCTCTAGGGTATATACCTAGGAGTGAAATTATTGGCTCTAAAGTCTAAAGAGTTCACCTTGACCAAGCAAGAGCAAATTGTTTCAAAGTTGATGTTATTCTTTGACATTCTCACCAGCAGTTTGAGTGTTCCATTATTTCGTATCTTCAGACTTTAAAATCTTTAGCAATTGGGGAAGAATGTAGTAGTGGTTCTTTAAGTTTAGCCTTGTATTGTCTTACATTTTAATATGAGAGCTAACAGGCTGGTCTGAAGGTAGTCAGTTATCTCGATTGTTCACAGTCAGTTATAGACTGAATGCCTTGTTCTGCTCTTTCCCTTCTTCTCACTACTGCACTTGTCTTAAAAAAAAAAAAAAGTGAAAAGAAAAACCAAAAGAGAGAGTGAACAGTAAGCCTGACTTGTTTGACTAATACCTTGTGAACCTCAAGATTATACACACAAATTAGAGATTTCTTAAACTAAAATTCTCCAGTTGAAGTCTTCCACACTTTTGTTCATATTCCATTTATATTATAACATAAAATCAATTCTTTCAAAGTATAGAAAAAGGCACATTTAGATAAATTGAAGATTAATTTAAGACATTATATACTATAACATCTTTTGTTTTTATGTTTATTTTCCAGTATGGTTAGGCATGAATCTAATTTGGCACATTCTCCTTATTCTGTTCCTAGTAACTCTTGTAGAAATAACATAGTAGCCACCAGGCATCTTTGTCATTCTATATACTAATCATTATTACAGCTTAATTTTTTAAAAGATGAAAAATAAAAATGGAAGTTCTTGGTGGCTCACACCTGTAATCCTAGCACTGTGGGAGGCCAAGGCAGGCAGATTGTTTGAGCTCAGGAGTTGGAGACCAGCCTGAGCAAGAGCGAGACCCCATCTCTACTAAAAATAGAAAGAAATTATATGGACAGCTAAAAATATATATATATAGAAAAAATTAGCCAGGCATGGTGGCGCATGCCTGTAGTCCCAGCTACTTGGGAGGCTCAGGCAGGAGGATCGCTCGAGCCCAGGAGTTTGAGGCTGCTGTGAGCTAGGCTGATGCCAGGGCACTCTAGCCCGGGCAACAGAGAGAGACTCTGTCTCAAAAAAAAAAAAAAAAAAAAAAAAAGAAAGAAAGAAAGAAAAGAAAAGAAAGAAAAAGGAAGTTCTAGTATTTTCCTCTAACTGCCCAGTAGATCATCTTGATCCTCCCTCAGGTGAGCATATCCCACATTGCAAACCATCGACGACAGAAGTCAGAAGTTTAGAGCGCCCAGCCCCAAATCTTTAATTTTATGGTGTAAGTAAATTATAATTTTTAGAGACTCCGACATCCTTCTTTTCACTCAACTAGCTTACTTTATAGCTTACTTTAATTAGGAGGAACATAATGGTGTATTTAAGCCTAATGAAACAGATATCAGCAATATATATTGAGTAGGGTAAGCATATAGTTTATCACCAAATCACTAGACTTTTGAGGATGAAAGAGAGTAATAGTAAGGTTAATCATTCACCACAGCAATAGGTATAAATCTGGACTGTCCCTGGCAAATCCATGATATATAGCCACCATCGTGTTGCATGAGTGTAGTTAAAACTAATATCTTGCACCTTCATGTCATGAGGTAGAATAAAGTAATGTTCCATTTATTTTAGGTAGAACAAAGTTTTAATTTCTCCTTTGTTGAAATGATGAAAATAGTTTTTAAATGCCTCTCATAAGTTTTTTCATTCTTTCTTTTTCTACCAAGGGAATCTTGGTCAGATGACAATCAGGAAAAATGGTTTAATCTATATAAGAACACCCTGCAAATTATAAAGTGTTATAGTAACATAAGTTACATTCCATTATCAGGCCAGGAGGCAATGGAATAGGAAAGCTGAAGTTTATTTCTGCTTTTCTGACTTTGGTCTTAACTTTAAGGTTTCATTCTTTGAGTGGTCTTAGGTAATCCCCCAAGATGGATTCCCAAGTCCAAAGTGAAATACTTCATTAATATATGTTCCTTTCTACTAACATGAATGATAAAAAGTAAATTGTTTTAACAAATTCTTCTATTGTTAAATTCGTTTTTTAAAAAACTCAGTTATCCACAAAGAATTAACAGATTCATAACTAGATTTTCATGTACTTAAATTTCTTACGTATTAATACTTTGCTTAAACAATTTATACATTTAGTACTATATGATAATTCTCAAGGGCTTTATTTTGATTGCAGTGGTACCAATGGTATAACCTGCTTATTTAGGAAGAATAAATTATTTTTAAAAGTACAAGATGTAGTTGTAACAATTTTTATAATCATACTTTTGGCTATAAAACAATATCTATTTTAAGTTGGGATTACGTTTTAGTCCCTGTCTCATTAAATTAACTAGTTATGCATGAAAGCCAATATAGTGTAGTATAGTATTTCTAAATTTCAGCAATTCATGTACCATCTTCACAATTTACCATAGCCCTATGTTACCTGTAATGTTATTCTGTATTTTTCTTCAAATGATTCTCCTTTTCACAAAAATTTAAGTGTGAAGAATAATTCACTCTTACATATAAGAAATATTACTTCCCATAAATAAAAGATATACATAAGCATACACTAAATTAAATGCATAACTGTTAAAGGTTAATGCTATTAATATTTATATATACCTCCCAAAGTTATCTCAAGTACTTCTAGTGTGTATCTGCCACACTTTCCAAAATACTAGTGTTAGCACATAGTAACTATACACAGACTGGATTCAAATCCTAATTCTTGTTAACTGTGGCTTGGCGCAATGAGTTTCTTAGATTCAGTTTTCTCATCTGTGAAGTCAAGTTGATGGTTTTACTCTCATAGCCTTCATTATTGTACGGGCTAAATAATGCCAGTGAAGAGTGCCTGTCACATAGTAAGAGCGCAATAATTGCTAGTCCTTATTACTGTTTTTTATTATCTTAATCCTCAGATATCTTTGTTATCTGACAGTAGTCATCCTAAACAAAATACATCACCCAAGAAAGATGGTTTAAAAAATGGTGATATAAATGTAGACTTTGATCAACTGAAAGTTGATGATAAAAGTTAGTATAAAAATATCTTTCACAGTTGCCAGAAAACAGTCAAGGTTTAAAATATCTCTAGTAGGCCGGGTGCGGTGGCTCACGCCTGTAATCCTAGCACTCTGGGAGGCCGAGGTGGGCGGATCGTTTGAGCTCAGGAGTTCGAGACCAGCCTGAGCAATGAGCGAGACCCCACCTCTACTAAAAATAGAAAGAAATTATATGGACAGCTAAAAATATATATAGAAAAAATTAGCCGGGCATGGTGGCGCATGCCTGTAGTCCCAGCTACTCGGGAGGCTGAGACAGGAGGATCGCTTGAGCTCAGGAGTTTGAGGTTGCTGTGAGCTAGGCTGACGCCACGGCACTCACTCTAGCCTGGGCAACAGAGTGAGACTCTGTCTCAAAAAAAAAAAAATAAATAAAAAATAAAATAAAATAAAATATCTCTAGTGTTTATTCATTAAATCAAAATAGATATTTTTAATTGACTGCAATGGCATCATTCTGATTGTGAATGTTAAGTATGTTCTTATTTTTGCTTGACTTGTCTTTAAAGTCACCTGATATATCCGATAATGCTGAATAATAATATGGACTTTTATTCTTCTGCTTCATGTTTCCAATTTGAAAACTTTCTTTCTTGTGTCTAATTGTATCTCTGTAAATTGTGTACATTTTTTTAGTTTTCTCCTCTATGAAAAGAGATTATGGTCATTCCGAAAGATCATTAATTTTAATGATATAAAGAGCTGCAGCACTACTTAGTCCTTTTAAAGAAGTTTTCTCTTATTCTGTACATAAAGGTAATGTCTTCTTTCCAATAAATAACAATTGAAAAATCAGAAAAGTAACAGTTTTAATAAACTGGGAATCAATATTAATTAAAGGGAAACTAGGAAGCAGATCACTCAAACTGAAAAGAACTTTTTATTCCGGGACTGCTGAAATCCGTTCTCACAAAAGCTTTATGCTTGGTTCTCTTATTTTGCTTAATATTCATCTTTAGATTTGTATATAAAACAAGTAATTATCATCGTGAGTCATCATGCTTTTTAGATAACTTTTCAGAGGGTTAAACATTGTAGGTAATTCATAGCTCATTGTTTTCAATTTATGAGACTGTAGAAATTACCAAGAAATAAGTGAAGACTGGTTTGATGCTAAAGAAAACCTGACAGGAGGTGACTTCTCAGGAAGACAAGAAAATCAAATAGAACAAGATAGATGGAATCTGAAGTTTACACTAGGTTGGTTTAACAATTTACTGAGGAATCCTAACCTATTTGTAAAATAATACTTACCTGCTTCTGTGCTGTGTTGGGTGCCTGAGCTGTTTCAATATTTTATTCCTGTTGGCGGCTTTTCTTTATACAAAATGAGAAATTGGCCAGTTGGAGGTCAACTTTTTAAAGAGCAGAAAATTGCTAAAAGCTTAAACCCAAGATTTAGTTAGCAAGTAGATAAGCTGCATTCTTTTCCACTGAGCCCTAACTGGACACTTTCCAGGTGCGGTTACCTGGTGAACAAAACCAACTTCTCAGTTTTCCTCAGGTAACCAGTACTAATCTATCAAATCGGTATTAGTGATGGAAACTATTTGCTTTCCCTCACTTTAATAATTTCATCTATTTCAGGAATATTTTCAACTTTAGATAGTCCCTAAATGCTTATAATAGTTAGAATAATCACAGGCACTAGAGAAAATTCTATCATTTCTTGTGATAGTTATGCGGTTACCTCTCTTTATTTTTATCTGTATGTTTCTGTGGGTTTTTAAATTTTCCATGTTAGCGATGGTTTTATTTTTTTCTGCTTGTATAGATAATGGCTTACTAAGATTTTTAAATAAAATATGAAAATATAAGAAGATTAAAATTACCTGAAGTTTCTGCAACCTTCAGTAACCACTATGAATATTTTAGTGAGCATTTCAATGCATTTCTTTATGCATATATTAATACATATACACAACTTAAAATATTATATCATCTGGTTTAATTGTAACTGTTTTTTTCTTTCCTTGCATTATTTTCCACCATATCACTTGTCACAACACTGTGTGTTTTGCTTACTTGATACTTGATTGATTACTTGGTTCACTGCCTTCCCACCCTTACATACTAGCTCAGCAAGATCAGGGATTTTGTTCACTGCCAAGTACAGCGTGCAGCCCATAGGGTATCCAGTAGATATTTTGTATTGAGTTAGTGAAGGGTTAGGTGAAATGTATACCTTCTGACTCCTTTAGTGTACTATAGCTTTTTACTTCTTTTTCACTGCAATATAAAAATGTAAAGCTAGGCAGTTTCACTATTTTGTCTGTAGAATACATTTATAATCCAAAGAGATTAACAAATTAAATGAAGTAAGTTAATGAAGAAGGTTAGGTATTGATTACGTAAAGATGAAAGACTCTTCCTGAATTCTAGCACCAATACTTAACAGATTTGTGACCTAAACTCCTATGACCTCAGTATCGTCATCTGTAAAATGGAAATAATATTAATAATAGCTCCCTCACGGGGTGGTTGGGAGAATCATGTGAGGTGATGTGTATATAAAGTGCTTAGCATGTTGCCTGGAGCAGAGCATTCAATAAGTGCTAGGCTACTCTTGTTACTACTATTACTTAATGAACACAATCAAATTTACAAATCTCCCATTATTATTTAAAAATTATTAAAACATAAGTAAAAGTACTCATGGATTCATTCGACAATATTTGTGTACTCCCTCTGTGCCAGGTATAGGATTTGCTAGTAATTCAAGTCTCAATTCAGTGAATCTTTGATTTCAGACCAGGTTCCCTTCACAATATTGACTATGAGATGACAGTCTAAGAATTTTGAATTTTTTTGTCAAGCAAGAAAAAAAATTATCTATAATCCTAGTATTTCTGGTTTCCAAAATCATGCTGTCTAACTCAAGTAATTTGTCTGTTTTTTTCTTATGTGCTCTTAACATTATCACAAGCTATATAATACCTGCTGTTGATATTTGTCTGATTGAAAGGTTTTCTTGGTGCGTTATTTCCCCAACAAAGGTGTAAAGTTTCTTTGAAGTAGCTGGCACCAGAGAAAGAAAGATGAACAGAATTGAAAAGGGGAAAGCAACGAGGCTTTATTAGGGTGCTCCCAGGCGAAGTTCGCGGGCCCCGTGAGAGAGAGACCCGAGAAGTCGCGTGGCACAGAAGTTTGAGTGGGTTTTTATATGTCCTTAGGGTTGGGGGATGGGAGCTTCTTCGGCCAGGAGATGTGGGCGCCAGGAGTAAGGAATTTCTTTGTTTAAGTTTTGGGGCGGGTACCGAGGGACAGGAGGAGCCGCCTCTTTTTTCATTAGGGAAGGGAGGGGTGCCTGCCACCAGCCTTACATTCTGGCCTTTTAATGATAATAGGGTGTCATGGTCTTTCTGGCTACTTCCTGCTTTTGAGGGGCGTAGTGGGGGCTATGGGCTGGAGTCAGCTGGTGGAGGGGTGACTGGAAGAGGAGAGTAGGGGGGAAGAAGCATCTGGTTTACTGCTACTCTGGATAATTTCTGCAGGTGGCGTTGGAGAAACTGAGCCAGAGAAGTCGGTTGTCTCTGCAGGGAAGTTAGTGACGTGGACGACGTGGTTTCCAGGGATAGCTGTAGGCGATCTGCAAAGTCTTGGGCAGAAATAATACTGTGGCCCAGGGCGCCTCCCGCAAGCCCTGAGGCTGCGATGGAGGAGACCAAGTTGAGACCTATCATGACTGGCAAGAAGATGGCTCATTTTGAGCGGGGTCCCGGGAGAAGCCACCCAAATTCAGACTCACCGTATAGAGTTAATTGAGGGATGACCATGACAGGGAAACAAGGACCCGGGGTGGACATATTGACGTAGCGGGTAAGTGTTCCATTGCACCAGAAGAACTGTCCCGGAGCAGAAGAGGTGGTCATGGTCATAGTACGGTTAGTGAGACAGCGTCCATGAAGTTGTAGGTTGGGGTCAGTGAGGGTGGTGAGAAAGCATATGTGATCCACATAAGGTAGCCTGTGGGCTCAGGTTCCCATAGGGGAACTCGAGTGAGTGGAGTGGAGCATGAGGGACCCGATGAGGGAGTCTTTTAAGGGTAAGAAAAGTTTAGGGGAACAGCGGCCAGTAGGGAGTCACTGAAGGGAGGCACAGAGAAAACAGTGGGAGACATTACAGATTATTTTGGAGGAGTTTTAAGAAGGCGAGGGTAGGTTGAATAATATTTAGCCAGGAGGTAAGAGGGGGATGTTTAGGGCGGCAGGAAAGTTGTCCTGCTAGAGTTGGTTCTGCTTCCAGCATATTGATAGATATTTGAACCTGTGTCTGGTGGGCCAGGACGCATTCACGGCTGACGTGAATAGTCGCTGAAGGGTAATAGTCGTGTATTTTTCAGTATACTTTTCCTGTGACTTTAACTTTCCAACGCTGGTCTCAAGGGTCGAGGATATCTGTGTGAGAGATATCTGAGTCAGTCTCTGGAGGCTGAGGTAGGTATCTGTCTGCGTGGGCCTGGAGAAGTTGTCTGAGGGAGAGATATGAGAGATAGGAGGCCAAAGGTGGGGGCCGGGCTGGAAGATGGTGCTTAATGAGAAAAGGCCGGCCATACATGAGTTCGAAAGGGCTAAGGTAGGTAGGATGTCGGGGGGCTGCCCTGATCCGGGTGAGAGCTAACGGCAAAAGGTCAAACCATGCTTGGCGGGTCTCAATAATGAGTTTGGTGAGGTGGTCTTTGATTAGTCTGTTAGCCCTTTTAACCTTTCCTGAGGACTGAGGCCTGCAGGGAACATGAAGTTTTCACTCGACATGGAGAGCCTCACAGACCTGATGAACAACCTTAGAAACAAAAGCAGGGCCACTGTCAGACTGAATGGAGGAAGGAAGGCCAAAGCGTGGGATAATTTCAGTAATGAGAGTGGAGGCAACAACAGCAGCAGTTTCACTGGCAGTGGGAAAGGCTTTAACCCACCCCGTAAAGGTATTTACCAGTGTTAAAAGATATTTGAAACGCCTGTGAGGTGGCATATGGGTGAAATCGACCTGCCAGTCTTGTCCAGGGAGGTGACCACGCATCTGGTGGGTGGATACAGGGGGTTTGAAGCCCCTTGAGGGTTAACAGAGGCACAGATGTCACAGTTCGAGCAAACAGTTTTGATGAGAGAATATAGGGCAGGGTGTGAAAATAGAGGCTGTAAGAGGTGGAAGAGGCCCTTAGTGCCAATATGAGGTGAAGAGTGGACCTGGCCAATGAGTTTTAGGGCCCATGCCTTAGGGAGAGCCAGCTTGCCATCCTTAAGAAGGACCCACCCTTCAGTGGTGGTTGATCCCCCTTGGGTGAGAAGGCTGTTGCGCTCCTCTGGAGTGTAGCGAGGCTGGAGGGAAGGAATGGGAAGGAAAAGAAGAGGAGCCAGACTAGGATATTTTGGGAATGTTAGACTATGGGCAACAGTATTAGCATAGTTGTTTCCCTTAGCGACGGGGGACCCATCCGTCTGGTGTCCCTTGCAGTGTATGATAGCTAATTGGGTGGGTAACTGAAGGGCCTCGAGGAGACTGAGGATAAGGGTGGCGTTAATAACAGGGGAGCCCTTGGTGGAGAGAAAGCCCCGTTCTCTCCATATGGCAGCATGGCAGTGAGCCATCATAAACACATACTTGGAGTCTGTGTAAATATTTACACTCCTGCCTTGGGCTAGGTGAAAGGCTCGGGTGAGAGCAATGAGTTCTGCCTTTTGGGAGGTGGTGCCCTCCGGAAGTCGGGAGGCTTTTATTACCTGAGAGGCAGAGATAATGGCATAGGCCGCCCGGCGTTTGCCGTCCTCACCTGTGACAGAGCTGCCATCAACAAAGAAAGTTGAGTCCGCTGTAGGAAGTGGCTTGTCTGACTGATCGGGTCTAGGGGTAGTGAAGACTTCAACCATTTCTGAGCAGGAGTGTGAGGACAGGGTAAACAGGGAATGGGGAGCAGAGTGGCAGGGTTTAGAGTCGGGGACTGTGATAAAGTAATGGTGGGATTTTCAATAAAAAAGAGATGGAATTCCTGTAGTCTAGATGGCGTGAGGAGGGCTAAAGAGCGGTGAGTCAGAAGGTCCTGTAAACGGTGGGTGGAGAAGACATATAAGTTCTGTCCCAGGGAGAGTTTCAGGGCCTCCCTGGTGAGAGCAGTGGCTGCTGCTAAGGCGCGGAGGCAGGGTGGCCAGCCACGGACTGTGGTGTCCAGCTGTTTGGATAAGTAGGCCACTGGGGTGGACATGGGAGTAGGTCCCAGAGGTTGGGTGAAGACTCCGAGGGCCAGGCTCTGGTGCTCATCCGTGTAGAGGTTAAAGGGTTTTTCAGGATGAGGGAGTCTTAGAGGAGGTGCTTGTAGGAGAGAGTCTCGAAGTTTTAGGAATGCGCGAGAGACAGCCTGAGGGTTTAAGAGAGGGCCAGCAGAGGCATCACGTGCTGCCTCATAGAGGGGTTTGGCAAGGAGAGAAAAGTGAGGATCCAGTGTTGGAAGAAACCAACAAACCCAAGGAAGGATAGAATTTGTTCCGCAGTGGTGGGAGGCTGGAGGTCGAGGAGGGCCTGCTGGTGATCAACAGTGAGATGACAGGAAGTAGGGGTGAGACTAAGTCCAAGGTAAGTGACAGTAGGCTTAGACAGCTGAACTTTGGAGGGGGACACCCGGTAGCCCTTAGGGGCAAGGAAGTTGAGTAGAGAGGCAGTGTGTGTGTGGCTGTCGGAGTATGAGGGTCTGCAGAGTAATAAATCGTCCACATATTGGAGGACAGTGCTTGGTTGTAAGGGGCACTGAAGAAGATCCTGGGCAAGAGCCTGACCAAAGAGGTGGGGGCTGTCCCTGAACCCCTGGGGCAGGACAGTCCAAGTGAGTTGTCGAGACATGTTCGTGTCGAGATCTTCCCATGTAAAGGCAAAGAGATTGTAGCTGGCTGGGTCTAAAGGAATGGTGACGAAAGCATCCTTGAGGTCCAGGACAGAAAAATGGGTGGTGGAGGGTGGAATATGAGAGAGTAAAGTGTAGGGATTAGGCACCACAGGGTGTATGGGGACAACTGCCTCGTTAATGAGTCTGAGGTCCTGGACTAGCCGGTATGACCCATTTGGCTTTCTTACCGGGAGAATGGGTGTGTTATAGGGAGAGTCAGTTGGAATTAAAAGTTTTTCGCGCAGAAGACGTTCTATGATGGGTTTTAGACCTCTGTGGTGGGTTGGTGAAATAGGGAACCGTGGCCGGGAAGGGAAGGATGAGGGGTCTTTGAGTCGAATGAGGACGGGGGTGTGGTGTGTGGCCACCACTGGGGTGGAGGTGTCCCAAACCTGGGGGTCTATGAGTTCTGGTGGGAGGAGGTATGTAGGACTCGGTAAAGCGGGAGAGGCTGTGGGCGGAGCTGAGGAATCTGGAGAGAGAGAGAGAGAGAGAGAGAGAGATAGAAGGAGGGTGGAAGTTCCAGAGGAAAAGTGGAGGATGGTGCCCAGCTTGGTTAATAAGTCCCTTCCCAAAAGTGGAGTGGGACAGGAGGGCATGATAAGGAAGGAATGGGTGATGGGATGGTCATCTATTAGACAAGTTAGGGGACCGGTGGTGGCGGGTCGAGAGGGATTGCCATCAATACCCACAACCGACACCTGGGAAGGATAAGTAGGGCCTGAAAAGGAAGGCAGGACAGAGTAGGTATCCCCCGTGTCAACCAGAAAGGACACTGCCTTACCCGCTACCTTGATTGTTACCCTGGGCTCGGCAAGGGTGATGGGGTCATTGAGTCGGGGTCTCTTCAGTCTTCGGCAGCCAGACCCCAAGCTGCCATCGGCAGGTCTAGGGATGGAAGGACTGACCCTCCGGACTTCTGTCCCAAGGGGCAGTCACTTTTCCAGTGTCCCTCTTGACCACAGCCGGGCAAGGCGTCGTGGGTGGAAGTGGCTGCCGGCACCACTTGGCCCAGTGGCCTTCCTTACCGCACTTGAAGTAGGTGCCTGGCGGAGCGCGGCTGGTCACCTTAGACGAGGTCGATGGCTTCTCGGGTCTCCCCGGCCTCAGGGCTGCAAACAAGGCTTGGGCCTGCAGGTGTGCCTTTTGGCGGACACGGGCCTCCCTTTGGGCCTCTGCCTGTTCATCTCGGGATTTAAACACTTTAAATGCCATATTCACCAGGTCTCGGCAGGGGTCTGAGGGCCCTCCTCTGCCTTTTTTGTGTTTCTTTCTGATGTCAGGGGAGGACTGAGTAATAAAGTGAGTTGTAAGGACAGCAGTCCCCACGGGGGAGGTAGGCTCTAGGCGGGTATGTTGGATAAGGGCATCTGTAAGGCGGCTGAGAAAGGCCGCAGGGTTTTTGTCTGCCTGTTGAGTGATTTCCCTGAGTTTAGGCACTTTTCAATCTGAGAAGGGTCAGAAAGGAGAAGGGAGCATGTATGCGTACAAGCCCTTCGGCGCCGGCCACCTCCTGTATCGGACAGAGGAGGGGCTGGTCCGAGGGGTTTGCGTGGGAGTGAGTGTGCCGGCTGACGGGAGACATCGGCAGAGCGGCTGGGAGATGTGGGAGGATGGGCGGGCGCCTGTGGGTGTGGTGGAGGTCGAGTCGGGGGAGGGCTGAGGGAGTCGGGTGGATCGGAGAAAGCAGAAGGGGCGTCTGAAGAGACGTCCGGGGGAGAGTTAGAGGGAGAAGAGGCGGAGGGGGGTGGGGGATCCAGCACAAGGAGGACCTGTGCAGGGTGGCAGGTCAGACAGAGAGAAGGACGGGAGCGCAAACAGAAAAAGGCTTGGACATATGGGATCTCCGACTATTTGCCATTCCTGTGACAAAAATTATTAAGGTCTTGCAGAATATTGGAACTGAAAGTCCCATTTTCAGGCCATTGGGAGTCACTGTCCAATTTATATGTTGGCCAGGCAGTGTTGCAGTAAAGAATGAGGCGCTTGGGCCGGATGCCTAAATCCAGGGCCTTCAGATTGGCCAGCAGACACCCCAGGGGCGTCTCGTGGGGAATTTTGGTCACCCATGTCACCTCAACCCGGATGGGGAAACAGCCAGGAACCGTATCCTGGCTATGGAGGCAGCAAAAGCCTGGGGGGACGTCTCCGCCCGAGACTAGTGTGCCGGCACGGAAAGGGGTGAGAGGAATTCAGGCGTCCCCGAATAGCCCCAGCCCCGGAACGGGGGAGCCTCCCACGTGGGCCCACGGTTTAACGGAGAGGGAACAGATTCCCGGAAGGAACGGAGGCTCCTGGGGGATCCGGGTTGGGATAATACGGGGAGACTCACCCAGGCCGAGGTCGTCAATCAGGGACTGGAAGGCAGTCAGCGGAGGTCCCGGTCCGGCCCGGTCCGGGAAGTGAGAGTTCTCGGAAGGGGGTGGTGCAGCCAAAGGCCCCTCCCAGGTTTCGGCACCAAATGTAAGGTTGCTTTGAAGTAGCCGCGCCAGAGAAAGAGAGACGAACAGAATTGAAAAGGGGAAAGCAACGAGGCTTTATTAGGGCGCTCCCGGGCGAAGTTCGAGGCCCCGTGAGAGAAAGGCCCGAGAAGTCGCGCGGCACAGAAGTTTGAGTGGGTTTTTATATGTCCTTAGGGTTGGGGGATGGGAGCTTCTTCAGCCAGGAGATGTGGGCGCCAGGAGTAAGGAATTTGTTTAAGTTTTGGGGCGGGTACCGAGGGACAGGAGGAGCCGCCTCTTTTTTCATTAGGGAAGGGAGGGGTGCCTGCCACCAGCCTTACAAAAGGAATGTGTGTAAAGAGGTCTCTGAAACCACTAGCTCTAGCCAGCACTAACACTAAGGAGTTAAGATCCTGTGTACATCCAGTGTTCTCATAGCACTTCTCTGAACCGGGGACAAATGACAGACTTTTTTAGTCATGATGTACAGTCAGCCCGTGGGTTCTGTATTCATGGATTCAACCAACTTTCTTGTCATTATTTCCTAAACAACGCAGCATAACAACTATTTACATAGAATTTACATTGTGTTAGGTATTATGAGTAATCTAGAGGTAATTTAAGGTGTATAGGAGGATGTGTGTGGATTATATGCAAATACTATGCCATTTTATATAAGGAATTTGAGCATCCTCAGATCTTGGTATCTGCAGGGAGTCCTAGAACCAGTCCCCCAGGGATACCAAAGGACAGCTGTAACTGATTACTCCGTTTAGATGTAATTTATTCATTTGAGCTATGAGAGACTTAATATCAACTAATCCATACCCATTTATTTTTCAAGATGATACGAATAAGGCCCAGAAATCTTAACACTGTACTCCAGGCTTTTGGTCTTCAGTCTGGTCATGCTGATATTTGTTGATAACTTTTTGACAAGCTTTGTGATAGTAAAAAGAAAGCACAAAATATTTAGCAAGTTTTCATTTTCTCTTAAACATCTCAATACAATGATGATCATTTCTGTGGTATATTCTGTTTTTCTAGAAGCAGAAATGTATGCTGAACCCTTACGAAGAGATAAAGGTTATTTGGTACATGTTGGTGGCCTCTGCCCTTCAGTATCTGAGGTATGCCAAGATTTCTTTTTGAACTTCATATTATTTCTTTTTTTAGGCTGATTGAAGGTCTCATTTCCAGAAATACCTAGTTTCTGAAATTTCAGTTTATGATTCTTCTACTAATTACAGGTGTGTTTCCCGAATTCAGTCCAATGTGCATTACTGTGTGCCCACTGCTCACTAGAGGTTCTGTACCAGACATCAGCCGCAGTGGGGATAAAGTCAAAGGCCATTCCCACAGGAGGGTCCCAGGCTAGTATAAGGGGCCATGCAGACAAATAGTTGCAGTCATTATAGACAAATAGCTGCAGTCATTAGTTCGTGCTGTTCTTTTTTTTTTTTTTTTTTTTTTGAGACAGAGTCTCACTCTGTTGCCCAGGCTAGAGTGAGTGCCGTGGCGTCAGCCTAGCTCACAGCAACCTCAAACTCCTGAGCTCAAGCGATCCTCCTGTCTCAGCCTCCCGAGTACCTGGGACTACAGGCATGCACCACCATGCCCGGCTAATTTTTTCTATATATATTTTTAGCTGTCCATATAATTTCTTTCTATTTTTAGTAGAGATGGGGTCTCGCTCTTGCTCAGGCTGGTCTCAAACTCCTGAGCTCAAACGATCTGCCCACCTCGGCCTCCCAGAGTGCTAGGATTACAGGCGTGAGCCACCGCGCCCGGCCCGTGCTGTTCTTAATCAGATCTTTCTTGGATTATACTTTGTAGCTTGTTATTAATGGTATGTAGCAGACTGACTGACTTCCGTGTACTTTATCTTGTTACGCACTGTTTCACAGGGAATGTAGACTGCCTTAGTTAAGGAGAACGGGCTCCAGAAAGAGATAACTTCGGCTCAATTCCCAGGTCTGTCAGCAACTTGATGAATAAATTTGGGCAATTTACTTGACCTTTTTGTACCTCAGCCTCCTCTTTGTCTATAAAGTGAGGTTGATAGTACTGTCATAGCGATGTTGTGAAACTACTATGAGTTAAGTTTGTAAAGCACTAGGAGTAAAGCCGGGCACATAGTAGATGCTCAGAAAATTGTATTCTATTATTTCTGAGTTTAATTACTTTTCAGATGACACTTGTATACTTTTCAGGTAGATAGCTACATCATCTATATATAATCTCTTCCAATCTGTATGTTGCTACTTTCTATTTTGTGACATTGTCAGATCATTCAAATCACAGTGGTGATGGAAATACCTTTACTGTCTGCTGATAAAAAATGATGGCTGTTCATTTCAGATATGAAAATCTTTATCAATTAAGAGAGAATCCTGTTTATAGTTGGGGTTGAAATTTGTTAAAAAATAGGTGTTTAATTTTATTTAATGGAGTCACCTAAGAGTATATGCTTTCTAAATTTTACTCATTAATGTGGTATTAATACATTTCATTAAAGTAGTATTATAATGCTAGTAGTATTTACCTGATGTGAAAGACTCTTTTAGTATCTTGTTGAATCCTTAAAACAAACTGTGGGGTTTTCTTTTCTTAAGTATTATACATACTGTGTGGAAATTTACAAAATACAATTAAACGCAAAAATACAAGGAGGTTATAAAAAATTATCCATAGTCCCATCATTTGAAAACAACCACTTTTCAGATTTGGTATGTATCCTTCCACTGACACTCTCTAGGTCTGGTGCTTTTATAGGAATAGCTCTTGCCTGACTTTCTCAATTATATGGTTAAAATTCTGATTCGATGTTCCAACTTTTTGTTGTTGTTTTTTTTTTGGTCTAAATATTTCCCCACAACAAGGCCATAAAGATATTCTCTTAAATATTCTGGCAAACATTTTAAATTTTGACTTTCACATTGCAAGCCTTTGAGTCATCTGGAGGTTGTTTGAACATAGGAATTAATTTTAACTTTTTTAGTGTAAATAGTCCCCAGATTGCTAATTTCTGCAACTTTATCATATATCAGCTTTGCAAATGTTTTACATTAAATTTTAATATAAAATTAATAGGAGATAATTCATGAGAAATGCTTAGTGTCTTTTATTTCTCATCTTTAATTTGGTTTTTATTTAGTTATCCTAAATAAACATTATTCCTGATTTCAAGCTAAGTATATCAAATTTTTTTTTTTTTTTCCAGACAGAGTCTCACTCTGTTGACCAGGCTAGAGTGCCGTGGCATCAGCCTAGTCTGAGCTCAAGCAATCCTTCTGCCTCAGCCTCCTGAGTAGCTGGGACTACAGGCATGTGCCACCATGCCTGGCTAATTTTTTCTATATATATATTTTTAGCTGTCCATATTATTTCTTTCTATTTTTAGTAGAGATGGGGTCTCGCTCTTGCTCAGGCTGGTCTCGAACTCCTGACCTTGAGCGATCCACCCGCCTTGGCCTCCCAGGGTGCTAGGATCACAGATGTGAGCTACTGCACCCGGCTTAATATATCAACCTTTATAAGAGCATTTATTGTTGTGAAAACTATATTTGAGCCAGTGGTTACAAAATTAGGTTTGAGGTAATTTAAAGTCAATGAAAAACCTTTTGGTTTTCTGCTTTTCTATTTTAGATATGCAACTCTTGCTTTCCAAAAAAAAAAAAAAACCAAAAAATGGTGATATAAAGATGGCTGTGAAGGAAATGAATGGTGCCAAAAAGGTGGGGGCCTGCTGCTTTCCAGTCTTTTTTTTCTTCTTTATTCTTGAATAGTGCTACTCTTTAAGTAACTAATTATTATACTTTCATCACTTTTTATAGCTAATGTTATCTCATAATTATTAAAACCATAAAAGGTAGTCATTTTATTTTTTTATGCCCTCATCTGTACCTCACTGAGGTTTTAAACACGATGTGGAAAATGATGGAGGTTTGCTCTGCCTCCTGCTCATCCTGTGACTCTGCGAGAGCTATCTCACTCTCTGAGCTTTTTGTCTTAAAATGAGGATAATAGTTCTTACCTCAAATATTTATAAGTTTAAATGAGCTTAATATGGAAAAATTCTTAGTACAATGTACTGAGGATGTACTCAGTAAGTACAGCTATTATCATTGCTATTACATACCAGTAATTTGGCTTTTTCTTGGAGAGCTCATTTTTTCTGTGGTTTCAACTATCACTTTAAACTATCACATTCCAATCTTTTCACTTATTTACTGAACAAAGAGTTATTACATACCAACTGTGTACATTATTCTAGGAACTGGGAAAGCAACAGTGAACAAAATAGATAAAAATCTGTGCTTTTATATGAAGCTTAAATCTAGTGGGAGAGATAATGGCAATAAGTAAAATGTAATATTCTGGTGTGACAGAGCTAATATTTTATGTATTTTGCCCTGACTTTTCATCTAGGATTTAAAGTCTGAGCCCTTCCTTTGTTGAATTTTTGCAGGATTTACAGTGGTTTCACACCATTTATAGTCTATTTGCATGGTTATTGGTAACTAATTGATCATTTTAATTTTATCTTTCACAAGTGAAGGAGGCTACACTTTATATTACTAGTCCCCCCTCCCCTCATAACCAGTGATACAATTCTGGGCATGTAGTTTGTGTTCATTACATAAAGTATTTAGTAAATAAAATATAGAATATTTATAATTACTCTTCAGACCAACCTTTATCAGGTGGGTTGGTTATGTCCTGTCTTTGGGAGGGTTGAGAAAATAGTTACACCTTTTGCTCTGTTCTGGGGTTCAGAGGAAGAATCCCAGTTGAGGAAGGCTGATTTAGACATAGTCTCATAGACTTTATCATTACTATAAAAAATTATGTTGGGCATGTTTTCTTAATACATAGCCCTGAACACCACTGAAGTAAATTTACTTGGTATAAATAATCTTAAAGGAAAAATTTCAGAGCAATTTATTTCATTTATAATTTTAAAATTTATTTTAATTGAATAAGCTGGATTATCACTATGTCATGGTTTTAAGAAAACTTTTAAAATGCTTATTTAGGGTGTCAAGAATTGTAAACAAATTGAATCTGCTACATTATTACCTGATGCACCTTTTAGATTTATACTTCCAAATACATTGAACTTGCGTAGTTTCACCAAGATCAGGAAGTGACTGGCTGAACTACATCCAGAAGTCAGCAGGTAAGAACTAAAATTATATTTTAATTGGTTTTAAGCTTTTTATGTAAAAGCATAGTTCCATTCAATAACTTAGCTATAGTCAGATTGTGTTACTTTGGAAAAGACAAATGCTCATGTATGTTTTCACTTTGCATAGAGACCATATTATAGAAGCTCTTCAGGAAGTAAGAATAAATCCTAAAGGGTTTCTGAATGGCTTATCTGTTAACACTATTGTGGAAATGACTTCATCCGTTCTGAAAAACTCTTTGTTTTTATTCCTAACTGGAAGCAGAGATCATACAACATATTCTTTTTTATTTAAATATTACTTTAAAATTTTAAGCTATTGATTTCTTTTTTCACATAAAATGAATATTAAATTACAAATAATAAAATATAAAATTTAAAAACAAACATATTACTATTAATATAAAACCATTTACCCCAAAATTGCTTGGTTTAACATTCGTCATCTCACAGTTTGCAGATTAAGATTCAAGGCTGGCTTAACTGGGTAGTTTGCGTTCAGAGTCTTTCATGTTGCAGTAAAGAAGTTGGCCTGGACCGTAGTCATCCAGAGGCCACACTGAGCCTGGAGGGTCTCCTAAGACGGCTCATTCACATGGCTGTTGGCAAGAGGCCTCAATGCCTTACTGCATGGGCCTCTCCACAGGACTCTTTGAATCCCTTTACACTGTGGCAGCTGGCCTCCCCTGAGCAAGAGAGCAAGGGGGAAGCTGCTCTGACCCACCCTCAGGAGTCACAATCCATCATTTTGCCACATTCTAGTAGATGAAGGTCACTACATGCAACTCATACTCAAGGGGAGGGAAATTTAACCCCACCTCTTAAAGAAAGGCATATCAAAGAATTTGTTTATATATTTTAAAATGACCACAAGTGAACATATACAATACCTTTTTACAACATAGGAGAGACTTCTGTTTCCGGTTATAGGTGTGCGGATGACTGAAGCCAACTGTCCACTGAGAACAACTAGAAAAGCTGAATAAATATTAAAAAAAAAAAATCTGCTTGAAGGCATGGATGAGCTATCAAGATAATGATGACTTACTGGATAAGAGTACAAAGAGGGGTCTCAAAGTATGCCCAGTGTTTGGGGGTACTCTCCCCCAGTATTATTTGCAGAGGGGAAGCTAGGAGTGCATGGGCCATTTTGATAGCATTGAAGCCGGGGAGCATGGGGTCTTGGTAAATTTTCAGCATGGGAGTTTGGACCCCAGTGGGCTGTACTTGAGGAGAACAAGTTTGAACTAGAAATACATGTTCCCCAGAAGGGCTGTAACTCAGCTTCAAAATTTAGTCCCTAAATCAGATTGAGATGATCTTGGGTCATGAGTTCTCCCCGGCACCTGGAAGAAATGAAAGTAAGACTTCTATGGAGGAAAAGAATATCATTTTAGGCCTCAAATTATTTATGCCAACAATTTTGTACTTGTTAGCTTATTTTATAAATAAGAACATATAATCAAAATCATGGCCAGTGGGTACAGTGGCTCACACCTGTAATCCTAGCACTTCAGGAAGCTGAGGCAGAAGGATCACTTGAGGCCAGGAGTTTTGAGACCAGCATGGGCAAGGTAGACAGGCTCCATCTCTACAAAAAATGAGGAAGACATTTCAAAACTCAGGGAAAGCAAGGCCCCCCACACCAGTTAGCCCAGCTGTGGCTGCAAAGGGCAAGTTCTTCAAGGAAATGCAAAGTGCCACTCTAGTGAACACATGAATGACAAAAAAGCAAAACAGCTTTATTGCTGATACAGAGAAAGTTTGTGTGCTCTGGATAGATCACCCCGGCTACAACATTCCCTTCAGCCAAAACCTAATTTAGAGAAGGCTCCTCTCTTGAATTCCATGAAGGCAGAGAGGTGAGGAAGCTGCAGAAGAAAAGTATGAAGCTACAAGTTGGTGCATGAGCCTTAAGTAATGAAGCCATCTCCATATTATAAAAGTGCAAGGTGAAGGAGCAAGTGATGATGGATAAGCTGTAGCAAGTTATCCATAACATTTAGCTAGGATAATTCATAAAGAGTGATACACTAAACAACAGATTTTTAATGTAGAAGACATAGTCTTCTGTTAGGGGATACCATCTGAGACTTTCATAGCTGGAGAAGTCAATGCCTTGCTGCAAAGGACAGGCTGACTCTTCTGAGGAGCTACTATAGCTGGTGACTTAAAATGGAAGCCTGTGCTCATTACTGCACTAGAGTTGAAGGGTCTCCAGCTATATCTCTCTCTTCTTTTCTGGCTACTCTGAAACTTCCTAACTTTTCCTATTGATGTCCAGATAACTCATCTTTTACGATATCTACAATTGAGAGGCTACCTGGAGATCCTGATGCCACTTACTGGTGAAAGGTGTATGAAAATATTGTGGTTTTGCTCTTGTGACCGTAACTGCAGATTCAGTTTACTTCCATTGATTCAGTGTCTATAGAGAGGTACACAGAAGATGTTTCTAAACGCACTGTCATCTAATCTTAACCGTACCGTTAGGGACTCAGACTTGTCCTAGAAGTTGAGGTCAGGAGAGCTTAAATTGAAAGCTTCAGTTTTCCCTTGGTCTCGTCGTCCATTATAGTCCCACTCTTTACAAGCTAGCCGGTCATGCGTACATTATGCTCCTCTAACAAAGTTTGGGCCTAGGGAAAAAGTTTCTAAATTAGTAATTTCTCTGTAGTAATTTACTTTAAGATAAAAAGTGAATGATGGTTACAATCCAGAGAATCTCAAAGCAGTCTTACTATTTATAAATATTGCATGTACTCAAGTGTACACACACTGCCCCCCAAATTGTTTTGAGACCATTTAGATTGTTTTCAAAGCAGCCTAATCTTGATCCTCATGCAAAAGCCATGTGACTAGATTTGTATCATTGTTTGAGGTGCAGAGGATTGCTGAAAGTTTCCCCCCCCTCCTCTTAGTCTACAGTCAGGTGATCTGATGTTGATGTGGGATTCAGAAAACTAACTGAAAACCAAGGCTTCAGAAGCAAAAATGTTCTGACCTTGCCTTGTGTGCCTGCCTCTTGTACCAATCCTTCCCTGAAGTCAGCCATAAAAACCAGCATCCCTGTACCAAAGGAGGCTCGCACAGCCCAGAACCCCTTTTTTTTTTCCTGAAGGCTAGCCTTAGATCCTAAAGTGAGTCTACGTAAAATGCCCATGAAGTCATTATCTGACCCGCTTTGTTTTACCGTAAAACCCCGTGCCAGAAAGGGCCTTGCCGCCCTGCAATCCAGAAGGGAGGAAGGCACACTGGAGAGACGCCAAGCGGAATCTCAATATAAAAGTCTTGCTGGTTCTGCCACTCGGCCCGTTAGAATTAGCGCACCCTAGGCCGGGCGCGGTGGCTCACGCCTGTAATCCTAGCACTCTGGGAGGCCGAGGCGGGTGGATCGCTCAAGGTCAGGAGTTCGAGACCAGCCTGAGCGAGACCCCGTCTCTACTAAAAATAGAAAGACATTATATGGACAACTAAAAATCTATATAGAAAAAATTAGCCGGGCATAGTGGCGCATGCCTGTAGTCCCAGCTACTCGGGAGGCTGAGGCAGTAGGATCGCTTAAGCCGAGGAGTCTGAGGTTGCTGTGAGCTAAGCTGACGCCACGGCACTCACTCTAGCCTCGGCAACAAAGTGAGACTCTGTCTCAACAAAAAAAAAAAAAAAAAAGAATTAGGGCACCCCCTTTTGGTCCCGTCATTTCTACTGGACTGTCCATGCTTTAAACATAAAAAATGGACAGCTTCCCCTGCACCTGTGACTGTTCCTTCTGAAGGTGTCCATGTATAAGTTTTAATCCTTTCTGCTAGTAATCTTCACGGCAGCAAATTCTCAACAGGTCTTTACGGGCACCTTTTGGGAGGCCTTTGCTCCCAGCCTTCGGGGACCAGAGACACTTTGATCCCTGTGATGTCAATAAATTCTGTTTTGGGACGTGAAAAGATGATTTTGTCTAATTCACTGATCTTTGGAACTACTCTACACTTCAGTATGTCAATGGTCATTAAAAATTAAGTGGATATAAAAGTTAAAGGTCATAAAAGTTTGGCCACAGATGCCGTCCCTCTGACATATCTTGGCCAAAAGGGGCGGGGGGGGGGACGGGACTTGTGAACTAAAATAACATTTTGAGGCTCACCTCACACGCACACACGCACACACACACGCCTCCACCACCAGCGCCGCCTATAGCCTGCAAGCCCCGACTTGGAGAGGGCCCACCTCTTCTGGCCAAACCAATGTATGCCTCCCACGTATTGGTTTCGGAATTCCCTGTAAGCCCTGTCTCCCTGAAAGGTATAAAACCAAACTATACCATAGCAGCCACAGCGAGTCCACTTGCTCAAGGCCTCTTGGGCGTGGCTCCGGGTCATGAGCCTCAAATTTGGCTCAGATGTAATCTCTTTAAAACTATGTTATAGAGTTTGGTTTCTTTTCCCTTGACAAGGTTGGCGTCCGGGTGTGGGGCTCAGAGAAGACTCAGGACCACCGAAGGAGCAGCCCGAACTCGGCGCCGGGTCCCGGCGTGGCCCTTTTGGGGGGGCCAAACCCCCCCCCCGACTCCGAGCTTCCCCACTGGTGGAACTGGTGGGTCGTCCTGAGCTCCCTTTTTGGTTGATGGTCTCAGTTTACTCTGAGCTGGTCCTTTTCCTAGGAATTGTTGTTTGGGATCCTAACTTAGATTTGGAGGTGCATCCTAAAGGGTCTTCTCCATTGTCTTTTTATCCTAAAATTAATCTCAATCGGCTTTGCTGTGCATTTTTGAAAGAGGAAACCGAACTGTCTTGTTGGTAGACAAATGAGAGACTGAGTTCCTCAGCTCCGAAGAGAAGGGGCATCTTACTCCTCCCAGCCTTGGCAGCCCCGGGTGACGGGGGTCCCGAGTGGGAATTGCCTGGGGCGATTCCCCGAGGCGCGAGTGGCCCCATACGGAACCGGAACCCCAGCACCCCCCAGACACACACACTCACGCGAACACACACACACACACATACGTTAATTAAAAGAAGGCTCGTCCAGGAAACGCATATAAGAGCTGATCACTCGGCGTTTGGAGCCCTCTTGGAGGTACTAGACCTCCCAGAGAGAAACCTGAGACACCTAAGAGGGTGGGAGCGACTCAGTGGTGAGACCTTGAGGAGCCCCGCCCACAAGCAGCACACTCTGATCCATGACACCAAACCCTGTAGGACAGTTCGGTTGCTTCTTTTAAAGAGAAAATGGGACATCCTTTAAAATCGAGGAAAGACAAGGGAGAATGACCCCCAGGGGGCACCCCAGTTGGTGTGTGGTACCCCTACTTGCAAGTAGTTCTGTAAATGAAAAGATTCAAAGGCCTGCCAGGTGTTTCTGGGGCTCCGGCTGGTTATAGAGCTAATGCTTGTGCACAAGATTTTACGAAAGGGCAAATGACATCAAGGAAAATTCAGAGCTGAAACGCTCGACCTACCGCTCTAGAGTTCAAGTGTCTCGAGCTCTTTCTCTCTCTTCTTTTCCGGCTACTCTGAAACGTGCTGACTTTTCCTATTGATGTCCACATCGCTCATCGTTTACGGTATCTACAATTGAGAGGCTACCTGGAGATCCTGATGCCACTTATTGGGGAAAGGTGCATGAAAATATTGCGGTTTTGCTCTTGTGACCCTACCTGCAGATACAGTTTACTTCCACTGACTCAGTGTCTATAGAGAGGTACACAGAAGGTGTTTCTAAACGCACTGTCATCTAATCTTAACCGTACCGTTAGGGACTCAGACTTGTCCTAGAAGTTGAGGTCAGGAGAGCTTAAATTGAAAGCTTCAGTTTTCCCTTGGTCTCGTCCATTTTAGTCCCACTCTTTACAAGCTAGCCGGTCATGCGTACTTTATGCTGCTCTAACAAAGTTTGGGCCTAGGGAAAAAGTTGCTAAATTAGTAATTTCTCTGTAGTAATTTACTTTAAGATAAAAAGTGAATGATGGTTACAATCCAGAGAATCTCAAAACAGTCTTACTCTTTATAAACATTGCATGTACTCAAGTGTACACACACCCCCCCCAAATTGTTTTGAGACCATTTAGATTGTTTTCAAAGCAGCCTAATCTTGATCCTCATGCAAAAGCCATGTTACTAGCTTTGTATCGTTGTTTGAGGTGCAGAGGATTGCTGAAAGTTTCCCCCCCTCCTCTTAGCCTACAGTCAGGTGATCTGATGTTGATGTGGGATTCAGAAAACTAACTGAAAATGAAGGCTTCAGAAGCAAAAATGTTCTGACCTTGCCTTGTGTGCCTGCCTCTTGTACCAATCCTTCCCTGAAGCCAGCCATAAAAACCAGCATCCCTGTACCCAAGGAGGCTCGCACAGCCCAGAACCCCTTTTTTTTTTCCTGAAGGCTAGCCTTAGATCCTAAAGTGAGTCTACGTAAAATGCCCATGAAGTCATTATCTGACCCGCTTTGTTTTACCGTAAAACCCCGTGCCAGAAAGGGCCTTGCCACCCAGCAACCCAGAAGGGAGGAAGGCACACTGGAGAGACGCCAAGCGGAATCTCAATATAAAAGTCTTGCTGGTTCTGCCACTCGGCCCCTTAGAATTAGCGCACCCCCTTTTGGTCCAGTCATTTCTACTGGACTGTCCATGCTGTAAACATAAAAAATGGACAGCTTGTCCTGCACCTGTGACTGTTCCTTCTGAAGGTGTCCATGTATAAGTTTTAATCCTTTCTGCTAGTAATCTTCACGGCAGCAAATTCTCAACAGGTCTTTACGGGCACCTTTTGGGAGGCCTTTGCTCCCAGCCTTCGGGGACCAGAGACACTTTGATCCCTGTGATGTCAATAAATTCTGTTTTGGGACGTGAAAAGATGATTTTGTCTAATTCACTGATCTTTGGAACTACTCTACACTTCAGTATGTCAATGGTCATTAAAAATTAAGTGGATATAAAAGTTAAAGGTCATAAAAGTTTGGCCACAGATGCCGTCCCTCTGACATATCTTGGCCAAAAGGGGCGGGGGGGGGGACGGGACTTGTGAACTAAAATAACATTTTCAGGCTCACCTCCACGCACGCACGCAAGCACGCACGCACACACACACGCCTCCCGCCACCAGCGCCGCCTATAGCCTGCAAGCCCCGGCTTGGAGAGGGCCCACCTCTTCTGGCCAAACCAATGTATGCCTCCCACGTATTGGTTTCGGACTTTCCGTGTAAGCCCTGTCTCCCTGAAAGGTATAAAACCAAACTATACCATAGCAGCCACAGCGAGTCCACTTGCTCAAGGCCTCTTGGGCGTGGCTCCGGGTCATGAGCCTCAAATTTGGCTCAGATGAAATCTCTTTAAAACTATGTTACAGAGTTTGGTTTCTTTTCCCTTGACAAGGTTGGCGCCCGGGCGTGGGGCTCAGAGAAGACTCAGGACCACCGAAGGAGCAGCCCGAACTCGGTGCCAGGTCCCGGCGTGGCCCTTTTGGGAAGGGGGGATCTACCCTCCTCCCCCCCCACCCCGACTCCGAGCTTCTCCTCTGGTGGAACTGGTGGGTCGTCCTGAGCTCCCTTTTTGGTTGATGGTCTCGGTTTACTCTGAGCTGGTTCTTTTCCTAGGAATTGTTGTTTGGGATCCTAACTTAGATTTGGAGGTGCATCCTAAAGGGTCTTCTCCATTGTCTTTTTATCCTAAAATTAATCTCAATCGGCTTTGCTGTGCATTTTTGAAAGAGGAAACCGAACTGTCTTGTTGGTAGACAAATGAGAGACTGAGTTCCTCAGCTCCGAAGAGAAGGGGCATCTTACTCCTCGCAGCCTTGGCAACCCCGGGTGACGGGGGTCCCGAGTGGGAGTTGCCTGGGGCGATTCTCCGAGGCTCGAGTGGCCCCATACGGAACCGGAACCCCCGTTCCCCCCCACAGACACACACGTACGTTAATTAAAAGGAGGCTCGTCCAGGAAACTCATATAAGAGCTGATCACTCGGCGTTTGGAGCCCTCTCCCAGGTACTAGACCTCCCAGAGAGAAACCTGAGACACCTAAGAGGGTGGGAGCGACTCAGTGGTGAGACCTTGAGGAGCCCCACCCACAAGCAGCACACTCTAATCCACGACACCCAATCCTGTAGGACAGTTCGGTTGCTTCTTTTAAGGAGAAAATGGGACATCCTTTAAAATCGAGGAAAGACAAGGGAGGATGACCCCCAGGGGGCACCCCAGTTGGTGTGTGGTACCCCTACTTGCAAGTAGTTCTGTAAATGAAAAGATTCAAAGGCCTGCCAGGTGTTTCTGGGGCTCCGGCTGGTTATAGAGCTAATGCTGGTGCACAAGTTTTTACGAAAGGGCAAATGACATCAAGGAAAATTCAGAGCTGAAACGCTCGACCTACCGCTCTAGAGTTCAAGTGTCTCGAGCTATTTCTCTCTCTTCTTTTCTGGCTACTCTGAAACGTGCTGACTTTTCCTATTGATGTCCACATCGCTCATCGTTTACGGTATCTACAATTGAGAGGCTACCTGGAGATCCTGATACCACTTATTGGGGAAAGGTGCATGAAAATATTGCGGTTTTGCTCTTGTGACCCTACCTGCAGATACAGTTTACTTCCACTGACTCAGTGTCTATAGAGAGGTACACAGAAGGTGTTTCTAAACGCACTGTCATCTAATCTTAACCGTACCGTTAGGGACTCAGACTTGTCCTAGAAGTTGAGGTCAGGAGAGCTTAAATTGAAAGCTTCAGTTTTCCCTTGGTCTCGTCCATTTTAGTCCCACTCTTTACAAGCTAGCCGGTCATGCGTACTTTATGCTGCTCTAACAAAGTTTGGGCCTAGGGAAAAAGTTTCTAAATTAGTAATTTCTCTGTAGTAATTTACTTTAAGATAAAAAGTGAATGATGGTTACAATCCAGAGAATCTCAAAACAGTCTTACTCTTTATAAATATTGCATGTACTCAGGTGTACACACACACACACCCAAATTGTTTTGAGACCATTTAGATTGTTTTCAAAGCAGCCTAATCTTGATCCTCATGCAAAAGCCATGTTACTAGCTTTGTGTCGTTGTTTGAGGTGCAGAGGATTGCTGAAAGTTTCCCCCCCGCCTCTTAGTCTACAGTCAGGTGATCTGATGTTGATGTGGGATTCAGAAAACTAACTGAAAACGAAGGCTTCAGAAGCAAAAATGTTCTGACCTTGCCTTGTGTGCCTGCCTCTTGTACCAATCCTTCCCTGAAGCCAGCCATAAAAACCAGCATCCCTGTACCCAAGGAGGCTCGACAGCCCAGAACCCCTTTTTTTTTTCCTGAAGGCTAGCCTTAGATCCTAAAGTGAGTCTACGTAAAATGCCCATGAAGTCATTATCTGACCCGCTTTGTTTTACCTAAAACCCCGTGCCAGAAAGGGCCCCCGTGCAGGGCCCCGTGCCGCCCTGCAACCCAGAAGGGAGGAAGGCACACTGGAGAGAGTCCAGGCAGAATCTCAATATAAAAGTCTTGCTGGTTCTGCCACTCGGCCCGTTAGAATTAGCGCACCCCCTTTTGGTCCAGTCATTTCTACTGGACTGTCCATGCTTTAAACATAAAAAATGGACAGCTTCCCCTGCACCCTTGAGTGTTCCTTCTGAAGGTGTCCATGCATAAGTTTTAATCCTTTCTGCTAGTAATCTTCACGGCAGCAAATTCTCAACAGGTCTTTACGGGGACCTTTGCTCCCAGCCTTCGGGGACCAGAGACACTTTGATCCCTGTGATGTCAATAAATTCTGTTTTGGGACATGAAAAGATGATTTTGTCTAATTCACTGATCTTTGGAACTACTCTACACTTCAGTATGTCAATGGTCATTAAAAATTAAGTGGATATAAAAGTTAAAGGTCATAAAAGTTTGGCCACAGATGCCGTCCCTCTGACATATCTTGGCCAAAAGGGGCGGGGGGGGGGACGGGACTTGTGAACTAAAATAACATTTTGAGGCTCACCTCACACGCACACACGCACACACACACGCCTCCACCACCAGCGCCGCCTATAGCCTGCAAGCCCCGACTTGGAGAGGGCCCACCTCTTCTGGCCAAACCAATGTATGCCTCCCACATATTGGTTTAGGACTTTCCCTGTAAGCCCTGTCTCCCTGAAAGGTATAAAACCAAACTATACCATAGCAGCCACAGCGAGTCCACTTGCTCAAGGCCTCTTGGGCGTGGCTCCGGGTCATGGGCCTCAAATTTGGCTCAGATGTAATCTCTTTAAAACTATGTTACAGAGTTTGGTTTCTTTTCCCTTGACAAGGTTGGCGTCCGGGCGTGGGGCTCAGAGAAGACTCAGGACCACCGAAGGAGCAGCCTGAACTCGGCGCCGGGTCCCATCGTGGCCCTTTTGGGTGGGCCATACCCCCCCCCCGACTCCGAGCTTCTCCTCTGGTGGAACTGGTGGGTCGTCCTGAGCTCCCTTTTTGGTTGATGGTCTCAGTTTACTCTGAGCTGGTTCTTTTCCTAGGAATTGTTGTTTGGGATCCTAACTTAGATTTGGAGGTGCATCCTAAAGGGTCTTCTCCATTGTCTTTTTATCCTAAAATTAATCTCAATCGGCTTTGCTGTGCATTTTTGAAAGAGGAAACTGAACTGTCTTGTTGGTAGACAAATGAGAGACTGAGTTCCTCAGCTCCGAAGAGAAAGGGCATCTTACTCCTCCCAGCCTTGGCAACCCCGGGTGACGGGGGTCCCGAGTGGGAGTTGCCTGGGGCGATTCCCCGAGGCGCGGGTGGCCCCATACGTAACCGGAACCCTCGCTCCCCCCCACAGACAGACACGTACGTTAATTAAAAAGAGGCTCGTCCAGAAAACTCATTTAAGAGCTGATCACTCGGCGTCTGGAGCCCTCTCCCAGGTACTAGACCTCCGAGAGAGAAACCTGAGACACCTAAGAGGGTGGGAGCGACTCAGTAGTGAGACCTTGAGGAGCCCCACCCACAAGCAGCACACTCTGATCCACGACACCCAACCTTGCAGGACAGTTCGGTTGCTTCTTTTAAGGAGAAAATGGGACATCCTTTAAAATCGAGGAAAGACAAGAGAGGATGACCCCCAGGGGGCACCCCAGTTGGTGTGTGGTACCCCTACTTGCAAGTAGTTCTGTAAATGAAAAGATTCAAAGGCCTGCCAGGTGTTTCTGGGGCTCCGGCTGGTTATAGAGCTAATGCTGGTGCACAAGTTTTTACGAAAGGGCAAATGACATCAAGGAAAATTCAGAGCTGAAACGCTCGACCTACCGCTCTAGAGTTCAAGTGTCTCGAGCTATTTCTCTCTCTTCTTTTCTGGCTACTCTGAAACGTGCTGACTCTTCCTATTGATGTCCACATCACTCATCGTTTACGGTATCTACAATTGAGAGGCTACCTGGAGATCCTGATGCCAGCTACGGGTGAAAGGTGCATGAAAATATTGCGGTTTTGCTCTTGTGACCCTAACTGCAGATACAGTTTACGTCCACTGACTCAGTGTCTATAGAGAGGTACACAGAAGGTGTTTCTAAAAGCACTGTCATCTAATCTTAACCGTACCGTTAGGGACTCAGAGTTGTCCTAGAAGTTGCGGTCAGAAGAGCTTAAATTGAAAGCTTCAGTTTTCCCTTGGTCTCCTCCATTTTTGTCCCACTCTTTACAAGCTAGCCGGTCATGCGTACATTATGCTGCTCTAACCAAATTTGGGCCTAGGGAAAAAGTTTCTAAATTAGTAATTTCTCTGTAGTAATTTACTTTAAGATAAAAAGTGAATTATGGTTACAATCCAGAGAATCTCAAAACAGTCTTACTCTTTATAAATATTGCATGTACTCAGGTGTACACACACACACACCCAAATTGTTTTGAGACCATTTAGATTGTTTTCAAAGCAGCCTAATCTTGATCCTCATGCAAAAGCCATGTTACTAGCTTTGTATCGTTGTTTGAGGTGCTGAGGATTGGCGCTGAAAGCTTCCCCCCCTCCTCCTAGTCTACAGTCAGGTGATCTGATGTTGATGTGGGATTCAGAAAACTAACTGAAAACCAAGGCTTCAGAAGCAAAAATGTTCTGACCTTGCCTTGTGTGCCTGCCTCTTGTACCAATCCTTCCCTGAAGCCAGCCATAAAAACCAGCATCCCTGTGCCCAAGGAGGCTCGTACAGCCCAGAACCCCTTTCTTTTTTCCTGAAGGCTAGCCTTAGATCCTAAAGTGAGTCTACGTAAAATGCCCATGAAGCCATTATCTGACCCGCTGTGTTTTACCTAAAACCCCGTGCCAGAAAGGGCCTTGCCGCCCTGCAACCCAGAAGGGAGGAAGGCACACTGGAGAGAGTCCAGGCAGAATCTCAATATAAAAGTCTCGCTGGTTCTGCCACTTGGCCCCTTAGAATTAGCGCACCCCCTTTTGGTCCAGTCATTTCTACTGGACTGTCCATGCTTTAAACATAAAAAATGGACAGCTTCCCCTGCACCCTTGAGTGTTCCTCCTGAAGGTGTCCATGCATAAGTTTTAATCCTTTCTGCTAGTAATCTTCACGGCAGCAAATTCTCAACAGGTCTTTACGGGGACCTTTTGGGGGGCCTTTGCTCCCAGCCTTCGGGGACCAGAGACACTTTGATCCCTGTGATGTCAATAAATTCTGTTTTGGGACATGAAAAGATGATTTTGTCTAATTCACTGATCTTTGGAACTACTCTACACTTCAGTATGTCAATGGTCATTAAAAATTAAGTGGATATAAAAGTTAAAGGTCATAAAAGTTTGGCCACAGATGCCGTCCCTCTGACATACCTTGGCCAAAAGGGGCGGGGGGGGATGGGACTTGTGAACTAAAATAACATTTTCAGGCTCACCTCACACGCACGCACGCACGCACGCACGCACACACACACACGCCCCCGCCACCAGCGCCGCCTATAGCCTGCAAGCCCCGGCTTGGAGAGGGCCCACCTCTTCTGGCCAAACCAATGTATGCCTCCCACGTATTGGTTTCGGACTTTCCGTGTAAGCCCTGTCTCCCTGAAAGGTATAAAACCAAACTATACCATAGCAGCCACAGCGAGTCCACTTGCTCAAGGCCTCTTGGGCGTGGCTCCGGGTCATGAGCCTCAAATTTGGCTCAGATTAAATCTCTTTAAAACTATGTTACAGAGTTTGGTTTCTTTTCCCTTGACAAGGTTGGCGCCCGGGCGTGGGGCTCAGAGAAGACTCAGGACCACCGAAGGAGCAGCCCGAACTCGGCGCCGGGTCCCGGCGTGGCCCTTTTGGGGGGGGCCAAACCCCCCCGACTCCGAGCTTCCCCACTGGTGGAACTGGTGGGTCGTCCTGAGCTCCCTTTTTGGTTGATGGTCTCGGTTTACTCTGAGCTGGTTCTTTTCCTAGGAATTGTTGTTTGGGATCCTAACTTAGATTTGGAGGTGCATCCTAAAGGGTCTTCTCCATTGTCTTTTTATCCTAAAATTAATCTCAATCGGCTTTGCTGTGCATTTTTGAAAGAGGAAACCGAACTGTCTTGTTAGTAGAGAAATGAGAGACTGAGTTCCTCAGCTCCGAAGAGAAGGGGCATCTCACTCCTCCCAGCCTTGGCAACCCCGGGTGATGGGGGTCCCGAGTGAGAGTTGCCTGGGGCGATTCCCCGAGGCGCGAGTGGCCCCATACGGAACCGGAACCCCAGCCCCCCCCCACACACACACACGCACACACACACACACACGTACGTTAATTAAAAGAAGGCTCGTCCAGGAAACGCATATAAGAGCTGATCACTCGGCGTTTGGAGCCCTCTCCCAGGTACTAGACCTCCCAGAGAGAAACCTGAGACACCTAAGAGGGTGGGAGCGACTCAGTGGTGAGACCTTGAGGAGCCCCGCCCACAAGCAGCACACTCTGATCCACGACACCCAACCCTGTAGGACAGTTCGGTTGCTTCTTTTAAGGAGAAAATGGGACATCCTTTAAAATCGAGGAAAGACAAGCGAGGATGACCCCCAGGGGGCATCCCAGTTGGTGTGTGGTACCCCTACTTGCAAGTAGTTCTGTAAATGAAAAGATTCAAAGGCCTGCCAGGTGTTTCTGGGGCTCCGGCTGGTTATAGAGCTAATGCTGGTGCACAAGTTTTTACGAAAGGGCAAATGACATCAAGGAAAATTCAGAGCTGAAACGCTCGACCTACCGCTCTAGAGTTCAAGTGTCTCGAGCTATTTCTCTCTCTTCTTTTCTGGCTACTCTGAAACGTGCTGACTTTTCCTATTGATGTCCACATCGCTCATCGTTTACGGTATCTACAATTGAGAGGCTACCTGGAGATCCTGATGCCACTTACTGGTGAAAGGTGCATGAAAATATTGAGGTTTTGCTCTTGTGACCCTAACTGCAGATACAGTTTACGTCCACTGACTCAGTGTCTATAGAGAGGTACACAGAAGGTGTTTCTAAAAGCACTGTCATCTAATCTTAAGTGTACTGTTAGGGACTCAGACTTGTCCTAGAAGTTGCAGTCAGAAGAGCTTAAATTGAAAGCTTCAGTTTTCCCTTGGTCTCCTCCGTTTTTGTCCCACTCTTTACAAGCTAGCCGGTCATGCGTACTTTATGCTGCTCTAACAAAGTTTGGGCCTAGGGAAAAAGTTTCTAAATTAGTAATTTCTCTGTAACAATTTACTTTAAGATAAAAAGTGAATGATGGTTACAATCCAGAGAATCTCAAAACAGTCTTACTCTTTATAAATGTTGCATGTACTCAGGTGTACACACACACACCCCCAAATTGTTTTGAGACCATTTAGATTGTTTTCAAGGCAGCCTAATCTTGATCCTCATGCAAAAGCCATGTTACTAGCTTTGTATCGTTGTTTGAGGTGCTGAAAATTGGTGCTGAAAGCTTCCCCCCCTCCTCCTAGTCTACAGTCAGGTGATCTGATGTTGATGTGGGATTCAGAAAACTAACTGAAAATGAAGGCTTCAGAAGCAAAAATGTTCTGACCTTGCCTTGTGTGCCTGCCTCTTGTACCAATCCTTCCCTGAAGCCAGCCATAAAAACCAGCATCCCTGTACCCAAGGCATGGTGGCTCATGCCTTAATCCTAGCACTCTGGGAGGCTGAGATGGGCAGATTGCTTGAGGTCTGGGGTTCGAGACCAGCTGAGCAAGAGCGAGACCCTGGCTCTACTAAAGATTCAAAGAAATTAGCTGGACAACTAAAAATATATAGAAAAATTTACCCAGGCATAGTGGCACATACCTGCAATCTCAGCTAATCAGGAGGCTAAAGCAGCAGGTTTGCTTGAGCCCAGGAATTTGAGGTTGCTGTGAGCTAGGCTGATGCCAGGGCACTCTAGCCAAAAAAATAGAAAAGAAAAATGTAAGTTGCTTTTAAAATCCCTCAGGTGGTTAATACAGTAGGAAAGTTACAAATTAGAATAAAGTTTAAATCATCAGTGCTAACACCTCACAAGTAATTTTAACTCAAATACAATGTATCTTATTTCAGCTTCTGTTCCACAGTACCCTGGACTTACTCTCTTCTGTTACACTTTATTGTGCTTCCTTCAGTAATTGTGTTACTCTGAACTATAAACTCCGCAATGGCAAGAACTCTCTTATCTTGTTCACCTCAGCACCTAGCAAGTGTATGGCACACAGCAGAGTTTCAATAAATAACAATCTATTAATAAATGAAGTTAAGACATTAAAATTGCATATATTCTACTTGTACAAAAAATGCAATTTTAATGTGATTTTATGAAACAGATTTAATTATGAAGTAACTTGAACTGTAGAAGCACTTATTTAAAATAAAACTAGCTTACCTACTATACTTATTCAGTTTAAAAAATAAAACTTTGTGTACAAGTTTTCAGCAACACACATTTTCCAACTAACATATAAGATAATGTGATCTGGAAATGTATCACTCTCATTTCTGAAGAACATATAGATAACAGTCAATGTGACTCCTTCAAAACTCTGATGCAACAGTATTCTATTACCTGCATCATTTCTCTTTTTAATTTTACAAAAAGGTAGACAAACTTTTAGCCATTTATGGAGCAAACAGTCTGGAGAATTGCTGATGTTACCAACTTTAACTGAAATCTGCCACATACCCAGTGCAAATGCAACTTTACAATGATCTAATAGTGTGAATAAATTGCTTACCACTTAGAAAAATAAAAAATGTGAAATGTGAAACATTTAAGAAAGTGTAACTTTTAAAACTTAGAGCTTAGATCCATCCCCAGAGATTCTGGTTTAATGTTTTTTTTTAAAATTTAAAAAGCAATTTAGATGCTCACTCATGATTGAGAACCAGCATGGTAAATATTGTTTCTTCCTAATGTGACTTGTGTAGCACCGTCACCTAAAATCCCAAATAATTCATTTAAAACAATATGGTACAAATACTACTGTAACTAAGGCTTACAATAGTACATTTTTCATCAAGATTTGTCTAAAAATGCAGGTGAACCAAGAGAAAGTCCAACTTTATATTAGACTGCTCATCGTTTGGCTTTTAAGTCACTTGAAAGTAACTGGGACTAAAACTAGTTTTATTTGAATAGTCCTTAAAAAAAATAAAAACTTTCAAATGATTCAAATAGCAGTTTCTTGCCTGAAACAAACCAACATGAATATTAATCACAAGTAAGAGGCTTCTTAAGATTGTGTAGAACATATATGTGAAGAGTGGTAAATAAGTAGGTATATCAAAAGAAACGTTTCAGGTATGTTGATATTAAATGATATTAAACTTGATATTTTCAAACATATTAGAGAAATGATAAATTATAAGTACAGTAGAAAAAAATTTACTTTAGACTTTATATTGTCTATAATTTAAAAAGATAATATCTCTAATGGTAAATACACCTCCTCCCAATACCTATTAAATTTGCCATCAATGGAAACCCCAAATAAATTATTCTTATTTTTTGACCAGGCAGTTAAAATAAGCATATTTTATATTAATTGGGGAAGGGCCCCATGTCAAAATTCAATTGAAAATTAAGGACTTGCTCTCTCAAACAGCATTTTTCAGATGCACTTTTGAGATAGAAAAACAATAAGCAGGTAAATCAAGAATCTACAAAAAGAGAAAACTAAAAAATTCATAATAGCTTTCAAATTGAGAGAGCTTCTCTATACTTAGCCTTCCTTAAAAAAATTTTTTTCTAAAATCTTTCCATAGCTATCACATATGAGAAAATCATATTTAATAACACACTGGAACATTACTGTGGATGGCTGTCAGGATGATCTGGATCTGTGGATGCTATAACTCATTTGATCTGTTACTTTCTTCACCACATGCTTCTCATGAAATGGTATTTTATTTTAGATGACAGTGCACACCTAATGGAATTCTGAAGCCTTAGCATTTACTGCAGCTTTCAAGAAATTAGCTATCTCAATGTAAATTGAACTTATCCAGGAGAAGGTATGTTAAAAGATTCCTCAAGACAATGACTTCCCCTTTGAAGATAAGAATGCTTTAATGTTGGAGTTAATTCCAAGTGTTTTCAAACATTTTTCTCCATTACATAAGTATTAAAATAAAGATCATAGGTCTCCCCACCTCCACTGCTCCTGCCTCAAGTTATCTTTATAACGTGAGCTACCATAGTGACAGCAAGAAAATGAGCCAATTATCCACACTTGTTCTTTGATTGCCAGCTATCATCACCAGTGAAATTGGAATTAACCAGAACTTTATATATGGAATGTTTTGATTACCAGGAGTTTCCTAATATCCTGCCTTTCCACCTCCTGCTTTTGTAGGTAGAATGAGCATAGTTTTTATATTCTGTTAATATTACATACTTTTGGAGACTTATAAAGGTACATTGGGAACATGAAGGCATATCAGTACAAAGACCCAAGAGGTTGATGGGTCTTAGGGAGACAGAATAGCATAACATACTACAGGTTTGGTAGTCCTACCCATGGATTGAAACCAATTTGATTATGTCTGTGTGAACTTGGGTACCAGCAATTTAACTGTGTCTCTTCCCTTATTATAAAATCATTATAACAACATTCCCCTCATGATGCTGTCATGAAGACTAAATGGAAAATGTACACTGCCTAGTATGGAAGATGCTCAATGATGGACATCTTAAAAAAGAAATGGTAGTGCCACAGGCATTGTTTGTGATAAAACCTAGCTTGCTAGAAACTGCTTGCAAAGTGGACTTGCAAAGTGATCTAATGTGCATAGTCAAATTAAAATGTATGTAAGTCAGATTCTCTTGCTATAAACCATAGCATCTAACTAAATTTTTTTAAGTAGTATTTTTAATCCCACTTATGAGAATTAATGTGACAAGCTCTCAACAGAAATCCATTGAAAAATATTTGTATATCTTACTTTTATGTCCATATGATAAATGCTTAAACTAAGAACCTACATTCTTTAAATTATATTTTACATTTACTTAACATACAAGCTGACCAAACCAGAAAAAAAAAAAAAACCAACACTGAAAACTTTTAAATGGGTCTACCTTTCACTTAAATGCCCAGATAATATCTGGAGAACATAATATATGTTTGATATTTAATACAGGTCTACTTTATAACAGAGTACTGTAAAAAATTAACATAAGAAAGTTGCTTTTAGGCCAGGAGTGGTGGCTCATGCCTTAATCCTAGCACTCTGGGAGGCTGAGATGGGCAGATTGCTAGAGGTCTGGGGTTCGAGACCAGCTGAGCAAGAGCGAGACCCTGGCTCTACTAAAGATAGAAAGAAATTAGCTGGACAACTAAAAATATATAGAAAAAATTAGCCGGGCATGGTGGCACATACCTGTAGTCCCAGCTACTCAGGAGGCTAAAGCAGCAGGTTTGCTTGAGCCCAGGAATTTGAGGTTGCTGTGAGCTAGGCTGATGCCAGGGCACTCTAGCCAAAAAAATAGAAAAGAAAAATGTAAGTTGCTTTTAAAATCCCTCAGGTGGTTAATACAGTAGGAAAGTTACAAATTAGAATAAAGTTTAAATCATCAGTGCTAACACCTCACAAGTAATTTTAACTCAAATACAATGTATCTTATTTCAGCTTCTGTTCCACAGTACCCTGGACTTACTCTCTTCTGTTACACTTTATTGTGCTTCCTTCAGTAATTGCGTTACTCTGAACTATAAACTCCGCAATGGCAAGAACTCTCTTATCTTGTTCACCTCAGCACCTAGCAAGTGTATGGCACACAGCAGAGTTTCAATAAATAACAATGTATTAATAACTGAAGTTAAGACATTAAAATTGCATATATTCTACTTGTACAAAAAATGCAATTTTAATGTGATTTTATGAAACAGATTTAATTATGAAGTAACTTGAACTATAAAAGCATTTATTTAAAATAAAACTAGCTTACCTACTATACTTATTATTCAGTTTAAAAAGTAAAACTTTGTGTACAAGTTTTCAGCAACACACATTTTCCAACTAACATATAAGATAATGTGATCTGGAAATGTATCACTCTCATTTCTGAAGAACATATAGATAACAGTCTATGTGACTCCTTCAAAACTCTGATGCAACAGTATTCTATTACCTTCATCATTTCTCTTTTTAATTTTACATAAAGGTAGACAAACTTTTAGCCATTTATGGAGCAAACAGTCTGGAGAATTGCTGATGTTACCAACTTTAACTGAAATCTGCCACATACCCAGTGCAAATGCAACTTTACAATGATTTAATAGTGTGAATAAATTGCTTCAGTGTTTTCACATAAGGGTATTTCTATTGCTATCTGATCAAACACATTTAAAAGATCTTACCCTGCACCTTAATTGTGAAAATATATTCCAAGATGCTAAATTTCCCTTAAAAGAAACCTGAGTTAAAAATCAGAATACTACTCTGAAATAGAAAATATACAAAAAAGATTAACTAAATATCTAATTAGATTATTTGTTGAATTGAGTTAAATGTCTAATTTCCTAAGTTTCCCTCCTAAAGTATGTAATGGATTACATAAATAGTAAGAAAAGTCCAAATAATTTTTATGTTATAGACTATTTCTTTCCATTTGTAACTAATTTTGATATTAAAGCTCGTATAGCATTTTCACAATAGAAAATAAGTAACTTTTTATCAATTTCTTACAGAAAAAGCATAACAGCAGGTACCTACGCACACATACACTCTTTCTTTAAAGCAATATTTCATTTCTTTATATGTTTTAAAAATTAAAGTTAAGCCATGATTACTCAAAAAGACTATTTTATTCAGTATTTAGATTTAGAGTCTTATCTCTCTCCCATTATCTTCATTTCTATCATTTACCTCTTATTCCAGGGATTCTCAAACTTTCATGTTACACGGATCACATTCTCTCTCAAAACATCTGATTCACCCACTTGTCTTCTGTGTGTGTTTTTCTGTTTGTCATGCAATGGGTTGGGATGAGGGGTGTGCTACAAGGAGGTGAACCTTCTATAACTTAAAGGAGGACTGCTATGCTTTTAAGATAATACGTAAGGGTTTTAAGTGAGATAATGTATGTAAATAATTGCACAGTGGCTGATATACAGTAGATGGACAATACATGATATTAATACATATTATTGTAACTCATCTGTGTTATAAAATCGTAGACACCAAAACATTTCAAAAACCAAGACTACTGGGGGGCAAAACACTGATAACCTGCAGTGCAACCTCTGCACAGAGTCTCCGTGCCAAAGCAGATTTATACTTGTTTTGAAATGTGACAGTGGCACTCCCAGTAAATAACTCAAACTTAATACGTGAGAGATACAAATAGACATTGAACTCAAATCAGTTACTTTTTACTTCTTGTGAAAATTCCCAGTAAAAATGTTGGTAAGGGATTAAGGATGATCAAATGAAGAGGTGACAAAGAAATTTTCTTTATTCAGAAAGTCTGCCTCAAACAAATATAAAACATATAACCTGAAACAATTACAGACAGGGTGACAGATATGGGGGAAAATATTAATTTAAAACCAATGGTTAAAATAAGAACTCTCACAATGTGTATTTCAGATATTTGTATTATTCATCAAAGATTGAGTCATGATAAAAAAACATTAAAATTGCTTCAGAGAAACAAGCTCTCAGAATTGTAACGAATGCTTCTTTTCCAACATTCTGAGATAACTAATGTGCAAAAGCAGAGATTCAGATGTATGCTATGAGAGTTAAATACAAATTAATAAGACAAGGCATATCGTATGTGAGTATGTCATACCATAATTTCAGATCTCATCCCTTTCCACATTAGTTTAATTACTATTTTCCTGAATTAGATTTGACTCATAAACCATTTTGAGTACCTTCTATGTATGTGACAGCCCATTTTCTGCTTCCTTCTATTCTTAATATGACTTATAAAAAAATAATAATAAGAGCACACCGGGAAAAGCAAAGCAGAAACAAAGCAAACTAAAAACAGAAACTGTCTAACTTCTATCATAGGAAACAACAGTCAAAATCAATGAAGAATGAGGTTTTAGATTATCTATGAATTTCACTTAAATCCATGCTGTGGGCACATGAGGTTTCAAAACCTAAGATACATGGTACATGAGATCCAAATACTAAAACTACCATTTCCAATAGGAAACTTTTATACTGGCAGATTTTAAAAAATAGTGATGGGCATGCATTACACATGTTCCTTCTCCTACTAGAATGAAGAATAAACAAATAAATTTAGAAAGAATTCTTAAGATTAGACTGTCACTGGGAACACAAGACAGCCTATATCAGAACACAGTATGGAAATACATTTATTGAGACTACAGGTTGAGGATCCGTGTTTCCTAAATCAACTTGAAATAATGTATTGTAAGAAGGAGCTCAACTTGTGTTAACCTATCTTTGCAGTGCTCATTATGAGCCAGACACTGTTTCAAGTGCTTTAAAAATGGTAACTCATCTAATCTTCACAATAACCCTATGAGTTTGCTGCAATACTATCCCCCTTGTTTTTCATATACGGAAACTGAGACAAGGCATGGCAAGTTAAAGTGATTTCCCCAAGGTCACTCTGCTAGTAAAGGACAGAGGTGAGACTCAAACCTGAGCTGTTGCGTCTCAAAGTCTGTGCTCTTCATCATTTTGCCATGTTACTTCTCTAATGACAAAGGAAAGAAAAGCCAAACGAACAAAAAAACCCTTATCACCCTGTAAAAAAAATTAAATATTAAATCCAAGTTAAGGTTTGCAAACAGTGAAAAGTTTTAACTATCAAGGATAAGACTATTTTCTCCATTTTTTTTTTTTTTGAAGACACATCCTCTTTGCTTAAATGTAATGATGGTCTCTGTGTAGAATTCAATTGAAAGACAAGGAAGATAAAGACAATCTGACATTAGAGGGTTAGGGCTTTAAGTAGGCAAGTTAGAGAAGCATTTGATACTTCTATGACAAATGTTAAAATTCTTAGTTCGCTCCAATTAGTGTCTCAATTAAGGTATGCCAAAGGGTATGAATGCCTCTGTTATACACTATCTGAACAACCCTAAAAAGAAAAAGGAGGGGGGCTTACAGAAGGGTAAGAGTTCAAACAAACATACGTCATTTACTGAAGCATGCAAGATGACATCTACTCAAAGCACCAACATAACCACATCCTAGGAATGTTCAGTATGAACTAAAGAGCTAAATTTTAACATTTTAATTGATTTTTCTTTGTAAAGCTGGAAGGACATGCTTATTTAAATACCTCACAAATGGTAATTGCAAAAATAAGGTGCCCAATTTAGAGAATATAAAAGGGAGATTCAGTTTTCATATCAGCAATTTCTATGGAAAACAACGACATTGTAAAATACAGAAATCCCCTTAATCACATACTTAAATAAGAAAAATATTTTGATTGTGTCATAATTAGATACTATATCTTCTGATCTCTGATTCTGTATCCTGGTCATCTTATAAAGATGACTCAACCGAAAATAATGCCTGTAATGTAATCTTCATCAATTAGTCAAAGACAACTAAAATAATATGCCTGTACAGAAAATCATATTTTATCTCCTGCCTGTACAAATCAGACATTGAAAAGAATTACAAAGATGACCTTGCCTACCGGAAAGCACTCAAACCTTTAAACTTTTAAAGTAAAACCAACGTTCTCTCTCTGATAACTTAAGACCATTAATTAGAACCAATGACCCCAAAATCTGAAAAGTTTACACATCCCATTATTAGTAAGCTGATACTACTCTGCTTCTCAGTTTAAAAGTAAACAAGTAAACATTAATTTTCTGCCTGTGGACAAACAGATTAGATTATTTTTAAGAATGCTCTTGCCTCCATGAGACACAGCTGACCGTGGGGTGCAGAATGCCACAGTGAGGCAGAGCAAGGACTCAGGACCCCCCTAATAACCCAGCCTGCCTGGAGGATGCCCCCTCCTTGAGAGGGCCACCTGGGCATCACTTCCAACCTCACAAACATGCTTATTCCCGGGGACAATGTTTACACTTTATATGACACGGGGTACTACATGCTCTGGATAGGACACTGGGCACTGCGTACACAGCTTATGTGACAAGAATACTACATACACACCAAACATGACATCAGGTGCTACAGACACACGATAAGTGACACGAGGTACTGTGCTAGGCACACACTGTATGACACTGAGTACTGCATACATACTGTACATGACAGCAGGGTCCCTTGCACACACAGCATAGAGCATCAGGTACTGCATACACACTGTACATGACACTAGGTACTGCACACGCGCTGTATGAGACAGTGGGGTACTGTATGCATACTGCATAGAACACCAGGTCCTGCATCTACACTGTATATAACACCGGATATGTACACTGGGTACACAGCACAAGTGACAAGGATACTGTATGCACACCAAATATGACAACAGTTATTACATATACGATGTATATGATAGTTGGTCCTGCATACACACTGTATATGACACTGGGAACTGGGTACACAGCACAAGTGACAAGATACTGTATGCACACTGTATATAACACCAAATACTATGTATACATTGTATGTGATGCCAGATACTATGTTTATAGTGTACATGACACTGAGTACTGTGTACCCAGCATGACAAAGATACTGCATACACAGCAGTCCTATGTATATAGTATATGCTGTACATTGTGTACTGCGTACTGAGCATGACAAGGATACTATCTACACTCTACATGACACGTGGTACTATGTACATACCGCATGACACCAAGTACTATGTATATACTGTATTTATGACACTGAGTACCATGCGCATAGCGGAAGTGACAAGAATACTCCCTACACACCATGTATGACATGCGGTACTATGTATACACCATTGTATATGACACCAAGTACTTCGTATACACTGTATGAGACAACAGGTAGCGCTTGCGTACACAGCGTGACAAGGACAGTGTGTACACACAGTACATAACACTAGGTACTATGTACACACTGTATATGGCATTGGGTACTATGTAATACTGTATATGACACTCGGTACTGCATACACAGCTTAAGTGACAAGGATGCCGTGTACACACAGCATGACTCTGAGTACATACCACATACGACCCCGCATAGGGCGCCGTGTGAAACACCAGGTGTTGTGCAAAGTGCGCATACACACACACACACACACACACACACCCCGCAAGCGCCTCCACAACCTGGCTCTGAAGAAAAGCGCCAGGGAGGACAGAGCAAAGGAAAGTTCGCGGCCGGCCGCCCCCAAGGAGCCCCCTCGTCCTGGCGCGGCCCGGCAGCTTCTCCCCAGAGCTCCGGCGGGAGGCGGCGGCGGACCCCGCAGGACAGTCCCGGAGGCCCGCAAGGACCCGTTGAGGCAGCGGCGGCCTCGCTCCCAGGGTCGCCCGCAGCCCCCCGGACACGCACGGACCCCCGCCTGGCCTCGGCCCGACCCTGCGCCGCGGCTCCCACCGCCCACGGCGCCCGGAGCCCAGGAAGCGTCCTCTCCTCTCCGCCCTCCGCACGCCGGGCCCGCGCTGCCGGCGGGCCCCACCGCGCACGACCCCGAGGCCTGGCCGGGCGGGCGTCCTCACGCGACTCCCCGGCTTCCCGGCCCGAGGGGGCGCAGGGCGGAGGCGGGCGTCCTCACGCGACTCCCCGGCTTCCCGGCCCGAGCAGGCCCCGCGCTGTCCTTCCAGGCCTCCGCCCTGCGCCCCCGGGCTTTCCCCACCATTGTTCTCTGGCTCCGCTGCCGCCTGGTGCCTCTGGGGCCTAAGCCGGGATGGGGGGGGGGCCATGTTGGCGGCGCCGCCTCAGAGGACGCCGCGGGGGCCCCGCCGCCCGCACTTACTGTGTGTCCTCACCAGCTGCGGCCCCGACTAGGCGGGAAGTTAAGCGCCGTCGCCGGGAAAGTTGGCGTCCGCGCGGGCCGCTCCTCACTGCCGCCCGGCCGCCCGGATAGGCTGTGCCCGCGGGAGCCCTGCACGCGCTCCTACCTCCGCTCCCTCCCGGCTCAAGCCGCTGCCCACAGCCGCTTCAGCACGTTGCGCGCAGCCGCAGGCGCCCTCCGTCCCCACACGCGCCAAGGCTGCAGCCGGCCTCCGCGGTCCTAGTGCCGCTGGTTCTGCAGGCAACAAAACCGGCCACCTGGTTTTAATATCTTTTTAATCCGTGGTCAAGAGGAATTACAGACAGGTGCTACGTTCCCATTCCGTGCATACGCAAACAGCACTGCAACAAGAACAGGACCAGCCGTTACCAATTTGGCAAAGTCACCCCAAATCTGCGTTCCATGTAGGTTGTCTATCAAAGTCAGTCAGTCTGCATCTGACATCTAACGGGAGGAGATCCCGTACACCTGTGGTTTAAGGAAGTATCAGCGATAAGCATACTTTTATAATGCTCACATATTTTCTCTCTTGTCCTTTCTCTTAGGAGTTTGGAAGGAAGACCTTTCAGCTAAAATGTCTTGCTCTCGTTATCAGTGGGCATATGTACTTATACATAGTTTCAGTCACCAGCAGTCAAGTGAGGTCTGAAAATAGGCAAGTACAGTACAGTAAGTTATTTTGAGAGAGAGAGAGACCACATTCACATAACTTTTGTTATAGTATTTTCTTATAATTCTTCCATTTTAATATTATGGTTGTAAATCTCTTATTATGCCTAATCTAGGAATTAAACTTTATCATAAACATGTATGTGTATGAAAAAAATCATAGTATAAGTAAGGTTTGATAGTATCCTGGTTTCAGGCGTCCACAGCGGCCTACCTGAGAATAATCGGAACAGACTACGGGGCCCCACTTCCTCTTTCCCTGGGCATGGAAGCAAGACTTCGTCCCAGGATTGCTCAGGAGTCCCGGCTCCTCCCACAGAGGGCGTGGCCATCCCATCGCCTCTCAACAGGGACCGGAAGCCCCGCCTGCTCTTACATTGGGGAGGGTGCATTGGCTAAATGTCCTGTCACTCTGGGCAAGGGGCCCGGCCTCCTCTCAAACAGGTCGCTGTGGCCCCACCTCCTCTAACAGTGGGTGCAATGCAATGGCCCCTCCTTCTCTCACGCAGGGCACAGCAGCCACACCTGTTCTCACACTGCATTCGGGCCCCCAACTCCTCTCATACAGAGTACAGGGCCCAACCTCCTCTTCTGCAGGGCATGGGGGCCCCACCCCCACTCAGGATTCGCTAAGGGGTCCAGGGTGCTGCCCCCATAGGGTGTGGCCATTCCACCTCCCCTCATGGATGTTGCGGTAGCCCCGCCTGCAATAGCGGCGGGGGCAGGGGGGCGAAGGGGCTAAAACTTCTCACTCTGGACAAAGGGCCCCGCCTCCTCTCAAGCAAAGCATTGTGACCCTGCCCCTTCTAACAGTGGGTAGGACGCATTGGCCCCTGCTTCTCTCACCCAGGGCACAGAGGGCCGCCTCCTGTCAAGCACGGCGCAGGTGTCCAGCTTCCTGTCACGCAGGGCATGGAGCCCCTCCTCTTCTGTGGGGGGAGGCGCTTTGGCCCCTCCTCTCCTCACTCAGGGCAGGGAGGGCCGCCTCATATTAACCAGTTCGCAGGTGCCGTGTCTCCTCTGATGCAGGGCACGTGGCTCCCCCTACTCTCACACATGATTCGAGTCCCCACATCCTCAGGCACGGTACAGGGAACCACCTCCTCTCCCGTCGGGCATGGGGGCCCCAATTTCTCCCAGTCATGGCTCAGGAGCCCCGCCTCCTCCCCATAGGGCGTGGCCATCACACCACCCCCCATGCAGGACGGGGTAGCCCCTCCTGCTCTAACGGTGTTGAGAGTGCATTGGCTAAACCTCCTCACTCTGGGCAAGAGTCCCTGTCTCCTATTAAGCAGCGCGTTGTGGCCCCGCTTTTGGTAACAGTAGGTGGGATGCGTTAGCTCCATCTCCCCTAATGCAGGGACAAGTCTCCACTTCTCATGCAGGACATGCCAGCCCCACCAAGACACATTTATTGGTCATCCAACATTCTCTAAATCCCAGGGTTGGGGACTGTCCTACAGAGCAGGGATGATCTGTGGGCTGTGTCAGGTTCTCTAAGTCCCTGGAAAGGATACACAGAGGCTCCTGTCTTCCACCCTAAAGTCTCACTACTCTGAGCTCCCCTGAGCTCGTTCGTCGGGAATGTGGCTCCATCTACCCTATGTTCTGTACTGAGAGAGGTGAGTTGCGTTCAAAACCTCCAAAACTGGAGGTAGAAGGGCCCCTTTCCTGTTTTGTATTAAAGGATCTTCCCCAAACTTCACTTGAATTCACAAGAGCAACCTGCACCCAGCCCCAGGCCCGTGCCAACCTCACACAGTCCTGTGTCGCTACAGGTGGCCTGGGCAGGGGAGCGGCCCAGGATGTGCAAGGGAGCACACCCCATGGTTGAGACTGGAGCCCCCTCCTCCTGGTCACTCCCTGACAGACACCAGCAACTGTGCCTGTGCAGACTCTGCACCAAGGTCGCAGGTCACAGGGAGTCCTCACAGACTCCACCAACTGTCACTGCTCAGAGTCCCGGCCAGGGTCACAGGTCCTCCTGACAGAAGCAACTGCACCTGCTCAGAGTCCACGCCCAGGTCACAGGTCGTCCGAAATTCAAATTCCAACGACAATGACACACCCTCTCACACACACTAGAAAGGCTACTGTTAAACATGAAAATGGAACCCCTGATTTGGGGTTAACGGTGATGAGCTGGGAGCGTGTGGCTGCTGCCAAACACACGGTGAAACACACGGGAGGGCTTACCGTGAAGCCGCAGACCTCACACGGCAAGGACGCCGGGGACTCTGAATGCGGGAGACAGAGGACCTTGCGCGGCGACGCCACGTTCCCGGGAAGGACGGAATTGCTGTCAGGAAACTCCGTTCATGAGCAACCACCTGAACACCCTGCCGGTGACACAGAGAGGACAGCGAACTCCCTCACAGAGGCTGAGCCAGACCCACGTCCAGCTCAGAGGCTGCTACCCCATTGGGGTGGAGAGGCCACCGCGTGGACGTCACACCCGTGGCCACCACGTCCTGGGCGTGGGGGACCTCGGTGGGGTGGAGACTGCGGGTGCCCCGTTTCCACATGTCCCCACGGAGCCCCTCCCGGGTCTCTGAGGACCGGCCGCCCCTCAGCAGGCGGCTGCGCACGGGAAGGCGGTGCCCGCGGGGCTCGGAAGGGAAGGTCGCACTCACCCTCGGGGCCTCGCGTCTCAGGGCGGACGAGGAGGTCGCGGTCGCTTCGGGTCTGAGGCCAGGCCGGCAGACGGCATGGTTGCAGCGCCTGCGGGGCGACGCTAACGTGGGGGCACCGCGTCCTCTCATGCCGCGGGCAAAGCCGCCGCGGGACATGAAGGGCGCTGCGCCCTCTGGTGGCCCACGCCGGCACTGCAGCCCTCGCTGCTCATCGGGGCGGGGACGGCGGCGAACTCGCCCTCCTGGCCTTGCCGGAGAGCCAGTGACACTCCGAGTTCAGCGTCTTCCCAGCCAGGATCTGGAAATGGAAAGTCAGGTGGGCTCACTGTCCTGTGTCTTTCAGAAAATCGGGGAGGGAGGGAACAATTAAGGGGAAAACATATATAATGAAATAAGTGTAGCTATAAACTTTACAACGGACATCAAAATTCATTCAAAATCGTCCTCAGACTTCAACTGCAATGCAAAACTTTAAAGATTCGGGGAAGAAACAAAAAAGAAAATTGACGTGGCCTTGGGTTTGGTGATGGGTTTTAACACACAACAACAAAAAGAATCTGATCCACAACGGAAAAAGAATACCATGGCTGTTATAACGTTCAATAGCCATCCTCTGTGAAAGACCCAATTCAGAGAATAAAAAGACAAGCCACAGAATGATAAGAAATATGTCCAAATACATACCGGAAAAACAATTCACATTCTACATATAAAAAGATGTCTTAAAACTCAACAATGAGAAGACAAACTCCTCGATTAAAAAGGGGTACAGATCTCAACACACACGTGACCAAAGAACATATATAGATGGCAGATATTCATACAAAAAGATGCTCGGCATCATATATCGTTAGGGAAGAGCAGATTACAACAGCAATGAGATACCAGAGCACACCTGCTAGAATGACTAAACTCTTTAAAAAAGAAAACAAAAAAAGAACAAACCACTGCTGGAGGCAAGGCAGCAATTCTCATTCATTGCTGGGAGAACGCATAATGGTACACAGTCACTCTGGAAGACAGCCTAGAAGACTAGAATATGCCACCCCAAGATATAGCTCTTTTTCTTGCCGTTATTGTTTTGGACAGGGTCTCTGTGACCCAGGCGGGAGTGCAGTGGCACGAACACAGATCACTGCCACCCTGAACTTCCACGCTGGAGCGATCCTAAGCCTCCCAAGTAGCTGGGACTACAGGCATGAGCCACTACAGCCAAATAAATTTTTGTGTGTGTGTACGGATGGGTCCTTGCTACATTGCCCAAGGGTGACTGGCATGCAGAGCAGGGCTCATCCATTGGATGTTCCAGATTCTCTACATGTCGGGGGTGGTGGTGGGGAACTGGCCTACAGACCAAGGCTCAACTGTGGGAAGTCCCAGGTTCCCTAAAGCCCAGGGGGGATTGGCCTACACAGCAGGGCTCATCTGTGGGATGTCCCAGGTTCTCTAAATCACAGGGTGGAAGGGGCCTACAGACCAAGGCTCAACTGTGGGACATCCCAGGTTCCCTAAACCCCTGGGGGGGGGGCCTGGCCTACAAACGACGGATTAGCTGTGGGATGTCCCAGCTTCCCTAAATCCCTGGGGAGACTCACCTACAGACCAAGCCTCCTCTGTGGGCTGCCCCAGGTTCCCTAAATCCCTGGGGGGCACTGGCCTACAGACCAGGGTTCATCTGTGGAATGGTCGAGGTCCCCTTAATTCCTGGGGGGGACTGGCGCACATACCAGAGCTCATCTGTGGGCTGTCCCATGTTCCCTACATCCCTAGGGGGACTGGCGTACAGACCATGGCTCATCCTCGGGATGTCCCAGGTCTTTAAATACCTGGGGGGACTCATCTACAGACCAGGGATCATCTGTGGCCTGTCCCAGGTTCCCTAAATCCCTGTTGGGGAGTGGCCTAAAAACCGGGGCTCCTCTGTGGGCTGTCCCAGGTCCCACAAATAGCTGAGGGGACTGGCCTACAGCCAGGGCTCATCTGTGGGATGTCCCAGAGTCCCTAAACATCTGGGGAGGACAGGCCTATAAACCAGGGCATATTTGTGGGAGGTCCCAGGTTCCCTAAATCACGGGGGAGAGGGGGGACTGACATACAGACAAAGGCTCAACTGTGGGATGTCCCAAGTTGCCCAAATACCTTGGGGGCTAATTTACAGACCAGGGCCCACCTGTGGGCCGGCCCAGTGCCCAAACTCCCTGGGGAAGACTAGGCTACATACCAGGACTCACCTGAGGGATGTCCCAGGTTCCCTAAACCTCTTGGGGGACTATCCTACAGACTACAGCTATTCCAGGTCCCCACAATCCCTGGGGGCCTGGCCTACAACCAGGGCACCACTGTGGGATGTCCCAGGTTCCCTAAATCCCCGGGGGTGACTTGTCTACACACCAAAGCTTCTCTGTCGGGTGGCCCAGGTTGCTGAAATCACTGTGGGACTGTCTACAGACCAGGGCTCCTCTGTGGGCTGTCCGGGTTCCCTAACCCCCTGGGGGGACTGGCCTACACACCAGAGCTCATTGCGGGATGTCCCAGGCATCCTAAATCCCTTGGGGGACTGGTCTACACCCCAGGGTTCATCTGTGGGACGTCCCAGATGCCCTAAATCCCTGGAGGGACTGGCCTACAGCCCAGGGCTCATCTGTGGAACGTCCCAGAGTCCCTAAACATCTGGGAAGGACAGGCCTATAAACCAGGGCTTATTTGTGGGATGTCCCAGGTTCCCTAAATCCTGGGGGCCGGGGGGGGGGAAGCACTGACATACAGACAAAGGCTCAACTGTGGGAGGGCCCAAGTTGCCCAAATACCTTGGGGACTAATTTACAGACCAGGGCTCACCTGTGGTCTGGTCCAGTGCCCAAACTCCCTGGGGAAGACTAGGCTACATACCAGGACTCACCTGAGGGACGTCCCAGGTTCCCTAAATCTCTGGGGGGACTATCCTACAGACTACAGCTATTCCAGGTCCCCACAATCCCTGGGGGCCTGGCCTACAACCAGGGCACCTCTGTGGGATGTCCCAGGTTCCCTAAATCTTGTGGGACGGTAGGGGGGCACTGACATTGAGACAAAGGCTGAACTGTGGGAGGTCCCAAGTTGCCCTAATACCTTGGGGACTAATTTATAGACCAGGGCTCACCTGTGGGCTGGCCCAGTGCCCAACCTCACTGGGGAAGACTAGGCTACATACCAGGACTCACTTGAGGCATGGCCCAGGTTCCCTAAATCTCTTGGGGGACTATCTTGCAAACTACAGCTTTTCCAGATCCCCACAATCCCTGGGGACCTGGGCTACAACCAGGGCACCTCGGTGGGATATCCCAGGTTCCCTAAATCCCTGGGGGTGACTTGTCTACACACCAAAGCTTCTCTGTCGGGTGGCCCAGGTTGCTGAAATCACTGTGGGACTGTCTACAGACCAGGGCTCCTCTGTGGGCTGTCCAGGTTCCCTAAATCCCTGCGGGGACTGGCCTACACACCAGAGCTCATTGCGGGATGTCCCAGGCTCCCTAAATCCCTTGGGGGACTGGTCTACACCCCAGGTTTCATCTGTGGGCTGTCCCCGGTGCCCTAAATCCATGGGGAGACTGGCCTACAGCCCAGGGTTCATCTGTGGGAAGTCCCAGAGTCTCTAAACATCTGGGGAGGACAGGCCTATAAACCAGGGCTTATTTGTGTGACGTCTGAGGTTCCCTAAATAATGCGGGGGGGGGGGCACTGACATACAGACAAAGGCTCAACTGTGAGATGTCCCAAGTTCCCCAAATACCTTGGGGACTAATTTACAGACCAGGGCTCACCTGTGGGCTGGCCCAGGACCCAAACGCCCTGGGGAAGACTAGGCTATATACCAGGACTCACCTCAGGGATGTCCCTGGTTCTCTAAATCATGGGGGACGGGGGGGGGCACTGACATAGAGACAAAGGCTCAACTGTGGGATGTCCCAAGTTGCCCAAATACCTTGGGGACTAATTTATAGACCAGGGCTCACCTCTGGGCTGGCACAGTGCCCAAACTCCCCGGGGAAACAAGGCTACATACCAGGACTCACCCGAGGGATGGCCCAGGTTCCCTAAATCTCTTGGGGGACTATCTTACAGACTACAGCTATTCCAGGTCCCCACAATCTCTGGGGACATGGAATACATTCAGGGCACCTGCGTGGGATGTCCCAGGTTCCCTAAATCCCTGGAGTTGACTTGTCTACACACCAAAGCTTCTCTGTCATGTGGCCCAGGTTGCTGAAATCACTGTGGAACTGTCTACAGACCGGGGCTCCTCTATGGGCTGTCCAGGTTCCCTAAATCCCTGGGCAGACTAGCCTACACACCAGAGCCCATCTGCAGGATGTCCCAGGCTCCCTATTTCCCTTGGGAGATTGGTCTACACCACAGCGTTCATCTGTGGGCTGTCCCAGGTGCCCTAATCCCTGGGGGGACTGGCCTACAGCCCAGGGCTCATCTGTGGGACGTCCCAGAGTCCCTAAACATCTGGGGAGGACAGGCCTATAAACCAAGGCTTATTTGTGGGACGTCCGAGGTGCCCTAAATCATGGGGGATGGGGGGGCACTGACATACAGACAAAGGCTGAACACTGGGATGTCCCAAGTTGCCCGAATACCTTGGGGACTCATTTACAGACCAGGGCTCACCTGTGGGCTGGCCCAGTACCCAAATGCCCTGGGGAACACTAGGCTACATACTAGGACTCACCTGAGGGATGGCCCAGGTTCCCTAAATCTCTTGGGGGACTACCTACAGACTACAGCTATTCCAGGTCCCCACAATCCCTGGGGGCCTGACCTACAACCAGGGCACCTCTCTGGGATGTCCCAGGTTCCCTAATTGCCCAGGGGTGACTTGTCTACACATCTAAGCTTCCCTGTCGGCTGGTCCTGGTTGCTGAAATCACTGTGGGACTGGCTACAGACCTGGGCTCCTCTGTGGGCTGTCCCAGATTCCCTAAATCCCTGGAGGGACCGGCCTACAGACCAGAGCTCATCTGTGGGATGTCCCAGGCTCCCTAAATCCCTTAGGGGACTGGTCTACACCCCAGGGTTCATCTGTAGGCAGTCCCAGTTTCCCTAAATCCCTGGGGGGACCGGCCTACAGACCAGAGCTCATCTGTGGGATGTATCAGGTTTCCTACGTCACCCTGGCAGAACTGGCCCACGGACCGGGGCTCATATGTGGGATATCCCAGGTTGCCAAATACCTGGGGTGCCTGGGCTACAGACCACAGATCTTCTGGGGACTCTCCCGGGAGTCCCAATTTGTGGGAGACCGTGACAGCCACTTAGGTTCCCTTAATGCATGTCTTTCTTCCTTTTCTGGCAGAGATCAGGATCTCGCTGGGCAGAGCATCGAAGAAGGCTTATTCTCCCTGGCTCCTGCACATCCCAGGGTGGGGTCCGGACTAAGTGATGAGCCGAGGGCCGCTGGAATTCCTGAGCAGACCTGGAAGGGAGGAGCAGCCGTTACCGGTCTCTTCCTTGTTATCAGGTGTGGAGCCTGTGTGTGATGGCCGGAGCCCCTGCTGCTGCAGTGGGCCAGGAGGCTTTTCCAGCGGGAGCTGTGGGAGCTAGGACGAAGGCGGCAGGACACCGGGGTTGGCTCTCCCTTCCCACACAGGGTATGTCAGTCATTTCTGGACACATAGAGGATCCTGTCTTCCACCCTAAAGTCTCACTCCTCTGAGCTCCCCTGAGCTCGTTCGTCGGGAATGTGGCTACATCTACCCTATGTTCTGGACTGAGGGAGGTGAGTTGCGTTCACAACCTCAAAAACTGTAGGTAGAAGGGCTCCTTTCCTGTTTTGTAGGGAAGGGGCTTCCCCAAACTTCACTTGAATTCACAAGAGCAACCTGCACCCAGCCCCAGGCCCGTGCCAACCTCACACAGTCCTGTGTCGCTACAGGTGGCCTGGGCAGGGGAGCGGCCCAGGATGTGCAAGGATGCACACCCCATGGTTCAGAGTGGGGCCCCCTCCTCCTGGTCACTCCCAGACAGACACCAGCAACTGTGCCTGTGCAGACTCTGCACCGAGGTCGCAGGTCACAGGCAGTCCTCACAGACTCCACCAACTGTGACTGCTCAGAGTCCCGGCCAGGGTCACAGGTCGTCCTGACACAAGCAACTGACCCTGCTCAGTGTCCACGCCCAGGTCACAGGTCGTCCGAAATTCAAATTCCAACCACAATGACATACCCACTCAAACACACTAGGGAGACTACTATTTAAAAAAAAAGGAACCCCTGATTTGGGGTTAACGGTGCTGACCTGGGAGCGTGTGGCTGCTGCAAAACACACGGTGAAACACACAGGAGGACTTACCGTGAAGCAGCGGACCTCACACGGCAAGGACGCCGGAGACTCTGAAGGCAGGGCACAGAGGACGTTGCGCTGCGACGCCACGTTCCCTGGAAGGACGGAATTACTGTAAGGAAACTGCGTTCATGAACAACCACCTGAACACCCTGCCAGTGACACAGAGAGGACAGCGACCTCCCTCACAGAGGCTGAGCCAGACCCACGTCCGGCTCAGAGGCTGCTACCCCTTTGGGGCGGAGAGGCCACCGCGTGGACGTCACACCCGTGGCCACCACGTCCTGGGCGTGGGGGACCTCGGTGGGGTGGAGACTGCGGGTTCCCCGTTTCCTACGTCCACACGGAGCCCCTCCCGGGTCTCTGAGGACCGGCCGCCCCTCAGCAGGCGGCTGCGCACGGGAAGGCGGTGCCCGCGGGGCTCGGACGGGAAGGTCGCACTGACCCTCGGGGCCTCCCGTCTCAGGGCGGACGAGGAGGACGCGGTCGCTTCGGGTCTGAGGCCAGGCCGGCAGGCGGCATGGAGGCGGCCTCCGCGGGACGACGCGAACGTGGAGGCACGGCGTCCTCTCACGCCGCGGGCACAGCCGCCGCGGGACATGAAGGGCGCTGCGCCACCTGGTGGCTCGCGCCGGTACTGCAGCCCTCGCTGCTCATCGGGGCGGGGACGGCGGCCAACACTCCCCACTGGCCTTGCCGGAGAACCAGTGAGACTCCGAGTTCAGCATCTTCCCAGCCAGGACCTGGAAACTGAAAATCAGATGGGCTCACTGTCCTGTGTCTTTCAGAAAAACGGGGAGGGAGGGCACAATTAAGGGGAAAACATATGGAATGAAATAAGTGTAGCTATAAACTTCACAACTGACATCAAAATTCATTCAAAACCGTCCTCACACTTCAACTGCAATGCAAAACTTTAAAGATTCGGGGAAGAAACAAAAAAGGAAATTGACATGGCCTTGGGTTTGGTGTTGACACAACAACAAAAAGAATCTGATCCACAACAGAAAAAGAATACCATGGCTGTGATAACGTTCAATATCCATCCTCTGTGAAAGACCCAATTCAGAGAATAAAAAGACAAGCCACAGAATAAGAAAGACGTGCAAAATACATACCGGAGGAACAATTCACATTCTACATAGAAAAAGAAGTCTTAAAACTCAACGATAAGAAGACAAACTCCTCGATTAAAAAGCGGTACAGAGCTCAACACACACGTGACCAAAGAACATATATAGATGGCAAATAATCCTACAAAGAGATGCTCAGCATCATGTATCGTTAGGGAATAGCAGATTACAACAGCAATGAGATACCAGAGCACACCTGCTAGAATGACTAAACTCTTTAAAAAAAAAAAACAACAAAAAAAGAACAAACCACTGCTGGAGGAAAGGCAGGAATTCTCATTCATTGCTGGGAGAATGCATCATGGTACACAGTCACTCTGGAAGACAGCGTAGAAGACTAGAATATGCCACCCCAAGATATAGCTCTTTTTCTTGTTGTTATTGTTTTGGACAGGGTCTCTGTGACCCAGGCGGGAGTGCAGTGGCACGAACACAGATCACTGCCACCCTGAACTTCCACGCTGGAGCGATCCTAAGCCTCCCAAGTAGCTGGGACTACAGGCATGAGCCACTACTGCCACATAAATGTTTGTGTGTGTGTACGGATGGGTCCTTGCTATATTGCCCATGTGTCACGGGCATGCAGACCAGGGCTCATCCGTGGGATGTCCCAGATTCTCTACATGTCGGTGAAGGGGGGGGTGGGGGACTGGCCTACAGACCAAGGCTCAACTGTGGGAAGTCCCAGGTTCCCTAAATCCCAGGGGGGCTGGCCTACACAGCAGGGCTCATCTGTGGGATGTCCCAGGTTCTCTAAATCACAGGGTGGGAGGGGCCTACAGACCAAGGCTCAACTGTGGGACATCCCAGGTTCCCTAAATCCCTGGGGGGGCCTGGCCTACAAACGACGGATTAGCTGTGGGATGTCCCAGCTTCCCTAAATCCCTGGGGAGACTCACCTACAGACCAAGGCTCCTCTGTGGGCTGTCCCAGGTCCCACAAATCGCTGAGGGGACTGGCCTGCAGCCCAGGGCTCCTCTGTGGGACGTCCCAGAGTCCCTAAACCTCTGGAGAAGACAGGCCTATAAACCAAGGCTTATTTGTGGGACGTCCCAGGTTCCCAAAATCATGGGGGCCGGGGGGGCACTGACATACAGACAAAGGCACAACTGTGGGATGTCCCAAGTTGCCCAAATACCTTGGGAACTAATTTACAGACCAGGGCTCACCTGTGGGCTGGCCCAGTGCCCAAACGCCCTGGGGAAGACTAGGCTACATACCAGGACTCACCTCAGGGATGTCCCTGGTTCCCTAAATCATGGGGGACGGGGGGGCACTGACATAGAGACAAAGGCTCAACTGTGGGATGTCCCAAGTTGCCCAATACCTTGGGGACTAATTTATAGACCAGGGGTCACCTGTGGGCTGGCCCAGTGCCCAAACTCCCCGGGGAAGACAAGGCTACATACCAGGACTCACCTGAGGGATGGCCCAGGTTCCCTAAATCTCTTGGGGGACTATCCTACAGACTACAGCTATTCCAGGTCCCCACAATCCCTGGGGACATGGAATACATTCAGGGCACCTCTCTGAGATGTCCCAGGTTCCCTAAATCCCTGGAGTTGACTTGTCTACACACCAAAGCTTCTCTGTCGGGTGGCCCAGGTTGCTGAAATCACTGTGGGACGGTCTACAGACCAGGGCTCCTCTGTGGGCTGTCCAGGTTCCCTAAATCCCTGGGCAGACTAGCCTACACACCAGAGCCCATGTGCGGGATGTACCAGGCTCCCTATTTCCCTTGGGGGATTGGTCTACACCCCAGCGTTCATCTGTGGGCTGTCCCAGGTGCCCTAAATCCCTGGGGGGACTGGCCTACAGCCCAGGGCTCCTCTGAGGGACGTCCCAGAGTCCCTAAACATCTGGGGAGGACAGGCCTATAAACCAAGGCTTATTTGTGGGACGTCCCAGGTTCCCAAAATCATGGGGCCCGGGGGGGCACTGACATACAGACAAAGGCTGAACACTGGGATGTCCCAAGTTGCCCAAATACCTTGGGGACTCATTTACAGACCAGGGCTCACCTGTGGGCTGGCCCAGTACCCAAACGCCCTGGGGAAGACTAGGCTACATACCAGGACTCACCTGAGGGATGGCCCAGGTTCCCTAAATCTCTTGGGGGACTACCCTACAGACTACAGCTATTCCAGGTCCCCACAATCCCTGGGGGCCTGACCTACAACCAGGGCACCTCTCTGGGATGTCCCAGGTTCCCTAAATCCCCAGGGGTGACTTCTCTACACACCTAAGCTTCTCTGTCGGCTGGCCCTGGTTGCTGAAATCACTGTGGGACTGGCTACAGACCTGGGCTCCTCTGTGGGCTGTCCCAGGTTCCCTAAATCCCTGGGGGTACTAGCCTACACACCAGAGCTCATCTGTGGGATGTCCCAGGCTCCCTAAATCCCTTAGGGGACTGGTCTACACCCCAGGGTTCATCTGTAGGCTGTCCCAGTTTCCCTAAATCCCTGGGGGGACCGGCCTACAGACCAGAGCTCATCTGTGGGATGTATCAGGTTTCCTACGTCACCCTGGCAGAACTGGCCCACGGACCGGGGCTCATATGTGGGATGTCCCAGGTTGCCAAATACCTGGGGTGCCTGGGCTACAGACCACAGATCTTCTGGGGACTCTCCCGGGAGTCCCAATTTGTGGGAGACCGTGACAGCCACTTAGGTTCCCTTAATGCATGTCTTTCTTCCTTTTCTGGCAGAGATCAGGATCTCGCTGGGCAGGGCATCGAAGAAGGCTTATTCTCCCTGGCTCCTGCACATCCCAGGGTGGGGTCCGGACTAACTGATGAGCCGAGGGCCGCAGGAATTCCTGGGCTGACCTGGAAGGGAGGAGCAGCCGTTACCCGTCTCTTCCTTGTTATCAGGTGTGGAGCCTGTGTGTGATGACCGGAGCCCCTGCTGCTGCAGTGGGCCAGGAGGCTTTTCCAGTGGGAGCTGTGGGAGCTAGGACGAAGGCGGCAGGACACCGGGGTTGGCTCTCCCTTCCCACACAGGGTATCTCAGTCATTTCTGGACACATAGAGCATCCTGTCTTCCACCCTAAAGTCTCACTGCTCTGAGATCCCCTGAGCTCGTTCGTCGGGAATGTGGCTACATCTACCCTATGTTCTGGTCTGAGGGAGGTGAGTTGCGTTCACAACCTCAAAAACTGTAGGTAGAAGGGCTCCTTTCCTGTTTTGTAGGGAAGGGGCTTCCCCAAACTTCACTTGAATTCACAAGAGCAACCTGCACCCAGCCCCAGGCCCGTGCCAACCTCACACAGTCCTGTGTCGCTACAGGCGGCCTGGGCAGGGGAGCGGCCCAGGATGTGCAAGGATGCACACCCCATGGTTCAGAGTGGGGCCCCCTCCTCCTGGTCACTCCCAGACAGACACCAGCAACTGTGCCGGTGCAGACTCTGCACCGAGGTCGCAGGTCACAGGCAGTCCTCACAGACTCCACCAACTGTGACTGCTCAGAGTCCCGGCCAGGGTCACAGGTCGTCCTGACACAAGCAACTGACCCTGCTCAGTGTCCACGCCCAGGTCACAGGTCGTCCGAAATTCAAATTCCAACCACAATGACATACCCACTCAAACACACTAGGGAGGCTACTCTTTAAAAAAAAAGGAACCCCTGATTTGGGGTTAACGGTGCTGACCTGGGAGCGTGTGGCTGCTGCAAAACACACGGTGAAACACACAGGAGGACTTACCGTGAAGCAGCGGACCTCACACGGCAAGGACGCCGGAGACTCTGAAGGCAGGACACAGAGGACGTTGCGCTGCGACGCCACGTTCCCTGGAAGGACGGAATTACTGTAAGGAAACTGCGTTCATGAACAACCACCTGAACACCCTGCCAGTGACACAGAGAGGACAGCGACCTCCCTCACAGAGGCTGAGCCAGACCCACGTCCGGCTCAGAGGCTGCTACCCCATTGGGGTGGAGAGGCCACCGCGTGGACGTCACACCCGTGGCCACCACGTCCTGGGCGTGGGGGACCTCGGTGGGGTGGAGACTGCGGGTTCCCCGTTTCCTACGTCCACACGGAGCCCCTCCCGGGTCTCTGAGGACCGGCCGCCCCTCAGCAGGCGGCTGCGCACGGGAAGGCGGTGCCCGCGGGGCTCGGACGGGAAGGTCGCACTGACCCTCGGGGCCTCCCGTCTCAGGGCGGACGAGGAGGTCGCGGTCGCTTCGGGTCTGAGGCCAGGCCGGCAGGCGGCATGGAGGCGGCCTCCGCGGGACGACGCGAACGTGGAGGCACGGCGTCTTCTCACGCCGCGGGCACAGCCGCCGCGGGACATGAAGGGCGCTGCGCCACCTGGTGGCTCGCGCCGGTACTGCAGCCCTCGCTGCTCATCGGGGCGGGGACGGCGGCCAACACTCCCCACTGGCCTTGCCGGAGAACCAGTGAGACTCCGAGTTCAGCATCTTCCCAGCCAGGACCTGGAAATTGAAAATCAGATGGGCTCACTGTCCTGTGTCTTTCAGAAAAACGGGGAGGGAGGGCACAATTAAGGGGAAAACATATGGAATGAAATAAGTGTAGCTATAAACTTCACAACTGACATCAAAATTCATTCAAAACCGTCCTCACACTTCAACTGCAATGCAAAACTTTAAAGATTCGGGGAAGAAACAAAAAAGGAAATTGACATGGCCTTGGGTTTGGTGTTGACACAACAACAAAAAGAATCTGATCCACAACAGAAAAAGAATACCATGGCTGTGATAACGTTCAATATCCATCCTCTGTGAAAGACCCAATTCAGAGAATAAAAAGACAAGCCACAGAATAAGAAAGACGTGCAAAATACATACCGGAGGAACAATTCACATTCTACATAGAAAAAGAAGTCTTAAAACTCAACGATAAGAAGACAAACTCCTCGATTAAAAAGCGGTACAGAGCTCAACACACACGTGACCAAAGAACATATATAGATGGCAAATAATCCTACAAAGAGATGCTCAGCATCATGTATTGTTAGGGAATAGCAGATTACAACAGCAATGAGATACCAGAGCACACCTGCTAGAATGACTAAACTCTTTTAAAAAAAAGAAAAAACAACAAAAAAAGAACAAACCACTGCTGGAGGAAAGGCAGGAATTCTCATTCATTGCTGGGAGAATGCATCATGGTACACAGTCACTCTGGAAGACAGCGTAGAAAACTAGAATATGCCACCCCGAGATATAGCTCTTTTTCTTGGCGTTATTGTTTTGGACAGGGTCTCTGTGACCCAGGCGGGAGTGCAGTGGCACGAACACAGATCACTGCCACCTTGAACTTCCACCCTGGAGCGATCCTAAGCCTCCCAAGCAGCGGGGACTACAGGCATGAGCCACTATTGTCAAATAAATTTTTCTGTGTGTGTACGGATGTGTCCTTGCTATATTGCCCAAGGGTGACTGGCATGCAGACCAGGGCTCATCCGTGGGATGTCCCAGATTCTCCACATGTTGGGGGGGTGGGGGACTGGCCTACAGACCAAGGCTCTACTGTGGGAAGTCCCAGGTTCCCTAAAGCCCAGGGGGGACTGGCCTGCAAACCACGGATTAGCTGTGGGATGTCCCAGCTTCCCTAAACCGCTGGGGGGAATGACCTACAGACCAAGGCTCCTCTGTGGGATGTCCCAGGTCCCACAAATCGCTGAGGGGACTGGCCTACAGCCCAGGGCTCCTCTGTGGGACGTCCCAGAGTCCCTAAACATCTGGAGAAGACAGGCCTATAAACCAAGGCTTATTTGTGGGACGTCCCAGGTTCCCAAAATCATGGGGGCCGGGGGGGCACTGACCTACAGACAAAAGCACACCTGTGGGATGTCCCAAGTTGCCCAAATACCTTGGGGACTAATTTACAGACCAGGGCGCACCTGTGGGCTGGCCCAGTGCCCAAACTCCCTGGGGAAGACTAGGCTACATACCAGGACTCACCTGAGGGGTGGCCCTGGTTCCCTAAATCTCTTGGGGGACTACCCTACAGACTACAGCTATTCCAGGTCCCCACAATCCCTGGAGGCCTGGGATACAACCAGGGCACCTCTCTGGGATGTCCCAGGTTCCCTAAATCCCCGGGGCTGACTTGTCTACACACCAAAGCTTCTCTGTCGGGTGGCCCAGGTTGCGGAAATCACTGTGGGACTGTCTACAGACCAGGGCTCCTCAGTGGGCTGTCCAGGTTCCCTAAATCCCTGTGGGGACTGGCCTACACAACAGAGCTCATTGCGGGATGTCCCAGGCTCCCTAAATTCCTTGGGGGATTGGTCTACACCCCAGGGTTCATCTGTGGGCTGTCTCAGGTGCCCTAAATCCCTGGGGGGACTGGCCTACAGCCCAGGGCTCCTCTGTGGGACGTCCCAGAGTCTCTAAACATCTGGGGGGGACAGGCCTATAAACGAGGGCTTATTTGTGGGACGTCTGAGGTTCCCTAAATCATGCGGGATGGGGGGGGCACTGACATAGTGACAAAGGCTCAACTGTGGGATGTCCCAAGTTGCCCAAATACCTTGGGGACTAATTTATAGACCAGGGCTCACCTGTAGGCTGGCCCAGTGCCCAAACTCCCTAGAGAAGACTAGGCTACATAACAGGACTCACCTGAGGGATGGCCCAGGTTCCCTAAATCTCTTGGGGGATTATCTTGCAGACTACAGCTATTCCAGGTCCCCACAATCCCTGGGGACCTGGCCTACAACCAGGGCACCTCGGTGGGATATCCCAGGTTCCCTAAATCCCTGGGGGTGACTTGTCTACACACCAAAGCTTCTCTGTCGGGTGGCCCAGGTTGCTGAAATCACTGTGGGACTGTCTACAGACCAGGGCTCCTCTGTGGGCTGTCCAGGTTCCCTAAATCCCTGCGGGGACTGGCCTACACACCAGAGCTCATTGCGGGATGTCCCAGGCTCCCTAAATCCCTTGGGGGACTGGTCTACACCCCAGGGTTCATCTGTGGGCTGTCCCAGGTGCCCTAAATCCCTGGGGGGACCGGCCTACAGCCCAGGGCTCATCTGTGGGTCGTCCCAGAGTCCCTAAACATCTGGGGAGGACAGGCCTATAAACCAGGGCTTATTGGTGGGACGTCTGAGGTTCCCTAAATCATGGGAGACGGGGGGGGGGGGCACTGACATACAGACAAAGGCTGAACTGTGGGATATCCCAAGTTGCCCAAATACCTTGGGGACTAATTTATAGACCAGGGCTCACCTGTGGGCTGGCCCACTGCCCAAACTCCCCGGGGAAGACTAGGCTACCTACCAGGACTCACCTGAGTGATGGCCCAGGTTCCCTAAATCTCTTGGGGGACTACCCTACAGACTACAGCTATTCCAGGTCCCCACAATCCCTGGGGGCCTGACCTACAACCAGGGCACCTCTCTGGGATGTCCCAGGTTCCCTAAATCCCCAGGGGTGACTTGTCTACACACCTAAGCTTCTCTGTCGGCTGGCCCTGGTTGCTGAAATCACTGTGGGACTGGCTACAGACCTGGGCTCCTCTGTGGGCTGTCCCAGATTCCCTAAATCCCTGGGGGGACCGGCCCACAGACCAGAGCTCATCTGTGGGATGTATGAGGTTTCCTACGTCACCCTGGCAGAACTGGCCCACGGACCGGGGCTCATATGTGGGATGTCCCAGGTTGCCAAATACCTGGGGTGCCTGGGCTACAGACCACAGATCTTCTGGGGACTCTCCCGGGAGTCCCAATTTGTGGGAGACCGTGACAGCCACTTAGGTTCCCTTAATGCATGTCTTTCTTCCTTTTCTGGCAGAGATCAGGATCTCGCTGGGCAGGGCATCGAAGAAGGCTTATTCTCCCTGGCTCCTGCACATCCCAGGGTGGGGTCCGGACTAACTGATGAGCCGAGGGCCGCAGGAATTCCTGGGCTGACCTGGAAGGGAGGAGCAGCCGTTACCCGTCTCTTCCTTGTTATCAGGTGTGGAGCCTGTGTGTGATGGCCGGAGCCCCTGCTGCTGCAGTGGGCCAGGAGGCTTTTCCAGCGGGAGCTGTGGGAGCTAGGACGAAGGCGGCAGGACACCGGGGTTGGCTCTCCCTTCCCACACAGGGTATCTCAGTCATTTCTGGACACATAGAGGATCCTGTCTTCCACCCTAAAGTCTCACTCCTCTGAGCTCCCCTGAGCTCGTTCGTCGGGAATGTGGCTACATCTACCCTATGTTCTGGACTGAGGGAGGTGAGTTGCGTTCACAACCTCAAAAACTGTAGGTAGAAGGGCTCCTTTCCTGTTTTGTAGGGAAGGGGCTTCCCCAAACTTCACTTGAATTCACAAGAGCAACCTGCACCCAGCCCCAGGCCCGTGCCAACCTCACACAGTCCTGTGTCGCTACAGGCGGCCTGGGCAGGGGAGCGGCCCAGGATGTGCAAGGATGCACACCCCATGGTTCAGAGTGGGGCCCCCTCCTCCTCGTCACTCCCAGACAGACACCAGCAACTGTGCCTGTGCAGACTCTGCACCGAGGTCGCAGGTCACAGGCAGTCCTCACAGACTCCACCAACTGTGACTGCTCAGAGTCCCGGCCAGGGTCACAGGTCGTCCTGACACAAGCAACTGACCCTGCTCAGTGTCCACGCCCAGGTCACAGGTCGTCCGAAATTCAAATTCCAACCACAATGACATACCCACTCAAACACACTAGGGAGGCTACTCTTTAAAAAAAAAGGAACCCCTGATTTGGGGTTAACGGTGCTGACCTGGGAGCGTGTGGCTGCTGCAAAACACACGGTGAAACACACAGGAGGACTTACCGTGAAGCAGCGGACCTCACACGGCAAGGACGCCGGAGACTCTGAAGGCAGGACACAGAGGACGTTGCGCTGCGACGCCACGTTCCCTGGAAGGACGGAATTACTGTAAGGAAACTGCGTTCATGAACAACCACCTGAACACCCTGCCAGTGACACAGAGAGGACAGCGACCTCCCTCACAGAGGCTGAGCCAGACCCACGTCCGGCTCAGAGGCTGCTACCCCTTTGGGGCGGAGAGGCCACCGCGTGGACGTCACACCCGTGGCCACCACGTCCTGGGCGTGGGGGACCTCGGTGGGGTGGAGACTGCGGGTACCCCGTTTCCTACGTCCACACGGAGCCCCTCCCGGGTCTCTGAGGACCGGCCGCCCCTCAGCAGGCGGCTGCGCACGGGAAGGCGGTGCCCGCGGGGCTCGGACGGGAAGGTCGCACTGACCCTCGGGGCCTCCCGTCTCAGGGCGGACGAGGAGGACGCGGTCGCTTCGGGTCTGAGGCCAGGCCGGCAGGCGGCATGGAGGCGGCCTCCGCGGGACGACGCGAACGTGGAGGCACGGCGTCCTCTCACGCCGCGGGCACAGCCGCCGCGGGACATGAAGGGCGCTGCGCCACCTGGTGGCTCGCGCCGGTACTGCAGCCCTCGCTGCTCATCGGGGCGGGGACGGCGGCCAACACTCCCCACTGGCCTTGCCGGAGAACCAGTGAGACTCCGAGTTCAGCATCTTCCCAGCCAGGACCTGGAAACTGAAAATCAGATGGGCTCACTGTCCTGTGTCTTTCAGAAAAACGGGGAGGGAGGGCACAATTAAGGGGAAAACATATGGAATGAAATAAGTGTAGCTATAAACTTCACAACTGACATCAAAATTCATTCAAAACCGTCCTCACACTTCAACTGCAATGCAAAACTTTAAAGATTCGGGGAAGAAACAAAAAAGGAAATTGACATGGCCTTGGGTTTGGTGTTGACACAACAACAAAAAGAATCTGATCCACAACAGAAAAAGAATACCATGGCTGTGATAACGTTCAATATCCATCCTCTGTGAAAGACCCAATTCAGAGAATAAAAAGACAAGCCACAGAATAAGAAAGACGTGCAAAATACATACCGGAGGAACAATTCACATTCTACATAGAAAAAGAAGTCTTAAAACTCAACGATAAGAAGACAAACTCCTCGATTAAAAAGCGGTACAGAGCTCAACACACACGTGACCAAAGAACATATATAGATGGCAAATAATCCTACAAAGAGATGCTCAGCATCATGTATCGTTAGGGAATAGCAGATTACAACAGCAATGAGATACCAGAGCACACCTGCTAGAATGACTAAACTCTTTAAAAAAAAAAAACAAAAAAAAAAGAACAAACCACTGCTGGAGGAAAGGCAGGAATTCTCATTCATTGCTGGGAGAATGCATCATGGTACACAGTCACTCTGGAAGACAGCGTAGAAGACTAGAATATGCCACCCCAAGATATAGCTCTTTTTCTTGTCGTTATTGTTTTGGACAGGGTCTCTGTGACCCAGGCGGGAGTGCAGTGGCACGAACACAGATCACTGCCACCATGAACTTCCATGCTGGAGCGATCCTAAGCCTCCCAAGTAGCTGGGACTACAGGCATGAGCCACTACTGCCACATAAATGTTTGCGTGTGTGTACGGATGGGTCCTTGCTATATTGCCCATGGGTGACGGGCATGCAGACCAGGGCTCATCCGTGGGATGTCCCAGATTCTCTACATGTCGGTGAAGGGGGGGTGGGGGACTGGCCTACAGACCAAGGCTCAACTGTGGGAAGTCCCAGGTTCCCTAAATCCCAGGGGGGACTGGCCTACACAGCAGGGCTCATCTGTGGGATGTCCTAGGTTCTCTAAATCACAGGGTGGGAGGGGCCTACAGACCAAGGCTCAACTGTGGGACATCCCAGGTTCCCTAAATCCCTGGGGGGGCCTGGCCTGCAAACCACGGATTAGCTGTGGGATGTCCCAGCTTCCCTAAAGCCCTGGGGGGACTGACCTACAGACCAAGGCTCCTCTGTGGGCTGTCCCAGGTCCCACAAATCGCTGAGGGGACTGGCCTGCAGCCCAGGGCTCCTCTGTGGGATGTCCCAGAGTCCCTAAATATCTGGGGAAGACAGGCCTATAAACCAAGGCTTATTTCTGGGACGTCCCAGGTTCCCAAAATGATGGGGGCCGGGGGGGCACTGACATACAGACAAAGTCACAACTGTGGGATGTCCCAAGTTGACCAAATACCTTGGGGACTAATTTATAGACCAGGGCTCACCTGTGGGCTGGCCCAGTGCCCAACCTCCCTGGGGAAGACTAGGCTACGTACCAGGACTCACCTGAGGGATGGCCCAGGTTCCCTAAATCTCTTGGGGGACTACCCTACAGACTACAGCTATTCCAGGTCCCCACAATCCCTGGAGGCCTGGGATACAACCAGGGCCCAGGTTCCCTAAATCCCCGGGGCTGACTTGTCTACACACCAAAGCTTCTCTGTCGGGTGGCCCAGGTTGCGGAAATCACTGTGGGACTGTCTACAGACCAGGGCTCCTCTGTGGGCTGTCCAGGTTCCCTAAATCCCTGTGGGGACTGGCCTACACACCAGAGCTCATTGCGGGATGTCCCAGGCTCCCTAAATCCCTTGGGGGACTGGTCTACACCCCAGGGTTCATCTGTGGGCTGTCCCCGGTGCCCTAAATCCCTGGGGAGACTGGCCTACAGCCCAGGGCTCATCTGTGGGAAGTCCCAGAGTCCCTAAACATCTGGGGTGGACAGGCCTATAAACCAGGGCTTATTTGTGGGACGTCTGAGGTTCCCTAAATCATGCGGGACGGGGGGGCACTGACATACAGACAAAGGCTCAACTGTGGGATGTCCCAAGTTGCCCAAATACCTTGGGAACTAATTTACAGACCAGGGCTCACCTGTGGGCTGGCCCAGGACCCAAACGCCCTGGGGAAGACTAGGCTACATACCAGGACTCACCTCAGGGATGTCCCTGGTTCCCTAAATCATGGGGGACGGGGGGGCACTGACATAGAGACAAAGGCTCAACTGTGGGATGTCCCAAGTTGCCCAATACCTTGGGGACTAATTTATAGACCAGGGGTCACCTGTGGGCTGGCCCAGTGCCCAAACTCCCCGGGGAAGACAAGGCTACATACCAGGACTCACCTGAGGGATGGCCCAGGTTCCCTAAATCTCTTGGGGGACTATCCTACAGACTACAGCTATTCCAGGTCCCCACAATCCCTGGGGACATGGAATACATTCAGGGCACCTCTCTGGGATGTCCCAGGTTCCCTAAATCCCTGGAGTTGACTTGTCTACACACCAAAGCTTCTCTGTCGGGTGGCCCAGGTTGCTGAAATCACTGTGGGACTGTCTACAGACCAGGGCTCCTCTGTGGGCTGTCCAGGTTCCCTAAATCCCTGGGCAGACTAGCCTACACACCAGAGCCCATGTGCGGGATGTACCAGGCTCCCTATTTCCCTTGGGGGATTGGTCTACACCCCAGCGTTCATCTGTGGGCTGTCCCAGGTGCCCTAAATCCCTGGGGGGACTGGCCTACAGCCCAGGGCTCCTCTGAGGGACGTCCCAGAGTCCCTAAACATCTGGGGAGGACAGGCCTATAAACCAAGGCTTATTTGTGGGACGTCCCAGGTTCCCAAAATCATGGGGGCCGGGGGAGCACTGACATACAGACAAAGGCTGAACTGTGGGATATCCCAAGTTGCCCAAATACCTTGGGGACTAATTTATAGACCAGGGCTCACCTGTGGGCTGGCCCAGTGCCCAAACTCCCCGGGGAAGACTAGGCTACATACCAGGACTCACCTGAGTGATGGCCCAGGTTCCCTAAATCTCTTGGGGGACTACCCTACAGACTACAGCTATTCCAGGTCCCCACAATCCCTGGGGGCCTGACCTACAACCAGGGCACCTCTCTGGGATGTCCCAGGTTCCCTAAATCCCCAGGGGTGACTTGTCTACACACCTAAGCTTCTCTGTCGGCTGGCCCTGGTTGCTGAAATCACTGTGGGACTGGCTACAGACCTGGGCTCCTCTGTGGGCTGTCCCAGATTCCCTAAATCCCTGGGGGGACCGGCCTACAGACCAGAGCTCATCTGTGGGATGTATGAGGTTTCCTACGTCACCCTGGCAGAACTGGCCCACGGACCGGGGCTCATATGTGGGATGTCCCAGGTTGCCAAATACCTGGGGTGCCTGGGCTATAGACCACAGATCTTCTGGGGACTCTCCCGGGAGTCCCAATTTGTGGGAGACCGTGACAGCCACTTAGGTTCCCTTAATGCATGTCTTTCTTCCTTTTCTGGCAGAGATCAGGATCTCGCTGGGCAGGGCATCGAAGAAGGCTTATTCTCCCTGGCTCCTGCACATCCCAGGGTGGGGTCCGGACTAACTGATGAGCCGAGGGCCGCAGGAATTCCTGGGCTGACCTGGAAGGGAGGAGCAGCCGTTACCGGTCTCTTCCTTGTTATCAGGTGTGGAGCCTGTGTGTGATGGCCGGAGCCCCTGCTGCTGCAGTGGGCCAGGAGGCTTTTCCAGCGGGAGCTGTGGGAGCTAGGACGAAGGCGGCAGGACACCGGGGTTGGCTCTCCCTTCCCACACAGGGTATCTCAGTCATTTCTGGACACATAGAGGATCCTGTCTTCCACCCTAAAGTCTCACTCCTCTGAGCTCCCCTGAGCTCGTTCGTCGGGAATGTGGCTACATCTACCCTATGTTCTGGACTGAGGGAGGTGAGTTGCGTTCACAACCTCAAAAACTGTAGGTAGAAGGGCTCCTTTCCTGTTTTGTAGGGAAGGGGCTTCCCCAAACTTCACTTGAATTCACAAGAGCAACCTGCACCCAGCCCCAGGCCCGTGCCAACCTCACACAGTCCTGTGTCGCTACAGGCGGCCTGGGCAGGGGAGCGGCCCAGGATGTGCAAGGATGCACACCCCATGGTTCAGAGTGGGGCCCCCTCCTCCTGGTCACTCCCAGACAGACACCAGCAACTGTGCCGGTGCAGACTCTGCACCGAGGTCGCAGGTCACAGGCAGTCCTCACAGACTCCACCAACTGTGACTGCTCAGAGTCCCGGCCAGGGTCACAGGTCGTCCTGACACAAGCAACTGACCCTGCTCAGTGTCCACGCCCAGGTCACAGGTCGTCCGAAATTCAAATTCCAACCACAATGACATACCCACTCAAACACACTAGGGAGGCTACTCTTTAAAAAAAAAGGAACCCCTGATTTGGGGTTAACGGTGCTGACCTGGGAGCGTGTGGCTGCTGCAAAACACACGGTGAAACACACAGGAGGACTTACCGTGAAGCAGCGGACCTCACACGGCAAGGACGCCGGAGACTCTGAAGGCAGGACACAGAGGACGTTGCGCTGCGACGCCACGTTCCCTGGAAGGACGGAATTACTGTAAGGAAACTGCGTTCATGAACAACCACCTGAACACCCTGCCAGTGACACAGAGAGGACAGCGACCTCCCTCACAGAGGCTGAGCCAGACCCACGTCCGGCTCAGAGGCTGCTACCCCTTTGGGGCGGAGAGGCCACCGCGTGGACGTCACACCCGTGGCCACCACGTCCTGGGCGTGGGGGACCTCGGTGGGGTGGAGACTGCGGGTTCCCCGTTTCCTACGTCCACACGGAGCCCCTCCCGGGTCTCTGAGGACCGGCCGCCCCTCAGCAGGCGGCTGCGCACGGGAAGGCGGTGCCCGCGGGGCTCGGACGGGAAGGTCGCACTGACCCTCGGGGCCTCCCGTCTCAGGGCGGACGAGGAGGACGCGGTCGCTTCGGGTCTGAGGCCAGGCCGGCAGGCGGCATGGAGGCGGCCTCCGCGGGACGACGCGAACGTGGAGGCACGGCGTCCTCTCACGCCGCGGGCACAGCCGCCGCGGGACATGAAGGGCGCTGCGCCACCTGGTGGCTCGCGCCGGTACTGCAGCCCTCGCTGCTCATCGGGGCGGGGACGGCGGCCAACACTCCCCACTGGCCTTGCCGGAGAACCAGTGAGACTCCGAGTTCAGCATCTTCCCAGCCAGGACCTGGAAATTGAAAATCAGATGGGCTCACTGTCCTGTGTCTTTCAGAAAAACGGGGAGGGAGGGCACAATTAAGGGGAAAACATATGGAATGAAATAAGTGTAGCTATAAACTTCACAACTGACATCAAAATTCATTCAAAACCGTCCTCACACTTCAACTGCAATGCAAAACTTTAAAGATTCGGGGAAGAAACAAAAAAGGAAATTGACATGGCCTTGGGTTTGGTGTTGACACAACAACAAAAAGAATCTGATCCACAACAGAAAAAGAATACCATGGCTGTGATAACGTTCAATATCCATCCTCTGTGAAAGACCCAATTCAGAGAATAAAAAGACAAGCCACAGAATAAGAAAGACGTGCAAAATAGATACCGGAGGAACAATTCACATTCTACATAGAAAAAGAAGTCTTAAAACTCAACGATAAGAAGACAAACTCCTCGATTAAAAAGCGGTACAGAGCTCAACACACACGTGACCAAAGAACATATATAGATGGCAAATAATCCTACAAAGAGATGCTCAGCATCATGTATTGTTAGGGAATAGCAGATTACAACAGCAATGAGATACCAGAGCACACCTGCTAGAATGACTAAACTCTTTTAAAAAAAAAAAAAAAACAACAAAAAAAGAACAAACCACTGCTGGAGGAAAGGCAGGAATTCTCATTCATTGCTGGGAGAATGCATCATGGTACACAGTCACTCTGGAAGACAGCGTAGAAAACTAGAATATGCCACCCCGAGATATAGCTCTTTTTCTTGGCGTTATTGTTTTGGACAGGGTCTCTGTGACCCAGGCGGGAGTGCAGTGGCACGAACACAGATCACTGCCACCTTGAACTTCCACCCTGGAGCGATCCTAAGCCTCCCAAGCAGCGGGGACTACAGGCATGAGCCACTATTGTCAAATAAATTTTTCTGTGTGTGTACGGATGTGTCCTTGCTATATTGCCCAAGGGTGACTGGCATGCAGACCAGGGCTCATCCGTGGGATGTCCCAGATTCTCCACATGTTGGGGGGGTGGGGGACTGGCCTACAGACCAAGGCTCTACTGTGGGAAGTCCCAGGTTCCCTAAAGCCCAGGGGGGACTGGCCTGCAAACCACGGATTAGCTGTGGGATGTCCCAGCTTCCCTAAACCGCTGGGGGGAATGACCTACAGACCAAGGCTCCTCTGTGGGATGTCCCAGGTCCCACAAATCGCTGAGGGGACTGGCCTACAGCCCAGGGCTCCTCTGTGGGACGTCCCAGAGTCCCTAAACATCTGGAGAAGACAGGCCTATAAACCAAGGCTTATTTGTGGGACGTCCCAGGTTCCCAAAATCATGGGGGCCGGGGGGGCACTGACCTACAGACAAAAGCACACCTGTGGGATGTCCCAAGTTGCCCAAATACCTTGGGGACTAATTTACAGACCAGGGCGCACCTGTGGGCTGGCCCAGTGCCCAAACTCCCTGGGGAAGACTAGGCTACATACCAGGACTCACCTGAGGGGTGGCCCTGGTTCCCTAAATCTCTTGGGGGACTACCCTACAGACTACAGCTATTCCAGGTCCCCACAATCCCTGGAGGCCTGGGATACAACCAGGGCACCTCTCTGGGATTTCCCAGGTTCCCTAAATCCCCGGGGCTGACTTGTCTACACACCAAAGCTTCTCTGTCGGGTGGCCCAGGTTGCGGAAATCACTGTGGGACTGTCTACAGACCAGGGCTCCTCAGTGGGCTGTCCAGGTTCCCTAAATCCCTGTGGGGACTGGCCTACACAACAGAGCTCATTGCGGGATGTCCCAGGCTCCCTAAATTCCTTGGGGGATTGGTCTACACCCCAGGGTTCATCTGTGGGCTGTCTCAGGTGCCCTAAATCCCTGGGGGGACTGGCCTACAGCCCAGGGCTCCTCTGTGGGACGTCCCAGAGTCTCTAAACATCTGGGGGGGACAGGCCTATAAACGAGGGCTTATTTGTGGGACGTCTGAGGTTCCCTAAATCATGCGGGATGGGGGGGGCACTGACATAGAGACAAAGGCTCAACTGTGGGATGTCCCAAGTTGCCCAAATACCTTGGGGACTAATTTATAGACCAGGGCTCACCTGTAGGCTGGCCCAGTGCCCAAACTCCCTAGAGAAGACTAGGCTACATAACAGGACTCACCTGAGGGATGGCCCAGGTTCCCTAAATCTCTTGGGGGATTATCTTGCAGACTACAGCTATTCCAGGTGCCCACAATCCCTGGGGACCTGGCCTACAACCAGGGCACCTCGGTGGGATATCCCAGGTTCCCTAAATCCCTGGGGGTGACTTGTCTACACACCAAAGCTTCTCTGTCGGGTGGCCCAGGTTGCTGAAATCACTGTGGGACTGTCTACAGACCAGGGCTCCTCTGTGGGCTGTCCAGGTTCCCTAAATCCCTGCGGGGACTGGCCTACACACCAGAGCTCATTGCGGGATGTCCCAGGCTCCCTAAATCCCTTGGGGGACTGGTCTACACCCCAGGGTTCATCTGTGGGCTGTCCCAGGTGCCCTAAATCCCTGGGGGGAACGGCCTACAGCGCAGGGCTCATCTGTGGGTCGTCCCAGAGTCCCTAAACATCTGGGGAGGACAGGCCTATAAACCAGGGCTTATTGGTGGGACGTCTGAGGTTGCCTAAATCATGGGAGACGGGGGGGGGGGCACTGACATACAGACAAAGGCTGAACACTGGGATGTCCCAAGTTGCCCAAATACCTTGGGGACTAATTTATAGACCAGGGCTCACCTGTGGGCTGGCCCACTGCCCAAACTCCCCAGGGAAGACTAGGCTACATACCAGGACTCACCTGAGGGATGGCCCAGGTTCCCTAAATCTCTTGGGGGACTACCCTACAGACTACAGCTATTCCAGGTCCCCACAATCCCTGGGGGCCTGACCTACAACCAGGGCACCTCTCTGGGATGTCCCAGGTTCCCTAAATCCCCAGGGGTGACTTGTCTACACACCTAAGCTTCTCTGTCGGCTGGCCCTGGTTGCTGAAATCACTGTGGGACTGGCTACAGACCTGGGCTCCTCTGTGGGCTGTCCCAGATTCCCTAAATCCCTGGGGGGACCGGCCTACAGACCAGAGCTCATCTGTGGGATGTATGAGGTTTCCTACGTCACCCTGGCAGAACTGGCCCACGGACCGGGGCTCATATGTGGGATGTCCCAGGTTGCCAAATACCTGGGGTGCCTGGGCTACAGACCACAGATCTTCTGGGGACTCTCCCGGGAGTCCCAATTTGTGGGAGACCGTGACAGCCACTTAGGTTCCCTTAATGCATGTCTTTCTTCCTTTTCTGGCAGAGATCAGGATCTCGCTGGGCAGGGCATCGAAGAAGGCTTATTCTCCCTGGCTCCTGCACATCCCAGGGTGGGGTCCGGACTAACTGATGAGCCGAGGGCCGCAGGAATTCCTGGGCTGACCTGGAAGGGAGGAGCAGCCGTTACCGGTCTCTTCCTTGTTATCAGGTGTGGAGCCTGTGTGTGATGGCCGGAGCCCCTGCTGCTGCAGTGGGCCAGGAGGCTTTTCCAGCGGGAGCTGTGGGAGCTAGGACGAAGGCGGCAGGACACCGGGGTTGGCTCTCCCTTCCCACACAGGGTATCTCAGTCATTTCTGGACACATAGAGGATCCTGTCTTCCACCCTAAAGTCTCACTCCTCTGAGCTCCCCTGAGCTCGTTCGTCGGGAATGTGGCTACATCTACCCTATGTTCTGGACTGAGGGAGGTGAGTTGCGTTCACAACCTCAAAAACTGTAGGTAGAAGGGCTCCTTTCCTGTTTTGTAGGGAAGGGGCTTCCCCAAACTTCACTTGAATTCACAAGAGCAACCTGCACCCAGCCCCAGGCCCGTGCCAACCTCACACAGTCCTGTGTCGCTACAGGCGGCCTCGGCAGGGGAGCGGCCCAGGATGTGCAAGGATGCACACCCCATGGTTCAGAGTGGGGCCCCCTCCTCCTCGTCACTCCCAGACAGACACCAGCAACTGTGCCTGTGCAGACTCTGCACCGAGGTCGCAGGTCACAGGCAGTCCTCACAGACTCCACCAACTGTGACTGCTCAGAGTCCCGGCCAGGGTCACAGGTCGTCCTGACACAAGCAACTGACCCTGCTCAGTGTCCACGCCCAGGTCACAGGTCGTCCGAAATTCAAATTCCAACCACAATGACATACCCACTCAAACACACTAGGGAGGCTACTCTTTAAAAAAAAAGGAACCCCTGATTTGGGGTTAACGGTGCTGACCTGGGAGCGTGTGGCTGCTGCAAAACACACGGTGAAACACACAGGAGGACTTACCGTGAAGCAGCGGACCTCACACGGCAAGGACGCCGGAGACTCTGAAGGCAGGACACAGAGGACGTTGCGCTGCGACGCCACGTTCCCTGGAAGGACGGAATTACTGTAAGGAAACTGCGTTCATGAACAACCACCTGAACACCCTGCCAGTGACACAGAGAGGACAGCGACCTCCCTCACAGAGGCTGAGCCAGACCCACGTCCGGCTCAGAGGCTGCTACCCCTTTGGGGCGGAGAGGCCACCGCGTGGACGTCACACCCGTGGCCACCACGTCCTGGGCGTGGGGGACCTCGGTGGGGTGGAGAGTGCGGGTTCCCCGTTTCCTACGTCCACACGGAGCCCCTCCCGGGTCTCTGAGGACCGGCCGCCCCTCAGCAGGCGGCTGCGCACGGGAAGGCGGTGCCCGCGGGGCTCGGACGGGAAGGTCGCACTGACCCTCGGGGCCTCCCGTCTCAGGGCGGACGAGGAGGACGCGGTCGCTTCGGGTCTGAGGCCAGGCCGGCAGGCGGCATGGAGGCGGCCTCCGCGGGACGACGCGAACGTGGAGGCATGGCGTCCTCTCACGCCGCGGGCACAGCCGCCCCGGGACATGAAGGGCGCTGCGCCACCTGGTGGCTCGCGCCGGTACTGCAGCCCTCGCTGCTCATCGGGGCGGGGACGGCGGCCAACACTCCCCACTGGCCTTGCCGGAGAACCAGTGAGACTCCGAGTTCAGCATCTTCCCAGCCAGGACCTGGAAATTGAAAATCAGATGGGCTCACTGTCCTGTGTCTTTCAGAAAAACGGGGAGGGAGGGCACAATTAAGGGGAAAACATATGGAATGAAATAAGTGTAGCTATAAACTTCACAACTGACATCAAAATTCATTCAAAACCGTCCTCACACTTCAACTGCAATGCAAAACTTTAAAGATTCGGGGAAGAAACAAAAAAGGAAATTGACATGGCCTTGGGTTTGGTGTTGACACAACAACAAAAAGAATCTGATCCACAACAGAAAAAGAATACCATGGCTGTGATAACGTTCAATATCCATCCTCTGTGAAAGACCCAATTCAGAGAATAAAAAGACAAGCCACAGAATAAGAAAGACGTGCAAAATACATACCGGAGGAACAATTCACATTCTACATAGAAAAAGAAGTCTTAAAACTCAACGATAAGAAGACAAACTCCTCGATTAAAAAGCGGTACAGAGCTCAACACACACGTGACCAAAGAACATATATAGATGGCAAATAATCCTACAAAGAGATGCTCAGCATCATGTATCGTTAGGGAATAGCAGATTACAACAGCAATGAGATACCAGAGCACACCTGCTAGAATGACTAAACTCTTTAAAAAAAAAAAAACAAAAAAAAAAAGAACAAACCACTGCTGGAGGAAAGGCAGGAATTCTCATTCATTGCTGGGAGAATGCATCATGGTACACAGTCACTCTGGAAGACAGCGTAGAAGACTAGAATATGCCACCCCAAGATATAGCTCTTTTTCTTGTCGTTATTGTTTTGGACAGGGTCTCTGTGACCCAGGCGGGAGTGCAGTGGCACGAACACAGATCACTGCCACCATGAACTTCCATGCTGGAGCGATCCTAAGCCTCCCAAGTAGCTGGGACTACAGGCATGAGCCACTACTGCCACATAAATGTTTGCGTGTGTGTACGGATGGGTCCTTGCTATATTGCCCATGGGTGACGGGCATGCAGACCAGGGCTCATCCGTGGGATGTCCCAGATTCTCTACATGTCGGTGAAGGGGGGGGTGGGGGACTGGCCTACAGACCAAGGCTCAACTGTGGGAAGTCCCAGGTTCCCTAAATCCCAGGGGGGACTGGCCTACACAGCAGGGCTCATCTGTGGGATGTCCCAGGTTCTCTAAATCACAGGGTGGGAGGGGCCTACAGACCAAGGCTCAACTGTGGGACATCTCAGGTTCCCTAAATCCCTGGGGGGGCCTGGCCTGCAAACCACGGATTAGCTGTGGGATGTCCCAGCTTCCCTAAAGCCCTGGGGGGACTGACCTACAGACCAAGGCTCCTCTGTGGGATGTCTCAGGTCCCACAAATCGCTGAGGGGACTGGCCTACAGCCCAGGGCTCCTCTGTGGGACGTCCCAGAGTCCCTAAACCTCTGGAGAAGACAGGCCTATAAACCAAGGCTTATTTGTGGGACGTCCCAGGTTCCCAAAATGATGGGGGCCGGGGGGGCACTGCCATACAGACAAAAGCACACCTGTGGGATGTCCCAAGTTGCCCAAATACCTTGGGGACTAATTTACAGACCAGGGCGCACCTGTGGGCTGGCCCAGTGCCCAAACTCCCTGGGGAAGACTAGGCTACATACCAGGACTCACCTGAGGGATGGCCCAGGTTCCCTAAATCTCTTGGGGGACTACCCTACAGACTACAGCTATTCCAGGTCCCCACAATCCCTGGAGGCCTGGGATACAACCAGGGCACCTCTCTGGGATGTCCTAGGTTCCCTAAATCCCCGGGGGTGACTTGTCTACACACCAAAGCTTCTCTGTCGGGTGGCCCAGGTTGCGGAAATCACTGTGGGACTGTCTACAGACCAGGGCTCCTCTGTGGGCTGTCCAGGTTCCCTAAATCCCTGTCAGGACTGGCCTACACACCAGAGCTCATTGCGGGATGTCCCAGGCTCCCCAAATCCCTTGGGGGACTGGTCTACACCCCAGGGTTCATCTGTGGGCTGTCCCCGGTGCCCTAAATCCCTGGGGGGACTGGCCTACAGCCCAGGGCTCCTCTGTGGGACGTCCCAGAGTCTCTAAACATCTGGGGAGGACAGGCCTATAAACCAGGGCTTATTTGTGGGACGTCTGAGGTTCCCTAAATCATGCGGGATGGGGGTGCACTAACATACAGACAAAGGCTGAACACTGGGATGTCCCAAGTTGCCCAAATACCTTGGGGACTCATTTACAGACCAGGGCTCACCTGTGGGCTGGCCCAGTACCCAAACGCCCTGGGGAAGACTAGGCTACATACCAGGACTCACCTGAGGGATGGCCCAGGTTCCCTAAATCTCTTGGGGGACTACCCTACAGACTACAGCTATTCCAGGTCCCCACAATCCCTGGGGGCCTGACCTACAACCAGGGCACCTCTCTGGGATGTCCCAGGTTCCCTAAATCCCCAGGGGTGACTTGTCTACACACCTAAGCTTCTCTGTCGGCTGGCCCTGGTTGCTGAAATCACTGTGGGACTGGCTACAGACCTGGGCTCCTCTGTGGGCTGTCCCAGATTCCCTAAATCCCTGGGGGGACCGGCCTACAGACCAGAGCTCATCTGTGGGATGTATGAGGTTTCCTACGTCACCCTGGCAGAACTGGCCCACGGACCGGGGCTCATATGTGGGATGTCCCAGGTTGCCAAATACCTGGGGTGCCTGGGCTATAGACCACAGATCTTCTGGGGACTCTCCCGGGAGTCCCAATTTGTGGGAGACCGTGACAGCCACTTAGGTTCCCTTAATGCATGTCTTTCTTCCTTTTCTGGCAGAGATCAGGATCTCGCTGGGCAGGGCATCGAAGAAGGCTTATTCTCCCTGGCTCCTGCACATCCCAGGGTGGGGTCCGGACTAACTGATGAGCCGAGGGCCGCAGGAATTCCTGGGCTGACCTGGAAGGAAGGAGCAGCCGTTACCCGTCTCTTCCTTGTTATCAGGTGTGGAGCCTGTGTGTGATGACCGGAGCCCCTGCTGCTGCAGTGGGCCAGGAGGCTTTTCCAGTGGGAGCTGTGGGAGCTAGGACGAAGGCGGCAGGACACCGGGGTTGGCTCTCCCTTCCCACACAGGGTATCTCAGTCATTTCTGGACACATAGAGGATCCTGTCTTCCACCCTAAAGTCTCACTCCTCTGAGCTCCCCTGAGCTCGTTCGTCGGGAATGTGGCTACATCTACCCTATGTTCTGGACTGAGGGAGGTGAGTTGCGTTCACAACCTCAAAAACTGTAGGTAGAAGGGCTCCTTTCCTGTTTTGTAGGGAAGGGGCTTCCCCAAACTTCACTTGAATTCACAAGAGCAACCTGCACCCAGCCCCAGGCCCGTGCCAACCTCACACAGTCCTGTGTCGCTACAGGTGGCCTGGGCAGGGGAGCGGCCCAGGATGTGCAAGGATGCACACCCCATGGTTCAGAGTGGGGCCCCCTCCTCCTGGTCACTCCCAGACAGACACCAGCAACTGTGCCTGTGCAGACTCTGCACCGAGGTCGCAGGTCACAGGCAGTCCTCACAGACTCCACCAACTGTGACTGCTCAGAGTCCCGGCCAGGGTCACAGGTCGTCCTGACACAAGCAACTGACCCTGCTCAGTGTCCACGCCCAGGTCACAGGTCGTCCGAAATTCAAATTCCAACCACAATGACATACCCACTCAAACACACTAGGGAGGCTACTATTTACAAAAAAAGGAATCCCTGATTTGGGATTAACGGTGCTGACCTGGGAGCGTGTGGCTGCTGCAAAACACACGGTGAAACACACAGGAGGACTTACCGTGAAGCAGCGGACCTCACACGGCAAGGACGCCGGAGACTCTGAAGGCAGGACACAGAGGACGTTGCGCTGCGACGCCACGTTCCCTGGAAGGACGGAATTACTGTAAGGAAACTGCGTTCATGAACAACCACCTGAACACCCTGCCAGTGACACAGAGAGGACAGCGACCTCCCTCACAGAGGCTGAGCCAGACCCACGTCCGGCTCAGAGGCTGCTACCCCTTTGGGGCGGAGAGGCCACCGCGTGGACGTCACACCCGTGGCCACCACGTCCTGGGCGTGGGGGACCTCGGTGGGGTGGAGAGTGCGGGTTCCCCGTTTCCTACGTCCACACGGAGCCCCTCCCGGGTCTCTGAGGACCGGCCGCCCCTCAGCAGGCGGCTGCGCACGGGAAGGCGGTGCCCGCGGGGCTCGGACGGGAAGGTCGCACTGACCCTCGGGGCCTCCCGTCTCAGGGCGGACGAGGAGGACGCGGTCGCTTCGGGTCTGAGGCCAGGCCGGCAGGCGGCATGGAGGCGGCCTCCGCGGGACGACGCGAACGTGGAGGCACGGCGTCCTCTCACGCCGCGGGCACAGCCGCCGCGGGACATGAAGGGCGCTGCGCCACCTGGTGGCTCGCGCCGGTACTGCAGCCCTCGCTGCTCATCGGGGCGGGGACGGCGGCCAACACTCCCCACTGGCCTTGCCGGAGAACCAGTGAGACTCCGAGTTCAGCATCTTCCCAGCCAGGACCTGGAAATTGAAAATCAGATGGGCTCACTGTCCTGTGTCTTTCAGAAAAACGGGGAGGGAGGGCACAATTAAGGGGAAAACATATGGAATGAAATAAGTGTAGCTATAAACTTCACAACTGACATCAAAATTCATTCAAAACCGTCCTCACACTTCAACTGCAATGCAAAACTTTAAAGATTCGGGGAAGAAACAAAAAAGGAAATTGACATGGCCTTGGGTTTGGTGTTGACACAACAACAAAAAGAATCTGATCCACAACAGAAAAAGAATACCATGGCTGTGATAACGTTCAATATCCATCCTCTGTGAAAGACCCAATTCAGAGAATAAAAAGACAAGCCACAGAATAAGAAAGACGTGCAAAATACATACCGGAGGAACAATTCACATTCTACATAGAAAAAGAAGTCTTAAAACTCAACGATAAGAAGACAAACTCCTCGATTAAAAAGCGGTACAGAGCTCAACACACACGTGACCAAAGAACATATATAGATGGCAAATAATCCTACAAAGAGATGCTCAGCATCATGTATTGTTAGGGAATAGCAGATTACAACAGCAATGAGATACCAGAGCACACCTGCTAGAATGACTAAACTCTTTTAAAAAAAAGAAAAAACAACAAAAAAAGAACAAACCACTGCTGGAGGAAAGGCAGGAATTCTCATTCATTGCTGGGAGAATGCATCATGGTACACAGTCACTCTGGAAGACAGCGTAGAAAACTAGAATATGCCACCCCGAGATATAGCTCTTTTTCTTGGCGTTATTGTTTTGGACAGGGTCTCTGTGACCCAGGCGGGAGTGCAGTGGCACGAACACAGATCACTGCCACCTTGAACTTCCACCCTGGAGCGATCCTAAGCCTCCCAAGCAGCGGGGACTACAGGCATGAGCCACTATTGTCAAATAAATTTTTCTGTGTGTGTACGGATGTGTCCTTGCTATATTGCCCAAGGGTGACTGGCATGCAGACCAGGGCTCATCCGTGGGATGTCCCAGATTCTCCACATGTTGGGGGGGTGGGGGACTGGCCTACAGACCAAGGCTCTACTGTGGGAAGTCCCAGGTTCCCTAAAGCCCAGGGGGGACTGGCCTGCAAACCACGGATTAGCTGTGGGATGTCCCAGCTTCCCTAAACCCCTGGGGGGAATGACCTACAGACCAAGGCTCCTCTGTGGGATGTCCCAGGTCCCACAAATCGCTGAGGGGACTGGCCTACAGCCCAGGGCTCCTCTGTGGGATGTCCCAGAGTCCCTAAACATCTGGAGAAGACAGGCCTATAAACCAAGGCTTATTTGTGGGACGTCCCAGGTTCCCAAAATCATGGGGGCCGGGGGGGCACTGACCTACAGACAAAAGCACACCTGTGGGATGTCCCAAGTTGCCCAAATACCTTGGGGACTAATTTACAGACCAGGGCGCACCTGTGGGCTGGCCCAGTGCCCAAACTCCCTGGGGAAGACTAGGCTACATACCAGGACTCACCTGAGGGATGGCCCTGGTTCCCTAAATCTCTTGGGGGACTACCCTACAGACTACAGCTATTCCAGGTCCCCACAATCCCTGGAGGCCTGGGATACAACCAGGGCACCTCTCTGGGATGTCCCAGGTTCCCTAAATCCCCGGGGCTGACTTGTCTACACACCAAAGCTTCTCTGTCGGGTGGCCCAGGTTGCGGAAATCACTGTGGGACTGTCTACAGACCAGGGCTCCTCAGTGGGCTGTCCAGGTTCCCTAAATCCCTGTGGGGACTGGCCTACACAACAGAGCTCATTGCGGGATGTCCCAGGCTCCCTAAATTCCTTGGGGGATTGGTCTACACCCCAGGGTTCATCTGTGGGCTGTCTCAGGTGCCCTAAATCCCTGGGGGGACTGGCCTACAGCCCAGGGCTCCTCTGTGGGACGTCCCAGAGTCTCTAAACATCTGGGGGGGACAGGCCTATAAACGAGGGCTTATTTGTGGGACGTCTGAGGTTCCCTAAATCATGCGGGATGGGGGGGGCACTGACATAGTGACAAAGGCTCAACTGTGGGATGTCCCAAGTTGCCCAAATACCTTGGGGACTAATTTATAGACCAGGGCTCACCTGTAGGCTGGCCCAGTGCCCAAACTCCCTAGAGAAGACTAGGCTACATAACAGGACTCACCTGAGGGATGGCCCAGGTTCCCTAAATCTCTTGGGGGATTATCTTGCAGACTACAGCTATTCCAGGTCCCCACAATCCCTGGGGACCTGGCCTACAACCAGGGCACCTCGGTGGGATATCCCAGGTTCCCTAAATCCCTGGGGGTGACTTGTCTACACACCAAAGCTTCTCTGTCGGGTGGCCCAGGTTGCTGAAATCACTGTGGGACTGTCTACAGACCAGGGCTCCTCTGTGGGCTGTCCAGGTTCCCTAAATCCCTGCGGGGACTGGCCTACACACCAGAGCTCATTGCGGGATGTCCCAGGCTCCCTAAATCCCTTGGGGGACTGGTCTACACCCCAGGGTTCATCTGTGGGCTGTCCCAGGTGCCCTAAATCCCTGGGGGGACCGGCCTACAGCCCAGGGCTCATCTGTGGGTCGTCCCAGAGTCCCTAAACATCTGGGGAGGACAGGCCTATAAACCAGGGCTTATTGGTGGGACGTCTGAGGTTCCCTAAATCATGGGAGACGGGGGGGGGGGCACTGACATACAGACAAAGGCTGAACTGTGGGATATCCCAAGTTGCCCAAATACCTTGGGGACTAATTTATAGACCAGGGCTCACCTGTGGGCTGGCCCACTGCCCAAACTCCCCGGGGAAGACTAGGCTACATACCAGGACTCACCTGAGTGATGGCCCAGGTTCCCTAAATCTCTTGGGGGACTACCCTACAGACTACAGCTATTCCAGGTCCCCACAATCCCTGGGGGCCTGACCTACAACCAGGGCACCTCTCTGGGATGTCCCAGGTTCCCTAAATCCCCAGGGGTGACTTGTCTACACACCTAAGCTTCTCTGTCGGCTGGCCCTGGTTGCTGAAATCACTGTGGGACTGGCTACAGACCTGGGCTCCTCTGTGGGCTGTCCCAGATTCCCTAAATCCCTGGGGGGACCGGCCCACAGACCAGAGCTCATCTGTGGGATGTATGAGGTTTCCTACGTCACCCTGGCAGAACTGGCCCACGGACCGGGGCTCATATGTGGGATGTCCCAGGTTGCCAAATACCTGGGGTGCCTGGGCTACAGACCACAGATCTTCTGGGGACTCTCCCGGGAGTCCCAATTTGTGGGAGACCGTGACAGCCACTTAGGTTCCCTTAATGCATGTCTTTCTTCCTTTTCTGGCAGAGATCAGGATCTCGCTGGGCAGGGCATCGAAGAAGGCTTATTCTCCCTGGCTCCTGCACATCCCAGGGTGGGGTCCGGACTAACTGATGAGCCGAGGGCCGCAGGAATTCCTGGGCTGACCTGGAAGGGAGGAGCAGCCGTTACCGGTCTCTTCCTTGTTATCAGGTGTGGAGCCTGTGTGTGATGGCCGGAGCCCCTGCTGCTGCAGTGGGCCAGGAGGCTTTTCCAGCGGGAGCTGTGGGAGCTAGGACGAAGGCGGCAGGACACCGGGGTTGGCTCTCCCTTCCCACACAGGGTATCTCAGTCATTTCTGGACACATAGAGGATCCTGTCTTCCACCCTAAAGTCTCACTGCTCTGAGCTCCCCTGAGCTCGTTCGTCGGGAATGTGGCTACATCTACCCTATGTTCTGGACTGAGGGAGGTGAGTTGCGTTCACAACCTCAAAAACTGTAGGTAGAAGGGCTCCTTTCCTGTTTTGTAGGGAAGGGGCTTCCCCAAACTTCACTTGAATTCACAAGAGCAACCTGCACCCAGCCCCAGGCCCGTGCCAACCTCACACAGTCCTGTGTCGCTACAGGCGGCCTGGGCAGGGGAGCGGCCCAGGATGTGCAAGGATGCACACCCCATGGTTCAGAGTGGGGCCCCCTCTTCCTGGTCACTCCCAGACAGACACCAGCAACTGTGCCTGTGCAGACTCTGCACCGAGGTCGCAGGTCACAGGCAGTCCTCACAGACTCCACCAACTGTGACTGCTCAGAGTCCCGGCCAGGGTCACAGGTCGTCCTGACACAAGCAACTGACCCTGCTCAGTGTCCACGCCCAGGTCACAGGTCGTCCGAAATTCAAATTCCAACCACAATGACATACCCACTCAAACACACTAGGGAGGCTACTCTTTAAAAAAAAAGGAACCCCTGATTTGGGGTTAACGGTGCTGACCTGGGAGCGTGTGGCTGCTGCAAAACACACGGTGAAACACACAGGAGGACTTACCGTGAAGCAGCGGACCTCACACGGCAAGGACGCCGGAGACTCTGAAGGCAGGACACAGAGGACGTTGCGCTGCGACGCCACGTTCCCTGGAAGGACGGAATTACTGTAAGGAAACTGCGTTCATGAACAACCACCTGAACACCCTGCCAGTGACACAGAGAGGACAGCGACCTCCCTCACAGAGGCTGAGCCAGACCCACGTCCGGCTCAGAGGCTGCTACCCCTTTGGGGCGGAGAGGCCACCGCGTGGACGTCACACCCGTGGCCACCACGTCCTGGGCGTGGGGGACCTCGGTGGGGTGGAGAGTGCGGGTTCCCCGTTTCCTACGTCCACACGGAGCCCCTCCCGGGTCTCTGAGGACCGGCCGCCCCTCAGCAGGCGGCTGCGCACGGGAAGGCGGTGCCCGCGGGGCTCGGACGGGAAGGTCGCACTGACCCTCGGGGCCTCCCGTCTCAGGGCGGACGAGGAGGTCGCGGTCACTTCGGGTCTGAGGCCAGGCCGGCAGGCGGCATGGAGGCGGCCTCCGCGGGACGACGCGAACGTGGAGGCACGGCGTCTTCTCACGCCGCGGGCACAGCCGCCGCGGGACATGAACGGCGCTGCGCCACCTGGTGGCTCGCGCCGGTACTGCAGCCCTCGCTGCTCATCGGGGCGGGGACGGCGGCCAACACTCCCCACTGGCCTTGCCGGAGAACCAGTGAGACTCCGAGTTCAGCATCTTCCCAGCCAGGACCTGGAAATTGAAAATCAGATGGGCTCACTGTCCTGTGTCTTTCAGAAAAACGGGGAGGGAGGGCACAATTAAGGGGAAAACATATGGAATGAAATAAGTGTAGCTATAAACTTCACAACTGACATCAAAATTCATTCAAAACCGTCCTCACACTTCAACTGCAATGCAAAACTTTAAAGATTCGGGGAAGAAACAAAAAAGGAAATTGACATGGCCTTGGGTTTGGTGTTGACACAACAACAAAAAGAATCTGATCCACAACAGAAAAAGAATACCATGGCTGTGATAACGTTCAATATCCATCCTCTGTGAAAGACCCAATTCAGAGAATAAAAAGACAAGCCACAGAATAAGAAAGACGTGCAAAATACATACCGGAGGAACAATTCACATTCTACATAGAAAAAGAAGTCTTAAAACTCAACGATAAGAAGACAAACTCCTCGATTAAAAAGCGGTACAGAGCTCAACACACACGTGACCAAAGAACATATATAGATGGCAAATAATCCTACAAAGAGATGCTCAGCATCATGTATCGTTAGGGAATAGCAGATTACAACAGCAATGAGATACCAGAGCACACCTGCTAGAATGACTAAACTCTTTAAAAAAAAAAAAACAAAAAAAAAAAGAACAAACCACTGCTGGAGGAAAGGCAGGAATTCTCATTCATTGCTGGGAGAATGCATCATGGTACACAGTCACTCTGGAAGACAGCGTAGAAGACTAGAATATGCCACCCCAAGATATAGCTCTTTTTCTTGTCGTTATTGTTTTGGACAGGGTCTCTGTGACCCAGGCGGGAGTGCAGTGGCACGAACACAGATCACTGCCACCATGAACTTCCATGCTGGAGCGATCCTAAGCCTCCCAAGTAGCTGGGACTACAGGCATGAGCCACTACTGCCACATAAATGTTTGCGTGTGTGTACGGATGGGTCCTTGCTATATTGCCCATGGGTGACGGGCATGCAGACCAGGGCTCATCCGTGGGATGTCCCAGATTCTCTACATGTCGGTGAAGGGGGGGGTGGGGGACTGGCCTACAGACCAAGGCTCAACTGTGGGAAGTCCCAGGTTCCCTAAATCCCAGGGGGGACTGGCCTACACAGCAGGGCTCATCTGTGGGATGTCCCAGGTTCTCTAAATCACAGGGTGGGAGGGGCCTACAGACCAAGGCTCAACTGTGGGACATCTCAGGTTCCCTAAATCCCTGGGGGGGCCTGGCCTGCAAACCACGGATTAGCTGTGGGATGTCCCAGCTTCCCTAAAGCCCTGGGGGGACTGACCTACAGACCAAGGCTCCTCTGTGGGATGTCTCAGGTCCCACAAATCGCTGAGGGGACTGGCCTACAGCCCAGGGCTCCTCTGTGGGACGTCCCAGAGTCCCTAAACCTCTGGAGAAGACAGGCCTATAAACCAAGGCTTATTTGTGGGACGTCCCAGGTTCCCAAAATGATGGGGGCCGGGGGGGCACTGCCATACAGACAAAAGCACACCTGTGGAATGTCCCAAGTTGACCAAATACCTTGGGGACTAATTTACAGACCAGGGCGCACCTGTGGGCTGGCCCAGTGCCCAAACTCCCTGGGGAAGACTAGGCTACATACCAGGACTCACCTGAGGGATGGCCCAGGTTCCCTAAATCTCTTGGGGGACTACCCTACAGACTACAGCTATTCCAGGTCCCCACAATCCCTGGAGGCCTGGGATACAACCAGGGCACCTCTCTGGGATGTCCCAGGTTCCCTAAATCCCCGGGGGTGACTTGTCTACACACCAAAGCTTCTCTGTCGGGTGGCCCAGGTTGCGGAAATCACTGTGGGACTGTCTACAGACCAGGGCTCCTCTGTGGGCTGTCCAGGTTCCCTAAATCCCTGTGGGGACTGGCCTACACACCAGAGATCATTGCGGGATGTCCCAGGCTCCCCAAATCCCTTGGGGGACTGGTCTACACCCCAGGGTTCATCTGTGGGCTGTCCCCGGTGCCCTAAATCCCTGGGGGGACTGGCCTACAGCCCAGGGCTCCTCTGTGGGACGTCCCAGAGTCTCTAAACATCTGGGGAGGACAGGCCTATAAACCAGGGCTTATTTGTGGGACGTCTGAGGTTCCCTAAATCATGCGGGATGGGGGTGCACTAACATACAGACAAAGGCTGAACACTGGGATGTCCCAAGTTGCCCAAATACCTTGGGGACTCATTTACAGACCAGGGCTCACCTGTGGGCTGGCCCAGTACCCAAACGCCCTGGGGAAGACTAGGCTACATACCAGGACTCACCTGAGGGATGGCCCAGGTTCCCTAAATCTCTTGGGGGACTACCCTACAGACTACAGCTATTCCAGGTCCCCACAATCCCTGGGGGCCTGACCTACAACCAGGGCACCTCTCTGGGGTGTCCCAGGTTCCCTAAATCCCCAGGGGTGACTTGTCTACACACCTAAGCTTCTCTGTCGGCTGGCCCTGGTTGCTGAAATCACTGTGGGACTGGCTACAGACCTGGGCTCCTCTGTGGGCTGTCCCAGATTCCCTAAATCCCTGGGGGGACCGGCCCACAGACCAGAGCTCATCTGTGGGATGTATGAGGTTTCCTACGTCACCCTGGCAGAACTGGCCCACGGACCGGGGCTCATATGTGGGATGTCCCAGGTTGCCAAATACCTGGGGTGCCTGGGCTACAGACCACAGATCTTCTGGGGACTCTCCCGGGAGTCCCAATTTGTGGGAGACCGTCACAGGCACTTAGGTTCCCTTAATGCATGTCTTTCTTCCTTTTCTGGCAGAGATCAGGATCTCGCTGGGCAGGGCATCGAAGAAGGCTTATTCTCCCTGGCTCCTGCACATCCCAGGGTGGGGTCCGGACTAACTGATGAGCCGAGGGCCGCAGGAATTCCTGGGCTGACCTGGAAGGGAGGAGCAGCCGTTACCGGTCTCTTCCTTGTTATCAGGTGTGGAGCCTGTGTGTGATGGCCGGAGCCCCTGCTGCTGCAGTGGGCCAGGAGGCTTTTCCAGCGGGAGCTGTGGGAGCTAGGACGAAGGCGGCAGGACACCGGGGTTGGCTCTCCCTTCCCACACAGGGTATCTCAGTCATTTCTGGACACATAGAGGATCCTGTCTTCCACCCTAAAGTCTCACTGCTCTGAGCTCCCCTGAGCTCGTTCGTCGGGAATGTGGCTACATCTACCCTATGTTCTGGACTGAGGGAGGTGAGTTGCGTTCACAACCTCAAAAACTGTAGGTAGAAGGGCTCCTTTCCTGTTTTGTAGGGAAGGGGCTTCCCCAAACTTCACTTGAATTCACAAGAGCAACCTGCACCCAGCCCCAGGCCCGTGCCAACCTCACACAGTCCTGTGTCGCTACAGGCGGCCTCGGCAGGGGAGCGGCCCAGGATGTGCAAGGATGCACACCCCATGGTTCAGAGTGGGGCCCCCTCCTCCTCGTCACTCCCAGACAGACACCAGCAACTGTGCCTGTGCAGACTCTGCACCGAGGTCGCAGGTCACAGGCAGTCCTCACAGACTCCACCAACTGTGACTGCTCAGAGTCCCGGCCAGGGTCACAGGTCGTCCTGACACAAGCAACTGACCCTGCTCAGTGTCCACGCCCAGGTCACAGGTCGTCCGAAATTCAAATTCCAACCACAATGACATACCCACTCAAACACACTAGGGAGGCTACTCTTTAAAAAAAAAGGAACCCCTGATTTGGGGTTAACGGTGCTGACCTGGGAGCGTGTGGCTGCTGCAAAACACACGGTGAAACACACAGGAGGACTTACCGTGAAGCAGCGGACCTCACACGGCAAGGACGCCGGAGACTCTGAAGGCAGGACACAGAGGACGTTGCGCTGCGACGCCACGTTCCCTGGAAGGACGGAATTACTGTAAGGAAACTGCGTTCATGAACAACCACCTGAACACCCTGCCAGTGACACAGAGAGGACAGCGACCTCCCTCACAGAGGCTGAGCCAGACCCACGTCCGGCTCAGAGGCTGCTACCCCTTTGGGGCGGAGAGGCCACCGCGTGGACGTCACACCCGTGGCCACCACGTCCTGGGCGTGGGGGACCTCGGTGGGGTGGAGACTGCGGGTACCCCGTTTCCTACGTCCACACGGAGCCCCTCCCGGGTCTCTGAGGACCGGCCGCCCCTCAGCAGGCGGCTGCGCACGGGAAGGCGGTGCCCGCGGGGCTCGGACGGGAAGGTCGCACTGACCCTCGGGGCCTCCCGTCTCAGGGCGGACGAGGAGGACGCGGTCGCTTCGGGTCTGAGGCCAGGCCGGCAGGCGGCATGGAGGCGGCCTCCGCGGGACGACGCGAACGTGGAGGCACGGCGTCCTCTCACGCCGCGGGCACAGCCGCCGCGGGACATGAAGGGCGCTGCGCCACCTGGTGGCTCGCGCCGGTACTGCAGCCCTCGCTGCTCATCGGGGCGGGGACGGCGGCCAACACTCCCCACTGGCCTTGCCGGAGAACCAGTGAGACTCCGAGTTCAGCATCTTCCCAGCCAGGACCTGGAAACTGAAAATCAGATGGGCTCACTGTCCTGTGTCTTTCAGAAAAACGGGGAGGGAGGGCACAATTAAGGGGAAAACATATGGAATGAAATAAGTGTAGCTATAAACTTCACAACTGACATCAAAATTCATTCAAAACCGTCCTCACACTTCAACTGCAATGCAAAACTTTAAAGATTCGGGGAAGAAACAAAAAAGGAAATTGACATGGCCTTGGGTTTGGTGTTGACACAACAACAAAAAGAATCTGATCCACAACAGAAAAAGAATACCATGGCTGTGATAACGTTCAATATCCATCCTCTGTGAAAGACCCAATTCAGAGAATAAAAAGACAAGCCACAGAATAAGAAAGACGTGCAAAATACATACCGGAGGAACAATTCACATTCTACATAGAAAAAGAAGTCTTAAAACTCAACGATAAGAAGACAAACTCCTCGATTAAAAAGCGGTACAGAGCTCAACACACACGTGACCAAAGAACATATATAGATGGCAAATAATCCTACAAAGAGATGCTCAGCATCATGTATCGTTAGGGAATAGCAGATTACAACAGCAATGAGATACCAGAGCACACCTGCTAGAATGACTAAACTCTTTAAAAAAAAAAAAACAAAAAAAAAAAGAACAAACCACTGCTGGAGGAAAGGCAGGAATTCTCATTCATTGCTGGGAGAATGCATCATGGTACACAGTCACTCTGGAAGACAGCGTAGAAGACTAGAATATGCCACCCCAAGATATAGCTCTTTTTCTTGTCGTTATTGTTTTGGACAGGGTCTCTGTGACCCAGGCGGGAGTGCAGTGGCACGAACACAGATCACTGCCACCATGAACTTCCATGCTGGAGCGATCCTAAGCCTCCCAAGTAGCTGGGACTACAGGCATGAGCCACTACTGCCACATAAATGTTTGCGTGTGTGTACGGATGGGTCCTTGCTATATTGCCCATGGGTGACGGGCATGCAGACCAGGGCTCATCCGTGGGATGTCCCAGATTCTCTACATGTCGGTGAAGGGGGGGGTGGGGGACTGGCCTACAGACCAAGGCTCAACTGTGGGAAGTCCCAGGTTCCCTAAATCCCAGGGGGGACTGGCCTACACAGCAGGGCTCATCTGTGGGATGTCCCAGGTTCTCTAAATCACAGGGTGGGAGGGGCCTACAGACCAAGGCTCAACTGTGGGACATCTCAGGTTCCCTAAATCCCTGGGGGGGCCTGGCCTGCAAACCACGGATTAGCTGTGGGATGTCCCAGCTTCCCTAAAGCCCTGGGGGGACTGACCTACAGACCAAGGCTCCTCTGTGGGATGTCTCAGGTCCCACAAATCGCTGAGGGGACTGGCCTACAGCCCAGGGCTCCTCTGTGGGACGTCCCAGAGTCCCTAAACCTCTGGAGAAGACAGGCCTATAAACCAAGGCTTATTTGTGGGACGTCCCAGGTTCCCAAAATGATGGGGGCCGGGGGGGCACTGCCATACAGACAAAAGCACACCTGTGGAATGTCCCAAGTTGACCAAATACCTTGGGGACTAATTTACAGACCAGGGCGCACCTGTGGGCTGGCCCAGTGCCCAAACTCCCTGGGGAAGACTAGGCTACATACCAGGACTCACCTGAGGGATGGCCCAGGTTCCCTAAATCTCTTGGGGGACTACCCTACAGACTACAGCTATTCCAGGTCCCCACAATCCCTGGAGGCCTGGGATACAACCAGGGCACCTCTCTGGGATGTCCCAGGTTCCCTAAATCCCCGGGGGTGACTTGTCTACACACCAAAGCTTCTCTGTCGGGTGGCCCAGGTTGCGGAAATCACTGTGGGACTGTCTACAGACCAGGGCTCCTCTGTGGGCTGTCCAGGTTCCCTAAATCCCTGTGGGGACTGGCCTACACACCAGAGCTCATTGCGGGATGTCCCAGGCTCCCTAAATCCCTTGGGGGACTGGTCTACACCCCAGGGTTCATCTGTGGGCTGTCCCCGGTGCCCTAAATCCCTGGGGAGACTGGCCTACAGCCCAGGGCTCATCTGTGGGAAGTCCCAGAGTCCCTAAACATCTGGGGTGGACAGGCCTATAAACCAGGGCTTATTTGTGGGACGTCTGAGGTTCCCTAAATCATGCGGGACGGGGGGGCACTGACATACAGACAAAGGCTCAACTGTGGGATGTCCCAAGTTGCCCAAATACCTTGCGAACTAATTTACAGACCAGGGCTCACCTGTGGGCTGGCCCAGTGCCCAAACTCCCCGGGGAAGACAAGGCTACATACCAGGACTCACCTCAGGGATGTCCCTGGTTCCCTAAAGCATGGGGGACGGGGGGGCACTGACATAGAGACAAAGGCTCAACTGTGGGATGTCCCAAGTTGCCCAATACCTTGGGGACTAATTTATAGACCAGGGGTCACCTGTGGCCTGGCCCAGTGCCCAAACTCCCCGGGGAAGACAAGGCTACATACCAGGACTCACCTGAGGGATGGCCCAGGTTCCCTAAATCTCTTGGGGGACTATCCTACAGACTACAGCTATTCCAGGTCCCCACAATCCCTGGGGACATGGAATACATTCAGGGCACCTCTCTGGGATGTCCCAGGTTCCCTAAATCCCTGGAGTTGACTTGTCTACACACCAAAGCTTCTCTGTCGGGTGGCCCAGGTTGCTGAAATCACTGTGGGACTGTCTACAGACCAGGGCTCCTCTGTGGGCTGTCCAGGTTCCCTAAATCCCTGGGCAGACTAGCCTACACACCAGAGCCCATGTGCGGGATGTACCAGGCTCCCTATTTCCCTTGGGGGATTGGTCTACACCCCAGCGTTCATCTGTGGGCTGTCCCAGGTGCCCTAAATCCCTGGGGGGACTGGCCTACAGCCCAGGGCTCCTCTGAGGGATGTCCCAGAGTCCCTAAACATCTGGGGAGGACAGGCCTATAAACCAAGGCTTATTTGTGGGACGTCCCAGGTTCCCAAAATCATGGGGGCCGGGGGGGCACTGCCATACAGACAAAAGCACACCTGTGGAATGTCCCAAGTTGACCAAATACCTTGGGGACTAATTTACAGACCAGGGCGCACCTGTGGGCTGGCCCAGTGCCCAAACTCCCTGGGGAAGACTAGGCTACATACCAGGACTCACCTGAGGGATGGCCCAGGTTCCCTAAATCTCTTGGGGGACTACCCTACAGACTACAGCTATTCCAGGTCCCCACAATCCCTGGAGGCCTGGGATACAACCAGGGCACCTCTCTGGGATGTCCCAGGTTCCCTAAATCCCCGGGGGTGACTTGTCTACACACCAAAGCTTCTCTGTCGGGTGGCCCAGGTTGCGGAAATCACTGTGGGACTGTCTACAGACCAGGGCTCCTCTGTGGGCTGTCCAGGTTCCCTAAATCCCTGTGGGGACTGGCCTACACACCAGAGCTCATTGCGGGATGTCCCAGGCTCCCCAAATCCCTTGGGGGACTGGTCTACACCCCAGGGTTCATCTGTGGGCTGTCCCCGGTGCCCTAAATCCCTGGGGGGACTGGCCTACAGCCCAGGGCTCATCTGTGGGACGTCCCAGAGTCTCTAAACATCTGGCGAGGACAGGCCTATAAACCAGGGCTTATTTGTGGGACGTCTGAGGTTCCCTAAATCATGCGGGATGGGGGTGCACTAACATACAGACAAAGGCTGAACACTGGGATGTCCCAAGTTGCCCAAATACCTTGGGGACTCATTTACAGACCAGGGCTCACCTGTGGGCTGGCCCAGTACCCAAACGCCCTGGGGAAGACTAGGCTACATACCAGGACTCACCTGAGGGATGGCCCAGGTTCCCTAAATCTCTTGGGGGACTACCCTACAGACTACAGCTATTCCAGGTCCCCACAATCCCTGGGGGCCTGACCTACAACCAGGGCACCTCTCTGGGATGTCCCAGGTTCCCTAAATCCCCAGGGGTGACTTGTCTACACACCTAAGCTTCTCTGTCGGCTGGCCCTGGTTGCTGAAATCACTGTGGGACTGGCTACAGACCTGGGCTCCTCTGTGGGCTGTCCCAGATTCCCTAAATCCCTGGGGGGACCGGCCTACAGACCAGAGCTCATCTGTGGGATGTATGAGGTTTCCTACGTCACCCTGGCAGAACTGGCCCACGGACCGGGGCTCATATGTGGGATGTCCCAGGTTGCCAAATACCTGGGGTGCCTGGGCTATAGACCACAGATCTTCTGGGGACTCTCCCGGGAGTCCCAATTTGTGGGAGACCGTGACAGCCACTTAGGTTCCCTTAATGCATGTCTTTCTTCCTTTTCTGGCAGAGATCAGGATCTCGCTGGGCAGGGCATCGAAGAAGGCTTATTCTCCCTGGCTCCTGCACATCCCAGGGTGGGGTCCGGACTAACTGATGAGCCGAGGGCCTCAGGAATTCCTGGGCTGACCTGGAAGGGAGGAGCAGCCGTTACCGGTCTCTTCCTTGTTATCAGGTGTGGAGCCTGTGTGTGATGACCGGAGCCCCTGCTGCTGCAGTGGGCCAGGAGGCTTTTCCAGCGGGAGCTGTGGGAGCTAGGACGAAGGTGGCAGGACACCGGGGTTGGCTCTCCCTTCCCACACAGGGTATCTCAGTCATTTCTGGACACATAGAGCATCCTGTCTTCCACCCTAAAGTCTCACTGCTCTGAGCTCCCCTGAGCTCGTTCGTCGGGAATGTGGCTACATCTACCCTATGTTCTGGACTGAGGGAGGTGAGTTGCGTTCACAACCTCAAAAACTGTAGGTAGAAGGGCTCCTTTCCTGTTTTGTAGGGAAGGGGCTTCCCCAAACTTCACTTGAATTCACAAGAGCAACCTGCACCCAGCCCCAGGCCCGTGCCAACCTCACACAGTCCTGTGTCGCTACAGGCGGCCTCGGCAGGGGAGCGGCCCAGGATGTGCAAGGATGCACACCCCATGGTTCAGAGTGGGGCCCCCTCCTCCTGGTCACTCCCAGACAGACACCAGCAACTGTGCCTGTGCAGACTCTGCACCGAGGTCGCAGGTCACAGGCAGTCCTCACAGACTCCACCAACTGTGACTGCTCAGAGTCCCGGCCAGGGTCACAGGTCGTCCTGACACAAGCAACTGACCCTGCTCAGTGTCCACGCCCAGGTCACAGGTCGTCCGAAATTCAAATTCCAACCACAATGACATACCCACTCAAACACACTAGGGAGGCTACTATTTACAAAAAAAGGAATCCCTGATTTGGGATTAACGGTGCTGACCTGGGAGCGTGTGGCTGCTGCAAAACACACGGTGAAACACACAGGAGGACTTACCGTGAAGCAGCGGACCTCACACGGCAAGGACGCCGGAGACTCTGAAGGCAGGACACAGAGGACGTTGCGCTGCGACGCCACGTTCCCTGGAAGGACGGAATTACTGTAAGGAAACTGCGTTCATGAACAACCACCTGAACACCCTGCCAGTGACACAGAGAGGACAGCGACCTCCCTCACAGAGGCTGAGCCAGACCCACGTCCGGCTCAGAGGCTGCTACCCCTTTGGGGCGGAGAGGCCACCGCGTGGACGTCACACCCGTGGCCACCACGTCCTGGGCGTGGGGGACCTCGGTGGGGTGGAGACTGCGGGTTCCCCGTTTCCTACGTCCACACGGAGCCCCTCCCGGGTCTCTGAGGACCGGCCGCCCCTCAGCAGGCGGCTGCGCACGGGAAGGCGGTGCCCGCGGGGCTCGGACGGGAAGGTCGCACTGACCCTCGGGGCCTCCCGTCTCAGGGCGGACGAGGTGGACGCGGTCGCTTCGGGTCTGAGGCCAGGCCGGCAGGCGGCATGGAGGCGGCCTCCGCGGGACGACGCGAACGTGGAGGCACGGCGTCTTCTCACGCCGCGGGCACAGCCGCCGCGGGACATGAACGGCGCTGCGCCACCTGGTGGCTCGCGCCGGTACTGCAGCCCTCGCTGCTCATCGGGGCGGGGACGGCGGCCAACACTCCCCACTGGCCTTGCCGGAGAACCAGTGAGACTCCGAGTTCAGCATCTTCCCAGCCAGGACCTGGAAATTGAAAATCAGATGGGCTCACTGTCCTGTGTCTTTCAGAAAAACGGGGAGGGAGGGCACAATTAAGGGGAAAACATATGGAATGAAATAAGTGTAGCTATAAACTTCACAACTGACATCAAAATTCATTCAAAACCGTCCTCACACTTCAACTGCAATGCAAAACTTTAAAGATTCGGGGAAGAAACAAAAAAGGAAATTGACATGGCCTTGGGTTTGGTGTTGACACAACAACAAAAAGAATCTGATCCACAACAGAAAAAGAATACCATGGCTGTGATAACGTTCAATATCCATCCTCTGTGAAAGACCCAATTCAGAGAATAAAAAGACAAGCCACAGAATAAGAAAGACGTGCAAAATACATACCGGAGGAACAATTCACATTCTACATAGAAAAAGAAGTCTTAAAACTCAACGATAAGAAGACAAACTCCTCGATTAAAAAGCGGTACAGGCCGGGCGCGGTGGCTCACGCCTGTAATCCTAGCACTCTGGGAGGCCGAGGCGGGTGGATTGCTCAAGGTCAGGAGTTCGAGACCAGCCTGAGCAAGACCCCGTCTCTACTAAAAATAGAAAGACATTATATGGACACCTAAAAATCTATATAGAAAAAATTAGCCGGGCATAGTGGCGCATGCCTGTAGTCCCAGCTACTCGGGAGGCTGAGGCAGTAGGATCGCTTAAGCCCAGGAGTTTGAGGTTGCTGTGAGCTAAGCTGACGCCACGGCACTCACTCTAGCCTGGGCAACAAAAGTGAGACTCTGTCTCAACAAAAAAAAAAAAAAAAAAAAAAAAAAAAAAAAAAAAAGCGGTACAGAGCTCAACACACACGTGACCAAAGAACATATATAGATGGCAAATAATCCTACAAAGAGATGCTCAGCATCATGTATTGTTAGGGAATAGCAGATTACAACAGCAATGAGATACCAGAGCACACCTGCTAGAATGACTAAACTCTTTTAAAAAAAAAAAAACAACAAAAAAAGAACAAACCACTGCTGGAGGAAAGGCAGGAATTCTCATTCATTGCTGGGAGAATGCATCATGGTACACAGTCACTCTGGAAGACAGCGTAGAAAACTAGAATATGCCACCCCGAGATATAGCTCTTTTTCTTGGCGTTATTGTTTTGGACAGGGTCTCTGTGACCCAGGCGGGAGTGCAGTGGCACGAACACAGATCACTGCCACCTTGAACTTCCACCCTGGAGCGATCCTAAGCCTCCCAAGCAGCGGGGACTACAGGCATGAGCCACTATTGTCAAATAAATTTTTCTGTGTGTGTACGGATGTGTCCTTGCTATATTGCCCAAGGGTGACTGGCATGCAGACCAGGGCTCATCCGTGGGATGTCCCAGATTCTCCACATGTTGGGGGAGTGGGGGACTGGCCTACAGACCAAGGCTCTACTGTGGGAAGTCCCAGGTTCCCTAAAGCCCAGGGGGGACTGGCCTGCAAACCACGGATTAGCTGTGGGATGTCCCAGCTTCCCTAAACCCCTGGGGGGAATGACCTACAGACCAAGGCTCCTCTGTGGGATGTCCCAGGTCCCACAAATCGCTGAGGGGACTGGCCTACAGCCCAGGGCTCCTCTGTGGGACGTCCCAGAGTCCCTAAACATCTGGAGAAGACAGGCCTATAAACCAAGGCTTATTTGTGGGACGTCCCAGGTTCCCAAAATCATGGGGGCCGGGGGGGCACTGACCTACAGACAAAAGCACACCTGTGGGATGTCCCAAGTTGCCCAAATACCTTGGGGACTAATTTACAGACCAGGGCGCACCTGTGGGCTGGCCCAGTGCCCAAACTCCCTGGGGAAGACTAGGCTACATACCAGGACTCACCTGAGGGGTGGCCCTGGTTCCCTAAATCTCTTGGGGGACTACCCTACAGACTACAGCTATTCCAGGTCCCCACAATCCCTGGAGGCCTGGGATACAACCAGGGCACCTCTCTGGGATGTCCCAGGTTCCCTAAATCCCCGGGGCTGACTTGTCTACACACCAAAGCTTCTCTGTCGGGTGGCCCAGGTTGCGGAAATCACTGTGGGACTGTCTACAGACCAGGGCTCCTCAGTGGGCTGTCCAGGTTCCCTAAATCCCTGTGGGGACTGGCCTACACAACAGAGCTCATTGCGGGATGTCCCAGGCTCCCTAAATTCCTTGGGGGATTGGTCTACACCCCGGGGTTCATCTGTGGGCTGTCTCAGGTGCCCTAAATCCCTGGGGGGACTGGCCTACAGCCCAGGGCTCCTCTGTGGGACGTCCCAGAGTCTCTAAACATCTGGGGGGGACAGGCCTATAAACGAGGGCTTATTTGTGGGACGTCTGAGGTTCCCTAAATCATGCGGGATGGGGGGGTCACTGACATAGAGACAAAGGCTCAACTGTGGGATGTCCCAAGTTGCCCAAATACCTTGGGGACTAATTTATAGACCAGGGCTCACCTGTAGGCTGGCCCAGTGCCCAAACTCCCTGGAGAAGACTAGGCTACATAACAGGACTCACCTGAGGGATGGCCCAGGTTCCCTAAATCTCTTGGGGGATTATCTTGCAGACTACAGCTATTCCAGGTCCCCACAATCCCTGGGGACCTGGCCTACAACCAGGGCACCTCGGTGGGATATCCCAGGTTCCCTAAATCCCTGGGGGTGACTTGTCTACACACCAAAGCTTCTCTGTCGGGTGGCCCAGGTTGCTGAAATCACTGTGGGACTGTCTACAGACCAGGGCTCCTCTGTGGGCTGTCCAGGTTCCCTAAATCCCTGCGGGGACTGGCCTACACACCAGAGCTCATTGCGGGATGTCCCAGGCTCCCTAAATCCCTTGGGGGACTGGTCTACACCCCAGGGTTCATCTGTGGGCTGTCCCAGGTGCCCTAAATCCCTGGGGGGACCGGCCTACAGCGCAGGGCTCATCTGTGGGTCGTCCCAGAGTCCCTAAACATCTGGGGAGGACAGGCCTATAAACCAGGGCTTATTGGTGGGACGTCTGAGGTTCCCTAAATCATGGGAGACGGGGGGGGGGGGCACTGACATACAGACAAAGGCTGAACACTGGGATGTCCCAAGTTGCCCAAATACCTTGGGGACTAATTTATAGACCACGGCTCACCTGTGGGCTGGCCCACTGCCCAAACTCCCCGGGGAAGACTAGGCTACATACCAGGACTCACCTGAGGGATGGCCCAGGTTCCCTAAATCTCTTGGGGGACTACCCTACAGACTACAGCTATTCCAGGTCCCCACAATCCCTGGGGGCCTGACCTACAACCAGGGCACCTCTCTGGGATGTCCCAGGTTCCCTAAATCCCCAGGGGTGACTTGTCTACACACCTAAGCTTCTCTGTCGGCTGGCCCTGGTTGCTGAAATCACTGTGGGACTGGCTACAGACCTGGGCTCCTCTGTGGGCTGTCCCAGATTCCCTAAATCCCTGGGGGGACCGGCCTACAGACCAGAGCTCATCTGTGGGATGTATGAGGTTTCCTACGTCACCCTGGCAGAACTGGCCCACGGACCGGGGCTCATATGTGGGATGTCCCAGGTTGCCAAATACCTGGGGTGCCTGGGCTACAGACCACAGATCTTCTGGGAACTCTCCCGGGAGTCCCAATTTGTGGGAGACCGTGACAGCCACTTAGGTTCCCTTAATGCATGTCTTTCTTCCTTTTCTGGCAGAGATCAGGATCTCGCTGGGCAGGGCATCGAAGAAGGCTTATTCTCCCTGGCTCCTGCACATCCCAGGGTGGGGTCCGGACTAACTGATGAGCCGAGGGCCGCAGGAATTCCTGGGCTGACCTGGAAGGGAGGAGCAGCCGTTACCGGTCTCTTCCTTGTTATCAGGTGTGGAGCCTGTGTGTGATGGCCGGAGCCCCTGCTGCTGCAGTGGGCCAGGAGGCTTTTCCAGCGGGAGCTGTGGGAGCTAGGACGAAGGCGGCAGGACACCGGGGTTGGCTCTCCCTTCCCACACAGGGTATCTCAGTCATTTCTGGACACATAGAGGATCCTGTCTTCCACCCTAAAGTCTCACTCCTCTGAGCTCCCCTGAGCTCGTTCGTCGGGAATGTGGCTACATCTACCCTATGTTCTGGACTGAGGGAGGTGAGTTGCGTTCACAACCTCAAAAACTGTAGGTAGAAGGGCTCCTTTCCTGTTTTGTAGGGAAGGGGCTTCCCCAAACTTCACTTGAATTCACAAGAGCAACCTGCACCCAGCCCCAGGCCCGTGCCAACCTCACACAGTCCTGTGTCGCTACAGGCGGCCTCGACAGGGGAGCGGCCCAGGATGTGAAAGGATGCACACCCCATGGTTCAGAGTGGGGCCCCCTCCTCCTGGTCACTCCCAGACAGACACCAGCAACTGTGCCTGTGCAGACTCTGCACCGAGGTCGCAGGTCACAGGCAGTCCTCACAGACTCCACCAACTGTGACTGCTCAGAGTCCCGGCCAGGGTCACAGGTCGTCCTGACACAAGCAACTGACCCTGCTCAGTGTCCACGCCCAGGTCACAGGTCGTCCGAAATTCAAATTCCAACCACAATGACATACCCACTCAAACACACTAGGGAGGCTACTCTTTAAAAAAAAAGGAACCCCTGATTTGGGGTTAACGGTGCTGACCTGGGAGCGTGTGGCTGCTGCAAAACACACGGTGAAACACACAGGAGGACTTACCGTGAAGCAGCGGACCTCACACGGCAAGGACGCCGGAGACTCTGAAGGCAGGACACAGAGGACGTTGCACTGCGACGCCACGTTCCCTGGAAGGACGGAATTACTGTAAGGAAACTGCGTTCATGAACAACCACCTGAACACCCTGCCAGTGACACAGAGAGGACAGCGACCTCCCTCACAGAGGCTGAGCCAGACCCACGTCCGGCTCAGAGGCTGCTACCCCTTTGGGGCGGAGAGGCCACCGCGTGGACGTCACACCCGTGGCCACCACGTCCTGGGCGTGGGGGACCTCGGTGGGGTGGAGACTGCGGGTTCCCCGTTTCCTACGTCCACACGGAGCCCCTCCCGGGTCTCTGAGGACCGGCCGCCCCTCAGCAGGCGGCTGCGCACGGGAAGGCGGTGCCCGCGGGGCTCGGACGGGAAGGTCGCACTGACCCTCGGGGCCTCCCGTCTCAGGGCGGACGAGGAGGACGCGGTCGCTTCGGGTCTGAGGCCAGGCCGGCAGGCGGCATGGAGGCGGCCTCCGCGGGACGACGCGAACGTGGAGGCACGGCGTCCTCTCACGCCGCGGGCACAGCCGCCGCGGGACATGAAGGGCGCTGCGCCACCTGGTGGCTCGCGCCGGTACTGCAGCCCTCGCTGCTCATCGGGGCGGGGACGGCGGCCAACACTCCCCACTGGCCTTGCCGGAGAACCAGTGAGACTCCGAGTTCAGCATCTTCCCAGCCAGGACCTGGAAATTGAAAATCAGATGGGCTCACTGTCCTGTGTCTTTCAGAAAAACGGGGAGGGAGGGCACAATTAAGGGGAAAACATATGGAATGAAATAAGTGTAGCTATAAACTTCACAACTGACATCAAAATTCATTCAAAACCGTCCTCACACTTCAACTGCAATGCAAAACTTTAAAGATTCGGGGAAGAAACAAAAAAGGAAATTGACATGGCCTTGGGTTTGGTGTTGACACAACAACAAAAAGAATCTGATCCACAACAGAAAAAGAATACCATGGCTGTGATAACGTTCAATATCCATCCTCTGTGAAAGACCCAATTCAGAGAATAAAAAGACAAGCCACAGAATAAGAAAGACGTGCAAAATACATACCGGAGGAACAATTCACATTCTACATAGAAAAAGAAGTCTTAAAACTCAACGATAAGAAGACAAACTCCTCGATTAAAAAGCGGTACAGAGCTCAACACACACGTGACCAAAGAACATATATAGATGGCAAATAATCCTACAAAGAGATGCTCAGCATCATGTATCGTTAGGGAATAGCAGATTACAACAGCAATGAGATACCAGAGCACACCTGCTAGAATGACTAAACTCTTTAAAAAAAAAAAAAACAAAAAAAAAAGAACAAACCACTGCTGGAGGAAAGGCAGGAATTCTCATTCATTGCTGGGAGAATGCATCATGGTACACAGTCACTCTGGAAGACAGCGTAGAAGACTAGAATATGCCACCCCAAGATATAGCTCTTTTTCTTGTCGTTATTGTTTTGGACAGGGTCTCTGTGACCCAGGCGGGAGTGCAGTGGCACGAACACAGATCACTGCCACCCTGAACTTCCACGCTGGAGCGATCCTAAGCCTCCCAAGTAGCTGGGACTACAGGCATGAGCCACTACTGCCACATAAATGTTTGCGTGTGTGTACGGATGGGTCCTTGCTATATTGCCCATGGGTGACGGGCATGCAGACCAGGGCTCATCCGTGGGATGTCCCAGATTCTCTACATGTCGGTGAAGGGGGGGGTGGGGGACTGGCCTACAGACCAAGCCTCAACTGTGGGAAGTCCCAGGTTCCCTAAATCCCAGGGGGGACTGGCCTACACAGCAGGGCTCATCTGTGGGATGTCCCAGGTTCTCTAAATCACAGGGTGGGAGGGGCCTACAGACCAAGGCTCAACTGTGGGACATCTCAGGTTCCCTAAATCCCTGGGGGGGCCTGGCCTGCAAACCACGGATTAGCTGTGGGATGTCCCAGCTTCCCTAAAGCCCTGGGGGGACTGACCTACAGACCAAGGCTCCTCTGTGGGATGTCTCAGGTCCCACAAATCGCTGGGGGGACTGGCCTACAGCCCAGGGCTCCTCTGTGGGACGTCCCAGAGTCCCTAAACCTCTGGAGAAGACAGGCCTATAAACCAAGGCTTATTTGTGGGACGTCCCAGGTTCCCAAAATCATGGGGGCCGGGGGGGCACTGACCTACAGACAAAAGCACACCTGTGGAATGTCCCAAGTTGACCAAATACCTTGGGGACTAATTTACAGACCAGGGCGCACCTGTGGGCTGGCCCAGTGCCCAAACTCCCTGGGGAAGACTAGGCTACATACCAGGACTCACCTGAGGGATGGCCCAGGTTCCCTAAATCTCTTGGGGGACTACCCTACAGACTACAGCTATTCCAGGTCCCCACAATCCCTGGAGGCCTGGGATACAACCAGGGCACCTCTCTGGGATGTCCCAGGTTCCCTAAATCCCCGGGGGTGACTTGTCTACACACCAAAGCTTCTCTGTCGGGTGGCCCAGGTTGCGGAAATCACTGTGGGACTGTCTACAGACCAGGGCTCCTCTGTGGGCTGTCCAGGTTCCCTAAATCCCTGTGGGGACTGGCCTACACACCAGAGCTCATTGCGGGATGTCCCAGGCTCCCTAAATCCCTTGGGGGACTGGTCTACACCCCAGGGTTCATCTGTGGGCTGTCCCCGGTGCCCTAAATCCCTGGGGAGACTGGCCTACAGCCCAGGGCTCATCTGTGGGAAGTCCCAGAGTCCCTAAACATCTGGGGTGGACAGGCCTATAAACCAGGGCTTATTTGTGGGACGTCTGAGGTTCCCTAAATCATGCGGGACGGGGGGGCACTGACATACAGACAAAGGCTCAACTGTGGGATGTCCCAAGTTGCCCAAATACCTTGCGAACTAATTTACAGACCAGGGCTCACCTGTGGGCTGGCCCAGTGCCCAAACTCCCCGGGGAAGACAAGGCTACATACCAGGACTCACCTCAGGGATGTCCCTGGTTCCCTAAAGCATGGGGGACGGGGGGGCACTGACATAGAGACAAAGGCTCAACTGTGGGATGTCCCAAGTTGCCCAATACCTTGGGGACTAATTTATAGACCAGGGGTCACCTGTGGGCTGGCCCAGTGCCCAAACTCCCCGGGGAAGACAAGGCTACATACCAGGACTCACCTGAGGGATGGCCCAGGTTCCCTAAATCTCTTGGGGGACTATCCTACAGACTACAGCTATTCCAGGTCCCCACAATCCCTGGGGACATGGAATACATTCAGGGCACCTCTCTGGGATGTCCCAGGTTCCCTAAATCCCTGGAGTTGACTTGTCTACACACCAAAGCTTCTCTGTCGGGTGGCCCAGGTTGCTGAAATCACTGTGGGACTGTCTACAGACCAGGGCTCCTCTGTGGGCTGTCCAGGTTCCCTAAATCCCTGGGCAGACTAGCCTACACACCAGAGCCCATGTGCGGGATGTACCAGGCTCCCTATTTCCCTTGGGGGATTGGTCTACACCCCAGCGTTCATCTGTGGGCTGTCCCAGGTGCCCTAAATCCCTGGGGGGACTGGCCTACAGCCCAGGGCTCCTCTGAGGGATGTCCCAGAGTCCCTAAACATCTGGGGAGGACAGGCCTATAAACCAAGGCTTATTTGTGGGACGTCCCAGGTTCCCAAAATCATGGGGGCCGGGGGGGCACTGCCATACAGACAAAAGCACACCTGTGGAATGTCCCAAGTTGACCAAATACCTTGGGGACTAATTTACAGACCAGGGCGCACCTGTGGGCTGGCCCAGTGCCCAAACTCCCTGGGGAAGACTAGGCTACATACCAGGACTCACCTGAGGGATGGCCCAGGTTCCCTAAATCTCTTGGGGGACTACCCTACAGACTACAGCTATTCCAGGTCCCCACAATCCCTGGAGGCCTGGGATACAACCAGGGCACCTCTCTGGGATGTCCCAGGTTCCCTAAATCCCCGGGGGTGACTTGTCTACACACCAAAGCTTCTCTGTCGGGTGGCCCAGGTTGCGGAAATCACTGTGGGACTGTCTACAGACCAGGGCTCCTCTGTGGGCTGTCCAGGTTCCCTAAATCCCTGTCGGGACTGGCCTACACACCAGAGCTCATTGCGGGATGTCCCAGGCTCCCCAAATCCCTTGGGGGACTGGTCTACACCCCAGGGTTCATCTGTGGGCTGTCCCCGGTGCCCTAAATCCCTGGGGGGACTGGCCTACAGCCCAGGGCTCCTCTGTGGGACGTCCCAGAGTCTCTAAACATCTGGGGAGGACAGGCCTATAAACCAGGGCTTATTGGTGGGACGTCTGAGGTTCCCTAAATCATGCGGGATGGGGGTGCACTAACATACAGACAAAGGCTGAACACTGGGATGTCCCAAGTTGCCCAAATACCTTGGGGACTCATTTACAGACCAGGGCTCACCTGTGGGCTGGCCCAGTACCCAAACGCCCTGGGGAAGACTAGGCTACATACCAGGACTCACCTGAGGGATGGCCCAGGTTCCCTAAATCTCTTGGGGGACTACCCTACAGACTACAGCTATTCCAGGTCCCCACAATCCCTGGGGGCCTGACCTACAACCAGGGCACCTCTCTGGGATGTCCCAGGTTCCCTAAATCCCCAGGGGTGACTTGTCTACACACCTAAGCTTCTCTGTCGGCTGGCCCTGGTTGCTGAAATCACTGTGGGACTGGCTACAGACCTGGGCTCCTCTGTGGGCTGTCCCAGATTCCCTAAATCCCTGGGGGGACCGGCCTACAGACCAGAGCTCATCTGTGGGATGTATGAGGTTTCCTACGTCACCCTGGCAGAACTGGCCCACGGACCGGGGCTCATATGTGGGATGTCCCAGGTTGCCAAATACCTGGGGTGCCTGGGCTATAGACCACAGATCTTCTGGGGACTCTCCCGGGAGTCCCAATTTGTGGGAGACCGTGACAGCCACTTAGGTTCCCTTAATGCATGTCTTTCTTCCTTTTCTGGCAGAGATCAGGATCTCGCTGGGCAGGGCATCGAAGAAGGCTTATTCTCCCTGGCTCCTGCACATCCCAGGGTGGGGTCCGGACTAACTGATGAGCCGAGGGCCGCAGGAATTCCTGGGCTGACCTGGAAGGGAGGAGCAGCCGTTACCCGTCTCTTCCTTGTTATCAGGTGTGGAGCCTGTGTGTGATGACCGGAGCCCCTGCTGCTGCAGTGGGCCAGGAGGCTTTTCCAGTGGGAGCTGTGGGAGCTAGGACGAAGGTGGCAGGACACCGGGGTTGGCTCTCCCTTCCCACACAGGGTATCTCAGTCATTTCTGGACACATAGAGCATCCTGTCTTCCACCCTAAAGTCTCACTGCTCTGAGCTCCCCTGAGCTCGTTCGTCGGGAATGTGGCTACATCTACCCTATGTTCTGGACTGAGGGAGGTGAGTTGCGTTCACAACCTCAAAAACTGTAGGTAGAAGGGCTCCTTTCCTGTTTTGTAGGGAAGGGGCTTCCCCAAACTTCACTTGAATTCACAAGAGCAACCTGCACCCAGCCCCAGGCCCGTGCCAACCTCACACAGTCCTGTGTCGCTACAGGTGGCCTGGGCAGGGGAGCGGCCCAGGATGTGCAAGGATGCACACCCCATGGTTCAGAGTGGGGCCCCCTCCTCCTGGTCACTCCCAGACAGACACCAGCAACTGTGCCTGTGCAGACTCTGCACCGAGGTCGCAGGTCACAGGCAGTCCTCACAGACTCCACCAACTGTGACTGCTCAGAGTCCCGGCCAGGGTCACAGGTCGTCCTGACACAAGCAACTGACCCTGCTCAGTGTCCACGCCCAGGTCACAGGTCGTCCGAAATTCAAATTCCAACCACAATGACATACCCACTCAAACACACTAGGGAGGCTACTATTTACAAAAAAAGGAATCCCTGATTTGGGATTAACGGTGCTGACCTGGGAGCGTGTGGCTGCTGCAAAACACACGGTGAAACACACAGGAGGACTTACCGTGAAGCAGCGGACCTCACACGGCAAGGACGCCGGAGACTCTGAAGGCAGGACACAGAGGACGTTGCGCTGCGACGCCACGTTCCCTGGAAGGACGGAATTACTGTAAGGAAACTGCGTTCATGAACAACCACCTGAACACCCTGCCAGTGACACAGAGAGGACAGCGACCTCCCTCACAGAGGCTGAGCCAGACCCACGTCCGGCTCAGAGGCTGCTACCCCTTTGGGGCGGAGAGGCCACCGCGTGGACGTCACACCCGTGGCCACCACGTCCTGGGCGTGGGGGACCTCGGTGGGGTGGAGACTGCGGGTTCCCCGTTTCCTACGTCCACACGGAGCCCCTCCCGGGTCTCTGAGGACCGGCCGCCCCTCAGCAGGCGGCTGCGCACGGGAAGGCGGTGCCCGCGGGGCTCGGACGGGAAGGTCGCACTGACCCTCGGGGCCTCCCGTCTCAGGGCGGACGAGGTGGACGCGGTCGCTTCGGGTCTGAGGCCAGGCCGGCAGGCGGCATGGAGGCGGCCTCCGCGGGACGACGCGAACGTGGAGGCACGGCGTCTTCTCACGCCGCGGGCACAGCCGCCGCGGGACATGAACGGCGCTGCGCCACCTGGTGGCTCGCGCCGGTACTGCAGCCCTCGCTGCTCATCGGGGCGGGGACGGCGGCCAACACTCCCCACTGGCCTTGCCGGAGAACCAGTGAGACTCCGAGTTCAGCATCTTCCCAGCCAGGACCTGGAAATTGAAAATCAGATGGGCTCACTGTCCTGTGTCTTTCAGAAAAACGGGGAGGGAGGGCACAATTAAGGGGAAAACATATGGAATGAAATAAGTGTAGCTATAAACTTCACAACTGACATCAAAATTCATTCAAAACCGTCCTCACACTTCAACTGCAATGCAAAACTTTAAAGATTCGGGGAAGAAACAAAAAAGGAAATTGACATGGCCTTGGGTTTGGTGTTGACACAACAACAAAAAGAATCTGATCCACAACAGAAAAAGAATACCATGGCTGTGATAACGTTCAATATCCATCCTCTGTGAAAGACCCAATTCAGAGAATAAAAAGACAAGCCACAGAATAAGAAAGACGTGCAAAATACATACCGGAGGAACAATTCACATTCTACATAGAAAAAGAAGTCTTAAAACTCAACGATAAGAAGACAAACTCCTCGATTAAAAAGCGGTACAGAGCTCAACACACACGTGACCAAAGAACATATATAGATGGCAAATAATCCTACAAAGAGATGCTCAGCATCATGTATTGTTAGGGAATAGCAGATTACAACAGCAATGAGATACCAGAGCACACCTGCTAGAATGACTAAACTCTTTAAAAAAAAAAAAACCAACAAAAAAAGAACAAACCACTGCTGGAGGAAAGGCAGGAATTCTCATTCATTGCTGGGAGAATGCATCATGGTACACAGTCACTCTGGAAGACAGCGTAGAAAACTAGAATATGCCACCCCGAGATATAGCTCTTTTTCTTGGCGTTATTGTTTTGGACAGGGTCTCTGTGACCCAGGCGGGAGTGCAGTGGCACGAACACAGATCACTGCCACCTTGAACTTCCACCCTGGAGCGATCCTAAGCCTCCCAAGCAGCGGGGACTACAGGCATGAGCCACTATTGTCAAATAAATTTTTCTGTGTGTGTACGGATGTGTCCTTGCTATATTGCCCAAGGGTGACTGGCATGCAGACCAGGGCTCATCCGTGGGATGTCCCAGATTCTCCACATGTTGGGGGGGTGGGGGACTGGCCTACAGACCAAGGCTCAACTGTGGGAAGTCCCAGGTTCCCTAAATCCCAGGGGGGACTGGCCTACACAGCAGGGCTCATCTGTGGGATGTCCCAGGTTCTCTAAATCACAGGGTGGGAGGGGCCTACAGACCAAGGCTCAACTGTGGGACATCTCAGGTTCCCTAAATCCCTGGGGGGGCCTGGCCTGCAAACCACGGATTAGCTGTGGGATGTCCCAGCTTCCCTAAAGCCCTGGGGGGACTGACCTACAGACCAAGGCTCCTCTGTGGGATGTCTCAGGTCCCACAAATCGCTGAGGGGACTGGCCTACAGCCCAGGGCTCCTCTGTGGGACGTCCCAGAGTCCCTAAACCTCTGGAGAAGACAGGCCTATAAACCAAGGCTTATTTGTGGGACGTCCCAGGTTCCCAAAATGATGGGGGCCGGGGGGGCACTGCCATACAGACAAAAGCACACCTGTGGAATGTCCCAAGTTGACCAAATACCTTGGGGACTAATTTACAGACCAGGGCGCACCTGTGGGCTGGCCCAGTGCCCAAACTCCCTGGGGAAGACTAGGCTACATACCAGGACTCACCTGAGGGATGGCCCAGGTTCCCTAAATCTCTTGGGGGACTACCCTACAGACTACAGCTATTCCAGGTCCCCACAATCCCTGGAGGCCTGGGATACAACCAGGGCACCTCTCTGGGATGTCCCAGGTTCCCTAAATCCCCGGGGGTGACTTGTCTACACACCAAAGCTTCTCTGTCGGGTGGCCCAGGTTGCGGAAATCACTGTGGGACTGTCTACAGACCAGGGCTCCTCTGTGGGCTGTCCAGGTTCCCTAAATCCCTGTGGGGACTGGCCTACACACCAGAGCTCATTGCGGGATGTCCCAGGCTCCCTAAATCCCTTGGGGGACTGGTCTACACCCCAGGGTTCATCTGTGGGCTGTCCCCGGTGCCCTAAATCCCTGGGGAGACTGGCCTACAGCCCAGGGCTCATCTGTGGGAAGTCCCAGAGTCCCTAAACATCTGGGGTGGACAGGCCTATAAACCAGGGCTTATTTGTGGGACGTCTGAGGTTCCCTAAATCATGCGGGACGGGGGGGCACTGACATACAGACAAAGGCTCAACTGTGGGATGTCCCAAGTTGCCCAAATACCTTGCGAACTAATTTACAGACCAGGGCTCACCTGTGGGCTGGCCCAGTGCCCAAACTCCCCGGGGAAGACAAGGCTACATACCAGGACTCACCTCAGGGATGTCCCTGGTTCCCTAAAGCATGGGGGACGGGGGGGCACTGACATAGAGACAAAGGCTCAACTGTGGGATGTCCCAAGTTGCCCAATACCTTGGGGACTAATTTATAGACCAGGGGTCACCTGTGGCCTGGCCCAGTGCCCAAACTCCCCGGGGAAGACAAGGCTACATACCAGGACTCACCTGAGGGATGGCCCAGGTTCCCTAAATCTCTTGGGGGACTATCCTACAGACTACAGCTATTCCAGGTCCCCACAATCCCTGGGGACATGGAATACATTCAGGGCACCTCTCTGGGATGTCCCAGGTTCCCTAAATCCCTGGAGTTGACTTGTCTACACACCAAAGCTTCTCTGTCGGGTGGCCCAGGTTGCTGAAATCACTGTGGGACTGTCTACAGACCAGGGCTCCTCTGTGGGCTGTCCAGGTTCCCTAAATCCCTGGGCAGACTAGCCTACACACCAGAGCCCATGTGCGGGATGTACCAGGCTCCCTATTTCCCTTGGGGGATTGGTCTACACCCCAGCGTTCATCTGTGGGCTGTCCCAGGTGCCCTAAATCCCTGGGGGGACTGGCCTACAGCCCAGGGCTCCTCTGAGGGATGTCCCAGAGTCCCTAAACATCTGGGGAGGACAGGCCTATAAACCAAGGCTTATTTGTGGGACGTCCCAGGTTCCCAAAATCATGGGGGCCGGGGGGGCACTGCCATACAGACAAAAGCACACCTGTGGAATGTCCCAAGTTGACCAAATACCTTGGGGACTAATTTACAGACCAGGGCGCACCTGTGGGCTGGCCCAGTGCCCAAACTCCCTGGGGAAGACTAGGCTACATACCAGGACTCACCTGAGGGATGGCCCAGGTTCCCTAAATCTCTTGGGGGACTACCCTACAGACTACAGCTATTCCAGGTCCCCACAATCCCTGGAGGCCTGGGATACAACCAGGGCACCTCTCTGGGATGTCCCAGGTTCCCTAAATCCCCGGGGGTGACTTGTCTACACACCAAAGCTTCTCTGTCGGGTGGCCCAGGTTGCGGAAATCACTGTGGGACTGTCTACAGACCAGGGCTCCTCTGTGGGCTGTCCAGGTTCCCTAAATCCCTGTGGGGACTGGCCTACACACCAGAGCTCATTGCGGGATGTCCCAGGCTCCCCAAATCCCTTGGGGGACTGGTCTACACCCCAGGGTTCATCTGTGGGCTGTCCCCGGTGCCCTAAATCCCTGGGGGGACTGGCCTACAGCCCAGGGCTCATCTGTGGGACGTCCCAGAGTCTCTAAACATCTGGCGAGGACAGGCCTATAAACCAGGGCTTATTTGTGGGACGTCTGAGGTTCCCTAAATCATGCGGGATGGGGGTGCACTAACATACAGACAAAGGCTGAACACTGGGATGTCCCAAGTTGCCCAAATACCTTGGGGACTCATTTACAGACCAGGGCTCACCTGTGGGCTGGCCCAGTACCCAAACGCCCTGGGGAAGACTAGGCTACATACCAGGACTCACCTGAGGGATGGCCCAGGTTCCCTAAATCTCTTGGGGGACTACCCTACAGACTACAGCTATTCCAGGTCCCCACAATCCCTGGGGGCCTGACCTACAACCAGGGCACCTCTCTGGGATGTCCCAGGTTCCCTAAATCCCCAGGGGTGACTTGTCTACACACCTAAGCTTCTCTGTCGGCTGGCCCTGGTTGCTGAAATCACTGTGGGACTGGCTACAGACCTGGGCTCCTCTGTGGGCTGTCCCAGATTCCCTAAATCCCTGGGGGGACCGGCCTACAGACCAGAGCTCATCTGTGGGATGTATGAGGTTTCCTACGTCACCCTGGCAGAACTGGCCCACGGACCGGGGCTCATATGTGGGATGTCCCAGGTTGCCAAATACCTGGGGTGCCTGGGCTATAGACCACAGATCTTCTGGGGACTCTCCCGGGAGTCCCAATTTGTGGGAGACCGTGACAGCCACTTAGGTTCCCTTAATGCATGTCTTTCTTCCTTTTCTGGCAGAGATCAGGATCTCGCTGGGCAGGGCATCGAAGAAGGCTTATTCTCCCTGGCTCCTGCACATCCCAGGGTGGGGTCCGGACTAACTGATGAGCCGAGGGCCTCAGGAATTCCTGGGCTGACCTGGAAGGGAGGAGCAGCCGTTACCGGTCTCTTCCTTGTTATCAGGTGTGGAGCCTGTGTGTGATGACCGGAGCCCCTGCTGCTGCAGTGGGCCAGGAGGCTTTTCCAGCGGGAGCTGTGGGAGCTAGGACGAAGGTGGCAGGACACCGGGGTTGGCTCTCCCTTCCCACACAGGGTATCTCAGTCATTTCTGGACACATAGAGCATCCTGTCTTCCACCCTAAAGTCTCACTGCTCTGAGCTCCCCTGAGCTCGTTCGTCGGGAATGTGGCTACATCTACCCTATGTTCTGGACTGAGGGAGGTGAGTTGCGTTCACAACCTCAAAAACTGTAGGTAGAAGGGCTCCTTTCCTGTTTTGTAGGGAAGGGGCTTCCCCAAACTTCACTTGAATTCACAAGAGCAACCTGCACCCAGCCCCAGGCCCGTGCCAACCTCACACAGTCCTGTGTCGCTACAGGCGGCCTCGGCAGGGGAGCGGCCCAGGATGTGCAAGGATGCACACCCCATGGTTCAGAGTGGGGCCCCCTCCTCCTGGTCACTCCCAGACAGACACCAGCAACTGTGCCTGTGCAGACTCTGCACCGAGGTCGCAGGTCACAGGCAGTCCTCACAGACTCCACCAACTGTGACTGCTCAGAGTCCCGGCCAGGGTCACAGGTCGTCCTGACACAAGCAACTGACCCTGCTCAGTGTCCACGCCCAGGTCACAGGTCGTCCGAAATTCAAATTCCAACCACAATGACATACCCACTCAAACACACTAGGGAGGCTACTATTTACAAAAAAAGGAATCCCTGATTTGGGATTAACGGTGCTGACCTGGGAGCGTGTGGCTGCTGCAAAACACACGGTGAAACACACAGGAGGACTTACCGTGAAGCAGCGGACCTCACACGGCAAGGACGCCGGAGACTCTGAAGGCAGGACACAGAGGACGTTGCGCTGCGACGCCACGTTCCCTGGAAGGACGGAATTACTGTAAGGAAACTGCGTTCATGAACAACCACCTGAACACCCTGCCAGTGACACAGAGAGGACAGCGACCTCCCTCACAGAGGCTGAGCCAGACCCACGTCCGGCTCAGAGGCTGCTACCCCTTTGGGGCGGAGAGGCCACCGCGTGGACGTCACACCCGTGGCCACCACGTCCTGGGCGTGGGGGACCTCGGTGGGGTGGAGACTGCGGGTTCCCCGTTTCCTACGTCCACACGGAGCCCCTCCCGGGTCTCTGAGGACCGGCCGCCCCTCAGCAGGCGGCTGCGCACGGGAAGGCGGTGCCCGCGGGGCTCGGACGGGAAGGTCGCACTGACCCTCGGGGCCTCCCGTCTCAGGGCGGACGAGGTGGACGCGGTCGCTTCGGGTCTGAGGCCAGGCCGGCAGGCGGCATGGAGGCGGCCTCCGCGGGACGACGCGAACGTGGAGGCACGGCGTCTTCTCACGCCGCGGGCACAGCCGCCGCGGGACATGAACGGCGCTGCGCCACCTGGTGGCTCGCGCCGGTACTGCAGCCCTCGCTGCTCATCGGGGCGGGGACGGCGGCCAACACTCCCCACTGGCCTTGCCGGAGAACCAGTGAGACTCCGAGTTCAGCATCTTCCCAGCCAGGACCTGGAAATTGAAAATCAGATGGGCTCACTGTCCTGTGTCTTTCAGAAAAACGGGGAGGGAGGGCACAATTAAGGGGAAAACATATGGAATGAAATAAGTGTAGCTATAAACTTCACAACTGACATCAAAATTCATTCAAAACCGTCCTCACACTTCAACTGCAATGCAAAACTTTAAAGATTCGGGGAAGAAACAAAAAAGGAAATTGACATGGCCTTGGGTTTGGTGTTGACACAACAACAAAAAGAATCTGATCCACAACAGAAAAAGAATACCATGGCTGTGATAACGTTCAATATCCATCCTCTGTGAAAGACCCAATTCAGAGAATAAAAAGACAAGCCACAGAATAAGAAAGACGTGCAAAATACATACCGGAGGAACAATTCACATTCTACATAGAAAAAGAAGTCTTAAAACTCAACGATAAGAAGACAAACTCCTCGATTAAAAAGCGGTACAGGCCGGGCGCGGTGGCTCACGCCTGTAATCCTAGCACTCTGGGAGGCCGAGGCGGGTGGATTGCTCAAGGTCAGGAGTTCGAGACCAGCCTGAGCAAGACCCCGTCTCTACTAAAAATAGAAAGACATTATATGGACACCTAAAAATCTATATAGAAAAAATTAGCCGGGCATAGTGGCGCATGCCTGTAGTCCCAGCTACTCGGGAGGCTGAGGCAGTAGGATCGCTTAAGCCCAGGAGTTTGAGGTTGCTGTGAGCTAAGCTGACGCCACGGCACTCACTCTAGCCTGGGCAACAAAAGTGAGACTCTGTCTCAACAAAAAAAAAAAAAAAAAAAAAAAAAAAAAAAAAAAAAGCGGTACAGAGCTCAACACACACGTGACCAAAGAACATATATAGATGGCAAATAATCCTACAAAGAGATGCTCAGCATCATGTATTGTTAGGGAATAGCAGATTACAACAGCAATGAGATACCAGAGCACACCTGCTAGAATGACTAAACTCTTTTAAAAAAAAAAAAACAACAAAAAAAGAACAAACCACTGCTGGAGGAAAGGCAGGAATTCTCATTCATTGCTGGGAGAATGCATCATGGTACACAGTCACTCTGGAAGACAGCGTAGAAAACTAGAATATGCCACCCCGAGATATAGCTCTTTTTCTTGGCGTTATTGTTTTGGACAGGGTCTCTGTGACCCAGGCGGGAGTGCAGTGGCACGAACACAGATCACTGCCACCTTGAACTTCCACCCTGGAGCGATCCTAAGCCTCCCAAGCAGCGGGGACTACAGGCATGAGCCACTATTGTCAAATAAATTTTTCTGTGTGTGTACGGATGTGTCCTTGCTATATTGCCCAAGGGTGACTGGCATGCAGACCAGGGCTCATCCGTGGGATGTCCCAGATTCTCCACATGTTGGGGGAGTGGGGGACTGGCCTACAGACCAAGGCTCTACTGTGGGAAGTCCCAGGTTCCCTAAAGCCCAGGGGGGACTGGCCTGCAAACCACGGATTAGCTGTGGGATGTCCCAGCTTCCCTAAACCCCTGGGGGGAATGACCTACAGACCAAGGCTCCTCTGTGGGATGTCCCAGGTCCCACAAATCGCTGAGGGGACTGGCCTACAGCCCAGGGCTCCTCTGTGGGACGTCCCAGAGTCCCTAAACATCTGGAGAAGACAGGCCTATAAACCAAGGCTTATTTGTGGGACGTCCCAGGTTCCCAAAATCATGGGGGCCGGGGGGGCACTGACCTACAGACAAAAGCACACCTGTGGGATGTCCCAAGTTGCCCAAATACCTTGGGGACTAATTTACAGACCAGGGCGCACCTGTGGGCTGGCCCAGTGCCCAAACTCCCTGGGGAAGACTAGGCTACATACCAGGACTCACCTGAGGGGTGGCCCTGGTTCCCTAAATCTCTTGGGGGACTACCCTACAGACTACAGCTATTCCAGGTCCCCACAATCCCTGGAGGCCTGGGATACAACCAGGGCACCTCTCTGGGATGTCCCAGGTTCCCTAAATCCCCGGGGCTGACTTGTCTACACACCAAAGCTTCTCTGTCGGGTGGCCCAGGTTGCGGAAATCACTGTGGGACTGTCTACAGACCAGGGCTCCTCAGTGGGCTGTCCAGGTTCCCTAAATCCCTGTGGGGACTGGCCTACACAACAGAGCTCATTGCGGGATGTCCCAGGCTCCCTAAATTCCTTGGGGGATTGGTCTACACCCCGGGGTTCATCTGTGGGCTGTCTCAGGTGCCCTAAATCCCTGGGGGGACTGGCCTACAGCCCAGGGCTCCTCTGTGGGACGTCCCAGAGTCTCTAAACATCTGGGGGGGACAGGCCTATAAACGAGGGCTTATTTGTGGGACGTCTGAGGTTCCCTAAATCATGCGGGATGGGGGGGTCACTGACATAGAGACAAAGGCTCAACTGTGGGATGTCCCAAGTTGCCCAAATACCTTGGGGACTAATTTATAGACCAGGGCTCACCTGTAGGCTGGCCCAGTGCCCAAACTCCCTGGAGAAGACTAGGCTACATAACAGGACTCACCTGAGGGATGGCCCAGGTTCCCTAAATCTCTTGGGGGATTATCTTGCAGACTACAGCTATTCCAGGTCCCCACAATCCCTGGGGACCTGGCCTACAACCAGGGCACCTCGGTGGGATATCCCAGGTTCCCTAAATCCCTGGGGGTGACTTGTCTACACACCAAAGCTTCTCTGTCGGGTGGCCCAGGTTGCTGAAATCACTGTGGGACTGTCTACAGACCAGGGCTCCTCTGTGGGCTGTCCAGGTTCCCTAAATCCCTGCGGGGACTGGCCTACACACCAGAGCTCATTGCGGGATGTCCCAGGCTCCCTAAATCCCTTGGGGGACTGGTCTACACCCCAGGGTTCATCTGTGGGCTGTCCCAGGTGCCCTAAATCCCTGGGGGGACCGGCCTACAGCGCAGGGCTCATCTGTGGGTCGTCCCAGAGTCCCTAAACATCTGGGGAGGACAGGCCTATAAACCAGGGCTTATTGGTGGGACGTCTGAGGTTCCCTAAATCATGGGAGACGGGGGGGGGGGGCACTGACATACAGACAAAGGCTGAACACTGGGATGTCCCAAGTTGCCCAAATACCTTGGGGACTAATTTATAGACCACGGCTCACCTGTGGGCTGGCCCACTGCCCAAACTCCCCGGGGAAGACTAGGCTACATACCAGGACTCACCTGAGGGATGGCCCAGGTTCCCTAAATCTCTTGGGGGACTACCCTACAGACTACAGCTATTCCAGGTCCCCACAATCCCTGGGGGCCTGACCTACAACCAGGGCACCTCTCTGGGATGTCCCAGGTTCCCTAAATCCCCAGGGGTGACTTGTCTACACACCTAAGCTTCTCTGTCGGCTGGCCCTGGTTGCTGAAATCACTGTGGGACTGGCTACAGACCTGGGCTCCTCTGTGGGCTGTCCCAGATTCCCTAAATCCCTGGGGGGACCGGCCTACAGACCAGAGCTCATCTGTGGGATGTATGAGGTTTCCTACGTCACCCTGGCAGAACTGGCCCACGGACCGGGGCTCATATGTGGGATGTCCCAGGTTGCCAAATACCTGGGGTGCCTGGGCTACAGACCACAGATCTTCTGGGAACTCTCCCGGGAGTCCCAATTTGTGGGAGACCGTGACAGCCACTTAGGTTCCCTTAATGCATGTCTTTCTTCCTTTTCTGGCAGAGATCAGGATCTCGCTGGGCAGGGCATCGAAGAAGGCTTATTCTCCCTGGCTCCTGCACATCCCAGGGTGGGGTCCGGACTAACTGATGAGCCGAGGGCCGCAGGAATTCCTGGGCTGACCTGGAAGGGAGGAGCAGCCGTTACCGGTCTCTTCCTTGTTATCAGGTGTGGAGCCTGTGTGTGATGGCCGGAGCCCCTGCTGCTGCAGTGGGCCAGGAGGCTTTTCCAGCGGGAGCTGTGGGAGCTAGGACGAAGGCGGCAGGACACCGGGGTTGGCTCTCCCTTCCCACACAGGGTATCTCAGTCATTTCTGGACACATAGAGGATCCTGTCTTCCACCCTAAAGTCTCACTCCTCTGAGCTCCCCTGAGCTCGTTCGTCGGGAATGTGGCTACATCTACCCTATGTTCTGGACTGAGGGAGGTGAGTTGCGTTCACAACCTCAAAAACTGTAGGTAGAAGGGCTCCTTTCCTGTTTTGTAGGGAAGGGGCTTCCCCAAACTTCACTTGAATTCACAAGAGCAACCTGCACCCAGCCCCAGGCCCGTGCCAACCTCACACAGTCCTGTGTCGCTACAGGCGGCCTCGACAGGGGAGCGGCCCAGGATGTGAAAGGATGCACACCCCATGGTTCAGAGTGGGGCCCCCTCCTCCTGGTCACTCCCAGACAGACACCAGCAACTGTGCCTGTGCAGACTCTGCACCGAGGTCGCAGGTCACAGGCAGTCCTCACAGACTCCACCAACTGTGACTGCTCAGAGTCCCGGCCAGGGTCACAGGTCGTCCTGACACAAGCAACTGACCCTGCTCAGTGTCCACGCCCAGGTCACAGGTCGTCCGAAATTCAAATTCCAACCACAATGACATACCCACTCAAACACACTAGGGAGGCTACTCTTTAAAAAAAAAGGAACCCCTGATTTGGGGTTAACGGTGCTGACCTGGGAGCGTGTGGCTGCTGCAAAACACACGGTGAAACACACAGGAGGACTTACCGTGAAGCAGCGGACCTCACACGGCAAGGACGCCGGAGACTCTGAAGGCAGGACACAGAGGACGTTGCACTGCGACGCCACGTTCCCTGGAAGGACGGAATTACTGTAAGGAAACTGCGTTCATGAACAACCACCTGAACACCCTGCCAGTGACACAGAGAGGACAGCGACCTCCCTCACAGAGGCTGAGCCAGACCCACGTCCGGCTCAGAGGCTGCTACCCCTTTGGGGCGGAGAGGCCACCGCGTGGACGTCACACCCGTGGCCACCACGTCCTGGGCGTGGGGGACCTCGGTGGGGTGGAGACTGCGGGTTCCCCGTTTCCTACGTCCACACGGAGCCCCTCCCGGGTCTCTGAGGACCGGCCGCCCCTCAGCAGGCGGCTGCGCACGGGAAGGCGGTGCCCGCGGGGCTCGGACGGGAAGGTCGCACTGACCCTCGGGGCCTCCCGTCTCAGGGCGGACGAGGAGGACGCGGTCGCTTCGGGTCTGAGGCCAGGCCGGCAGGCGGCATGGAGGCGGCCTCCGCGGGACGACGCGAACGTGGAGGCAAGGCGTCCTCTCACGCCGCGGGCACAGCCGCCCCGGGACATGAAGGGCGCTGCGCCACCTGGTGGCTCGCGCCGGTACTGCAGCCCTCGCTGCTCATCGGGGCGGGGACGGCGGCCAACACTCCCCACTGGCCTTGCCGGAGAACCAGTGAGACTCCGAGTTCAGCATCTTCCCAGCCAGGACCTGGAAATTGAAAATCAGATGGGCTCACTGTCCTGTGTCTTTCAGAAAAACGGGGAGGGAGGGCACAATTAAGGGGAAAACATATGGAATGAAATAAGTGTAGCTATAAACTTCACAACTGACATCAAAATTCATTCAAAACCGTCCTCACACTTCAACTGCAATGCAAAACTTTAAAGATTCGGGGAAGAAACAAAAAAGGAAATTGACATGGCCTTGGGTTTGGTGTTGACACAACAACAAAAAGAATCTGATCCACAACAGAAAAAGAATACCATGGCTGTGATAACGTTCAATATCCATCCTCTGTGAAAGACCCAATTCAGAGAATAAAAAGACAAGCCACAGAATAAGAAAGACGTGCAAAATACATACCGGAGGAACAATTCACATTCTACATAGAAAAAGAAGTCTTAAAACTCAACGATAAGAAGACAAACTCCTCGATTAAAAAGCGGTACAGAGCTCAACACACACGTGACCAAAGAACATATATAGATGGCAAATAATCCTACAAAGAGATGCTCAGCATCATGTATCGTTAGGGAATAGCAGATTACAACAGCAATGAGATACCAGAGCACACCTGCTAGAATGACTAAACTCTTTAAAAAAAAAAAAAACAAAAAAAAAAGAACAAACCACTGCTGGAGGAAAGGCAGGAATTCTCATTCATTGCTGGGAGAATGCATCATGGTACACAGTCACTCTGGAAGACAGCGTAGAAGACTAGAATATGCCACCCCAAGATATAGCTCTTTTTCTTGTCGTTATTGTTTTGGACAGGGTCTCTGTGACCCAGGCGGGAGTGCAGTGGCACGAACACAGATCACTGCCACCCTGAACTTCCACGCTGGAGCGATCCTAAGCCTCCCAAGTAGCTGGGACTACAGGCATGAGCCACTACTGCCACATAAATGTTTGCGTGTGTGTACGGATGGGTCCTTGCTATATTGCCCATGGGTGACGGGCATGCAGACCAGGGCTCATCCGTGGGATGTCCCAGATTCTCTACATGTCGGTGAAGGGGGGGGTGGGGGACTGGCCTACAGACCAAGGCTCAACTGTGGGAAGTCCCAGGTTCCCTAAATCCCAGGGGGGACTGGCCTACACAGCAGGGCTCATCTGTGGGATGTCCCAGGTTCTCTAAATCACAGGGTGGGAGGGGCCTACAGACCAAGGCTCAACTGTGGGACATCTCAGGTTCCCTAAATCCCTGGGGGGGCCTGGCCTGCAAACCACGGATTAGCTGTGGGATGTCCCAGCTTCCCTAAAGCCCTGGGGGGACTGACCTACAGACCAAGGCTCCTCTGTGGGATGTCTCAGGTCCCACAAATCGCTGGGGGGACTGGCCTACAGCCCAGGGCTCCTCTGTGGGACGTCCCAGAGTCCCTAAACCTCTGGAGAAGACAGGCCTATAAACCAAGGCTTATTTGTGGGACGTCCCAGGTTCCCAAAATCATGGGGGCCGGGGGGGCACTGACCTACAGACAAAAGCACACCTGTGGAATGTCCCAAGTTGACCAAATACCTTGGGGACTAATTTACAGACCAGGGCGCACCTGTGGGCTGGCCCAGTGCCCAAACTCCCTGGGGAAGACTAGGCTACATACCAGGACTCACCTGAGGGATGGCCCAGGTTCCCTAAATCTCTTGGGGGACTACCCTACAGACTACAGCTATTCCAGGTCCCCACAATCCCTGGAGGCCTGGGATACAACCAGGGCACCTCTCTGGGATGTCCCAGGTTCCCTAAATCCCCGGGGGTGACTTGTCTACACACCAAAGCTTCTCTGTCGGGTGGCCCAGGTTGCGGAAATCACTGTGGGACTGTCTACAGACCAGGGCTCCTCTGTGGGCTGTCCAGGTTCCCTAAATCCCTGTGGGGACTGGCCTACACACCAGAGCTCATTGCGGGATGTCCCAGGCTCCCTAAATCCCTTGGGGGACTGGTCTACACCCCAGGGTTCATCTGTGGGCTGTCCCCGGTGCCCTAAATCCCTGGGGAGACTGGCCTACAGCCCAGGGCTCATCTGTGGGAAGTCCCAGAGTCCCTAAACATCTGGGGTGGACAGGCCTATAAACCAGGGCTTATTTGTGGGACGTCTGAGGTTCCCTAAATCATGCGGGACGGGGGGGCACTGACATACAGACAAAGGCTCAACTGTGGGATGTCCCAAGTTGCCCAAATACCTTGCGAACTAATTTACAGACCAGGGCTCACCTGTGGGCTGGCCCAGTGCCCAAACTCCCCGGGGAAGACAAGGCTACATACCAGGACTCACCTCAGGGATGTCCCTGGTTCCCTAAAGCATGGGGGACGGGGGGGCACTGACATAGAGACAAAGGCTCAACTGTGGGATGTCCCAAGTTGCCCAATACCTTGGGGACTAATTTATAGACCAGGGGTCACCTGTGGGCTGGCCCAGTGCCCAAACTCCCCGGGGAAGACAAGGCTACATACCAGGACTCACCTGAGGGATGGCCCAGGTTCCCTAAATCTCTTGGGGGACTATCCTACAGACTACAGCTATTCCAGGTCCCCACAATCCCTGGGGACATGGAATACATTCAGGGCACCTCTCTGGGATGTCCCAGGTTCCCTAAATCCCTGGAGTTGACTTGTCTACACACCAAAGCTTCTCTGTCGGGTGGCCCAGGTTGCTGAAATCACTGTGGGACTGTCTACAGACCAGGGCTCCTCTGTGGGCTGTCCAGGTTCCCTAAATCCCTGGGCAGACTAGCCTACACACCAGAGCCCATGTGCGGGATGTACCAGGCTCCCTATTTCCCTTGGGGGATTGGTCTACACCCCAGCGTTCATCTGTGGGCTGTCCCAGGTGCCCTAAATCCCTGGGGGGACTGGCCTACAGCCCAGGGCTCCTCTGAGGGATGTCCCAGAGTCCCTAAACATCTGGGGAGGACAGGCCTATAAACCAAGGCTTATTTGTGGGACGTCCCAGGTTCCCAAAATCATGGGGGCCGGGGGGGCACTGCCATACAGACAAAAGCACACCTGTGGAATGTCCCAAGTTGACCAAATACCTTGGGGACTAATTTACAGACCAGGGCGCACCTGTGGGCTGGCCCAGTGCCCAAACTCCCTGGGGAAGACTAGGCTACATACCAGGACTCACCTGAGGGATGGCCCAGGTTCCCTAAATCTCTTGGGGGACTACCCTACAGACTACAGCTATTCCAGGTCCCCACAATCCCTGGAGGCCTGGGATACAACCAGGGCACCTCTCTGGGATGTCCCAGGTTCCCTAAATCCCCGGGGGTGACTTGTCTACACACCAAAGCTTCTCTGTCGGGTGGCCCAGGTTGCGGAAATCACTGTGGGACTGTCTACAGACCAGGGCTCCTCTGTGGGCTGTCCAGGTTCCCTAAATCCCTGTCGGGACTGGCCTACACACCAGAGCTCATTGCGGGATGTCCCAGGCTCCCCAAATCCCTTGGGGGACTGGTCTACACCCCAGGGTTCATCTGTGGGCTGTCCCCGGTGCCCTAAATCCCTGGGGGGACTGGCCTACAGCCCAGGGCTCCTCTGTGGGACGTCCCAGAGTCTCTAAACATCTGGGGAGGACAGGCCTATAAACCAGGGCTTATTGGTGGGACGTCTGAGGTTCCCTAAATCATGCGGGATGGGGGTGCACTAACATACAGACAAAGGCTGAACACTGGGATGTCCCAAGTTGCCCAAATACCTTGGGGACTCATTTACAGACCAGGGCTCACCTGTGGGCTGGCCCAGTACCCAAACGCCCTGGGGAAGACTAGGCTACATACCAGGACTCACCTGAGGGATGGCCCAGGTTCCCTAAATCTCTTGGGGGACTACCCTACAGACTACAGCTATTCCAGGTCCCCACAATCCCTGGGGGCCTGACCTACAACCAGGGCACCTCTCTGGGATGTCCCAGGTTCCCTAAATCCCCAGGGGTGACTTGTCTACACACCTAAGCTTCTCTGTCGGCTGGCCCTGGTTGCTGAAATCACTGTGGGACTGGCTACAGACCTGGGCTCCTCTGTGGGCTGTCCCAGATTCCCTAAATCCCTGGGGGGACCGGCCTACAGACCAGAGCTCATCTGTGGGATGTATGAGGTTTCCTACGTCACCCTGGCAGAACTGGCCCACGGACCGGGGCTCATATGTGGGATGTCCCAGGTTGCCAAATACCTGGGGTGCCTGGGCTATAGACCACAGATCTTCTGGGGACTCTCCCGGGAGTCCCAATTTGTGGGAGACCGTGACAGCCACTTAGGTTCCCTTAATGCATGTCTTTCTTCCTTTTCTGGCAGAGATCAGGATCTCGCTGGGCAGGGCATCGAAGAAGGCTTATTCTCCCTGGCTCCTGCACATCCCAGGGTGGGGTCCGGACTAACTGATGAGCCGAGGGCCGCAGGAATTCCTGGGCTGACCTGGAAGGGAGGAGCAGCCGTTACCCGTCTCTTCCTTGTTATCAGGTGTGGAGCCTGTGTGTGATGACCGGAGCCCCTGCTGCTGCAGTGGGCCAGGAGGCTTTTCCAGTGGGAGCTGTGGGAGCTAGGACGAAGGTGGCAGGACACCGGGGTTGGCTCTCCCTTCCCACACAGGGTATCTCAGTCATTTCTGGACACATAGAGCATCCTGTCTTCCACCCTAAAGTCTCACTGCTCTGAGCTCCCCTGAGCTCGTTCGTCGGGAATGTGGCTACATCTACCCTATGTTCTGGACTGAGGGAGGTGAGTTGCGTTCACAACCTCAAAAACTGTAGGTAGAAGGGCTCCTTTCCTGTTTTGTAGGGAAGGGGCTTCCCCAAACTTCACTTGAATTCACAAGAGCAACCTGCACCCAGCCCCAGGCCCGTGCCAACCTCACACAGTCCTGTGTCGCTACAGGTGGCCTGGGCAGGGGAGCGGCCCAGGATGTGCAAGGATGCACACCCCATGGTTCAGAGTGGGGCCCCCTCCTCCTGGTCACTCCCAGACAGACACCAGCAACTGTGCCTGTGCAGACTCTGCACCGAGGTCGCAGGTCACAGGCAGTCCTCACAGACTCCACCAACTGTGACTGCTCAGAGTCCCGGCCAGGGTCACAGGTCGTCCTGACACAAGCAACTGACCCTGCTCAGTGTCCACGCCCAGGTCACAGGTCGTCCGAAATTCAAATTCCAACCACAATGACATACCCACTCAAACACACTAGGGAGGCTACTATTTACAAAAAAAGGAATCCCTGATTTGGGATTAACGGTGCTGACCTGGGAGCGTGTGGCTGCTGCAAAACACACGGTGAAACACACAGGAGGACTTACCGTGAAGCAGCGGACCTCACACGGCAAGGACGCCGGAGACTCTGAAGGCAGGACACAGAGGACGTTGCGCTGCGACGCCACGTTCCCTGGAAGGACGGAATTACTGTAAGGAAACTGCGTTCATGAACAACCACCTGAACACCCTGCCAGTGACACAGAGAGGACAGCGGCCTCTCTCACAGAGGCTGAGCCAGACCCACGTCCGGCTCAGAGGCTGCTACCCCTTTGGGGCGGAGAGGCCACCGCGTGGACGTCACACCCGTGGCCACCACGTCCTGGGCGTGGGGGACCTCGGTGGGGTGGAGACTGCGGGTTCCCCGTTTCCTACGTCCACACGGAGCCCCTCCCGGGTCTCTGAGGACCGGCCGCCCCTCAGCAGGCGGCTGCGCACGGGAAGGCGGTGCCCGCGGGGCTCGGACGGGAAGGTCGCACTGACCCTCGGGGCCTCCCGTCTCAGGGCGGACGAGGTGGACGCGGTCGCTTCGGGTCTGAGGCCAGGCCGGCAGGCGGCATGGAGGCGGCCTCCGCGGGACGACGCGAACGTGGAGGCACGGCGTCTTCTCACGCCGCGGGCACAGCCGCCGCGGGACATGAACGGCGCTGCGCCACCTGGTGGCTCGCGCCGGTACTGCAGCCCTCGCTGCTCATCGGGGCGGGGACGGCGGCCAACACTCCCCACTGGCCTTGCCGGAGAACCAGTGAGACTCCGAGTTCAGCATCTTCCCAGCCAGGACCTGGAAATTGAAAATCAGATGGGCTCACTGTCCTGTGTCTTTCAGAAAAACGGGGAGGGAGGGCACAATTAAGGGGAAAACATATGGAATGAAATAAGTGTAGCTATAAACTTCACAACTGACATCAAAATTCATTCAAAACCGTCCTCACACTTCAACTGCAATGCAAAACTTTAAAGATTCGGGGAAGAAACAAAAAAGGAAATTGACATGGCCTTGGGTTTGGTGTTGACACAACAACAAAAAGAATCTGATCCACAACAGAAAAAGAATACCATGGCTGTGATAACGTTCAATATCCATCCTCTGTGAAAGACCCAATTCAGAGAATAAAAAGACAAGCCACAGAATAAGAAAGACGTGCAAAATACATACCGGAGGAACAATTCACATTCTACATAGAAAAAGAAGTCTTAAAACTCAACGATAAGAAGACAAACTCCTCGATTAAAAAGCGGTACAGAGCTCAACACACACGTGACCAAAGAACATATATAGATGGCAAATAATCCTACAAAGAGATGCTCAGCATCATGTATTGTTAGGGAATAGCAGATTACAACAGCAATGAGATACCAGAGCACACCTGCTAGAATGACTAAACTCTTTAAAAAAAAAAAAACCAACAAAAAAAGAACAAACCACTGCTGGAGGAAAGGCAGGAATTCTCATTCATTGCTGGGAGAATGCATCATGGTACACAGTCACTCTGGAAGACAGCGTAGAAAACTAGAATATGCCACCCCGAGATATAGCTCTTTTTCTTGGCGTTATTGTTTTGGACAGGGTCTCTGTGACCCAGGCGGGAGTGCAGTGGCACGAACACAGATCACTGCCACCTTGAACTTCCACCCTGGAGCGATCCTAAGCCTCCCAAGCAGCGGGGACTACAGGCATGAGCCACTATTGTCAAATAAATTTTTCTGTGTGTGTACGGATGTGTCCTTGCTATATTGCCCAAGGGTGACTGGCATGCAGACCAGGGCTCATCCGTGGGATGTCCCAGATTCTCCACATGTTGGGGGGGTGGGGGACTGGCCTACAGACCAAGGCTCTACTGTGGGAAGTCCCAGGTTCCCTAAAGCCCAGGGGGGACTGGCCTACAAACCACGGATTAGCTGTGGGATGTCCCAGCTTCCCTAAACCCCTGGGGGGAATGACCTACAGACCAAGGCTCCTCTGTGGGATGTCCCAGGTCCCACAAATCGCTGAGGGGACTGGCCTACAGCCCAGGGCTCCTCTGTGGGACGTCCCAGAGTCCCTAAACATCTGGAGAAGACAGGCCTATAAACCAAGGCTTATTTGTGGGACGTCCCAGGTTCCCAAAATCATGGGGGCCGGGGGGGCACTGACATAGAGACAAAGGCTCAACTGTGGGATGTCCCAAGTTGCCCAAATACCTTGGGGACTAATTTACAGACCAGGGCTCACCTGTCGGCTGGCCCAGGACCCAAACGCCCTGGGGAAGACTAGGCTACATACCAGGACTCACCTCAGGGATGTCCCTGGTTCCCTAAATCATGGGGGACGTGGGGGCACTGACATAGAGACAAAGGCTGAACTGTGGGATGTCCCAAGTTGCCCAAATACCTTGGGGACTAATTTATAGACCAGGGGTCACCTGTGGGCTGGCACAGTGCCCAAACTCCCCGGGGAAGACAAGGCTACATACCAGGACTCACCTGAGGCATGGCCCAGGTTCCCTAAATCTCTTGGGGGACTATCCTACAGACTACAGCTATTCCAGGTCCCCACAATCCCTGGGGACATGGAATACATTCAGGGCACCTCCGTGGGATGTCCCAGGTTCCCTAAATCCCTGGAGGTGACTTGTCTACACACCAAAGCTTCTCTGTCGGGTGGCCCAGGTTGCTGAAATCACTGTGGGACTGTCTACAGACCAGGGCTCCTCTGTGGGCTGTCCAGGTTCCCTAAATCCCTGTGGAGACTGGCCTACACACCACAGCTCATTGAGGGATGTCCGAGGCTCCCTAAATCCCTCTGGGGATTGGTCTACACCCCAGAGTTTATCTGTGGGCTGTCCCAGGTGCCCTAAATCATTGGGGGGACTGGCCTACAGCCCAGGGCTCCTCTGTGGGACGTCCCAGAGTCCCTAAACATCTGGGGAGGACAGGCCTATAAAACAGGGTTTATTTGTGGGACGTCCCAGGTTCCCTAAATCTTGGGGGACGGTAGAGGGGCACTGACATAGAGACGAAGTCTCAACTGTGGGACATCCCAAGTTGCCCAAATACCTTGGGGACTAATTTATACACCAGGGCTCACCTGTAGGCTGGCCCAGTGCCCAAACTCCCTGGAGAAGACTAGGCTACATACCAGGACTCACCTGAGGTATGGCCCAGGTTCCCTAAATCTCTTGGGGGATTATCTTGCAGACTACAGCTATTCCAGGTCCCCACAATCCCTGGGGACCTGGCCTACAACCAGGGCACCTCGGTGGGATATCCCAGGTTCCCTAAATCCCTGGGGGTGACTTGTCTACACACCAAAGCTTCTCTGTCGGGTGGCCCAGGTTGCTGAAATCACTGTGGGACTGTCTACAGACCAGGGCTCCTCTGTGGGCTGTCCAGGTTCCCTAAATCCCTGCGGGGACTGGCCTACACACCAGAGCTCATTGCGGGATGTCCCAGGCTCCCTAAATCCCTTGGGGGACTGGTCTACACCCCAGGGTTCATCTGTGGGCTGTCCCAGGTGCCCTAAATCCCTGGGGGGACTGGCCTACAGCCCAGGTCTCCTCTGTGGGTCGTCCCAGAGTCCCTAAACATCTGGGGAGGACAGGCCTATAAACCAGGGCTTATTGGTGGGACGTCTGAGGTTCCCTAAATCATGGGAGACGGGGGTGGGGCACTGACATACAGACAAAGGCTGAACTGTGGGATATCCCAAGTTGCCCAAATACCTTGGGGACTAATTTATAGACCAGGGCTCACCTGTGGGCTGGCCCAGTGCCCAAACTCCCCGGGGAAGACTAGGCTACATACCAGGACTCACCTGAGGGATGGCCCAGGTTCCCTAAATCTCTTGGGGGACTACCCTACAAACTACAGCTATTCCAGGTCCCCACAATCCCTGGGGGCCTGACCTACAACCAGGGCACCTCTCTGGGATGTCCCAGGTTCCCTAAATCCCCAGGGGTGACTTGTCTACACACCTAAGCTTCTCTGTCGGCTGGCCCTGGATGCTGAAATCACTGTGGGACTGTCTGCAGACCTGTGCTCCTCTGTGGGCTGTCCCAGATTCCCTAAATCCTTGGGGGGACTGGCCTACAGACCAGAGCTCATCTGTGGGATGTATCAGGTTTCCTTCGTCACCCTGGTAGAACTGGCCCACGGACCGGGGCTCATATGTGGGATGTCCCAGGTTGCCAAATTCCTGGGGTGCTTGGGCTATAGACCACAGATCTTCTGGGGACTCTCCCGGGAGTCCCAATTTGTGGGAGACCGTGACAGCCACTTAGGTTCCCTTAATGCATGTCTTTCTTCCTTTTCTGGCAGAGATCAGGATCTCGCTGGGCAGGGCATTGAAGAAGGCTTATTGTCCCTGGCTCCTGCACATCCCAGGGTGGGGTCCAGACTAAGTGATGAGCCCAGGGCCGCTGGAATTCCTGGGCTGACCTGGAAGGGAGGAGCAGCCGTTACCCGTCTCTTCCTTGTTATCAGGTGTGGAGCCTGTGTGTGATGGCTGGAGCCCCTGCTGCTGCAGTGGGCCAGGAGGCTTTTCCAGCGGGAGCTGTGGGAGCTAGGACGAAGGCGGCAGGACACCGGGGTTGGCTCTCCCTTCCCACACAGGGTATCTCAGTCATTTCTGGACACATAGAGCATCCTGTCTTCCACCCTAAAGTCTCACTGCTCTGAGCTCCCTGAGCTCGTTCATCGGGAATGTGGCTACATCTACCCTATGTTCTGGACTGAGGGAGGTGAGTTGCGTTCACAACCTCAAAAACTGTAGGTAGAAGGGCTCCTTTCCTGTTTTGTAGGGAAGGGGCTTCCCCAAACTTCACTTGAATTCACAAGAGCAACCTGCACCCAGCCCCAGGCCCGTGCCAACCTCACACAGTCCTGTGTCGCTACAGGTGGCCTGGGCAGGGGAGCGGCCCAGGATGTGCAAGGATGCACACCCCATGGTTCAGAGTGGGGCCCCCTCCTCCTGGTCACTCCCAGACAGACACCAGCAACTGTGCCGGTGCAGACTCTGCACCGAGGTCGCAGGTCACAGGCAGTCCTCACAGACTCCACCAACTGTGACTGCTCAGAGTCCCAGCCAGGGTCACAGGTCGTCCTGACACAAGCAACTGACCCTGCTCAGTGTCCACGCGCAGGTCACAGGTCGTCCGAAATTCAAATTCCAACCACAATGACATACCCACTCAAACACACTAGGGAGGCTACTCTTTAAAAAAAAAGGAATCCCTGATTTGGGATTAACGGTGCTGACCTGGGAGCGTGTGGCTGCTGCAAAACACACGGTGAAACACACAGGAGGACTTACCGTGAAGCAGCGGACCTCACACGGCAAGGACGCCGGAGACTCTGAAGGCAGGACACAGAGGACGTTGCGCTGCGATGCCACGTTCCCTGGAAGGACGGAATTACTGTAAGGAAACTGCGTTCATGAACAACCACCTGAACACCCTGCCAGTGACACAGAGAGGACAGCCTCTCTCACAGAGGCTGAGCCAGACTCACGTCCGGCTCAGAGGCTGCTACCCCTTTGGGGCGGAGAGGCCACCGCGTGGACGTCACACCCGTGGCCACCACGTCCTGGGCGTGGGGGACCTCGGTGGGGTGGAGACTGCGGGTGCCCCGTTTCCACATGTCCCCACGGAGCCCCTCCCGGGTCTCTGAGGACCGGCCGCGCCTCATCAGGCGTCTGCGGACGGGAAGGTGTTGGCCGCGGCACTCCGACAGGAAGGTCACACTCACCCTCGGGGCGTGGCTTCTGAGGGCGGACAGGAGGTAGCGGTCGCTTCGGGTCTGAGGCCAGGCCGGCAGGCGGCATGGAGTCGGCGCCTGCGGGGCAACGGTAACATGGCGGCACCGCGTCCTCTCACGCCGCGGGACATGAAGGGCGGTGCGCCCTCTGGTGGCCCGCGCCGGCACTGTAGCCCTCGCTGCTCATCGGGGCGAGCACGGCCTCGAACACGGCCTCCTGGCCTTGCCGGAGAACCAGTGAGACTCCGAGTTCTGCCTCTTGGGAGCCACGATCTGGAAATGGAAAGTCAGATGGGCTCACCGTCCTGTGTCTTTCAGAAAAACGGGGAGGGAGTGAACAATAAAGGGGAAAACATATGGAATGAATTAAGTGTAGCTATAAGCTTTACAACTGACATCAAAATTCATTCAAAACCATCCTCACACTTAAACTGCCATGCAAAACTTTCAAGATTCGGGGAAGAAACAAAAAAGAAAATTGATGTGGCCTTGGGTTTGGTGATGGGTTTTAACACACAACAACAAAAAGAATCTGATCCACAACAGAAAAAGAATACCATGGCTGTTATAATGTTCAATAGCCATCCTCTGTGAAAGACCAAATTCAGAGAATAAAAAGACAAGCCACAGAATGATAAGACATACGTGCAAAATACATACCGGAGGAACAATTCACATTCTACATATAAAAGGACGTCTTAAAACTCAACAATAAGAAGACAAACACCCCGATTATAAAGGGGTACATATCCTAGCACTCACAGCACTCATGTCCAATCCCTGTGCAGATCAGGACCCTCTGTCTGAGGCCCGGGAGGCAAAGGGAAATTCATCGGGTCACCCCTGTCTTCTGGCACAGCTGGGCCCAGAGGCTGGTGGTGACAGGAATGTCGGGCCATCTTATGCCTCCCTCTGCATTGGCTTCATGTTTGACAAGTCTCTGTGGTGGTGACCCAGGGCCTTCATGGCTCCCAGCTCGATTCCTGCCAGTCCCTCCAGGGATTTAGGAAACTTGGGAGAGCGCTCAGATGAGCCCTGATCTATATTCATTTCCCCAGGGTTTTCAGCAACCTGGAACAATCCAGTTGAGCCCTTGTCTGTAGACCTCTCAGCACAGGGAGTAAGGGAACCTGGCACATCCATAGATGAGCTCTTGTTCTTAGATCAGTCCCCCCAGGGAATTAGGGAACCTGGGACAGCTCTGGTCTGGGAGATAGTCCCTCTAGGGATTTAGGAATCCTGGGACATCAAAGAATTAAACCCTGGTCTGTAGGCCAGTACCCAAGGGATTCAGGGAACCAGGGAGATGACTGAGATGAGCCCTGTTCTGTAGCCCAGTCTGTCCCAGGGATTTATGGCACTGGGACAGCCCAAAGATGAGCCCTGGTGTGCAAATGAGTTCCCAAGGGATTTGGGCAACATGGCACATCCCACAGTTGAGCCTGGTTCTGTACACCAGTCCCCCCTTGTGATTTAGAGAACCTGACACAACCCATAGATGAGCCCTGGTCTGTAGGCCAGTCCCTCCCAGGGATTTAGGGAACCTGGGACAGCCCACAGAGGAACTCTGTTGTGTAGGTCCATCTCTCCTCAAGGACTCAGGGAACCTAGGACAGCCCACAGACACGCCGTAGTGTATAGGCCTGTCCTCTGTGGGATGTAGGGACCCAGTGACAGCCCACAGATGAATAGTGTTCTGTAGTGCAGTCCCCCTAGGGATTCAGGGAACGTGGGATAGCCTACAGATTCGTCCTTTTTTCCAGACCAGTCGTCCCCGGGCTTTAGGGACCCTGCGACAGCCCACAAATGAGCCCTGCTCTGCAGATCAAGACCCCAAGGGATTTAGGGACCTGAGACAGTCCATAGATGATTCATGGTCTGCAGGCCACTCCCCGTGTCCCCCAGTGATTTAGGGAACCCAGGACATCCCACAGGTGAGCTCTTGTGTGTAGACCAGTCCCCCCAGGGATTTAAGGGACATGGGACATTCCACATTTGAGCCCTGATCTGTTGGGCAGTACCCCAGGGATTAAGGGATCTGGGAACATCTCAATAAATGAGCACTGGTCTGTACACCAGTCTCCCCTGGGATTTATGGAACCTGGGACATCCCACATATCAGCTGTGGTCTATAAACAGTGTCTCCAGAAATTTAGGGAACCTGGGACACCAAAAATTAATCTCTGCTCTGTATACCACTACCCAAGGAATTCAGGGAGCCTGGGACATCCCACAGATGAGCCCTGGTCTGTGGACCAGCACTGCCAAGGATTTAGGGAGTCTGAGATATACCACAGATGAATCCTGGTCTGTGGACCAGTCCTGGAAGGGATTTAGGGAGTCTAGGTAATACCACAGATAAGCCCTGGTCTTTAGACCAGTTCCCCTCAGGGTTTTAGGGTCAAATGAGATTCCGCAGATGAGCTGTGGTGTGTGGGCCAGACGCCTAGGGATTTCGGGAACCTGGGACATCAAAGAATTAAACCCTGGTCTGCAGACCAGTACCCGAGGGATTCAGGGAACCTGGGACAGTCCACAGAGGAACCTTGGTCTGTAGGCGAGTGCTCCCCCACAGGGATTTAGGGAACATGTTACTACCCTAAGAGGACCTGTGCTCTGTAGCCCAGTCCAGCCGGGGATGTAGGAACCTGGGACAGTTCTGGTCTGTAGGCTAGTCCTCTCTAGAGATTTAGGGAACCTGGGAGATCACTGAGATGACCTCTGTTCTGTAGCCCGGTCCGTCCTAGGGATTTATGGCACGGGGTCAGTCCACAGATGAGCCCTGGTGTGTAAATGAGTCCCCAAGGGATTTGAGCAACATGGGACATCCCACAGTTGAGCCTTGTTCTGTACGCCAGTGCCTCCTTGTGATTTAGGGAACCTGGCACAGGAAATAGATGAGCCGTGGTCTGTAGGCCAGTCCCCCCCTGCGATTTAGGGAACTTGAGACAGCCCACAGTTGAGTATGTAGTCCAGTCACTCCAAGGGATTTAGGGAACCTGCGACAGCCCACAGAGGAGCCCTTCTCTGTAGGCCAGTCCACCCAGAGATTTAGGAAACCTGGAACAGCTCTGGTCTGTAGGATAGTCCTCCCAGAGATTTAGAGAAATTGGGACATCCCACAGATAATCCCTGGCTGTGGTCCATCCCCTAAGGGATTTAGGGAGCCTGAGACATCCCACAAATGAGCTCTACTCTGTAGCCTAGTCCCCGCAGGGATTTAGACAACCTGGTACACCCCACATATGAGCCCTGGTCTGTAGGCCAGTAACCTCATGGATTTAGGGAACCGGGGATGTCCCACAGAGGAGCCCTGCTCTGTAGGACAGTAGCACTTTGGATGTAGGGAACGACGGACATCCTACAGAGAAACCCTGGTCTGAACGCCACTCCCCCCTCCCCTCCAGGGATGCAGGGACTCTGGGCCATTCCAATAGATGAGCCTTGGTCTGCGGACCAGTCCCCCTGGCATTTACAAAACCTGAGACATCCCAGTGATAAGCCCTTGTCAGTAGTCCAGTCCATCCAGGGATTTAGGGAACCTGGAGAGGTCACAGAAAGGCCCTGGTCTATAGGCCAGTCACCCCCTGGGATTTAGGGAACCTGGGACATCCCATTCATGAGCCCTGGTCTGTAGGCCAGTACCCCAGTGATTCAGGGAACCTAGGACAGCACTGGTCTTAGGGACAGTCCCCCCAGGGATTTAGGGAACATGGGACATCCCACAGATGATCCCTGGATTGTAGGCCAGTACCTCCAGGGATTTAAGGAACTGGGAGAGCCCACAGATGAGCCCTGGTCTGTACACAATCCCTTACTCATTTCGGGAAACTGGGACACACCACAGATCAGCCCTGGTTTGTTAACCAGTCATCCCCAGGGACTTAGGGAAACTATGACAGACCTCAGATGAGGCCTGGTCTACAGAGAATCCCCCCAGGGATTTAGGGAACCTGAGACATCCCACAGATTAGCCCTGGTTTGTACACCAGTTTCCCCAGGTTTTTAGGGAATCTTGGACATCCCACAAATGAGACCTGGTTGGTAGGCTGGTGCCCCTAGAGATACAGGAAACCTGGGACATCCCACAAATGAGTCCTAGTCTATAGACAGTCCACCCAGGATTTAGGGAAACTGAGACAGCCCACAGATGAACTCTGTTGTGTAGGTCAGTCCCTCCATAGGGATTCAGGGAACCTAGTACAGCCCACAGAAGTGCCGTGGCCTATAGGCCTGTCCTCCTTGGGATGTAGGGAACCGGCGACAGCCCACAGATGAACAGCGGTCTGTAGGGCAGTCCCCCTAGGGATTCAGGGAACGTGGGATTGTCTAGAGATTAGACCTTGTTTCCAGACCAGTCCCCCCAGGGATTGAGGGACCTGGGACAGCCCACAAACGAGCTCTGCTCTGTAGATCAGTACCCCAAGGGATTTAGGGACCTGAGACAGTCCATAGATGAGCCATGGTCTGTAGGCCAGTCTCCCCACCACCCAGGGATTTAGGGAAACCAGGACATTGCGCAGATGAGCTCTTGTGTGTAGGCCAGTCCCCCAAGGGATTTAAGGGACATAGGCCATTTCACATTTGAGCCCTGGTCTGTAGGCCAGTACCCCAGGATTCAGGGAATTTGGGACATCCCAATAAATGAGCCCTGGCCTGTAGACCAGTCTCTGCTGGGATTTAGGGAACCTGGGACATCCACATATCAGCCGTGGTCTATAAACAGTGCCCCCAGAAATTTAGGGAACCTGGGCCATCCAAAAATTAATCCTTGCTCTGTAGATCAGTACCTGACGGATTCAGGGAGCCTGGGACATCCCACAGATGAGCCCTGGTCTTTAGACCAGTTCTCCCCAGTGATTTAGCGTCACGGGACATCCCACAGATGAGCTGCGGTGTGTGGGCCAGACCCCCAGGGATTTAGGAAACCTGGAACATTGAAGGATTAAACCCTTGTCTGTAGGCCAGTACCTGAGGGATTCAGGGAACCTGGGACAGTCCACAGAGGAGACTTGGTCTGGGGACGGTCCTCCTCCCCAGGGATTTAGGGAACCTGGGACCACCCTAAGAGGAGCTGTGCTCTGTAGCCAGGTCCAGCCGGGGATATAGAAACCTGGGACAGTTCTGGTCTGTAGGCTAGTCCCCCCAGAGATTTAGGGAACCTGGGTGATCACTGAGATGAGCCATGTTCTGTAGCCCAGTGTCCCAGGGATTTATGGCATGGGACAGCCCACAGATGAGCCCTGGTGTGTAAATGAGTTCCCAAGGGACTTGGGCAACATGGGATATCCCACATTTGAGCCTTGTTCTGTACGCCAGTGCCCCCTTGTGATTTACGGAACCTGGCACAGCCCATAGATGATCCCTGGTCTGTAGGCCAGTGCCCACCCTGGGATTTAGGGAACTTCACACAGCCCAAGATGAGTCCTGGACTGTAGAACAGTCACTCCCAGGTTTTAGGGAACCTGGGATATCCCACAGAGGAGCCCTGCTCTGTAGGACAGTAGCTCTTGGGATGCAGGGAACGACGGACATCCCACAGAGGAACTCTGGTCTGAACACCACTCCCCCCTCCCCCACAGGGATGTAGGGAATCTGGGCTATTCCAATAGATGAGCCCTGGTCTGTGGACCAGTCCCCCCTGGCATTTACAAAACCTGAGACATCCCAGTGATGAGCCCCTGTCGGTAGTCCAGTCCCTCCAGGGATTTAGGGAAGGGGGAGAGGTCACAGATGGGCCCTGGTCTGTAGGCTAGTCACACCCTGGGATTTAGGGAACCTGGGATATCCCATTGATGAGCCCTGGTCCGTGGGCCAGTACCCCAGGGATTCAGGGAACCTAGGACAGCTCTGGTCTTAGGACCAGTCCCCCCAAGGATTTAGGGAACATGGGACTCCCACAGATGATCCCTGGATTGCAGGCCTGTAACTCCAGGGATTTAGGGAACTTGGGGGACCCCACAGATGAGCCCCAGTCTGTACACAATCCCTTACCGATTTTGGCAACCTGGGACACACCACAGATGAGCCCTGGTTTGTTAACCAGTCACCCCCAGGGACTTGGGGAAACTATGACAGACCTCAGATGAGGCCTGGTCTACAGACAATCCCCCCAGTGATTTAGGGAACCTGGGACATCCAACAAATTAGCCCTGATTTGTAGACCAGTTCTCTCAAGTTTTTAGGGAATCTTGGACATCCCACAAATGAGACCTGGTCTGTAGGCCGGTCCCCCTAGTGATTTAGGAAATCTGGGACATCCCACAAATGAGTCCCGGTCTATAGACAGTCCACTCAGGACTTAGGGAAACTAGGACGGCCCATAGATGAGCTCTGTTGTGTAGGTCAGTCCCTTCTCAAGGATTCAGGGAACCTAGGGCAGCCCACAGAAGCGCCTGTCCTCCTTGGGATTTAGGGACCCTGGGACAGCCCACAAATGAGCCATGCTCTGTAGATCAGGACCCCAAGGGATTTAGGGACCTGAGACAGTTCCTAGATGAGCCATGGTCTGTAGACCAGTCGCCCCCCCAGGGATTTAGGAAACCCAGGACATTCCCCAGACGAGCTCTTGTGTGTAGGCCAGTCCCTCAAGGGATTTAAGGGACACGGGACATTCCACATTTGAGCCCTAGCCTGTAGGCCAGTACCCCAGGCATTCAGGGAAGCTGGGACATCCCAATAAATGAGTCTGGTCTGTAGACCAGTCTCTGCTGGGATTTAGGGAAACTGGGATAGCCCACAGATGAGCTCTGTTGTGTAGATCAGTCCCTCTCAAGGATTCAGGGAACCTAGGACAGCCCACATAGGCACCGTGGTCTATAGGCCTGTCCTTCTTGGGATGTAGGGAACCAGTGACAGCCCACAGATGAACAGTGCTCTGTGGGGCAGTCCCTCAAGGAATTCAGGGAACGTGGGATAGCCTACAGATTAGCCTTTGTTTCCATACCAGTCCCCCCAGGGATTTAGGGACCCTGAGACAGCCTACATATGAGCCCTGCTCTGAAGATCAGTACCACAAGGGATTTAGGGTCTTGAGGCAGTCAATAGATGAGCCATGGTCTGTAGGCCAGTCTCCCCCCCCAGGGATTTAGGGAACCCAGGATATCCCACAGATGAGCTCTTGTGTGTAGGCCAGTCCCCCGAGGGATTTAAGGGACACGGGACATTCCACATTTGAGCCCTCGCCTGTAGGCCAGTACCCCAGGGATTCAGGGAAGCTGGGACAACCCAATAAATGAGCCCTGGTCTGTAGACCAGTCTCCCCTGGCATTTGCGGAACCTGAGACATCCCACATATCAGCCGTGGTCTATAAACAGTGCCTCCAGAAATTTAGGGAACCTGGGACATCCAAAAATAAATCCCTGCTCTATAGACCAGTATCCAAGGTATTCAGGGAGCCTGGGACAACCCACAGATGAGCCCAGGTCTGTAAACCAGCCCTGCAAGGGATTTAGGGAGTCTGGGACATACCACAGATGAGCTCTGGTCTCTAGACTAGTTCCCCCCAGGGATTTAGGGTCACGGGACATCCCGCAGATGAGCTGTGGTGTGTCGGCCAGACCCTCAGGGATTTTGGGAACCTGGGACATCAAAGAATTAAATCTTGTTTTGTAGGCCACTACCCGAGGGATTCAGGGAACCTGGGACAGTCCACAGAGGAGCCTTGGTCTGTAGGCCAGTCCTCCCCCACCGTGATTTAGGGAACATGTTACCGCCCTAAGAGGAGCTGTGCTCTGTAGCCCAGTCCAGCCAGGGATGTAGGAACCTGGGACAGTTCTGGTCTGTAGGCTAGTCCTCTCCAGAGATTTAGGGAACCTAGGAGATCACTGAGATGAGCCCTGTTCTGTAGCCCAGTCTTTCCCAGGGATGTATGGCACCGGGACAGCCCACAGATGAGCCCTGGTCTGTAAATGAGTCCCGAAGGGATTTGAGCAATGTGGGACATTCCACAGTTGAGCCTTGTTCTGTACGCCAGTCCCCCCTTGTGTTTTAGGGAACCTGACACAGCCCATAGATGAGCCCTGGTCTATAGGCCAGTCCCCCCCTGTGATTTAGGGAACTTGAGACAGCCCTCAGATGAGTCCTGGTCTGTAGTCCAGTCCCTCCCAGGGATTTAGGGAACCTGGGATAGCCCAGAGAGGAGCCTTTCCTTGTAGGCCAGTCCACCCAGAGATTTTGGGAACCTTAGACAGCTCTGGTCTGTGTGCTAGTCCTCCCAGAGCTTTAGGGAGTTGGGACATCCCACAGATAAGCCCTGGGTGTAGGTCAGTCCCCCAAGGGATTTAGGGAGCCTGGGACATCCCACAAATGAGCTCTAGTCTGTAGGCTAGTCCCCCCAGGGTTTTAGTTAACCTGGAACATCCCACAGATTGGCTCTAGTCTGTAGCTCAGTCCACCGCTAAAGATTTATGGAAACTGGGAGAACCCACAGATGAACCCTGGCCTGTAGGCCAGTCCCTCAAGGAATTTGGGGAACATGAGATATCCCACAAATGATGCCTGGTTTGCAGGGCAGTCCTCCCAGGGATTTAGGGAACTTGGGAGAGTCCTGAGTTGAGTCGTAGTATGTAGACAGTCTCCTCAGGATTTTGAGGAACCTCGGACACTCCACAGTGAGCTATGGTGTGTAGGTCAGGCCCCCCCCAAGTATTTAGGGAACCTCGAACAGCCCATAGATGACCCTTAGACTGTAGGCCAGTTCTCCTGGGGATTTGGGGAACCTGGGACATCCCACAGATGAGCCCCGGTGTGTAGGGCATTCCTTGAATGGATTCAGGGACCCTGGGATATCGCACAGATGAGCCCTGGTTTGTAGGCCGGTCCTCCCTGGGGTTTAGGGAACCTGGAACAGCCCACAGATGAGTCCTGGTCTTTAGACCATTGACCCCCTGTGATTTAGGGACCCTGGGACAGCACACACAGGAGCCCTGCCCTGTAGGCCAGTCCACCCCAGGGATTTATGGAAACTGACACATCCCACAGATAAACCCTGGTCTGTAGGCCACTGCCCCTAGGGATTTAGGGAACCTGGTACAGCCCAGAGATGAGTCCTAGTCTGTAGGACAGTCCCTTCTAGGGACTTACAGAACATGGGACAGCCCACAGATGTGCCCTACTCTGTCGGCCAGTCCCCACCCCTGTGATTTAGGGAACGTTGAACAGCCCACAGAGTAGCCCTGGTCTGTAGTCCATTCCCCCTAAGGGATTTATGGAACCTGCAACTGTCCACAGATGAGCCCTGGTCTGTAGACGAGTCCCTAAAGGGATTTAGGGAACATGGGACATCCCACAGATGATCCCTGGTGTGTAGGCCAGTGCTACCAGGGATTTAGGGAACTTGGGACATCCTACAGATTAGCCCTGGTTTGTACACCAGTTCTCCCAGGTATTTCGGAAACCTTGGATATACCACAGATGAGCTCGGGTCTCTTAGCCAGTCCCTCCAGTGATTCAGGGCACTTGGGGCATCCTACAGATGAACCTTCATCTATAGACAGTCCCCTCAGGGATTTAGGGAGCCTGAGACAGCCCACAAATGACCCTGTCTGTAGGCCTGTCCCCCCAGTGATTTAGGGAGCCCACAGAGGGAGCCCACTCCCATTTAGGGAGTGATTTAGGAGAGCCCACAGAGGATCCCTGGTTGTAGGCCAGGCCCCCATGGATTTGGGGAACGTGGGACAGCCCACAGAGGATCCCTGGTTGTAGGCCAGGCTCCAATGGATTTAGGGAAACTGGGACTGCCCAGAGATGACCTCTGGTCTGTAGGCCAGGCCCCCCTGGGATTTAGGGAACCTGGAACATCCCACAGATGAGTCCTGGTCTGGAGGCCTGTGCCCTCCCCAGGGATGTAGGGAATCTGGGACATCCCAACAGTTGAACCCTGGTCTGTAGGCCAGACTCCAAGGGATTTAAGGAACCTGATATAGCCCAGATATGAGCCCAGCTCTGCAGGCCAGTCCCTTCCAGGGACATAGGTAACCTGACACAGCCCACAGATGAGTCCTGCTCTGTAGGCCAGTCCCCACCCCTGGGATTTTGAGAACCTTGGACAGTCAACAGATGAGGCTTTGTGGGGCTGCCATGTCCTGCATGAGAAGTGGGGATCTGTTCCCTGCATGAGGGAAGATGGGGGTAACGCATCCCACCCCTTGTAGAAGAAACGGGGCCACAACACACTGCTTGAGAGGAGACAGGGACACTTGCCCAGAGTGAGAGGAGGTCTAGCCAATGCACTCTCAACACCGTAAGAGCAGGCGGGGCTGTCGCGCCCTGCATGGGGGAGGTGGGATGGCCACGCCCTATGGGGCAGGAGCCAGGGCTCCTGAGCCAATCTTGGGAGTAAATGGGACCCCCATTCCCCGTGGAAGAGGAGGTGGGGCCCCATACCCTGCATGAGAGGAAGTGAGGGCCCAAGTTGTGTGTGAGAGGTGGGGGGGCTGTGCCCTGCCTGAGGGTGGAAGGGGCCAAAACATCCCACCCACTGTTAGAAGACGTGGGAACACAATGCCTTGCTTGAAAGCAGATGGGGCCTCTTGCCCCGAGTGAGAGGAGGTTTAGTCAATGCACTCTCAACACCGTTAGAGCAGGCTGGGCTGCCGCGTCCTGCATGGGGGGATGTGTGATGGCCATACCCTATGGGGCAGGAGCCAGGGCTCCTGAGCCATGCCTGGGAGGAATTGGGGCCCCCATGCCTGACGGGAGAGGAGGTGGTTCCCTGTACCCTGCATGAGGATGTGGGGACCCGTATCATGTGTGAGAATAGGGGGAGCCATGTGCCCTGCATCAGAGGAGGCACGGCACCTGAGAACTGGTTAATATGAGGTGGCCCTCCCTGCCCTGTGTGAGAGGAGGAGGGGTTGCTGTGTCCTGCGTGAGGAGAGGAGGGGCCAATGCGCCTTGCCCCACAGAAGACTAGGGGCCCTGTGCCCTGCATCGGAGAGGCAGTGCCACCATGCCCTGCTTGACAGGGGGCTGGACACCTGTGCCGTGCTTGACAGGAGGCGGCCCTCCATGCCCTGTGTGAGAGGAGATTGGGTGGTTGTGTCCTGCGTGAGGGGAGGAGTGGCCAATGCACCCCCGCTCCACAGAAGAGGAGGGGCCCCATGCCCTGCATCAGAGGAGGCAGTGCTGCCATGCGTTGCCTGAGAGGAGCGATGCACTTGCGCACTGCTTGACAGAAGGTGGCTCTCTGTGGCCTGGGTTAGAGGAGCAGGTGCCAATACATCGCACTGACTGTTAGAGGGGACAGGGTCACAACGCCTTGCTTGAAAGAAGATGGGGCCCCTTGCCCAGAGTGATAGGAGGTTTAATCAATGCAACTCCCCTACCATTAGAGCAGGCAGGGCTGTCCAGACCTGCATGGGGGAGGTGGGATGGCCACGCCCATTGGGGGAGGAGCCAGGACTCCTCAGCCAATCGTGGGAGGAAGTGGGGCCCCCATGGACTACAGAAGAGGAGGTGGGGCCCCATACCATACATGGGAGGAGGTGGAGCCCCTAATCCAGAGGGGGAGAGGTGGGGCCAATGCATCTCACCCACTGTTAGAGGAGATGGGGCCACAATGCCCTGTTTGAGAGGAGGCATGGCCCCTTGCACAAAGTGAGAGGAGGTTTACCTAATGCAACCCCCCATTGTTAGAGCAGGCGGAGCTGTCACGACCTGCATGAGGGGAGGTGTGTTGGCCGCGCCCTATGGGGGAGGAACTGGGGCTCCGGAGCCATGCCTGGGAGAAACTGGGGCCACCATGCCCAACGGGAGAGGATGTGGGGGCTCAAATCGTGTGTGAGAGGAGGGGAAGCCCTGTGCCTGCATCAGAGGGGGTGCGGCACCTGCGAATGGTTGATTTTAGGCGGCCCACTGTGTCCTGCGTGAGAGAAGGTGGGGTTGCTGTGTCCTGCGTGAGGAGAGGAGAGGCCAATGTGCCTTCTCCTACAGAAGAGGAAGGGTCTCGTGTCCTGCGTTGGAGGATGTGGTGCTGCCAAGCCTTGCGTGACAAGAGGGGTTCTGTGCCCTGCTTGACAGGACATTGGGCACCTGCGCCGTGCTTGATAGGAGGTGGCTCTCCATGCCCTCTGTGAGAGGGGGTGGGGTGGTTGTGCCCTGCGTGAGAGGAGGAGGGGCCAAGGTGGTTCCCCCCACAAAAGAGGAGAGGCCCCGTGTCCTGCATCAGAGGACAGTGGGGGTCTCTGCCCTGTGTGAGAGGAGATGATGCACCTGCACCCTGATTGACAGGAGTCAGCTCCCTGTGCCCTGCATGGGAGGAAGTGGGCCCAATGCATCCCATCCACTGTTACAAAGGGCAGGGTCACAATGCATCCTTGAGAGGAGGGGTGGCCCCTTGTCCAGAGTGAGAGGAGGTTTTGACAATGCACTCCCACCACTATTAGAGCAGGCAGGGTTGTCGCACCCTGCATGAGGGGAGGTGGCATGGAAATGCCCTATGAGGAAGGAGTCAGGACTCCTGAGCCCATCCTAGGAGGGAGTGGGGATTCATGCCCCATGCAAGAGGTGGGGACCCAAATGCAGCGTGAGAGGAGGTGGGCCTGCTATGCCCTGCATGAGAGCAGGTGGAACTAATGCGTCCCAAGCACTATTAGAGGAGGCGGGGCCCCTTGTCCAGAGTGAGAGGATGTTTAGGCCATGTAACACACCATTAGAGCAGGCGGGGCTGTTGCACCCTGCATGAAGGGTGGTGGGATGGCCATGCCCTTTGGGGAAGGAGCCGGGACTCCTAAGCCAGTCCTATGGGAAGTGGGGCCCCCAAGCCCCACGGAAGAGGAGGTGGGACCCCGTACCCTAGGTGAGATGAGGTGGGGGCCCGAATCCACCATGAGAGGAGGTTGGGCTGCTGTATCCTGCATGAGATGAGGCGGGTGCCCTCACCCAGAGTGAGAGGAGGTTTAGCCAATACATTCCCCACACCACTGGGGGGGCCGCAGGCTGGATGAGGAAAGCTGGGATGATCAAGCCCTAGGGGGAGGAGCCGGGACTCCTGAGCCAATACTGGGAGGAAATGTGGCCCTCATACCCCACGGAAGAGGAGGTGGGGGCCAAATGAAGCATGAGAGGAGGTGGGCCTGTCGTGCCCTGTGTGAGAGGAGGCGGGGCCCCTTGCCCAGAGTGAGAGGAGGTTTAGGCCATGAACCACTCTAACCACCATTAGAGCAGGCGGAGATGTCATGCCCTGCATGATGGGAGGTGGGATGACCATGCCCTATGGGGGTGGAGCTGGGACTCCTGAGCCAATCCTGGGAGAAAGTGGGGCCCCCATGCCCCATGGAAGAGGATGTGGAGTCCCATACCCTATGTGAGGGGAAGTGGGGTCCCAAATCCAGCGTGATATGAGGTGGGGCTGCCATGTCCTGTGTGAGAGGAAGGCCATCCCACCGACTGTTAGAGGAGGTGGAGCCACAATGCCCTGTTAGAGAGGAGGCAGGGCCCCTTGTCCAGAGTGACAGGAGGTTTAGCCAATGCATCCCCTTACCTTTAGAGAAGGCTGGCCTTTTGCACCCTTCATGAATGGAGGTGGGATGGACATGCCCTATGGGGGAGGAGTCAGGATTCCTAAGCCAATGCTGCGAGGAAGTGGAGCCCCCATGCCCCATGGAAGAGGAGTTGAGGCTACGTACCCCACATGAGAGGATGTGGGGGCATGAATCCAGCGGGAAAGGAGGAGGGGCCAATGCATCCCACCCACTATTAGAGGAGGTGGGGCCCCTTGCCCACAGTTAGAGGAGGTTTAGCCAATGCACCCCCTCCACGATTAGAGCAGGTGAGGATGTTGTGTTCTGCATGAGGGGAGGTGGGGTGGTCACGGCCTATGTGGGAGGAGCTGGTAATCCTGAGGCATTTGTGAGAGGAAGTGGGGCCACCATTGCCCACGGAAGAAGAGGTGGTGCCCTGTACCCTATATTACAGGAGGTGAGGGCCTGAATCCAGGGCAAGAGGAGGTGTCCCTGCCATGCCCTGTGTGAGAGAACAATGGGCCAATGCATCCCACACGCTGGTAGAGGAGGTGGGGCCACGACACCCTGTTTGAGAGGAGGCAGGGCCCCTTGCCCAGAGTGACAGGAGATTTACCCAATGCACCCTCCCTGACGTAAGAACAGGCGGGGCTGCTGTGCCCTGCTGAGAGGGGGTGGGGTGGCCACGCCCTCTAGGGGAGGAGCCGGGACTCCTGAGCAATCCTGGGACAAAGTCTGGCTCCCATAACCCACAGAAAAGGAGGTGGGGCCTGTATCCTACATGAGAGGAAGTGTGGGCCCGAATCCAGATGAGAGCAGGCGTGGCTGCTCTGCCCTGAATGAGAGGACGAGGGGCCTTTGCATCCCACCCACTGTTAGAGTAGGAGGGGCAACTACGACCTCTTTAAGATAGTCACATGGCGGTCATGTGAAAACCATGCCTTATTCCCCTGGTGGTCACCTGAGGATCACGTGATAATCACGCCTAGGTCACGTGCTGGTCACGTGATAGTCATATGGCAGGCATGTGATAAAAACGTCCTGGTCCCATGATAGTCTCATGCCAGTCACGTGATATTCACATTATAGTTACGTAGCCAGTCACGTGGTGTGGTAACATGGTAATGTGGCTGCTCAAGTGATAGTCACGTGGCAGTAACACGATAATCACATCCTGGTCATGTGGCAGTCAAATGATAATAACATGATGATCACGTGGCAGTCATGTGATAGTCACCTGGCAGTCAATTGGCAGTCACGTGATAGTCACATGGTGGTCATGTGATAGTGACGTCCTGGTCATGTGGCAGTCACGTGATAACAACGAGGCAGTGATGTGACAGTCACCTGGCAGTCAAGTGCCGGTCATGTGATAGTCACGTGGCGGTCCCATGATAATAACATCCTTGTCACGTGGCGGTCACGTGATATCCACCTCCTGATCACATAGCAGTCACGTGATGGACACGTGGTGGTCATATGATAATAGTATCCCTGTTACGTGGTGGTCATATGATAGTCTTGTGACAGTGACGTGATAGTCATGTGGTGGTCACGTGATAATCACATCAAGGTTACATGGTCAGGTGTGTGGGCTGGTTACATGGTCACGTGGCTGGTCATGTGATCGTCACATGGCTGTCACGTGGCGTCCATGTGATAGTCACGTGGTGGTCACGTGATAATCACGTCATGGTTACATGGCCAATAACGTGGGCTGGTTACGTAGTTACGTGGCTCCTCACGTGATGGTCAGGGTGGCGGTCATATGATAATCATGTCCTGGTCACGTGGCGGTCACATGATATTCATCAGATAATCACGTCCTAGTTACATGGTGGTCACATGATAGCCAAGTGACAGTCACATCATGGTCATGTGATAGTCACATGGCGGTCATGTGAAAATCACGCCCTGGTCACCTGGAGGTCACCTGAGAGTTACCTGATAATCAGGTGTAGGTCACATGGTGGTCACATGCTAATCACGCCCTGTTCACCTGGCGGACATGTGATAGTCACGTGATAAACACATCCTGGTCTCGCGGTGGTCACATTGTTATCACATCCTGATCACGTGCTTTTCACATGATAATCACCTCCTGGTCACTCGGTGCTCACGTGATAGTCATAGGATAGTCATGCGGTGGTCACATGATAACAACATCACCTTCACGTGGTGGTCATGTGGTTATCACGTCCTGTTCACGTGGTGGTCACATGATGGTCACGTGGCAGTCTTGTGATAATAACATCCCTGTCACGTGGTGGTCACGTAATAGTCTCGTGGCTGTCAAGTGATAATCACGTCACGGTTACGTGTCCAGTCACGTGGGCTGGTGACGTGTTCGCGTGGCTGCTCACATGATCGTCATGTGGTGGTCACGTGACAATGATGACCTGGTCACGTGTCAGTCATGCGATAATCATGTCCTGGTCATGTGGGGGTTACATCATAGCCACATGGTGGTCACGTGGCAGGCATGTGCTAAAAATATCCTGGTGCCATGGTGGTCTCATGATACGCCATGGTCACATGATAGTCTCCTGCCGGTCACGTGATATTCATATAATAGTTACGTAGCCAGTCAGTGGTTTGGTAAGGGGGTCACGTGGCTGCTCACGTGGTCGCCACGTGGCAGTAACACAATAATCACATCCTGGTCACTTGTTGGTCACGTGACAATCACGTGACCAGCCACATGACCACGTAACCAGCCCACATGGCTGGCCATGTAACCATGACATGATTATCACGTGACTGCCACATGACCAGGATGTGATTATCGTGTTACTGCCATGTGACGATCATGTTAGCAGCCATGTTACCACATAACCAACCCACATAACTGGCCATGTAACCATGACGTGATTGTCACGTGACCAACACTTGAGGAGCACATGACTGCCATGTGACCTAGACATGACTATCATGTGACTCTAAGGTGACCGCCAGGTGACCAGGGTGTGATTTTCACATGACCACCACTTTACTATCACATGACTATAATGTGATCGCCATGTAACCAGGACGTGATTAGCACATGAATATCACGTGACTGCCACGTGACCAGGACGTGATTATGACGTGAGAGCCACGTCACTATCTCACGATAGTCACGTGAGCACCACGTGAGTATCATATAATTCTCATGTGAACGCCATGTTAGCAGTACCTCATTGTGACTGCCAGATTACCAGGACGAAATTATCACGTGACTGCCACATGACAGTGATGTGAGGAGCCACGTAACCATGTAACCAGCCCACGTTACTGGCCATGTAACCATGATGTGATTATCACGTGACCACCATGTGACTGTTATGTGACCTCGACGTGACAGGGATGTTATTATCACAAGACCGCCATGGTACTATGATGTGACTATCACATGACCACCACGTGACTATCACATGACCGCCACAAGACCAGGATGTGACTACAACATGACTGGAACGTGACTATCACGTGACTGCCACAAGACCAGGACGTGACTATCACCTGACGGCAACATAACAGGGATATTATGATGATATGACCGCCAGGTGACCATCACGTGACTCCTACATGACCAGGACATGAATATCACGTTACTGACATGTGACGGCCCCTTGAGAATCATGAGAACTCCAGGTGACTATGACGTAACTGCCATGTAACCATGATGGGATTATCACATGACTGCCACGTGACTATCACGTGACCGCCACGTGACAGGGATATTATTATCGTGTACCATCACGTGACTGCTACATGACCAGGACGTGGATAACACGTGACCAACACGTGACTGCCACTTGACTATCACGAGACCTCCAGGTGACTATCACGTCACTGCCATTTGACCAGGATATGATTATCACATGACCACCATATGACTGGGAGGTTATTACCTGGGATTGCAATGTGACAATCACGTGACCAGCCACGTGACCACATAACCAGCCCACATGCCTGGCCATGTAACCATGACGTGATTATTGTGTGACTGCCATGTGACCATCATGTGACTGGCACGTGACCAGGATATGCCTATCACATCACCACCACGTGGCTGTCATGTGACCGCCACGAGACCAGGACATGACTATCACATGACCGCCACGTGACCAAGACCTTATCATGTGACCGCCACGTGACTATCATGTGACCACCACTTGACTGCCAGATGACTATCACATGACTGCCACGTGATTGTCATGTGACCGCCACGTGACCATGACATGATTTTCATATTACCACCATGTGCCTGTCACGTGACCGTCAATCAACTGCCAGGTTACTGTCACGTGACCACCATGTGATCAGCATGTGATTATCACATGACCAGGATGTGATTATCGTGTTACTGCCACGTGATGATCACGTGAGCAGCCACGTTACCATGTTACCAGACGACGTGACTGGCTACGTAACTATGATGTGAAGATCACGTTACAGGCACGAGACTATCATGTGACCGACATGTGACCAGGGCATGACTATCACGTGACCACCATGAGACCAGGATGTTTTTAACACATGCCTGCCATGTGACTATCACGTGACGGCCACGTGACCAGCACGTAGCTATGATGTGACTGCCACGTCACCAGGACATGATTATCGCATGAGTGCCACATGACCAGGACGTCATTATCACGTGACCACCACATGACGATCATGTTAGCAGCCAGGCAACCACCTCACCAGCCCACATGACTGGACACATAACCGTGACGTGATTATCACTGGACCGCCACGAGACTATTACGTGACGACCAAGTGACAGGGATGTCATTATCACGAGACCACCAAGTGACCATCACGTGACCACCACGTGAACAGGATGTGATAATCACATCACCACCAAGTGATGGCAACATTATCATGTGACTGCCACATGACTATCACGTGAGTATCACGTGACCGCCAAGTGACCAGGAGGTGATTAGCATGTGACCACCATATGACTGGCAGGTGATTATTCCAGGAATGAAATGTGACTATAACATGACCAGCCACGTGACCACGTACGCAGCCCACACGACTGGCCATGTAACCATGACATGATTATCACTTGACCACCACGTGACCATCACGTGGCCACCACGTAACAGCCACATGATGATCATGTGACCAGCCACGTGACCATGTAACCAACCCACATGCCTGGCCATGTAACCATGACGTGATTATCACGCAACCACCACGTGACTATCATATGACTGCCATGTGAGTATCACGTGATCGCCACGTGACGGGATATTATTATAACATGACCACCATGTGAACATCACGTGACAGCTACATGACCGGGATGTGGATATCACGTGACTGACACGTGACTGCCACTTGAGAATCATGAGACCTCCAGTTGACTATCACGTGACTGCCACTTGACCAGGGTATGATTTTCAAGTGACCACCATATGACTGGGAGGTGCTGATCCCGGGACTGTGATTATCCCGGGACTGCAATGTGACAATCACTTGACCAGCCATGTGACCACATAACCAGTCCACATTACTGTCCATATAACCATGACGGGATTATCACATGACCACCAGGTAACTATCACGTGACCGCCACATGACAGAGATATTATTATCATGTGACTATCACGTCACCGCCACCTGACAGCTATGTGATGATCACGTGACAGCCACATGACAATGTAACCAGCCCACAGTCCTGGCCATGTAACCATGACGTGATTATCATGTGACCACCATGTGACTATCATGTCATAGGGATATTATTATCACGTGACCACCACGTGACCATCACGCGACTGCTACATGACCAGGACGTGGTTATCACGTGACTGACATGTGACTGCCAATTGACTATCAGAAGACCTCCATGTGAGTATCACGAGACTGCCACATGACCAGGATTTGATTACCATGTGACCACCATATGACTGGCAGGTGATTATCCCAGGAATGAAATGTGACTATAACGTGACCAGCCACATGACCACGTACGCAGCCCACATGACTGGCCATGTAACCATGACATGATTAACACGTGACCACCACGTGACTATCACGTGACTGCCACGAGACTATCACATGACCGCCATGAGACCAGGATGTGATTATCATGTCACTGCCATGTGATGAGGATGTTCTTATCATGTGACTGCCACGTGACTATCACGTGAATGCAAATTGACTGCCAGGTGAGTATCACATGACTGCCACGTGATTATCACGTGACTGCCAGGTCACCAGGATGTGATTATAACATGACTGCCATGTGACTATCACGTGATCAGCACGTGTCCATATCATGTGACTGGCACGAGACTCTCATGTGACTGCAACGTGACCAGGGAGTGAATATCACATGACCAACATATGATGGAGAGGTGATTATCCCGGGACTGCAATGTGACTATCACATGACCAGCGACGTGACTACGTAACCAGCACTCATTATTGGCCATGTAACCATGACGTGATTGTCACGTGACTGCCACGAGACTATCACGTGACTGCCACGTGACCAGGATGTGCCTATCACATGACTGCCACATGACTATCATGTGACCATCATGTGACTGCCACGTGACAAAGACATGATTATCACATGACTGCCACGTGACTGCCACGTGACTGTCACGTGATCAACACGTGATTATCACGTGACTGCCACGTGACCAGGTTGTGATTATCATGTCACTACGACATGATGATCATGTGAGCAGCCACGTTACCAGGTTACCAGACCACGTGACTGGCTACTATCATTTGAATATCACGTGACCGGCACGAGACTATCATGTGACCACGACGTGAAGGTGGTTGCTCACATGATCATCATGTGGCAGTAACATGATAATTGCATCCTGGTCACGTGATAATCACATCATGGTTACGTGGCCAGTAACGTGGGCTGGCTACATTCTTACGTGGCTCCTCATGTGATTGTCATGTGGCGGGCATATGATAATCATGTCCTGGTCACGTGGCGGTCACGTGATATTCATGTGATAAGCACATCCTAGTTACATGGTGGTCACATGATAGTCACATGTTAATCATGTCACGGTCATGTGATAGTCATGTCATACTTACGTTTCCAGTCACGTGGGCTGGTGATGTGGTCGCATGGCTGCTCACATGATCGTTATGTGGTGGTCACATGATAATGACATCCTAGTAACGTGGCAGTCATGCGATAATCATGTCCTGGTCACGTGGCGGTCACATGATAGTCTCATGCTGGTCACGTGGTATTCACATCATAGTTACGTAGCCAGTCATGTGGTCTGGTCACATGGTAACGTGGCTACTCACATGATTGTCACATGGCAGTAACATGATAGTCACATCTTGGGCACGTGTCGCTCACGTGATAGTCACGTGCTGATCACGTGGCGGTCATGTGATGGTCACCTGGCAGTCAATTGGCGGTCACGTGATAGTCACATGGCAGTCATGTGATAATCACATCCTGGTCACCTGGCGGTAACATGATAATCACGTGGAGGTCACAGGATAATAACGTCCTGGTCTCATGGCGGTCACGTGACAGTCACGTCCCCGTCATGTGATAGGCACATCCTGGTCAAGTGATAGTCATGTGGTGGTCATGTGATAATCAGTTCATGGTTACATGGCCAGTCATTTTGGCTGCTTACGTGGCCATGTGGCTGGTGATGTGATCATTACATTGCAGTCCTGGTATTATGACCTTCCAGTCATATGGTGGTCGCATGATAATCATATCTTCGTCACGTGGCAGTCACGTGATAGTCACCTGGAGGTCTCGTGACAGTCAAGAGGCAGTCACGTGTTGGTCATGTGATATCCATGACCTGGTCATGAAAAAGTCACGTGATGGTCACGTGTTGGTCATGTGATAATAATATCCCTGTCACGTTGTCACGTAGTAGTAATGTGATAGTCACGTGGCAGTCACGTGATAGTCACTTAGTGGTCCCGTGATAATCACCTCATGGTTACATGGCCAGAAGTTGGCTGGTTACGTGGTCACATGGCTGGTTACGCGATCATCATGTGGCATCCACGTGATAGTCACATGGTGGTCACGTGATAATCACGTCATCGTTACATGGCCAGTGATGTGGGCTCATTACGTGGTTACGTGCTCCTCACCTGATTGTTATTTGGCTTTCACGTGATAATCTTGGCCTGGTACTCTGGCAGTCACAATGATGTCCTGGTCACATGGAGTTCAAATGACAATAATGTGATAGTCACATGGTGCACACGTGACTATCGTGTAATAGACACGTGGCTCTCATGTAATAATCACGTCCTGCTCATGTGGCGGTCACGTGATATTTATGTGATAATCACATCCTAGTTACATGGCGCTTACATGATAGTCACTTCTAGGTCACGTGGCAGTCTCATGCTTGTCAAGTGGCGGTCACGTGATAATCACGCCCTGGTCACCTGGCGGACATGTGATAGTCAAGTGATAATCATGTCCTGGTCTTGTGGTATTCACGTGATTATCATGTCATGGTCATGTGGTTTTTACGTGATAATCAACTCCTGGTCACTCGGTGGTCACGTGATAGTGACATGATAGTCATGCGGCAGTCACATAATAACTTCGCCATCACGTGGT